>NW_026892549.1:41447500-43847500 GCF_033815535.1 Pezoporus flaviventris | reverse complement strand
CTGCTCTGAAAGATAAAACTAATTTTCCCTTGAAATTTCTGAAAATTCTGAAATTCCCTGAAATTTCTGAAATCCTACTACCCCAAAAGCTACATCAGGTCTGCTGGAAGATTTTTTTCTGCATCTCCTAATGACTGTTTCTGTGTTTTCTGGATCTTCTCCTTCCCTCTCATCTAAACAGATGAGAGCAGAAGAACTTTAGCTACGAGGTAGCCTTCACAACTTCCACTGCCCCCTCTCCCACTGGCCAGTAAAAATATTTCCCTGAAGCAAAGAAACAAACAAAACAAAGATGTTTACCATGTTTCCATTTGTGTATCACTCCGTAGATGATTAGCTGTAGAGAAAAAGAAAGTTACACACAGACCTCTTCAGAATTGCATTTCCCACAAGCAGTACGAAGAAGCATGCAGTGAACTTGTTTACCAATACTCCCGCATAGGTCAAATTTTTCTCTTCCTATGTAAACATGATTGTCAAGAGTTTCTAGTATACAGCTAATATAAAGGTGATTTGGTTATTCTGTTTAAAATAAAATCTCAGATGGACACATGTTTATATATTGTCATTAATCATATTAACTTGAGATTTAATGTGTGGTAAAGCAATGATGGTTACATACACCATTTATTGCTTTGCAATTGAAGATGTGATTACCAGGTGCAGGGCTGTTCCCGGGCAGGAAGGGGAGAACGGGAAGCAGGTATGCAGACAAAGTAAAGAATGTAAGAAAGGCAGCTGGCCCCACAGCCCAGTACTGAGACTAAAGTCACTAGTCTTTTCATCAGCACAGACTGCTCGTTACATGGGGCAAGGCCCTGGCTGCCCAAATAGTGCAATCCTAGGTGCAACAAGGTGGAGGCTGCAGTGCTGGTGGGACCAGTGGACACCCTCGGAGATGAGAGGGCTCTGCCAGGAAAACCCTGCATCTCAACTCACAGTGCCAGCAGGGAGCAAAATATGGAAATCTCACAGCCTCTCTTATTTTTAGAGGCATCATGAAGAAACTGAAATGTATACAAAATGCAGATGACACATCTCTTTTTTTAGTATCCTTGCCTATAATTTGAAGGTAAGACTATATATATGGATTAACTGGTGACTAGTTTGAACAGCTAAACCATAGGTTTTAAAAGCTTAGAAGGGGACTGGGGTTACAAGACCCTGCTCAATGCCCTCCATACCATTCACACAGGGCTCTGGCTTGTATCTGAATTCAGTCATGGATGCACAAGAGAAGGCCATTCATACCAGCCTCAATGGGGCTGCCTGTCCAACAGCACACGCAGCACTGCTCCAGCAGCTCTGTTGATCCCTTGTTCTCTGGTGGGAAGCAAAGCCCAGAAAGCAGAAAGCCCAAAGCAGAAACACTCACATTCTTACCCACAAAAATCAACCAGCGATTCTAGTATTGGGACCTTTGTTATGCAAAAAGGAGGGAAACAACCTTCTGCCTAAATCATGCTAAATGCTCACAAAAAAAAAACAGAAATCTTTGGGAATTACAAAGGGGGAAAAAATTAAAAGAAAAAAGTGACATGATACTTTAAAATATACTGACTCTTGCATTCTTAGTCATATGATCAGGGCTTGGATTACTGTTACAAGGAAGCTTTTCCTATGAAATATTTGCATTGCAGGC
Source organism: Pezoporus flaviventris (assembly GCF_033815535.1). Lineage (NCBI taxonomy): Eukaryota > Metazoa > Chordata > Aves > Psittaciformes > Psittacidae > Pezoporus > Pezoporus flaviventris. The sequence continues at coordinate 43,845,858 of NW_026892549.1, read as the reverse complement.
AGTCTAGCAAATAGAAAAGACCATCAGAAAGAAAATTTAATCCCAGTTAATATATTGCAGTAAGGGACTCATTTACTTCTTCTCCATCATTGTCAGACCAAGCTCATTATCAGATCAACTATTTTCCTTAGAAGTCTTGAATCTTTAAAAAATAACGATAATTTCCTTCCCCCAGACCCTGTTCCACTAGTTTGACACCATTGACAAGACTACTGTGGAAGAAAGGGCTTTCTACTACAGAAGTTCTGACACTTTGAGCTATAGCTCAAAAAAACATTAAAAGCTAAGGGGGGGGGGGGGGGAGAGTGGTTTTGCCTTTTTGTTTGTTTTTACACTGAAAGCAAATATTGTCTTGTACCCCGTGCAGATAACCCCAGGACCCAGTTTGTGAGACTGTTTCTATTTTACTTCAAAATGCTGCTGTTAGACCAGGAGCAACAGTAGTTCTGTTTGTAAGCCTGTTTGTGCACACCTCTAACCCCTGATAAAGAGAGGCTGAAAGTCATATTCTACGATGAAGTCCACCATGAACAGCTACATCTCCTTCCCCTTAAAAAAGGGAAGAGAAAGAGAAGGCAAGCAGCTAGCAACAGCAAAGTGCCTATCGTGGCTGATCCAAAATACTTACTCAGCCTTGGTGCTTTTCATTTTTAAAAGCACATAGCCCTTAACAGGTTTGCCTTGTGGCTGACAGAATTTCAGTCCTTCTTTCTCCTCCAAGCGATTCAGTGGAAGTGGGGCACGCACAGCTACCAAAAGTAACCCATGGACAAGAAAAGCAAGTAGGAGAAACAACTTTCTCACAGCCTCAGGGAGTGCTCCAGGCTGTGCTGCTGCTGTGGTCATTAAGATGAGAAGGCAGAAGTGAATTTCAGGGATGCCTCTGACATTTGGGTTAGGCCAGAATGTTCAACACCAACAACAGTCTAACAAACTCAAAAGCAAACCTTCCTGCATTTTTCTATGTCCTAGGCTGGTTTTCCAGCCAGGTTTTCAACTGCCTTTGGCTAGAAGGGAAATGCTGTCTTTCAAAATAAAAATCAGATGACTTGAACATAAAGGGGTTTGGGTTTTTTTTTGCTAGAAAAATAGTCATAATCCTGCCACACCCACCTTCGGCTCCCAGGGATAAGTCATCTTCAAAACTTCCTCCACTTCTCACCAGCATGCCTGAAAACGTACAGTTAGCAGTTCAACAATGAGACTTCTGCAGTGTTTTCTTTTCAACAGCTTAACTAAAGACATTAGCAAGACACATTGGTTGATGCAGCAGGATATAACCAGACTGTATTTACAATCCCTGCATTATTCATATGGTAAAAATGCACTAAGAAGTGCAAAGTTACATTTGAGAACATAGAAAAATTATTTTGATAGAGAACAACTACAACACTGTTTTGTGCTCAGGAATATCCCCGAGTCAACCTGCAAGCAAATTAACTGCAAGTGGGAACCTGGGCATACCACCCAACACATCTGCGCCTTCTGCTGCTACGTTATCTATCCTCCAGACATCTTACCATGGGGATCCAGAGTCTGAGTCAAATTTAGGCATTCTCCTCTCTCTCCTTGTACCAGATTAAGAGCTGAAGCGAAGACTCCGGGCACAGCAAGTAATTCCTCTGCACCCTGTCACTCACTACCTGCACATTCTTGCTGTACTTTGTGCTTCAGCATTCAGTCCTGCTCAGGCAGTAAAATTTTCAGGTGTGGCAACCAGAGTTATGAGAGGCAGAGACGGCCTAATGCTGGCCAGCTGGGAGAGGAAATTACATCCTCCCCTTTCTGCACACTTTGTGGTTTTTTTAGGGCTTCATAAACTCTCCAGAAAGACTTATCAGGATCTCTTCCCCCTTCTCCAGTTTCTCAGGCACAACCGCTTCACAGTGAGAATAACTCAGCAACGCCGACTAGGTTTGTGCTGCTGCTAAAGATACAGGGTCTCAGGTGAACATCCACAAAAGCACCATTTCCAGCAAGAGATTTCAATAGGTAATTGAAAAATTTGGAGAGAAGATAAAGGCTTTTCCTTACCCTTCAACAGAGGATTGCTTTGCTCATCCAGGGAGGCTCCCAGAGGCGTTCTGAAACCACAGAAGAGATTAATGCTACTTTAAAAACTTGCTGCTTCATGTCCTTCCTTACAGTGTGTAACAAGCTTGTGATAGCAGCAGTTGTCCCTCCCTCCACCCCCAGAAAGCACAAACATCTGACTGGCAATAACTTCCTAAACAATCACCAACCCTCTGAACAAATACGCCTTGTAGGGAAAAACAACAGAACAGGTTAATAACTGCAACACTCAAACACTGGGCAGTGGCAAAGCTTCAGGGTCACAGCCCTCTGCAGAAGGAAATCATGGGCTTTTCAGCAAAACACCCAGAAAAAAAAATGAGCATGGGTTTCTGAATGGGCTAACTCAATCTCATTTATATGACAAAAACTGTTGTCATTTTTGTACACATTCAAAAGTTCTTGGAGAGAGGGGTGAAAAGCTATATTTGGTGATCAGGAACAAGATAAAAATCTTGACAGCTATGTTAGCTGTCACTTGCTGATTCTGATATTTTATAGGCTCTTAACATTGCCTCTTACTTGGATTATCCCTCCCATTGCTGCTCCGTGAAGGGCAGAGAGCTTGCTGAACCTCACAGTGCCCAAGAGGAGCAACAGAAACTGCACAAATGGCAGGTCCAATCCCTCTCTGGGCTCACGCTACACTTGTTGACACTAGCTGGATGTTTCCATATCTTGTCTCTGAGACATGTTTAACCAAAGGCCTGTCACTGTTAAGTACTAAAGCATTAACCCTCAAAGCCCAAAACAAGTTCAGAAATACAATACTCAAAGAAGGGGAAAGTAGATTATTTATGTGCCTATATTCTATATGTTTCATTTGGGTTTTTAATTAGACAAAAAACATAAACCTGCCCAAAGACCTGAAAGTAAACAGTGCTCTGATACAGTATTTGGTTTGGTGCCATGGCCAAATTAAGCAAGGAAAGGTTGCATCTGCTTTCTAACAGACCTTACACTTCACAACCTTATTTTTCTTTCCCCTCTGAAAAGAGTTCACTCTTCCCACGTATGGCCTGATGATAGGGAGCAAGCTCACTTCGATGTGTCTTTTTGTGAAGCAAAGCCCCACCATGGTGAGACACCCAGGCAAACAGCCAGAGCATCCATGTGCATAAATGTGTTTCAGGTGACAGGACAGACTCTGCAGAGGCTCAGATCTCCCAGGTTTCTGCCTGTCTGCCCTGCTGGGGTTTGAAAAAACTTAGGGCAGATTGTCTAAACCTGTCACGCTACAACAAGCCTTATGTTCTGAGGTAATAACTATGCCTGTTTACTCCTTTGCTCTGATGGGTGCGCCCCCATACTCCTCCTTCCCTAGTGGCTGCTTTCACGTCTCTACCTTTTTGATGCAAGGTCTCGCTGGTGGTGACTTTAACAGCCAAGGTCAGTGCTGCACACACCAGCTGGCAGAAAATAGTAAAGGCAACCACTGAAGCTGGTGTTTTCTTTTAGGAATTAAGTCTGCCACCTCTACAGCATGTTAGCAGCCACCAGAAAAGCAGCCCTGTCAACCACCCTTCTGCTGCCCTGCTTGCACTGCTGCACACAGGCACATCTGCCTTATACCCCTGCCTTTGAAAAACTTGCATTTAAGAACTAGACATGACATAAGTTTAAACAAGGGACAAGTACCCATACAGAAATCCTTTTGGACAACAGAACAGACAGCTCTGCCTTTCTGCGCCAGTTTGTTTTTCACCAGAGAAAAAGAGAGCAGCCCTGTGCACTTGGGAAGGTTAGGGCTGGGGGGATCCTTTCACTTGCTGGGTCCTCAGGATGAGGTCTCCCTGCCCAAGACACATCACAGCAGGTCTCGAGCATGTCCCGACAGCCTCTGCACTGTGGCCAGGGAGGCCAATAGCAACCTGAGGGCAACCAGATCAAAGAGCAAGTAAGCGGACATGCATCTGGATCAAGAGATGCTACAGTTTTCCATTTGCAGTCACTCATTTATTATTGTAGTCTAACATATATGACAATAAATTCTCTCAATGTCAGTCCACAAAAGAACTGAATGAACTCTCAAAGCCCACATTGCCATGGGATGCTGGTACTAAGCAGGTAAAAAGACGTTATGCAGCTTCAAGGCTTTCTCTCACATCACAGAGGTTTGTTTGCCCAGCTACTAGTTGAGGTAGGGTGGTCTTCAGGAACAGGATAAGGGTTTTGCGCTGTGCTGCGAAAGTTTAAACATCAGCTTTTAAAGCCTTAATTGGGCAGGAGCCATGTTTATTTTAAACTTGAAGGAAAAAATCTTCTTTCTGAGGCATTTCAAGAACTCACTTCCTGCATATCTACAGGAGATGGCTCCTAAATACCTCCTGTATCTCCTGTACTACTGGCAGTGTTTAAATACACTCAACCAAAATAACACATGTCACCATAGAGCTGACAAAAATTTCTTCTTTTCTATCAGTATAATACAAACACTTGTGTTTCCTGTCTTAGCTTTACAAGAGTTGAAATGGAAAAGCTTTGTCAACTTTCTTATTATTTCAAAATGCCTTTTCAAAGTACCAGGGAGAGGGCAAAGAATGCCTTTCTCAAAGCATGTGATTCCTAAAACACGAATTAACTAGACAGTTTGAGTAAGATCTGACACTCCTTAAGCCTCTATAATTCTACCACAGTATGATATATATACGTTTTTTTGTTCTGTTTTGCTGTTGGTTGGGTTAAAAAAACCCTCAACAAAACAAACACAAAAACCAAAACACGTATGTCCACCAAGTTAATTATCATGGGATATTAGGAACCCTCCTCTCTCCTCCAAAGCAGATGTGAAACAGAGATGCCAAGTAATAAGAGCCCAAATCACTAACATGAATATCAAGGGACAGCTAGTAATTATTTTTATCCATATTATAACACTGTGGATGCTTTTGGAAACAAGCAATGGAATAAATCTTATAAGCAGATCTATTTATGCAGTGGGTTGATACTAAGTTTTTTTGTGCTGCTGCTAACTGAAACCAGAAAATGAGATTTCAGAAGCGCCAATTTTCTTATGATGTGTATTTCACAAAAGCTCATAGAAACTCTGACAAAATGGGAAGGACTGCTTTTAGAAAATAGGTAACAGAAAATACTTTATTTTAGTAACTGAATGTTCACTTGCAGTAATGGTTATACTTGCAACAGAGCTAACTTGCAAGAATAAGGCTCCGAGACAGAAGCTCAGCGTGTGTATGTTGCCCACACCTTGTAGCAATCAAAGCTCCACCAGTGTTATTAAACAAGTAACAGTTTTCAGGGAGGACAGCAATCATTAATTTCACAAGAACTGTTGGGTTTAAGTATTCTTTTTTAAACACCACACTATAGTACCTGTATGGCTATTCTGTCATCTGTTTTTTTTCCTACGCATTGTTACCAAGAGACAATCAGCGCAGCGTTTCTATACATACATTCACTTTGTAACAGTGCAAGTTGAATAATCATTTTACTGCACATACAGCTACTGTTCACATGCATCTTAGATACATCCTGCAGTTTTAAAACACAAGGGAGTGTGCATCACTTCAGGCAGCTGGGATTACACCTCCCAGATATGAACCATATATGCATATATGCAGATATTGTACACATTACCGAGCCAGAGCCTAACTCCAGTCTGAGTAGCTTGGTTTAAGAGATTTAGGAAAGGAAAAAAAAAAAAGTGGCAAATTTTATCTTTCTGAGGAGAACACAAGATTCTTCTGTAAAGATTTACGACAGTTGACAGCTGCACTTTAAAAGACTTCTATGGAAGAGTCACAGTGGGTTTCACAAACATGCATTAACTAAATTTGCATCTCTGTATTAGAAAAAGAGTAAACTTATGCTTTATTGCCTTACGTGTAAAATATGACAATAGAGTGTAAAATAAGATTTCAATATTTTGGGAATCAACTGCCAGAGATGCAAACACATTCCACAGAAGCATTTGTTGCCAGTTTTAAGAACAGAGCTATCAGAGCACTGGAATAAGCCTTCAAGCTTTTTGCTGTTACTCAAGATTTGTGACCACCTATTAGAAGTTCAAGCTGTCGGTTTGCAGTTTTGTGCTATTCCCTAAATTCTGTATGGAAATGGTAAAGATCACAGGGCCAGGGAAGGTTCTAGAGAGAAATCCTGCAGATACGGAGAGAAGTGGCAGTGCAGCATTAGGAAGATTTTCTCCTTCAGGAGCCTCGTCCCCCACTACTCCTCCAACACCCCCTGGAAGGCAGAGCCTGGAAAGATCTGAAGAAAACTATACCAAGGACCCTTTAAGCTATACAGAAACCCACACTGCAGTTACAGGAGTAAGCTCAGTCAGTTACTTTCGGGATCAAAAGATCACAAAGGCACGCCTATTCTCAGGTGTATATTTTCTTCTTAACATAGCTGCTCTCAAAAGAAGGAAACCAGAAACATCAAGTTGGAGATGTCTTTAAATGTCATTGTTACTGGAAAACTAATTGTCAACTTCTCCCCATCAAATCTGGCTCAAAGGGCTGCTAGGATTGAATGCAGAAAAAGACAAGACAAAATCAGCTGCTACTGCATGTAGCATTTATGCTGTTATGTGACTGAGGATGAAGAAAAAGTAATGCTGCCAGCCCATCACAAACGCCAAGGAAGTATTTTGTAATAGTAATAGAAATGTGCAATATATATACACCATGTCTCAAGTTAAGGACATTGGAATAGACTTGGATAAATCACGTTAGTCTAAATCATGCCGTCACTCCTGAAGACCCCTAAGCATAGAGGCCATTGCTGTGAAAACACCATTTCTTCAAATCTGTAGCAAAAATCAGGCAAGCCAATGGGTGGCTTTAAACTGGAGCCCCTCGGTGAGAGATAAAGCAGCTTCCAAACCAGTGCAGCCTTCCTTCCCCTCAACTGAATTCCTCCCTTCGTGACTGAAAGTCTTCAGACTCGTTAATGAGGCAACAAGGAGAGAAAAGTTGCCAAAAGTCAGCTCTTCCCTAGCCATTCATAGGTATGCTACTGCTCTCCTTGCAACCCCAGCTAAAGGCATAACCCACCCAATACCGAAGGGTACTTCTATATACTCCAGGGAGGCTTGGGAGAGCGCCGATGGCCAATTTGGCTCCAGAGCGCCGAGGTGTCCCCGATGACCCACACGAGAGGACCCCGCCGGGACCTTCTCTCCTCCACGACGTGGGAGCTGCCCGGCCCGTCACCCCGCTAGAGGACCGTGGGCTCCGGCCCCGCACCCGCAGTGACCCACCTGCAGTCCTTCAGCCATATCGCGATCTTCTCGTTGGGAACACTGTGGCCTTAAGGGCAGAGTAGGAGAGAAAAGTCGACAGTCAGTAACAGCCCCTCCGCCAGGGACGGCCCACCGCAGCACCCCTGGCTGCCGGCCCGCGGGGGTCCCCGTGGCTCACGGGCTGCTGCCGTCCCGGCCCCGCCACCCCCTGGCACTGACCTGCTTCTGCGGTCAGCGGCAGCTCTCCGCGGGCGAGATCCTCCTCCTCTTCTTCCTCTTCCTCCTCTTCTTCCTCCTCCTCGCCGCGGGCCAGCGCCGCCGCCGCTGCCGAGAAATCCTCCGCTTCCGACGCCTGCCAGGAGTCGCGGCTCTTGGCCCAGGCCTTCCTCTTCTGGGTCGCCCCTTGCCACTCCTCCGCCGCCGGGGGCTCCTCCATCAGGACGGCGGTGCCGGCGGGGGCTTCACGCCGGGAGGGGACTGCTGGAGAGAGCCAGCCTGCCGGCGGAACAGAAAGGGAGCCGAGCTGTGCCGCGCCGTCCGTCCGGGGACCGCCAACGGGGCCGTGCCGCCGGGGGGCGCGGGGCCGCCGTCCGCGTAGCCCCGCGGGAGAGCCGCTGCCCCGCCCCGCTCTCACACCCCGGCCCACCCCTCAGACCCGCTCACCGCCTGCCCCCGGACCACCGCCTCCGACCCCGCAGGTGCCAGCCGCGGCGCCGCCGCCGCCCGGGACACAGCGGGAGGGCAGGGGCGGTACGGCTGGAGTCGGCCCTGCCCGGCCCGGCGCCCTGCCCGGCCCGGCGCCCTGCCCGGCCCGGTGCCCTGCCCGCGGTTACTCACATATCGCACCGCGGGGAGGCGGCGGCGGAGGCTGCGCCCGCCCCGGCTGCGGGCGGCGGCGGCGGCGGCTCCGACTTCCTCATACCGCTGCGGGAGAAAACTCGGCGGCCACGTGACGGGAGCAGGGCCGGCGGCAGCTCGTCTCCTGACGGGGCCGGCAACACCGGGCCGCGACGGCGGAGGAGCATCCAAGGGCAGAGATGCAGGGACCGGGGTTTGGAGCCGGCTGATTGCTGGGGCAGCAGGGCTGTGGTACCCGGTGAGGGCAGCCCGCGCTACGCTGGGCTCAGCGTTGCTCCTTGGCCCGGCACGCACAGGATGTGTCCAGACAAAAACACACGAGAGCAGGCAGAACGGTATTTGTGACTTCTTTTTTTCATGGGGGAACTGGAGCGCCGAGACAGGAAAGGCATCGGGAGACAAATAGCTTGGCTAGGCACATGCAACTTTCTGTCTCGTTTTCAGGGGTTTGAAATCAGATAAACCTCTGCTCGGGCACAGACAGACATCTGCAGGGATGCCGGCAGTACCAAACAAGGCCTCTTAAAATCTTAGCCCCCTCGAAGCCATTATCATCTGCTTCAGGATGTACTCAAGCAACCAGAATCAACAGAAAACCCAGGAAAAGACGAGTTCCCATGTCTGGGAAGGACGGGTCGCACGAAAGGCCACTCACCGCTGGGGACAGAAAGCTGTTTCTCAACCACTGTCTCCTGTTTGCTCACTTAAACACGGGGCGAGGTCTGTGCAGCGAGAGCCCTGTGCCAGGGCTGCACAGACTGCCTGCTCTGGCTGCACGCTACGGGACAGTGGGTCAGCCCCTGCGGCTTAAGGGGCCGGGCTGCCGCTTGGGGAGTAGGACCCTGCCACTTCCTCCTGGGTCAGGCTGTCACCCCCTGCCACTTCTGAACGAGCCCTGCACGCCCTGCGAGCTCCCCTCAGCCGTGGCACCTGGAAAAATAACCTTTTTCAAAGGTCTTTTACAGCACCTTCAGGAAAAGGTGCTGAACTACTAATGTCGTGGTTTAAACCCAGTCAGGTAATTCGTTCGCTCACTTCCCCCCCCTTTCTTGCCCTCCCCCTGCTCTCGGAGGGACGGAGAGGAGAATCGAAAAGAATGCAACTCCCACGGGTTGAGATAAGAACAGTTTAGTAACTAAGGTATAACACAAATCACTACTGCTACCACCAATGATAATAATGATAAAGGAAATAACAAGGGAAGAGAATACAACACCTCAGCACCAACCGACCGATAACTCGCCCCCCCAAGCCCGACCAAGCTCCGACCGATACCTCCTCCAACCCTGCAGTCTCCCCAGCCCTTCCGGCTAACTCCCAGTTACATCCTCGGCATGACGTGCTGTGGTATGGAATACCTCTTTGGTCAGTTTGGGTCAGGGGTCCTGTCTCTGCTTCCTCCCAGCTTCCCCTCCTCCCTGGCAGAGCATGAGGCTCACAAAGTCCTTGGCCAAACCAAAACATCTCTATCAGCTCTGTTCCCGAGCCGAAAGTCAAAACACTGCACTGCACCAGCTACCAAGGAGGAGAAACATGACTGCTACTGCTGAACCCAGGACAACTAAGCACAAACAGTAAAGAGGACCAGAGTCACCTGGAAGTTTAGAACTGCTGTCAACAGGCAGGCAAATAAGATATTGTTTTGCCTATTCACCTTTTGTTTAAAGGCAGATCTGCCTATGGAAGAACCAGGTTAATGGTAAATACCCATTTTCCAGCCTTTCATTGGAATTTCTGTGGCATTTTCCCTAGCCCCTCCAATGCGTCCACTACTTTATATATATAGTCTTCCTAAGATTAATTTCTCGTCATCAAGCAAGCTATTTTCCTAATCATACACTGATTTTCTGAATTCATTCTAGTGAAATTAAAACAGAAGAACAGCAGCACAAAGAAAGGTTATTTGTATTTAATTTGTCCTTGAAAGTGCTCATTACCATACATATCTGGGGATTGTATTTCTAAATGCCTGTACTTTTTTTTAAAGGACCAAACTGCATTTGAATCTTTCTTGTTGATCCTCAAAAGGATCAACAATTTCTCAGCAGGGCATGTTTCACACTCAACATGTTTTCATAAACTAATAGGGAGCATGTGCTAAGCCATGGGTGTCCTGAGGGGTGAGTTAGAGTGTCAGCAAGTGTTCTGTGCCCTCCACCATGGTGGGCTTGGGGTTCAGCCTCCAGCTGAAGCTCCTCAGAGGTGTACCTACTGTTCTGGAACATTGAAATCTGACTTTTGGGGGCTTGTTGGCGAGAGCCTAGCACAGCATTACTTTGACATAATGGCCAGTAGTTCTGGTTTATGCATATGCAGGAATAGATGTACCTATTAGAAATGACTCGCTGAGGTTAAGCTGTCTGGCAGAAAGATGGTAGGGAGGCCTGGGGCGGGAGAAAGGGAGGGAGGACTGGGAGAAGTTTAAATCCCACCATTGTTTTGCTGCCTGGGAAGGAACACAATAGCTTCTGGGAAGTAACAGTTTCCCTGGCACAGCAAAGGGTGAACAGTTGCAAGCTAAAAGCAGCTACTGTCTGCTGTGCCAATACATCTTTAAGGAGTTCTTAATCCACAAATTACTGACATTATTGTCTATAATTGCTTGTCTGTTGTGACAACACTTATTCAGAGAATGCTTGAAATGTAAACAGCAGCCTGTAGCTTTTTGCAATGAAGTCCTGCCAGTGCAGCACTGGGCTCTCACTTGCTTTTCCCTACCATTCCAGCAAGTTCCCTTTTCACTCTATATGAATAAGGATTGCATCCTTCAATCCTACATTAAGTAGAACTTTTTTTCTAAGAAAAATACCTTGCTTGTTGTTTCTTTCAATACTTGTCATCAAAACATGGGTTTGTTCTGTAATAAAAACTTCTCTTGCTTCAGAATGTAATATATTAGTTGCACTTCAAAGAAATACATGATTGGGAAATAAATCCTGTCAAGTAATCTTGTCATTTAAATCATCCCAACTTCTTTTTTCCCGAATTCTTTTTGAAACTATTCAAATAAAAATGCATAAGCAGTAATTAGATAAGGGAGAAACTGTGGTTTACACTACATTATAAAGTCCTAAAAGAAGATTTATAACCATGGCACCATCAGCAGTACTACCCGGCATTGCAGTAAAATCGCACACACATTTTAATAATGATAATAAAAGAACTCTCACATTTGTAATAAGGATATTGGCCCTGAATATATGAGTGTGTATATAAATGCACACACAAAGTAGAATTTAGCCCAAAGAATGCACTAAGTTGCTGACTTTTAAAGAGCAAAAACCTTTGAAGAGGTCTTAATCCGATTTTTGTGTGTACTCTTTCAGGTACAGGATTCTCTAAAAAAATGCATTTCTACATATTGAAAGATATCAATGGTTATGTTTCTACATTATGAAGATATCAATGAGGTGCTTCTGCTGATTTCCATGGGGACTTGTTCCCAACTCCAGATGCATCGTAAATAGCACTCCCCTGCTATAGTAGGGCTAGGCTTCCCCATGCTTTTGAGCAGAACATTTCCCTGTTATATCTGCACGTTAAAAGATCCTTCATGTTCAGGAAGGATTACACTATTTATCTATATCCCTGCATATATTATGGAGAGGTAGGGATAAGGCTGTGGAAACCAAAGAAATATTGGTGCAGCTGAACCCTTGATAAGCATGGTCAGAGCCTGCACTTCTTCCTCTGCTGCTTCCAGAGGAACTGCAGATACCCAGTGCCAGAGGAGGATGTGAGCAAGCAGGATCAGGAGGTGCTGGTGAGGTCTGGACTGACCAGATCTGGAAGCTGTTCCATCTGTTTCCCAGCTCAGCAGAGGACTAAGGACAACGTGTTATCAACCAGCCCCCAAAGCCCCACTGCGAAGATCTAGCCACAGAGGTAATACTATGACCGTGTGAGTGGATAACACAAACAAAAGCTATTAGGGCAATTGGGAATAGCTTTACACCCCAAAATGAAAAACATAAAACAAAAACCCAAACAAAACTGTCTGTGCGCCTAGTGCCTTCCTTTGACAGAAGAAATAGGACTAATTTTAAAGGCTGAAGCATTTAGAGAAGTGGTGCAATATGACAAAAACCTTCTGTTGGACTTTTACATGGCAGTGAGAACTGGTTCTTGACAAGGGGAGAAACTCGACACTGCTGACTAATATAGGGCTGATCATGGGACTTGCAGCTCCAAGTCAGTGATGTTTCATGACCACAATTGCATTTCCATGTTATTGGCTTTTTCCAGACAGAAGAGAGGAGGAGCTAACAAATAGTTCACCTTAGCAAGCACTGTAACAAAAATTCCTACATAGTAACAAAAGTATGATAAATACTGTGCAGTTATTTGCTTTGGCAGGGTCTGTGTTTAATAGCAGGAGAATGCATGAAGAAACACACAACCCAGTGTCATGTACATCTTTAAAGTTTCCACAGCTCCATTTTAGTAAATGCACTTTATTAAATTAAATTTCTTTCTGAGCCAAGGCTATTAAAAAAAAAAAAAAGTCTACTGAGGCCTCTGCTACACTATAAATGAAAAAGACAACCTGGCCAGACATGGGTAGTATCTATTACATGTCAAAAGAAAGGGCCTGTCACTGCCTTGTAGTTCAGATGGCTCATCGCAGGGATGGGCTGTTTGGTCTCTTGACTTTTCCATTACATATCCTGCATCTGCAGATGAAAGGAAAAGGCTGGAAGTCAGTCTTTGCAGAGCTCCTCCAAGGAGATGGTGGTTGGGAAGGTACTGCTGGCTTTCTTCAGGTTTCTTCGGCAACTTCCCAATTTCTCCAAGGGTATCTCACCTCCCTGGTCCTTCCATTCTAGTGCTGGCAGGAGACCATGAGCACCTCCTTCTCCTTCAGAGCATCTGTAGGCTTCTGCTCCCTGCCAGTGGAAATGCCTCACTTTATTTTTTTTTTTCCCTTTTTTTGTTGTTTTTTTTTTTCATAGGCCATTATCTATTGTTTTAGGCCTTTTGAGAGCCTTGCTTCTCTCACAATGCTGACACAAAGCATGCCAAAAATATCTGCCATTTTAGACCTTTGAGGATTTTCTTAACATACTTAAAAATGGAAACTTACTTGTTTCATATTGTCGCAGCTTGCAGGAACCAATTGGAGTAACTGGAATACTACACTGCTAAGGCATAACAAAGGTCTACTTGTATCCTATGAAATACATATGCCATAAGATAATAAATAATGAAAATTATGCCATGAAACAATAATACTATGCATATGGTATTTTTTCTAAATTTTCATTTTTTAAATCACATATTAAAAGTGAAGTGCTGGAAGTTAATTACATTTGGAGTGTCATTCAAGTTATCTTTCCTCCTAAAGAAGAAAATCATATACTTGATTTGGAACCATTGCTGTTACCAGACAGCTGTTCCCCCTCAAATATATAGAGTTGAAAAGATGGAAAATAACCTGAAAGTTTTGCTCTAATAAATTATTAGGACAGCCTTCATGGTTTTGCCAGTCATTTTGTTTATTCATGAGTGATATGCATGGGGTTTCTGTAAGGTAAGAAACAAATGCATTAAAGTTAATGCAAAACTACGTCTCTTTAGGCTCATTTCAAACCAAATGTTGTCAGCTTTATGAAGTGCCTTGTATTTCTGGGCAGTAGGAAGGAGAAAAAAACCCACTTCCGTCAGGGCGTTTACAAGAGCTATAGCATAGCAAGAGGAAGTTTCTAAAGGAAGAGCCGGATATCTGTACTGAAGTGGATTACAGCTGCACCACCAAATCAGATGGAGGGAACTGATGCCAAGTATACATAAATGTGAGAAAACAAAAACCATGGACAAGAGGGAAGAGTAAAAGTGGCTTTAAATCTCCTAAGATGTAAATGTACTTCATGTCATTGAATTATGTCAGTGAGTAGTTGTAATTTATGAAGATGTTAATTGTCATCAAAAGCTTTATCTTTTCCAAGAGAGCAGGCTAAGGAAGGAAATCCACAGTTGCAGGAAGTTAAGGTTGTGGTTCATTTTAATCTTAAAGCCAAATCTGTGAATTTTCTCATCCAATGCTGTCTTTCTTTAAAGTTAGCAACTGTGTTCATCCCCTTTCTGAACACCACCCTTGCAAGACTATGACACTGGGACAGTGTCTGTTTATGCATCTGTATCCTATACTACAGGATTCTCTGCTCTGCTTTTACAGCTCCAGAACTTTAAGAGAGTTACTTCATTTACAACTACTGTTCTTCTTCACAAGTTTTAAATGCTGTGTGTTCCAAATGGCTGATAAAGGAACTACCCATAAAAAATAGAGAAGAAGGATATTTACCTGCACTTGGAAGATCTTTCTTTACTTTATCCTTCACACTGTGTGTATTTAGAATAATTAAACTTTTTAACATGCATTGAGCTATGGAGGAGCTGTTATATTGCCCACTGACAGTTATCTGCAGGAAGACAAAACAAGGGAACTCAGGACACCCAGGTCTGAGGAATGTACCATTTCCGTCCAAATCCATTTAGGAATCCCACTGGATGGACTTTTTGCAATGAATTAGTAAAACAGAAGTTTCACCAGCTCCATAATGAAGGCAGTCAATTTTTTAGGTTTTGTGGTTGGATATTTTTGCTTCCACTATTGAAGCATCTATAATGTGTCTCTCTTATGTATATTGCCTATTGTGTATGATAACGAGCAATTTCACGGCACAGCCTTTGCCACCCAACTGTCCAACTATATTTCATGAAATGTGCTTAAAACTTAACATCGAGTACTCTTCCCTCCCCAGAATTGGCTTGAAATTGGCCAGTGAGTTCAGAAAATATGACAAGAGGAAGAAAGAAAATAATCTGCATTATCTCTGTTTTCTTAGGAAATTAAGATTTTAAAAGAAACAGCATGAAATATGAGCTTGAGAACCATTCCCCATCACAAAGTCCACACAAAAGCTATGCATAAGCAAGCCCAGAGGACACGTCCCCTGCCTGTCATCTGGAACTGTATAGCTCAGTGTGCGTGACTAGTTACTTCTAAAAATGTGCTGTCAGATATTTACCCAATGTGCCAGTTCTTTTGTGGGCTTGACTCAGCTCTAAAATTAATGCATTTCATTTCCTTGGGAAGTACAAGAAATTCCAGAGTGATAACAGTATTGACTTTAAGGCGTTGACCAAGTTACCCTATAGCTGTGACAAGCAACAGCACAAAAAGCATCAGGAGAAAATTCTAAATAGAAACCTGTAAGAGTCCCCCAAGCAAAACCACAGCTAAGATGGGCTAGACAGCCTTGGCATATTCAGATTACTTGCTATAAATCTCATTCACTCAGTATTGAGACATCAGTTCAAACAATACAGCTCAGAAGGGCATTGGTATCTACTCAGTCCTTGGCAGTGGGATCATGGGAGGTAGATGGGCGGGTGAGAGGGGATTCAGGCATTACAGCTTCTTGAGCTAACACTTGTCCAACAACAGGCTGTCAATTAAAGACTATTGCAGCAGGACACAGATGAATTTTTCTTTTCCCATAAAAATGAATCTGATATAAAAAGAAAATTTTGGTCTTTCTCTTGCTGTATACATACCATAAATACTTCTGAACTTAGGGGAAGTCAGAGAATTGTGCAAAGACCAGACTTCCTGCATGAAGCTGCTTAAAGACAAAATGGCGTATTTGACTTCATGAGCTCTTCTACACTGATCAATAAATTCTAAAGAAAGTTTTATTTATACAGTTTAATAACTCCTTAATGAGTCACTATGCTATTTGAACCCTTTTCTGTAGACATTTAATGGTCAGATGGTATCATGCTAAAGAGGATTTTCCAGTCTAACAACTCCATCTTGCCATATGTAATTTTAAATGTTTATAAATGGATACTTCAGCGTCTGGAGTACAGGACATTTCTCTAGCTGACTGGCCAGAAGCTGGGCTGGTCCAGTAGCAACCAACAGCCATCCCTGGCCCGCAATCCTTCAGTGGCTTGTGTGAATTCATTTGATGTACTCAACAGAAGTAGCTCCCACCCAGCAAAAGCCCAAGTTGCAAAAGCATCACATTTTGTACTAATCAGGTACCTCATTGCTGTCTATGGTCCTGGCTGGCAAACTCTTTGTGCACTCAAGTCCCATTAACTTTAAACTTAGCTCCCTAAAGAGCGTAGCAGGACTGGTAGTGGTAAACATGACACCAAAAATAAATGGGAACAGAACCTGTGCTGCCCAGAGAAATTATTCCTTTACATGGAAGTTCAAGCCTTCTGGTGCTAAATTATCAGAGGGCTCTATCTGTTCAGCCCCCTTTAGATGCAAAATTAATACTGTCTTTGAGAGCATTAATTAATTCAAACTCACGTTGTTCCAAGCCCTGAACTCTGCCATCATTTTTTTCTGTCCACTTAATAGATTAAAATATTTACTGGAAGTCAAAGTACAGTGTCCAAAATATAAACTTATCTCTTTAAAATTACTTGTCAGCCAGAGGAAATTTTCCTTCTTTGCTGTACGCTGGCAAGAGTCAATGTCTTCATGCTCCCTACGAGGCTGGTTAAACCTACAGAGCTCTTTCCTTCTGCACTATTTCCCAATTCCCTGCAGTTAGCCAGCCCTTTCATACCTACCCTGGTACCTGTGCCTCTCTCCAAGTACACAGGTACTTGCTATGGGAACAGTTCAATTATCACAGGTAGAAAATTGAGGGTAGTAGATATGAAAGGGCGAGAAAAACTTCCCTGCTAAAAATAAGGACTCTGCCTTTGTGTAAAAAGTCAGGAGTTTGATTAAGGGAGATACTCCGAACACACCACCTAAAGAATAAGCAATGGCATACTTTACCAAGGCTCTTATCACTGCTGTTAGAGTGGGATGTGCTGGACTTTGATGGTGTATTTGATACACATTCCCCTTTTCAACAGGCTTCTAACCTCACCATCGGAAGGTACGGGCCAGTGTGTCTTGAATCAGGGCTTCCTGACAGGAGCAAGAATTTGGTTTTCAAATGCTGCTCATATATCCATTAAACTTACTAGCATTGGAAAACTTGAATCGCGTGTCGTCCCCGTCCCCGTCCCCCCCCATTGTTAATGTTTAAAATTACTTTGACCCTTCCATGAATGAAGGCAGTTGTTTTGTACTTGGAAACATGTCATTTGTGGTCCTCCCTTCCTCTCTTCCATACTCTGGTGGCTGTACAGAAGTTTTGTACATTAACCTCTAACATGTATTGAGTGTCACTGCTGTTATGCTGACAGCTATCAATCCTGTGAGCTCATCAATGCCTGTCATTCCATGTGCACACCACTTTTAGAGCTTTTGACTCGTGCCAAGCTTGAGGAGGGCTGTGCATCCTCCTATCTTCCTACAGAAAACAGTGCTCTTTGCTCCTCAAAACACGCTGGGACACAGTAAAGTGCCACGTGTGCAACAAACATAGGCCTGGGTGTGGGAAGCTGTGCTGGGGTCTTCTTCCCCAGAAGCGGAAGGAGGATGCTCTGGAGACCACCATTGCATGCTGCAGCCTCCATGAAGAGCTGACATTTCTGAGGGATAGGAACTGCCCACAGAGTGGTCAGAGGAAGGTAAGAAAGGCTGATAAGGGCAAGGAAGAACCCCTTCCTCTACCCACCAGCCTCTGAAGTCCCCTGATACCATTCAGATGGTTTGGTAATGCCATGGTGCTAAATAACATGTGATAACTTTTTTTTGTAACAATATTGAGAAACATTCAAATGGTGTTGCCTGTCACTGAAATAATACACATAAAGCAATTAAAATGCAGAGAAACATCAGAGTGACCTGTCATTTGAAGCCACATCAGCACCCTTTTAGAGAATAGCATGAAAAGATCTAGATATTTTTCCCCTCGCTCAGTAGATGAAGTGAATTAACAGTGCACTGCCACAGCCAAAATCACATGCTAGAGTTGAGAACTACTGAACAATAGCTTGGGATATCATGGATCAATAAGCTTTAGTTTCACAAGGTGGATTTTATCAGAGCACCAAGCTTACCATGCAGGAAAACTCATCATTTTAATAACCATTACTGGCCATCTCAAAATCTTTCCTTTACAGAAAGCAATGGCATCTCTAATGAGAAAGTGCTCCAGCACCTCAGTCTCACTGCCAGATTTATTACCCACCCTTTCTGATGCATGTTTTTCTGTGGTCTTGCTTTTATGCAGACAAATCATGAAGGAAGAATGTCAGAGTATTTTCAGTTATGGCATTCTTTGTTTTAATGATTACATGTGAAGGAATAATTATCCTGGCACTACTGACCAGAGCATAGGCTAGGAGCTTTTTATTTGCCAGTTATTGTTTGTATTATAAACGCTAAAGCGAAATGACGCAAGTGCCCTTTTCGTTGTCATATTGTTTGCTTTAGCTTTCATTGGATCCAATCCAACAGCACCTTTACGTAGGCTCCTGTATAATTAAGATAGTGTGCACAGCCTCTAAAAGGAAATCATTAAGAGCCTCTTGTGGAGAATGCATTGATTTCCATGTCTGTGCCTTTTAAGTGTGTATAGCTCACACTCCATCGATTAACTACTTGATAGTCCAGATATACTTCAAATATTAATCTCATGGTAAGCTTCCAAAACAGCTATCAGCTGAAAAAGCTCAAACCGGTTTGTAGGCTGCTTCTGCATTGAAACAGCCCTGTTTCTTAGGCTACACCTCACTCTGGAGAATATTCCTCTCTTCTGGATCTAAGGGGGCAGTCAAAAGAACACTGTAAAATTAAGCCACACCTGTGATATGAGGGAAAAGCTCTGCTACTGCTATGCTCACCTGCCCATGAGCTCAAGATGAGGATGATTTCTTTCATCTTTAAAACCTATCAAAAATTTGGAGACCCCAGGGGAGATTTGTCATCTGAAACTGGTTACTGAAGTAAAAAAAAAAATCAAAATACAACATACAGTTTCTATATGCATGTTTTTAGGTGATCAATGCACCACAATAAAAATGGTTATTGAATAGGTATTTGCTAAATTCTTAAATCTGCAATTTAAGACTAAACATTAAGTGTGTTAAACCAGGAATTGCTTGACCCAACATGTTTCAACTAAAATTGTATCAAAGTAATTATAAAACCTGATTAAACAAGGCTTCATTCCCACATGCAACTCCACCTTACTGCCTTGGCAAAGCTGTAAGCTGGTAACACCCTTTTCACTGGTTTTCACAAAGCACATTAGCAATTAATGAAAGCAGAGCGGAGGAGTTCATGTTTATTTCCAACACTCTGATGGTGTTTAGGGAATCAGTGCTCTCTGACCAAGGGTGGTGGTTCCAAAAGCACTTTGAAACAGCTCCTGTTTTCTGTCTGACTTCAAAGGCAGCAGATTCAGCCCAGTGCTGAGGACCTGTGCCAGTCATAGCCATAATGCCAAAGCCTAAACCACCCTCCTCATCCTCTCCTACCAAGTAAGACCTGATTTGCTTCACAAAAGGTCCTGGTGCTCTCAGTAGCAAAGTTCTGATAAAGTATTCCCAATTCAGAAGACAATTAGAAAAGCAAGTAAGTTGCTGTAAAGATAACTATTTTTCACAAAGTCCAAACTGCAGCCACTTACAAGTCTTTTGTGCATTGATGTGATCCTAATACATTGGTTCTTGAATGCAAATGCTTTGATAGGAATTACACTGTGAACAAATCCATCATCTGAGTTTACTGCTTGTTGGAAAATTTAATACTAAGCATTCGACAGAGTGAGCTTCCAGCTGAGCTCATATTCACCCCCAAGTAGACTGTATATGAGGTTTAAAAAACTGTGATTAAAGCAATTGAAATAAAGTAGTTTGAAACTCCATCCAAATAGGCTTCATCTACCATCAAGGACCAGCTGAACAGTCTAATTTCAATTGTATTCCAACCTCTCACCCACTTCTGGAAAACAGCAAACATTTCTTCCACCCCCGGCCTTTGCAAACTTTCCATGCTTCTTCTATTTAAATGAAGAAAGAAGAATGCACAACATTTTTTCAGACTACTCACAATATCCCAGCCTCAGGAATTTGTCTTCATATAAAGCCACCATGGCTGCAGTGCATTACCCAAGTATTTTTCACCCTTTGCTAACACATCGGAAACAGAGAAAGGAGGTGAATGACAGCATGCCCTCTTATTTATCACAAAAAAAAAAGCTACTATAAAAAATTTTGCAAGAATATATTAAATACAGCTGGTTTCTTGAGTCCCCTATTCTTTCTTGACTGCTTGAGTTTTGTGATATGTATGGGACTTTAAGTAATTTGGCATTTCCAAACAGTTAGCTCTAGGGACAGCATTCTGCACTGCTCCAGAGGCTTCTGGGACTGTCCTGTACCAGTTTCCAAGGGACA
The DNA here is from genome assembly GCF_033815535.1 of Pezoporus flaviventris. Lineage (NCBI taxonomy): Eukaryota > Metazoa > Chordata > Aves > Psittaciformes > Psittacidae > Pezoporus > Pezoporus flaviventris. The sequence continues at coordinate 43,825,394 of NW_026892549.1, read as the reverse complement.
TTATGCATGCTGGTGCTCCAGAAGGATTTTGGCAAGGAGGGCTTGTCCTTGGGCACAGGTGAGCTTCACTCTTTCAATGAGCAGGGGTGGAAACATCTTGGAGCTCTGGGCACACTCTTCAGCATAAGGCAGCTTCAGAGAAAAACCATTAAAGTTGTTCAGGTTAGCCTATGACCTGGAACTTACAAAACACCATAGGAACCCTGGTGGAGTAGTGGCGTCTTTAGGAAACTGATATATTTTTACTGTCTCCGAACAACAGATAGCAAACCATTATTAGAAATCCAAACAGCATGAATACAGTGAATGACTACTGGAGCATCATCGCTGTTCCTGACTAGGAGTGGCAAGCTGCCATACCTGAGAGGATATAGTACCCCATTAGGGGTAGTTTTAGCAGGTGTAAAATGTACCAGGTGACTTGATTTCTGCTATTGCTTTTCTCTAAGAAATATACTAAAGTAATTAAAAATCAAGTATAAGTCCTTTCTTCCAGATCTGAAATGGACCAAATTACTGCAGCTATGGTTGCTCCCCAGAGAGAAAATAGCATGTGCTTGTGCCTGAATTTTGAATTATTCAACAAGGACTACCAAATCTTTCAATTATACAGATCCAGAATAATTTTTTTCAATGAAGCAAAAGGAAGGAGGGAAATCAGTAAACTAAGTCCTTTTAAAAATGGTGCAGCATTAACTCCCTTGAAGAGACACTGAATGTGGGCAGCAATCTGGCAAATGTCACAGGCTCTACATAAATCTCACAAACCTGTGCCCCCCATCTTTATTTGTACCCATGGCACCCTAGCTCAGGCGCTGGCCTCTCCCCATCATCACCAAGCAGTAGCTCTGGCCCCAGGTGTCAGTAAACCTGGTGTTCTGACCAGGAACACTTAAGGCTTTGAAGGGAGAAAGTAACTGTTTTCAGATACCTGAAAAATTGTGCCAGAAGAGGAGAAGGATGTTCAGAGTGCAAGAGTTTGTTTCCTTGTATCACAAGCGGAAATACTGTCATAAACCAGTACTATTTGAGAAAAGCGTTAACTTTCAATTTTCCCTAATTAGCTATTTCCATGATTAAAATGTTAGTAAAGCTTCAGTAATAAATTGCTGAAGCTGTGAAGTCAGATGCACGCTCATTAGCACAGATGTTTAACTCAGCCTCTTATTCTCGTGTCTGTTAGTAAAAAGGTGAAAATACAGAAATCAAAGCTATTGATTCAAAATTACTGCCCATGATAAGGGAGTTCTAGTCACACGGTTTACAATACTAAGTAGAAATAGTCAGCACCTTCCTAGTAACTTTGGAGAATTAAGGTGCGTAATCTACTGGCATAACAGTTTTCTTCCCAGGTGGAAAATGCTTCCTGACTCATGGACCATGCACAGCTGCTTTTTGTCCCGTGCTGTGACCTGTCTGGGATATAAAGTAGCTGTTGTAGCAGCAGGCACAGCTGCACTAGGTCTGAATGCTCTCACCATGAACTCTAAAGCTGACAGTCGTGGTAGAAAAAGCACAGAACACGAAAATCTTTGGCACAGGGCAAGTCAATTGGCCCGCGTGCCAGAGAGCAGGCTGGACACTGCTCCCGACAGTGTGTGAAAGCATTTGCAAGCAGAGATGTTCCTGCATCTTCAACTGCTCCTGCAACAGGAAATTAGTGAAAGAAAAATAGATTAGTTTTGTATTTGGAAGCCAAAGGCAAAGAGTTGAGATCGTGGGGTCTCCATGAACATCAACCGGTGATCACATCCAGGAGTCACTGCGTTGCAGCTGTGCCGTGAGCAAACCTCCACAGCTCTATCTGACCCTACAAGGAGAGGCTGAAGAGCTGCCCTGCCAAGTGGGAGAGAGTCGCACTCATTTTCTTTCACATTTTGTGCAACAGAGCCCAAACCTTTTCATTTGGTTTGGTGGTAGGACACTGAAGTCCTACCTCTCTATTCTGAGGAAGGGCAATGGATTATTTTCTATTTTATGCGTGGACTTTTTTTCTCAGCAGAACTGCTGGGGAAATAAAACAAACAAACAAACAAACCCCAAACCAGCAAAAAAAAAAAACAAAAAACAAAACAAAACAAAATTAAAAAAAAACAAAAAATCCCAACTCCAAACCAAACCTACATTAATTTTTAAAGTTCATATTTCTCAGTATTTACACCTAGTTCCTGTATTTGTAATGGTGATAGTTCCTTATGGGTTTAATATAGGGGATACACCATCCAGTGATCATGAGATCATAGCATCCTGCCAGGTGGGCATATAGAAACCACGTTTTATGACTGAATAAGTGGTGAAATGCCCCTAAGAACTTAAGAACATGAAACTGGAGTTCTGAGCTTAACCTGCTTATCATGCTGCTCTTACATCTTCAACCTCTGAAAGTCCCTCCGACAGGAACAAATCCCAAAATAGCTCCTGCAGAGTGCAGAGGCTGCTGAGCACAAGGACATCATGCTCTGTGGCTGCCCAAACCAAGATCTTAGCACATCAAAATATGCAGCTAGGAGAAAGGACATGGAGGACATTTTTCAGTATTACTCTGGAAAAGGAGTCTTAAAGCTGCCAGTGTTATTACTGCTTCATCAATCACTAGTATCACCTTGGGCTCAGTTTATACAAGAACAAACCAACCCTTCCCCCCTTTTATTTTTTACCCAATACACAATACAGAAATTAAGTATGCTGTGGTAATGACAACAGCACCACGTACAGTCCTGGTTCCAGCTGGGACAGAATTAAATCTCTTCCTAGTTAGTTGCTGGCTGGGGTTAAACTATGACACATACTCAGAAAAACATGGCATGGTATTGAAATGAAAACTCCAGCCCTTTCTTGCATTCAGAAGGAAAAAGTGATAGAAATGGATTTTAATTATTAACCTGGGTTAGCTATCACAGTACCCGAGAAACTGCCATATGGAACATATTCCAATAGTTCCTACTCTTAACGGCCTTGAGCCTTCCAAGAAACAAATTTTGTGTTACATAAACTGATATCAAAATGGCCTTGCTTTTCCCTTCCCCTGCAGCTACAAATACATCAGCTGTGCATGAGCCATTAATGTACAGTTAAAGTGTCCAGTAAAACCTTTAGTGAAACATACTGTGGTTACTTGAAGTAAGAATTTGGATGGAATAAGATGTAAAGTAGTGGAGACTTGAAGGAGAAATTCCAGCTATGTTACCCTCCCACATTCATTTCTTCTCAACAAAGCTCCTGCTGTGATTGTGACTGTGCTTTAGACCACAGTGTGAAGGATGCAAGGCATGAAGAACTGTGCTATTCAGCCCTTTAATTATTGAACTCAGCTATCCCTAAAAAGATTACTGTAGTAATAGCCATGAAAAGATGGCACAGATATCTCCTTTATATTTTGCACACTGGGAAGAGGAAACAAAAATCAGCTCCAATAGAAGCCATATGAACACCAGTGGCACTATTGTACAGCCTCTGTGAGCTGGTATCAAGTTTCTATCACTATTTTTCAGATTTCATTTTGGAAGCACAATTTCTGGTGCTTGTAGACACATTTCTTTTCCTCCTCCAGAGACTCTATAAATAATGGTATATATTTATATGAAAACATCACAATTAAAATACAAGAAACTGATTTCCTGCTTCTGCGAAGAGCAGTGTGCATGGGTAAACCAAGGCAGGGTTTCCAGAAATGCTTGTGAAAGCCTGAAGGTCAGTGTCCTCTGATTTTGAGAGAGAGGTGGGTTAGAGGAGAAAAGTACTAAGAGCGCAAGTGAAATGATCCTTCAGGCTTCAGTGTGGCTTCAGGAGATGTTGTTTCAATTCTTCTTCTATATTACTTCAGTAAAATATGTGAGGAGGTATCACAGTCACAGAAAGTGCAGGTATATAATCACACATACAGTTTTGATCAATAAAAATGCATGATGGATGCAAGTGGATCCAAACTTGAGCTACTATGCTCTGAGATACCCAATGTACAGAGAGCTATAGGGAGCAGCTTTGCTCTGCCTTCCAGTCATAGTGTCAACAGATGCAAGAACTCATTGTTTCTTCAACCTCATTTTGCTCGCAAAGGGGCAATATTCCTCACTATTTTTCTCTGCAAAACAAGTAAGGGCATTTCAGAAAAGGGCACCTAAAACAGATGTCATAGGATATTTGTCCAATTTCATGCTCAGATTGACTCTAAGAAGGGCATGTTGTATACCAAACACATCCTGTGTGAGGCCAGAATTAGTGGTAGAATGTTGGAATACAGCAACTCGGTGACAGGCTCAGTGTCCCACATTCTTTTCTGAATAATCACCGTTTGAGGAAAAGCTAAGATGCAAGATAGCAACAGACCTTACAGGTTCACACACACTTAACACATGCACACAAAGGCACAATTGCAAACAAGTCTTGAACAGAATAGCACTGACCTGGCTTTTCTTTTCTTTCAGAGAGCCCTTACATCTCATAAACAAGGCTCTTCTCAGGACTGTCTGCCCCCTCCAAGAGAGCATCTGGATCAGTTCGCCTAGAAAGGAAGGAAAGAAAATAAAGGAGGAAAATAACCCCTATGTCATTCTGAAGTTTGAGTAAGTATGAATATAGTTTCTGCTGGTTTATTTCTGTCAGATTTGGCTCTGTGATGGTTGGGTGGCTTCAGCAGCTGTCTATTTGCACACAGTTGTGCAACCTTTTTTACAGCTTGTTAATTTAAGCTGAAGATTGCAGCATGTGGCTCCCTTCAGACATAACTAACTTAAAATAACAAAGCACACAAAAAATCCTCCTTAAGAAGCTCAAGGTCATTTGTTTAAAGTTAGAAAAGGATCAGGATCCTGTAATTCCAGGCATTGTTTTAAAACTGGTGAAAAGTTTCCTTCATATTGCCTTGCTGGGTGTGCTCTGCAGCTGTATCCCATTGCAGAGCCACCACAAAAACCAGCTTGCTCTGTGCATGCTGATCGCAAGGAAGACTTTTGCAACAAACATATTACAGCTGCATGTACTACACCTTAGAAGAGGGGTAAATGCATGAAAAGTGATAACTAAAACATGATGCCCTTAAAAAACAAAAAATTGAAACCACCAAATAAGTGAAGCAGGAGATCTTTCATAGTTTCATAACCTGGTACTGTCACAATTTATAGATGTGTTAAAACTTGAAGAAAATGCAATTTTACTTATCTTCAGCACCATAAAGGGAGAAATGCCAGGGAGATGACAGTCATGAAAAGAGTTTTCTCAGAAGATCAAAATGCAGCCCCTGAAGGGCTTTTCTGTAGCTGAATGATGAGAACAACTGTATACACAGTGCTTAGGAGTCAGCAATGAGCTGTTAGAGCCGAGTGCCAGACAGAGAAACAAAGCAGCAGAAAAGATAAGTGCAGGAATGGTAGGACTGATGTAAGGTTTTTATGGTAACAAAGTGCAATTTCATGCTGTGTAGCTGATAGAAACAAGATAGATCTTAGAGATGCTTTGATTTGGTAAACAGTTCTTTGCTAAGCAAGCTGCAAGGGTACTCAAGGCAAGTTCGGGCAGGTGCCTTAGTGAAAGAGGGATAAGGATGCATTAAGTACTGCTCCCTTGCCTGGGAGAATAACCTGAGCTTCAAGATAGATAGTGAGTGACAGAGTAAGAACAAGCACTTCTGAGAAGTCTCATAAACAAAGCATCAAAAGGCATTTGCTTTGACTTTCTGTTTCCCTTTAATGGCTGTAGGCTGAATGTATTATTTCCGATCAGTCTCTCATGCTATTTTTACCCCCATGTATGGACATCTCATCTCTTTTCTTCAACCCAGGCCTTTGGAGTTCTTCCAGTGTTGTGATGGAGCAGAGACTATTACACTTCTTATATTTAGCTACTGTAGATTCAAGTCAAATGTTTCTGATTCTCAAAAATGGATATTTTGAACCCAGACCCACAGCAGGCTGTTTAAAAATTATTTTGGTTAGATGGAAAACTAGGAAGCACAGTTGCTAATACAAGGGCATATGTCTCTCTACCTATTCTGACTACCAAATTGTCTGAGGGACAAGAAACTTGAGAATTTAACCCGGTAGTTCACCCAGAATATTAAAAATATTTGCTTTTCAAAGACTGAACTTGAGGTCTGACGAAAGAGAGAAGGGAAGAAAATTTCAGCTGACCTGTCTAGTAGCTTCAAATTAAAAGAAGAGATACATCTCATGTGTCAATACTTCGTTGCTCCAAATAGCAATGAAGTGTTGATAAAAAGGAGGTGTAATGATATTTTCAGGTGCAAATTCATCGCTTAGAGAAATGCCAAGTTGCAATGTTTATCTCTGCAAAATGCCAAGTATACTTTTCCATTGTATGGTAAGTAACTACATTATCTTGCAAATCACATCATCTCCAGGGCTTTCTATATTACAGCCCTAATTCATCTCACAGTTTACTTGAGTATTATGATGACAGCCTCAGTTAGATTGTGCTGAGGCTTGTAGGGTGGCTGCTCCACTTCATGATACAGGTGGTGCTCAGCTATAGGAATGGAATTTGCAAGCCTGAACTGAGTGCTTTCATCCTCTGTGCAGTGAAACGCTTCAACACCTGTTGCTACCATTCACATCTATGTGGAAGAATGCCTGAAAAGTTTCTTCAGACTTTAACACAATTCAAATATCAAATTATAGACCAAATCTACTTTGGAATGAAATGTCTACATCATTCTTCAGGAAAGAACACTTACAATCGATACCACAGCAGCAACGCAGGGCACAAGAGGTAGACTCAGTCTACTTTGTACAAATGTGGGATGGACCTCCACTTTCCCAGCATTTGTGCAAAATGTAGAAGCAGCTTCTGCCTGGGCAACCAGAAACGAGATCTTCATATGCCCCCTGGAGGAAATGCATCTTATGCTGAGACCACAGTGTCAGGCTTTCCTGGCCCCATGCATATCTTCTTGGTACACCGTGGCTGCTCTTCACACAGAAAGGTAAAGGGCTCCCCTCAGCAGACAGATGACCTGCAGAGTTTAAGGTTTCCTGTCTAGGGGAAAATGTGACCTGCAGTTCCTTTTGACTGTAGATGGTGCTGAGCTCATTTCTCACCTCCTAGCAAGGGCCTCCAGGCTATTTAATAACAATGCTCCCTCCTGCAACTTACTGTAATTTTCCATGACAGCAGGTCTGCAAGTTCTGTGCTTTTTGCTGACCTCCTTTTTATCACTTCATCTTACTCAAGCTCACATCACATTTTGCAAATCAGCCCTACAGGCAGGCTCTGCATGAGGAATCCCAGACAGCTTTACAAGGGGACATGGTGCAGAGATGCTCACCCACAACTGCAGTGGCTCTGAGCAGGCCGAGTGCAACTCCAGGAGCTTACAAAATCTTGTATGGCGCAAACATACACACCTGTGGATATCTGGGTAAGTGGTCAAGCAGAGGTCTTGGAGGCTGCTCTCAGATGCAGGTGGATATATTGCACACACAATTTTCGCTTTAGCCCTCTAGATCCTTTTCTGACCTCTAATATAAATTCTTTTGTACTAATTCTTCACATCATTCAGAATAAGGTTTGCTGAAAGTGAAGCATCTTGTTCTAAGGGTAATTGCTACAGATGACTCTGTACGTCACAAATAGAAACATAGATACCAGTCAGTCAGGAAGCCTAGCCTCTCCAAAGGGCATGAGGGACGCAGAGAGGTGGAGGTTGGCATGTTTTCCATTAGGCTAAGCACAACAGATTGCTAAAGCAGACTGTGATTTTTTTCAAATTAATGCTTCCAATAGAAGCTCCTCTTGCCATCAGTGCTGAAATGCAGGCAGCCACAGAGCCCAGAGACATGCCACAAGCCAGCAGGCAACTGGAACCTCTCCTGTCCTCCAAGCATGCAGCCCCAGGGGCACCATGCAGGGGGGCAGCTACTCCTCTGGAGCGGTAACATGGCCTCTCCTCCTGTACCAGAGCAAGGAGCAGAACGGCCCAGGGGCAGCCCCCAGCCCAGGGCATCAGGCACCTTCATAGGGATGAGTTAGGCTCAGGAAGAAGAGAGGGGAAAAAGTTGTTTGCTTAGCACATACAAGCAGATCTATCATTCCTTGGCACCTGCTGATTCCAAGACTGTTGAGGGAGCAGAGGGTCCATATAAAGCTGAGAAATGGGTGCCTTAAGAAGATATGTTTTCCTGGTTAGCTTTCATGGCTATGGTAGGGAGAACATGGAAGAGACTTACAGAGCAGAAGTGCAGTAAGCAGCAAGCTGGTAGACTAGAAATAGGAAGGTGGGAAGATTGGGATGGAAACAAGCAGCTGTGAATACAAGGAGGCATGAACGATTGACAAAAATCATGACTGCAATTTAAGAAAAACAAAAACCTCAGTTACAAAGTGGAATACTTATAATTGGAAAAAAAGAAAATACCATTAGAAGTACACCACATCAGAAAAGGTTGTCAAACACCCATAATCCATTCCATTAAGCATTCTTAAGTCAAAGGTAATCATAAATCTTGGCTCATTAGTCTTATGAGGTAAAGATTCAGGATTTCCTGACCCACTTTCTGATATCAGTAATATGACATCAACAGTACTGCAGGATCACCTGCATCAGGGAGCAAACTTACAAAGTACAGCCACAGCACTCGTACAACATGAGCAAATAATTGTTCACAGTAGCTGGCAGCCAGCTTGGAAATGGGTTTATTTTTAGTCTACTAAGCTTTTCTTTTTCAAACAGCAAACTTCACTTAAATATGTATCTTCTTTTCTTCATGAAAATCTAATTCCCTTTCCTGAAGATAATAACGTCATCAGCTGAGCAAAAGACCTCTAACATTCAACATGCTTGAACATCAGCAACTGCCTACTGGTACTCTCCAGCCATTAGCAGAGCTGAGCTAGTGCCACTACTGTTGGGTAACTTACTTACAAGAACACTGACTTCCTAAACCCTGCAGGAGAACAGGGCGACGCTGAGGCTGTCAGCACAACACTGCATTCTCTAAGAAAACTGCCTGTTACTTGGCAACTGGAAAAACAATCTCTTTCAATCAGCACACTTAGTCTGGTCCACATCTGCTGTTAAAACCTTAGAGGAAAAGCATTTGGGTCCTTTCAAATTGCCGATAATGAAATTACACAGACAAGAGATTAGATTGTTCATTTGGAAACCAGTTGAATTAATAGTGCGCACATTTTATTTATATCCTAAAGTTCTTGATTCAATAGTTTCATTTCCTCTGCTTCCATAGCATCTCTTGCTTTGCAGTTATGAAAAAGAAAATTAAAGAATTACTTGGAAAATTTATTTATTTAATTAAATTCAAAGTTCATAATACAACTGCTTATGAACAGTTGTATTTGCTTATGTGTTCAATAAGAGTCATGTGTGGGAGTAGGGTTAGGAGCACTGCTTGACAACCTTGTGTTCAAAGCTCATTCTGGACAGAGCATTGAGTTTCATCCTCAGTGGACTTTTTCTTAAAAACAGATAGGGGGTATTACTGTTTGTTCCTTGTGCTTTTTTCTCCCCTTACACGTATGAAATGTTTACACGCACTGTCACAGGCTGCTCACTCCTTTTGCATGTTTAAGGTTTAAATCCCAGATGCAGTGGGAATTCTGCCTTTTAGGTGAAGTCCAGAAGTTGGCAAACATCCTTAATAAACTTGTAAACACGTCTCCAACTAAAAGGAATTGTCAGAGATTTCTAGCTCTTGGTCTACTTAGTGGCTCATCTGTAGATTCTTTGCCTGCTAGAATTTCTAATGCCAATCCCATTTTTAAACAGTTGCACAAAGTGGTCACTAGTAGTTTGAGACAAAGTAGATAATGATTCACACAGAGGTTATTACTTAGCTAGAAAACAACATTAAGTAAACAGCATTAAGAAAAAAAAAACATACCTTGGGCACAAGAACTCGGAATTTCCACTAGGAAAAAGAAGCCATTACCAAGAGTCTGTTTTGAGCTCCTCAGAGAGCAGCACAGGCATTACCCAGCTGGCCTATCCATGAACCTCCTGATATTTTTAGTATGCCAGGAAGTAAAAAAGTAATTTATACCTTAAAAATAACTATTGCTTCCTACATAGCCTCTTTTGGAGTGAAAGCTAGAGAAAACATTGATTACAAATATATGGCTTTTCCAGGACATGATTTAATGAAGCTACTTTCTTTTCCTATTGATCGACATTAAATACTTAATATTTTGTTAAATGACAAACTATAGCCCAGAGGAAATTAAACACTGAAATCTGCAGACACTCTGAGACAATATTTGTTTAACAGCTGCCGAACTCTGGAAGTAACAGCAAAGAGTATTATGTAAGAAAATCCAAACAGATAATATTCTGGTTAACATCACATTGAGGCTCTACTTGCCTAAAACATCAGTTGTTATAAAAAAACAATGTTCAGCTGAGGATCCACAGCGCACAACTCTTTGTTCAGTCCAGAGATGTTACAACCTAGAAATGTTCAATACCTCAAATTCAGACAAATATATAATTGTCATTTTTTTTTAAAAGGAAACATATATGTGATACAACAGATTACTTGGTCTTACTTCAGCTTTGCAAAAAATACCACTGGAATAATAGATTATACACTAGGTTGTTCCAGCCTTCAGAGTTAAAACTGAATTCATAAAAATAAAGCTGGAGCTGTCAAAGTCTGTACATGCACACCTGGACAAAGAGTTGACAAAAAAATAATGAACTAACTGGGCCTATATTTTTCAGCAGAATGTACCAATCTCATGTCATGATTGTTTTACAATATTGAATGGAAAACAAACAGTTACTGTTTAACCTTAATAAATAAGAAACATTTTTACAAGCATTAACCCAGAAGAAACTAGGCAGCTTGCTGAAGAGGTATGTGTTTCCAGGGTTAACAGATATTTATAACCAAAATCTGAAGCTGGACAGTAGATTACCATAGCTTCAAGAAGGGGCCTCAAATTGTGCATTTGTTTGACTGTTCCCAGAGATACTTTAAAAATAACAGTAAAGAATTACCATTTCAAAAAGAGGCCATATAACTTTAATCAAATTACTAATGCTATTTATTCATTCCAGATAGATGACATTTCAGATTATCACCCAAACTATGAATAATTCAATGAAATCAGTGCAACATTCAAAAACTGGTTATTAAGTTTACAAGTGGCTTCAGAAGAATTGAAGAAAAAGTCTTGTAGGAAATCAATTAGGTAGAGGTGACTTGGTAGAGGTATAGAATTTTCTGAATAAGAGCGTATTAAGAAATACGAGAGTTCAACATGCCTATAGAGAAGTGAAGGGTAGCTCCCTCACCTAGTTTATAATAAACTGGAAACTTGAAATCAAGAAACCTGATCATAAATGTATGATCCAGGAGGACAATATGTGCTGAAGATCTCATCCTCTTCTGCTTAGAGCACAAAACAGTACCACTGACAAAAACAAAGAGCATATTCAATTAAATCACGTTTTGATCAACTTTGGAGGAATTACTGCTTATAGCAACATCATCTTCTTACCTCATCCATCAATTGATTTTACTAGGATTAAACACATCAGTTATATGCTGGTCTAGAGTGGCTGTTGTACAGAAAGACCTCTTTCTGTTGCATTTTTCTTTTCAACAAAAACATAGCTAAGGAGATCTGTTTGTTTAAAAACTCCATGACTCTCAATATTTGTCTCAATCTGGCTCCTTGAACCTTTTCTGCCATAGCATAAAAAACAATTTCTCCCCTTTGTGCTCTTCCCAGTGGACATCTTTGATCAGGACAGGAGCTATATCACCTGCATCACATCTTCCACATGCACAGACACATGCTGTGGTAGCCAGAGATGGGGCTAGAGAAATACAAGTTCCTGAGCCAGGCTTGGGAGACTGAGATGGAACAGGGAGGGAGAAAGGAGTCTGTTCAGCAGTTTCTCCTTCTGTTATACCTGAGCACTTTAACTACAGACCCCAGTGCACAGGATGAGGACAGGAGATATGGGGCTGACCATTCACAGAGAAAAGGCCAGAAATAAAGATAATAAAATAAATACAGTGCTAGCTCCCAACATTGATCATTGAGGCTGAGCAACTAAGGAAAGTAAAAAAACATTCTAAATAGAAGGATAGAGAATGTTTTTCTTATTGACCACAAAGGTCCTTTGGGTTGTCTCTGCATAGCAGAACAGGAAATAAGATTAGGGCCGGACTCCTGATTTCCCATTTACTCTCAATCTTCAAGAATATGGCAATAATCCTAATGCTCTAAACACCAAAGCAGCAAGTACAAACTTGCAGACACTAGAGAAAAAGAGAGGCCAATGGGCTAACCAAAGGCATCCCTTTTAATAAATAAACAAATAAATCTGTTAATGAAAGTGGGTTTATTAACGCATTCTCTTCCTCTGTCCTATTAGAGATTTCTATCCTTTAACTTACTGTCTCAGTAATGGAATTTGGCCAGTCAGTGCTTAACTGTGCTGCACCACTTTTTCCTAAGCTTCTGCCATGTTCCCCTTTCAAAGGTTGTTCTTCCCATAGTACCAGTAGGGTCATCTGGAGGGATTTCTATTTACCCAGAAGTCCAAAAGTGTAGGATCTGATTTCCTGCGAAAACCTAAGGAGCTTTGACACATTTCATTGGAAGCCAAGTGTGTTTTCACTTTGTGCCTATTTGTTGGATACAATTAAGCAATCTTCTAATTATAACCTTTTCCAAGTCCCATCCATTAATTTTTATTAGTTAAATGTTTTCCTTCTCTGTGCAACAGGACATGTATCTAACCTGGCCTAGTTGGAAGAGCAGCATGATCACTGGTGGGTTAAAGCCGGCTCAGTCTTCTTGCAAGTCTTCACTATCCAGAGGAAAACAAAGTACTGAAGCTTTTCCCTTAGGTGGTGTAGGTTTTAAAGATAAACCCGTAGAGCTCATACAGAAGCTGGGCAAGTCAGTCACCTCCTCAGCACTTGCCCTTTTAATGCTTGCTGCCTCCTGTTTTGGCCAGATACTATAACCTTCCTTTATCTTTAAACTAATTAGACAGACTAGTTCCCATAGCTAACCACTCCTGAAGGGAGCTTCTCTGGTCAGCCTATACTGTGAACCTTTTTTCATTCCAGCTTTCATCTTACATCCTCTGCAATTCTTAAACAAAGTTTCTATTGGTCTTAGAGAAAGCAGTGAAATTCAGATTCCACACTTTTTATCCACCAGCCATTATCTCCGCCAGCTCTGATATGGCCAGAAAGCTTTTCCCTTGCCTCCATTTCTTCTCTGTTATTTCTCTCACTAAAACCTTATTTTCACATGCTGAGGGTGCTCATCATTCCTATACTCATTCCTCCAAAGACCCATTTCCTTATTCCCATTTTTTCACACAATCTACTGGAAATTCTGTGCTGGTCTTTCAGTTACTTTATTCAGACCTTCCTCCTTCTGTCCAAACTAGTCTTTCCCTTGCTTTGATACACCATAGAAGTCTGGATATCAGTTCAAGGTCTGGAAAATCCTCAGTAAGAAAGGTTTGATACTAACTTTTGCTTTAGCAGCAAATTGCAGAAGCAGTCTCTCTGCTGGGTATACAACATGGATCTCTTCTTTTGAATGTACTTCTGAGCTTTCACATCCAAGCTACATCTTATTGACGATACTTTAAAACTACTTTGAAGGTCTAGCAATCTCTAACCCTTCAGCACTACACATAAGGTACAAGGATAAAGGCTGTCATCACCTCCCTTTTTTTTACTGTAGTGTATCTTCAGCTTGAAAAATTCCATCATGATCCACTACAGACATGTGGAAGTTTAATTTTCTGTAGCAAACTAAGCTATCCACCCATACTTCTCCAGGATGTCTCTTCTATCACACCTTTTTACTTTCTAGATTCATCTCTAACTTACCTACCTTTTCCTCATTCTCTTTTACGGTTAGCTCCATCCTTCACTAGGTTCATGACTGCTGAAAATTGTGGTTTTCCTGTGCTGTCCCTGAGGTTGGGAGCAGGTATCTACAAGCATTCCCAAAGCTGCTTAATAGCTGTCCTTCCAATCCCTCTCTACAATGCAGAAACTTAAAGACAGGCCACTAGCATGATGAGACTGCTGACAGTTATTCTGATCAGTATTACTTGGCTTCCTCATAATCCTTTTGATATGGTCCTGCTATCCTAGGTTTAAGGCACACGGCAAAGAGTAGGGAGAGTTTTCAAGTGGGGACCTCCTAGGCCTTCCAGTGAAAATATTATTTCATTCTCAAATATTTCAATTAAAAAAGCCCGATTATTCATCTTTTCAGCCCTTTATACACTTTTTTGGTTTACACAAATCAAAAGTCTGTAATATTATTCTGGCATTCCCTCAACTTTAGACAAAAGTGAGAACAAATACAGTCCGGGCTCTGCCTATGGCTCTGGGATCATTCTTGAAAGCATTGCCACCTTTGAAATAGATACCACATATTTGATGGTATTTTCAGACCTTTGCTCCACTCAGTCACAACGCTGTCCTTGCTCACAGTGGTGGAGGACCAGCTGCAGCAGAGAGTTGTGGCCAGCTCAGTGCAGCCTCAGGGTACAGGATTCAGTACCATACCACTGACAGGCAGCTCTCTTTGGAAGAGAGCTCACTCTCTCTGCTTACCTCCATAGTTTTCCTCCTTTGTGATTCACGGTTTGCACACAGCTGCAAAGGACATTAGTGGGAGAGATCCAGATGGAGAACTTTGCTTTGTTTTTGTGACAGTGGAGTTTCCAGTTAAGTTTATTTAAGGTAATAATGTAGCCACTGATGAAGACAACCTCCCAGCCACTGTGGTGTCAGTGCTTCAGATGCAGTGAAAAGCTCACACTTGCAGTCACTGTGCTAGGAAAGGCAATTTGAATTTTCAATGCATTCTGGAAAAAGCACTGTGCACCAGCTAATGCATTTGCACATAGACACCCCAGACGGGGGGGTGTGTGTGTCTGTAATTTTACACTGGCTTTGCTCTTTGTGCTGGATGGCCCCCCCCATTATCCATGGAATAACTGATGCAGACTGGCTCACAGCTGCATTTCATGTGGGTCCTGGTTTCTGATGTACATTATCCTGCTGTCCACACTTGGAAGCAGAGCAGAAAAACCTGCTCCCTGCCCACACAGAGATCTGGTTAATTTACTCCAGAACAGATCTTGAGTGTAAGTCAACACATATGCAGTGCACACAATTCAAAGGGACTTGAATGAAAAAGGGAATATGCAAAGATAATTAAACAAGTTTACCCCATTTTATTTAGATTCCTCTGCCTAATATTACAGCTTAAAGAACAGTTTCACAGGTAGTCTAGTAGGAACAACTCAGTCCAAGACCTGATTTACAACATAAAATTTTTAACCCATTCTAATTAATTTCTCTATGAAACAGAATCTTTCTGAGCAGTGAAAATCTTGCTAAGCCCAGACTGTGACCAAAGAAGCAGTAGCTCTGTAAAAGGATAGCTGCAGGTGCAGTATGTGTGGCCATTTGTAAGTCCCCAATTTAAGCAAATTTACTTGGTGTATCTTGCATGCTGCTACTTTAAACCTCAAATTTCTCACATTGGCCTAACATGTTCCTACTTTCTTTAGGATAAATATTTTCAGTGAACCACATTCAGCTCCAATTTATGGTACCAGAAATCCCATTTGTTTACATATGATATTTTTTCTGCAGTTTTCAGGCTCACATGCACATGGCAAAGTCCACACAAGGTTGCCCGCACAAAATTGTGCCGCATTCCCACTCCTGCTAAGTATTTCTAGCAGCATGTCAATCTAACTTCAGCTACTGAAGTGTTTGCTTTTCATACGTTCTTCTTTCCTTTTTTATACATCTTAAAATGTAAAAATGAAGTGCTTAGAAGATCTTAAATAAATATAAACTCCCATGTTATTACAGGCCAGGCACACAACCCCCACACCCCCCCCAGTATTCCCTAGGATCACAGAACAGGTTGGGTTGAAAGGGGCCTTTAAAGACTATCTAGTTTTTAAAGTTTAAAGACTATCTAGTCCAACCCTCCTGCAGTGAACAGGAACATCTGCAACTAGACCAGGTTGCTCAGAGCTCTGTCCAGCCTGACCTTGGATGTTTCCAGGGATAAGACATCGTCCACCTTTCTGGGCAACTCCTGCCAGTGTTTCACCACCCTCACTGTAAAATTTTCTTCCTTATATCTAGTTTAAATCTACATTCTTTTAGTTCAAAGCCATTACCCCTTGTCCTATCACAATTTGGATCTCAATTAGCACAAGAGAGAAGCAATTTATTCATCCTGCACTGTACGCCTAGGACTGGAATAGGCTTTGGTACCTTTGGTTTCTGTTTCAAAAAAGTGAAGGTAAACAACTTCAACACCTACAATTCAAAAGAAAAGCGAGCAGGGATGTACACAGCACACAGTGAACTCTTTTTGGAGAACAGGTGCTGCTTATCCTATGGAAAATCTTCATCTCCTGTGTAGCACAAGCTGAAAAATAATGACTGGAACCCAGGAAGCCATTTTAATTGAACTGAAGAAGTTTTGAGTTTTTTTTTTTTTGTTATGATCTGGGAGACACTAGTGTCAGTTATGCACTAGAAATGTTCAGTGATCCAAACTGCAGTATTTTCGGAGTACTAATGTGACCTCAGCACTTCTCCAGTGACAGGTTTCCAACTGCGCTGCATAAAATCTGTCTGAAATTCATTTCAGGAATACCATGGCTTACAGAGGCTTGTGAAGGAGGATGGGAAACAGGATGGAAACAGGGCCTTCAATTGGGGTTATCCAGGGCCCTGTGAAGCTAAGGCTTGAGTATTTCCTTCGGTAGAGTCCACCAGTTCTGAGCAACCTCTTCCAAAATCTGGCCCTTCCTATGGCAAAGAATATTCTTCTGATATCCAGACAGAATTTCCTATGAAGCAACTTGTGCCTATTGCCTCTTGTCCTGCCTGAACACAAATAACATCCATGAAAAGGGTGTTTCCTGTCTTCTCTGACTACCTTTGAAGTGTTGGGAGGCTATGGTCAGATCTCTTAGATCTCTCTAAGCCACCTTTTCCCCAGGCTGGAAAAACCCATTTCCCTCAACTTTTCTTCATATGTCAAATCTTTCAAGCTCTGACCACCTTGGGGGCCCTCCAATGGACCCTCTCCAAATCTTCCAGAGTCTGTGGGACAAGAACTGGACAAAAGTGCCAAGAAGAGTAGAATAAACACACCCCTTAACCTGCTGGGAGCAGAGAGGTAGAAGAGAGGCATCACTGCACTTGCTAGGGTCTCTCAAAGGTAAGAGGACTTTATTGTGACTTCAAGTTGTTAGGTTTTTTGGGGTGTTGTTTTTTATTTATTTAAACCACAATGGCCCTGCTGTTTCGGGCTTCTCTCCCAGAAACAGTGCATACAGCAGCTCTTGGCTAACTCAGCATTTCTGCACCACATTAGTTATTACTCCTACATGCCCAAAAATCTCAGTAGCCACACAAAATGAATGCAAAACAGTAGTTAACGCTTCAACACAATTTGAACTTGAGGAAAAAAGATTACCTCCCTTTTTAAGTGGAATGGATGCTTATGTTCTTACAGTACTGCTGAAGACTTTGTGCTCATGGGGGGGGGGGTACCAGAAGAGGAGTGCACCTATTCGGACAACTGTTCCCATCCACCTGCACTGCCACTGAAAGATAAAACTGTGGGTTTCAGTGTTACTTGGTTACTTCCATTGAAAGGAGCTGGGTTTGCTCAGTAGCTATTGAGTACATTCCTCAGATTCTTTTCTTCTGTGCTTTGTAAGTCAGGATTGGAAGTCACTGCTGAAAGCACAGGAAGTTAAAAATCACCTTTTTCAGCCTCCTGTCACCTCAGGGTACTTCTGTGGTAAAGTGACCCAGGCTTGAACAATGGCACAGCTTTTATAGCCCCATCACAAAACAATTTACAAAATAATGAATTACTGCATTTACCCTATCCTCAGCTGGCACTGCTGAGTTTTTAACTAGCCATGCCCATTCACAGGAGCACAAGTTGTGCCCCTGGTAATAAGAGAGCCCAGCTGTCATAGGGTCCAAGTGCTCCTCTGGTGCTCAGTGAAAGCACGTGGTTTAAAAAAAAACATCATGATGCATCTTATCCACTGAAATTAAACAAAGGTTTTCCATTGACTTTAAAGGGAGAAAGGTTCAAAAATACATTTTCAACACTCACCTCCCTACTTAGAACATTAATTAAACCTGCCAGGGGAATTTAAAATTCAAATCTGGGCAGCCAGGACACAACTTTGCCCTGCACTGATTCAGTGTAAAATCTCAGATGATTAAAATGTTTCACAGCGATTGTGACCCACATGAAAAACATTTTAAAGTATTTGCCCTATATTAAATATTTAACCATACTGGAAATGAAAAATAGTTAAATCGTTTACATGCAAATTCTATAAGAGAATAAATCCTATTTAGGGCCAGTTGCTCCCATAGTATGTGGGGCAACATGCCGGTCACCACCTGTGATTCAATCCCTGCCTCAAGTGCAACAGGTTGAGTTCAGGCAGCACCTCAGTAACATCCGAAGTCACAGGAAAAAGCCACCCTCCACTGCTTGCTGGAAACCAACTTTGGTCTGTACAGTTTCAAACTCACATTTCAGAAGCCTATAACAGAGGAAGAGGGCCCCAAGTGTTATATGTGAAAAGTCAACTATCAAACAACAAGGCACCAACTTTCATATCAGGTGAAGGACCACGGGGCAGACTAGGCTCCAAGAGAAGACAGTGTTAAACTAGGTCAGGAAACAGAAGGCAGGATTCCTCCTGCCTCCTCTCGAGTCAGGCACCATCCTCCCAGAGCTTTCCAAGCTGAGGTAGCCATTTCATTTTATAGCCTGCAACATATAGTTTTTTCCTCTCCAGTTTTATTTCCAACTACATATTTTTGTAGGACTTCTGCCCTTACCTATATAAAAACTGGCTTTAATTATCCTAGTGAATAAGTGCTTCTGATTTTCTCGTAGCTACTTAAAAAAACAAACCTAAAAAGGAAAAAATCCAGAAAACTCTATTTTTGCATTCATTTAAAGGTATTCAGTTCAAAATTAGATGAAAGTGTTTGAGTTTTTTCAAAGCAAGTTTTTAACCAGAAAGTCACAAGAAATTATGAGAGCACTGCTAAAGGTCAGCACGCTATAACTGAATTCCACCCTGTTAAATTACTGCTATATTATGCTTCCAAGAAAATCTCTATTCAACATCTGTTTTCTTTACAGGAGATCATTAGGAACAGACAGGCCGAGTCATAGCCTCATTCTGCACTTACCTCAGGATTTGAAAGGACAAATCTGTCCTTCCCTATACAGAGGACTAGATTAAAACATGGCCTTGTTGGACTTGTCCACTACTTTGATGTTTTCAAGTTCCTTTGGAGTCAGACATTACCCAAAAATCAGTATTAACGAGGAAAACAGGAAGGCAGGCTGGAGACAAGCCGGCTCTGCTTCTCGTCATTTACACTTGCTGCCGTTCAGGCTAATTTTTTATCAAGTCAGAGCAGATTTCTCTCTATGACATAGTTGGCAAAAAGCTTCCCCAAAAAATCAGTGGCTGACGGTCAAATTAGGAATCAGTGTGGATCCCAACATCCTGCTACTTCTGATGAGGTCAAACCCAGCAACAGACCTGAACACATGCACATTGCAAAGAGCTCCGTTCGCAATTAAAGTTAAGGAAAACAACTGTTATTCTCTAGCATGTGCTAAAACAAGTGTTTTCCAGCACCATTGTTTTGTTTTTTGTGAGATAAACACACAAAATATGGAGACATCTGGATATTTCAAGATCAGTATGGTTATGGATACAAATGTCATAGCAAAGCAGTGGCCAGCTCTGCAGAACGATGGGCCTCTTAGGGCGCAATATGAAACAACTGGACCAGAAGCTTCACACGTTTCTCCCACCACTGCTGTCACTTCCATCTTCCTCCTGTTCTTCCTCTCTCACCATTTTTATCCCTCTTCCTAATCCTGACACATATGCAAGGCAAAGACTAAGAGGAAAATGGGATCTTATGGCTGGGGTGAAAGTTGTGAAACTGTTCAACTGGGTTGTCATTACCCTCGTGTTTGATGCCACAGAGAAGCGTTTTCACAAACCAAATCCCAGGGCTTATAGGAAACAAGGGATAAAATGAGCATGAGTGTGCCTGGAGCAACAAAGTGCTTGCAAATTTGGGGAAACACCCTACCTGTGTTTTACTGTACCTCCAGATGCTCTTCCATCCCAGACCCAAGAAAGCAGCACCCATCATAGGAGCCTGGCCAACAAGCTGTGGAGACACTGACTCAAATAATCTGGTTTTAAAGACTGATGAAATTACATAATGCAATAAAGATAAAAACAAAAAAGGAATATCCAAACAGATCATCATGGCCATCCAAAGTGCAATACTGCTTTTTTTTGTTGAACAGTTTTCAAAAGACCATGTTGATTGTTTCTCTTATCCTTTGCACATCATGAACATCATGTTGCTACAAAGAAGATAATTTTAAAATGGAAGTTCAACTGGAGGCTAAGTATAGGAAAAAGTTAAGCTTACTGTGAGATTTTTGTAATGGCTTATTTTGCCTTTGAGTTATTTGTGACCTTGAAAAAGATCTCTATACCTCAGTTTACCCACTCGCAGGATGTTCTCTTAACCCTGCCAATGGGTATATAGTTTATACCCAATAATGTTTTTTGTGATACTGACCAGTGTAGTTGAACTATTGACACTTTGAACTCACATCATTGAACCTGCAGTGTTCAGGAAAGAGAAAAAAAAAAAATACGGTAAAGAATTGAGGTAGCATGGAATAGAGGGGGAACGGGTAGACTATGAGAAAACTGGTACAGCTTCATTTGACAAATGAGGGAGAGGATACAAAGCAGAACTCAGGAAAGAGCAGAGAGGATAAGGGAAGAAGAAAGATTTATGAAATGGTGCTTCAAAGACCAGTGAGATAAAGGGTTACCCACAAATGCACATGCCCATAAGGATGGAACTTGGTTTATATTTTTCAGTGACAGGGATTGTCCAAAATTGAAAGAGCGGAGTCTGCAAACTCAGCTACAGCTCCCCTATTTCGTTAAGCAGCTGCTAATTGAGAGATCATTCTACCCAAAGGTGACTGCAGTTTTCACACTGCACACATTGACTGGATGTAAAACAGCCTTTCCAAGGGCCTGAAACTTCCTATTAAATTTGCATTGTTTTGTATGATACCTTGCTTTGTTTCTTCCTAGAGTGGAAAAGACAGTTCAACCACCTCCTCCTAAATAGAACTAACATTTTAGATAAACTAAATGCAAAAAAGTGATACCATTTCTATATTTCTTCCAGGCAAAAAGACAAGTCAGATGTCACATTATGAGGCTTTAAATGTAAGTGCCTCCCTTGTTTCCCTCCTATAGCTGTTTTTAATCTAAATTATGAGGTTGTTTGCAGTAACAGATCTCAAACAGAGCATAAGGCAAACTAAAGACATAAGCTTTAGATTTTGACTTTTAAAAGTGTGGACAAGACACAGTGGCACAATAGTATACAGAAACAAGGACTTTCAGCAGCAAATAAGCACGAGGGTCCCTGGGATGGAACAGTCAAACCTCACATTTGCTGGCAGGCCCCTTAACTCAAATCCTGTGTCAGCAATAAGCTATTGACATTGCACTGACCATAGAAGCTCCTTCTGAAGGGAGCATTGACATATTTGGGCAGATTGCTAACAGGCAAGTGTTTGCAGTATCAGTAGCAAAAGCAAAGCTTTAATGAGCAGAAAGCTTGACCCATCCTTTGGTCCCTTTGAGGCAGAGCTGAAGCAGGTTGGGAAGGCAGGATGCAGTAGCACACTGTTAGACCTGTTGTTTGAAGAAAGCTAAGTGTAATGCCATTGAAAGGACCTCACTTCTTTCATATTATGGTAGAGAAGTTGAAATTCATGACCTTTGAAGAGAAATCCATCTGGAGACTTGTTATTTTCACAGAGATGAAACAATTACAAGTAATCGCCTTTTCCTTTATCCCTCAAGGAAGTTTCAAGCTTAGTTAACAACATCAGTTATTTCTATAGCAACAGACAGATATAAACATAGGATTATAACATTCAACAAGGGATCAAGAAAAGGAAGAAACAGGACTTGAAGAGAGAAATGCCTGGAAAAGCTGCAAAAAAATGCAGAAAGTTACTAATTTTCTTAAAATGCATATTTCTTCTTGCTCCTTGCAAGACTCCTACAAACATCATACTTTTCCGGCAAGACTTTCATTTCAAAGGACAAAAAAGACAGAGAACTGTAGATTATTTTTTGCTGCAGGCATAATGGAGTCAATCAAATAGTTGGGATGGCTAACACTTGGGACAAGGTATGATGGGGTACCTTGCCTGGGGTGCTTCACAGCTCACAATTTACACTATGAAGCATGTACTTTTATTCTACAAATTTTGCTAGAGAGATGGGATTTCAAGCACATATGTACAAGTGAATTTAAAATTCCCACATACACTTACGTATGCTAAATGGTGATAAGCAGGTAATTCTGGTGTTGTCAAACAAAACCTGATGTTTGGGGGAAAGCACAGATGATGCCTTTTAAAGTGAGCCAAATAACTATTCCTTTTCATCCACAGAGCCATTTGCACCACTCCCAAACGTGATCAAGCTCTACTAACACAACAGCAGCAAATCCTTTGCTGCTTGTCCCAGTGAAATCACTGCGAGAAGCAACACACAGCGCCGAACTGAGCCCTATATAAAATGTAGGTATTTCATCTCCCTTTTTTAACTTCCACTTTCACTGTCAGGATCAGCCAACCCCTTTTGGCAGGAGGAACCAAGTGCACAGCTGCCCAAGAGAGTGCCCAAGGGCTCATCTCCCATCACAGCTTGGCCAGGGAACACGCCAAAGCCATTTCAGGAGAGCTAACCCCAGCCCCAGCAGCAGAGTATGTATGTCAGCCCGAGTCAAACGCACAGGGCCAGGGCTCAGTTGCTGCTCAGGCAGATTCGTTTCAAGCTGGTCTGGGTGTGTCTGCAGGAGCTGCAGTTACTCCTTCGGATTGCCCTGCAGCAGCCATTTCCCAGGAACATCTTTCTCCTTGGGTCGCAGCCAAAGGAGGAAAAGTTGCTTTGGTGGTGGCTTTTTTTAATCACCACCCTCACTTACCCCAGGAGAGAGAAAGTAAGAAAGGAAAAGCCCAGCCTTTGCAGAGACTAGCAACAGGTCTGAGGGTGAGCCAATTAGCAAAAGGATCTGACACAAGGCAGGTGCGTGGGAAGCTCCCTGCAAATGAAACACAAGCCAGGCCATAAAGAAATCTTTGGGTCCTCATAGTTAATCCATACTGAGATAGTTAGGGTTATTCATCCTGGGCCATAAGCAATGAGGTCAGGAAAAGTATTCGTTTGTAGAGATAGGAAGGAGGAGAGGCACAGCCCACTGAAGAGCGATGCAAGAGCACCCGCTGCTGGGCAGAGGTCTGACCCTACCACCAGACAGTTTGTCAGGAAGCCAATAACAGTGATAGCAATGAAATAATTGGGTAATATTGCCTAGCATTAGAAGTGAAAGGAAGAACCATTAGGTATCTTCTGAAGCTTAAAGTAACTATTTACTTTCAAAGCAGAGTAGGATTGAAAGCAGCACATAGTGCAGACAGGCCTAGAGGCAGGAAGTTTTTTGCATCCTTCAGCACCTTTTGCCAAGAGAGATGCTGTGCTTCATTATTCACTGGTAATATGTCAGGCCCCGGAGCACCTTTTTGCTTTTAAAAAGCCCCAGTGGAAGTTCTCGTTTTGCTGTCCAGGTACAAAATTTGCCTTTTGGAAGTCAGGTGCGAAAGCCCTGTGCAATCTCACCCATAAGTCACCTGCTGATGCAGTGACACCAAATAGGCAGAGCAGACCAACAGAGTCATCACTAAGTTAACAATGACAATTCCTTGCATGCCTGGAATTACTCTCATCACTTATAAAACTATAAAAACTAAACTACTGCTTTGCACATAAATAATTCACCCAGGGACTGACTTACTGTACAACTGTCAATGTATTTACAGTGCTCACATGCTTCCCCTATTGAAACAATTTCAGTTGCCAGTAAGGAAGGACAAAAGGAAGGATGACTATTTTCCAAAGTGGAAGCTGTCATAACATTTAACCTTTTCTCTACTCTTCCACTGACATGCACCCCACCCCGCTGCTGGTTCCCACACCCCAGATATGAAATCAGATAAGGAGGTCCCCTGCTCCCTGCTTCCTGATGGTGAGTCACAGCTCTGAGTCAGCCTTTGTGTTCTAAGGAACCTGGAAGGCTTTGAAACCCACTGTTGATTTTGGCAAAGCCACCTCTTCTTGCTTTGAGTGTAAAACAATTTACACACATCATTTTTGGTCTGAAAATAGCCACTGAAATGAAAACAGCAAGAGAATGACCAAAGATTTCCTTGTACTGGAGTCACTGCACAGCAGCAGCAAAACCTCTCTGTCCTGGGGCACAGTTGCAATGAAACTGAGCCACAAAACACTTAGGTCTTGAGGATTCAGGCAGGACGTATTCACAGCTCCTGACTGTTTTATGCACGAAAGCTACTACTATTTATGACTTTGGATACAACCACCTCTAAAGCAACTGCTCACCTCTTCAGTGATGACCAAGAAAGGTGTCTTCACCTGCTAGGTCACTGTTCCTATATGGTCAATTCCAGTCCTGACATCGGTAAGCGAAACCAGACTACTCTTTTCAGATGTTTCAGCTTAGCACAAGGAGATCCAGACAGGAGAAGTGTCTTTTGATAAACAAGAGTTGTCTCCATCTCCATTGAGACATGCCAGTAACAAGGGAAGCTGGCAAATCCACGTCTCAAGAATCCATGTCTGTCTCTGCCTAGTCCTTCCCTGTCTCCACAGATCAGCACTTTGTATATATATAGAAAAAAAAATCTTGTCATTCTTGGCAGAGGAAATCTCTCATATTTTTATTAACATGTTTAAACATTACATCAGCTGCTCATCTCAGACATTCATCTGCATCATCCACTTCTGTGCTTACTTCTGTATGTTTCATAAAACCTTTAATTAAATTAACTATGCTTTAATATGTATATTTTAATTTCCTTTTGCAATCGTATTTCAGACATCTTTTGATCTCAGATTGCAATTCCAAACTACACTCCTTCCCTTCATGTCTGTTTGGTAAACACCTTTGCTTGGGCCAGATTCATTAGCATTTTAATTATTTTCTCACTCCAGGACTTCTCTGCCACCCCTTCTTCCCCCAGTCTGGCAAATTAGGCCGTTTCTAGATTAAGCGCTAAATTCACTAAAAAGTCTTAAAGCATAAGTAGGACAGCATAAAGAAAACAGGGAAAGTTATCTGTAAAAAGTACAATTAGTTGCTACACTTCCTTTCAGACTGTAACTATTGTTAAAGAAATTATTTCAAGGAAATTGGTTTTAATACTCTTTTATAGGGATTTTGCATGATAAAGCAAAAAAACTTGAAACATGCTAAAGCACGTGAAAGAGCAATTAAAGTATCAGTTGTAATAGTATTTTGTTAAAGGTTGCTTGAATGAGTGTTGAGAAAGGGAGATCCTGATGTGCTAAAACTTAGCAAATATTTTAACCTTAATTTTTATCTTGACTTTGAGAGTGGAAAATGGCTTCAGTGCTCTTCTCCTTACACACCTCTGTCAAACAGTTTCTTTAAAAATAAATTGTAAAAAAACATAGCACTACAGAGCCCTTTTTACAATTTTTTTTTTTTTTTTTAATTCTAAATGTTTTGGGTTTTGTTTTTGTTTTAATTTGGCTACCTTTTAAAATTGCCACACACCTTAAAAAAAACAAAGTGAAATGTTTCAGCTAACCGGAGATGTCCTTTTCCCTCCCCCAAGGCTGGTCAGCAAATCTACATTAAAAAAAAACAACAGTTTGCTCAGCTCTGCACATAAACAACCACAATAATTTACCAAGCATCAGATCCTGAAAATACAGGCACGTGTTTCTTAGTCTGTTTTAGTCACAAAGCAAGAAAAAATTAGCTTCCCTCTTTTATTCCTCTCTAGACATCATTGATTTGTGGCTGTGACATAGTGAAAGCACGCATGTGGGTCATCCATCAAGTGATTGTCTGATCCCTTCTTTATACCACTACATACATAGCACCATCACTAAACTATACCATGGAAAATAAATCCACTATTAATGCTGATCCTGTAAAAAATCACAGGCATCCTTAGCATAGTCAGTCTCATTCAATAATTTAGCACTCACTGCTTACTCAAGGTAAAGCATATGTGGGGATATCAGTGTTTGCAACACTTTTAGGCTTTATTTTCATTGACAAAAGGACATGTTTCACCATGGTAAGAAAAGAATGGGTGTTAACCCCCTAGAGTTCTTCTACAGAAGAGTGGAGACAAAGCCCTGTGTTTTCACAGCAGGTGAAATCAAGACTACAGGAGGAATAAGGGTCAGTCCTACTGATGGCATGCTAGAAGCTTCTGATGCTTTTACTTCTCTTTGGATTTCATAAAGTCTATAGGCACCATTAGTCCCTTGGAGGGTAGAAGCAACAGCAGTTCACACCTTAGAAATGGCTCCATTATACCACTTTACTACCTTTGCCAACAAATTCACTTAGAATCTAAGTTGCTATTTTAGCTGAATTAACTTTCAAACTAAAGACAGGTCACTCATATTTGGATTAATCAAAACTAACTTCTGATGGGAATTCTTTACCAACACTAAAACACATGCATTGTACAACTGGTTTCCCCAGGCAGACAAGCTTTTAGCTTGCTAACTTGTTTCTTATCAAGGAGGACAATTTTCCTAGTGGGAAACTCCCACACGCATTCAAAATACACCTGCTTTCCTCACTGCCAGTATTGTGGGAGCAATGTGGACATTGCATCACCTTTGTATCCTCTCATAACATTAGTAGGTATCTTGGGCTGGTCTAGCTGAATCCCGTGAGGATAAACAAACAGAGCAGGATCTGCTACTACAGGTCTAGGGCTGTAACCACTCCCAAAAATGATTGCAAACAGAAATCCTGTTCTTCTGCAGTCCCGTTCCAGTTTCTTTGCTTAAAATACTTCAAGTAACTCCCTGTAAGAAACTGGTGCAGGGCAGAGAACTGCATGCAAGACAATCCCTTATGGTCCTCAGAGCTGTTTGACTATGGCATCCATTTGGACATTTCCAAATTTAAACCCATAGCAGGTTCCAGGAAAAGTATTCTTTTCTTTCACCAGCTTATAGTGAATTGCAATTTAAAGGTATGCTTAACAGTGTTAAACACCTTTCCAGGTGTATATTAAACTCACTACAGTGAATTATCTGAAAATCAGGCACGTGATTCGATGAACATTTTCAGTATAACTTATATCCAAAGACAAAAATAAAGTGGTTTTTCTACTGAACAGCCATCAGCTAGGGCTTCTTTCAGGCAGGTAATGATATTATGATTCTGCCACTGAGTAGCGAAGGAGAGCAACAGCATATCTTTGCTCAAACCAGCAACGTCCACCCGCAGGAGGTATGACCTTTACAGTTTAATTGCGGAAGACAGTGTATGGGAGCCATGTGGGCTTGGCATACAAACAGCTTTCAGATTAATTTGGTGGCTATTCATAGACTGAAATAGGATGTGAAAGCAACACAAAAGTGACCAGAAGAAATACAACGTTACTTCCCACAACTAACAAGCTCTTTCCAGTTTGGCCTACTAAATCCGATTCTGCTTTCATAGTGCTCTATGCAAGTTGCAAGTCTGCTCCAGATCCAGCATATCTGATTTCACACCTATAAATGTAGGGCAGAGATATCAGGTATCTGTCCTACTTCAGTAATTCCGCCTAACTCCAAAAGGCATATTTGGACCCTATACTTTCATTATGCAAACAGGGCAAAAAAACTCAGCAGGATACTTCTATTTATGAAAATAACCCACTGAGAACTCGTATATGGTCCAACACATCATCATGATATATATCTGGATTTAATCTGAAAACAGTGACATGCTGTTAATGTAATTGGGCTGTTAAAGCCTAACAATGATGATTCTAATGTTAGGTTTTGATACACAGAGTGAGGAAAAGGATGGAAATAGTAAAGAAAGACTATTCAAAGAATAGGGAAAAGAACCAGAACAGAGAAGGAAAAATTACAGTGGAAGGGAAAAATTCCAAAACTGGAAGATATTCCAAAAAAAAAAAAAAAAAAATCCCTGATGACAGTGAATGTGAGGATGAGCTAGTAAGCAACAGCAAGAAAAATTAGGTGACTCTCCTTGTAGGTTTGGGATCCTCACACTTCTGCCTAAGAAAAGATTTTTGTCCTCAGAGCCCCAGGGCCCCCTAAGTGGCTATAAGCTTTTGAGACCAAAATTCCTACTGAGTACTTGCATTCAACTACTAAGCTTACCTCAAAACTGAAAGTCTTCTCAGAGTTACCCCTTGGGAAACATACCGTACGCCTAGCCTTCATCAGAGTAAAGTACTTCAATAGATGGAAATACTTAAATAGCTTGGAAAAGATGAGAAGAGTTCTCTACACCACAGGCAGAGAAAGGAGTTGCTTCTGTAGGAGAGGAATGTTACCTTGTCCCAGAACACCATTGCTCTCTCAGCCTGGCCCTTGGGATCCCTTCAACACAGAGGGAAGGCAACCCATGGATGGATAAAGGAGATTCATTTTAAAAAGTCAGATATATGTTTTGCCCAGCTCTTTCCATTTCCCTGCAGGAAAATATACAAGTAGCATAGAAAATACCTTAGTTTATACTTTTACATACCCAAAGTGATTTTCAGACTGCGGCTAACATTGTCTGAAGATGCTGCCTACCTCACGTGCTTCAGAAATTTCACAGGATTGTCATGCTAACTAGGATCTCTTCCAAGCTGCCAAAGCATCTGCATCAAGAGACTTCCCCAGTGCCAACAAGCAACTTAAAACCATTGCATAATACTGATGCGTAGCAGGCACCTTTACAGTTCTCATGTCTTTTGCACCGAGATGTCAGAACTCCTCTTTTGTGGCCAGAGTCCATAAGCCATGGGTGTCATTAAAGCGATAGTAATTATTAGCAACAGTATCTGGCATAGATTCTTAATTTGCTGTGAGAAGGTAAGTCCTAACAAAAAAACATTCTCCTGCTGCAATATGCAAGTTTTATATCTTAAAAGAAAATAAAATTTGAGCAGAAATAAGACCTACACCCATTTGTTCATAATTTTCCCTCCATTATTTGCTGCATTCTATTGTTCATAAACAATAGAGATGTTTACAAATATATTTTTATAAAAGCACTTTGTGATAAAAATAACTCCTTTCACAATTCACACGGAAGTGCAACAGGGTTATTGCTCCTCCTTCCAAACAAATTTGCAGGTCTTGGTGACCATCGATGTTTTCCTCCCCCTAAGCATTGACACAGAGGGAGATGAAAAAGCTGAAGAAATTATATTACTGCTCTCTATGCACACACAGCAAAAATAAAAAGTAGGCTGTCTGATGATGACGTTTGAATTGAATTGATCCAGGGGTTCTTTTCCAACACTATTACTTATGACAAGCAGCACATATTACTGACCAGTGAACATACAACAATAAGGATGTAATTAGCTTTCACTTAAACAATTATCTCGTTGTCATTTCCCATCCAAGTTCAGGAAGCAGCACAGACTCAGGAGGGCAAAAGGTTGTAATTAACAGGCACAGCTCACTGTTAGAGCTGCATTAACCCTCTTTAGGTACATTTTCAGGTACAACAAGCAGTCAAATGCAGCCCACAGCAGTACCCAGAGAAAGACTACATTTCTAAATTCATTAACATTTTTGAAGTTACTCATTAAATCCTGACAGAGTCCAGTGATGTGAACTAGTCTCATGCTTCAGCATCAGCACCTTTTTACTGGGATCATAACATCACCCTGAATGCAAGCTGCAGGTATTATAGATGATGGAGAAGCTCTTTCATCATTTTCTCAGCTCCAACTTCGCACTGGAAAAAGTCACCACCCAGTCTCCTCTCATGTAAATACAGTACAACCTAGGACTATGAGCAACTATCTCCAACAAGTAGCATTGTGGAGATCAGTTCCATTCTGAGGCAAATAAATGCTGCTATGATTTCCTATTAAGAATTCCTGTCATCTTCTCTGAGTATGGCTCCCAAGGAGCCATCCCTGGCTAATCGATCTTTAAATGTTTTATCAGAAAGCTATTCTGGCTTGGCATATTTGGTGGGGAGAAACCACATCCTTAATTGCTATAACCGTATCAATGGTCAATGGTATATCAGTGTATCCAGGCTAGGTATAGAATCATAGAACAGTTAGGGTTGGAAAGGACCTTAAGATCATCTAGTTCCAACACCACTGCCATGGGCAGGGACACCTCACACTAAACCATGTCACCCAAGGCTTCGTCAACCTGGTCTTGAACACTGCCAGGGATGGAGCATTCACAGCCTCCCTAGGCAACCTATTTCAGTGCCTCACCACCCTTACAGTAAAGAATTTCCTCCTTATATCCAATCTAAACTTCCCCTGTTTAAGTTTTAACCCGTTACCCCTTGTCCTATCACTACAGTCTCTAATGAAGAGTCCCTCCCCAGCATCCCTATAGGCCCCCTTCAGATACTGGAAGGCTGCTATGAGGTCTCCATGCAGCCTTCTCTTCTCCAGGCTGAACAGCCCCAACTTTCGCAGCCTATCTTCATACAGGAGGTGCTCCAGTTCCCTGATCATTCTCGTGGCCCTCCTCTGGACTTGTTCCAACAGTTCCATGTCCTTTTTATGTTGAGGACACCAGAACTGTACACAATACTCCAGGTGAGGTCTCACAAGAGCAGAATAGAGGGGCAGGATCACCTCCTTCGACCTGCTGGTCACACTCCTTTTGATGCAGCCCAGGATATGGTTGGCTTTCTGGGCTGCAAATGCACACTGAAGCCGGCTCATGTTCATTTTCTCATTGACCAGCACCCCCAAGTCCTTCTCTGCAGGGCTGCTCTGAATCTCTTCTTTGCCCAACCTGTAGCTGTGCCTGGGATTGCTCCGACCCAGGTGTAGGACCTTGCACTTGGCATGGTTAAACTTCATGAAGTTGGCATCAGCCCACCTCAGAAATGTGTCAAGGTCCCTCTGGATGGCATTCCTTCCCTCCAGCGTATCAACCAAACCACACAGCTTGGTGTCATCGGCAAACTTGCTGAGGGCGCACTCAATCCCACTGTCCATGTCAGCGATAAAGATGTTAAACAAGACCGGTCCCAACACCGATCCCCGAGGGACGCCACTCGCTACTGGTCTCCAGCCAGACATTGAGCCATTGACCACAACTCTTTGCGTGCGGCCATCCAGCCAGTTCTTTATCCACCAAGTGGTCCATCCATCAAATTGATGTCGCTCCAAATTAGAGACAAGGATGTCATCTGGGACAGTGTCAAATGCTTTACACAAGTCCAGGTAGATGACATCAACTGCTCTACCCCTGTCCATCAGTTCTGTAGCCCCATCATAGAAGGCCACCAAATTGGTCAGGCAGGATTTCCCCTTAGTGAAGCCATGCTGGCTGTCACCAAGCACCTTGTTGATTTTCATGTGCCTTAGCATGCCTTCCAGGAGAATCTGCTCCAAGATTTTGCCAGGCACAGAGGTGAGACTGACTGCTCTGTAATTCCCTGGGTCATCTATCTTCCCCTTCTTGAAAATGGGAGTTATATTTCCTTTTTTCCAGTTGTCGGGAACTTCACCTGAC
The DNA here is from genome assembly GCF_033815535.1 of Pezoporus flaviventris. Lineage (NCBI taxonomy): Eukaryota > Metazoa > Chordata > Aves > Psittaciformes > Psittacidae > Pezoporus > Pezoporus flaviventris. The sequence goes on along the minus strand of NW_026892549.1, from coordinate 43,793,668 downwards.
TGCCATGATTTTTCACGTATGATTATACTAATTACATATAACTTATTTTGAAGGGGGAACGGGTTAAAATTGTTGTGAGAAAATAATTTCTTGGAGCTGACCAGAGAGGAACAGTAACAACGTTCTGTAAATAAAAAAACTACCCTAAGCCACAGTGTATCCTCTGTTTACAGTAATTGTGTTGTGAGGCCAAGAGTGCGGAAACCAACAGGTTAGGCACAGAAGAGACTTTATGCATTAGGCACAGAAGAGAGGACAGGGAAGCGCCTTTGCATCTCCTCATTCAACAGTGAAAGCACTCACTCACCACATGGGGAAATGCAGAGTCCAAAAACATCTCTTCCAGATTCAGACACCTTGTATCACCAGGAAGGTATATGCTACAAAAAGATAGCCAAAAGCCCATTCCCACAGTTTGCATGTGCTCCCCATGGGCACTTTCGTCTGTCAGCCAGGGACCCAGCTTCCTTGGCAGGGTGCACACAAAGGCCAGTTCTAGTCCCACATGCATCAATCACCAAACTCTTGTCAATTTCATTTTCCATTTTTTAAAAGCAACAACAAAAGATCCTCCCAAACCCTTTCTAAATCCCAGTTTTCCCACCTATTTTCACTTATTCAGAGGAGCACACTAGTGACCACTCTTCGTAAACTCATAGGATGAAATCATGATTGAAGAATTAGAGTTTCTAACTTCCCCCTTTTCTCCATAGAGCCTGAGTCCTCATTGTTTAAAATTAGAGGAGAGATTAGTACCAACTCTGTTTAGCCTCTTATCTCTGCTCAGCAAAGTTAGTTAAATAATATTGCAGGAAATTAGTTCAAGTGAAAATAACCACCCTTTTCTTGCAGCATTAGATGCCGAGAAAAGATTCTGGTTTGCCTGTTCTGGCATCTTATGCTTACTCAGGACAGGCATGGCACAGACAGTAAAAGGCAAAAAATTATAAATTGAGCCATACTACAGAAGGACCAGCTTAGGGTTAAAAGTTATTTTCATGCCTAATAAATTCCTACAGCTCTGTAAAACTGCCGAAGCAGGTGTCATTTACGATAGTGGCAATTTTTATGGTGGTGCTGGTATACTAGCATCACAGTGAAGGCAATCACAGATTCATCTTTCAGAGACAGAAGCAGTATTTCACAAGGATATTAATTACAATATGAAGAAAATAAGTAATCTAAAAAGAATGGCAATATTCATGACACAAATAGGTCTGTACCACAGGGAAGATCCCTGGGTGTTTCAGGATGTATGACTAAGTGGGAAGATACAAGAAACGGCAGCTATAGGAGCACAATGTGACTGCTCAGTACCATTGTTTTTGAAATTAATGTTTATCAGTTTTCCATGAATCACCAACCGCACTTTAAATACCAGTGCCTGTATTCTTCAAGAGACTATGAATACACCCAGTTTATTTGGCTGTCTGGAGAAAAGCTGTGAAAAGAGTGACATTTGTTCTCAATATATAGCAACAATGAAGAGTTGTCACAGGACTGAAACAACACATTTTTTCTAGATGTGAATGACAATACTTCTGTAAACTGCCACATCCCTTTCTGATGGAAGACAGCCTTAACAATCTGTTTGATAATAACACTCCTGAAAGTTTCTCTGACTAGACTTTTTTCCTTCTAATGACTCCAGCCTGCAGTGCATCATGCTGGTGATATTGGTTTGTACTTTATATCACTTGGTTTCCTCCCAAGCTCAGTATGATCACCAAACCAACATTGTTGGAAGTTTAAACCTGCACACATTTCGGTTAGTGGAACTACAAACCCTTTTGCTGGCATTCACAACTATTAGTTGCCTTGTACATTTAGTTATGCTTACAGGAGGGAAACTTCTTTCTCTGAGTGAGAAAAAAGTCTAGTTGCTTGTGCACTATTACTAAGCAGGACTAAGCAAGTTACTAATCCTTCCCTCTGTCACTTTCTTACAGGGAGAAAGTGTGGGGAGTCAAACTACTCAGCAATATAAACATGCAGAGGAGCTGCAGGATAGCAGACCTCTCTGTCTTGATCTTCAGGATCACTCACTTTCTTCTAGACTTCAAAGACAATGTAAAAATATTAAGCTTTGATCTCAGCAAAGATGCCTTTCAGTTGCTGCACCTGAAATCCACACATCAACCTCAATGCTTTCAAAGTTGTCCAAGAAGTAATTTGGACTAACATATCTTTATCAAACACTTAAACAGAAAACAAATGAGTCCATGCATGAAAGAGCACAGTTAAGGAACCTGTGCATTTCAGTCCTCATGACAGGAAAAATTAAGAGCTCAGAAAAATAGAAGGCTGCATTTCTAGTGTTATGTGAGGTCTACTGATAAATTTGTGTTTCTAAGCACAGTTAAGAGAAATATGATATGAAATATATAAGCTAGTCTTATCTTAAAGACAGGACAAAGTCAGTTCTTTCACCTTCCTTCCCGCTTCGTAAACAGCCCTCTATCCACTAATTTGTCATGCTTCTAACATGTTAGTTTTATCCTTTCAATTCACAGGGGTTTGCACAAGCTCCTTTTACTTCCTACTCACATAACTCCATGCCCTGTGAGATTTCACTCGAATTTCAGCTTCACAGTAGCCAGAGTTGCAATGTCTTCATCATCCTTCCTATACAGTATTATTTCAAAAGAGTACATTTTGGTTCTTTGAAGTGACCCTTAAAATGTTTCCCTACTCAACCTGGCATATCATAGAGCAAATCAATAATACCACTGCACTGCAATTGTTTGATTCAGCTCAGATCTTCAAAAAAGTATGCTTTATCAGCCTGTCCTCGGTGTGCTATACCAAACTTGCTTTGAGGAGACAAGCACTGGAATCTGCGTAGAAATGAATAAGGAATTACAAGAAAATCATGCTGAATTGTACATGTTTTTCTACCATGGATCAATACAGCTTCCAAGAAATGAAAGGTTTTGAAGGTAAAGGAACATACTGTGTGCATATCTCTGAAAAAAGTCAGGTGGTAGCTGTGTAATACATGTACCTGGAGGGCTCAAAGGAAAAAACTTCAAAATAAGTATTTGTACATTTCCTTTTAGAGGAATTATTTGATGGGGCAAAATAAGTTCTTAAATATTCTATTATGTGTTGGGTCCAAAGTTTTTTGGAGAGTGGTGGTGGCATTTGTAATAAGACTGATAACAGTACAATTGCTTTCAGTAGGCAACCTATGTAGGTTAGAGATGGACCTCCTGAGCACAGGCCAAGTGCCAGCACTTGTAGGCAGCTATCACTGTTCCAAGAGATGAAGCACACAGATATGATTCCCTCCTGCTGCGACTGTTGGAAAGTTGTGGGGCTTCTGCATTAGTCAGCACAAGCGGACCTTGTTTTTTTCATTAATTGCATCAGCAGGGTATATAATAAACAGTTGCCTCAGAGGAAAGAGGAGTGAGAAGGGATAATATGAAAGGAGAGTCCAGTGTAATGAATTAAATGTAATGAAAAAAGTGGTTCTGGTTTAGCCTGTTCATTCTCGTGCTGGCATTTTTGAACAGAAGGAAGTATTAGAAATAACCTTAGTATGCATCCAGCCACTAAAGGACTGGTGAACTTTAGTATTTCCAAGGCACACATTTGCCATGTATGAATAATAAATGCATACTCCTGTCCCAGAGCATTGCAGTCACAAACACAGCCTTTTTCAAGAAGTTCACCAGCCTAAGACAGGGACACAGATTCTGCTTGAGTAGGGGTATGCAGTCACAGTCACTAAAGAGAAACACCCAAATACAGACCCCAGGGAAAGGGAAGAACCTTCTTTCAGTGACCTGATTTATCAGGAATATATTTTTCACAATTCAGACAAGAGAACATTTAGTGTCTGAAAACACGGCTGAAACAGCTTAGAGATTAAAGGAACTGAAATGCCCTCTTACCTTTGTTGTTTATTTTCTTCCCCTTTCTTCAGCTGTTCTAATACAAGAGGAAATAGCAGGTTCTGCTGTGTATACACACATGCTTTTATAAACAATGGTAAAATCCAGTCCCCTCACCCTCCCTGCAAGGAAATTTTCCTTTTTAAAAATGAAAACTTCTAAAAGAAATCTTAATGGGAAACAAAACCAACAGAGACTACTTACATCTGAAAGACCAAATGCTATTGTTAAGCATTTTGTTGATGGAATTACCGTTAGGGCTTAAAAAAGAGGTCTCCAAATTAATTTAAGGGTATTAGACATCCAAATTATAATCAAATTCAAGTGTGCTTGAGCTTTCTAAAAAAGACATCATAAGTATGCAATTCAAGGCCTAAAGAACAAGCTGCATGCCCATAAAGAGGACTGATTTCGGAAACCAAATTGTAAAACTGTTTTCCACCTTACATTTTATTTCCAAAGCATTGGAGAGGTACAACATTTCTCCCAGGGAAGGTCTTGCCCAGTGCAAAAGCAGAAAACCATAAGGGCTGGAGTGCAGCACCCTACAGCATCACCAGGGAAGGGACCAGCAGCCTCTGGCTGTGTTTAAATAAGGCCCCAGGCAGGCACATGTGGGGTCACAGTGGGGCTGCTCAAAGTTGTTAAGGTGGAGCAGGGGCTGTAGCAGACGCATGCTCTCTGCTTGGAAGATTACACTTCCAGCCTCCAGCTTTCCAGGTTTTGACAGTATTTTCCTTGCTAATGCAGATGAGGGATGCTGATTTCAGTACCATGGCAATAAAAGTCACAAAGAGGTAAACTTTCAAATAGGTTTTAGAAACATGAATCTTACTGCTTGTCAGTGAAAGTTGTACCCTTAAGTATATCCCTTAGATACATCCATAAATCTCATCCAGAGTGGAATAGATTCTAGAGAGGGGGAGGAGAGGACAAGCACTATTCTTTTTTCCCAATGAAATCCCTCCGTCCTATCCCATGACAAGCTGCAGTTAAATGACTTGAACCAAGACGAGTGGACAGCAATAGGCCACATGTTAGTATGGTCATAGGAGCCAGAAAGCATTACAATGAAAGGGCAGAAAAATCAGGAGGGAGTAATTAAAGTAGGGAGGAGGAAACCTTCCCCCATGGGAAATGATTATCTGTGTGCTACAAAACAGCCTTGTGCTGCACTTGTCTTTGGCTTTCGTCCTGCAGTCAGGCCACTCTAGCCAGCAGCTTTGTCAGGTGCACACTCAGCACAGTGTGGAACATGTGGGACCAGTGTAGTCTTTTGGGCTGCCTTGTGCAATGCATGGCATTTCCTGGCCATAATGTCCTTTTATACAGCTAAAATAATCTGTGCATTCTCTTTTTAAAACCATCCCTCTGTCACTGTGTTGTTAAAATAACATCAATGTCCCTCCAGTCTATGGGTTAGTGGTTAAAATCTGCTGTCAATTACCAAGCAAAATGTGAATGAAATGAAGAACAAATTTTCTAACTTCATCAGTGTTGATTTTCTCTTCTTCCCCCAGATAATAATACCTTAAAATAGAATGCCTTATTAACCACAGACCAGAAGGTTAATAAGTACATCAACAAAACAAATGTAGTAAATTAAAACAATGCATTAACATTCATTAGTATTTCACTGTTGATTCCCAAACATGCTGCTATTGCTATTCTGTTATTATCAGGCAATAATTGTTATGTCAAAAGATAGGACCCATATGGTTCAACGAGTTCCTCTGGGAGCTTCTTCTGTATGAAAGTCAATCAAAAATATGATTCTATAAGGAAACACACGGACACAGGAGAGCTGCTGTCAGTATATGCAACCCATGTGAAGGACTCAAGTGACTGTTTCAAATAAAAGTTTTCAAATCTAGGGAAAAAAAGTGCGAGTTAGGAAAGCAGCAGTAAAATCAGCAGGTTTGTTCACAGCATGTAAAGCTCCAATGTTCACAGTATGTAAAGTCTCTGCCAGACTGGCTCCTGTTATCCTAGCAATAGAAAATACACTCTAAACACTTCAGGAAAATTCAGACTTTGCGTGTATTTTCCTACCTACTGAGAATGCTGATCCAGGTGAGCCAAAACAGAATGCTTCAAACAGCATTTACCCTCTGAAATACCCACAATCTTTAGGTGAAACCTGAAATGGCTAATGTACCACATTGAATGTCCTGCTGAACTTGCCTGCCATCCAACATCAAATCCTGTCTCACAACTCTGGTAAACATTTAATCTACATAACTCACTTCTAAGATGTTGTAACACAGGAGATGCACAAATCTCTCAGCTGCCTCTTCTCCTTCAGCTGCCCTCATCCGCACTTATCTCCTGACCATCCTGCTGGAAGGAGTCAGGACAAGCTGGGGTGACTATGCCATGGCCTTGGGTTTTGTTGCCGTCTGATGTCTGCCTGAAACCCTTCTTTCACCATAGCTTTGCCTCCTCTTCTCTTCTCCTACAGCTTTTCCTTCCACCCAGGAGCAGAGTGGAGCTGGGCTGTGGCTGGCTTGCTCTGAGTTTCCGTGCCTCTGGCCCAGCCACAGCCTGCACATCTTCCAGCAGCTGCCATGTGCCTTTGCCTCTGGCTGACTCCCGCTTCCACAGAGGGTTTATTCCTAGCGCTGTTGTTGATTTGTAGGGTTTGGTAGCCCATACAAATGCAGAAACCATAATTGCAGGGTTTTGAAGCAACACTTGGATTACATCACCACCTTTGTATTTTTACATATCCTTTGCAAGTTCATTATAAATTACTCTGTGCTCCTTACTTCACTGTTTCACTGGCACAAGCTGTTTTGCCTAGCTCTATCTCACTGTTCTATCTGGCGGTTTGTATTTACCAGGCACACACGGGTTGTGAAGAGTTGCGTAAGTTGGTTTCTATGGTAGGTTTTTAGTCGCCATCTGCTTGAGTGAAAAAATATCTCTTTTCAGTTAACACACTGGGTCTGGTGTTTGCATCTTTTGTTTCCTTCCAGATGCAATCTCAGAAACAGAGGAGGGGCTGTGAGGCTTTTGGGAGAGGAAAGGCCCTTTTACCCAGCTAAGAAAAGTATTGTCCCTGCCTGAACACTGCAGGAAACAAAGTCCTGAAAACACTTTTTCCCTGTACCCAGCTACTTTCCATGGCACTGCTTTATCATAAGGGAGATAAAACCCTAAGCCTCTTTCTATATGTATATTCACCCTGTTTCTGGGCTTGTTTCCTAAGGAAACCAGGGTCTGTGCTCTTGTTCCCCTTCTTCCCGAGCTGCTGTTAAGCCTCTGGATTATTTCTGCCCCATTTTGAAGAGAGGGCAGAAAACTAAGTTCCCACACGTTTCACAGGAAAGGGGAGAGGCTTATTAATGACCCCAAAGAGAGATGTGGAGGAGTAAGAGCCCACCCCTTGCTAGACACTCAGGAAGCCACTGCAGAGAGGGATGTTCTGAAAGCCCCATTCATGGAAAATTGCATCCAAACAAGTCCATAGGAAACTGCTCACGGGACTGTCTGTTTCCAGCAAGTCTCTCCAGCTAATAGTATCAAGCAGCAGAAGCAGGGACTGGGCAAGCAGAGCCTCTCTAGAAGGGCCTGGAAGGGCAGCAGCAATAGCGGCACAAGTGATGCGTGATGAGATGTGTATTTTTGGATGACAGAAGACCACAGTCCTCAGGAGGAAAGGCTTCTGTTTTCCACAGCTACATGAGGCAGTGGAAAGGGCAGGCTGTAAGATCACTGCTGAACAGCCAGAGGAACTGTGATCAAACACACAGCATATACATCCCAAAGCAGTCCCAGACCTGCTATTCATCCAACACCCACCACTGTGGGTTTTGCCACACAAGGGGGATCAGCAAAAGCAAGGGCGGCCAATTCACTTGGGTGAGCATTCCTGAGAGCAGCCTCCCAATCGCCAAGCTGCGCGAATTAGGGTGTGCAAATGCGCTGCGGGTGGCACACTGCCTTAGCCCCTCTGCACCGGCAACACAGGGTGTTCCCTGTACACCACCTCTTCCTCCCATTCAGCATGGGGACGGCACTGCCATGCCCTGGTGCCTGGCAGCCTGCCACTGTCACAAGGGATCTGGCAGCTTCGCCAGCCCAGCTCCTGGGCAACAAGCATACATTTCTTTGGAAGGAGAAAGCTAAACTGCCCCCAGCCATGTTTTCCAGGGGAGAAAGGGGCAAAGTGAGGTGCCCAGGCCAGCATCAGCATGATGCCCATGATGGCCCAGGCACTGGCCCAATGAAGATGTCACCTGGAAGGTGAGCCTAATGCGCTGCACGAAGTGCGCAAAATGCTTCTGAGACACAAGTTATCCCCTACACAAAACAGCCTGGGTGCTCCTATGCCATGTGGCCATTCACAGGATGCAAGGCTGTTCCTGAGCATGTTCCACTGGCAGCTGTTATTCACTGCCAAAATTATGTAAGGGCATTTTGATCAAAAAGTATTTTCTTCTCATATGCTTTTCCCTCCGCCATGGCTCACTGCTATCTCATTTTTGCCTGGGAGAAATATTCTATAGCATAGCACAGGTACAAGCCTGAACTTTTTATTTTTAAGCTATAATAACCTAAATTTTTTGAGGAGAAAACCATCAAGGTGGCATCTGCTCTCACTGTGTATGATTTTAAAGCAGAGAAAGCATATACCTTCTGTAGGAGAAGAAGCTGTTTCCAGGCTCTCCTCTCCCTGGAGTGTGACTTTTCACAAAGACCCTATGCAAAGATATGGTAGGCAGTGGGCAGCCAGCGCAAGCTAAGGGATCAGGTATCCTCACCTTGGAGCAATAGGCTCTGAACCAGCCCAGTCATTGTGGTGCTTTACTATGGAAAAAGGTGCACCACACCCTAGAAGGTTTGGGCATTCACAGAATCAGTTTTGCAGCCTAGAGTTTAAAAAACAAATAAGCAAACAAAATTTAAACAAAAAAGTAATTGCAGATTTTTCCCCCTAAAAAGTGAAAGAAATACAGGAATAGGGAAAAATATAAATTTTTGTTTCAACAAGCAACATCCTCAAGTTCTAAGCAGCTGGAGGGAAAGAAAAAAAAAAAGAAGCCCAGGATAAGCAAACCAAAATTTGCTTTGAGGGTTATAGCTTGTTTACAAGGTTCAGCCAGAGAACAAAGCACAAAGCAAGCATCTGGCCACAGTCCCTTCGTGCACTTTAGCAGCCTGCAAATGAGATATAAACCAAAAATAATCAAACAAAACAGCTTCCAGAAGGAATGTTTTCTAGTGAAACCTCCTGACTGCTCAGCAGCAGCACCCACTCTATGCTTTAATAAAAGTTACCTTTTTGAAAGGCTGGAGAGCTTTCAGCATGATATGTACCTGCTTGTCTGTAGCCATGCAGACCACCTCATACCCATAATCGCAGCCAAACTCTTCCTGCGAACATGAAGCAAAATGAGGTATATAAATGAGTTCCTCCATTATGGCCTTGAGAGCTCATCACATACACCTTCTGCATTTAAATACATTGGGGGAATTCTTCCTGTCATTGGGGATCTTTCATGTTTGATGGAAATTGTCTCACAGGCTGTCAGTCACTGAAGCTATAAAATCACCTGCCTCAGGAAGTCAGGTTTTCAGTTACAGGCAGACAAGGCAACAGCAGAAGGCTCTAGAGAAAAGTTTAAGTGGGAAAAATAATGGTGCTGCAGTTAAGAGACTAATCCACTGCAGAGATTCACATCTGCCCTGGTGGTACCTTGCCACGGTCTGGAGGAGGCAACCATCCTAAGCTGAGCCATCTTCAGTCAATGGCTTTATTTCCAGCCCTAGTTAGGAGCATTGTATTCTGTGTGGTAAGAGTGAAGTCTTGAGGACCAGGACATTTTAAAAAGGCATTTTTATGTATTTATGTGCAGTAATTTCTGAAAACCAGCTGTCACTGCTATGCAGTATAGTTATTGAGCACTGTTTGCATGAATCATGGGACTGGGACAGAAATCACATTAAAAAGCCTTACTCCTTTAACAAAACAAATAAACAACAGCAACAGCAACAAGGAAAAAAGTCCTTCTATCCCACAGCTATACTTTTTGCAGGAGAAAATCACAGTGAAGGTCAGTGTGGGAATGCCTGACAGCTGCATCCAGCAGCTGCCGGAGCTAATGCAGCAACACAAGGTATTTCTTATATGTCCACCCAGACAGTGTCTCCTGGGATATTTTTACATCTTCCATGAAAAGCTTTGAATGAAGTGGAATTGTAAAGGTCATGCTCAGGGAGAGGGAGCACAACCTGGAGAGATATAAGTGGTGGGTCTGGGCCACAGTGCCAAGTGGTGCAGGAGGTCTGGGAAGGAACACTTGGGTACAGCTACTCTTCCTGAGAGGATCATGTCACGTATCCATCATCTCCCAGCCAGCAAAGCTTCCTCCAGAAGTGTTCATTTTGGCCCTTAATAGAATTATCCACTTCCCAGTGTCTCCTATATACAGTCCATATATTATCCTCTGTCACCTATATATGATCATCTGTCCTGGAAGAAGGTTTTGTTCTTCACTGTCAGTTTCTGCTTTGTGGATCAGCTAGGTTTAGTACTGGTTATCCTGTAATCCTGCAGAAAGACTTGCACTACAATTATACCAAAATTATTTGCATATATAATCTTACAGTGAGATTTGTCTGAGGTCCTTCTCAGACTCTTGTTGTTCAGCTCTGTGTAAACCTGAGTGCATATATTTTATAATCAGTAATTACTAAGGGAAGGCAAATAAATTTTTAATAAGACCTTGAATAAATTTAAGGCAAGTTTTTCTTCATTCATGATGAAACATACCTTTTGTCACTTAAGTCTCATTGAAAAGGGAACTAATCACTTTGCTTTTGCTTTCTAAATTCTTTTTTCTGATCAGATTCTATTTTCAATGGTTTTCACCTACTCAAATCTAAACCCATGCAATCTTTACTTTCTTCCCAAATATTTTTAATCACTAACTCAGTGATATGAGTAGTAACCTATACAAAGTAAGATAAACACACAAGCTGCCTGCACCCAAACCCAGGTGGAGGTGGAGGCTCTCTCCACAGCATCTCTGACTGAGACAGAGGCCCTGCTAAAGTGTAGCAGCACCAGGAAGACGCAGAAACACATTGGCCATCTCAGGACTCTGGCTGAGGAAAATCCTGACAACACCTGCTTTTATTGTTTGCTGAGTTGCTTGTTGTGGGATAAGGTAGGTATGTACAAGGTACATAGCATACAAAGAACTATGGCTCATTTTTCTTATGAAATTTGTAGCTTCAGTTCCCTTTACAAGTCCCAGCCTGCATCCAACCTTGGAAGACAAAAGCCACCCTGAGAACAGGGAGTGTCTAAATCAAATCTTCTGACAAGACTAAATAGGAGACTCAAAAGAGAAGAAATACTTATGCACCTGTGCTTAGCAGGTACCCATCTCTCTCTGTAAGTAAAAGTAGAAAGTACATTTAAAAAAAAAAACAAAGCACTTTTTCCCAAAAAAAGTACTGGAATTAGTTCTGGAAACTGTATTTTAGAGAATGGTAGCAAAATCCTCCTGGAGTTTTCCCATGCCGTGATAAGGAAGTTTCAGCAGGAGTAACAGGATAGACAACTGTATCTGTAAATATGCACCTGTAAATTCATGACTTACAAATTACTAGGTACATTGTGGACTGAAATAAGAGAGCTCAAGCAGTGTTTGACATTGACTTTAAAGCTGATTTAAAATAAACAAGGACACAATTCTAAAGCAGAGTCCAGCAAAACCTTTTCAATATGTCAGACAGTCTAGGTTTTACTTTCTCACTTCCAGGAAGAGGCAGGGTTACTCTCTAATTTCCAGGGGAAAATCATATGTAATATAATCCTTTGCTTCAAAGGACAGACCTCAGGGTGCAAAGGAAAACAAACTTCATTCCACAGGCAAAGGTTAAGGTTAAACAAAAATTCTTCTATTAGGAAACATACCAGATCTTCTGATGTTAACGGAAACAGGGAATTACATTAAAAATATCAAGAAAATCAAGAAAAAACAAGCATTTTTCTTCAGGTAAAAAGTAATATTCTGTTCAAATAATGAAGGGAACTTCCAGCTTTTATCCTTTTTTTTTAATTTTTTTTTTTAAGAGCTTGAGTAAATTGTATATGTTCTAATTTCTCCCATTCACAATCTGACGATGGGCATCCCATTTTTTTCCAGCTGGCACATAACTCCTTCTGTCTGTCCCAAATCCAAAGTCCACACATATAAAATCAGCCTCTGCAAAGCAGCAGGATGTGACAAACAGCTCCCTTTTATCTACCAAGACCAATGAAATAGGAAGCTTGCATGTTAAAGAGCATTAAAACATGTGTCCAAAACCAAAATTGATCCTACCATATGTTCTGAGGCTTTCACCACACAGTACCACCAAGTGAGAACACATTTTCCTGCCTAGGAAGGCAGTTTTTCCACATCAGCTTAGTGCCTCCGTTGTTTCATCAGGAGCACATTTGTTGTGCTTAACCTTATTTCTTCAGTGTGTGTATGTTCACTGCACTCTTACAGCTAGAGTGTTGTTTTGGAGTACCTGTAATCTGACCGCTTCCCAGGAAGCATGTAATAGCAGTCATGATCTTGCTCTGCTTATCGTGTGTGAACAGCCACTTCTTTGGGTCTTTAATACTAATTAACCAATCAAATAATGAATAAGATTTAAGGGAAATCTTTGGGGAGGAAAGAACAGGTTCAATTTAATTACAACAACATATCTTGATTATTTTTTGTATTAATACTAAGAATCTGCACTCAAACAAGTAATCTTTGTCCTAATAATTAAGATAATTTGTCCCTACAGGTTATTTCCTGCCTGAAACAGGCTGTTGCTATGTGAAGGTGGAGGGCTGAGCCAGTGAATGGGAACAGAGAGACAGCTTCTTATCACAGCATTGCCTACCTCCTTTGCAACAGCAAACCTTGCTGCTGATCATTCCAGGATCACCTGCAATCTGTGCTTTAATGCTCTGAGCATCTCTAAGGGCACTTGGGGGGAGACCCTCAGAGCAAAGCAGTGCAGCAGGATGTCCTCACAGCTCCTCCTATGGCTCCTATCCATATTCCTATCTCCTATGGTTCGTCCAGCACCTGTGAATTTATAGATGAGCCCACAGAAATGCTGGGACAAGCCAAAATCTCTGTTCCACTGCCCACTGGCAAATGCGACTATTTCTTGCGTGTGAGACTGGAACACCCAAACCCACGTGCCTTGCCTCTCATCTTTACTTAGGCAGAGATCCCATGTGGGAGACGTGTATGTAAAACACATTAAACCATCTGAGGTATTCCCATAAAGCCTATACTGGTATTCAATAAAAGGTTGGGCAGAACTCCAGCTATCCCTGCTCCTGCAAAAAGAGGATGGACTCCATCACCTCTCAAGATCCCTTTCAGAGCTTACCCTCTGTGTTGATGCTTAGAATTACTGGACCATGCCTGTATTTGTGCTGTTTCACTAGAATGATGCTTACTCATTTTGTAAGGAAACATGTACTATAAAGGCAGTTGTAGTGTTGTTATTATTGTTGCTGGTATTGCTATTACTGTTGTTAATATTATTGTTGTTGTTATTATTCCAGTTATTATTATTAAATTAAGAACTGCTGAAAGATGGATCATGGTTCCTAAGGGGCTTCGATGGCCCAAGCAGCATCTGCAAATGAAGGACAGGAAGAAACAGGAGAAACAGCTGCAGAAAAATAAGAATCTATTAACTGCAGCACCACCAAGTGTCAGCATTGAAAATACCACATCTTGGGAAAATAACCACATTCCACAGGAACTGCAAGAGCAAACATTTAGAGGAACCTGTTGTCATGTAAATGAAAACAGCTTAATTTTAATATTTTTTAAAAAGCTGTGTCAATGCCTTCTTCCAAGTTACACGATGCATTATGCTGTGTCAAGGTAATATTAGCATTTTCACAAAATAAAATGTGTTTCCTATTATAAGGGAATAAGAATTTAGATTTAAAAATTCTCAGCATTTTGAATGGGTGCATATTTGTTAACTACATATGCACAAGCACACACACAACTACTCAGCAGCTGTTGTATGCTGCAACGTTTGTAAGAGCCACAGCTTTTAGCACAGGTGGGGATTTGCTTCACCTAACAAGGATAGGCGCAACGTGTATCAACCACCAACTGATGCTATCTCAGAGGAAATCTTTCTCTTTTCTAAGTGTTTTATACTATTGTAGGTGTGTCAGAGCCTTGTAGACATAGCTCATTTCTTGTATTAGGGGACTTGATTGTACCTGGCTCTTGCAAGTCACATCCCTTGGCCACAAGCTGACATGTCTGGATGTCTTTCCCCCCGCCCCGGGGACTTGGGAGCAGAAGAGATGGGGCATTACCAGCAGCTCCAGTGAAGCTAAGTACATGCTTTTGCCTTGTAAGCAGCTGTCAGAGACTACATATCTAAACACAACCACCATTTCTTTTTAGGGGGTACTGTAAGCAAAAACAATGATTGATGGCTTTTTTGATTTCCAAGCATTGTGAGATTCAGTTCCTTATTGTTAGCATCTATCTACAGGTGCCTTTACGTGCTACAGAAGACAAACAAAAGAAATATCTTTCTGCTCTTCCGAGCTTGCTGTGCTGGTTGATTCAAGATCAAAATCTTCAGCAGGAGAAACCCTCATAACCCATCTTTTCCATGGCACATTTTGACAGTAATTTTTCAGCAATTTTTGTATCCTAATTTGTCCGGCCTGGTTGCAGCTGTACTCCGCTGCTCATGCCAGGGACAGTAGCTGTGTGTGCTCCTGCTGAGCATCTCTTCCTCAGCAGAGCTGGATAAAGCCCTGTCTCAGAGTGCTGTGGATGGGCAAGATGAGCAGGAGACCATTGTACTCAGCACTTTCTTCGGGGCCTCCACAGGAACCTGGAAATCACAAGTACCTGCTGATCTGTGTGTGTTTTCTGGATGTGGATTCCCCTTCCTGTTTTTTCAGAAACAGGTTCAGGCATGGATGTGCCAGATGGCTTCCCAACTGCATGAGGTGAGGGGAAAGTTTTCTCCCCCTTTATTTCTGATATTTGTGATCATAACCATCCTGATCATTATTTGCTTAAAATGCAACCACAAACATGCTTCCTCCTCTGATTAATGCTGGTTCTCTTGGTGATTTCCACAAAAAAAAAAAACAACCCCATAGCAAACACCTATAACCACATCACTTGTCCTGCTGAAAGCCCACAATGAAAAATGGGCAGCATGTAGCACCCACTACCAAATACTATGTCATAGCGAGGCGTTCAATGGCTAAGAGCTACTAAAGTCATCATGAAGACCAAGCACCACCTGCTGCCCAAAATACTAAGCTCTTTAAATCCAGAACTCCCAACTCCAAGCTAACTGCATCAGGCTTCATCTAATAACCTACTGAAAGTCTGACATAACCTGCAAATAACCTGCTTCTGATTTCCAGAACTTAACACTAGCCCTGATCAAACCCCAGAAATTCATGGCTGCTTTGAAGTATAAGGCCTTCATATCTATCAGCAACAGCCCTGTGTGGCCTTTGAAATGTGTGGCGTTGCTTTCTACTCTGTAACCAAACATGTAATGATAGGACAAGGGGTAATGGGTTAAAACTTAAACAGAGGAAATTTAGATTGGATATAAGGAAGAAGTTCTTTACTGTAAGGGTGGTGAGGCACTGGAATGGGCTGCCCAGGGAGGTTGTGAATGCTCCATCCCTGGCAGTGTTCAAGGCCAGGTTGAACAGAGCCTTGGGTGACATGGTTTAGTGTGAGGTGTCCCTTCCCATGGCAGGGGGGTTGGAACTAGATGATCTTAAGGTCCTTTCCAACCCTAACGATTCTTTGATTCTATGAGTCTATGAACCCTTAAGTAGATAAGATATAGTGTTGCTTAAGCTACCACAAAATTAAGAATATGCCATTAGTTTCTCCCCCCTTCAGCTTGGTATTTACTTGTATGGCTACCAGAAAACAAACCTTGAGCCTAACTTGCAGGAGAGTTATTCAAGACCTCATGGTGAAACCTTCACTTTGTACCAGCTCTTACTCATCTTTCAGGAGGCCTTGTAAGAACACAACATAAACTTGATCTTGCAGTCCTTTCTCTCTCATACTCTCCTATAGTCGTCACGAAAGCATAGCGACACTATTCCTAGGCCAAAAGTAAGAACATGGCATTGAGATTCATAGCCTCAGTCCCCAGATCATCTCATGTGACTCTGCTGAACACAGCAGGAAATATACTTCAGTAAACCTTACTTTCCTAACTCCTTGTATTACACAGTCTTCAAGAAAGCTCAAGACCACCTACAATTTCCACAGAGTGAAGGTAAGACATTCAGATTCAGCCTTGAACTTGCATCAGAATATCCTACAGACCACAGAGGGAAATATGCCTTCAGCATTTCATGTCCCCCTAATCCTGCCTGTAACTGTAACCCTGTAAGAGGGAACACCAGATTTTCCTGGAAATTAAGAATAAAGGCATTCAAATTCCATCTAATATGACTGTTTTGGAGGGCCTCTCAAGTCACCACAGGAAACTGCTGATGGGACTCAATTCTCCTAAGCTCAGCCCGAACTGCCCTCTTGCGCAGGTAGTTTGAACGAGACTGTTAAAGGTCTTCAGCCCTACCTTCCCTTTAGCTCAGGCAGCCTTACCATATGTAACAGGAAACATACTTCCAAATTATCTTTCCCAAACCCTAAACTGAGCTGTAACCATCAGCCTAGAAAAGCTTAAACACCTATGGCTCCTACAAGTTTCACAAGGCATTCACACATGACTGTACCAATCTCACAGCTTTGCAAAATCCAGCAGAAAACCTGCTTTTGAAACACTTCTTTTCCCAGATTCTAAACTTAACCTTAACCTCAGCCTCAACCTCAACCCTCCTTTGGGTTTATGAAACTTCAAATTTTACAAGTAAAGAGGTTCTTGGGGCCAGTTCATCGCTTATCTCTGAGAAAGTTGCTCGAAACAGGAGGAAAACACACCGCTGCCCCATCCCTTACTTTCCACACCTGCTTTGTGCTCAGCTTTCCAGGTTTAAAACCGCCCCTAACCCAGAAACTCCAGTTTTCGGTGATGCTCCTCCGCGGCGACCCGCTGTGCTGCGCTGCTCGGGGAAGGCAGAGATGCTCCTAAGCAGGAGGAAGTGACAATCTCAGTCTGTCCAGGCGGCATTTGCGAACCGACGGCGACAGCTGCCGTCCGGCTGCCGCCGGGCTTCCCCGCCGCCGGGAGGTGGAGCTGCGCGCCCGGCTGTGCCAGTGGCTCCGCGCCGCAGGGACAGCTCCCCGGCCGCAGCCACTATCCACCGGGAGCCCAGGTCTAAACACGCTGAAACTATAAATCCTAATGCGACCGCTTCATGTCTGCTTATCACTTTATAGTAATTAGTTGCGGTGCACAAAGTGCACCTGGATGGTACCTATAGACCTGTCAGGGTCGCTACGGTTTCAGTTAGTTGCAGACCTGAGCTCCAACCAGAAGTTAAGCAGCACATGAATTAATACTGAAAACACCAATTTTTGGTTGATAATGAAAAAGAAGGGGAAACTTAGCAAGGGAAACAGAAAACAATGCATTCTCACTTGATGATAGCAAAAAACCAAAATGTGACATTCAAGTGTGAGAAAATCAGCCTGAACTCACCCCCAAAAGGTACTGAGATTGAGTTTTTCAAGAGGCACACTATATGAAATACAAGGTGTTGAAGTTGTTTTACTAAGCTAAGCATTCAGGTGCAACACCAAACCTTAAATCACATACAAAAATTATCTTTAAAAAATCACTTGAAAAAATGAAAGCTCAGTTTAGAAAAAAAATATAAAAGTATTTCACTGAGGCATACATGACTTAACATCATTTAAATAAAGCCAGAAGAAAACTAGATGTCTTCTGGAGCACAGAGAAAACCCCATACAAGAACAGGTAATGTATAAGAAATGAGTAACAGATGGACCAACTAGAGGATTGTGCTAATGTAATTAACATTAGCACTGGTAAAGGTTAATGGTCCTATACCATCACACTTCCAAAAACAAAGCCTGATCAGGGATGCATCAAAAGACATGAAGTGAACCCTGAGGCTTAAGTGCCATTTGGATCATGCTGAAGACTTTTTTATCAGTCTTCATGAGAAACTACAGCTATTGGAGAGAAAGAAAGATGAACAAGTTTCCATCTTGTAACCTCTGCATTTTCTGTAATAACTACCCTTTTCCACCAAAATATTACACAAAGTTAATTGTTTCTTGTCTGCCTCTTAACTGCTACTGACTCTGAAGGATTTATACCCCTTCAGCTGTCATTCAGTTGTAGAAACCCATCCAAAATCACTGCTTTGCATTTTAATACAGGAACCTGTTTTTACTGAAATTTGGCATGAAGCCAAAGAAATCCTTAATATTTATCAGCTATTACTTTAACAGGTGAAAATGTTCATGTCCATAGAAAATCCTTTGTATTTTTGTATTTAAAGAGTGTGTTTCCACCTGAAGTCACAGAACTGCCTTTTTATGGTGGTAAGTAAGGCTCTATTCAAAGTGACTCAATTATCCAGTCAGAAAACAGCAATTCTAAATAATAATTCCCAGCAAAACTCTTTTTGCTTGTAAGGTCTTGTGTTTGAAAACTCAGCAGTGTTGTCATTTGATAAGAGGACTTACTGGAGAAAATGGGAACATGCTTGTTAGTAAGGCAAACTAAGACGGCATTCACTGGGAACATGATTGGTTGACTATTAGCCTCTTCATCATCATGTGTGAGAACAAAACGCAAAAAAAAGAAAAGTCTTTCCTAAAAGCAAATGTTATCCAAGAGAGGTACCTTTTGAATTCTTTTATACTCACAAACTCAAAACCAATTCCTGAGTCTGAGTTTTCCTCTTTCTAGGGCCTATCTGTAGGACATCTTCTGGGAGGCATGATCATCAAGAACTGTGGCACTGAAGCTGATGTAGGAGTAAGAAGATGAAATGCCAACATAGATTTTTATTTCTGGCAAATTAGAAAACAGAATGACACAATATAGTGACAGATTTTTTTCTGTGTATGATTTGTATCACTTGAACCACGCATTGTTATCCTTCAATACATACACATATACATATAAGAATTTATTTATAAACAAATAAATGGAGTGCATGGTGTATTGCTATTCGTGTCTAGAATATGTGAGAAAGATTTTCATTCAAATAAATGCAAATATTAAAATAGATTTTTAGGGGGAGTTACCTTGCTTATTTTCCCTAATACATATTTGTTCTATTTAGTACACAATAAAAGAACCCCATCTTCTTTGCTGGAGAAAAGACATTTTGTCTGAAGTAGAAAAGGGCCTTTATCATCACTTTATTTGCTGACTTTACAGCAATCTTTCTATGTTGTCTCCAAGGATATATGTGCTGAGATGCACTGAGGACAGAGGTGGAGAGAAAGAGAAACTTGTGCTCAGATATTGCTGCAATTCCAGAACAGAACTGAGCCTCCATAGACAGTTTCCTGCTCTTGTGTATGGATAGCACAGTCCCCAGTGACAAACAGGAGACCATTCAGAAGACACCAATGCTACTGCTCTGAGCTTCCATGGCTCCTGCAGGTGGTGGAGCACAATGGTTCCTCTCTGCACATTTTAATTGTGCAAGGCAACTGGCAGCTAGTATAAATGGGAAACATTCTTCATCTTTTCTAATTTATTTGGAAGCTTGATTGGGAATGCAGTAGGTAAATGAGCACAGAAATGGCTTTAAGCTACCTTGTTTCGTTGCCTCCCCTACTCCTCCCACTCATCTGCACAGCACTGCCCTTATCACCATTCATCTCTCCACCACAGCAGTAATACGCCTAAGTGAACTTCTGTACAGGTGTTCCTTTTCTTTCTTACTGCCTGTGTGAAGCAAAATATTTGATTAAAACATTTTTTCACTTAATTTTGTATTCTCATAACTGTATTTCACTGAGGCCTTCTTTTCTCTTGTAAACCATCTTGTATCATGGACAAGAATATTATCTTCAAGTTGCATCTTAATGCAAAGAAATGAAGATGTGTTCTCTTGCAGTTAATTAGAAACAAAGCCTTGCTTAAGTTCATTCACCTTCTCTGAGTCTGATATTACCTCTTGCATGTTTCTTCCCAAATACCACTTAGTGAATCCTTTTACAGAGCCCCTTCCAACCTGGTGTGAAAGACGATCGGTATCTCACTGGATATTTTCTTCTCCACGAGGCTTGCTAGTCTGGTTTCTGACTAAAAAAATGCTATGGCCAGGTGAATGAAAACTACCACCTCTTCAAACTGAAAATGTAAATCTAAGCAGCTTGTGCATCTGCTCTTCAGACTGAACCAGCACAGGTAACACGTGAGGGTGAACTTGGAGTGAGAAGCACTTTGCAGATGCTCAGTGTCATTGGCAGGATCACATGGGCTCAAGCCATTCAGGGAGATTTCACCCTCACAGAAGACATCTCAGGAATCAGTTGTTCAGAGATCCAAACTAGGAGAGTCGGGAATTCCCTTCTGCCCCTGGTTGTTACCTACAAAGCTAAAAACAAGGAGGGCAGGATAAAATAGCATTCTCATACTGGACTGGATCAAAGGTTCATCTAGTCTGCCATCATGCTTTCAGCAGGTCCATCCTGGATGATTTAGCAAGGAGGAGCCAGACATGATGGCTCAGTGCAGTACCTCATTGCAGCAGAAAAAGCAACAGTCTTCTCCCACTACTTTTTCCCCTCTATCCCTGTCTTTGCTCCTTTCCCTTCTCCTGCACTTGTGAAGGTGTTTGTCAGGTCTTCCATGAGCCAACATAACCTGTTCAGTGATGATAAGTTTTCAAAATGAGTCTTAAAAGCACCAGATCTGATTCAGAAGATGCAGCAGATTACACTGACAAAAGCAAAGGAAGAGAGAGATAGAAAAGGAGGCAGGAGTGAGCCCTCCCACTCTGAGCAGCACCAAGCTGCAACATTTATCTGACTGCACATGAAAAGACAGCAAAATGAAGTGTTTATTTGAAAAGGTTGGTGAGACAATGCCCTGCTTCTAGTTCTGTAGACTTGTGAGCTAGAAGATGTGCAAGTTATCATTAATTTTACTGAGATTGTTCATGTGCTTCAAGCATTCACCTACATTTTCATATTAAGGCTTATTTTCTCAAACCAAAGCCCTTAATCAAAATGTGGGAATACAACAGTGCTGCAGATGGATGGCCAGACTAACTCTGCAGCACTGCTGCCCCCACCTCACAGCACTTACATGCATTTGTTCACATCAGCTCTTGACTGAGTTGCCCAAAAATTTCAATACATAATTTAAAATCAAGGCGATCCAAAAAAACCTTAAA
Organism: Pezoporus flaviventris; assembly: GCF_033815535.1. NCBI lineage: Eukaryota > Metazoa > Chordata > Aves > Psittaciformes > Psittacidae > Pezoporus > Pezoporus flaviventris. The sequence continues at coordinate 43,772,428 of NW_026892549.1, read as the reverse complement.
ACTACTTGTGGACTATAAAATACCTTGTAAGTTGATTATATGCCTGACACCAACTGAGCTTGCCAAGGGTCTTTAATTATATCAATATTTGATCATTTTTGAGAATAATTTGATGGCAGAGCGGTGGATGTGGTCTACCTTGACTTCAGCAAAGCATTTGACACAGTCTCCCACAGCATCCTCACGGCTAAAACGAGGAAGTGTGGACTGGACGATCAGGTAGTGAGGTGGACTGTGAACTGGCTGAAGGAGAGAAGCCAGAGGGTTGTAGTCTATGGGGCTGAGTCTAGTTGGAGGCCTGTAACTAGTGGAGTGCCTCAAGGGTCAGTACTGGGACCGGTATTATTTAATATATTCATCAACGATTTAGATGAGGGAATTGAGTGTACTATCAGCAAGTTTGCTGATGACACTAAGCTGGGAGGCGTGGCTGACACGCCAGAAGGCTGTGCTGCCATCCAGCGAGACCTGGACAGGCTGGAGAGTTGGGCAGGGAGTAACTTGATGAAATATAACAAGGGAAAGTGTAGAGTCCTGCATCTGGGCAGGAACAACCCCAGGTTCCAGTATAGGCTGGGGAACGACCTGTTAGAGAGCAGTGTAGGGGAGAGGGACCTGGGGGTCCTAGTGGACGACAGGATGACCATGAGCCAACACTGTGCCCTTGTGGCTAAGAAGGCCAATGGCATCCTGGGGTGTATTAGAAGGGCAGTGATTAGTAGGTCGAGAGAGGTCCTCCTTCCCCTCTACTCTGCCCTGGTGAGACCGCATCTGGAATATTGTGTCCAGTTCTGGGCCCCTCAGTTCAAGAAGGACAGGGACCTGCTGGAGAGAGTCCAGTGCAGGGCAACGAAGATGATTAAGGGAGTGGAACATCTCCCTTATGAGGAAAGACTGAGGGAGCTGGGTCTCTATAGTTTGGAGAAGAGGAGACTGAGGGGTGACCTTATTAGTGTATATAAATATATAAAGGGGGAGTGTCACGAGGATGGAGCCAGGCTCTACTCAGTGGCAAACAATGATAGGACAAGGGGTAATGGGTACAAACTGGAACACAAGAGGTTCCACTTAAACTTGAGAAGAAACTTCTTCTCAGTGAGGGTGACGGAACACTGGAACAGGCTGCCCAGGGAGGTTGTGGAGTCTCCTTCCCTGGAGACATTCAAAACCCACCTGGACACATTCCTGTGTAACATTATCTAGGTGTTCCTGCTCCGGCAGGGGGATTGGACTAGATGATCTTTCGAGGTCCCTTCCAATCTCTAGCATACTGTGATACTGTGATAATTTATTCTAGAAATACAAATTTCTCAGAGGTAGAGATTCTTGCTCTTGTGAATCTTGAACCTGTAGGTGAAAAAAAACAAACAGCTGACAGTTGGTTTTGAATTCTGGAAGGATTTGATTTTTTCTGTTTTTAAAATGAGATTTGTCCCTCTAAATCAAAATCATCCTGGAAAACTTTAATCTAAATTCATTTGGGAAGGAATATGTAGCCCTTCTGTTTGCTAATAGCTTTGCAGAACACCAGCCTACCGAGAGATGACATGGATACAGAAGAACTACAGATCTTTAAAAAATACATCTTAATGGTATACTCTATATTTCTGTTTCCACCAACATTTACGGTCAATTTTAAAAGACAGTAGATCTCATTCCTTATTGCCCCGCTGTTGGACTTGAGGTTTTCTGTCTTGCCAAAAAGATCCTGCCAAATACCACAGCATGAAGTGCCAGGATAAATGTACAGAAATACAAAACCCACCAATTTGTTCTCCACTGCTTTATGTTTCATATTGCCCAATACAGCTTTACAAAACACCTGAAGAGTGATAAGGTGAGAATTCTCCACTCCTATCAGGCGGGTAGATTTAACACCTCCTTTCAACAGTGACTGTACTCTGCAAAATAATGGAGAAGAGGGTTATTTATGTGTTCTTGTACAAGTGAACATAAACAAGTGGATGCTCCAGCAAACTGACAATAGGCTACTAACAAAGGGCCAGATGCTCTTATCCTCTTACAAGGGTGAAGAGGGACAAAATGAGTAAATGTTTATATTATCATAGTGGCATGTAACTGGAGCTCAGTTGTGGAGGAAATGGTGATTTACCAGCATGTTCCTCCTCTCTTGGGAATCCACAAAAACTGAGCAAAGATTCAGCAGTGAGAAAAAAATCTGACAGAAGGAATAAGCCAGATGAGAGAGCTACAGGTCCTCAGGACATACTTTTCTCAGGACTCAGATGATGACTAGCAAAGAGCAATGCTTTCCTGGGCAAAAGTCACCAGAGATGCATACAAAAGGTCTGCCTAGGAACATGAGAGTATTGTATGGGCATCACGCTTTTTGGGTGGCAAGATCTCATTTCTTCAGTGCATATCTAGAGCGAAAGAAGGCAAACAAAGTGTCATCTGATGCTCATCATGTCCTTTGTGGATAAGAGTTTGAAACACCACCTTGACACATACAGGAGGAACACATGGTGTGTCAGTGGAGTGCTAGGGAAAGCACACTCATAACTGGGATGGTTAACATCCCAGGAGCATCTCTGAAAAGCAGCCACATGGGACTACACAAACTCTTGGGCATTTCCTACACTATTGCGAAATACCAATGGCAATCATGGGAGTAAACTAGGAGTGATGACAGGAAGGGCAGAGGAGGGAAAGCATTCAAAATGTGGTGCTGTATATGATGAAGAACTATATATTTAAGTGTATATCCCCATATACACTTCAAATGCTTAGCAAAAGTTTCAGTTGAGTAGTTTTTTTCTACAGCTGTAGAGGTTACACTGTACTGTGATGGGAAAATGATTCTCCACTGTGACCAGCTCATTGTGGAGCACTTAAAGCACAGACCCAGGTGTGAACCCACTCTGAGAGGTAAAAACAAAGCCTCATTATGTAAGAAGATTTAATGATTATTTGAATCTCTTTTTCCGTTCCTGTGCATCATTGATTTAACCTTCTTTGTTTTGTTCTCAGGATATTGCTAAAACAAGTAACCGTTTTCATAAATTAATCAGGATCAGGTTTTGTACTACTCTGTAAGAGCGTTTTGACTTTTGCTTTCTCTCTTCAGTAAAGGAACATGAGCAGAATCACTGCCTTTACTAGGAACTGCAAAATGTTTGTGAAATATTCAGATTTCATGGCCACAGGGAACAAACACATAAGCTATTATGTGCATAGCCTGGGGTTCAACCATTATTTTCTCTCAGAGGGAAACAAAAGCAGACCTTTTAAAGCCACCACTAAGGAGATTTCTGTTTAGAGAATATGCAATAACTCATACTGAGACAAGATTTTAATCTCAGCAAAGCTTTGGATAATCTGCTGGCACCTGTGTTTGCTGCTCTTCCACCTCATTGCACTGCTTAGATTGAGGACCAAAGGTTGGATCCTGCAAGTTGGTTTCTGGCAGTGGTCCTGCTTATGGAAGTAAGAGCCTTGGCAGGTGAGAGTTTAAAGTTTGTTAGGATCTGCCCCCCAAAAGTGTCACCTCTGAGGAAATGAGATCAGTGTCATCGTATTTTATATTCCTTTGGAGCCTCTTATTCTCTTTGTGAAGTACTGCACTAGTCGGCATTATTTGTTGTGGTACATATCATACCAATACATTATGCTGAGTTGCTTGAGGAAAAGGTGTGAAGTACGGGCAGCTCTGTCCAAGGGAAACAGGTAGAAAAGTATTAGCTAGGATGACTTTTGAGAGAATTTAGAAAGATTTTTCAGTGTACATTTAAGCTTCTGGACACATCAGCTTGCTTGTGCTTGCACAATACAAGCAAGCACAGATGTTTTCGATACTATGCAGATACCATTACAGATTCCATGGAATCTTCTTGCTGCTGAGGCCTCTGTACCTGACTAAGATATGAACTCCATCTAACCAGTGTCACGTTTGTAAGAGTCTCTGCATCTCAAGGATAGAGAAAGAAATGTAAAAAACAAAAAGGTTTTACACATGATAATTTGGGCACACAGTGAATGGTGCTGTAAAAGGACGTTATGTGGCTGGGCATAAGAAAAAAAAGATGCATCTTACGTAGGTCTCATCCCCTTAAAAATGAACATTATCCATCTGGAAGGGTTAAAAATAACACCAGATCTCTCTCCTCCTTTAATTCTGTGATTCATGCCTCCCATTTTAAAGTCTACACCCTGTGAAGAGGAGGGCATTATCAAGGAAAGGAAAGAGCCTTGCCAGGGACAGAAGGTAATTTCCCGTAGCAGGTGCATACAGCAGGTGGTACACAGTGTACCTGCAACGAAAAGGTAGATTTAGGCTAAGATTTTATTTAATATGGAAAACTTATTGCATCCTGAGCCACTACTGGGGATGTGCCAAAAATCGTGTCTGCAGCATGATTTATTACGTGAAAATACCACTGAACTAATCAGTGGAGTTACTAATTAATACAAATCTGCATTTTTGCATAAGCAATTAGTGCAAAGAGAGTGCAATGAAAGAGGAAGTTTGACTCATTTAATCTCAGTGTCTATTCAAGCGGAAAGACCCACTAGGGTAAGGCACTAGGATCTACATTTGGATTTTTTTTTTCCCTTTTGATTAGTTAAAGGAACTAAAAGGTCAAATTATCAATATTTAATTCAAATGGAAATGCATTTGTTCAAGAGGAAGGAAAACACTTTATTTAAACAAGGTGGGACTCTGGGGGTAAATGCCTGCATCAAAAATAATTAGATTTTGCAGTTCTAACAGCATCTAAATCCCGTCTGATAAGAATCCTTTTTCCTAATAACAGAGGTGGTTTGACACTGACAGCAAAGACTGCTGATGCTATTTAAACTCTAGCTCGGGCGGTAGCTGGCCTACCAATACAATTTAGACATTTGCTTTAATGGTATGTACTTCTCTGATTTGTTTTGCTGGGGGGTTCTTGTGTTTTGGGTTTGGTTTGTTTTTTTTTTAATCAATTTGAATTATATTTTAAATCTATTGTGATTTCATAATTGTGTGCACTTGACTAAAAGAGTCATTTAAAAAGATGATAATTAAAGCTTGGTAGTGATGTATTTTCCATTAACTAAATAGAAGTTTACATTTATAGAATTAAAAAAAAAACAACAGCACTTCTCTAACGGGGGAAGGCTCAATAACATTAATACACTGAGTCTTAAGAGGGGGGACAAAAAGCCGAAAAGGCACCTTACTCGTTCGAGCAAATTTCGAGCCCAGCTGTACACGTATGACAGGGAGACGGTCCAAGGTGCGGTCCAGACGCACCCCAGCACCACACCGGCGCCAGAACGGGACTTTAAAGCGTCTGAGCCAGGGTAGCTGGAGCAAGCTGGTTGCTGCTCGGAGCGCTCTGGACAGCATGAGATGGATGCAGCTGCCCTCCTCTCCCAAGCCCTTATTTGCAGAGGGGCAAGCAGAGGAGCCCTGCAATGGGGCCGGGCCGGCAATCCCGCCCGGCTCCCCACGGCGGCTCCTGGCCTTGGCACCGAGGTGCGGTGGGACGGGTGAGATGCGACAGAGAAGCTGCACCGACGGGGGCCGAGGGGGCATGGGAAGCGGCTAGGGACACCTTCCCTTGTGTCTTAGTATTTTATTTATTTATTTTTTAATTTAGGATAACCCTCGAGCCTTGTGAGGGTGCCTCGCTGGGGAGGGAGGGAGGGAACGGGAGCCATGGCAGCGAGAGGAGCAAGCCCAAAGAGCCCGAGCTGCCCAGGCAGTAAATCACTCGCTAAATTATAAGCGCGGCTTCCTCTCTCCAATAGCTTTAAGCAATCTGGGGAGGCATCCTTTCCCCGCACTCTCGCAGGTGCAATATGAATCAATTATCTTAATTAAGATAATGCCGCAAACCCAAGAGATTTCCTCGGGAGCGGATTTCGCGCTCCGGACAACGACTCTAAGGCGTTTGCACAGCGCTGCTCCCCCCGCACCAACTCCCCTCTACTCCCAGCTCCCGCCCGGCCAGGCCGGGGCTCAGTTCCGGCAGCGCCCCACGCCACCGCCCGCCCCACCGGGCCCCAGCCGGCATCAGGGCTTCTCCTCCTGCCGGGGCCCGAGGCAGCAGATGAGGCGGGAGCTGGCGGGGCCGGGCCGGGCCGCGGCTTTGTTGGGACGCGTGCGGTTCGCGTGCCGCGCTGCGGGAGAGGGGGGGGAGAGGGCGAGGGCAGGGAGGCGGGGGAGAAAGGAGAGAGAAGGAAAAGAAAAGGGATAAAAGGCAAAAATAACAGAAATAAAATAAAAGAGGAAAAGGAAATAGGAAAAGGATTTTTTTTTTAAGAAAAAGGAAAATAATAAAGGAAGGGAGAAAGGAAAACGGAAGGGAAAAAATGAAAAGGAAAAAGAAAGAGGATTAGGGAGGAAAAATAAGCAGAAGCCGAATTAGAAGCCAGATGGAGAAGGAGGAGTCTGTAGGTCAGGGAGAAAAAAAGGCACGCTTGGAGCGATAAAATCAAGCGGCTGGGGGAGAGGAGAGGCAGGAAAGGTGGGAAACTGGAGCCGCGGAGCCAGAGGACGGCCCGAGCGGGGAAAGCAGAGCCGACTGCCTGAGACATCGAGAGGAGAAGCAGCTGGAGAAGCTGCCGAAGTGGCCAGAGGAGCGGGAAGGATGAAGCCGGTGCGGCGGCGAGCCTTGCCACAACGGAGCACAGCGCCCGGCCTCGGCCCCGACGGGCTGCAACAGGGAGCGCCTTGTACCTGCCGGACAGGCTCTTCCACGGCCACACGTGTCTCTCGCCCAGCGCCGCCGGGGAGGAACCGACCCCCCTCGGCAGGCTCTGGCCCTCCTGCGTCCCCGCCTGCCTCTTTGTCTGCACACTTAGCTGTCTACCCACAGTTTGTTGACTTTATTTTGCTCTCCGGGAAGCTGTTTGTGTGAACGCTCCCAGAGGCACACGACCACCCCGAAGCTCTCACCGTCACCGGCATTCAGCTTCCTCCCGGTGTCCTTTGCCTGGTGTTCCCCCCACGCTCCCGGATGTATTCATAGCCAGTCCCATCCAAACGCGGGGGACATTTTCCAGCAGCTGAGACGGGGCTGGTCCAGCCCCATTCTTCTCCCTCATACCTGTCCAACCCTCACCGCTTCCAAACCAAGTCCGCTCCGGCAGCGGGGACTGGCGCTCCCGAGGGAGCGGCGGGCCTGGCGGGACACCCTGCCCATCCTCCCGGGGCTCGGGCATCCTCCGGACCCGAGCCCCTACCTGGGGGCAGCTCTGCGGCCAGAGAGGGGCTCGCTGCAGGCAAGGGCTGCCGGTAGGCTGGCAGGCACCGGCGCATTCCCTCCGGCCGTGCCCCAGGGAAGAGCCTCAGCCGCCGGTGACACGAGCGCGCCCTGCTCCAGCCCGGCTGGTCCGACGCGACAGCCCCTCGCCTCGCACAGGAAACCGGCCAGCTTGGAAGTAACAAAACGCAGCCCGTTGCCCTCTGTGTTTGATTACCGAGGAGGCAAACATCACTACCACTACCACCACCACCACCACCACCCCCCGGAGTCCCCTCCCGCCGCCCCGGCAGCCCCAGGGCTATGTAGGTCACGAACGGGAGGGAAACGTTTTAAAAATAACCCGACCTGGAAAAATATCTTTCAAATCTGTCTCCGCAAGGCGGAATTACAGGTTCCGTACGAGGCGGTTTTAATTACGGTTTAAAATTATTTCAATTAAATCTCCAGATAAAGCGTGCCGGTAGCAAAGTTCCCCCCGTCACCCTGTAAGGGGGTATCTCCCCCTTTCAAGCACAGCTCTATAACTCGCTGGTGTTTGCAAACTCCGCCGGGGCGTTTAAAGACTTTAAAGCCGCCGCTCAGCATCTTTAGTTCAAACTCCCCTCGTTAACCGGCGGTAATTCCATCAAAAACCCGGGGAAAGCGAAACACACCGAGGGGCACAGCAGCCCAGAAGAACCACAGCGGGGGAGTCCCAGGGGGGTCAGAGGCGCCCGTTAGGGGCGAGGGGAGGTCGCACCCTCGGAACAATGGGAACAATGCGGCTCCCCAGCGGCGGAGGGGCTGGCGAGGTGCGGAGCTCAGCGGCACCGCTCCGCACCTCGCCCTCTCCGTCGCCGCCTCCGGGGGGCCGCCCGGTGACAGATGGCGACTCAACGGCCGCATACAAATAAGGGGTGTAACGTAGAAGGGGGGGGTGAAACGACGCCCATCACCACTGCCGCCGCGCCTGACGTGGGCAGCCATATGGCGCGTGCCACCGGGCGGGGCGGGGCGCGGGGCGGGGCGCAGGCCCGTTTTGGGGCGGTGGCGATCGCCGGGGTACCCGGGTCCCGGTGCCGGCCCCCTTCCCGCCGCGCATTCTCGGTCCCGCTATATAACGGGAGGAGCCCGGCGCTGCGCAACCTCGGGAAAAAAAAAACCAACCCACAACACCAAAACACACTGCTCGCACGGAGAGCTGTGCCGGGGTTATGAGACAGTCACCGCGCAGGAGAGGCTGAGCAACAGAGGTAACGGGAAAATGGGTTGTTTCCGCACTCCCCCATCCCTCCGAGGGAAAGGGGTTAGCGGCGGCTACCGGGGTGGGAGAGGAGTCTGCGGGGTCGAGAGGTATAGTCGCTTGCGGTCGCGGGAAGCGACGGTCGCTCCCACCGGTGCGTGCGGGCAGTTGTGAGTGGGCACACCTGTGTCCGTCCATCCGCGCGCACACATGTGTGTGTATACACATATATGTATATGCACAGGTGCGTCCATACACGCATAGAAATATGCATATGTGCGTGCACCTGTGCGCACATATATTATACATGTATATGTGTTTCCACCTGTGTCCCCCCAACTTCAGCTCCCTCTCCTCCGCAAAGGACAGTCGCACGGCTGCCGGGCGGCATTGTTCCTCCCCAGTGTGCCCGATGCCACCGGCGGACGGTTGCAACCCCTCCCGCAAGGGCCCCGCCGGAACCAAGGGGACGATGACGGTCTGCTGTGGACAGGGTGATGGACACGAAAAGCAGGGGCTGGTCCCGCACCTGTTACCGCCGCTCGGCACAACCCAGCCGCGGGCACCCAGCGGCAATCCTGCGAGCGGCGGCGGGACCGGGAGAGGCTGAGCAGTGTGGGTCGGGGGAGCAGATGTCCTGTGCCCGTCGGGGCGGTGCAAAGCCCCGTGCAAGGAGGTGACGAAGGGGAGCCGCAGAAAGCGGCGGCGGCAGGCTAGAGGGGTGGCCATCCTCCCCTGCGGGTGTTCTGTGCGTGTTCCCCCGCCTTTTCCCCTCCGTATTCATCAAAAGGGGTGTCATTTGGGGTGGATATTTTTGTGTGTTTTTTTTTGTTTGTTTGTTTGTTTGGATTTTATTTTTTTTAAACCTTCCCGGTCTGCTGTCGCCCTGCCGCCCGGGCTGCCCCACGCACACGTAATCTGCTTATATTCCCCACTAATATCAGCGAGTTACATAACGGCATTGGAACATATGTCAACTTGATTATAAGGCAGGACCGCGGAGACAATTGAAACTTTGCGCTGGCACCGTGGGGAGGCCTGGGCTTCCCTCGGGAGGGGACAGGGGGAGCAAGGAGGGGGGATCGCGGGCAGCTTTCCCCCCCACCGCGGGTCGTTGATCGGTGCCGCGGCTGCCTGTTCTGGTGCTGACACGGCTCTTTTCTGTCTCCTCCGCGACACAGAGGCTCGCCATGACCAAGTCGTACAGCGAGAGTGGGCTAATGGGCGAGCCCCAGCCCCAAGGCCCCCCAAGCTGGACTGACGAGTGCCTCAGCTCCCAGGACGAGGAGCACGAGGTGGACAAGAAGGAGGAGGACCTGGAGGGTCTGCACGGAGAGGTGGAGGAGGACTCTCTGCGGAACGGTGAGGAGGAGGACGAGGAGGACGACTTGGACGAAGAGGAGGAAGAAGAAGAGGAGGAGGAGGACGACGACCAGAAGCCCAAGAGACGTGGCCCCAAGAAGAAGAAGATGACCAAGGCACGTATGGAGCGTTTCAAGCTGCGGCGCATGAAGGCCAACGCCCGGGAGCGCAACCGCATGCACGGCCTGAATGCAGCCCTGGACAACCTGCGTAAGGTGGTGCCCTGCTACTCCAAGACGCAGAAGCTCTCCAAGATCGAGACCCTGCGCCTGGCCAAGAACTACATCTGGGCACTCTCCGAGATCCTGCGCTCGGGCAAGAGCCCCGACCTGGTCTCCTTCGTGCAAACCCTCTGCAAGGGCCTCTCGCAGCCCACCACCAACCTGGTGGCCGGCTGCCTGCAGCTCAACCCTCGGACCTTCCTCCCCGAGCAGAGCCAGGAGGTGCCGCCGCACGTGGCGGCGGCGGGGCCGCCCTTCCCGGCTCACCCCTACCCGTACCAGTCGCCGGGGCTCCCCAGCCCGCCCTACGGCACCATGGACAGCTCCCACCTCTTCCACCTCAAGCCGCCGCACGCCTACGGCGCCGCGCTGGAGCCCTTCTTCGAGAGCGGCCTGGCGGAGGGCGCCAGCCCCGCCTTCGACGGGCCGCTCAGCCCGCCCCTCAGCGTCAACGGGAACTTCTCCTTCAAGCACGAGCCGGCCGCCGACTTCGACAAGAGCTACGCCTTCACCATGCACTACCCGGCCGCTGCCGCCACGCTGGCCGCCGCGCCATCCCACGCCGCCATCTTCCCGGCCGCCGCCTCCCGCTGCGAGCTCCCGGTCGACGGCCTGGCGCCCTACGAGGGACACCCGCACCACGAGCGGGTCCTCAGCGCCCAGCTCAACGCCATCTTCCACGACTGAGCCTCCCCCGACCCGCCGTGGGACGGGGAAGGGAAGAGCCGAGCCCGCCGGCGGCCACCGCCTTGTTTGCAGTCCTCGGAGCGACGCTGTAAACGCGGGGCAGCGGCACCGGGATCGCGCCAATTACCTGATCGGGATAACAAAATCACAAGCAATAATTAGGATCTATGCAATTTTTAAACTAGCGATGGGCCAATTACAAAATATATATGAAATCTCTATTTTTCAACCGACGTTTTACTACTTGTTACCTTTCCCATGCTGAATTATTTTGTTGTGATTTTGTACAGAATTTTTAATGACTTTTTATAACGTGAATTTCCTATTTTAAACCATGCAGCTTCATCAATTTTTATACATATCGGAAAGGTAGAATTATATCTAATTTATACAAAATTATTTAACTAATTTAAACCAGCAGAAAAGTGCTTAGAGAAGTTACGTTGCCTTAGCACTTCTTTCCTTTCAAATAGTTGAAGAAAAAAAAAAAGAAATGCACAATCCAGGCAATTTCTTTCCCATGAAAGTCTCTTTTCTTTTTCTTTTTTTCCTTTCCTTTTCTTTTCTTTTTCTTTCTCCCCCCACCCCCCCCAGCAAGAACCAGATCCCCTAGGTCTTGAGAAGATATAAGAACGAGAGACTTATTTTCTATTAAAACATATCAATTCAACACATTACTTGCACAAACTTGTATATAAAGATTATAAGCAAATGCCAACACCCTTTTTAAATCAAAAGCTGCTTGACTATCACATACAATTTGCACTGTTTCTTTTTAGTCTTTGAAGCCCTTGGCATTGCGTGGTTTTTCTGAAGAGAACTTGAAAATGTTAATGTTTCCAGGCGATATAAATGCATGATTTTATACATGTTCACACAATCCGTGGTTGTCATATGCTCATCTTTTAAATCGGAACCTAAAACTAATCAGGTTGTTAAAGTCGGGCTATATACCTATTGTAGTCGATTAGTACGGTAGCTTGAAACAAATTCAGACCATTTAATCCGTAATTAGAACAATAGCTATTGCATGTACAATGCAGTCCAGAATAAGTGCTGTTTGAAATGTAACGCTGGTTCAACTGGAATCAATCTGTACTGTAATTTTGTTTGTAATCCTGTATATTATGGTGTAATGCACACTGGGATTTTAGGAAAACATCCATCCTTTGGCAACAACATAGTATTGAACATTTGGTCGAATGTTGCATTTCTCCTTAAATGTGATTATTATTTTTTTCTTAGTGTAAGTAATTCCTATGGGATTATTGTTTTATTCGGATAGCTCATGAAAGGTGCAACACTTATTATTTGTAGAATAAAATTGGACTAAAAAAAAAGGGACATGGGTTCTTTACTTACCTTGAGGGGTTTCGAGAGAACGAGGGAAGATGGGGGCGGGATTTTGTTCCTTTACTTTACAGCGGAGCGGGCCGTTTGCAATGCTGAATTGTCGAATTAGGGAAACAGGGACCCGAAACGCCGCTCGCCAGGGAGCTGTGGGTACCGGTTTGAGCAGCGCCGAGTGCCCCGCGCTCGCCCCAGCTCAGCCCCGTGTCCCCTCTCAAATTACGGAGGGAGCGCCCGTCCCGTGATACCGGCGCGGCTTCCCGCGCCCAGCCGAGCCTGGCACACAGGGAAAATGCCGTTTCAGCCCCGGCAGCAGGTGCTCCTTCCCCCGCCAGCCAGCCCTGGATCCGGCGCTATCGATTCGCCGTCTCCCCTCCTCCCAGACGGGAAACATGTGTTTCTTTAATCTTCACTGATTATTCTGGGGCTTAAGGAACCCAGAGACACAACCTGCGGGAGAGCAATTCCCCTAATGACCAGGAGCAATTAGCAACAGGTCTTTGCCTCCTACGGTCAGAAGCAGACTAAAGAGGTTCCCTGAAATACCTTAAATGAAGTCTGTCACAAAGCGGAAGGGGCTTTCATAAATATTTCACTTAAATCCAGCAGAAAGTGAACAGGCTCTCCTGTGGGTGAGAGCATTATGTTTTCCTAGAAGAAATCAAGCTGAAGTCTATTTTAAAGGTGTTTATAGCAATGGAAATCCAACGCGTAAGCGTTGCAAACCTGCACTAGTACTACCTCACCCTTGCTTCCGGTCTTCCCTACTAAAAACATGACAGGAATTCATTGCGACGCCGGTTCTGCCCGAGCTCGCAGTTCCGTACTCCCAAACTGTTGCTGTATCTGAAAAGCTAGCAGGCAAAAGCCAACTTTTCGAGCACCCGATGAACCTGTCCTAGTCAGTGGCTACTCAGCTAAATATATCCTGGGTAAACGGAGGGAGGGAGGGAGGGGAATGAATGACACTTTTCAAGATAAAATTGAAAAAGGTGACCCAGGCTTGCTTGCTTTTTTGGTTATGTGCCTTCTTCTTGAACATAAGGATTCTTCTAGTCAGTCAAGGGGCAACTCGCATGCCACCATCTTTTATTCAAAGGCAGGCACAGATGTTCCTTCTGCAGGGGAGGTTTTAATTTATGAAAATTATATTGTTTATGCATGAATGCACTCTGCATAACACACAGTCCTTCCATCTGATGAGAGAAATACCACAGAACCAGTGCCAATGCCAGGAACATATTCTGCAAATTTAGACGCTTAAATGTTTAATGAATATTTGGAAGGCATTTCCAAACCACAAGAAACCTTTTCAATTACCTTTACTTTTTTTCCATGATTAATAACAAAATTCAACTCCTCTAGCCAGTGCAGTTTACTTAAAAGATCTGCCTAGGCTATCTGAACATTTGCTACTGTCATACAGTAGAGAGAATGATATTTTAATGTTAGGAGCAACCTAATAAGGAAAATTAATTAGGCATCTTGGTAACTACAGGCTCCATTTTACAAATTACTTGTGAATTTTGTTATTTCAATTAGTTTAGTTCCTCCCCCCCTTTATAAAATATTTGAGATCTTCTCCCCCACCTATTGCTGCTGCTTCTGATGCCTCTGTTATAATTTTCTCACTGTTAATATCAAGCCAAATCTTAAAATCTCTGCTCATGACTCCCCCACAGGAAGGTCTATCAAGGTCTCTTTCAAAGGAGAGAATTACTCACACTGTTCTTCTCCTATGAACATATCACTAATTACCTAAGACTATAGTAGGATTATCCAACTTCCACATGCAGAGGTAACTCTGGGGTTGTGTTGTATCCACACACGTATTGGGTCACTCAGTACAGGCCTAGGACTCTATTTTTACTTGGCTTGTTGGACTTCCCCTTCTTTATGCTCTGCTTCTGACAGCAGAAATTGTTCTGCCACCAGGGCAAGCTTGAGAAGACCCTGATAAAATCTCTACAGGTACAGCGCATGAGTAACAAGCACAACTTGTTGTTTTTCCTTTCTTAGTGATCTGAAGCAAGAGTAGAATGTCTAGAGGTTATGGATCCATCATTGACCATGATACAGCTGAGGCCCAGCTATGGCAGAAGGATCTGAAGTGGTGGAATTACAGGTTATTCACACGATGTCTGAGAGACTGAAGCCTCAGTTTTTACCAAGCCAGAATGACAAATATGCCTAAACAACATCAGACTTTGGCCTAGTGCCTTCAAGAGGACATCTTAGATGAAGGGAAGTAGATTCAAGGAGAACCAAGATTCCCAAATTCACCAGAAAAAAACAACAAAACAGAGCATTGCATTCTCCAGAAGATTATCTCCCAGAATTTTAATAAACTAATATTAAAAAGCAGCACATAATTCCAGAGGTAATAGGAATTAATAGAAATAATTCTAAACTAAGCCTTGAGAACATGTAAATCAAGTATCTTCTATCATCTGTAACAGTAAAAATTCTTGCAATTAGATCAATATAGTAACTGATCAAAACTGGATCTACCACGACCTTAAAAATTGCTTTTGACATATTAAAAATGCGTTTCCTCATTAGAAGACCATATAGTTCTGTAATAAGAACCATTTTGTCAAAGTTTTAAATTCCATTCTTGTTTATATATGAGTAAAAGCAAAAAACACTCCCACAAACACACACAAAAAAACCCCAAACCCCCAACCAGCCAAACAAAACCCACTCAGTTCTCACTCATTCCTATTGAGAAAGAACATGCAGAAATGTATTTGGAGTTCTGCCTGGTGCTCTATTAGGGAAAACAGGCAGAAATTGTTCTTTGGTTTTATGGACCAGCATGGGTTGTATGGTAATTATTTCGGAAATTATAAATGGTCTGTTTCCTTAGCTGAAAATCCCATATTACAAAATATCCCTTGAAAAACATGGTACATGAATACATGTCAGAACAGCGAGCTGAATATCTACAAATAGACTGTTAAATATGTACATAAGTGTTTTTTAAATAATTCATATATGTATTTAACAAACTGTCAGAAGATATGCAATACAAAATTAAAACTGACAATGCTCTCAAAGCATTCTCCTAAGCATTTAGGTTGCCTACAGGGTATGTAAAACAGAATATCAGCTCTGGCTTTCAGTTTCCTAGTTTGTAGTAGTTTGCAGCACAGATTTAGTTGCTTCTATTTAATTCATAGAAGAAGCAGTTAAGATTTACACTATTTGCCAACATTTTGGTGATAGAACAACAGAAAACAATTTTCAGAGTTTAACTTCATTACCTTGAAATGACAGCATGTCAACCTTAATACAAAGAAAAAATAAAGCATCCTCTAATCAACAGATTCTCATTTTTAGATTCCTTTCAATTACCACATTTTCCCCTATTGTTCTCATTAAGACTGTTTTCAGGTCGTGATGGTCTCAGGAATGACTTAAATTTCAGACTCCATTCTTACAGCTTCTTATTCCTGCCTAATAATTACACTTCTCCTTGCAGGGATTTGTCCATCTCCAGAATTTCAGACTTTCTTTCTTTTCCTTACCTGCTTTTCTTTCTCTTTTTTTTTAATGCTTTCCTTCTCCTTTTTAGACATATAAAAAAATGTTTAGTAAAAGTAATGCTATCTTCCACAGATAATTGATGCCTTCAAAATAATTTTTTATTTCACTTACTCTCTAAATTCTGGTGTTCTGCTTAATGCCTCTTCAAAGAATGTAAACTAATACAACAGAGTTGAATTAATATTGAGAGCTACAAATTTTTTTTCCTAGGGTTAGCAATGTAAGAAGGGAACAGGCTTAGAAGAGCTAATATTTGGAATTAACAGCTGAAGTATAACTGAGTACACATTAAACCTTCATTGTACAAACAGACACTGTAGCCAGAAAAACATACAAGCCAAGGGTATGCTGCCAATTTCAAAACTCAGGTTTCTCCAGAAGCAGATCTCTATCAGCCACTGAAACAAGCCAGCTATCAGAAATGTCCAGCTGAATCCTCCAGATTAGGCATAAGGTGTTTTCCTCACAGCATCTCCTTAATACCCATCCCTTAACTTCAGTATCACATTATCCATGAATCAAAACCTGGCCTTCCCATTTCTTGCCTATTAACCTTCTTGCATTTTTCTATCCATTCTTCTTGATGTGAGAAGATATCTTTTCCAATAGCATGCTTTGCCTGCTTGCTTTTCTTCAGTAAAAACTAACTGTACTGCTGCCACTTGTTATTTCTGCCATAGGCTGTCCAACCTCTTCTCTTCCTTCACAAGGTTCTTCTGGAAAAGACTTCTAAGACTCCCACTACTTCTCAGCACTTAGACAGCAAGAGATTATTTCCTTCATCCAGAGAGAAACACTACTAGACAAGGCCAGGTTAGCTCATCTATTGTCCAGACTCAGAGGATACTCCCTGTTCCTAGTCCATCTGCTTATGTTCAAGGCCAGCACCCCACCATGGAGCAATCTCTCCCCTGAGTTTGGATTGCAGAAAACAGGCTCTAAAGAAGGCACAAGGGAGATCTGTTCTCCCTCATGTAAGAACAGTGTTTAAGAGGAGGCTCTTACCCCAGATATCTGCCTTGGTGACACTGCAGCTGCTTGTGCCTGGCCATATCCAGGCTGTAACCTACAGGCTTAATATCCTTACTTGACCTTGGACGTGCCTTGACAGTACAGACTTCCTTGGTGACTGCTGGGCTAGCACTGATGTGGGTTACTACCACCAGACCTGCCCCTGACCTGCTGACTTTCCTTTTCAGCTTGACAGTGGACCTACCATGTTGGAATGTGTTTGTCTAGCTATCTGGATTCTGGCTGAACTTGGCTATACACAGCTCTGCTCATCCTGGATAGGAATATAGGGCCCTACATGACCTATAGCCATGCTCAGCTCTACTTCCCTTATGGAGCAACCTACTTTTCCCTTTCTTTAATATATCTCTGCCCATTCTTCCAACTACTGAGACTTAAAAATCCTGACCAGCCTCACCTGCAACTCCCCTACCAATCCCAACTAAGGGCCAGGAGCTGTATTTAACCTCAGCCTGGGGTAATCACTCCTTCTCTTAGAAATACAAGGGGATGGTGGTGTTCAGGTTAGGTACAGCCTCATCACCATGAACTTACCTCATGATCTGGATTCTTGGGAGATACCACTCTCTCCTGGGCTTCCTTGCTCAGGTATCATCAGGTAGATGCTGGCCTGAAAGGTCTCTGCCTCCCTAGCCCTGGGGTCCCTGTCGGTTCCCAGGCTGAGGGAGCAGCTGGCCCATGCTGTGCCCTAGCAATTGTTTTGCTTCCCTTCTTGGTATGCCCCCATCTCCCTTTTTGCTGCTTCCACTTCAGCTATTTGTTTAAAACAAACAAAAATGTTTAGACAATTTCTAAGGCAGCTCCATAGACTCCCAAAGTAAAATGGAGTAACAGAGTAACCTAAGATCCAGACTATACAACACAACAGAAAGCTGTTCTGTGGATGCAGTTCTATGATTTTTTTTTTCTTATTCCTTGAACACTGGAAGAATGCATAATTTCCGTATTTATTATTGGCAAAAAAAAAGAAGCTGTATCTTGTAGAGATCTGCTGCTGAGCTACATGTTCTCATGCACTGCATATTTAGTCACCCTTAAATTGAAGTAGGTACGTTAAATTCAAATAATTACTTTATGCATGGAAAACATTACATATTTATAAATATTCAAAGAATACTTCTGGAGGCTATCTGAAGAGCTGCAAAATTCAATTTGAAGGATTTTTATTATAAAGTGTCCTTCAACCTCTTTACTCCTTATTAAGAGATGAATAGGGCTTCTCTGCGTTCATGTATGCATTGCCATTGAATCAAAATGCACATAAGAAAACAGGAAAGTAAAATATTTTAGCTGCTTTGGGTGACTTGGAATGACTTCTGCATCATCCCTGTCCCTTGCGCAGTATACTGTATTTCTAGATGTCCCTTGATCATTCTGACATCACAGGTACCTACTTACTCCACTTCCAAATTCTGATTATGATTAAAGATGTAGAAGAAATCAAGGCTGTTATGTGTAAATTCAGTGCTCTGTGCTATTTGCCTACTATACAGCTCTTGCTACATACTTACTGTTTTCCTTGTGTATCTCTTTTTCCTCTAATATGGCAACATCACACAGGATACTACATGAGATTATTGATACGACCCTTCTTACAAGAAAAGACAAGGAAGATTTGTGTATGAGAGTTCCAGACAGTCTAGAAAATTAGTAAGATGATGCCACTGGACTATTATATGTTTTTCCAAATTCAATCTGAATGCTTTTCAAAACTGTGCAAATCTGAAAACTGTGATATTAAATAAAATAAATCTATTAGGATAGATTTGCTTAGAGTATTATTTTTTCCACAGGAAAAAGTGTGTCTCAGACTTACATAGGACTGTGGGGACCAAGGATTTGTGAATAGTAGCAAATCAAGTGTGAACATATGGGTCTTGTTACTTATATGCAGTTCTCTTACTATTTTATATTTCTATCTACTACATTTTAGTATCTTATAATTTATTGATTTAATACACCTTTCAAGTAATATCAGTAAAAGGGTGTTAGAAGTTTTAATGCTATCAATTGAAGGGTATTACAAGTCTCTTGGGAACTGCAATAGTCTTCCACTGATGTTGCTGAAAATAGTATTATTTTATGGTTCTAAACCAGTTATCATCTTATCCTTTCCTCTACCTTGTGAGAAACTATCTGGTGACAATGTATAGTATAGGTGGGATAGGCTAATAAATGGTCCCAGAAAAAAATACAAATGACTGCAGGGGATTATGAAGGGCATACAGCCTCAAAATTGATTCAGCTATATCCAGTTTCATGTTGTGGTTTATCTTCTGGTTAATGATTTAGCTTTCCTTTTGCATGACATCAGTGCAAACACATTAAAGATCAGCGATGCCAAATAACAGACACAGGTTTAATTGCTTCATCTACTGTTGTACCAGAATGATAAATTGGTAAGCCAAGCTTGTTTGTTTGGCTCCTGGCTTTTCCTGCCTTGTCATGCAGTTATCTTTAGGCAAAAAGACTGATTTTGCACACATCTTCCACAGTTTATCTGATTACTCTGCATTCAAGGTATTTATATCCCAGCAAAGAAGATCTAAGGGACAAAAAGTATTGACACAATTAAAATCTGAACAAGACTATTGATACCGATAGCCTTAAGCAAGCACAAAGTTTGTGTTCATGTTACGATTCTGAAAGGCAACCTGTTGAGGGCTACATTTCAGGGAAAGCTGTTTCAACAGCTCCCTGCAAACTGAAAAGCACTTACAGGTTGCATATTTAGCAAATATTCAGGGCATAGATATGGTAAAGTAATAGATGGAAATAAACATCAAAAAGCTGTACCATAGTGACTTTTTAAATGTCTTAAAACTATCTTATAATAAGCCTGGTATAGGGTTTTATGGAACTTTTGAGGAAGGCGGTTCAGTCATGAAATCACTATCATCTCAGGCACTCACAGCTGGTTTGATTCTGGACAATCAGATTTCCTTACCTGTGACACTGTTTCTCTTCTAGAGGGACAAACATCACAGGTAAAGCCTTGGATATTTTGACATGCAGTTTGAACTATAATTTGTATCAAAAAAGGTGATATTTTAAATTTATTACTTTATTTCTCAGGGTAACAGTGTAGATTTGTCTTACTACAAGTGCTAAAGATAAAATGACTAAACTGCTCCTTTAAAAATACCCTTTTCAGCACTAATATGCCACCATGACATTATGCAGCTCAGAACTAAAAAACCCTTTGTTTTCCTTCAAGTTAAGCCCTTGCAGCTCAGGAGCGCCTTATAAATTGATGTTGGAGCTCTAATGTGATTGTCATCAGTGAATCTTACAGCACCTGTGAGTAAAGCTGTCACATCTCCAAACAGTAAAATCTATCATTTACAGCAGGGGAGTGAAGAAGTGATCTGCCTCCTCTGTGTTCAAGTTTTGAGGGTGATGGATGACTATAAAACCTTCTGGCTATGCTTTCTGCATTGGCCCACTTGATACGGAATCTAATGTTGTGCGAGTTTGTATCAGATTAAGAGTTATGTAAAGGGTATGTGCAAACGTGGTACCCCCACCTAGGTTTATAATAATCTGTTTTGCAGTATGAATGTCAACATGGTATTAACCTTAAGGCTAAGCGATAGCCACAACCTGTAAAAGACTTGACTTTTTTAGTATGAAAGGGTTATTACGACTTTGTGTTGTATGTTCCGACTTCATGTTGTAGTTTTCTAAGGTTAATTAACACTAATATTGTTAATGATGATAGAAAAGCAGAAGACATATGGGACCGACAAACAAAATGAGTTTCTGTAGCTAGGGTGCTCCTTTATTGCTCTCCTTAGGGAAGGAAGAGTAACTTAGGAGAAAAAAAAACTCGTCAGATATCAGAGTGCCCCTGACCTTTCTCACCACCGCCCTGCGAAGCACCTACAGTACCTCGTTTGGGGTCCGGGGTCGGTCCGGTACCGGGTGCACGCTGGACGGCAGCAGTGCAGTACTGCTTTGGTCCGTGCCAGGCTGCCCTCTGACCCGCTCTACGCGTCCTGTCCCCCACTGACGGACACGTTTACTCAGGAGGGGCTCAGCGCGGCGCGGTGCAGTGCATTGCCGGGGCCGGAGCCGGGCAAAGTTGCAGCTCGAAGCCCAGGGCAGACTCTCTCCCGCCGGCCCCTGGGCGGCCGCGGCCCCGCCTGCGGGGCGGGGCGGGCGCTGCCTTGGCAGCAGCCGGGACGCGGCGAGCTGCCGGTGTGGCGGGGCGGCGGTGGTGCCGCCGCCATGCTGGGTGCCGCGGGCCCCTTCCTGCGGCCGCCCGGCGGATGCCGGTCCCCGCGGGAGCAGCGTCCGCATGGGGCGGCCGTCGGCGCCGCTCGCACTCGTTCCTCAGCGGCGGCGCCCGAGGAACGGAGGAGGAGGGTGGCCCCGGCCCCGGCGCCCGAGGCGGGAGAGGAGCCGCTCCTCAGGGGCATCTTCGAGATCAGCAAGAGGAGCTGCGATGTGGTGCTGAGCGCCCGGCGGCTCCGCTGGAGCCCCATCCTGCCCGAGAGCCCCACAGGTGGGACGGCGCTGGACAGGGGTGTCCCCCGGGGCCGGGCGCAGGATGCTATCCGGGAACGGGTGGTGGGACCGCCCGGGGCGAGGGAAAGGCGAGATGGGCCTCTTCGGGCGGGGCACGGCAGGGAGAGCCGCTTCGGGGGGGTATTACTGTAAAGTAGTTACAGTCGGTGGTGTCAGGCGCGTCTTCTCCCTTGAAGGTTACTGTGGTGATTAAAGAAGTTGTTCGTAGCTCAATTGAAATATTGTATCTAGACCATCTTTTTCTGGCAAAAGCCCTTACTTCTTGGGGGGTGATGTGAAGAGGACAAAATGGGAGATGGTGTTTCTATAGTTTCCCAGTAAAAGGATTTGATTTTGTTTTTCTGCTGTATTAGCTTTTCTCTGCTTACCCTCTTTGAGGGGAACATAAACTAGAGCACGTACAGGTTTTGTGAGATATGCCTGGGTTTTGTGATGAGGCTTCTGTGGCAGGTTGTCCTTACTTCGTGCCTTTTCCAATAAGGCAACACACTATGAAAACGTAAGGAAGGATTTCATCAAGTGGAACACATTATACACAAGAGTTTTAGAAGAAAATGACTGCTTCTTAAACTTACACAAATAGTATTTTTTTGTTCTCCTAGGAACTGTGAGAACATGAACTTACTTTCAAAACTACATACACACTCTTAAAAGTGCTTGCAGTGACCTCCCAGTACTCCGGTGAAGAAGAAATCAAAGCTGTGTTCAGGAATGCAGTTTCTGGGCAGCATAACTGCCTTCCGGTATGGCATGGTTAGCTTGTCCTGGCCTAAATTAACAGATTTATTTTAGTATTTACTTTGGACAGAACTTAAAACTTCATATGGGTAAGATCCAGCAACCATAAACTCAGCATACAGAGAAACAGTTTCTTCTGTGTACCAGTTTTACTATGTTAAGATAATCTGTTGCTCTTCGAGGTAGTCTATATGCTGCAGAGGCTTGAGAGTGATGTGGAAACCTGTGATTCCAGTGCTGCTGCTGCAGGGAAATACTCAGATGCTCACAGCTGAAGCTGTTATGCTTCATTTCATGTAACTGTATTAGGATATCAGAGCTCCTGAAATCGAACTACTATGGTGCCATGCACAGCTGTTGACTCTCATCCTCTGAGTAGCGTAACCACGTAAATGCAGTGTTGTGCTTGGACTTAGATACCTGCTTTTCAGCAGGACCGTTGGGTTCTGACGATGGCCGTGCTGATCTATGTACAGTTCTTCCTTTTGTGGAGCCAGCCTGGGTGCCTTAGTAAAGCTGTTACACAATGCTGTAGCCTCTCTTCCTTCCCTTCTGGGATTAACTATAGGTCTCTGTGTATGTGATCTGAAGTGTGATTTATTAATTATTTAGTTCTGTGTGCAGTGCTCTAATGTTATTGCCACTTTATGTTCTGGCTACTTTAATGTAGCTTGAATTGCCATATGATCAGGTTCACAATTGTCTTTTAATTGCCCCCAATGAAGGATTTTAAGGTATAGACCGGAAGAATGAATTTCAGTGCTTCCAGGGATGGGGAACTTCTTTTTTTTTTTTTTTTCCGTTTTTCCTCCTGGGAAAAATCCACTCTCTTAAGTTGCTACTTTGTGTAAGAGCTTTTCATCCTTAGATCTGTCATACAGATACTGGGAGCTTTTCTGTCTTACTTCCTGCAAGGTAATAAAGTACGCAGTGCTTAGTCGGAATGTTGCAGATGGCAGAACTTCAAGAGTCTTATGGAAAGCAGCATTGACAAGCTGGTGTCAATCAGGATTTGGGCTTTTACTACACGTGTATTAAATATATGCGAATACTTCTTTGCCTCTGACAATTTGGTTTTGTACTATGTAGCATTGAACTGCTAAATATTTTGGTTTCTGAGAAGCTCTTAATGTCCTACTTCTTTACTAGCTTCAGTGGAAAAGGCAGTGGTGTCTTCCAAATCTTGGGTTTTTCACTGAAGTCTGTGGTAAGCCATAAGTTCTCAATATAGGATTTCCAAATTCTTACATTAAAGATAAAGGGATTTTCAGTTCCTCTGTTGTTATAGATGCCACTGCTATGTCATCTGTGGCTTTTTCCAAGGGCTCTTTGAGAATGAAATAATCTTAAAAGGAAATCTGTTGGGTTGCTCCTGAGACCCTTGTATCCTTCTGGCTACACTGTGATGGTAACGCAGTGGCCTGCCTGAGCAGCAGTCAGAACAATACTTGTGACTCCTTCCTTTGTGACTGCAGATGAGCTGAGTAGGAGATGAGAATTTCATCATGTAGGGCCTATTGCCCTCACAGGGATGAATCCAGCAGGTGTTTTTCCTTCCATCTTGGATACAGTAGGTCAGGGTGGTTTTACCTCTGTAGTTGCAGAAGTAAAATACAGATTTTGGAGCTTGTATGCTTTTCCCCTCCTGCATTCTTGGATCCCAGTAGCAATTACACTGGGGTGTTGCAAGTGTGGGACACAGGTACTGGGAGGAGCTGTCTGTGTTATGGTCTCTGTGTAACAGAAGTACAGCAGTACAGTGTTCAGGCCAAGCTGTCAGCAGGTACAGGAGATGGTCAGTGGCTGTCTCAACAAGTCTATTCAACTGGGATTTGGCTTAAGTATACTTTCTCTGAACTCAAAGCTTCCTAACATAGTTTGCCTTAGGCTCTAAGAGGTCATGTTGGGTCTTCGCACTTTGCCGGTGATGCTAAACGTCTCCTGCTTGGACTTGTATGTAGAAATTCTTCCTATTTTAGGAGAAAACCTTTTTTCTATGGGAGTCACTCCTGTCTGCAAAGTCAGAGAACTACCAGGTAGTTGCTTTCTCCACTTTTCCTTAACCTCCCATCCCCAGTAGTTTCCCAGAAGTATTCCTGTCTGGTTGAAGTCATCATTGTCATCTATGGTTCTGCAGTTCCCATCGTATTTCTTACGTGGCTGAACCCAGGATACTTGTGCAGCTTGACTTGTTCAGCTTCTAAACAGAATCATAGAACGGTTAGGGTTGGAAGTGCCCCTAAAGATTGTCCATTTCCAATCCCCCTGGTGTGGGCAGGGGCACTTTCCACCAGACCAGGTTACTCAAGGTCCTGTCCAACCTGGCCTTGAACACTGCCAGGGATGGGGCAGCCACAGCTTCTCTGGGCAACCTGTGCCAGTGCCTCACCACCCTCACAGGGAAGAAATTTTTTGTAACATCTAATCTAAGTCTCCTGTTTGCCAGCTTAAAACCATTCTCCTTGTCCTGTCACTACGTGCCTTTGTAAAACGCCTGTCTCCATGTCTCTTTTAGGCCCCTTTAGGTATTGGAAAACTGTTATCAGGTCTCCCTGGACCTTTTCTTCTCCAGGCTGAACAATCCCAACTCTCTCAGCCTGTCTTCATAGGAGAGGTGCTCCAGCTTAAAGTTCCAAAGCAGGTAACATCTGCTGTGCCTGGGCTTGATCATTTCGCACTCACTGCATAGTTCTGCCCCATTGCATTGTTTCTGTGGAGCTTTTGGCAGCATGATTATCAGGCAGACTTCCTTCTTTACTCTCTCTTTGATTTCTGCAGCTTCTGTCTCCTTGAGGTTTTAGGCTGCCAGTGCTCACTGAGGATTTTTGATGGCTTTGTTTTTTGTTCACTCTCCAGACCTTATAGCAAGCTCCCCAGCAACCTCTTCTATGCTTTCAAATAAGCATGACCCGTTATGAATTTTGCGTTCTCTGTTATAACAAAGCTTTGGGCAGGCCACTGGAAGTGGAGCCTGAGAGAGTGAATGAGTCGAGCAGGAATGGGGGCAGTGCAAGGCATGGCTTGGCTGCCCCTTCCAAAATGCTGCAGTTATAGCCTGGGCGTGCAGCTCAGCTGAGCCTTTTCTCACTGGTGCCAGATAGCCTCTGACTCGTAGCTGGTTGCTTGCTTTTAACAATGCAGTAGGCGTTGCAATGAGATGCAGAGCTCACACTCGGTAGCTAGTAGCTATTTCTCTAGCTTCTTTCTATGTGGCTTTCCTATGCTATAAATGTAATCATGGAATGAAGAGAAAACAAGACTTTTCTCTTTAATAATCTACCCCCAAACTGTAGTTTCTCATTTTGGATGCTACTTCAAAATCATAGGAGAGAAAGCTATCTTAAGTACTTATCTGAATATTATATATGATTTTTAGAAGTTTCCAGAAGATAGTAAGAATGACTGAATGATGGAAAAAAATATTTACATTTAAGAACAAATGCTTGAAATGTTTGGGTTTTGTGTGTGTGTGTTACTGAACTTTAAAAACTAAGGAAATGTAGGGGATTAGCAGCGGTTATGGGAGTTATTTGTATTTTAGAAGTTTCAGTTCAAATAGTGTTAACCCAGTCATCTTTATGCTGTTGTTCCAGTATGTTTTGAGCACTTAAATGCTCATGCTTCTTTAAAACCTTTAGCATCCTTTTAAAGATTGCCACAGATTTTCCCAATTTGCAATCATTGCAGGTTTTCAGCACATTTCTGTCAGATAGGAAATGGATCAAAACTGGCACTTGCTCAGTGTTGTACTAGTATGTGATCATTATGAAAAACTTCATAGTTTCTTGCGTGTGTAGTGTACTTGACTGAAGTGTCTAGGAAGTTGTTCTCTCAGACTGACAGCATGTAAGCTAGACTGAGTATTTGGAGACTAATAATAATTGGCTAAAACTTGCTTTTTAAATGTAAAAAATGTAAATAATTGAGCATGATATTCTAAGTTAATTGACCAATGAGAAAGTAAGATCTCTGGAGCAATCCAGAGTTTACTATATTATTGAATATATATTTTGCTAATGAAGTAAAGATCAATGTGGTGTTTAATCATACTATTCTTACATACAGTGTATTATAGTTCTTGTTCATGTCATCTAAAATACAGATTTGTAAATATTGTATAGAAGTGCAGCAATTAGGAAGAAAACGACTGATGTATTTCAACAGTGAAAGAGTTAGCAGTAAAGGACTTAAAATTAATTCCGAGTGCATAGTGGCCTGCTGCCAAGGCTATTTAGGAACAGATGTGGCTGAAATAGATACCAATAGTCTGTTTGGGATCTCTAAAGTAAGACATCTGTCAGTCTATCGGTCGGTCAGGAATAATGGAAATGGGAACTGGCTGTTACGAAATGGGGATGACTGAAGTTCCACATTGGTGAAATTCAAAGGTTTTGATTCTACTTCTGATGTGTGCATGACATAGTTTCTGTAAGTGACTTATCTGTTGTCCAAATAGGAACATTGTTTTTAAGGAAGAGACATAAAAATGAGCAATATGAAGTGTAACTGAAATGCAGTTGTACATGTATCACATGAATATATGGATTTAAGATGTAAAGTGAAGGAAGAAAGCATTCAGTTTTAAACAATCCTGTAATGCTGAACTTGTCTTACAAGTGGCTTACAAGCCTTATTTTTCAAGGAAGTCCATAAAATTAATGTCTTAGAGAAATGCTGCACAACACTGAAAAAATTTACTATTTTATTACTTTTTGTGAAGAATGCAACCTATTTAAGGAAAAAGGGTATATTAATACAAGGTTTCAAAATTTATTCTATATTTCAGGTGGCTTTTAGACATAATGTCTTGATTCTCTGTGTGTCTTTTATCCTTTATCAGCAGATCAGTTCATGGCTGCATGTTTGAGGAACCATTTACATGGTTTCATGATTTTTGGTGGTTTTCTTGTATCTCACGTGTTTATGCACCTCTCTGCTTATGTTGAAAGGATGTGTAATAGTGGCTTTTATTTATTTTATTAGACATCCATGTGTGGATGTCTAATAGTGGCCTTTCTGTGTACTTAAATTCTCTACTTCCAAAGAGACAAGTCAGATATTTAAATCCTCACTCCAGAAAATGCTGTGCTTTGTGTTGTTTTAAAGCTGTTGTAGTTCATAAACTGGCAAGTTTTAGACTTGTGCAAAGGTGATGGATTTTGTTTTTGTGGTTTGGTTTTTGCTCTTCAGTTCTCCTGTTGCATTAGGTAATAATTAGGCATTGCCATGTGCCATGTACTGCTGTTATAGGTAAGGTGGTGCTCTGCTTCATTCATCTCCTCTGCCTGCTTGGCAAGCAAGGGATGGTGGCTGGCTGGGAGCTTGGCATGTCATCGGGCGGTTGGCACACCTGTAACAACCCAGATGTAGCTGGTGCTGGTTTCTGGCTGCTGAGCAGGCCAATTGGAGAAAGATAGGTTGGGATCAAGGAGCAATCAAGAATATCGTGGTGAGGGTGAGCTGATATATTAAGAGAGTGTAAGGGTTTTGGTGAGGTGCCATATGGGTGTGGGAGGGATTTGTGGGTACTGTGGAGAGGGATATTAGTGAACAGAGGAAAAACTGTAGCTGTTGCTGAGCAGATAGAAGACATGCAGGGTGGTGCTATAGGGTGTGAAATCAGCATGATTCAGGGTAGGGAAATCTCTGGAAAGTCAGACACAATAAGATGGTGAGGTAAAGAGGTAGGATTCAAGTTTGTTTTAAAAAAAAATGTATGCTATCAAACTTCCATAATTTTCCTGTTCTAGAATAACTGCCAGCTCTTTTGATTATGCTTTTTGTGCAAAGGTGCGTTAGAGGAAATTGGTGGTCTTCTATATCATGATAGAAAGAATCCAAAAGTGTCTATTAAAAAAAAAAAGGTGATATACTAACCGATCTTTGCTGCCCACATTAGTGCTATTTTCAGGTTTGTGATAGTGCTACAGGTCTGACTCCCTTTCTCAGTGTAAATTAATGTTCTTTTAAAATCATTAAAACCAGTATGCAGTCAAATCCCTACCTAAGTGTGTCTTGTATTTCAGTTGCTGAATTGTCCTGTTCTTCAGCCTTTGTAAACCACTTTCTTTTTTTAAACTCCTTTTCATATTCTTGATGTTATTGCAATCTTTTTTTGTTTGCCATTTTACCATATCATCCACAATTTGTACCCCTTTACAATATGCCTTTATGTCTTTTCTGTTGCACCAAATATTGCCAACTTATCTTGTCTTTTGAGTGTAGTTTACTGGAAAATCTGTGTTTTTCTTTCGGGCAATATCTTCAGTTTAGAGGCAGTGCTCTGTAAGCATCCAAGAAGCTACACAGTTCCTGAAATCCTTTCCTATTTTATTTATTTATTTATTTAGATGTCTATAGGAAACAAATACAAACCATGATGAATAGCTTGGTCACTCAGAGTTTGAGATTGCTGTCTGCTTTCTCTGTGGCTGTTTCTCTCCCACAATTGTGTGCGATAATTGTGGGGATCATGGTGCTTACTTGGGTCTTCCATATAAACTTACTTCCACAGTTGTAACTTCATGGTAATAAATGGGTTAGAATTCAGAAAGTGATGTTCTTTAGCATTTTTTATTTTGTATCTTGGCCAAAGACACACTCAGATTAAGGCATTGCTATCTTTACAGTTACAAAATAGAAATAAAAGTAAAGCAGGAAAGTCTGTCATCTGCTCTTGTTGTATTCAAAATAAACAACTTACATAAACAGTTTTTGTTGTAGATATCTTATTTGTCAAGTAAGTATGTTACAAAAGCAGCAGGTAAATAATAGATACTGTTGCTATTATTCAAACCCCAAACAAATACATGTTACCCAGAAGGAATCCCTTTCTGTTTGCTCTTTATTTAGATATATCCAGCTATATTATGTGCTGCCTTTAGAAGAAGTTTTTACTTCAAAGCATTTAATACTCTAAAAATATTTATATCCTTCTTAGACAATTTATGAAAAAGCCTAAATGGCTGAAAATCTGAGAACATAAACCTGAAGAACTGAGTGGTCTTTGTGTACCTTAACATTAGTGGGTCGTGGAACTAATGTTTTTCGTTCAAGGAAATCAGTGGTCCTGTTTTTTATGACTTATGTTGTAACAGTATGTGCAGACAAAAAACCATAATGTGTTGAGTGTCTGATATGTGTATTACCATATTGCCATAAGGAACTGCTATTATGTTAGACACCAACTGATTTCATGATAGTGTTGGATTTCTCTCACATATGCTTATGTTTTTGTACAGATGATCCTTTAGGAACATCTGCTAGTTTTGCAGTGCTATCTGCTGTTTCCTTTCAAATTTGACCTTTTTGTCATTTACTACTGGGACTGCTATAGAATTGCATTATGCTGAGATCCTTTTCTAAATTGATTCCTGTCTCAGACATTAACTGTCAATTTTTTGAGTTGTGTTTCACCATTCAATGGCATAGTACAGAGCTGAGTACAACTGTAAAGTTAGTAAAGTAACTTTCTAAAATACCCATTAATAATGTTGTTTTTTTTTTAACTGCTGACTTTAAATAAGTGACTAGAGCTTCCTCCTTCCAATTGTTTAGGCAGTCGCAACAATACACTAGACTAAGGGTAAGGATGGTATTTCTCAAACTATTTCACTGGCGAAAAAGTTTTGGAATTGTCTTCTTGCAGCTTAGGAACCCTTCCTTCTTTTGTTGGAGTGCAGATAATTATGCTTTGGGCAGTGATACCAATTTATGATAACATCGTTAAGCGTAGCTGAATAAGTGAAAATGCATGTGGCACTGCAACTGACAGGAAAGGTACGACCCTGTAAATGCAACCAAGGATGACTTCTTAGTGTGGTGGAAACTCCTCGTGTATGAATTATGAAGATGTGTTATAATCTCTCTTTCACATGTAGATGTTATCTGGGTAACTGGATTTTATGTAGTTATGATGGAGAGTTGAAAACATCAGTATTTCCTATTTCTGCACCCTGGCTGAGCATAGAAATCCTTTTTGTAGGACTTCAGATTTCGCTATCAGGCTGTTTTGCTGTGGCACTTTGCAGGAAAAAAGGCATGTTGATTGTTCTGTAATTTGGAAAAGTGGCTCATTACTTTGCTGAGATACCCTCTATGCTTGTATAAAGATAGTTAATTTCACATAATACTGTTTGTGGTTTTAAAATTTGAAGTGCATTTAAGCATGCATGAGACTTCATATTTTGAAAAATAATTCGGCTTCTGGTATTTCTTTAGGTCCATGTATTGATATACGTTTTCATCTCCTTATGCCTTTTTACTCCAAAGTCTATTCATTCCAAATGTGATTTGGAGTTAAAAGTAATTGGCTTTGTAATTTTCAGTGATGATGCTGCTAAAGGAAAAGAAAAACCCAGTTAATACATTTAAAATGTATTTGTGGCTTCCTCAATTGAACCTGATTATTTTCTATGAACAGGTGTTTGTTTTTTCTTTTTTAATCAGAATATGCAGATTAAAAAGGCACTATTGAATGAGAACATTTTGCTTCCTATAAGGTCACAAGGTAACTGTTTTCATATTGCATTTCCCCATAGAGTCATAACTCCTAACCCCACGTAAGTTCAGAGGGGCAACAAGAAATGTCCCACAAACCTGGAAGCTTTGTGATGCTAGAATTAGCATTATTATCGGCTGCTCTTTGGAGAAGAATCAGTCAGCTGTGTTTCACAAAGTATCCAAGTCCTCGTTATTTAGGCACAGTTATCACGACTGGCTTGTCTATGGTGTAGGATAGTTATTAACTGGGTTTAGCTTTTGGGAATGAGTTTGGTGCTTGGATTTAAGTGCATTTGTTTGAAGCCTTGACCTGTATTTGTATCTTTATCATGCTCTTAAGTTGGAGTGTTTATGCTTATGTGGAGATTGAGAGGGTGCTTCTTACATTATTCCTTCCCCAAATTTTCCTAGTTTTTTTTTTGCCCCCCTCCCCTTTTTGTTTATATTTATTCTTTGATGGGTATGCATTTGTTTAATAGATTTTGTGTGTGTGTGTGATTTATGTTTGTCACCTTAGCTGAACATTGTAAAATATTTCAGCATGGTTTCTAATGTAAATGCTAAATATTGAATGTTATTTTGCGAATGTTAGAGATTAAATGGAACACAGTGCAGAACTGGTGTCGAGCTCTTTATGTGTATCTGTCAAAGACAACAAAGCTCTTAGCAACTTTGAGATTGTTGCAATAAATATGTAAGCCCTTAAATTGCAAAACCAAGAAAATGTTTAACCCACACTTAATTTGGAGGTTTTGTAATATGTTTGTAAGCCAGAGCATGTAGAACGATCTTAAGCCACAGTGCTTGATGTTTGTAAAACTGGAGCTTAGAAACTAGAGCAGATCACAAATTATTCAAATAACCCCAGGATAACTTGTGTAAGAATTAAAAATTACTTTCTATGCCCACCATTGGCTTTATTTTACAAGGAACAATGAGCTTTCCTTACTAGTAGTATGGATGCTGCTGTTTTATCTTGTGATCTGTCAGTGATAGCAGAGAGGGAAGTTTGTTAAAAAAAAAAAAACAAAACCCAACAACCCAAGATAAAAGGTGTTTTAAAAGTAGATATTGTATGTCTGAATTTTTGTGTCAGACTTGCTGTAAGGCATTTGATGAAAGAAAATTCTGCTGCTTATGTTTAAGATCTGGTGTGCCTTCCTCCCTCCCCTGGCTGCTTCTTTAGTTGCAGATGTAGGAATATTTTAAATCTCTGACAAAAAAAAAAAAAAAGTGCAGAAACTTGGTTTACTTCACAGTTTTTAATCTAGTGTGGAGCTGTTTCTTGCCTATGCATTGCCATTTTAGACAAATGGTCAGTTCATGAACAGAATTCAGTGCTGAACTCTGAATTCCCTGGCTTTTATCTATTTAGGTTGTGCAAGATGGTAGTTACTTAGATGGTTTTCAGTACAGAGTAGTTGTCAGTTTATTTGAACTGTGACAATACATCTCTTCTGTCAGTCCATACACCCAAGTGAATATAGGAAAGCATGCTTTGCGAAGCTCAGAAAATGCAAAGGAACAGATGTTATGTACTGCACAATTATACGTATCCTGGAAACAGACCTTTACACAGTGCAGACAGCCTTGGAAAAATAAAATTTGACATAGAGCTGATCAAGTTAAGGGTAACAACAATAAATACCGATGACTAAATATAATGCTGTTTTGAAGATACTCTTCTGAGTTTAAGTTAAATGCTTGTCATTCTATTAACACCCCCCCTCATTTGATAGCTGTTTAAACATCATCTTTGTATTTATATTTTCTATGTTGTTTTAGTACAGTATTAGAAAAAGTATTCTTACTTTCAAAAATGTTGTAGGAAAGTAGCTTTTCTAAAAAAGCCCATGTTATTCTAACTTAAGTGAAAATTCCTGTGAATAAATTGCTAAAAGTAAATAGGACAAATATGAAGATAACTGGCTGGCTTTCTGTGTGAAAATAGCACACCTTTGCCTGGCTGATCAGTTAAATGTTCTGAAGATGGTTCAAAATGAGGTTTCTCCTGTCCAAGTCCTCTCCCTGATACACTGTTTATTGCAAGGCCTTTTGGAGACTCATCAAACGGCTCCGTCATGAAAGGTACTGAAAAATTTCATACTTGGATGGTTTCGGACTTCCCAAAGGCCTGCTCTGTCACATCTGTGTAGTGTAACTGTGGGTGAGGTAATCAGGGGTCAAAATTACCATAACAGCAGTGAATAATACACTAACAGCTAGATGGCTATAGATGGTGGTAACTCGTGTCAATGGCAAATTTTGAACAGATTTGTGGTGTCATTTAGTAAAATGTGCAGATGACACATTCCCAAGTAAATCTAAATATATTGGTATGTTCCAGTAATCAAGAGATGTTTATTTTTAACTTGGTATTATTTTTATTAAAGCAAAAAGAATCTTCTGAATGTTTCACATGAACTGTAATGTTTCTTGGTCACTTGACTGCGACACTCTTATTAAACAGCACTGTGGTTAAACTAAGAATATCCTCTACATCCTTTTTTATTTCATAGCTCTTTTGTGATGGAGGAGTACCAATAACTGTGGTTGCTTTAGAAAACAATGCTTAGCAGAAGAAAGGAGTTTGTCATTTGTATTTATTTTACTTACTGTAGTACAAACAATAAACAATAATGAAAAGGCTTTTTTTCCCCTCCATTTACATTTGGTGAGGGGTTAATTATTAAAATATGATAGAAACAAGCAGGTGGTGTTTTTGAAATTTTGTCCCTAGGTCTCACTTGTTTTATGGAACCCATTTGTGGAATATACACACAAAAATTCAGTACTTAAATTTATGATGGAATTTATACATATATGCTTGTTTGGCTTGCTTAACACAGCTACTGCTTTCTATATTTGCAAGTTTAATAGTTTAGCAATATTGTTTTGTATGCAGGAGCAAGCTAATGAAATTACATTAAAAAGAAGGCTGTTTTTACATATGCTTCTCTTTGTTTTATGTTTCTAATATTTGTTCTTTTTGTCTAATTCATGGAATGAAGGCTGTCTGAAAAGTTCATAGTGCCTTCGCTATATTAACAATTTAGTCTGGAAGGAACATGGAAGAGGAAAAAAATGGCATGGGATAAACAGAAAAGCAGAAATACTGATCTTTTTTTGGAGAGGGAGACTGTTAAAATGGAAGTGGAAAAGCCTCTTTAGATTGTCAGTTATGTCCTATAGCGCAGCTTCAGAGATACACTGTTTCAGAGGTTTGAAGAGCAATGGGACAGTGAGTTCAAGAGTTGGTATGATTAAGCATAGTGTAATGTATTGTTCTTTTATTTGAATTCCATCAGCTTGGGATCAGTATCAGGAGCTGTAGCTAGACCATTCATCATGTATATGATCAAAGGTTTGTTATGTGGAAAAAGTGATCTGTCACTTAAATAGTTGTTAGGATTATTATGTTAAGGATCATTAGAATAGAGACTAAACCAGATACTTGTCTGCTCTATAAACCAGCAGTTATTTAACTACATCTTGAACACTGTGGGGACTTCTGGTGGTCTCAACAAAGATCATGTGGGACTAGAGAAGGTTCAGTGGGTGACAGTGATTACTAGATGATCTTTAAGGTCCCTTCCAACCCAAACAATTCTATGATTAAAGGCAAGGAATGGCTCCTGGATGAGAATGATGGACTAGGCTGGCTCTTTTTTGGTCTGAAAGGGAGGCAGTTGAGATAGAGCCTGGAGAAGAGAGTAAGTGGCAATGGCTTTCTGTCTTCCAACATAAGATATACAGTGCATCTAATAAGGCTAAGAAGAGCCATGCTCAAAACAAAAGGAATAATCATGCAGCAGGTAAAAGAACTGCAAAACTTACTGCCAGAGGATATTGTTAATTCTAAAAGATTTCATCAATTCAGCTGGAGATGGAAGGTTGTATTTGAGTGCTATTAAATGGGTAGAAACTGCAGGCAGTTCAGGGTGTCCCAGATGAAAACAGGTGGGGAGTGGTAAAGTATTAGTGGAAAATAGAATAAATGCTTCCTTTATCCATTCTCTTCTCTTAGCATCTGCATATTGATATGGCTTGACATAAGATACTAGGACAGATGGGTTTTTGCTCTGACCTGGTATTGCTGATCTTAAGAACCACAAACTGGCTACATTATATTTATCTGACATTTTATGTAAAAGCACACACATCACTTAGTCTGTAATTCCTTCTGTATTTGCACTACTAAGCAGGCTTTCTTGGTAGAATTTGAAAGTGAATTTTCCTAGCTTTCCATTTGCAAGGTACTTATTTTTATTGGTGGATCAATATAGTTTAGTAAGAATGTGTGTTTTTTGTTTGAGGAAATATCAAGAGGTTGATTTTATTAAATGTTGTGAAGAATTGCAGTACAGTTGAAGACTGTATAGGAAGCATGTACTGCTTAGCCGCAAGTGCCTTGAAAATGTTGCTCAGATGTATGTTTATAATTACTGTAGTCTTATTTATTTTTATTGTGGACAAAAGGAAGTTAAATTCCAAATACCATAGCTATATGTAAATAGGATATGAGTCTGGAACCATTAGAATCCATTCTGGAAGAGTAATTAGTTTCATCAACCTCAAGATTAGGAAAAAGTGTACCTTTAATATGCTTAGCTGGAATTTTTCCATTAATCTGTTTCAGAAGATTTCTGATCTTCACAGGGTAGAAGATGACCCTCAATATGAAACATCCATTTGTTACGTCAACAGCTGAAGGATATGTGCCAAGGGATCTATAGTAATCAGTTCTTGAACACAGATGATGATAATTTTCTTGCACTGGTTCACTTTAAGGCCAAGTCAAAGACTGTTGTCTGATTTGTAATGTGGCTGGGTATGTGTAGAAACTCAGATTTGTTAAATTTACTTTTAAATGAGCAAGGTATGTTTAATATTTTGATAAAGGAAAATTTAGATAGAATATTAACAATAACACGCATACTGTGCAAGTGCCTGTAGGAGAGTCTGAAGATACATCTCTGTTAGTTGCTGTATAGGTGCTTTGAATATGAATCACTTCCTGATCCTGCAAGCATATTCAGGACTTTTATGCTGTGAGTAAAATTCTCAGGATCTGCAAGTATGATATTTACTTCAACCTCATAGTGGTAATCCCTGTATATGTGTCCATTTGGTGTAATGTTAGCGTTCTAAAGTTTGGGGGGAGTAAAAAATTTGTATGTGTTAGAAGAGGTTTGAATTGTACCTTTGTCATCTAACAAGAATTTGTCCAGCAGTGAAAACGCATCTTCAATGAGTTTTGTGTGTTTTTGTTGGTGTTTTTTTTTGGTGTTGTGTGGTTTGGTTTTTGTGGTTTTTTTTGTTTTGTTTTGTTTTTTTTTTTTTGACATGTCATGACTAGATTTTATTTGATTTTAGTACTACTGAGTACTAGGATTAGGAATGGACTGTGACTAGGAATAGGGTTGTAAATGTGGTTTGTAGCTACAGTTACCGTCCTGGAATTAGAAGAAGTAGATGGGAGATGTCAAGGAATTTGCTTAAAATAGGTAGGAGGCTGCTTGTTTGAGGCCATCAGTGAATGCAAGAATGAAAAGCATACATCATGGAAAAATTTGGGGTGGGTTGTTTGTTGCTAGTTCCTTGATTAGTGGCTCTGTCTTGGAGTGGTTGTTGTCACTACTAGAAAATAAGTGGGTTTCTGTATGTAACTTAGCATACTGACGTGGCTTGATGTAAAAGTGAAACTGATTTCAATGCTAATAGTTAATTTTGAATCTTATGGTACTTAATGCTGAAATTTTAGTCCTACTTGGGCTAAATTTATAGTTTCTGCATGTTCTTCAAAGCGCATTAACTTACTCTACTTTATGCACTGGCTATTACACAAATCAAAACCAAGATAAAATTTGAATGAGATTCTCAAAAATTGAAAGATCTCCAAATAATGTGTTTTAAATGACTCATTACCATTTATTCTTACAATTTGTGTATTTGTGTATTCTTACAATTTGTGTAATGTATAACAACATTAAATATTAAAAGAAGTCAAAGTACTGGCTTTACGTGATAATTTTTGAGCGTATTTTGATTTCCAGAATAGCATTATATTGAATTTTCTTACAGTTAATCAGATGTTCCTCAGAATTCTTAAAAAAAAAAATTGTAGAGGTGTAGATATACTTTATCAGTGGTTTATGGACATAGTTTGACGTTTAACTTAGCTTAAAGACATTTATTATTTACAGTTTTAGTTTTAATGTGTGTTGCAGCATGTATTCAACAGTTCTGCTGCTAAATGAAGTAAGCATACACTTAGCTTACTGCAGATACATGGGCACAGGTGGACATCTTGGTGCTGTGCACCATGCAGTGAAACACATGGCACTACACAACATGGGGCAAAGAGCACGCAGTTTGAATTAGAAATCATTTTATGGACACATTGTAAATTTGTGCTTGTTCATATATGGGCTGTAATTTCTGAAGAGTGTACGTGATTTTTATATTGAACATTTCTGATACACATCACTCTAATGTAGTTGTCCTTTGTGGAGAAAGGCAGTATTGTATGAGCCTGTTTATGTCAATATCTTAATAATTTATCTTTATAACTGCTTTTGTCTATATTTATAGTAACATTGGCACCCTGTGTACAGAAGATACAATCAGTGCTGAAAGGAAACTTGCATCCATCTGGAAGCAATAAACTTTTCTAAAAGACTGCACAGTGTTACTTAATCCTGTGATTTCTTACTGTGAGTGAAATTAAGGTTTGGTTCAGTTGTGTCACATCATATTGATATCAAATCTTTTGTGAGAGCTTTGTCATAGTGTTAAGCTACAAACTAAAATTGAAGAAAGTCTGAGAATGTAATTTCCTCAGTCACAGGATTATGCATCACTGCAAATGTAGTCAATTCCATATAATAATAACTGTAATACCAAAAAGATTCTGGAGTATTACGGTTTGTAAGCTTTGTCTTTATATGAAGGGCTAATTTGTATACTGCACAACTGGCTAATTATCCCTTAAATTGCATTGTGTTCTAACTAATTTTGGTACCATACATATATCGTGTAGAACAAAATGTATTTTAAGTATGCCAAAATATTTTACACAATTAGAGATATACAAGCAGTTCCTCTAAGAGGAAGGGCGAAAACCCCATGTATGTTATAAAGATCACCTAACAAATTCTGTGGGGTTTTTTGTTGCTTTTCTTTTAAATCTGTTACAAGCGTGGTGTGCATGAACAAAATAGGATTCATTCATCCCTGCAGGCAAAGTGGTGTAGCTTACATTCTTGCTATTGTGGCAACCGAGCTGAAGAGGGTTGGGGTGAGGGAATAATTTTATGCTTGTCAGAGGATTCTGGTGGTGCTGTTGCCATCTCTTATCCTTGGGCTGGTGTAGAAGGTGCAGCCAGAATGATAGAAAGTATGGCTAAGTTTATGAAGAAAGTTTATGAGCAAAGATCAATGAGGATAAAGCAAAACATGTAGCTGTTAATAATAAGTTCATGGATGAGCTTATCTCAGCTGATAGCTATGCTTCAATACCTAAAAGCATGAATTGGTAATATATGTGAATTGCCAATAGCTGCAAAAGGAAATTGTCCTCTGCTTAGAATGGGATGTGTCTGGTTTTTCCTGAAGAAATGGTTTCTTGAAAATCTTTTCCCATAAAGACCGAAATTCAGGTATTTGAGGTATGTTGAGTTCCCTGAAAATGAGACACTGATATTTAGCAGTATGGATATCTTGTAAATCTGTATTTGTGGCTGAAGCAAATGTCATGCCAGTAAGAGTCCAAGTAGGACTAATTATTAACTTGTAGTTAATCAAACTCAATGATATCATGTGGCCATAAGAGATTATTTAATTCACCTCTTCCCTCCTTACTTTCTGAAATGACAGAGGTAATTGCCATGATTATGACATAAATTATTAGGTACAAACCAGTGCGGGATTTTTTTTTTAAAGGAATGTAAAATTAAGATCATGTTTCCTATTTGGGGATTCTTTAGTCTCTTTTAGCTCTGCTAGCCCGTTGTATTAAATCATGTAAGCCACTAGATCCCATTCTTCTGTTTTATTTCAGAAATCTCTCTTTTTAAATGAATTCCATTATATGATGGTGGTTTTGTTGGTCTGTGTAAGACCAGTCTTTTAATCTGCAGAGGTGTTACAAAATGATGGAAATCGTTGATGTTTGTTACCCTGTTGTCACTCTGAAGTTTGTTACATAATGGCTTTTACTTATCACATGAAAAACCCCAAAGTCTCAGGCACTTAAAAGGTTTGCTGCTACTTTTCGAATCCTACTATGAAATTAGGAAGTATGTGGGCCATACTCTTAACATAAAATGTAGAGCTTTCTATAGTAAATCTATTTTCAGTGACCTCTTTCTTGGTGGGATGAGAAAATGTAACTATTCAAAAGCAAAGTCTGCTGTATCCTCTCAAATTCTTCAGGTTCAGAATTTGCTGCTGTCTGCCTTACTTTCTTCCAGCTAGCATTGTTGTACAATGCTGTTCTGTACGGCATTAGTCCCAGAAAATCATATTGTTAGGGGGGTTATTTTTCATTTTATCATCTCCCTCAATTTCTTTGCTGGAGAATGAAGGAGAGACTCCTCCTTAAACTGAAGCTTCTTGTCTGGAGCACCGTTAGGTCATAACTTAATCACACTTTCTCATGGAGGTATTTATTCAAGAAGCTATTTGGTTTCTTTAAAGATTATCAGTTTTGGTATGTTTTTCCTGATGAAGTTCTGCGACTAAGCTAAAATTAATAAGCATGGTACTCCACTGCTGTTAACTAGAGACGGAACAAGACACTAATGAAAGCATGAGGCTAGATGTCTCATGAGCCCCATTACAAGAAGAAGGGCCCTGTCCGTGGCCTGCTGGGCATCATGGAGACGCAGGATGCTGGGTGCAAGAGTCACTCCTGAGATGTGGTCATGCTCAGAGGGGAAGTCCCCAGTCTGGCCCCTCTCCAGGGGTAGCTGGCTCCAGCAAGGGCGACCTCTGAACTGTACTCAGCTCTGCTGTTATAGTATGTGATTAATTGAACTGTTCCTATGTTTGCTCTGTGAATTGCCAGCATCATTTCTCATTTTGGCTCAGCCAGAGCTAGGCAACTTGGCAGTGTTTTGGGTTTTGGTTTAGTTTTGGGTGCTTTTTTTTTCTGGCAGAAATTTACTTATTGCCATCCTTTAAAGGTGCATTGAAAATCAAACAGATTTTAAGTTTGTGAGTATAGTCCAACTCAGGACTCCAAGAACTATTGCCAAATGTCCCCTAAAACTGCTCTTCCTGCAGTTGCTGTGATGATATGATGCTGAGCACAGGGGCATGTATCTGCAACAGCCCTCTCAGTTTGATGAGGATGTTTAGAAGAATAAGATTTAGTTTTAAAAGTTACGGTGAACAGGGATTGGAACCAGCTGTTTAAGGGTTCTTGGGGGAAAGAGGCATTTGAAACATGGAGAGAAGCAGCTGCTACTTTTTCAATACATTCTACTTTTTGTAGTGTATTGAATATTGCTCAGCACTGCTAAAACCAATTTTATGTTGTATTTATCACATTTTGTCTTTTAAAAATTATTTGTAAGAGTTATTAAACAGAAATTAAAAAATAGGATTATCTAATATAAACCTTCATCCCATGATTTTAGATTTTCTGGGGGGAAGTTGAGTTGAAATCCTGGGGCCTGATCTACAGATTTTTTTTCAAGCATATTTTTTACTATATCAGTTATTCTTCACACTAATCTTATTTTTAGACATAGTTATCTATGACAGTAGTTTAAAATCAGATGACTTATTTAAGCTGGAACAGTGAATACTGCCTTTTACTGCTGTTTTGAAAATAGTGTGTAGTTCCTAGCCAGTAAATCTAAATGTGCCATTATAAGTTTGTAAAGTGGAGTTTGAGACTTTTCTTCTTTTAATTGACAAGATGTAAATAGAGCTCTATAAATTAAGAGACACCATTGTGCATCTTTACCAATTCTTGCTGGCTCTTGTTGATGGGTGTTTGTGTGATCTTAGGGGAGTGAGCAATTGCAAGTGAAAATGCACAGCAGATTGGCTCAAACTGTGTTGACTTCCTGCTGATGGAGAAAGAGATGGTCCCAGTCCTTGTTCTTTCCTGCTGTGTATTTTCTTACCGCTTTGCAGCATCTCTAGTTTTGTAGGACTTGGATTGAACTGATTGTTTTGTACAACTTGTCAGGAGACTAAGCTAGCAAAATAACATAAAATACATAAAGTAGACAATCTGTGTTACTTTAGGGATTTGAATTAACTCAGCATAGTTTTGTTAAGTGCCAGACATAAGGAGAAGGGCTGGACTACACAGTTGTGGCAGGTGAATGAGGGTAGGTGTCTGTATTGGAAAGAGGATTAACAACGAATTATTGCATTGGCTTGGCAAAATACATCACTCTCAGATTCTCTAGAGAAGGAGAATGAAAATTGGTTGTATTCCTGTCAGATGTTTTTAAGCTCAATTTTCTGCCCTGAAGGAATACAGCTGTTGCTGCAAGTGAATAGCTGCCATTAAAAGATGAAGTTAGTAGTTTCGCTCTGCTTTTACTCTCCAGCTTTGGAGGAACTGGATGCATCTATTCAGGACTTTGGTAGTACTTTCTAAACAGCTTCTGTTCCCCAAGGAAGCTGTTAAACACAGTCTGAGGAACGTTTTTCTAGACTAGGACCTTGGTTGTGTTATGCTTCTCTTACACCATTTAAAAGGACTAGAGTAGCATAAAGGTAATATTCAAAGAAGAAACAGCCCCTCCCCTTCCTGGCCCTTGCTGTACCTTCTTCTCATCTTCCTGTTTGATACCCTTCACAAGCAGAAAGTGCAATTTGGGTTTCTGTGCTTGCAGGAGAGACTAAGAGGCATAGCTTCAAATCTTGCTAAAGGTGTTGCATGACCTGTTTTTTTGAAATAAAAAAACCCTTGAAAATTCAGATGTTCTGAAAATAGCTTTTCTGTCTCATGTTTAGAGTCTTTCAATTAATGTTAAATAGCCCAGTGAGCTATACAGTGATTCTTGGCTCTTCTGGAAAGAACGATCATGCTAGCTCCTTTATATATTTCTCATTGCCAGACCTTCTTATTCAAAGTTGTAGTTAAAAACTGCAGAGGTTTTATGAATCAGTTGCATTCTACTTATTGTGCTTTGTCAACTACAGTAAGGGAAAATTGTCTTAATGAATTAATAGTTACTAGTTTATATGAATTAGGCATTGTCATATGAATTGTAGATATTCCTAAACCTCAATTTTTATGCTTGTTGTCAAAACTAATTTAGTTTCTTGGTTTTATTTATTTCCTCTCCTGTTTTATATCAATACAGTTATATTTTGTAGTATATTGAAAATAGGATTTTGCAAATAGTGTTCGTACAGTGTAGGATGATTTGTAATCAGTTCAATAATAACTGTTGATCACAGTATTTTCTTTGATTTTTATTTTTGTTTGTTACAATGCACTTTTTTTTTAAAGTGTTGGTGTTTATATTTAAATAGCACACCTCCCTTTACAAACTGTTCTATTTTTTCAGTAGGTCTGCTTTTTCTGGTGTGTATGTTTTCATCAGTTTTGCTGTAAACATGAGAATCTGTTTGTTTAAAGACTACCTTAACACTCTTAACTAATTAAAATTTGATTTGCTATTTACAGTTAAACTGTATTTGAGTGTACTGGTCCCTCACCCTTTGATTTAGCTTAGTGTGGTATATTTAGACATGGTTTTTGATTAAATAGGAGATTAGACTACCATAAATAGGAAAAATGTAGGGTAGTCTCATTGCTTGAAATCAGTGAGAGCATAAATAGGGGTATAAAAACTTCCTAGAAATTTGTATATCCAGGCAGGCTTTTTTCATTATGTATTTGGAAAAAAAAAAAAGAAAGAGTGGACATGTGCAGAAACTGTGAGTACAATTAGCGTCAAGCAGATAAATCCACCTCTAATCCTGTTTACACTCTACATCAGACAGATGTGCTGAGATTGATTTAGACAAGCCCTTGGCTTATAGTATTTTTTTTTAAGTGCCACATATTCTGGTTTTGTTAGATCTTTGCTAAATGTTAAGTGCTGTTAGTTTTACTCTTCCCTAACGCCTGTAACCTACTTAATACAGGTTACCTCTCTGCTGTCATGATGACAGGGCAGCCTGGTAGGAGAGATTATCTTTATGCCTTGTAATTAAATTGACTTTTTTCCAAAGATACAACAATGGGAAGTGGGTACTGAATTAAATAAATAGCATGATATCTAATAGACGTATACTTAAATCTCTTGCAAGAACAGATGGTAGCCAATATCTTTCTAAGTAATGTGAGAGGACAGTTAATGTTCTGAAACAGCTAACAATAACCAATGTGATACTAACGAACCACTAGGTCTTTTGAAGTTTAAAAAGGTATCTAATTCAGTATATACTTTATATTTAAACTTGGTGGTTACAACGTACTAGAAATACTTTGTAAATGTAGTTCATTACTTCAGTTTTCTTTATCTCATTTGTTTTATACAAATTTACTGCATTTGCAATGATCTTGTTTTCAGTAAAAAAAGAAGATGGAAATTATAAAATATGTACAGGGACTTTTACGCAGATTTCTTTTCAACTTTAGTAAAAGTTGGTTGTCCTAATCCCACTACCTAGTTCAGTATTTCCTTTACAATTTAAAACTTGACAATGATGCTGTTGTATGATTCAATATTTCAACACTTTATATGCTTCTCCAGATTGCATTTGGAAATGTATTCCAGTAGAGCAATTAGTCAAATATTACGCTTGGAAGTGCTACCTAGTAAGAATATATTATTTTAATTTTCACATGTTTTGGTGTGATTCTGAGCAGCACAAGAATTTGATAAATACAGAGTAAGAGGAAGATGTAAAAGCAAATAAAAATCTGGCTGAAATAGTAGCATAAAATGAAAGAGACAAGACGAGCCTTACCTGGCTTATGACTAAATGTCATTCTATGAAAGCTAGTGGGGGAATAAAAAGTATTTTAACAGGCCTTCATTTTACTTGATTTGTGCAGGGCAAATAAGCTGCTGTTTGTAATTTATTTGTGATGCGTATGCATAACAGATTTTGTGATATCCTCAGGAAAACTAATAGTTCAATCCAAAATGTTATCTGCTTAAAAATATTTAAAAAGCAAACCCATTTATCGTATTTGTATTGGTGGGGGGCATTAAGTGCTGCAGCTTGGTTGTTGCCACAGAGCAGCTGTATTTCACGTGTCTTTATGTTTACCCGTTTTCCTAAAGCATTGAGTTTGAGTGTATGTCTGACAGTGAGACTTGCTGGGGAAAGAAAAGCAGACCCCCTCAAATGCTGTTTTAAATATTGAAACAAGTCTTAAATAAAGATATTAAAGTATGTAGTTCTAGGTAAGCGATTCAGGGTATCACAATGTTTCATTTAAGGCCTACAAAGACTTTTTGCCCTCAGGTGTTTTAGAAGAGCAATACAAAGTGTGAAAAAAAAATCCAGGTCTCTGATTTTGTAATGCTGGTATTAGAGTTGCTTGTACAATGTCCACTCACCCTCTGAGCCTATGCAAAATCATAGTTCAAATGGAATCATACACATTTGTTTGTTCCTCAGTCCTCTGCTTGCATTCAGTCCATTTTATAGAGGATACTTTTATAGCAGTCATTACAGAACTTTGAGCTTTGTTTCGTTTACTGCTTGAGTTTCCTACTGTTTATTTGCTGTGTAGTTTTGAAAGTCTGCACTAGACACAATTCCCTGTGTACTCTCTCAGAGTACACATTTACTTGTCACAGCATTCCTGTTAAAAATTGAATGATTTTAGTCTAGTTTTACACCTTAGTAGCTGAAATATGGAGAGAGTAAGATGGTAAAATGTAACAAGTTGGAAAAATATGGGTGAAGTATAATAAATTCATGTTTCTATCAGCAGTAGGTTATTTGGTATGGAACAGTAGAAAACAGGTTGGTTGAGAACTATCAAGAGAGGTAGTACTGACCTGAGCTTTAACTCTATTAGCATTGCTGAGGAACAAGCCTCCAATATTTTTATATAGAAAGATGATCACTGCATAGTCTGGTTCAAGAAATAATGTTGAGAAATGTCAGCATTACAAGAATTGACACAAGCTTCTTTTGCCTGCTCGGAAGAAGTATGACTTCCTGAAGCCCTTAGCTTCAAGTGGTGTAATGAAGTAGGCAATACTTGATTTTCCAGTCTCACCTGCAGTGCTGTTCATCTTTTCCAGGAAGGCAGTTAAAATGGACTTCTGCAGCTTCTCTCTGGCATTTCAGTGTGCAGCAACTATTCATCAAACAGAATCTGTTAT
This sequence comes from Pezoporus flaviventris, assembly GCF_033815535.1. Classification (NCBI taxonomy): domain Eukaryota; kingdom Metazoa; phylum Chordata; class Aves; order Psittaciformes; family Psittacidae; genus Pezoporus; species Pezoporus flaviventris. The sequence continues at coordinate 43,727,688 of NW_026892549.1, read as the reverse complement.
GGCTTTTGCTATTGAGAAACCACTTGACTGAGCTGTTGCAGTTTGCAAAAGGTTTCTGGTTACCTTTTCTTGCTTTGGGCTGCAAAGGGACTTTTATCAGTCTAGTGTATCAGACGTGCTGTAATTGCAAAGAAGGGGAAACTTTTTTGTGTCCAGAGTATCTGACACCTACAGGAATGGTAACATTTTTTCTTCAGTCTGTCTGTTCAACTTTGGTTTTGAGGAATCAGGTGTTTTACAGCTCAAGAGAGCAGAAAAAGGAGAAACCTGTACCACGCTTGTTCACTTTATATGTCTCTAAAAAGTAGCTGGAGCTAGTGTCACTGAAGTGATAGTGTCTGCAGCCACAGGGTCCGTGTGTATAACAGTCCTGACGTAAGAAAACCACCATGAATCTTCCCCCAGGTGAGGGTCTTGAACTGTCACAAGAACTTTCAAAACTGTTTTTATTGTCTTCTAAAATAAATTCATGACTTGAAAAGGAAGGATAAGATGGGTGACATGCTTTTGGTTTATTTTTTTTTTTTTTGCTTAACTATTTTTGATACGTCTCTAGCCTAAACCCAAAAGGCAGCAGTTGTATCAAATGAAAAAATATGGAGAATATAGTTAGCTTGGGTCGTAGGAGACTTTCTAGTCTATGATTTAGGAGAATACGACTGCTATGACTTAGGAGAATAGAATTAAGAATTTGCTTTTTGAATGCAAATGCACAAAACCCCAACTGGTTCACTGTTCTTAGATTCTGCAGTTCTGTTCATTTATTTTTATGATTATCAGAAAAGGGACTAAATAGTCTGTTTAAAGTCATGTTATTTGTATATCTGGACACCTACCCTAAATAACAGAATTGTATTGGTAAAATACAAGGCCAGTGATTGAGGCAAAATGATAGGCAATAAATTTAAATATAGGCATAAGCAGATGCAACAAGTGAAGCTGGAAATGAAGCCATAACAATATTTCCTTATAGATATTACACCTAATCATATTGATAACAATTTTTTTGTTCTTCTTTCTCCCTACAGGTGATTCCAGCATTAACGTGCAGGCTCAGGAGGAGATTATTGAAATGAAAGATGTATTTTCAGTGAAACTGAAACGTCGTCGTTTTGCAGGGCAGAAAAAAGGTGGCACTTTGTTGGGTATCACAGTTTTTAAATGCTTGAATAAAGAAGAGAATAAACTAACAGACTGTGCTATCCATTTAAATAACTTAAGTGAAGATCATTGTCATTCATGGTTTAGACATCTAAAGGAAATTCTGAATGGTAAGCCTTGCGTTGGGGTTGGTGTCATTATTTCAGGCTTGTTTCTGTTGGTGATGCCTAAGGTTGAGTGAAGCTTAGAACAGTATTTTGCCTATGGAAAAGACAAATATGAAAATGCTGGAAAATGCTTACTACTGAAGTTTCATGTGTTGAAGAGTAAAATTTAGGAAAGTGACTAATACATCTGTAAAATTAAACAAATTGGTGATATTTTCTGGAGGTGTTTTGGAAGTTACTGAAAATAAGGATCTAGCAACAGAAACTGCACAAATGGCAGGTCCAATCACTCTCTGGGTTCACGCTACACTTGTTGACACTAGCTGGATATTTCCATATCTTCTCTCTGAGACATGTTTAACCAAAGGCCTGTCACTGTTAAGTACTACAGCATTAACCCTCAAAGCCCAAAACAAGTTCAGAAATACAATACTCAAAGAAGGGGAAAGTAGATGATTTATGTGCCTATATTCTATATGTTTCATTTGGGTTTTTAATTAGACAAAACATAAGGATCTTGCTATGTTCTGACTGAAGCGTTGTCAGGGAAATCTGTTTCATCAAGAAAAAATATTTTGCTGATGTTTCAGTTGGAATTGCAGCACATATGATGGTACTATATTTGTTGCAGTCTGGGAACTCTTCAGACTTCCCTGTGACTGTTTATGAGCTCCCGGTCGAGACCTGCAGGTTCTTTAAGAGACTAATGGGAAAGGCTTTCCTTTTCTTCATAAATTCACAGGTGGAAGTGCTCTTAAGGTCCTGTAGGACTCGCACTGTATAAGCTGATACAAGATGTATTGACACTAGCTGGCAATGAGAGGCAATTCTTTATTTCAGAAGTACCTTTCTGTGTTTGCCTTTGCTAATGCCAGTGCCAGGATGCTTTGTTTAACACATGACAATTGCATTTTTTTTCACGGAAGCTGTGTCAAATCTAAGGAAAAAACATTCACTCTTTAGGGTCTCCCTCCCCCCCCAACAAATCAAAGCTTTTCTCTGTAATTTAACACCATCAATGTTGGAAAGACACACAATATAGTACACTTGTGATCTGAAAAAAACAAACCAACAAAAAATCCCTTCACAAAACAAACTCTCTGATTTAGCTCCAGAATGTGTGTCTGTTTACAGATTATACCAAATGAGCTTGTTACAGAAGAAACCCAATCCATCTTGTAACAAACTATTAAAACTCCAGCTGGATTGTTAATACTGAGCCAGATTGCAGAATTCAAATCTTTTACTCCTGTACTGTTAGAAACAACAGTTTCAATAGCAATTTATAGTATACTTTTACTAAAGTAACTTTGTCAAAAGCAGATATTAAGGAAAGTAAAATGACATGAGTTATTAACAGCACATTCTTACATTGTTTGCTTACAATATGGTTTGGATTTTCCAAATAAAAATGTGCATTAAGAAGTGCCTTCCCTTGCCCTTTCTTGAAAGAGTTTATCACAAAATAGCTAAATCTGCAGAAGTGCCAAGATTCCTGCAGATCTCCAGCTACCCATAAAGGCAAGGACATTTGCATAAGGAGCAAATGTCTGTTTTGTTCCTAGATTATCCTCCATCTATCAGGAGCAGTGGTACCATATGTTCACAGAAAAAAAGCAGCAGTATCTCTTGCTCAGGTTGCCTTGACTTCAAGGTGCAGTTTCTGTTTTATAGCTTTGTAATTGGAAGCCACCTGAACCTGAAAAAGAGCATTCTGGGTAGATACTCAAACTGCCTTTCTATACAGAAAATCACCGGAAAAGCAGCAGTATTTCTACATTCAGTGTGGCAGAGAGGCATTATCAGTAACTCAGGGCTGGTTTAGTAATAGTATAATTGAGAGAAAAAGTCCTTTGATTTAAAATGTACCAAACATTGGTTAGAAGTTCGCAGTGGGCTTCAAGTCTGGACTACAAGTATAAAATGCAGATAAGTTCTGTTGATTCCCCAGTAACTGAAATCTCAAAAGGCACATTGATATATCTCTGCTTGAAACAGTGATGAATTTCCATAGTTTTTGCTGCAGCTTGTTTTCATGATAGTGATGATGGTGTGTTTGTTAATGAAGTCAAATTGGCTCCTTTTTGGTTTCCTTATGAACTGCAGGAGAAAGCTGAAATTTTGTCCCTCTAAAATAGTCAAAATTTAAGTGTACATGTTTGGGGTTTTTTTCTATTCTATCTGGTCACAAATTTTCATTAACTGCTGCATTATTTACTTGAAGCAGTTTTTTTATTGCTTCTAGGCTGGACCTAATGAAAAGCAAGTGATTTATCAAAGAGTTTATATATGCTTGGGTGTGGCTGTCAGTAAACATGTGCTTTCATTTGTCAGGATGGCTAAATATTGCTAACAGGTGTGTTTCCTCTGGAAATAAATGCAATTTCTATTTGTTTGCATTACTCTTTGTCAAGTTTTTGGATTTTTGTGCATATACGTTAAGGAACACTAATAGCAAGTTTAGCTCATATCATCACTGACAGAGTTTTATCTGGAGATTTGTTCTAATGAAGATTTCAAGATTTTTCTGAAACACCATGTACATGGTTTCTCTTTCACTTTCACTGTTTTGTGTCTGACATGGATGTTTCTTGCATTTTTCATGTTCATTCTTAGTGTTTTCATAGTGAGTATCCTCTGTTACTTTGGATGTGTTCAGTGTACTTCAATTGAAAGTTTAACTAGGTTATAACTTTTCATGATTCCTATCATCATGTAAGTAAGCACACAAGTACAATACAGCTATTTAGAGTTGAATTATAGTGGATGGTATTATGGTTGTGTGTGTGTGTGACAGTTACAAAAAGCATGTGCTACCATCTTCCCACTTTTAAAAAAGTTCTTATTTTCCACGTGATGATGTTGCTGTTCAGGTGCCTGCCAGTTGGATATAAAGAGCTTGCTCAAAGATACGGTGTTCAGAAAAACTGACCTTCTGTATATCACATTTTTGTTAAACTGACACAGAGCAACCACTGCCACTTTAAGGCATGCACCTATGGAGCTGTGGCTCTGGACTGGCTCCTGAAAAGCACGAAGTTGCAGTTTAGACAGCTTCTAGTATGCTGCTGATCTCACATCGGAACTGTTGTACTACTGACTCTAAGCGATTTCCATTTATACGTCATATCTTTTTGTACTGGACTTATAGGCATGTACAGTTATGACATAGTGTGTAAGTGGAATTCACTGTTTTGTTTAAAATTCTCTGTGCATGCAAATACCCAGTGTTTCTTAAAGTGTTAAGATGGGTGCAGAAGTGAGATAAAATGCTTAATTATAAAATCTTTCCTTCCTTTTTTCTTTTTTTTTTTAGCATGATAAGATTTATTTTTATTAACAGTTGATTTGAAAAAGTTTTACATAAAATCCTCTGTAAACTAACAGAAGACAGTAAATATGGTTGAGAATAAATGATAAAGTAGTAAAAAATGCATGAAGTGCATTTTATTTTTATCTACTCTTCTGTAGCATCTTTTATAATGGGATTTGATATGAAAGTCTGAAACTTCATGCATGAAGTTTTAATTAAACCATTAATGTTAAACATTAACTTTGGTTAGTTAATATTAACAGTGGTGTCTCCATAGTTACATTATCAAATCTCTCTCATAATGTTAGTTTTCCTCATGTATAATATTCCTAGTGTCATATGAAGCATTTATAAACGTATTCAGTAATGACATGATTCCAGGCTCTTAACTTCTGTAACATAAACCCATTTCATAACGCTAAGACCTGAAAGCAGCACAGATGTATGTCTGTGCATAGCGTCTCTGCTGCCCTATGAGCCTTTGTTTTCAGAGCACCCTGATTGACCCACCACCCTTCATGGTTCACTGATTCACTTGATAGATCAAGTTTAAACTAGTGCATATTAGCACATTTGTTAGTACTAGAGGAACAGTTGGCCTTCCTGCTTTAGGCTGGTGGTTCATTTCAAATGGAGCAGCCACAGAAAACAATAACGGAATACCAGTTAGAGAGAACACCAAAAGGCTGACAGACTGAAATCAGTTGCAGGCTGTAGTAAATGACATTGATTCATTCATATAAGTGTTGTTAAAAAGAAATTAAAATATTATTATTTAAAAATACTTTTAAAGGAGTTTCACTATATAATTGTGTGAAAGTTTAACTTTTGACTGTTATTGGCTATTCTTTCATTAAAAGCAGTTATTTGGTGTTTCCAGAGCATGCTGGGAATGAAAAGGGATAATTTTTGTTGTGATCATCCTTTCATGCCAGTTGGCAGTCACAAAACCACATCAGTACAGTAGCATACCGTATCTCTGCTCAAATGCCTTGTCCGTGAGACATATTTCTGTAGATAGTTTACCTCTCTAAAAAAGTGAATTGATGTTCAAATAGTCATAAAGAGAATATTCTAGCACTTTTATCCCGTGAATTCATTTGATTCTTGAAAATCTCACAAGGATTTATATACTAACACTGATCTACTTTTCAGGAATCATAAATACAGTTCCTGGTTTAAAATAATTTAATAAATGAATTTTTGATTAAAAACAAAAAAGCAAACCCTCTCCCCCCCCCCCCCCCCCCCAAAAAAAAAAAAAAAGAAAAAGGAAAAAGAAGTCAAATTTTTCCTTAAAAATCTCGGATTTTTTTTTTTTTTCCCCCACCAGCTGAAAGCCCTGTGTTCTTTCTCCTACTTTTGCTTTAATTTAAAACTTTATATTGCCACCTGGTGCTTAAATTTTTACACCTAAACCTCAAAACCAGTTAAGAGAGATAATGTTTGCTTTTTCCCCCCTTCAGTTTTCTCCTAATTGTTGTTTAGCAGTATTGTAACTCACACTGTCTGGATAACAAAATTTGACACTTCATCACCCTTCCCCACTTGTACAGACTGTACACTCTATACTTTCCTATTCTTTCCCTCTGCTTTGTATGTTAGAAGTCTGTGTGTGTATATGTATATATATATTTACATTGAAAGGTATACTTTACTTACAAATCAATGACTGTAGTCAGTTTTTACAGTTGTATATCTGGGTGTTGGCGTGGGTTGAGATTCATTTAGGGCTAGCTGATCAGCGACATGCACATGACAGAACGTTTAAATATTTTCTCTTTTAAATGAGGAGTGCTTATTCTTGCAGATTTCAATTTCATTTCTATTGAAACTTTAGGTAAGGTTATCACATCACAGAAATTACATTTTCAGTCTTACTATTTTTATGACTTCTAAAAGACTGGAACAATACCAGATAGCAGATTTCCATTAAGTGTTTTGAGTAACAATTAATATGATATCTTTGATGATTTGTGTGTTTTAATAGTCTTTGGGAAGTTTTGTGTAATCTTGTTTATTTGTGTTGTAATTCCTATGATTAGAAATTACCTAGTGTACGTACCTGCAGTGCTTGTTTCCATTTCCAGAGAATCCAGAATAATCTAGGTTGGAGGAGACCTCTGGAGAGTCTCTGTTCCAGCTTCCTGCTCAGAGCAAGTGAGCTTCTAAATAAGATCACATTGCTGAGAGCCAGATCCAGATAAGTTTTGAAAATCTCTAAGCATGGGCATTCTAAAGACTCTGGGCAGTGTGATCCATGGCTTAACTGCCCTGATTGTGGAGAGTGGTTTTATTTATTTCAGATAGGAGTATTCCTTGTTGCAACTTATGTCCCTTGCCTTTTTGTCCTTAAACCTGTAAAGAGTGTGAGTTGGTGGTCTCCATTGCTCCCATAATAGGTACTTAAGGATGGCACCTAAATAGCTTCTCAAGGCTACACAAAGCCAGCTACCTCTCTTTAGTTACAGTTCTCCACTGGACTCACCCCACTTCATCAGTCTAGTGCTGGGAGGACTAAAGGTGGATGCAGTTTTTGAGATTCAGGTTCCAGAGATGTTGAATACAAGGATATAGAGATGTCCTTTGAACTGCTGGTTTTCCTCTTGTTACCACAACCCAGTAAGTGCTTGTTCTTCATGGCGTCAGTGGCACACTGCCTACTCACGTTCAACTCCTTGTCCATCAGAAACTTCAGATGCTGTCTAAAGAGGTGCTGTGTAATCAGTTGATCCCCAGCCTGCAGTGTTAGGGTTTTGCTGGGCCAGATGCTGGACTTTGTGTTTGCCTTTATTGAATATTTTGAGGCTTTTGTCAAACCTTTCTTGTAGCTAATTAAGGTCCTTGTGAACAGCAGACCTGCCCTCCAGCACATCCACTGTCCTCACCAAGTTCTCTATTTTCTATTACCTTTTAAATAAGGTACTTTTAAATATAGGTACTAAGGCTTATTCCTGAAGACATTCAGGATTCATGAGACCTTGAGGATTCATCAGAATTAATTTGCCATGCAATGACCTAGCACTGTGTGTAGCATTTTGCCATAAATATAATTAGAAATCTTGTTCTTTATGTATGCTTTCAGGTTATAGCAGCAAACCGGTCCAGTAATTTTCTTCAATATCTTTAAGAAATCTTCTAAGATTTACAAACTGGATAAAGTGCTAGTTTTCACTTCCAGATTCTTTGATGTGTTTAAATAAGTGAAAAAAAATTATCTATGGACCTCTATAATTGTTATGTTTTGATCTGAAGGAATACTTTCCCCTTTGATGCTGAAATAGTATTTAGCTTAATTTCTCTGAGGAATTGTTCCTGCTCAGTTGTTGAGGTAGAGTAAGTGTGAAGAGCTTCAGGAAGTCCCAGCTGACACTCTGAAACTACATGTGGATGTAAAAGTTGAAGTAATGCCCTGCAAGGGGCAGGAAAATGTGCTTAAACTCTTGGTTCCTTCTGGAGTTGTGGCCTACTGCTAATTTTGTTCTTGAATGTTGAAAGCAGTAGTCTTGTCAGATATTCCAGCATTCATCAGGCTAAGAAAGCAATATTCTAACCTGATACTGAAGGAAAATTTAGAATAGTTCAAATCATATTAAATCATTAAATAACTCCCAAAGAAGCAGCAGTATTGCAAGCCACCACTTGCTTTTCGTAGCAGACCAACATTAACTGAATTGTGGCCGTTGTAGGAATTCTAGGAAAGAGAACTTGAAGGTAGTGTTACTATTTTAGTAGGAATTATTTACTATTCAACAAAATGCCATATTCCAAATAATAAAGTTACTTCATGGGATCAATGTGCAAGACTAGGTACTGTTTGCATAGCAGTATTTCTCAGTGTTGTTTGCTCAGAGTCTATGACTTCGAAGACCTAAATGTAACTTTTTAAAAACTAAAATGAACAATAATTATCAGATTTCTGAATTATATTACATAATTTCTTATTCTTTTATATTTCTTTGGACCTCTTTCAAGGGTATTTCCCTTGCTCTGTTTGGTTTGTAGTCTCAGAAAACAAAAGCATTAGATGGTGGCGCCAGTCTTGTGGGTGTTACTGTCGTATGCCTGCTGGGAGTGTTTCAGGTTAAATTCCAACAAAGATATATTTTAATACTTGGGGCTTTTGTTGCCCAATCTTACAACTTCTCCACGTTCACTCTGATTCTGGGTCAAGGTTTTAACTCGGTTATGACATACGCCTTTATTTCTGGATTCTACAATGTTTTGGTTAGTTTGTGATTCATTTCTACTCTTTATTCGCTGTATCACACACACAGTACCACAGTATGCTAGAGATTGGAAGGGACCTCGAAAGATCATCTAGTCCAATCCCCCTGCCGGAGCAGGAACACCTAGATAATGTTACACAGGAATGTGTCCAGGCGCTGTACACACGAAAGTAATCAGTACTGTAATTTTAAGGTAAATAGTGCACAGCCAAGAAGTAATTGAGACCTTTCTTAGATTATAATTTATTTATTCTGTTAAAGTACTGCAGTGGTTCTAATATTAAATATTTATTTATGCTGTAAAAATAACTGGGCTGTGTGCAATCTTAAATGTTTTGTGTTTTCTTTTTAGGCTTTCAGAATAGACCAAAATCCTTAAAAGTATTCGTTAATCCAAGCAGCCACAGAAGAGAAGCCACTCATGTTTATTATGAACAAGTTGCACCTCTTTTTAGGCTTGCTGACATCAAAACCGATGTCACAGGTAAGTTGCTTCAAAGGCATCGTCTAATCTCTTGTGAAACTAGTACTTAAGTATGCAAGACAATTTGAATTTACTGCTAATCCTTCTTGGCTTTGCCTGCAAGTACTGCGTTTGGAACTGTAATATAGCACATTTTTATTTGGTAAAAAAATGTATTGTTAAATCTGTTATCGAATAGTTTTCCCCTATAGTTATCAATACTAGTAATATATTTTCTGTGTTTTGTTTTTTTTTAAAGCATTCAATCTATATAAAGATATTATTGTGTAATGTCTGACAGTCTTTTATATGCTTGTTGAGCTGTTCCTGCGTTCTGAAAACACGTGTCCTTAGATACTGCTTCTTTTCTGAGAGCATCTATTGGCCTGACATCATAAGAGGATCTTATCCATAGGGCACATTATTTCTGGATTCTGATTCAGTTTCAGGGATGACCTGGAAGCCTAAGTGATTAAGTTCTGTGCTGACAAGAGCAATTCTCATGAGGCATATGGGCATGACTTGGTGTCAGGAGAATGCGAAGGTACAACTTTAACGTTGTTGTGATGCTACCTTCTGCTCAAAAGTGGGTTCCCTGTAGCAGGTTTAAATTTAAGGCCCCAACTTCTGGCAGAGTTCTACTTTATGTCCTGAATTTGCCATTTTGCTTTTTCATTTGATTTTCTTAAAGCAGTAAAATATTAATGATCTGATTATTACTTCTGCCTCCTTCTGTGAAGAGACCGAAACTTACGCTGCACCAACTTTGGTCCCCAAAACCGCCCAGGTTTACAGAGAAACTATATTAATATTTCGTATTCCAAATTTTTTTTTTTTTAATCCGTAGTATTATAATTCCCTTTAGTACACTGCTAATCTTTGATAATGCATTTCATATCCATGTGAAGTATAAACTTGGGTGCAAGACATTTTAACACCAAAAAATCTTTTCCCTATTTCTGTTGTAATTGGCTGGCAGAATAATCAGTTCCAGCTTAAACAAATTATAAGACAGAGGGTTCATCCTCAGTTGTGCCTTGAATGTCTTGTGACATCATGACTAGGTCAGGTTGCAGGCCAAAAATCATTCTAAGCAAATCTGATTTAGGCATGAGGATACAATAATGCAAGAAGTGTTTGTATATGAGATTTATCTTGCTAATTTTATTTTCTGTACCTATGCATTTTTTAATTACTTAGCCGACAGTTTAAAGTAAAATCAGTTGAAGATTAAAGACACATAAGTGTGAAAAATATTCTGTGTTAGAATTCCTTAACTTCCTTAATTGATAAGGGAATGCCAGCAGCTTTGTATAAGTTTTGATGCTCACAGATGTATTTTTCACCTGCAGGGCATAGATGATAGTGTAAATAGATTAATAATAAACTGTCTTCTTAGAAATTAAACTTAGCAGACCTTAGGTAGAGATGACTGCCTGTCATATTGTTAAATTAATTATGACTTTATTTTAAACAATTATTTAAACAAAACTACCTGTTAAAAATTTTATTCCTTACTACTGGTTAGTGTTTCTTTTATCTTTACTGTGAACAGAAGCTTGTTTGTTAGACTCTGTTAAAGGCAGCATTATCATTAACCTGTCTATGATTACATTTTTAGCTATGTAATGTCACCTGGCGTCTTAAACCAGATCTGTATCAGTAGTCTTTTAAACTGATTAATAGAATTTAATATGAGCTATGAACGTAATTTGTAGGCATTTTAAAAACAATTTCATAATTGAATGCAAACAGTTTAAAACTTTTTTTTTCTAGAATTTTTCTTTTAAATTTTGATAAGCAACTTCAGGTTTCACCCAGATAACTGTTTAATGGCTTATCCTTAAAAAAAGGTTACTTTAGCAATGTCCAGATACTATTGTGCTTATTAGCTGCCTAGCACTCCTCCTACAGGCAAAATGCGAAAACTACAGCTTTAAATGGTAGGAGAGAACTAAATAATTAAGAACTATGCATTGCAAAAAGAAAAGGGGATGTGGTGGTGGTGGGTGCTGAGTGAAAGTCCTGTCCACTGGTATCATCTTCTAATAAAACGTACATCTTCTCACATACATATATGTAAAGCTTAAATTTCATTGTGCAAAAAAATCTTAAAGCAAATTTGAACATCTGAAGTGGCTTCCACCTCATATGAAAGACTTGCAGGTTACTAAAAAAAAACCCCAAACCAATAAACTTTGACAGTGGAATGCTTGAAGACAGAGGTCTTCTCATCCAATCCTGTGTTTTCATAGCTGGCCCTTGCTTCTTATAAGATCAAGGTTGCCTGATCTTATTCTTCATTGTAACTTCTGTTGGAATAAACTTTAATTTAGAACTTTGGAGTGGAGGTGGTCTCTCATACTCGCAGATATACAGCAGTGAAAAGGCATGTATGTAAATGAGTGAGTTCTGAAATAGCATTTCTTTTATCCAAATATGTTTGAATTTGGTGGGGTTTTTGTTGTTGTTGGGTTTTTTGTTGTTTGGGTTTTTTTTGTGTGGTTTTTTCCCCAAAAAATTTACTTTTACACTAGAGAGATGTTAACTTCAATAAAATTAACCAAAGTTCTTAGAGTGGGTTGTGGTTGTTGTTTTTTAGGGTTATTTTTGTTATATGGAATAAACAAATCTCTTTAAGTGTTCAGTGCAGTTAGAGGGAGTTGGCGAATTTAAACTAAATCAGTACTTTAACTGTAGTTAAGGCTAAGCAGTACTTAAAATCTGGTCTTTATGCAATCTTTTAAGTGTTCATCATCTTGAGTGCTGCAGCTGTGATATGGCTGTTAGGACAAGAACAGTGACCCTTCTAAAAATCCAGTTCAACAAAGGCTTGCTCCACAGTTGCTGTACCTACAAGTGCTGGCAAATACTGATAATTTGTTTTATATGTTTTAAAAATATGTAGGTACCTTGCGAAATCTTACACATAATAAAAATAAGTAAAGGTAATTGCAACAGGGTGCTAGCTTGTCTCACTTCTCTTCGTAATTTTGAGTTTTCTGTTTATGCACAGCTACAAGCTGGATCTTGAGGCAAAACCAGTCTTCCCCATACCCCCATTTTTTAGGGCAGAATCCCAAACGAAAAGAGTGATTAAGAATTGGCCAAATAAAATTCATTTAAACTTACTATACAGTAAGTAACTTTAATATATTTTTTTTTATCCAGTGTCAGCACCAGTTAATCTGCTCTTATCATTAGCGGTTTTAATCCTATTGACATTAGTCTGTGACATGAGTGCCAGTATTTATACATGTCACGTAGAAGTGTTCTACATTTTGAAGTGTTGAACTAATTCTATGTTGCTTTTTCTTTCGGTAGGGGCTGAACCCTTAGTTTGTTGTTGGGTATAGGAGATAAGGTGTTAATGATGTTTTGGAGTATGTGTGTTCAAATGCAGTATGCTGTCAGTGCCCTTTTTTCAGAATGCTATTATTTGAAACTTAACACATACTGGAATTTACAAGTTGGGAACAAAATGTCCTTGAAAATGGAGAAAAAAATAATTTAGTTGTGTTAGAAATAGTTGAAAAAAGCATCAAATAATATTTTTCTGATAACGCTTTTGTCAATACGTCATCTGAATCCTTCTGAAATGGTTAAAAAAAGGCCTTTCTTCCTCTTATCAAAATTCATTGTGTGGGTTTTTTTGGTTTGTTGTCTTGTGGTTTTTTTGGTGTGCTCTTTTTTTTTAACCCTTCTTCCCTTGAACTGGAACAGGACCACATGTTCAAACATCGAGCTTATTTCCAGATATCAGAATTACTTTTGTGTCCCTCTGAAGGTTGCCTAGCCTGCAGGAAACTTTTTATGCATGGTCTTTTTATGCTTGTGTTAGATATTTTAGCTTTATGTTTTTTCCTAGTTGATCAATTTTCTGTATGTTCTCAGGAAGCTTTTCCTGGAAATTTAATTTTTCATTACCTCTTTGTCACAATATTTGAAAATAGATGCTGTGTACCTCATTCTCTTATCAAATGTTAGTTTTCTTGGAATTATCTACTGTTAAGCCTTGCAGTAGTCCTATATAATTTCCAAACTTAAGCTGTTAGATGCAAAGAGGATGGAGTTGCCATCAATCTGGTCATCTGCTTTTATTGTTTTCTCTGTAGACAAGTCCTCTTTATTTTCATGTCCTTGTTCTTTGAGTGAATCAATTTTGTATTAGTAAACGTAACTCGCGTGCATTACGTTAGGAAACCACTAGACATGTTTTCTTTTACGAAATGAAATCTTATTTGCTGTACCATTTTAATTAGAGTGTACTCATAACTTCCTAAAAGTCATCATACTCATTTAAGAAGGCATGTTGCCTGTTAAATAACTGTAGGTTTTCATGGGAAGTTTCTTTCACCTTTAAGCAGTGGTAAAAAAAATTGAACCTTTACGGTTTTATTGGTCAGGTTTTTCTCACAATTTACAGATAATGATAAAAGGATAGTTCCCATTGGTAAAAGCCAAAACTGAGTGTAATAGCCGAAATATTGCACTTCGATCTTCCAGAAGAGGTCCTGCAGGCAAGGAAATTCTGGAAATAATTCCTGAAAGCTATTCTAGTGATAGGTATTTTGGTAGCAAAATGATCATTCTCTGCCGGTGATATAATCAAAATAATTCCAGGTTTCAATTAAGAATTTCCAAAACACGAGGCTGTGGCTGGGAGATTTTGAAGTTTTATGTTGATATATGACGGTTTAGTGTGAAGTGCAAGAATTTTATCACTTTTAATTTTATTTTCTTTTTTGTAAGAAAGTTATATATACGCTCACTATCTATATGGATTTCTCTCTGCTTGTCTACATAGGGAAAGAAAGAGGTTTTCAGTTCTTGTAAGCAGCGTCTAGTCTGTAGAAATTCTATTATGATAGGTACAGATACGGAATGATTGTTTTAGACACCAAGACTAATAATTCTAACAGTGTTTAGAAACACTGGAGCTAAGCCTTGAACTATGCTAGCACCAGGGACAAGCAAGCATGAAAGATTAATGTAATTTTGCATATAATGATGCACATTCTTACACAAAAAATCCATCTGCAAGTGTCATGTCAGTCAGCAAAAATCTTTGATGGGTGGCTGCAGCTGGGTTGTCTCTTCTGGCAAAGCTGGCCTAGAAAATGCTAAATGTAGTTATGATGCTCTGTGCCATCTGCAGTATGCCAGTTTATCCTGTCTTCGCTGGCATTTACAGTACTATATAGGGTATCAGCAAACACAGAGACATCAATGTAGAGTGACAGATTCATTTCCTCCAGAGGCTATGAACTCTGGTGTATACTTGTGCCACCTTCCTCTGTGTGTTATTTTCTGTTGTCACTGGTATTTGGCTTGATTTCATACTTCCGTGTTTAACTCCTCATATTTTTGATTTAGCAATTTGCATATCCTAACACAAAGGCAATTAAATTTGATTGATACTGAAATAATTCAGTCTTAACTGAGGATATGCTTACATTTTCCTGAAGTTTAGCAACTGTGTCAAGTGCTGAAACTTGCATTTTGATGCAACAAACGTTTTCTCTGATTCTCTGAATTTAAATGCATTAAATAGCCATGTGTCTGATAGCGGCTGAGTTTTAATGTGGCTTTCCTTTTTGCTACCATAACTGTAAAACGTACCTTGTCATGCTTATAATGTGGTTCATGATTTAAAAAATAATCTGATTTGAACTACTGTATGTTCCTTGTGTAAAAATTTAAAGAATACCCTAAATTTATTGAATCTTCTAATAATTAAATACTGTCATTTTCTGTAGTAACTGAATATGAAGGACATGCTCTCTCGGTACTTAAAGAATGTGAACTCCAAGCATTTGATGGGTAAGTTTTTCAGTGACAATGAATGTTAGTAAACCTTATCATGTTAAGTTTTTATTTGTATTCCAAAACTGTGCTAGTAAGTATTTGATGAGTTATGCTGTTTCACGTATACATTAAGCCTGAGAAAAATCGGTTCTTATTAGATGCTTTGGGTTTTTATAGCTTACTGACAATAGGTATATGTTTTAGATTTGTAAGTATTGCTAAATATACATAAAGCTTTTGTAAATGTGCTTCATGAAAGTGTCAGTCTGTATCTGCAAGAATGGCACTCTGTTTCACTCTCTCTATTCAAATGGTTCCAAAGGAGAACATTTTATCTAAAAGTAACTTGAACGTTTTTTCAATTAAAAAAATAATTCAAACTTCCTTCAAGTTCAGTAAAAACAACTGAACAAGAATTTTCAAAGACCTTGCTATGAGGATTAATCCTGCAATCTTAGTATTTTTACATTAATCATTAAATGATGAAATTCACTAATGTGGAGGAATAGTCTGGCATACTGTGGAAGTCTGACAGCATTCTTACAATTTTTATTGGAATATGCAGTGAGTCATACAAGAAGGCTTCAATAGTGTTTTATAGTCTAATCAACTGGTATTAGTTCTAGAAACTCATGGATTTAGGTGAGAAAATAGATCTAAAAATGTATATATATAGATATATTCCAGATTCCAAGGATAATTTCTTTCCAATTAAGATGTGAGTTTTGAGGTGCTAGCTCGGGAACCAGTTAATGCTGGGAAGCAGATATGAAGAAAGAGAAGAAAAATCTTTCTTCTTGCACAAACCCCTTCCACTCTGAGTCTTATTTAAGTTATTTCATCTTTGATCATTGGGTAGAGTCACTGAAGTACTTCCCCTGTAAGACTTCTCTCCAGTAGTCAGAACTTTGGGCAAATAGGAATGGAAGAAGCTGGAAGAATAGTGTTTAAGTCAATGTGCTGCTAGGATTTCTGAGGTGAAAAGATCCCTGTCCTTTCTAAGTTAGCTGAATAAGTGTTTGCTTGTTTTCCTTCCTCTTTTTTTTTTATTTGTCATGTGGAAATTAAGTAGCTTTTATTATTGGAGGTTACAAACAAAAATGAAATTTCTGAAGTGTTTGAAAAAGGAGTTTTATGACTCCTCAAATAGCTTGGCCTTCATCTATGTGCTCATTCAATGAACACAATACAGCATTAAATATACACCTATTAAATAGCTAACTTGGGATGCTTTTTGATTTGAGATCATAGTGAAGATGACTTGCAAGGGGTAACTCTTTACACTGATGTACCAAGCGATATCTTAATTTTTATTTTCAAGTAAAATCTACAGAGAGCAATAGGATGAAGTCAGCGTTTGTATTATGCAAAGAACTGCTACTTTGAAAAAGAAAGCTGCGAAACGTCTCTAGTCTCTCTCTTCTTCATTATCTTGAGAATAATTCTAATTCTTAAGAACAGGAGGAGAAACTATTTGAAATCGGGATTTTCTTTTTCAAATTGCTTAAAGGCTTATGGTGTACTTTTGATTATGTACCTGTGAAGTTCTTTGTGACTTCCCCATTGCTGTCTAGCCTAAGAATTTTTGCCATAGATATTAATATCTTATAGGCCCCCCAAACTCCCTCAGTGTTTCCCAAATTAAATTTTAATGTCAATTTTATCGAAAATTAAACATGAAAATTCATGGGATCTGGTTTGAATTGAAAATGAACTCCACAACAGTGAAATTGTCCTACTGATGAAAATAAATCAGGCAACAAAAAAATATCTAACAACCACCTGGCATCTTTTCACAATTTCCATTAAGTCTTGAGATATTTTTGTTCTTGGAGAAGTGTTGCTTGTGACTTGGCAGACTTCAATTCTTTCCTGTTTTGCCCCGGCTTCCTGTACGGGTTCGTTCAAGTTGAATACTGTGCCAGTCACTTAGTTCCCTGTTTAGAAAATAGAATAGCACTTCTCAACCTTTTTAGATGTGGAAGGCATTGTATGTGGTGGCAAGAGGTAAGGTAGTTTTTGTGCCATTTTTATATGGCAGAGTTAACATAGAACTGATCTGCCTTGGCCAAGCTTAGAAGCAACTCAAGCAAGGTAGGTGAAGACAGAAGGCCATGTAAATAGTTGATTTGAAAACTTGTGTGTAATGGTAGACTGACAGCTAGACAGATGTTCCTTCCTCTAAAGAGCCTTCTCCAAGGTCTTAGTCAGTCTATCTGCTCAGACTTTCTATTCCTTATCCATAGCAGGTTCTCACTGATTAGCTTTTGAATCCCTAGTCCCTGACAGTATCTCTATTTTCAGTCAAAAAGGCAACTCTTGATTAATGCCAAATTAATAAAAATTCAAGTTACCAGCAATTTTATTCTATTCCTTAAACTCTTCATCTATTTTCAGTAACAACAAACACAGCCTCCCCAAACCAGAAGATAATATATTATATTTTCAAAAGTTTCAATAGCAAGCAGACAATCCGCCTGAGTCCTTCCAGGTGTCTAGTGAATCAGACTACAAAGATTAACTGGTTTTGCTACTGTGGAAGGTAACTTTTAAGCCTAGGAGTAAACCAATATAAACAAAAATGAGACAAAAGACAGGAGATGACTGTGAGCTTCAAGAAAATGTGCTCCAAACATAGTTTCAGAACTGAATTCATACAGACATTAAAAAAATATATCTTAAGTGCCACCTAAATTCAATCTTGTATTGTAAATGCTTGGAGTGTATTATTACTATTTTTATAATGTGTTTACTTTAAAAAGATATCTTTCAAACATTGCTAATTTGGAGAATCACTTTAACAGTTACTTAGATAAACAAAAACAGAAAAAAGGAAAGATGTTTGCTGTAACAGAGCTTTTATAGACAGATGCATTCCTCTCTATAGCCACAGCAGGTGGGAGTTCAATTACATGCTCCAGAAGCAGTGATTAAGTACCTTGATGCAAAGGATTGCTGGCACTAAGGTTTTATGCCTTGCTAAATCCCTCAACTGGCTGCATAGTGTGTGGAAATAGCTGTTTTCAAGTATTTTTATTTTTATTGTACTATTTGGTGAGTTATTATAAGGGCATTTAGAAAGCATTGGAATGCTTATCTGTATCAGCATTGCAAGATTTAAAAGAACTTTTCCACTGAGGCACTTGAGCATGTGCTTAACTCGGTTCACACGCACAATGTGTGATAAGGTAAGAAATATGTTCTAAGTTGTTAAATATATTTACCCCTACTGAGATAGAAGAAAGCAGAAATAAGGATGCTTTTATCTTGTTAGTTAACATTCACTGATCTGACAGTGAAGCCCTATCTTATTCTTAAAAAAAAATGTTTTTTAGCTATTTGAAGTATCATTATGTGCATGGTGTGTGGTAGCTGCCTTCCACTTGTTTGCTCAGCTCTGGCAGAGTTTATTTTGAACTGTTTAGCATTTTTGTTTCGTAATAGGGTTGTTTGTGTCGGTGGAGATGGATCTGTCAGTGAAGTTGCTCATGGTCTGCTACTTAAAGCCCAGATAGATGCTGGAAAAGACACAGACTATATACCAACGCCTGTCAGAGCACCAGTTCCTCTTGGAGTAATACCAGCAGGTGAGACTGAAAGGTACTGTTACATGCTGTAAGCCTTCTGTTTTAAATCCCTCTGGCATGTTTTACAGTTTTGGCTACTAGAGGCTGTTCTTGGTGCTAAAGCTTCAGTTACTTAAGGGAGCTATTGAATAACTGTCCTAAATTAGTGATTTAGATTGATTACAAATGACTAGATTTTAAATCATTATGATAATTTATAGTAATGGCACAGATGAGCTCTTTGCCTAAAGGAAGAAGCTCAGGATGAAGTAAACTAAAATAATTTTCAGCTGATCCAGGCAAAGATCAAGTTTTGTCCCTGTTTGCTGCCAGAAATGGTACCAAACAAAAACTCTCTAGAATTTTCTTAATATAAGCCATGCTGCTTTCTTTTTCTCTCCAGTTTTCTTGGCAATATTCTCAGTTGGATTCATGCTTAAGGTCTATTTTTAAATGGTGTCCTAGGAATACATTTTGTGGATTACAGTTTAAAAAAAACAAAACTGCACACGAAACAGTCCTCCAGACCTGAAAATGTATGCATCTCTTTAAATCCTCTTGGTAATTTATTAACTTACACTTGCGTCTAGTGGTGTGGTTTCTTTGTTTAGGGATTGGGGGGGTATGTGTATGTGTCCCTTCTCCTCACAATTTTTGTATTTGCCCTTCTTAGAGCATGACTAAGGCCAGGCAGGGAGGCTTAGCTAGAATTAGTACAGGTAGGTTGATTCTGGACACCCCTCTTTAAAAGAAGACGGGTAGTTTTGCGTGGACGCTACCTTCTGGTGTGGATGCTAATGTGACTACTTGATGTGATTTCTCGGATGTTTTTAACTAGTAAGGAAAAAATTCCCTCAGCCACGTAAACAGCAAATTGTTGTTTTCAATTTTCTGTCAAAAAAAAAAAGAGCAAGTTGGTTCCCAATGGAGCAAGCAGGTTTTAAGTGCTTTGGCTTGCTTTGCGCTTCTAAAAGTAGCATTAAGGCAGGGACTAGTTGCTTTTAAATATTCAAGATTACACTAGCTTTTTCAAGTTAAAGACCCCTTGGAAACATATTGGTGAAAGATACTGTAATCTTGAAGACATGAAGCAAATGAATATTAGTACAGCAGTTGAACCATCACTTATATTCAGTTGTTATGAATATCTTGACAGTGCTGAGATGGAATCTCCAGCACTGACTCTGTGCTGTTTGGGTGTGCTTCGGTCACTATGCCTCATCATTAGGACTTATTCTCTCCGGTTTAAGACAAGTATGTCATTATCAAAAAGGATTTGTGAATATAAAAGAATACTGTATATCTTGTTACACAGAATGCCATAGACTTTGTTAAAAGAGAACGCGAGAACAATTTATGAGAAACTCCTTTAAAAATTCTTAGAAAATGATCTATATTTTGTTTCCATATTACTGACATACAAAAAAGTAGTCAGGAAAATGGGTAAGTATACTTGTGCACATGATGAAGATGGAACTCAGTGGTCAATTAATCATGTTGCCTGCCCAGAAATCCATTGTACCAAATTATTAGGACTCTCCAGCTGAGTAAAAATAGAAGCTTTGTTACGGGATTAAACTCTGGTCGTAGCCTCTATTATAAGCAGTGAAGACAACATTTTGAAGTTTCAGCCAACTTGATGGGAAGGAGCTGCTCTTGGAACAGTTTACCTCCTGAAGAGAAAGGTCCAGAGGGGAGTGTGTTTTTACTACAATACTCTACTGAGCTGCCTTATTCTGGCCCAAATCAAATGGATGAGATGTGGGGAAGCCTGCAGTGGCACTGCTGGCCATTAGCAAAAGCGTGTGTTGCTATGGGAACTACTGCTAAGGAACTGTGAAGGGGGAATGGGAGGAAGGGGAGGGGGAACTGGGAGAACATTAAAAAAGCTATCCAATTGTTACAGAGCAAGAGACAATCTTTATCTGATGGCTGTGAACCTTTTGGTCCTAAATGGTTCTTTTAAATAAATTCATGATTTCCAATTAATTCAGAAAAATGAAATATTACTGAGGAACTGTCAATTTCTGCGATATTTCAGGCAAAGAACCAAAATGTTGGTGCAGTTTTCATCAGAATTTTAGCTATGCTTGACTAGGAAGTCATTACATCACATTTATCTGTTTGGATGGGGGAGACATTAACAGCCTTATGAATATTCATGTTGTCTGGTTAATTAAGTTAATTGTACTGCAGAAGTGCTTGCACTTCCAAGGACAATTTTTTTTCTATACAGTTTCTGTTTTGTACCTTCATCAGTCATGCTTTACATGACTTGCAGATACTTTGTCCTTACTGTGATGCTTTTGCACATTTTGTAGAAAGGAGGTTGTTGGAAATTGTTGTAATGTCAGGAAAATGGGTTCCTATTTTGAATAGAATTGTATTTTTTGAATAATCTTCTTTGTTTCTGTTTAAAAAAAAGGCTGGTGACAGAGAAGCTGGAGTTGCATTTTTCCTGTAAAATGAGTAGTTGGAGTGAGATCTAAAAATGTGACTTGGTAACCTGTCAGGGGGGTGCATGCCCATACATGAGCATCACAGAGGTTGTGATCCAAGTAACATGATAGTGTTTGGGGGGAACCACCTTGTTATTGATAAATAATATTCAGAGCTTACATAGGGGAGAAAAAGATTACTTGGGAAGATGAATAATGTCATTAAAACCATTATTTTGGAATCACCACTTAAATCAGCAAAGCTTGTATTAGAATGTTTTTTGTATGATAACTTCCATTGTTTTCACTCTATTTATAAGCTTGGTGGCTGTTGGTTTTTGTTGTTTGGGGGGGTGTTTTTGGGAGGGGTGTTGGTGGTTTAGGCATCCTGCTTGCATAGGAGCTAGGCAATGAGACACATTATTGAATCATTACTGGGATTATAATGCTGTTGTATTAAGGGTTTTACATAGAGAATACTTGCTATTGCAAAACTATGCTTGTTCTAGGGATAGACCTTCAACTTGTGGAAAGGGGGATGTAGCACACACACTTCTGAACACAGACAGCACTTTGTATATATTCCCAGGAGTCATGAAGGGGTGGGGTTTTGCCTTGTTTACTTCTGCAAATGTTAATGAGCTCCACAGATTTAAGAGAAAGATGCAATTACTTGTGCCTATCCTGTTTAGAAGGAATGAGATTTAACTCTCATTAAAGTCAGTATGAAGCTTGGTATTGACTTCAGCCACGGTCATTTGTTATCTTGCTGCCATCTGTATCGATAAATTTCCCCTACTTAAATGAGGAAATACAGTTTTAATACATACCAGCCTGATCTTCAGAAGTACAGAAAAGCTTTGTGCTCTTTTATTAGCTTGATCTTCAGTGGCAAGGAAAAAAGAATAAATATATATTTTTATATATATAATTTTATATATCTATTTTATATATATAAACTTACATATATACGTTGTTTTTCAGAACAACAACGTTCCTTTTGTTAGTTTACAGGAAATACACAAAATTTTCATGAGCTGTAAATATCTGCTGCTTGTGTGTCTGATTTCCTTTGTTTGGGAGAGGTTACCTGTAGGAGTTGATAAGAGTTGCAGAAAACTGATCAAAGGAAATACAAGAGTACTTTTGAGCTACTATTTTGGCTAGCTTCACTGACTAAGCAGAGTTAGTTAGATCTAGATGTTAAATCCTATAAGTAATACAAACATGAAATTCTGTTGGGCAGGTAATTGTGTTATTCTGTGAAGAACTGCTATTTAGGTCAAACCTAATTTTTATGTGCCCAAATTTTCCATATAGAACTGTATTTTATGCTCCTTGAATTAAAAACCTCACTATTTTGTATGGTAAATGGTATGCAGAGCTACAGTTTTGCCTTTTTTATGGGTGTTGTGCAGAAATGAAAGTTCAAATTGCTTTTAGTTGAGTTGTTGGGCACAAATTATTGAGATTGTGATATTCTTAATAAACTGGACTTCCTGTTAATATATCTACAGAGACTTTCTTTTGGGAGGAAAAAAGCTTTTAGCTTTAGCTTTTGAAGTTGTCAGTTTATTATTCTTTTAAAGCACTTCATAATCCCAATTTGCTGGATTTTAACACTTTTATAGGAAAAGGAGGAAGAAATTAGAATATATTCACCTATAACATTCTGAGAAATAGGTGAATAAAATTACATTTCAGTTTGAATTGTTCAAAGAATAAAACTGTACATAACCTGATTTCTTCCATGTACCACTGCAGGTGTAATCTTCAGGGAATGTTTTGTATCTGTAATCTTGATAGGTGTTCCTCATACCTCACTGGTTTCCTTTACATAGCAGGAACCCTGAGAGCCTTACTCAGAGCTATTCTCTCTGATGGTATGAAGGTTTCCCATGAGGTTCCAAATATTCAGAATTACTTTTGAAGACTGAGAAGCATTAAGGATGTAACAGGTGCTCTGTGAGATACTGACATACATTTCCCAGTTGTTCTTTCACTATTGTTTCTAAGAAACTAAAATGTAGCCTCCAAGAGGCATAGCAGCTGCCTTAGAATGGATCTAGTAGAAATTTGGGTAACGTACTGCCTGAGTATTACATTATTTTTACATCCTGAAAATCTTTCCCAAATATATCTTATTAGATAATCTGCTTTCTAGTACAGTTACTCAGTAGATCATTTAAGTATAGAAGTGATTTTTAAGGAGCTAGTTAAAAACACCCTCCAACACGTCAATTTTTGCCTTGGTCTTTATAACATTTATGAATGAATTTGCAGAGGTGATTTTTATAGACCTCTGGGAGTTTTAATGGTTTTAATTTGTACTATTCAGCACTTATGCTGTTACCAAGACTAAGGCTTTCTTATTTTGAAAATGCAGTAAATGTCTTAGTTTCTTAACTCAAACACTGCTGAGTAACAGGAAAAATAATACACAACATCTCTCATTTTTACAATAGTTTGTTTTCACTTTTACAGGTACTACTAATATTTTGGCTCATACTCTCCATGGTATTAAGCATGCAGTGACTGCAACGTTGCATATTATAATGGGTAAATATTTATACACGTATTATCAAATTTTCAATAATAAAGCAGCATTTAGAATGCCACGAGTTCTTTAATAAAGACGTAACATTATGCTGTATCACTGAAAACTGTATTTTTAAATGCAAATGATTCTGTCTTGATTTGTAGCGTACTGGATCTGTTATGATTTTTTGTCTATAGTTCAGTAATAAGGATTGTGGACCTCATTTCCTGGTAACTAAAATCTGCCATGGAATAATGTCTGATTTTGGCATTCATGCCCTCTTACTGATGTTCTTTTAATGCAAAAAGTAACCTTTTCCAGACTTGATAGCGTTACCCTGTATGTGTTGTTATGCAATGATATGTTGCATAATCACTTGATTATTTTACTTTAATATACCTGCTGAAGACAATAGTAAAATATACAATTCTTCCCTCGAGGAAGTTGTTAGGACTGGGCTTTTCAGGAAAGTATTCTCATATTTCTGAGAAAGTATAATTCATCTTTTTAGCTCCATGTGTATTTCTTTTAAATACTAAGTTTCTATAAGAAAGCTTTAGTAGTAGAAAAAAATTGCATCACTGGCCATTTGGTCTGCACAATTAATAGCTTTCTGAATGTGAAAATGTAATTATGCTAAAAGGAAAAATGAAGTTGCTTGTGCAAACCTTATTTTCAGGTCTTAGGAAATAGCAAATACTTCATTGAGCAGCATTAACATTCCTTTCAAAGCAAATAAAAGAATTCCAAATGAAAGAAGAGAAAAATGGGGAGGGTCCATCTTGAGTATTTATTTTCTAGACATTGCAGTCAGCACTGGAAGAGCCTTTCCTCTCTCTCTTAGACAGTGATATACAAGCCTTTTAAGTAAAATGTAAACCTATCTTTTTTAATCTGAGACAGTCAATCTAATGGAAACCACCCAGGTTCTATTACAGAAGAAATGTATGTACCCTACCTTGAACAGAATTAGATGTGTAAATTCTATGACTGTAAACATTAATACATGTAAACCTTTTATGTAAGCGTTCCCCTATCTCCCACGGTACACTGTTTGGCCATTACAAATTTTTGGTGAAATGATTGGAAACACTTATGTAGAAGTATTACATTTTCTTTGATGCTGATTGTTGAAATTCTGAGTAGAATTAAGTATCAGACCCTTTGCAGTGTGAAGTAGATGTTAAAAAGGCTTCAGTGAAAATTCATTTTGAAGCATCTGAACTTTGTTCTCTGAAATGACTGCTTTATCTGTATCTAGACTGATCCTGGTTCCTATTAGTAAAACTTGAATTCCTGAAGAGAGAAAAGTCTGGAGTTTTCTCTTGTGGCTAAATTAGGTGAAAAGGAAGTAGTAAATTGTATTTTGTTTGAAATACCAATGCAATTTCTCATTTCTGATACTTACCTTTAATATTTTAGGACACATTCAACCAGTAGATGTCTGTACTTTCAGTACGCCAACCAAGCTGTTGCGCTTTGGGTTCTCAGCTATGTTTGGTTTTGGTGCAAGGACTTTGGCTTTGGCTGAGAAGCACCGTTGGATGCCCTCCAATCAACGGAAGGATTTTGCTTTCATCAAAACACTGGCAGATCTCAAGTATGCCATGAGCTGTTATTTTTCTAGCATTTCTCATTTTCTTGAGGAAAATGTAATAATTAATGTGGTAAAAATATAGACAGCAGTAGTTTAGCTGTCTTAATTGCAGACAGATTTAACTCAGATGTGATGTATAACCCTCTTACAAATTAAAGAGGAGATAAATTCTGCATATTCAGCATCTCGTTAAAATCATCTTAACTTGGATAAAAGTCTGTCTAGCACTCAGAATATTGGTTGTCATGTTAGTAACTATCAATACTTTTCTAGGCCAGAGGAATGTGAATTATCATTTCTACCTCTACAAGTTCCGCAGGAAGACTCTCATAAGAATGACAAGTAAGTAAACCAGAGTCAAACAATTCCAAAGCTACAAAAGCGTGTCTTTGAAGATGAAACCGTACAAATTCTTAGTTTTGTTCAAATTTGATCATCAGGTAAAATAACCTTAAAAAAACACCCAAAACTTTTTGTGAACTGCAGGCTCACACACTTTGTGAAATGTTCCCTATAGACTATAAAGTCTTCCAGTCAGTATTATTGTTTTTTTCAGTTCCATTAATATCACTCTTTTCTAAAGTAGATGTTGTTTAAATTTGCTAAAAAGACTTTAAATTATTTTACCTACATTTTTTTCACTCTTTTAGAAAGAAGAGAGAGAAAATTAAAAAGAAGGGTGAGTTTTTGCTTTTATAGTTATTTAAAAGTGAACTGTAGCTGTTTAAACTGGAGTAATATAGAGTTACTCTGTTATATTTAGGTAGCAAGGATCAATGGCACAAAATTCAGGGTCACTTCCTGAATGTGAGCATTATGGCAATCCCTTGTCTGTGTTCAATGGCACCAAGAGGCTTGGCACCTAATACGAGGTCAGTAGGGGTTTAGAGAATTAGTCATGTCTATAAATTCTGACATCTTACCTTAAGACCTTGGCTTTTCTGAGAATACAGGCCTGTATTTAGGTAGTCTTTGTCCCCTCCGGAATGGGGGGAGGGAGCATGAACTGCAGCAGACTCTATAATCCCAGGAATTGTAATCAGTTTTTGGATCAGGCAAATAAGGTCAAGCAGTCTAACTAGAATAACGAGTGGATAATTGCTGTGATTAAATTAGTTGGCAAGTCTGACTTGAGTAGTAGTCATGGAGCAGTCATCTGTCATAGGATTTGGCTATGTGTAGAAACTTCTTTCTTTATTTTTTCCAAATATAAAGGTGCCCCTCATCTTCTGCTTTAGAGCCAACAGAAATGAAATAGGAATCTTTCTCCTGGTATGAAGAACTGAAATTCACACTTGTCGTGTTGTGTTTTTTGTTTTTTGTTTTTTAATTTCTCCTGAACGTGGGAAATGCTGTTTCTATGTATAAGATTTTGGGAAACAAATGAGTTATGTAATCTGGTTGTCAACATTGACTCATTTTGCCATTAGCTCATTGTCGAGAGTGTACTTTGTGGTGATCAGAACAGGTATCCAAGTGATAAATATTTGTACTTGATGTATCCAGTTGACCATTAAACAGAATAGCAAGTATGAACTTTGAAGTTATAAATGAAATATAACATGCTCCCTCAAAAAGAATGCAGAAGCTTATATTTTTATATATGTGTATCTATTAAAAAACAAAACAAAGCCCACAGCACTCGGCCAGGTTGCTGAAATGAGTCTGGTTTGTTTCATTTGATCATCATCAGGTGAAAATAGATGTGCCTTAAAAATGATCAGGTATTTTTCTTCACAAATCCTTGCTGATCTGGTAGAATTTGACTTCCTAGAAGCAATGTAGAAACAAGTGGTTTTGATGAAACTCCTATTGAGAAGTTTTCTTTGCTACAGGCATCCTGCTAAGCCTCAAGACAGTACTCTGATCCTGTCCCCTCCTAGTAACTTTCTTTGTTCAGCATTTAGTGTATTACATACCAGTCAGTAGAAACTGGTTCTTTTACTATACACTTGTCAGTCAGTAGAAACTGATGAGAAACTGACTCTTTTTCTTGTCAAAACCAACAGTTTCACCTGTGCTAGGTGGCCCTGCCTTGACAGGGGGGTTGGACTATGATCTCCAGAGGTTCCTTCCAACCCTAATAATTCTGTGATTCTGTCAAACTATTCTTTTTTTAGCTTCACTTTCTCTTTCCATCTGTTCTGGCACCTGTTTCTCAGTGACAGGGAATTTTACGACAACTCCATGCAGTTATTGCAGGTTTGACTGAGCCTGTTCCTCCCACAGTGTAGCTGCTCAGTGGATTCCCCTTTTTTGCTCTCGGTGGATTCTTTTCCCCTCTCTTTAAAAAAATAACCTTAGGAGTGCAGTCAGCCAGTAAGGTAGGAAGAGTAGACTCTTCAGACTGGTGCTTCACTTCTCATAGTGAATAGCATCTTGAATGTTGCACTAATTGTTAAGAGACTCAAGACCCATTATGAAAGCATCAGCTAAACTCAGCTAGGTTTCTCCACTCTGTGCTATTTTCTCCAAGAGGAAAAGTCTTTGCTGTGTGAAGACATTTGAAGTGGAATGAAAGCTCTGACTGCTGCCGTAACTCTAGTTAACACTAGTCTAAATTTGCAGAAACATGTCAAGATATGTTTAACTGTCTGCAGTATGTAAACCATTTAGGACATTTGTTTCTTACAGCATAGGTGTTGTGCTTTGCTGCAGGTTGGACTTGCAAAAGAATTAATGACAGTTTTTAGTCACCTCCTGAAGATAAAAGGCCATAGTGCCGAATGCATTGCCCAGCAGCATCCTGTGCCCCTCTATTGCAGCAAATATGATAAGGGGGCAACTTTTTCAATTTTACCATCGCTGTTTCCTAAATCAGCAAAGTAATGCTGTGCCAGGTGACTGATTCCATAGTTATGTACAAACTATCTTCCTGGATTGTGCTGTGTCAGAGTCTGAGAACACTCCTGATGCAGTTGTTCAATGGGGAGAGATCTGTGGTGGTAGGCTGGCAGCATTATTTCCAAGCATACATGCTGAATGAATAAATAAATATATATGTATGCATGCATATTCAGAAGATATGAAATGCATCTCTTTACAGAACACAATCTCAGCAATGATTGTCGTGTTCATTAGATGCTCTTGTTGAACATTGATTTGTCTCTATAAATTAAATGGGACTTAGGCATGATTGCATTGGGATTCAGGTTGTTAGCTTCTGAGATAAGGTACACTTGCGTTAAGGAATCTGTGAATTCTTACTAGCTCATTGTCTGACCCAGATTCTCAAAGGTGCTAAAATATCAGTGGTGACTGGATGCCTACGACCATTGAGTCTGCACTGTAGGGTCTCCTCTTGGTTAAACTCTAGTACGTGACTGTTATATCTTGTGCAAAATTCCCTTAGTTACAACTTTTATGTGCTTTGTGAAATGTGTAATTAGAACTGTACTGAGAACTGCTAACAGTTTGAATAGCGGCATAGTTAAAGATCAGGATCTTTGTTAGGGCAGCATGAATCTTAATGGCGGAGGTGAATGAACCCATAAGCAGTGGGCTGTACGATGGGGATGGGCTTGCATGCGTAATGGGAATGGCTTCATGGTATAGCTCTGTCTCATAGCATTTATGGTAACCATTCTGCTTTTCTGGAGAGAAAAGTGAAAAGATAAATCTGTGATCCCCAATGTTTAAAACCACCTGTTGAGGATAAAATAAGGGGTGATAAATTATATGTATCAGGGTCAATAAATTAAGGGTATTGATAAGGGAGTACAATTTTACTATTACAGTGTATGTTATAAATATATGGATACTATATAATGTTAATTGCATAGTTTATATTGATCTAGAGGGGGTGGCAAAAGATTTGAAAAACATTGAGACTAATTAACCTATTAAACTTCTGAATTAAAGAGTTTTCTTTTGGGACATAAATTGGTTTGCCTTTCAGGTTGAATAATGGAAGCATGGCTCTTATTGTTGTACAAAATACTTCTCGAACAGAGTTTATAAAACATCTCAAAAGATATGCCAGTGTAAAAAATCAGGTACTGTAAATTTCTTTCTGGGGATTATAAAAAGAACAGTTAATCGTGAAGATAGACATGCTGCAAGAGTTAATGTAAGCATCCTCATAAGGAGACTTAGCTTCCTGTCAGAATACATTAGCCCCCTTTTTATCTGTGTGGGTTTTTTGTTGGATTTTTTTCTTTTTAAATCACTGGACTAATACCGATTAGCCTATTTCAGCCCATCTGTTGTGGTTTAAATTGTATTTATGTTGTACCATAGTTTTATGGGTGTAAAGCCCTTTCACCAGAATAAAGGAAATGTATGCTGTATTTAAGTTTTGTATAGTACAGAGACCAAGGATGCAGACTGGGGGAGGCATCATGCAACTCTTTGTCAGAAACAGGTAAAGGTCATAATTTCAGTAGATAACTACATGCTATGCTGGTAGCAGTGGATTAAGACCATTTTTAGCAGTAAGCATTCCATTCAGTTATGAATGCTGACATAAACTGCATTTCAATATTCTGTCTATGAAGAGAAAAAGGAAGCATCCAAACACAGTATCTTATTGATGTCCTTAAGACCTGGTGTATAGCCTTAGCACACTGGTACTTGTTCAGATGTTTCAGGATTATTCCCTTTTACAAGTTGGAGTTAAGTGTTTCCATGTACTTGAGAGACAAAAAACTAAGGTTTATGTTTGAATTCATCAACAGACACAGTTTGGGGGAGAGGTGGATGGCAATTTCGTGTGACAGCACTAATAGCTGCATTTAGGAAACAGTTTATGCTTTCTGGTTATGCTTTTGGAGGAAGAATTTCCTTTTTTTCTCTGCCTTTTGTACTTAGAAATTAGCTAAGGAGATGTGGACCCTCATTTAAACTGAAGATGACCATTTACTAGAATTCTAACTAGCCTTGTTTAAGACAGGAATACAGGTAATGAAGAACAGAACACAGGAAAAGGGTTAGGGTTCTGAAAGCGTGTGCTATTTTACTATGTGCAAAATGTACCACCTCACCTACAGATTGAGAAAGTCCAATATAGGAATGCAAATGGAACACTACCATTTTTTTCTGAGGCGTTATTTAGGGTAAAAATAACATGTTAATCTGTAAATGCTAGCTGAAATACATAATGCCTCATGTGGTCAAAGCTGGAGTTAAGCATTTCCATTTACTTAAGTCCAAAAAGAAGAAAAGGCAAGCTTTCTAATTTCAAGTAATCCAGTTTGTTGCTAAGATACTACCTGTATCTTTCATCTTCATTTAATATGTGTCTGTGTTTGGTTTAGTTCAATTTTCCCTTTGTTGAGACCTACACAGTTCAAGAAGTAAAAGTACAACCGCAGGTTAAAAGTGGGCTTGATGCCAAAGAAAATACGTATTTGAATGCTGCTTCTGCAGAAGGAAACTACCCTTGGAATATAGATGGGGACTTAATGAAAGCGGCATCACAAATTCATGTTCGGTAAGGCTAATAATTATGTTTATGGACTGTATACATGTAACAGATTAGTACTGCAATCTTGTATATAGGTGTTTTACGTCTGTATATAATAAGGATGACACTAAAATTAGTTGGTGCAAATTCTGTTAAGAGTAGTACTGTTGTGCACTGCAGTGTCCCTTTTGCCATTGTTTTGGCCTCTGCCCTGTTGTCTCATGCCTGTTTTTGGAAAGGTTTATTAGAACCCACCAGGCCTCTCCTTTCTGGTGCTTCATTGGCTTCCAGCTCCACTTCTTTTTGCCACTTACTTTATCCTTCTGTTTCTTAGAAAAGAACAGATGGATATAAAGGTCTGTGCCTCCTAGAAGGAGGTTACTTTGTGATAAGGATTCCTGCTTGTAAAGCACTGTGTAAGGTTAATAAAAATGTGTGATTACTCAACTGTGGAAAACTTAGTGCTGCTTGAGAGTAGTCTCCTCTATATCTAGGATCTAAACCAGACACTATGAATACATAGGGAACTAGGAGGATTAGCAGTGGAATTAAATGGGTGGTGGCTCATTCTGCTGCAATGCCCATAGGATTATTTGGAGGCACACAGCTCAGAGTTAACAGCCTGGTATGCAAAATAAAAGGCAGATCAAGTTACAGAATATGTAATAAGTACTTCTAAAGATGACCTTATGAGAATTGTCAAAATGCAGTCCACTTGATTGTATTCTATGCAGCAGATCCATACATATTTGTTCTCTGTACCCTTAGCCCCCAAAAGCAGCATTCCCATCGCAAGAACTAACGAAATTGATATTTGACTTCCTCACTTCACAGGCTGCATCCTCAACTTATTAATCTCTATGGAGTCAACACTGATGACCTGGAAAGTTCCCAAGCAACGTGCAATTGCATATAGAAGGGACAGACTTCAAGTTCTGCATTAAAGCATCCTTTTCACACTTCTGTACACAGCTTTACAAGGTCCCAGTCACTCACTGAATTCAGTTGCTGTAGCAGAAGCTTAACTGGGATGTTTGTAATATTTCCAGTTTTAAATTTTTATCAAGTTATGTATTTTTAACAGGTTGTTTTTATCTAGAACAAAACTGTTAACAAGAAAAAAAAATGAAAACTGGTTATATTGGTCTATTTTAAAATTTAGGGTTGAGAAGTGGCCGTTATATTTTTTTTTCCTTTAAAATAATTTTGGATTTTGTAATAAATTTCATGTGATATACTTTTAAGTCTGCTGCTGCTATCCATGTTGTCAGGTAACTCAGTTCAAATAGAGCTGGGGAGTGGATGTATGGTACCAGTTCCTGCTGAAGAACAGTGTCAAAATATAGATTTGTTTATATTTTTAAATTGAGTACTTCCATTTCTAGTTAGAATTTTTAATGTTGCCTTAATGTATTTGCTTTCAAATAGTTTCCAGTCAAACAGTAATACAAAAGAATATGCTCATATCTTATATGGCTTTTCACTTGTTGAAATATATTTTGAAGAGTACTCATTGTAAAAAATAAATATTTAAAAGTATTTTCTCTTCCCTAGAACCAAAATGATATTCAGCATAGGGTTGGGGTTTTTTTGCTGCTGAGAATAAAGTTATGATAAATAACTTAAGAGTTGACTTAAATTTTTATAATTTCCTTATATGGCATAAATAATTTTTATGGGGGTTTGTATCTTATTAAATATTTAATACAATTATTTGAGATGCCAGTAACTTCAGATTATACTCTTTCTGGGAACTGGATTTCTGTAAGATGACAGAAAGTAGCATGTAAATAAGTAAGTTTGTCTGTCTGCTGGACCAGTGGGATAACAAACATTTCCCTTCTCACTTGTGTACAAATTGTTCAGAAGCCAGATCACAATGGTATGAAAGCTGCATTGTCTTGGGCCAAGAATGAGTTGCTTTAAGTTCTTTTTTCAGTCAGCGGTCAACTATAATGTGAAATCCAGTCCTTTAAGATTCTCTTAAATCAAGGGACTAAGCCTTAACCTGGCAGCTATAGCTATTTTATTTGATTTCAAATACTACTTGTGAAAAATTCTTACCTCTGATAGATATGTAAGAAAGACAAAGTGATGCACCTAAAGTATTGCAGATGACTTTGTGCCTCCCAAGAGCAAGCTGTTACTTGTTGGAAATATTATGCTGTTTCTGTGGACAAACCTGGCCAATAGTAAGAGCCAAATTCATAGACAATTAAATGCTTACTTCATAAGTAATTAATTACAGGATTCTTATACCTAGTTCTCCTATTTGCATGGAAGTTAGCAGCTCCAGAATAGGATCACGGCATCCTTTTGGGCTTGACCTGGCAGGTCCAGCATTGAGATCAGATCTGGTTACAGAGCTTCATCACGTCTGGCAATAAAACCTCCAAGGATGGAGATGACAACGACCCTGCTCCCCTGTTCTGATGCCTGTCTGTCCTTGGGAGGAAAGTGGGTTTCCTCATGTCCAGTTGGAACCCCTCATTTCAGTTTACACCAGTTCTCTGAGTCGCAGTGAGTACTCGCTAGTTAAACTACTATAATTAATGCTATAGTACACTGAGTATTTTTAACATTAAGGTAATTAAAACTGAACTTCCCAAAGTTGCCCAAGAAAGAGATTCCAGCTACATGTAGTAATTTAACTGTTATTACATAACTGAAAATCAATAAAATAACTGAAATTCCAGAAGAAACAGCATTCATGTGGTTAACTTGAGTTCTTAATAATAAAAAGAAACTGAGTGGGTTTTTTATAATCTTGCTACTATTAGAACATTGTACATTCATTTTTTTGTCAGCCTGGTTTATGAAAGCTAACTGAAATTTGCTTCTTATCCTTAAACAGGCAGCCAACATTTTATTATTAACATGTAAATCTGAATAGGAAGTATATAATTTCCAAGGCAACATTATCACATGTACTGGCATATCTTTGAAATAGTTCACATAAATAAAATGCTTTAGTTTCACTTCTTTGCTTTGTTTGCATTAAAAAGAATGTTAATGCTTCTTCCAGTACTTGAGGTATAGTTTTCACAATATGCTGTAATATCAAACTAATTTCTGTTCAGCAATACTTTGGTTAAAGTGCAAAAATTCACCAAAGCCATTTGGAAGATAGGCATTTTCCGTGTATTTTCATAGACTTGCAAGAAAACATTTAATTCTTCACATACTTTATTTTGATTTTTGTAAAAAATATATGCACATTCATTTGTCCTTACACTGCAGAAGATTAAAAAAATTACTTTAGAGATCCACATCTTTGGCATCAAATGAAGTGAAAAGAAATTACAAAATGGTCCCCAATACTTTTAGAATCTGTGGATATTGGCTTTTATGGCACCAAACACCCTATTAGCAGAAGTGCTTGTTAAAGGCACTCTGTATTGCTTTTGAGTCTCAGGCTAAGTCCTGTATGATGGTGCAGCTTCAAAGTGTATGTACATACTACATTCAATTTTCCTTGCAGTTCAGAAAGACATCAAAGGCATCCCAAGAAAGGCGCTATTGCATCCGGCTGCTGCAATAGATTCAGTTATTGAAGAAGTTCTGCAGCTGTACTGGGGAGCAAAGTAACATTTTTTCTTTTCCCCTGGATTGTACTATTTCACCAAAGCTAGGTGGCAGTGCAAACTTATCTACCTGAAGAAACTTCCTGTAGTAGCAGAGCAGTGCTTTGAACCATGTCATTGAATTCAGTCATTTGCCTTTCTGCTGAGTGACTCCTGAGGATGCCTGTTTGGAAGGTATTTATCTGACAACATCACAGGAACCCAAGGTAGCTCTCCAAACAGCTTCTTTATTAAGTAATTTCAGCTGGCACATCTGAAGATAAAATTTGGCCCAGCAAGGTTGGCCTTTGGAGTACTTTTGGTATGTGGTTCTGTTCTGTCATCATGTGAGCGTGACTTTTTTTCTCCCAGGTCCCAGAAGAATGCCAATACTAACTACTACTATGCTAAGTACTATAGAAAAATCTTCAAATAAATAGAAATAAATACTTGCTTTAAAAAAACCCACATAGAAATATTTCATTGGAGAAGTCCAAAACATCATGGCAGCAATACCTGAGGAAAAGACGGAACAAGTAATTCTGTCATGCTTGCAAGTACCATGTGAAAGATGGCTACAAATTACGATCTCCAATACAAATCTCTTTCTAACACTGAGAGAGGATTCTGTGCTGCATCTCCAGGCTACCCCACAGAATTCCCTGCTCTAGACTGCCTTTGACCTTCCTGGTTCTGCCTTGCCTAGGTGTCTAAGTCTCTGCAGTGTTATGGCTGTGCCTGTGAAGCCAAAAAGCTTATGAGGTTCCCTTCAGACAGCTTCCAATAGCTGTTTCCTACATTCTTGTGCTCTGCTTGCAGTCCTCCTATTGTTTTAAGCTAATTTACCCTTGTAAAATTGCCAAAGCAAGATACAGGAGGATTTCTTTTTGAATGGCTAATTAAAAAAATATTAAGACTTGAAAATTAATAGAATAAGTTGTGCTGATGTGTCTGAGATCTTATTTTCCAGGACTGGCAAAATGTGATTACCTTCTAGAAATTATTCTTTCTGGTAAGTAATTCTTCTCCTCTTTATCTTTAGTGTTGTCTGTTTGAAACCAGATAGATATATGGCATTTCAAATATTACTCTAAGACTTCAAAACAAATTGGTTTAACATTTTCATATTAGAAAAGCAAGAGTGCTCTAAGGTATAGTCCTCCATAGAGTTCAAGGAAACAAAATGCATTTTGTAAGAGCAAGTGAGCTCAAGACCAATTTCTTGTTTCTGATGTTTCTCCTGCAAATTAACTTGAATCTGAAAGTCTTCATTTCAAAATCAAACATTTATTTGCCATCTTAGCCATCTTTGTTCCCACTTGTGAAACTCCAGCTGTCTCTTCTGTTATTGTCTTGAGGGACTTGTTTGTATTGCCTTTTGAAAAACCCAATCTGAAATACAAAATTTTGGGAACTGTTGTCAGCAAATCTGAGTTATCAAATCTA
The DNA here is from genome assembly GCF_033815535.1 of Pezoporus flaviventris. Taxonomy (NCBI): domain Eukaryota; kingdom Metazoa; phylum Chordata; class Aves; order Psittaciformes; family Psittacidae; genus Pezoporus; species Pezoporus flaviventris. The sequence continues at coordinate 43,692,054 of NW_026892549.1, read as the reverse complement.
AACCATAAAAGAAGAACTAAAATAAAATGCATATATGTGGTATTTGCCCTTGCTTTGTTGTAACAAGTAATCAAGTGATACTCTTCAATCAAAAAGTGGGTTTGCTTTTTCTTTTACTTTTTGGGAGGCTAATACTCTCCTGCAAGGAGGAAGGACGTGTGGGCTTGTGACCTGTAACAGTCCACAGAATCCGGTATTATTTTAAATATGAAATGGAGATAAAACTTCCCTGTTAAATTTGTTTCACTTTTATACTTCCCTGGGAAAAATGATGGATGGAGGAAGTCTGTGGATAGAGAAGTTAACAATTTCTTACTCGCTTTTTAGCATTTATGTTGCAGTTTAAAATTTTCAGCTTTTTATTCTGGCGTGAAACAGTGTTGTAGACTATTACTCATCACGTGTCAAGTGGCTTTCAGTGTGGAGCACCATCCCACAGAAATGATCCACTTGATATCATTAAATAATATAAATCAGTTGCAAACATGAGATGCCATACAAGTTACAGGACAGGGTTTGTGTGGTGTTGGCTACCAGAAGATGCAGAATGCATCTACATAAGATGTAGAAGATACAGGATAATGGAAAAGTATTTTGAAAAAAAACACAAGTTGCAGAAGGAATTATGTTTCTTTAGAAAGGAGAGATAGCAATAAAATATCATTTATCATTTAACCTGCATTAACAGCTCCAAAGATCCACCAACGGTGAATTCCTGACTTGAGAGCAACCGAGAAACACTGAAAACCTACCTTCCATAATATAAATGAAAGAAGCAAAAACAAGGCAACACCAACTATTAAGCCTGTTCCAATTATTAGCACAGTAACACGGTATTTGGGCATTTGGTGATGCACTCCTTCCAAATAGACCTGAAAAGCAGAAAATAAAATCAGTTCTGATATTTTTTTTTCCCCCCTGAAAGATACTAAAACAAACTAGGAAAATGAATTACATTCTTAAGTAATCAAGACCATATTCATTGGCTGGGCATAGATTTGTATAGAATTCTACAATTTTATCACAAATCCATGAAAAGAATTTCTTACGTATGCAACTTGCTTGTCCTCATGTAGTTCAATAACTTTTGCATTTTTTTCTGGTGAGGCTGTTGCTCTTACTTCAAGCTTCAATGCTGATGCATCATCCTAATTAAAAAAAAATAAAAAAAATCCTGTTTTTTAAAAAATAACTTCAACACATTAATTCCTGCCCAGTAAAAATGGTAACACAGCTGCTCACAGAAACAGAATCTCACACAAACACACAGTGGTGCTTTTTTCTGATCACAAAACAAATTAGTACCAGGAACTGGAACAAAGCCCAGTTGGATTTTACTTAAACCCACATCTATGCTGCTTTTCTTAGAAAAGTACAATTATGGGTTGAAGTTAAATCCCAATCCTACACAACCCAGCCAGAATGGACAAAGTAATACATACTAAATAATAAAGTGATAATCTAAAATACATATTTTTCAGTGGTTTTCATTTTTCATATATCACCTTGGGGCTTAACATGGAAAAAATAATAGGTTTGGATTTGGATTTAATCATACTGTTTACAAAAATATATTAATACCTAGAATTTATATACAGAGAACACTGCAAATAAACCTTGAAATATTCTCCTTAAGTATGAGACGTTACCATTTCTAAAAGTGAAGGAGTTGCCTCTAGATGCAACTGAATGGTTGCTTCTTTTCCACTTTCCATGTTTCCAAGCTTGCAATATATTTGTAAGCAAAAGTTGTCATTTTTCATGCAGTACTGTAGAAGGGAGGGAAGAGTAAAGCTTCAGTTTATCAGCATTTGTCATCTTGATATTAAAGGCACTTAGGAACTATGTAAAACAACCTCCCCCCCCCCGGTTTGTTCCTGAAAAGTCAGGGTGGTCGTCATTCACCACTGTCAATCCACAGGTGTTAAAGGAACAGTACAAGGGACCAACTGAATTGTTACTGAACAATTTCATTTTTCTTAAAAATGCAAAACTTTTTAGACTGAAAAAGAACAACTGTCACAATTTGGTTATATGCAGGATTTTTTTACCCTGTTATGTCAAATTAGCTTTTATCAAGAATAATAAATGACAGTGTCTATATTATATCCAGTATAAATAGTGTAACTGATTGTACACTGACAGCTAGCAGCATTTCTCTCATGCTTGGATTAGACAAAAAAAGCAAGCCTGTACATGAGTATATTCCTTGTCCAAGACTGCACTGCCCGAGTTCTGATTTGATACTCTAGTGCAGGTTATCTCAAACACTGGTTGATGTTCCTTGTACTGTGCTTACTTGAAGTCCCTAATTAACATTTTAAAGTGTCCAGCTTCTTTCTAAGATGAAAATGTTAAACAAAACTGTACTTCATCAAATACAGATTGCAGGACACAGATGTCTATGAGAACTAACCCTCAAAATACAACACTAGAACAGCATTTCTGGTTTGGACTACTACATAGTCAAGTCTCAAATCTCCAGCAGGGTCTGTAAGTAGGTATACAGAAGGATGAGCATGGACAGGGCAGACATGTACAATATTCTTCCAGCCTCCCAAATAGTTTTATTAAGAACGTCATGAGCCAAAAAATATTTCCTTATATTTTTAAATTTTTAATGACTTTCAGTTCCATTCACTTGTATAGCCTTCCTTGGAATTCACTTATTAGCATTCACAGCACCCTTCTGTAAAAAGTTCCACCATAAGTCCTACTTTTGCCTTTTTTTTTTTTTGCTTTATGTTTTTAAATAACTTGGCTCCCATTTTTGACAGTTGATGGCACAATTTTGGTGTGAAGAAACCAATGAATATTTGATCTGCATACTTCATGTAATTAAAATTATGACTCTTTCCCCCCCCCCCCCCATGCATAATTTTTGATTTGAATTTCATCTGCCATTCTGTTTGCCCACTCATTCTGTTGCATAAGCCTTTGGAAGTTCTTTGTAGGTGACTGTCATCTAAACTGACTTCAGTGATGTGTCATTAATCAACTCTGTCATCCAAGCTCTCACCTCTTTCACTGAAGTTACTTATGACTATGCTGAGTGTATCACAGGTCCCACCACAAATCCTTGAAAGAGATACTGTTGTCTTAAGGCTCATTCATGCAGTCATTTACTTCCCACTGATGCTAAGAGAGAGAACTTACCATTTGTCTCTTAGCAGACTTTGAAAAGAATGTGACAACATCCTTTAATATGTTTTCATTTTTTTCTGCCACACTACAGTTTCTGGAATATTTATTATAGGAGCACTCTCCAACTGTTGTCTGGAAACAAAAACATCATCATCATTGTTAGAATTTAAACATCAGATACTAAGCAGAATACAGATTTCTGAAAGGCCAGAAGCTCAAAAGGAATGTAAATTCTACCTTCAGAATTATAAAATACATGGGGCTGAAGAATATCCTGTTCACTCTGCTTCACTATAGCTAAGAACCTGAGCCTGTATTAGTACCTAGTTCTGCTGTGCCGTTTCTCTTTTTCATAGAATTGATATGGCTAATAAAATTATATCAAGTAACCTGTGCTTACCTTGATATCCAATGTGTTGAATAATCTGAAGTTACTGGGTGGAAAAGCATTAGGTATCATTATTTCTAAGGTTGTATTTGGAGCCATGCTTGGTCCTGCACTGATAACCTTGAGGGGAAGAAAGTTATAAGGAGTGTAAGTACATAAAACCTAACAGAATGGGGTAGCACTTGAATTGCTGTGCTGTCATGAAAGTGGATTCTGGTAGGAGTTGTAACATTTTGCTTTACTCATTGTGTAGGTGTCCTGAACTCTTCACTCCTCTGCACCCAATGAGCAAGCAGTGCTAATCTGCGATGCTACTTTGAGGTCATACAGACCACCTTCCAGAATACGCAACAGGAACTAGGAGAGATTAATGTTTAACTCCTTCTTTTAAGCCACTGGAGACAAATCTGATACCTTACAGATCCTCTTATAAGGAGCTCCTAGTTCCTTTTTCTTACCATAAGTTAATTATTTTTAAAGTATTAAGTAATGAAAGAATTGGCAAGTCAGAACTGCTCTAGCTCTTTCAGACCTGCTTCTGCTAAGCATTTTTATTCTGACCACTCAGTGGAAGATTATCCAGACCAGAAAAAGCATTTAAAGAGGGACTAACAGCTACTTCCCATCACTGATGCACAGAAGTTGCTCACCATTCCCTTGTACTCTTCACCACTTCCCTTAGTGACTGTGCAGATTGTCTTTAGATACACTGGAAATCTAAGTTTTAACCTTCAAAACAAGGATAATAGGGTTGACAAGGGAGAACTCTTACATGGAAAGTGAAGTTGATACTCTCCTTCATACACGTAAGTGGGGAATCTTTCTCATTTGTTCCATAAACAAACGAAGCCGGTGATACGAATCTACAATAGTTTAGAAGTTTTTAATTAATATAATTGCTAAAAATCATTAGCTTAACTTTCTGCTCCGTGGTATGTCCAATAAGATAGGTTCTAAGGAAATACACAAGTTTGCATGTAAGTAAATCTAGGAACACTGAGTAGAAGTCCTCTATCTTTGTGCTTTTTCCTCTTTAAAGGACAAAAGAAAAATAATTCAGAAGTAGTCATAAATCCTCTTCCAAACCTATACCACACAATACACCCAGAATATGGTCTGAGGATCTGCTGTGCTGTTATTAAATACCTTTCAATAAAAAAAAAGTTCCAATTCTTAAAAAAATATTAGTCTGTTAAGAGACAAGATCAAAGCACCACAGATATCACTGGTGTCATCTCACTGTACTGGAAAGAAGATGCTAGAAGTGTATGGGTCAGACCCCAGGATAGCTGTGCCAGTTTATTAACCAGGAATTTTCAGCTGAACCACACTTCTGCTAAAAGCTTTGTACAAGGTACCAAGGCAACAGTTCTACAGATATGCAGGTATAGCAAGAGCTGACTTACCCATGAGCATTTAACTCGGTCTCATATTTTAGAGGTACAGCTAAAGTTAGCGTGTTATCCAGCAACATGCTCCCATCTTCATTTTTACTATAAAAACGGAGAGAAAAATGAGTGTAACAAATGCAGCATCAAACGCTACACATTACTTCTATAAACAAACATTAAACAGACTTCCAGCTTTTTAAAACAAAAATATTTTTTTTAAAAGTAAAATTTTATACAGGCAGAAACCAGCTCATTACTTAAATATCTATTATCTGGGTTTTTTTTGTGATTTTTCTTTCTCTACAAATTTGCAACCCCTGTGCTTTCTTGCATTTGTGCTTTGTTAAGTCTTTCCAGTGTTCCCTCCTCTGTTTTCCAAAGCTAGTACTATTTTTCATTAAGCATTTTTCATTGGACTTTACCAGGTAGCATTAATGATGATGTTGAGGTCTTCTTCTGCTCTGGTAAATGAGCTTGCATCCAAGAGAAAACTAAAATCCAGCTGTAGAACAAATAAAATTTTCTTTATATTGCATTATAGTGTGCTTTAACAGAGTTAAAATAAAAACATCTTATTGAACTCATTTAGAATTTCCTGCTGTAAAAAACACTCAGAACTAAGAAAATACTTGCTTTGCGAGTCTTCTACTCCTTTCTATTGACCTAACACATCTGTTCACAGCCTTAGTCAGCTCACTTATCTAGTAAGCCAAGTACAATCGGTTGATGCATAATGCAAATGATGTTGTCCCGTAATGAATTGCTCCAGAAAGTGTTTAGGCACCCGATTTTAAAAGTAGCAGAGAGGTTCCGACACCAACGTAATAAAAGACATTAGTAGGAATGAAGGAGAGATTCTGAGAAATAAAGGTTTTTTCCCCTCCCTGAAAAGCCTCGTAACATATTCAGGGTTTCTTTAAAGCTGGAACTTCATACATAGCCATACATAGCTTACCTTTGATTTCTGATCTACATATAAACAACCAACGCTGCACTCAAGTTTCACTGCATGAATTTCTTTATCTAATACATCACAATGTATCTGTTTTTCTTCCTAAAACAAAGGACAAGTTATTAATGATTAACACCTTTTTTTTCCTCCCCCCACATTTCACAATACATGCACATGCTGAAATTGGGTGGTTTATATTTCCTTGAACTAGGCGTTTGTTATTTCACTGATGCAGATAAACACAGCATTCCTATTATTCATTACTGCTTTAATGTATCCTGTATTTATTACTGTATCCTGTTACTTCATCTTCTGTTTGCTAATAATGAAGCTAAGGCATATGCATCACACCCAGACCCACTCAAGTTTAAAGCCAACTTCTAAAAGGTGTTGGGGGGATTCTACACAGAGAGCAGTTATTTTAAAAAGGCAGAAAGAGAGAACAATTAGATTTGTTATTTCTTCATAAGACTGTAACTGTGAAAAATGGCAGATTCAGAGATCTTTGTGATCACTGAAAGCATGATCATCACACAAGAAGTACCCACAACATAGAATCATAGAATGGTTAGGGTTGGAAAGGACCTTACAATACTGAAATACTTTTAGAAACCTTTTTTTTTTATCCTTACTGTTAGTTGTTACCATCACATCTTGTTATTGAAATGATTTAAGTCACCTGTATTGATTAAGTTGCACATGGTTTAGGTAGCTATAAATCTCAGAAATTAAAAACTGGAGTTTTGTCAGTTTTTTTTTGGGGAGGAGGAAATGTGTGTAGGCTGTCAGTATCTAAAGAAACTCAACAATCCATTAACATAATTTGAAAAATGTCTGGCTGAAAAGGGAAAATCTCAAAGGACTCCTGTTTGATAAATTCTTTTGTTCTTACCAATTCTAAAATTCTGATGAAATAAAGACCTTTAGGGATTTGAATGTGGAGAACAGTTTCATACGCATCATCTCCAGCATTGAGCAGAGAAATGTTCAACAACAAAGTCTTCATACTTCCAACAGCAAGATATGTTTTCTTATCATGAGGCCTATAAAAAAGTTTAATTATAATGTAAGTGAAAAGTATTTCTATATACAGCCTGCATGCAAAAATTTCCCTCCACTGCTCTTTCAGTTAATTTCATTTGGTTCTGACAAGTTCAGCTGGAGACCACTGGGAAAGTTTTCACTCAGTCTTGTAACTGAAGGTACTACACCAGTTATGCCAGTCAATTTCAGCATTGTCCTTTTTAAGGCTTGAGGTTATTATTAATGCAAGAGCAAGAAAATTGCTGTCAGACCAGTCGTGCTTCTGGCTTTTACAAGATGGGTCCTTTCCTTCACAGCCAAGAACAACAATTTGCTACTGCTAGTTTTTTCAAACATTATTTTCAAATTCACCCTTTGTACTCAAAGTATATATTGAAGTACCATGAAGCAGGTCACAAAAATGGCAAATGAACATGCCTATCTTATGATCTATGCAGTATTCTATAATCATGTTACACGTACAGACAACCTGTGGGGGGCTAAAAGTAAACTTCAGCTTGACATTAAAGTTTAATTAAGACTTGTAGAAAGGCTGCCTAGAAAGAGACATTTATCAGATATTTTGGCTGGAAACCAAAGCATTAGTCTCTAAACACCTTTGGGAAAGAAGCTGGCACTTAGAAAAGCAACAGAAGGTAAAAGCACGACATAAGCAGATAGGTTCCAAGACAAAAGCGAATTAAAGAAAAACACACCGTTAACATTTCAGTTGCTTGATTAGGTTTAGGTTAAATTTTAAAGTTCTTTTACTAGTTACATGCTTACTGTTCAGTCATCTTCTATTCATTAAAGCTAAGCTCATTAACAAGCTGCTGTCACGAAGATGCCTCCCAGCTTAACACACAAGTACACAAAAGCACCAGGTGCACATCTGGGACTACAACAAAGCTGAACTAGAGCTTTTCCCTGGTAATCATATTTCATTCTTCATTAAAAAAATGCATGATGCAGACTGGAAATTTACCAAGCAGGCCAAAATCTAAGATTTAAACAAAACATGATAGTGTATACACAAAGACTCAACTCAGTAAGTAAAGCATTACTTTAACATCCGTATTTGATTTCATTCTTTTAAGACTTAAAGTGTTTGCTTTGCTGTTCAAGGATAATGAATGCATCCTGTCTAGACAAAATAAATTAATGCTTCACAGCTAACTAGTTTTTAATCGAGATTCTAGGGGCCCAATGTAATTTAAGGTGATACTTCACACTTTATCAAGATATTTAGCCTGTTTATTTACACTGAAAATCTGCTGCTGATAACCTAATGCCAAGCAGGTATGTTGTAATCTGTTTTCCTTTCTTAGAGTGTTGAAGTCCTTACACAATTGCATCGCTAATGGCATGAATAGAAATGCTGCCGAGTCTGAGAAGTTTATGACTGCTGAAATAAAATAACCTTCAAGCCCAAGAAAATAAAAGGGCTTCAGACTCATGCTACAGGCTATGCATTAAAGTAGGCAGAAAGATACTACTCTTATTCCGAAATCTGTGTAGATGAAAATGCTTGTGCTTAGGATCACACAGGTGTGATTAATTAGCATTATGGAATTGTCAGCATCTTTTGGTGTCATTTTAGGTTGTTCAGTGTAGTATCTTGATTAAAGTAGAATCAACTTTAAAGGTGATGAATTACACAAGAAAATCCAGGTCACACACAAAATACCTAGCAAGCTGAGCTTTACAACAGGTACAATTTCTCTTTTTGCATGCAAACAACCCATGTTTCTTGCTTTGAAGGATAATATTCAAAAAAGAAAAAGGTTGACAAAATATAACTTAGACAATTAAAATTCACTCTGAATAGAAATGATGGTACATGGCTTAAAACTTTCAAAAGATGGTGCTGAACCTAAGTGTATATACTTGTTAATATTGCTTGATATAATAGATTCTGCAAGACAATAATAACTGTATTTGAATACTTTGAAAGTGCACTAATTATCTTGTATAATACAGGATTTAAATATGATGTCTAATTGGAAAGAATGGGAAAACTGAAACACATTGAAGGGTATGTCAAAAAAATTAGGGGTGTTAATGAGAAAAAAAAAGATCACAAAACAAAATTAATTTAGGAAAATGAAATCTAATTCATGTAAGGAAAGGAAGTCTGAACCTCACATAATACTCAACCATCTGGTGTCTCAATCAGCAGTATAAAACCAAAAAGATGAATAAGGAAAAAGCCACTTAATTAATTGGTAATTGAAATAATAAATATAGTAATGTCTTAGTATAAAACCAAAGTATCTTATTTCTACAGTGCAAGTACAATGTCCTCATAAGAGCAGCTGAAATAATTGACAGCTTGTCAATTTAACCATAGCTATGATGTCTACATATTGAGTACGTATTGTGCCCTGTATCTTAGCCCAGTTATATACAAAGTGTAGAATACAAGTTTGCCTTTTTGTGAAGATATATTTTATGAGCTTTAAGGTATTCTAATTAATGCAAGACAGTTCTTCAATTTTACACATTTCTGTTGCATTTCCTGGAAGATTTACAATTTTAAAATATTCTTCAACTAAACACAGCTTCACTCCTCATATCCATAGTCTACTTCTGCAAATTAAAGTTTTTAAACACACAAAGGATTAAGAAATAATTTAGATAAAATTTTACTGAACCTCTTTCAAAAGAGAATAATGAGAGCCACATTATACTTACTTTGGAAAAGCAATTTTCCCAGAAACTCTCAAGTCAGCAGAACAATTTTCTTGGGAGCAAAATCTTGCAAAAACAAACTATAAAAGACAAATAAAAAGGGGCACTTTAGTGCGTTATACATATTATAGTGACTAAAAGTATTTCCAAAGAAACCTATCACCTGTTACCCAGTACATGGAACTGGCTAATAGCTCTTGCTCCTAAAACCAATTCAATCAGGCTATGATTTGCCATTTACCAAACACATGCTGTGTCTCAGTTAAACCAGTGGGTATATGTTCAGCTGATTTTTTAAACTTAGTACTTAAGAAGTGTAAAGCATTTTAGAGAATCCAGAACTGAGGTCTGCAGTCTCTTGTATGACACAGCACATTAACTTTTGCAAGAGAGTTCCATTACACAAAGGTTACTTATCATACTGCAAATAAGGTTTGATGAGACTGGAGGCACTGTGAGTCACATGTGTCTGTGCCTTAGTTATCAGTTTGCTATAGAGCACATTTATGTCACTATATTCAACAACACCCTCTTTAACTCTGAGGTTTCTCAAACAAAATTCTGAGTGAAAATGAAAAGGAAGAAAAGAACAGATATATATCTCAGAGTTCTGAATTACATGAAGCTCACTGTTTGTTAAAAGTCCTATCTATGACCATTCAGTAGTTAAAAATTCAGAGCATCCTGACTTTCTCTTAAGTCTATTAACTAAGTTGTTTTGGTGTTGGCTTTTTTGTTTGTTTGCTTTTTTTTTTTAAGAATTTAATCTCAGAATCATTTAAGGATACAGAATACCTCCCCCCCCTCCCCGACTCTGCGGTGGAAAACCTGCAATACCTTCACAGGACTAATATTTCAGCAACATCATCAGAACACTTCAAGATTAATACCAGCAAGATTAATACTAACACAATTTTAAAGATTAATTTTATACTGGAAAGTGACTCATCCTGTGTACTTGAAAAAGAATTGATACTTCAAAGACCGAATTTCATACCTGTGTGTTCTGAGGTATATAATATTATACATTCCTGCAAGTTCTCACACATAACTTTTTTTTAAACCATAATACAAATTTTATACCAGTTCTACAAAGATTTTTTTTTTTAATGACAAATTAGGCATTTTTTTGCATACTGCTTTAATAATTAAGATCAAGGCACTAGATGCTGGTCTGGAAAATGCATTCCTTCATATGCTATGGAAGTTTGAAGCTTTTTTTTTTCCCACTGAAGATTAAAACATGAGTATTTACTTGCTGCATTGGAAAAAAAAAGGAAAACTCATACACTAACCTTGCTTACTATAACATCTTTCTCTTTCCTCTGTTGAAGAACAGGCTGAAGTGGTGAAAATTCCTGACTATTTCTCTTCTGTAGAATATGATGCCTCAGCTGATAACTTGCTTCAACATGTACAGGAGTCAAGATATCCCTTACATCTTTCTATGAAAATTGGAAACCTAATGAGTTAATCATATAAAACAAGACATGTGTGCTTATGTTTTAAAGATTATAAGGTTCCCTAGAACTAACTTAAACAGGAACATTTATTTTATTTTACATGTAAAATAATTTCACATGCCATACAGCTTACATACTTTCCCAGAAATCTTTGTCGCTGAAAGAGGTAATCAGAAACACAGAAAAGCATAATCAATCAAAGACAGCATCTGGCATTTCAGAATGGAAAATTCTTTTATTAAAAGAAGTCTTACTCAATCAGTGAACCTATTTCTGTTAATAATACTGCCTTACCCATGAAATGCTGTACTGCCCAAAGAGAAAAACAGGAAAAAGTTGGCTGAAATTGAGAAAGTTAACCAGTGGGATAATGCCAGACAAAACCCAGGGATTTTTCTGTATGAAATCAAAAGGAGTTCTCTCACAGGACCACTAAATCAGATCATGACTGCATTTTATTTTTCTGCCTCTTTGTGTCCTGTTCTGTATTAAAAAAGATTCAACTCTTCAGTAAATGACCATTTTGTACATGAAGGCTTGACTGTGTAGGAATGTTGCAGATCAGAGCCCAAACTGCCTACTTGTGAAAATTGAACAGCTTGAAGCACCAGTACTAACAATAGCAAACCTGGTTAAATTAGTCCCTAAGTGTAAGAGACAGACACTGATTGTCCCTCCACATGGCCACTACTTTAATTCTTATCTGCAAGCCTGCTTTGGCCAAATCACATATTCATAATAATTTTCCACAAGGTCTTCTCTGCATCTGCTTTGTATTACTGCCATTACACTAATTAGCTATTAATTAGTCTTTACTCAAAATACATAAAACATACTTCATCTCTTGCAAGGACTGTACTTGACAGACATTCACACTTAACTTTAGAAGCTTCATATAAGTACAGAAACCTCAATGGGTGAAAGGAGATGCTTATAATGCTATTAATTAAGAATTAAAAAGAAAATTGAATTATACAGAGAAAAAATAGACTACAGGATGTGATAAGACAAATCTTATCCTTCCTCCTACAGAAATATCTACTGAAGCTGGTACATAAGGTCAGCTGTCAGTCAAATCTCTCTTGGCTTACAAAATTCTTAAAAGTAAGCGGCAATTTGCTATTGCTCTTGTAAGTAACATTCACTTAGGTGCAATGACCAGTGGAGATGCATCTGGACTATCTTCCAATGGATAACGTAAACTTTGCTTTCTACCCTGAAGCTTTGTCATGAAGAATTGGCTTGTAATGGCAAGTAAACAAACAAACGGCAAGTAAAAGGAAGGAAGAAGAAAAATACATGGAAAACTTCTCTCCTGCAGGTTTTTGTTTGTTTTTTTTTTTTGTAGCTGTAGAGAATTGAGTCTATTTCCCAGCCTCCGTGCAGGATCAGCCACACCAATCATCTTAATACATGCTGGTTTCAAAAGGTCACAGAATTGCTACCTTGAGGATTTTAAAGAAAAGGCTAGGCAAACTAGTCCATTATTTTACTACCCTTGTTTCCCCTTACATCTAAATATTTCCTGGCCTTAATATTTCTTTAAATTCTTTTCCCCTTAGCTATGGTCTTAGAGGTTGTAAGTCTGTTTTTTTCTGTGTGTAAAAAGCATGCGGTTCCTCCGTGTCCACTGGTTTTTAGTGTTTGATTATGGTTTAGGATTTCAAGTTCTTCCCATTTATTCTCCAAAATTTTTGTTGCAATTAGCAAGCTTCTAAGAAAGAATAAAAGTGATTCAGTTTTTCTTGTCCAGTGAATGGCCTTAAAAATATCTTTGTCCTGTTTGCAGTTGTTCTTACACTCTAGATTGGTCCCTCATTCAGAAGGGTATATCAAGCATGGTTCATTTCCTCCAAGGCAACAGTGACTTTGAGACTACTATTGCAGTTAAATTCTTACTGGCTAGATTCTTAACTAGCTCCAAGTCAGTACCATCCTCTATTTAAAAGGATGGTTGCTGTTGGATCAAACTCTACTTCTGGAGAAGCCAACAGCCAACTTCCTCCTGCTGAATAGTTGGTACCATCTCTATTATTTGATGCTGGTACAAGCCTCTCTGGGTATCTGACACCTTGCAGGCCTCCAACAGCCTCCTGCCAAATGTCCACTTGCCCTGGCAGCACTTCCACCTCTGTGGCTTCTCCTGTGAATCATTTCTACTAACAGATTCCTTCTACAACGAAGCCGTCTCTACCCCTTCACAGAGAGAGTAACCACTGTCACTACTAATCTGGTCCAGATTTCAGGTTGGTATGTCCAGGAGAAAGACATATAAGCTTCTCTTTTTTGAGCAGAGGAATAGAGAAATTACTTTCCAGCACAGTGCACATTCTTATTGAACTCTAAGTTCATTCATGAAACTATCATGAGCGCTCTCTGTACCCTGTTTCTACCTGTTGATGCTCTGAGTATTTTCCTTGGGGAATGCTGCATCCCTTGCAGGATTAAAATCAAACAACTCCAAGCAAGTGTTGTTCTTCACACCCTGCTAGCCTTTGGCTGCTCACAAAAAACGCGCAAACCAGACCATACTATAAACCTGTAATTACAGACTTGCTTCTACCAATCATTTTCATTTCATTTCCTATGGATCAGGAACAGGTTCTTTCCTTATTGGGTGAGTCTACCTCACCTACTCACGGTAAAAAGGGGAGCAAAATCATATATGTACTCTTTGAAATAGCTAAAAATGACAAAATAATAAACATATTCTCTGTGTAACTACAAGTTCAAAGGTTTTGCATTAATGAGTACATAGGAAAGTTCCATCAAAAATGTTCAGCAGAAAAATATGTTAGACCCTATCTTGTTGGTTGCTCCATATAGGCCTCAATCAATGATCTGTCATCCATAAAAAGGGTGAAAAAATGTCAAAAATGCTCATGTCCTGCTTCATCACTGTGATGATGACGATTATGCACATTCTTCACTGACATAAATGATGGCAGATTGACTTCCTCACAGAAAGCTGAGAAAGCTTCAGAATTAAAATATATTAACTGTGGAATTTATAAACAGCAATATTTTACTTCCAAAATTATGCGATGCAATTGTAAACATAATTGATTCTTTTACAGCAGGTGTGCTTTTCAAAGGAGAACAAAGGATTTACAGGGTTATACATACTCAAAATTACATTACCCTCATAAATGCTGGATGATCTTTGCAGGCAGTATTCTTGCTGTAAATCTTTACATTTCCTGAGATTGTATCAGATGTTCCATTGGAGGAAAAGTAAAATCTTGCTTGTGTATCTACTCTTCGGTTCACATCAACACTCAGATTATAAAGCAGCACTGCAAAATAAAATAAAGCAGTCCAGGGAAAATAAGTTATAAAAACTTATAAAAAAGTGTTATAATTTTCATGAATTTATGATAGAAATCACATCTTCTGACTCACTTCCTTAAGTTATGTTCTGTAATATGAAATGCTCTGCTTAAAAACTCTGACACAAATCCATACTTAATGAACACTTCTAGTCCTTTGAAAGTTGACTGCATCATGACTGATCCCTGAAACGTGCTTTTACATCAGGGTTAGTTTTGTCAAATTATATTTATAGTTTTCTACCAGAATCTATATAAAGAAAACCTGCTCCAGTTACTTACAGGGCCGACATTAAATTTTGACAAAACATATTAAGTCAGCAGACACTGATGAATACTGTTTAACTTCACAGTTCTTTTCAAGTTAACATGAACAGACGTGGTGGGACAGCTCACATGACTGGAATATAGTCATGGAAGGCTATGTCCTTTTCAGGAAAGACAGGCCAGCCAGGCGGGGTGGTGGGGTTGCTCTTTATGTGCGGGAGGAACTACAGTGCACCGAGTTCTGTCCAGGGACAGATGATGAGCGAGTTGAGAGTCTGTGGGTGAGAATTAAGGGGCAGGCTGGCAGGGGGGATACTGTTGTAGGTGTCTGTTACAGACCACCGGATCAGGGTGAGGAAGTTGACGAGGCCTTCTACAGGCAGCTGAGAGCAGCCTCACAGTCACAGGCCGTGGTCGTCGTGGGGGATTTTAACTTCCCTGATGTTTGCTGGAAGGACCACTCGGCAACCCAGCCACAGTCCAGGAGGTTCCTCCAGTTTATGGATGATAACTTCCTCCTGCAAATGGTGGATGAGCCGACCAGGAGAGGAGCGCTGCTGGATCTCATCCTCACTAACAAGGAGGATCTGGTCGAAGCAGTAAGGGTTGAGGGCTGCCTTGGTTGCAGCGACCACGAGATGGTGGAGTTCAGGATCTTGTGTGGCAGGACTAGTAGAATACCAAGTAGAATTGCAACCCTGGACTTTAGCAGGGCAAACTTTGGCCTTTTCAAGCAATTGCTAGGGGAAATCCCATGGGCAGGGCTGCTTGAAGGTAAAGGGGCCCAAGATAGTTGGTTGACATTCAAGGACTGCTTTTTCCGTGCTCAAGATCGGAGCATCCCGACACGTAGGAAGTCAAGGAAGAGGGCCAAGAGACCTGCGTGGCTAAATAGGGAATTGCTGGGTATGCTCAAGTGGAAGAGGAGAATTTACAGGTCATGGAAGGAGGGGCTGGCCACTTGGGAGGAATATAAGACTGCTGCTAGAGGATGTAGGAAGGCAGCTAGGAGGACTAAGGCATCCTTAGAATTAAACCTGGCAAGAAGGGTCAAGGACAGCAAAAAGAGCTTTTTTAAATACATGGCAGACAAAACTAACACCAGAGGCAATGTAGGCCCACTGATGAACGGGATGGGTGCCCTGGTGACAGAAGATAAAGAGATGGCAGAGTTACTGAATGCCTTCTTTGTCTCTGTCTACTCTGCTGCAGGCAGTCCTGAAGAGCCCTGTACCCCTGAGACCTTAGATGAAGTCAGGTCAACGGAGCGGTTTGCCTTAGTCGATGAGGAATGGGTTAGAGACCAGTTGAGCAATCTGGACATCCATAAATCCATGGGTCCAGATGGGATGCACCCGCGGGTGCTGAGGGAACTGGCGGAAGTCATTGCTAGACCACTCTCCATCATCTTTACCAAGTCTTGGGAAACGGGAGAGGTGCCTGAGGACTGGAGGAAAGCAAATGTCACTCCAGTCTTCAAAAAGGGCAAGAAGGAGGACCCGGGTAACTACAGACCGGTCAGCCTCACCTCCATCCCTGGGAAAGTGATGGAACACCTTATCCGTGGTACCATCTTAAGGCATATCAAGGATAAGAAGATTATGAGGGGCAGTCAACATGGCTTCACCAGGGGGAAATCATGTTTAACCAATCTCTTAGCCTTTTATGAGGAAATAACACGGTGGATGGATGATGGCAGAGCGGTGGATGTGGTCTACCTTGACCTCAGCAAAGCATTTGACACAGTCTCCCACAGCATCCTCACGGCTAAAATGAGGAAGTGTGGACTGGATGATCAGGTAGTGAGGTGGACTGCGAACTGGCTGAAGGAGAGAAGCCAGAGAGTCGTAGTCTATGGGGCTGAGTCTAGTTGGAGGCCTGTAACTAGTGGAGTGCCTCAAGGGTCAGTACTGGGACCGGTATTATTTAATATATTCATCAATGATTTAGATGAGGGAATTGAGTGTACTATCAGCAAGTTTGCTGATGACACTAAGCTGGGAGGAGTGGCTGATACGCCAGAAGGCTGTGCTGCCATCCAGCGAGACCTGGATAGGCTGGAGAGTTGGGCAGGGAGTAACTTGATGAAATATAACAAGGGAAAGTGTAGAGTCCTGCATCTGGGCAGGAACAACCCCAGGTTCCAGTATAGGTTGGGGAACGACCTGTTAGAGAGCAGTGTAGGGGAGAGGGACCTGGGGGTCCTAGTGGACAACAGGATGACCATGAGCCAACACTGTGCCCTTGTGGCTAAGAAGGCCAATGGCATCCTGGGGTGTATTAGAAGGGCGGTGGTTAGTAGGTCGAGAGAGGTCCTCCTTCCCCTCTACTCTGCCCTGGTGAGACCGCATCTGGAGTATTGTGTCCAGTTCTGGGCCCCTCAGTTCAAGAAGGACAGGGAGCTGCTGGAGAGAGTCCAGTGCAGGGCAACAAAGATGATTAAGGGAGTGGAACATCTCCCTTATGAGGAAAGACTGAGGGAGCTGGGTCTCTATAGTTTGGAGAAGAGGAGACTGAGGGGTGACCTTATCAGTGTCTATAAATATATAAAGGGGGAGTGTCACGAGGACGGAGCCAGGCTCTACTCAGTGGCAAACAATGATAGGACAAGGGGTAATGGGTACAAACTGGAACACAAGAGGTTCCACTTAAACTTGAGAAGAAACTTCTTCTCAGTGAGGGTGACGGAACACTGGAACAGGCTGCCCAGGGAGGTTGTGGAGTCTCCTTCCCTGGAGACATTCAAAACCCGCCTGGACGCATTCCTGTGTAACATTATCTAGGTGTTCCTGCTCCGGCAGGGGGATTGGACTAGATGATCTTTCGAGGTCCCTTCCAATCTCTAACATACTGTGATACTGTGATACTGTGATATAAGTTTCAGAGCACTACTGATGTATTACTTCTTAATCTCTGCCAAAAGCAGAGTTAGGATATCTAGAATTTCCTCTAGTCTTTTCTCTTTCAGTTCAAAGCCACGTTCAAATCCAGCCAGGCCAATCCAGTCTGACTGCTCATCTTCCACAACGTATATGAATTTTAAAAGATCCGAACTTGAAACTTTGCAGTTCATTGTTTGATGTGTTCTCTGTAATGTATTCCTAAAGGATATTGTATATTTTCATACAGAACATTTTAAAAATTTAATTTTATATACCATGTACTTGCAGAGCTGTTTGTAGCTTACAAATAGCTTATGTGCCAAGTAGATTAAAAGCACCCAAGCAATACAATCAAATTTAGACAGTACATTATTTTAAATAAGTTCACCATGAATATGCCCTCCAACAGGTATCGCTTCAAGCAATGTCAGTTTGTGCCAAAAGCAAAATATGCATTATATAAAATACAAGATATATTTTTCAGGACTTATGGTAGGACTCCCTCTTTTGCATAATGTTCCATAATTGTATGATCAGGTGCTTGATATGCTTTATGAAGGGAATGTTTTTTTCTCTATTACTAAGTGGAAGACAGTGGTCCTACAGTGGTCCCATACGGTTTGGTCCATATCTTTCTTTCGTCCATAACTGCTTTTAGAGGACATGGGAGTATCATGCTGAATAATCCATTTGATTCAACATTAAGACATTCACCCACCATTAATTCCCTGCCTAATTGCAAAGCAACAGCCCATACTTTTGCATGTGGAAAGCTCAGACAAGCACTCCTGTTGAGTCCAGTGCAAAACAAGAATACAGTCCCAGGGCAACTATGTAAAAGAAAGCGTTCACAAAGTAAGTGTGCTCTTATTCTTCATGAACCCTAATAGGATACGATTTCATTCAAAAGCCTGTCAAAATGTTGGTCCTAGTTCTTATGGTGCTATGAAAGAGACCATCTAAAATGGCATCATTACCACCTTTGTTCAGAAGCATGAGTGTGAATCCAATCACACCACTTGCTAAGTAAGTTAATTCAGGTACCTGAATTAACCTATGATGCTGCTGCTTTAGCAGTGCTGCAAAAACTATGTGAAAATATTATTGCATGGTTGTGCACAGCCCCAGCTGAACTCTTTCCGTCACAATGTAGCTAGCTAGCTAGCTAAAAATTAGTCTTTGTTTGTCTAAACTGGTTGCCATAAATATTTCAGATTAAATAACTGTTGCAATAGACAACTTGGAGTTCCACCTTCATCCTCACAATATCTCACCCTTTTAACATCACTAATTAATGGTCCACAAAATACGAGTAACATTCTGTAAATAGGTTAATTTAAATTGAACACCTATGCTGGACTTTTTTTCCAGGTAGCTTACCAATATATCCAGGCACTTCTCGTCCTGTATAGGTAAAGCATATCTTCAAATTCATACAGACTGCAGGCTGGTCATTTTCCATGCAGTTTAAATTAGTTCGATTTATTGAACTTGGATGTTTTAAAGAAGCGTCAACAATTACCACTGGTTTTGTTCTAAAAATAGAAAAGAGTTAATGTTCACAAAACACTTCCGAAATAGTTTTCAGAATCTCTGACAGAAACTATTTTTGTCTTTTATAATTTTTTAAGCTATCTGTTTTTTTCAGACAGCTTCAAATAGCTGCGTGCACATTATCTGCTGCCTCAAGAAGTTTCAAAATTGTATCCCCCCCCCCCCCCCCCAGGGTGCTTACTTAAATGTTTCAGTAGTATTCTAGAGCCTAATGCCCAAAGTTCAACACACCAAGAAGAAGAATATCATGATATACCAGTGTGTTTTATCAAATTACATTTAAAAATACAGTTAAATTGTATAATCTTTAGAAGCATGGAAATTTAGCAATCTCACCTCAGCACCACAGCAGAATCTGAGAGAAATGCACCAATTGCTACATCTGCACACAAAAAAAATAGATCAATAAGCATAAGTTGTCAACAAGAATTACTTCTCAGTTACAAGCATTTTGGAGCATATTCATCTTTTGGTCAGCATTAAAGCACCATTTGTCCTCTATGTATTAGAAAGCATATGGTAATATTCAAAGCTGTTCTCTGTCTAGAATTTGATCCCTCCAATACTTGTCCACTGTCTATTAATGCTATGTGCTAATTTGCTGGACTTGCAGATATTGGTAATACGATGATTTGAGGATGCAACTCCCAAACCAGTAAGCAACAGGTGACCTGACAGCAGGCTACCTGCATACTACTTCTTAACCAAGCATTACAAATTAATCTGGATAGCTTTTCTGTTAGCAGAGCCAGAACATACAGTTCATCATCACTTTATGTTTTTACAACCTCAGGGGCAGGCAACACCTGACCTGACATAATGCTTCTCTGCAAAATGACATAATTTGACAATAAGCTTAATACAGTTGTACACTAAGAACCAGCTAAATTATTTTTACACCAAATTAGCACTTTGGTGTCATGCCCACAAGAACTCCACAAGAGTCTTAATCCAATGTTGTGAGCCCCAAGTTAGGTTAATGCATTGTTCATGCAAACTGAGAATCAAGTTGCTCAGTGACTCCTAGCAAAATCCAGACTACGTGAACACAGAAAGGTTTTTTAGGTTAGCACACTGGGCTGGACAGCAAACATGCTTCCAGTGCCCAAACTGTTGTGACATGAGCGATGAGATGGCTGCATAAAGGTAAAAATTACACTTTTCTTCCTCTTGTATACTATTACCTTACTGCTACATCATTCTCAGTCCTTAAATAATAGCTAGATGCCCATCAAAACCACCTCAGCTATAGCTCTTTTTCTTTTTTTCTTCTCAAAAGGGATCATGTAATATGTCACCTTAGTAACAGATTTTGATTTTGTTAAAATAACAAGTAGCATGGTAAGGTTGTTCCCCATGAATCTCTATTCTTTTAAAAATGAAAAATAAACAGACTTGTTTAATTTACCTTGATAACCGTTGTTATCTACATCAATTGCACTTGCTATGGATTGTCCAAACATGCTTAAAGAACTACCGAGTTGATGTCCTTGTATTCTCTGAAAAGGAAAAAAATAGAAGGGAAAATTATTCTTGGAAAGCTAACCTGAGTTACAATTTCCAATGAAAAATGTTGGCACAACCTTCCTGCTGCTGAAGACAGTTACATGCTTACCTGTGAAAGTATACCTCTGAAAGTAATATTCCTCAATTACTGCCAAGTGTTATATCCCATAAATTCTATCTAAGGCCTCCAAAACAATTATTTTTTCTGTTACAGATTAATTCTGAAGTCTTTTAAAGTACCTTAGATGGTCTGAGTGCTAAATGGAGAACCCTCTTGAAACTGAAGGTTTTTCTGGACTGATTATTTTTAATTGAAAAATTGTACCTGTGAAAATGATGGTGTTATTCCATCTTCCCTGCCATTGTATATATAAATAACCCCTTTTAGATCATCTTCGTGTGGAGCCCCAATTGCTACATCTGTGGAAAAACAAACAATTATCAGTTGGTTAGTCAAAAGTATCATGGTCTTCAAAAAACAACCCAAACAAGAACACTGCTCCCACCCCCTAAAGAAAACACACCACAACAAAAAAAACAACCCTTGTTTGAATTCATAGAACTATGATGATTTTCCTGCAATCTGCTATTCCCATATGGATTAAATCACTGAAACACAAAAAGTACTCTTACTACGCTGCCTGAAATGAACCATTTATTTTAACACGAAATGTCCTTAACAGCTAATAACAGGCTTGAACAGGCATTAAATAAGGAAATGAAGGTAGCTGGTTTGTTCAAAGGGATACGTTTTGTGTCTAGCAAAATTTCTTTTCCTACTGCCACTCTCAATATTTGCTTCACTACCTCCAACCCCAATGTTTTTGCTCCCTTAAAAAGGTAATCCACCTGTTTGCTCCACCTCCCCCCTGCAGTTTCAGAATGCCAATTTTATATTATGTTATCTGTCATACATCTACTTTGCTTTGGTGCTATTAATTTGATTTTACTTCTCTCTTCCCCAGCCCTACCTCTGGATACAGTATTTTCTTTACAGTTTGTGAATGTTTTGGGGCAAAACCTGAAACTTATGTGTAAAATTGTGAAGGTAATGCAAAACAGGAGAAACTACATGTAACAAGAATTTAAGGAAAAGGTATCAAAGGAGGTAAGGAAAAAAAAGAACTCCTTTACGGATAAGGAGACCAGATAAGAAGGGAATGACTATTCCAAGCTTTGCAGGTTATGGAACAGAACCAAAAAAAAAAAAAAAATCACAAAAACAAAGGGAAGAGTGAAAACAGAACCCTGGATTGTACCTGCAATTAGAAAGGGTAATTATGAAGTATAAAGATATGAACTTGATAAAGATACAGCTGACAGTTTCTCACAAAGGATATTAGCTCCCTGCCTACAGTCCAAGTTTTGATGATTGAAAAACTGAAACTGCTTATAAATTTTTGAACAGTAGAAAATGCCCGTCATGTTTTTAGCCTGTCCCCATACCATGTATTGTGCCTGCCCTTCTGCTGGAAGGGAGCACATGACAGCTTTTCAGGCAGAAATTTTGGCCATTCCTTTTTGTCTTAAACCACGACAAGATGAATGAAGCCACTGGGCCAGGCCCCCTCTGCTTTCTTCAGTGCAGCTGGAGTCCTCCCAGTCAGCTGTGTTTTGCAGGCTACTTAAACAGCTAGTGAATGGTCTTGGAAGAAAAGAAGCTAAGAGCAGCAGACCATGCAGCTTTCTGTAGCAAATACATTTTAGGCAGCCTAACTGGAAGCAGAAGGGAAATTCAAGGCCATGAGAGTCATTCTAGATGTTATAACCTGTCTTGCATCCTTTCATCTGTTTCCTAGTACTAAAGTATCTTTTATCTATAACTTTCACACAGCATTCTCTTTCAATGCTTATCACAGAAGTCAGACACAAGTCTGGAGACTGAACGTTTCTGCTCTCTGAGCAGGTTCCACCCGAACAATACCAACAGAAATTGCAGCACATATCATATTTAGAGAAGGTGTTTCACCCTGGGTGGTGGGGAAGGAAGAGAGGATATTCTGCTTCTGTTAAGGCATCTAACTTTATATGCCCGAAACAGAACCTCCTGTATAGACAACAGGAACAAAAGCCTCCCTCAGAGCCCCATTAACATTCTGAATTCACCACTGGGGGATGGCCGCTGAAGTCCGTCCCTGTGTTCTCTGTCTACTGGCAAACCTTGCTAGGCAATTCATGGGTTATCTGAGGGCTTGACTGAGAAGTAGTCCCACAATAGACTCCCAACTTGCAGGTTGTTTTCCTTATCTCCATCTATTTAGTGCTTCCTATTGGAAGCAGATCTTGACTCAATGTGTAACTTTTATTTATGATGTTAAAAAAAAAAATATCACCAGATTGTTCCCCAACCATTGTCTCAGATCTCTAAAACAGGATGAAGAATTCTACTAGAAGTCCAGCACTTGGAGTAACAGATTATGTTATCACCTTGTGGTCATGTTCTGTATTAAAGCAACAGAACCTAACCTCTTGGTATTACACATCAATGACTGCGAAATAGCTGTATTTCACAACAGTGGCCTGGAAAAGAAAAGTCAACTTATCAACTGAAATTCTTCCAAGACTTCCATAATTGTCCTGTTTATCATGACAGTCCACTGCTCAGAGAGAATTAAACCCAAGGAGTTTTCTTTTTATACTTACCTTCAAAGCCATCATTATCAATGTCTCCTAGATTGGCTATGGACTCTCCAAACCTGGCTGCGTATGAGTCACTCCCACTCAGCTCTATGTTCAGTTCTACCATCTTTGCCTCCTGAAGAAAAGAGTCAACGGCACATTAACAGGGTGCCTTCCAAGTGTCCCGGAATTTTACTCAAAATGTTAAAACTGCCTTGGATGCCAATATAAAATCCTACTGAAAGACTTGGTGCAGAAGCAAGCACTACCAAAGGTATTTAATAGTATTTAGTGTTAGACTAAGAAAAAAAAGAAAGTTGTTTTTTAATAAGGAGAACAGCAATGTGTTCCCGGTAAGCAGCAGCAAGCTTATATCAGAATACAAGGGATTACTGCTCTGAGAAAACTGCCAAAAATGTAGTAAAGAGTAGCTGTTCAGAGCTATTGCATGTGCCTTAGATGTCACACTCCTTACCCTGGAGTGACTTAGATCTCTGTGCAGAAAACATGTTAGGAAAATGTTAATTGCAAGTATAAGAGAATAAATCTGTATTAGAGAGAAAAGAAGGTAAATAAGAAAAAAATTTACAAAGCCAGAAAAATTCAGAACACACAAAAAATAGGGTTTATACTTTCACTTCTCCATCCTTAAAAAGAATAAAAGGAAGCTATTTCTAATGCATGATCTGCAAAGTTAATTTATTTGACAAACTGAGGATTACCATTCTCTTTCCTGACTGGTACCACTAACTGCAGGCAAACTTTTCATTCCTTGTTTGTTTCTGAAGTGCTAAAAAAGTTGCTCTTCACACACCAGTTCAGTGGTAAGCATGGTAATGGCAGAGAGCTTGCAAAGAGGCTGTAGTGGCAGGCTGTCACCACCTATAGATACTGTGAAACAAAACTAGCCTGACCTAAATTCTAACACTAGCGTAATAATGCATCACACCTTATACAGCCAACCTTCTGCAAGTATGCTACACAGCCCTGCTGGGATTGTCATCACAGTTCTAGAGTTGTTTCTTCTATATCCTGAAATGTTGTATGCTGAGAGAGGAAATCTATTCCTCTTAGTTATACTAGAATGACTATTACCAAGAAGAAAATACTTACAGAACCTGAATTGATATAGACATAAACTCTTCCCTCTTCTCTGATAGTACTTTGCATTGGAGCACCAACCAGCAAGTCTGAGAGGCCATCTGAATTCAGGTCCACAGCACAAACTGCAGCTCCGAAGTAAGAACCTAGCTGTGTGCAAAAATGAAATAACATTGGTTTTGAATTTCCATGAAGACATGCTAGAAGTTCTAATGTGGAGAAAAGTGGTATGAAAGATTTACCTTTTTACCCCTTAGTTCAAACAGAATATTTAGGTCCTCCTCAATGCTAAAAATATATGCCTAAAATGAAAAGAAAATGTAAGTGGAATCCAATAAACAATAATCTGAAGTATTTCCCCATGCTTTCTCTGCAACGTGCTAGAGAATCACCAAAACAACACACAGTATCACAAAGTACAGCTATTTACTGTATCCTATCTGTACCTTTAACACCTCACACCAATGTTATCTAAACTATCACCCCTCATTCCTCTGACTTTTCTCCCTATGAAAAATCATATCTACCTGATACTTGTCTTTAATACATTAACCTAAATTGGAAAATCATAGGTAGGTACATGGGGGTATATTCTTCAAACCAATAGTATAAACAATCTCTTACTTTACCAGTCTGTTCCTGTTGGGGAGCTCCTCCAATTACTTCTGTACTGGCTGATGTCAGAAAATGTCCAGCCCCAACAGAGTATCCTGTAAATCAGAAATGCACTATTCAGTACTGGAAATAAAATGGGAGCATGACGTTCAAGAGCTGTCAACACTACAAATTATTGAGTCTGACATTCAGACATCATGCAAATTGGCAATGAAAACAGAAAAAAAAGTTTAAATATAAGCAAAAGGTCAATAAAACCAGTAAGTTCCAGCAAGCAGAAACAAGTGTCAGAAAAACTCTTTTCTTTCCCAGAATCTCAATTATCTGCCACACTTTAAAAGCCAATAAAATATATTTCAAACACCTTCTGTTAATGTGTATTCTGCAATTGTTCAGTGAGTCTGTATTATAATACAAATAAAATTATCAAAAGCCCGGACAAAACTATATGGGAACACTTAACTGATTTGTTACTCTCTGATTACTGCTGTAAGTGGACTGCAGAAAAATGTAGTGCTACGTATATGTACGTGCACGTATTCATGCACACATACATAGAGCACTGTGCATATACACATACAAAAGTGTCAGGAAGAAACTGAAGCACTAGCTTGATTATGTGATAAGAAAACACTGCATCAGCTTTTGTAAATGGATCTACATAAGTATTGTAACGTGTGGAGACAGCTGTGCACAAACAGGACCGCATTTTGGTGCAGGTGTCCAGTTACAGGACTGCAAACTGATCTGTGCAGTCCTGCAGAGCTACCTATGCCTACACAAGTCATCAATACTCTTCCCAGAAAACGTTACAGCCAAGTTGAAACAGGGGAGACAGCTGATATATTCTACTACTCTTGCATTTACTGAATGAATGTTAACTCTCACAGTATGCAGTGAAAACAGAAAAATCATCTTGGATCAGATGAGAACAAGCCTTCAATCTTTCACCCATGAAGATATTAGTCTAGAATTCAAGGCTTGTTCTCATCTGATCTAAGATGATTTTTCCATTTTCACTGAATACTCTGAGAATCAACATTCTTCGTTTCTTCCAACTTATGCAAAATGTTATGATGCTTTCCCACACACCTCCTAGAGATCTCTTTGTTAATTATTACTCTTTGTTTAATTAAGGATGTAAATAAAGAAATCAACTTCTCAATCCCTGCCAGAAGAAGAGTGGCATAAGTAGATAATTATGTCTAGTCATGTGTTTGAATTACACTCTGGTCACAAGATACTTCCACTACTTGGTAAGCTGGTAGGGATATTTTTGTTTATTATTTAAGGGAGAAGTAAACTCAGACTAAAAACCCAACAAACGTTGTTAACAGAATTAACCCTAAATAGATTTTGGCCTTAAATAATGCCAAAGATGGAACAGAACAGTAGCCTTTACATTCTTTCAACCACATTTTATATTATTATAAGGAAACAAAGCAGAGGTTTAAGTAGCATGGAACAATGCAACATTTAACGTTTATCATAGCTGCTACTGCAGAGACACACAGATGAGCTAATAGTTCCTTTCTTCACTTTCCTGTAGAAAGGGGAATTTCAGAGGACACATGGCTGTGCCAAGCCTGGTACAGTTGCACCAAGTCACTGGAGAAGCAAACTCCAGCTCATCTCAGGTCCTGGATAGCTCAGGGAACCAGGAGAGGCCACACATGTGCAGGAAGGCCTTCCACGCACCCTCCCCAGCACCAGTCCTTATGCAAGCTTTTACCGATTTGCCTGTGCCTGACTTTTGGCTATGAATGATTTGACCCACTCATTACAGAAATTCTCAGTTACAGCTGTAGGAGTAGAAATCTGAAATGACCTTTTTTCCTCCCCTATAGGTGCAATATTTTTTCTGCTGATTGTTACTGGAAAGTTAGAACAAGCATTCTCCCAAGTGTTTTTGTTTGTCTTATGAAAGGTTAGAAACATTACTGGTTAACCATAACGACTTGGGTATTTGATCACCTTTTGCCATCCAGCATCTCTTTTGCTTGACTTTCCCACAGAGCGCAACTGCAGCCCTTGCAAGGCTCAGTACTGTTCTTAAGTTGGTCACTTTGTATTTCATAAGTTATGCCTGCTTCCTATTCTCAAAAGATTGAAATCAGACACAGGAAATGTTTATCCACGTGAACCAGATCTATGACTGGGAAAATGCAAAAAGCAATGGTCAGGGGCAAAAATATCCTTGCTCAGGAGTCCAGGAAGGATAGACAAGCTTTTCTTAGTATGTAGTGAGAAAACTGAAGCTGATGATGGCTCTTGGTATAAAACTCTACAAATTTTAGCACTAAATTCAGCTAACTACTTGGAAATCGATACATGAGTAGGAGCTTCATGGCTTTGTTTGCAGGCATTCATAGATAAGGTCTACATTCCCACAAATCCAGACCGAGCAAACCATACTAATCAGAAGCCTATCTTGCCCTTCTAAATCAAGAAACCATAGAAACTCAAGAAAGATGATAAAAACAGAAATCCCGTGTTTGAGAAGTTTACATGTAAAAATAATATGGAGGAAGACTTATAATGAAATAATATTTAACAAAATCAGAACACATCTTTATAACTGTGACTTCTGGGATTAATAAAGCAAGCACTGATAAAACTGTGCACTCACTTGAACATCAGCTATTTAGCTAATTCTTTGGTCTGTGTTTTTTGTAAAGTATTAAATATTTTTAAGTACCTAGATAGCTGCCAAACTTCACTTGGTTATTTGAATCTGTATAACCATGGATTTTATTTGCTGTTGTGTTGTATATAAAAACAGAACCAGTCCAATAAAATGATCCAGGGGCTCCCATTATAATTAAGTCCTGAAAAAAAAAGCCAAAACCATGTTATTCATATTTAAATATTAATGAAAACAAGCAAAGCAAGTCAAATGATTGTCTTTAGACCTCCTGTAAATTCAATTAAAATGCTACTGGAAATGCTTCTGCCTCAGTACTGGGGGATTACCTCTAGATCACAGATGATGTTTTTCAGACTTTCTAAAAATACAGTTATTAAAAACTTTAAGGTGTGAACAACTTAGAAAAGAGCAACAAACAGGGTATTTGCTTCTCAAGAGTTTTTTGAAAATCATTATCTTAGAGTGAAATGAAGATTAAATAACAGTATTATTCTGTCAAGCAAGAAGGTAAGCATTATTAATGTTAATGTTACATCAAACAGATTAAAGACAATAATAAAACTTCACACTCTTACATTCATACTCTTTTTCCAGATGAAAAGCAATTCTGTGTAATAGTAAATTGCAAAAGTATTCTTGGGAATAAAAACTACTTGTTTTAGAATTATCATGCAGGTCTCACAAGATTCAATTAAAAAGAGATGAGAAAAGTCTGATTTTTCCCTCCCACAATAAAAGACAGTGTTAATGTTTGCATTTATGTATACACTTTTAGGTATGTATACGTATATTAAGTGTGCATATATCTAGAAAGAAGTTTGGTATTTTAAATACACACCTCAATGTAAAAACTAGACATTCCAGCCTGGCACGACCCATGGTCTTCTCCCAACTTTCGCACATGATCTGAGAATAATGCCAAGAAATTTTTTAAAAAGATGAGAAGCATGTAGTTTAAGAATTTGTTACCAGCTTGTCAACAGAAGTCAAGACAACTTAAAAAACAACAAAACAACATTTTCAGTCCTGTAATAAAACTAGAAACACTGGTCTCCACTGTAGCTTCAATATAGTATTGTAACAAACTCAAAGCACTATGTATTACTTGATCACAGCTGGCTTTGAAATCCTGTCACTATAAAGGCTATACTTTTCTTTTTTAAACTGTCCCATGAATGAAATAACACAAATAGTTTGAGCAGCACAGTTAGATAAGCTTAGCTCTTCTCTTCCACTTTGTGCAATTCAGGCATAATCTGATTGACAGGCTTATTATTCTTGACAGGAGTTGTTCTGATGCTCCACTAGTGCTCTGCAGAGCTTGTGTTATGGCTATCTTGGACATATTGGTATCCATCATCCTAAGCAGTTGTCTTTATGTCCAGCTCTCCCAGCTCTGTTTTCCTGCTTTTCTTTGCTAACTGCCTCCCTCATCAGGATCCCCTTCATCTCATCAATAGATTTGTTCGCTTAGAAAAGTCACCAAAGGTAAAAGCATAATTTCACCAATGTTTGTAACAGTCTCTGAAGCCAGCAGCAGGACATCTGATGGCATTATTCTATTGGTCTGCACAGAAAGGCCAGACGGTCAGCTCTTCCTTGCAGCCTCATGAGATTGTTCTCCTGGATGCGAGGCAGGCATGAAAGGGTAGGCAGGGATGGACTCATCTGACGGCCTCATGTCTTGACTCTACTCCTGAAGTCTTCTCAGGAATGACCACTGAAAGTCTTATGCCACAGCAGTGGCCTTGGCAGGAGGCAAGTAAGGAACACGGACACACAGTGTTGAGCAACCACAGCAGCTTTCTACCAAAGGCTAAGGAGCAGGCAGCAGCCATCACTTGCTGGTATTACTGCTGTGAGGCACTCTCCTGAGCAGAGAAAGCAAATGAGAGTAAAGGAAGCAAGGAAGTCCTCTACTGGCCTTTTTTTGAGGACCACACATGCTCCAGTGATCCAGTCTAAGGAACAAATATTCTGATACCCTATTGAAACTGTATTTTTTTACCTGTTGAAAGAAGCTTTTATTTGAAGTGATAAACATCTTGCTAACAAATTTACATCTTAAGTTGGGCTTGTATCATTAGTACCCAACCTTCAAACCTTTGGCTGCAGAAAGCCTGCTCACAGCCACATAGGCTCTTCGCAAACTGTGCACCATGCACTTATGCCCTTCCCCTAAAAAGGACCCAAGCAATCTGCTTACCTTTATAGCATGGGCATATTCTTCTGCTCAGTTCAGTTCGAAAATCAGAAGGGACAGCAAAACAAATACCATATGGGAGTTTGTGTTCAGTTCTTATGTAAAAGATATTTTTCCATCTATGTCCACAGGCCTATGGATAAAAACCAAAAGTGATTTTTGACAGAGAAGCACAAGAAATGTAAAAGCAGTCTGACAAACAGACACGCAGCTCCAGCTGTTAATACATACAACGATAGATCCATTTTCTTTTGGCTGCCTCGATAAACTGACACCCAGCCACTGATTATCACGCTCTTCCAAACAAGTCTTCCCACAGTACTCTCCATTGGGGTTGCCTAGGACACAAAGACCAATGCTTTGAGCAGGGATACAAGCTGAAGGGCCATGTAGTGGGTAACAGAAGCACTCAAAAACTCTAAGGGGAAACTACAGTAACTGGTGGATCTGACTTCTGTCTTAAACAGGCCATGTAGACTTTTCACTTTCTTCTTGAACAAAGGTACAATTGCACATAGCCAAAGGGAACATACTGGTTCTGAACATAAGCTGGCAGTGAAGCTTGGCTTCTCCATCATTATTGAAATTAAGATAGAAAGTTAGGCTACATCAATCTGATGAAGGACTGGCTTTGCAGGAGTTCTTCAGCCTGAAAGTTCCTTAGAAACACAAGTAACACCCGTGAGTGCTACCTAAACTCTAGCCTAAGGCAAGCATCTTTCCAAATACGTATCTACTGGCAGCAGACCTTAAAATGATCTCTACTGCAAATGGCTATCAAATAAAGGCTGTAAAACTGCAATCTCAACTGGAGATGCCAGATTATTACATATGCATGTCCTGTGTACTGCCTGCACTGTTGCAATTATTTATCTGCAGCTCTTTGGTTTTGCTCTTGAAGAGATTTAATTTTTAAAACCATAGAGACTACAGTGAAATTTCTTCTAACCCCCCCCAAAAGTATTGCCAAGTTAGCAAATATTTGCTTCCTTCTAGAAAGAAGTAGTGGTAAGGAGAAGCTAAACATTTAAAAACATTCAAAGTTGCATGAAGCAAGCTTTTTATTTGTAAGATGCCTGTATAAATAAGCATCAACCAAATCACTGAACCAGCATTTTCTATGCATCAGCACAACACGATTGATGAAAGACATTTCTTATAGGGAAACATATGACATTTGGACAAACTCTTCTGCATAATTTTTAAGACTCTCACAGATTCAACACACTTACTGGTGAACACCAAACTTTTGAGGTTTAAGGGGTTTAGTTACTCAGAAGAGGATGCCAATGCACACCCCAGAGTACCAATATACCCAGAGAGGAGGAAAAAATAAAATAAATCACTCCCCCTAAAACTGTGCTCACGCCAGAGCTGAAATTTGCCACTGTCCAATGCACTACAGAGTTTAAATAAATACACTTTAGTGGACTTGCTGAATTCCTTTTATAGGACATACAGTTGTGCAATTATCAATTAAGTATGGATATAGAATGGAGGGATACACCTACTCTATTCAGTAGCCAGGAGAAAAACATATGATTTAATACCTAGGGTGTCATGGACTTTTTAAGAGAAAATACCAGATTAATGGAGTCAAGATAGCTCTATCACATGGTAAGAAAACATCCGGAGAAGTATTTGTATGATCTTTAAAGTCCATTTCAACCCAAACCATTCTATGATTCTATGAATAAAACCCAACAACCATCCTAATTTCAGAGCCTGTTCCCTACTGTTTTGTGACAGGCCCAGCAACCGACATTTGTCTGAAGAAACTGCTGGAGCCTTGATTTCTTCTACTTACGTATTACCTCTCCATTTCTTTTTCCAAACATCACACTTTCTCCCTGCTCTGATGGAGGTGAGAGTAGCACAGTCTAGAACCCCTCACCAACCTGCAGACAGGAGGACGCATCCTGCACACCACAACAGCACTCTTACCTTCTTCCAAATATAACACCCTTCACAGAGTCAAGAGGCATCTAACTCTCCTTCACCTCTTCTTTATTACTTCCTCCCCCATATACCTTTCCATAAGAAATCAAGGAAATAGCGATGCAAAGTCCAAGTAAACAGGAACTGACCTTAGCACTCTCATACTCAATTGTCTTCTGGCCAAGAGATTTTATATTACTGTCATTTAATAATTCCTGTAGGTGACCTGACGAATGGTAATTAACAACATGTGGGCTCTTACTTCAAGACAAGGATGAAAGAAAATGCATTATTTAAAAAATCTACTAAAAACAAGTTGGGTTTTTCTGCAGGTTTAAGTGATAAGCTTCTGAATTCTCCTACTTGGCTAATGTCAATGACATTAAATTCTACATGCTGAATACATATCAATTTCAGTCACAAGCTTGGAATTTAATTTTGGAATTTAATTTTGGAATTATGTCACGTAGAAGTCCCCACTTCCTAAGGGAGACATGCCCACTGTTTGTATGAATTATAGAGCATGTTTATCCAACTGAAATCTCCTCAGAAAACAAAATTCCATTACACCCCCACATGTAAGAATTAATCCTCCTTGAAATTGCAAAAGGCCCTCTGCTAACTCCCTTCTAGCAATGCTTTCCATCCCCTGATGACAATAACTTTGGTTTATAGTGTATGTGGATTTTTAGAAAATGGGAAAAGGGGAGAAGATCAGTGTCATAAATTTAAACCTCAAGAGGCTTTTTGAGTCTATCAGTAAGTCAAACAACACCAGATAATAATGACATGAGAGATAAGTATTGCTTGTCTTAGTGCTTCATTTCTGTGCCACAACACGAAAAAGCACCACCATTTCTTCATGCTCACCGGATTGCACTCCTGCTTTTACTTGGCTCCAGCAAACATTCTTAAGGCTCTCTTTGGCCCTTTGTTGACCTGCTGTCTTATGTCTCCTCTCTTTCTCTGACTGGCAAGTATTCAACCACCTTGAAAATTATAGGCTTTTGTGGGCAAGAGAAGCATGAGCTTGACATCCTAGACACCATGATGAGCCCTTACTCAGAGTATGACATTATAAAAGTTTTATCGAATGAGAAGAAAGAATGCTATATTCCACACAAGCAACAGAGCAACACTGCATAAGCTCAAGAGGACATGGCAGCTTGGTTGCCTCAGGGAAAAGGAACACGTGCTGTCATGAAGTCACCGAGAGATAAGTAATTGCCCAGCCTGTGTACATTACACAGCTGGAAGATACACTTCTGCTATAATCCCTGCTGCATACATCCACAGAAACAGCACAATCGCATATAAATAAGGTCACAACTTATAAAGCCTCTTCTAGCTTTGGCCTCAAGGACTCCAATACAGATGTCTCTGCAATGTCATCTCAAAAAAGTTTTATATAACTTGCTTCAGTGCTTTCCATGCCCAAAAACCTCCCATGATCCTTTTTATCCTCCCAGAACTCCTCTAGTCCTATTGCTAATTGATTAAAACTATGAAGTCTACTGCAAAGACAATAAGCCTTATAATATCCTGCTCCTAGATGCCAGGGCCTCATCAGACTCTTTTTCATTCATCCAGGGTGATCTCTACAAAGAATTGATAGGTCTTATTTCTCTTATGTTCCCTTGAACCACTTCTACCCAAAACATTTTAGTTAAGTGCCAGCTGTTGAACTCTAAACAGACCAAGGTCCAGAAGGTTCTGTCTTCCTTGGAATAGTGTTTCTATTTCAAAGGAGATCACTGACAGGGGACAAACAATGCAAGTGAGATCAAAAAAGCCAAACTACCAAAGGCAAAGCTTACTGAACTCAAAAGTTTAACAACGCAGGTCAGCCCTATGGGGAAAACCATTAACTGCTCACTTTTCCATTGCAATGATTCAGCTGGGGGAGCTAGAGGGCAATTTGTTCACAGGTTAATTGTATCAGAGACTTAAAAGGAAGGGTAGAAGGCTGAAACTGTGGGCAGAGCTTTCTGGTCTTGTATTAAACACCATGTTCTGAATTTACTGTGTACCTTCGTAGTTGAATCTCTGTTGGTTTTAGACTGAACTGCAACTTTTAGAAATTGTTTCCAATATTTTTGGCCAGTGAATCATTGTTTCAAATCTGAGAGCTATTTTGTTGAAGAACTTCTGTTTTGTTTCGCAAGTCCAGAATACCAAAACATCTGATGAACTCTGTGCAAGATCCTCTGCAGTAACTTAACGACTACCTCAAACTGGCGTGGCAAGGTTTTGAAATTCAAAAGGCCAGGAGACTGGTAGAAATGGACACTTAGTTCTCCAAATAATAAATCTGAAGAAGTGTATTTTGTATTTGTGCTTAGAGCTTGATAACAAGCCTCTGCATCTAACATAAGTCATAGTTTAAAACCACTCCAAATACAAACAAAACAGCAGTCTACAATACTTGATATCATCAACAGAAGTAACAGAACTAGAAAAAAAACCCTCTTAAAACATTACTCCTCTATTCAGCAATCAGGAAGAGATTTTAAAATGCCAGTAAGGGGCCTGGAAGATAAAGATTTACTAATGTATCTCATGGCTCCTCTCTGCCCTTAAACCAGCCTAGGCCCTTGAAACACCTTGAACAAATGTAAAATTCTCTGAAGTATGCCTGGATGGGTTATTTCCAGATGCTGGAATGACGGCAGCACAGTACTGTTCCCAGCAACTCTTTCTCGTCTGAGCAAGCAGATAGGAACGTGCAACATAAAAAATACAACAGTAGTTTTGTGTGATCAGAGGCTCCCTAATTGTGCAGGAATCCTTAATTAATTAGTTATGCCAGTTTCAAGGCTACTTGAGTGAAAAATAGCAACAAAATGTTTTAACGTTTCTGTCTCTAAGTAATTCACATACATTACAGAGGCCAAACACCTGGAAAAAACCATTTCAATCACCTGTTGTCACATCTACATTTCTATGACTCACAATTAGAAACTTATTACCTCAAAGATTCTTCTACTGACAGAAATGTGAACTGAAGTATTTAAGAGAAAGACAGAAATGGCTATTTCTCAGTTTGCCTGTACCAGCAATGTAATATATCACTGCACATTTTTCAAACAAAATTATCCTATTCTACAAGATCAGAACCCAAACTTGTCACTGCCATGAATCCAAGCAGGAGAATGAGGAGGTCACTGACTGAAAGACACTGCATTGATAAAACCATTATGTCCAAGAGTTGTTGACAGCCTGAATGAGCTAGACAAGAGATAATTAAGCTCAGCTTTGCAATTGCAAGTTCCCTTGTGTACTTCTGTGACCGCTCAGCAGGATGGGAAAGGCTTAACAAACCTCAGATACTACGCTACTTCATTTACACCCCACGCGCCACAACCGCCTTTGGCTTCTTCGTTGACCTCAATGACCTGTTTTACAATAGAGCACTTCTTTGCAGTATCTATTTAACTTCAGAAATACCGCAGGCGTACCTTCACGATGTAAAGATGTCAGCTAGCACTAAGGGAAACAAACACTGCAAAAATCTCTTGCAGCATCACTGGTTTTAGGAGTACAGGACAAGACAGCAACCAGCATTGCATAACCTGCTGCCTCTAAACCCAGGAATAGCAGCTGTGTTAAATTAAGCCTCTGGAGCCACATATACATTTCCATTCACCTGTTGCATCGTTTCTATTTGAATCCCTTAAGCTACCGAGGAAAAAGCCCATCAAGTTATTTTGTTAGCGCTTTTGTTTCTCCACTGGCTAAATGAGTAAGTCGAGAAGTACTGCAGATGCATGTAGTTTTCAAAGAACCTGAAACTTACTACCCTTCCCCTCTTTTCCTTCCCCCATGCAGTGAAACACTGTTTTCACCTTCAATCCAGAACTGCATCTTCGCTATTTTACTACTTATGCAAACCTTCTCTTACAAACAAATGTTTGGAGAAGAAGGCTTTTTGCTATATATTAAAAAGAACAAAAAATAAGAACTACTTGGGCTGGAGTAAGTTTTCTTGCATTTCTTTCCAGGAATAGCTTGGCTTTTCTTTATGTGGCTACAAGAACCACTTAAAGTATCTTACACTTTCATGGCTTGGTTAAAAAAACAATTCTTCCTTCTAACTGTAAGTGCAAAAATGGATAGAACCCATCAGTTCCAATCATCATGCATAAATATGTAGAGAAATAGTTGTTTTAACGTTTTTGTCACAGAATGCGCATTCAGTTCATGGCACGATATTGTTTCCATTGGTTTCAAGTAATTTGAAAGCCCTTTCCCGCGCTTATCCTTACTGGGCGGTAAATTCATAGTTTTAACGGATCGGATAGTCTCAGTCACAGCAGGATAGAAAGTTCAGGAAGCTTCCCATGCATAGCACAGGGATAGAACCAACAGCACTGTATGCCAGGGGAACAAGAACAGAGCCCAAAGCAATTCACACATAATCACGGTAACCCATTGCAAAGTGTTCTCCTTTTTAACAAGTAGCAAACACTTTGAAGTTGGCTAAGCCTATCCAGTTGCATCTCCCAAGCTGTTGGCTGAGGAGGTAGAGAAGTTTGGATGAACGTTAAGAGCTGGAAAAACTGATTCAGTCAAAAATAGCTTTGTTGCCCTTAAACTCGATTTTTTTCAAGAAATCTGGTAGGAGGGAGAACCCACCCGCGAGACAACTGTGGCTCAGATACTTTAGGGTAGTTTCTACGAAGAAAAACCTTTGCAAAAGACGATTTAGACACATGCTTCCATACCCCACCCCCCATCTCTGAGCTCGTTACACTGGCCCTCAGCTGAAAGCTGAACTAGTTTTCTGCTGAAAAGTACGAGAGAAATTCTCAGAAGGCTTTCGAACTAGATGTTGAAGGTGCGAAAGAAAACTGGCATCGGGAGCTGTCACATGCAAGTTCTCCAAATCAAGTTTTGGTGCATTTCTTTCTGTCTACAGAGAAAAGAAATAAATATAAAGGTGCCACCGTTGCTGCCCTTCGGCGATAGCGTTAGTCTCACCCCTTAGCGAGAGATAAAGCCAGTTTCACCTGAAAAGACGCAGAAGAAACCTACAAAGAACCCTGCCGTCCCGCCGCCGGCAGGGACACTCCAACCACCCACCCCGCCGTCCGGGCCCCTCCGCCAGCACCCGGTGTCTCCCCGCCCGCGCCCCGCCGCCGACTCACCCAGCTGGAGCTGCTCGCACCGCCCGCGGGGGTTCCCCCCTATCCGGCACCGGAAAATGGCCCCCGGGTTGACGACCGAGATGTTGGTGGGCCAGCTGGCCTGCGGCGCGCCCACCACTAGCCTGCGGGGCAGAGACGGCAGCGTGAGGGGCCGCGACGGGCGGAACGGGTCCCCGCGGGGGCCACCCGGCCGGAAGGGAACTCACCATTTCTCCTCGCCGTGTTGGTGAAGGAGAACCGAGTACCCGAAGAGGGTCCCGTTGCCCCCCTGGAAGAGCAGTGGGTGCTGAGTGTCCAAGTTGTAAGGCCGGGCCGTCGGCAGGCACTGCCATAGCAGCAGCAGCAGCGGGGCAACACAACCCGCAACCCTCCTCGCCGTCCCACAGCTCCGCATGGCTCCGGCCAGCCGGAGGCAAACAGGCGGCCGGCGCCGGCTTCCCGCCTAGCTCCGCTCCCCCTTTCAGCGAAAGGGGAGGGTAGCGCCGCGCCCCCGCCTTACCCTGCCCCACCCCGGGACGGCGGCAGCCCGCACTCCGCGCTGTCTCTGCTATCAGCGAGTCGGGCGGCCTGCCCACAGCCCCGAGCCGGGGCGTCCCCTACGGATAGGGGAGTTGCACAGCCGCACCGCCTCCTCCCGCGTTGCAGCAGCCCCTCGCTCTTCCCGGTGGCTGGGGTCGGGTTTCTCCCCGCCCCGTCCGCGACCACGGTGGTGCTGCGGGAGGGAGGCACTGGGAGGGTACGGCCTCTGGGACCCGGTGTCTCCGGGCAGTGCACGGCCTGGTCCCGTGGGACATGGTCATCATGACCCCCGTCCCCGGCGGGACAGCGAGGGAGTCGGGAACCCCTCACCTCAGCCCCGGTATATCTGCCCGGCGGGCCGCCGGGGCTAGGTAGCTCCTGTTTCCGCGGCAGAATGAGGGAAAGGGAGAGCTGTGTACTTCTAAAAACTTCCTGCTGACTTTCCAGACCCAGCTCCCTTGAACTGCCCGGGTCCGGTCAGTCTGGTTCGCAGCTCCCGCAGCCCATCTACCCTGAGCAGCAGACGGGAAGCTACAGCCAAACGCAAGCCCATCTTCCCTCCCAGGGAGGAAGACTGAGTGATGAAGCTTGCATTATTTTTTAAGATGGAGCAAAAACTTCCAGTACCCCGTGCTGTGAGCCTTCCCCACCATCATTGCTCTGAGGGGATCTTCCCTACCCCCCTGGTGAGGGGTCCTGAAACCAGTGCCCTAGCAGCAGACAGTCCTGAGCCCAAGTCTACCTCTGCTGGGCAAAACTAGTCGAATGAAATCAGAACAACCCCCCATCGGTTGTTTTTTGGTTTTGTTTTTTTTTTTACATCTTGGAGTAACTTTTTCACATTCCTGTTCGGTTCTTCAGTTGCTTGATAGAGTTACCAGCCATTCTTCCAGACAGCACGAGAACAAAGAAAAGCGTGACCATCATGCAAGATACCTAGTATTTCGTAGGTCCTGAAAAGGCTCCCTTGATCTTACTGAGGAGCTTTATTGTCTGTGTTTTCAGAAGTCAGTTACTGACTCTTGGTTTAGCTCATCCTGAATTGTGTGCATACTGAAATCAAGCCTGGTGCTTCTACCAACAGACCTTGGCCTGCTGAAGCCCCTTGAATGCCAGGGCTTCCCTGCCTGCCATAATCCATGTATACACATAATCTATGTATAACAGTAGTTTGAGCTAGAGGAACAAGAATATAAACACTTCAAAATGAAAAGTTTAGTTATGCAGATTACTTACCATATCTGGAAGGCAAACCCAGTATAATTTAAACAATTGAATTTATATACATTAGAAATTACTGTGAAACAGTACGATCTCCTAATGGAAATTCACAATATTTTAAGCCTCTTAGAATAGCCCCCCCCCCCCCCCCTTAATTTCTGTTCAGTTGGTGGAAATGTGAGAAGTTACACTTCTGCAAAATGTTGAGCAACTACCAGAGCAAGACATTGGGACAATGCAGGAGTGATAATCTTCTTGTCCCAAGCACATGCAGATGTGTAACCCCTGGAATGAGATCAGCACGTTGCAAGATCTGAGAGTTAGTCAGTCAGCAGCGTATCTTAAGTCCTCATCTTTAGAACCATCAGAGGGCTTCTCTGGATCACCCTGATGTAGAGAAGCGACTGTTTCCTGTAAAGGAGTTAAGCAGCTCCTCAGCTGCTACTCATCTTCCTTCCAACTACTGACATCAAAGGAGTTACAGCAACCAACAGCAGCTGTGAAGCTGCGTTTTTACCAGTCAAGACGTTTTCACTGTCATTCTGAAAGCAGCGCAACAAGCATGATTTAAAGCCAAAATGCTAAATTGTGGTTTGGTTGGTGGGAAATTGTAACATTATTTCACGGACCACTTACCCAGTTTGGGGCACTTTAAGGCTTTTCTATAAGAGATTGTTATGATTCCTGGGTTCATTTCTTGTTCACTAAAATGGACACATTCTCTTTCCCTGAAATAAGGGAGAATGGAGCAGCTTCCCAGACTCCTTTTCCCTTGCTAGTTTATCTCCTAGATACCTGTTCTTTCTGCTTTCTCCCAAGACCCATCTTAAGTCTATCATTTTGCAAATAGCTGATGCAGGAACCATGTAATTGCAACTGAGCAATCTCTGCAGCTGTATTTCTAACCATTTGGGAGAACCCCACCCTAACCCTTGATTAGATGACTTGTTCCTCACACTTGGTGTTGTAGCTTATCAATGAGTGTGTGAGCCAGGTGCTTGTGGTACTCAGAGACAAGTTACAGTCTCCTGAGACCAGTATTGATGGGAGAGAGACATTACTCAAAGTTTTAGGGACTTTGTAAAACCTCTGTTCTAGCAGCCTCTGGGCTGCTAAAGAGGGCACTGGGCTGGTGGCAGAGG
Source organism: Pezoporus flaviventris (assembly GCF_033815535.1). Classification (NCBI taxonomy): domain Eukaryota; kingdom Metazoa; phylum Chordata; class Aves; order Psittaciformes; family Psittacidae; genus Pezoporus; species Pezoporus flaviventris. The sequence continues at coordinate 43,652,312 of NW_026892549.1, read as the reverse complement.
TCTTAGCTGACAGGAGAAGGTAGATCATAAAGCTGTAGGATTCGGTTATTAACACACAGATAGTTGCTTATGTGGTGCAGATAAGAACTGTATTGTACTTCGCCTGCCAGGAGGAAAAGTGTCTGCTGTCTTCTAGACTGCGATAGTGTCTATGTGATCATGATCCACCAGACATAAATGAAATCAGCGGAACATAAATCTAGTGGAGTGTGAGGAATCCATATTTTGAGAAATATTTGAGGGTATTAGTACTGATCAGGTGCAGGACAAGGCAGAGAGCAAAATCAATGCAAAACTCACAAAATGGTGTGATAGAGAGAGAACTTGAGTTTTATTAGGGATTCTTAGGAGAAGTTGCAGAAAAGGTGGAACCAAAAGTGGAAGACAAGTACTCATATTTACAAAGAAAGTATGCATTGATAGATATAAACTCATCCTGAAATAATAAGAGTAAATTCTTCCCAAAACATCTTGCTGCTATGCAATCTGGACAGCACATCTTCCATAGTCCTCTGTGAGTTAATAGTGCTGGAAGCAAAATATCAGTGTCTTGCTCTTCTGCTTGACATTGGTTCACCATCTAAGGCAATTTCAGAGGAGCTGTTGGGATGGTTTGTTAAGTGAGAAAGTATATTAGTCCACAGTTTGGCAAGCATTTTTTATAGCAGACGTGTGCACTTATCTGACTGTCCTCATCTCTTGCTGCTCATTATTGAATCATACTGCTGCCTCTGTTATACTGATACTGTTCTGTGTCTGAGAAGTGAACCAGATCAGCGAAGTGATCTGGGTTAAAAATAACCCATCAGAATGACCAAACCTATATCAGATTTGCAGTGCAGATGTTGTGTGGTTAGCCAGCAGTGTTGGTTGTATTAGTAGAGTGGTTTAAGCTTCTGCTGCAGCTTTAGGAGCTTTCTCAGGCAACAGCCTTTGATTTCTAGAAGTGGCAAGAGTCTGCATATTTAAAGCCTACACATCTACTTTAAAATGGAAGCAGAAATCCATTTCCCAAGCATTGATCTCCTGCTGGAGTTCAGGGATCTTGGTCTAAGTACTCTTCTGCCTGTGTCCTGAAGAGTCTATCTTAAAAAGAGCTATATAAGAGTAAACCAGATTTGCTAGTGCCTTAGATATCAACATACAAAATGCTATGAACAAGGTGACCATACAATTTTATATAGGTTGATATATGGTCCTTCAAGTTTAAATAAATCCAGTTATGAGGTACTAACTACTGCCGAGATTTTCATGTATTAGTTTCTGCATTTGGAAGGTGTATGAAAGGAAGTTGCTTGGAAAAAAAAAGCCAACTTGCCTTCCCTACAGCTGTTCAATTTGAGAAAAGCAGTGGTTTGGGTCTTTAATCACTCTGCAACATTGCTTACCTCTAATACATCCCACTGCTGGTGAGAAGAAAGGAAAGAAAATCACTGTAGGAAGAACATAATCATTCTTAATGTCTCTCATTAGCTTTCTTCTGCTTAATCTGTACTATTCCCTTTTTGATTCCCTAGCTTGTAAAGCATTTGCGTTAAATTAAGTCTTGTGTATGGGCAGATATTGGGTAACTGATTGTGAGTTCTTTCACTATGTTGCAAATACAAGGGAAAGCAAATTTTCCTAAAAATGTCTGTCATTGATCTCCTTTGTGTCATGTAAGCCTACCATTGCTTATAGAAGAGTGTCTCTAGATCTACTCTCAATTAGAAATAAAAATGATCGGTGGTTGATTTCATGTTCCTAATTACAAAGAGTTGAAAATTTAACTTTGAAATTGTTTAAGTACTGCAATATTTATATTTCAAATTGAAATCTTCTGAGCTCTCACCCCCTTCCTCCCTCAGCAATGGCAGTTGGCCAAAAAGTCTATTATTCATATGCTGTCATCTGAGAAATTATAGAAGGCAAATATACTGTTACACTCACCCTTAAGATTCTCTTCAAGATACTTCATCTTCCCTCTGCTGTAAGATATATGTGAGCTTGCACAAAGAGAATATATTGTCCACTGACAAGTATAATTAAGCACAGATGTCTGAGGCATCAAAAAGTAATATTAGCAAGGGTCTTGATTCTTATAATTTTGCTAATGTTCTCTAATTTAGAGATCTGAATTTCATTTAGAATCAGTTAAAGAGGAAGAAACTTTTCATTGAATTGACAAATGTCTTCACACTCACGTGATGTCTTTTTAGGAAATACTTTAAGGAAGTTTTTTCTTCCCTCAAACACTTGTGTTGGTGACGTGAAGACAGGCTTTCCAAAAGAGCTTTCCAATACTTAACCTTATAATGGTGTCATACAGACAGTGGCTATGGCAAGCTGACTATGAGAAGCAAACAATAGATCATTATAGTTAACAACAGCTTGACTAATGACTGTATTCTGATTTACAGATAGGTAATACTGGAAAATAATCATTGTATGTGTATGTGTGATTAATGCATTGCATATCCTTTTCCTTTCTTAGAATTTTGTATAAGATTTTTGAGTTGCAAGATCAGATTCAACCATAAGTAATTAATTTGGAGTGGGGCTGAGTAGCAAACTCTTTTCACATCCCCAAGGAATTGCTGAGCTTTTGAAACTTTCCCATCTTAAATTTCCATGTGCCACCTCTGTGTCTTCCATTGCAAAAGTCTGGGTCAACACAGTTGTGGTATTTTCATTATTTTCACATTTTCAAATGAATATTTTAGGGTTGATGCAGTTACTTTGACACAAAAAGCAAAAATGTATATTCAGACTATTTCAACATAAGAAGTTATTTGATTTTCACTTTTTTTCAGACTAGCAATTTCTTTAAACTGAACCTTTCCTGAAATTATTTTCTATTTCAACAGAAAATTGCCTGACAATCTGCTGACATTGCAAGTTTTTGGTTTTTGGTTTTGTTGTTTTTTTCACATTTCTATTATTCCATATGTTCAACACGTTTGTTGAAGAGATTGGGTGTAGTGGGAATGGAACAGAAGTCATAAGAACTTTGCCTAGTTTTATTTCTTAGCTGCAAAGCAACTGTAAGTTAAACATTTTTTTGTTGCTTTTGCTAAGCAAGATAAACCAGAGGACAAGCTAAAAACACTACCTTTGGTCATTTAACCAAAGCAAATCAAAGTAGATACCAGTTTTGCTGACAAGAAGCACCAGTACTGTACTCAAGTATGAATTTATCACTACCAAATAACTTGGTCATACAATAGTTTCAATTTGTGTCCAGTTTAAGTATGTGTATATGTCAATACAATGAGACTATTATGTCACACAGGGCTGCCATAATAGTTGTTACTTTCCAAAGAGGTGTTCATTCAAGGATATGTGAATGACTGACTGTTTTGAGAGGATTGGGGTTGTTTCTTTGCTCTCTCTCTCTTTTCTTATTTATTTATTTTTAAATGATTTGTAACAAACATATGTATGGTAAATGACTGGTGAAAGTTGGACAGTTAATAGTTCAGAATCAAATGATGCTGAGGCTGAAAGCCTTTGACTCCATAGGAAAAGTAAGTACCATGAAAGCAGCCCCCAGATTAAGAAGGTTTTGGTAGTGTTTAGGGCATGTTCTTTCAGCAGTGACAACAGTTATGTTTCAGATAGGAAACAAACTCATAAGACCCCTTTAGTTCTTAAAAAAAAAAAAAAAAGACCAAAAGACCCCCCCCCAAAAAAAAACAAAAAAAAAACACCCCAAAAACCTCACCAGGCTTTGGAAGAGATCTGTTGAAAGAAAACATCTGGAGGAAATGCCAGTCGAATTTCAATCTTGTCTTCAGGATGCCATAACTTAGATTTTCCAGGATGCGATGCTGTTCTTCATCAGACAACATCACGAGGAAAGCATACCACTGAATATGGACTCCAGGCCACCTTTATGAAGTGTGGTAATCATTATGTCTGATTCTGCTTCCTGAGAGAGTATATTAGAAATATTTCTCATCCATCGGTCATTTCTTTGATGCTAGCAAGGAATTCTAGTTATGTGCAAAAAAGATTATTTCACAAACTCTAAATCTATGTGAGGATGGAAGCAGGCATCTCTAACCAGGAGCCAGCCCTGAGATGTTAACAGAGTAAAGCCTAAGACAAGCCACAGCTAAAACCAGGACAAAATTACAATAAGAAGGAAATATGGTAGAAAGCAGTGACAGTCCAGTGATTTTGTATAGCCATATGCAATGTGAGACTTCTGGAATTTGTCAGGGGAGATGAAAAAAATAAATTATTCTAGCTTCTTACTTATGTATGTATATTAATGTTTTTCTAGCACTCCTTCCATGCATTCTCTTAGTATGATTGCAAAACCCATCCATTCCCCATGATGTGACTTCATGGTTTTATTAACCTCTTTAAAAATTAGGTTTAGAAACAAAAACTTTCTGGCAAACTGTCAGAGCTCTAGCTATTAAAATGTTGACTTAAAATGTCCTCAGTATTGGCATTACCTTCATAAGTAGTTATTTGACAGCTGTGTATCTATGATTTCATAGTAAGCAGGTATAATAAAAGTCCAGACCCTCACATTTTAAATGTAAATATTTTTTGTTGAAGTAGTCTGTGTCTATTTACCTGTTTTGTTTGGGTTTTCTTTTTTTGTTTGTTTATTTGTTTTTTTTGTTTTGTGTATATAGTGATTGTCTTAGTTGGTACCATTGTAACAATGAAATAAGAAGTGCTGTCCTACTTAGAGAAGTTTCTCTGAGTTGTCTTGGCTCTGGTTTAGAGCACTAAATGTAGTAGCTTTAATAACGTCTTATTTAGGTTTTGATTTTGACATCTCAGTTTCTTTCTGAAATGTTAATCATAGCTGGATATATTTAAAGTGTATGTAACCTTTTCTGCGCTTGCAGACTCTACAGACTCAGCACCCAATATACATATGTATCAGTTATTTTATGCCAAATGCATAAACATTTATATAGGAGAGGAATTAAGAGTGGAACTGGTTATTTAATAACTCCAGTAGCAAAATGATTCAGAAAATCACTCAAGCCCTGGAGAACTGTACAACATGTGCTCACCTGTAGCATAGACCTGAATTTTAGTGAACTTAAAGTTCAGCTCATACACAAATATCCTGATTAGAAACTCCAGCTTCATCTGTTTTCCCCAGCTCCCACTTGTGCCAGGCGGCTGAAGGGGTAGGCAGGTCCTGCCTGTGTGCCCCAGGCTGAGGGGGCTCAACATGGTTGTAACTCCTTGCATGGAAGCCATTGCACCTTTACTGAGTGCTTAATGGAAGGTGGTCTTGGATGTCCGTGGCAAGGTGGTGGCAGCAGTGTGGCTGCGGGGGTTGCCCCATGCCACACACAGCTGGTTCCAGCTGGATCCTCAATGGGCTCCCTGCAGGCTCGGCCAACCAGCGAAGCTGGTGGCGCCTATGAAAATGCCCATAAAAAGGCAAACTGCTGCCCTGGCAGTGAGGTGTGAGGGGAAGGAGTGAGAGACAGTGCTGTGAACACCAGGGGTAGGGATGAGGAGCTGGAGACCCAGGAGACAGCAGGGGCAACCCTGCACACCTTAGCAGATACCAGCTCATGGAGGAACCCAGTGAGGAAACTACGGACTATGGAAAGCCCACGCTGGGCGCTGGGGCAGGTTTCCCTGAGGGATCTGTGGCCATGGAGGACCTGTGCGGGAGCAGGTTCTCCTGACAGGAACGGTGGTCCGTGGAAAGCCCATGCTACAGCAGATTCTCCTGACAGGAACGGTGGGCAATGGAGAGCCCATCTCAGACAAGTTCTCCTGACAGGAACTGCAGCCCATGAAGATTCTGTACTGGAGCAGGTTCTACTAAAAAGAACTGCAGCTCATGGAGATCCCACTGTGCCATATTTTCCTGACAGTAACTATGGTCACAGACAGCCCACAGTGGAGCTGATTGTCCTGACAGGAATCCTGGCCGTGGAGACCCCACACTGTAACAGATTTTTCCTGAGAGCAATGGTGGTCTGTAGAGATCCCACACTGGAGCGTGTTCTCCTCACAGGAACTGCACCCATGCTGGAGCTGGTTCTCCTGAGAGGAGCCATGTCAACGGAGAGCCCATTCTCTAACAGGTTCTCCTGACAGGAACTGTGGCCATGGAGAGCCCATGCTGGAGCCAATTTTTCCTGACAGAAACTGTGACCGTTGAGAGCCCATGCTGGAGCAGGTTCTCCTGACAGGAACTTTTCTCCTGGACAGCCCATGCTGGAGCTGGTTCCTCTGACAAGAACTGCAGCCTATGGAGAGCTCATGCTGGAGCAGATTCTCTTGATGGGAACTGAAGCCCATGGGGAGCCAACACTGGAGCCAGTTACCCTTACAGAAGCTGTAGCTCTGAAGGACCCACACTGACAGGGATTGCATTTATGCTGTAGCAGTTTCTGACAGAAACTGGGGCCCTGGAGAGGCCACACGGATCAGGTTCTTCTGAGAAGAGCTGGGGCCCATGGAGAAAAACTGCAGCCCATGGACAAGACCCTCACTGGAGCCAGGGAAAAATGTGAGAGGGAAGGAGAGGCAGAGAGTGGCTGTTGTATGTACTCACAGTAATCCTTCATTCCCCATGCCCCTTTCACCTCTTGGGTTTGGTTGGGGGATTTTGAGGATTTGGGGATTAAGGAGTGAAGTAGAGCCAGGAAAACAAGTTGTGGTGGTGGTGATTTCTCACTCTCCAAATCTATTTTCACTGGCATGAAATTATTTTACCTCATGTCAATTCTTTTCCTGGAGATAGTAGCTTGAAAGTGATCTCTGTGAGTGTGTCTTGACCCAGAAGCTTTTTCATCATACTTGTCCTGTTTTAGGAGGAGGAGTGAGAGAGAAGCTGGTTGGCTGTCTAGCAGCCTGACAAGTCCAACCCAGCACAAAGTTCCAGACCTTTCCCAGTTCCACATTACTGCTCTTAGTGTAAAGCGAGTAGGGCAATATTCAAGGTATAAATGAATGGGTTTATATAATACAATGATTTTTTTTTTTTCTCTATTTATCTTGCTTTATTTCCTAAAACTTGATTAGGCTTCTTTACTTTTTTGGTGCAGCTTAGCATGAGAGTCATGATGAAAGAAGGCTTAATCGAGGTCTAGTACCTGCAGAAGAGTCAAACCAGTTCTTCATAACTAAGCGGTAGAAACCACACATTATTTGATTTTTCCAGACTTTAAAGTAATTTCTCAGATGTTATATAAGCAAAGGATCCATCTCTTGGTTACACAAATATTTCCCTGGTGTTTTCAGCTCTTACAAGCTCAGTATTATACCTTTTGATCTCACCTCTGATAACCCTTCCTTGCCATGTCTTCCCAATGGGAATCCTCTGTGGGCTGTACAGAGGGTTGAAGGGCTGAGGATCTTGTCCTAAATATGTGAATTTTTGTCAGTTTTAGATAAGGTGATTAAATAATCTACAGCATTGTATTTATTGCATAATGATTAGAGATATGAAAATGCATCATAATTTTAAGAACAAAGGATTTTCTTATTTTAGGCAGAGCACAATTATCTTTTTATGGTCTGTCATAATTTTAGAGTAAGTGAAAGATTTACTAATAAAAATCCCACACCTATATTTAAGCCTCATTATAAGCTGTATGTGATAGTACTTAATATTTTAAACAAAAAGTGAAATGAGCATTAACCTACTGCATAAGAAGAGAACAAAATTAACTGAGCCATCTTCTTTCTTGTGACATATCTGAACCACAGTTATCTCTTTATTCTCACAGTCAAGGTTGTTTCATATACACAAACTGACCATAAATGAGCATGCAGTGTTCTTCATAGAAGTGCCTGTGGGATAATAAGACATAATATCTGTTTTGAGAAATAAGTGTTGCTTATCTAAAAAAAAATAAAAATAAAAAATCTGCTTACTGAGATCACAGAAGGCAGTTCAGAGAAAAGTAAAACAGAATTGAAGTGTCATCACAGATGGGTAAAAATAAGATGTTGAATATGTATTTTGTGCAGCTAAGACAAAATTTTATGTTTCTGAGAAAAACAAATCCAGATCTAGAGCTAACAAATGCTGAACATCTTCAGCAATGGCCCATGTCTCTGTAACCCTAAGTAGCCATAAAAGCTGTTTGACATTTCACTTAATGAAGCAGACTTGACCATTATTTAAGGTTAGATTCAGTTTGAAATTCTAGCTCTTTTCATAATTAATGAAGTGTTTCCATTGTTTGCAACTATGCCACAGTTTTTCCCATCTGTGTATTTGTCTGTGACTGTGTGAAGACTGAAGCATAATCATTAGCTAGAATCAGATTTATATGCTTTGCAGTGTGATTTTTTTTTTTTCCTTCAGTTTTCTGGCTAATGAAAATTGATCTTCTAATTACCACCCCCCCAAAAAAAAAAAAAAAATCTGGCATATTTACTTAAAATATAATTACATAAATACTTGGCACAATGTATGAAAAATAGTTTATCTATTTAAATGAGTTTTCCCAAGACCTTTGTATTTTGAAATGATAGTGTGTTAAAATGTGTTTATTATATTGTATCAGTACCATCAACATTTTGTTTTGTAAAAAGATGTCACATTTTTTCTTTTGTGTTTACCCAGGTACAAGACCTCACACTTGTCTTTATTGAACTTTCTAAGGTTCTTGTTGGCCCACCTTTCCAGCCTACACAGGTCTTCCCGCAGGGTGGCTCTCCTCTTCAAAGTGTCCACTTCCCCACTTAATTTGATATTGTTGGCAGACTTCATCGGGGTACATTTTATATCATCATCCAGGTCACTTATGAAGATATTAAGCAGAGTTGGACCCAGTAATGATCGCTTCGGGACCCGACCTTAAATGCAGGAAGATAGATGTAGAATGTAGATACTGATGTAGCTATGGATATGGAAGTATACACACACATGTCCGTTCCCCCCCCACCCCCCCCGGAAAGTGAAAATACTGTCCTTTAAAAGGGTTTATCTAGTGCTTATGCATCTTTTAAAATCTACAACATGGCAACTGTGTGTTTCAACAAGACCTTCGAAGAGAGGTCTCTCATTCTGAAGAGAGGCAAGCACTGTGCTCCTTATGAGTAGGGAAAGGCCTGTTCAAGCCTGGGGTGATGTCTGAAGGACAGATACGTAAGCACAAAGGAAGTATCATGCATGGTTCAGGTATTTGGTTCAAAATTGAAGCTCTGGATCTAATCAGTTGAGCCCAGGGTCTGACTTCAATAGATGCATGTGTAGGAATAAGTGACTGTTCGCCATCTTGGGCTGAAACAACCAGCATTTTATAATGAGCTGTGAATTGTAGAGAAATACACCATAGTAAATCATGCAGATCATGTATTAAAAAAACTTTAAGATAAATACAGCAAAGCAATTTGTTAGGCAGACTGAAGGCTTTTATTCCATGTCTCAAAGCTAAATAGTATATGCCTGAGGGATGGCTGAGGATGAGGTGTCAGTGGAGTTAGACTGATTTACACTAGCTAGGAATCTGGTATGGTGAATTATTTCCAATCACTTCTAGATATATATATATTTCTAAAATATTTTTCTCTCCACTTGCTGCTGTTCAGCAGTGCTTGCTGTCATTAAGTATTTGAGAGACTTTTGCCACAGGTAGGGCCAATTTCAGTGGCAGCTGAAGTTTTCCCATAAACTTGTGTGGATTGTGCAATTTAAATGGACAGAATTCTATCTTAGCTGCCTGTCCTGTTGATCATAATCACAGTTATTTTTTAGAGAGTATTTTGGTAGTCTTTGCACATATGATCTCTGCAACTCTAAGTGTTTGTATACCACGCAGCATCTGGCTCACTTTTTACAGGATCTTAACAGATGCAGTCAGGAGGAATGTACAGCTCTCTGAAGTCTGAAAGTAATTGTATTTCAGTAATCTCTTATTCTATAATCACTGTCCCATACAAATATAATAATCATATAGCATTGGAACTGGATCTGGAAAATCAGAGGAAGTGACCACAGTATGTAGCCACTGAATCTTTTATTTAACAAAGAAGGAATTTTAGAGGTAGAGAACATTTAAAGAAACATATTGAAATCTTTGTGTCAGAATAGTTTTAACTTAAATCATATTGGAAAGATTTTGAGTATCAAATCAGCTCTCCAAAAAAAGATGTAAATGAGATATTCACTTTTCATGATTAGTAGGATTTGGCCTGCATTTTTTTTATGTTAAGGAAGATAAAAATTTCTTGTATTTTCTTGATATCAAAAAGAAAGAAAACAGTGTTTCGTTTACATCTGCAGTATAGATACACCATTATAACATACTGGAAGGAAGTTTAACTTCATCAAGCCACATGCTGGGCTCATACTTTTAGTTCTTCCACAAAAGTATCATTGTCTAAAGCGAATGTTTTGCCTGAATAAAGACAGAGAGAGCAGGATGAAATGCCTGATAAAACAGACTGCTTACAGTAACTTTAAAATAAATATAATGACCCACAACTGTAAGGAACACAAAGTACATATCATGCGTAACCCTTTCAGATCCATGCTGCAGATCTGAATCTGAAGCAGTTAAATCCCATCCTTAAGGTGATTGCTGATAAGAAGAAATAATTCAGTGTTGAAAAGAATAGACACTGAAAAGTCTTCAGCCATTCATCGGTACAACCATGTGTTAGAATATTGTAAGACAGAGTTTTAAAGCTAAGGTTTTCCCTTCATTCTGTCCTGAATTTTTGACTGGCAGGAAGAGAGGAGTATGGCTGTTGTCTGGAATTCCTGGGACTCCAACAGGACTACAGGCTACAGCCATTGGAACTAGTAATCACTAATATAGTTACCACTACTAGGCTATACCAATCGGACTAGTAACCACTACCTATAGGTTTTTTCAGAAGGGCATGTGTAATGAGATGGAAAATGAGCAAAATTAAGAACAGCAGTAGGTATGACTCTTTGAGTTTATACAAAGGCCAGTGGCTTCAGGCCAAGCATGAAATGGATGTCTGAAATACTGTGCTATTGAGGAGGGATATAGGAATACCCGAAGACACATACAGGCAACTGAAGTAAGACCAGGCTCTGTGGACCGTGTATATGTACGGCATCAAGCATGTCTCTCCTATTACTTGGGACTTGTATGTCAAGCAAAAAGGAAATGAAAATTTTATTAGGCATCTCACTCAGAAACTAGAATGAGCTTTGAAATCTGAGGTCTCCATATTTTACCAGCAAAGATGTCTCTAGTTAGTCAGGTTTCCCCTACAACAAACACACACACACTCAAAAAATTCCTGGAATTAGATCTCTGTCCAATGACTCAGAGACTCTAAAGTTTTTCATGGGTATTTTCAGGTATTTAGGATGTTCAGTTATGCTCAATTTTATGAAACAGAGATCATGTAATTAGCATCTAAATGGCATGTGATGACTTGAGTGATCTATCACCTATAATTATGTGCAAATAATAGCTTTACATTTCAGATAATCCATAGGCAGTAATTTGTTTGGATAAGTGTCAGTGATCAGTGATGAATAACAAGGACATTCTGGAAGATTGTTATTGGTCTGTGGTTCAGTTCTAACAGGGAAAATGACATGTAGTAAACAGAGTGTTAATTTTAAATAGCTTATCCAATTCTACTAAAAGGCTTCTTGGGAAAAAGATGACAATGTTTCTGTTCTCATTTTCAGCAATTCATTTATTTATTGCAAATGACTCATAGATAGCAAATCAGGAATGTGTTCCTTTACAACTTAAGCAAGTCTAGCTGTGTGTACAATAAAGTATTCTTTGGTGACAGCACTAATCTAGAAAAGCCACATATATAATGTTTTTATGTTTGTTTTTCTCGTCAGTTTCACATGGTTCCAGTTTTCATCTCCTAAAGGCTTTTGTTTTCATGAGCAAGGTACGCTAGAGAGCACTCCAAATTATCTGACATCCTTTAAGTAGTGTATTTCTGAGATTTCAGAAATTTAAAATGAAAGTCCCAGAATCTGAGAGGTGTATGGTGACATAACTTACTTGTTAACATTGTTTAATTTGTATGGGTACTGAATAGAACATTCAGCCAAAAGCTAGTAATGTTCTTTGTCTTTTTTCCATATTACACAAGTGTGCCCTTTCTTCCTTTGAATAGTGCACAGTTCTTCTTCAGCCACCCTTGACTTGAATGTTAGTTGCATCACAAAACTTTGCTTAATCTTTTTTATCATCTTGCATTACAGAAATAGCAGATGGTAGGGGTATTTATCTGCTCCTTTTGTGGACCCTGCTCCTGGATGACCTGCAAAATTAAGTGTGGTCAGATATCCATGCAGAATCAGGTTTTCTTCATATAGGCACAGCTTTCAACTCTAGAAATATTAACTGTAACCCCAGAGAAATGGGATATCCTCCAGAGAAGGAGGGGTGCTATACACTTATGTATCTTCAGTAATGGGGGTAGAATATGGTGGGAGTTTTACTGATCTTTATATGACTTTTATAGTGCAAATTTTAAAGTGCAAATTTTATAGACTTTTATAGTGCAAATTTTACCAAGATACAAATTTTAAGCTGCATGAATTTGGGAAAATTCCTTTGAAAGGAAAAGAGCTACTTCTGTTAGTGGTGTCTGTCAAGTCATTCATCTGTACTTAGTTTGTGATATTCGAATGCAGATTAGGAAGTTCTTGATCTGAAAGTACAGCAAAAAAAAAAACCAAAACCAAACAAAAAAACAAAGCAGGTTTCCTCTTTATTATAGTCTATGATGCATAGTTTTTTACTTCACTGCAAATGTATGTTTTTCCCTACTAACTGAAGTATATTGTAATTACACTTGTGATTATACCATATAGCATAATAGAGCAACATCAGGAAGGTAAGGATTGAGTAGCATATTTTAAGGAAATGTAGTAAAAGGGATGGAATGTCCTTTTTTCAGATTAGTTTTACCCATGCTTCTCCTTTCTTATTAGCAATTCTATTCTCTGGTCCTACTGTCTTCTGATTTACTTACCTTAAACTATACCCTGAGAGAATCTAAACTGTGCTGCCCTACAGTGTGCATAACTGAGTACTTCTTGGAAAGATCAAGGGAAAAGATGTCATTCCAGTTTTCCATAAGGCCTGGGGGATTTAGAGAGACTGCTAGCATTTTGATTCCTACACACCTTGGGAGTGGGATAACATTTTCTGAAGCAGCCTGAAGGTAACTGGGAGATTTTAGTTACATGAAACAACAATAAATCTGAGTGGTTTGCTAGAGAATAAATAGTTTCAGTAGATTTTAGTTTTAATTTGATACTTTCAGAAAAAAAACCTCAGAAGGGCCTAGGAGATAGAAAATGGACATAATCTAGTTGGACATCTTATTTTAATTGACTCCTTTTATTGAAATCACAAGAATTTTTTCATTATAAAATCTAATTAATACAAGTCTATAAATGCCTTTCCTCTTTATTTGTTTCCCCTTACATTTGTTTTCAGTATCACTTTAATGCAGACCAATGTTTCACAATCCAACAGCAGTGCTTTGCACAAGACCTTTCTGTAGTGATTCTGTTAACCGGAAGCTTGATGTAAACAAAGCCCAAACAGGAAAGAGCTTTGCTAGAGACTCCATTTACATGCATGGCTGGATATGAACAAACAAAACAAGGCTTTTGGAAAGGGTTAGGGCATTTCAGAAAAACGGTCATGGTTTGTTACTAATATTTCATTTTATATGACTGGAAAAGTCCTGCTATGTTATATACCAACTCATAAGAACAATTGCTTTCTAGTTAAATATTTAAAGTGAAGTTATCTAACTTGTTCTTGACTACATCTATTGTGCCTGTGAGCTTTTTAGAGATATAGACTAACATCCCTTGAATGCTTTTGAAAATCTTGTGGTTAATTATTATCCTCTCTTCTATGTCTCTAGTGTGATGTACTTGCTAACAAAACTTTTTTTGTAGCATACAAACATAAAATTTTGAAAGTTTTACCAAGCATATCTGAAGGATTATCCTCTTATCACAGAGGAAGAAAAGTAAATGTAACCAGTACTCTATTTAATGGTCTTAGATGAGAACATAAAAATACTGAGAATATTTCTTAATGAGTACCAACTTATTTCCTGCTGACTATAGGGAAAGGAAGGCTTAAAATCCTTTAGATAGTACTGAATGAAGAAAATGCTCATAAATGGAAGTTATATATTAAGTCAATGAAGAACAAAGTCTGTCGTATGTAAGTGGTAAACTGGGATGATTTCTGAAGGACACAATAAGAAATGGGTGGGAGGATGTAGTTCAGAAGAAGTAGTTCAGGATCTCTGGTATATCGTATTTTTTCTGGTGAGTTCAGAGGCTGTGTCAGAGCTGTTGTTAGATATGGTTATGGTTGCTATCAACAGAAATTAGGATGAAGTTGCATGGGCTTTGAAAACAGGAACAATTTTCTAACCCATAGGTCTGTGTCTGTTACATACCCCTGGGTTATAAAAGGAACTAGATGGAAGTAGTCTGAGGTAAAGGCTTCAGTACCAGCAGCTCCCTAAAATGCATGGAGATATCAGCTTTCATGAGTTTATGAAATAAATCTACAACTATGCAAACTGTTTTGGTTTCAAACTGGGATAAAAGAATGTAGCTTATTTATCCAAGAGATATTGCCAGCTACCTACACTGGTCCACTTCTCTGAAGACAAGATTATGTAAGCAATAACTTGAGGTATGTGCATTATTACACCTAGTTGGGGTTATCTCCATGATACCCTACGTGAAAAATATCCAGAGGACATCTGCTGTAAATGTGACACTACCACGGAACAGGAATCAGATATAGGAAAAAAAAAAAAAGAAAATGTGAAGCCTGATCCAGTATTTCTTCAGTTATCTGTAGCTGTTTTTTCTTCCCATAAGTAGAATACAGTAGCATTTGGTGGAAAAAAGGAATGAAGGACACACAGGGAGGTATTTAATGTACAGATAAATTAGGAGATAATACCTGGTTTACTCACAGAAGTTACCACTAATAACTTTCTTTCTTGCTATAGTCATTGTTTTATTATGTTGATTAACAGGTTTCTAACAGTAAAACAGGAATGAGAACAAACAACATGGACATTTTTGTAAATTTACTTTGTTAAATATTTATAAGAATATATGAACTGCATAGCTAATTCATTACATTACCACCATTTGTGATATATCGAACATGTATTATGTAACAATATGATTCTCAATTGTTTAAACAATACAGACAAATTATGGGGGCAAGACTTGGATTTTCCCATTGAGTTCAAAATGACTAGGCTACTGCTAAAAACCCTTAATTTAGTAAATGAGCTTCCATGACATACATGTGGAAAAGAATGTAATAAGAAATTACCACTGTTGTAAGAACAACAGTGATTTCAGGGAGAATTTAATAAAAAACGAAATTCAGAAGTCACATGGAAAAGCTAGAAAGAAAAACAGTCTGTCATAAGCAGAAGTTACTGGATCTGCCCAGATTTTTTTTTGTCAGAATCTTTTTCTGCTGCAAAGTGCAGTTTTAGTTCAGTCAGATGGACTGAAATTTTTACTGCTCATCCCTGGGGAAATAAAAAGGAAAGATGCAATTCCCTGGATTTGCGAATCCTTGCCTGCTCATCCAGCAGAACCAGGACTGCCTCAAAGACAAAGTGTTCGGCCCTGAGGGAGGCTCATCTCCCTATATCCTGAGGACTTTAGTCACCACAGATCTGCTGCTTTCCTGAGTGGGAGGTCTGGAAGCATATAGAGCTGAGTGACCTGCTGAGTCAGTCAGAGGCCTACTCGATGGGGCCACCTTGTCCTTAAGCCCTTGCTCCACAAATTCCTGCTTGTTTCCTTTAATGATCATGCCGGGGGTCAGAAGATTTAATAAACTCACTGGTGGCTCTTCCTGATCATCTAAATTGGAAATCAATAAATCACAGAAAAATAGTTCACTTGGGGCACACTTCCTCAGAGTTCCAAACCCATGCAGAAGGCTTAGCCAGAGGTGGGAATACTATGTCTGGAAGTCTGGGTAGACATGGAAGTGTTGCATGTGGAGCAAGAATCATGCTCTCTTGACTCATGGAGCAAGGCTTTGGCTGTTGTATGTCTGCACAGGGTGTGTGCATGTTGTGGAACAGAAATCTTTCAACAGAAATTGCCATCTACCTTCTACATCCCTTCTGCTGAGTAGACATATCAGAGATTTTGTGACACCGAGTTTTGTTCCTGCTGCTGCTGCTACTGCTGTCTTAATGCCCCGTAAGAAACTGAGATAACACTCCTAAACTGGACTGAAAGGACCTTCAAGTAATCTCATTTTTATTTTCAAAGTTTCAAACAATTCAACTACAAAATATTCAGTACTAGCAAGAATATCTGTTGCAGCGTAATTTAAAAATAGAATTAAACAATAGATAAGTATTAAAATAAAAAACCCATCTATAAATCCCAGGCACCCAGGAAAGAAAAGAAGGGACTCCTAACATTATGAGTGTTTAAGTTCTGAGCCAGAATTTTGCAACTCTGCTACCAATTTCTATTTTTTTTTTCTATAATATATGAGCAGAAACAGATGTTTCCCACTACCAACATCTGATCTGCGTGTGAAGAATTAAGGGCATTATATACTGTCAAAGCAATGAGTGATATTTAACCATGCAGACTCCTGTTAACCCCAAACAGAACTACAGTGGTAAGCATCTGCATATTGTCCTCAAACCTTAGAGTAGTGTAATATGACAGTCAAGTCTCTATAAATGATGTATATGTATTTAAATAAATGACTTGGTTAATTTATATAATTCCAAACAAGGCCAAGGTTTAGTTTCCAGCAGTGTTAGAGCCATGGAATAGTTTTTTTTGCATGATTCAGCAAGAATTTGAAGTATTGATCATATGTTTTAAAGATCATCTTGAAAACTCTTCTTAAGAATTCCAGCACATTCAGATTCTTTTGGTTCTGCTGGCCACCCCAAGGGTGGGCTTAAAAGGCCACTTCTTTTTAAGCAGATCACTGTCTGATGCACTGTTTTTGTTGTTCCTAATGTTTCCTTTCTTGACCTGGATCCAAGGAACTAGAAAGTCAAGAAGTTAGCATTTCTCTTCAAGTTTCCTCAGCCACCCAGGTTGGAATGCCCAAGTTAAAAAAGGCATTTAGGATTGATAGCTGTTTTATTGCTGTCTCAGTGTTGATTCAAGTTAGAATAGATTGTGACATGGACAGAGCCTGTGTATATCAGCCTCAGTGTCATGACAGAACAGGGCCATCCTATAGTTCTTATCCCTCCACAAGGATGTGCTGTTTAACTTTCCTCTGGAAGTAGCGTATTTAATAAATATTAAATCTGATGGTGTTACTTACAATCATAAAGTGACAATGACTTGTTTTATATGACCTTTGTGAAAGCTCAGTTTTTCACATCCAAGTATTTGTTCAAAGTTCCCTGTAATTCATATAGTCAAGATTGGTACTAACACGAAGAAATTCCTAGGAGCAGCCAAGTTGCTTCAATGGAAAAGAATGCTGGAAATTACTTTCCTAAACCAGTGTTTTCCAAAGTTATTGCCATAAATCTCCCAAATACATTTCAGACTGGTATTTTATTACAGAGTATTCACCTTGATATACCCATGGGAAAGACTGTGATCCATGCCTTCCTTGCATTAACCGAAGAGGCATACTGAAATATGTTAATTTAGAAAAGATGAGCATGATGTAGCATTCCATAGTAATTTACAGTTTGAATAGTACTATGTAACAAAACAATAATAAAGGGCCAGATGCATCAAGAATGACTAACAAGGCCACTCTTGTTAGCAGATGCAACACTGTAAATAAGGGATTTATCAAAAGGTGTGTGTCAGTCAATGGACTATGTTAAGTTGTAGAATGAATTAATTAAAAAAAAAAAGAAGTTATACTGCAGTATTATAGCCTGCTGTTTTAGGAGAAACTTGAAATATTTTATTTGCTGGAAGAATAGGAGTCACAAAACCTGAAACCCCTGTAACTGTCAGGAAAATGTGTATCCAGGAAAGCAGAAAGATTCTGTGAAGGTATCTCCAGAGTCGCCTGGATTTTGCTCTCAGGTGACCCCTTGAGCAGTCTCATCAGAGGCCCAAATGGCACACTTCTAGCTTCATGCAGTTAAATCTGAGGTGTACCTAAGCTAGAAATGTATTCATTCTTGTCTAGTTGGACAGGTTTTGTTCATGTCTTCAATAGTCTTGTGATCTTCTGAAATTCTTTTAACTTGAAAAAACCCAGGCTGCATTCTGCTGTTTGGAGTAATAGAAGTGAGATAGGCAGAACAATTATAAATAAAAATAGACAAAAATTAGAAATACATTGTTGTGTTCCTTGCTTTTCCTGAGGTGAAATTGAACAATTCAGACATACTGAAGCTTGAAGAAGGACTTTGTTCTGTGATAAAGTTCAGAGGCACTGATCTCTCAAGACTCTTGTGTCTAAGGAACCCTGGACTCCATGCCTACCTTTACCACTCACCAGGTGTGAGCTGGACTACATATATTATTTCTGAAGAAGGAGAAGAGAAGCTCTGGGCCATACAATGTAAATGTATTTGATCCTTAGTATGCTATAAAGAAAACATTGCTACTTGCTTTGTCAGGGCTTGTGGCAAAGCCACCAACTAGGCACCAGTCTCAAAGAGATTTCAACAAATTCCTGTCACTGGAGAATATTATTTAATAAAGGCAATTTGGAGTTCAGCAGTATGGAGGACAGGGAGTGAGGTAATTTTATTTCATAAAGCTCTTGTCCATTATTGCTTAGATAATGCAACTGATGACAAGAGGCAGATTTAACCACTCTTAGCTGAACCACAAAGGCATATGACAGCCTCTTCTTTTTCCTATCTCACTAGGGCTGTCTCCCCCATGCTTTCTGGGGATAAGACCCTGCTTCTTCTGTATGTCACAGAAGGGACATTAGGCTAATGACTTTCGTTGTTTTTCCTGGAAAAGAAGCAAGTTACATTATGAGGTTAAACTTTCCCTCATCAAGGGAAAATGGTGTGAATCTACTTCACAGTAAAGTGTTGATCATTATTCTTCCCCTTCTGGAGTTATTTTGGTGCTTTTTGTGCAGCAGAGGACAGTCAAAGCTGTAACAGTCAGTCACTTATGAATTCCTTTGCACTGAGTAAATGTGTTTTTTCCTATATGGTAAAAAAAATAATGACATCACCTCTTAATCAGAGTTAATTGCTCACCCTATTACAGTTCGGCTGTGCTTGGATATTAGCGAAAAATCTGTCAGACATATTTTACCTTCTTTTTTGGTGCCAAAATTCTTTTCCACAGTTCATTTCCCTATGAAGTTAACTTTAGTCATTTTGAATTAATTTAGAAGGAATGGCTTCTCTCAATCATCTGCCCACCCACAGATGGATGCAAAACCCAGAAAAGCTTAGTATATGATGTACTAGGAGATTGTGAACAGCAGGCTGCATTCCTCCTTGTGATGCAAGGGAACAATAACTGGGGGGCTGTACCAACTGCGTTATTAGTAAATACTTTCCCAAGATTCCAATTTCTGTGTGTAAATGTGATTTACAGACTATCAGCAGCTCTCACTCTTTCCTGAGTTAGTTTTAGTGATAACCCTACTTATGATTATTATCTCAATCAAAAATTTAGTAAGCTTATTATGGTCAACTCAGCTTCCATAAGACAGTCAAACATCATGGCATTGGCTATCACTACACCAGCTCTATTCTCAGCTCTACGTTCCTTTAAATGTACTGTTTCAGCAAGATCTCTGACAATTCACATGTGCTGTAACCCTAGTACGGGTTCTTAAATGTACCATCAGATTAACTCTAAACTCAAGAGAAACTGAGCCTAAACCAATGAGTCAGCCTGTAGTTAAGCAAAGCCGCAAGTGAATCCCTAAGCAACATGATAAGTTAGAGGCCTCTTGTTTACCTGTTTCATGCTTTCTTTAATATCTAATGCTCCAATTAAATTTTCCCCATATTAATGCACATGTCCTTTTTGATTCTCTCTAAATTGGAGAGACATCAATTTGATGGATAGACCACTCAGTGGATAAAGAACTAGCTGGATGGCTGCACACAAAGAGTTGTGGTCAATGGCTCAATGTCCGGCTGGAGACCAGTAATGAGTGGTGTCCCTCAGGGATCGGTGTTGGGACCGGTCTTGTTTAACATCGTCGCTGACATGGACAGTGGGATTGAGTGCGCCCTCAGCAAGTTTGCCGATGACACCAAGCTGTGTGGTTTGATTGATACTCTGGAGGGAAGGAATGTCATCCAGAGGGACCTCAACACACTTGTGAGGTGGGCTGATGCCAACCTCATGAAGTTTAACCATGCCAAGTGCAAGGTCCTACACCTGGGTCGGAGCAATCCCAGGCACAGCTACAGGTTGGGCAAAGAAGAGATTCAGAGCAGCCCTGTGGAGAAGGACTTGGGGGTGTTGGTCAATGAGAAAATGAACATGAGCAGGCAGTGTGCGCTTGCAGCCCAGAAAGCCAACCATATCCTGGCTGCACCAAGAGGAGCGTGACCAGCAGGTAGAAGGAGGTGATCCTGCCCCTTTACTCTGCTCTTGTGAGACCTCACCTGGAGTATTGTGTGCAGTTCTGGTGTCCTTAACATAAAAAAGACATGGAATTGTTGGAACAAGTCCAGAGGAGGGCCACGAAGGTGATCAGGGGACTGGAGCACCTCCCGTATGAAGATAGGTTGAGAAAGTTGGGGGTGTTCAGCCTGGAGAAGAGAAGGCTGCATGGAGACCTCATAGCAGCCTTCCAGTATCTGAAGAGGGCCTATAGGGATGCTGAGGAGGGACTCTTCGTTAGGGACTGTAGTGATAGGACGAGGGGTAACGGGTTAAAACTTAAACAGGGGAGGTTTAGATAGGATATAAGGAGGAAATTCTTTCCTGTTAGGGTGGTGAGGCACTGAAATAGGTTGCCCAGGGAGGTTGTGAATGCTCCATCCCTGGCAGTGTTCAAAACCATGTTGGACGAAGCCTTGGGTGATATGATTTAGTGTGGGGTGTCCCTGCCCATGGCAGTGGTGTTGGAACTAGATGATCTTAAGGTCCTTTCCAACCCTAAATATTCTATGATTCTATGATTCCCTTGGATTATGTTTTCTAGATTTATCCTTTCTTGAATGCTTTATTTTTAAATTATTCCATGAAGAATACTATTCTCCTTAGTTCTACAGAATCATAACTTTCATCATAATTTCATCCCCACAAAGCTAGAGGAAAATGAATATTGAACACCTGGAACGCTTGGTACATTATTTTTCTACCATATATTTCTTTATTTGCTATGTAGAGAATCATAAAAATGAATTTCAGCTTATATTAAAATTTCTTGAACACCTTTAGCCGTGCACAAAACATTATGAGTAACATATACCATCCCACAATATTTCTTTTTTATACCCTGCCTGTGGAAAAAAATGAATATTGTAAACATTGATTTATTAAATGTTAGTGGATGTTAGATGTGTGATGACATATTTCTTGCTACCTCAGGGCCAAAGGCTAGTGTCCTATTTGCAAGATATTATTTAGCTTATCCAATGCGTTCCTAAGCTGTGATCCATTTAAAACAAATTAATGTTATTTTAAAATGTTGATTTGTTTTTTTTTTTAGTAAAGCATACACAAAACCCTCTCAATTTTTGGAAGCATGCAAGTGCAAAGGCAACAGAATTCATGGTCTTGAAAAAATTTTTCAGTAGCTCATATATATGTATTTCAACAATTGCAGAAACAATGTTTACTGTGAATTTAAAACCTTTAACTTTTTCATTCAGTATTAATGATGCAAGGATCTCTCTTGCTATAAGTTTTGTTTTGCAAGCACAATGCACAGCAAAGGCTTAAACACATAGGAATAGTATGAAAGGGTTTAGTTCTTAAATGTGGTTGCAACTTTCGTATAGTTACATGTCCTTTTTTTGTATTTTGATATTACAAAATATTGATATTGAGAAGCAACCTGAGCAAAGTCTGGAGTAAATTCAGTCAGTCTTCCTTAATTCTACCTCTAACATGTACAGTAATATGAGTGTAATCAAAAGATACTACTATTCCTGACATGTTTCAGCTTTAGCAAACTGATTTTTAAAAATACAGGGTTTTTGTTTCTTTTTTGTTAAGAAATAAGATGAAAAATTCATATCATGAGTTTCCAGTCAGTAACCGCATCTTACACAATGTTTCATGGTAAAAGAAAGGAGGCAAAAATCAAGTGTCATGAACTTGTATAGGCTGCAGTTATTGAAGCAAGGATTTGTGGGAAAATAAAATGTACTGTATAGAAAACATCCTTGCTGATCTGATAGAAAGCCTTTCCGTATTACTCTAGTATGTAATAAATGAAAAGCCCACACATTTGACAAAACAAAGGTGAGCAGAAGGAAAATGTGTGCTAGGAGAGCGTGAGTGAGCCCAGACCCAGAGGCTATTCCAGATCTGTTAGCACAACTGCCTGTAGACCTCGCCGTGCAGCCAGATGTTGCTGCTAGAGCCTTCCCAAGCTTGGCATCTGGGTCCTGGCATGCCCCAGGAGCAGCCTGGGGTGCTTCCCCCCCCCCCCCCCCCCCCCGCCCCACCTTGTCGGGGTAGATGCTCAAGCAAAAGGCTGGGTAAATTGCTTCGTGTCTCAGCTGAAAGTTCTAATTTGTTTCAGACTGCAGATCCTGTAGGATTCAAATATGAAATGTTTGCAGCACAGAGTAAATATTTTACACTAAATATAAATTGGTATACACCTATTAAGTATGATTTCCTTTTCTTCTATTGATAGCTACTCTTTCCCCCTCCCCCAGTATTTTTGGCTCTGTGTAATAGTACTTTTTCTCAATTTCTAGCAATTTGTAGTGGCATTTATGAGGTTTAGAAATTCTGTAAGATTTCACACTAAATCTTGTAAGTTTTCTGTAGCCTTTGCACTTGAGATATCCATCACTGCACTCCATATTCTGTTCAAAACAGATAGGATTTCACCTACACAATGGGGATACTGAGCAGTAACTGTAAGCCAGATCTTCAGCTGGCACAAACTGCGCTGTGCTTAATCAACTTCAGTGTGAAGCTATGCCAGTTTATACCAGCTGGGCATCTAGCCCTTTGTCTGCCCCCACATAAAAACTGTGTTTATCTGCTTTTATTGCAGCTTTACGTTTTCCATGTGAGCATAAGTAACGTTTTCATTTTAGAACCAAAAATGACTTTCTATTCCATTTCTCATTTCTGCTCCATCTCCATCCATCTTGAGAATAAATGCACGCAGGGGAGGGTAAGTAAACTGTTTAGGAACATTTGGGATGCATAGAGTCTCTGTTTCAGTCTCCAGAGAGAGCAACCCATTTGCACGGTACCTCTGATGAGCATATAGCTGTTACTGGAAGCCTTGGCTACTTAAGAGGCTTAATGGGATCTCCAAATCTTGCTGTGCTCCCTTCCCCTTAACTCCAGTTCACCACCAGTAGCTACCATCTGAGCCCAAACAACTTCAGTGATGGGCAGATATGTAAGGGACAATGGGCTTGATCTCTGTGACAAAATCCTGAAATAACTGTGGGCCTGCAAGTTTCTGTGTCTCCTTATTTCAGTCCGGATGCAACTGCTACAAATTTGGGTTGGTTTGTGCAAACCTGAGTACGTGAGCAATCATGTATCCACCAGTGCTATTGATTTCAACTTTGGTGTCTAAGTGCTCACCACATGAGTGAGGCTTGAACATAATAGCCTTCTGATAGTGTTCCAAGTTTGGGGGGATATATGAAGGTTAATTGAAGCTACAAACTTGGCAACTTGCCTCAAATGGCTGTCTGCCATGGTGTTTGGGGATTTTAGCTGTTATATGTGTAAGTAATTGCTCTTTACCAAATACTTCAGGGAGAGAAAAAAAATAAAATCACCAAATCTAATGATTTAACATATAAAATCCTGCATGCAAAAAGCTAGAGTGAAATGAAACCTTCAATATATGTAAGGTATGCCTTGGCCCTGGTACTGCTATCTAGCACCAAATACCACATGCCTGCTTCTGAAAGAATGTATCAGCAAATCATTGTTTTAAATAAAATCTTGCTGTAAAACGGTATTTCTGAGTAGGCCCATTTTGCATACCTGGAGACCTGGCATACAAAAAGGCAGCAGGAAGGCTGAGCCTTTTTAAGAAAATACTTTGCTCACCCATCTGTCCTTCTCTGTCACTGGAGTGACCGGTCCCATATCACATCAGCAGAGCAAAATATGTTCTCATGTGCCAGCCGTTCTAGGAGAGGGTTTGATATCCTAGGATTCAGCAGATCAGATAGCACTGAATTAAGCAGTAGCGAGTCAAGCTAATAGGGTGAATTGTGAACTGAAGAAGCTAGGAAACGTCCGCTTCTGTCACGCCTGCTATGTAGGCTGTAACCTCCGGCAGAGGAGAGAGATGGACAGTTAGAGCAATAATGTTTCAGTGACTAATACTGAATCCAACAGAGTACATCTGTCAGGACCCTTAATGAATACTGGCAAAGAGGTTAAGTTTGTGTTCATATGATAGGCTTCAGACCGAAGTAGCTAAGGCAGTGCATCTTTTCTGCTGTCTGGTACCAGCCAGTGTCTTGGAGGAAAGGGGAAGAATGGATTTCTTGGCTAGGCTGTTGTTGCTCACATTTTAACAGTTGAAAAACCTTCAGTCAAAACCTCATCATCCAATAGTGTGTAACAAGAATATATTGAGTAAAGATATCCATGTTACTGTTGTTGGAGATTAAAAGGGAACTGTTATTGGAGATCTTTGGGTCAAGCATTCAAAGTAAATATTAATTCACATATTCCCAGGACCTAGGAATATCCTTTGGACTCTGACATCAGGAGAATGCTATAAAATCAACTTCTGTCTCTTTCTGAGGATGGCAGCATTAGCTCAGCTGTGCCAGTCTGACTACAGCAGTCAGCAGAAGCTGTGTGTGTAGCCATATAACTACAACAGAGTCCGATCATCATCCTGATGAAATTACATTGATCTAATTTGCACGCTGTGAAGACATTTGGCACTGGCTGGATCTGAGCCGTGACATCTTCATTGGAACTGAAAGTACACTAAGAAGTGACATTACATTTCATACTCTTTTGTGCCAGACTGTGGCATTTCTTCCTCTTTAAAGGCATTATTTCAAGAACATTTAATTTGGCTTTGATATGTCTGCCATTTTGCTATGCAGGAATGTACTGAGCCAGAAAAGCTCAGCTGTAATAAAGTTTGGCACCATCAGCCACCATATACCTGCACCATCCTGTGCAATTTAATTGGCATTCAGTGGGTTGATAAATGGATTGGCTTAATGAGACAATATACGTGACATATGCAGGACTCTCCTGAGGAATAAGATTCATTTTTGCACTTCACACATCAACATGCTACAGATACCAACACAGTCACCTCCAGCAGCTGTGCTATAACCAATGACATGCCTTCCACTGTATTGACCAGCAAATCCACCTCTCAAACTAGGTTTACATTATTTTCTATATGAGCATTTTCTTTTCTTCATTTTTTCATTATATTTCCAATCATAAAAATAAAGCAAGATACCCATAACTGCCTTTGAAAATTTCTGTGAAGTATAGCATCCATATTTTTTTTGCTTGTATAAATCAACAGCTTATCTTTATAGCTTCCTGAAGATTTGCCTCTAGGCAAACTCCAGAACTTTGGGAAAAAGTTCTCACTGTAGTTGGAATACAGTGTAAATAACTACTAAAAACATCAGTAAAATACACATAAAAGCAAAGATCTATGTGATGTAGTATTAAGGGACCATGAGTAAGCATGACCTCCTCAAAGGTTCATTTGCACTGATAAATTAGGTTTATGTTAGAGCCATCTCTGGATTGTGTGTGAAGGATCACTGGGAGTTCGTGCAGTAGCTGGCAGAGGAGAGCATTTCAGTGCTATTACAGTACAAGTAATTGCTGATTACAGTAAAAGTTTATTCAGCCATTGTTAAACCCAATTTTGCTTTAGGAATGAACAGAAGAGAATAGTAACATCAAGGATGTGGTCCAGTGTTTTAAAGAATAGTAGTTTAATGGTAGATCTTTGAATTCTGCCTCACAGATGTAACTGTTAATGTAATCAATGTCCTTTGATGTTTTTCAGAGGCCTGCTTGTTGGTGTTTTAGATCATTTAAGAGCTGGGATTTAACAGCAATCAGAGAGCTAATCTATCTTGCATGGACAAGGAGATATGCATCCAGCTTTCTGATATTTTACAAAGGCTTGGAGCACAGTTCAGAGACAGAAAACATCAACACACACAAAACACACTGACTTAGTTTCTTAACTGACATTAAAAATGTACATATGTATGTTCCTTATTTTAGAGAAAAAAAAACAAACAAAAAGGCATTATGTCCTCAGTCATCATTAACATCAGGATACTGAAGATGAAAGTCAAATAGTTTCATTAATCATTTTGCTCTGCTGCAATTCTGAAGGCCAGATTCAGATGTTTTAAGTGTACCAGCTGTTTATTGGGATATAGAAAGGAATCACTACCAAAGCAGTGGAAAATTTTCTAAAAATCATGTGGACAATTTTTTGCATCCATGAGGAAAGCTGTGAACCAGAGTGCTGGTTCCCTGTCTTGCCTCTGAGAAACTGCAAGGAATTTCAAAGGAACCTAAAGGAATGCGGAGCCAAACTCCTGCTGAACATACATGCAGGTTAGTGTGTGGAATCCCTTGCATCTGTTGGAAACAAAAGCTGGTCTGCATACCCAAGAATGTACAGACTCACACCACGGGAACAGCCACTGCTTCAACCTGGAAAAAAAATTTGGCGGAGGCGGAGAGGTAAACGAAGCTGCAGCTGGCTGCTACTGAGCTGTGCTCTGAGCCATCACAGTACCTGCCGCTGGCTTCTTGTCCATAAGGTGGAAGAAACCTACGTGTCACTGCCTCAGATTTCAACTGGATGCCAGTCTGATGCTTGAAATTCTGCTCTAAGGAAAGCCGCATACATGCAAATAAGCCCAAGGAAACTAAAAAATGAAGCGGCGTGTGACAGTTTCTAATTACTGCGTAAAAACAACATATGGAAACTTCATTGTCCATTTCATCCCTCAACATGTACTATCAAGTTAGATTTCTTTTGCTCAATCATTCTCTCAAGAGCATTTGGAGCTGTTTCACTTTTATTATATGAAACAAAACAGCACTTGATATGAGCAGTGTGATGCTTTTACTTTCTCTGTCCAAGCTCATTAATCTCATGGAGGGTTTAAAAAAAAAACCAAAACCTACTGCTTTGGCACAAATTGTAGTTTTCCAAAAAAGGAATCAGTTCAAAGTCCTTTTTCCACCCATTGACATGAATCATGTTTGAAAGAAACATTGAGAAACGGGACAGAATATTTAAATGTAGCCATGGTAAGTGCTAACAAGTAGAGAAGGTCACTTACTCGTGTGTTGACGGAGTGCATTATTGTAAAAGATCAATGAAGGAATCTTAAATACGACTTCTTGCTATGTGCAATTAAATAGGAGGATGTATTCCTCTAAGCTTTTAAGTATTTCCAGCAAGATTTTGAATTTAAATATTTATAATGGAGGCGTAAGAGGAAATTTAAAGGATATGGTTAGGTCAGAGAAATGAAGCATACATCAAAGTCCCATTTTCTGGGAGCAAAAGTCTTGCAGCCTTCCCTATCAAGCCCTGTGGCCACAGAAGCAGAGTCAGTTAATGAATCAGAAAAAAGCTGGTTACCAGATGTCCTTACTTATTAACACGCACATCGCATTCTGTAATGGCATTCACTAAACAATCTGTGTGGAGCAGAGTCTGCTCTGTTTAAAGTCCCTTTTTCGCAAAAACACTTCTAACTTTCCTTCCTCTGTGACTGATTTCAAGATAGCTGTTGTTTAAGATGCTGTCAGGCATTTTGTCTAATTAATATTTCTGCATCATTCTGAAGGTTCCTAAGGTACCCAGGAAAACAAAACTGGCTTTAACATTTATTCTTTTACCCCTCCTTCTAAAATGATAATGAAATAAGATAAATAAAAAATATGAACTTAAAAGCAAAGCAGGAGAGAAACCAATTCTCTTTGATTGGTTTCCACTGCTGCTAATTTTAATGCCACCCATTGTTCAGCTCTGCAGTCTAATTTTATGTTAATATCCTGAAAGTTGTCAAATCTTGGCAAAACCTATGCATAAATTACACAGAAAGTAGCTCACAGGAGGGGGAAAGTAATGACTGTCATGGTTAGCCAAACCCATTAATAGTCTGACAAGCAATAACCCAAGAGCTCTGGTCAACTGCTGCAGACATCTGTGAAAGTTTTGCAATTAATTTTTTTTTTGGAGGAGGTATCAGCTGTGAAATAGCACATAAGTGACTGATTATTATCAGCTCTGCTGGCGAGGGCAGAACTGATCCACTCCAAGCATTTACCCTTCTACTACAGACTGTTTCAAGAATATAAAAGTTTTATTTTTCTTTATTTACTAAAGCACCCTAACCTCCAGAAAGAGACAAGGAGAGTCAGTTTTATATGAGTCTTTCCCATCCGCAGGTTTCAAAGAAAGAACTTTACAGAAGTCATTAGCATTATGTGTGTCTATAAAATGGAGAAACTGAGGTGGAGGCTGTGTCTCGTGACAGAACGCAAGAGAGGCTGTGAAATGGATAGAGGGACTTCCCTGAAGTCAGGATATGAAGCCATGAATATCTCTGCTATGTCAGGCACTGCTCTATAATACTGTACAGTCACCTATTTAAAAGCTGAAAGGATCACACTGTGCTCAGAACAATGTAGCTAACTGATCCATTTTCTCATGTCTTCAAAATCACCTTTCCCCTGAATTCTCTTTTATAGGCTCAGGGACAGCTGAAATCTGTTCCATGATTCCCTAACTATTCTATGATTCTATGAATCCAAAATTCTCAGTGGCACCAAGTGTATTGGGAAAATTCTTTATAATTGAGTTGATCTGGTAGAGGTCTGCTGCACCAAAGTGTAGGCCTGCTAAAACTGAAAATGTATGTATTTTAGTTGCTGAATTAATACCTAGCATGACTGACATGCTCACAAGCAGCCCCTGGATCAGTAAAGAAGAATGAATTTGCCCTTTTGCATTATCATGCCTGTTTTTTTCCTTCTTTCGTATACAATTTGAAATCCAGCATCAGTCTCTGGTAAACCATATTTTTATCTTTAGCAGAATACTGTTGCCAGAAGCTTTGCCTGACTTAAATACTATGTTGTTCCTTAAAAGCTTTTTCTTTTGCAAACAAATTCTGTTTTCCTATAAGTAAATAGGTCTGAAATATTGTCTCTGAATTTCTTGTCACTATTAGTATTCAATAATCTAGTAGACGCCAAACCCAAAACCAAACCTCTAAAAATCTTCAGTCATCATCATGATTTATATGGAATATTATACCCCTAAAGAAAATAATTGCTCTCACAAGTATTAATGACAGATAATTAGTGTGATAAAATACATGGAACATATAAAAGTACAGCAATATCTTATTTTTGACTACCATATAGACCTTATGTGCTGCTATAACACAGCCATTACATTCCAGATCTTCAATTTTCATATTTGCTTTTATCACGCTCCATTTTGAACAGTGCTAATGCTTAGTGGGAAACACTGCATAAACAGGCATTTTAGGATGTATTCTGAAAAAAAAAAAAAAAGGAAAAGTAAAAAGAAATGTTATTCAAATAGGATTTTTAAAACCAAACTTATCTTGGAAAACACAAGAAAAAGGGATATGCTAAATGTAGCACATAAACTGATGCCCACAGTCTGGAAAACAAGTTTGCTACTGCCTTGGGACACATAATTTTTAGAAATAATGGACCATTTGGCAGTTCTGCACATGTCACCAAGCATGCTTGGAAACACCATGGGCTTTGCTTTATTAATATACGTGGTTTGAAACAAATTCCCTCTGAAATACTAGAGGAATTCTCAAATCATCTAATTCACATGACAGTCTTCATACTTAGACTATACTGTACTCTCAAAAAAGACAGATATTAACCAGTCTACTGTTTTTTACCTCCAAACTACAGTGGAAATGAGTTCTGTGCGATGGATTGCAGTGCATAGATGGGAAACCAGCAATGGGCATTTGCTTGGGGTGCTGCCTCATTCCAATTAGAAGAAAGGCAAAGAAATCCTTGATTTTGATTCTGTGAAGCACTTCAAACCAAGTTTAGCAGACCTTCCCCAGCTCAGTGAATCTTTTTCTAACAGGATAGCATGCACTGCCTTTTCTGGAAGAGTCCTTGAAAAGAACCTGAACCACAGCAGTGGCAGTGCAAAGGTCAGATACTTTCCACAGCACCTGAGTCAGTGCAATCCCAGGAGTCCTAAAGGTGAACATAATCAATATAGGTAAAACAAGTACTTGGGAGCCAGAAAACTCTGCTTCCCAATTCCTGCCATATCCATGGTGCAGTAAAGTGTGTGAGAGGGATACCCCTTTCTCACACATAATTTCTAAGGGCTTTAGCCCTGCAGAGTCCTGTCATTCCATGAGTACAATCACTGCCATTGTGCTCAACCCAGTGCAGAGTCCGAATGCCTGAAGAAGGTGCCCTTCTGCCCTTGCGTATCTCTGCAAAGACACAAAGACAATTTAGCTTTTAGTTTCCTGACTGAGCTGATCCTTGTTATCGGAAAGCATCCTTTCTTTTGGCCATGTGTTATTCAGAGAAGGATTTGAACAGCCTCTTTTTTTTTGCACTTTGGCACAGAATTTTCAGTAAAATGTTTGGGTTGGATGAAGGCCTGCTCAGGATTAATGTAGCTTTACTTTTCACTGTAAAATTTACTAATAAGTTAACCCCATGGTTTTTTGCTTTGTCAGTTTATTGGTATGTTACTATAAAGTAGGAAAATGGAGAAGTGAGATAAAAATAAATCAGTATGGACAAGATCAGAAGGAACATAGGTTTACCTAGCAACAAGAAGATGAGGGAAGAGGATATTCCATTAAAAAAGAATAAATCTGATTGTTAAAATTAGATAATAATTTTCCACCTTCCCTCTTTCTTGGTACCTTTTTCCCTTCCATAAAAGAATGTCGAGATTTTGAGTTTCGTTTTTGGTTCACAAATGATTATTTCTATAAGAGTAAATTAAACTTGCCTGTGACTGTTCTCTGACATGTGGTGCAGACTGGCCCACATCCATGATACATGAAACTGTTTCACTAACCAAAGGGTGTTTGTGTTCATGCTACCTATAGTGAAAGGTCTTTGTGAATTGTTTGAAACTGCTCTAGCTGGGAAAAACCAGGAGTGTGCCAGGGACTCTTTTAATGATTTAACAGTGTAGACAATCAAATTCCAGTGGCTGGAAGCACTTCCCTGGCACTTTTAAATCTACTAGTCTAGACACAGCTACTGTGGTCAAAATCTGCTTCCCTTATTCACGTAAATAGCTCCAGTGAAGTCAGCTGTGAGATTGGCTGTAAAACAAGAATTCTGTTTTGCAAATGATTTCAAGCATTTGGCCTTAATTCTGCATTGGGGAAAAAGAAAACAACCCACAACCTTGAGCTTCCAAATTTTAAAAATTAAAAAATGTAAGTGAGAAATATCCAAATAACCAACTAGCCAATATGTTCATCTAGAATGTAGGGGCACATGTTGAAATCTCTATCTCTTAAGCAAGAAAGGCCTTTCATATTCCTGATGAGTTTGGAAATCCAATATATTAGGAATCCTGGCTTTCCAGATTGTTTTCTTTTTTACATTAGTAAGAAAGCTTTCCCTGAAGATGAAGAAATTCCAATAATGAAATAATTTTACTATGGAAAAAGTGTTTTGTTAAACTGGTAATCTATTTAAATTCTAGTACAGGACTTTTGTTAAGTCCTGGTAATTTACAGTATTAGATTCCAGAAGCTCAAAAATACCCCCACAAGACAAACCCAATGCCCAAGCAACTCAACCTACACTACAGTAGTGATTAAGACATTTGCTAAATTAACACCTGATTCCAGAGCATACAGGTATTCAGAGGGGTCAGGAATTTTCTCAGACACAGTTTATTCTTTTGTAAGGAAATTCATTTGAACATAAATTTGTCAAAGTCAAAATGTGCAAAAATATGCCAACTTTAACTGCTGTTTTAGAAAAAATACTGTGAAGATTTGGATGTTCTTTTAGAATACAAAATGTTGAGCCCTTGATTTGATTTTTTTCTTTTTTTGACTTTCGTCTTGTAGAAGAAAATTAGAAGAGAATTATTTGGTTAATTCACACGAAAAATATAAGCTGAACACAATATTTTGCGTTTTGAGGCATTTCTTAATATCTTATTTTGATTCTTGCTTGAATAATCAGTATTTTCTGTTCATAACTTTTATTCCCAAAAGAAAAATACAGTGTATCCTAGCTTTAATAAAGCTAATTCTCTGGAAGAAGCGCGAGTGAAAGAAAGTTTGCAGAAGTTCTCAGAAAAATACTATGAATTGAATCCAACTCTTGCTAGGCATGGATTTTCTTTCTGGTTTTCCACGTGTAATGACAGATTCATATTTATTTACTTCAGTTGTTTTCTATAATGTCTCTCCATATAAAGAAGAAATATACCATAAATGTAATCTATTGGAAAAAGGACTTAACATTTGATTGAAGAAATACATTTAAATAGAATGTTACTTGCTTAAAATTAGTTTAAATGGCAAGGCCTGGACACAACTGACTACATGTTAATGTTAATTTGAACCACTTTCTCACAGAGGCTGTTGGGCTGGTGCAGACTGATACAAAAGCCTCAGAGATACAAACCTCACACAATTCATCCACAGTCACATGTTAAACTCCTATCTTGTCTGAGCAGCCACATCAGCCTTATCTTTTTGGATCTTACAGTACTAATTGTAAGCTAATGCATGTTCCCGTGCACCATGCATCAAGCTGTTGTTGATCATAATGCTAAAGCTGTCAGTGTATGACCTAGGCAATCCTAATAGTATTGATGTACATGCTATGGCTGGATTCAGCAAATACTTTCTGGGAGGCCATGTGACAGAGCTCAGTGCATGATGGGTCACTCTCTGTAGGGACAGAAACTCCCACCCCAGGATAACCATAAGCAGTATATCTACTAAGTTTACTAAATAGTCAAAGGACTTATAGGAAGTGATGGAATAAAAAAGAGATTAGTTCTTTGAACAGAGAGGACAGAAAAGGGACGGCTGTGTGTCAAGCTATTCTCTTGTCTGATTTGGAGAGTAAAAGGGAAGACCATCTTGACCATTAGCAGGGTTGTTTGATATTCATCCCCTGGGCAAAGAGCTGACCGATAGGCACAATTCACAGGTCAGCTGATTCTCTAACAGTCTTCCTAAGACTCAGACATTTTATTGGCAGCTGCCTCCCAAGCAGGAGGATGATGACTGGATGTGAAAGACTTCGAAAGCAACAACTGAAAAAGGGTAAATCACAGCAAAATCCATCATTAGAGAGTGGATTGTGCTGCTGTGGCCACATAGAAAGGAGCCTCCTATTCAGAGACAGACAGAGGCAGAACCAAAACCAAGTCTAAAATAAGAAATATTAAGGGCTATTTGTGCTTCAATTGCTTTTCTTATTTTTTACGTATGTGATTTTAAACTCACATCCTTGCTCTGTAATGTGATCCTCCTTTATTTCATATCATTCTAGGTAAAGATATGAATGATTCAGAGATAAATACCCCAAAATGATTTTCACTGATGACAGTGTAAACTAAGACAGTTCATGAGTTCAGATTTTTTGTAACTGTAATGATCTCAGTTAACAAAATACATTGAGCAAACTGGTAATCTATTTAAATTCCAGTACAGGACTTTAGTAATAAAAATGCAGGTTGGATTGAAAAAATGTCAATCATATTTGGAGAAGGCTTAAAGGCTTATGTTTTCTTTATTATTTTGTATGAAAATACTTGGAAATCCAAATACTACTGTGAAATGGAAATACTTTGTGAGGAAGTATCCATCATTAAAAACAAAATAGAAAAGCTAAAAGATCAAGGTTATATTGTATGCAGCCCAGCTATAATGAATGCACTGGGTCTTAACAACATCCTAACCTTTCGATTTTCTTATTTCACAAATTAAGATGTATTAAAACATCTGGAACTGGTATATTGATTGATTTATAGTCACCATCTCTAGAAAGATTTATATACAAGTATAATAAATATCAAAACCCTTCTTACTTTTTCAAAGTACAGCTATTTGCCTCTTTTCAGCTATATTTTAATATTTAAAATATATGAGAATGGATACTCTGAGTAGTCAGCTTCAGTCTCCTACAATTCAATGTTTGACTAAATTTACACCATGATAATTGAAAACAGAATTAGATTATCTTACTACACAATTGCATACTTTTTCCTCAAACTTATGAATGGTAAGCAAATCAAAATAAGTCTTCTTTCAGGCTTTATTACTAAACAGGAGCTAACTTGTTTGCTTTTTATCTCTCTTTCTAATTCTAGTTTAATTCTGATATGTCTTAATTCTTATTTAATTCATTAGATCAGAATGAATAATTTTCACCTTCAAAGGCGCTAAAGACATATTTAGAATTGGTGTTTGTTTTTGGTTCAACGCTATGTTTTGAATGTCTGAGAAAGTTGGTGTCCTTACAAACTTGTCCATCAATCATTTTCAGACTGATATATTTTAATTAGTAAAATTGAAAAGGGCCATTATTTGTGATACATTTTGTGATATATGTGCGTCCAAGTCAAATATTTTCATTTGGGGATGTGGATCTCAAGAATTTCAATCTGAAGTTAATCTT
This sequence comes from Pezoporus flaviventris, assembly GCF_033815535.1. Taxonomy (NCBI): domain Eukaryota; kingdom Metazoa; phylum Chordata; class Aves; order Psittaciformes; family Psittacidae; genus Pezoporus; species Pezoporus flaviventris. Next base: position 43,617,550 of record NW_026892549.1, on the reverse strand, counting down.
TGTAAATCAGGCTGGAGTGGATTAAAATGCAAGAAGAGAAAGACCTTACTACAGGTTAATGAAATGGACAGGATCTAATCCAAAAGAAACTAGGTGATTATAAATTGAAGATTACTACAGAATAAGTCCTCTGTAATCCTTCTACAGTTGACATTGGATGTGAGACTTTCTAAAGGCAGGTCTATTAGAGTTTAATTCATTCAGTGATTTTTTTTTTATTTTATAGAGCATTGGACTGTCTTATGTAACTAGTTCACTGCAGTTTTTCTAGGATTTAAAAAAATCCTTTTCCACTTTGTGTATAATTCATAAAGAAATCTGTATCTTGATTATTATTAACAAGAGGGTTGAGTAATTTTCTGTTTATTTTTGTGCTCAGCTTCCTGCCCCCCAGGTCCCAGGGCCTTTTCCACAGTCTGTCTCTCCATCCTGCGGAATGGCAGTAAATCTGGTCCTTCACTCATACAGATTTCAGAAAAAATACATCTTTAATTTATTAATAGTACTGTCATTGTATTTTATTGGATAAAGAGAAGCTTTTAATAATGCAAGAAAAATAGTTATTCATTATAGAAAAAGATAAGAAATGATAATAGCAGTGTTTGTACAACACCAGTACATCAGGGCCAGATCTATATATTTCTATCTATATCTATATATCTATATATATATCTATCTATATAGATATATAGATATATTTCTCAGCCATTTGGAAGATTTGCAGAATATCTATATCTGTATCTACATATCTATATCTATATCTAGATATAGATATAGATATAGACGTAGATATAGATATATCTATCTATTTATCTATCTTTGTGGGTGTCCAGAAACTTTATACATAGGGCTCCAGGAATTCTATAGCTTTTTCACAGATGCAAGGAGGAAGAAAGAAGACACTGATATCAAGTTAAATCAAATATACTTTGCATCATCAGAGGATGATACCTTCTGCTGTTAAGGTGCTGGGACTAGTCTGAAGGGCAAGCTGTAGGAATTTAATTTCATAAGTGTTCTTCCTTACATGGACTCTCTCTGTGCAAAGACGTCACTACCTGTACACATTAAGATTAGCAACAGAATACAGCAACAACACATTCAAGTATTTTAAATATCCAGGGCAACAGTCATGGTGATGAATGACTTATGCACAACTAGTTAGCCCCTGAGTAATCAAATGAAATAAGCTTTAAAATGACAGTGGCTATAGTCTTCTTCATTAGAAGCTCCCACATCCACAGTTGACTTAATGACACCTAAGTTCAAGGACTTGAATTTTCAAGATTTCTTGAATATAATATAATATAATAATAAATATAATATAATATAATATAATATAATATAATATAATATATGTTATTATGAATATAATATAATGAAATCATCTGTGTCACCCCAGAGTTTCAATGTGTCACATCAGATCGCTCTCCCTAGTAAATACCATTTTGCCAGTTGTGCCAGAAGCCACCCCTCACCACGCTAAGTGTCTGGAGAATCATGTTCCTCAGAAACACTAGCTTTGATGTTTTTTACAGATCCTTCTCCCTTAGTAGCAGTATTGCTGTGGCATCCATGGTCATCTGAAGGCACAGAATGAAATCTTGTCATCTGCATGACTAAATGTGTATGGGTATTACTGTACCACTTGGTTATCATGTATGCTCCATTACATCTTACAATGTTTCAAATATGTCTCTGACGAGACGCTCCTTCATTCCGTATAATGTTTAGTGTATTTTATGTGGTTTTAGTGTGTTTTACAGAGTATGAAAACAAATCTCACTGCCACAATTTTATACCAACATAATCCCAGAGAAGGCTTGTCCTATTCTATTGGCAATCCCTATTGCTTCTTAGAACTGTGAATCCGAAAGCTGCTGCATTGGAAGGGCAGAAAAGATGTCCATATCACATGCCTGATCTCTATTTAGCCTTTTATTATATTGGAAGGACTATATCTTCAGGACTGTCAGTGTGAAATCTTTGAAATGAGAAAATCTCTTTTGCATGTATATGTTCTCATCACTCCACAGTCATGAACGATCTTAAGTATCTCACAACAACTTACAGGAACTAGATTTTTTTTATATATTGATTCTGTCTTAATATTTATCTTCTTGTCTTGAGTTCAGATGATGTTTCTTTACACAGACACATACAAACACGTATATATGTATTTATGTATGCATTTCCAAGACACTGCGTGGGACTGAATAAAACCATAAATAAGATAGCACCCGCAGGATAGACCTGTTCTTAAGAACTATGGACAATATAAAAGTGAACAATTGAACTGTTCTTCTCCCGAATGCTTAAAAAACAGGTATTGATCTAATTAATTGTTTGGGATGAATCTTAACACAAGTCAGAGGGTTGTGAAATAGTTGGAAGGTCTCTCTGTCTCCCTGTCTCTCTTTACCTAGCAAAGCTAATCTTCGAAGAATGCTAAAGTATCTCCATAACTTTTTTTTTTCCCTGCATTTATCAGGGTATTTGAATCCTCCTTCATTTATAAAGATGCTCATGCATTCAGGACGTAAAAGGGGTTTTCTTCCTATAAAGCCAGTGAACACTAATTTACAGAATGCAGAGAATCTGCCTAAGGTTTTGTTTGTTAGGGTGGAAGATCATCCATGATCTGGGTTTTAAAATAGCAGGCAGGTAAGGGATATCAAGCTATAGTGCTGAACTCCTGAGACTGATCTGACTTCATTTAGGCTGCATGGTTATGAATGTAGGAAAATTTTTACTTTCCTGAACTTTTACATTGCTTTTCTCTGTGAAAAATGGAAATATATAACAAGAAAGAAGAGTCCTGGTTCAAGGCACTGTTTAAGAATATCCAGAAACCCAATGAGTTTTAAAGACACATAACCCTTTATAAAAGCAAACATGAACATACAGTCATTGGAAATCCAGGCTTTTTGGTTACAATCATGACTTTGCCCACACAATGTTTTTACATGCACGATCATTAATCATTAGTAATATTAGAGATGCAAAACAATATAATTAAATTAATCTAAATTTACTAAAACATCAATATACAAACAGCTACCAAGTTTGCTAAGTCGTAATGCTATGACAAAATGACTAAAACTCAGGATCAGTGTAACAAACAATGTAACTGAAGTTTAAGCATCTTTTGCTGTATTTCTTTTTTGAAAAAAAGAAAAGTTATTTACTTTAGTATGGTGACATTTTATTTTGTGATTAATTTTAAAATAACATCGTAAAAACTATAAACTCATTTTAATTTGACAAGCATTTGGTAATTAATTTTCAAACAATGCTATGGGAATCTAAGACGCACTTTTCATTTGACATGTATCTTATAATTTATTTTAAAACAATGCTGCACAAATCTGCAAAGGCATTATTCATTTGAGAGTTCATTAATTATGCAAATGAGTTGCAATTAACAAATCTGTTCTGAGGATGGTATTTGCATAATAATGAACTTCATGGTTGTGACATTATTTAATAAGATACCTTTGTGCATTTTTAAACCAAACACCCTCGTGAATACTTCGGGTAAAAATGGACAACCAGTCAGTACTATTAAAAACCAAAGTACTACCAAGAGAAGTATCACTAAAATAAATTGAATTACCTATGCTCCAAGTAATAAATAGGGATATAAAAGCTGATTCTTTTATTAACCTCTGCCTTCCAAAATATAGGCTTTAATTTTCATTTATGGTGTTTTCAAAATGGTGCTTAAGGACTGGGATTGGAAAAGAACCGACATTTATCAAGACAGCTGGAAATAAACAAATGAATAAAAACATCTATTTAGCATTGCTGCTGTGTGGCATCTAAGAGTCCGTGACTTTTAGATGATGGATCTTATTGCAATCTTGCATGAAACATTGTGTGCCAAAAATCTAGTGATGATCTGTTGCTGGCTGTATGCTTAGCAAATTGCAGCAGCCTCAAAAACATACTTCAAGTTCCACATTCTTGGTCAGGGAGAATGGCTGGGTAAATACCTTTTGTTTATACCTCTGCATCAGTTAGTTCAGCTCACTGCAGCCAGTGATCTGTTCCCACACATCCCATTCAGAGCTTAGCAGCATTTTTGGCAATGGAGACCTGGACGACAACTGAAGGCAAGATTGCCAGTGTGAAGAAAAGGGATTTCAGTCAATCATGATGCCTTTGTGGCACCTGTTTTTGTGTTTAGCCCAAGACAGGGTTGCTTGGCAACGCTCTGGCAGTCTTGGTCCTCTGATGGGAGATGTGAGGCAATGAATCATCGATGCGACTGATAAATTTGCAGTGGCACCTTTTAGGTGTGTTGCCTGCAAGCTCAGAAAGCTCAAAATCCTTAGACAGAGCTTCTAGGTCCTTCCCTAGTGCCAGTGACTCTCCTCTGGCATTATTCTGCTGTCTGTCACTGGTGAGGAAGTATTGTGGATCACAGCTGTGTTTAAATTCCTCAGGACTCAGTCAAATGCTTGAAATAAACATGACAGCATCTTCCATTTGAGAAAGTAAGTTATAAATACACTCAAGGCAGGAAAAACTTAGGATGAAGATATATAGAAAAAGATTAAAGCCCTGCAGAAAGCTGTATCTCCAAATTCTTCAGTATATGGAGGCAAATAATTGAATTGGATATTTTTGATCGAATATTTTCAAGTAATGAGCAGGAGGGGAAAAAGGAGAGTAGGAGAAACATTTTTATTAAAAAAGTTGATTGGTGTTATGTTCTTATTCAAATTTATACTCAATGAAGTCCAAGAAATTAATTTTATTAACATTAGTATTTATAGTGGTGCCAATGGATTTCAGCTAAGAATGACACTACTTTATGAAAGACAAGACATAGGAACTTCGCATCTGGGAGGATTTACAGCTGAACAGCCAAGACAAAGAAAGGATTTGGACAAGAGGGAATAAAACAGATAAAAGAGTCACGTTTTGAGACATCACATTAATACCCCAACATTTCTGTTTCTATCTTTATGAAGTTCAAAGAGAGGGGGGTTTGCTGGAAGATAAAGACATACAGAGAGGGGAGACAAGGCAAAGGGGATGCAAACAGGAAGGTGAGGCAGAATAAAGTGGTGGTATTGATGGGTTTGGGAAAGCATTGAGCACAGCTCAATGTGTACAGAAGTCATTCTTGGCAATATCTGAGAAAGTACCTAGTGCAGCCTTTCATTCTCAGCTCCTCCTGGAGGGTCATTACCTGATAATAACAACTTTTGCATTTTGTTTTGTGTAGATGTGTTTTGGGTTTTTTTGTTTGTTTGTTCTTGTGTGTGTGTGTTTGTGGTTTTGTTTTTTTTTCTTTTGTGTGTGGTTGTTTTTTGGGTGGTTGGTTGGTTTTGGGGGGAAGGGGTGGTTTGGTTGTTTTTTTTTTGTTTGGTTGTTTTTTCCCAGAGTTCAAGCGGCTGGGTAGAAGCAAACTAGGTTTGACATCTACAAAGGACCTCTGCATTAACATTTTCAGTTCAGAGAGGATGGGAGGAAGGATCTTGCTTCTCAGCCCCTTCCATTAGGCTGTTCATCAGGTTGAGCAGTGATTCCAGTCTTTAGGGTTTCCCCAGTTGGTATGGGAAGAGACAGCATGTTGGCTCTTCTTTTGTGTGAGCAAATAAAGAACAGGAGCTTAGTACAAAGTTAGTAGGGCAAGAAATTTTAACAACCCAAATATCTGTTATTTTACATTACACATAGGTGACAGAGTGAACAGAAACAACTACAGATACGGATATTTGTTAGATCATAAAATGATCACTCCTGAGAACAACTGTGCTGCCTTGTTGCTGCTTTTTCTTCTTCTTTTTATAATATTTGTACCTTTAATAGCCAGGTACATGACTCATATTTCCTCTGAGCATCCTTCTAAGGGAGCTGTGCTATAAATTGGTGTCCCAAAAATGTTTGGGATGCTGCTGGTGTGTACGTTATAAAAAGTATCGGTGCATATAGCACTGTCCTTATGCACTCAGCTGCAGATGTGTGAAATGTTTATGGTGTTTCCTTACTGCCTGTGAGACCACTGAGGACTGTGTTAGAATTGGATATTGAGATAAGGAATTTGTACAGATGGGCATAATCTACCTCACAACAAAAATTGCCACATTTTTCTGAATTATGTAACATTGTTGTTAGTAGCTATATTGTGTCTACTCTGATAACACCATAGGAGGGAGAGTGGGGACATGAAGTTTCAATGAAGCTGTTGCAGTAACAAAGGACATGCTTTCTGTAAGCGGCTAGGGAAAGGGATCTGAAAGGTTGCAGCTGAGGCTCAATAATGAGTTGACCATTTGGCTGTGGCCTCTGGCATATTTCTACTGTGTTTCACTCCCAGCTATTGATCTTTACACTGTTAGATTGTGGGGTTTCCTAGTCGTCCTATCTTTAATAGCACTGCAAAAGCCAGTCAGGAGTTTAGTGCCAGAAAGTACTGCGAACCGGTTTTATAAATAGCTGTTTTCTAGCTGGCAGTACCCTAAATTTGAGGAAGAGATGCTTGGAAAATATAAGATACAAATAACTAATTATTGCCTTCTATAAAGAGAACCTTTTCACTGATCTATGCTATCCTTTCATTTGTGATCAGAGTGAAGGACAAATTCTCCTAGAACAATTTAATTCTGTTTTGCACTGTATTTGTATACTGTGTGTATTTTGCAATACATATTTCACCATGTATTTGCAATGTAACTGAAACTTTCAAAGGCTTAAGAACAGTAGATTGACTAAATTAATTAGGAAGGCTATTTTTTTTTCTCTTATGTACTCCTCACCTCTTAGGTATTTCAGACACTTGTTGCTATAAATTGAATGTATACCAAAAGCATAATGAATCTCACAGGGGTGTATGCGTATATCTATAAGGCCCTGTTAAACCTCATTAGCTCCATCAGTGAGATCTGGAAATCTCTTCTGCATAGTCATTAGTATCCCATTTTGATCCTTCTGAAAACTAAACATGAGATGAAGCAAACAATCCTGGCAGCATCCCATTTTTGACCTCTTAATCATTCCTACATGCTAACTTGCTGTAGCACCAGCAGATGCTATTTTTCACCAAGCTGCATAAAGACATGATCTGAATAATTGACAAGGGAAGAAGCAAACAGTGTGCAGTGCTTTTGGGAGAGGACATACAGACACTGAATCCAGGAGGAGAAGTTCTAGCGGTGGCAGTGGCCATGTTGGGTGGCCAGACAATTTTCCTGTGCTTCTGTAAATTTCTAACACCCATGTAGCCTCCAAGTCAAAAGAACATTCTTACAAACATGAAGGTTCAGAACAAAGTATTGCCTGATTTAAAGTATATCCTTACTCCAGTTTAACCTCCAGCTTTAACTTTCTCCAGTATTCCCACATTTCCACTGAGTTCCAGCTCTCTCAAAACCTACCAGATTTCTTTCTGTTTGCTTGACCACCCATACTGTATTTTGTTCAACAGATGACATCATAGGTGTAACAGAGATTTCTTATGAAGGGACTGAGTCTTGACTATTCAGCATTACGTTAAGTGATCTGCTGTGCTATACAGTGGCTGTTTCAACTGAATCCTGCCAGAGCTTCTTTGTGAGCAGAGGAGGTAGCAGAAGGAAATACCCCTTTCCTTTGTACTCTCACAATCTGTTCTTGCCAGCCTAGATCTATAATTATATAGGCTTGACTGTGGGTGATGATTACATGGGAAAAATCTATTCTTTGACCTTCCTAGTACATGCATTCTTTCTGCTGGGTAATTTCATGCCTACGAACTTGCTGTCAGGCTTGCCCACTTGCAAAGTGTATTATTACTTTCTGGGACTTCAGTCACCATCTTCATGTCTCTAGTGATATCAGTGCTACTTTTATTATCACTCACATAATAATTATCTAACTTAAATATAGCTTTTTCCCTCCTCTTTTCCATCTCTCATAGTTCTTGTCTGATTTTGCCATTTTCAGCCTCTCTTCTTTCTGCTTAGGATTGATAAACCTGTGTAATTGTCAGGAGGTTGGTTGTAACCTGTCTTATCCACCTGGACAGTGCTCTTAGAGGCTGTACAAATTTATGTTTTATTTGCAGTGTACCCAGCTGATCTGTAAAATATCTGTTGTTAGTCTTTCTCCAAAGCTCTTGAATACAGAAATGTCTTTCATAGGGCAGGAAATTATCCACAGCAGCATAGGTGCTCTGAACACCCATATGTGAAGAGCTTGTCTGTTTTTTTCTTTTTATGCAAAACATAAAATCATAGAAAGCATAGTGAGTAAAGCAAACCCTGTGTAATAAATACGTATAAAGTGACTGTATTTCATGTTCAACTTCAACATCATTCTACTTGGTTAGTACTAAAGCACTGGATAAAACATTGTTTAAGAGGCCTAACTACAACTGAAATAAAAGCACCTTTCTGCATTTTATAAATTCCACACATTGAAACACCAGAAGGAGAAGGGCTTTTAATCTTGTTTCCATTCTTTATTAAGATGCTTTGTGCGATTAGTTGCGTTTCTATTGGAATAAATGGTAATTTGGAATTCATCCAAATTGAAAACCTAAATGAAAAAGGAGCATTAGTGGTGGGTTGCATGCTAAAAGAGGCAAACTTCTCTAGGGCAGATCTGTTCATGCAACTTGGCTCTGCTTAAATATAATCTATAGAATCCATGTGGAATTTCAGGAAAATGTAGCACATAGGAGGGATGGGAATGCAAAAGAAAACAGATTTTCAGCCAGAAGGGCAATTCACTTATAGTTTAATGAAAATCCCCTAAAACTAGACAGAATTATGTATGCCATGTTGAAATTTTATTTTGGAATAAAAAAGAAAGCTTATAAATAAATGCAAAAATATGACTGTGTATTTTACATTATTGACTTGAGAGTGTTTTAGGAATGGCTGATACAAGGACCTTGTTGCCAAATTAAATTGTGCTGTATTCAGGTGACAGTATTATAGAAGTACTCTTGACGCTGCTGTAGGGTATAGTGTGTCACTGTTTCCAATTACAAATTCCATTTTGCAGCTGGTTGTTTGGCCCTTTTAAAGTGTTCAAAAGGCATAACACTTTTACCCAGTTTATTCAGGCAGTTATAAATTATAAATACTTTTTCCTGCTGTCTTTTTGTTATTAGGCTGGACGAGGCCTTGGGTGATATGATTTAGCATAAGGTGTCCCTGCCCACGGCAGGGGGGTTGGAACTAGATGATCTTAAGGTCCTTTCCAACCCTAATGATTCTATGATTCTATGATTCTATGATTATTTGTAGCTGAAGATTTGAAGACATTAATCTGTGATGCACGCTAGTGCTTTGGGGGGAAATGGCAAATGACTAGATTATTTTTGTTTGGGGAAGTTGTTACTGATAATGCACATTACCTTTCTGGGAATAAATATTTCATAACGAGCTTTAGTGCACAGACTTGTGTACATGAACAACAAACACACAGGACATAATGGACTGCAATGCCTCTGCAAAAGCTGTCACAGTTCATTGTGTCAGCCTATGAGCTGGGGTGTGCCTGAATAAACCTATAAATTCTTGGTGTTGGTTCTGGTGATATTTTGATTGTGGTGTGAAGAATGCAGCTAAGGAAAGCAGAGATTATAGTCTTGATATCTGATCAGAAATGGCGTGCTGTTTGGTAGTGGGTTTCATAACGTGTCAAATAAATCATGAACTGTTTTATTTGACTTTCAATGCCTAATACTCTCCTCAAAGCCAAAGGTAACTGGGCTTTTAGAACATGACCCATGATGATTTATATGACAGATCCAAGTAGACTCTAATTGCATAAGGATTTAATAGTTTGCATGTTTATATCATAGATGAATATATAGTAAGACGAAATACTGAAAGTGTCATAAATTCCTCTTTATAGTTAGCAATGGAGGAACCATCTTTCTCTGCTGTTGGAAACCTGAATTACTCCTATGGCAGTCTTATTTTCCTTGGTTTATTGTTTCAAGGAAGACTTTACCTTTATTTTGTGTCCTTACAAAAAAAAAAACTTTATCTAGCATTGGACAACGAATCTGCCTCTGAATTCTTTATCTTGTGATCAGCATTTCCTTGCTGGAAACAATAAAAACAGCCAGTCTTGAAGACCCTTTGGTTATGAACCTTTATAACAAATAGATGGCATTCCCACTATCTCCCACTGTGCCATCAATACGTTGCTTTCTCAAAACATTGTTCTTATTATAAAGGCATCACCTTCATTTCAAAGCGAGCTATAGTCAAAGTGTTCTCACATAAGCTTAAATGTAGGCTAAACACAAGGGAAAGCAAGCCTGCAGTCTTATCTGTGTCTATGATGTGTCAGGCTAAGTTGACAGCTAGCTATTAGCATTACAAATTAAAATGTTTCCTTTAATGCAAGAAAGGTCAGAAACAAAAGCTAGGAAGTTCACAGGAGAAGGCCCAACAATAGATGAACACTCACCCAAATTTTGATGCTTAGAAAAGAATCAAGTGTAATGTTCTACACTCTTCAGTGTCTATAGCATGACAAAAATGGCAAAGAATAAGACAGCAAAAAAAGTCTTAAATGTTTTTGAAGATCAGTTTGTCCTGATCAATTACAAAAGACTATGCATTGTTAATTAGATCAGTATTCTCATCACTGAACCCAAACCTCTAATTAGGGGAGCCAGGAGATGCTCCATAAGATCTTTTGTTCCCCCTAAACAAGATGATTAAGCAGACAATGATAAACTAAGTAAGGCAACCTCTGGTTATAAAATATTGTGGTCATTCAACATGAAGTATCCTATGGGAAATGGTGTATGACTTGGCCTCTACCAGGGACTGAAGGAGGTGTGCAAATTCAGTTTCAGAAGATACATGAATAGACAGCGTGTCAGACATTTACATCAAAAATACGAATGTGCAGATACAAGCACATAACATTTTTGGTACTTATGACTGTGTTTGAAGACAAAAATTATTTTTCTGAAATTCAGTTTCTCCTGTTAATGTTTCAGGAGTGATCTTTCCAGGATAACCACAAATCACAGCTGTGTTTCCTGGGTGCCATTTTACTTTCTTACATTTCACCTCTGTTCTGCTGGCTTGTGGCTAGATTAAGTTTGAAAACTTTTCCATATACAGAACATCATCATGCTCTGAACATGTATAAAAGTTATGCATGGCTACTGTCTTTTGATCAGTCTTTTCAACTTGTGATGTGCAGCATTTGGAAAATTAATATAGGGCAGTTGTCTACTAGTTTTTTGTAGCAGGGGAATTAAAATATTGGTCTATATTTAAAATCTCAGCTTTAAACGATCCAGATATCAGGTGTAAGCAATTGGCTTGATCGAGCATTTCTTTACGATCCTTTTTCATCCCATTGTAGCTTCACTTTAAGCAAGAACACTTTAAAGTGAATAATCACCTCATAAAATAATTGTATCATGGATATTTCAATAATCAACCTTTCTTATTGCTTCGTTTGCCAGTTTCATACCAGTGTGTACTGTATAGCTTAGAAACTGAAGGCATTTACCCACGGGATGGTTTTGATCGCAGACATTTTCCAAAATCATGAACTGAGACAGAAGTGCTTTCTAGCCTTTTAAAAATGTAATTCTATAATGGCTTTTTCTAGGTCTTATTTTTGGAGTCTGAAAATTCTGAATTTTCATTTTGTCAGAGACATCTGTATAACAAACTGGCTAAAAATACATTCTGAGTTACAGTAGAGTGAAGCCATGAATCACATGGTAACACATTAGAGTGACTAGTATCAAAGGACCCCATGGGGAATTTAGGGAAAGGTAGTTAAGCAATTAATGAAGATATTTAAAATCCTAATATGGCAGAGACAGCTTTTAAGGCAGCAAGGGATTAATATTTATTTAATAGATTGTCAGATTCTGTGCCAAAAAAGAAATATAACAGAAGCCACCCTACTCTGAATGCAGGCATGCACTATTTGAAGGTGGCAGCAGTGACATCAGCACATCACGCTTTGTCGTGATAGCTGAGAAAAATATCTTGCCTTAAAGAGACAATTACTTTTGCTGCTTTTGACTGTTTTGGCTGAAAATTAGTTTGCTTTGTCACAACACACTGAATACAGTCTTCAAAGAAAAAGGAACATATTACTACTTTATGGGGGTGGCACAGGTTAGTTTGTGATTGACGACAGATCACTGTAATTGGTCTGCAATGTTTTATGGGGTTTGATGTGACTATTACCTCTTTTTTTTTTAAGAAGTTGCATGTAGCTGAATGGAAATTTTTAGTTTCAGAAACTGCTGGTCATGTTGCATGGGTAAACTGCATATAAGCTAAATTTTACTTCTCAGCAAAAGTCAAACTTCTATGTCAATTATTTTTTCAAGAAACTGTTTATGACTGACCATGCCTGGCTCTGTCTCTGAGATGCAGCCTGTTACAAGTGCAAAAGACTGTTGTAAAGTTCCATTCTTTCATTTTGCAGAAGACCTGGAGTTCATTAAGAGCTCACCTTCTTTAGTGGTATTTTTTTAGGTTTCCATGACATTATTATTCTTCCCAGTTAAAGGATTAAAGAGGCTATTGGGCAGGGTCATGAACAATACCACTTTTTAAGTATTTGCTCCTTCAGACACAGGTGGTGGGGTTCCCTTACGTCTCTGCTCTAGTGAAAAATGTCTAAAAGCTGTCTTGTCTTAAATCAGAAGAGAACTAACTGGTGATGACTGTTCCCTTGGTTAAAGTTCAGGGAGTTCCACATGCAAAAGTACAAAGCTGGAAAAAAATACAGGTAGTATTTCCACTGTTATCAAAAATCCATACATGGAGAAGACTAGGAGTTTCAATGAGTGCAATGGTACGCACAGATTGAATCGATCCTACATTTGGCATTATTTCTTTTATAGAAGTTGAATAAAAATTAGAAAATTGTAATACAGAATGAATCTAACAACATTAGGAGAATTATTCTTTATGGTTGCTTTTTGGTATCACAGAGAACTGAACAAAGAATCAGTAGCAAGGCAGAAGGAAAAGCTGAGTCAACAGTTCTCACTGGACCACCAATCTATGCAATAATGATGAGGCAGATGGGTTATTTTTTAAACTTCTGCTTGGTATATAACAGGGTTTTTATTTGATTTCTTTCAGAGCTTGACACTATTATACCCATTGCTTAAATCCCATGCAGCCTTTGTTTTCAACATGTTGATTTAAGGATAATTTCTCAATAAACAGTTAATGAGGGCATGTTTTAAAAAACAGACCTACTGGTGTGCATTGCTGAGAAAGTAGCTTTGCATGTATCATTCTGTTTTAAGTGACTAAAATTTATTGATAAGGAATGCATTTATAACATGGTGAATTTAGTAACTAGCACCATGTATCCCTCCTAGAATCATATGTTAATGAAAAAGATGCTCTAATAATTAGGGCTGAAGCCCACTGAATACAACACCTTCCAATTAGCACTCCCCAGCTTGAATACTACCATTAACATTAAACAACAAAACCAAAAATGGGTATCAATTCACATAATGGAAAATAATTGATGAAATTGGAGGGTGTGATTATTTGTGATTACTTTACAGTCATGCACTGAAAGTAGGAGAACCCCAGTTAGTAGTTAATCTCTGGCTACCTCTTTGAAGATAATGAAATTGGCTTCCTACTGATGATTATTCATTAACAATTAATTCTTTCTTGGTGATCTGCTTCATTTTCAGCTTCTCACCACAAACATGCGATGGAATAATTACAAGTGGAAATGAAAAAGCAATTAGTGGCAGATAATGCCAACATCTGATTAAAAAAAAGGAGAACAGATTAGCTGTTAGGTAACTGCGACTCTGCTGCCTTCAGCAGGGAGATGTAAGTTATCCAGCAATATTACAGTTCAAGCTGTGTTTCCCTTTTATTGCTTCCCCTCCAACATGGTCTGCCACATTAAATGCTTTCTGTTATTCTTGGGGGCATTGACTTGTTGTAAATAATTTCTAAAGATTAAGTATTATTTGAGACGATTTGTCATCCTTCATGCTGAGGCTCTCTGTCAAGAAAGAAGGAAAAGAATACTTAAGTCAGTTATTGCAGTTGCAAGAAAATGTAATGGGATTTTTTTTTCCTCTTTTTTTTTGATAGAAGGACAGATTTGCTTAAGTGTAGTGCCTGGAGACAAAGATCCTGGAAATTAATCTCCCCTCCCCTACAGTATTTTCTCTTATACTAGAGAACACATCAGCTATCTCCTGTTGTAGCAAATGATAGTTTTCTTTACTGTCACAAGCTTAGCTTGTTTTTGCATTGTGATGCTGGTGGGTCTGCAGATCACCACTACAGAAATTCATAAATGTACACTATGATCTTTCGAAATTGTGGATGATTTACATTATGCAGTACCTGAAATCTCATAATTACCGGACACTTGCTTAGCAAGAAATCCAACTAAGCAAATAAACATTTTGCAAGAAATTGACAAATTCTGTCGGGGATCGGAGACCTGAACCTAGAGCCCGTGTTTCATACAAACCACAAGAACTGAAAGGCAGTGTCATAACCCTTTCAATTATCCCAGGCTGCATTCTCCCATTGCAAAGCCTTCAACAGGGTAAGTGTCCATTTCCCAAGGAGAGTTCATGTAGCCACTTACTAAACTAAGTTTACAAAAAGTTTGCTTTCCAAATGCTGATTAAAGAAGTGGTTTGCTATAACCTGATAATTTGACAGTTCTACTTCAGAGAAGAGTTCACAAACAGGTGAATAAGCAGAGCTGGTGCAGTGGGCATGCAGGGGTGTTAATGGCAGGAACCTCATTAACCACTTGGTCAGAAAATGACTAATAACATGGAACTACAAGCTGGCTTGGTTTTCAGTTTAGGGTTAGCACAGTAGTCAGTGTTCCCATGGGCATATGATCCTTTGGCTATTTTCTCAAAGAAAGAACAGAATTTTAGGAGTTAACATTGCACTAAGAGAGAGAGCCTGAATGTTGTGTTTTCAAAAGGGTGACTACAGACGATCTGTGTTTAGAGATTTCTCTGAGAAGAACTGAAAACTACCTCCAAATACATGGAAAACAGAATGGTTTTCATGCTATTTACTTAAAGGTTTCATTGCTTACTTATGCTCCCAAACATGCATGATGCAGATGTGCTGAAATATTTGTAATGAACTCATGATTTGCAGTCTGAAAGCTTTCTCTATCCTAGGTACAGTTAGGATATGATAAGAGGATAGCCTTTCAGCCACTGTTACTTTAGGAAGTTCTGTATTCTGTCTCATTTTGTCATATTCCTTAGTTTTTTCAGGAATCCTGGCTTAATCTTAGAGAAGACATGCCTTCTGTCTTGACTTCCCTCTCTCTCTCTTAATTATTTACTCTGCTGTCTCCCTGTTTTACTTAATTTTACCTTATCACTGATGCGTGAAAGTTTTTCTTTCTAATTTTTTTCAATTTTCTCCTTTGCTTGGCTTAACCAAGCTCCTTCTTTCATCTTTAGCAAGTGAAAGGATAGTTTTATTTACACTATTCTCTAGAAAACATTTCTTTAGAAAGTATTTATGACCCTTATCTGCATCTCTAAATTATCTGTGTGAACTTTTCACATACATTGTCTCATTTTCTCCTGGGGACAGTGGTTCAGAGCAGGACACTACCTCTCAGTCAGATCTGAGATATTATCCTATTACACACTTAATTTCTATCCTACACCTATTACTGTGGAAAGTGGGCATCAGCAGGAAAAACTGGCAGCACTGAGCTTTTCTTTTTACCTGTTAGCAGCCACAGTGACGCTATCTTCCCAGTTACATGGACTTTCATCCATCTGTATTACTCATATGTAATTAATGTTAAATATGTGAGGCAAGCTAGAAAGAAACAGCAACATATTTCCCTTCAAAACATCAGTATTTTCAGTCCCTAGAAAGCTTTCATTTTGCCTTCTATTCATACTAACAGCAAATACTGTGCAAAACCCACAGTAAAGGACTCTAACCAAATATTCTAACCACATATTTGGTGGAGTATGAACTAGTCAGGGTAATCAGCCAAATGTCTCATGAAAATAACTAAGGGTGTTGCATGTGCATGCGCACTTGCCATAGTACATGTTTCTCTCACTTGGTAAACTTCTCATTTTGGAAAAACTTTCCCTGTGCTGCTGAAGCAGATTGCTGAATTCCATGTAAAATGTCAGGGGACTCCTGGTAGCATTGGAGTGGTGTGTGGAGCTCTTTTTAGCACAACTTCCATTCAGTTATACAGGAATTTCTTACACTCAGTTTACATATGTAGGGTTGGGTTTTTTCTTTTTAAGAAAAAATAATTATTTGAATATTGGTTTTGCCTTTTTTTTTTTCTCAGTTGATTCATCTTTTAACACAAAGTTGTATAGTCAAGACCTTAAGATATATCAATCATATTCCGATGTGAAAAAAAGATAAAGAAATTAATAGAAATTACTATGTTTGTGCCAGCTTGTTTTGACTGGCTGAATCTGTACCCTGTGTACTAGAACTATGTTACTGATACTGGAGAAGCACTTTCAGGACAAAAAATTGTCTCCTAAAGAAGCTTTTGAATGTTTTATATTTTTAAGACAACAAATATAACATTTGTACCACAAAGGTAAAGCAGCAGTAATGGATGGTCATTTCATTATCAATTCCCACTAAAATAAGAGTCCTCAAATACTAGATTACAGTTCTTGATACATTATCATATGTTTCATTGTTGGGTATTTTTTCTCCTTTCATTTTGTTATTGGTAGTTCAAACCTACATTAATGTAGAACATTTACTTAGCAATCCTGGAGTATTTAAGACTTTAGGCAGTTTGAAGAATTAATTAAAAATAATCTCAATAGTTGTTAAGAACCCATACACAAGCCTTTTCAAGCTTCATAAACCAAGCATGTGATCCTGCATGGTCCCTCACCAGCAGCAGCACCAGAGACATGGTGTTTGCAGTACATCAATACATCCAGGTGATGCTTCTTACCCACTATCCATTAGATATAACAAATCAGTATCACATTTCGTTATGAGTAAGCACATTTCCCATACTAACCTACCACCATAAAACTCTTTTTATCTTATAGTACCAAATGCATGTAGGGGTAATCTTACATGTGGTTCTCCCATGCCAGTTTACCCCTTATGTAACTGAACATGTGATTGGCCTCACCTTCTGAGTTTCATGGGTTGGGCTTCTGATGACTTTCAAGATTAGCAGCCTGGTTTAGACATGAAAGCCTTTACAGCAGGCTCATCAGCCACCTTACAGGAAGTATGGTTAGGCAATAGGTGGATGGTTGTCTCATTTCTGACATAGCAGAAACACCACCTGACCTTTCTACTGCCTTGGGCAACTCAAGATCTCCACCTAACTATTGAATTTCTCTTGTCTTTCCTAAAAGGCTTTAGAAAGGAACAGCTATAGCTTGTCTGCAAAATAAAAATGCTGCATGGAGCCAGGGGGTAGAAGGTATGCAGTGCTGACAAGTCTGTGGTTATTGTTGAGTACAGGTTTTAGATCACACAGATGAAAACAGGACTGCTACTTGCCTGTAGCAAGCTGTCAAAATCAAGAGCTGGCAATAAACATTGAAGTATTCAGGAAAAGAAGGGTTTTCATTATTGTTTCATTGGCAAGTATTTCTCTCTCGCATTCCCCCAAACCATTTTCTCATTATCCTTAACCACTAGAGATTCTGCCACAAGTAATACTGATACTTTCCTTGTGTTCTCTTTGGTGTTATGATTAGCAGATTTAATCTTCAGAAGTCTTACACATGATATGCTTTTGGTCTAGTTCAAACTCTATCTACATCTGAAGATTGTGTTAGCCTCATGTTAAGGTCTCCTTACTTTGTGATATTAGCAGAAGTGCATTGTGTACTCATTACTTTTCTCGTACTGAGCATGGGGGATGATATTTCAAAAAAGCAGGGGCATATTGTCTGTTCAAGTAAGTAGGTGTTTGCTGCTTTCTTCAGACTTCTTAGGAAGACTCCTCAGTCCATTGCTGTCATAACAAATGAGAAGGCATCACATCCCAGACAACCACTCACTTATTGTCCAAAGTTGTATTTGAGTTTCACCTCCTACTAATTCTTCTCTTTAAATTGTGACTGCGGCAGTTTTCTTCTCCCTATGCCTACTCAAATGGCCAGACCACATCAGCCATCCATCTGACTTCTCTGCTGACCTTTCTTCCTCTTCATGTTAGAAGCAAGCTTAAAATTTAAATCACAGCTTAAATCTTCAGCACAAATAGATAGAAGAGAGAGAAATTCAGATTATTTAGAGAGAGATTATGTGGTGAAGACTGGAAAAAGCAAAAAGAACAAAGATAAGGATTAGCATGCCAGTTTAAACCCACCATGACAAAATACTGTCCTTAACACTTAAGTGCCAAATTGTTGTCTAAGGAAATCACTATGTGACTTTTTCACAAATGCATAATGAAAGCATTTTATTGCTTGAGAGACTGTTACTGGCTTTGTGTGCTAGATATTTCTCTTTAGAGTTCACTCTAGCTGTCTTTGAGCTAGTACAGAAGCCTAGATAGAAAAATGTCTGAAATAATCAGTAATAATTCCAACATACAAAATGCTTTAAGATTCATGTATTGTGATCAGTTTGCTTTACTAGCATAGCATTGTGATTTTGACCCAAAGGAATATACCAAAGCAGATAACCTTTGTGTCTAATGTTAAAGACTAATCAAGTTATTGTGTCTGTGGCTACATGGTAGTTCAAGATGTGTGTAATGTGGCATAACTCTGTGTCAGCTCCCTGACCAAGAAAATCTGTGTATGAAAGAGTGCAAAGAAGCTACTGTCAGTGAGACAACAATTACTTGCAAAAGACTGTGGAAACATTGTACTATATCTGTGCACAGGCTGTACACAAACTGAGTGACAAGTATTACAGAACTTTGTCACATTTATAAAGGAATGGAATTCTTTATTACAGAAGTAATTTTACCTTGTGCAGAAGTACTACCCAAACATTGTGTATTGATAGCAAAGTTTAAGGATAGCTGCCCCATGAAGAACGTTAATCTAAAATGAAGAATTCCCTTAGACAGTCTGGTTAAAGTAATTTGTTGCTACTATCTCACAGACTGCTGAAACTAACATTTTTACTTTCTCACAAGATCTCTCCTCCATCTAAGTCATGATTACCTTTTCTTCTACTAAAGATTCATCATAGTTTCAAGCTTGGAGATCTGTCAATCACAACTTGAAAACCTCAAATCCTTAGATTAGTCTTGGAATGACATTTAGGGTCAGTTCTTAAACCAAGATAGAAGAAAACACTCTTTGTTTTAAACCTCGACTTTCTTTTTCATCTGTGAAACCTTGTAGTAATAATATAACATTTTTAATGTCTCAAGAAAAAGAACCATGTTTGTGCACTGATTCTGTTTACTAACATTTCTCCTCCGCCCCCCCCCCCCCCCCCCCCCGGCCCCGAAAAAAACACCCTAAACCGCTGCAGAACTTTGTGTGCTGCACAGGCAGTGCCTCCCTGCAATCCTTCTCTTCTATGTCTGAGTACTTCTTTCCACTGAATAGACACCTGGCTTTACTTTTTTTTTTTTCATTGAGGTGGGGCTTATGCACAGCAAAATGTGTCATGTTCTGTTTTCTCATGTTTCTTCTTTCTTAACTCCCAGTTTGAAGTTTTAGGTTAAAGTTTTCACAGGTGCCAAGCGGCAATGGCAATCACAATGGTGATTTCTAGTCAGTAAGGAAGACTGAGATCTTTGATGGTTCTCTGAAAGGGTATTTAGGGCCTAATTAATCTTCTGCAAGACAGAAGAAGAGGGTGTTTTGTCACGGGTTCTGGAGAAACTGAACTTTTAAAAGTAGGAACAAATGAGAAAAAAAAGATGAAACCCCCGCAGATTCTTTCAACGTATTTGTGCAGAGTCTGTGGGCACTGCTGCTTCCATAGGCAGATCTGCTGTATTTTAGTTCAGCAGCTAGCAGTATTCAGAACGGCACAGAGCTCATCAGGAGCAAATTTCCTGAGTGCATGCTTACTATTACTAACACAAAAGCATTCAAAGTCTTGAAAAGACTTTCACAGCCTATGCTGATGGCCACACTGCTCTTAGGTAGATCAATGATAGAGCAAGCTTATTTAACGACAAGATGGCAACGTCTACATCAGCCTCCTGGAGCTCTAGTTTTCTGTGGAAATTAGTGTCAAATACTGATTACCATACTCATCTAAAAGCTGTGTGATCCATTGGCAATAACAGGCCAAACTGAACTACATCCAAACCCCCATCTAGCACTGTAATTTGCATGTCTGTGGAGAAGATAACAAAAGCAATGTTTTTGGTTTGTAAACTTGTTTTGTTTAGTAAGAAGCAACTAAGCATTGTTACAAGTGGCTACTATATGCAGATAAGATGAAAACAGTTACTGAACTGCCTTGAGGTTAAACTGAAGGGGAAAGGGGTGCAGTTCATAGTTGAGCTGTTTTCTGGATTTGCTGGTACAGTGTGATGGCAAGCCTGTAATATAACCTATTCCTTTCAGAAAGTCTGAGTTCTCCCTGAAAACAGACATTTTGCATTCCCCAAAGGGAAAATTTAATTCTCCTTTTATTGAAATAATAGAAGTAGATCCATATATCCTCTTTATACAGTGTGTGGTGGTCAGCATTAGGTGAAATGATTGTAATATGTTCCTCACCAGGCATTTTTCTTAGCGGCTGGATTTCATCCTTCACTGCCTAAAGCATATGCTACAAATAAAAGTTGTGGTTCAGAGGGCCTTTTCCATAGACGTCCACCCTAGCCAGGTAGTCTCCAGCCCAAACCACTGCATATGCCTTCTCTAGTGCAGGACTTTGCTTTGTCCTTGAGCTTCACAATACTTCTGTTGGCCCTGTAGACTCTCTGGGTCCTTCTGAATAGCAGCTCTGCCCTTTGCAAACCCAGGCACAGCCATACAGTTTGGGTGGAGAAGAGGGACTTGGGGATGTTGGTTGATGAGAAAATGAACATGAGCTGGCGGTGTGTGCTCGCAGCCCAGAAAGCCAACCATATCCTGGGCTGTATGAAAAAGAGCATGACCAGCAGGTCGAAGGAGGTGATCCTGCCCCTCTACTTTGCTCTCGTGAGACCTCACTTGGAGTATTGGGTGCAGTTCTGGTGTCCTCAACGTAAAAAGGACATGGAACTGTTGGAACAAGTCCAGAGGAGGGCCATCAGGATGATAAAAAGGCTGGAGCATCTTCTGTATGAAGACAGGCTGAGGAAGTTGGGGCTGTTGAGTCTGGAGAAGAGAAAATGGATGAAGACCTCATGGCAGCCTTCCAGTATCTGAAGGGGGCCTACAAGGATGCTGAAGAGGGACTTTTCATCAAGGACTATAGCGATAGGACAAAGGGTAATGAGTTCAAACTTAAACAGGGGAAGTTTAGACTGGATATAAGGAGGAAGTTCTTTGCTGTGAGAGTGGTGAGGCATTGGAACAGGTTGCCCAAGGAAGCTGTGAATGTTCCATTCTTGGAAGTGTTTAAGGTCAGGCTGGACAGAGCCTTGAGCAACACCGTGTAGTGTGAGGTGTCCCTGTCTATTTCAGGAAGGTTGGAACTACATGATCTTAAGATCCTTTCCAACCCTAACTATTCTGTGATTCTATGGTTCTGTAATTCTATACATAGATTGGAATAGTTCATATGCTAACCTGTAGGTTTTTTTCCTTCTTTCTGTACAGTTTCTGCAAGTCAGGATGCGGAAGGTATTGTTTTTAATTTATCTATTGATTTAGAAGGTTGGGATTAGGAGTGAAACAAATGCTTAGTAGTAGAAAGAAAGTGAAATCCAGATCCTTGTTAGAGTGTATATAATAGATTTGTCCATGCATTTGCTGTTTGCCCTCAGAAGAATGGTTAGCTCTCCCTGACCTTATAGAAGTCTCAGCCTCTTGCCTTTGAGCCTATCTGTTTCTCTGGTGCTCAGCTCCTTGATTTGTTTCCAATAAATACTGCTGTTGGACTGTGAGAAGCTCTTCATGAAAACCTAGAGTCTCACACAAAGGAAACATCTCAGCAGCTGAGTCTAAAAATGGTTGAAAATAAGCCAGGAGAATAACAGGAAGCAGCTTAAAAGTTCTAAATATTGATCTGCAGAAAGCTTACATTCGTTCTCCTTACACTCATAGTAGACTGTAAGTCTAAGGTCCCATTCGCCACTTAGTGTTTATTTTAAAGAATTTTTGCAGCCTACAAAAAACCTTCTTTTCTGGTGTTGAGACAGATTTTTTTTTTTCTATTTCTACAAGCAAATGTGAGATTTCACAGCTCTTTTATCACATTACAAAAGTTGCCCCATGCTGTGCATCATGATCAAACAGACACAAGGAAATGAAGCTTACCAGGTTACCCAAGCACAGCTGAAGGAACAGAGTGTACTAAAAATACATGTATACACTCTACAGTTACATATGTGCACAGAGATATTATGTTGTTTTGCAAGATGGAAAAGAAAAATCTTTTCACCAAATGAAAACACTGAAAATGAAATGACAACAGCAGCAGATGCTAAAGCAAATCATCTAATTAAGATGATTTCATCAACCGCTTTAAAAGACATTTTAAAAAAACATTATCACCAGAAGAACTGTTGAGTACGCTTGCATATACAGGCACAATAATACTCAAGCTCAAGCTGCCCTTTCAAGCGTGAAAACAAATTATACTTTCAAAACTGTTGTTTTTTTGTTTTTGTTTTTGTTTTTTTAATCCAGCTGTGTTTCACATCCTGCTAAGGAAAAGTATTATACACATTTAAAAAATTCTTAAGAACTATAACCCACAGCCAGGAAGATACAGTTGAAATCAACAGAAGTTTTGCCTGGGTCAGGGTTGCAGAATGACTTCCGTGCAGCATTTAGAATAGCTTCATGCTGGCAGCGGCAAGAATTTTCAAATCAATTTGCAAACACGGAAACTCATTTTCACCTTGTGTTCTTTGCATGGGTGGGCCAAATTCTGTCTCAACAAAATCTGAATCAAAGACAAGATGAAGACTGAACAATATAAAAAGAGTCTGAATTCTAATTCTAATACTTAATGAAAATCAAAATCAAAAGGCAGAACTTCATCCTCATCCCTTAAGAATAATGTTATTCTAAACTACCATCCCCTCCTCTTCTATTTGCCCTTCCTTTCTGATATGCTCTAGAGTGCAGTTTTTGATTTTTACTGTTTAGTGTCATTCTTACTGTAAAACATTTAGTGTGGGAGAGGTGCAGGGGCTGCCTCCTTATCACAGCACTATGTATATTCAGCTTCCCCTTTCACTGAGATCTACAGAAAGAAGCACTCATGCCTTCATGCCACGTATTGAATTTTTGTTCCCTCCTATTACCTTTTTTATTTTAAAGTGGCTGCTGGATTAAATAGTAGGCATTCAGTAAAAAAAAAAAAGGAATGTATACCTCCACTCTCTACAGAATCCTCCATGATATCCAGTTCCTGATGGACTTCATGCTGGGCAGTTTCATTTCTCAAAGGACTCTGGTTCCTCTTGTTTTCTTTGTTTACTTTAACTACTTCTGTAAGAGTGTATCTTTACTGCTTCTAAAGCAGTCTGCAAAAGCACATTGTGCTTTGGAGGAAAAGGGAGAAATTTTTAATGGGTAAATTTTTAGTAAATTTTTAATTTACTAAAGGGTAAAAATGTGTGTTCTCTATTTTCTTTTAACCCATCTTCATGCCCTGTTTATCTTTGCCAGTTGTCTTTTTGTTTAAATCCTCCTTCCTCAAAGCAGGGCATTACAACTTCATCCCTTTAGAGGAACACAACTAGACTCTTTCTGGCACTGGCACCATTCCTAAAGGTTTCAGAAGGAAGTTTTTCCCTCTTCTCTTGGCCCCAGTGATTGACTACCACTACAAAGGACTATTTTGGGGTTTCTTTTTCTGCACCTTTGCAGAGTAGTCAGTCACAACATAAGCGAGTGAGCGAGCTCCTCCTAACACCCTCTGCAGGTGGTAGTCTACAGGAGGCCCTGGGGAAGAAGAGCAAGGACAGAATTAACCTAACTAGCTGGGGCAATGAAATAAGTGCAGTGCTTAGTGTCATACAGTAAAGCGTGGCTTCAGGAGCAGAGTTTGTTTTTCACAGGTTGTATTCTCTGAGCATAAAAGTCCTCTGTAAGGAACTCAGCTGAGCTTCTCAACAATTTGCTACATGGTCAGGACTCACTTGCATGTTCTTCTATGGATATTTTTTCAGATGGAAATAAAACCATCTTGAGAAAGTTTCTTTATCCCTCTTCCTTCCTGAATCATTTTGGCAGCAAATGCATTAAGCAGTAATAAACCTTGAATGGAAACACAGTAAAATGATGTTGCAACAGTTGACACTACTTAAAAATATTACTAATATCAGTTATTTTCAGAGGTTACCTCAGCAACAACGTGGAACAAACAAGCAAATGCTGACAGAGCTCAAGGCAAACGTTTCCTCTTTCTACAGACAAACAATTACCTTTTACACTCTTACGTTCACTGACACTACAGTAGCATATTTTTAAGAACCCTAAGGTAATCACTGGACTCACGAGGACTGGCAGACATGAAAACCAACTGTAAAATCAGAAAGACTTATCGAGACAAGCTCTCAGAGCAACGCCACCATTCTTTTGCTGAAGACAATTAGATTTTGTTAGAGGAAGCAAACTCCAAAGCTATTTTAACAGGGGAGTGGAGCATCCAGTAAACCCTCTTGGTGCTGAAAATGACATGGATATTATAACTATTATTTAATACTTGAAATGGTGTTCAAGGTTGCCATTGTTCCAGTCACCATAAAAAAAAAAATAAAAAAAATCACTAAATAATTGTTTTGTCATTAAAAATGACAGGCTGATAAAAGGTCAAGATATGCTTTTTCCTTCAAGGTATATCTGAGGCAAGGAATACCTGAGTATTTAAATAGCCTAAGTTGATTTTTTTGAAACAGTGATATCAAAAGTGCTAAATATTTATACCAGATGGAGGGAAAGAAACTGTGACAGAGGGCTTGGACACGATAGATGCATTGTAGCAGATTGTCACAGCTGCGAGGCAGAGCTTCTTTTCTGACTAACTGCTCCCTCACATTTTTCAGCTGATTAAAGAAAACTGAAAGTCTACAGTAGCCAAATGTAAGAGTAAGCCACTGTGCTTGCCATCTATTGTAAGTGGATATTTTGGTATATTGGTACATAGCAGCGGTAAATGGCTTCTCACAGAGAGAAAGAACCATTGTCTAAGAGTGATTCTTCATGGATGCTGAGATAGGAGTTTCCTAGCTTGGGAAGAAATTTAAACTCTTTCTCTGCTACTGTAAGCAGGTATGTTAGGAACATCCCTAGCTGCAGTTAATTTGTTTCAGTAAAGAAAAATTCAGCTGCAACTATGAGGACTGAAATTTTGACAAAACAGATTTTCAGATAAGCAGTGTTTTTCCTTGTTTCTTCTTCATGCGGACATTTCATCCAAGCCCTGCCATTTATTTTAAAACTCAAATCATATTTGAAAATCCAGTGTTTTAATCTAATAATAATAATAATAATTTAAAATAATAATAGTAATTTAAAAATTATGTATGTATTTCTTAAACAAAACCCCATACCTTCTACAGAAAGAAAAATAAAAAGAAAAATCAGTCCTATGTCTTCATGGTAAATAGATATTGTTCTGCTAATTTTGAGTTAGTGTCATTAAGCTGGAGTTTCTTAATGACTGTACTAATCCTTGCTTAAATGTAGTATGACTTCACATCACAAAAAATGAAACTGTTTAAAATTACTAAAATTTGAATTATTAGCATATACCTCACACAAATAGCCTGTAAAAGCTCCAGATTGTCTCACTACCAGTTGATACAAGCTACCTTTGTAGAGACTTGAATAACACAGCAAAGCAGAACTGTTGTAGCGTGACCTTTAGTGCTGCTCTGAAAGCCAAGAGGGTGAAACTTGTTCTCCATGATTGGTACTCCACAAGCATCTTCAAAGAGAGTGGCATTTCATGGAGCTTTAATTGTATGCCAGCTGGATCACAGACCAGGCCTGCTCCTGCATTTACAGCCAGAAATAGGAATTTCCTTATTAATTGCAAATATTGCACAACTGTGTTGGGTCCTGTAACATTAGGAGTTTATGCTGAAATCTCCACTGAAAATCTGAAGCTGAGCACAAAATAAGGGTGAGATGTTAGAGGAAGAAAAGCTAGCCTGGAAAGTGGATAGAAAACGTGTTAAAGTTCTTTTCTCATTTAAAGGTAAGGAGGGTTTGTGGCCTGTAGTGAGAAGTGTTTTGGGGTTGTGTGCACATTTAACAATGTTTTTTCATCAGTGCAAACACATGTGACAGTCAAAGCCCTGTATATATTTTGCAGCAGAAGTAGAAAGGCACAAGCCCTACCATTTCTTCTCCTATAGAGCGTACCCCACTTAAGTGGGGATAGTCAACTGTAAAGATGCCTGAAGCATTATTAGAAAGGTCAAAATAAATCAATCTCCTTTTGCTTACATATATGTGAAGCTGGTTGCCATAGACTGTGCTATGAAAGTTTCCTTTAACATCTTTCACCCAAAAATACAAAGCCTTGTTACCTATTTGCCCTCTTTACATAAGATCACAGGAAGGTAAGCTTTGCCGTCATTGTTAGCCAACTGTAGAACTGCTGTGGTTAACATTGTGCCACACCTCAACCAAAAAGTTTTGTTGAGAGACAGACTGTTTTGTTATGGGCTCATTGTTTGCTTCTAGTTTCTTGGTGTTCTGACAACGTACACATGCTCTGAGAAAAACTACAGCAAATAGGTGAAGAAGAAAGTATTGCAGGAGTCATCCACAACTGCAAAGTATCACAGTATCACAGTATGCTAGAGATTGGAAGGGACCTCGAAAGATCATCTAGTCCAATCCCCCTGCCGGAGCAGGAACACCTAGATGATGTTACACAGGAATGCGTCCAGGCAGGTTTTGAATGTCTCCAGGGAAGGAGACTCCACAACCTCCCTGGGCAGCCTGTTCCAGTGTTCCGTCACCCTCACTGAGAAGAAGTTTCTTCTCAAGTTTAAGTGGAACCTCTTGTGTTCCAGTTTGTACACATTACCCCTTGTCCTATCATTGTTTGCCACTGAGTAGAGCCTGGCTCCATCCTCGTGACACTCCCCCTTTATATATTTATATACACTAATAAGGTCACCCCTCAGTCTCCTCTTCTCCAAACTATAGAGACCCAGCTCCCTCAGTCTTTCCTCATAAGCGAGATGTTCCACTCCCTTAATCATCTTCGTTGCCCTGCACTGGACTCTCTCCAGCAGGTCCCTGTCCTTCTTGAACTGAGGGGCCCAGAACTGGACACAATATTCCAGATGCGGTCTCACCAGGGCAGAGTAGAGGGGAAGGAGAACCTCTCTCGACCTACTAACCACCCCCCTTCTAATACACCCCAGGATGCCATTGGCCTTCTTGGCCACAAGGGCACAGTGTTGGCTCATGGTCATCCTGTCGTCCACTAGGACCCCCAGGTCCCTCTCCCCTACACTGCTCTAACAGGTCGTTCCCCAACCTATACCGGAACCTGGGGTTGTTCCTGCCCAGATGCAGGACTCTACACTTTCCCTTGTTATATTTCATCCAGTTATTCCCTGCCCAACTCTCCAGCCTGTCCAGGTCTCGCTGGATGTCAGCACAGCCTTCTGGTGTGTCAGCCACTCCTCCCAGCTTAGTGTCATCCGCAAACTTGCTGATAGTACACTCAATTCCCTCATCTAAATCACTGATGAATATATTAAATAATACCGGTCCCAGTACTGACCCTTGAGGCACTCCACTAGTTACAGGCCTCCAACTAGACTCCGCCCCATAGACTACGACTCTCTGGCTTCTCTCCTTCAGCCAGTTCACAGTCCACCTCACTACCTGATCATCCAGACCACACTTCCTCAATTTAGCTGTGAGGATGCTGTGGGAGACTGTGTCAAATGCTTTGCTGAAGTCAGACAGAAACAGATTTACATTGATATGAAACGTAGCTGTCCTCAGGGAGGTGGACATACCAGTCACGTTTCCTCCTACCCCTCAGTGCTCTGCCAGCAGAAGTTAACAGTGCCTACTTGGAGGGATTCAATAATCTGGGGGCCCTGAGGACTCCACCCATGGCTGGGACTCAAGCTCAGCACTGATGAGCCTGTGCACATCCTGCTTCCAGACTCAAACGCTGGGGCCATCCCCTGTGCATGGCCCTTATGAGTCCTCACATGCTCTGGGCAGCTCACTGTGTACCCTGGGAATAGGCAGTGGGAGACGTACAGTGTGGCAGCAGAGTTGGAAGAACCCTCAAAGGTTCCTCTCTGGATTTAGTACTTGAGGATTTCATCTGAATGTTGTAGTGTGAGTGCTCAAAGGTCTAAATAAGAAAGTTTCTTCTGATCACTGTGCTGGGCTCAGCATGAAGCTCTCCAGTGCAGAATGTGACAGTGACTGGTTCCATTTTCAATCATATATTATGCATAATATATAAAACAAATGAAAAAATGAAATAAAATATATCTGTATAAGAGATATATACATATATGTAGACATACATATAATATGTACATATATGTATCTATAAACATATAATTTGCATACTTTAAATTGTACATAATCCATCGAGTTACTTTTAATTATACATAATGCATCAATTTAGAGAAGTTACTGTAGAAAGCCATCCTATGGGAATTAGCCTGGTATTTTTTGCCTTATCATTCAGAGAGGTAAACATGTCTGAGATCCCTCTACACAGACTTGCAGTAAAAAATAGTTAGTGTCAAGAAAAAAAAAAATCCTGAAGAAAAAAGACTTCAACATCCCTTATCAGGCACAAAGGCACGAAACCCTTTTAGCAGCTTGCAAATGGCTGTGGATATTGACAGAACAGTTTGATGCTGCACAAAAGGTTACACAAGATTCCTGATAACGACAATATCATGATTAAAAGGGGGCTTAAGATGCTTTTTGTTGTGCTGTTGTTGAAGGGACTAGAAATGCGCATCCTAGGCCACACCAAACGTGTATTAGGATGTAAGCATCTGGAACAAACACCTGTTGTCATTTACTTAACCTGATTATAAATCAGGGCATGGCAATTTTTTCACTTGCTTCTTTTAAAGAAGCTAAAAATATTGGGGGCTGGATTATGCTCTCCCTCTCTACTCCCCTCACTGTGCAGGACAGAGGGGGTCTGGGCAGCCCATGTGAGGGCTGTCCCCAGCACCTCCCCTGTGCTTGTGAGAGCACAGAGGGTGTGGGTGAGTTTTCCATTTGCACCAATGTTGTGAAAAATAGTGGCATACTGGAAGGAGAGATAAGGTAGTTAGCAAGAAAGATGTAACACTCCACCAGGCTTTCCATCATTGACTCTACCCAGCCCAAGCTGATGAATAAAGTAACCTCTTAAGAACAGTGAATGATCCCATGAGCTGTCAGTTTCACTTCAATGATCTATGCTATTTAAAATTTGTGTGAACTATAGTAAATCTCATTAAAAGTGCTATTTAAATATTAACATATTTGGGTTTGGGAGAGAATTTTTTAGGATTTTTGGCAAAGGGGTGAAATTTTTGGAAAAATTTTATTTTTAAAACTTTTTTTGGGGAGGAAACATTGGCCCTGAAACCAAAGTTTCTAATTTTGAAAGCAAATGTCATCACAGGAGAAGCCTTGTGGACTTAAAGCTAAGTGTGTGCAAAAGTGTGTCTGGCTACTACATCAAATTTTTCTCTTAAAGCTAGCCAACTAGCAAGACTTCACAGTGAAAAGCCTTCTGTGACAATAAACTCCAAGATTTTTCTTCCTTTTCCCCACCTCCCCAGCTGTGGTAGATGCTTTGTGCTATTTATTCTAGTGAAGCTCCTTCTTCCAACCTCTCCACAGCAGGAACCTTAAGTCACACTTTTCTAGGGAGAATTCTTGGAATCAACGTTGTGATTCTTGTGAGGATGCTAACGACTGTTATATATAATACAATAGAGAATACAATGTGAGGGTAATGCTTGTTCTTACATGTTAAGGGTCTTAGATTTATCTTTTTTACACTGTGATTAGAATCCTCAGGCTGAAGTTCCTGTAGTAAAAGACACACACAAATATCTGTGTAAAATCTGTAATTCTAAATCAGGCAAAATCAGGCAAAACACTGAAAACAAACAATATACAAACAATACATATATGACTTACTTTGTCTCAAATTTATGAAGATTTCAGGAGCTGTAAAGGTCAGATATAAAACCCAATGTTCCATGACATATCACACGTTCAAAGTTTACAGCTGTGGCCCCAGCAGCACTTTTTATTAATCCCACTCCAATTTATTAATAATTCTGTCTGAACTACATGTACAAGCACTACATTCTTTGAAGTCTGAAAACAAAATTCAGCCAAATTGTCTCTGGGCAAATTTCTATCATCACAAAGCCCTGTGGAAGTGATTTCAAATCAATAGGAGCTTTTTATGAACAAGAGAATTGGAGTGGCAGGGGGCACACAGGAGCAATCTGCACTGCCCTTGTTCTTCATTGCACATTACACAATACTGGGTTTGTGCAGTGGGCAGGAAGGAAAAGAAAGAGCTTACAAAGAACACCCACCAAAATGAGGGCTGGCAAAAAGGAAGAAGTGAGAAAACTGCTTGTTGTTGTTAGGACCATAATACAAGAGTAGACATGCTGGGTTAGACCAGCATCTATTTTGCCTATTACACTCTTCAATTCTAGACATTAGTGGATGTTAATGTAAATATATGAAAGAGGCATGTACTGAAGACAGCTTCACAGAGGTGAAGTAAGAATGAACAAAACAGTCCACCAGCTTCACTGCTAAATATATGGAGCAGAATATTGCAAATGCTGCTGACATGTTCAGGCAGGCTGAGTAGTAATTACGCCTTTACTTTCTCAGAGCTTCTGTTTGTGTTTGTTTTCTAGCACAACTGAAACTGAGATAACAGTGCTGCTGCAGACTGGGATGATATTGTGTCCGCAGTAGCAGTAGTGATTGTGATACAATAGCCTAGAACTTTGCATGCATTAATGTAAGCACATCATATGCTGTGTATGTCAAAGAGACAACTTAATCTATCAAACAATTGCCATTACCATTAGGATAGAAGAGGGAAGCAACTTAAAGGGACATGACACTACCCAATGACAGGGCAAAAACCAAAGATTACCTACAAAATTAAAATTATGCAGGAAGCGTTAGCTACATAATGGCTTATAACTTCATTCTGCTTCTACTGAAGTTGGTTTGACTATTTCAACATGGGCAGAAGTAAGCCTGCTGTAATTTCTCAGTGGAGGTTTGATGAAGGTATGACAGCTAATATCCTAATGATAACAAAGAACACTGCAGGAGCAATAGAGAGCATAGGCTGTCAAGATCTTGAAATGGAAATTTCTACTTACCAGCCCTTGCTGAGAGGCAGCCATGGGGTGCAAGTCCCTTATGCTGGATCTCTACAGCCAGCTCTGTATCAGGTTTCTTTGCAATTTGCCCATCTGAGAACTGACCTTCCCTGACATCTGAAATTAAGAATGATATTGAATGGTACTAGAGTATCTATAAAGGAACCATTTGAGCACATAAATTTGTGGAGATCTGATATGTTTCAGGAAACCTGAATGTACACAAGTCCATGGGACCTGATGAAATCCATCCGCGGGTCCTGAAGAGCTGGCGAATGAAGTTGCTAAGCCACTGTCCATCATATTTGAAAAATCATGGCAGTTTCTAACGACCGGAAAAAGGGAAATATAACCCCCATTTTCAAGAAGGGAAAAATGGATGACCCGGGGAATTACAGACCAGTCAGTCTCACCTCTGTGCCTGGCAAAATCTTGGAGCAGATTCTCCTGGAAGGCATGCTAAGGCACATGAAAATCAACAAGGTGCTTGGTGACAGCCAGCATGGCTTCACTAAGGGGAAATCCTGCCTGACCAATTTGGTGGCCTTCTGTGATGGGGCTATGGAACTGATGGACAGGGGTAGAGCAGTTGATGTCATCTACCTGGACCTGTGCAAAGCATTCGACACTGTCCCACACAACATCCTTGTCTCTAAATTGGAGAGACATCAATTTGATGGATGGACCACTCGGTGGATAAAGAACTGGCTGGATGGCCGCACACAAAGAGTTGTGGTCAATGGCTCAATGTCTGGCTGGAGACCAGTAACGAGTGGTGTCCCTCAGGGATCGATGTTGGGACTGGTCTTGTTTAACATCTTTGTCAGTGACATGGACAGTGCGATTGAGTGCGCCCTCAGCAAGTTTGCCGATGACACCAAGCTGTGTGGTTCGGTTGATACCCTGGAGGGAAGGAATGCCATCCAGAGGGACCTCGACACGCTTGTGAGGTGGGCTGATGCCAACCTCATGAAGTTTAACCATGCCAAGTGCAAGGTCCTACACCTGGGTCAGAGCAATCCCAGGCACAGCTACAGGTTGGGCAGAGAAGAGATTCAGAGCAGCCCTGTGGAGAAGGACTTGGGGGTGTTGGTTGATGAGAAAATGAACATGAGCTGGCAGCGTGCGCTTGCAGCCCAGAAAGCCAACCGAATCCTGGGCTGCATCAAGGGGAGTGTGACCAACAAGTTGAAGGAGATGATCCTGCCCCTCTACTCTTCCCTTGTGAGACCTCACTTAGAATATTGTGTACAGTTCTGGTGTCCTCAACATAAAAAGGACACGGAACTGTTGGAACAAGTCCAGAGGAGGGCCAGGAGGATGATCAGGGGACTGGAGCACCTCCTGTATGAAGACAGGCTGAGAAAGTTGGGGCTGTTCAGCCTGCAGAAGAGAAGGCTGCGTGGAGACCTCATAGCAGCCTTCCAGTATCTGAAGGGGGCATCTAAGGATGCTGAGGAGGGACTCTTCATCAGGGACTGTAGTGACAGGACAAGGGGTAATGGGTTAAAACTTAAACAGGGAAGTTTAGATTGGATATAAGGAAGAAGTTCTTTACTGTAAAGGTGGTGTGGCACTGGAATGGGATGCCCGGGGAAGTTGTGAATGCTCCATCCCTGGCAGTGTTCGAGGCCAGGTGGGACAGAGCCTTGGGTGACATGGTTTAGTGGGAGGTGTCCCTGCCCATGGCAGGGGGGTTGGAACTAGATGATCTTAAGGTGCTTTCAAACCCTAACTATTCTATGATTCTATGATTCGAAAATGAACTACTTCTTGACAGCCAGTCACTGAAAATTTTAATTTTTAAAATTATTATTTTTTGGATATACTTACAGAATGACCAGTAAACTCAGAATTACAGCTGAAAGTTCTGTGATGAAGTGCTGGTGAAAGAGATACTTTTTTCTCCAAAGATGCAGTCATTGAAACTGAAACTTCTGCTAGACAGGGTCATTTTCCATGTATTAGACAGTACATGAATTTACTCAGAACAATCCAAGCTCAAGTCTCAATCTAAATCAGAAGAGGTTTCTGACTTGTATTTTCCCACAGATATGTATGGAATCACTAGTTGCTTGCTTATATCTAATTGAGCCAAATAAGTCTTAAGATTTTACATTCAAATAATTTTTCACCACTCTGAGGTGAAAATTTTGGCAGATATCTGTCAACCAATTTCGCTTTTCAATTTTTCCCTTTAAATCTTCTCTTGCAAAGGCTGTCAAAAATTTGAGAGCAGGCAGTCAGCTGGTTCCTCATGCCCCTGCACTGGCACACTGATCAGGGCCATTTTGCTGGCTTTCCATAAATCTGTGCGTCTGAACTGTCTTGTATATAAACTGAGATATCCAGCTTCTTAAGGGCAGGTAGATTTTTTGCTAGATATCTGTGTATAAAGAAGTTCCTGGCCCACACTGCCAAGCAAGCAAACTAGCAGGAAAACTAGCAGGAAAGTTATATTTGAGCAGGTAGAGCTTACTTCCATTTCAAGCAGTTGCACCTCCTCAAAGCAGGTTTGTTCTGTCTACATTATTGGTTTTCAGTGTTTCATTTAAGCTATAATAGAGCTGAAACACATCAACAGAATAGACTAGAATTTCTTAGTACAGTAGTGTTTTTTTATGCCATTCTTTAAGGTAACCAAGACCTGCTAGGAGAGATGTTAAATGCTTTATCTCAAAAGAGATTCTACTGAGGGAAAGGTGGCCACTTAAATAGCCATTTCCACTGCTTTAATGAGACATCCCTGACCCCATTTATTTCCCTTAATTGAAGAAAGAAGGTTCAAGTTTGCTATATGTTTATGGTGGGGAAAAAGAGGAATACTCTTAATACAGTTGTCCTATGTCCTGTTTGTCAGTTGGATAAAAGGAGCACTTTCCTAAAGCTGTTGGTTAAATATCGAAGCATGCCACCTGAACACTCAATAACTAAGAAAACAGCTCTGAGATATTGCCAAGCCTGCAAACAAAAAAACATACCAGAAACCTGCTCTCCTAACAATTCCAGCTCACTTCTGAGGCCAAAAGCTGCAGAATTTATGTTGGGTTTTTACAGCCTTTCTGAACCCAGTAACAACTATTGATAGCTTGGGGAATCTGGTTCAGAGTTACAGTAAAATACCTGGGTGCCAGCAAGTTAGTACTGTTTACCCAGTTACATAAAGTCTTCAGTTCCTTGCCCTGTATTTATATGCTTCACAAGGTTTTTTTTCTTATTTTCCCCTCTAAAACTTCAAGCCATCATTCCAGACTGACTGAAATCAAGCTATAGTAATACAGCTATCACAGGTTACCCTTCTTACAGAAACATTTTGATACAGCCCTTCTCCCATTTTCACAAGAACCTAATATTTTTTTAGCTGTTTGGAGTGCCAAATACCCAGCCAGATCACATATCTACTCATGTGATATTCCTCAAATGTTAATTCCAATATATCTTTGCCTATTCACAACTCATTATATAAGATTAGTAACCTAAATCACATGGCACTCTTCCTACTCTGAAGGATGATGGTGAGTGCCCTATTGGGGCACCAATACCTTATTTGCAAATAAAATAAGTTGTCACTTAGTGAAAAGCCAAACATTTGTGTGGGCAGATGTCCATTAGCACAAATGTTCATGGATTAATCACCAAAAGGGGTGTGAACACTTCTGAATAGAAAAGCAATTTAGAATTCAAGCAAAAACTTGTGAATAATTTCCCTAGCTTTTCGTTAGCTTGAAGAAGGCCTAATGTTCTCATGCAGGACTCGCTGATTATTTCAGTGCAAAATGGGGTATTAGAACTGTAATATGAATTTCACTGAAACACTTAAAATTTGCTTCACTGTACTCACAGGTTGCATTTTGTATTCTACCGTTATCAGAAAGCATTTTACAAAGCATGGCCATGCACTGTACAACACTGTTACAGCTCAGTGCAGAAATCAAGGACCGTTCTAGGACCCCTTAAACTGATCAAACAACTTCTGTTTTCACATCAGTATGTTCATTTTAAATACTGTATGACATTACTTATTATCTGCCACACAGCTTTATAAAGTGACCTGCATGATTTTCAGCCACTCTTAGCATATTTGTTGAGCATGCATTACCTCAAAGATCCGTATATCATTACATGCAGCTTTGTAACAGAAGATGAGACTTCTACCTGTGTTTTACATACTAAAGAAAATGTTTATTAAACATACATCCCTGTGGAAAAAAGGGCTCTCACACTTGTAAGACATAAAACATTACAAGGACCCTGCAAGTTAAAACTGTTGTATTAGTTGTTCGTTGCTGATTACAGCAATGTTACAGGTGGTTTACTCCCTACTGCAGCCAGAGAAAGTTAGAAAGATAAAACTTATAGCATAATTATAATTTTAAGAAAAGCAGATATGCAAAAAGGCTGCTTCATTGATTGTGACCATCAAAAAAGCAGCTTTGGAAAAAACTTAGATCTGTTTTAGAGTCTGAAATGCAGAAAACCTTTTACTTGGCTCCTGACATTAGTATTCTGAAAGGCAGTTTGTGAGTATTAAGTGCTTTATCTTTGAAATAACAAAGATTTACTTAGAACTAAAGGTACAGAGTTAGATCCCTAACACTGGAGATGTACTTTTAAAGAAAAACTACTGCAGTTCACTTTTAAGCTCATATCTTACTATAATAACATATCCATTACTTATAAACATCAACTCCTCTTCCCAGCTAGTGCTGGGAATATTTTTTCTTCTCGAGGATGGGGATCAGTGTGCCTCCCTGATCCATGCTCTGCAAACCAACAGCTGCAGCATATCACAATGGGCTGCAGTGCATTCACAGCCAGCCAGCTCCTATAGGCAGCGTGTACCTCCAAGGGTCCCCAGCGTGAGCCAGCTGGAACCAGTTGTTACGTTAAGATGGGAGCTTGTGCTGCTGGGTTAGGGCACAGGCACTGAATGAAACACAATCTGACTCTGAACGATTACTGAAGACACATGGTACCGGGAGGAAAATGAGCTAAGGAAATATTTTGAGTGGAAAATCAGAAGAGATAAAAGCAGATAAAATGCCATAGTTGAGAAATCATGAGGACAACTGGGGGTGGTTTAAGTCATCCTGCGTGCTGAATCTGCTTGCAAAGAATAGGGTCTATATAACTTTGAATCTGATAAAAACTACTTCTGAAGCACTTTATTTTTCCAGTACTTTTCAGGCCACAGATGAGAAGGTGTTCAATGACTTTTCAAGTGAGAAATTGTCCTCATGTAGTTACATGAAAGGGAGGATGAGAATGTTTGCAGAATTATACAGTCCATATGGGAAGCATATTTTAACACATTTCCAGGACCTCCTGATGTTAAAAAGCAGCTCCTTTTACTAGACAAAAAGGGCAGAATGATATTGTTCCCAGGCAGTTCCTTCACTCTTCCTAATTTGAAGATGACTATTTGTTTTCACTGTGTTTTTCTAACCACAGAGGAGCAGAAGGAGATATTAGGGTTGCAGAAAGTGGGTAAAAGGCTTTGCTGTGTTCCTGTGACATATACACATTCTATCCAACTTGTACATCTCTTTGAAAGAGTGAACTGCACAGAGAAGCAGTACACTAAAGAACAGGTTGCAGGTCTTCAGAGAGCTACACAGAACACTATATAAATGGGTTAATCTGTCAGCTGGAGTCTTTTGAGACGAAATTATTTTAGAGACTCATGATTGAACTTTTATCTTGCAAATCAGAACACAATATATTGATCTCTTCTGTATCCATGGAGAAGATTTCCCCCTAGAAGCTGTGAGGGGAATGACAAGAGGACTCTGGCATTAGCTGTGAGGGATGCTCTGTGCATGTCCAGCCACAGAGCAGTCTGAAAGGAAACTCTATCCCTAACATCCAAGCTGCCCCGTGCATTGCTCTGACCTATCCTTTTATAAAAGTTTCGGATTTTGAGAAGTGACAATTAAGTATTTGTCTTGACTGATATTCCAGTAGTGAAAATAGTTTACTGTATGATATCTCTTTTTTTGATATTTTAGTGTTGCTACATTTCTTCTCACAAAGAAACTGTTTACAGGGGTTTAAAATTACTAAATACTACAATGCTTCATACATTCTTCCATTAATGTGTATAAAATGAATTAACACATAATGCCAGTAACATGTCACAACAAATCCTTTAGTAGAGATCGATGCTTAAAAAGCCTCAGGTAGCAGTTCAGGGATTTGGCACTGGAATGGGGTTCTGCAGTAAGACTGACTGTAGCATAACAGCCAAATTTGAAAACTCTTCAGATGTCTAATTTCTCTAATACTGAAGACATTTATGTGTCTAATTGTCTTTATAGAGCTGACTCTACACAGTTAGGCTCTTGCCATAGCACAGAAATTCTTGACTCAATTAGCATTTCCCAAGTTGCATAAAAAATAGTAGCTGCTTTCCTAAAGAGATACTATCCCAGTCAGGCTCTGAGAATGTGAGACAGGAAGTATATTAAACGTTTCATTCAGTGTGCTGTTCTGGAGGGGGGAAAAAAGAGTGGTTCTCAGGATCTTTTGTGCAAGAAGATGGTGGTTAAGGTTACACTCCCACAGCTTATAGGAAACTAGTGGGCGTAAATCATACAGTTGTTTTCTGGCTTGCTGCCACAGTCAGACAGGTGGTTCTTTGCAGCCCTAAAAGACATGAGGAAATTGGTTTACAATGCTAAGTATAGCTCAGAGCTTCATTAACATTCCTTTACAGAAACTGCTAGGTAAGGATCTGCATAAAAGTTTAAATTTTTTTTTATATATAAATATATATATACATATATATAGGGTTTGACTTTCTCATGAGGCAGCTGTGAAAGCAGTATTGCAATTTCTAACACTTTTAAATAACACAGAAGATGAAACAATTTATTTTATTTAGATCTTGTAGGGAAAAAAGAATTTAATTTGGGAGATAAAATTCAGAACCCTGACGCATCATGATTTGAAATCTCAGTCTTGAATGATGGATTATTAACGGGTTAAATGAGTGCTAGCTAAATTTCACCTCTCCAGTATTTCTGGGATTATATTTTGCTCCATTTGTTCTTGGTTTCCCCAGAGGATATATCTGTCCTTCTGTTGCTTCAGCCAAAGATTTTCCCCAAGCTGTTTTCTCACTATGGTAATGGTAGAAGGCATGACTGACTTTGTCCAAAATACACCCTCTTGGCTGTGTATTTCCATCTTCAGGCCCTGCTGTGCTACCCCCTCAAATTGTGTAATAGAGCTTCATTTCCTGGGGTTGTACGCTCACAGGAAAGTATGTGCTGGCAGATTTCTACTAGCCAGAACCAGTTTGGAGCTTCTTAATTGTTTCTGCCTAGGTATACTGCCTTTCCTTGTTCCTGAATATACCTGTGCAATACATTTATGATGACAAATATACATGAATAAAAATTAGAATGTGTGTAATTGGCTGAACAGAAGTCAAAACTTACAGCACTGAAAGGTCAACATTGCACTGAGATAGATAAACAGGATCTATTTTTCACAAGTTAGAATTCTGATGACTACAGATGTATTATTTACCGATTAACTTGGTGAAACAGACGAGTGATATCATGATTTGACAGCAACTACACCATTTGACAGAATACTGAACCTTTGGGAGAGATGAGACTTGTTCTTTCACACAAATTATTCTTTTGAGTAGAAATATTAAATCTCTGTTAACACAAGGGAATACAATATTTAAATAATAAATTATTATCCTCCTCTTGGGGAATCAAAATGGGGGAAAAGCAAGCTGTTTAATAAATAACATATTTTGCTATGAATAGCAACACTACTAGGTGGAAGCAAACTAGTAACTGTGTTCCTTCCACAAAATGTAATACTTTCTGTTGACATTTCAGTATTTAAGATCTTTAGATCGTTATCCATGTACAAGTACATTCACTCAATACTTGCCCCATAATCTATGTCTTCATTTTGGCATCTGTTCTTTCCATGATGAACTGATTCAAACCCTACACCTTTATGTAGGTATTGGATGCTTGGATACTTCAGTATTGCCCAAGTCGTTTCATTAGCCTTTTATAAATATCGCATTAAAACATCAAAGTAATATTAATAACAAACCAGACCAGAGCTGTTTCAAGCTTATCTTTAGAATCTTGTTTTTTTTTTCCTGAGAGTGTAACTATTTTTCCATTTATATTTAATATTTTGTAATGTCTCAAGAAACAATTCTGAATTTGCAAACAGTTGTCTCTTAGCATCACATGGAAACACTGAGACACACAGAAAGCAGGATCCTGCCCTCATTCAAGGAGAAATTCCAAGGTGCTATCTGTTGACAGTGGATAGTCCCATTGATGCCAATGCAGATGTTACAGTATGAGCATTGCATGTTATAAAGTGACTCCTTCAACTGTTACAAATATGCAAAGACAGGTTCACTTTTCCATGGCTCAAGTATACCTGAAGGAAAACTAAGTGATTAACAGAAAACAAAATATCAGCAGTGATGTTCCTTTGGCACAAATTCATAAATGTCTGGTGAGAGGATCCGGTGGCTTTGGGAGAATTTCTCCTGATTTTTTTTTTTTTCATCATTTGCTCATTACTGCACAGACAACTAACTGGTTAGGAAAAGTTATTGCAGGAGCTTCAGTATCTTCTGTCATTGCTCTTTTGAGTTGAGCCTCCACTGAGCTCTTTTATGTATATAGCATATCAGCAGAAGCAATTGTCAGTCAGTCCTGAAGACAAGATAAATGCTTGTGATCATGGGATTTATGGTCTACTGGGAAATGGCACGATAGACCATAGAATTCCAGTGCTGTAAAGAGCTAAGTAATGGCTAAAATAACAGGAAAAATATTAAAAATGTGGTTGTTAATAGAAACTGTGTGAAGAAAAACAATTAGTGATTCAGTGCTTTTATATGTAAGGTTCCATAAAACATATGTGGAAGATTGTATACAGAGGTATTGAGAAATTCTCAGGTTTATAAATACCCTGAGAACTTTCAGCGTTTTTATTCTTGTCTGTGCTGTGTGAGTCAACACTGCTTCTTGCTTTCAGTATTCTTAGCAAGCTACAATCTGACAGGTTCTCGTTATATTTCTGCAATGACAAAGAATCTGTGACTTAATGCAGAATCCTTCTGTGGTGTTTCTTACAGTCAAAAGGGGGCACAGAGAAGTTCCCTTCCAGCAAGAAGTCTTTTTCCAGAAATACAAGGCAAATTCTGTACTTTATTTTACTGCTCAGATGATAGCAAAGAACATGTATGTCTTTGGCTAAGTACTAAACACAGCATGACAATAGTGTCATTTTCAAAGAGCTCAAAACCTAAATAAAAGACAAGTCTGAGGGCTGGATCCAGAGCTGTGGAAAGTCCAAGGGAATTATGGAACCAGTATACGAGGACCAGAGGTCTCAATATCAGCTGTGTGTAATCATTCCAAGACCTTGGTCTTAAATTAGAAAATCCCTGCTGCTAATGAGATCAATTACTTAAATTCTGAGCCACCGGTTAGGCCTCAGATATTTTTTTTCAGCTTCAGTACTTTTACTGAACTCATCTTCATAATCATGTATTAGTCACAGTATAAAGAGTGTAAATATTGAAGAAAAGGGAGGAAAGAATTGGCTAGTTTAAACATTCTTAAATAGTAACTATTTTTGTAGCAGAAGGCATTAAAATATGTTGCATAATAAATGAAATAATTTATTTTGTTAAATCTTTAGTTCATTGCATTAGCCAATATGTAACTTTGTTTGCATGCCAGTTAAACATCATTTAGGGGTACTCACTATCTTGTTGGAGTAGGGGTGCCCAAAAGATGCAAAACTGCATTGTTTTGTCAGTAATTCACATAGTGGCCGGGGTTTTTCCATCTTCCACTGTGCTCAGTGAACACTACTCTTTATAAGCTAGATCTTTGTTCATATTTTTTCAAAATCTAGCAATTTTTAAAGTAAGTAATTATGTAGAGGAAGTTAATTTAAGCAGAATAAACCACTCTTACTTTTTAAGAAGCTCTCTGAAAACAAAATATAACTTGATTGACTTGTTACCTAAATAATTCCCAGAGTAATTTTTGCACATAATTTCTCTTTGTAAGTAGATCACTGAAAATGTATTTCAAAATGTTTGGATTTTGTTTTGATTTTCTGTTTTGGTTTGGTTGGGTTTGGTTTTTTGGGTGTTTTTTTTCTGGGGGGGGAAGTGGCTTGTGATTTATTTTTTTTTTTTACTGGAATGAAATTCTTTTATGGCATAAAAAGCTATTACTAGAATTTCAAAACTGCATATCCATCAGTTTACTCTATTACAAAGTCCTCTAGTTGTCACCTCTGTTGCAGTGCAGAAATAAAGGTCACTATCAGTAAACCAGTATGTTGAAATAATTGCAGGCAACAGATACCCTCTATCAATAAACTGTATAAAAATTTAAATATTAGAAGAAAGTGTTTTTTCTCTATTTATCATGCTGTATACAAATGTAATATTGGACAACCTGAAAATATTTCTTGCATTGTACTTCAGAAGAAAGGCTGACAAGCTCCTGCTGAATAGCCAAAGAACCTATATTCTCAGAGGGGTTTATTGAGACTTCTATTCATCATTTTAAATTGAGTCTCTAATGTAAAATGAAATCCTCAAAGGGCTTCAATTGTATTTGGGATTTTTAAGCTATAACCTCAACAATGTCAATGCTGGTGTTTAAGGAACTGTGACTGCATAACACT
Organism: Pezoporus flaviventris; assembly: GCF_033815535.1. Lineage (NCBI taxonomy): Eukaryota > Metazoa > Chordata > Aves > Psittaciformes > Psittacidae > Pezoporus > Pezoporus flaviventris. The sequence continues at coordinate 43,575,424 of NW_026892549.1, read as the reverse complement.
TGGACAATAGTTTCCCAGAGTCTGCAAAATGCAGACTTACAATAGACAATATATTTTTCTCATTTATAAACATCTGGACAACCCAGTACACTGCCTGGATCCCACAGCAAATTAGGGTCTGAGTTTTAAGTAAGTTTGGCATGCATCAGAGGGGTACATATGTTCAGCACGTGTTTTTACGTTATACATTTTTTGCTCCATTACCTAAGTATTGTACAAAATGAGTTCTGTTGCTGAATAAAAACACTCCAAATTGCTTCACTGGAAAAAATTCACTGAAGATTTCTGGAAAAAAATTGAAAAATCTCTAGGTTGAGGAGAAAATGACTGAACACTTAAAATTATGATGATTAGTCACCAAACCACATGCGTTTTCCAGATTTTGAATCTTCATAGTCAAGCTAAGTTCACCAAAAAGGTGTTAATTTCACCCTAGTGTTTGAGGATTTATGCAACAATTCTCCGGTGAAACTGGAATAGTTTTATTGTTCTGAATTAGGAAAAAAGAAAATTATATTTTCATATAGTTCTGATGTGGGAAGGACTCAGAATTTAAACCCTCATCAGCTTTGAGAATTATGACTGTAGGTACAATTACAGTGCTATGCTCTCTGGGAGAACTTTTAGAATTGAGCTTTCTGATCATGAGTTGCAAAAGAATGAGGATACTTCACAAGTTTTTAAAATCAAGTCTAAAATTACTGCTGCACAAATCCTGGCCTGGCTTTGCTCCCGAGCACACCTGGAGCTGCAGGATAGTATGTCCCAGAGTACTCTGCTTGGACCTTTGCACCAAGGCAGATGGGACAATATTTCCAAGACTGCTAAATCTTGCATCCTTACAAGAGTAAATGCAGATTTGTCTGTGACCATGAGAGTCCAGAAGGGCATGACTGTACTTGTTATTTGGTATGTCCCGTGTCCCTGCCACTAGTAGTAAGAGAAGGAAACTAAGACTTTGAAGACAAGTAAGTGCCTGCTGGCACCTTTCACTCCAAAAATCCAGTCTTACAATAGTCTCATTACAAATAAGATTTAAATGCCTTGGGAAAAAAAATATGAAGTAATTTATCTACTTAATCAGTCAGGCCTCTCAGAATAATACTTCATGAGTGAAGGAGAAGCCAGTTTGGTAGAGTTGCCATGGAGGCTGGAGTTAGGCGCAAAAGTGGATGTTCTGTTTTTGCCCTCCTGCTGTCAGATACTCTGCAACCCCAAGGACAGCTCTTGACCATCCTTCTTGGCCATTCAAGCCCCAAAGAAAGTGAAAGCAATGGATTCAATGGTTTCTCACCCCCACTCTCATCCCATAACCTGTAGTGATAGTTCTTTGTTTCTAGGAGAAACAAACAAGGAGACATAACTACATGTTTTTTATTGTCATGGCACAAACATAAAACCGACCAGCACTTCAAGACACACATCCTTTATGCTTACACAGTTCCAAGGTTTGCATCTTTTAAAAGTGTACAGAGCTTAATGGTGGGTTTTCCCCAGTGGCAGAATGTGAACTGTTTTGCTTTGTTGCTGCATTTACATATGATAGCAAATGTCTGAGATGAAGGCTTGAAAAATCTGTGTGTTCTGTTAATATGCAACTGTTCTAGCATCTGAGGCCAAGGTGGTTTTCTAGAGTTTCCTGTGAAATTCACTCAAGTTTTCAAACTGCTTTGGACAACTCCATCTCTGGCCTCTTTCCATCAGTGAAGTATCCCCTTGTTTTCACATACAAAACCATATATACTGCAGTATACAGTAGAACATACCAAGACAGATGTTCCAAAAAGCCCAGTGAACTTTCTTGACACTTTCTGCCTATTTGGATTAGCAGTTTTCTGCTGTCCAGTTATCCCCTGAAATCTTTGTAATTCACGTGTGCAGAGTGTGTAAGTCTCTTTGTATGGCATTGAAAAATTACACCACTATGTATGCATGTATTACATATACTATGATACTTACTAAGTGTACATATTGTACATGGATGGATGTACTGTAATCTGTACTAAATGTGTGTGTTGTCAGGTGGACAAACATCATACTTTACCACAGATGGAGTGTGGTGATGTTGAATACAAGCTGAACTGCTAAGAAAGCTCTGGTTTAGAGGAGCTATGTCCCTTATGTTCTCTTATTTCTCATCCTGATCTGATTGGCATAGGATACAGGGGTTTAATTGGCCATTCAGATTGCACTCCAGTGATTTCTGATCAGCTTCTGGCTATGCGCAACACAATATAATGCAGAATGTCTCCTGTGCAAAACAAAGCACCTTGTGAAATTGTTATCATGGTGAACTCTTATTTGCGACACCTGGTTGTCATCATGTTCACCCCCAAAAATACCCCAACAACACAAATGAGCCAAAAAAAAGGCATTTTCTTTTTTATTGGAAGGAAATAGGTAAGAACTGGCAGCAGGCATGCAGTGACCTGAATGAAACTGAATCAAATAACAAACCAATATAAAAGTATGGATTGCAAAAACTTTTTTGTAAATCTTGGCCTAAGTTTAAGAAGGAAGAATACAAGAACGGTGAGATCCAAGGGTGAGGCCAGAGGACAAGGGAAACAGAAATCTGAAGGTTTGAACCTAAGCAGAGAGAGAGGGCCACTTGCAGAACTCAGCAGATTTATGAAGGTTTATGATTTCTGGGAAAGGAGAGATGAAAAATTGGATTAGATATTTCTGGAGGTGGTAAACATTCAGTTCAGAAACTAACTCTTCTACCAACATTGTCCCAGACAATGTGTCTCCAATACAATCTGAACTGATACAGCTATTCAGTTAATAACTTTATTTTTGCAGCCTTACTTTATAGCAATTTGTAATATGAAAACTATTAGCTTGAATAGTGCATGAAAAGCCTCTGCAGACACAAAATACCACATAAATGCACTATTTCATTGTGTTTCCCAGGAATGAGTTTATTTCTTTTTAGTCTTCAGTGCAGGAAAAGAAGCTTTTTGACCTCCTAAACAAAACTATTTTCACCTTAAGATAATTGCAATTTGCTTTGTATGAATCCTGAAGAAGTACAAGAAAGACCTCTTTCTTCTGAAACAAGTAAGAAGCTACTTGTTTAACTTTCCTGTTCCACCCATGGGTAAAGAGAAAATCTGAAAAACAACCACAGAGCAAAACTGGATCTCCACTGAATAATTTCTCAGCCTCCTCTTGTTAATTTGGAAAAGTGCAGAGCTGCCTATTAGGGAGACTGAAACAAAGAGGGTCTATGCACCACAAAGGCACAGTGCATGTTTGCCTGGCATGAATCAGCTGAAATCCATCTCCTTCAGTGGATCTATTCCAAATTACACACACAATAGAGAGCAGGGAGTCATGAGCAGTTGTAGTTCTTTGCAATTCTTTATGCTTCACTGTAACTCCTCTTCTACGTTGCATGCTAACCAGAAAGATTTGAAGATACCATGTGTTTTTAAGTAATCTGCATTATGAGGTAGGGATAGAATTCATTAACATTTCCTCCTCTTCCCATTAGCAGCTTTTTTTTTCACAGAATGAATGTAAAACTGGATATAAAAGACATTACAAGTGATATTTCATGTGTACTTTTAGCCGCTTTGAGAAACACAGCTGCTTTAGAGTCTCTTAGGACCACTGCATTTATGCTCCCAACACTCATCTGACAAACAGATAGTTAATAGATACTTTAAAAGATTCTCTTGATATTTCAGGAATCTATAATAGGAAAGTATAATTGATGCTCCCAGTAACTGGTAAAAGATTAAATCATTGTGTAATTGCTTCAAAATTCATGTATTGAATATTTTTTACAATTACAAAGCCTGAAAATAATAGGGTTTATTTAGCCTTATATTTCATTCATGAGGTTATGATACATATGTATTTACTTTTTGGAGAATACAAGAATTACTGGGACAGAAGTGTTCCCAAGACACAGCAGGCTTTCTCATGTACTGATCTACAGTAAACACTCATATAGTCAGGGAGGGGGTAGTTCGCTGCTTCTTTTTTTACTTTGTAGATTTTTTAAGTCATTAATGAATGCTGTAAAACTGGTATGAAAATCCCGAAGTCACAAGGCTGTTGTGAGGCTTAATTAGTGAATATTTGTAAGATACTTTGAAGATGAAAGGTGTGATGTAAATGCTAATTATTTATTATTACTATCTTCCTAATCTTGGACAAATTTGGTTGATGTGGAAGTGAGTGATTGATCTTGCTAAACAGAAGTGTGCACAGTGGGAGAAGGGCCTTTTCAAGCTTCACATTCGTAATACTCCCTATGAAACTCCAGTTACCCTGACTCTCTGCCTCCACATGGCTTTGACAGCAACCTTCAGACTAAATTGCTACACTACTGCAATTTCTGGGCCTGATCCAATAGCCCATGAAATCAAAGATTTTTCCATCACTTTCAGTGAACTGGGCAAAAGGTCAAAAAAACAATCTTTTATGCTGTATTTTAGAAAATAACTAAATGACAATAACCTGTTTTCTAAAAACTGCCCATATTTGCTCTCTGCATGATTAACTTGATACATTCTGTCAGGTTTTGTCAGTTGTGTCAGATCATATTCATATCATACAGTTTCCTCTGTGCACAATAATATCATTCTTTGCAGTTCTATTCAGCTGTGAACTGTAGCTGTCTGCTGAATTAAATTATGTGCAACTTTAGCATCAGTATACTATATCACATAGGGTGCGACATTTTGGTGCTCAGGGCATGAGAGCAGTTTGGTTCCCACTTTTACAGAACATGAAAATGTAATCTTTTCCCTGCGAGGCAAAGGGTCTCAGCTCCCACTGCTTTCACGACTTTGCAGGAGCTGCAAACCATGGCCAGCTACTTTTTATATGCACATCTCTGTCAGCTATATCTCACAAATGTCGCAATACTTGATGCTGCTCCCTCAGCTTTCTGGTTGTGAGGAGACACCATGGGTAGTCACCACCATAATGATTGTAAAATCAGAGGTTTGTTTAGAATTAGGCTCCCTTTACAGACCATTACAGCATAGAAAAAGGTATTGATGCCTTAAATCTCATTGAGGATATAATTGCTGAAATAAAAATTAATGACTATAACATTTGTCAGATACAGCAGAGTAGGAAAGCATTAAACAAGAGAAAACAGGTAGGAATTTCTTTCTTGCAAGTACCAGTTCACATCTGCACATGCTGTCAGTGTGCTATAGGCAAATATCAAGTAGGAGATAACAGATTTGGACAGCCAACACTAAAGCTGGAACAGGACTAAAAAATCCCTTTTGTTGTTATCAGCAATGGCAGTTATCCAAGGACTGTAATATATTCTCTGTCACTTGCCATTTTAAAAAACAGTTTAGGTAGTCTATGTGTTCATCCAAATGAAAGAGTGAGTCCTGGGAGTTCCTATAGCTGATGTGAAATCAGGCTCCCTTCCCCATCCAGGAGTGCACACAGTGAAGTGTAATGTGTCGGGCTCATTCATTAGTCATGATGCCTGTCAAGCAGAGGTGACATTTATCAGGACACAGCTCAATAAATACCAGTCCTTATGGACTATCACAGCATGTCATGCTACTGAAAACTGAAGTACAAACAAAATCCTTTCTGTGGCAGTTGGCTCAACTGTGAACCAGAGTTGTCTCCCCCCCCACCCCGGTTTGGCATGAGTTAGTTAGCTCTGTTGTGTAAGGGAATAGCATGTGAGCTGCAAAAGAGAAAATAGACTGTTCTGCACCCACAGGTATGACAATTTGCATCCATATAAAGCTGTGCTGGTGCTCTGGGAAGCAGAGAACAGTAAACCCAGATCTAGAAAAAATTTCTGTCCCCAGAACAAGTGTGATGAGTTTTTTGGGGGACTCCGAAGTGTCATGGTAAAACTTTTGGGTTGTTCTAGAACTGTGGTTCTCAGACAGTGCAGTATTAACAATTACAACTCAAGCAGCAATGTGTGGGGCTCACATTGGGATGTCTTACAGGTACAGATTGTTGGCTTTGGATATTCATTGTGAGCTGTGAGAGTTTTACATCATCAGACCAGGAAGTAATGTAATTACTTTCAGTTTGATTTGTGTTGGCTGTTTGTTTTGATGCTCTGTCATTAAAGATACATAGCTAGATCACAATAATCATTGAGATCTTCTGAAAAAAAGTGTAATGAATACATTGCTAACTTAAGACTTTGATGCTGTGCTTAGGTAAGTTAGTACACAGCCATGAAATTGCCTGAAAACTCCCATCTATCTCAGTGAAGGTTTAAGTGTTGGAATGGATGTAGATGGCACTCAAAGCAGCTGTATACCTCCACAGATCTGGGCCTTAATTTATGATTACATCACACAGTAAAGCAGGATTAGCCTCCTTAAGAGCTTCCTTTAGTCTCTTACTGCTCTACAATATACCATCTTCTGAGAACAGATACAAAAACTACTCACAGGATCTCCAAATTCTCAGTGGCTGTTGTCACTGCCAGGTTGCCCTGGATGAGTACTAGGTTTTAAAAGTAGCCTTTATTTATTTAATCAGCAATATTGTTTGACATTAATAGAAATGCCATTGGCATTGTGGAGCAAATTTGCCATCAAGTTATAAGCATTACCTGTCACCATTACATTTTTAGTATAGAGCTATGACAACTGAGGGAAATCACACTGCAAGGGCTGAAATATTTGTCTTCAATGCTTCTTAAACAGTAATATATTATCCTGAAGTGCTGAGGCCACATCAATATCAAAGCTTTAGCTTGTATGTACTCAATATTGAATTACTGCCAATCTGGAAAAGATTAATCATTTGAATTTAGAGAGGGACAGCTTTGCTGAACCTATCTGAGTGCATTACATATAACCTTTTTCAGCTGTCATAGGAGAGCCTAGACGGACCTTTCTCTTTCTGTTTAGATTTTAAATGAGATTTCTGAGATGAAAGGCCAGTGCCAAGGCAAAGAATTCTTTAGTAAACACTTGCAAGATTGACAAGGCTATGTTGTACCAGCTCTAAAACAGCTTCCAGTTCTCAAAGTTCATACTAACAGAGGTCATCCTTAAGCAAAGAAGCAATCTGAGTTAAGTATTATAATAGACCAGTGATCCTTACCTGTGCCCAAAATCCTAATTATGATAGATTAAGTATAGCCTGATAGACCAAACCTATCCTTCAGAGCACAAATATTATGCCTCTTCAAACTAATAGCTGTTCTTAGAAAGATTAATAAATACCTTCTGGTGACCTAGTGAGTACCTTTACTGAAATTGTTAGAAGTCCCAGTAAAGGTACAAGATGCTTTAAAGGAAAATCATAATTCACCAGAAGCAGCACTGTGCTGCAGATTAAGTACTTTCAGTCTATGCACACGGACATGCTGTGCATGGGGGAGGCTCTGCGTGGGAGGATTGTGGAGGAAGGAAAAAACAGAAAATTAAGAGAGCACATGCAAAAAAAGACTGTTTCCATTTTTCCATGTAAGCATGCAACTGATTCACCTCAGAGGCTGAGTGCCTGCAAAACAGTCTCTAAATCTTTTTCAGAACATCTGTGCTATAGATGGGCAGACATGGCTGCTCTGAATCAGTTCTGCATTTACTGATTTATTACCACCTGCAACAAGTTTACCCCGTATTACTTTCCCCAGAAGGTAAATTATAAGGGCAAACCACATAGGACGTGGCAACTGTATCTGTACAAGTGTCATCATATTTTATTGTATTGCTGGCGAAGCTTCTGGTGAATTCAACTTATGTTTGTTAAGGTATGTGTTGTACATGGGTTTGAATGATGGATAGGTGCTCCCATAGGGTCCTATAGAAAACACAAAGAAAATACTCCACTGAGTATGGAAGTGAATTTTACAAGGATTAAATGCATAAAGGGACACAAGATGCAATTGCTTATTTCTGATTGAATCCTGCAGAATGAACTTGTCAGATCTCTCTTATCCCCACTGCCTCACCAGCTTTACCCCTTGCCCTGTAGATAAGTACTGCAAAACAGACAAATGAAGGTACAAAGAAGTATAGGCTGTGAGTTTGCATCTTTAAAATGCATAAATATATACTTGAAGCAAAAATGTAAACAACCAGTAAATCTTGTGATAATAATTGGAAAAAAAATCAGAAGTCTCTGTAGCTCTTCAAATTAGACTATTAATTATGGTTATAATATCCCAGCAGTTATGTTAAAAGTCCACACTGTTCCAAAAGACTTCGCCCAATCCAGTCTTCCTTGGTACCCAAAGTAAAAGCATCTCCTCAGACAGATTTCATGAAATATTTATTGCCATGTTTTCTTCCCACTGCTTTCTTTTTGAGGCATTTTTACTTTTCCTATTTGCTTCTATTCTCTATCTGTGTGACTGATCAGTGACTGTTCTGAACTTTAAGATTGGAGTTAGCTATATGCCAATGAGAAGTTTTCTCATTAAAATATGAATAGAGAAAAGAGAAAATGCATTGATCTAAGAACATTCTTTTCTTCAGCTCTTTAATTCAGCTGATAACAAATATGAGTTCACAAAATAATAATTTTATTGACTTGAAGTAGGGTGCTTTCAGAAATAGTCACAAGTGTTTTCATAGTCATCAGCAAAATAATAGATATCTTCTGGGCAATTTCCTTTACAGTAAGTTACGTCCGTCAAAGATAATGACAAAAGTCCTGTTGGGGATCAGTGGGAAAAAAACAACCAGACTGTTCAGTTGACTTTTCCTCCCAGGAATCTATTTTGAGCAGGAGCTTCATTTTGAATTTTCTTTATTACTTTAGGGTTTTTTACTGGATTCATCTCCTATTTTTACCATTTCTTATTTATACATTTTAATTGAAAAAATCGAAGTATCTTGTCCTTTTCCGCTTCTGCTGATGGAAACAAGGAAAGTCTCACTCATAACCACAAATACAAACGTGGTTATGTATTGATTTGAAACATATTCTTCTATTCCTGTCAAGGGTACATTTTGAATTTCTGTCATCTATAAATTTTATCTATCTGTTCATACAGTTATCAACTGACTTCAGTGATTGCTTAGAGACTTGTTTAACAGTAACAGTGATGCTGTGACTTTTGCCTGGGACAAAACCTGCTTATTTTCTCTGTGGTTTGGCAGTGCTTACAATTAAAATTATGTATTATATAAGTTTTTATACAAGTGATTTATTTTTTTTCTAATGAAAAGCCTACTTTAAATACAGTTCACTGAAATTTCACGCACAGTGAGGACAGTTTAGGGACAGTAACCAAAATATGTGTCTGCTATTAGCATTACAACATTTTTCAAGTGTGAACATAAAACTTATGACAAAACAGAGATTAAATCTGATTTTGGTGACATGAAGCCATTAAATGTAAATGAGGCATCTTTTATTCAGGAAAATTTGCAGGTGAGCAGAGCATTCTCTTTCCAGCCTAAAGAAGAAAAGAGCACAAAATGCACAGAGGGCCTTAAAGTGAAGTAACCAGAAACTGCGTCTGCAGGTGCTCTGGGAAAAGTAAATTTTCTGACCAGTAAATGCGTTGCATCTTTCTCAGTGCTCATAAAACAATGCAGATTACATTATGTGATTTTGAAATTCACACATGAAGTTTAACATTTTGAAAGCCACAGTCAGACAAAAGGTTTTTAGTAGCATATTTGTTGAAGTATTTTTCTCTATATCTTCATGGAATTTATTTCTTTATTTTCACCCTCGAAAACTCCTTTTAAACGTGTCTGCCCATCCATTTACCTATGAGATAACCTTTGCAGCAGCCAGTATGCTCAATAAACTTCCACAGAAGTCAACACTTCCTATTTGCACTTACAGGAAGCTGCACTAGGAGGTTTTTTTCTTTGCAACTTTTGCAGTTCTGTTAGCAATTTATAAACCTTATGGAGTTTTGTGGCAATCAGATCTCACTCTGTTTATAAATATCATTGCCGTCTTTGTTGGTGTGGAAAAAAAGAAAACAGTAAAAAACCCAAAAAAACAGGAAACATTTAAGTATAAAGAAGGAAAACAGCTGAAACACAGTAAAGATCAAGTACTGTCAAGTGGATAATGCAGGGAAACTGCTTCTCTCTAATTTCCGTGATAGAATCTTATACTTGGGAAAGTGAAAGACAAAGCAAAAATAAACAGAAAAAAGATATTTTAGTTGGTATTCCTTCAAGTTACTCTATTACAAATAAATCTTAACCATCTGAACTCTGGGAAGGACCTTAGAATTTGCCTTTTGAACTCCTGAGCTTTCATAAACTGCAGAGATCCACTGAATAACTGTACATCCAAACTCACGTCATATAATCCATTTCTTCTTTTGAGAAGACAGGTGGTGACTATTTTCATAATGTTCTGGTCCAAGGATATGATCAAAAGTTTATTAAACATAAGGGGAACTGTTTAAAAGAGCTCAGCTCAGGCCCTATAGTTCTTGGCTTGGGTGAGAACAACAAACTTGCTCTTGGATCTCAGGTCACACCAACTAATTTGTTACAGATGACATTCACTTGGTCCACTTAGAAGAAAAGAATCAGTGCATTTTTATGCATTATCATCACGTACAATGTCACTTCACATCTGAACAATAACAAAGAACGAGCATTTCATATCTGATTCAAATGACTTGACAGATATTCTTATTTACTAAAATTTGTCCCTTATCATAAGAATATGTATATTTACTTTTAAATCCTTTTTAAAAAAGTGTGATTTTCATAGTGACTCTTTCCATTTAATCTCAATAACTAGTTGTTATACAATTTGTACCTTTCGCTCCTTCATTAGCATAAGGCAGAGATACTGAGATTAACATCAATAGTGAGATCACATCTTTTTCGTTTGCAACGAGTTCACATTTGATTTAATGATGCAGCAGATGAAAGAAAACATATTGACATTTGAAACAGTTCTATAATTTCACTATTGTTTTAATGATATCACAAAGCTTCCTCAGAAACACTGCCTAAGACACAGTTCTACTACGGCGAGGTGTAATTCTGTGTGCCACCAAAGAGTGCAGACTGATTTTTTTGCTACGCATGACTGAATCATTTTCTTGTGTGACTATGGGGAGTCTTATAAAAAAGGAACTCTACACTGTGTTAGAACATATTAAAATTACGGATGATATGAAGAAGAATTCTTAAAATCAGTTTCCTAGTTTCTTAAAGCATAAAGTACTTGGATGTACTTCAACATCTTCAAATGTTGCAGATGATACTGAATCTGAACCCAGTGAGTGTACTAATAATACATGCAAGCTGTGAGTAAAGCAATGTAAACTCTGTTCAGCTATCTCATTTTTTTCAATCTGAATGCTTTATTGTCATTCTTTTCCATGAAAATGTACATCCTTACCATACAAAGCATTAATTAAATCATACTGTGTTTGAAAAAGTTTCCAGACTTCATGAACTGTTAATTAAATACAGCTCAGGCTTTGGCTACATATCCTTTTAAGAGTTCCCATTCCCCTGAGTGTAGAGATCACAGCAGGTCACCCTGTTCAACCACGGTCTCTCATGCAACACTGAATAATGTTGCTATTTTGAGTGAATTCTCCCATTTGTCTGTAAGCTTATTGGAGATGAAGTTGGCTTGTAAAAGGATCATGTGTTAGAGATACAAAAGAATAATTAAATAGCAGTGCATGCTTTCGGGAAATATTCTTTTCTGATACTTAAGTGTATTACTTTTACACAGCCAAAATAATTTTAACAAGCAAATCCTATTTAAAAAATAAGTGACAAAGTATTAAAATTACTTTGGACACCATCAATACAGTGCTGGTAAGCTTGTATCTATCTGTAATACTATGAGGAGGCAAATTTTACCAATTTCTAATAGTAGGCAGGTATTCTTTTTAGCTCATTTATTTTAGCGCATTTCCACCTGCAGCCAAGCTTTCAGGCAAACAGCCACGAGTCAAAGGGCAGCCTTGCATGTATCAGTTATAATTCAGCGCTTGTTTTCACACAAAAATATTCATCTGAAGCAGCTAAAGGTGAAATTTAAAGTAGTTATGCTACCTTTAATCCCAATGTGTGATTATGATTCAGATTAAGTGGTTTTCATCTGAATTGGAAGGGATTGATGCTGTTTACTTATTCTTGTTTAAAACACTACTTGGGGTTTTGTTTCTAAATGTTCCTGTGTAAACATTTGTAAATGTTAGATAGTCCAGGATTTGGTTTAGAACTCTGTAGGGTCTGTACTGGCATGGGCACAGGACTTAAAATCACCATGTTTGGGGAGGTGAGAATGGTTTGAAATTGTGCACATGTCTTCAATAGCCTTGCAGAATCCATGTGATTTCTACTGGGTTTTATGACGGTTTGCACCCCCAAATTTTACTTCATCCTATTTACTGTGCATTGCCATCAGCTTTCCTTGAAGTTAACTCAGCCTTCAAGTCAACAATGGCAGTTACCCAAAACCTATTGCTACAATTGAGCATTTTAAGAGGGACGTGTACCTGCTCAAGTGAGTCTGGAGGAGGCTGTGAAGATGATCAGAGGGCTGGAACACCTCTCCTATGAAGACAGACTGAGAGAGTTGGGCTTGAACAAGGCTGAACAGCCTGGAAAAGAGAGTCTCTATGGAGACCTTAAAGCAGACTTCCAGTATCTAAAGGGGGCCTGCAAGAAAGCTGGAGAGGGACTTTTTATAAGGGCATGTAGTGATTTAGATTAAACATTTGGAAGAAATTCTTTACTATGAGGGTGGTGAGGCACTGGCAGTCATTGCCCAGAGAAGCTGTGGCTGCCCCATCCCTGGAAGTGTCCAAAGTCAGGTTGGATGAGGCTTTGAGCAACCTGGTCTAGTGGAAGTTATTCCAGCTAATGGCAGGGTGGTTGGAGCTAGATGCTTTTTAAGGTCCCTTCCAACTCTAACCATTCCATAATTCTATGATTCATACTTATCTAAAACTACGTTTGTCCACAACATTTCTGTGATTCACCACAAGGGAGCCCTACAGAAGTTACAGATGTGTGCTATATGATCCCATAGAAAGGAAAACCACAAAGAAACAAAACAATCCAAACCAGAACAGGCAGTCTCATGGTTCCTGCTTGCACAGGATGGGTTATGGTCTTTTGTTTGTGAAGGAGATACTTGGATTTTTCACAGACAATGTATGGAGCCCCACAGTTCCTCTGGGATATAACTACTGAACAAGCTTGCATCTTTGTTCATGAGAAGTCCTTATGCCAAGGACAATGGAGGAAATACTGTATATGAGTCTCCCTTGGGAAGCTATAAAGGTCACAGAACGTGATATTTCTGACACTAATCAAAGACATGTCATGAAAACTTAAGTTGGTAGGACTTTCATCTTCCCACTGATACATCGTGTCATTACTGCACTGTCTTATCTTCACCACAATGTACCACAATTTATTTCCTTTTTGCCTCTTTACATACAATCCTTTGTTAAAAATACTTCTACATTATTTTTTTTAACCTTTTTGTGTGTGTCTGCTTCATAGCAGGGATTTACTTCCTAGGCTTATTTAAACTCTTAATTGGCAAGGTGGAAAGGAGCATAGTCAAAGCAAAATATACTGTCTTTTTGTGATAGCACGGGAACCACTCTGGGTCAGCAGCCTGCCTCTGCTTTTTTCTGTATGGGAAAAGGATATTTTTTATAAAAAAAAGATATTATATTCCTGATGTCTGTCAGTCAGGTACAGCACGCAATATATATGGTCTTAAAAGGCAGCAAATACCCCCCCTTTATTCTGAAATGCCAGAACTACCCTCAGTTCATCTTCATTCATGGTAGTCTGTGTTCAGTATATTTGATCTACTTCAGGATAGTTAGTCCCAGTTTTGCTATTAGAATCCAAAGGGGAATAGGGGATGATTTCCTGTGAGTGCCTTTTGCTAGCCACTGTATCAATTATATACTGGATAAATGTTAATTATTGTAAATGTTTCTTACCCTATCTAAATATTATATAGCATTAATACCATTCTCCTGGAAGTTAGGACAGAAAAGTGTTATGTTTTTCTGCAGTTTTTACACAAGTAGCAATAGTTGCTCTTCAAGCAATGTTTCATATTTTGTTTTGTTTTGTTTTCTCTTTAGAACAAGATTGGTTTCATATTAAGGGGCCTAGATACTAATGCAAAGGAGACCAAACAAGGCTTAATGCAAAGGGACCAAATTAGGGGAGGCTAGGAACTCAGAAGCAAAACATCACAATATCGTCCCAGGCCTTCCTTTAATTTGGTGGCAGATGTTTTATACATTTTTCTCAGGAGCCCCACGAGAGCTTCCTGCACATAAATTTTCACTGTAAAACACAGAAATTTTCAATAAATGCAAAACAATGTCAGTGTGTAACACTTATTTAGGCCAGCAGAGTTTAAGAAAGAATAAATACATGGCTGTGAAGTCCCTTGTACATTTCTGTGGAAACCAGAAATGAGGGCATCCGTGTTGCTCCAAAATAAGTTTTTTGGTTTGTTTTTATCTGGGAGTCTCACATTTACTGCTCTGCATCATGTTCCTGCCTCCTCTTCCTGTTCAGTTAAACCACACCTAGCTATTTCATTCCTTTTCAGCTTTTAAAACATTCTTGGACTTTTAAATATTACGGAAAAGGCAGCTTTTTACCCTGGCTGACTATGCTGAAATACTCCTCTGCTTTTCTCCCCACAATGAATGTGTGACAGGGACTGTGGTTACTCTGCTTTGAAATGACATGCAGGGGATGGTGTGCTTCATGATGCTAAGATATACTTCACTGCCCCCCTTTCCCTTTCAATTTTTAATAGAAATGGGATGATGACAGGAGTTTAGTGATGAAATAGGGGGCAGATAAAAACCTCCCATCACTGCCTTTGTGTAAATTGGCATAAGCAAACCAGAGGGTAAATCAGATTATTTCTTATGGAGAGAAGTCATGTATTTATTTCTAACAGATTTGGGGCATGTGGTTCCCTACCCTGAGCTTCAGAGCTGACCTAGGGAGGCTGCCTCCAAGGAATGGACAGCTATGGTCAGTTAGCTGGGTGCCAAGTGGTAAAATTGTCTTTTAAAAGGTAATTGACTATGACATTAGACAGCAACTAACCTCTTCAAGTTTCTGGATGTCAAATAGTCCAGAAGGGGGGTTATTTTTTAGGAGGTAATTCACTGTAGCATTCAGCGAAGCCAAAATACCTCCATTGAGACAATAAAATCACAGCAGAGATGCATTTGCTGTACCAAGTTGTAAGATACTCAAGAGTTTAGCTGTAGAGGTTTTTCCCACAGTGCCCACCTGTCTCTGATGACTACATGATACATGTTAAGTACAAGGGAAAAAGCAGCTTTTATGTTAAAACAAGGGAGGCTCAGACCCTGTGCATTTCTCATCATGTAGCGCTGGCATTCCCCTATTGTACAGCAGAGATAAGAAAGCAATACCCCAAGACTCACGTTTAAACAGCCTCATGGTGTTTTTATTTTATTTTTGTGGAAATTGCAAGGCAAATAGGCATGGTACTAAGGGGAGGTCCTCAGGGAGCCCATCAGTGGAAAAAATTTACTCAGTGATATCTGGGTTACCATGAATGTAGAGGGAACAATTCATTTTGCCTCAGTAACAAGAATTATATGGAACAAGTCCAGAGGAGGGCCACAAGGATGATCAGGGGACTGGAGCACCTCCCATATGAAGACAGGCTGAGAAAGTCGGGGCTGTTCAGCCTGGAGAAGAAAAGGCTACGTGGAGCCTTCCAGTATCTGAAGGGGGCCTATAGGGATGCTGGGGAGGGACTCTTCATTAGGGACTGTAGTGACAGGACAAGGGGTAACGGGTTAAAACTTAAACAGGGGAAGTTTAGATTGGATATAAGGAGGAAATTCTTTCCTGTTAAGGTGGTGAGGAACTGGAATAGGTTGCCCAGGGAGGCTGTGAATGCATCCCTGAAATGACTTTGTGATCTCTGGGAGCATACTTTTAAAAGCATGCTAAGAGCTGGCAAATTTGCAAGCATGCTGACTCCGTAGAAAACATTAATAGCGCACCTCAAGCACAACTGTGTCTGTGTCTCCTAAGTTTGCTTTTCACAGTTAAAGGTCATTAACTGAAATTAGGCTCAAAGAAGAGCAGTTGCAAGCAGCAAAACATAGCAGTTATATAAATTCTTCTTAAAATCAAATCTAATGTTTCAAGTATGTTGAAGTACTAATTAATGCCTTGTGTAAATGCACTTTCCTTCTCTCAGCTGAAACGTGTTGCTTCATTGCCATTACCAAATGAAAGAAAATTAATGGTATAATGGCATCAGGAACAGGATTTTAAAACAAAATGGATGTCCTCGTAGGTTTATAGTTCTCAGTGCTGCGTTCAAGGAACACACACCCTTTCCACAAAAGATTCTGGATGTGAAAATGTATGTACTGGGGGGCAGACTGGACATTTTCCCCAGAAGTGTTTTAGCTGCACTTTTCACCTCCATACTGTACAGCTCCATTGCATTAGCAGTTGTAGTTGCACCTTCCACAGGTGAAGCAGTCTGCCTTCCCTGTCAAGGAGTGCTTCCACAGACTTTGTAAGCATGAAGACTTGAGCCAGAGAAACAATAAGGAATCTGACTTTTATCCCACACTGTTATTCATAATACCATATTCTAGTGTCAGAATAGGTACAATACTACCTTAAGCGGAAGGCAAACTCAACTTCCAAAAGTGAAAAGGACATATGCCGTTTTCATTCCAAATGACTGAGCTGGTTTCTTAAAAAAATCCCATTCAAATGAAATTTTCAGGGGCACTGAATTTTAGATATTATTAGAAGTAGCCAACGCTATAACCTTTGCAGAGATTCCCAGAATTCTTCCTTGATTTTGTAATTAGCTGAACTAACACCGATAAGACTGAATCCTTACTGCAAGTGCGGTTGAAAGTGTCTTTAAAAGACTGTACCAATAATTGCATGTCACAATATAATCTCTTTCAAAAAAAGACTTAAGTCCAAGTGTATCTTATGTACATTGTCACATGTATTGTAGCATGTTCCTTTTCATAAACTCATTCATCTGCTTAAGTGTTTCACAAGTAGGATTTGAATGCCCATGACAATGCTGCAATGAATTTTACTTTTTGCAATAATTTAATTATTTGCATCTAATCAAGGTATTAATTGATTTATTTCTTTTTATAAGTATTACTTAAAAAACATTGGCCTTGTGTTAACATATGTTACTTGCTGCTGGCGGCTGACAACAGGTGGGTACGCTGTTATATGTCACTCTTCTATATTAATAGCCTAGAAAGTCATCATTCATGTTGGAGAATGCACAGACTTAAAAACAATTGCTATTTCAACCCTAGAGGAGATTCCATGAATACCCTACATTGAACAGTCAACTAATAGAACCAGTGTATCAGTTAATGGCTATAAATAACTGAGAAAGTAAGGTCATGAATTAGTGTTGATCTGGATTCACTCTGTCAAATACAATGATCTTATGACAACATGAAACTGCTGACTGCATAATCAAGCTCTTAGCTTGCAAATCAAATTATTGATATTGTAAATAATATTGATATTGTAAATGTTAGAGTACCCTTAAATATGTCAAAAATATGAAGCAGCCAAATTGCTGCATCTCATACAGTTCAGCAGAGATTTTTAGCCTTCTTTTTCCTCTCTTTTTCTTGTGTTTACCAAACTGTTACAAAACATATGCACTATTTTTGAGAAAAAATAACACAAGCCAAGCAGAAGGATCTATTCATGATCAGAATGCAATGGCCTTCATTATATTCCAGTTTGTTTATAAGTGACTGATCGAGAGATAGTGAGAGATCAGCAGATGGTGTTTTCTTTCACCCCTTCGCCTCCTTCTTATTTAATTACTCCAACTTAGTTTATGTGCTGGCTCTGTAATACCTAATAAGCATGTATATTTGTAAGATTGTCGCTTCTATGATCTCCAAATTCAGTAATGCTTAATCTACCCTCACTCAGTTATTTTAGACCAGATATTTAAGCTATACGCCTAAGACCAGCCTGGTCTCTTACACTTTATGTTGCTCTCGGATGTGTTTGCACCAAATGAACAACCTAGCATCCACCTAGGAAACTGTAGCGCCTGTGCAAAATCTGTCTGGTAGGTAATGTATTATACTTAAGTGTCCTTCTTGGCAGCAACAGCTGCCCCTAGTAGTGGCACAGAGGGACTCTTCAGGCTGCCTCGCTAGGTGGTGGGGGGTCTCTTTGGTCTGGGAGGGGAGATTTTCCAAGGGCTGATATATGGCCTGGCAGATAGAAACTTGCAGATACAGCTCTCTGGAGCTGTCCAGAGCTGTAACACTGCCTCTGTTTGACATGGCAACTGAAACACACACTGTTATTCTTAAATTGCAAAATTCCCATTGCTATTCACACAAAAATCCTCACTTCTTCCTCAGTCTCTAATTTTATCCCAACTCCAAACATTCAAAGCATACCTGGACAAGATTTATGATGGATCTTGACTTGCATCTGATGATACTACTTCTCCTTCCAAGTCTGTTCTGTTTCAAAACCAAGTATTTCACACATCTAATGCCTTACCAGCAAACCTTTCTACCAGGAATTCAAGATCCACTCTTGATGGATTTACACCATCACACAGCTCAAAAGGCATCCTAGAGCGGAGGGCCTCCTTCAGCCAAAAACTGTAACACAATAATTCACTTGTGGTTAAGATTGAGATTGGGATGACAAGCAGGATGTGGGACAAATAGAGTAACCTTCTATCTGCCTAGTCCTCAGTAAAAACTCATGAAAGGAAGATTGCTCAGGTGGGAATATCTATAAATCCTAGGGCCTACATGGGCTAGAGACATAGTCACACCTCTCTTCTCCCCAGTCTGCTGCCTCCAGCGCAGTCTGTCAGAGCTGAGTGTGCAGCAGTTAGATGAAGAGGTTTTGTCTCCCAGATTGCTTTATCTTTACCATTCTGTCCTTTTAACAGCAGTTCTGTGGGATCAGAAATTCAGGTAAAGCAATCAGGAAACATGATACTGACAGAACTGTTTTTTTCCATTCTTGGTGAGAATACATAACTAACTGTGGGGGTGAACCTCCCCTCCAATCCTCTGGGCTGCTCTATGATCTTACGAATTCCCATTAGGCCTTGGCCTTTGTTTAATGAGTTGGGCAGTGAAGCATCCCTTAACCATACCAGGAACCCTTGAATTGCTAAGAGAGGCATTGATCATACAAGGAACTCCTGTTACCCAGCTAGGGTGGAAGTGAGAGCAGGGATAACCAGTCATCCCCTGACAGCCTTAGAACATACCTTCCCTTCATTGTAGCCCAAGTGTAATGGTACCATTGTTACCAGAGTTTTCAAAAATTTCTAGTAATTACCAACTCAAATTGTGGCCAGGGTGGAAATTTACTAATGACTAAAGCAAATAATCTTGTGACCATATAAACAGTGGTCTTAAGTGAGGCCCTTTGAGGCCTCCTGGACCACAGCAGGCTGCAACCAGCATCTTCATCTGAGTGGGACACCACCAGTGTTTGCAAACTCAAGTTTGCAACAACCTGAGGACTCTCAGGACCATCACTGAAAGATGGGACCTGGGCTGAAGTCTCCCCACTCCTTGAGACTCAGCCCTCACCTGCTGAGAAGTGCCTAGGCATTAGACATGAATGTTTCACTGACCTCAAAGGGAATTTTTAACAGGTACCTTTTTAAGTCTTTACATATACGTGTGTGTGTATAGATAGCTATAGCAAGTCTAGGAAATTCTGTTGTAAGACACACTTTAAACCCACAAACTGCTGCTAAGTGAAGTGTGCAAAGATTCCCTCTGTGGTGAGTTCGTACCCTTGTAGCCCTTTAGATATATACTCTTGAATGAGTCTGAGACTAAGACTAGATCTAACTGCATCTAGGTACCTTCAAGAATTTAGACAGCAAGGGGATCTATTCTGAACCTCATGGCTCAATAGGAAGATCTCCCTTTGCCTTTGTGCCCTTGGTCTCTGTATCAATCATTTTTAGCTCAATATTGCCTCAATTTTCTCTTGTATTCTTTATCCATGTAATATAAGCAAGTATTTGTCTCTAAGCATCATGCATTATGTACATCCACTACAAATGTCCAGCAGATAAATTCTGCTGAATTCCTTTTAAGGTGCAGATTCCTGGAATTAGCTGAACTCTTTCAGAGCAATGCTTTCGGGAATATCTGAAAATTTATCCTTCTGACTTTCAACTTGACATATTCAGAAGGCTGAGCATGACATTAGTTTATTTTTCTCTTAAGAGAGCTTTAGGCATTTGGTTATTGCTAGGTAGAAAGACCAGATTTTTTTCTTTCTTCTGACTTCACACTGAACTAAATAACTGTAAAGACTGTGCTTTAGAAATGCTTAATGCAAGACCTACCTTCCATCCCTGTGAAATACCCAGATGCTCCATTAAGCTGGATTTCTGGCTTGTTTCTACCTCAACAGGAGTATCATGGCCCAAAATAGTATCCACAATCCGGTTCACGGTGGTTAAAGATGGAGCTTTAGGTTTCTTGCCTGGTTTATTCATGACACAGTCACTGCAAGCCCTTTGGATAAGCCCTTCACACAGTGGGTGTGAGGTTCAGCTCTAAGGACAGTGTTACACTGCATTAATCCAATGACTTTAATACCTTTACTCCTAATATCTTATAGCAATGTAGCTGAGAGTGAATTGGGCTGAAGATTTTGAGTTTAGGTGATTCCACTCTTTATGAGGCCCTGCAGGCTCTAATTCTTTACACCATGTGGGAGCCTTCCATGAATACAGAGTGCCATCTGTGCTTGGGTCTCATTCCTTAAAGAAAAATTTAGCTTTCAATTCATCCTTTCTGCATTCCTGGGGCTGAGCAGTGTGTGAGTGCGTTACCCCTTCCTCCCTTGTGTCACCAGAGTTTATTGATCAGCCTCAGGACTAAAAACACAGCAGAGAGCCCTGCTGTTTCCAGTAGCTGTTGCCTATCTTTTGAAGCAGAGATGAATATTTGAGCCATAATGTATTCTTTCAACACAGGAGTATTAACCTATTGTGAAAAATAAAAGCGAGAGGTTCTCAAACTGGGAGGAGAAAAGGCACTGGAACACCAGAAAGCTTGCACACCAAGCCTTTTGCTTCAGCTCTTGCAGCCTGAGCCTCTTGTATCTCTGACTAATTCTATCCCTGTTCACCACAGGAATACTAATTGCCAGATGAAGCTCTTTGTTCAGCTAATGCTCTAATTGTTGCTTAGAAGAGGAATTGTCTCTTGCAGTTGTTTACTTCTAAGGAAACTGGAAACCTTATTTCTATGCTTGAGTCCAGAAAGTGCACAGTTATAAAGCTGCTGAAATCACCAGACCAGAGTTACTGGTCAAAAACAAGACCCTGTTCTTTCTGAAATGGGTTGTTCAAATCCAAACACATAACGCTTTGCCTGATATCACAGGTGACCTGCAACAACACTGAGTGCCTTGCATAATTTTACTGTGACATAAAAACCACAAGACATCTGTTTTTTCGGTATGAATGAGAATACAGAAGTTCAGATGCACATCTCAGTCACGTTTGACTTAGCAGCTCTAAACCACAGGAGCTTATAAAAATTACCTGAAAACAAGAAACATTAAAACAGAAAAGCATAATCTTAATGTAGGTAAGCTTTTGAATGGAATAGGTCTTTGTGTTGCCTGCTTTTTGACTTATATCCATCCAGCTTGTATTTGATTCTAAAAATTTTAAAAAGCTCTTTAAAATGCATGCCTGTTATGCAGCACACTAAAGAGCGCTGATTTGGGGCAGCTTCTTCAGCTTTTTCAATGATTAGGATTTGTGACACTCCCTAAACTCAAGAATACACATTAGCACAAGCACAAATATATGCTAGTAAAAAAATACTAACACAAAATCCTAGTTTCTCATGAGAAAAGCCACACATGGTATGTAAGAGAGAAGAGAATAAAATTAGAAGAGATATGTACCACTACAAACAGGTCAATAAACTAGTGCTGTATTGTATGCGAGGATAAAAGCAGTACAGGAGAAAGTCACATAAGTAATTAAGAATTCAAAGAGGTTTTTTGCCTGAAGGCACTTCATACCTTACAGAGGCCTCCTTACTGCATGCTTTGCTGACTGCAGTCCTAGACATGGTAGCTACTAGATGTCACCTAAGACTGGTCTAGTGAAAAGCAAGATTTCTGAAGATCATTGATAGTATAAAATAAAACAAGTGAAAAATATGTATAAATATCCTGCTAATGTATTGGGTAGTGCATTTTAGAGCTAGCTAGCTACAGTAGATAACAAAAATCCTATGTATTTCTTTTACAAAAAGGTTTCTTACTCTCTGACTTACCAAACCTTTGAGCATCAGACTGATCTGATTTCCCTTTTCTTGAGTTTTCAGAACTTAGCAATACCTTGAAGTTTCTTTTATGTGGTCAGGTTTTTTACGGTATCATGTAACTCCTGTAGTCTCATCCCAGATTTGCTCAGGGTATGACTAACTGTTCTCAGTTTGTGCTGTGTCACCTTTGCCTTTTAATAAACCAGTGTGAATGTTGAATCCTGCCATCATCCATTTCCAAACATAATACTGCATACTCTCACTGTGCTGTGGGAATGAAGGAGGCAGCTGTGGAAGAAGCCCTGTACGGACAGCAATCATCATGCTTGTAAGTGTTTGCTGTCCCTGACCAAGAATGCTAGAGAATTCATTACCTTTAACACTAATTCTGTTCTGTATAAGTATGAATTACTGATTAATGAATGCCAATCTGTTCCAGCTACATCCTACACCCCATATGGCATATAGAAAAACCTCTTGAAAATAAAGTTATAAAAAGAGATATACTAAATCATAGCCAAACCCATCACTAAAGTAGGTTTTTATCTATAATCTCATGATTTCTGATATTATTCAAGATAGTTTCAAAAGTGACTAACAAGGACTCAAATGCGTCTTTGGGAGACTGCCTTCTTTCCCAAAAACAGTGTTATAAAATTTTACCAGATATTCAGGCAATTATTTCTTCCTTTATAGTGGACGTTGGTATTTAGTCTAGCAAAAATAATAGATTATATACAAAAAAATGTACATAAACAAAAAATTCCCTGTGCTGAAAACAGATTTTAAAAAATTAGGAGAAAGGTGTTCTCATAATACTTGTCAATGATGATGAGACCACGTTAGATGTAATTTTGTTCAGTATTACAGCTGTCTTTGATAGCTTACAGAACATTTTTTTTCCATTCAATGTCTTCTTTCTCAGCAATGCCCAGAGCAATGGTATTGGCAGTCCATGGTATATGACAAAATAGCTGTTTGTAAGAGCATTTCTACCTCAGCTATGCAGAAAGAAGGCAGGGAAGCAAAGTAGGAGGGAGCTGTTTGAGAGCCACTCGGCACATCTGCAATGAGATATAGCACCCCTGAGCCTTGGCTAGATGACAAACAACTCCAAGGGCACCGAGTGTCCCAGATGCCTGATTCTCCAGACTGGAAATCCGATGGCTGTGCGCTGCCGCTCCCCTCTCTTCTGCTCTTGAGGTCCCTGCCAAAGAAGCCAGGGCATGGTGAGAGGCTGGTTGGCTATTACAAATTTCTAACCTCATAAGGGAGTCCAAATGAAGCATGAACACAAATGCAGGCACTCAAAACGGTCCTAAATTTGCAAGTTCAGTCATGGCCTTGATGTCTTGTCTACATCATTCTGACTGTGTCCTTAAGTTATGGGGGCTGGGGCTTTAAAATACTCAAATGATTTTGCCATGAAGTATAACAAAAAGCCAGGAGTTCATGTAATAAGTCAAGCCCTATGCAACAGTTATACTTCCATAAGAGCAAATGTGACCATTAGCTGAGACTAAGTCCATTTTGCATAAGATATATCTAAAACAGATTAAATCAGCATACAAACATGTACAGAATATAAACATTCAATGTTGTTCAAGCCAAACACCAGGTCTAAAAAATTGACAGTGGAAATTCACATCCGAAGACTATTGGATGTCATAACCTGAATAAAGGGTAGAGTTTTGTTAGGTAGTATTCACATATTTACTAAGACTTATATTGTGGTTTATGGGCTGGCTGTTTTCCTGGTGTTTTTTTTCCTTCTGGATTTTTCAAAGAACATAGGATCGTTAAACTACAGTGTTTCCCTGTCATCCACAAATAGTCCTTAAAATCAGATTTTCTCCTTTTTTCAGGATTTATGATATTTTTTTTTTAAAGTGTATATTTGGTTTTAAATTTGGTTATAAAGTGTATATATGGTTCCATAAATGTTGTATTTGAAAGATTTAAAGTGATATATAGATCATGTATGACTTACCCTGGACAGGGGACATAAGGTACTTATCAAAATTCAGCCCTGCTATTGCTTCTCCTTTTATTTCTGTCCACTATAGTGAAAAGCTTTGTATGCCCTTCCAGTAAAGGACTCAAGGCTGGCTAGCAATCAGTGTGACAGAAGGAAAGCAGTGCAGCAGAAAATTGGATAACAGGATAAAAAACACAAGGACCACAGGAAGCCCATCAAAACTGCCTCCTCTTGTCAAAAACCAGACAAGTGACAAGTACAAATATAAAGTATTATCTACAATTCAGTATTTCTAATGATATCACAATTACAGTCCTGCTTCCTAAAGGCAGCCACTTAACTTTTTAGGCTTGACCTTACAATAGCAAACCAAATGTGGTGTGACAAAAGAAATCTGTGGAAGAATTGTTTGCAGCCAGACATCTGACTCTACAGTCCCAAACTAGCTTTTTTTTTTTTTTTGTTATTTCGCTTAGAAAAAAAAGAAAAGTGTTAAAGCTATTGCTCAGTCACTGATCTAAAAACATGTTCACTTAGGATCGCACATCAGAAAGAGGCAGGCAATTTAAATTGTCTTCCAACAGTTCAAGACTGTGGCTAATTCATTACTCACACATCCCTAGTTGGAGTACTAATTTAAACTCATGTGAGTCGTATTAATTGTAATCTTGTTTCAAAGTGACAAGATAAATATCTCAAGGTACATAATATATTATGGACATAGGTCAAAACAAATGACTGTCTAAAACAGATTAACACTAAATACATGCAATATGACATGTTTGTAAATTAAGAAAGGATAAATTACATTAACATTTAACAGATTGTTCATTATACTTCATCTATGCTTATATTTAAATACACTAATAGATACTTTTCCTGTGTGTAAGGTCTCCTTAAACAACTCCTACAGAATATTTAGAATTGCATACTTGGGATACAGAAGCAGCAGTTCCCAGATTCTATAAAGAACAGTACACAGTGTTACTGGATAAATGGACCTGGCACTCTGTTGTAGTTTCCTTGATTTATTCTTATTATTAGTATGAATGCAAAAGAAAAATTCAAACATATTGCCTGCTTTTCTCCTTCCTTCCTATTACAAGATTAGTTAAACATGTTGGAGACCAGTGGTTTAATTTAAAAGCAGTCTTGGAGCCTTTCCTAACAAGGAAAACTTTGAGCCGCTTCATCAGTTCAACCACCTAAGCAATAAATACACTGTCTTTATTGCTCTTACAGAGCTCTATATCCTGATTTGGCAGCAGCCAGGGTTGCACGGGGCAACTAACCCTCAGGACATGCACTGCTACAAGTCCCCTCTAAATGTACATCTGGGTTCACCGGAATGGCTTTGATAGTGCTCCTAGGTAAAAACTAATGAAGGTGCATCAGGAAACAAATATACATGCTCCTGTGACTGTAGAATTTGACCTATCAAAGAGAATTTATTTATATTTCTGTTGTTACAAATGTGTGCTAAACAGAAAGGATATTCACAAATATTCAGAAATGTGACTTTTGGTAAAAATCGGCACATACAATATATACGTATCTGATATATGCATTCATCCTTTTGCTACCTCCATAGGAAACATTTACATTGAATTTTACATTCACAATTTGATTTGCTATTCAGTTTTGTGGTTTGATATTATAATTTAAATACTCTTTAAAATACATTTCCTTTTCCTAGGGACTGTTCTCCCAGTTGCGTTATTCAGTTACAAAGTTAATTCTAAACCAACTTGGATTAGAAGCCCAGCTCCCACAGAGTTTACCATACAAAAAGAGAAAGAATACTTATTGTATTACAGTAAATAAGCATTTCATTGTAACTAAATCTGCACTAAAATTTGTTAGTTGTATTTCTCACTAAAATCTATGTATAGACCAGCTCTTGTACCTTTCCAAAGCAAGTATAATACCATTGATTCAATGAATCTGTCCATATAGCAAAAAATAAGTAAGTTGGAAGCCGTAACGCAGCTCATATTTTAACCAGTTTACTGAAAACAATAATAATTTCAGGTTAAAATCTCTGATCATACTGATTTTATCATATAACCTGTTTTCTCTCACACACACACACTTGTGATGTAAGGATTCCATTGATAGAAGGAATAATAAAAAAAAGGATTGACTTAATTCCATATGACATTCTAATTCATTCAGTTGTAGTAACTGATGATAAAGCTATAACACTGCTTTCAGGTAAAGAAAATCTGATGAGAATTATGTATTGAATGGAGGCTTTTCCATCACTAACTCTTTCAATCATATATCCATTTCTACAGAAGACTGCTGTAGCCTCATAATCTTTAATTACTGCCATTTAAAGTTAATAATTTAATTTGCATTGGTTTTGCCATATAAATGTCATTCCTTGTAAAAATAAGGTCAGCCACTTAGACTCTTTTTTTATATATACATGTCATCTGTATTTCATTTCATGGTATTTCATCTCTCTCTTAAGTCATCATGATGCTTCTCACCCTGCTGTACTATCCACCCTGACATTTGTCACTAAGCAGCATTTTCACATATCAGCCACTGGTGGTTGTCATCTCTTGCTATTTCCAAAATAAAAAGTCTAGTTTTCATAGAAATGTACAAATGCTAATCAGAATGAGCAACAGGGGAGGAACAGAAATAAGTAGGATAAATCAGACTTCACTGGTTACTAATACAGATGTCAGTACACGTGCTTGAACAGCTTCTCTTTACTTGCAGATCTCGCATTCTGCTCAGTGGTAAAAAGTAGCAAAACTGAAGCCTTTGCTGCTGCTATATGCTAAACATGGCCAGTAGTATTCCATAAAATAGGCAGTTACCTCAGTATTAACAAGGCCAATGGAACAGTGCCTCATTCATCATGTCTGACACCCCTGGGTAACATGGCTGTGGGGATTATTCTGATTAGAAATACATTTGCTACATGTTTTGAGTACAAGTAGTCTTTTGTAGGCCTATTATCATCTGATTCACATGGAATCTCACCTGGCTCCCTCAGGCAAAAGATCCTCCAGTTCTTTTGACAGTTTAGTTAGATTACCTCATGCTAGTGTATCTGTCAAGGCATTGGCTAATGCTTTCAGGGAAACTGTGCCTAGACCACTCCTCATTCAAGCAGGTAATATCAGACTGGCAACACAGAAAGCCAGAAACACAAGCTGGAAGATCACATTGTGAATCAATTGCGTGAAAGGCAAAAGGAAGGGTTAGCACACATAGGAAGGAGATTATGGAATATAAGAGGCAATAATTTTAAAACTTTCTGAAAGTCAGTACAGAGTTAAGCAATCAGCAAAACTGTGAAAAAAGACAATGCAAATGAGAATGATTTTGTTTCTCGATGTATGCCTTTCCACTTCTTTTGACTGAACTAAAATACTGTGGCATTACTTTTGGTCATATCAAGAGAGAGTACTTATTCAATAAACTAAAACTTACAGATAAATTCAATCTGAGAAAACAGTCTAAAACATGCATGAAAAAACAAGTCAGTTTATATATCTAACACTCAACAGAAGTATTCATGCACCAGGCAGACGTATGTCTGGTATGCCAGACAGGTTATGATCACTGAGGTAAAATTCTGGTATGAACATAGTATGTGAGTTGATTAATGAGGTGGAGCTGTTGAATGACCTCTAAAGGTCTCTTCCAACTTGAATTATTTTATGAATATTGATATCAAATTACTTTTGTGAAGTGTCCTAGATCTTTGGAACTGCAGAAGGAGCAAACCTGAGGGCAAAAATGTGATCCAAAGAGTACAAAACTCCAGGGAGACTTAGTAGAAATAAGAGGGAAATGTAATGTTTTCAGGTTTTTAGGCAGGAGCAAAAGTGTCTGCTTTGCACATCTGGGGAAGACAGAACACAATAGAATGGGGTGTTGGCAGTGAGTGTTTGGAGAAAGGGAAAGATGGCCAGCAGAAGTCTTTCACAAACAACCCCTTCCCATGTTCTCCTGCTGGATAGTGAGGTATGTGGAAACAAAACCTGTGCAGATTGTTTTATTACTTGAAATACAAGTTTTTCATCAAGTTTCATGTTATGCATGATACAGCAATAATGAGGAGCAGACTATGTCCTGAAAATGAGGTAAGGGCTCCAAAGAAAGTGTAAAAAAATGTCAGCGCTTTTAGTCTAGAGCAGAGCAAATTTTTGCACTTTAAAAAGATCATTTGCATTTGGAAACAACAAAATTTTGAGTCAAGTACCTTTCTCAGACCCGCTGAGGTAAATGGACATGTCACGCTGTATTTAAAGAGGCAGAGAGATCAGATGTCAGAGACTTCTTTGCGGCAATAATGAGAATACTTGCAACTTTTTTCCCCAGAAAAGTCTTAGATCTGGGCATTCTGAAGCCAGTGAAGCCAATTCTCTTATGTGTTGGTTTTAGGAGAATTTTGAACTACACTGAGCAGATGCTAAAACAGATGGACACTGTCTTTTGGAAAAGTGGGAAAAATATCTGATTAGAATATGTCCGCTATTGTTTCTTCTTTTCTTGCGGCTGAATAAGCTATGAAAGGACTTTTCCTCATGTCACAATTTAAAGAAAATATAAATGCTGACACTACCTTAGTCAGTACACAAGCAGCTAAGTCCTGGCCCTGCTCCACTTCTCTGTTTCTAGAGAGTGATCTCACAGTGGGAGTCCCACTCCGTTTTCCCCTAGGGAAGAGCATTTCAAGGTTGCAAGAATCACAGCTGACTGTAGCTGGACTCAGAGCAACCTCAAATGGGCAGGAAATCCTATGGAGATGGTGAAGCCTGCTCTGACTGGGGATAATCACTACAACTTGGCAGGCTGATGCATCTGCTGTATTTTGTTATTTCCCCACCTGATCTAAATGTCTTTGTGAAAACCCAACAGGACTGGGAGAAGATAAAAAGAAGAGATGCTACTCCTCACCTCTGGATGGTATACTTCCTGATTACTGCTTGCCCAGCTGCTGGAGGTGCTGTTTCTCTTCATAAAAACCTCCCTAAAGATCCCCTGTTCCCCTCCTCCTGGCCCTGCATCAACCAAATTGTTTGCCATTCAAAATTGGAGCCTGGGGACATCTTTGTTCCTTGTGCATAGCTGTTTCATCTCAAAATTCAATTAGCTTGAAAGTAAATTTATGTCAGTGACTAGTCTAACCTGTATCAGCCAAAAGTCTCCTAATAGTGGAGTTGTATGATAGAGATCTGCCCATGGAGGGGCTACATGTTGAGAAGAGAGCACAAGGACAGGATAAACAGAATTTAGTAATGGATCTGAATTCTGATGTTTCCTCTTCTATAGATGACTCATCTTTCCATGTTTTGTCTGTAAATCAGGTACTGGGCTGCTCAATAAACAGGCAATTTTTCTCAGGCTCTCCAGTAACATTTCCTGGTGTATCAGCTGATGGGAGAATTCTCTGGTCTATTTATTTGCTCCATTACACCAACCCACCTTTTCCTTTTAATAACTGTTTCTATTGTATTTCATTCCTCTGTGTTTGATTTCTACCCCTTGCTCCCAAACAACATGAGAAATAATTGTAAACAGAATCATAGACATATAAATAATTGAATATTTACTTGATTGACTGATTTGGAAAAAGAGCAATTTTAGGAGAATCTGGAATAAAACCCTGAAAATTCAATTTTTTATGTAGTGAAATACTTCACTCATGTCTAAATGGAATACTTCATTTCGTATTTTTAGATGTCTAAAAGTTAACAAAAGAGATCTGTTTTTACGTAGAAATTCAGTTCCTACAAGAAAAGCTCTTTTGATAGCAGAAGCACTTTGATTTTAAATTTTACAACAAGATGTTTCAGCATTGGATGGATTTGGAGTCTGTTTTTCTTCACTGAAAACGATGAAAATGAAATCAGGAAATTACCTGTTTAACTCAAATTTGGGGTGAAAAACATTTCAGGCAAAAATATTCAACCATCTTCTGTTTGAAGCAAGTTTCTTGGTGATGATGATTTAGAATAGATGTGTAAAATTTGCTTTTGGTCCCAGTTTGTCTTTCGGCAATGTGTGACCATGCTGTGGGTGGATCCTTCTGATGATCCTTTTTGAGGCAAACCTAAAACGTGTTTGGAGTATGCTGTCTGGTGGCCTTATAACTTGCATGAGGTGAAGTGCATAAACTTGTATAAATGTGAAATATTAGTCTAACTGGAATTGCATCAATTTCAATATAGGGTGGATTTTAAACTCTCATAAAGTTGCTGCATGAACTGTTTAACAACAATCTAAAAAAGAAACAACTTTTTTACTACACAATCAGTTTACTAAATCCATTTAAAACAGTGAACTGACAATAAATAGAACACACACATGAGAACACTGATGCAAATAAGTTATTCTTTGAAATAATATGGCCATGTTATGTCATAACAGCGCCAACTGAAGACTGAGAAGTTCTAGCCTTGTTAGAGCAATGACTTTCCATGCCAGTTTGGAAACAGATCCAAGAAATTTTGACTTTCATGTTAAGCACATAACACTATTGTCCTGGGTTCAGCAGTAGCAGTCATTTTTCTCCTTCTTGGTAGCTGGTGTAGTGCAGTGTTTTGACTTTCAGCTCGGGAACAGAGCTGATAGTGATGTTTTGGTTTGGCCAAGGACTTTGTGAGCCTCATGCTCTGCCAGGGGGGAAGGGAAGCCAGGAGGAAGCAGAGACAGGACACCTGACCCAAACTGACCAAAGAGCTATTCCACACCACAGCATGTCATGCCCAGGATGTAACTGGGAGTTAGCCGGAAGGGCTGGGAGACTGCAGGGTTGGAGGAGGTATCGGTCGGAGCTTGGTCGGGCTTGGGGGGCGAGTTACCGGTCAGCTGGTGCTGAGGTGTTGTATTCTCTTCCCTTGTTATTTCCTTTATCATTATTATCATTGGTGGTAGCAGTAGTGATTTGTGTTATACCTTAGTTACTAAACTGTTCTTATCTCAACCCGTGGGAGTTGCATTCTTTTCAATTCTCCTCTCCATCCCTCCGAGAGCAGGGGGAGGGCAAGAAAGGGGTGGGAAGTGAGCGAACGAATTACCTGACTGGGTTTAAACCACGACAACTATGTAATGGAATAAAACTCTACCTTAGAATTTACATCTTTCTTCTCAAATTTCATTCTGTACGGAAACATTAGTCATTACTTTTCCAGTGGGATGTGGATCCACAAGTTTTTAATATTTTTCTTCTATGATCAAGAGCATCATATTCTCCATGCTTTTATTCTCATGTAAAAATTCCAGAGAAAAATTACTGTGTACCTCCTAGCATATTTTTATGGTGCAATAACAAAATCCAGCTCCTTAGCACCTCCATTAAGCTGAAAATATTTATGATATATTAAATCTTATTTTTCTCACCTTTGCCTCAGTATGCTCCTTGTCTCTTTTTTTACTTGTTTATCTATTAGGATTATATGCTCCAGATAAATCCTTAATTTTATTTAAGAATCATAAAAATGGCCTCATTTCACTCATTTTACACTCTATATAAATTAAAAAGAAAGCATAATAGTCTGTCAAACAGCTGTTCTATCTCAGAATTGAGCCAGATAGGGAGATCAACAGCAGCTGGATTTCACAATGCTTACCTTTTTCACAGTATGTTTATACCATTTTCAAGCAATGCACCTACCTCTCTTCTTTCTTTACATGTGAAGAGGTTTTTTTTCATGTAACAGCAAAAATACACAGTCACAAATTGAGAAGAAACCAGAAACAAACTACTGTGTCTAAAATAATGTACCAGGCTAGTTACTCCAATGAAACCATAGAAGGCAGTTGAAATGGTATTTGTGCTCCTTCTGCACAGCTTCCAGCAACTCCCACAGCCATTGCTCTTCAAACAGCAGTGGGTTATTAGAAAGGGCCCTGAAATGAACCAAAGAGCCTTTCTTAGGGTAATTTCTTATCACAGAACTGTTAATGAAGACCTGATATTGCCAGGGAAATACTTACCACAACAGAATGATATTTCACTGCTGCTTGGTGGGAGACATAAGCTACCAAGAGTTCTGCCTTTTATCTGTGTACTGTTGAAAAGTTAAAGCAGCTAAAATTCATTCACCTTTAAAAAGTTTAAGGCTTCCATGAATAATTAAAAATACATACATTAATTCACCCAGGAAAAAAAAAGCAGCTTGAATAATTCTGGAATTATACTGTTAAATCATCAAATATTGCTAGATGAAATGAGTGAATGGTAAATGCTTAAATTAATTCTAGGCATCCTGAAAAAATTCCTTTGGCCAGGGTGGTCAAAGTTCTGTGTTCAGCAGCATTCGTAGGCACAAGGTCAAAAGTTAGGGAAACTTAAAATTTCACACAAAATCAGTGTGTGTCCTGCAGGCTTGAGAAAGTGAAACTATGGGGCTTTAATTCTGTCCTCTTGTGTATGTCTAGTAGCAAAGCACGTTCTCTTTGGTCAGTACCTCAAGATGCATTAAGAAAGTCTTCTGGAATTAGGCATTAGTAACAACATCTGCTCCAAGATACCAACAAAGGAAAACTGCTTGCCATAGAAAACATGCAGTGCCACTTATTTATAAAAGCAAGAAAACCTCCCAGGAGTAACCCCAAACCTCACCATTCTACTCTATTATCAGGAAGCTGTATAGGAAAGAAAAAAGCAATTTTTTTCTTTCCAATGTACAAAGAGTTTCTGAGTCTACTGTGCAGAGAGAAAAAGTAGAACATTTGATAGCTTCTGGTAATGAGAAAATATATAAATATTTATACAGGTTAGTATTAGACAGCAGATACTTTCAGTGAGATATATCCCAGCTGGGACACGAACAGCATCAGGTATTAATGCTCAAATCCTATTTTTTGCATTAAAACTCAAAGAAAGAGCAAAAATATATCAGGTCTATACTGGAATGTAACACATCATTGTTTTTTCAAGTCCTAGCATCAACTTTATCAACCATGAGAGCCTATCTGGAGGCATACTTGCACACATACTAAAGTGCGTATGAGTGGCACGTAACAGGATGACATTTATATGAAGTTTTAATGAAAAGGAAGACACCGAGTTCGAAAACAAAAAGACTGTCAGAAAAAAAAAGAAAAATGGGTAAATACATATCCTTATTATGAAAAAGAGAGGTTTTAATCCTCATTCACTGTAGAGCATAACCACAACAGCTGCTATTACTGTATTTTTATTTATGAAAGAAATTAAAAGTCTCCAGGCATTTCAAAAGCTGGTATTCTCACCCTGAGGAATGCCAGAGTGTGACAAGCTGCACTGCACTCTACAGATAGATCTCAAGGCTACGTTATGTGGTACAGAAATAAAAAGAAGAAAATAGAGCTGTGCTCTTTTGGAAAACCAGCACAATGTGGTTTTACATGCCAGCCTTTGCATTGTCAGAGGAGGCTTAAGAAGCTATTAAGTGACCTAGACAGAGACCCGTAAGTCCATGAACTCATGTTTACTTATGTAAACTGGCATTTAATAGAAAAATAGATGAAATAGACTGTGTAAAGAAGCATCTTGTCACAATTTGCATTTAAAATTAGTAGGTTACTGTAAATCCTGAGTCTCAAAGGTTAAAGTACTGTGGGACCAGCTGAAAATTTCTGTAGTGCACTGTAAAATTTGTTTGAGACTAAATTGCATCTTTTGCAATCTTGTAAATATTTCCTTGCTGAAATCATTAATATTTATATTGTTGTCTCACTGAAAGTGTTTGAAATTTCACAATTTTCTTAGCTTCGAGAAATATGCGAACTGTAGGGTTTGAATACACTTTACAAAATCCTCTGCTTCATTACACAGGACCTATTTTGATAGAACAAACAGAGCATGTTAAATGTAAGTGGAAGAAGGTTTTAAGCTCTGTCTGGGACAAATTTTGCTGAGCAGGAGTGGCTAGCTTTAGCATTTCATTTGTGCCAGCATAGTTAATATCCGATCCAACTTGGACGGAAAGTGTCTGTTCCAAATGTTCAGCAGATGGAAGGGCGGTGAGTAGTCACAAGAAACAGGTTATTTCTA
The DNA here is from genome assembly GCF_033815535.1 of Pezoporus flaviventris. Classification (NCBI taxonomy): domain Eukaryota; kingdom Metazoa; phylum Chordata; class Aves; order Psittaciformes; family Psittacidae; genus Pezoporus; species Pezoporus flaviventris. The sequence continues at coordinate 43,541,149 of NW_026892549.1, read as the reverse complement.
TTACAATAAATTGCTTGGAAAACCGGGTATTGTTCCACTGCTACTGAGATATCGTTGTAGCACAGAGTGTCTGTAAATCAGGTAGACTACTGTCAGCCCAAATGAAAGGTCTCTCACTCTGGCTAGTGCTTCTTTGTAAAATCCAGTAGCTTTCCAGATGCTCATGCTCAGGGCTGCAGTTAGATCATAAGGAGTTCTCCTTGCATGTTCTTCTGTCTCTTCAGAGCAGGGTAAAGCTTATTGAACTGGTGATTTTGTCGCTATAAGGACTTTATGTCCAGGTGCCTTTCTGTTTCAGTGTTACCTTGGAAATTTCTTGTATAAAAGAAGCATTTCATAGTACTGTTGTTGCTGCTTTTACTGTTAAAAATAGAAGGTACCAACAGGAAAGGAGCAGAATCAGTATCTCTTTCTTTTCAATACAACCACTTGTAATTCTCTTGGCATGAGAGCTGCCAGACACTTTGACTCATGCAGTCAGAGCTAATACACCAGTGTAAAAATAAGAGATACTGAGACAGCAGGAAGTGTTCCAGAAAAGCGGTCTGATCTTTACACAGCTTCTTTTCTTTCTTCTACTTGGCATGCTGTATTTTGCAGCTCATTAGTTATCATATGTTCACTTTGCTCTCTGATTCTCATGATAAATACCTCTGATAAAGAAGAGTTCAGCTCAGAGAATCTGCCTTCCCATTTTGGATACACTGAAGAAAGTACTTTTAACCCCACCATTCTCAGTCCCAGACTGCAGCAGTGTCTTTGAGGTCCCCATCTGATATTCCATTTGCTGTTGTATTTAAAAGAATAATAAAGAAAATAAACACTATAGCAATAATATAATCAACTTAAGCTGGTAAGCATAACGCTATTTCTTGGGTCTAGGCCATCCCCCTAGCATTGTTCTATATATGCAGTGACAAATGCAGCAAAGGGTCTAAGGCTGGAATATTGACTTAACCCTGAACTGCTTCAGCATCTGTAGACTGCTCAGTTTCATGGCTCTTCCTTTGACCAATTGTATGCAGAGGAAATTCTCAAAGTTCAGTCAGAAACATCAGATCCAACTTTCTGATTTCTTCTTAACTGAACAGGGAGAAGTTATGTAATTTTTGCATTTTCATTTTTTATAATAATTTAATAGTTTCTTATGTGGTATTTGGTTTTTTTTATACTACCTTTGTAAAATTCTAGCATGATTCTCTCTATGACAGCAGGAAGATTTGTGCCCTAGCATGTATCAGACATTTAAAGTTTTCTGATACTGAAAGCACTGTTAGCAGTGATTCCCTCCAACTAAAGCCAAGAAGGGATGTTAAGCATAGCTTGGAAAGCAGCGCTGAAGATGCAGTGTGGCCATTACACAGCTTTCTTCTTCCTTCTGTTTCAGAAAATCATCACTGGATGACAGAAATATATGTTTCTCTGTTGGCATTTCTCTGTTCTCTGGCCACTCCTAGTAGTACAGCTACTCATTATATTTGCTTGTTCTTCAAGTCTAGGTAGGGAGTTTCTCAGCGTTTACATAAAACTACGCTAGTGTCCAACATTATATTTCCATGCATTCCGTATGTGGGAGCAGCTGCAGAAAAAGTTTGAACCCTCCAAGATTTTTATTCTGATCTCAAGAAGGCACAGAAGATCTTTTTTTTTAAATCTCTGGGCCACCTTCTTTTTCTCTGTGTGCATGTTCGTCTTCATGTGTAGTCACAAATATATCTGTATTTAAGCCAGTTCTTTAGATACCATGGGAATTGGATTGAAAACAGTTCCCACAGGCTCAATAGAAATGGAAAATTAAGAACTGGGAAGAAATCCAATGCATATGAATTATGCTTCTTCACTTCCGCTGGTTTCCATTTACAAAGAGACAGAGCTGATGATGCTACTTTGAAGATTCAGGAGTCCAGCACTCCAGTAAAACTATCTTATCTTCTTTCTCCATATAATTGTTGTTGCTAGTTCTTACAAAATGTTACAATTGCAATGAAATATAAACAATGAAAGAAATTAATATTATTTTCAATATTATGAATAATTAAAGAAATTAATATTATTTTCAATATTACAATAGTATTTGATTTAGGAAAATGTACAGGGAAGTTTGCAGTCCTCATGAAATTGTACAGAAACATTTTTCCTGTTGCTATTGTTCAGCAGTTCATTTGTACCTTGAAGTGTAATCATGAGGATCTATATTCCTGCCAAAATTCTTAACTATTGACTCTAATGATTCTTTACATTATAATTTTAGCTATCCATAGAAATGGCTTATACCAAACTTTGTCCATCTTCTCATCTTTATGATATGTAGATAAGATCTATTGATCAATGCTGTTTTGCATGAGAACATTTCTCAAACACTGAATGGTTTGTACTCTGTCAGGGAACTGTTTTTGTTGCAAACAAATAGCCTCAGGATGCATCTTACAAGTTGGAGATGAGAGGGATGCAGCCTTTGAACAGGTTCAGCAGCCCAGAAAGCCTTTGCATCAGCATTTGCCCTTCTCACATAGGTGGAGAAGGCTGTATTTCTCTTCAGAGCAGGTTGCAAAAGACATTGCACTTTCAAAGCTATCTGACCAAGGAAATTGTTCAAATTCACAACAAACTTTTTAAATTTTTTCTGTGATGTTAAAAAATGAACTTAATCTCTAATGACAAATTGAGCTGGAGATGCTGTTACCTGATTTGAATCTGAAATCTAACATACGTAAATGTCTAACAACTGCTTTTACCCAAGAATCTGTTGTCCATTTTCAAAGAGCCAACAGCAATCAGAAATCTGTTTTTACCTCATTCTTTTCAGAAAGAGTGTTCTGACATCATGATGACCTTAGAAATGAATGGTATATGATAATGACAGAATGAATGAAAACATGCGTATTGTCTGTCTGAGCAAAACTTCTAAACCCTAGTGTCAATCATCTTTTAGTTACCTTTGTGATTCTCCAGATGTTCATGTTTAAGCTTTAATGTCTACCAGCAGCTGTGACACTTTTATGATGCCCCATGACTCATACCTGGGCATGAAGCTCAATGAGTTAGTAGGAACACCAGATTAAGACTTCTGCATGATCTGTATGTAATATGTAAACTCCCTTTGATATGGCTCATTTTAATCTGACTCCAGAATGAAAATAATCTTTCATATTTTTTCTTAATAACCTAATTGATTCTTGTACAAGTATCAACTGTTTTAATGAGTTTTCTCAATTTATGAGCCTTTTATTTCTTATTCTGAACCTTTGTTGAGACAAACCTCGTAACGATGAAAGAATCCCTAGTCTCAAATATCTGCATGTAAACTTAATGAGTGGTGGTAAAGCTTTCGTAAATATGGATCCTATGAAGAACAGTTTTTCCAGGATCTGATGGTGAAATAGCCAAGGGCAGTGTAATGTCAGAAGTGAAATATTGAAGGTGCAATATCTGAGCAGAATTACTAACAGCTTCACATCTGAAACACGCCCAATGTCAAAATTCCACAGTGCTCTCCTATTTTTAGTTTGTCTTTTTGCATTAACTAAATTAAAACACATCATCAAAACCTCCAGCCATTGTATGCTTTCTTAGTAAGAGATAACTATTATAAAGGATTTGTCATTGTAGTCTGAAAGCCTTCCTAGACTTTCTTCTAGAATTTCCATGGAATCACTCATATCATCAGAAAAAATCCTGGGCAGGATATACAGATCTGCAAGTTGCCTTCAAGCTCTTAGCCAAATTGTAGCTGTCTCTGTCTGTTGCACCAGTATTTTGGAAGATACCAATCTCTAGCATAAGTGGGATCATATTAGAACACCATTGTACAACTTTTAACTTACCTGGAAATGCTGTGAAATGCTTTACAAATAAAGGAACATAGTCTTCATGTATTCCCTACAAACATTATCGACAAGCAAACACAGTAGTTTACACAAGCAAACATTTTTTTAATGCTGCAACTTTACAGCGTACACAGAGTCCAGAAATTTATACCGATGCTTAAGGAAGCTTAGTATAAGATCCCTAGCTGAGAAGATGATAGAAAGCTTCCAACACAGATCAAAATCATGAAATAGGTTTCAGACAGTAGCTAAGGGTTCAACAGGGTCATGTGTAACAGTGTAGAGGCATTCTCCTGCTGTCCCCTGTTGATATGTGTTTGTGACTGGGCTGAGTCACTAGCTAGTTCAGCAACCCAAGAAATCTCTGGGAGAAAGGTGGCATCAGAGAAATGGTAGAGAAATCTGTATCCTTTTCTGCCACTGAAATCACTGGAGCTGGCTAGAAAATTAACTGCATTTCTAACAATCTATTCCATGTGACAAAAAGGCCTTTTTCCTCTCAGCTCTTGTTTCTGTGAATTCAAGGGGAGAGGGAAAAAAAAAAGAAAAAGAAGAGTGTCTTAATGTCCTGTAGGAAGAAAAAGAAAAGCCTGTCTGGGGATCCTGAAAGCAAGAGGAAATGCAATCCTATAAACAGAGAAATCAATTTAACTTGATTAAACCATGGCCAGGTTGGATGGGGCTTTGATCAACCTGGTCTAGGTGTTCTTGCCTATGGCAGGGGTGTTGGAACTAGGTGATCTTTAAGGCCCCTTTCAACCCAAACCATTCCATGATTCTATGATTCAGTAAGAAAAAAATGGAGGCGGGCAACAGCAATACAAAATTGCTGCAGGAAAAGTCTATCAAAGTTTTTTTAGTAACCTCTGGAAAGTTTCCATAACAGCAGGTTCAAAATGGGCTTTTAAACCTTTTGAAGCTTTTTTTTTTTTAATCACTAGTCATAAGAGTATCCTAGTACTTACTTTGTGAAATTCTTCTTTGTAGTTGTAGGAGAGGATTGGTCAGGATGTGTTAGACCAAGATGTGCAAATGCTTCTGCACTTCACCATGCCAATGACAGATTAAGAGCTCTCATACTGTGAAAGTAAACCTTGCTGCTTAGACAGAAAGATAATTCAAGCTCCAAAGATTGGTCAAATAAGGAATATAAACATGTTTAAGGCAAGCCTCTTAAAACTTCTGCTCATGTCTCTGCCAATGCATCGTTTTCCAGGAATATGAAATTGAGATCTTCCAAATTTGGCTTTGCATGTTTTTAGCAGCTTTTTACAACTGGATCCATCATCCAAACTGATACCATATCTGTTTTTCTTCACTGGGTTACTGCAGATTGATGACAGATTGAAAAACAGCTTTATATGGAAAGAGCTTCAAAAAGCCTCCCAAACTGTTAGCAATTTATTTATTTTTCTGCTTACTGTGGAAATGTTTTGTGGAAATGTATTGCAAGGTAGCATCTTTAACTGGCATCACTCAGCCAGCTCGAGGCCATTTGGTTCTACAGGCAAGCTCCAGCAATCCTCTGAGCAAGCCTCAGAAAGGAATCCCTTGAACACACAAACTTTCACAGTGACATCTTGAGTAGTTGTCAGTAGTATCAAGACTTAGATGCTTCAAATCCTCTGACAGGAGTCAGACAGGAAAGAAACATGCAGTAGGGCAATGTCTATGCAATCTAGACCCCCACCATGTAGTTAGAATCATAGAATATTAAATAATAATAGAAATAGAATAATTGAAAGCAGTCTCACAAAATCCAGCCATTGCTCATGCCCTTGGTGAACCAGTGCCCATTCTTGCTCTGCCTGCAAGATACTCTTTCTTTTCCTGTTTCCCATTGGATTTGTTCCCATGGCATCTGACAGATTGCTGGCCCTGAGCAGAGCTGTGAAGTGGAGGTGCAGTTGGGTGGGAGAGCTCCACCCAGAGAGCTCTACAAGTTGCTTGACAACCATGTAGCTGATGGGTGCAGAGCTCCTGCCTTAGAGCCGGACCAGAGGTGGAGGAACAGTTAGTTTCTTTCCTTGTGACAAGAGGTAAGCCAAGATCCCTGCGTACAAGGCACTATGCAAACACAACATTGTGTCTAACCCTACCAGCAAGTAGGTACTATATATAAAGACAATGAAGGGGGTGTAGTAGCACTTTCTAGACCTTTGTATGAGGATGTGAGAGGTTTTATCCTCAGTCATTCTAAAGGGAGATTTTGAAGAAAAAGGAATAAAAGGAACGGGCATATGCACAGTTAATTTGTAACAAGCAGTTAAAATTAATCACAAGGGACAAGACACCTGTGATTCAGGTAACCTCGGAGTTAAAAACAAAGTAGGCTGTATCTCAGATCTAATCTCTGTAAAGACAGGTGGCTACTAGGCTGCTGCTCTCTGACACTGACCCCACACCTGTGTTGAGCTTTCTGATTGTAGATGTAAAGACCCTCTTGGCCTTTGCAGTTTAACTCCTGAGATGCAGCTAAGATTTACTTCCAACAGGCTGGCTACTTTCCTTCTTTCTTAACATTATATGTATGTATGCATATCTTACAGGTTAACAGTATGCTATTTTAATGTATTTTTGTATTCCATCATCAATATGTTTAGTATATTTCCTTTAAAGCTAGGTGTTTGAAAAAAATTATTTCCCTAGGGCTTGATTCTTTGACATTTATCTCTTTCTCTGGGGATCAACATGTAATGCTTCCAAATTTATTAGTTAACTTTTAAGCTCTTCATTTTATTTAGATACTCTCATTTTGCCTTTGCAAATACCAGATAGGCTAAAGCAGGATTGTCTTCACAAAGAAATGGCAACTGAGTACATGATGTTGTTTCATGCCACCAGCACTGGGAGCAGCTCAAAATCCCCTGAGATTTGGCAGAGCTCATCATAAAATCATTTAGGTTGAAAAAGACCCTTAAGATCCTTGAGTGCAACTGTACACACCAGCTAGTTGGCATGGTGATGGCAGTAACAAGGACACTGCAGCTGACTCAGCTTTCTCTGGATGAAAGTTGCTTCTGCCTCTGTTTATTGTAGGAATGAAACTAGCTTTGCCTGGTGTGTGGAAAAACAGCTACAATTTAAAGTGTAAATTAAAACACATAACTGGGGGTGGGTAAACATCCTAAAAGGTCGCAAATCAGAGCTGTGCAGGCAGAAGATGCATAAATGTAACCTTCTGAACCCCTTTTAAACTGGAAATAATCATGAATAACCCTCTCCACACATACTCTTCCTTCTGTGTGACTTCCCAGTTAGTCAGAGTCACTCCTTGCTATTGCAGCCATCAGCTAAGCTGCTGAATAAAAGCCTTGCCAGGTCTTCTCAGCTTGTCTGATGTGTCTCACTTCCTCTGCAAACTCTTACCCTTGCTTCTGGGTGGCCCACTGCCTCTTCAGATCTGGGAAGCACCACTGCATACTGATTTAGGACCAAAATTTTAGCCATCAACATTCACAAAAGTGTATGTGACCCATGTGCAGAGACTCAGAAAAAGACGAGCTTCTGAAGACAAGGAAACAGCTGGTAGAGAAGGAGCTTGATACTGCAGGACACAAATGAGGATTATTGTGTAAATTTCAACAAGGCAAATGTAATGAACAAAATAAGAAGGCACAGACTAACTTGTTCTTGCATGATTGCCCCTTCGTAGCTCCCTAAGGATGCATGACCATTTTTACCAGAGGCAGATGGAAGAACATACAGCTAAGCATTCATTTGTACAAAGAGCACCATGGTTCAACTCATGGTTCCCTAAATGTGCTCATTCACTGCCCACAGCTTGAACTTCGTCTAACCTTCATGCTGCAAACAGGCAAGTGGAGCTGAGATTAACTTCTGCTTAGGGCACAGGGATCTCCTTCATCCACACATGACCTGAAATGCAAATCATCATGTCCTCTGGGACATATCACACAAGGACCTGCTGGCTCAGAGAAGACAGGGTGTGCCATCAGCCATGTTCCAGCCTCAGAAAACACTGATTGTACATCAGATTTGCAAGTAAACCAGTGTAACTCTCTCATTCTTCAGATGAACTGTACTTAGGCACATGCACATACTTAAAGGACCTTGCTGAATGAGATAGACTTCAGAATGCGCTTATTCATAAAAGATATTTTCAGTTATTTCAAGTGCAGGATGATTTTGTATAAATTTAATTTTTAGGTCTTTTAACATCTGACATAAAATTTTAGCTGTTTTTTACTGCATAATTCCTACTTAAATCATGCATGCTTTTGAAAGTTTTTTTCCATATATTGATTTACACAAAAGGGCTTAAAACTTTAGAAGCTTTGAGATAAAACTGCCCCTTTTCAGCAAGTCCTCATCTTGCTTTGTTGCATCACACTTGGAAGGTAGATAATATGAGAAAGGGAAAAAATACTTCCACGCTGAAGTACTGCTTTCATTGATGTAAAACTTGGAAATTAAGCAGAGTGCCAGAAGGTACGGATAGATTCTAAAGCTAAATGCTTTCCAGTACTTTCAAACATAAATATCTGTTGGATGAAAGCACAAGACAAGAAAAAGGAAAGACCATATGGTTTCAATGCTGGCCATGTGCAAACAATGCCACCCTTAAAAATAGTTAACTGATGATCTTTCTGAATTAGATCAGACATCTTCCTTCCACTGAGAGGAAGAAGACACGGTAGTGCATGCTGCACAACATGTGTTACAGAAAGAAAAGATCCTTGGATGAAACATCTTGTATAAGTAAATAAGTCATTCTAGTTCTAACAGCTATTTTTATAGGCATTCCTGCATTTTATTGGTTGCTTGGGAAAAGCGAGAAATGAGATAAAAATACTATAGAAACAGACATTTAATGTCCCCAGAAACTGATTTCCTACAAGCTGTGTAAAATTTTTATGCTTAAAACAAATGGATTTTAAAAGTTTTAAATATTATTCTTTCAACAGAACATTTACAAGAAGCTTTTTCTGGTTTTGGCTCTCATGTAACAGTTCACAAATCTCTGCTGCCTACTTCCGTTAAAAAACATTGATTGATCTCAAATTCCTTGACTAAGACAAATATTCCCAAATGGAAATGTCAAACAGATTACACATAGAAAAGCACTGAACAACATTTCTGCGGCAGTCAGACAAGACTGCACTAGATGGGGCATTTTCAAATTTTAGAAAGTGGTGGTGACCTGCCTTTGGGTCAGCATGGTATCTCTGCAACAACTGAGCTCCTCTGGGAGAAGGGTAGAAAACCTATGCCTGGTTTTCAGTGTTTTCTTTCAATCCCCCATGGCCTTGAAGCTGTCTGCAGGAACTGCTCAGCCTTCAGTTACATCATTGTCTTGTCCTGAGGTACTGGAGTCACTTGCAACCACTAGTTAGGGCCTGTTTTCATTCTTCTACCTTGGGAAAACTGGTCTGTTGCTATTATAAAATACTGTGGGACCCTCTACAAAGTCTTTACTCATCACCTTGGGAATCACAATCCACGCTATGAGAACCCTTGACTTTATCAAGCATCTTGATATGATATTCTTGTGTTTTACACCATGTAGATGATTGTGTCAGAAGTTTGGAGCTTGATTTTCCAACCACAACAAATGTACAGGTAAACCAGGTGAAATCACTTGCAGCTTTTTGATTTGCACCTTGAGGACAGACACTGCTGCAACACTATGCAGTTTGGCAGGGACCCTGCTGCTGCTGTCACCCTTCTCAGACCATACCTCCTCCAATCTCATTCACATCCTACAATGCTGAAGGGCAAACAGTACTGCATCCAGCAAACATAAGCACTGAGGTTTTGTTTTGCATAGTTCTCAACCAAACTGTTTGGCTGCCTTCAGTCATTGTAAGGAAAATGTTAAATTCTCAACATTTAGTGTCAAAAAAATTCCGCAGCACTTTTTGGTGGGGAGAAGGGGAAGTAAAAAAAAAACAAACAAAACCAAAAACCAACCCCAAATAACCAAAGAAATAAGCACTTTAAAAGGCCAGAGGCTTCAGCAGTGTCTGGGCCAGATTGCCCTATTTCTGCATTCAATTTTTCCACGGGAAACCAGGTTTACATGTTGCCTCTATTCAAGCTATTTACAGTATCAACTGGTAACACACATGAATTATTATAGCAGTGTGTGCAGCTACATGCACTGCAGAGAGGACAAAAGTAAAGAGGTTGCAAATGAAACATAATTCTTAGCTATTTCTTGTGTTAGGATTGCATGTTAAGGCTGGAGAGTGGAGAGGAATGTAAAAATTATCTTTATTTTCATATGCAACTCACTTTTTTTTTATACAGATAGCTATTGCTATTTTTTATTTCTTAATGATTAGTTGATAATCTCCCAAAGGATGGCAAACTACAGCAAAATCAACTTAGTACTACAAACTGCACTCTTAAGGAGCTGAACATTTACTTTGGTATTTCCTTAAACAAGTCATTCTTTTGTAACAGGAAGTCCCATGTTAAAAAAAGGAGAATGTTAACTGAAAAAAATACAAGCTATTCTCTGTTTTGAGAAAGACCTTGAAGTCCTTGCAGAGTAGCAAAAGGATGTGGCTTCAGTTTCTTCCCATATCTGAATGTGGGAACTATAAATAGTGGGTAAACTGAAGTACTGAGAAAAAAAAAGAAAGAAAAGTTTAAAAAAAAAGTATGCGAGAATAGCACATGATCAGGAGATGAAAAAGGACTTTACATCTTGACACACTCAGTCCTATCTAGGCGATCTACCTTGATCACTGAACAAAGATCAGAGCCAAGATGTATAAAAGAAAAAGATAAATTGTTCTCATGATTACCATAATGCATACTTTTTCTCTGAGTCATTTTTACTTATTCACTGAACATAAACTCACTATTGTAAAATTGCTTTATGGAAAACTAATGGCAATTTTTCATCAAGAGTCAGGCTTTCAACTCATAGAGTCTCTGTGACTCCTTTCTGCTGGACTTACCAGGAAAATGTCCCCTGATCAAAACATAGCTACAGCAGGAATGACACAAGCCCAAACAAGTCAAGGGAGGTGAAAACATAAACCATATTTCCAGCCTCTATTGCTCTCTTAACCATAGCAGCTAGGTGAACTCAATCTGTTCTTAGAATGAGGGAAGCTGTGATGTGAAAACTGAAGTGTTGGATACTGTTAGGAAGTGACCATTAACTTGGACTCTGAAAAGAATTTTCCATGTCCTCTGTGTATGCAATGCGAAAGTAATGCCCCTTGCATTTCTGGGCTATGCCTGTGCTTTGTTCTGAAATTAACTCCCTTTTTTACCCTTATTTTGAAACACTGTCCATTTCTTAATGTTGAATTCCTATAGTTATGCTTTTTTGTTCCCTTTAGATAAAAAAACAAAACATAATTCTTCAGGCATTTAAACCCAAAGCCTTTAAAAAAGTTGATGAAGATTTAAATAATGTGAGGGGCTTGCTTTTTGTTTTAACTTTCTCTGTCCCCTAAAGTGCATGCCTTCTCCACCATGCTGATTGTTTTTGAATTTCTAAAGAGCCCATAGCAAAGGGAGATCTGAGTCAAAAGAGAGCAACCTTCTTTTTACAGCTATCTGAATGAAGAGGAGACTTTGAAAGATGATCGTTTCAGAAGTCTGCCTGACAGCTCTTCAGGAAAGGGATTGATATCCTGGGCCATGTATTGAAAAGATGGTGCAAATGCTGCCATTAAAAATGTTAATCCTTCCTAGCAGCTGAATTTATATAGGGAAACAGCCCCTGTGGTAGCAGGATCTCTTACAGAGCCTACTCTTAGTTGAGGAATGCTGACAAGGAATTTTATTCTGCACTGCAGTGACTCTGCAGTGGAAGACCATGACGTCTATTCCACTATATTCAGAGTAAGTTGGATTTGCTCCTCTTTTTCTAGAGTGTCTGAATAGTGAGGTGACAGACCCCAGATTTATTCTAGCTAACTCATATTCCAAGAAGTCAGCATTTCTTGATAACTTAAGGAGAATCAAGGCAAATTCCAGTGCTTGAAAAACCTTACTCATATAGTGTAAAATCAGTTGGATTTGGGTACGTGCATTTATCTGACTCCTTTGAAAACCCTGTCTTAAACTCATGGAGGGATCAGCAGAGCAGGAATATATAAAAGAAATCACAGTAGAGATGTGTCCGACAAACTGAAACACAGAGAGTAAGAATCAGACTATCCTGTGGAGGACTGTTCTGTGCTGACTAGAAAGTCACAGCTCATGTGATACATTCCTGTTTAACCAGAATTTCTTACTGGTATGGACTTAATCACTTTTTTTGTATTTATGGGCAACAAACAGAAGACCTGAATGGGGATTTCATTAAATTGAGACAATGGATAAATGCTATAAGATATTGATCAATTATCAACTCTATTTTCACTCTACTGGAGCAGAGGGAAATCTACAGTGTTACAATCATAGCTGTTTGCTCAGCGGGTTTACTTAATGGAATAATAAGAATTAAGAGAGAAAGTCCTGCTGCCTTACACAGCAAGAAATAATTCCCATGGTATGAAAAAGGATCTGAGAGGATAGTACTGCTATATTATCAGCTGAAAGCATTTGAAGGCACAATTACCAATTAAGAATACATACTCAGATGTTTAGTAGCTAACTTCAAGGAGAGCACTTGTAGCATGACACAAAAGTAAAAACTATGATGCTCTCTTTCTCCTCATCATAATGGCTGCTTATAAGTACATGCAGTTCTATTGTACCTTCATGAAGCCAGCAGCTAAAAATAGTTGAATATATAATTATATCGTAGTCAATAGCTGTGAATATAATTACACAAGTATAAACTTATGAATATTGTGGTATTTGTTATATAATAAGGAATCCAGTGCTGTGTTTCTGCTATCTGTTGTTGTTGAAGCATGTTAGATTTGGCATCATCCTTTAATTTTTCAGTAGGAAAACAATGGGAGTAACTTCATGAGATTTTTGATTGCTCAAGTCCTTTATTCCTTCAGTAACCCCTATCTGCAATGAACAACGTGATGCTTTGTCCATAGATTTTAAGTAAAGTTTATGATTCTCTAGTAGAAGAGTTTTATTGTGTACATACCTGTCAGTCTACAGGATAATTTCAGACTTTTATTCATAGCCTTCTTTAACTCCTTGCTGAACTGAAACTTCATTTCAGCAAACAGTGGGTCCATAATTTCTGTACCCTTTCACTGAAAACTAACCACACCAGATGTAAGGCTGCATCCTGGTTTACCAAAGGAAGGACTGGGCCCAGAAAACAAATAAACTGTAAAATACTTGAATTGCTTATGTGATGCCCCCTCACAGGGACACAGGGTGTCTAGGACAACTGACACTAATTTTGAAGCCAGTGCATTTGAACTACAGAGACCTGAAATCCAAAGAAAATGCCAGCAGTGAGGTCTGCAGCTCAAGCACGCAATCACAAACCCAAGTCATCTAAATCACAGAGCAACACCACGTGGGTGCAGAGCTTTTGAATCTCTTCATGGCACGATAGGGATTATTTAGCTAGAACACCTTCATGGCTCTTCTTTACAGGCAGGAAAAAGGACCAAAACTGTAATCACATAATCAAAAGAGCACTCCTCAGAAACTGCAGAGAAGATGAAATTTTACATTAAACATGCACATCAGTGTCCACCCAGGTATATGTACCCAAGAATTAATTTCAATTTTTGCCTGCAAAACCCAAGACTTCTAATCCTTTCCCTACAATCCTCACAGTGAACATAAACATAACTAGCATGTTAGAGTAGGCAGAAAGCACTCCGCAGTGTATCAGGAAATAGTCCCATAGAAACAGATTAGCAGCTGTTCTAGAAAACCAAACAAGCCTCTAAATTAAATGCAGCTTCTCTTTGATGCCAGTGAATAAAGCACTTTTGGTGCTCTCGAGATGCCTTTCTCTAAACAGAGGTTCCCATTGTGGCATTCTTGTGCAGAGCAGTAACATGGTTTTACTTTTTGTTTGATGAAGTTGCATACTTTAAGCCTGACAGCATTCATGGTACCTTGCTGCCTATCAGCACTTTGAACAAAGCTCTTCTTTTTCACTAGAAAACAGTGCTGATACAGTATTAATTTAGGAACAAAATTGCAGGTTATCAAATGGTATTTCAGAAGACACTCTCAAACACCGAGATTTACAATCCAAAATTGAAATTTTCTAGCAGTTAATAATCTAGTTAAACGTTCAACATCATTTCCACAGTGCCACTATTGTGCAGTCAATCATGATGCAGTCTAAATAATTTCTAACTGAAAATTCTATTATTTCTACTAGGTGTATCTCAGCATTATTCTTACTATTCCCCTCTAATTTGTGGATGAAGAATCCAGCAATTTTACATAACAACAACATAAAGTTTTCTATGCAGGACAGCGAGAGGATGACTGGCAGGGAATATAATAATGGAACGAATAATCATCTGTTGAATAATCCATTCAAAATATTTCTCAAATTATTAATAGACCTTGACTGACCCCTCTTAAGGCAAATTTTCGAGATGTGTCAAAGCTGATAAAAGCCATCACATATAAAACACTGACTCCAATGAGACTTTGTGAAAAGAATGTCAGAAAAACTTTAAAAGATATTTAGGAACCTGATTTTACCTATCTGTTTTTTAAATCATGGCTTCTTCATGAGCTACATGAATCCAACTTTGCTGAACGTGAGAGTTGCTTGGATTTGGATTACCTAGTTTGGTGGATTAGCTAAATCACACTCTGGACATGCCTCTGTCATCCATCAGCTATACAGAAAGTTTAGGACAACTCAAATCCTAATTTAAGCACTTCCTGTAAAAGCCAGATGCTGAATGGGATTGATTTATGCCTCTGTTCACGGTGAGGTAGGCCTTCCAGGCAAAGCAGAACCAGATGAAAGATTGTTTTGATATAACTGTGCTGCTGCTTCTTAAGAAAAGGTAGCCGCTGCCTCTTCTGTCAGTTTCACAGTGTTCATCTCCACAGCAAAGAAAAAGAAACCTTGACAAGGTCCCAAGGTCCCCACTGACACCAGTGGGACCAGCCAGCAGGCTGATGGCAGCACCCAACAATATCCAGTTTACCTTTCAGCAGCAAATACAACTTTTGTAGTATCTCAGAGACTACAGTACCGAAAAAGAAATGCAGCCCTATGGAAATTAGTAGCAGTATTGCCTGTCGGCTTCACCAAGTCATCATTTCATCCACCTCTACTGCCCAGTCTTCCTGCTAGCTGAGGTGTCTCAGTACCGCAGTGAATTGCTTGCTGTAGGTATCTTGCTTCATAGCCTCACCTTGAACTAACCCCAGCATTTACCCAGCTGCTGCCATGGCTCTGAGAAACAGCAGGGAGCCGAGGCTCTGATGCACACCAGTTGTGGCAAAACCCATTTATTTCTCTTTATCTGAATTTTTAATGTCCTGCTGGAACATACTCCCATATTAACACATTTCAGTACATCCACATCCCTGAACAGAAGCTACAGCAGTTAGTCAGCCTTCTGAGAAGTCAGCACTGTCCTCTGTGGCAGCTGGTGGACTGAGTGATAGCTGTTCAATTCTCAACAAATGTAGTCATCACATATTATCACATATTCCAGTTCTTGTTATGCACTTTTTCAATACAAAGTGCTAATAACATAGGGATGAGGTCACTTGAAATTTTAGCATGTCTTCTCTGAAGGCACTTACCCTGTTAAATTGATGGTCTACCAGAGGTGGTGAAATGAAACCTTCATTATGTGATCTATCACCTCTACAGACTGCTTCAGATAAACACAGACCCCATCCTTTTCCTGAAATTTGCTGTCTATATTTTTGTTGCTGTCAAAAGTGGACACCTCTATTATCTATTTAGCAAAGTTCCAGATGTGTTTGCTGACACTTAAAAACTCATAAGTAGAAAATGTTTTGCTCATAATAATGTTTACATGATTAGATACATTTTTAATTAAAAGTACCAGAAGACATTAGATCATAAAAATGAAATAACTGCCTCATTGACTGATTTATTGGAAAGAAGAATATTTTAGTCCGATAATGGTGATAATACCATTTTCCTGCTTAATGTATGTTTTCTGAGATATTTAGCCCACAAATATTTCAGAGCTATCTCAAGCATAATAACAAGTTATTACAGAGAAAGTCTATAGAAGTAGTCAGAAATACCATATTTTAATTATAAATACATATTTTCCTCTTTGAATCTAGGTTGGCAAAGTTATAAAAGGGTTCATTTTATTGTTTACGTTAACTGAAAAATGCAAAGATTAAACAAATTCAATCATTTTGAAGCAATGGTGCTATAAATAAACATAATAAACAGAATAACAGCCTTAAGAGATTGCATATAATTTAAAGTTAGCTGCAGCTCCCATGTCATCATTGCTTTTAAGGGAAAGACATATTTTCAGTGATAAGTTACCTAATTCCAAGAAGAAAGCTTGTCAGTAAATATTGAGAATAAACCATTACTTCGCAATTGATTTTCATATCAATTCTCTTCATGTATTTTAATCAGGAAAATTATTTCAGTAGCAAAGCATATATGCAGAGTCAAGTTTCTGTTGTTATCAAAAGACTCATCCATGTATAAACTAATGCATCACTTGAGTTGATGAGTTTTATTTTAAAGGCTTTGTCTTTGTGGAATGGTTCCTGCCAGATAAAAAAATAGCTACTTTAACCTCATGAAAGGTGAATTCTTCAGCAATTACAAGCAGATTGTCTCCAGGTGCCATGTAACTTGGTTAGGTTTATCTCTGTGTGCTTTGTTTAACCTGCCCCACAACATCATTGTCTGATTCTGATCACTGGCATTAAAAGAAAAAAACAAACAACAAAACCAGAAACTAGTGAAATGTTTCTCACTGATTTTGAATCACAAATGTCTGAAGCTGGTATAAATTTCAAGATGTTTTATTGCAGTTCTCAGCAGACCCTATAAAGCAATGACAATCTTAATGCCAAATGGCTCTGTAACCTGCAGGAATGTTGTACAGTCAGTGAACAAAATCACTTGGGCATTACTCATGCTTGTATTACCAGAGCCGCTATCTCTTTGCAAGCATTTGTTACCCCAGTGATTCAAAAATAAACCAACTTCACAGCCTCCTTTTAATTTAAAAGAGATTAAATAACTATCTGTATGAGGAGTATACCATAGCTCCATAGCTATTTGTGTATACCAAAATTTAAAAGCAATAGAGCAAGCTGGCAGTGGTACAATATAATATCTACTTGTTTTACAATACTACCCCGAAGTCTTGCTCAAGCAGACTAAATATTCTTCAATGATTGTCAAGTTGGAGTTTACCTGATCTACGAGAAATTTTGATTCAGTATCTGCAGTAGAGACTGCAGACAGGATGGAACAGTTTGCAGTGCATGACAGCTCTATCCTGAGCCAATTCTTTTGACATTTCTACAGTTCCACTGTGGACCTGACAAATTAATACCCGAGGCAGGTTGTAACTTCGAAGTTAAATATGCAATTATTCCAGTTGAATGTAAAATGTTTTCATAACATAAAGTGCCTGTGAGGCAGGAATTCATTTACAAGACTATAAGATAGAAGGTTTAACATCAGTCATGCAAATGGCATTTTAATCTTTTCCCATCCTGAACAGAAATACTTGTAGGGCCTCCTGGAAATTTGTAATATGACCATCCTCAAATATTTTCCTTTTTTATAATTAGAATATGTTATTCTCCTACATGATTAGGAATCCCCTGGTGACAATATCCCCAGTGCTTATGAAGAGAACAAATCTTTGCTTTAGAGGGTGTGTAGGATAAATAAAATGAATGGCATTTGTAGGAAGAAGACTGCCTGTGAATGAAGTGTGAAACTGATAAAGCTGGACACCTGCACACAGAACTCTATTTTATTTTGCGTGTAATGGTAAACTTACCTGGTTACAGACAACAACAACGAAGCCCAACAATCACAGACATCTCTTAACAAACAGAGCAGCTCCCAAAAGAAAGCTAGTGATTGAGGCTGAGATTTTGTAGCTGGAATTTCTGGCACAAATGTGAGGCTGATCACCTGTTATAACTGAGTGCCTGCATGTTTGCATACATATTGCATAGAATTATATATCAATATACAAAAACATGACCAGAGAGATAACCTATCCCTCCATTGCAGTCACACACAAGGCAATCAGATCTCAAACAAGAACTCTGTCATTCTTTTGGGTAAAGAACAGTCTGAAATATTTTCCTCAAAGGAAAGGGGTGGAGACAGATTCGGCTAGGAGAGGTCCTTTGATTCGCTGGGAGCCAGGATTACCTTATTGTCCATCACTGTTTTCCTGGCAGCATATCTAAATGAATGTTTCTGATTGTCTTGGGTGTGCTAAATTTAGGTATTCAGTAAAACCGAATTTGTTATGCTGGTCTGCATATGGAGGTTCTCTTGCAAAATAATCCTTTACACCTGTATTTCTTTGCACAATATGAAATAGAGGTCTGATCCACTGAAATGAAAGGGAAATTCCTAATCAATACAGAATTTATCACTAGTAGTGATAAAAACAGTGTGCAAAATATCCCGAGGAATAAAAAGAAAACAACAGCTCTCAGATGTATGAAATAAATAAAAATGAAGGAAAAGCTCTTCTGTTTCCAACTGTCAGCCACAGTGTAATTTTGCAAGGAAGTTTGGGAGTAATAGATTTAAATTAAAGTTCCCTGAGAGCCTTATGTCTATTCTCACGAGTGTGCATTTGGCTTATGAATGACGCTATAACCTATATTTATTTACTAGCTGTTTTTTTTGTTAGCTTGCTGTTCTAATTGTGAAATGACAAGGAATGGCAACCCCTGAAATTCAGTTCTTGGCTCACAAACTGCTCATGTATCACAACTCTGAGGCCACAGAGGTCTTCAGTCGAGCAATGTTTAGTACTGCCTTGGGAACTCCCCATGAGATTCCTGGCTGCTGTCACCAGAGCCCCTCCCAGACTGCCTGTCAAGAAATGAGGGGACAGGGATACCTTCACATTAGCAACCATGTTCAATCGTAATGCCAGATGTGAAGCTCTCATTAACATTGAGTGAGATCCTGGCCCTGAGAAAATCAATGACCCCAAACTGAAACATTCCTCTTGAGGCGTGTTTATAACACAAGTATGCTGCTAACCCTGTTAGCGTTAATGTGCATCTAGGGAATAGAAAGACTATTCTTAACAAGACAATATAGTATAGTAAGGCAGTAAACTGCATCTTAAACTGTATTTCAATCAATTGCTAATATAAATTAATATGTCAGTTCATATTGTATTGCCAGTTATGTTAAGGCACTGTCATGAAAAAGATTGGTTAGTAACTCAAAATGGCCTTAAATTTCTACTTTAAGTAAACATGTCATAATCTTAAAGCAAGCTCTCTTTTTGCATTTAGAGTTATTTTTTGGGTTAATTTTTTCTCTTCCATATTTATGAAACAGAAAAAATATTGAAGCAGATGGTCAAGATAGGGTAGTGTGAGTCAACTTGTATCAAAAGCAGATAGAATGGATTAGGAAAGAACAGGGGCTATCTGACCAGGAATTCAAAACTCATGTGAAAGGGGAGGCTGTGAATGCTTGTGGGTATTTCAAAGTGGGAATTGGTTGCCACTGGGAGCCCAAGTAGGCAGCGCTACCCAGAGGGAAGGAAACAACCAATTATTCTGGTGCTGGAAGTGGCTGCAGCATTGCCCCGACCCACTTCTGCTGTTCCTCACAAGGAAGAGCGCACATAAATCATACCACTTTGTATGAACAAAGAGGACCTGAAATCTTGAATGCAATAAATACTTTATTAAAATTCACAAATCCAATTTTTTTCCTTTCAGAAATAATACATAAATGCAAATAAGAGCTGCAACTTGAGGAAGAGACTAGAATGAATCAGTGAGAGGTCCTTACTTTACAGAGGTGTTTCTGTATGTGTGAAAAATGCAGAATTAATGACTACAAAGTCACACTTCCTGTATCATTCCTTCTGTAAAGGTCTTGTAATGAAGTCTGAATCCTGAGACATACAAGACTTTTTTCTGCACTTAAACACTTTTTATATATTCATGGACTAGATGATCTTTCGAGGTCCCTTCCAATCTCTAGCATACTGTGATATTCAGGTTTCTGCATACTGCTCCAGCACTTTCAAAGATACTTGGCCAGGTCAGTTCAGACACTCTAAGGAAAATACTTCAAAATGAAGCAGTACAAAACTATTAGGAAAAAAAAAAAAAGCAGAAAAAGAGTCATCACATACTGCTGTCTCATGACCTTCTAAACACCTGTTAACTTGATGTTTTGGGAATTACTAATATGTAACTTGGATTTAATTAAAGCCTATTCTACTGAAGATCATAAATTCCTTATTTGAAGGAAATGTGTAGCTCTAAGTACATAACCTCCAAAAGGAATTCATTCTAGAGGTTCATCTAATAAAATCTAATGTTCATCTAAGGTTCATCTGGTATACCTCATTTAAATTTGTTTGGCTTCAGCTTCCAGCCGCTGGTTCTTGTTGTGGCTTTTCCAGAAGGTTAAAGAATCTTCAATATGTATTTCTTCTTTTTATATGACAGCTATGTACACAGTACTCAAATCACCTCTTTTCAGTGAACAGACTGAATTCTTTGCCTCTCTTATTCAAAAACTTTTTTCCTTGCATTCACTTGTGTGGATTTTTTTGCACTTTCAATAGCCCTTTAAAAAGTGGATAATGAAATGGAATGAATTGTTTCTGTATCACCCCTGTCAATGAGACATTCAGAGTTATAGTTGGTTCTCTCTCATTTTTGTCCTACATGTATGTATTCAATGATGGCATAAGGGTTTGTTTAGTCAGAGCAGAGGGATTTGTGTAGTTATCTACTTTGACCCTATTTCTTCTGGAAAGTCACTGCTTTCCAAGATACAGTGCTTTTGCTGGTTATGTGGTTCACATTCCTTGTCCCTAAATGTATTTTGCATTTAGCTGTATCTGATTATGCTTTTCTTCAACTAGCTCAGCTGTCGTCTGTAAGATTCAACATTCTCCCCATCCTTGGGTCATCCACAGATTAGATTCACTACGATTTTATGTGTACTTTTCAGTTAGTTGATGTGAATGCTCAGTACTGTAGAAGTGGTTGCAAATTCTTGTAAACCATGTAAAAAAACCTCCTGTTTAAATCCCACCTGTAAAGTTAATACTACACTGTATCAATAAATCACATATTAGATGGTTTTATTAGACAAAACTAAACAAATTGCTGTCAATAGGAACAGTATGCCAGATGTCTGACTGAAGCTTGTTACATTTATGTAGTTGTGCAAACCATATTATGAAGTTTTTCAGGGAGTGAAATAAGGCTCTTGCAGTAATGGGAAACTATGGAAAATTTCTATGGGGCTGAAGGGGGCTCCTTTTTTGCTTTGAGCTTCTGCCTGTGAGTATTGTTAATACTCCTTCCTGCTCCTGGCTATGTGATTTCAACATTTCAGTCTTTTAAGAAAGTATGGTATGAAATTAATGGGTCACTGTAACTGAAAAGATTCTCTGTGTAAATGATGAGAAAAAGCCATCTGCAAAGTTTAGCTATCAGATCAGAGAAGGCAGGAGAGAAAATTAAGAACTGAGCATCCTTTAGTAGTAGACAATGTGAATGACTCGCATGTTTGCTAACACTGAGTTTAATCAGGATTAGTAAATCTCTGTTTGAGGGGGTTTAAACAATAAGCCTTGGTTAAATATAATGAGAAAAACAAAAAAGAATGGGAAGCCAAATAGAGGTCTGCAAACCTTTTTACTCTCCCAAGTCCCCTCTCTTCCTTGGTACACTGACTGCGTTTCAGTGAAAGCAAGGCCTGAAGGGCAGAGTCTATGACCCATACAAACAGTGTCTGGTATTCTTTTCTTTGGATCTTCATCTTGATTGTTCAGCTTATTCCTTTAGTGATGCTGGCTGAGCAATTTTTGGAAATCAGTGTCTGCAAGCCATGTGAGAGGCACACAATCCACGTACCACAATCTGTTCCCTGCATCAGTGTTTCTTTTGTAGTCAGCGTATGCTTGAGGTATCTTGAGCTTGAGGTATCTTGATCTGAACAAAGATGAAGCTGCATGAAACAGAGGAGAGGGAGGGTCACTGGATTCCAACTGACTGCCACTGCTGAAAGATGGTAGTCTTAGCCTCCCTTTCCCAAAACCATTTCTTGCAAAATCCCATCTGTTTACATTCATTATTTTCATGGTACCAGCTATGATATTCATCTGAACTGCCTTGAAATGCTGTAGCTCACTAATCCAGCACAAAACTAAACTTGGTAAAGGGCAAAGTGGACATTTTGCTAATCCAGCATAAAACTAAACTTACAAAAAGACGAAGTGGACAGTTTGCTGCTGTACTGTTGGAAGTGGCTTAAAGAAGGATGTTGGGAGTGTAGGGGGTTGTTCAGAGCTGAGAGGCAGGAGCAGAGGCAGAGAAGGAGAGCAGCAGGGTAAGAAGAGGAGTGGGACCTCCCTCAGTGGCCACTAGGTATCAGAGGTACCCCACACTTATAGGCTGCACTTCTGAGTCCTCCAGAGCCAGAATGAGCAATGCACCTCCTGCCCACCAATCATGTCAGAGATGTGGGCAGCTAAAAGCCTACTTAGAAAAACCTCTTTCCCAGAGATTATTTAGACTAGGTGGTTTCAAAAGGTTTGTGTCCAAGATTTCCTTAGCTGTAGAGACCCTGTATCTACGTGTTATCTACCTGTTCCCTAATACAGAACAGAATTTCAGAAATTGAATTGAATTACAGAATTGAATTTGTCAAGCTCTGCTTTTCCTGAATCATTGCTACTAGGTTTTCCTGCCTGCTTTGAGTAATGTTGCAAGAGATCTCCTAAGATTATTCTTGTTTCTGTTACTTTTAATATTTTCCAGCTTGCTATTTTTCTACCTTCTGGCATCATGTTTTCAGACTCCATAGAACTTTTCTATACTAGAAAACACGTTTGCAGTGTACAAATAATGTAAACCCAAATAACGGTATTCAATCAGTATTACCCTTTTCAACCAGAAACTTCCCAAGATTATTCTCATCTATAATAAAGTTCCAAACTTTGACTTTTCAGTTTAAGGAGATGAAGGGGAATTCATTGTGAGGTTAGATAGGAAGTGACTTTATAAGTGGACATAAAATCCATACCTAATAATCTGTAAGGTTTTGTTACCTTCCTACTAGGTTTTTGTTAAACTATGGAAGTGACTTTATAAGTGGACATAAAATCCATACCTCATAATCTGGAAGGTTTTGTTACCTTCCTACTAGGTTTTTGTTAAACTATGGTTTTGGTTTACTTTTTGTTGCTTTGATTTGCAAAATGTGTGACAATTACCAATATCATGTGGGTGGAAAACAAGACTGTTTCTTCAGTTCCCACAGAAAAATTACAGGGATTAAAAGACATCCATGCAGGGAAACCAGTGCCCCATCTCCAAGGGTTCTTTTAAAGTGACACCCACTTAAATTTAATTAGACTGCCAGAGAGCAAATAAACCCTAAAACTTCAGTTTTTTTCCTTTTCTCTCTGTAAATAAAGAAGTGTCCATAGATACTTGGGTTGAAACACTGACCATTTTGTAATAGCCCTTCTGTAGCTCACCATGGATGATAATGATGCAATTACAATTAGTCTTTTTGAGGTTACATTGTTTACATGATAAACTAGCAATTACCTGATTAGAAAAATTTTGAAGACCAATATTAAGTATACAATAGACCACAAGACTGGTCAGCTGTGCAATTATGGAACCAGGACTCATGCTTTTCCTAATCAAAATTTATCTAAAAACACTGCTTTGTAAGTATGAAAAACATAAGTTTAAAACATGGCTATCTCTGTTTTCTTTAATAATGTTAAACAGGAACAGATGTTAGTTTGGGTTGAAAATTGCTTTCTTATTTTATCCATTTATTCTTATGTTCATTCTAGTTTTATGTAGCTATGTCTTACCAGTTGATGCCATTGTGAAATGCCACTTTTAACCCAACTGCTTCAGAGGGATGAAATGTAACCAGACTTTGCAGATGACTGCAAAGTCTGCAAAGTTTATTGCTGTCTGAGGTCACAATAATATTCCCAGAAGGTGGTTCTTGAACTGAGTATTGAAGAATATTATTGACATGTTGATCCCTTTCCATGTTATACAACCTAAAGTTATAAAAATATCAGTTTTACTCTATCGAGAACATTCACTTTTAGAGAGAGAGATCATTCTAAGTTTCATAGACTCATAGAATAGTTAGGGGTGGAAAGGACCTTAAGATCATCTAGTTCCAACCTCCCTGCCAGGGGCAGGGACACCTCACACTAAATCATATCACCCAAGGCCTTGTCCAACCTGGTCTTGAACACTGCCAGGGATGGAGCATTCACAGCCTCCCTGGGCAGCCTATTCCAGTGCCACACCACCCTAACAGGAAAGAATTTCCTCCTTATATCCAATCTAAACTTCCCCTGTTTAAGTTTTAACCCGTTACCCCTCGTCCTATCACTACAGTCCCTAATGAAGAGTCCCTCCCCAGCATCCCTATAGGCCCCCTTCAGATACTGGAAGGCTGCTATGAGGTCTCCACGCAGCCTTTCTCTTCCCAGGCTGAACAGCCCCAACTTTCTCAACCTGTCTTCATACGGGAGGTGCTCCAGTCCCCTGATCATCCTCGTGGCCCTTGTCTGGACTTGTTCCATACAGTTCCATGTCCTTTTTGTGTTGAGGACACCAGAACTGCACACAATACTCCAGGTGAGGTCTCACAAGAGCAAAAGGGCAGGATCACCTCCTTCGCCCTGCTGGTCATGTTTCTTTTGATGCAGCCCAGGATATGGTTGGCTTTCTGGGCTGCAAGCGCACACTGAAGCCGGCTCATGTTCATTTTCTCATTGACCAGCACCCCCAAGTCTTTCTCCACAGGGCTGCTCTGAATCTCTTCTCTGCCCAACCTGTAGCTGTGCCTGGGATTGCTCTGACCCAGGTGCAGGACCTTGCACTTGGCATGGTTAAACCTCATGAGGTTGGCATCAGCCCACCTCACAAGCATGTCAAGGTCCCTCTGGATGGCATTCCTTCCCTCCAGGGTATCAACCGAACCACACAGCTTGGTGTCATCGGCAAACTTGCTGAGGGTGCACTCAATCCCACTGTCCATGTCAGCGACGAAGATGTTGAACAAGACCGGTTCCAACATCAATCCCTGAGGGACACCACTCGTTACTGGTCTCCAGCCAGACATTGAGCCATTGACCACAACTCTTTGCATGCAGCCATCCAGCCAGTTCTTTATCCACCGAGTGGTCCATCCATCAAATTGATGTCTCTCCAATTTAGAGACAAGGATGTCGTGTGGGACAGTGTCGAATGCTTTACACAAGTCCAGGTAGATGACATCAACTGCTCTACCCCTGTCCATCAGTTCCGTAGCCCCATCATAGAAGGCCACCAAACTGGTCAGGCAGGATTTCCCCTTAGTGAAGCCATGCTGGCTGTCACCAAGCACCTTGTTGATTTTCATGTGCCTTAGCATGTCTTCCAGGAGAATCTGCTCCAAGATTTTGCCAGGCACAGAGGTGAGACTGACTGGTCTGTAAAGTAAGTTTGATAATGCTGAAACCCGTGAGGATGGCAGATGTGAAGAATAATAATTAAAGAGACAGAATTGGGCAGGAAGCTTCATATGCTTGATTGAAAAACATCCAGAAGGTTGGACTTACTTTACTTTCAGTATTTCTGCCCTGCCTTTCCCATGAAAAGGAGCAATAGACAGACAGGTTAAGGGGAGACCAGAGAACTGGATAGACCCTGGCTCAGTGCTTTTTATACATGAAACTCCTCCAACATATACAGATTTGAGGTTGAAGCAACTTGAAGTAATTTCTACAAAATTGAAGAGATTCCAAACCACTTAGAACAAACTAGGAAAAAGTGTTACATTAAAAGAAAAACAAAACAAAACTCAAAACAACAGGTTTCACTCAACTTTCCTGAAAAACTAAGCTCACAGGAGAAGTACAGAAAGAATGTGAATCACCTTTCACCATTTAAATTGGACAAGGAAGGGTCCAATGGGAACTTAGCTGTGTTTGTATTCTTCAGTCCCGCTTCAGTCAAGGATTTGTTTGGCTTGCAGTCATTAGCATCGCATGACTGCTACCCACAGTAAAGCCTTCAGGACAGAAATTTGGGAAGTTGGAAGCTGGAAATAAACTGAGACCTTCTTAGTGTGGGAAAGCATTTAGGTAAAGCATTATAAATATCATATAGGGGAAATTAATCAATTGGGCTGTAATAACAGTGGAACTGAATGAAGAAATGATCCAAAATTGGAACTAAAGTAAGTGTGTTACAGGAAATGTGAAAGCGAGACTTTACCCACAGAAAGTGGAAAGGGACAACTTGAGTTGTCCCTCAAGTCCAGGGACTCTGGTTTTGGGTCTGATATCTGTGGCATGAAACCTAAAGTAGCATAGGGCTTGTCTGGAGAGTTTGGCAGGGGAATAGCTCATGACCTAGAAACTAGCATATCTCAAAGAGTGTGTGGGATCTTGGGGAGCAGAGCCACAGCTCCTGCCCAAGCAGGTCTTTGATATCACTGTGGTAGAATCATACCAATTTTACAGTTGGAAAATTTTCTCTGTTAACACCCTTTACTGGAACAGAGATTATGTCTTTATTTGTTTGTTTGTTTGTTTACTTTCAGATTAGAAGAGTAAGCAATATCTGTGGGAATAGTAATCATCCAGTACTTACTAATCATATATGTGTCTGAGCTGATCTCACCTGAACCCTGTGCCACTGTTAACAGCCTACTTCTGTGAAGTTTCGGGTCGCTGAGTATTGTGCACAAGTGACCACAGTATCCAAGAGGTAACGTACGTAAATATTTGGGAGGGAAGTTACTTTGCTTCCAGTTTCCTTTTCTGCATCTGAACCATACTAATAATAACAGCTACAATAATTGTATAATCTAATGGAGTTTTTAAAAAGCCCTCTCACAGACCTTTCAGAGATGTATGTATGAGAAACTGCTTTTGCACATACATTTTTGTAAACCAAAATTATACCAGCTTCAATGTCAATGAAAATACATGATCCTGTATCTTGGGATTTTCCTCTGTCCTGGGAAGTGCCCCTAGAACTATTCTGCAGTATAATAACTTTTGGCATGGATCTCAAGCTGTTCTTGACAGCGGTGTTTCCCATTTGTGATAGAAACAGGCTACTTTCCTACCATACACATTTGTGAGTTCATGAACTATCAGAGGAAGTTTTCATTTTGTGAACATCTGTTTTTTCCCCATTCAGCTGCACAGCCACAGCTGGGAAAGACATGAACTGAGTTGTTAGTCATTTCTGAAATAAAAATAGATGTAATCTATGACTTTAGACTTTGGCTATGAGTCTGAGAGCATCATTGAAGGCTTTTTATTCCACAATTTTCAGTAACTTGCCTACTTGCAGGATACTTATTTAGGAAAGTATTTGAAAAGAACAGAAGAAAAAGCACAATCTTTTCTGATAAATTGAAACAACTTTTTAATGGGCTAGCTTCCAAAGGCATGTAGTTTTTGTAGCACTGCTCTTCAATCATTAACTTTTCAATCACCAACACATCACAGAAAACAGGCATGGAGGCAAAAAGTTGGAAAACTGGCACACTGGTTAATCTTTTTCCTGGAAGCACTGATTTCTGGAAGCCATTTCATGTAACAATGTAGTAGATCAGGTGTGGCCTGAGCTCTTTCTAGATTTAGCATTGTCCTGGGTTCAGCAGTAGCAGTCATGTTTTTCCTTTGTGTTAACTGGTGCAGTGCTGTGTTTTGACTTCTAGCTTGAGAACAGTGCTGGTGATACCGATGTTTTCGGTTGTTGCTAAGTGATGTTTACCCTGACCAAGGACTCTGTGAGGCTCATGCTCTGCCAGGGAGGAGGGGAAGCTGTGAGGAAGCAGAGACGGGGCGCCTGACCCGGGCTAGCCGGGGAGGTATTCCATACCACAGCACGTCATGCCCGGGGTGGGGGGTAACTGGGAGTTACCCGGAAGGACAGGGGCTTCCGGGTGGAACTCGCTTTCTTGGCCGGTGGTATCGTATTCTCTTCCCTTGTTATTTTCCCTTATCATTGTTTTAGCTGATAGTAGCGGTGGTGATTTGTTGCTGGACTGTTCTTGTCTCAACCCGTAGGAGTTGCACTCTCTCGATCCTCCTCCCTGTTCCTCTTGGAGCAGGGAAGGGGAGAGCCCCGGAGCGGGGTGGGGGGGGGGGGGGGGGAGGAGATGGACACGGACCTCAATTGTTGTCAGCTCGGCACCACTCACTGGGAGTGAGTGAACAAGTTACCTGACTGGGTTTAAACCACGACAATACAAGAGCAATACAAGAGTATATAAGAGAAAACATCTACTTACTGTGGGTAATTTTGTTTGAGAGCTAATTTCAACATGGTGAATAAAAGAGGTTCATGCATTCTTATGAGGAAATAGTGGTATTGGTAAAGTTTATCCAATGGAGACAGTCTTGGCAAGAGTGCTTTCTAACCCATCCACCTCTGCTGCATTACTGCTTCCTAGTTTTGGAGA
Source organism: Pezoporus flaviventris (assembly GCF_033815535.1). Classification (NCBI taxonomy): domain Eukaryota; kingdom Metazoa; phylum Chordata; class Aves; order Psittaciformes; family Psittacidae; genus Pezoporus; species Pezoporus flaviventris. The sequence goes on along the minus strand of NW_026892549.1, from coordinate 43,512,763 downwards.
TCTGTGGATCTCCCAGGTAAAAACGGTATGAGCCAGGAATGGGATCAAGGAGAATGAAATTAATTTCCCCATGAAACCAGCAGAAAAAATTAAGCAAGGCTAACCCAGCCTAGAGTTTGTTAACTTTCTTTAAAAGCTTTCAAATAGAGATGATTGCTAGAGTCTTGATCTGGGCTAATCTGACTGTGGCAGCCTGACTCTGAGTGACTGTAAGGGTCTTCTGCACAGAATGTCATAGGTCTCGCTGATTTTTAGGCAAAACCTCCCTTCTTTTGCTAAGAAAATCTTTTTGATCACCAAAACCATGTGAGGAGGCATGTCAAAGGTATATAAGGGTACTGAGAACGCTTCCTTCTTATCACCTGAATCCTTTACTAAGTAAAGAGAAGCAATTTGACTAAATGGCAGACACAAAGATGTGTGTTTCAATAACAAACAATATGAAGGCTCATCAATGAAAGGCACTAGGCTAGAAGAAGGTGCCAGATGAATCCTTGCTGGGAGCCCTATAGTGTTTCTAAATCAGGCAGAGAGTAGCAAGAACTACCCAGGACACCACAGTAGACATGCATTTTTTTTTTTGCAATTTTTTCAACTAAACAAGGGAGCAAAAGCTCCCAAGTGCTCATTTTTTTTCCTTTAGGAAAAATAAATGAACAGCACATGGTAGATATTAGCCCTGTTACTCAGTATACCACTTACTCTGACTTTTCCATATTCTGTTTTGAAAATTCGCCTCAAAAAAGAAATTGGGGATCAGGATTTTTTTCTTTAATGTTTTCCCAAAAGAGAATTGAACGCCATTTCTATTAACAAAATGTGTGAATAAGACACAGAGTGTGTGAGAAGTTACCACAGGAGTGCAATGGGAACTTGGACCAAGATGAGAGTGTGGAAATCATTTGTATCCACTGGCAAGTATCATCAAGTAATTGTCTTCCTCCTGCTGCTTTTCCTACATCACTTCCTACTTTCCTACTGTTCTCTTGTTGTGAATTCTTCCATATGGTTTTTATTTTTACAGTTCCTCCCAATCCTGGAGATTTGTGTTACTTAGATCATCATCTTCAAATGTATTCTCTTGAAATACACTTTTTCTGAGATGCTTTCAAATGGGAAATCATGAGAAGTTGTATCAGCATGAGAGGGCAGAGGATGTCTGACAATAGATAATTTTCATGAGTTATCAGTTACTGTGAATAAGAAAAACTGAGTCTTGCTCCAATAGAGGATTGTATTTTGCTGATTATTTAGTTGCCCCCTGTCTGCTTACAGGAAGATAATAATGCACCTATTAACTTCCTATGTTAAAGAAATTAAGTCATGCATACATACTTTCCCATAGCAACATAGCTGGCCATTTGGAGGTTCTTGATACTAATAGCTCTGCCCATACCTGTGAAACAAATGCAGTCTATGTAACTCAGAAGAGGGTTTTTTCTTTCTTTTTCAGCAACAACAAGCTGCTTTTGTCATGCTTGTTTTGGCTAAACCACAGCAAGCACCCCCAACCTATTTCTTTAGCTGTGATATGAATCCAGTACAGAATTGAATGCTGGTGTCCCATTCACTGGAAGAAAGATTCATTAGCAAAACTCACTGTTATGTGACTCTACAACATGACATCTAAGACAGGGGAGAAGCTGCGTGGTGGTGGTGCACTACAGGAAACAGTGATGAAAGAAAAGGGTGATGGAAAGAAAATCAGGTGCTACTGTAGCTGTGATTTGTGAGAAGAAAATGTGCCAAACCATGTACTGGTATTTCTTTTGATACATCTGAGTCTATGGCTCCCAAGACTAGAGCATGTGCACAATCCCTCCTGCTTTTATTACCAAAATTACAATAGCTGCTGTGAGAATTTATTTTCCTTCAGTACAAATAACTAAGCTTTATTCAGCCCAATTATTTCTATCAAGTATTACACAAAGTTTGAATGCCCACCAGATTAAATAGATAGCATTTCTCTGCAAATTTATTAGCAGAGTGCACAATGGCATAGTGAATATGTTGAGCTTCTTTTATAACAGCAACCCTAGTTTTGCAACTTGAAGCATGATGAAAAACTCCCTGAGGTTTTTAAAAGGTCCAGCTGACCTTTATAAAGTTGAACTTTTCTTCAGCCTTTACCACAGTCTTGATGAAGACTAAGACCCTGGAATTGCAGAGGTACCAGTAGTTACTGTGTGTGAGCCACAAGTACCCTAACTCTTCTGCACAGCACAGTTTGGACAAGGCATAGCACACATCTGACTCAAAGGGAAATATCCAGAACCTGAATATGAGCATGGCTTATCTTACCCTGTCAATCATCTCTTCCATGTGCTAAATACGGCTGTACCTCCTTCCGCCTCAATAGGTCATCTGCTGAAATCCTGTTAAGAAGAATTTAACTGCTAAAAAAACTAGATATCTTAAAATCAAATTGAATCATATCTCCTTTACCAAAGAATTTAATTTTCTCAGAATCTGTGATACACTAACAGAAATTGTAACTGGGAGGCTAAAGGAGCCCAGACAACCATCTGCAGCTTAATCACACAATACGCCCAAGGGCAGCTCCAGGGCCACCAACAGAACTGCCTTGGGAGAAGTCTTCGCCATTTACACCCTGAGGCTTCTCTGTGCTTTGAGAGGAATCTGCACTTGGGCCAATACACTCGCAGCATCCAGCTTTTAAAAAATACATATTATTAAAAACATTATTTAAAAAATATTATTAGAAGACATTTAGAAAATAAATTAATAAATGGATCAATGACTGAAAAATGAGATTACTGGTTTAGGAGTTACTACTGTCATTTTCTCAATGACTAGCTAAGTAAAAAGGCAATGGAGATGACAGGCTCCTCTCAAAGTACAAAGCACCATGCGAAGCAGTCAAAGGTTCCAGGAAAGATTTGGACATGCTCTGATTTCTTCTGAAAGAGCACAGATTGGTGAGAAAGTCATTCCTTGATTAGTGGAGAATTTTGTCACAGTATGATTTCAGTGTATGAATTGTGTCTATTCAGTTATTAGGTTTTGTGCTGATTTCTTTATGGTTGTGAATGTCTTATCACATGAGGATGATTCTTCCTTCTTGAAGAAGTGAAATCTTGCTCCAGATTTCAGTGTTGAAAAACACCTATGCTGTATAGTTGTCTAACATTAATTCTTATCTTTGAGTTTGCTTTAATTTTGAATGTTTAAAATTCAAATTAATCTGCTGCCTAATGGGGAACTAGCAAATCAATCAAAAAAACAATCGTTCATCTCCGTTTGTTCAAATGCCACCTTTTCCCCAGTATGCCCCGCTAGCTCATTCTCTCATATGACTATCAAGAGGTCTCACATTATGATGAAGGCACATATCCTGAGATTGTTTGACCTCCATCTCATATTTCTTGTTCCCATTGGACAAATTGTCAAAGCTAGGTCTGGAAGATTTTTATTTTGTTTTTTGTCTTAACAGCTGTGACACTGTCCATCAAAATACAAAATTATTTTCCTAAAATAGAGTTCCAGGAACAGCTCAGATCTGTCACAAAATAAGCAAATCTGCTATCAGTACAGCATCATAGAATACCAGGTTGGAAGGGACCTCAAGGACCATTACCCACCACACGGATCACTTCTGTAGATGGTAAAACATCAGTTTCTCTAGGGGGAAGCTGTGGGAGAGACCTTGGAGAAATCCAGGTAGACAATGTCCACCACTTGCCCCACATCAACCAAGCAGGTAGTATCGATCTGTAGGGGCCAAGCTCCTGTAATATTTCACATACCAGCTCTTTCTTCACAGGGTCTGCGTTTGCATCAACCTGGATTTTTGTTCCCAGTACCTGTGGCTCAATACTTCTGACAAAGACAGAGGTGAAGGAAATGCTGAAAACCCCTGTCTTTTCAGTATTGTTGGTGACTAATTCACCTCTCCTGCTTAACAGCAGACCAATATTTTCCTTCTGTTTCTGTTTGTTGTTTACACCCCAAAGAACCTTTTCTTGAAGTTTTTGACATCTCTGGCCAATTTCAATTTGAACTGAGCTTTTGCTTTTCTAACTGCACCTCTGCACTCTTTTTTAATTGCACCTGGCGACGCCCTTGTAGTTCACAACAGGTATTCATCCACTTTTCCATTTCTGGAACTCTTCTCTTGATTTTGAGCAGTTAAGCCAGCGGGGTCTCTTGCTCTGCCTGCTTCCCTTACCTTTAAAGGGGATGAACTGTTTTTGTGCTTCCAAAGCATTCTTGAAAATCTCTCAGCACTTGCTAGCTCCTTTACCCTGCACAGAAGCCTGACAGAGAATCCCTCCTGATTGACTGAGTTCTGAGTGAGCTAAAGTTTGCTCTTCTAAAATCTAAAACCTTTATCTTAGCACTACCCTTCAGTGTGCTCAGCCAGATCCCAAACTCCACAATATTGTGATCACTGCAGCCAAGGCTATCACTAACCAAGATATTACAAGGCAGGTTTTCTTCCTTTATAAGAACCTCTTCTAGAAAAAAGAGAACATCTTTTTCATTTTGTGAACTGCAACTGCACATCTTCTTATGTTTAATCTTTTTTCATGAACATTTTTGCAGGTTTGTTCAAAATAATTTACCATTTCATATTAGATCTATAGATCAAGCACAGTGAATTAATTGCTTTATTTAAAATTTAACAGGCATTGATTTCTTTTAATACCCTGTGAAGATCATTTTCCTTATGACTGAAGGCTGTAATGCTGATGTTCATATTTCATCATTCAAAATGTAGTTATCTACAAACATGTTCAAAGGTTATTTAAGCTAATATATTTCCTGTCAGAATCCCAAAGGTTGATACACTTTTAAAAGCACAAATTTCATTAAATTTCATTATGAGCTTTGAAGTGTTTCCTTGAGTAATGTAGAAGACTTCAATCCAGAAAGAAGCTGGCATGCTAAATTTAAGGAAAATGCTTTGGGAGCAAAGGAAATATTTTGTTACATAAAAATACTTTAACATATGAATTTTTAGATAAAAGTTCCCTCAAAGCAGTTCACAAGACAGAATATATAAACATCCCATTTAACATTTGGCTGTGTTGTATCTGATATCCTGGATTCCTACAGGATCAGAGGATGAGGAATTATCTCAGGACATATGGAAATTAACATGTCTTCAGATCCATATGGGAAACATCTCGAAGAGCAAATCAGATTTATAGGCTGATGTTACTTCTGTGTAAAAAGAAAATCCTTTCTACAGGAATTGTCCCTGTCCTGGGTGTTTCCAAAGTTTTATGTATACTTGGGTAAGTTTTCCTGTGTTACTGCTCATTCATCAGGCTTTAATACTGATTATAGGTTTTCTATTGACTAGTTTTCTTCAGAATTACTTGGGCTGGTTTGAATTTTTTGTGAAATTTCTCTTCAAAGCATGTAATTTGTTCTTCCTTCCCCTGCAGTATCTTTGGAAAATTTTATCATGTAGAATAAAACTGTTTACCTAGCTCAAATCAACAACAGATTAAGGGCAGAGAATATAGAAGTGACTGAGGAAGATTCCCTATGTCTCTCATTAAAGGTTATCCTAACCACATTAAGGCTCATTTTGTAAACACATACATATGTGCATATGCAAACCTGCCAACACTGAGCTGCTTCGTAGACTCTCTGTGTCCTTGCAGGTGAGTTTACATGTACAGATAAGCTTGGCACCACAAACCATCAGGAGCTGTGAGCAAGCAGAGCTGCTGTCTGAGCTCTCAAGAGAAGAGCTTCACACCTCTTCCTGGCAACTCAAACACCTGCAAGGGAGCTGGTAATACCTGAGGGGAGGTTTCATAGTCCGTGAACCTCAGATAATGTCCTTCGTTCAGGAGCAGGCAAACACACATAGTGCAGTGTTTGCTTATGCCAATGCAGGTATGTATGCACAGGAACCCTTTTTTTTTTTGTGAATGTACAAAGACCAACCAGATCGAGGGATTTATGTTTCCAAGAAAAATATCCAAACCTGTCTCAGAGAAGTGGTTAGACTAATGAGCTATGTTCCGTTCTTAGTCACTGTGGTTTGACATCTCTACAGCACTTGATTAGAAGTCCATGTTAAAAGCAAATTTACTTGTAAATCAGCCATGCATACAGCTCTAAGGAAAATAGAGATTTAAAAAAAATAATTCCAAGAAATAACAAAATTCTCAATATGGAATAGAAGGGAGAAAAAAAGACTTCCAAAAAGTCTTTCAAAATCTCCAAGATGTTTGGCATGAAACTATTTACAACCCTCAACCTTGAATTGCAATAATTTAGCATCTCAATCCCAGTGCAAAATTTACCTTTTCTCTCCAGTTTAAGGGACTAACTTACTGCTGAAAAAATAAACTGTAAAATCTAATGACAAATATATCTGGGATACAAAACTGAAGTATCACATTTTGCAATAAAAAAAGTCCCGCTGACATTTGACCAGTTGAGGAAATGTCATCCATTGAGTAGCATTTAGCATGTTGACTTTTTCTGCCTTTAAAGCAAAGCAAACAAAACCATCAGCTAAGAAAAAAATAATTTCCATATGATTCAGTCATGGTGTCAATCTCATGAATGAAACTGGCTTGGTGTCTGTCAAGCAGCACTGGCAGCAGGAAGCTGTAGGATGGCATTACTCAGGCAACCTTAGGAGGCATCCTTCAGCCTGAAAAAAGCAACAGTCTTTATTATTGTACCTATATATATTTAAGATGAAAGCGTGACAATTGTCAGCTTGCATGGGGACTAGTGATGTTACTGGAGAGGACTGGAGGAGGCATGGAGCTATGGCAGGGACTGCTTTTCCACTGTGTTCTGCTCTAGCACAGCCATCTGACTAAGAACAAAAGTTGTCAGCTTCACTTGCTGATAAACTCATCTTTGTATCTCAGTACTCAGACAGGGAAAGGAAGGTGGAGGGAGTAAATCTCTTGGCTACCGGTCATGCTGTTAGTTGTGCTATCTGCTTCAAGCTGAAGAAACAGCTACTCTATCCACCCAAAACGTTGGTGTGTTCCAGAAATAACAAAAGTAGCAAATTCACCCTTTATAATAGGATTTCTTTTATACTGTCAGCACTTGTAAAGCCAGTTTCAAATGCTAACGAAGTTTTATTTTGCCTCACTTGCAGTAACGGAGAAAGCAATGCTGCAGTGCACCAGTCTGGCACTTCTCACCGCTCTCAGCTTTAAGTAACGCTTGATACCCAAAAGAAAAAAATGCTTAGAGGTTTTTTGTATCCTAACACACTCTTGTTGCTTTTGCTACATGTCAGGAAGTGATGCGTAGTGCTGAGACTACATCTTTATCGCTTGGGGCAGCATAGACCCTAAAGCTTGTCTAAAACTAACTTGTGCCTGCCCTGTGCCTCCCTCCCAGCACCCCCCATTCAAGCAAAGCCTCAGGACACCTCTGGCAGAGCTAGACATGCCCAAATGCATTGCTGCACCCACCCTGCTGCTGGGCAGCAGCAACTCATCTGCCTGGTGCCAGCTGTAGCACTGCCTGCTTGGCCTTACTGCAGTCACAGCTGTCTACAGAGAGAAGCTTAACATCAGCATGGCCATGGCCTGTCTGACTGCTGAGTCAGGAACACAAAGGAGGAAAACTCATCTGATGCAAGCTCTGTTTAACGCAGTGAATGCAGCTGTGTGGCACCCAGTTAAATATGCGTGACAGGGCTTGCTGGGCTGTACAAATGTTACTACTGTAAAAACACAGCAGTTACACAGGATGCCTTGCAGCCTGCTGTTGCTCATGGCTACCCTGAGTTACGCTACTCCCTTAGCAACAATAGAGGCATATATGAGAAAAGACTCAACCACCTGTGGATATTTGCAAGTTCATTGAGGAGAAAAAAAATTAAATGCTTCTGCTTTGCTTTATTCCTTGTGACATGTGCATCACATTACATCTGGATGTGTCAAAATGTATTATGTCACGTGATGCTCTGTAACCTAGTGGCACTGAATGTACGTGTCAGGCTGCAGAAGTAGCTTACTCAGGACAGACTTCAAGTGAACAAAACAGAAAAATTTAATAACAGTTCCAAGGCAGGGAACCCAGCAGAATTTGCTCTCTTGTCTATGGAAGCATGTCAGCTGGGACATCTCTGCTCATAGAAACGGGTCCTTAGCAAAACCAACAACTATTTTGCCTCACTTGTATCTAATCTCTACAAAGTGACAAACTGAAGTTTATTAAGCATATGAGGGGAAAACAAAACCACAATCAAACAGAAGTAATCCTCTGTTCATTCAAAAGATTTGAGATATTTGAGTCTTTCTACAGCAAACTGCTCATCTGGCTGCATTACACGCATGTATGAATGCATGTTTCCACAGAAGGAACTGCTCTTTCCTACTTCTGCTACAGCAATGTTAAATTGAGGCCATCAAATATGCAGCGTTAATATGCTAACTTTTAATTTCACTCACTTTATTTTGACTTTAAAGCTTGCATTTGAAACACAACGTGGTGCTTGTTTTTCAACATTTTGAAGAGAAAAAGAAAGATGAATCTTAAAAATATTTAAAGGATCCCAGTTAATCCTATTTCACTGAGATAACTGGATATGGGAATAACCAAAGCTGTTGCAAAAGGCGGAATTAAATGGTGGAAGTAAACAGTAATATACTGTGGCTGGCTATACTTGTGACTGTCAGTGATAAAAACACACCCTCATTTTGAAAGAAAGCCCAGTATATCTTGTATGTCATGTATATACCTGAAATGGGAAGGAACTCTTAAAATAGATGATGTGAGGTTTTTTCCTCCACTCGCAGCTTTATTTTGCTAAGCTTCAAGCTGCAAAGACACTTCCGTGTGTTTATGCTGGAAACTTCCCAGGTTCCTGCACACAATCAGCTCAGCCCTGTGGGCTTGCCATTCAGAGTAGCAAAGGACACCCCAATGCCACAGAAAGGTCTTTTACAGCCCTGTAATGAAACTCTCATAGTAGTAATGATGTTACAATCAGAAATGATAGTCTCCTAATTCAGGAGAAGCAGGGTTTGTTTGCAGGCAGAGCCAGTATCGTCTACTACACCAGTCAAAAATATCAAGTGAAAACTGACCTGTGTTCAAGCACACAAGCATGGGGTTAAAATGAACCAAAAGAAGGGTTCATGTGCCTTCTTTTTTTTTTTTTTTTCCCATTTTTATACAGTTTTCACAATTATTTCAGGTGTTCTCATAAGATGTTAAACTTTCCAATAAAAATCAAGGTAAAGCACATACTCCAGTGATTTGAAAAACAACAAAACCTGGTTAATTAACTTTCCTTTTCAACCAGGCTCTTTTCAGCTCTGCCAACAGGCACATCACAGAAAGGCTCTACTTTTTAAAGTTGTGGATGAAACAGCCATTTTTAACTCTCTAACAAAAGCAACTCTTGCTGTCCTTGATGTGGAAATGGAAGAGAAGGTATTCCTTTCAGTCCAAAACAAATGTTCCCTTCCACTTGTAGCTAAACATCAAGGGGCTTCCCCTGAAATACGATTTTTTTCTCTGTCTCCATGCAAGTGGAAATAGCATTTGTAGCATGTCACTGGATGTGTTGTGTTGGACTGTTTGTCACCAAGTTTGTGCAAATCAGAATATATAGGTTCTCACTGAATTCTAACTAGTATTGATTTAGTTTTCATAATGTGAAGATATAGAAACAAAGCTGCACAAACTCATAAATTTCTTTTATTCTATTTCTCTGATGATCTTTAAAGAAAATACAGAAGAATATGTGGTTCTGCTTCTCCTTTTCCTGCCTTTAGCACCAAGAAGTTGCAATACAATAGTGATAGTTTTATGTGTGCTTGTGATAAACAGCTAGCGGTAGGTTGCGGTCAAGGAAGTGGTTTTCTGTTCCACTTAGCAGCAGGTACAAGTGGTGCTGCTTGAATCAGGCATAGAATTTCTATAATACTAAAAATGAGAAGTCAAAGTAAGTTCAGAAGCAAGTAACAATAGTTAACCTTTTACACTGTGAGGCATTTACATGGTTCTAGCCGAGTGAAGCAAGGACAGAAACGTTATTTGCTTGCAGCAATTGCCACCAAAAGCTGTTTCATTTGCAGAACTTAACCATCTTTGGGTTGCTTATTCCTTTCCCATCCTCAGCATTACCAAGTCCTCAGTCTGTGCAAGTACAGAACTTGACCAGAAAAAATTCACACATATATTTCCCAGCATTTAGCCCCTGCTCATCAATATATACATATTATCTTTCAACAGGATTCAGCCCCAGTATTTTACTACTTCAAGACTGTCCCAGTTTGGCTATGTTGTGCTTATTTGCACCTCTAACAGGGCACAGTAAAGCTGTAATTTGCACCTTTTGAGGGACGAAATTCAGAGGCAAAAAGAGAAAGGTGTTACTGTTCAAAAGCTGTCAAAACAGAAACTTAATCAGGGAAATCCATATGAAAGGGAATGTGGGACAGTATGTGATGACAGCCTCTTGTTACAGAGCCCATGCACAGCATGGGTCTTTCTGGATCACACTTCTGACGCAGCTGAGACACACACTCTGATTTCCAGGTGTCTGAGCTAGGTAAAGCATTCTCTTCATCATTCCAAGTCCTCAGTAATGTGATCAAATCTATCATTCCTTTTGTTACCTCCTTTTGTGTTTGCTTTGCCCTGCAGTAATTTGCTAACTGCAAAGCAGGCAAGTGCTTTAAAAACATACAAGCCTGCTGCAAGTTAAGTCATACTTTTCAGGCGTGCTGGTAGTGAATCATGCTGACAGATTGGCTCTGTTTACCTCAAACAAACTGTCAGAAATGTTCAGCACCAGAACCAAAGCATGGAAAGGTTGTTTCATGGAAAGCGTGTTTCAAATACACATGCAGATCAGATCATAGCCCAGTGCATCATAGTTTGCATGTTTCATAAACGTATCACATGTACGTTTGCATGTAACTATCCTAACATGCTGCTTACAAAGATATTCGGTATCTCTACAAACGAAAGCAAGTTACTCATGTAACTAATGGGGCAGCAGTGGATTTTCTCTCACTCATTATGCCCAGCAAGCCTGGGCGCTGCTGAGCTGCAAACACGGTTGCAGTACCCCCAGTGCTCTGTCCCTGTGATTCATACAAGGCTTCCGATGTTCTTGTGCTCCTCTGTATGTGCTGGTACTCCAGATGGACCGTGGGAGCACGTGGCAGCTAGGAGCACAAACAGCATAGTCTGCTCAAGTGGCCACAGCACTCGTTTGCCACAGACACGAAGCAGCATTAAAATGTGTTTGCTTTACATTGTCTGGGAATTTCTCCCTCCATAGGGGGCTGTATATAACAGTCTTCTTTCTCTGCTTCAGCTTCACAGATTTGGTTCTAAAGTAAGTTTTCTTAGCAATTTCAGAAACATTTTTAAAATTAGTTTCTTGAAGAGACACATTCCCTTGACATGATCATGTTTCCAAAGTCATAAACACACGCACATATAGCCATGTCTTCTGATAACAGCCCTTACCTACCTGCCACAGAGACCCCTCTGTGTGTGGCTGTAGGCTGGGAACCCAAGGTGACATTCTTTAAAAAACCCTTAGATTGGATGATTTCATTTCCAGTGATCTTGAAAGAAATTCCTTCTTTGTTTTAATGAGCCGTTAAAATAATCAACTTCCCTGCGCAAGATTCAGAAGTAAGAATAAAATGATACAAATCCTGGTTGAAATTTAGAATTGCGAAGTTCAATATTGTAAAATCTGGGGAACTAAATATTTCGTATTAAACAAATTGCCCACAGCCTTGCTCGATTTTTAAATGTAAACCAAGTGAGACAATCTGTTAGAAAAGAGGGAGTGGCAGGGGGTTGTTTCGTTTTTCACTTCTCCTTGAGTTGGTTGTTTTGTGTGCTTTCTACCTGTGAAACCACCACAAAACTTCCCCCCCCATGGCTGTGAGGCATCATTTCTACTTTCCCTGAGCAGAGCCAACCCACGATATTCCAGATCTGCACTTACCCAAAGGTGCTGGCAAGCAAGGTTTCTCATAAGAAATAGCTGCAAATCAGTAGCTCAGAACCAGGAAGCGTCCTGGTGAGACAGGCAGCCTTTTCATGTGTACAGGAATTCAATTAAGATTGACCTGGAAACCCATCAACATTACTGTGATAGGTGAGTTAGGTGAGAACGGCTTTGCTAGGGCTGTACTCTGCTACACGAACTGGCTTCAAGCTGCAGCTCCTGTCCCATCAGCAGCTCTGCACGCTCCCCAGGAAACAGCAGCTTTTTTGCATCCAGCACTACTGAACGTGGCAGTGAGGCACTTGGAAGGGTGCTGTGGCTAGACATCGGATGGATGTGATGCTCACACCTATCTTGTGTTTATGACCCAGGACAGGCTTGCAAACTGGCATCTGGCCTCACTACGCAATAATTAAGTAAAAGTTAAATCCCTCAATCTATTTTACTGCTAGTGAAAAACTGATGTGTTTATATAAGGGAAAGAAAAAAACGTGGTGACCAGTTCTTTCCTGCAAGGTGAACAGAGCTCCTAACTTCTTAGTGTGTAATTTTAGAACCATTGTCATGTTTATGAAAGGGACTGAGAAGACCCCTGCGCTCTTACTACTTTTTTTGCACTTGACTTTCTTTGTACTAGTTTTGTTTCAGTATTACTTTTTTAATCTCCAGCCGTCACCATGTTAAGCCAATACTTGCAGAGTGAAAGAGGAAATGGCAAGCTGTTCTGGCCAAAACACCTGCAGTACTCTGGCTGCTGGCAGCTTCGTTTCCTTACTTTTATGATTACCTGTTACTTAGGGGGAGGCTAGCCTTTGTAGAGGACAAGAAGGGGAGGGTCAAGAGAGATTCTTGTGGGGCTTTCAGATCATTTTGCAACTGTTGTTTTAAAAGGATCAAAGACCTGCACAGATCCATCAGAAAGAGAAATACACATGAACACAAAAGCTGCCTGAAAGATTTCTTTACATAAACATTTCTTTCTCTCTGTTTTCAAAGCATTTACCAACAGCATTTTAGTCTAGTAAATATGGCGGATAGATAGAAATTTTTCTATCTTTATACAGCTTTGCACCTTCATAAATCTGGAGATGACGTGCCACTTTCCAACTCCAAATGAAAACGTCTGTTTCCTCTTGAACAGCATTATCTCTATCTATAGCACAGGCTACAGGAATGGGGGAAAGTGAGCTAATTAAGATGTTATTGCTGTATAATACTAACGCAAACTGCAGATACATTAAAAATATTCCATTCACAGTATTTTGCATGTTATATAAAGTCCTGGGAATGAATCGTCCTCAGATGAGTGGCATTTTTAAATGACAAGTCAAAATGAAAAATGTTTCCAATGCCATTCACTTAGTTCTGTGAAACAGACCCTGCTCAGGCTTCAGCCTTGGGCTCAGCATTTAAGTGACTGAATCTGTCAATCACCAAAGGGCCATGGGCTCTTTCTTGTCTCCTTGGGTTTGTTGACTGCAGCTTCTCAAGTCCACAGCGCCATGATGCTCCACCTACACAAACAGATGTACAAAACCATTTCAAGTAGTAAGATAATCTGAACTGTGTTTTTGAAATAAACATGGCTTTTTCATACTGGGTGAGGACAAAATGGTCAAGGAACATTTTTAATGTCATTACAAGTGTATTTATTTAATTGTTCCTTCCCAGTTTTCTTTTTTCTTACTGAAACCATTTTTGTTCAGTTCCTGGTCAAACTACTAAAACTCAGCCCAGAGTGGGCCATCTTTTACATCACCAGGGAAGGCACAAGCAAAACAAAAGGCTTCACAACCAAAAGGTTTAGTGTGAGATACATATGTCAACATCTGCCTTCCCAGCTCTCTCTCTTTGTAATATCTAGTATCTAGCAGTTTCAGTGTAATCTTTCAAATCTTGATGATGCTGTGGGGTGTCAAAAGCTGTTTGTAAAAATGAAAGATATTCTGAGTCATCAGTCTCTTTTCCCAATAATAGACCTGGTGTAAGCTCTGGGTCTGTCTGACCCCTGGTTTATCAGGTTTTCTGTCATATGAGACACAGGAGATGAAAAGATTATGATTTGTTTACATATGTTACCTACTTCACTGAAATTGCTTGTGTTTCAGACACAAACAAACTTTCCTGCAAGTAGCCGAAGGTGGCACATGGCAAATTTCTGTTCATTTACTCATTCTAGAACTGTCATTTTTCATGTGTTCTGTAAACCCCTCTCTCCCTCTCTCATATTACCACCACCACCTTTATAAAGTAGCATTCTGCTTTCCTGTGTTGCTATGACAACATTTACACTTCCTTTTGAAAACAAAATATATGGCTTCCTTCTATATTTTAGTGAGTGTGTTCTTGTGTTGGGGGGACACACAGGGGAATGAAGGCAATTGCAGATAAAGATTTAAGCAGCAGGTTGCAACTTTATTTCTCAATGTAAAGGGCATTTAAGTGGGTCTAGCAAAGATTTACCTATGACATAATTCTTCAGTGTACCCCTAAGACACATTCATTTGGTTTAGTCTTCTGAATCTTCCTCCTCAGTGAAAATCAAACGAGAAACAGTGAAAACTTCAGACCTGCCTCTCTCTGCTGCCTCCTCCTGTGCAGGCAGAAAGACCATCAGCAAAATTCACAGTGGCCTTTACTTCAAGGACTTGTCAACTAATTCCAGAGAGGAAGAGGAGCTAAAAGGAACTGAAGGTTAAAAAAAGAATGCAAGGTACTTTTTAAATTAATCAGGAGGCAGAAACCAAGAGAAAAAGCCCTTTCCTTTGCCTTCCTGCTGCTCAGAGAAAGGCCTTTGTGAATGCAGTGTATTGCCCTGCAAAATGTAGGAACTAATGCTTGGACCTGATAAGAGTGACGGTTATATGGGCAGAGAGGAGTGCTGTGCTCCAGTTCCCAACAGAATCCTCGGTGCCACTATCTTGCCAATGAGTTTCCACATTATGAACAGACCAACTGAACTCTGCCTCTCCACGGGTCTAGAAGTTGGCTGGCAGCTAATCTACAGCAGAGGTAAACAAAAATTCTGCTCCAAACCCAAAACCTCTGCAAGAGGTTTTGAAACAGTTGAGTCTTTATTAGAAATGCCAGAAGCTAAAGAACATCTCCCTTAACCAAGTGCCAGGCTCTCCTATATAGCCGCAGGACCTGAGTCAGATAAGTTTTACAGGCTGCAGCACTCCCTATTTGGAACATAAAAACAGATGGAGACATCACATTCCCTCAAAGAAACAGAGATCAGTTTGCTTAGCTGATGCTTATTTCAGGTCTCTCTAAAATCCTACAGGAGAAGATATGCAGCAGATATATCTCTGTACTTTCGGCACCTTTAGCAGTCTGAATGGCCTCTTCTTGCTCAGGCTGTAGGAACATTGCCCTTTTTTTTTAAGAGAGCATACCTCTGCTACATGCTGCTAAAGGAAAAGATTGTGCTTGCTGAGCGTGAGAAAATGCTGAACTCTGGACACTGCTGACAAGATGCTAAACCGTATCAACAGACTATGGAACAAATACATTTGCAAACAAAATGTGTTACATTAAATAGATTGTTAATATGTTCCTCAGTGTGTAATGGTTTCAGCTTGAGCAGGTTTAGAAAACTCACTGCAGTCAGAACTAACTGCTATGAGAAGCATGAAACTCCGATACTAATCTAGCTTGTATGAGCATGCCATGAACTCAGGGGCAACCACGAGGGCCTCCCTTGCTCCAGCACTGAACCCTGTACTGTCCAGTAATTCCCTGTCACACCCTCTTTCAGAGCTGTCCCTCAACAAAATGCAATCCATGCAGACTTTAGAAGGCAGATAAATACGCTGAAAATTATCAGAGTAGAACAAACATGATTTAGCATGCTCAGAGGCCAAATCAAGTTTGCACAACACTGGCAACCGTTCCACTTTTGACAGAGGCTGGATATCAGCAACGTCTCTTCATCACCCATCTCCAACCGGGGAGAAGCAACTTAGCAAAATAAGAAACCGAAGACGGCTACAGCTGTCTTGGAGGGAAACTGATGATCATCATCCACAAACCCTGTAGTCTAAATCACAGCTCCACTTCCCAGTACCAATTTGATCACCCTGTTCTATTCTATCAATAGCAGCTACTGCTCTCTAGATCTGCTTTGTGGTATCCAAATTGTAAGCACTGTCAGCTTCTTAATGTTTGATGTGGGGGGGAGGTTATCTAAAGATGCACATCAGAACTGAATCAATAACTAGTCCTCAACCATGAAGCACAAGGATCTGAAGAACTTGGCTTCACTACAGATTTACAGGGCTTAAATCAATTTTCCTGATCATGTTTCTGAAAACTGGGGAGTTACAAAGACATTACTGGAAGAGGCGAGTTTTGGCACACATTGTTGGCATATACTGAATAAATAATGGAAAGAGTTGTTCCTATGTAATATGAGAACTCAAGGGAAAAGGCAGGTGGAGTAGGAGTCTCCCAGTTTCCAGACCTGTAGTCTTTTAGAAGGCTGTTTCCCCAGGCTGCCATTGCTGTCCTCCCTTGGGGAGCAGAGGGCAGCTCTGGGCAGGATGTGTTAGGTGCAGTCCCACATGCACAGCAGCAGGAGCACCTCCCTGGTGCCCACACAGCAGTGGAGACAAGGCACAGATTAATCCCACTGCACCTCAGTTTCTCTCCTTCTTTTCCAACAGTCTTTTATGTCTCTGCACAGATTGACTGTGGCACATTCATATCCAGCAGCGTTCCTCTACAGCAGGGGATTCTTTGTTGTGGATTTATGGCTGGCTTATGTCCCTCTTTAAGATACCTCATAGGACAAAGCAGCTGTAACACATGGTCCTCACAGCACTCTCGCACTGGAAGCAGGCGTGAGCAGTGGGCAGTAGTCTCATCCAGTCTCTGTTATGTTTTGTCACAACAAACCCCTCTAATGTGGTAAGAGAATTTAGGCAACACCTTTTACCCTGAGGTATGTAGTTTTAAAGCTTGTATTTCAGCTGAGCAGGGTAAGAAAAATAGGAAATGAAATACTCATATCTTCTGAAAGCATATTTTCAAAATTTGAGCTGTATGCACAGTTTTGGCTTGTGTTACATCATTTCCATTTAAAACTCTGTTTTAAACATACACCAAATAAGTATGCAACAGCCAAAATGCTTTATTTTTCTTTTCTTTTTTTTTTTTTTTTTTTGTCTGCTCAGTGGTATTAACATGGGTATGCAAATAAGGTTATATTCATTTGCCCATGGTGCTTTTTCTCAGCTCATTTTTCTTTCCCAAGAGAGCAGTCTCAGAATCTTAAGTTTCCTAAATCAAATGTTAATAAAAACAGACTTCAAGCTAGGGACAGTGAGGATGACTAGTTCATGCTAACTTCCAAAATCAGAAGTGCTAGCTGCGGTGCTGCCCTGTGGCCACATACCACCCTGGGTATATTCCTAAAAGCTTGAATGATCTGTGCTTGTAGCTTCTATCAAGCACATATAATAAAACATTGCTTTTGTTCTGATGGGTGCAAAACAGTCTAGAGACACGCACATGGCTGCAGAGGTTATAGTGGGTGAATGCCTAACCCACTGAGTGTGGTTTGGTTGCTGTTCTGTTTTTATTACTGATTTGGCTGCTTTGTTTTGCTTTTAAGACCCCAACAATGAAACTTCATTCACCAGCCACAGAAAACAGACCATAGCCTAACATCTTCTGTGACGAGCTGTCTCAATTTTCAGTCTTAATTTTCTTTCCTAGAATTTTTACTTCATTGGTGTAGTGTATGACATGCTAACTAATTTCTCTCCATCATTAGGCTGTAGTCCTGCTCTTATTTATGCACATAATTAACTTTGTTATCACAAGGAATCTGAAATGAAGGTGGTAAAGCAGTAAATGTGTGTACATGCATAGTGTGCTGGAGATCTGAATCTCCTCAAGTGCATGTTGACTCAGACAGCTATCATGTCCTTAAATCTTGCTCTGTCAACCTATATATTTTGCCTAGGTTAGTCTCCTTTCCAAAAACAATCCATCCAGATCATTAATTGTGTAGTCATTTTTCCCTGGTAAATACGCAGTCTCTTAATTTAATTAAGGCCCTCAATATAAGCATGATATTCCAGGTCTGATTTCTTCACATCTGTCCATTATCATGTAAGACTCATTCACACAGTTTGACACAACCATTAATGTACATCCATGTTCAGAAAGATAAAGCTCCCAACTGGAAATGCTCCTGGGGGTGAACAGCATATGTTCCATTTTATGACACTGGAATGGATGTTCATTGCTCAAAATTTTACACACTTTTTTATAACGCACAAAATATATTAAATGAGACAGAAAGAGTATAAGAAGATTTGGTAGAGCATTATCTATCAAGAGGAATCAGGCAAGTCTAAAGGAGCAGTGTTATTTACAATGCTCTAAACTGGAATTCATAATTTAATGTAACTCAAAGCCTTTATCTCAAGAAAGAGCACTAGATTTTTGTGGTGTTTTCCTTATGCCAAAGAAAAAGTGTAAGGAATAAATAAATAAATTGGAAGCGCAAGAATGTTAAGTAACAGCAGGGCAATCACTTCCACTTTGAGCACATGCAGAATTGAATACATAAATAAAAACTTATTTAATCCTCATTCACACACACTCCTAATGTCTTTAATGCCTTTCTCAAATACAGATGATGACACTGATGTCCAACAAAATCCAGTCTCTCTACAAAGTGCAGTGCAGAGCTGACAGCAATCCCTAGGATTCAGCTATTTGCATCGAACAAGAGCAAAAAACAAGTTGCATGAGCTCTCTCCACTGCTGAAGCCCCTGCAAGAAGTAACAGGTAGGAAGTCTTAGAGGAAATACGCAGTGCTGTCTTTTTAATCGTGATTTTTCCACACATTGTTAAGACATTTAAGTGCTGTACTTGCTTTTTAAGACGGCCTCATCTTGATAATCAATGTAGCCAGTCTAGTGAAGTGCCACTTTCCTGCTGTGAGAAAGCACAATTCTTACTGCCACAGCCCCCTGCTGACATGTTTTACAACATTCAAGCAGGAAACTGTTAAACCTTACTTCTCTTTTTTTCCCCCTCTGTGCATACAGAAAACTTCTTTCCTGCTGGTTTCTCACTTGAATTAAGAGCCGTTAAGATGTGCCCTGGCTTTTACCCTGAGCACTGCCCTAATTTTAACCTTCTGCAACGGTTATCTTAATTTTACTCAGATTCTTTTAAAACTGACTGATTCAGCAAGAGAAACTGTGAAAGTGTCTGGTAAAAAAATAGATTTCCAATAAGCATGGTGAAAAGGTCACCTACATCAAGTTTTCTTCAGAGGTGGGTGGAAAGCAGCTTCAGTGCACTCACTTGTAAAGCACATTGGGTGAGTTCAGGGCATTCCCCTTTCTGTAAAGGATGCAAAAAACAAAGAGGCTAGATTTGGAAATCTGTGTCTGCAACACCAGGCACGTGTTTTCATGCCATAAACACTACTTCTCACCAGCAGTACTTTTAAAGAACGAAGGGAAAAAGTAAAGGGTCTGATAGCTCCAGCAAGCTGAATAAGCACCATTAATAGATGTTGAAGTTTACAACTGGGAAGCTGTTATAGGTGCAAGTTTTATGAGTTTTAAACTTTACTTTGACATACTGACTGAAGCTAAAGCCGGAGGCTTTTATGCCATTACAAGAGGCTCTGCCAGTGAGCACTGTAACCTAATTAGTTTTGATGCAGCAAATCAGCAAAGCCACTACTGGTTATGACCTCTGCCAAGAGCATGAGAGAGCCAGACAAATGAAGCCTAAGATGTTATTAGTTGTTGCCTTGCAAAGTTCCAGATAAAATATGACAGGATGTTGCTGCTTGACTTCGGCATCCGTTCTCCAGATGGCACTCAGCACTGGCTTGTAGCGAGGCTCGCAGGGAGGCTGCCACATTGTCTCTGTCAAAACGAAAGTTTTCCAATTACGAAGAGATAATTCGAAGAGATGCAAACTTAATCTCCTGAACGAAAGGTTGCAAGCTGTGTAATAGCAGTGAAGGGGGGAGATTTTGCATAGTTCACTTGCTTTAAATACTGCTGTTCAGGAAACCTTTATTATCCTGCCCAGAAAAACAAAGCCATCGGATGCACTTGACTCCGTGTGTTAGGGCAGCTGTGGCTGGACACAGCCACACCACAGCCACTCCTGTGGAATTAGTGCATCTGATCCTCCTGCTGGGCTGCTGGTCTACATCAGGAGCAGATGCCCCAGAGATAAAATGCTGTAAAACGAATCAAATAAGAAAATTAAGAACTTTTGAACTAACTGAGAGTTATTTGCTTACCTTTATTGAGTGGCAGACCAGGTGACTTCTGCCAGTTTGGTTGAGGGAAATAATGTCATTTTTATATCAAATTTTTATTAAATCGTTAGTGGAAAAAAGAAATGGAATGTCATGCAATTCATGAGCCTACAGGAGTTGACACTGATGTTATGAAGTATTATCTTCATATTTCTAGTGCTGTACAGGGCACATTGAAGTTACCCAGTTACCACAGTGACAGAACGACAGGGTAATGGCCTGACAACCAGCAGAAACAGAATCACACCTAAAGATCATTTTGAGCTCCTGGGAAGCATCAGGAGTTGTAGAAAGGATAGAAAAATAAACTATCCTCCACTTGACTCACGTACATAAAGAACTGTTGAATTAATGTACCACATCCAATTTTAAAAGCTCTTGGTAGTACAGCTTTTATATATTACTCAGTGTTAAGACTGTGCTTTTCAGGGTATGAGTGTCCTCTTCCATCTGACACTCTTCTGATGTCTGAAAGCAACATGTTTCAGGAACGTTATCTGAAATACTTCAACTCAAGAACTCCCCTTTAAGCATAAATAAAAACCTTCCCCCTGAGAAAGTGGTCCAACACTGGCACAGGTTGCCATCCCTGGATATACACAAAGCTGGACGAGGCAGACAGTGAGCATCCAGCTCCAGCTGACCCAGCTCCAGAGGTCCCTTCCAGCTCCAACGGTTTGGTGTGTCCGTAAGTCTATTCAAATTATCATCTACTATAAAAATTATTATCCATCCATAAAACGATTTTAAAAGAAAGACAGAATTAATTTAAAAAGAAAGGCATGTTCTCTCTCTGATTACAGGGATGCACTTTTAACACCTAGGGATATATGTAAATACAGACAAGCAATATCCAAACACGAAGCAGCAGGATTATTATCAATTCCCTGATTTCCAGCTAAACCCAAACTACCCGGTCAGTGCGCCCAGCACAGCAAGGGAGTGATTTCTGACGGTGCACAGGTGAGCGCCACAGCGTCCACGCATGGCTCTGGCCACCTGCATCTCCCCTGTGCGTCCTCCGGCTGTCCGGCTCCGGCCCCGCTCCCCCCTACCTCCGCCGAGAGCGCGGCGCCGCGGCAGCCCCACCTAGCGGGCGCCTGTCGTTAGTAACCTGAACGGGTTAAAATACCCCCCGAAACCGTGTCCGCATAGGAGCGCCCGGCTTGTGCTCGCCCGCATCTCACCGCACCCCGCGACCCTGTTTCTATTGCAGACCTCTACTCAGCACTTCCATATCGCCGCCTGCCTGGGTGCTCTGGGAGCAGCCCGCTGCCTGGTGCCCATGACAGGGTCACCAGGACGGCCTTCCTGGCTTTTTCTTCTTTCTGGCTTTGAAAAGGGCTAGTGATACTGGAGCTGCGTGAGGTGGGGGCAGGAAGGGGGACCTACGCATGGCTAAGTGGAGTTACAGTTTTCCTTTTGGGGAAACTAAGGATGTAAAACTAAGGATGACAAGGGAAAAGGGCGTGGAGGGCTACAGAGAAATCTGCCTTGTGTCACCTGTAAACAAATCTCCAGATAGGTCTTCAAGAAGGGCATTTGGTGAGTATTTTTCAGCTTAGACTGCAAATTCAGAGATGGCAATTTGTGACTACAGTCTGTGCTTCAAACCACCCTGCTCTTGCTTCATGTACTTTAGGATGTTTCTTTTCCAAAGTACATATTCACCTCCCTCCCAGGCCCCACCCCCCCCAACCGCCCCAGTCAGGATGGGGAGGAGAATTGAAAGAATGTAAACGCCGCAGGTTGAGATAAGAACAGTTCAATAACTAAAGCACAATATAATACTACTACTGATGCTAATAACAATCACAGAAATAACAAGGGGAAAGAATATAAAACTAAAAGGGGTAAGGGAAGAGGAAAAAAACCCAGTAAACACAAGTGATGCACAATACAATTGCTCACCACCCACTGACTGATACGCAGCACCCATTCATATCCATACTGGCTAAGACAGTACATAGACTCTTTTGACATTACACAGATGACTGCCACAAATGCCAATGTGCCTCAGTCCTAATTATTCAGTAGGTAAGAAATCTCTTTGCTTACTAGAATGGAGAAGAATGGTGATATATATGCCTACACACAGAACCAGGAACAGCTTTATTTTCAAATATGTTGCTGTCAATAGTTTGCCTTTACATGCCGCATCCTTTTTCCTCTGGATTAGGACAGGACTTTGGCACAGTACAAATAGCCATGAAAGCCATCATGGAAAGAGAGGAGTTAAAGAAGTAGGTCACTGAATGGCACAAGGCTTTACCTGCAAAGGGCTGTGCACATTTATTTCCCATGGAATCTAGTGGGAATAGGATACTTTGAGAATCACCATCAATGGCATAGCTAGAGATACTGAAAACTTGAATCTGAAGGGAGATGTGACAGTATTCCACTGCTTCAGAGTCACACTGGCTGTTCAGACAGCCAAAGACAGCAAAGATGAGGGAGAAGATTGTCTTTTAGTTATAGGATTTGTCTTCTCCAGGGACCAGAATGCTGCTGTCCCAGATTTTATTCATACATACAGTTAAAAAAATAAATGCACCTCTCCCCAAAAGCTGTCTCCAAAAGTTGAAAGAGCTTATATTGAAAATGGGAGCTGCACCATGAAAAGGGGATCCAACAAAAAAGCACAAAGTAGGTAGGAGACAGCCCTTAGCTCTCTGAATGCTCATTAGTCCTTGTGGGCAGCAGCATGTTGGTTAATGCTGAGCTGAAGGACGAGGGATGCTTGTGGATCTCCCCAGGGAGCTTCGTGCACAGGGAGAGCTCAGGAGATGACCTGGAGCTGTTTGCTGGGACTGAGCTCTGCTTGTAAGGAAAGGCAGAGCAGAGACTGTGATTGATAGTTCACTGCAGCGCCAGCCATCATCTGATGAGTGAAGACGTAGGTTGGACATGAAAAGCCTATAAAGAGAAGAAAACTCTTTGCATGTTTGATTTGGTAGAGACGGTGAGGGTTTTTTTCCTCAGCAAATTTAGCCCTCCCTCTAATGAACAGCAGAGCAGGCCTGCCACTGCTTACTCATGGAAATGATCTCTCCCTTTTGGCTAAAAAGAACCATGAAAAACATCTTACTCCAAAGTGTAGCTGAAAATTGAACATTAATAGAATAAGAGAAGGGCAATTTTTTTCCCATTGAAATAGCAGGATGTGAAAATCTCCAGTGCAACTGAAGCAGGACTGAGAGGAGGACTCTCTAAATGGGATTAAAGAAGCAGATAAATGTAAAACGTAAAGAGAGGAAATCAGAAATTCATGCACAGAAAAATGAAAATATCTAAGGCAGAACCACTTGAGGGAAGTGACTAGTTTCACGTAAGTGTGGGTGAGAACAAAACACTGTTGGAGGGAAACACCCTACAAAGTGACATACACATTTACTGATAAAAATACTAGGGCAATGGGGTTTATGGGTCTCATTTTGCATTGTTTCAAGATCTGCAAAACCTTTTGCCTCTAACCATCCCTGCACAATGAACCGATCCCTGTCTTATTTCTCTGAAGAAAAGTTAACTTTTGTTTCCTCATTGAGGAAATTGAGTTTTGATATAATCATAAGGTTTGCAAGAGCACATGAGCCTCATGAGTATTATCTTTCATGGAAATTATTGAAAATCCCTCTGTGTTTTTGGTCAGGTGAAGCCGATTTGCTGCTGGCTGCTCATTCAGATGCTGGTTGGGATGTTCTGGAAAGCAAACACGCAAATGATAACATCAAAAGGAAGCGCTCTGATCTTATCTCAGCATAATGCTCCAATAAATTCCCTCTGGTGTTCCCAAAGTGCATGTTTTTTTTTTCATTATTTGACTTTCAAAATTTCAATTCCTTATTCTGTTTTGGGATGAAAGGGAATTCTGAACTGTTAAGTCTGTTGTTTGTTCACATTGGAGCAGCAGAGGCAAAGAGTGATGAAGGCTTAAAATTCTTTTCTGTTGGACATTATGTCTGGACAATTTTTTAATAAGAAGATTCCACGTCATGGTAGAAAGCATTCTTTCACAGCTGTGATGTGTTAATCCAGCATGGGGAAGAGAAAACTAAAAAGACATTTGAGCCATAGGGTTTGTATTTATATATAAAATTAATAAATGGTTAAAGCCAACAACATGTTTACATCTGGATCCTGTATGATAGCAGTTAATACATTAAAGATGGCATGTGGCATAAAACAGGATTAGATAAGGTTTTCTGCTTAGCCATGCTTCTCTTGTGCATGAGTGTTTACAACAATGTTCTCTACAAATCACATTGTAATGCTGAATACTGTTTGGAAATGCACAGTACATCAGCAATATTTTCCTGTGATCTGTGCTAATGAGCAATGAGTTGGCTCTGGGCTAGAAGACATGCTCAGGAGGATTTTCAGAGGTTTGTTTAAAAAATCCAAACTAAGGAGATCATTCCCCAAGCTGGCTGGAGCAGGGCCTCATCTAAAATCACTGTTTTGTTTTGGGGCTAAATTATGCAGAACTGAGAAAACAAAATAACACTGTGAACTTCGGGAAAGACTGCACTCAAAATCTTCAGCGGGGGAGGGAGGGAGGGAGGGAGGGAGGGAGGGAAGGAGGGTGGGAGGCAGGCAGGCAGGCAGGCAGGTAGGTAGGAAGGAAGGGGAAAGAAGGAAAAGGAAAGAAAGGGAAGGAAAGAAAGGGAAGGAAGAAAGGAAAAGGAAGAAAAGAAAAGGAAGGAAAGAAAAGGAAGGAAAGAAGAGGAAGGAAAAGGAAGGAAAGAGAGAAAGAAAAGAAACAGACATGCAAACACATGAAAGAAACCCAGAGAAACAACTGTGCAGGGCCACAGTGGGGCTCTGCTTTGTGCGGCCAGTCTCTCCGCAGGGCTCGTTTGTCCCTACCCATCTCTAAGAGAGCCCACCTTGCTGTGTGGCACCCACACTGCAGGCGCAGTGAGGTGGGGGCTGTCTACACGTTCTTGTGCAAGGAGAAATGTTTGGGCACTGTGCTGCTCTGCTGTTTGTGTTTCCCACAGAGCCACTGAAGCTGTGACATGCTTTTTTACTCTCAGTCTCTTGGGAGCTGCTTTTGGGAACCAGAGCCTGCTTGCTGCAACTGCTGCCTCTAAGTCACTTTTCACATCTGCCTGCAGCTGCTGGCAGCTTCCCCCACTGAAAGATCTTTTTCTGGTTTTTTTTTTGTTGTTGTTGTTTCGTTTTTTCCCATTTCCCTTTTCAGGGGCAGGGCAAAGCAACCCTGCCTGGTGCTGGAGGTCAGGAATCACAACTTCACCTCTATCATGCTGACTTGGCCTTTGGGAAGATGCTCTTTGTGGAGGTCATTGTCTTCTCTTGCCTGGCAGCAGATGCATACCACGTACAACTTCAGAAACACACGTCTCTTCAATTCCAAACTATATCACCTTATTTGTCAGTTTTTAGATTCACTATGAAACTATGTACTGTGTGGTCATTAAATGGAGTGTTTCTTTGCTGGTTTGAGACTCCAAGGATTTAGCTAATTGACTTGTTTGTTCCTTTCTAATTGCTATTGCAACCCCCTGATTTCAGCTACTAGAAAGAGTCTTGAGGCATGTTCTGGAAATCTGCAGGTTTCAGGAGACTTTTTCTCTGCTAGCAGCTCTTCTCCCAGGAAATACTCCTTTTTCTGCTTTTTGTGCTGGTCATTGTCAGCTGCTGCACTTAGAAGAGGAGAACAGGAAAGGATAGGTAATAATGTAAGCTGTTCCTGGTAGCATCAGCAGCTCAAGTGAGTGCAAGGACTTACCTGGCAGCTTATGTAGGACGGAGTGCCTTGGATTTGTGTGGTTTTGACACATGGCAGCGTGTAACTTGATGGGATGCTCTCCAGCATGGAAAGAAGGAGCAGGAATGTGTAACTGAATTCAGGCAAAAGACAGGAGCTGGGTTTCAACATAAGACAGAGAAGGAGTAACTTATTGCTGTCCCTAATTTTGTATGGGTACAAGAGTTCTCTTTATGCGGACAGTTAGAAACTCTGGTGTTGAGCAACATACTTATCAACTTGAGTTCGTTAAGTGTCATTCCCACCTATGTAATAGCTCCTGTCCCAAAACACTTGAGCTACCATTAACATCAGCAGCTCAAGTCTCTGGTTCAAAGCTGCCATAACCAGAGGTACATCTCAGGGTGTATTTTTTTGTTGTCAGTCTTTTACCTTTTCTAACCCAACATAGACTTCCAGCATTCCCAACAACGTCCCTGAGGAAGGGAGCTTCTTACCATATTTCCTCAGTGTTTTGAGGAACGTGTATTGTCTTTAGCTTGTTTTGAAACTGGGCTGTCCTTGCTTCATCCTGGCATTGGAAGGGACAGTGAGCAACCAGTCCCAGACACCATTCTTGGATGGCGAGCTGCAGCTCAGCTCCCATCATGTACATCAAGTCAGACTCTTCTTCCTATCCCTTTACATTCAACTATACTGAATTTTACTGGCTGTATTAAATCCTGGTCACTGTAGATTACTTTGATAGTTCTTCACAGTTGGATATTCTCTTAACCACTTTGAAGAACCATACACTGGCAGCAATTTTTGTCCCACTAATATTCAGCCCTCTATTGCTTACTTGCTTTCAATAGTTTCCCTTATCCTGTAGCTAGCATCTTTTTCATATTTTTAAAAGTCTTTCCTGATAAGAGCTTTGCTCTGAGACCCTAATGCTTTCTCAACAGTAACAGGTTTCTTTAGATACATTTTAGTCTGCTTATAATGATTTTATGCCTTTGAATGTACTCTAGCGTATTGTTAACAGGCTTCCACATTTTCATGTAGTTTTTTTTTTTTTTTTTTGGTTTTGTTGTTTTTTTTTTCCAAATATGTCTTGGTTTCTGGAGCTTCAGTATGGATGTTGAATAGAAGTATATTTTGGGGCCTGTTACAGTGGTAGCTCTGCAAAAGTAGCATCTGTCTGCAGTAAGTAGGGCTGTGGTGCTTCTCTTTTTCACTTATGGGTGCTTTCTGTAGCTGCTTAACCTTGCCCTTCCAGACTTTCCCAGTCTTTCCAGTCTTCTTTGTTAAATAAAAAGTGCAATAGACCTACAGTTCCAGAACCACCTTCATCCCTAATTCTCTTTCTTGTCTGGGGCTGAGGCTGAGCCTAGGACCTCCCAGCAAAGATCCAGAGGATAAACTCATCTGGGGACCAGTCTTTGGGCACTGCAACCTCTCCCTTGTGGCTTCCATCCAGCAGCACTCCAACCCAGTGCCAAGCTTTGTCTGTCACCCAACCCCATCCCTGAGGACAAGAGCAATGAAGGCCCAGTGGGAACACAGCCGTCTCAGAAGGCAGCGGGCACGGCAGCCAGGATGGGGAAATCTGCACCTTCCCATCCACGTCTTTTGTCTCACAGTTGAATTACCATCCCTCTCCCAAGGAGGAGGATGAGTAAAGCCGTCCATCTGTTCATTTGCCACCAGCCAGGCCTAGCTCCAGCACGTCAGTCTTATTTTCTTCACTCCCTCTGTCTTGCTTCTCTTGATTACCAAATAAGTCCTTTTGGGTCCAAGCTTTTGGGTTTTATTCAGGCAGGCTTTATTTGTGCCCTTTGCATTGTGTTGGATTTTTGCAGCCACAGTGGCAGGCTGATCTGGCCCTCAGTTACTGGCTCTCTGAGGAGCAGAGACCCCACGCTGAGTTAGCTGGCTCCCTGCCACCTGCTCCTGTGATAGAGGATGGGTGTCAGAACAAAGCTGGCGGCATGAATTGGCATGATGAGGTGAGAAAGTAGGGTGCACAGTGCTCCAGCTGATGCTTGCCAATGTAATTGCCCTTCAGGCAATAATTCTTGCCAGTGTGTTCGCCTCCAGGGACCTTCTGCAGGCCAGCATAAGCCAGAGCCACTTCTGCTTCCCCATCACTCAGCTGCCATGAGTGTTAACCTTGTATTTATTCAAGACTGAACCCCTAGATTCACATTAGTCAGTTTTTCATAATAACAAATTGAAGGAAATGACTTCATTTTTCAAAACCCTTAAAAGTGGAAGGAAAAGAAAGCAGTAACAAAGTTTGGAAGTATAGTCTTGTGAGAAAAATCTTTTGTACTTGTGCACAGCATAAACACCAGGAGGAAGGTGTACTCATCCAGTGCTTGCAGCTCGTGTGGCATTTGCTGCAGTAACTCCGTTGTTCTTAAACCAGCAAAAGCAGCTCCCAAAGCTAAGTCAGTACCCTCAGTTATCTGCAATAAAAACAATAAAGTCTTAAATTTTAGGTTCCAAGAGACAGCCAGATCCTCACAGCAGAAGTCAGCTCTAGCAGGTTGGAGCAGGCAGTATCTGGAGGGACTATTAAACCTTCCCTTCTCTAGAGCTTCATGTTTCCCAGATGCTTGAGTCTCAGGGCATTGCAAAGACCTTATCCACTCCCTTCTTCTGAAGAGCTGGGGGTTGAATACCAAGAACTAGTTTGTCCCTACACTTCGAATTGCTCTCAAATAAGCTTCTCAGTTGATTCTTGCTGTGTGAGTGCTTTTATTTTACTGTGTGGCAAAAGTTCCTCAGCTCTGGATGACAGCTACTATACAAATAAATAAGGCTGCATCATGAAAGGTACCTCCTCTCTTTGCAGTTCCCCTTCTAAATGGATTTTGAAAGTTCCCAAAGGCCCACTGGACTGAACAGCAGCTAGAAGGTACACCACCCCACGGGAGTGGGCAAAAAGGTCCCTCATGAAGTAGCAACTGCATATAGGGAGCATGACTGTGATGGATGGGGCAGATGGGTCCTGAAGTGTCTGGGGTATGGGCTTAGTGCCATGGGAGCTCCCCACAATGCTGCCCTATGCCAAACTCTCAACTTGAATCCTGGCCCGATTGGGAAAGCCTAGTCCTTTTATAACCAGATTTCCAAGCACTGCTGCTGACTGGTTAAATTGTTCAATGTTTAAACAGTCCATAGCCAGAAACATTGGTTCCTCCCAGTGCAGTCTGTGGGACCTGGCAGTAGTATGTAGGATTTCCAGCACTTTTGCAGACCTTCATGTTCAAGGCATAAATCTCAGCAATGTGCATGAACCATACCTCTTTGCAGTTTATGGCTCTGTAAATGTCTTTAATAAAAGCCCTACCACAAGAAATGTCTTAAGACAACTGCTGCTTCACAGCTTCACTACAGGTTCCTTATGTAAGTCAATAAGCTAAACACAATACCTGTTATTTACGATGATAATTGCACAGGCCTCACTTTGAATGATGCCTAAATCCAACTGTGTGTGATTTCCTTTGCAGAGTATCTGAATTACAGCATAGGCTGAGGCCTGAAAAATTAATGGCTGCTTTAATCATTCAATTAAAGACTTTGAAAATCATTAGAAATTTGATGAATTTAAAATATTTATCCATACATCATTTTTAAGCAGAGGGTGCTAGACCAGCACAACTCTTACACCAGAGAACTGCCGCGGGAGGGGTAAAAGGAACAGCGATACTGCACTGTGGCTGAGCAGGGAAGTGCGCCACAGAAGCTGAAAGGCTAAGGAAGTCGGGAGTCACCTCTGTCAGCTTTACCTGATTTACAGTGTTTAGCGGAGGGCACCTTTCAAGCTGCAAAATACAAGTCAAGGGCCTTGAAAAGCCCTGCTGGCTTGCAGAGCAGTGGTCTCCCACAGCTGCCTTGGGTTTGGATAAACTCCACCACCAGACTGTTCAAAGGAGATGGGGAAGCAGGGCCATCGGAGTCTTTGGTTACTGAAAGAAAACCAGCTGACTGCAAAGCCAGTTTTCAGAGCGAAGTGTAGAAATTAGTATGACTTATAAGGAAAGGAAAAAGAGCTTTCTGATGCCAGGAGCCTAATATTTAATTTAATAAAGAAAGTAGAAACTGAGCATGATATTTTAGTCCATCTGGACTAAATCTACCCATCTGCAAAGATTTAACTTTGAAAGATAGTCAAAAACCTTTCTTCTTAACTTCATAGAGTGGTTAGGGTTGGAAGGGAACTTAAAGATCCCCTAGTTGCAAACTTGCATGTTTATTTTCTTTAACTGCCTCTTCTTTGGAAGTAGAGGCATCTTGAGTGGAGCACCAGGATTCTAAATAAACAGCCTCTCTTTCTGACGATAAGACAGAGACAGAGCGGATGGAGAAGCAGGCTGGGGGCACTGCACGATGCTTTCTCGCTGCCCTAGGGCTGTTTGCTTTATCTAAGTGATGTTTGGCGTTGTGGAGCTTAAGGTAGCTTAATGAACCTGGGAGAGAGAGCTCCGGTGGCTGGGGTAGCGACTGCTGCTGGCCGTGGGCTGCGTGTCCGTCCGTCTGTCTGTCTCCCCCCACCGTGAGCGTCTCCCTCGGCGGGACGCGCCGCAGCGGTACCCGGTGCGGCAGCGACACCTAGCGGCGCTGATCCCGCCCCGCAGCCGGGAGGGGGGGGCGGAGGCCGAGGCAGCATCTCGTAGGAGCCACGGCCGCGGCAGCGGGGTCAAAGGTGTAGCGAAAACCTCTCGAGTTTTGTGTGACTGCTTCTTGGCCTCGGTATTTATTTGGCTGCTTGTTTCGTACTATCTTCTGCATCGCCTCATGGAGCTGTGGAAAACTAGCTGGGCCAGGCAGGATAGCTTTTGGGTTGGTTTGTCCTAAGTTCAGTTTTAATTCAACTGCAAAGTTTCATGTTTTTTATATATCTGACAGTTCTCATTTTCCTTCCCCTGCACTCCAAGAAAACTCTATTTATTTCATTTATAAATTCTTGGATCAAATATTGCACAGTAGGTGAAGCAAAGCTTCACCTGATTTACCTATACAATGTACTGAAGTAGGTAATATCCTTCTAACAAAGAGCATAACCTTCCTGAAGAACTGCTGTGTAATTTAATTCTTACTCTCTTCATTTAAGAAAGATAATTCAGGTCATTCTACAGTCAATAATCCACTACATAAATGAATGAAGCTTAAATGATACATTAATGTTTTCAGTTTTCCATTAAATCCATACTTATGAAAAAAAATCATCTGGAAACAGCAACACTCAGAAGTGAACAGGATGAAAATTGTTGCTTGTACACAATAACTAACCATTCCAGCAATGAAAAGACAGCACATCAGCTTCCCAGCTAACAGGGAAACCCAGGCAATGGCAGAAAAGTATAGAGCATATTAATATTTCCCTTCAGAAACTGGCAACAAGTTTAAAACAACTTGTCGGTTTAACTCCACTTTCTATAAATCGGGACTGTAAGCCCTGGTAACCTCTTTATTTAGCATGCAGTGAAGAGAGACCCAGCTTGGTTCCAGTTTTCACAAGTGTACACAGATTTAAATGCTGGAACACATAACACAATCATAGATTTCTGTGCTTGCAGGAAGCTGCCTTCCCCGGTGTAAGAAATGCCATCAGGCACCATTATACATTAACAGTAGCCTCAGTCTGCTTCCGTTTACCACTTCTGTGTTCCCAGACTCAACCTCGCTGCCTGGCTCGATGAACGGATGCTACACTGCAGATTTTCATCCCAGCCATACCCTTCAGAGATACATCCAGTTGCTGTGTTCAGAGGAACGGTCTCCCACAGGATTTGTGATTCCCCGTCTACCTGTATGATATCCCAGAAAACTAATCTCCGGGATGGCAGCTCATTCAGAGCTGGAAAATGTACCCATGCTGAGCTCCCCTTTAAATAATGACCTGACATTTGTTCTGTAGAGGGAGACAAAGCCCAGACTGATGAAAACACTTGGCAGTTGCTTTCATTTGTGCCATTCAGAAGCCAGATGATAATTTGTCCTCAGGGACCCATCACTTCTTGGCAGACAGACCTGTCCAGTGCACTTTGCTATTACTTTTGCTGTTACCTCCCACCCCTGGTGCATGCAGAACACACAGAGCCAATACTCAAGGCAGCCTCAAACTAAAACTGACTGCCAAGAGTCATAAAGGATTTCATGATACTGAGAATTAGGAGGTAAGATCACAGGTGAATTTGGGGATGATTAATACAAATCAGTGGAATATGGGGAAAGACAAATTTGTTAGACCTACATAAAAGGTTAAATTAGCTATTGCTCAGAAAGGAGATTCCAGCATCTCTGAACACAGCTTAATGAAAACATCAGCTAAGCAATAAGCAATGGTCAAAAAAGCATTCAAAACAATTCCTAGCAAGCAGACCAAACCAGAAAACACTATTTCAGGTGAATTGTGAGTTCACCTTTTGCATACAGCATGCAGCTCTTTCCAGTCAAAAAGGTGACTCTCCATACAGAGATAGATTAAGTAATTGAGGACTTTTTCCAGCCTAGAAAAAGAGGTTACTAGGGGCTGATAATAATGATGATACATACAATCATCAATGGAATCAAGGAAGACAACAGATGCAATCGTACTCATAGTACAAAACTAGGAGACAAAAAATGAAGGTTCAATTAGCAGGTTATATGGGATAATCACATAGCAAAGTATTTTTTACACAGTCTGTATCTAAACTGTAGCATTTGCTGGAAAAGGATGTTGTGGATAGTAATAATTTAGGATGGTTCAGAGAGATGTTTATCTTGGACAGCAGTGCTTCCTAATAATTGGAAACACTACATGAACAGATAGGGCTGTCCACATGTTACCTGCAGAAAGAGATGACTAGATGCATTTGTTATCCATGCACATGGTCCCACCACATCTTACACCCCTATAGATGCAGAGCCTGTGCTCAGATGTAGCCACCATGAGGGAATGATGTGTATTTATCATACTACACGTTTTACTCCATATATTCCTGGCAGTTTTTAAGGATCCCCCAAATTGTTGGTGGTATGTTGGATCCTTTTTGTTTTACCCAGCAACAGTGGTAGCTGTAACTGCATTCCAGAGACACGCACACACAGAGGGGGAGAGGACAAGCTGAAGCAGGTTTCCCTCTTTAAGGATAAAAAAGTGAAAGCCCCTATGTGCTGCAAATGTTCAAGCAATTAGCTTCCAAGCACATTATCTGCTCTTCCACCTAAGCTATGGTTGAACATGTCTAATTATCATTGACATCACAGCAAGGTCAGGCAGCAGTACAAGCAGCTGTGCCGTTGTCTCACTTCTCCCTTTAAAACATGTGCTCTATTACACGATCTTTCCTGTTGTCTTGGGATCCTTGCAATTCACTTCCAGTCAGGGTGGTTAGTGAGGGAAAGGGAGTGGTGATTCACCCTTGGAATAGTTATCATGCAACCAGTGCCACCACGCAGGGTTCACTGTACACGTAGCAATGCTGAGTTCATAATGCATCTGATTCCCTGGCTACAGCCCCGACTGCAGAAGTACAATGCTGGTCTGTGGCTGAATCAAATCTCATTTTAGTCACACTATTGTCACTGTCCTTTGAAGCTGTTTTAGTTCAGGATGCCTGCACAGCCCTTCCTTTTTCACATAAATAGCCAGTGCTGAGTTTAAGAAATTATGCAGGAAAGATGAAATTCACTCTTCAGCCTGGAGTCTGGAGTCCTTCCTTTGTCACCTGTGCCCATGCAGATGGAACCCCAGGGGCAGAAGACCTGAGATCAGTGTAGAAGCTGCTGCAGTCTCCAGCTTCCTCCGCACAGCCCTGTGATGACCCGAGCAGGGCCACGGGGAAGCTGTGGCACCAGTGGCAAAAGGGCAGCTTGGCTGCGTGGTGGGCTTTGTGCTGCACCCAGCCAGCTTGAAGCCCCTTGGCCCAAGCCCTGCTCTTGTCATGGTGCAGGCAAGTGGGTACACTGCTGTGAAACCACAAATCTGGTTCCCACACATGAAGGTGAAGAAAGGGAGAATCTTGGGTCTCACTTTCTGCAGTACCCATGGCCACAAATAAGCTGGTGGAGCAGGAGCTGGTGTGCAGCTAAGCATGGCAGTTTCCTTTTCCCTCAAGAGGTAGGGAGGAAGCAGAGCATGAACCAGACCTGGTTCAGTTCTTGCTTTCCTTATGAGGCTGAGCAAGCCTGGCACATGGCTCAAGACTACTCTGCAGTCTTGCCTTCTAGCCCTATAGGACTCTTCCCTTCTGGTCTACAATCTCTAGTCAACACAGATCTGTAAGCAAGACCATCACTCCCTGTTCCTCAGCAATGTCACAGCTCAAAGGCTGGGACAGCTGGTTCCCACGCGAGTGCTCCTTGTGCCAGCAGATCACAGACACCACTTTGGGCACCTAGCTCCCACCCAGCTGAGTCTTCCACACTCAAATCCCAGAGACAAGAGAACAACAAAAGCCAATCCAAAAGGGAGAGGAAGAGAGGATGTGCAATAACTTTAGCTGTTCTTTTCACAAAAGTGCCATTTCATTTTTTTCCCCAAATAGACAGCTCAGCGATTGGCGACAAGAAGATGGAACTGAAAATTAAAACTGTAAAATAGAACAGCATCCAGTATTCACCCCAGCACAGCCAGGAAGGAAATAGTTTGAAAACACCAGATGCTCTTTGCAACTGGTATTTTGGATATATATCCAGCAGGGATTTCTGCCCTCCCCACGAAAACAGACACACATTCTCATTTAACAACTAATTGATTTATTTAACAATACAAATTTCTTTCTACTGCATGGTTTAGCAGAGAGAACTTGAGAAACAAAATTAGCTTCTTTTCTTTCTTTAAAGTTTAAATGTTTACACAAAACCAACCTTTACTTCAGTAAATATAAAATTTACACACAAAAAAACTACATTAAAAAAGAACAGAATCATGACAAACCAACAGAAAAAAAAAATAAAAATGATGGGAATTCAGTGTAAAGGATCCAATTGCAAGGAAGGCAAGATGGGGCAACACTAACAAGGCATCCCACTTGTACACCTAGGTATCTGAAGATGTAGGTACAATACAAAACCAAAATACATTAAAATTAGGATTAAAACCTGTATTTGTATACCATAATATTTTATGATATAAATACCTGTAAATTCTGTGAGCAACACAGTCAGTGTGTGATATACAGTTTGCTCTTCACTGGAAAGTCACTGGAGTGGTGTACGAGCACTGGGTCACCCATGGGTGTGCTCATGGTCAGCAGCGAGCAGACGTTAGGTGTCCAGCCTGGATGTGATAGCCCCTTGTTTCTTTGCCAATCTGTGCTATTTCTCACACGTCCAATGACATAATGAGAAACTCTGGTCACCTTCAGCAGTGATTTCCAGCACTTCATCTCCTGGCATTAGTTTGTTACCTGATTTAGGCATATCCACCTGCCAGATCCCCTGTTTCTCATTCCCTTTTGCACTTTATAACCTGAACTCTAAAGCTATCTTGTAGCTACCAAAAGAGACTGGCTTCTAGGTTGAGATATTTGGGATACACGGTTCTTCAAGCCACCTTCAGGAATCTGTAGAAATATTTAAAGTAGGGTGGACAATTTATGGTCAAAGCTTATGTGATACAAAAACCTGGGACCTGTATAGTGATGGCTAACTTTAGATCTAAATCTTTAATGCTTTTTCTATTGCTTTAGTATTTAAAATTAACATTCGGTTTAAATGAGCAGAGCATCTTACTGATGGAAGTGCTACATTATCTCCAAAAACACCAGGGAGTAAGGGAGACTTTAAAGTTTAAAATGAAATGTAATTTTAAAAATCATTTAAAGGGATCAAGTCTCTTTTTTTTTTATAATCAATATTGTGACTGGCAACCTATAAAAGCTTAAATTATAAAACTATTAGTGACTCTACTTCTTAAACTGTATGTACTATAAATCTGTATCTTTGTTACTTACAGATGTTACAAAACTTCCAAGCCAGAAGGCGAAGGGGGGAAAACATAGTCTAAAAGTTTTACAGATTACATTTTCACTGACAAAGGTTCATTTCCCCCACAGCTGTCATAAAAACCTGACTACATTTATTCTACTCCTCTCTTTTCTGGACAGATGATAAGAGTGTTCAATCATGCTTTGGAAGACCACTTTCAATGGGTAACTGCAGTTCTCTAGATCAGCAAGTCCGACTTGCTTTACTCAAAAACAAAAGCACCGAGACTATCTCTAACTTGGCCCTTGTCCTGCAAAAGAAAAATGGTAGCAAGATTTAGGCAGTCTGTTAGGACAGCAGGACTGGCCCTGAAGCAACCAGCTACATGGGCTTCTGGAGTAAGCATATGAAATGCTCTCATTCCAACTTCAGAAAGAGCCCAACAGTGTTAAATTTAAGGAAACTGTAGAAAGGACATTTGTTCTGTTAAAAAAAAACAAAGCAGGGAAAACTTAAAACAATCCACAGGTGTGCATCAAACATTTAATAGCAAGCCTTTGCTTATGTATATTAATTTAAAGATTATCCACAGGGATCTGTGATACATTGGCCCTGCCTTGTTACTATAATTAAATTTATTCAAATATTAATTTAAAATAGGAAAACAAAGAAACTACTCCTTGGGGAACATGTTTATTGTGTTTGAGATGATACACTGGGTGCTCTCTGAGCTACAAAGGGAAAAAGGAAATCCTTTCATTACAAACTGACAAAGGTAAAAGTTAAAACAGTTTTCACAACAGCATGTACCACATATTGGAAATAGATCTGGGTTTAATACAAATGACATAATTCCTAGTAATCTACAGCTACCTTTAATAACTTCATACAGATAATGAATTAGGCTAAAATGCACTATAATAT
Organism: Pezoporus flaviventris; assembly: GCF_033815535.1. Taxonomy (NCBI): domain Eukaryota; kingdom Metazoa; phylum Chordata; class Aves; order Psittaciformes; family Psittacidae; genus Pezoporus; species Pezoporus flaviventris. Next base: position 43,475,940 of record NW_026892549.1, on the reverse strand, counting down.
TTGGTTGACTTCAGGAACAGTATCCTTAGTACATCACAAAATACATTTTGATATCCCAAAGAAGCAAGACTTGCAAGTAGGCATTTTAAACATAACTAATCTACAGCTACAAATTTCTACTCTTAATAGCATTTACCTTTTTTTGAGGGCAGTATCCCAGTCTTCAAAAGGATAAAGCAGAGTAGAATCAGTATAACATATACACAGAAGTCCGTATTGTAAAGGCTATAAAGATTTGTTGCACACTGCAAAGTTGCCTTCTGCACCTTCACACTGCACAAGTAGTTTATCATTTATGTTGCATATCTCTTGGTCCACTGTCTGGCTATCCTGTCATGTTCTGCTCTGTTCGTCAGGTACTGAGTGGCTATGCTTCCAACCAGAGGGTCAGCTGCAAAAGGCAGGAGAACACAAAACTGAACACATGATTTAAAATACAGAATCTATTTCATAATACAGTCTTTGTTAGGCCAAAAAATGCTGTGAGATTCAGGGGGGCTCTTATCATACAAGAGAAAGCACACAAGGCACAATGAACAGAAAAAGAAAACAGGAGTATCTGTTGTGGTTATTTGCATATGAATGCATCCTGCTCCAGCCAGGGGCCCTGCTTTCAACCCTCTGGAAGGGCTGCTGAGTGCAGGGGACATTCAGTGAGCACAGCCTCGCACATTTGGGTCATAAGACTGGTGCACATCAGGGTATTTGAACTGTAGGGGACACACCGAGGAGATCCTGTTTGCTTCAAGAGTTTTCAAACTTTTGTTTGTATCACAGAGGCTAATTCATCTCTCCCTGATCGCTGCCAGTGTTCCGTATATGAGCTGCCATCCTAGCACCATTGCTCAGTTCCTGCCCTGATGGCAGGCAATTAGCATTCATTGACAATGACACTGGTCACACAGCTGCTGAGAAATGGTACGGCTTCCAGGAGTTCCTCCCCTCCCAAAAGGAACAAGGAACTCTCTCTGAACATCGTCCCCCTCACATTTGCAAGATTAAACATTTCACTTTCCATCTTAAAGAAGGGACTTCCTGCGACCCCTTCCAACCTGCAGGATTTCTGAGTTTCTAACTCAAGAGAACTTTGATCCTTTCCTGGACAGACCACTCGCTGGAGCTGCTACTATACAAAACTTCTGTGACATCAGCATATTTTCTCCACCATAACTTGGGAAAAAAGGAGCTTAATGTTATTTACTTTGTGTTGCATCACAGGACTGAAAGGTGCCATGAAATGTCAGACCACATCTGAGCAGGAGGGTTGCATCCCCAATTTCTAAAATGTTATTTTTTATTTAATCTGTGTACAATCAATTATACAAATTACATGCCACGGCAACTAAGTCAAATGACTAAGAGTGGATGCTCAATGAAGTATCAGCTCCTTACCTGGGTTGCAGTCTGTCAGAAGAGAACAAATAGACAGCAGAACCTTTGAAATAGTCAAAGCAGGGCTCCAGTTGTCTTTCAGGATATCCAGACAGATGACTCCCTGACTGTTGATGTTGCAGTGATAAATTCTGGTACGGAAAGTAACCTAGAATCACGGTATAAGAAACAGAAAGAGAGTCAGTCGGTGTTGCCCAGCGATGCTGCCCCTTGTCTCTGAGCCGCAGCAGTGCCTGGGGTGTTCTCAGTTCATCAGAGCTTCCACGGAGGCAGCTCTTCTCTGGCTTTCTAAAATACAATTATTTAACATAAGAGTATTTACTGTAGTCATGGCTACCTACCATGGAGACCTTTGGTGCATAAACTGCTTTCACACAGACCTTTTGTCTGGTATCCACAAAAAACAGGACCTACTCTGTAGTACTGTGCACAATTTAATGAACATGCTGCATGTCAAAACCAATCTAATCACACGTGTAACTTTACTGTGGTTTCTCAAAGTGAGGAATTAGACAGAAGATGGCTGCACCTGCAGCATTAGTTGTTCTTTTCCTTGCTTTCAAAAGCCTAAATATAGACCATGAAAATTAATATTTAAAATTGGAATTTTGTGTTATTCTTGTTCAAATTAGCAATGAAATCTTTGCCTCACCCTTCATTAGGCAGGACAAAATATACCACCAAAACAGTGCCCTCACACTACCATCACCTTTGTTTTTAAATTATTTCAGACTAGTATCAGTACAGCATGTAAGCGTTATTCTGCACAAATAATAAGTTAGAAATATTTAATGGCTTTAATTACATAACGAGCAAGATGAGGAATATTCTTTTCATACTGATGCAGGAGGGGAAAAATCCATGATGTTTTCTGAAAATTAAAAAAATGATCATGCTCTAAGGAAACCCCTATCTATGAGATTTTCATAAGGAATTTGTCTAAAATTCTGCATCACTTCATTATAACAATATTAACTCAGGGAATATTAAATTTTGTGGATTTCAGAGAACTGTGAAATACACAGAAAATATATTATTCTTTATGCTGTAATCCTTCTGGGAATGAGAAGCGGTATTTGATTTGTAACAACAGCATTGTAGCCACAAGAGCCATAAGTTGCAGAAATGTGTGGTAGGATGTATTTAGCCCGTGCTAATGTCAGCAGTGTCCTTTCTGGTGACTTCGTGACAAGTTATACTTTGACATTAAGGAAGGGTTGAAGGGAATAACCTTTAACTTCTTTGATATCCATTAGTAAATTATAATTTCTTAAGCGTCCAAACTATTTTTGAGCAAGGAAATTAAATTTTAGTTTAAGTCAAGACTAGTTTAATTTAATAAAAAGAGTTTTTGCTCAAAAAACACTATCAAACAAGGTTGCTGCTCTTACCTGTAGTAAACAGTTTACAATAATGGAAATCATCAGAGTAATTTACCCAATTTGAAGTCACAATACAACACTCCAGTTGTCTATCTAAACTTATTTTAGCTTTCTGTTACTTTGTTAAAAATAATAATATGTATTTTTAGTGAGAATATATAATATAGAATCTTGTTCATAACAGAAAAAGCTCACTATACATGTATTTTAGTAGCTGGAATGAGAGGAAGGAAACATAAGAAGGTGTTGCACTGTCTTCTATTAAAATTCCTTGTATCTTAACTCTTGACCAGAATTATCATCTCATTTATAACCTGGTAAAGCTTGGAAATCAGTATTGACTGTGGTAATCGGGAAATTAAATAGAAAGGATTTTTCTGAAACTACAAGAAAAGATTTTGAACCTTGAGGTTTTCAAAAAACCATAAACAAATTTGATATTCACAAGGCAATGAGTACTCACTCACTGCATGTTACATTCTTCTCACAAGTGAAAATATGATACAATAAAAACCTTACCCTTACCTTTGGTGGCTTGAATGGATAGTCAGATGAAAATGTGATATCCAGGAAAAAAACACCTCCTTCATATACAGAACCTGGAGGTCCAAGAATAGTAGATCTCCATTCATAAATGTTGTCTCCTTTAGGACCGGCACTGCATAAAATAACAGGGAGAAACAAAGAGTCGGATGTACTGTCGAGAGAGGCATTTTATGGATTTCCTTCTACCTTTATTTTGTTTAATACAAGCCACTTGCCTATGCTTAACATCTGCCTAATTTCCCACCAATTTCAGTGGGCTCAATGTTTTAAACAGGCACGAAAGCTGGGTGCTTCGCTGCCCCTTTGGAGATGCAACACTGAAACAGATCGACCATGAACTACAGACTGTCATTACCTGAAACAAACCCCCAGGTTTCTTGCTTTCTCAAGTATGTCATTGCTCTGAGCTTCTACATCACGCTCTTCCAATGACATCATATCCATACACAAAAGGAATTGTGTATCTTGACCACATGCAACTTCTCCAGGCATTAAACAGACCATACCTTCATAAAAAGAATATTGACACACATTTATTGCCACTTGTTTCACAGGCTACGGTGAAATGTTATATCCCTGGGCAGGAAAAGTGGGGATGGGAGAGGCAGTAACCTGGAACTGAGCACTGTCAAATCCAAATAACCGTTTTATTCAGGATATATTTGTGTTATGCCTCCAGGCAATCAGCATTAAGCATACTAGCCCAAAACAGTTTATTTTAAGAAGTACCATACTGAATGCATTTCTCATTAGGGGAAAGGTTATTGCATAATTGATTATTAAAGCTTTGAAAGAAGGGATAATTAACAGGCATTTTCTCGACTTCTGAGCCATCACACTTAATCCTATTATCACACAGTAACCATCTGACCTCCTCAGGAAAAAGCAACCCAAGCACAATCTTACTTCTGTCAGCAAACACTAACCCAACCTTCCACAAAAGGTCCTGAATCTGATCCACTGAGATCCAAACTGACTGCTGTAGAAAACACCTCTGCTGAGCTCAGGCAGGCACCGTGGATTTGTCACATCTATGCAGATGAACGCGGCACTGTAAAAGATCCATTCAATTCTCCCCACCTCGGCAGCCTCTCAGACACCACCTACATCTTACAGACACATGGTGAAACGTCCCCCTCCTTATCCCTCTGCAGTCCCCAGGAAGAGGCACAGAGGACTGTCATATGGGATCGCACATGAAGCAAGCAGCAAGGCACGGCATCAAGCTGTAGCCTGGGAGTTTGTGGTTTCTGGCACTGCTCGACACACCGAGGAGACTCCTTACGAGCCCTCCAAGTCTTAAAGCTCTTCCCTTGTTGTGTCACCTCATGTATTTGTCATACATATGTCTGCAGTCTGTAACACGGCATGTTGGACACTCATCTTTACTATGTAGCCAAACATGTGGAGACACTCATCAGAGACAAGGAATATGAGCAGTCTGCACTCTGCATCTGCAATTCCCACACCAAAAATTTAACTATTTTTACATTAAGATCATATTCAAGAAACAACCAAAAGCTGACTTTGATTATGAATTCCATTTCAATTTGTAATTTTCCAGCATGTTTTTTATCTTGTGGATGTTTCATGTATGCAATGTTTAAACTGATGGAGGCCTTTCATTAACAGGACCAAACAATCACAGATTTTGGCTCACATCCTATTTAATTAAAACAAAAAAAAATTATTTGATGGAGCTGGAGCTATTTTCCTGTTGCCAAAAAGAAAGTAGGTAACAACGGCTTGCTGGCCTCCAGGGTACAGGTAGGAAACAAAAACTACAAGTGCTGTCAAGTTAAAGTCTGGGTCTAAAATCACTGATCTTATCATTCTATTTGTAATGCATGCACAAAAGTGAAGGAAAAACAGCAGATAAATTTTAGGGAAAAAAAGGGAAATCCAGAGGCAAGGAGGTCCATTTTCGATGATGTAATGAACCATTTGTACCCTCAGTCACTCCAGAAGATAATTCTATTCATGCTCTCTAGAAAGCAATTAGTGTAAGAACTGAAAATATTGGGGCAATAATGACAATATTTAAAATCCACACAGGCCACTGAAATGTTTTAATTAATTCTTGACATTCATCAAGCTTACAGCTAATTACTATTGTGCTTGGAAACCAAATTTCTATGGAGCAATTCAATTTCAGCATTAGATGTCCTAATGACTGTTTTATAATTTAATGCAGAGGTTACTGCTTTTGCCTCGTGTGTCAGGTGCCTTTCTTTCATACACCTCTAACAGCTGGATGCAATTCAATCAGATTAATGAAATAGCTGAATTAAATTAGTGACATATTTCAGCCCAGTGAATCAGTCACAATTAAGTATGGCATCAGCCTGGTGCCAAACTATCTGGTAATCACTCACCAAGTCAGCGCAAAGGCATCTATCAGCTAGTTGCCAGAAGCTAAGTGCAGTAATTCTCCACTTATTACTATCTGCTATCCCCTTCTATGCCACCGCTAGCGATATACAAAAGGATCCAGGTATAATGTGAGAAGGGGAATTCCTAACCTTGTAAGAGGAAGAAAACGCTGTGTTCAAGCCTGTTCTGCTGCTGAGAAAAGATTGCTGCAATGTCAAAAGTAACACAAAACTGTAACAACAGCCACTCACAGGAGAAAATTGTTAAATCTAACAATTGGGTTATAACTGATTGAGGTTTGTGAAATTCCTATTTAACAGCTGAAGTGCTGTCTCACTTCCAGTGCTGTAAAAGATACCTCTGCTTCATTAGCAACCTGAAAATCCCCACAATTACTACGTTATTGGTGTGAGGAGACACGAGATTAAACAGCAGAGGCAATACATCACACTGGGCTTCTACCACCTGTGCATTTCCTGGGGATCATCCTCAGTCAGCCATACCCTACTATGTCTTTCGTATACATACCAAGGTAATCTTCTTTTGAAGTGAACAAACCCACACTTTCTAAGGCTCAGCAGAACACACAAGACCTACTCACAACAGTCTCGGCCTCTGCAATGACTTCCACAAGGACAGCGCATTGGGGTTTCACCCACTTGGATGCCTGCAGGAAGAGCAGGAAGTGCAGTCCTGCCTCAGGCAACACCTCGGCTGTGTACTGAGCTGCAAGCGAGTGCTGGAGTCTCTGTCACTGAAGAGCGTTGTCTTGATGCTGCAGAAAGCCACAAGGAGGGAACCACCACTCTCTGGTGTAAATCTAACTTCTCTGTGCCCACAAAGGACAGCAAAAAACCCGGGCTGAAAACTGGGAATAAGGAAGCTTAACCCTGTCAACAATTTCCCATTTCATTGATACATCTGTAAGAAATACTCTCCTCTTTCTGTTAGGCACTAAAGAGGCTGGCACAGGAGGTGATTCTAGGGGCTGTACTTGAGCTCTTTAGTCCCAGAAGTTTTCCTGCTACTCAAAAGACTCACTCTCCTACAGCAAGCACAGCCTTCAAGCATCTCACCTTAAACCCCGAGAATTACGGTGACTAACAACCAAGGAATCTTGCTGCCTCCTACACGAGACAGAATACCCCATGCAGAGTGCTGCTATGAGGAACTGCCATGGTTTTCTTCCCCTTCTTCATCACTGAAAAATCCAGCTCCTTCTGACCTCCCCCATGGAATCCATATGGACAAAAAAATTCCTCCTCCATTGTGTCCTTTAAAATACAAGATCTTGATGGAGCAATGGATCTGACAACTGCTGCAGTGTTTTGGCTACACAGCATGTATGTGCAGTTCATTGCTACCAACCTGCTGCCCTCCTGAATTAGCTTACAGAGCATCACAAATTCAGTAAAGGCACCAACAGTATGTTCTCAATACAAGAGCCACTTAACTAATTTTTTTAAATATGGGCTAAAAAAATCTCACACAAAATAACAAAGCAAATTAATTGAAATTACAAAATACTCTTTGCAAAATTAAGGGGGGTTTACTTCATGCGCAAAAGCTGGACTGATTTTCTTACAATAAATTCTATAAAGTTAACTGGCTATATCTGCTTCCTAAGTAAATATTCATTATGCCACTTCACTGAAGGATATATATACCTGATCTAGATAAGACAAAGGATATATAAACATGCTCTATCCAAGCTAGTCCACTGAACAGATTTAATTTACAAGTGTGCCTTCAGATGGTGAATTTGGCAAGATGTGAGGTTAAACTCTAGGGGCTCATGGGCTCACGTCAGAGCCTTTAAACCTAACTGCTGAACCCTGGCTGTCAGGTTTCATGAAGATGTACAACAGCTTCTCCAGAACACTGTTGTGAGCATTCACATGGATACAGCAGCATTTACACCAACAAGAAGCCTGTTAGACCCCTGACACAGTGGTTACAGAAATCAGAATTCAGCATTTGTTACAATTCACTAAATCAAAATTCATTACAGCTGCCTATATGGAGCTAGCTGCAGGATGAGAAACTAGGACAAGAAATTTCCAATCTACATGATGCTAGTAGCATGCCGCTTTCTGTTCTTGCTAAATTCGCTTCTCCTGTCAACAGCAATCCTCTGAAACACGGGGGCTCTAAATTTCACGACAGAATGCAACTTCATGGTACTGAGACTGTGATAATTAAGAAGAAAAAGGGTGGAAAAAAAGAGTAATTTAGCTAGATTTGATGTTAACTCTGCGTTATGCTTTATTATGAGAAACAATTTGGGTCTGTAATAGGATGAAACTAGGGGAAAAGAAGAAAGTAATATGTGTTTTAGGAAGCTTCCCAGCAGTGAAGTCTGTCAGGCTCTAAAACAGCCTTATAAGAAATGTCATTGGTACCATAAAACTAAAGGTACTGGCCTACAACCCAAGACACCCATCACATGATTAAGAGGTGGAATATCATCCTACATTTTCCTTTCAAAGGCTCCACCCTTAGGTCCGATAGCCAGGCAGGTATCCCAAAGGCAGCAGCTAGCAAAGCAAATGGGAACCTGGTGTGAGAGGCAAGGGAAGAGCCCACTCCATCTTCCCCAAACTTCCATCTCAGATGAGACTCAGCAAAAGTAAAACTTCTGAAGCAATTCACAGACTGCTCAACCACAATGACTTACAATTTTTACAGCAATGTAAGTGAAGTCAAGGGCTTTAAGACAGGAGTAAAAGATCTGGTTTAATTTTTCTTAATTCAACTGAAAGTACTCAGGAAAGGAAGAATCAATGCCCTTAAGTATGTTCCACAACCCTGTGCTTGAAAAATCCATTTCATAAAGCTACATAGTGATAGATTTTGCAATATCCACAAGACAGCTTCAGAAACAGAGTTTTGCGAATCCTGCTGTAAGAAAGGCACTCAGCATTATTCTCAGCATTCCTATTTTCAGAGGTGGTGCCTAAGCACCTCTACTTACAGAATCTGGGTACTTCATCCCCTACACACAGAAAGCATACTGATTTCGCTGGCAAGAGCTTCAAGCCCTAATTTTTGGATTACAGCATTTTTCTACAGTTGTATACATGCGGGTTGTCTACAGCAATATATCAAATCCATGTTCAAAACACTTTTTGGTAAGGTACTCACTATTATTAATATTTACATTTAATAGTAAATGTAAACTATATTAATTTCTATTAAGTTTAATATTATTAATATTTTCCAGGTTATGTGCAATTCTGACAAAGAAAAGGTTTCAGTCTATTGGGCTCTTTACATAGTGACAACTGTGCTTATTTTACCTGCCACTGAACTACTTGCTACATCTGTTTGCTGAAAAAGGTTATTTGCTGCTTCTAGCAGATCCACTGAGGCTCTGTGTAACTGAGGATGCACGAAGCCTCATTCACTGTACAAACCTTTGCTTCTGTCACTTCCTTAAAGTCTATTATGCCCTTAAGACTGAAAGGTAGAAATTACTGCATAAATCCCCCCCCCCCCCCCCCCATTTTTAACTCCTGGATCCCCTGCTAATTCAGCTGGTTGTAAAAGAGTACCGAACTTGTGCCTGAGGCCACGGTTTGATGCAACAGTAAATCCAACTTGAGAGCTCCTCCTACCAGATCAAAAGCAGCATGGCTACTCAAAGCAAAGTGCTGATCCAACATAAACTCGGCCAAACTGTACACATTCCAAAAATGTCAGTGGATTAGCTCTGTAACACCAGGCTTTACGCCTAATCAGGTATCATTTGCCCTCCTGCAGCCAGCGTAAAGAGGGCACAAACTCAAGGTTGCATGGTCCAGCTTAGGAATGCAATCATGTGGCCGTATTCGGTTCAAATCAAATTGTACCATTAGGGGAGTCTAACTGAGGGCAGATCTGCTATTAATCAAACTACAGGGAAAGACACCACACTGCAGCGTTTTAGACAATCAAAACCTCCAGTGCTAATCTTGCCATTAGTAGAAGAATATACACTGTTGTTACTAAAGGAAGCTGAGTAACAAATCATTTGATAATGCCATCAAAGCTGTAAAATGTAGATAACCCAAGTAACGTATTTTAGAGACCTGATAGCTTTTCCACTGCCAAAAGCCCTGTTAAATTACTTCATTGCTGCAATAGCTGAACTTTACCTTTCCTCTTTGTACTTCTGCTAGTTCCTAGGACCTTTCTTGCTGCTGTTAAAAGCCTACTCAGGTTCCCTTTATCTTCCAGAACAAGCATAGGCGATTATGGAGGCAGAATTCCTGTAATTTTTATTTTGAAAAATAACCAACCCCAGAATGTAGTTTGTTAAATTACAGCAGAAATACTGACTTTAATCCAGGTAACAAAACACATCAGATTGTTTCTATCTATGCTCTTGAGAGAGGAGCTATAAGCTACTCAAGCAATACATAAGATGTTACCAAACATGAGTTATATTTGAAAATGGAGAAATCACAGTACTCGCAGGCATGAAGAAAGTTTGTGCTGAACATCTGGTTCATTTTAAATATCTTGGCATATGCATAGAAGTCCCTCTCACATGCCTATGCTAGAGAAATTATCCACGCTTCCTATTAAAACAGAGACCAGGACAGGCATTAAAGGGAAATGTTTCCTGCTACTTGACCATGTGTTCACAATAACAAATCCGTAATTTAGCATAAAATAAAAGGCTAGCTCCCTGTCATCAGTGTTGAAACACCAGTAGTACTAGTGGCAAAACGTGTGCTATTTTCTTGCTGTTGGTATAACACTCAATTACTTTGTCAATGAAATTTATCCGCCACGTATACAGTTCACATTTTCCTTCCAATCATAATTACTGATGAGCCTGTATTTACGAAACATGGCAAATTGGCTCTTCTTTCATGAGAGAGGGTCCTTCGCGATTCCCTAACACAAACAAACCTCATTTGGGATGCATGCATATTTTATTCTTATGTATGTTATAGCCTCCATACTGATGCTAGCAATCCATCCTGAAAGAATCACACAGTACCTGAGAAATCACGCAGCCTTAGTTTAAGGCGTCTGCCCACAAATGCACAAAATGGAAGCAGTCAGACACAAAATCGTTAGACTAATGTCATGCAGAAAACATGTACTGTGGAGTATGACTGCAATGTAAATCTCCCAGACCCCAGGCTGTCACCTTACCCACTGGACTGAGAGGACACTATCAGGAGCTCATTCAACAGTTCTGTGTCATCCATGTATTTTAGACATCAGTCACCACCACCATTCACCGCAAAATCTTCATGCAAAAAGCTAAGTGACACTGAGACATCCAGTTTAGGATTTCCTACTGATGTTTTCAATGACGTTTTTAATGTCAACTGGGCAATTTTCAACAGACTATGCCTACCAGTCAACTAGAGCTGTTCAAATGAAATCCCCGGCTTTCAATCTATCTACCCCAAATGCCTACACATTAGCCAATTTCAAATACAGACTAATGTACTAAAAAAACCCACCTTCCACTGTTCTGTGGATTAGGTTTTGAAAGAATGTATCTTCAGCCAAAACCTGAAATGAGCTCCACTATAAACAGTGCTTTTTGAGACAGAAAGAACATTAGTGAATTAGAGAATGACCACAGTCTGACAATCCAAGCCTAAAGGCAGACTCCATGACTAAACTTGTGAATGGTGTTAATGTTGTGGAAAAACTTTTCTGTAATATCATAAAAGGAGAAAGTGCAACGTAGTGAACATGATTTATTCAGGTACCTCATGAAGGACCAAGACAGACACAATTGCTGGGAAGTCACCTTCACTGAAATGCGGGCATATTCACCCGCATTCTTGTCAAGAAGGTGTACATCCAACGTGTGTCATGCTACCAGAGAGGAACCTTCTCTTCTGGCATGTCCAGGATGTGGCCTTTCCAGCACTGAACATCAATATAGCTAGAAGGCGCTCTCCCCACTTCTTCCCACCTCTAAAAATTCAGCTTTCAACTTCAACAATAAAGTTACAGCTTGCCCACACAGAGATGGAGGAAAGACAAAACCACTCAGTCAGACAGCCTGTTGCCATTAAATCACATTAACGCTCTGAATAAGAAGCACCTATTTAGGGATTTAATGACCTTTAATACCTGCATATTAGTTTCATAACTTTAAGTTATTTCATACTAACTTCCTGAATCTTGCCTTGTAGCAAGCACTATTTTCCCTCGCAAGAAGTCTGTATTTTCATGATCTAAGTCAGTTCTTGGTTCAGACTTCCAAACCTTCTAGCATAGGCTTTCTTCCAAACATAATTTCATTATTACTTTTAAACACTTCCTCCCCCTTGCCTCCCTCCATTTCCACATCAGACTTACAGCCTAATCATAGAATCACAGAATAGTTAGGGTTGGAAAGGACCTTAAGATCATCTAGTTCCAACCCCCCTGCCATGGGCAGGGACACCTCTCACTAAACCATGTCACCCAAGGCTCTGTCCAACCTGGCCCTGAACACCGCCAGAGATGGAGCATTCACAGCTTCCCTGGGCAACCCATTCCAGTTGCTCAACACCCTTACAGTAAAGAATTTCCTCCTTATATCCAATCTAAACTTCCCCTGTTTAAATTTTAACCCATTACCCCTTGTCCTATCACTACAGTCCATAGTGAAGAGTCCCTCTCCAGCATCCTTGTAGGCCACCTTCAGATACCAGAAGGCTGCTATGAGGTCTCCACGCAGCCTTCTCTTCTCCAGGCAGAAATGCTGTGCCACAGCTCCCTGCACTGAATGCCTAACTTGAAGCCATAAAAGTCTGATGGAAATCTCGGCAACTAACAAAGGGCTGCATTTCTCAAAATAACACTGAGCTTTGTCTGTTCATTCACAAAGACCTTCCCCACCTTCTACACAATAACGATGACTTCTCAAGTCTGAGTCCTTTCCAAACATGGTCAGGGTCACTATGTGGCTTTTGTCCCTAGCTACGTCATGTCATCTCAATTAAAAGAAGTTAGCAGTTCTGACGGGGTGTGAATCTGGTTAGCCAAAAATCAAGAACCCTGTTCATCAAAGTAGAGGCGCAGGATGCCGTCTGTCTTCCCACCATTCCCCTCTGTCCATTTAGTACGTAAGCTGTAGAGTGACTCAACATGATGAGCAGCATAAGGCAGATTTGGTTGGTGCTAAACCATCAACAATATACATTTCACTAGTCAAATATGAATATCCAGAGAGTTTCAAAACAAAAGCAGTTGCAAATAGGCATCTGTTTTCTATAATGCAGAACTGGAGACAGCTGAAGCAATATTCGGTAGAGAGTAGATATAAGTGTCACTTCTGTATTAAAAGCATTAAAAACCCTGTGAATACCAGCTTTAGCTCCAAAAGCAGAGCAATTCAAAGGAATGGAAAAAACATCATGCATACAAACACACAGAAATCAATGTCTGATATGAGTTCATTTGACTCCACAAAAGCGTACTACACTGAAGAAAGATGTGAAAATAATCATTCCAGGGGAAAAAAAAAGTCAATAAACATCAAGCAAATCAAGTCTCACTCTGTAAAATCTGTTTATTGAAAAGCCAGCTCCAACCCAACTACTGCTCCCTCTAACAATGTTAATTTAAGGAGTAACTCTTCCAAATGAACATTCTTTACAGAGGCAGCTGTAGTGTATGGAGCAGAAGCTGTCTGGCTTAGCCTTGGCAGCAGGGCTTTGTAGCCCTCTAAGAAGATTGCCACTGCTCAGGTTGAACCAACAAATCTTTTACCTGCACAGAGCTTTGCTATAGAGCTTGGACCATGGGTACCAGTGGACCAAGATACACTGCAACTTCATTCCACCTTTTTACACATCTGTCTGTTCAGAACTATGATTAAAAAGAAATGTACCTTTCCCCCACAGCCCAGATTCAGGGCAGCTGCCAGGGAATTGACAGTTTACTGCCTGCAGTAGGATACAGCAACTCACCCCCTGGGCAAAGCAAAGCACATGGAGAGCACTGACCTCTTCCCAGGCGCTAAATCCTTCTTTCCAACAGATCAGGTTGCAGCACCACTTGTACTATTGCTACAACCTGGACACAGAATAACTGTAATCTCAAGAAGGCTCAGGCTTGTATGACTCTATTTGAGACTATAAGCATGAATTATCAGCGGAAAGAATATGCTTAATGACTACTGCTGCAAAATTCATTGGGTTATATACAAATTAAGTATAATCTCTTCCAACATGTCCTAATACACTATACTGGTACATAATTCTACTTCCTTCATATTCTCAGTCAGTTGTAATTTAGTGAACAGTATTAACCACACATTTGCTTACATCTGCAATCTAGGAAAAATAATGTTCTTTCTGATAACTAATCTCAATAAAGCTCTTCCTTTGCTGCAAATGCCTAATTTTAAAGTAAGGCACTGCTAGAAAAATCAACTTAAGACAGGCTGCCTGCTCATTGTACTTAACATTCAGAGCTGAACAGATAAACATTTTTACTAGCAGTCAGCCTGCTGGGATTGATTACAGATGTTTAAATGATTAAATATTTGTAAAAAGAAAAAAATCACAGTAAATATATAATTTTGGTAACGATTAAATATTTGTTAAAAATATAGTAAATATATAATTGTAGCCATTTTTACCGCAGGTGTCTAAAATAAGATCAATATTCTGTTTTACAGACAGAATACTAAATGTGACGGGGCAACGACTTGCTGAAAGTGATTCTATGGGTAGAGAACAGGGTACTGAAGCAAAGGCTCCCAAGACTCAAGTAAGCAACGCACCAGGTCTCAACAATTCCCATTCAATGCTTGCAGGTTCATAAATCTGAACTTCAGAAATCACACACCACACTTTATTCTATAGAAAAAGGGATGCTCCCAAGAGACAACTTACAAAATGAATCCAAATGGAGAGTTTTGTTTTCTTGTTTAAATCTCCCTTAATGAAATTTAACAAATAGTACTGGAAAATAATGGTGGCAGTAGTAATAGCAATAATTAATAATTGTAACAACAATAAAGATAATAATAAGGAAAGAATCAAACTCTGGGCCCGTTAGCCGAGATTGCTGCTGCACCTCCCTGGAAAAGGTTACTCACCAGGTGCCCCGCTCCAGCAGCAGTCCCAAGCATCACCGGCACTCTGGGACAGGCAGAGGGAGGTGACTCCAGCCGGTCGCACTCCAGCAACTCCCAGCTGCCGCGCCGTCTCTTGGGGAGCACAGCAAAGCTGGTTTCGGGCCGGCTGACAGATTGGCTCAGGCGGGGAAAGCCATAATGAGCTCTTTGATAGCTTGTTCACCCTCCCCCACTGCAGCAGGCAAGCGCCGGCAGGGGAGACAACCCTGCACAGGGAGAGGTGCCAGGCGTATCTTTTGTAGGAGGTAGTTTTCCAAAGAGGTATCTGGAGACTTTTCAAGAGCCCACTGATAATCTGCGAACACAAAGATCTCGCTTCTCAGGAATACGCTTCACCTCCCTCCTGCTCCCCTTCCACCGCAAGCAGCAGCAGCTTTCACAGGGCAGGGGGAGCTAATTACCAGATGTCTTGTAAATCTTTCCAATCTGCACAACTTCATCCAGTTTGCAATGCTTAACATCAGCTCTTTTGGAACCTTTTCATCCTTATTTTTGTGTAACAAATTTTCAACAAGCCAGGAGTTCTTTGTTCTCTCCTAATAAAACAACCTAAAACGTTAACAGTTCAGCGTGAAACTAATGAACTAAATGCACTTTTCTGGAGATCTGAGCGAAATTACAGACATTTCCAGACTTATGTGAAAATTTATTAATTCTGGAAGAAGTCCTTTGAGCTGTTTCTTTAAAATAGCTTTGGAACTACAAAAATGAATACAAATAACAGTCGTAATTATTTATGCGTTTTGTCAAACGTATGGCCACTCAAATGCTGCTCTTATTGAGGACAACTTAAAAGAAAATCTAAAAGGGGGCTGAAAAGAGAAGTGCACCAAGTCAGACATTTGCTCTGATGCAACTGCTCTGTCCACAATATTTTACTTCGAGTAACTGCTAGAGGCAATGCAGAGATATTCTGCAGAGCATTGAGCATTCAAGTCTACAATTTAATGGAAATGATTTTCGATTGCCTCCTCTTGGGAGAAATAGTCAAAAAGATAAAGAGTGAAGATCTAATCAGTTGACTCTTTTTGTTCCTGCAGCACTACTGACACAGGAGACTGACAGTTCTCTCTAACATGTATCAGTAGGATCCATAACGAGTAACTATATGAGTTCAGTATAAAGCAGGAATATAGACCCCACTCACATGAATCCTCCAGCTGGCAGAGTTGGAAGGGGTTTGAATCACCACAGAGGGCAGCTGTATCATCTCCATAGGTGCAGCTGATGGCACAGCGAATGCCTGACGGTGCGCTGACTATACTACGGAAGGAAAGATGACTCTGAACCACCTGGGAAACCTGTCCTATGCCCAAGGCCAAGAGGAGTAGGAGACACACAGCTTTTTTCTAGCTTTATAGTGGTAATGTCCTGATTAACATCAAAGTTGCTTTATTTAAACCTCTTTGACCAAAAGAAACAAAACAAGAACTTTCACCTTGGGCAAAACACCCAGGCTGCTGGATGCCACCTGCGCTTGAAAGACTCCATCGTGACTAAAACTGGAAGCAATACTTTCACTTCTATTTTGTACAAATCCTACCCTGTAGATGCTGCAGATTATGTGGTGTAAAAATAAATAACCTTTTTCAGCACTCAGTATTAAATGTATTTAGATGTATGCATTTTGAATAATAAGCCTAAAATGCACTGTATTTCTTGGTAGTTGAAGATCATCTGCTACAAGTAGCATCTTTCCCCCCCTCCAAAATACTAACGCAAGTAGCTAAAATACTGTTCTTAGCAGATTATACTTACAAAAGCACCCAGGAAGCATCAAGTTTATAGGAACTGTCACTATAGAAGGAGCAGCTATGCCCCAAACCAAGTGACACTTAAATCACAATCTCCATTTGAGCTGCTGTTGCAAGCAAACACTAGTATTAACTACAAAACCTCTGTTGCTAAAAAGAGAAGTGGCAAACATAGAATTTGTGGCTGTGTTCACACGCAGACAACTATCCAGGAGGATTATGGTTACATGAACCCCTTGTTTTGGCAGGCACAGAATGGCATGATCCTTCTACAACTCCCAAGCAGCAAAAATCAGAGAGAGGACTGGATCCTTCTACCACAGGTTACATCCTTTGTGCCTTCAGAAAAAAGGAAGCAAGAGGCCTCATTCATTCAAAAGAATTCAGGACAACAGAGTAGAAGAGTTGCCCCCATTTACAGAGGTGCAGCTGCAGTACCTGAAAGACTGCTGCTCTTCAAATACACAACTGTGATGAGCTCGAGGCCCATGAGGGTATGCCATGTCAGAGCCAAATGTATAATGCTAAGGCAGCAACAGTGGGTTCTTTTTTTCCAACAAGCCTAAAAGCAATAAATTGTTTATAATATATTCTAGGAAGGGAAATGATGCAAAATCTGGCACTATTCTTGTGCTGAGAGTCGATGCTGAAGTGATGACACCAATAATTTCTGACTTTCCATATGCTTTTCCTGCATTCAGTGGGAACAGTCACTCTTGTCAGCTCTAAAGAAGCCCACCCTAAGTTTCTGTTAAAAAGAAAAAAAAGATTTACACTGTTTTCCTCGACGGCACTTTGCTTCCCATGAGATCTTGAATTCCTTAAACACGAGTGCTTCTTTTCTTCAAATGTTAACAAATTCCAGTCATTACTGCAGTAATTTTATGAGCATAGCTTTGTGAAAAGATAAATCTCCTAATATGGTCTGAAACAGTCAATCTACAACACTTTCATGCACCTCTCAAACAGTTCAGAGCAGGCACCTCCTTCAAAGAGCTGCCCTGGAAAGACCTCCAGCACCGGGCACGACCTCATTAACTGCTGACCAGTCTGGGGCATGGAAGAAGCAGCAGTCCACCTTTAACACAAGGCACTAAAACCACAAGGCACTAAACTACTGAAGGCATAAAGACAGTGATTAGCAACATGATGTGGAGCATATCATTATGATACATTCTTGACAATGCTTCTAAGCTTTCTTCTTTCAATTTTTAAAGCTTTTTATCTACTCTACAGATTGGGATTTCTGTGCTTCTCAGATTAACAAAGTGGCTATGCCAAGCCTTCCTACAAAGAATTACATCAGTCACTTAACCATCAAAATAGTCATGAACTAATCTACTCAGCTCAATCATATCGCAGTTACAAATCTTGACCAGACCCCCAGTCTGATCTAGCAGAACTTTGTGGAGGAGCACAAAAAAGGGTGAACTCACTGCACTCTGCGGAGTGGGTGCCATTGGGATGCACCTCAGACACCTGAGCATCCTCTCCAGACAGCAGGTATGGAGCAGAGAGAAGCATCTCTTGAACACCTGGGCCTTGAAAATCTCTAATGCTCTGAAGGTCAAGCTCCACCACAAATCCATCTAAAAGCTAGGAGGCAGTTTTGCTGGCACTCCCAACAAAGTGCTGCCTAACAGACACAGGCTGGCTTTTAGCTTCTGAATGGTCTCCAGGCACTGCTCCAACCATGGTAGCCTGGAGTCAAGGCCCAAGGTGAAGTAGATACGGGTAAGGGCAGCATTCAAAACAACATGGTAAACTCCAAATGCCAAGCGCACGTATATTAAACATAGATGTCTATCTGGCATCAGAAAGCATCCAACAGGAAAATAAATCCCAACTTTCAAACACTGACTTCTCCCCATCTTTATCTACTTGCTGTTTGATTAATTTCAACAAGTTAGGTCCACAAAATTAATGTACTACTTCTGCAGACTGTACGTTTCCAGCCTCCTCATAGTTCAAATTTGCAAGCTGTTCTACAGCTTCCCACTCCATTCACAGCCTTCTCAACCTGCCTTCAGAAAAGCAGGTTTCATGTATATCTTCTGCTAAAATCTCAGCCAGCAGAGACTGGCCATGTCTCTCCCAGAATGTGCCTACATTTGCTCTACCTCCTTCCCTCCAGCTGGCTCAGCCAAATGCCTCCCATCCAGTCCCAAAGAGATCTTCTTCCTCTTCCCTTGAATACGCCCCTCGTGCTCCTTCAAACTGCAACTCTTCTTACAATGACGACAATCTTCATCTCATGAAAACAAAATTCATTTTCCTTGACAATCTAACTCAAGGAAGAAATATTAGTTATAAATGACACAGTTAATCTTCATACCTATTGAAAATATTAAACAGGTAGACAGACAGCAATGCCTAAATATCTTTCATCATCACTGATTCCAACACAGATTGTATTATTCACTTTAGACTTACGTTAAAACTGAAGTTTTATTTATCGGACTTTTCTTCTGAGTGTGCCTGAGATAAACACTAACAAACAGAAACTACTGAAAACTAGAGTGTTTTTTTCTTCCTGGATTTTTAGTCAAACGAATGCAATGATCCTCCTTCTGAATGGCAAAATACTTAATTGGTTTCTGCTTGTTTCATAACGATGTAGAAATAACCTATCATGTTTTTACTATAAGTCTGAAGAGGATAAGACATGCCTTTAGCTGTTTGCATGTTAATCTCAAACAACTATATCAATGCAAATCTGCTAGTTACCTGCAATACTTTGATCTGTTAACAGTACTTATTTCAACATATATTTCTCCTTAGAAATATTTCTTTTTAGTCTAGAAGTATTTCAATAAGAATAGAAATAGAAAAAGAAAATGACAAGGAAATATTGGAGCAGATTGATTAAATATTCATAAACTAGGAAACACTAAATAACACATGACAACCTTAATTCTAAACTCTCCTACAAGTTCCTAAAGTTCCCTTTAACTACCTGACTATGCACTCTAACTTAAATAATTTTTCACAACTTTAGAGACATCACCTTTTAGAAAGACAAGTATTTCGTATCTATAACGTATAGAGCAAATTGCTTATACCCAGCTTTCTGCCAATCAAAAATATCTAAATACCAGAGAACAGCAAGGGCTTACGCACTGAGCCATGTTCACCACTAGCATAGCTCCTGAAATGGCTATGAGGAAGCAGTTCCACTGGTACAGCGACTTACATGTTATATGATCATTAACCTTCATAGGAAAGAAAAAGTCTTGAAGAATAGTAGGTTTTTTTCCTAGCAAAGGCATCAAACTAATGCCAGTACTATAAGAATGATGCAAATATATATGGAAGAAAATATTACAGGATGTATTAAGACCACATGAAAACACAGGCAAAAATAGGACCACCAATTTAGAATCATAGAATAATAGAACCGTTAGGGTTGGAAACGACCTTAAGATCATCTAGTTCCAACCCCCTGACGTGGGAAGGGACACCCTACGCTAAATCATATCACACAAGGCCTCGTCCAACCTGGCCTTGAACACTGCCAGGGATGGAGCATTCACGACCTCCCTGGGCAACCTATTCCAGGGCCTCACCACCCTAACAGGAAAGAATTTCCTTCTTACATCCAACCTAAACTTCCCCTGTTTAAGTTTTAACCCGTTACCCCTTGTCCTGTCACTACAGTCCCTAATGAACAGTCCCTCCCCAGCATCCCTATAGGCCCCCTTCAGATACTGGAAGGCTGCTATGAGGTCTCCACGCAGCCTTCTCTTCTCCAGGATGAACAGCTCCAACTTCCTCAGCCTGTCTTCATACGGGAGGTGCTCCAGTCCCCTGATCATCCTCATAGCCCTTCTCTGGACTTGTTCCAACAGTTCCGTGTCCTTTTTATGTTGAGGACACCAGAACTGCACACAATACTCCAGGTGAGGTCTCACAAGAGCAGAGTAGAGGGGCAGGATCACCTCCTTTGCCCTGCTGGTCACGCTCCATTTGATGCAGCCCAGGATACGGTTGGCTTTCTGGGCTGCAAGCGCACACTGAAGCCAGCTCATGTTCATTTTCTCAATGACCAGCACCCCCAAGTCCTTCTCTGCAGGGCTGCTCTGAATCTCTTCTCTGCCCAACCTGTAGCTGTGCCTGGGATTGCTTCGACCCAGGTGTAGGACCTTGCACTTGGCATGGTTAAACCTCATGAGGTTGGCATCAGCCCACCTCACAAGTGTGTCGAGGTCCCTCTGGATGGCATTCCTTCCCTCCAGGGTATCAACCGAACCACACAGCTTGGTGTCATCAGCAAACTTGCTGAGGGCGCACTCAATCCCACTGTCCATGTCACCGACAAAGATGTTGAACAAGACTGGTCCCAACACCGATCCCTGAGGGACACCACTCATTACTGGTCTCCACCCAGACATTGAGCCATTGACCACAACTCTTTGCATGCAGCCATCCAGCCAGTTCTTTATCCATTGAGTGGTCCATCCATCAAATTGATGTCGCTCCAATTTAGAGACAAGGATGTCGTGTAGGACAGTGTCAAACGCTTTACACAAGTCTAGGTAGATGACATCAACTGCTCTACCCCTGTCCATCAGTTCTGTAGCCCCATCATAGAAGGCCACCAAATGGGTCAGGCAGGATTTCCCCTTAGTGAAGCCATGCTGGCTGTCACCAAGCACCTTGTTGATTTTCATGTGCCTTAGCATGCCTTCCAGGAGAATCTGCTCCAAGGTTTTGCCAGGCACAGAGGTGAGACTGACTGGTCTGTAGTTCCCTGGGTCATCCATTTTCCCCTTCTTGAAAATGGGGGTTATATTTCCCTTTTTCCAGTCATCGGGAACTTCACCTGACTGCCATGATTTCTCAAATATGATGGCCAGCAGCTTCGCAACTTCATTCGCCAGCTCCTTCAGGACCGCGGATGGATCTCATCAGGACCCATGGACTTGTGCATGTCAGATGTTTAAGATGGTCTCGAACCAGTTCCTCTCCTACAGTGGGCGCAAGGTCTTCAGTCTCACAGTCCCTGCATCTGCCTTCCAAGACGTGGGTGGTTTGGTCAGAGCCTTTGCCAGTGAAGACTGAGGCAAAGAAGTCATTCAGAACCTCAGCCTTCTCCAAATCCTGTGTAGCCAGTTCTCCCGAGAGCTTCCTGAGGGGGCCTACATTCTCCCTAGTCTGTTTTTTATTTGCTATGTACCTGTAGAATCCCTTCCTGTTATCTTTAATACTTCTAGCTAAGTTTAATTCTAACTGAGCCTTAGCTTTCCTAACCTGGTCCCTAGCTTCCCAGACAACATCCCTGTACTCTTCCCATGCCACCTGTCCTTGCTTCCACTTATTATAAGCCTCTTTTTTCAATTGAATTTTCCTCAGGAGCTCCTTATCCATCCAAGGAGGTCTCCTGGCCCTCCTGCTGCACTTCCTTCTGGTTGGGATACAATTTGAGAAACAAACTAATTTAAAGGGACTGTAAAGTACAAGGCAATTGTATGTACAATTTTAGAGACACTGCAAGAAGTCCACTTGACAAAAAACTGCAGATGTATAAACATCCAGGTTTGCAACTTTTACACTTGGGCATCTGTAAAACTATCCAAGCAGCAGCAGCTTCATTCCTTTGGGGCTTCGTACTCTGAATCCTCTTTTTGTAAGAAACCCAAAAAAATAGGTAAGACATAAAAAACCTCTGACTTCTTCACAGTAAATTCTCAACCAACCACTCTGAGTTTGCTTGCTTGCTTGCTCTCAGTCCCCTCACCGTTACATTTTATACACTTGCCAAGCATAAGACTGTTTCCCTGCTCATCCTTTCTTTTAGCTACATGACACTGCTGTTTGTTATTTTTCTGCAACTTGTAGTTAAAGCAGGGCTTGAGACACTATACGTCAATTCATTAAAAAGACATAGGATTGAAGAATTTATTCTGCAGACCCCCAAGAGTGAGAATGACTTTCATCTGTAAAGAAATCACTTCATCTTCCCTCTATCTCAATAAATAAAACTGTCTTTATTATTACTATTTGGAACACATAAACAACAGAGACATTTGCTGTCTTTGGATTCAGCCGTCTCAAACACTTTATTTTTACTTTAGCTGAGGACCCAGACTCAAAACTTTTCAGCATTACTGAAAAAGACAAAAATGTGATTCCAGCAGTGGTGCATCTAACCCTAAACCAGCTCTCCCTGACAGACAAAGAAAAGTCCTTTATCAGAAACACCAAAAATAAATTCTGCTGAGGTAGGAAGTAATTTGCTTACTTGACAAAGTAAACCAGACTGTGTCAGCAGACTCACTGCATCTCAAGGAACTGTCATCAAATGAAGGTGCTCACATGGTATTTTGAAGAGAAGTCTGTCTGGAAAGGGGTCAGTACTGTTTCCTCATCTCTGGGGACCTGCCCTGTATACCCTGCACCAAAAGGATGGACAAGGTGCTCTACAGTAGACCCATTATTGATCTTAGATGGGCATACCTGTTGGAGGAGAGGTTACAGATGTCTTTGTCCTGGCATGGACAAAGTACCACGCACACAGCAATGACAAATACCAAGTCTTAAATTTGACTCCACAACATTCAACTTCTCTTCTGCATGCTGACACAACATTAACTTTTGAAGCCTAATTATGATCATTGAAATGTCAACAGACGCACTCCACTGTTGAACAACAAACTGAAACATGTTATCAGGCAGGGATTTGTTCAGTCACCAAAGATACATTTGGCATGTCCCACTCCTCTGTTCCTTTCAGTAGGGCTGTTCCAGAACAAACGCATATACAGAAAAAATAGTGCGGAGCAGCTGGATGCAATCTGGATTCTTACTTAGGAAAGCAGTGTTCAATGAATGTCAAAAATGAACAAAAATCTGTGTGCCCAGGCCCAAACTCGGGAGGGGGAATTCTCATGACTGCTGAAGAGCTGTCAGCAGGGGTCCACGGGAAGCGGTGGAGAGGAGAGGACCACTTTCCTGGTGGTTATGGAAAGCCAGACAGTGGCTTGGTTTTATTATCTGGGAAACGTCACAATTGCCAGCAGCGAGGGGTCAACCAAAAGGAGCCTCAAAATGCTAAATGAGATCAGCGTAATACACAGTATTACCTTCTGGTCCTAAGGTGATAGAGTTTATGTTGGCTGGAACAATTTTAGAAACATCCCATGCAGACCATATTACAGGAGCATTTTCTATTCTCCCTTTTCCTGAGGATTTACTGGAAACCTAGACTAGTTCTTAGGGAACCAGGGTGATTTAGCGGAAGAACTGGTTTCTTACAAGTAGCCACTGCCTTTGTCAATCCGATGAGTAGATTTAGCTCTTGAGCTGTTAATGGCTGACCAATGAAGACCCAGAACTCAGAACATTTTTCTATTTAAATACTTTCTGGATAGCTGCTCCTACCCAATTTAATGGAGGAGGTACAAAAGATTTCAGGAAACCTATTTAAATCTGTAGCTTTTTACAGGGCTTACGCAGGGTATGTACTGGTTAGTATATATAGTTGGTAGAGGAAAAATTCTGCTGGCACTAGCTATGCAGAGCATTATTAAAATGGACAAGTGTACTCAGTCCCTTTGACGAAATTCTGTTCTCCATCAGCCTCGCCTGACTAATGCCACTGATGTTAATGGATCTGTTATATACCAGTACACTACATTAATTTTAGCCAGAAAAAATGCTAGTAAGAACTAATCTACTTAATTTAAAATTCATGAAAGGACAGCAACTTGTGCTTTTATCTACAAACATACAGTAAAAGTATAAAGAATACTTCAATGTATAGCTAATGAATTAACATTAATAATTAATATTTAACAATTAGCAATAATTAATATTAATAATGTATAGCTAATGAATTAGTATAGCTAATGAATTAATAAATAGCGTAAAAAGAGGCAATAAAACTGAAAATGAAACAGACCTCCAGTGCTTTAGATAAAAATCGATTTATAATTTCTTCAGATTTAGTATTTGTTTTACAGAAAAATATCTCGGAACCTCTACAATCTTTCCTAATGAGATACAAAATCTCTTAGAATAAAATACAATCTCTGAGCATGAAATACAGATTTGCTCCAGGTTAATTCACTATTTTTTTGAGTAAAGGCAAAAGCCATGATCTTATTATTTGGGTTTCTTGGTAAACAGATTAGATTCACAGATGCAGCTACCGTGTTACATATGCATGACAACCACTGGCATATTGCTCTAATAGTGCTCAAGAACACATTTCTCTACCAGTTAAACAATCTTTCCTGAAATAAACACATCTTTTCCATTATCACAAGCTATAAAGCAGTTCAAGAGCCCTGAAATGATCTTTTCATTAGTTTGAGATGTTTAAGCATCTGAGTACTGAAACATCCATACAAGCCTTATGAGATGGGAAGAGTATAAATCCTGCTCTCCCATTCCCTTAATGAGAATGCCTAATAAAAATGTAAACTATTTCTCTTGACTGCA
Organism: Pezoporus flaviventris; assembly: GCF_033815535.1. Taxonomy (NCBI): domain Eukaryota; kingdom Metazoa; phylum Chordata; class Aves; order Psittaciformes; family Psittacidae; genus Pezoporus; species Pezoporus flaviventris. The sequence goes on along the minus strand of NW_026892549.1, from coordinate 43,450,960 downwards.
ATTATCCTGTCTACTGAATGAAATCTGCCTTTTCAACCTCATATATTTATATAACTTTAAAGCTACAGTATCAGTATGGCTGTTTGGGGTTACTCATCTGATGCCACAAGCTGGCAATAGTTTCTTAACTTCCCTCATTTCTTTTTTTTACCTTTTTGTGCCTTGTCTGAGACCGCACAGTATCACCCACCCTTTAGCAAATCCATCTTCTTCATGTCAGTCCTGTACTAGCCTCACCAAAGTCCACCCTCTGCCAACAAAGTAATCACAAACCCCTCAGCTTGCAACATTTCCTTGTTGAAGGCATACTTTAATAAATTTGAATTCCCTACTTGATTATAAACATGACATGCTTTTAAACTCAAATACGTATTAAATATGCTTAAACTGTGCTTTCCTCCTCTCTCTCTAAATGGCCCCTTGTCCTCCTAATTCAAATACAGATGGTGCTTCTCCCACAATATTTTTCACTGTTATTAGCTGGGTGGACACTTCCATCTCCTGTTCGACTTACACAGAGGTCCTTGCTCAGCCCTTTCCCATCATCCCCCAGAGGTCTCTCTAGGGAAGCGAGAGTTTCAGGCAAGCTACAACCTGACCATCCAGCAGCAAAAGGAAGAGAGTGATGATTTATTTTCATGCCTGACCTGGGAAGCCAGCCAAAAATGCCAGCAGCACCTCTGGACAATTTGGTACTAAACACATTCGGAAAGAAGCGTGTTTAGAAGAAAACAGTATTGTGAAGCCTCCTGCTGAAAGCCACAGGTTATAGGAGATCCCAGAAACCCTGGGATGGTGCAGAAAAACAAGTTGTCTGGAGAATGGGTCAAGAAACAAGTTGAAGCACAGGCTACTCCTGGACATGGTCTGCAATCACAGCTAACTGCAGAGCAGAGCCATGCTGCCCGCACCCGCCTGCTTTTACCACCCAGCCAAAAGCAGGATTGCAATACGTGTTTAAAGGAAAAGAGGTACCATGGTGTAAGCTGCCAGAAAGAACACACAGAAGATAAGATTGCTGGAGGGGTGGGGTGCCTTTCACCATACAAAACTGGAAGTGAAAGCATGCTCATTTGGTCCTGATTGGTCCTGAAATAGCTGTCAAGCCTACTGCTAAGGAAGCATTTCTCCAATTCCTGAAAGCACACATCTTGCCAGGGACCAAGCAGGAGAAGGCTGCAAATCTACTCTTCCCTTCTGCAGCAGACTGCTGCCTTCGTATTATTGCCAGCAGATGTAAAGAAGCGATTGGGCCTCAGCTAGCCCAAGCTACTCCTAGCGGATACATCTCAACAAACAGGTCTTTTGGGTGTGCTTCTTCACACTTTTTCTTGCTGGTTGCACTCCCTCTTACTGCCCTGCATTTGCAAAATCACAGCTTTGGAATGGACTGACAGGCACCCAAGCTTGTACCTGGCTCTCCCAGGTAAACCCTTACTGCCAAGGAGATGTACTTTCCCTGGAAACAGCCATCCTCCTGCTCCTTTTCTCATATCCAATATGGTGAGAGAGTGCCCCCCTGGCTGAGAGCAGGCTTTCAGGCAAAGAAGTTGCTCAGGAGCAGAGCACCCATGAACATCAAGTGAAAGCAGGAACTGAACACCAATATTCCTTTGTAGGTTTGTACAACAGGAATTAGACCACATAAGAGGCAGTCTCCAGCTCATTTGTTTATTATAAAGTGCCTAATGCATAATTAGGCAGAGGGCCCTGCCCTTCAAAGTCCCTCTTCTTCCAGCCTGCGCTCTAACCTTTTGATGAAAAACAGACAGAAGAAAGGAACCAAGTGTGTTTAGTACATGTAACATAAGCAGGTCTGGTGGCATGCTGATACTTCCTGGTCTCCAAGGGAGGGATAACAGCTGTCTTGCTGCCTCAACCTCCTGCTCGGAGTTAATTCAAGTAGTGCCTGAAAAATCCTAACCCCTATGCCACAGTGCATCCAAGCTGAGGACAGGCAGAGGAAAGTCTCTCGCACAAGCTTCTTTAGGCAGCCCTACACACAAAATGTCCCACACCAACCACTCTGTCCCCACACCGATCATGAGTGTTTCCTGCTTCCTCCCAGCAAGCTTCAGTCAAACCTTCTGGTTTTTCTAACGCTTTCTTTTTATGCAAAAAAAGAACATTTTTCTTTGCACTAGAACATACAAGGCAAGAAAATAGCCTTCCCACCGCAGGCGGTTCCTGTTGTGTTCGCCACACAAGTGCAGGACGTGGAAGGCATCTCTCAGGGGCACTGGTCATCTTGCCTTGGCTGCAATGGTCCCTGGTGTATTCATAAAGCTCATTGCAGAATCCAGTGACGTTTCCGTGACAGCCTCTGAGATGAAGTCTGGCCAGCTGGTTTTCCCTTACAGCATTCACCCCTATGTGAAGCTCTGCCTTCTGCAGACTCTGCAGCATGGATTCTCAGGACTGGCAGCTCACCTGCACTTCACGCTCCTCACCACGGGAAGGGGAGCTCGCTGCTGATGCTCAGCCCCACTATGCATTTCCTAAGCTGCCAGACACACACCCCAGTGCACATGGAGATCAGCTCCCAGAGAAGACAGCAAATCCAGACAGACCCACAGGCCTGGTCTGTACTTTTACAATACACACAGAAGTCCATGTAAGAGTTCGCTGCTCACCACAGCCCAGCCCACAAAATGGCTGAGGCCCTTCTGAGTTCCCAGATGCTGCACTTCATCTGACTTCGTGTTCACTGAATAGACCCAACAAATGTAACCCATGTTTGTTATGGAACAACAGAAGTGGGATGAAATCATCTGCAATCTCATAAAGTTCTCCTTCAGGCCCTGCGTGCAAACCAAAGTTGCTTGTTGCTTGTTTCTTTTTAACTGATTCAACGCAAACAGAAAAATTCACATGCCTGGCACTGAGGTAAGACATCAGATCCACTCCAGATGATGTCCTGCAATATTACACTGGACAGCTCAGCTCTGCATAGAGAAAGACAACTTCTGCAGTAATGGCAGCCACTTGTAACACAGATCCTCAAACCTGCTCCTCACAACCACTAAAACTAAGTTTGTTTCTATTTGGGACTTTTCCTATCCTCCTGGAAACACCACAGTCAAACAGCTGGGGGGTTTTCCCAAAAAAGTGGTGGCTTAAAATAAACATACAAAGTTTCTTGTGAAAATGAGAAATCCTGATTTCAGATCACAACTGTAGAGGACGGCGCTGCTGAGCACCCAGCAGGCGTCTCGTTGACAGGCAGACAGACACACAGAGTACTGCCACTGGGCGGCCATCTCCACACACTGCCCGTTCCTGCCTGGGGGCTGAAAGGGACCGATCTTCTGGGGTGAAGCACCCCAAGGCTCATCTCCTATCACCACGGATATGCAGACATCGCCTATTCAAACAGGAACTGCCAAGGAAGGGAGTGAATGAGGAGGATCTGCAGCAGCAGTCGCTAAGGGTTATAAACTACTCCTGCAACAGGACAGCTCAGAAAGACACTGATTCCTGATCTGATTTTTTATTCCACCTCCCTCTCAGATTACAGCCCAAAGTCTTTGCAGGGTACTGCTCCCCCCTATCTGGGTCACTGCCCATTTATGTGCATTGCTAATGAATTCCACAGCTGCAAATCAAGAAAAGAGTTTTGAGATCTCCGACTGCTTCATCTGGCTTACACCTGCATCTCTGGTATATGTGCAAAGTCCACCCAGATCACACTTTTTTTATCACAGATAGGGACCAGGGCAACCAGGAGTTGCCCACACCATGTGGAAAATGTACTTAACCAGTTTCTACCAAGGACCAAGATCTCCTGTAAGACACTCTGAAAGGGGTAAGTGCTACCTCTGTATGTGGGATAACAGCCTGAGCTGTATTTCCTAATTATGGCTGACTTTAAGGTCATCAAGGCATCCAGCTCTCTTTTTCAACCAAGCAGGAGAACCATTAGCTATAGTGGGTAAACTCTTTAGAACAAAACCTGTCCTTGTGAATGTGTTTTGTGTTAGGCTGTGTTAGGATTAGCACAACAGGGTCCCCTTTACAAGCATCCCAAAAAAAGAAAAGAAAAAGGTATTTGCAGTGCTCAGGAGGCCTGTACAAACAGTGCAAATGACCATAAGCCCATGTTACCTTTCAGCCCTCTTACTGGGTAGTGCTAGGGGTTGCCCACCCTTCTCCCACCTGTGAGCCCAGAGACACTCCTGCCCTGAGCATTATGCCCTTCAGCACTTACTGATGACAAAAGAAGGTGCAGTTTACACTTACTTTTACAGCTCCATTAAAAGGTGACCTGCAAATAAAAAAAAAAATCAAGCACATTTAGTATTATGTGCTGAATACCCCCAAATAAACAGGATCAGATGAGCATTCAGCCCTCAGGTAAAAATTAGGCAAAAAAAGCCCTGGCACTGAATGTGTACTTTGATTTTTTGCTCATGAAACGTGAGTCCTACCTAACAGCAATGCAGTGAGCAGTTCCTGACAACTACTGGCTTCACACTTCTGCCTCTTGCTGCTTACAAATAGCATACTGGCATGGAGGTGTGGCAGAAATACTGCTCCTTGTAGTGGCATACCCCTGAAACTGCCAAAAGAAAGCTGGCAAAGGTGAGGGGACAGCAGGTAGGTCCCACTTCCCCTGCTTTCTCTCTCCTCACCCTGCTTGGGCACCAAAGGCTACGCTTTCCAAATACACTGACCTGACAGTGGAGCCACTGATGGATCAGACATCTTTAAAGATGAGGATTTGAGACGTGTTAAAAATAGTAGCAGTGCATTGCACAGCAATAAATAGAGCTTTCTCCCGTGAAAATATTGAACACAATAGTAATTTCTGACTCGCCATCACTATGCTGCTTTCCCCTTTTCCTTCTGCATTTGACCCCTCTTATCTGACTCCCTTCCCTTGGACCCAGCTCGGGAAACTGTTTCTGCATGTGCTTAAAACCCATTGACTTTAATGGGAGGTAAGGACATGCTTCCATACTTCACTCACTGGAGTGCTGAAATGAATGTAGACCTCTCCCACCAGTGCTCTTTTGTACCAAATTTTGTATCTTTATTATCAATTACCCTGCATAAAGTGATGAAAAATTAGCCCCAAGTGATCTGATTACTTCATAGGTACTCCAATTCATTTTGACTTAAAATCATATGGACATGTAGAAGAAGATTAAGGGGGTTTCTGTTGTGGTATTCTTATACTACTCCCCCCAGGGCACACAAGAGGAGGCTGCTAAGCATCCTGCTGCAGTTCTCAAACAACCTTACTCTCCCCCAAGTTCTTATCTTCCATTTCTCTAAAGTGAGGCTTCACCCAGCACCACATTAACCTACAGAAATACACTGCAGTGGTGCTCAGAAAGAGATTCAAATAAGGTATAGCAGGTAGTTTCAAATCTCTTAGCTAAACACTCAGGTAGTGCCACCTAAATCTGTTCTGGTACATGCTTACTAGTTTTTGGTTTATTTAATTTTGGTTTTTTTTTTTTATTTCTCATTCTTTTGCAAAATCTGATACTGCTTTATAGGTGTTTAAACTCTTAACGTAAATCAGACACATCATCCTGCAACTAAAACCCTGCTATAAAATCTTCAAAACCACTGCTTTGTAAGTACAAGTGTACAATCAACAAGAGGTATGCACACTCACTACATCTAAACGTAGAATTTCAGGCAAATTTATTGACATTAACAAGAAACATTATTTTAAACTAAGAAACCAAACAAGTGAGTTAGACCAATGCCTGCCAACAATTCTTTAGTTTTTAGTAGACTGACAAAGACACCTGCAATGGGTTAAGAAAGAATTTTAAAATAACTATAATTTTAAGCAAGAGATTTTAAATTAAAAGTGCTGGTGAACCAAGAAAAGGGAGTAGGTTATGCCAAATTCACACTTGCTTTTTAGAAGAGGCAGATGATGGAGTTAAACTGAAAACTGCTTGAGTTCATCTTTCTCCTTACCATCCTCCCTGAAGAAACCTGATGTCTTTCTGCACTCAGATAAATATGCTGCTGACATGAAAAACAGGCTTCCTCTTGCCTTGCCTGGGAAAAAGTGTGTCAGAGACCAGTGTGCAGGCATGGTGGTATCATGCCAGTGCTGCAGCCAGGAGCATGACTGACCATTAACAGAACAGAGGAAACCAGACAGAAAAAAAACTAACATGGTTTGAAACACAAAATAAACAAACACAATAACCCCTAAACAACACTTCTGTTGACTTCACATTCAGTGTAATAACAGTGGACATCATACTTTAGATAAATATGAATCCCAGGAGCTTTCCACAAAGTAATGCTGGCATGGCTTTCTGTTGCTGTCTGATCTAGCATCCTCCAAGCAGTCCTTCCGCTAATATTTCAGCAAACAATTAGAAGAGACTAATTGTGCACAGAGAGAACCATGCATGAAACAGCAGCATGGGGTCTGGCTGAGCCTCAGTCCCTCAGCAAATGACTTCAAGAAGTTTTCAAGCAAGCCAAGGACGAGGGCAGAACCACAGCAGAAACTACAGCAGACTGCTTGCCTAAGAGCTATACATGAAGCAGTAACACTTCAGTGAGACGCCCTCTCTTGAACAATTAGAAGCATGATTCCAAAGAAAAAAATAACTAAGGCATACACACTGAAAGATTGAAGCATTTTTTAATTACTCCATCGATTTACATTAATTCCAGCTATTTTCCAGCTCTCAACTGTTAGACTACCAGGCGACGCCATCTAGTGATGCCAGCTGAAACAAAAACCATGCTCCATTCTGTGTTAAAAAGGTTTCCTCTTGCAAAATTCTATTAGTGGGACTACAGCTTCAGGAGGTACAAAATTCTCAGCACCTCTGAGCATTTTCAAACCCACAGGACTAATTTAGCAAAAAAGTCCGGACCATTTTATTTACCCTGAAGTAATTCACAGAACTGACAATACAGAAAGCAAGCTGGGTTCATATCACATCAGAATTTAAACATGCACACCACATAGTCTTCCAATGACACAGGGATACAGTGAAAAGCCTAATAAATTACCTTCCAGTTTGGGTAACAGCTGCAGATAGTTGCTGTATGATAAAATAATTTACCGAATTTTTGAAGACTTCCATTGGTGTGTGTAACATACCTGCTTGAAAAATTGTACCCCGGACCTTACAACCTCAACTGGAAAGAAACCCTGTGCAGGTTTGAACTTTCTTCTTTAAGAGGTGGAACCACTCACTCAGTTGTCTGCTGGCAATAGCTGCTAGCTGTAATTAGCTTCTGGTGGAAATTGCCAGCAGACACACTAGAAGTTTAAATCAATTGGCTCTGCTTCCTCCTTAGAAGAAAATTGGCATTTCAGGGCTGCATTCCAGCGTGATGGATCTGAGAAACCAAAGCCAATTTGACAAGAAAGGGAAGCACCCCTTTTCAAGGCCTGCTTTAACCATGCACACGCTGCACATTCCTGGAGAGGATCTCATTTTTCTTCTTTTTGAGTCACCAAAGGAAGTCATTACAAATATACAACAAATATCCCACTGAAAAAAAGCCAGCGTTCAGCCCCAGTTATTTTCACTTCACAGCTGTGAAGATGGGAGAGAAAAAGACAAGATGCAGAAAGTCAGAAACTGAGAATAAAAGCAGCCTGTGAAACAGGACTTGCAGAAGGAAGAGGAATCCAGTGTGTGGAAAGCCAAACAAAACCCTCTAGCCCCAGCACTTGCAGGTAGTTTACACTCATCCCAGGTGCCACTAGGCTCTGTGTTTTGGCTGCACCGCATTGTACCTTTCACTGTGGCACAGGTACCTTTTCTCACCTCCCTTTGCCACCAATTTCTTTGATCAATACTTCATTATTTCAGCATTCAGGGCTTCATCAGTCTGTAGTGGAGTATGGGCTGTGCATTCTTGTGACCTTTATTGATCCTGTCCTCCTTTACCCAATGTTCAGCCATGATGAGTAAGTGACATCATTGCCTTGCCAGTGCTGGGCTTTGTGTAAGTGTTGCTGGGATTTAACTTCCTTGTATCTAACTCCCAGTGCTACCTGAGGACCTCAGATGGTAAAAAAGCACTTCACTTTCCCAAAGCCACCATTAACTAGCAGTGAATATGTCTAACACATAAGCCATCATTTTCAATGAGACAGTATCGATAACTGAGTGTTATAACTACTCTTCAGAAGTTAACAACTTCTTAACAAGTCCTGTAAACACCTACACCAAGAGGCTGCCTAGAGTCTACATGTCAACAGCACTCAAGTACACCTGTCTTATCAAACCAGGCAGCACATACATAGCACCCACTTTATCTGTAGACCACAAAACTTATGTCGATGGTGTCTTCAGATTCACCAGAAAGTAACGTCATTAGAGATACATAAGAAACTCATATGCAAAATACACTAAATACAGCACTTACACAAAAGCTTAATGGACCAGGGAGGAGTTCAGTCAAGCAGAAAGTCAGGCACGACAAAGTGGCCTTTTTTGACACTAGATAGACTAGTCACATTGTAAACTCCTGTAATTATGTGGATCGGCTACAACAAAGCAATGCTAGCCACTATTTTGATGCACTTCCTGAAAAGATACACAGTGACAGCACAGCAGAACTGCCACAATCACTCACACTCCAGCTGTATATATGCACAGCTCTCTCCTAAGTATCTTTTAATACTCACTTTGTAAACTTACTTAAATAGGTCAGCTTCTGAAAAAGGTGTGCATGAGGGGGGGGGGCTGTTTACCACAAATTTCCTAGCTAAACTTTCCAGAAAGCAGGTTTAAGAGTGCTCTTAACAATTTTATTTCCTTTTAAAAAATGCCCGTTTTAGTATCACGCCTCTTCAACCATGCTACATGGCTTAAGCTAGATGGGATATTTTCCCTTCTACTTAAGAAGAAAAAAATCCTGTAGATTTAATCCTGCCTATAGGCTAGCTTTTTCTTTCCTTTTTTAAAAGCCAACACTTACTACTTAATTATGAATCTAGTGTTTTGCACAAAAATTGGATCTTTCTTAAGCTCTCTTCTGCTCTGTATTCCTCTGACCTAAAACTGCAAAGCCGTTTCCCAAGACTTTTATCATGTCATTCTTGTTAATGTTATTCCTCCTATTAAACAAGCAATAGAACAAATCCTGACTTCCTCTTTAAGCAGTGGAAAAGCAAAGTTTCTGCCAAAAAAGTCTACATAGCCAGGAATGTTAGCTAGTGTACATTAACTGCTTTCAAAGCTAAAAGAGTTTGCACCAGATAGGAATCTCACCCAGGAGCTGAAACTCTCCAAGACATACGCTCTTCAGAGAGAGTGAGCAAGAGATTAAAAGCTGTACAAAGAGGAGCAGGGAAAACTGGATTCATACTTAGTCCAAGGATTCTCTGCACACTGAACACAGCGGAGTGGTTAGCCCTCTAATATTCTGGTTTCACACTGCATAGCTCTATCCATCCCCTGGGCGGTGTGGGGCTGTAGGACACAAATCAGCAGTTCAGCTCTGCCATGAAGAACAGGAGCCTTAAGTCTTTCGTGAGAGAAAGCAGGCGGCTGCAAAACCAAATGTGCTGCCTGCATCATTCTCTGCCTCTCTGAGACACCATTCACTCAAAACCCAACACTGTCTTCACCCCAACTATCTGCTTGAGCAGAAATATGGCCCATAGGCTTTGCTACTCCCATTGAGATCTCAGCCCAGTTTCTGTGTGCTTGCTCTTTTCTGAAGGGCAAAACAAAGAGAATACTTGGCTTTAAAAATGCCTTAGAAAACACAAATGAAAAATTGCATGAAAAGTGTACAGCTTTAATTACATCTCTCAAGGGGACAAGAGAGCATTTATGCATCCCAGTCTTGTCTTCCCTCTGCCCTGGAAATTCACGAGATGACTGGAGGTACAAATGTTCGTATTTGTAGGGGGAAAAATGACCTCCATTACATCCTCAGCAGATCATGTAAATAACAGGATGTAAAGTCTCACAGAATTAGTTTACATTTGAAACATTTTCAAAATATTGTTTTAGCTGGGTATAATAGACCACCATAAGATGTGACACACAGCAAACACAGGGCTGCAATTAAACAGCTGGCAAACAGCCAGGAAGAGATAAAGGCCCAGGCTGTCACTTGCTAGACAATATATATGGCTATTTTGGCAGCCAAAACCAAATGTGATAATTGAGCCATGACACATTAAAAAGGCACACAATTTCCAAGGAAAGAGTTCCTGAGCACTAAGCAGGGAGCATCTACAGTGTGCTTACAGCGAACCAAGATTTAGGAGTAATAATGAGATCAGACTGATTACAATTCAGTGGTGCAAAGCCAACCTTGTTTAATGCGCTGTGCCACTATAAGCAGTTATATAGAACCAGACACAAAAATACATGAGCGAAGCCCACAAAGGCTGTCAGTTTTAGACACAAGGGGAATCTGAGGCACTGTCTTGAATTGTTTCCTGCATGTTTTTCACATTAATAAGGTTTCTATATAGTAGCATTCTTATCTCCAGAAATTACAGTGCACTCGATTTGACTTTCAACACTGGGAAAAGCCCTAATCTATATTATTCAGTTTCAAGATAAAAACATACAGCAACACATGATGAGTAAATAACCCCTCAGAATCACACTTCTGCTGTAAAGAAGACTGTTTTGTTTAAGATATGAAGAACCTTAACACTTACAGCAATAGCTGTTTGGAAGACAAAGTCCGGGAGCTTTTCTAGTGTTTCACTACATGTTTTATTAAATAACCTAAGGACACAACAAACGAACAAATGTACCAAATGAAGACATGGTTTTAACACAACACCCAGCAGCTACACAAAGCCTCCTATAAACGCATGCCACCAAATTAGTATGCTGACACCAGCTGCATTTCCTTCTTGAATAAAGGACTTGAAAGCCTATACATCGTCAGCCCCCAGTCCATTCATTCACTAACCTCCCACAAAGTGCAGGTACTTCATGATCTAAAATTATGCTTATATAAAAGAGCAGCTAAATTTAGGCTCTGTAGCAGGAAAATCCCTATCAAGAGTTTACTTCCTAATCTTATTCTAAATTTAGCCACATTAAAGATGCATTCAGATAAAGAAATGGCATGTGCACCATCCCTAACCAAAACTTGTAGTGTACAACAGAGCTTATAAAAATTACAAGAATCCACTTTTAGGCCCACTAGCATCAGTGATACCAAGAAGTCGGTTGCACAGCTCTTCATAACATCAACACCAATGAACCAGAATCAAATAAAGTAATACCATCAACACTTTTGGAAACAATCCCCAGCACTGAGCATCAAAGAAAAAGGAAAAAATACAGACATATTGAGAAGGGGTTCATTCCATTTAATCTCATTACTTACCTCATATCAATTATCAAAGTGATCTAAAACATGCTGATTTCCCCAAAGCAAATTCCTTACCCACCTCAGATTCCAACACCATGCACACACTTCATTCATAGCTAACAACCAGGGCAAACTGGCATTGCCGTACTGGGCCAAACTGAAGAATCAGCATCAAGACTTGACTTCATACTAAACCCAATACAACTGTAATAATTACATAATCTACTTCTACAGAATTATCCTTAATGGCTGTGCTAGTAACTTCATTTAAGTGTCAGTAAAGGAAATGAAAAAGCTTAAAGATGAGGACGGAACATGAACTTTTGGCTGCTTCCTCAGGAGATGCATCAAATACGTTACTTCTGTCTGAGGAGAGGAACAGCAGACTCCTGAGGGTAGCTGTTATGCAGCCCTAAGAAGAAAAATGAAATCACGGTATGAATTTTTTTGACCCCCAAATTAAAAGGAGCAAAGGGGGACAATTTCAAGTATAAACTAGTCAATTTTCATCTAAAAACTTCATACTACTGCATGTAGAAATGGCATATTATAATGATGAAATATATTAAAGAAGCCTAGTCTTTGTATTTTTTTGTCCCCAGTATTGCAGCAGACACACAGGCACATTATTCCACAGGCTCTGCCAAGTGATGTTTAGTGCCAGCTAATTCACACTCCCTTCAGAAAACCATTTAAACATACACACATTTTCCTGGAAAAGGTGGGAAAGGTATGGTGTCCTTTCTCTGACTCAGGGCCACAAAGCAGAAAGGCACTAATTAAGAATGTAGAAAACAAAGAGGAATGAAGAGAAGTAAGTCCCAGTTAATTAACATAGCTCATACATTTGCCCCTTCCCTAACTACCCTATGACACTTCACTAAAGAAAAGAATTTTTTCATGGCTTTTTTATTCGGGCCTGACCGTGAACAGCCAGTTATGAAAAGAGTTCTCATGGAATTAAATGTAATCCAAAAAGTAAATATTTATATAGATTAAGGGGAAGTATGATGGAAAACTGGTTTAGGACAAGAAACAAACAAACATAAATAAATAGCTTTGCAGCATGAGACTGTTTGAGGACTGTGAATAACACTGTGTCAGACAGAAAAGGAAAGATCTAGTAACACAGATGAAGAGGAACACTACAAGTAGGTAGCTTACTTACACCTACCAGGGAATCAGGGAGTGTTTCTTGTTATGGCTATGTTAACTCCATTCAACCTTTGGCCACTAGTAATCAGTTGCAATTGCAAAAGAAACTTTGTCTGAAAATACAAGGAATTGTAGGTAAAAGCTTTTTATCTTCTGCTGCACAAGTAGTAGCTGTAAAAAGGTGAGTCCCAGTATAATGAAGTGCACTAATCGTGCCCACAAAGCAGAGTACCCTGGAGTAGAGATAATAACATTCTCTGCAGAGTAAATCCTCTCTTTATTTATACTCTGGCACAGTTTTCTGATGTTTACATTTACTCAACAAGCCAAAATATTACTCAGACTTATTTTTTCTTTATATTTCACATTTAGAAGAACAACAAAGCTCTGAGCACCTGGACCATAATTAAATCTATAATTCATCCAGCAGCATGAAGACTAATACACAAATAAATTAACCCCACCTGCCAGAAGAATTAATAATACCAGGAACAACTCACTGAGATACCAAAAATGAGGACATGAAGGTTTTACAGGAAAGCTTGTATCTTTCAAACTTCACTTGAGAAGATATTTTTCCCCAAATTTCTATTCCAGTGGCAATCCAGATTCCAATACTAAAACTTCAGAGGTTAGAAAAAAAAAGCAAGAAACTACTAACTGACAGACCAAGAGGGACAGTACTCATTAGTACAGTCATTGTGAGTCATTGCTACAAGCAAAGCATGGCTACACCACTAGTATGCTGGGCAACCACTGCTCCTCGCTGGAAGAAAGAGGTGCCCTTGGCTGGTGCTGCTGGCTCTGGAGCAGAGCTGGACTGCCCCAAACGCACATCTGCTCCTAACAGAGGTTTCAGCTTCTTGGGACCATGTGTAGCTGGTGGAATTTCAAACACTCAAGGTACTGCAGTTTATACACCTAGCCTAGGAGAGAAGAGCACAAAGGTGTGTTCCTCTGTTCTGTTCTGCATACAGACCTGATAAAAGTCAAGGTCCTGACTGCACCTAGCTTAGAGACTGTAGTGACACACTCCAGCAGTGCCAGGATGACTCATGGTGCTTTGCACTCTGCCAGCTGACTTTGTACCAACCAGAGATGTTGCATATGGAAAGCACAAGCAAATGCAGCACAGCATCTCATGGATGCCGCTTGTCAGGCATACTTTGCTAATAACATGCATCTACTGCAAAACTAACCAGAAAATCCCTCCATTTTGTGATCAGCAACTGACTTCAGATCAACAGAATTACTTTCAGAAATAACATTCAGTGCACTGCATGGACTGCTCACTGCACAATTCAGTGTTGCCTTTCTTTATCCTTCAGGCTTCAAAAGTCAATTGGTCTTCCACAGTTAACAAACCTGGAACGCTTCTGGGTATAAATGGATTTGCACTAAGACCTAGGGCAATAGTCTCTCGTAACTACCTGTTCTTCTTCACACACTTTCAAGAAGTGGACAACCAAAGTGGTATTTCTATTGGTGCAGCAGCATTTTTCAAACAGCACTCCTCTTCCCACTTCCTGAAACCAGCTGCTATCACGCTGGTGAGCACGTCTCATCTTTACTAAAAAGCTGCCCAGCCTGGATGGAGGATTTTAGAAGGGAGGCATCCAGCTTATCTCAGGTGTAGGAAGAGGTACATTCGATGTCCCTCCTGTCTCCTTGCTCGCATGTTTAATAACAAAAGAAGAGTGCAAGCACAGCTGAGTTTGACAATTCAGATAAGAGACTTTATTTGCATTTACTCTTCAAAGGTCAGAATCTGAATACAGGAGTAAAGAAAAGTTAAACACAACAAATTCGCATTTGCCAGAAAACAGAGAGTTACCAAAATCTCTCTTACAGTTCTGGTTGATTCAAAAGTGGGTCGTAGCCATTTACAGCACAAGTATCAAGCACAGCCTGCTCCTCAGCTAACAACACAGAGCAGTACACAAGAGCAATTCAGAGATGCAAATGGCCTAAAGAGCATCCAGCAGAATGAGGAGTCACATTCATTCACTGAATGGCTCAGTCCTGTACTTAGGCTGCCTGCAGAAGGTACTGGTACCCTTCAGAGGGGAAGGAGCTGCCAGCGCACAGCCTTACCACCCTGTTGGGACTGGGGCTATTTCAGCTGGCAGTGCCGTGCCAGGGAGCTCAACAATATGACATGCTCACAGCCATGTAAACCAGAAAGCAGCCAAGAAATCCAGAAAGCTGCATCCCAAGTTCAAAGATGTATTTTTCCAATGTTACATACAGCTTAACTATTTGCAAGGACAGATTAATTCTGGCTTACGATTTCTAGACTAGCAAAGCTTTGTCTGCCTCAGACTACAGAACTCCCCCCCTCCATGCTTAGATTGGACAAGGATCCAAGGAATTTTTATTTTTCTAGTAAAAGCACAGTGTGGACTTAAAACGTCAGCACATACCTATTCACTAGTGAACACCTAACAGAAGGAGCCAGCAAACATGTTTGACTCATTCCACAACCCTCCCCCCTAACTCAATCCTTCATGTGCTTCCACTCTGTCATCAAGCATCAGTCCAGATACGAGCATACCAGGTACAAAATTAACGCCATTCCATGCAAAGCAGAAGGTGCTGCTGTGAAGATTTAACAAAAAAATTCACATTTTGACTGTCTTCTCCAGCATTTGAATTAGGCTGGAGAGCAGTGACACACCTGGCCACAGAGACTGGGATGTGGCTGGTACACAGCACCAATGTGCGCCACAAGGCTTCTCTGCACCCACCACGTGAAATAAAGCACTGAGCCAGAAAACCTCCACAACCCATACACCAGACAGTTTGTTGCAACCACCAATTCCCCTTGGGAAAGGGGTAGAAAGAAACTTTAAGGAGAATCTGAAAACACTGGAGAACTGTATTAACAAACCAACAGTAATGTGATTTCTCACTGGTTGTGTCTGAAGGGATAGAAGCTAAAGATGAAGATTAGCTAAAGCAGAAGACACCTTTTCCATCTCTCTAGCCAGCAACCACCTACAGAAAGTGCATAAAGCAGCAAAGCAACCCTTTTAACTGTTAAAAGAAAAACAAAAAACAAAACCCAAACTGGGTTTTTAACTCTCAGCTTTCTAACACCTATTAAAAGAACCTACTACTGAAAACAGCTTTACATATTTGATAATAGCACTGAAGCTGTAGTAATCTCATAGTTCCACACAAAAAGCTCAAAACTTCTCACAGGTGCTTTTATACCTCGGCATCAACTTGCAGAACCAGCTCCTCCTTTCCATTTCCATTAAAGCATGACAGATCACCATCTAAGGATCACCATCACACAATGCCAGGCCAAATTAAGTTTATTAGACTTCAACAAATAGCTATTTCTATCTTTATTTAGACACTGTATGCAAAGCACAGAAAAATCACACAGAAGACAACTGCAATTCACAGGAAGTAAGAGTTCCCAGTTCCTTCTGCCCAGATGAGAAGTACCAAAGTCTAACTCATGGCATATTCTTACAGAGCTCAGTTTTTGTACAGAAAGAAGATAAATTGGTAACAAAAGATTTACCTGATCACTGCAGCTCACATCTCTATTTACTCCATCCCTGACCCCACCTCCACTAATTTCTAGGAAAGCACACTTTGGGGAACTTTGCCCAGAATGACCTTTATATCTAAGAGAACAACTCAGCCTACAGTGGTTGCTTCAGTACCCACGATCCTGTTAGCTTGCCTTCCAACTGATAAGAAATTACTTTGCTTCTTCTATTCCTAAGACAAAAAAATACCCAAGAAGGCTTAACAAAAACCAAAGACTTTAAAAAAAAAGCTAGTCTGGGGTATTACCATGAAAAATAAAGAGTCAAAAAAAACACCCGAAAGAAAAATGCTTTCACTGTATTTGTTCTCAGATCATGTAGAAAGTAATTGATTTCTGCATCTATTGATCCATTTAAAATCTGGTACTGTATATTATCAAACAAATCACCGCTCTCTTTACTGCTCTGTTTTGGTGATGTCTTTTTTTTTTTAGTAACTGGTTTCTTTTTTAAAAAACTAACTTATGGTGTGTTTGCTCTGGTATAAGTAAGTATATCAGCTGGAATTCTGGCTTCAGACTACCCCAGGAATCCCAGCACTCTGTGGAGGAAGAAGAATGTGAAGCTAGGCACTAGCTGGCTGCATAAAATTCATATGGGTATCATACAAAATATCTACTCCAGAGAAGCAAACATTTTCACACCCACAGACTGTGCTTCAGTTTATTATGTGAAGATCACTCTCTCAGATGTGATTACTGCTTAATCACACTTGTAGAATTTTAGGTTGTGTAGTATTTCTACCTTTTGCATAAGAAATTTGTTTAATCATTCAGACTATGCTTAATATGCAGTAGGCTGTGCTGAATAACTTAGGTCACTTAAATTTGCTTCCATAGGAATACAGTGATGGTTTCAGATTTCATTACAAGTTGACCTTAGTCTCTTAAGACCTCTCTTTGCTTTTGCTTTAAAGGCTAGAAATTAAACCAAATTTTTAACTTCCACCCCTTCCCCCCCGCCCTTAAAGATGTTGAAGTCTGAAACTCTAAACCAAAACTGGGGTTTGGCATAATGGGTTTGGTCCACTGGGCCATCAAGGTGTCTGCAAAGGGGGGGTGTCACTTAATCTGTGATGCTTCTGCCCTTGATATTAATTAATTAGATACAGATGTGCCTTAGGTACCTACAAACAAGTTAGGATATGCATCAATGTACAACAATAACACAGAGCTCAATGTCAACTAACCATCCCTGCACCACTTCACTTTGTCCCGTGGATCCTCCAGCCTGGATGAGGTCTGATACTCAGATACCAGGGGGAAGGACAAAAGCTAGTTAAAGCATGAACACCCCAGGCAGTGACTGCACAGTAGACAAGTCCTTTGTTTGTCAGAAGAGGTGCCTGTGTGCGGGAGGAATCTGGCTGCCCATTGTCTGCTACAATAGCTGCAGCTTCACAGCTAGAATCACCATCAGCTGAACATACCTCCTATTTCATAGCTACTGATCTGCTGCTAACCTTCCTTTATGGAAAGGAAAACACCAATATTTCTCTTTGATGTTTGCCTTCCATTTGTCCCATAAAATGTGACCTGACCTGACACTCTACTGATTTACTCTGTCTTCAATATTTTGGTGATTTCCATGCCTAGGCTTTAGGGTGAAGTGATAACTCGAGTTCAAACTTAAACTGCCTCACTGCAACTTCAAGCTCAATGAACTGACCTGGCATTGCTGAGAACCCCCAGTAGTATGAGCAGTTGCATGAGTGCTGGACATCACTACCTTTGCTCAAGCTATGCTAATCACGCATCCACAAGTCACACTGACTTCACACTGAACATGTACCTTACTGTGCTTACTGATTTCCTGTCCAGCTGCTGCAGCTACATGCAGGGTTTCTGGCCAGGGAGGAACTCACCTCAAAGACAATCGTGTTGTGACTCCCTGAGGCTGGCCTTTAGCTTTGCCGTCTGTTCTTTGCCTTCGTTGGCTGCGTTCCCAGAGACGGCACCCTTCTGCATGCCTCAGAGAGGAACTACTGAAGTTTATAGCAGCATTAACTCATCAGCTGGAAACCTGCCAGGCTGCTTACATTTTCACTACCATCTTCTGAGGCCTGACTCCAGAAGGTGCTTAGAGACAGGATCCATGGTCAGAGGCAGTATGCTATACAACTCTTTTCTGATGTGCTTGGATCCGTCTGGGTGTTGTGCACAGATGCATGAGGGCTCGCGTATGTACTACAAACTGCCTCAATGAAGCAGGAAAAAAAATGTCCCTTGCTTTTGTTTCTCTCAGTGTTAGAGGTGACTGTGGAACAAAAGCAGAGAATCCGAGCACAGAGTACATGAAGTATAAAAAAACAGGATCTATAGCACAACCTGTGCTATTACTTTCTCACAAAGTTGATATACCTCTGGAGAATTTATGACATTTGCTAGCTTATTTCTAGTTAGCAGCACGTGACAACTTTGTGCAAGGAAAGTAGGATTGGACCCAAAAGGAAAACAAAGATAAAATGAGGAGGAGGGGAATCAGCAGAAAAAAAAATAAAAATCATTAGTAATTTGCTTTTTTTAATTGATAGCAGCACACAACCTGTGCACTTCCAGTGACTTTCCCAGTAACTGCTGTTACTGTTGTTGCCTGTAATCATAGAAACTGTATATTTTCCCGGATGATTATACTACAAAACCCTGATTAAAATAGTTTTTAAATGAGGGGAAAATCACTTCCTGATAAGCTTTCCTTTAATATTGTCATTTAAATCTGGTATCACAGATAGCTTGATCAAACTGGTCCTCAAGAGATCACTTAGTCCATTTCCTGCTTAAAGACAGAAATAACAGTACCTAAGTATCATAAGCATCTACCAGTCATTTGTCTAAACTCTGTTCTTAAAAACCAGTGGTGATGCAGATCCACAACCTCCTTATGCATAGTGTCTTTATAGCTAGGTACTCCTCACATCTAAATTAGGTCTTCGTTATGATAAAGTTGCTCTCCATAACCACCAGGCAAGACAAGCAACAATTGCCTGTTCTGCTTTGCAGCAACTTTCTTCAATTCTATATCCAAAGATTACTTTCTTTCTTTCTCTCTTTCTTTCTCTCTCTCTTTCTCTCTTTCTTTCTTCCTTTCCTTCTTTCTTTTCTTTCCTCTAACCTGTATTGTTTCCTGCTACCCCACACTGCTTTGTAGTGTTGTGCCTAACACTGGATGAGGTACTCCAGCTGGCCTTTTCTAGTGCTGAACAGAATGGGATGGCTTTACATACCATGTCCCCAGCATTTCTTTTCTATTTTTTTTTTTTAATGCATCCCCCTATCGTGACTGCTGCTCTATTTATTTCTCTTGCTGCAGCTTTATACTGTATACTCCTGGAAAGCACATGATCCTCAGAGTGGCTACCCCTTTTCTGAAGAACTGTTTCTCATCCAGTCTTCTTTTTTTTTCCCATGGACATGTACAGCTGATTATGCTACTAAAGTGCCGTGCCTATCAGTTCTCATTATTAAATAACATGCTATTTTTAAGGTAATTTCCTATATTTGCCCATCTCACTTTGCATTCTTGTCCTGTCCTCCAGTGTGCCTACAACCCCTTCCTCCCTGTTGCTACCTGCAAATGCAATATTTATATGCTGTAGCCCAATGACCATGTCAATAATGAAAACATCAATTACTAATGACTGCAGGATGGTCCTCTACATGCCCTCTATACAAGTTCTTCCAAGCTGAAAGTGACCCACTGGTAACTACAGATCACTGCGGTGTTTCGAGGCAATCTCTCCCCTCATTTAGTTTCTGAAAGTGATGCTTACAACAGTAGTTTCAACACTGTCGACTAAACCTGTATCTGAGCTCCTGACAGATCTGGCCAGTCTGTTTCACAGTAAGTGCTATAAAATTAACAACTGCTCCAACCACAGTTCTGAACTAGATAAGAGTATAGCACACTCTCTGCACAGGGAGAATTAATCCAAATTAATGCAAGCAGGCTAGGACTCGTTTATCATTAGCAGTTACTGGCTCAAAGTAAGGCATCACTTTAAGGTTACAGCATTGTTCCTGGCTAACTTAGTGGTATGCCTGATCCTGATCTAGATGGCAGGTGGATACCCTTGCTCCTGCCTTAGCTCTGAACTCAGAAAACATGCTTAAGGTATTTTTTCATGATGTCTGTACTACCTGTTTTGAAATGTTCCATATCTATGCAAATCCTAGTTACACCAGCTCCAGGAAATCTCCACACATCAGTTTTGTATGAAGTAGTCGACTCATTTTAAATAAAGGGTTTAATGTACTTTAGCTAATTCTCTTACACTTGCACTTTCTTAATTTGAACTAAAACTAGGTGTCCCAACTCTGTAAAAGTAAAGATAAAATCAAAGAAGAGTAACCGATACACACAGACAAATCAGTCTGAGGGGGAAGCATTCAGTGTGCTAAGACCTTGACACACATACTGTTTATCTCAAACTAAGTATGACAGGCTGGCAGTGGTAAGCAGTGCAGAGTTTGAGTATAAAAAGAAATATATATATATACACACATGGTATATTTTAATCAGTTTACTACAGAGCCTGAGGGGCCTTTGTGCGGTTATACAAATGCATATTTGAAAAGCAGATCTGTCCTTAAATCTAAGGACACATGGCTTTGCAGTTTCACACTTTTTTGAACAACACCACTTAAAGAATTGTTTAAGAACCTGGTCCTGCTTGGGCTCTTCTATTGCTTCCACACAGACACAATGAGGGTCAGTTCTCTACCATCAGTAGCAGAGTGAAAAGTGTATGAACTATTTCTACAACGGTATGGTAGACAGACAGCCATGATTTTGTTTTTGCTCTTTGACAATAATGCTGAAGAGAGCTAGTGTAAGACTTACACAACCTTTTGACTAACAGAGATATTTAAAAGCATGTCTAACAGCACTGTGAATACTGCTTACACAAGTGCCTAACCTGCAAATCTGCAGGCATGAAAACTTACTCCTGTGAGTAGAGGTGGCGATTTGTGTTGCATAACCCTGTCTTAATTATGTTACTAAGATTACTTGCATAAGAAATTCACTGTGTGGGGTTTGGTTAAAAAAAGCTTGGTTTCTAGCTTGCAAGAGGTTGACACTAGCACAGGTAAAAACACAACAAACAACCCCCCCCCCCCCCCCCAAACTTCAGGCATTTTGAGTTAGTGGATGTGCCATCTAGTCTCAACTAAAAAGAAAGCAATTTAAATATTCTCCCAATTCAAAACATTCAGGAGTTACACAATCTGCCACTGTTGCATTTTTCTTTTGTAATAAAAACATGTTAAATAACAGTGCGCTGGGGCTCTACTTAACACTTCAATGTTTTACTGAAATGCCTTTCTAAATTTGTTTCATTCCTCCTCCTTAAGCGACACATTGGCAAATAAGTGGCAAATAAGGTAAAAGCCATTCTGCACACATAAAGATGGCACAATCAGGCTGTTACTACAAATGGACAGAAATACAGAAATACCAGACTTTGGATTGCTGTGCTCAGTTATACCACTCCTTCCTACTGTGACCTAGACTATACTCTTCTGGTAGGAAAGAGGGAGTGAAAAAACAGAATGGAAGAAAATGCTTAGTAGAAATAATTCTAGACACATCAAGGCTATCACTAGCTAAACATGTCTTTACATCACTGCGAGCCACTCATTCAGCAACTAACAACGAAGGAACTGCTTTAGAAAGAAGCACAGGATGATGTTTGGAGCTGGACAATACTAAAAAGTAGTATTTCAATACTCCCTTAAGAGCTACTGCAAACATGTTCTTACAGGAGTGGAGAACCTTCTTCATTATATTTTTGTAACTGCATACTTCTGTAGAGGGAAGGAAGTGTGAGAAATAATTGTGTGGGTTTGTGTTCTCAAAACCATCCTGCAAGCTTCAGCTTTCTTGCATTGCACAGGGCGGTGAGATAGTGCTGGGCAGACAACAAAAAGTACAATGTAACTATCAGAAGATACACTATCCAGTGGAGTTTGGGTGAGGCTTTTTAGATTTTGCTCATACAGCTTCAGCAGAGGCACTTCTACACGTAACTCTTAATACACTGTCTCTTACATACCTTAATCAACTTCTCCTTCTATAGGGAAATATTTAGTATTCACAGTTGGTGTTTTCACCACGGAGGTGAAAACAAGCAAAACTGACATCTTTTTTTTTTCTCTCAGTGAGACTCGGTATTTAGCAATCTGAAGAGGTTTGCCCAATGAGAAATTAACAGAATAAACACAAAACTGGGGGACTGCCATTGATCAGAAAAGTCAACAGCTTGAGTGGGAAAAAAAACCAGTACATGTGAAGACTCAGGCACATGTGTTTGCTACAGTATCCTATACTGTAGGCCTGGTATTCGACTGCATTCAGAATATTCTTCCTCCTACTGATTTCAGAAAAGCAACAGAACTAATGCCTGGCTTTGACAAAGGAGAGATGGAAACTTATTACATTTGAGAGACAAAGGAATGGATTGACTTATTCATATCCTGGTGTGCCTGACAAAATGCTTTGTGTGAACAATGCCTACTCTGAAGGGAGGGAGGAAAAAGCCAGCAGAGCTCTTTTGAATCACCTATTTAAACCGTTTAAGCAAACTTGGATGATTTTTTTTTTATTATTATTATTATTTCTCTCCCCCCCCCCCCCCCCCCCCCCCCCCCCCCCGCGGAGCACTATGGAGTAATCATATGAATCTGCTTCACTTACTGACTGGAGTAGTCACCTCTACAGCAGAACAGGAGCAAACCACAGCTGTGCAGTAACATCTTCAACAGGCACAACTGTTTGCAGAGTAAACATTTGCCTATAACCTTACTGTAGACAGAGTATGTTAACAAAAGGAAGGCTTCCACCAGCTTAGCTGTGGCACCCTCCTTGCTAACATAAGGCTGCATTAGCTCAAACCCAGCGCTACCTCTGCACGTGGAAGAGCCTGCACCACTGGCACAATTGTTCGTTGCTCCTCATTGTTTCAGACAGTTCAACTGAAAGAGCTTAAATTGCTGGTGTGAAGAACACCTTCGCAATATTGCTTTAAATACATGCTGCAGTGCTTCCCCACTGATAGGGTAATAACCACAGTGAGACAGTTACAAACATCTGGATTCATGGGTCCATAACTAAACCAGTAATAGCATTCGTCTGCCAGGGTTTTGCAGGCATTTTTCTTTGTGTTAAACTCCAGACTGTGGGGTTGGGCTGGCAACACTCTACAGCATAGAATTAGCCCAAGATGTGGCAGTAATGAAAGGGACAAATGCAGTCCTTAGGAAGCAGAAGAATCCTGTGTTAAAACAAACCCCCTACATGTCTTGCTCCCATTGTACTCAGTACACATACTTCAGAGTGTTATTTTAAAATAAGTAATTTTAAAATGAACCACTCATAAATTATCGACCTACTTGTGAGCCTAGGAAATGCTACAAACAGCAAAACCATCAACTGCTTCCTTCTGTAGTACTGCTCAAGGAATCACATTAGTATATATTAGCATACAAGGCCTGAAAATAAACAGTAATCGAGACAGTAATCCCTGTTAAGGAAAATCTTTTCAACAGAGCTATCAGGTCAGGCACTCACTAGCTAGAGCATGAGGCAGAGCAGGGAGCCTCTGGGACGATCCAAGCAGCTCTCCCTTGGTAAGAATTCCCATTTCCCAGCAGCTGTGAAGGAGGAAAGCTGTCTCTCTGACCAGTGCTCTAAGGCACGTGTTTCATCCGGCCTTTCTTCTTTTCCTTTTCCTTATTTCTTTTTTTTTTAACCTGTTGCTTTCTGATGTCTGATGTTTAATTTAACAAACAGAAAAGATTAAAGCAAACCGACAGAACAGATTACAAAGTGCTTAAATCCTCCCACTTGTATGGGAAAGATGCACTATCTGAGCTCACCTCTTTTTAAACCACATGAATTAAGCTCTGAGTGGATACACTGATTCTGGTGTTTGCTTTGATTTCCTACACAGTTTATACCAAACTGGATTTGTTGTAAAATGGGTTGTAAACTACAAACTAAGCTGGCATGGGTGTTACTAAATTTACTTAATACTGCGTTGAACTTTAAAAACTTTCCCATGAAGATGAACAATGATTAATTTTGGAATGGAAATGAGGAGTGGTGAGGAAAAGAAGACTGGGAATACATTTTTTTGCTATTGTGGATCAGCAGGGCAGCCAAGAACAGCTAAAGGAAGCTGCTATAAATCACTGTACCCCTGGGAACGGCCTCATTCGTGCCAGCCCTAAAAGCCAGGAAACACAAGGAGCATCGGAGCTGGCTCTGCCCTGCTCCACCTGAGCTGCAGCCTCCACGTCGGGCAGGTCAGAACAGCAGCCTCAGATACAACCTTAACTATGGAACAGTGATCTCTGATCTGAACAGATTTACACTGTGAACTGAAAATGGTTATTTCAGATATATCAAACCTACTTAACAGCATCTCTGCAGTCCAGATTTACCATGCATTACGTGCAAGACTTCTGCAGCATTTTCCTGAGAATGCGTAACGGTGGGGTTTGGCACACTTCCATACCTTGAAGTATGTGTGCTTGGCCATGGTTTGAAACTGAGCTGCCTAGGAGCAATAGGGCCAAGACCTTTTTAGCTTTGCTTTATGCTATTAAAAGCACAAAAGAAATTAAATACAGCACACTGCACCGAGTAGCACGCTTTGAGTTAAGCCAGCAAAAGCAAGAAAAAACAGGATCAGATACCTGCATCCTCAGTTTACCTATCTGTCCTAGTGCTACCGTGCGTGTTGGACAGTAACTGACTCGTTTCAAGCTCTTCTCTTGGACAGAAGAAAACGTGAGGCACAAGCAATACGTAATTTCCTTTCAACATCCTTAGTGGCTTAAGATCAAATACAATTTTATTGCTTTCAGTGTTCTGTTTTTGAAATCATATAAAAATCACAGGAATTACTGTATGTTAAAGAGGACAGCTACCTGCGTAAAGTTATTAAGTTTTATACTCGGTACCCCAAAGATGCAGCTTGTATTCACAGCTCACAAACACGACAACATGATTCATGACAACATGATTTTTCTAACAGTTCATTGTCCAGTTAACAGAATCAGAAATTAATCTCAACTGTTGAGACAAGCAAGCAAAAACCTGCTTTTTACACATTTCCACTGTGCCTGTCATTCTGCTACCCCAGTGCCTAAAATACAAGCTAATGTGCAGCCCAGGTCTGCTCAACACACCCAGAAACGGGGCTTTCTTGGGGCTCTGGCATTTTTGTAACACAAATGTTATAGCAACACATGCAATTGTGCGAAATACAAGTGCTGAGGAAACCTACACCTCTTCTGCATGAGAACCACAGTGCAACCAGTCGGTGACATTTTTAAATAGCTAAATCAGCCTCAGATCAATCCAACAGAGCAACTCTACATGCAGTTACACCAGCAGGTGAGAACTGGCAGCAGCCATCAGTGTTTAACATGATATGGGAGAGTCCAACAGTATTCAGTGTTTGCACTGTATCCTGTTAAAGTAACATTTAATGTCTTACATGTGCCATTATCATATTTTAAATATTGGTAATTTTTTTTCACTTATGTAACTGAGTAACCAGAAGGACCATCAACCTCCAAGAGCATCAGTTGGCAGTTGTATTCTTGTGAAGCCTGCAACATGTGGACTGCAAATGATAAGGCTGTGCTCTAGAACTGGAGGAGAAACAAGCCCACAAGAAGAAATCTCTTTGGGAGAACTTACGACACAAGGGTTTTTATTGCTAAAGCACACATGAATGTGTCCAAGTTATGCAGGCTTTTAAATATTTTTTTACAAGTTCTTTTTCTTTTACAAGAAATCTAAGACGTAGCGTTCTGCTGCTTGTTGCATGATGAGCAATGAAGAGGTGTCATATGCCTGCTGTGTCAGTCTGTTCCCTATCTGTGCTACTACACCCTGTAAGAAAGTGTGTTACAACCTTCAACTGCTCTGCACATAACACACAGCTGCATTTACCTCCTGATACCAGAAAGGCTCCTTCTAACAAGTCAGTTCCAATGTAACAGTAATCCTTCAGGCACTGAAACTCTTTTAAACTGCTCATCGTGAGAACCCAGAATTTCTGTTACAGAAGCCAACAGGTATCGTAAATACCTTTTATTTTTCAAAAAGTAAAAATGCATTCATCATACAGTTGTTACTGAGTAAAAGGACTAAATTCCTCTTAAAAAATACTTATGGGAACAGTAGCACTGACTTCCTCACTGGCAAAAAAATAATCTTTTCCCCTACGCTCTGTAGGAGAGAAATGTGAGTAATTTTAGGCACATTGGGGGGTTTTCATCATTCTCAACAGCATCTCTGGGCATCTGGTAGTACCAGCTCACAAGAAAAACTCCCTGCAATACACTTGTGATGAGAGGAACATACTTTCCTAGAGAGCTAAATATCAGATGGTAATGGAGAGTTTGAGAGGGGTGGCTTCTCTTTCTAAAAACCGAGCTGCAACTTGCTGTATCCAAAACTGCTATAATTAACCTTTTTAGCAACTATAAGGCAAAGTGTTGGTGTTCTATTTCATTTAAATATTTTCTCTCCTACCATGCCCCCTCTTTGAGGGTCCAAGTATAAAGTGCATGACCAATACAGAACTAGATTCCATTAACTTATTAAAAGGCATTAAAACAGCTATTTAAAAACAAAATACCTCCCACTTCCCCAAGGAGAAAAATCAGCAAATAAACCCAACAGGCATTTGGCTCTATTGAAGAGGTAGAGCCCCTGACCCTGCATGCAAATACATCAGACAGCCACAGGCAATCTACAGCACAGACCTCAGGGTAAGACATCTTTACCACAGATTCAATAAAACAGCTCTGGTTAGTCCCTGCTTTCACGGACTAGTCAGACACAAGAACAACTCACATCTCACTCAATTCTTGCTGTAAAACCTGCAGCAAACTTTTCCAACTATTCGGAAAGCCAAATTACTCCGACATAAAATCAGAAAGCACTTCCAGCATTTTTCACACATGTGCAAGGCTTGCTGTTACACAGGAGCTATTAATCTCAAGATACCTTGCAGTCAGAAATCTTACCAAGATGCATCAAATGAAAACAGCTTTACTGCAAATCTGAACACCGGATGCTCACAGCTAATGAGAACTTTTATGCATCCTTTAAACAACAGTAAAACATGCAAAAGATTTAAAGAAATTAGCTAGCTATGCCACCATTTAACTTTCCTATAGATCACGAGCTCTGGTTACTGACACTTTATCTAGCACTCAATCACTCAATCTTCCAAGCTTACAATTTCATTTCCTAAAACCTAACAGAAACATCTCCCAAGTTGAGAACTTCCTTAAAAATAGTCTCTATTAAGAGACTACCCTTTTGACCAAAAGACATGTAAATTTAAAGGCAATGCTTTATCTAACTGCTAAGCAACACACTTAAGTGTATAAAAATCACATATGGTTCTTTACCCTTACTTCAGAACGAAGTGATAACTCTATAAACCTGGCACTCAAAAAGCCAGTTCAAACTACATGCAGGCATTAAGTTGAAGCTTCAGGGTATTCTGAAGTTCATATAAATTAATGTTTCACAAAGGCAGTGACAAGCTACAAAAACCAAAGTGAATACACTTTACTGTGTACATCAATCACTAACCATTACACCTCCAACACGCAAACAAAATAGCAAACTTCAGTATCAAAGGTTCCCTATGCTTGTTCCATCTGCTGCACACAATTTTTTGTCTAACAGCCACTGGCCGTGAACACTAAGTTTCCCATTTGTTAGCCTGAGCACATTAATCTCCTACCACCGTCCACAATTTAAGAAGCTGTTACATACCTGCAGTTAGGAGGAGGATCAAGGGTTATTTCAGCTAGCTCCTTCTGGATTCTGTTGGTGAAATGAGAACAGACACAAAGCAGTTGAGATAGTCTATAGAATAAATCAGGGAATTACACTGCCCTCTACCACCATGCAGTTAAATGCAAGATTGGCTTTGCCTTCAGTAATGCTAACATGGCTGCTTCCTCTTTGTTCTCAGAGGCATAACCCAAATCCCACAGCTGAGAAACTTTGCAGCTTTTTTCCTGCTCCACGCTGCGTGTAAACAGAACGCTTCCAACTGAGCTGGGTAGGAATCTCCCACAAGTATCCAGAAAAGTAACTCTTTTCCTCATCCGAGGACTTTTTGCCAGGGAGATTTTCTTTTCAAGCTAATATGCAAATGAGGCGAGGGGGGAAACTGCACAGGCAGATTTGACAATGACTTTAAGCCAGCGCTACAGACCTGTGACTGGGGCTCAGGACGTGAACCGCGCTGCCACCAGGCACACACTTTGCACACTATTTTACCTACTACTCTGCAGTGTGTTTAAAACAGGGGATTTCCAGATCTGCCAGCTGTCTCTGTTACTGGAGTCATCTCCTCTGGATCAACTTTGCTGCTCGCCACACCTTCTGCTGCCTTTCGTCCCCCAACCTTATACAGTAGCTGTATTTACATGATTAAAAGTGAAATAATAACTTGACATAATCTGTGCTTAGCTTTACTTTATTAAAACCACTCCCAAGCTGTTAATCCAGAAGAGGAATATGGAAAACTTTTTGTCAATTTGACAGTTTATTCAGGTATATAAGAGGTGCAATTTCAAAAGACACATGGTAAATTCCTCTTAACAAATCAGATAAGACTTCTCTTCAGCAAAGGAGCTATATGAGCAAGACCACAAATTCTGTGTGAATAGCAAGTGTTAAAATACAAGCTAACGTAACTGCTTTGCGCACCCTTGCCCTACTACCAGTAAATTCAGTCAGACTACCAAACTATTTGAGATGTACAGAATTAGACTTGCAACAATTCGGTGAAAAAAAGGCAAGAGGGAAAAACTCAGTCTGGAAATCCTGCATCTCATGCCTTTCAAAAAAGGTAAGTACTAACAAATTACAAAGCCTACATAGCAGCTCTTTCTTTAGCCAGTCCTATTTCAAAGGGTTTCTTTAACAATCTCAAAAGTCATCAAAGCCACCCAGCCATACTCTGCAGCAATTTTAACACATTAAAAAACTATTTACTGAATTTTAGTCCAATAAATAATTACTAAAGTGTTTCTAAAAGTTTGAACCACAGTCTTCACATGAAATAAGCAAAACTTAAAGCTACCATGGCCACTCTACAGCTTTTCTTGCTATCGAATATTTGTGGACGTTTGTAAAGGAAAGCAACTCCAGAGAAAGGACTGCAAAGTTATCTTTCATCTCCAAAGAGCACTGGAATCAAGGGATTTAAAGTTTGCCTATTTCACATGGCTGAACTTACTTACAGAAAATTATCAGTGTGCGTCTTGAGAGCTGGACTGCCAGTGACCTTATACGCAAATAAAAATGCAACAGATATATTTAAACAAGGTTTCTGAATATTTTGATATTTAAAGGTAGAGGCTACCTGTAGAACGCCATAGTCTGAAGGTACAGATCCTAAGGGAGAAAACTTGCCAAAGTTTATCCTGAAAGAACTGCAGAACAAACTTCAAGGCGTAGAAGGCTCTCCTGTGGACTGACATGAAAAGCCAGTCACGCAGCCCACAGGAGCCACTGGGCTTTTGTGACTTCTTTAATTAAAGAGCATTGTTTGACATCAGTCTACAGACCATAATAAAATACACCAGGAGAAATCCACCCAACACCAATCAGGCATGGAAACCTAACTCCAAAAAAGATAGCCGAAGCTGATGCTCTCTCCCACATTTTTGCCAGTACAAGACATACTTAGGTGCCCCCCCAGCCAGCCTGTAAGTTACCAAGTTCTCAAACAACTCCTCCAAAGACGTATGACAAGTCCATGTAATTTTACTACCCCAGTAAGATTTGGATTAATGAAGATATCACCTGGCAGGCTCCTGTACTACAAGAAGTCGGTACTTTGCTCTTTCCCGCACAGCTTTACAAGAACCCCTTCACCTTGAGAAGTGCCGCGTCACAAAACACCACGTAAAAAGTCCTACAGATTGTTGTACAGAGCGTTCCCTTTACCTTTTAGCACTAGTAGACAGCTTAGCAGTAGTTTTGCTGGACAGTTTGGTGTTCTTCTTCTGCTGGGTGGCAGATGGTTTTCGTTCTTCTTGCTCCTCCGGTTCAGGTGCCGGTGGATCCCTTTGATCTGCATCCGAACTACCGCTGCTGGTACTGGGACTTTCATCGTCTGACCTCTGCCTATCGCTGGACATCGTGGGGAGCTTTTTTGGGAAGGAGAAGCAAAGAGGCAGAGTTAATACAAAGGCAGGACTCCCTCTTGCCATTCCCCAAGTTCCAGAGAACACCTGAATTGGTGACAACTCTGTTTGACTAGAGAAATACACTTCTTTGTCTCATCCCCCGGGGCTGCAGTTTGACAGCTACTGAGTGATATTTACACTTCCGAAAATACTGATATTTCCAATTTTTAAGCCCACTCGCATTTTTCTCATACTTTAAACAATATGCCAATTGTCGACTTTGTCTAAGGCATGAGACAGATTTAGCAGGGTACTTAGGCAATGCACATTAATAACTTATGACACATGGTAAATAACAGACCTCGCTGAAAATGTTTTTTAAAAAGTCACTAATACCCTGTAAATATTTACACTGGAGCAGAGCATTTTATTGGGTCCAAACGCCAGATCCCCCTTCTCTCTCCCCCTCTCCCCGAGAAAATACATTGCCAGCAACACTTGGGTTGATTTCAGATGGAAATGTACACTTGCTCTGGGCATTTAAAGGGCTGGGCTGCGGAGGGGAGAGTACACACGACTCAGGGTTTTCGCTGTTGTTGTTGGGTTGGTTGTTTTTTTTAAGAGAAAAACCCCAAGCTGCATTCAGAACAAGCCGGGCAGCAGCAGCCCCCGGTTATTTTACATGGCCAGCAGCGAGAACCGGCCACCGCCGAGCTGCCGGAGGGGGAAGAAGCATAATTCAAACTGCACCTTCTGCACAGCTCTCCCCGCCGCCGCTCCCCGCGCAGCTCCGCCAGGCAGACCGACATTTTTCCGCCGATTGGGGGGGGGGTGGGGGTGGGGGGGGAAGGAGCGGGGTGGGGGAGGGAGGGGGCTGCCCCGGCGGGCCGGGGGGGGGGGCGAGGAGGAGCGCGGCGGGGAGCTGCGGCAGGGCTGGAGGCGGCCACCCGGCCCGCTTTGTGGGGAGAACCGCGGCGCGGCTCGGCTGGGCTCGGCGCGGCGGGCGGCGGCGGCTCGCCCGGCCCCGCACCGCACCGTGCGTGTGCACCAAGTGAGGCGTGAACTCGGGCCGGCTCCGCGCCCCCGGCCGCCGCCAGGCAGCAAGCGCCGAAAACAAGAACAAAGCTCCTCTACCAGCCCCCCCGCCTCCTCCCCGCCTCCCCCCACCGCGCTCGCCCAGCCGCCGCGGCAGCCGCCTCGCCCGCCTCTCCTTACCTTCGCCGGCGTCCTGTCCCGCTGCTGGGTCGGAGAGGCGGGATGGCGGGGGGCCGGGCCGGGCCCGCGGCGCCCGAGGAGGGGGACGGAGGCGGCCGGGGGGCTATACGGCGGCGGCGGCGGCTCTGTGGCCGGGCAGTGTGGAACATTGAGAGCCGGAGCAGGGGGGGACGGGGGGAGGCGCGGTGCGGCCCCGCGGCCGGCGGGTGGCGCTGGCGGGCCCCGCTCTGCGGCGCGGGCTCCCGCGGCGGGCCGGGGGGCCGGGGCGGGGGGCGGCGGGCGCGCGCCTGCGGGGGCGGGGGAGGGGGCGCCGGACGCCTCCGGCCTCCTCCCGCCCCCGCCAGCCGCGGAGCCGCCGGCGGAGCTCCGGGCGCGGGGATGGGAGGGGGGGGAGGGGAGAGGGGGCGCTCGCGGTCGCCGGAGCGCGCGCAGGCGCTCTCCCGCCGCGGCACGGGGCGCGCGTGCTCCGGGCCAGGCAAGGACAAAGCCGCGGCGCGTGGGGGGGGGCGGGCCTCGACGGCAGCTCGGACCGGTCCGTGCCCGCCTGCTCTGCCCCCTCCGCCGCAGCTGGTGCCCGGGCACTGCTCCGAGTCCCGGTGGGCTCCTGCCTCCAGCCCGCCGGCCCTGCGGGGCAGCACCGGGCCGGTACCTGCCGCTGGCTGCGTCCGTTGGGCACCGTGCGGCCTCCGGAGCTCCTGGCCTCGCACCTCGCCTCGTGCCTTACGCCCGTGTAGGGGTAGGGACAGGCACGGGCCACCCGTGGGACCTGTGGTGGTTCCGCACCCGCCATGGCTGCCCTCTCACAGTCACCTCCAAAACGTCTCCATTCCTGGCACATCTTCACATGTGGGAGCTGGAGAAACCGGTGTCTGGCGCGGCGTCCCTGCGGGAGCCCAAGGGATGAAGTGGCGGCCGTGAGGATCCCACCAGCCGTGGCCCGTGTGGGTTGAGGGGACCCTGCAGGAGAGTTGCCCTCATGGGAATCAGGGTTTAAAACACAACTAGTTGTTGTTCCCTGGGCAGCCAGTGCTCTGAATGCTTTATGGAGGAAAAGCAGTATTAGCAGTTGTGGTAGGTGTCACAACTGTGCGGAAGGTGGTGTACCTGGAGATTAAGTTTCTTTTCTGGCCCATCATGCATGCGCCGTTCCGGTGTGTTCATGAACAGCTTTACGCGCTGTACACCTCTACTATATTGTGCAGTAAAAGCAATGCACCAATTAAAATAATGTAAATACTCCAAACTTGGAGCTGGCAATAAAATGCGTTTGCAAAAAGGATTCATTCTGTCTGCAAAACATGGATGAGGTAGTGGGGAACTGGCTTCAGCAGTGAAGGAATTAACAATTACTGTAAATATTTGTGCAATTTACATGAAATCTCAGGCTAATGTTGCTGTCCAGCACAAGGGCTTTCGCCTGGATGGTTTTTACCTCAAGGGCTTTCACTATCAACAGTCTAATGACTTAAAACTACTCTGTTTTTTTAGCTTGTGCAGGATCAAGGGGTCAGAGAGTATCTATCATGCTCTAGAGGGAATAAACAACTGGAGTGTCAGGGAATACCCTTCTCTGGGCAGCTGAAGTTAGCTCAGTTGAAAAGTATGCTGCTGGAGATTTGGAGAGAGAGTTGAATGATGTGATGTGGAGAATACTGGAGGTTTGTTTGTTATAGTAGGCTAGAGAGAATTCCCAGATCACCACTACAGGCAATTTGCCCCTGAGGTATGCTGTAGAAAATTCCTAGCATAAACAGTATCTGGCATGATGAGCAATCTGGGCATAATTAGTAAAAGGGAAGCATGGCAATATCAAAAACCTATCAGTCAGCACTGAGAACCTTTTTCAGTCCCTCACCTGCCCCGTTCCATTGATGGTGCTCAAGATGAGCCTGGCTGGAGCTTTGAAAGTCAGGATTAAGTGTTTAAATTTTTCTTTTCATTTCAGGTGAAAGTTAACACAGGTGTCCTAAACCAAAACATACTAAAAGAGTGTGCATCTACAGAACGAAAGTGAGTAGATTGGTTAAGGTTTGCACACCATGTCAGCTGCTGCATGTTGTGTGGCTTCTGTGGCTTTCAGGATACCAAGTGAAAATAAAGCAAGCCTCTTTAACAGAGACTAATTGAAAAGCCAGCCTAGATTTTATTTATTCTCAGCCTTTTGTAGCCTTATTAGAGCAGATTTACTATGGCAGTGTGTGGATATAACAGGTGTTTATTTGAATGAATATTCATTCATTTGACATCAGGTCTCAAAGGATAACACTTTCTTTTTATGAGGTGGTATTTTCCTTGGGTATGTTTGTTATGTTGTAAACCATAGAAAAAGTAAAGTAATGCGCTGAGGGGTACAGTACAGGTAGAAGGAGAAATGCTGGTTTTAATAGCCAGTGTTGCAAAGCTACATATCATGATATCTCTGGCTTTTCATATCCCTTGTGATTTGACATTGGTTAATTTTAACTGATGCACCCACCATGCACCCATGCTTTACTTTTTCAGTTTACTGTGTACTTGAATAGTCAAAGTGTAGCTGGTATTGTGAAGTGCAGGGCCTTCCTAAGGACCTTCCAGACTTGTCCTGGACACTCAGTAGTGGGTGAGGCCTGCATTTGTTCCCCAATCAGTTGCCTTTGTTTGGGTTTTTTTTTACAAGCCTTGCTCCCAAAGGTGGTTGATGTTTTTTTTTCAGAAGCCCAGTGTCTTTCTGGGTACGTCTCCATCCCTGTTCTGTCAGAGCACAGGTATGAAGTTACTCTCAGCATGTGGAGGTTTAGCAGCTGCTTTGAGCTTCACAGACATAGAATATTTTTCTAGGTTTAGGAATTCACAGTTCAGTCTCCTCCATCTGACATGAAATTCTGTGATAGCAAACAGCTCGATGCCTGGCACCAGCACTAGGGTGAAAGGCATTTTCCGCTTCTGACAGGAAAACTATGAGGGGTGGAAAAATCACTGCTTGATCTTCTTGCCCCTACCATTTTAAGGGTGTACAGATGGTAAAATAAGGCCAGCATGCATTTTTCATTATTAAGAGCAGCTCAACTGAAAATACTACTTAATGTTTACAGTCGTGTACTCCATCTTCTTTATCACAAAATCACTGTTTCCTGACAGTAAATATATCTTCCCCTGGCAATGTGTCTTTCTATTCTATGTGTGTACCCATACTGTGGGAATTGTGGTGTTAAAGCACCTGTTGGAGCTCTGCTGCAACACCACAGCTAGACGGGCCCAAACTGCAGAACCGGGAAATGAACAGATTTATTTTGTTTTAAAGTAGGTGGGGTAAAATTCAGATTGTGTTTTTCTTAGCAACTAGTGTCATAGTAGCAGCCAGTCGTCCTTATAAGGTAGATCCAGTACAAATATCCAGCCTGCCTTTTCCCAGGATAATTAACAACTTTAACAGAAAGAGCTGGGAAAGTAGATTAGGCAAAAGCTTTGGGCCAGGAAGAGGTGTAGTGACTTACAGAAGCAAGTGCAGGAAGCCTGCTACAGGTCAGTAATTGCAGCTCATCCTGTTATGCCTTAAAAATCACTGCCATAAATAGGATTATTTTCACATTGTGATGCTATAGGTTCATTTGGGTTTATGAATGGAAAATTATCCCTAAAGAACAATGTTCCTACTACATTTCAGTTAATTGGTGTCCTCAAGAATTCACAAGAAAAGCAGGGGTAATTATTTTGTCCTCAAACTGAAAAGTAAAGTAAAGGTGGGAATGGGCAAGAATCAGCTGTAGGAAGCCACCTCCTGGTCCCTTTGTTAGCTGGTCTTTAGCCCATCTATTGGTTTTGTATGGCCACCTTACAAATCCTGGCACGGGAATATGGTGGAGGAAGGAGGACAGGGAGTTGGGGGCAGAGATGAAGGCGAGGACAGGGAGTTGGGGCGCAGAGATGAAGGCAAGAGCCAGAACGCTGCTGTGCTTCAGTTGTGCTTGTTTGAGGAATGACTTCTTGGACACTGTTGTAGCTTAGCAATAGTCCTGAGACTGCTGTAATGCAGACTGTCATGAGGCCCGGGAATCAGGATGCTTAGAGGAGTTTTCAGGATATCTTTACTTTCTCTGGACCCAGGAGGAGTTACCAGCTCCATTTTAACACACGAGTTAGCTAGTTAGCCAGGGTTCCCTATCATGATGAGCACTGCTGTATCTAAATCCATAAAAATATACTTAAAGCACTGCAGCTGTTAATTAGTTTTCATAGTAATTCTGTGAAGTATATAGAAAGTTCTGCTGTATAGTATACATTGTATTTGCTGGTTGGTTTTTATACACTAAAAGGCTAAGTGATCAGTTGGGCACTAGTTTTTAATAGATTAATGTTAAGCACTTAAATACCATAACAGGTAAAAGTGTGGTTTTGAAGCACAAAGTCATGTGAAAATGGTCTTATTTCAGTGTTCTCATGGAGTCCTTGTATTCTGCTGTTTAAATTCTTTCCCTGTGTATGGATTATTGATGCAAGAAAAGAAAGCACAGTGGCTCCTTTGGAGTTCCTGTAGTCATTCAGAAGAATCCAGTGTCAAGTTAAGTATCAGTGCTTTAAAAAATCCATACTTTTTTGTTTAAAGTAGCTTTTCTTAATCTATTTTTAACCTTTTAGATTTTCATTTTACTTGGAAATCTACAGGAAAAGTGAGAAAAATTAAATAGGGAAAATTGGTTTGGGGTCTGTCTGTCTACAGGACAGTAGTAATTTATATTTTGTAAGGGGATTTCCCTCTATAAATAAGCATTATTTCAGTGAGTATTCATCTGCAAGTGATGTCATTAAGATAATTTTTTCCCTTGAAATTTTAATTGAAGTGTTAATTGAAAAAATATCCTTGATGTATGTATATGGGTAGTTCCAGCTTGCTTTGACAGATTTAATTTTTAGCACAGTATGATGAGTATTTGACTATAGTCAATGTCTATAGTTAATGCAGATACTGGCAGACTTTTACCCCTAGCAAAGTGTGAGAACAGTAGGTCTCTAAGCAGCTTCATAAACTCCATAAAATGACTTTGTGGTGTATATCCGACAGTATAATGTGTAAATCATAAGTTAGGGAGAACTTGTCTGTACAGATACAACCCTGGCAGACCAGCATTCTCAAAAAATTTTCAGTGTGAGAATCTGCTGCTTTTCTGCACATGGGGCATAGTAAAATAATGCTGTCATTTTCAGAGTGTGATATTCTGCTGTGAAATTAGTAGCTGTTGCAGGGAACAACGTTGAAGGCCTAGTAAACTTCTCATTTCACTGTTACAGTTAGAGGTATTCCACCCCTAAACCGTCTCAGATTGAATTATCTGTAAGTACATACGCAAGCGTGTATCTTCATGCTTTCTGCAGACTGCTTAAATTGAACCGTTTGGTTCCTTTTAAGACTAAAGTTTGAATGAAAGCAGAAGGTTAATAGGCTGCTGGTAATAGAGCTAATATCCTCATTCATGCCAGCCAGAAGGCGGCAAGATAATTATGAAGTCAAACTCACTTGGCTGAGTTGAGGTCAGAAAGAAACATGCACATGGGGCAGGCATTATTTATAAGCAGAATGACGTTTTTTCACAAAAAAAAAAAATATATTTGCTTTACTAAATGGGTCCATCCTGAGGGTGTTACTGAAAACACAAAAAAGATCCTGGACTGCTCCTCCCTGCTTCAGCTTGGCTGACCTATTTCCCTGGGGTTAGCTGTGTAAGAGATTCTCTTCACCTTTACAGCTGGTGACTGTTGGCACAAACAGCTTTATGTAGCTTATCAGCAGTTTGACAGGTAGGCCCCCAACAGGCTTTTCAGATTCTGGTTTCTGACATCCCATCAAAGAGGAAGGAGCCGATCAGCATTTAAAGAAAACCTTACAAATCCCTAAGAGCAGTCACACCCTGTAGTGATGAGTCACAGCGCTTTACATTTGCCTGCCTGGAAAGCCTGGGACACTTCTGAATGCGCCCTAATTATAGGGTAAGGCCCATACATATTTCCCATTATCATGTCTGCACTGGATAAAAGGCCAGCTTGGCTGATCGCCTGTTCTACAATAAAGAAGCAATACCTTTTTTAGCATACCGACATCAGGATTACCAAAGACTCCTGTGGCGTAGCTTTGTGGCATCTTGCTTTTTGCCTAGGAACATCACTGTCTGCATTTATCCACTCCCTTCTGTCTGTAGGAGTCCTAACCTCCCACAAAGGGACAGGAAAGACAAGTCAGGGCCTCATCATGATAAATCACTGCTGCAAATAACTGGGCAGGGCTGATCTTCCACAGCCTGGACTCCTGAGCTTGCTGGGCAGTCTCTGCTATAGGAGTAGGTGTTGCAACTCCCAGCAGTCTCCCTTGTGCCCTGGTCAGTGGGAGTTCCCATAGCAGATGCAGCAGGAGTAACGTGTGTCAGGACTGGATCTCCACGGTGGTGATGAGGGCTGAGAGGGGAGATCAGCCCTGGCTGAAGAGCTTCCACATATTTGCCCTGTTGCCTCCCTGCTGGAGAGAGAGGTGGTGAGCCTGGGTGGTGGTGTTTTAAATAATTGCAGCTAAAGCCATCTGAGATGGAAAGTCAGGCCCTGGAGATACACTGCAAAAACTGAAGGGCAAGAACGGGTTTAATCCTGCAGGCGGTGTGGAGGGTTTATGTTTGTCATTGAGCATGTTGAAATACTCAGAAGTATTTGAGAGGTGAAGTGATGCAGACTTAGAAATGAGGTGCTTTTAGTGTTACAGGCATTTTTATCACCCCCATCTGTGTGATGTCAAGATGTGACTATCTTCCAAGTATCTCTTTTAGTATTGCTAGTCAAAAATCTTTGTTCAGGAAAGAAATTATGATTAGCAGGTGTGTGACCAGTCTGATTTTAGTCTCATCCTATGGTTTCAACAGTAAACCCTTCTTTTAGCTTTTGATTCTTTTTATAACAAGCATTTCCATTTTATGCTTCTGAGCAACATCCTCCTTCCAAGTGAGAACTGAACCAGGCTCCCTCTGGAGTTCCTCATTACTGCTAGGCTGGCGGGGTAGCAGAAGATGGATGAGTGTCCTTCCTGGCCAGCCACGTGTACTGTCTCTACTCCACTCCCAGCAGAGTATAAGAGATCAAGGATGTTCTCTGTGCCCCTGCAGAGTGCAGCTGCACTGCTGAATGCGGTTATTTCTCAAGTTGCTTTTGTCTTAAATACCCATTGTGTCACTTCCCTACCTTTATTCACATGTATGTCAACAGACTGACTGTTGTGTGTTTTCCAGTGCAGTAATCCCAGCTGCTACTGGAACCCTCCTTCACAATGCAATGTGGCACTGCAGTGCGTGCTTCTACTTACAATGTTTAATAAATATGTAAATCAACCTACTTTATCTCTTCAGGTAGAAGGGGTGTATGACTGCACTTGTATATCACTGTATATGCTATTCATGAGCACTATATGCTGTATATCATTGTATATGCTATCTATGGCACTGTGTGGAGGGGCAGGAGCTTGAGGTGGAAGTTTGCAGTATAATTAGCACAATGAAAGTCAATTAAAGCCTAAATTTAAACAGTTTTAGCGTTTCCAACCAGAGTTAAGCTGAAATGATGCGCCTGTCTCTGCGCAACACTGATGAGGAAGACCAGGAAATGTAAGCTCAATTCATGCCAGCTCTGCTTGGATCAGTCTGACTATAGCTTTTCCTGTTCATACTTGAATTTCTAAGTTATCTTTTATTACCACTTTGCTATGTTCTCACTAATATTTAATGTGAATATTAACATGCTATGTTTTTAGAGTGCTTTTTGGTTAAATAAAAATAGAGAAGACTGCTATGCCAGAACAAATAAGACCATGGTGCTAACTTCAAAACAGCAGAAAAAATATGCCAATGAAGCTGCTTCCACTCATCTAACATCAAAAGATTACTTTACTTTGTACTGTATCCATGATCTTGAAAGCCATGAAAAAATCTCTCAGGGGTGTTCTTATTCCTAAGTTACCTTACATTGTTTTAATTAATTAGCTAAATGGAGGTCATCATTCCTGAGATCTGCTTATTTTTGTCCCTGCTTCAGCTATGTCTGAAAATGAACTTTTGGTTTTTGTCAGGCTGATCATGCTTTTAAATAGTAATGATAGTAGACTGTATTAATCCTACTAGTGGAAATATTAAGATAGGGAATATTTTGGTCAATGGAATCAAATTTATCTAATTTAGTGTTGAACTGGGACATGGGCATTTAAAGTTAAATGTTTAAATGCCAGCACATAAACAGATTGTTTAAAAAAAGAAGTCAGTAACTCCCATCAATATGTTACGTAAGACACCTTCTAATATCCAGTATAAATACCTGACATACTGGTGTGGTACTTTCCTGTCTCAGCATCAAAACAAAGATAAAGGAGATGTAGAACCACAATGGTTCATTAGTCGAAATTGATTAAAGCATATCCGTTTAATAATGGACATTTTGCAGTGTGCATTTTAAGTCTCCAGAGCACATTTTTCCTATTTAATTATCTCTCTCAACCTTAACTTTGAAATAGTATGGTGCTAATTTATTTCTGGCAGAAACTCTTGTTTGGTACGTCTTTCAGTAAAGAAATACGGTGACATTAAGATTCACTTTATCAAATTAATAACTATAAAACTTTGGTGACAGGGAAAAGTGACTCAGAATGTGTGAAATCCTGAAGCAAACAAAGTATTTTTAATGATACAATATTTTTGTTGGTTTCTTATACCAGGTGAAAAGCTCCCAGAAAAAAAAAAAGGAAAATGAGAAACTACTTGGAGAAAGCACCTATCTACCACTCCACAATATTTGGATATATAGATCTCCATTAGCATTGACCTTTACTACACGTTGATGCAAAAAAAACCTAAAGAGGCGAATAAATGCACCATTCTCTTGAATAAGTATAGGTGAAATTATTGTGTCTGTTTCTTTATGTACCTTACTGACAGAAAACTCATGCTATTGAGCGTAAGGTCCAGAACTGTTGAATTTACACCTCAAAGCTCATCTACAGCTCCACCCTGACCTTCATTAATAGCGCCAGATCAGATCAAATAGCCAAAGTCAATCTGATGGGCTGTTCTAAACAGCAAGGAGAGAAAGTATGCTATGCTATTTAGCCACAAGTGGTAGTGGTATCATTTGAATTTATCTACCTTCAAGCCAGCTCTCAGATCACCCCACAGGAGAGGATTCCCAAGATTGGTGCTCATAGGTTTTACATGGTGGTGAAGCTCATTTCCTACAGCACTTTGGTATCCACACAGACTGTACTCAGACACTCCCAAACTGTCTATCCAATCAGTCACGACTGTCATTCAGCTAACCACCTTTGCATATGTTGGTTGCAAACTCAATTACAAACATAGGTGTGGCCTGAAAAATGAAATTGCTTACCTACCCTGGTGTGTCTGCCCTCAAACTGAAAATGTCTCAACTCAGGTACTTTAACGCATCCGTTAAAGAAAAAATCCAGGGCTTTATTTTCTGAGAACGTGGGGCTTCCCACAGGTGAACCCCACTTGTAAAAATACTTCACTTTTCTTCCAGTCTCTTCTTCCATTTCCTTATCAGTGTTGTCAGATATATCAGGAATAAAGCAAATCCAATTTGTAGCATAGTTTGTAGGTCATGTAATACTTTCACATAAACTTGAAGAAAAACTCTGTCAGTGAGGTTTCCTCAGTCTGAAATTTGGCTCTCGGTAGTATCTTGAGGCTGTGGATTAATTTACTCAAACTGGGCTGAACGCAGTGAACTGTGGACAGTCTGTACTGTAGAGAGATGTGAGCATACTTACTGGAAGAGGTCAACCTTCTTTGGCAGGCAGTAATCATGTAGCAGGCACAAGACTTAATATCCTGCAAAGACATTGGCAGGTTTCTGGGAAAAGGCACTCCCTAGAAATGTGCAATGTGCCTACTTACAATTTTAGGTGATGCCTAACCCCCTTTGCTGCAGGATGCTTCAGCACCTTACAAAGGAGCAACAAGATTGTCAAGATCATATCTGAAGAAGCAGACTTGTATTTTGTTCAGCACTGTGTTCATTAGACCATTTTCCTGACATTTCCACATACAACAGAACTTCCAACTAATGAATAAGTAGTCTTTTTCCACCAGGCGCTAGAAAGGGGAAATTCCTATTCTGTCTTCAGGTGTACCTGTTCTCTAATAGTTACCCTGCTGTCTGGAATCTTTGAGGTTTGCTTCCCTCTGTAGGCTGGCCTTCCACAGAATTTGGGTCAGTTTCAGAATATCATTAAATTTAAAAGCTTTGTTTTCCAAGTCACTAGCTAGAGCAGCTTATTTTCAGACAATCTTCTCTACTGCCCTCTACTTCAGGAACAGGTTCTCCTAACCTCAAGGGTAAGTCTCATGATAGTAGAAGACATAGAAGAGTTTCGAACCCCTTGCTGAAGCAGATAAGAATGATCACAACTCCCACAGCCTTCCGAGTAAAGTGTAACTTGCTATTTTAGTCCTGCCGTCCCCACCATGTACACAGCTTAAAACAGCAATGAAGAAAAGAGGAAAGCAGAAAAGGTCAGAATGGAGATTGAGAAGAGGAAATATGTTAGATAAACCCTGTCTGGGGAAAGGAAAGAGCGAATTTAGACTTGTAGCCTGTTGTAATATTGGTTATTAATTCTTGAGCGAAGATCATATAACTGTGGGAAAGGGCAGCAGAGATTGACAGATGAGATAGCATTGGTACACTCTGACCCCAGCAGTCATAGAACTGTTCTGTGTCCGAGTTTCCTCATCTGTAAAATGAGAATTGTTCTTACTTATATTTCAGAGTCCTCGGAACCATTAATCAGTGCTTATTGTTAAGGCTTGTTGTTTCCACCAATTGGAAATATAGAATAACCTGTGCCTTCTGGGCTGTCTTTTCTACCTCCCTGTATTCTAGCCAAGTTCATTTAAAAAACAGGTACTGTCAGTTCAGAGTCTCTTGGAAAATAAGCAACTTTAAAAATGAGAAGGAAGAGTTGTTGGGAAGCACATGTCTAATTTTAAAGCAGAGGCGCACTGCTAACGCTCTCTCCTGTCTGTGGTGGTGCTTACTCCCCCACCCCCTATTCCCACCAAGCACAGCCAAGCCTCAGAGACTGCTTGAGTTCATTAAGCCAATGTCAGGAAAGGATTATAATCATTCAGTTACATTTCTGGGTTTTGAATTAACATTAATCCCACAATAAATCACTAAATAAAGCCAAAGACCTGTTTATCTTCAGATCAGGTTAATTTTAATCTTTAAAATTATCCCCATTTCTATAACGTTTCCAAACCAGTTGTCATGTCAGTGGTTACATACTCATTATTACATATTCATTAGCTGTCACAGAGCTCTGTACCTACTCTTACTATGACCCCTTTCACAAGGCAATCCTGGAGCATGAACCTTCTGTTACTGAAGTTTATTTTCAAATATAATTCAAATATCTATGCTGAACAGCTTCTCATTCTTGCAGTTGCATTAGGCAACATTCTTCTTTTGCTCCATCTTCTCCACCTTGGAGTATCAATGACATCCGGAGCCTCTGATCACTGCTATCTACGTGTCACCTGAAATACATAGGTTTTATTCCTTTTGCAGGTTCCATTGGTTACATCATTCCTCTGTGCTCCCACATCGGATGTACTCCGCAGGAGAGTTCTTCACACTTTCTGTTACAGACCTCAACAAGCTTCCAATGGATTTTCAGTGGAATTCAGTGGATTCCAGTGGAATTCCAGTGGATTCCTGTGGGGGTTGGAATGTATCAAAGCTGGCAATTAAGAGTAACCATGGGAAGGAGGAACTTTAGTAGGCAATTAAGAGTGACCTGTCCCTGTCTGGTACTTGGAAGATGTTGGAACTGGCAAGGAACAAGGACATCGGAACTGGAAAGAGGATGTCGATAAGAAAATCAGATAGACCTTTCACCTGATGTAACTGTAAGGCAAACACAGATGTGCTTTGCTAATTGCTTGGAAGCATATAAATATCGTGTAATCTGTTCAATAAACGATCCAGCTTGCACTCTACCTCTGGGTCCATGCCTCCATCCTCACAAATGGCGCCCGAGCAGGGACAAGACAGAGCCATGACTTGGCTACCGGTGAGGAGCCCAGCTGAACTCCGAAAGGCTGCAGCAATTAACCGATACCTCTGACTGAGGTAAGGGGCTGGGAACGGGCACATGGGAAGGAAACTCAGTATCCCCCGAGCACAAATCGGTGTACAGAGTAGTAGTAAAATTCTTAGCGATGAAAGGGGTTACTGTAAATGTAGATTAACTGAAAGACTTATTAATATGGGCCTTAGCCCATGCCCCAGAGGCGACATCAACTACTATTTATCAGAAGGGAGTATGGGACAAGACTGGGGTCTACCTTTGGGACGCAGCCACAAGAGATGATGCAGCATCACCCAAATTGCTGGCCATATGGCACTCAGCCTATGAGAACACTCCGGATCCTCTCGACCCGGGGCCAGTAGACCCAGAAACTGAGCCAGATCTATTCCTGCCTGATCCTGGCATTGGCTGTCATGAGGCACAAGCTTTGCCGGTGCTCACACACCCTCCGGCGCTTATCGATCTGTGGGAACATATCCGCCGGCGGGCTGCAACAGCAACTGAGCCAGGCAAAGACGACCCTTTTGATCCCAGAGTAATCGACCCTGACAGAGACCCCCACCTCTACCCCCCTGACCCGCATGATATGTGGAAAAACATTAAAAAAGAAGCAGAAAATCAAGGTGCTGTGAACCTGCCCCACAACCTGAATGCTCCACATCCCGTCCGTCACGACGCGAACCGCGGGCTGGACGGCGGGGATTAAACGGCGCTCCGGCAGGAGCCGGGTGGAGGCTGCGGCGGGAGCTCCCCTCCGTCAGAGGGGCTGCGCCTGGTGGCAGCGGCGGGACAAGGAGCTGCGGAGCACGGGCGCGTCGCCTCCACCTCCCCGTTGCCGCGACCTCACTCACTCGCCCGGCGGCGGCGGCGGCGGCAGCAGCAGGCTCCGGCGGGCTCCCCCCATTAGCCTGCCCGCGGGCAGAGAGCTGTGATACTCGCCCGGCCCTCGCTTCTGTGTGCTCCGGCAGGCGCGGGTACGCGCTGCGCCCGCCAAGATGCGCGCTGCGGGGCGGTGCGGGGTCCACTCCCGGTGAGAAGCGGGAAGAAACCCAGCCTCTGCCCCGCAGGTCTTTCACCCACAGCAACGGTCTCTTAACAGAGAACGA
Organism: Pezoporus flaviventris; assembly: GCF_033815535.1. NCBI lineage: Eukaryota > Metazoa > Chordata > Aves > Psittaciformes > Psittacidae > Pezoporus > Pezoporus flaviventris. The sequence continues at coordinate 43,406,328 of NW_026892549.1, read as the reverse complement.
TTCAGTCAAACACGCTACCCTTCAAAATAGAGCTGCCATAGATTTTTTTGCTATTAGCTCAAGGACGTGGTTGTAAAGACTTTGATAGAATGTGTTACATGAACCTGTCTAATCATTCTGAGTCTGTCCGTGATGCAATTCAAAACCTAAAGGACGGAGTTCAGATATTGTTAGTGGAGAGTAGCTGGAATTGGCTGGAAAGTTTGCTGTCAGAATAGGGCATCAGTGCATGCTTGAAAAACATTATTAACATCGCATTAACCTGTGTAAAAATCTCTGTGTATTTTAATCAAACTTCCTTGTTTAATTGCTTATATAAATCGTTTGTTGCTAAGTCTATTAACAATGTTTTGTTAGTTTATAAAGAAGGGGGAGATGGAGGGAATGCTGCACAAGAAGCTGCGCTAGCAGACCTGGACAAGAGCCCGGACATCTGGACCCTTATCAGCCACAAACCTTGGGAGAAGTGAACGGGACAAGTCGGGAAGAACTGGAGAAAGAACATCGAGTGGAACCGAAGAAAGAGCATCAAGATAATTTCTGAAGACTGTAAATTTGGAAACAGGAGGATGCTTAAGACAAGATAAAGAATGTGTAGTCAAGGGGAAGTGGAAGTGAGATTGTAACGAGTAGTGATAGCAAAGAACTGTGTTTAGAAATAATTATTCAAGCAAAGGTGTATGGACAGTAATGTGGTTGGCTGAAAGAGTGTGTGATCAATAAAATTGTTTTGTGATGGAAAAGTAGCAAAAGAACTAGCTGCTACTAACCGCTAAGCAGAATGCCATAAAATCCTGTAAGCTCACTCAATAAGGGGTTTCGTTTGTAGCCAGAAACAGAGTCCATGCCTCAGTTGCCACAAGATCAGGCCTGGCAAAGGGTCCTATCCCATATAAAAGATGGCCTGTGTGCAGTAGGGACCTTAGGCATTTTTATCCCTAATAACACTATGATAATAAATAAACCAGGATTGCGTTCCCGAAGGTCAAAGCACGCTTTTCAACCAAGCTGCGATGACAAAGTAAATTTTTGGAACCCAGGTGAAACAATAGCTGCTTCATTTTTAGCTCCCGGAGTAGCTAGTGCTCAAGCTTTGGCAACATTGAATAAGTTAGGATGTTGGCTTGCTAAGCAAACTAATGCTACAGCATCCGCTCTCTCTGCATTGCTCACTGATGTTGACTCTGTAAGACATGCGACTTTGCAAAATAGAGCAGCAATCGATTTTCTCCTCTTAGCTCATGGACATGGGTGCAAAATTTTGGAAGGAATGTGTTGCATGAATTTGTCAGGCCATTCAGAATCCATACATGAAAGTATCCTTAAATTAAAAGACAGTGTAATGAAGTTAAGGGAGGATGATAAAGATTGGTTATCATCACTCTTCTCTGATTGGGGCATAACTGGGTGGCTATTGACTTTGGTTGAGGGAGGAATGATCATTTTGCTTGCTCTCTTTGCCCTTATATGCGTTCTACCTTGCTTACTACAATGTATGCAGCGAATGTTATCTTGAGCTTTTGAAAGATGTGTATACTGCATTGCAAAAACAAGAAGGGGGAATTGTGGGGGTTGGAATGTATCAAAGCTGGCAATTAAGAGTAACCATGGAAAGGAGGAACTTTAGTAGGCAATTAAGAGTGACCTGTCCCTGACTGGTACTTGGAAGATGTTGGAACTGGCAAGGAACAAGGACATTGGAACTGGAAAGAGGATGTCGATAAGAAAATCAGATAGACCTTTCACCTGATGTAACTGTAAGGCAAACACAGATGTGCTTGGAAGCATATAAATATCGTGTAATCTGTTCAATAAACGATCCAGCTTGCACTCTACCTCTGGGTCCGTGCCTCCATCCTCACAGATTCCAATGGAATTCCAGTGGAATTCCAGAAGCTGTGATTTTTAGACTCTTGAAGGAGCAATAAACTACTTTGACTTCTGGGCAGTATACATCTGCAGCTGTTAGATAAAGCTAGTTTTCACTTCCTTGCCTTGGAAGCACTGAGCGAATGCTCAGAAGTGGAAGGACTGAGTCTCCTCTGAGATTCTCTCCTCTTTTTCCCTGCATAATTTCCATGAAGGTAAATAAATTTGTGCTTGCAAATAATTTGAGACAATGTCCTCCAGAGGGACGAGGTGTAAAGTAGTGTCAATCTTTTCTCCCCAACAGACCAGGTTTTATTCTCCATCTTCTCATCCATTCTCCTGTTGTCCTCCATTTATTCTTCCCTCTCTTCTCTGATTTTCTCTCTCACGTTTCCTCAAGTGTCATTTCCCTGTTTTCATCCCCTTTAGTTCTTATTTGGCAGGTTGGCCACCCAGCTCACTGCCTCACTTGACCTTTCATTCCAGGTTAGCTTTTCCCATTTGAAGGTCTGCTTGTCCAGCCTTGTCACCTCTCACCGTAATAAAACAACTGCTCCTTGTTAGTGCATCCTTCATTCAGTTTTATGCCTGGATTCTTTGGAAAACATAATTTCTGTGATTATACTATATGAATGTATATATTTACCCTTTAGTGTGAATAAAATTTTAAGCCTTTGGCAAAACTTGGGAGAGGAATAAAGGGATTTAAAATGGTTTTAAGATTTATTGGACAAGATGGCCACACAGAAGAAAAGGAGTTTATTTTGTGTTCCTCTGAAAAGAAAGAAAGCAGATTGTGCTCATTCTCACTAGACAGTAGAAAATCAACACTGTGGTACTCTTGTTGCATTAGGTATTACATTGTTAGAGGTGGTATTGTTAGAGCTTCAATCTGGGCTGCTCTCCTCTGTGGACTTTCCAAATGCAAAATTTGATTTTGGCTTTTCCAACAGTTCCAGCCTTTAAATTGTTTCTCTTGTGTCTGTGTTGTTTGCTGTCCGATAACAAGTGAAGTCATGGGATATTGTTAATATTATTCAGTAACAAAATCAATCAGTTAAAATGTACAGCTCTAACAGACAGATGATCTCATGGATACTGATACAGGCAGAACTGCTGTTTTGTGATGCTTGTTTCTGAATCTACTGTGTGTGTATTGTTTGGCTATAAATACTGGAGATAGGAATTTTCTCTGGTTTTGACCACTACACTGTGTTGGAATAGTAGGCAATGGTTATAGTTAGAAAAACGGTTTTCATAGTTTTTAAACATTGCTGTGCGTAAAGTGTATTTTAGGAAGTTTGAAAAAAATGCATGCTTTTAGTTGCCTTTTGACAGTGGTAGGCCGAATCTTCCTTTACTCACACCTGAAGTGTTTCAGTCTTAACACGGTGCTATGGAATTCTTAATATTGGCATTTCTCAGAAATACAGAACTTACAAGTGTAAAACATTTGCAAGAAATAATGAGCAAAGATAAGTAATAGCATTCCAGTTGAAATCCATAAAATACCTAAATTATTTGGAAAGAGATTAATTACAGTGAGGTAGCTATGCAGGGTGTAGTGATGAGAAGTGACTGTGATCTATAGTAGAATGGACTCGTCTTACAGTGAGTGAGCACAGGTCTGACAGAAGTGGCAGGGGATCGATCACTCCTGGCCAGAAATACCTGACCAGACGACGTCAGAAAACATGTTTAAAAAATACCTGTTTTATGTAGGGATAATTTTATGCAATTTTATTCCTGGAGGAATCTCGATGGACCTGTGTAACTCACCCTATTTTATCCTGAATTACGTAAGACTAATGAGGAGAGAGGGAGATTTTCACATACTCAAGAAAACAAAACCAAGGATATGAAAAAATGTTGGAAATTGTACTTAGGTGGATTTAGTGAAAATTAAAAATGAATCTGAGTAAAAATGGGAAGAATTTTGTATCCTGTGCAGTCTGCTGGACACTCTGTGTCCTGTGGGTAATTAATCATTTGCACCTTTGTGGAATGTCACAATTCTTATTTGGTAACATTTTGCACTGGGGTAATACAGTAGCTGCAGGGGTTTGGTAAATAAATGGCTTTCCTTATTTACTTATTATCTTCTCCCTCACCTAGAATATGTTAAACATGTTTCAGACCTGACTTGGTTTCAAGTATGAAGGGGTTTTCGATAGCAACATCCTATGTCTTACTTGAAGGTGTGAAGAAGAGGAAGAAACAAAAAGTGTTTTAACTCCAGTGCACTGTTTTCATGCTTCAGCATACTTGTGTCCCCTGGTTGTCATTTAAATAATAAATGAGCGCTTTTGACAGCAAGCATATTTCCATTTATCCTTTACAATAAGGGGATAGTTATCAAATTTAATTGTTAACTGCTTGACTCTGCAAAACTTCTTGAACACCATAGAATTTCATGGGCAGGTTTGCAAGGAAAAAGGCCTGACTAATCCTAGGAGTGGAAAAAATGTATTCTGATTTAGTGTTAATTAAGTGGTGAATATAGATGTTTACAAATACAGCCAATTTGTTTATACACACCTACCACCTCGTCAGACCCCATCTTTATTCAGTAGTTTGCTTTTCATTTGAGGATTCCTTTTCTATGGAAAGAGCTGTATGAAATGTTCCATGTGGAAAATTAACCCACAGCAAATTACTGTGTTATGGAGCTCCTGGTAGACTACAGTGAGAGCTGAATCCCTAGCACTTTTTATTTTAGCCAGGAAACATATGTAAAGATAATGTTGTCACCAATTCAGCGTCTCCATGAGCAACACAGAAGAATTTTTAAGAATCCCAAAGTGGCTTTTACTACCTGTCATCTTTCCATGTTGTTGATAGCACTTACATCAACTGTTGTTGTGGAAAAAAATGAGAAGGCTCATCTGAAACTGGTATAAAACTCAAAAGATTCAATTCAGACACAGTTTACACACTTTTAACAGTTGTTTTCCATGGAGTTGCAATTACACTGCAGCAGGTCTGGATCTGGCTACAATTTCCCTGCCAGGAGCTGTTGTACTGCCGAGGGTTCTCGGCGGCACTGTGTGTCAGCTGTCTCTTCTGCTTTGTCAGCTTTTGGTGTCACTAAATTGCCAAATTGCCTCAATGCAGAAACGTAGCTCTGCTTCTGGGATGTTCCAGCCTCTTTATTTCTCCTAACTGCATTCGCAGTGTTGCATGCAGTTGTCGTCCCTTTGAACTGCTGAGACAATTAATGAATTTAGACCTTCAGCAACAGCAACTTCAGTACCCTTGTTAAAAATGAGGTTGTGATCACTACATCCTACATTCATTCCACATTGATGTGTTTGATCACATCCTCTCTGCCCCAGCCAAACCTATGTTACTCTTTTCTTTGAGGACCGATGTGCAAGTTGAACTCCCTGTTTCTGATGTAAAAACTGACTTTAGTCTTAGTCCCGTTCTGTCCCCTAAATTTGAAATCCTTTTCTGGTCCTCAACTGAGTGGTTCTGGCCTTTATATTCTTCTCTACATTTCTCATCCATTCTCATCCATTTAATCAATATTCAGAACTATAAAATACAGCAAGTAAGAGCTGTACAATAGGCATTTGACCAAGTAAATGTGGTCATTTCTTTCTGAAGAGTGTGTGTTTTATAAACCATTCAATTAGCAGGGAAGAAACATAATCTTTCAGTAGGTGTCTTTTCCATATGTATTTCTTCTCTGATTTTGCAGAAACAGCTGTGTTTAGGAACCTTTAACCTTACAAAACATAAAATCTGTAACTTATCTAAAATAGGAGATCATCATTTTCTGTCAGTAATTGCTATGAAAGCAGTGTCTTTGTTAGGTGTATTCTGCAGGAACTAAGGAACTCGTGCCATTTGATTTTCTCAAAGAGACATTTGACAATATTCTGCTCTTTACTAGTACGTGTATCTGTTACTTAGAAAAGATTTTTTTTGTAGGCTGTTTAGCACATGGAAAAAAGGTTTTAAATATGAAAATAAAAACTGTTTCCTTCAAGGTCTAATTTATATTACATGAAAACATAAAACATGCAATGAAAAAACCCTTCACAAGGTTGTATATTTGTATCATATACAATATTGTATATTGAGTCCTGTGTAAAAGAGGAAAAAAAATAGTAGTAGCAAATTAGATTTCACTAAAATCTGGACCTTATTTTCCCTGGGTGAATGTGTCTTTTTCAACCAAATCATCTCTAGTGAAAATATAAGCCACCTGTCCTGTAAGAATATCACACTTGAGGAGTGATGATGTAGCTTTACAAGTCACCACATCATCATTCACACATCATCTCCTGCTGAACATGGTGTTTTATCTCAAAGAGATAAATTCAACGTAATTGAAGGAAGAGAGATTTATGTTTGACATCAAGAAAAACTTCCTAATCTGAAGTGTGGTACAACAGTACGGCATGTTGTCTTGTGAGACTGTGGAATCACTGAGGATTTCTGAGGAAGTGCTAGAGGAAAATATCTATCAGAAATAGCTTAATCCTGTTCTGAAGTAGGGAGATATATTCCTGTGATTGCAGATATGATTGTCTCATTGTGACCAGAACAGGATGATCCAGTACTGGCTCAAAAAATGAAAAAAAATTGAAGCATTTTACTTTTGAGAGGAAATCTGATTTTTCTCTTTTTACGAGAAATGAAAACATGTCAGCTGTGAGATTGTCTGATTTGTGTCACAGTCTTCAGGCGAAACTTACAGAAAGGAAAAATTGCGGTCTTCCTAGAGTACTACACCTTGCCTAGAAAGTCCTCTCATAGTTAGAGGAATAGAAGAAATCTCTCCTCAGGTCCACCTTCCTCTAAAAGCAGTCTAGCTTTTAATAGCAGAGAGCCAAAGCAGACCTGCTTCTCTTAGTGGCCAAGAAGAGCTGCAGAGCTGATCCACTGGCCCTGCACCTAGGGCTGTAGATGAAAACTGTTGTTACTTTTGAGTGGAAACAACCTGTTGAAGGGAAGAATCCAGTGACAGGCTTAAGGGCTTTCCTCTCATCTCTGCTGCATTTCTGCCAAAGAGTAAATCTGGTCCCATGTTAGCGTAAGGTTTTGTACGCACAAATGGAGAAATTATTTCCGAAAATAACCTAAGCTTGTGCTTACATAGTGCTTAGTATTGCATTGTATTGCTGTGTATGCTGCCTACATTAATTTTTTACATGTGTGCACTGCTTAGTACGTTAATCTCTGCTCAAGGAAGCACTACAGGTGTTGAGGATGTCATAATGTTTAATTTATATAGAGCCTTACTCATCATCTCAACATCTTTTGCCTGTCATTTCCTTTTCATTGAATACTGCCCCATCTTCCGAATGTATCTCCTAATGTAAGTGTAAAATTTATATATGGTGATTCGCCAAGCATGACATTTCCCCTCCAAGAAACTTTACTAAAGTGTTTGCTACTGAGTTAACGACAGACTTGAAATAATTAAGCTGAATCAGTGATCATTTTAAAGAATTTTCAAAAGGCTTAAAAGTTAGAAGCACCTGGGTAGAAAGACTTAGAAAGCGTCTTCTCAAGCGTAACTCTAGGGTTGCTATAGCAATGTTATAATAGTACCTTATTAATAGAAAACTACATAAATATGCCTTAAAAAATCTGTACAAATTTTTGCAATATTCTTCGATGTCTGTGCTGGTAAGAAGTTTCAGAGTCTGAAGACACTGGCACCTTTGTTTTGGCCTGCTTTAAGGCAGGATGAGTATCCTGTTTTTATCTAACTGCTTTGCTTTATCTAAGCAAAATGATTATCTGAGTTTTATAGATAACAGAAAAGCCTGGTTCTATCTTTGGTTCCTATTTACATGCACCAGCTACATACTCAGTTCTGTACATCCTCTTCTGTGCACAGTGTTCCCTAAATAGTTTTGTTGCTTTAAATAGTGCCTGGCTATGTCATCCCCCTGTTAGAATGTCAATTGCAAAATGATCTGTTACCTCTATGCCGTGTGCTGGTTTTTTCTTCTTTTGATTCTTATTCCTCCCAGAGTGTTAGTGCCTATATAAGCCCCTGGAATTGAATTGAACCAAACCATTGAACACAACAGTTCACTAATTCCGGATGAAGGATCTGTTTGGGCAAGGGGGAGTGCGTAGCATTTCCTATTCTTGTTATTGAATATAATAATGAATAATAGCAGTTTAGATGTCACACTGCATGAGAAGTTAATACATTTTTCATGCTCTTAACAAAAACCTTTTGAATGCCTAGCATAGCTTTGAGGTTGTGTCCTTTAGGGAGGAAAAAGGGCACAGTGACCAGAAAAACAGTTTTTCCTGAGCCCTTGGAAGGAGTTAACTCCATCCTCCATAAGGCTTTTATTCATAGGAGCTATTGTAATTTTTGCTGTTGTGGACATTAGAATATCATGTTTTGTGAGCCAGGCTACTTTTCCAAATTTTCCAGTGCTTCTACTGTTTTGTACTCTGCATTTCACCTGTAAGAGAGTAAAACAAACAGGTAAAAGTAGGAAAAAATGACAAGAACTGTTAATGTCATGACTTACTGATTTATCCAGATTCATAAAGCTCTTTGGTAAAGAGAAATACCTTCTTCTGTACTGGAAGCAGGCAGTCAGAATATAGTTTGATGATAGGTTCATTGAGTCTACTTATTATTTAAAAAGTTAACAACTACTGAATAAGATAAATGTATTTAATTTTGTCTTGGGAGATTTTACACATAACCAGAACATATTTAAATCTCTTCTGTAGAATAAGACACCTTTTCAGGAATGTTCTTCTGACTGATCAGACTTCTTAAACGTTGACATTCTTTTCATTTTAGTACTTTTCTCAGTATTTTTGTTTAACATTTAATCATTTTGCTTAATTTTTTTTTGTCTGGAGGGAGTCTTTTCACATGATTTCTGAAGGTGCTGATCACACATTACAATAAAAGTATGCTGATATGTAGAATAATTGTTTTCATTTTCATGGCTTTCAGGTTAAGATTCCAAATAATGTTGACCCGTAATTAAGATCATTAAGGTGATGTATCTTTGTGACTGAGGACCGAGATGGGGAAAGAAGAAAGGATTTAGGGTAAAAAACCCAAACTACTTTTATGCCTATTTTTGACGCTCTTTAGATTTGCCTGAGAAGCTTTCTCCAAATTAATCATTCCCAGATTATCAGTAGATTCTGGTTCAGATAAAGTTCCTTTTGCTCATGGAGTTGCTTTCATGTTTTCCTAGATCTTTGTTCAGTTGGTTTTCTGCAACCTCTTTCTCTAATCTCTGTAGTTGCCCTGTAGGAGGCTGGCCATTTTCATAGAGATGCCGGTTATATCTTCATTTCTATGAACTATGCAATTTACACTATGGAGCCTAAATTATTTTACCTTGCAGTGAAGTTAATTTTCAGGTGTCCCTGCCCATGGCAGGGGGAGTGGAACCGGCTGATCTTTAAGGTCCCTTCCAACCTAAACCATTCTATGGTTCTGTGAGTCTCTTGATTTGCCTGAGTTTGTCAGAGTTACATTCTGCTGCCTTGTGTATTTTATTTTTTTCATGAAGCTTTTTTATGATGCTGTTTTCCCCATGGAATGCAGTGAGATTACAGTTAATTTTTAATCCAGAGGCTGCTCATTACATTCAATGCTATTTTTTTCTTCCTTTGGGAAAATTTTAATTATTCTACCAGAATTTTCTGTGAAATTCTTAGGATTAGAGCTAAAAAACAGTCCTTAATTATTGACTTAATCAATGAACACTGGAGTGCATTCACTTTCACTTTTCTGTCCAGTTTTTGTATTTGCACACTTGATGAATATTTACTAAAATGTCACAGATTTCAGAGAATACAAGTGTTCATCCAGACATCCATATCAAAAGTGTATTTGTTTGGTTTTTGGTTTTGTTATTTTGTCTCTGTTTTATTTGGACATTCTAAGTCCTCCTTCAAAAATGGAAATTTTGGCTGGTGAGCTAAATGATCAATTACTTGCTATGAATAGTCAATATGAGCTATTTGCAAACAATGCAGAAGATTGTGGCATGCTTACATAGAAGCGATTTGGTGTATGCCTACAAATAAAGAAAATCTGTTCACAAATGATTCATGAACACTCAACTTATAGTAAATCTTATTTGCAATGTGCAGTTTGACCTGTTATACATGAAATCAAATTTCAGTTGATGTTGCTTAATCTTTTTGTCAGATTTGACATCCCAGCTTGCTGTAATGACAGCAAAATGGATTTTATTTTAGAGATCAACCTTCATAAACTGTTTCCATTTTAACTGGATGACTGCTTTATCCAGCTACATCCTACATGTTCTTCACTCACAGTGTATTTAATTCCCATCCTTTAATATAATTAACTCATTCACTGTTATTTCAGAATCCTCTGCATTTTCATTTTCTGTCATTACACATCTATGTCCTCCATCTGATTATATGCAAGGACCTAACACAGCCAAAACTATGTGCTTGGGCTGTGCCAAGGACAGCAGAATAGTGTAATGTCTGTGTAGGAGGGCTCTGTATTTGTTTGCTGTTGGTGTCACAACTGTAGTTGCTCTCCACGGCAGCACAAAAGTGTTCTGATGCCACATGGCCACCTGGACCCACATAGATCTCTCTCAAGGGAGGGTAATGTTCTGCACCTGCTTCTCCCTCCCTGCTGGAAGGTGATTATGGGGACAGCAAGCGACAATTAGGATATAAAGATATTTTTCCACCAACCTGTGGGACTTAAAAGTTGTGATTGCGTTGCTGGGCCAGATTTGCTAAGGAAAACTGGATCAGATAGCTGGCCACTTTCAAAAGTCAGTTTTTAGCTGGTCTGCAGCTGTCTTTTTATGTAGTTTGGCCTATGACTCTCCAAGAATGCATTCAAGGATATTTCTGTAATTGGGAGAAAAAACTGCAGGGCATTATCTGGAAGGAAATGGAACTTTGCAATAGCCAATAAAACACTCTAATATACTGTAAAATGACTAAATATACTATGCCACAAATTATTAAGACGTTATATATTTATCAGAATTACTGTGCTAATATGAATATTACTTTTTAGGTTTCATAGAAGGTATTATCTATACTAGTAATTTTTTTTTTGCATTAAAGAAACCTACTATTGATAGCAGTTTTGCACAGATAGACAAAATGCTTTTGCAACCACAAAAGCCCCTTGAAAGTTGCTGATTAGAACAATATTTCTTTGTATAGGATAATGTTACTGCCATGGCTCGTATGCCAATAGTAGTATTTTCAAGACTTCTTTGCAATCAAGCTTTACAGAAAGTGTTTGCAATGGCATTTCTGAGTTCCAGATATTTAAACATTGACAAACACAGTCCTTGCAACTGTTTTGTGGTGCTTCTATAACCATGTACTCAGGAGTGCCCTGTTTAACATTTATGTTGATCAAACACTATTCTATGTAGGTGATTTTTTGTTTTTAAATGAAACAGGCAAACCTAGAAACTTTCATACCCTTTGAAGCAAGTGCTTCTCTCCTAAGGGAAATAACATACTTGCTGCCTTTTACACTCACTTGTTCTGTGGGTATCAGAAGGTGAAAAGGAGGGAATAGAAGGTGGAAAATGGTCCCTTTTTTAAACTTTTAATTTAAGTATTAATTATCTTCAAAAATTAAAAGAGTTCCTCTGACAATAGCTGCGTAGGGTCTGGTGCTCAACAGGAGCAATGAAACATTAAAAACTGTAAGTTTCTACTCCTCCTCCTTCTCTGTACCTCCCACTGAACATCCTTAACAGAATAAGAAAAACATTTCAGTTGGCAGTCTTTCTGCATTTGAAGGAAACTTGCTATTACATACATATGCATACATATATGCTTAAAGAGAATAGCCGTAGTGTGTCATTACCTAGCAACAGACCATAGAGAAAAAAAATGCAACCCTGATAGACAGTTATTATGCAAATGTTAAGTATTTGTTTGAAATGCTGCCTCTATTCGCTATGTCTCAGCATCAGTTGGAAATATCCATATAAAAATCTAGAGGATGATAACAAGTTAAAAATAATCAATAGTCATTTATCATTTAATTTATTACTACTTTCTCAAATTCTAGAAGAGTGCTTGATATAATCAGCTGAAGATATATCAGGATAATTTAATACATTAATAGTTAGAGGCTCCAGTTGAAGCTCCGATTTCTTTCTGGGCTTGATTATAGATCTGTAAAATATTTCTTTCCAGCTACATTAATTGGTAATTTGGCAGAAAAAATTACAGCAAATTAACCTCTAATAATCATATTTTACTAACTGTGTTTGTATCTCCTGATTTGAGTATGGAAAGACAGAATATTTAAGTGCATTAACCTTAGTCCACAGAGGGTACTTCTGAGACTCTTGTGCCTTTGGGACCCCAGCCTTGGGACCAAATGCTGTGTCCCTCGGTGTTAGATCAGGCAGCTTCTAAACTTCATCTAACTAGACTGTCCCTGAATCTAGCCTTACACTTAGTTGTTTGGCTTCTTCTGGATTCATCTCTCCCCAGATGGAAAAATTGACCAATGAGTCAAATGATAAGGCCACAAATGAAACACACCTTTAGGGGTCAGGCACTAGCTGCAAGTGTCTTTTAGTCGGTAGATGGAGTTTGATCTGTTTGAGACTAGGTCTGTGGATCCAAGCATTGGACTAAGTTCTGCTGGGTACTTATGTGGGAACACAACTCTGAGTGACTAACCCGAAGAAAGTGGTTAGCAATTAAAAAGTTAATTACTATTATCCTTGTGTGGTAGGTGACTAGAGCAGCACTCAAATTACTATGGGATTTGAATGTACTTTCAAAAAGAAGTTTCAGACTATAGTTCTCCATTCAAGATGTGACAGATACTATTTATTCCTTCCACTCCCTCAATCTTTTAAAATACACAGAAAGAAAAGGTCCCCAAAATGGTCTGGCAACAGGTGAAGGAAGACCTGGAGGCTTGGCTCCCTCCAATATTTGGAAGTGATAAGGACAACCTTCACCTTTCAATATCTGCCAGATGGTTGCTGTGTAAGTTAAAGTAGCAATGTTGCAGCTTAATAGGTCATGTTATTCCTATTTTTGTGTATTTACATGCCTAGGGCAATGCAGCAGGTTGACAATCCAGTGTGAGGCAGGTAGGAGAACTACATCACAGGTACACAGCAAATATCAGGCAATGCTCTTCTTGGCAAGTTTTTTAATAACAATAACCACTTTCTAACCAACATATTAGGATATGTTGGATATTAGGATATGTTGGTTAGATAAAAAAAAAATAAAACCAATTATAACAACAACAAACTAATTTCTAACCAACATATTAATATAAGTAACTATATATGAATGTGATATTTACACGGCAGTGGGACATTACTGTCTAAATATCAAAAGTCTGAAGTAAGAACTCAATTGTTTTTATCTTGGGAGTTTACTATGTTTTAATTTTCCTACTCCCTGTGTAACCTAATTTAATTCAATGTGCAACACATAATTCATAACAGCTTTAAAGTATTTGTGTGTATCTCTTTCCGTAATTGAATGTGGACTTTTTCATCTGCAGGAAATTCACAGGTTTTTCTATTATGGATGTTTAAAGTATATAGCATATTATTTTCCTAAGTCTGATGTTATTTACAATAGAGTTTGACATATCTAAAGTGAGTTTAACATTTAGTATAAACATGAACAGTTGTGCAAACCTGAGCACGGCAGGGAAATACACTTGTGGCATACAACATATAACAACACAACAAACACTTGACTGAAAAACCCAGATCTCATATTGTCTTTCTTGGGGATGTTACACTGAATTTGACTGTACAGTTTGTACACTGAATTTGACTGGAGGAAATTTCTTAGATCTTTAACATGTCAGATTCTGTTACTTGTATTTAATATGTTCGCTATTGGCAGTATTCTTTTTCACTGAATTATGCAAATGGTGCAACCAGCTAACCTGTGATTGCAAGTGCTTAATATGAACGTTTGTTGCTTAGTTTTGATGTGGCTTAAACTTCATCACTTTGCCTGACTGAATAAGCATACTTCACAGAGCAAACATTCTAGTCCAGATAGTGTTACCCCCCAAAAAATAAAAAGTATAAAAAAGTGTATAAAAACTGATTTTTAGATCTATTCTCTTTTTTTTTTAGATTATACCCCCCCCCCCCCCAAATTGCTACCAGTATTTGGCAATAGTTTCTGCCTTCTGAGGTAGTATGCTAGTACTGCTGGTAAGACCATCCATCAGGTCCACAAACAGAACTAGTAAACATTAAAAATGGGAATGACTATTCCTGGAAAAACATTTGCACTATTTATATTTAGTCTAATAATGAAAACTTATGGCAGCAAAACCACTCCAATTCATACTGAAGCAGTTCACACTGAAGAAATATTTCTGTGGAAAAGATGAACAGAATAGCCAGAAAGAAATTTCTTACAGCTACAAAGACTGTAACAAAAGCAGACATTGTGGCAGTAGAAAACAAATTGCCAGCTATTGTAAATCCTATTATTTTCTCAATGTGCCTAAATAGCACACTACCAGGACTCCCGCTGACACTACTAGCGTGGAAATAGAATATTATTGTGAATGCATTTTCAAAATATTATAGAAGCCAAGAGGGTCCACATAACTGTCTATAGAATATGCAATATAAGCTATCAAGCTCTCCCTCTCCTTTAGTGTCAAAAAGCATATTTCTGACACAGAGGGGGCCTGATTTATGATAAGGCCTCTGTTTTACCTCAATAAATAGAGGTAAATGTGACTAGTGCTTTTGCAAGGTTAAGAAGGCATTTTTACCACCCAATTTCCATTTGACTCATGCAGTCTGCTACAGTTTTGACATGTTTCAATTTTGTCACAAGACTTTTCCCTACATGTGGCATGTTGTGAGGAAATGTGACATGTCATGGCTGAACATCATATGCATCTCTTCATGCTCACTCACGAGCTGTTAGAGATGATTCCAGGTCAGTTGTCTTGGATACAAAACTGGTGACACTGAGTGCTCAGTGATGCTAAGCAAAGTTTTTCCAAAAGATCTGAACAAAAAAAAGTATTTTGCCCAAATCTATCTATCAAAATTCCTTCCTCACTCCATGCTAGATTACTGGTTTATACATAGCTTTCAAAAGAAGGGGGGGGGGGGGTGGGGGGGGTGGGGTGGTGGTGTGTTAAAATCTCATTTCTCTTTTCTACTCTATAGTCACATTAGGAAAAGCTCAGTTATACTTTGTAAGACCAACAGTTCATTTTGTTGGTGACACAGTGAGGAAGGTATTTTCACACACATGCATGCCTGTATGCACACACACATATTCTACACATCTATACTCTAGGAAACTGAGCTTGCATCACAATATTTTGAAAAGTTCCTGAGTGATTTACAAGCTTCAATGATCAAAACAGTTTGAAGATTCAGATTCTAAAGCAATAGGGAAAATAACATTTTTTGCAATAAAAGCTGAAGAGTTAAAACACTGGCAAGTACACAGGAAGACTTACAATTTGCAACTGTAAATTCAGTTCTTTCAGTTCAATTGTTTTCTCTGTCATATGACAGTAGTTTAGATGTTATCATTCCCCATGGGAATTTCACACTGTATTAACAGATATGATTAAAAATAGTTTGCTTTGCTTCAGGTGTGTAACGTCTTAAAAAATAAACAACAAACTGCTACTTAAGGTAAAACACACATTGTTTTTAATTCTGATTCTTCATGTATTCTGTTACCAGTTTCTTACTTGACCGTAGAAGTTTAGCTTTTCCAGCTTTTTAACTCAAACTTTTGATAGGAAAAATTGCCTCTTAAAATCATCATTTTGAATAGCTGGATAACTTGCTTGACATACATGACTTTTAACTCAGTGGCTTTAGTATTTCATATTTCTCCATCATTTCCAGTGTAGAAGCTTTACTGTTATTTTAAAGTGATCTAAATAAATAAGTTTTCTGTAGTGGTGGTTGATTTTTATTTGATCTATGTGCATAAGGTCTTGCATTTTCAATTCTTGCTTTTAAATTTTCACATGAGTAATTTGTTTAAAATAAAGCTTGAAGTCTTCCATGAGTGTCTGCTATAGGGTTCTGGGGCTGTATGAAGATACCATGTACATTAAGACTTGTTAATGTTGAGGATTGGCAGCATTGGGCTTGAGAATATAATTGCACATACTACAAATTTCCAGAAGGAATCAGTTTATAAATCTTTCATTGTGATTGTCAAGCCCATTAAAAACTTCTCACAGAAGTATACTTAAATTCTCTTACGTAAAACAACTTTTCCATATAGAATTTAGTGCAGAATCATACGAGGATTTGAAGAAAAAATCTTGCTATGATGGTAGGTAGGTAGAGTTTTGGTTAAGTCTGTAATATCTTCAAGATCTTATGGAGTGTGCATCTGTGTCTGTGTTTGTGAACTGAGCAAATGATTTTGCTCCATTGCTACCTTCCTTTCCTTGCTAATATCTGATCTCCTGTTTACAGTGAAAATTTCATTGAATACACAGGTTTCAAATGTCTTATGGGAGAGATAAGTGGTACCCTCATAGTAAACTCAGAGCAAATTTCTCATTCTGTAGCATTTCTGTCGCATTTCTTAACATGCATATATGATTTGGAGCATTTAATACAGTACCCAGAGCACACTGAAGGAAGTGCAAATATTCATATGAATTGCAGCATGCATGCAGTCCCAACTTCACAAGAGACAGAGAACAGGTATTCAGTATGCAAAGTGTAATAAATTTTAACTTGCCTGATAAAAATTTCTCAGTCCATTCAAGAAAGAACATATATTTAATAGCATAATATTCATGTTGCATGCAAAATTAATTGCAAACCACACATGATTAAACTTTTACAGCAGATCTCACACTTCTTTATGTTGCCGGAACATTATGAGCCAGGTTATATTAATTCCACATCACGGTAGACATTCTCACAAAATACACATTGTATTATATCTTAAAAGCTTTCATGCAGAAGGAGTGTTAAATCTCATAATACAAACTTCAGGGGATCAGCATGACAAGCTTCATATTGTAATATAGATTGGACACTCTACAGCTGAGTGAAACCTTAAATGTATATATGTATTCAAAATTGATTACATGAGAATATGTCACACTAATATTTCTAAGAACACCCAACAAGTACCAGCCATTTTCTCATATACTAGCTGCAAAATGCATGGAGTTTACAGTCTTGTATATCCCATACCTGTGTGTCTGCCCACCTGCAATTGCTTTTTTATTTAAAGCAAAAAAAAAAAAATAAACAAAAAAAAGAGAAAAAACCCAAACCAAAACCCAAGGTACAGAGTCATTATTAGAAACCTACACAGATGACAGACGAGTAGTTTTTGGATTAGGAAGTAAAAAGCCACTGTGGTACACTTAAACACAGTGGTTAGACAGCTAATGTATCAAGTGAATTTCAGCAGCTTGGAAATGCTGGTAAAAAACAATGCAAATTCAACAACAGGGATGAATAATTCAATGCATACCCTCAGTGCAAGCTTCCCTGCACAATTTTCTAGCTTGACACAAATTCAAATTTTATAGTGTTTGTACAACACAGGTTTCAGAGCATGCAAAACTCATATTCCATAAATGAAAATTATCTCACATGGAGAATTTATACTGAATGTGGCTGAATGTGTGAACTGTGTTTTGCAGGGCTTGCATGTGTAATAGCTCCAGCCATGGGCTTTAAGCTTTGTCTTTAGTTCTCTGTTATACTCTAGTAAGTAGCATTGAGAAGTACCTGCTGGAGATGGATGTCACCGGTTCACTTCCAGTTTTTTCACATGCATGCTGTGAACTTGTCTGCTCCTCCTGCAGCTTCTACAGTCTTGATAGAAGACTGATTTTGAAGAGGGCACTGTGAAATATGTTATATTACATATTTGCAATTTGTGTTGCACACAGTTCTTTATGACTTGATGCAAATCTGCCATCAAAACAGACACGCTAAATAAAAAGCATAAAAAAGATAATTGCATGTATTTATTACTGATGTCTGCTTTGAGTTTGGATGGACAATGCTGTCTTATCAGTATACAGTCTTGCTATCTGATTTGCTAGCTCTTGGTTCTGTCTGAATCCTGATAATTCTTAGGGAGCAATGAGACATACTAGAGTGCATTTCCTCCTGTCAGCCAGCCAAAGGATGAGAGCCAGAGCTGCTATTCACTCCCCAACCTTAGCATCAAAACAATTTCTAATTTTTTTTTAAACTACAGTTTGAATTTGCTAATAACAAAGGGAACTCCCAGTGGGCGTGACAATCATGAGATAATCAGCTTCAGAGGATTAGAGGACCCCAGGGGTGTGATTAGCTCAGGTTGGCCATGCCCTCTGTCATGAATTAATTCAGAAATGAATATTTGCATTCCAACACTGCATCTTAGTGAAAACGATTTCCAGACTAAGAAACATTTTTTCTTTCTCTTTTTTTTTTATTATTGTGAAAAGCAATTCACATTGCACAAGACAATTGGCAGCTGTGGCTAATGAAATGTGAGATGATTAAGCAATAAGGATCTGAATTTTGTGTGATGTACTTCTGCCAATGATCTTTCAACGCAAAGAACATGTTCATTGTTATTTTTAGGCAGTCTTTTTCCTACGCTTTCGTTAAATGCTCGATGGAATATTTTCAATTCATTTGATTCCATGGTTGACAATCAGATAACTTTTCCTTCCATAATTAGCAATTATCAACTGTACAGAAATACTGAATGCCGTTGGGTTTGCATAATAAACTAAAAGCAGAAGTGATGGTAGCAAGTTTGCTGAACTGAAAATACATCTTTTGTGCACTTGGCAGCTATTTGGGAATTTGCAATGGTGTTACATACTTATGGATGCACTGGTGAAATGGCCTATATGTCTGACAGTTACATCAAATGCAAGCAGGCAAAAGTGTTGCCAACACAGATTTAGCCAATGCATTTGATAAAATAGGCCAGAAAAACATAATCTGACAATGCAGCAGTAATTTAAATCTGTTATATCAAATAAAGGAAAATAATTACATGCAGTAGGAGAAACAGATACAGACTTGTATGGCTAACTTTTTGCTCTGAGGGAGTTCATTATGTGTACGGAGGATAATAGATGAATAGCAGCCATGTGGGCTACTTAGTATGGCTTTCATGTGCACTGTCTTCTTTATATCCATTTGCCTGCTGGTTCTACAATCTGTTCTTCAGTGTTTGCGATTTCTTGGATACATTTTTTTTTTGTAATCTACTTGTTCTGATCATGTATTTCAATTTCCTTGCCTATAAAATGAAGATGATGGTGAGGAACTCTCTGTAAACAGTGCTTTGAAATTTAGTTGCCAAAAAGCTTTAAATACCATCAGTAGACAATTAACTTTGCTCTTTTCTTTGCTGAACTTACTTTTCTTTGAAAATATTTATTCTTCTATTTTGACAAAATTAAGAATAATTCCATTCCAGTGCTGTCTGTTTTCCCATCAGAAATGTTTTTTAACTGAACAGATATCCTATAGCTCTCACTTGATATTCTTTCTATTTACAGACTTCCTGCTTTATCAGTCCACTTGTGTCATATCCATCAAATCTTATTTAATCTGTTTATAAAACCTTGCCCTTTGATGAATTTTGTCAGAGTTTTCTATTACATTGCCTGGGAGAAACTGATGATTATTTTTTGATTCCATTGTCTGCCTAAGTACTCAGTACTTTAAAGCACTCAGCAAAGTCTGAACTTATATTTCTTCACCAGTAGTAGCAATAGTTGTAGCTGTAGCCCTGATGACAGAAAAGCAGTAAAATTGTGTAAAAGCCATTGCTTAAACCTCTTAGTCTGAGTATTAAATTGTCCTATGCCCTGTGGACCTAGAGAAAGGAAAGGAATAGAGATTGAAGTTGATGGACTTTCACATTTGTTGAATGTTAACACGTTAATCCAAAACCTGAAGGTTAGCTGCTACTTTGTTCTTAATATTTGCATCTCCCTTGTTTCCTTAGAGCACTTCTGTACTTAATACCCTTTATTAATATTTTAAAAGGAAATTTTAAAGGAGCGTCTCTGGTTCTGTATCACTGTTGAGATTCTTCTCCCTTAAATCCCTTTGCAACCTGTTTTACTCTTTTCCTCATTAATCTGTCCTTGAGTATTCTCCCAGCCACCGACAAATTTATCTATGAGTTATATTATTTGAGGACTGTGCCTTGAAGTCTGACGTCTGAGTGGTGCAAATATTATCTTATTGTTATATGCTGTCGTAAAGCACTACATATAAAATGAAGTACACTTCTTGTGAGCACGGTGGTCATCAATAGCCTGAGTGTGAAAAAATTTTATCCATAAATCCCATTTGATTTTAGTGGGTGTATAAGTGCGTCCACAATCCTGGCTTCCAAAGGCAGGTAAAGAAATAGCTTTTAACTGCAAATGGTCCTATGCAATGGAAAGCAGTCAGAAGTGAAGGCAACTTCATTGATAACATTGTACTTCATCCATATTTAATATAGCACACTGCCAACAAACTTCTGTTCTGTATTCTGCCTAATAAATACTAATAAGCTCGCATCCATTGTATAGGGACGGTACCTTTCTAAGGTGCATATTACTAGGCCTAGTGGAAGGAATAAATGGGCTCCTTCCCACATTACTGCAGCCAAAACAGTCACTGTTTCGGGTGATTGTTTTCCCTGCAGCCACAGTCAGCAAAACCTGCGGAGTTGCTAGCTGTGAGAGGAGGAGCCAGTGCTGTACACAGATCAGCAAGTAATGATGCCAGACCAAGAGTGTTTTGCACAGCTGGCGCCCCTCTGCTCCCTCAAAGCAGTCTGTGGCTGAGCCTGCTCAGCTCCAGGATGCAGAAACTGCAGAGTTGGAGGGTGTAAAAAGGTGCCCTGTTTTCTGTATTAGCTATTTCTATGAAGATGTATTACGTCAGAAACAAAGGAATAGAGGGACCAGAAGTTAAAGATGCAGGCATATGTGTCCAGCATGGCATCCATACTGACAGAAATGTGTGTGTTGAATGCATGCTTGGGGACTTCTGAAATTCCACAAGGTGCCTTTCTGTATTTTCAGGTGTTGCTGTGTCTCAGAACTGTGGCCCTCACTGTTTCCATTTCAGGTGCTAAAGTACTTTGCAAGTTCCATTATTTCACAGTTCTAATTCTGAAGTACTGATTCCCTTCATGTGTGGTGAACAGTTGGGGTTTTTTTGCAATTCAGCTTGAATGATTCATACTATACCTTTTTAAGATGATAAACAACTGTGCTACAATGTATCTTTCATATTTTCCTTAAAAGGGCAAAGAAAGCTTAAAAATGTTTTAAGCAGAGTTTTATCCAAATAAAAGCACATTGGCTGCATCTAATCAAATAACATGGATAATAGATCACTGAACTGAATGGACTTTTCTCAGACCTCTAGTGCTATGAGGAGCATGAATGTGAAATTTCTGCTGCACATGTTACAGATAATGGATTTTCAGCAGTCACTCAGAAATAGCCTTTAAGATGCTGTATTTTATTTACACAACAAATAAGTTTTGATCTTTAATTAGAATACAACTTATGGATTTTTTTTAATACGTTTATTCTGTAAATGACTTCCTAAGTTTAACTGGAAGGGTAGGTAGGTGGTAGTAATGCAGCAAATGTAATGGGGATGGATAACTGTGTTCTTTAATGGTGTTTTAACTATACTGCTGTTTGACAGCAAGGACCATAGAATCATAGAATCATAGAATAGTTAGGGTTGGAAGGGACCTAAATATCATCTAGTTCCAACCCCCCTGCCATGGGCAGGGACACCTCACACTAAACCATGTCACCCAACGCTCTGTCCAACCTGGCCCTGAACACCGCCAGGGATGGAGCATTCACAGCTTCCTTGGGCAACCCATTCCAGTGCCACACCACCTTTACAGTAAAGAACTTCTTCCTTATACCCAATCTAAACTTCCTCTGTTTAAGTTTTAACCCCTTACCCCTTGTCCTATCACTACAGTCCCTAATGAAGAATCTCTCCCCAGCATTCTTGTAGCCCCCCTTCAGATACTGGAAGGCTGCTATGAGGTCTCCACGCAGCCTATAGCATATAGCCTGACCGTTGAAAGGGTCATATTCAGCACTCACAAAAAATACAAGAAATCTGGCTCCTGTACTAATTTTGGTTATGAAAATATCTATTCTGGAATTGGTATATGGTGTTTTAAGTTTCTGTTGTTGAGCAGTCACAGCCAGAGGTAGTCTGCACCAGCTATTTGTGTATGTATATGGATATATATATATGTATACTATGTCCAGAACTGAATTTTTCTTTGTTAAAGTGAGAGCTGACCAGGTTTGCCTCCTGTAAAAGTAACTTTCAGTATGAAACCCCTGTGTAAAGCTTCTGTTCTCAACAAGGGTCTGTAGAACCATGAGAAAATATCCTCACTTAACAATAGTGCAAAGACTTTAGTTAGGATTAGTTATCCACACGTTGCTGTATTGTCTGTATTTTCCCTGTAAAACAGTTAGGAAGGTCTTCCAAAGACTTCTCTTTAGCTGCAAGAAGTTGCTAACTTTGGATTTTGTGTAATGTTTTTGCACTGTTGTTCTGTTCTTGCCTTACACAAAATAGCAGTTGGGTAAGCATCATGGACTTTTAACAGTCAATCCAACATCTGACAGAGCTCAAATGCAGATAAAAATTATATGTGTTTTGTTACATTTCTGGCTCTTGGTAAAGGAGCAACCAAATGTTTTGATGTTTCATACAAGATTTTTCTTAACTAAATTTGAAGTACCAGATAGCCTGCTATTCTGTATGTTAACACACAGCTGTAATTAATACGTAATAAATTCCAAACCTAGGATACAGATCAGTTTCCAGAAGGCACTCAGATTATATGAATTTATGTGTCAGATTTGTAATATGAATGCTCCCACAACAGAGTCCTCTAGGGAAAAATACAGACTTGTTTTACTCTGGTAAAATTTGAGCATGTCCAAACTTTTTTTTTGGCATGCAAACAACTCCGCAGTGTGCAGTGTTGTTTGCATTTATTTGCTGTGTAATTATGAAGCATTTGAGAAAGTAGTTGCAATAACTATTTTCCAGATATAAGTATCCAGTCCCTCTCACAGCAGGAAAAGCAATTATCCTTCTTTTAAGTAATAAGTGTTTGCTAACCAGTATTTCTCTTCCCTCCCCCGCCCCCAAAATAGAAGTTTTGAGTTAAAAACACAAAAAGAATTACTTGGCTTGGTATTCATGAAATAATTTGCTCTAGAAAAAGCTTTATAGCAGTTGTTTCTATTTCTGAAAAGGACATCGAAATGTTTGCTTCAGTGATAAATCAAAACACCTTTGATGAGAAGCACATTGCTGGGCACACATATGTCTTGCAAAATCTTACAAGTCAACTTAAATATACACAGTGTACATTAATCTCAGAAGACCTCCTGTCCCTTCCCAATGTGAGCCTTCTTTTAAAAAATAGAAGTCTTTGGAGATGTGTGACCCAAGATATTGCTATCAGCCCACACCCGCTTCAGGAAAACAGGCAGATGCACCACCTGACAGCAAGCTTAGAAACAAGAGTTGATCAAAGATTTCCCCCAGAGTTAATTAACTGAAGGGTAAAAGCTTATTTGTCAAGGCTAGGCTTTCTCAGATTGTTCTACATTTATTTTCTGTGTTTTAATTTTGTGATGACAGCTCTATGTTTGTCCCCTAGCAATGTCCAAATCCATTTTCATTGCTTTAAGGAAGAGCAGGGTGGCTGCTTAGCTGCAGGGAAGGAGCAGAGGTACAGAACTTCCCTCTTTCTGTTCTACCCTGTTTGGTTGGGGAGATGTCAGTTGCAGATTTCATAGCTGCATTTTTTATATGCACTGAATACTTGAGATTAAAAGTTTAAAGGTAAAACACAAAAGACATGCAATTCATAGATATGTATCTGAGAGGGAGGAAGGGGGGATTTCTTGACAGAAAGAAAAAGGTGAGGTGTGATAAATTATGCTAATAATGTGCATTATAATTAAACGTTCCAACTACCATGTCTATATGCAAAAGCATATTTTTAAGAAAAAAAATTGTTCAAAGACAGGGGGTCATCTGGTTAGAGCTCAAAATAGAAACTTTTTGGTGAGATTCTGATTTTGAACTATGTTTTTGCGAGTATTGGGTAGTGTAATAAAATAATACAATAGCATCACAACTGAACGATTATTATCATACTGATTTATACAGTTTACTTGAAAATAATGAGTGCTTTAAATTCTCTGAATGATAGTTTCATATTTTGCAGTTATTCATAAATTGAAGTAAAACCAATATCTTCTGAACAAAATATGTATCTGCAAACAAAATCCAGGGAACTGAATGAAATATCGGCCATCCTACTGATGGAGTCTGGACACAGCTTTGTGCATATCATTCTTTTTGTATCAATTTATCAATCTTCTCAATGACAGTCATGTTATTGGAATGCAGCCTGACTTTAAACTTAAAGTTCATACTGGCCTTAATCTCACCAGTGCAAAGGAGCAACAACAGAAAAGACACGGCTTAAAACAAATAAATCAGCCATCTTAACAAATATACAGAAAAAAATCACTGAGTGATTTCAGGTTACTCTGGCATCTCAATTTAACCACATTTTTTTTTTTTTAAAGTTTATTTCACATACAGCTTTGATTTTAAATGGTAAACTGCACCTGCTTTTCTTTTCACCTTCATAAAAAATTCGACTTAAATTTCTGTTTCTAAAGGAAATGTGGACTCTGTTAGCACAAAGGTCTGTCAACAGACCATGGGTAATATTGTGCATGGTGTGGTGTAATCACAAGGTAGCTGCCAGGGCTAGCTATAGGTGTTCTAGTAAACTGGTCCAAGTGGAGCCCATAATAGGCACAGCAATGTTACATTGACATCCGTGTTCACTGGAGCAGGGAAGTTAAAGTACTGATTTCTGATGGCTGAGACAGTGGACCAGGAGCTCCCTGGGCAAGACCAAGTCTAACATGGATCTTGTAAGTCTGAAGGGTTTACTCCTGTCATCGCTAGAGAAAGGTTGGATGTCCAATACCATGCCACCATCTAGGCATCTTCGCCAGCTATTCAGTTTGTCTAGTGTTTGTGTGCTCTCTGAAATAGGAGATCACCATGGAAACTAGTTAGTGTGCATAGTATAGAAGTAACATGGTTATTACAGCTCTCTGCTCCATGCTGTTACATGTGAACAGGTTTCTGGATCTGCTGAATACTTCAGTTTCTCTCATTTAGCACAGTTTTTTTGATCAGGCAAGGATGTTAGTTATAGAAGATGACTTTTTATGAGATACAGTGGTGTTTAGTCAAGTGTGAGATGTGTTATGTTGGATCTCAGATAGGAAAGTGGGGTACGGTCAAACTTGGAGCATCTTCAAGTTATGTCCTGACCCTAACATGCTGAAGCAGGACAAAATGGTACAAACATGAATGAATGTAGAACAGGAATTAGGGGAAAATATTCCTAACTCTCATAGTAATGAATTCTGGAAGAGTTTTCCACTAATAAAATGACTGTTTTGAATATGGGACTCTGTTTCTGTAGGGTGTTTATTTATAGTCATGTTTCAGTGTTGGAAGACTGACCTTGATTAACTAAGAGTTTCCTTCCTGTGTTTGTAAAGCTGCTGACATGCAGGTGTACATGTAATTTCACTCATCTGGACTATGGCAATAAATCAGTGGGAATGTTCACAGTACCATTGTTACCGTGGAGAAAGACTAGGAGGATCAGAACTTCAACTTTTCATGATTTAGCAAAAGGTTTTACGAGTTCAAGCTGGTATTATAGAAATACAAACAGTTTGCAAAGTCTGCTGTGGTACATGCAGAGAAGGCTGTGGTCCTACAACACAAATCAGAAATCTCAAGGAATGCTCTTAGAATGTTTTAGATTTCTTGTATTAGCCTCATTCCCTCAAAGAATGAGCAAACTTGTGATCTATGAAGTTGGGAAACCTTTGTTTTCTGTTGAATTCTGCATTTCACTTGCATACTCTCCATGTGACTACTTGTATCAGGGAATAGAGTGTATACTTAGTGTCTTCAGTCAAACTCAGATTTCACAAAGATGATTTAAAAGTACATCTCCAACTATAATCATGCACTATTTCTTATTAATACATGTTTCAAGTCTGAGTAGATTTTATAGTATAAAAAAGCACCTTCTCTATCTCTGTATGAGTCAAGTGAATAATTTGCATGAATAATTTATAAAGTGAATTGAGGTTCCTCTTTCATGTACCACCTACATGAAATAATTTCATTAATTTTACTTTTCTTTCTTTTTTCCTTTTTTTTTTTTTTTTTTTTTTTAATTCTGAGGTAATATGCACATCTGAAAGCTGAGCTTACTTACCTGTTGGTGCCTGGTCAAGTAAGATCCATGTTTCTGTACCTTGAGTGGATAAGCAGAATATAAATATGTTGTAGAAGCAAATGTTTTAATTACAAATTTTAAATCAGCTTTTGACAAACACTGCTTAATGTGAAATATGCTCTCAGAAGTTATTACCACGAGTAATGTGAATAAGATAAGATGATTACATAAATCAAAACCAACAGAGTAATCAGAATAATCTCTAAGTTCATGTGCAGGTATTTTATAGTGAACCCTCTTGCAGTAGACATACAGGAGGTATGCTGGCTATTTTAAAGGACTCAAGGAACCCCTGAGGATTAGAGTAGTAAGTGCAAGCACGGAGCAGGCTCTCTAGCTCTGTGTTAGGAAGGTGTCCAGAGAGAGCAGCATTATATGAGAGGGAAAGCACAATTGAGGGAATCACATTATTCCCTTGATACATCAAAGCCTGTCTCTGATATACAGGTTAGGGCAGTTGCAGTCTCTTTTTAGTGTATGCCAACAGACCAATTCCAAGCTGCCCAAAAGAAAGGAAGTAGGAGCTGACTCCCTCCTATGTCTGTGCTCAGCTCTGCACCATCTCAGAACAAATCAGGCCTATGATACCTGCTTTAGAGAGAGTTTCAGACTCTTAATCCCATTTAAATTTTAATGTGAAGGCTTGTTATAGTTTCTATAATTTGAGGCATTAAAAGCAGATGAAGCATCTTTAATCATTAAAGCTTCATTGCTCTAATTTATGATACCTGCATTTTAAGCCCTACCATAAAGTGAACTGTGTTTGCGGGGTGATAGTTCACAGTAAGGAAATGTGATCCATCAGGAATCCTGTTTACATTAAAACATTTTGACAGCGGCAGTAATTAAACCTGATTCCCAGGTGCAGGGCAATATTTTAAATGTCCCTCTGGCTACAATGTCATTCAGGTTTGTCTGTCTTTCTCCCTTATCATCGACTGCAAAAACAAGATAATGAGAAGAGGGCAAGATCTGAGAAGGGCTGGACTAGCAATTAATAACCTAAGTATATAATCAGAATGTTAAAATATTTTAACTGATTTGTGTATTAGTTCTTACAACGCTGGAAAAATCTTTTGTGCATTTCCATGTGCCTGAGAAACGTTAAATGGGAAATCATGGCTTTGACAAGTTATAGCCTAATGTGATCTTTTCTGTCTTTGAAATGTGAGTTGGCTCTAGAGCACAGCTACGCAAACCTTTTTATGCAGACAGCATGTGATTTTTTCTGTGAACCCTTCTTTGAATAACAGTGCACCAAGACTGGCAGATCCTAAAAACCTGATTAACTCATGAAAGCATAATTTGGACAAGTACACACTTGTGCCATGAAGCCAAGGGTAGGATCTATTTGACTTACACACAGCATAGATGAGAGGCTGCTCCCTGTCAGACTGCTAAAATTCTTTTAACACTCCATGCCCAAGCTAACTCGCTTCCTATCAGCCTCACCTTAAAAGCCCCATACTGACAGGTGAATAGGTACCTAACATCCAGTTACTGACATCTTTTGGGAGTAACCAGTCAGTCCTGCTCTCCTCTTCATCCACCAGACGCAGCTGGCTACAGTACTGCGTTTCCAAACCATGTGTCCGAAATCTTTGGAAGCATGGTCCAAAGATGGGTCTGTACTTGGCACCACAGCCAACATATACTTTTCTTAATCTGAAGACCTGGCCCTGTCAAACCCAGCTGTTTAATTCTTTCTTGGTTTTCACCATATTGTCAAGGTCACTATATCAAAAGTGGACAGCTCATCCTCAGAAATTCAGTTATGTTGGAGGGATGTGGTGACTTCTGACAGTGGGCTGAAGGCAGGAATAGCAATCCACCCATGAGAAGTTTGGCAAGGGAGCAGGCCAGTCACAGGAGGTCTGAAAAAGAAAGGTTTTAATACCACCTGATTTCACAGCCAAATGTGTCTTCTCTTTCCAATGCAATATTCACTACAGCAGATGAATAGAGAACTATCACCACTTGTAAATGCTTGAAAGCATATATATCATGTGCTTAACTGAAGTATCTATCATTTAAGAAAACCTTTAAAAATATCAGAAAACCATAATTATTGAAATACTGAATGTCATCATTATTGTTCCTACACAGTTTATATGCAAATACATGCTATTCCCTGGAGCTTGAATTCACGGGAAATGAAATGGAAGAGCTTTTCTCCTCTTTCATGTTTTTTTCCTTTTTCCATATTGTACAAAACTGGCATGTCACTGGAGCAATCTATAGTCATTACAATAAAATCTTCATTGGTGAATCAGAAACTCTGGGAGCACTTTCATATTCAGTGCTAATTCCAGTAATTTCTGTGGCTGCTCACCAGCTCTTCACTGTGGTCAGGAAGCTATGTAGAAATGATAGTAGTATGGGGTTGTGCCTGGTGTAAATGAGACCTTTTCAGAATAAAAATAAAATAATATATACAAATATTTATTAGAAGTAAAAGCTACTGTTCACCATCCATTTTATAATAGAAGTGATCTGATTTAGCACAGCTATAATGATTGTGCTTTCACATGTATGGTCCAGAAGCTGTTTGTTTAAAAGCCACAACAAAGCAGATCAGCCAAGACATTGCGCATGAAAGAGAAAATATGATCATTATTCATACAGTTATTGTCAGAGGGTGTAAGTGGGCATAGAGAGGAAATTGTTAATACTCTATGTGTCCTAATGTCTCTACATGCGGCTCAGCTGAAGCACAGCACATTCATTTCTATCTGGGTTTCTAGGGTAAGAGGCTGCCTGGATCACCAGAGGACTGGCAAGGTCTGTTTCCTAAGCTGCGTAAGCAGTATCTGTTAGGAGCTGTTGTGAAAACCTGTGATACAGGAAAGACCACAGTTTGCAGTGACTTGTGTTAGTCTTACAAAAGCACAGCTCTGTGTCATGCTGTGTGCTGGTGCTGTGTCTGTTTAGTGTTAGATACCAACAGTCAAAGTACTTCTATAACCACAGGACTGGGTGATGTCCTGGCTTGTTCAGCAGGGAATTAATTGTACTTGTTTTAGAGTTAGCTGTTAAGGAGATTAGGAAGGTGAGGCATAGCAGGGTAGCTGTGGTTGCATGGCAACTGGAAAGAACCGTAACATCTGGTATTCTTCATTTTTTTAGGAGCTATAGATCTTTGTGCCATCATGTGAGTATTATTATTTCTACCACTGTGCCTAATTTTTCCTGTTTGTTCTCCAACAGGTAATGTCCTTGATGCTACCAGTGAACCCAAGGGCAAAATTAGATACAACATTGGATGCTGTGATGTTGAAGCCAGCTTCCTAATTCCCAAGTGTGGCTAGCCCTAGAGGATACTCTCAAGAAGCAGCATAGAAGAAAAGGTCTATCCTTGTATGAAAGACCAGCTTTAAGGTTAGTCAGCCAGAGCTGTTAGTTACTTGAGTGTATGGTGTCTCTCCTGTCTGCTGAAACTATAGATCTATTAGAAATTTTGTTTACTTTCCTCCCGCAGGGCCATTTCTTTCCTGTTAAGAGGGAAGGAAGACCTGGCCATCTGTCACAAGAGCAGCATCTATAAGAAAAACTGCATTAACTGCACTTTAACTCATCTTCCTTCATAATTTCCTCACTTGCGGCTCTGACTGCTTCATGTTTTATTTCTGACAAACAAAAGAGACTTATTAAAGCAGTGGTTTGCTTCATTCATTTTTGAAACAAAAACTCAGTAAGTGATGGGATGTCAAGTGTAGACCAGACTGGTTTTTGTTCAGCTGCCTTTAAGTATGTGACATCATTCACCCACCCTGTGGTTTTCTTCAGCGGTTACTTTAAAATGAAAGGAGCAACAGAGGGGTTTCCACAGAGCTTCCCACTGGGGAACAGCAGACATCAGGTGGACACAGCAAAGCACCACAGCACTGGGGGCCTTGGAAAGCCTCCCCAGCCTTGCCGCCTCGGAGACAAGATCTATTTTCGGGTGTGTAGTCACCCAAACAAGCCCATTTCTAGGGCAAAGCTACTGATTTCATCAAGCCCAAATGGCAGAGGGGCTTTGCAGAGCAGGAGCTGTGGTGGAAGGTGGGCATGCTCCCCACATGGCTCAGCACCCCTCTCCTCTGGACACACCGATATGCACAGTGCTGGGCAGAAAACAAATATAAAGGAATCTCCTGTGCCAAAGCCCCCTTTTCAGCCTGAACACTGCTGGGAAGATCAGTCAGGGACCTGGAGTGTAATATCAGTGAAGAGCTGTTTTCCTCAGTCGATGAACTTCAGCAAACCCTGTGTGTGCATCTGCTTGGCTGGTATAATTCTCATTATCTTCCAAGAAGCTGATGAGAGCATTTTGAAATAGCTAACAATTGTATACACATGGAAATTTTATTTCTTATATTTTAAAATATTGACTAGATTGCAGATTGTATAACCAGTGCATGAAAAATTTCTTCTGTATATTCTGCCTTTAAGATTTAGTTTTATAAATCCTCTTTTGCTACTTCCTATTCATCCTTTTGTTCAGATCTTTTTGAGAGTTAGCCCAGATTAGAATTCATCATCTCTGAAAAAAATGAGATGCTAAAGGTATTCCTCCTTCAGTGTGCATCTCCAGCCTTTCCTGACAGGCTGTCAAGAAATATGTCTCTAAAAAGCCAGGTTAGATCCTCAGAGACAACTAGTGATGCAGTTCTTAGTAATGTGCTAAAACCCAGTCAAAGTGCACCTTATTGTTGCTGTGTGCAGTGATGTGACATCCGAGTTATTTGTTTGCTCTGCCATAAGATAGCATTAGTGGATGTAATGTGAACAGATCACTCATTTGTGGAAATATTTATGGTGCTGCTTTCGAGGGATCATTCAATTCGAAAGCAGATGGCAAAGCATGGATATTCATGGACTACTTTAAAAGCTATCTTAGGTAAAATGTTCTCATACAGAGCAGCTAAAGCATGTAACAATCTAATATTTTACAACACTTATTACTTAATGATTACATATAAATCTTCATAAATGCTACTCAAGCAAGAATTTGCTAGTTCCAGTTTTTCTTATACTATATCCCATGAGTTCTTTAGCTCTCAGGCCCCTGACCCTGCAAATGTCTATGCATGAGTTAAACAGCCCTTAGCTGAGGAGACCTATTGCATTCAACAAGACCGTGTTTGTAGTGCAGCAACCTCCAGTAACATGTGGTGTGTGTCAAGATTTACAATTGTCTGTGGATTTGGGACCTCCAGCTTACAACAGCTAAAAGAAGTCTAGCTTTAGAAGTGATAAGCTTGTCTGTTCAGAACTGCAGGATCCTTCTAAGGTGTTACATTGGGCATCCAGAAAACAAATCTTTTCTAAAGATGATGTCCAAAGGCTTTAACATTCTGTAAACACAAATTCATGTAAATGTGAAGTAGCTGTTTGGGTCATCTCATGTCCTTCTTCCCTAATTGTCCAAAGCCCAGCTTTCCATGGTGAGTAAAAGTTTGTCAATTGTGTTGAGTTGGGGGACTGACCTTTTTCATGGAACAGGTGATTTTATATGTGTTCAGATGCCACAAACTTCTCAGCTTCCTGTCTGTGTTTAGTACCCCTCACCTGGCACCTCCTGGGCCACTCACTTACTCACTGTCTTCTGTCCTTCAGGGAACATGCAAATGCCCCTTTCTTTAAAGACTTTAAAGACCTGTGTACCTTCTAGCAGCCGTATCACATATGTTCTGTTATCCAAACCCACACACTTCAGTTTGATGGAAAAGAAAAAAATATCAGAATGTGCAGTAAAACTGTTCCATTAGTAAGACTTGTGACACAGAGTTTTGATCTGCCTAGTTTAGCTACCATTCGCTTGCAGTTCTCTTGTTCTCAGTTGTCTGATGTTTATGTCCCCATTAAATTGATATAACTCTGGTACCTGCTATGTGCCTGCCTTCAGTGGGGCTTGACCCTGGGTTCGTAGCTGGAGCTGCTGGGGTTGTTATTGCCTCTCAGCTGTTTGCAATGAGTGTGTGGAGGCTGCTTGATTCGGGAGGGGATGAGCCACGTATGGCTTTTCTTTCTGCTTGGGGCTTGGGCCTGGGCTGCAGCACAGGAGCTGGTAGAGCACATGGGCTGTTGTCAGCTTCGTGTAGGCCCATTCCTACAGGATTAGGAGGGGAAATTATTGAGGTTTGATGTTGCTGAGGTTGTCAGGCTCTGGATGATGAGAGGAAGTGGCAACTTGAAATACGTTAAGATACCACTACTGTTTCCTAAGCAAATATCTTTTGAAGTGCTTGGTTTTAAGTTTGTTGGCTTGATTTCTTATAGCTGTATGAATTTGGTAGTATTGAGCTGAGTGTGAGTTAAGGTTTTTTGTTGTGGTCTGTTCTTTCTCTGAAGACTGCTGGCACTGGGGATTGGCTAATTTGAAGTTCGTCTGAGTTGAATGCACCAGTCCTTGCACTGCTGGCATATCTTTAGATGTTAGAGAGGTTTTTTATCCTTTTTACTGTTTGTGTGGAGGCTAGTCTTGTTACTAGTCCTCATGGTAATAAAAATTACTATTAAGTATGCTGCTTCTCTTACCCACCCCATCCTGAGTGTTGCTATTTCATGTTAAATTGAGATAAACCCTAACTGCATGTGACTTCTGCACCCACTGCAGGCTGTGCTTATTCTCTGTCAGTGCCCTTGTGAAGAGGCCATCCTGCAGGTCTCCATCTAACTTGCTGGTTTATTTTCCCACTCAATTTCCCTGCTGCCTTGCAGCACTGTTCTCTTTACTCTTTCTAGTCCTACAAACCAGGCTGTCTCTCAGCTAACAGTAAATGCACTTGGTGGCATAGCAGGAACAGTAAACACTCTGGGAAACATCTTGCTATGAGCAGTTCAAAGGCTGATGAAAGAGCATGTACTTATATGCATATGTATGTAGTGTTTATTAAAATGTACTTGAATAAGTATTAATAATGGATATAATGCTAATGTTTGCTCTGGGTTTTCAAGCCACTGGGGAAAGTGGAGTGTAAACTGCAACTTGAAATAGTTCCCTCTTAAAAAATAGCTAGATTACAAGTACTGCAGTGTGCTTGCTTTCCAGGAAAGAGGTAGCTATATCTCATTAATAGCATAACTTGTGTGAAAAATGCTTTTTGGTAGGTAAACAATTGTGTCCAACCATATTAACAGCATAGCAAAGGCTGAAGCTTTTCTTTCTTATTTAAATACAATAACTTTGTTATCTGTGCTTGTAGAGAAATGTCTGGGTGGAGCAGACCTGGTATTTTCTGTCTCTATTTACTTTGACTCAGACTGCAATAGATTTTTGCAGAAAACAAGTTTGAAGGTTAGATTGAGATTTTCTTCAGTTGAAGCCTAGTGCTGGTGGTTAAGATGGTGTGCAGTTTGTGTGTGTTATTTGGGTTAAATTACATAAGCCTGGTTTTCCCAAGTTAGTGTCATTTATGCTCTGTATTAGTTCATGGTACGAAAGCCTGTGAAGTATTGCAGCAGGATTCTTTCAGATTCCTCATCTTGCCTGGCAAAAGCACAAGAGGTAAAAACAAAACAAAGGAGGCTGCTAAACTTACTGACTCTGCACATTGTTCAGGCATGCACTCTGTGGTTGACTTTAAATGAAACAAGAACACAGGGGACTATATTTAATTTAAACACCACTCATCCTAAAATAACTTAACCTGCAGAATGATTGCTGTGTGAACACTGTAATACTACAGCAGGGCTGTCACTTCAGTCAGTATTTAATAGTCTCTGGCCGATTTCATTATTAACACTTAAAGCACTTCATGAAAAGCGATGAAAATACAGATGTGTAACCCGTACTGAACTCTGAGATCCCACAGAAGGTGTTTGTAGCTACTTGCTTGCCACTTCTCAAGGGGCACAGCAAATGGTTGTGAATGGGGCTGTTAACAGCAGATTCCTAAACTTCCCTTGTTTCAAGATTGCCATCAAAGTAGATGAAATGGGCACCTTGGAGCTTTTGCTTCCATGTGGTCTGTGTGAAGCCTGGTTAGTGATGTGTAATGCTTCCTCCCCTTATCCTAAATGGTTTGGAATGACTTTTTCCTTTTTCCTTTTTTTCTTAATTTTTATGGAAACCAGGCAGGTATATTGCACTGGCTGGAAGTTATATCACAGGAGCTTCCCAAGAGTGAATACCAAAAGAGACTGTAGTTGCACAAAAAAGTATCTGTAGTCATGATGTTAAACTTCTGTTTTTATTATGCTGTATTCTAAGTTCCTTACCACAACGCATGTCCTGATGATTGTGGAAAGAAGCAAATTGGCCACAGTCTTTTAATGTTTATTTATATTTGTGTGGGTATTGACATTACAATTATGTGCATATATGGTAGGGTAACACTAAATTCAGCTGAGCTCCTTTGCCTTTTTTAAGGCTCTGCAGATCCACTTGCCTAGTACTGGGAGAGTGCTTGGGCTTCTGCTTGTGTTACTGTTGGGTTTTGGTTGAGATGTTTCATGTGGTTGTGGCTTGGCTGATGGTTATAGTTAGTAACAGCTGGCATGGGGTTTAGCCAAGGACTTGATCATTTGTCTGAAGGAGCTAAAATGGACTCTCAAGAGAGCCTGCATATGTCCTTGGTTGCTGGCATAAATTCAAGCAGCAAGTCTCAACTTTTCCATGTTAAATTGCAACAGCTGGGAGGTTTGTGTGCCTGCTGTGTATTGCCATTAGTGACAGATTAAGTAGCCTTAATTTGAAATTGGAGATTTAACTTTAGGTGCGCCTCTGCTGGTACCTGGTCTGGAATAAGCATGAGTATGGAACTTCTGGCCTCCCCTGCAAGGGCAGTAGGTGGGGGAGATGAGGGTTTTCTCCATGGTTAGCCATACAGAAAACCTCTTGTGAAAAGCGCTCTTTTTCTCTGCCTCCTTCAGCTTCTGCAATAATCTGGCAATGCCTTAAGGCATTTGACTGACATTAAGTGGTCAATTGAGTTACTTTGTTCTGGTCTGAAGTTTGTCTTGAAATGGAGAAAATGTTGATTGAAAGGATCCAGAGGATGCTGCCATCCAGAGGGACCTTGACACGCTTGTAAGGTGGGCTCACGCCAACCTTATGAAGTTTAACCATGCCAAGTGCAAGGTCCTACACCTGGGTCGGAGCAATCCCAGGCACAGCTGCAGGTTGGGCAGAGAAGAGATTCAGAGCAGCCCTGAGGAGAAGGACTTGGGGCTGTTGGTTGATGAGAAAATGAACATGAGCCGGCTTCAGTGTGCGCTTGCAGCCCAGAAAGCCAATCATATCCTGGGCTGCATCAAAAGGAGTGTGACCAGCAGGTCAAAGGAGGTGATCCTGCCCCTCTACTCTGCTCTTGTGAGACCTCACTTGGAGTATTGTGTGCAGTTCTGGTGTCCTCAACATAAAAAGGACACGGAACTGTTGGAAGAAGTCCAGAGGAGGGCCACGAGGATGATCAGGGGACTGGAGCACCTCCCGTATGAAGACAGGCTGAGGAAGTTGGAGCTGTTCATCCTGGAGAAGAGAAGGCTGCGTGGAGACCTCATAGCAGCCTTACAGTATCTGAAGGGGGCCTATAGGGATGCTGGGGAGGGACTCTTCATTAGAGACTGCAGTGATAGGACAAGGGGTAATGGGTTAAAACTTAAACAGGGGAAGCTTAGATTGGACATCAGGAGTAAGTTCTATACTGTGGGGGTGGTGAGGCACTGGAATGGGTTGCCCAGGGAGGTTGTGAATGCTCCATCCCTGGCAGTGTTCAAGGCCAGGTTGGACAGAGCCTTGGGTGACATGGTTTAGTGTGGGGTGTCCCTGCCCAGGGCAGGGGGGTTGGAACTAGATGATGTTAAGGTCCTTTCCAACCCTAATGATTCTATGATAGGGAAGTACTCATAACTGAATTTTAATTCTGAATTCACAGCTGAAGTATCTCCACTGCATGCTTTGTTTGCTCTTTCTGGACAAGTGCCTCTGGGATGACAGAAAAGCTAGCCAAGAGGGTGGCTAGATTATTTTCTCAAAGAAAATTTACAAGGTGTCCTCACTGTGTTCCTCTTTCATGTTGCTTGAATGTGGTATAGAATGGGGAATTTATGAAGTGCTGAATCTGTGTAATAAATGTGGAATTTCTACAGTCTAGAGGTTGTTTGGTCGGGGCTTTCAGCTGATGCTCTGCGAGCACTTGGGTGTAAGCTGTGTTTGATTTGGAAACAAAAAAAAAAAATCAATACTTAGAACTTTTTCAGGCTTCATGTGATGTTGGTTTGGATGAAAAAAACAAGCAAACAAATCAGATAAGCAAAGATAACATTTCCTAAAGTTGCCAGTACCTTCAGTATATGGAAATGTGGAGTGGTGAGCATAAAATCATAGGATGGCTTGAATTGGAAGGGACCTTTTAAAGGTCATCTGGTCCAAATCCCCTGCAATGAGCAGGGACATCTTCAACTAGACCATGTTGCTTGCAGCCCCATTCAGCCTGACCTTGGATTTTTCCCGAGATGGGGCATCTCTCTGGGCAACCTGTGTTACGTAAAAGTTGGTCAGAGAAACTCTTTGAGACTCAATTTGGAGTTTTAGAAAGCAGCATTCTTTATTACAGTGCTGGGCACACACAAGGATCATTTCACAAAGGTGAGCGTACCCGATACTTGCTGACAGCAGCTATATATTTAGCCTGCTCATGAATATTCATAGCTCTTCTAGGAACTAATTATATTATGCATCCTAATTACGCATGCACTTTCTTGCTGAGTGGGGGTCTTTTGTGGTCATCGATAGTCTTCCTCACTGTGTTTACTGAATGACCTCAGTGCTTGCACACACTTGCAGTTAGCAGTTGATATGTCTTTGCTTCTGTTCAAGTCTTGCTCCACGCTGAGCACTGCTCTGCTATCTTGAAGGCTGGCATCCTTGGTCTTATTTACTGTCTTCCTAGTAATCAGTCCCGTGATGTGCTTTTTCCCATCAGCTGAACATTCCTTTCAGTCTACGTGTTAGTAAGTTAGAACAGTTTAGTGTATACTACTATGTTAAAGGCACACACACTCCTGTTAGTTTAAGATGTAAGGTTACACCTGTGCCAGTGTTTCAGCACCCTCATCATAAAAGAAATTTCTTCCTTATATCTAGTCCAAATCTCCCCTCTTCCAGTTTAAAACCATTACCCCTTGTCCAATTGCAACAGGCCCTGCTAAAAGGTTTGCCCCAATGATTCTTAAAACCCCTCTTTAAGTATTCAAGGGCTGCAATAAGATCTCCCAGAGCCTTTTCTCCCTCAGCCTGAGCAACCCCAACTCTCAGCCTGTCCTCACAGGAGAGGTGCTCCAGTCCTCTAGTAATTTCTGTGGCTCTTGTCTGGATCTGCTTCAATGGGTCTGTGTATTTCCTGTGCTGAGAACTCTAGAGCAGGACACTGTACTCCAGGTGGGGCCTCACCAGAGTAGAGGGGCAGAATCGCCTCCCTTGATTTGCAGGGGGTTTTGCTGCAGCTCAGGATACAGTTGACTTTCTGGTCTGAGAGTGCTCATGTCCAGCTTTTCACCCACCAGTACCCCCAAGTCCTCAGCAGGGCTGCTCTCAATCCCTGCAGCCCCCAGCCTGTACTGATACTGGGGTTGCCCTGACTTGGTTTCAGGACTCTGCACTCAGACTTGTTGAACCTTGTGAGGTTCACACAAGCCTACTTCTTGAGCTTGTCTAGGTCCCTCTGGATGATATCCTGTCACTCAACTGCACTGCTCAACTTGTTGTCATCTGCAAGCTTGCTGAGTGTGCACTTGATCCCGCTGTCTATGTCATTAAGATATTAAGCAGTACTGGTCCCAGTATGGATCCCTGAGGGACACCCCTTGTCTGATCTCCATCTGGACATTGAGAACTAGGTAATTCCATGACAAATTGAGCTAACCTGGTCCAAAAATTCCCCCCTTGCAGTAGAACCTGAAGCAGGATGTGCAGCCCTTTGTTATGGTGTCAGATTGGACAAACTCAGTGCTACTTCCATGTGCTTTCCAATGCTTCCCTGTGCCCAGCTGCCCAGTTTGCTGGGTGCAGCTACTGTCACTTATTTCTTTCTTCTCTGTACATGTGTAAATGTACTCCAGAATTTAGTATGCTATAGTCTTGCAAATTGGGACGGTGTTTAGATTTATTCAGGGATTGAGATGATGGGATTTATTTAGTAAAGAGGGTTATCTTTGGAAGATCAGCCATGTAAATTTGTTGCCTATTCATAGAAGCAGTTGGACAGCAAGAACCCAACCTTTTCCACGCCTGCTCACACGCTTCTCTGATCTCTTGTGGTTCTGGGCTGTCAGGCTTCTGGCATAAATTAAATCTTGTTCAGGGTTATGGGATTATCCCTTTAGTGCACTAACACAAAGATGTGCACAGCCTGGCTCTTGTGGATGATTGCTGGCTAAAGCAAAAGGAAACTCTTGGTGCCCATATGCAGAGGAGTCTTGCTGTCATGGGAAGGCTGGTGAGGAGGCTGGCTGAGAACATGGGATGTGGAGCAGGAGGAGGCTGATGCCTGCTCTGGCCTCTGCAGGGGGAGGGTGCAATAAGAGGCCACTAGTTAATCTTGTGCAGCTCTTAGGGATGCATCAACTAAACTGGGCTTGTTCTTTAGTAAACTATTAATGAAGTGTTCTCCAGGGTATTTATTTCAGGCAGTTCCAGTGAAGTAATCCCTTAATTCCTCAGAGTAAATGCTGATGAGGATTTACTGCAGGCTAAGTGGCACGGAGGTCACTGTGACCGCTTACAGAGTGTGTTTGGGAGCAGTGTGGCTGCTGTCCCCTGGGGCTGGGTGTTGGGAGCTGCAGGGTGTTCCTCCCCAGCTGACCCACAGTGGGGCTGTCCTGCCTGTGGGCCCTGGTGGCTGTGGGTCCTCCCAGACAATGAGAGAAGCACCAGTCCCAGTTGAAGCCATGCCCTGCTGCATATACTTCCTCTGTATGCGTGATCTTGCTCACAAAAGCACAATGATTTTTCACTGTTTAGCCTGAATGACTTTTTCACTCTTCTACAAAAAGTGTTTTGCTGCTTTAGAGGCCAGAGGACGGCTTGTGCACTTCTACTTATTCAAAATACAGTGCTTCAAGTAGCTCAGTTTACAAGTTAGGAATTATTTATCCTCATTTTGGTACTGTGGGAACAAGCCAAAAGACACTCAAGAGACCTCACAGCCTACAATGGATAAAGGAACTAAGTTCAGGTTTTTGTCAATTCCCGTTCCCAAGGGAGCTCATTTCCTGGGAACACCAGGGCAGAGGTGTATATGTTGTGTTACAGTGAAACTCTGAGCATATAAATCTATGCCAGTATCTCAGATGGTAAACTGAATGGTTACAGAATGACATACAGTGCTGAGAATGATGACCTGTGTTATGGAAAGGAAATGGTAGCCTGCTGTGGCAGAAAATGTAGGTGCACTGAGAAGCTTATTTGCACTGGAAACTCCTTTGCTCAGGGAAAACTTCTGTGGCCAGAGTGTGGCTGTGATCTGAGCAGGTACTCCTGGTCTCTGCCCGGTACCATGTCGGTCTCTGACTGTCTGCTGCAAGATGTCCCTGCTAATGGTTGCAGCACCATTACCCATAAATCTGATACTACAAGTTTGTTCTTGGATAATAATAAATAAATCAAACCCTGGAAGTGTTGGAAGAGCAGTCACATAGAAACCCAAGACTTGTAATAACTTCTCTGCTGTGGAGTGAAAATGTTGAACAATTACTGCGACCAGTTCCAGGTTATTAAATAGAACTTTAAGGTATCATTTTCTAATGAACTGGATCCTTTCTGCTTCTTCCACTTCTCAGTGTCTCAGCTGAGACCTGGAGCTGGTTAACATGGTTAACTTGCTATATTTTGCATTATTTCTGGTTAGGTACTGAGTAACTGTAGTCCCTGACAGGCCCCATAGTCAGAAAGGCTGTTTTAATACTAGAAGCTCGAAGATATTGAAAGCAGCTGCTCTTCTGTTTAGAAATAAACTTTAATACTTTGATCTGGAAACTAATGATGTGTCTCATTAGAGGAGAAAGGAAATATTTTGATCTAGAAAACGAGGTAAGAAGTTTCAAGGAGTACTAAGTAGCAGCAGTCACCCTTAAAGCTTCTAAAAATAGCGTGTTTCAGGTGTGCCTTAATCTGACATATCATTATGATTATAAAGCTTGTGATATGACTTGGTACAATGATGTGTTGTATTAAGTGTTATCACTGACCTATGTCATGAAATAACATGAATAATAAATGTAAAATCAGATTTTATTTTAAAGAATTTTTCAATATGAACTGGAACCTAGAAATATCACCCTGCTTCTGGAAATTGTTCTGAAAGAACAGTGAGAATTCATGCAGTTTGAGTGACACAGGGTACAGAATGTGTGCATGTTCCTGCAGCTTGCAAATATCAATATGGTGTTGGAAAGAAGTCAAGGCTGTTTACATTTCATAGCCTCAGCAAAGGGTGAAACTTAGCCTCGTGGGAGTCGATGACACGTTTTCCCATTGACTCCAGTGAGGCTGGGATTTTGCTTGTTGCTCCAAGAACAGCTTTGAACAGCCCTCACTGCCTTACTGGTGTTGCCATTCCTGCAGGGTCTGTGGGTTGTGCCATGCTATGGGCTGTCATGGGCAAAGCTGGAGGTTGCCAGCAGGTGGAGGGGTAACATGCTGTAGATGGAGCGAACCTCTAGTGACTTATTCTTGCAGCAGCGGTTGTCTTTTAACAACTATTTTTGTATGTAACATCTATAGGCATGGGAATTTCAACTTGGTATATCTAAAATTGTAATACTCAATTATATTTTGTAACAGAAATATGTCATCTTTCTGAGTATTTGAGGTCTAAATGCAGACCTTTGAATGGGTGAACAAATTAATGTCAAAGCCAGCATGTAGCAGCCTCATTTTCCAGTTACCCTATTCACATCAAAGGACTGGGTTACTAGACCCTAAGCAAGGGCTGATTATTGGGAAGTCTTTATTTGAGCTCTTTCAAGGTATTAAATTGATTTTCCTTTTCCAAATGGTTTATCTTGTAGGGAAGGAAAAACACCAAGGGCAGTGAAACTGCAACTTAAATTATCATAGACTAGTTTGGGTTGGAAAGGACCTTTAAAGATCATCTAGTCCAACTTCCCTGCAATATCATCCTTGACCAGCCTGATCATGAATGTTTCTAGGGATGGGACATCTGCCATCTCTCTGGGTAACCTGTTCCAGCGTCTCACCACCCTCACTGCAAAGAAATTCTATCTAGTCTAAAACTACTGTCCCTTAGTTTAAAATCATTACTCCTTGTCCTGTCACAACAGACTCTGTGTTATATGTACGTTAACATGAAAGTCTTTGGCTTATGTACTTGCTGCTGGTTCAGTTTAGTGCTTGACAGTCTTCAAGAGTAGTGGATTCTACAGTGGTCCTCTGTAATTATCTCCATTTCTGCAGAGGGGAAACTGAGGATCAAATTAAGTCATGTTCCTGTGGTCACACAAGAAAAATCAGGGAAAGGGGGCGTACTTGTGCTCTGCCTATTGTGCATTCTGCCTTGTTTTAGGAAAAAAACACAGCTCTTCTTTCCTCATATCTACTGCTATGGGACAGATGGTTTTCAACACATCTCATAGGAGTGAACTGGATAGGGAGCTAGAGAACATCACTGCATGCAGAGTTATTTTGCTGATGACCTTAACTGGTGCCGTTTATCACAAGGCCTTTTGTAAGGTTTGTAGTGGTGACTTTTCCTCCACTGCTGCTACTTGTTTGTCTAACAAGCAGGAAAAAATGAGCACAATTATCACTATTAAGTAGAGAAACACTGCTTCAGGCTAGAAGCTACAAATGAAGGCTTTATAACCCTTAGGATATTTATCATTTAAGGTGGATAATGTTAGTAATGTCAGTAAGTGGTGAACAGCTGCTTTTTATGTCGCTGTTTTTTGTGATGTACATATCTCAGCTTTGGTCTGTGTTTACCGTGATAGACTGTGCACTGTGCTCATGCCAAATTAGTCCTGCTGGGAAATCAAAACAGCTGTAATGCTAATATCAGTTATTTTCTCCAGGGTTTCTGTCTCCCTCTGGATTAAATATTTGAGGCTCAGGGCACCTAAAAATACAATTTTGGGAGGAGGTGCTTGCCTATGGCCACAGATGCTGCTTCAGAGTCTCTCCACACTTTCTTTCCCAATGCTCAGCCTTGCCACACTATGCAGGTCTACTTGTTTATTCAGGATGGGTTAAAGGTCAAGTATGGTAACCTATTTTAGTGAACAAATGGTTATGCATGCAGCAGCATCTGAGTGTTCAGCAGCCTGGACTTGTTGCCTCTCCTGTGCTTACATGCTTACTAGTTTCCATTCTATATATGTTGTTCTATATAACCAGGTAAGACTTGTATTATAAGATCATTTTCTGCCAACATGTTTATCCACAATCTAAGTGAACAAATTAGTATGCCATGAGTTTATGGTGTATTTTTTTAAAGCCATAATAGCACCTTTTTATATTTTCCTCTAAAATGTTACAAGTGTCTTGGATACCTTCATTAGCCGTTTAACAGACTGCAGGCATTTTACCCATTAGTCTGCTATTTGGCTGCTTATCAGCCTTGCTCTCAAGTTCTGAACAGGTTGTTCTGTAACTGGGCTTTGTTCTTACCAGGTTTGTGTAGCATTGTGTTAGAGAAGTTATTTTCCTGAGTATGAATAAGAGAAGCATGAATAACATTTTCCCGTGTTAGAGGAGTTGTGAGGATTACTCTGCATAAAATGCATTTGTACTTCCACAAAGCTATAACAGTGCACCACACTGAGAAACTTGATGGGCTAGATCTGCTGAAATAGTGGGGGAAAACCTGGATCCTCTGTATAGGTAAAGGAAGCTTAGTATGGGAAGGTGTTCAGTGTGGATACCCCTGTCCTTCTGTCAAACTATAGAATTTCCTGCCTTGCTGGGGAGATGTGTGGACAATCTGCTACTGTCTATCAGGAGAAAAGGGGAATTGTAGATCAATTTGTGCGCCTGTGATGAGGGTGACAGTCAAGTGCAGGGTAAAAGTAGCTATTGAAATAGGTCAGTGCCATCAGAATTTGTCTGAGGGCCCAGGGGTGGAAAAGTCAGGGCAAATAAAAAGCGAAAGCTCTGTGCTGGTTCTTCCATATCTTACATGCCTGTAAGTCTGAATTGGATTTTCAGTTTCAGTCCCTGCAGCAGTTCCTGGTGCTCTGTGGCAGAATGACAAATCTGTAGCCTGGCTGCCTTGTACGTGGTATTGCAGAAAGGTCAGTGCAGAAGGAAGGAGGGACAGTTGAGCATCTGTGTTGTTTGCAAGGTTTCCCTGCTTCCACCAGTAGGCAAAGCCATGGAAACGAAGTGGGATGTGGAAAGATGGAAGCTCTTTCTTATCTCTGTCTAGAAATATTACTAGTGTTTAACTGCATGCCACAGTGAGTAGGGTATTGCATTAAAGGAGCAAGTTAAAATTATAAGAGTTCTTGGTAAGCAAATATGACACCAGGAGCTATTAAAACCCCTGTGGTATCAGCCCCAAGGTTGCATGCAAGGTCCCAGGCATCTTGTTTGTCTGTCTTGATGTTCTGCTTGTGGGGAGAAATAAGAGCTTCCCACTGAAAGCTAAAAAGGTGTTCCTGGGGAGCTGCCATCCCAGCATCTGATACACCAGGAAATTGCCTACCCTGGTTCTTAAAAATGCAGTCAAAAGCAATTGCATGCAATGATACAAATACTCAAGAGCGTTTGTGCAGCTTTAATGGTTTCAGTGATTAGTCATATTCATTTAGACACACGAGACATGGTATGTCCAAAAGAAATGCCCAATCAGCTGTATTGAAGATACCACTTATTATAGTGTGGCTGAATAAACAGGATGGTGCTAACCCAGAATATATCTGACAAATAACTGTGCTAAACTAAGGCTGGCATAGGGGGTTAGGCATAATGACCCTCCTTACTGGTGCTTATGGGTACAGCAATGAAAGCATTAATGTATGTCTGTAGTCTGGTTGAGAGTGAGAATTAATCTGTGCAGTGCCAAGAGCTGTGCAGATACCTTTGCATCTTCCACATGTGCATGAAAATGTGTGTGCTCTGACCCTGAGTCTAGGCTGTGTCCAGCCTGCAGCTTCTCATTTGTACACATTTTTCCTTTTGGGGGAAAAATATATTGATCAGTATTGTTCCAAGAGGAGCAGTATTTTATGAAACAAACAGTGCATGACACTTGATATGCAGAAAAGTATATAGTCAAATCCTATGTTCCATTTAGATGGAATAAATGCAATTTAGCCCTCGGCTGACTGAAATAAAGGTGACAACAAATCTGATTCAGCATTATCTGAAGCAAAAACTAGCCATACTTATTTAAGGAGATGTATCTCATTTGAGAAGGGGCTTGGCTAAGCCAAAACCTGTTTTTTTTTCCCATTTAAATACTGGGTTTGATTCAATTCAGTTGTCACAGGATTTAATATTTTGTTTAGTTTTT
Organism: Pezoporus flaviventris; assembly: GCF_033815535.1. NCBI lineage: Eukaryota > Metazoa > Chordata > Aves > Psittaciformes > Psittacidae > Pezoporus > Pezoporus flaviventris. The sequence continues at coordinate 43,361,611 of NW_026892549.1, read as the reverse complement.
ATTTCTGAAAGACTAATCAGTTGCAAAATTGTAACCCTCCATTGAAAGGGTTAACTTTTGTGTTACTGCTCTATATGACTGTTTCTTTTACAAGGACTGACTTGTTTGCCTCTGAAAATTATATCAATTTTCCCTATATATAGTACTGTTAAATCTGATCCTTTCTGGCAGAAAAAGTTACCTGCAAAAATGTTGAAATAAAACCTTACAAATACTAATTACCGCAGAATTTTGAAATGGATGTACTAAGTGTATTCTAATATTACTTTATTCTGAAGTTGAATGTTACTAGATAAAAATTAGCTCGAGGAACAGAAAATAACAGCAGTGTTTGTTTACTCACAGTTGGGAGTGCCTGATTTATAGAGAATTAAATTGAAAATCTTCATAAAATGCTTGAAAAATGCCTTAAGAGATATTCAAAAGCAATGCAAAGAATTTATCCTTTCTATATGCTTTGCAAAGATACTGTTACCACCTTCTGGATTACAATATGAAACGTTTTCTTGTTCAGTCTCTGTCTTTGAGTGGAGATGTATTGAAGCTCTTTGAGGCAGGCACCACAGGTCTTCAGTCTGGCTTTATGTGGGATCCCTGCAGCAGCTGGCAGGAGGCTTGCAGTGCATTCTGCAATGCATATGTGAACTGAATTGTATGTAATTCGTGGACTGAGTTATTATTGTCCTATTTTAAATAAAATCTAAGTACTCTTCAGTGTATGTTGAATTCAGTTCTTGAATAACTTTTTTTGTAAATTTTATAGATGACTCGTTAGTTTCTGGTCACTAGTGTGCTATTTGTGGGCCATAAAATGCTTTTCTACTTTTATGTGTTTACCGTATGAGGTAGAAAGAGCTCTTCTTTGAAAAGGTTGCATACAACATTGCTTTGTCTCGCAGTAGGTATTGTTTCTGCGCTACTGAATTCAAAAATGGGAAATTACTGGTTTTTTTTTGAGGCCAAAACACTGCTTTGATCACTATGTTCAGTGCAAGGCTGACCAGTTCCAAATAGAATTAGGAGTTGTTAAGCAGCTCTGGAGACAAAAAGGAAACCATGGGATGGACCTTTTCAGCACAAAGCTGAAATTACTTGAAATAAAGAATACTGTGCCACCTACTTCTGCTAACCTTCTGCGGGTTAGGCTGAGGGAACTGGGAGTGTCTAGTCTGGAGAAGAGAAGACTCGGGCAGGATTCTATCACTTTCTACAATTACCTGAGAGGAGGGATGGGATCAGGAGATGGCTGTTTTTTTTACTTCCAAGTAACAAGCAATAGGACAAGAGGTAACAGCTTCAAGCTCCACCGGGGAGGTTTAGATTGGATATGAAGAAAAATTTCTTCCCCCAAAGGGTGCTCAGGCATTGGGACAGGCTGCCCAGGGCAGTGGTGGAATCGCATCCATGGAGATGTGAAATTAAAAAATGTGTAGATGAGGCCCTTAGTGACATGGGTTACTGGTGGATTTGGCAGTGCTGGGGCAATGGTTGGATTTGATCTTGAAGGTCTTTTCCAAATGAGTTGATTCTATGATTCTCATGGACTATGTGTGCAAAACCTGACAGCTTTATCTCCCTTTCCTTCACTCTGTTTAAAGCAACACTCTGCAATATTATAAGTGTTTGCACAATATACTTGCCAAACTGTCATAATACTAATTGGTTTAAAATTGTGCTCATTCACTATAGTACATGTTATTGCTGCTAGATTATTCTCTGAGGCTGAGTTCATCTCTGCACAAGCTTTACCAAGTAGCTGTTTTATGGCTTCAGATTACATGACAGATCAACTCTGTCTCAGGTTGCTTTACACATTTATGCTAAATGTTATAGGTTACTTGGATCTCCCAGGCAAAAAAAACAAGCCTTCACATGGCTAAGAGAGCCATTAGAAGTAGCAGAACACGTAAAATTAGTTATTATATACATAATCTCGATACTCGGCTACTGTTTTGCGTTGTTTCCTTGTAATCTGCAAAGCTCCTTGGAGAACCATTTAGCTATGTTGAATTATTACTAACTGGAAGCTTAAAGTGTGAATTATAAAATGGGGCACAGTATTTATTCTTTGTTCTCTAAGTATGTAGTTGCACACCTGGATTTCACAACTCCAGATTGAGGGGGTTTAATTACATTTGAAAGTATCGATTTACTACAAAGCACTAGAGTTTATCGTAGAAGGATTTGGGTTAGAAAGGTTGCTAAAGAGGACCTTTAGAAATCATATCAAAAATTGAAGTCTGAATGGAGGACATTAGTTAAAATATAAATGCAATTTAGTGTGTGCTGAATCTCCTCAGCATCATGGCAGCTGTTTTCTGGTCAAACTGAATCTGCCAGTATTTTTTGGGAACAAAACAAATTTGTCTCAACATCAGCAAAAATTCAGGTGATGATTGTCTCAAATCTGTAATAGGCCTGGTTGATATTCAAGGATCACCTGCTACAAGCTCAGGAGTGTTGCATCCCAACCAGAAGGAAGTGCAGCAGGAGGGCCAGGAGACCTCCTTGGACGGATGAGGAGCTCCTGAGGAAAATTCAATTGAAAAAAGAGGCTTATAATAAGTGGAAGCAAGGACAGGTGGCATGGGAAGAGTACGGGGATGTTGTCCGGGAAGCTAGGGACCAGGTTAGGAAAGCGAAGGCCCAGTTAGAATTAAACTTAGCTAGAGGTATTAAAGGTAACAGGAAGGGATTCTACAGGTACATAGCAAATAAAAAACAGACTAGGGAGAATGTAGGCCCCCTCAGGAAGCTCTCGGGAGAACTGGCTACACAGGATTTGGAGAAGGCTGAGGTTCTGAATGACTTCTTTGCTTCGGTCTTCACTGGCAAAGGCTCTGACCAAACCACCCACGTCTTGGAAGGCAGATGCAGGGACTGTGAGAATGAAGACCTTGCGCCCACTGTACGAGAGGATCTGGTTCGAGACCATCTTAAAAATCTGAATGTGCACAAGTCCATGGGACCTGATGAGATCCATCCTCAATCCTGAAGGAGCTGGAGAATGAAGTTGCGAAGCCGCTGACCATCATATTTGAGAAATCATGGCAGTCAGGTGAAGTTCCCGACGACTGGAAAAAGGGAAATATAACCCTCATTTTCAAGAAGGGGAAAATGGATGACCCAGGGAATTACAGAGCAGTCAGTCTCACCTCTGTGCCTGGCAAAATCTTGGAGCAGATTCTCCTGGAAGGCATGCTAAGGCACATGAAAATCAACAAGGTGCTTGGTGACAGCCAGCATGGCTTCACTAAGGGGAAATCCTGCCTGATCAATTTGGTGGCTTTCTATGATGGGGCTAGGGAGCTGATGGACAGGGGTAGAGCAGTTGATGTCATCTACCTGGACTTGTGTAAAGCATTCGACACTGTCCCACACAACATCCTTGTCTCTAAATTGGAGAGACATCAATTTGGTGGATGGACCACTCGGTGGATAAAGAACTGGCTGGATGGCTGCATGCAAAGAGTTGTGGTCAATGGCTCAATGTCCGGCTGGAGACCAGTAACGAGTGGTGTCCCTCAGGGATTGATGTTGGGACCGGTCTTGTTTAACATCTTTGTCGGTGACATGGACAGTGGGATTGAGTGCGCCCTCAGCAAGTTTGCCGATGACGCCAAGCTGTGTGGTTTGGTTGATACGCTGGAGGGAAGGAATGGCATCCAGAGGGACCTTGACACGCTTGTGAGGTGGGCTGATGTGAACCTCATGAGGTTTAACCATGCCAAGTGCAAAGTCCTACACCTGGGTCGGAGCAATCCCAGGCACAGCTACAGGTTGGGCAGAGAAGAGATTCAGAGCAGCCCTGCGGAGAAGGACTTGGGGCTGTTGGTTGATGAGAAAATGAACATGAGCAGGTAGTGTGTACTTGCAGCCCAGAAAGCCAACCGTATCCTGGGCTGCATCAAAAGGAGTGTGACCAGCAGGTCGAAGGAGGTGATGCTGCCCCTCTACTCTGCTCTTGTGAGACCTCACTTGAAGTATTGTGTGCAGTTCTGGTGTCCTCAACATAAAAAGGACATGGAACTGTTGGAACAAGTCCAGAGAAGGGCCACGAGGATGATCAGGGGACTGGAGCACCTCCCGTATGAAGACAGGCTGAGAAAGTTGGAGCTGTTCAGCCTGGAGAAGAGAAGGCTGCATGGAGACCTTATAGCAGCCTTCCAGTATCTGAAGGGGGCCTATAGGGATGCTGGGGAGGGACTCTTCATTAGGGACTGTAGTGACAGGACAAGGGGTAACGGGTTAAAACTTAAACAGGGGAAGTTTAGATTGGATATAAGGAGGAAGTTCTATACTGTGGGGGTGGTGAGGCACTGGAGTGGGTTGCCCAGGGAATCTGTGAATGCTCCATCCCTGGCAGTGTTCAAGGCCAGGTTGGACGAGGCCTTGGGTGATATGATTTCGCATAAGGTGTCCCTGCCCACGTCAGGGGGTAGGAACTAGATGATCTTAAGGTCCTTTCCAACCCTAATTATTCTATGATTCTAGGCCATTTGTACCACTTGTGTTTAGTTCTATGTTCACTGAAATGGGATATTGCTGCTTCCGTGAGCGCTCCTGTAAGGGTATGGTTCAAATTGTACACGTTAGCTTTGTGTTTGACAGGTACAGACCATTCTGAATGCGACTACTCATCCTATAGAGAATCTCTAATGCCCTGATGAGATCACATTTTTCTCATTCAGGAAATAAGAGCCAGCTCTGACCTGGGCTATACCCCCATCAGAAAACCAGTGGGACACTGGTTTTAAATGAGGAGAGAATTTGGCCTGAGATCTGTGTGCTTTGGAGTAAAGGAAACCCAGAAGTGAGCTCATCAGGTATAAAACCTATAAAATAAGCTCACAGAGCTCATGAATGCTACCTTTGAAAGAAGTATTGAAGTTAATCTTGGTACTGTAGGACTTTATAGACAGGGTCTGAATAAACTAATTAGCAGGCTTTTGTATGGACCACTGCTTTATATTTGTTTTAGGTTCACCCTAAAAGAACTGTGGTCACTGAGGCCTGTTTTATGGTTGGTCGGTAGAGTGGCCAAAAAACCCTCTAACAGTACAGATCAGAAATAATTTTCTTGGGTCTCTTCCTGGAGAGAGATCATCCCAGGTGTGGAACAGTGGAAAGTCTGAGTGGTAATATCACAACCCTGCCAACTAGTTCTTGCTGCCACCTTCCCTTCCTCTTTCTCAGCTACTATAAATCATCACTTTCTCTACTACTGCGATATCCCAGCATATTGTGCCTCTCAAAACTATTTCTCTAACGTGAGAGAGCTGTCTGCCTTGAGCAAGCTGGGAGTTATCCACAGTATTCCCTCTGCTGAAACCCATTTTTTCTCCACATAATCAAAATTTTTTCCAGAAAGAGTTTTCCATTGAGGAAAGCGTTAAAACCTCAAAAAGTTCTTCAGCTGTGTTGTTGTGATGAGCATTAGTCTTTTTTTTGGTTTTCTTTATTTTCTTCTATGAAGATAAATGGGAAAATTGACAGGATTCTCTAGGGCAAGCCGTTTCCATTCTGGCATAGCAAGAAAAGCTGAATTGTGATGTGATAGCACAATACACTTTTTTTGTTGTGATTTTCTTATCAGGCTGTTAACAAATTAAATTTCTGGGTTTAGCTGTTTTGGTTTGGGGCTTTTCCTGTTCTGAATAACTTGGGTTTTTAAAAGCATGCTGGCTTTAGCTGGTTTAAATGATGTGCTCATGGAAGCAATATAACACTGGTAACAAAATGAAGTGTCTAAATGAATCTCTGATGTCAACTACCAGCTATTATGGAGTTGGGATAAGCCAGCCAGTAAAGCTGTTCCAGCACAGCTCTCATCCAGAGTGGATGGCTGTGAAGAAGATGAAAAGCCATGCCCCCTTCATACCTCAGGCCAGCTAAAGAGCCCTGGCGGCATGCCAGTCCCCATTCCCTCCTCCTTTTCCTGCCAGAGGCAGGAGAGCAATGGTGAGTGCTGCCAGATGTGGAGATACCCTGCTGTGTGGTGTGTCCAGGACTGATGACCACGCAGCCTCTCTGGACCCTTCACAAACCACCAACTACACAGAAACTTGCCAAGCCATGACAGTCATGGTTTAAATAGTCCCATAGCCTCAGCCTAGGCTTCTTGACTGCTGCGTGGAAGCTGGTTTCACATGGTAGTTTTGTAAGTTCAGTGCACTTGGTTTTTAGCCTTTTTTTTTCCTTTCTTTTTAAATGGTTTCTATACTCCAAACTTGAAGATTGGTGTAGTCTGTGGCTCAGATTAGGAAAAGCATCACAAACAATAGCTATCTGGAGTAAAGAAACAATTAGATATGAAGATAGGCTGAGAAAGTTGGGGCTGTTCAGCCTGGAGAAGAGAAGGCTGCATGGAGACCTCATAGCAGCCTTCCAGTATTTGAAGGGGGGCTACAAGGATGCTGAGGAGAGACTCCTCATTAGGGACTGTAGTGATAGGACAAGGGGTAATGGGTTAAAACTTAAACAGGGGAAGTTTAGCTTGGATATAAGGAAGAAGTTCTTTACTGTAAGGGTGGTGAGGCACTGGAATGGGTTGCCCAAGGAAGTTGTGAATGCTCTATCCCTAGTGGTGTTCAAAGCTGGGTTGGACAGAGCCTTGGGTGATATGGTTTAGTGTGACGTGTCCCTGCCCATGGCAGGGGGGATGGAACTAGATGATCTTAAGGTCCTTTCCAACCCTAACTATTCTATGATTACATGCACCATTGCTTTTATCAAACATCTAGAAGCTGCTACCCACCCAAAACTGCAGGAGCAACCTGGAAAAACCTAAGCATCTTCCTGAGATGCCATGCCTTTCCCTTTCCGGCTTGTTCTTGACTGCTGAGCAGTCCAAGGAAAAGGGTCCCTAATGGAATTGTTCTTGCTCTGAAGAAGCAAAGTATGAGGTGAGCGCCCTGAGCACTCTTCTGGCTGTTCCAAGTTTGAGATCTCTCTTCCAGACAGTCTTTTCCCATCATTTTATAATTCAGTCCAATATGCTAATCCTGCCTTCAATAATGAGTGATATATCTGGCCTGGAGCACTTAAATTTGTAAGTTGCTGCTCTGTTTCTCACGCTGTAGGTTGCCTTCCAGACACTGAGGTACATGAAAGCTTTACCATTGACTTGTAGAGGATTGGGAATTTTCCCTTTCTTGTATCTGCCCTGCTGTCTTAAAAAGAAATCTGTGACTGTAAAGTGAAGATTTGGTGTGACTTCTGTTGCCTGGCACTTTATGACCAAGAAATACTTGCTGATATAATAGCAACAAGCTTTAAAGAATCGCAAAAGTACAAAAGATGCAGCAATTGGCAAGACCTTCCTAGCTCTAGCATGTCCAAAACATGAAAATGCAGACAGAGCCATTATTTCTGTGAAGGCAGCAAGTTCCTGGAAAGCCCAGTCATTTCAGATATAAAAGCCTCCTTTTTTTTCTCACTAGAACTCTTTTTTTCTGCAAGGCTGGCATTAAGTGTTTCCATGAATGCGTTATGTTTCTGCCTCTGTTTGCCTGTTCTCAGTGTGAGTGCTCATTTGAATGATGCATCGCACCTACCCAGTTTGGAGAATGTTGTTGCTCATTATTACAGAGTTCCTTTCCACAGTTTTGTAAGTGCACTTCAGTAATTGCTGCTTCATATCTTGGGTCAAAGTGTTCTCTGAGTCAAAGGAATGATATTAAATTACATTCTGTACTTAGCTTTCCAAGGTTTCTGCTCCAGGCAAGCAACTGGTCTATGCAGACACTCTGGATTTGTAGCTTTCAGCCTTCCAATGTTGAGTGTAATCTCAGCATGAGTCTGCACAAGTCGGAGCAATCCCAGTGCCAAACAGTATCCGTATGATTATCAAGAAGAGCAAGGAAACATGCCCAGCAGCAATGCAACATAGCTTAAAACCAGGCAGTGCTTTCTCAAAGCTTCCCCACAAGTGCTTGGTAGGTGAATGGAGTGTTGCAAAACGCAGTGCAGCTGAAGCTCATTGCCTGGGTTGGTTGTTTTCCTGCTATAAGCAAGGTGACAATACTGTTGCCATCATCCTGTGTTATGCCTGGGTCTTCAGACCTGCCAGAAGGCTGTGAGAGGGCAGTGTTTTTCTCATCTGGAAATGCATCTGGTAAGACGTGGAGCAGGACAGCTGGCCTGCTGGCTACAGAAGGCCAAGAAGGGTATCTGCTGTTGAGACAGGAGTTGGCTGGCAGCCTGCTGTTGAAAAGCTGCTTTTCCATTGCCAATCTGTGTTTCATTACCAATCCTCTGTATAGTTCAGTCCCTGAGATGAAAACTAATGCTTAAGCAATAAAAAGAAAAAAAAAAAATCTCTTTATATGATTTGTTATAGATCATATGCCATAACAATTCAGGATAGACATTTTATGAATGTTATTTTTATATTGATTATAATATGAATTTTACCAATTTAGCAGACTCAATGACAGAAGTTGTATGAACGAATAAAACTGCCTGTAAAATACCAAATTGGTCTTTGGGATGCATACTTCCCAGCTCTGTACAGACAGGAAATAGACTTGGATCTTGGCAAAACTGTTTTAACAAAATTGTTTGCTAATTTGGGCTTAGTCTCCTACAAGCAGGACTAATTTTCAGCAGTATGGCCCTTGCTTCAAACACTGAACAGTCAGGGCCCTGTCTGTACCTCTTGCTCCCCATTTTAGGTCAGGTGTTGCAGCTTTCTTTGCAGCATAAGCAAGAGGTCTGCATCATGCAAAAATCCGCTTGCCTGATAGTGCTTTCTATCTTGAGCTCCAAGCTATGCAATTGGAGAGTGATGCCACTAACAAGAGCTTATTATAGCCTGCTCAAGGGAACAAGGTATGCTTACTCTGCTTTGAAAACCCTTTTGAAATTTCAGGCCTTTCACACTTTGGCTCTTTTGTATATCTTTTTGCTCTTGTCTTTGCTACCTCTTAATTGACATGCCACTGAAATTGATACTGATTGTTTTTTCCCCTGTCTCTACTGAGTTCACTCTCAGGCCAAGCCAAGGTATTTTTTCCGTTTGAGAAAAAGGGGCTCTGTTTTACACAATGCCAGGTATGCACTTTCTAGGCATTACTTGGGCAGTGAAATTCATATAATGAAAACCACTTGAAGTTGACTTTTTTTAGCTTTGTTTCAGATGTTCATTCTGTTTTACTAAATATGGAGGGTTCACACCAGAGATCTGTATGTGGTACTACTGGTATAGCCATCTTGTCAGTCCTTTTTAACTAAAGGACCCTAAATCCTGCAGCCCAGCAGTAGTGTAGCTTACATGTGTGTGAATGGTTAACTCGCTGCAGAATCCCCTTTTCCCCCAGTAGTGCAGCTACCGCAACCCTGCTCCTGTGCTGCAGAAGACTTAAATGTCTATTCCCTTACTGCCCCCCTGGTGTTTTTATAGAGTCGTAAGCTGAGCACACTGTGGTAGTAGGTTAGCTTCTTTTCAGAGAGGCTATTAATCTGGTTTAGCTCTGACCTATCAGTTTTTGCCTGGCGCTGATCTTTCAGTCTTGGCCAGATGGTGTCTTCTGAATCCTACAACTGCTTCTGCTTAAGCTAGTTGAGCAGCTCCCGTTAACTATGCAGAGGCTATACTTTGAAAGAAGATGTTACATGATTCAACATACCAGTTTGTAAAACAAACCTGTTTAAAGAGAAATGAACTATAAAGAGATGCAAAATATCAGTGTTTTTTTTTTTTAATTTCATTTCAGAACCCTTTGGACTTTACCTGTGTCATCGTTCCTAGAAATGATTGTAAAACTTAGCAGCTCACTGAAAACTAGTTGTCTTGTATTCAGTCAAAAAAGTTTCTCCTCAGGTTTTACACAGAGGCATGTATGTGTGATTTTCAGCCTCTGGTTTTTACTTGCCTTGGTATTAGGCCTATCAAAAGAGACTTTCAGTGCTAATTTCTGTGGCTTTCTGCCCTGGGACTGTATTTACGCTACACTGATTTACTGGACCAAAACTTCTGGGGTAAACTGTCCATGCTGCTGTAACCCATCTTTTCAGGTGGTGAATAGTCATACAGCTTTGTTTAAATGTAACTGATCTCATGTTTAACTCTGAATGCACATCAGAGGAAAGTTTTGCCCAGGTACTTAGACAGTGGAGGAGAGAAATGCTAGCGTAGTGAAAGCAATGAAACTTTTCAACAAGTATTCTAAGGAATTAGAACAGATGGTAATACAGTACAAACCTCTCTCTTCCCATGATTTGTGTGGCACTGATACTGCTATGTATATCTTTATTTTCAGAGCCAAGAATGTATCTAAATATGAAAGGGCAGCACAACTCATGTTCATGTACTTAAGTTTCCCAAATGTTCAAAACTCACCTCTACACACAAAGTTTAGGCACCTTCTTCATGTTCTGTTCATGGCAGACTAAATTTAAATGTGTACAGAGGAAGTATATGTTGCAGTTCTCACTACATTGTCATTTTCAGCCACAAACACAGGTGCTTTTTGGTATGCTAAAAAGTTAGATATATAAAAGATAATTGAAGAGATTACTTTATTGCTTTTTTTTTTTGGTCTTAATTTTCCACCTAAACATCTGACAAGGGTGTTCTTGGCTGAAGCTTGCTTTTCCTTTCAGAGTAATGAAAAGCGCTTTTTGCCCTTTGAGCTTCTTTCTTAGTCTATTCTCTTGTACAAATATTGCTTCCCTCCAAGGCCCTCAGCAGTCACTCAGCCTCTGTTACAGTTCTTTCTGCAGTGTAAAGTGAGGATAATAGCATCTCTAATCGCACTTTCACAGCAGTGTGGCAAGAATTAGCTAGCTACAGTTTGTGAGCTGCTTTTATGATAGTATGGGTTATTGGTTCTAGCCTTATTGTCGCTGAAGTCAATGGCCAAAATTATGTAAATATGATAGTATTTTTCAGCACACACATGCCACACACCCCCCAAGGAAAAAAATAAAATCCATGAAGGCATGAAACTATCAAGGAAACAGAAGGCAAAAAGAAAGATACAGGAATTCCCTAAATTGTCATCTGGAGTGTATGAATTCTGGCTAATATGTTGCATCTATGAAATTTGCTGCTTTATTACTATTAAAGTTTAATAAAGAGGCAGTTTTTCTTCTGAGCTATATTATTGTGCTGGGCAATCTAAGACTCTAGAAAGCAATGAGGATTGTGTGAAGTGAATCCATACCAAACTCTTCCATCCAGCTTTCTGTAATTGTATAACTGTTTGAAATATTTCCCCTGGCAAGTAGAGGTTACTAAGAATTATCATTGTGGCAAACCTGGCAGGCATTGTGTATGCTCAGGTGATGTTTTCAATAACTGATCCATAGTCCTTCAGCAGTAGCATTTATATCATCTGCAAACATAATTGGGCTACACTGTTTCTCAAAGCTGAAGACAGTGGAAAAAGACTGCATCTTTCATTGTCTTGAATGCTTTTTGTCTACAAAAAATAAAATACTTTTCAGTAGTTTTGTATTGTGCTCTTGTATACGTTGCCTTGCAAAGATAAGGCTAGGTGTTGTTACATCTGAGCTAAAACCAACAGATTTTGTTGCAGCTGGGGTTATGACTGTGGCAGAAACAGCAGTAGGGGTGTTACTGGATGCAGTGCTATACCCACCTGGCCTCCATCCTGAATCAGAGAGGAATCTGAGGGCTGGGAGCTTAGCTGACACTGTCAGTTCATGCACTGGACTGTGTGCCCGGGCTGCCTGTGACAGGCTTTTTGCAAGCAGGACATGTGCCTTTTAATTTGTTCTGTTTCTTGTTACGAGACTGCTGGAATACAGCTAGCAGGGAAAATACTTGATAATATTGTGCCTGTTGACACCAGCACAGAAAACGCATGTTCTCAGTCACTACTTACCAAGCAAGTAGGTAAAACTTATCCTAATCTCTGGTGAAGGACAATATTGAAGGACTCTGCAATGCAAAGGAATGTTTCCCACACAGCCTGAAATAAAAATCAAGTGTGTTAGTTACAGAAAGAGGGGCCAACTCATTAATGGAAGGAAGTGCCTTAACCTGTTATGTGATCCAGCACATGCATTAAGATCATCTTGAATATTTGCAGCAGCTTATCTGCCGAGATGCTATCTTCAAGAATAACAAAGCCTTCAGTCAGTTTTCAGGATTATGTCACTTTCTGAACAGGTGCCACAGGATTATGATATTTAGTTTGACAGGTTTGGGTTGTTTTTTCTTAAATAAAATGTGTGCTCAGAGCTGTGTTCACTTTTGCAAAAAATATCCTGTATGCTTCAGAGTAAGAGCACATAATTACAGATCCTTGATACCTTTGCAGAACAGAACTGTATCCATTGGACTATTATGTGTGCAACTTAAGCGAGTTAGTCAAGTGCTTACTAAGCTTGAAAAAAGAAAGCTCTTTAAAGTACAGTGGGTGGCTTCAATCAGAATTTAACTCTGGGGAAACATAAGCAGTCAGTCTTTAATCTCTTTGGTATCGGCTCATACCTCAGAGTTCAGCACTACTTTTATCTACTTTAGAGACAATCCAGCTGAGACTGGATCCCGGCTGTTGTTAACTAACACTGCGTTATCAAAGAAAGTATGCTGATTTACACTTGCAGAAGCACTCACTCTCAATACTTCTGTGTCTTAAAGAAGCCTATTTGCAGAGGCCTTAATGCATTGATAATAAAAGAAATATTTTTAGTTTAAAAAAGTTAAAACAGGAACATCAGCATAGATCTGTCAGATGGAACTGTAGGTTGTTCAAATATTTAAATGTGCAAATGGAGTGTATTTGGAAAGTGAAACAAAGGGAAAACATGTATATATATATATATATGTATGATAGTGCAGGGAAAAAAAATGCATCATCTTGATTTTTAAGATATTTCCTTGGCTGATGGGTGAAGGGGAAAGAAGAACCATTGACTTGTTAGTAAACGGAATACTCTTAAGGTTACAGACCTTATGCAGAGCTGAGATAAGAAAAATCTGATTAGAATATCATTGCAGGGCAAACTGAATCATTGTGAAGCATTCAACCTTTCTAATGCTGTAAGAACAGATTAAATTTTCTCAATTAAAATGCTTCACCATAGTTTAATATGATGTAAAATATACTGGGAGGATAGGTCAAAAATAGGGAATACAGTGGCTCATGCTTCATCAGAGCTGACCTGCTGAAACCTTTGCATTCAGTCTAGTCTCATCCAGTGTTTTCTCACTATAAATATATTCAGTGTGGGCTACTACTTCAAGTTAATTCAAACTACATTTCAGTAAGTTGATTGAACGATATTACCTAACCAGTGTTGATTGTAATAGAAGATGAAGTTCAAAGTTGCAGCTGCTCTGATTTCCCTGGTACACCAATCTGTTTTTACTTAGTGTACTGATGTCAGTAGCCAAACTTCTTAATTTGGATGTGAAAAGAAAGACACCAAGCTAATACTTGCTAATAATGTGAGAGAAAACACCAGCTTTATTTAACACTTTTCTAACTCAGTTAATGTATTTAAATTCTGTGAACTGGTGAATTTCTCCAGTGTCAATTTACAGCATAGTGACCATCTCTCTTTCTCCAGATAGCAAAGTGCAATGGCACTGAGTTGTAACATGTTGATTTGGGATATGAAAGTTGATGGTCTTGTGCTGTTATAAGTGGAAGATAGACTTTGCTGTGATCAGCCTCCTTCAGTAGGAAGAACTTGGATTTGCTCTTTACTTTTCCCCCAGAGATGTACTCTCATGTCTCTTCCAACACTTTCTGTGGATGAGGTGATTTCAGTTTGGGTCACAACTTGCAGAAGATGGTCAGCTCTTTTTATATTTTTCTGAGTGTATTTCTAGAAAGGGTCAGGTGAAATAATAGGTGAGAATTGGCTAGCTAAAAGCTGGGTGAAGAAAGACTGGGGTGTTTCTCATGCAGTAAAGTCAAGTCTTGGAGGTCTTTGGTTGCTGACGTGCCACCAGTGTTGATTTCCTGGTTCTGCATGCTCAGGATGCTCCTCGATCCCTGGTTTAAAGGCTTGCATAAAACAAGTATTTTTTAAAATTGGCTAGAACAATTACAGTAGTCTGTTTTGCACAGACATAGCTGGGCAGGAAAATGATGAGTTTATTTAATGAGAATTTGCTGGTAAGTGAAAACTGTTGCTAGATTTTATAGATTCAAAAGCTTGGTTCCGGTGAAGGCTGGAGAAAATCCAGGGGTGCTCTGGTTGCCTGGCCTCTTTCCTCTAGGTGTTTCTAGAACCCCTGGGGGCTTAGTGGCTATTTCACGTTTCGGAGCTCTGAAACTCTTCTATTGATGAAAAGCCCAAGCACCTTCGTTATAGAGACTCACACATCAGGGTCCAAATAAGTGACATTGAAATACCGTTTTTAACCTGAGGGCTGAATAACTGTGGAGTGCTCTGTATTCAAGTATGCTTGAATTGTGCTCAGACTGGAGCTACCACAGAAAACAGCAGTTTACTTAACCACCTTCTGAGCAAGCATGTTGATACCTACAATCCCCAGGCTGCACTGGTAGCTTTGTGGCTACAAGATGATACTGTGCTACTTCTGCCTTCTGTAAGTCCCTAAATGATCTCCCTAATATGTGCGGTTCTTCTCATTTTGCACTGCTGTGCCTGTTCTCTGGAAGCAAGCTCATGAGATGTATGAGAGCTGGTGAGCACCAGTGTTTATATCCTGTGTGGCTCTTTTTCTGTAGCTCTTCCATCTCTCTTGGAGATACGCTGGCAATAGGGGAAGCTTCAAATCCAGATGTATGGATTATGCCTTTATGGAGTCTTAATAGGATTTCTTGTAGCTGAAATATGATAGCAAAAGCTGCTTTTTAAAAGATTTTGTTGCTGATTTTGTTCATGGCACTGTGTGTAAAGCTTAAGAAGGACAATATTCATTAAAAAAACACCAAACTGTGTTAGCGCATTGCCTTCTGCATTGATCTATATTGTAAATATGGGAAAGGAAGATCCTGTTGTAATTTTACAAGTCTGGAGGCTGGAAAAACTGCACCTCAATTGTCCCACAATTTCTTTTATAAATGTAGAGAAAGATGGAAACACAATAAATTAACTCAGTGATGCACCATTTATCTGGGGCTGCTTTTCCAAGTGGAACTATGCTTTGTACTTTTATGTATGAGGCTATAAATGCCTGGTAAACATTTCTGATGATTTTTGACATGCGCTAGATAAGGTTGAGCACTCTCCACACCAGAAATTATGTATTTTGCTCCTTGATCACTGTTGTTCTTTCTAGGGAGTAATGTTGTTTAAATGGCACTTGAAAGCTCTATGTGAGACAGTCTGTGGTCCGTGAAACGATTTCTGCATCACTAACAAATACAGGTATTCCAACTTAATATACACGCTGTACTTGAGGAAGCAATGCAATTAGAAAAGGCATTTGATTTATCTGACATGCAGAACAAATTTCTTATGGAAGGAAAAAAAACAACCAACCAAACCAAATCCCTAGCTTAAAGTAGTGTTGTTTTGGTGAGCAGCATAAATAGTTTTTTGTTTATATATGCATATTTGGTTTTGTTGTGGACCTGATGTTATGTCAGTATGTTTCACAGAGCCCTCCTGCTGCTGTTATAATGCTTACTGCAAGCAGTGTTGCATTTTGTTTGTTTTCAAAGTTACTTCACGCCGGTGTCTGCATGTGTGTGCATCTCAGCAGGGGAAGCCAAGCAGTTGCAGATGGGCAGGACCTGATAAAACAGTAGCAGGTAGGGAGGGGTTACTGAAGGAGGACCCCTGCCCCCCTTAACCCCAGGGGTGTCCTGGCTACCCACCAGCATTGTGGGGTAGTTTTTTCTAGTGCCTGTGCTCTCTGAGCTGAGACTGAAGTGACAAATAAAACAGGAGCTGATGCCAAGCCCATAAAAGAAGCGTGGCTGTGCCATGCACATGACAATCTCTTTAGCTTTTTCATGTCTCTTGGCCATGCAAATGTTGGTATAAATTTTTAACAAAATAAAGGTTTGGCTATTTCTCACTAAAACTGCTTATTTTTTTTTTTCCTCATCCTTTCAGCATAATTCTTACTGGAATAGCTTTTTATAGGATATTCTTGCCTCTGTCCCAAAGAAATGCTGCCAGATTGTTTTAGTCCTGTAGTCTGAAAATTTGTAAGCTCTGCTGAATGAAAAATTATATGCTTCAAATACCAGGGCTGCTGTGAGCTCATCATTTCCAGACCTCCATTGTGGAGATGTAGGGAAAGAGCAGATGAACCAGATTAGTGTCACTGCTTCTCCATAACACCTGGGGATTTTCTTGGCAGGTTTCTCTTTCCAACAGCTTTCTGTCCCGCTTTTTAACTCCTAGCTCCTCTTTACCAAGGAAGAGAAGCCTCTTTCTAGCTTTCTATGCTCCTCTTTGGAACTCACCCCTTACCCTAGCACTGCAAAAATACTGCATCATGCCTATTTCTGACCTTGATCAGGCTTATACTCGACAGGGGCTCAGGGGTTGATAAATCAGCTGTGGGGAGAGGGACTTCAGCTGAATTCTCCATTTCAAACCAAGAGGAATACAGTCTATGTTCAGCTGTAGTTAGAGTGTGTGTGCATATCTATGTGTATATATAAAAATAAAAAAAGCAGTCTAAAGTGTGATTATTCCCTTGCTGCAAGTGCATAAGTATTCTAGATGCTGCTCGTCCTTGAAATTGTCTCTGTGGGTGTAGTTTTGGCAGCTTATTTCAATTTGATCACTTCTTGGTTGTTTGCGGGGAGAGGAAATGATGTCTGTATCTGCAGATATGAACAATTAAGAATTTTCTATTGGCATTTTCAATTATATCTGAGTCTGAATCTGAAGACTTCTCCCTCAGCCTTTGGCTGTCCCATCACAACTACATCTTACTGAAGCTACGCTATGCCGAAAGGCTCAGCATCTGTGCTTCCATGAGCCCTTTGCAAGTTACAGCAAGTTACGCACACCTATGAGGAGGCACCACACTTGCCCTCTCTAACTCCCGTCTGCACACCTTTATATTGCTCATGTACTAGGAATTTATCTTACTATAATGTACCTGAAGCCTTTTTGTTTCCCAAAATGGTGGTTGTTCTTTCAAGTTGCTCTTCTGCTGGCTGGTTCCAGAGACGTGGACAGAAATAAAACATTTTTCTCACTTCAGAAACATGTTGTTGGTGAGACCTCCCCTACCTGCCTCCCCTACCTCATCCCACCTGGTGCATTTTGAATATATTGCAAAATGATAATAAAAAATAAGGGGTGAAACCTTGTTCAGTAGTAGTAGAGAGTGTGGGGTTTTTTATCTGCTACTTAGTGGGTTCTGCAAACAGAAACTCTTCTTATTGAGGTCCCTAATTTCCCTTCATCTCTTTTTGGCCAAATAGTTAAGAGGTCAAAGCTGAAAGATTTTTAGGTCTGGGTTTCCTGTTTGTGATAGGACATTGTATAATAAAATTGCAGGTGTATATGTATGAAAAGGAGGAACAAAAAAGTTAAAGTACATGCCCACATAGTCTCAACTCTCGATCCTGGCACTTTCCTGGTACACTTGCAACATATACGTCTCAACTGGTTTTTAACTGTACAGAACTGATCTTTCCTCTGAAGTCCTATCACGAGAAGGAACACCATGTCTGCTTAATTCTGCAACTCTTGTTGTTCTTTGCATCTCCATACCTCTCCTCTTCCCTGCCACAACATGCAACGTTTGCTATTTGTCATTAATCCTAGGTATGTCCACTGCCACCTGACTGCTGATAGTCCCATTGTCATGACAGATGTAGTCTGTGTTAATACAGTACTGAAAATAAGCAGTTTCTCTGATAATACTTAAATTTGCTTCTAAGTGTACAAAGAGGGTCTCTCCTTCCACTCTATGAGGTCACTGTTCCTCTATTTCTTCACAGTACTGTTAAACTGCTTCATGTAATCTCCCTGCTGCTCTACACCTACATCCCTCTCCTTAAATGCAGCTGACCTATTTACAGATAATTACTTTAGGTTAACACCAGCTTCAAGGGTTGACCAACAAAGGGCTGCACTGGGCTGCTGTGTATATCTTTGCCTTGTGTCTTCACACTTTCAGTCTGAATTCCTCTGCATGCATCTGTTCTGCAAGGCAGAAGGTAGAGTTTCCTAATGATGGACATTTTCTCCCTCTTCGAAGCAGCAATATTCAGCAGCAAGAAAATTTTACTAAGAAGTACAAAGCAGTTTTATATAGTTTTATATAGCAAATGATTTGTAACCCATTGCCTTAATAGCTGAATTGGATGGGGTAACAGACAAAAATAACATTTTCAAGCTGTTGAGGGGGAAGATTTCATGAATGAGACTTATAAGAACACATCTTGCACAATCATATTACTGAGGGAATTATTCCTCATCTTGCAAACATTGTAAATGAGTTGTTTAAGCTAAGATTGGCTCTGTATTTTAGACAAATTAGCCTAAACTATAATAAAGGCAAGATGCAGAATCAACCTGGCAGCTATGCATAGCAGCTCCTGGTGGGAGCTGCAACTGGTGGATTGCAATAATAGTATATAGGTATAGTATTACAGATACAATGCATTCATAGCCATCTCAGTAACCTATGCTTTGGAAAGCAAGAATCCTCCTGAAATTATAAAAGCAAAAGAACCTCCCCTGTCTGCAAGAAATTTTCTGTTACTGTCCATTAGCATATGAGTACACTTATCAATAAATACATGTGCACTAAAAATAACAAAACCCATCAGTCTTCCTCAGTACTTCTAATAGAAATAGATGTTGTGCAAAAGACGCTTAAAAGGGGAGATTAACCTTTATTGTTCACCCAGAGAAAGTTATTGCAACTATTCAGTCACAAAAAGTGTAAATAGCAGGTCCTCCTATTCCTGCACTCTTTGAGCTGTCTGCTTTTCTCTAAAAAGTTGTACAATTACTTTTGTATCCTGTTCCCTTTGCTTCCTGGAGCAAAAAATACTTAATCTCACACTTGATACGTTATATTACTTAT
This sequence comes from Pezoporus flaviventris, assembly GCF_033815535.1. Lineage (NCBI taxonomy): Eukaryota > Metazoa > Chordata > Aves > Psittaciformes > Psittacidae > Pezoporus > Pezoporus flaviventris. The sequence goes on along the minus strand of NW_026892549.1, from coordinate 43,342,650 downwards.
AACGATATTTTGTCTTTGTTTGTCAAAATGCAAGTTTGATATAGTATATGTTCATAGTAAAAGTCATCAGCTAGGGACATCAGGGTAAACAGAGCTTGAGAGGGCTTTTTAGTGCATGAGTCACTGACTCAAATTTCCAAACTATTTTGCTCCTTTGAAGGCCAGGAGTTGGGAGTGGAGGAGACACAAGAGATGCCTGAAGTTCTGTGGGTGGTTCTTATTTTTGCTTCTGTTTTCAGACAGCTAATATTTGTTCATTTCCTAAACGGGTGCTTTTCTCACCTTGGACTGAATCCAAACTATTTCTTTAAAAAGTAAGCTTATCAAACAGTCTGACTCAGACAATGGAACATTAAGCCACCACCCATCTTTAAATTGCATTATTGCATAGGTTTAGCACTGTCACACTGCTTACAGTAAACCACTCTGTCCTGGGTTCAGCAGTAGCATTTTTCTCCTTCTTAGTAGCTGGTGCAGTGCTGTGTTTTTGACTTTTGTCCTGGGAACAGCACTGATAACACCAATGTTTTCAGCTGCTGCTCAGTAATGTTTACTCTGACCAAGGACTTTGTGAGTCTCATGCTCTGCCAGGGAGGAGGGGAAGTCGGGAGGGGAAGCAGAGACAGGACACCTGACCCAAACTAGCCAAAGAGGTATTCCATACTACAGCACATCATGCCCTGTATATAAACTGGGGGCAGTTACCTGAAAGGGTTAGATCACTGCTCGGTCAGGCTGGATATTGGTCAGCTGGTGGTGAGCAGTTGTATTCTCTTCCCTTGTTATTCCCCTCATCATTATTTTTATTGATGGTAGCAGCAGTGGTTTGTGTTATACCTTAGTTACTGGACTGTTCTTATCTCAACTTGTGGGAGTTACATTCTTTCGATTCTCCTCCCCATCCCTCTGGGAGCGGAGGGAGGAAGCTGAGGGAGTGAGTGAGCGGCTGCATGGTTCTGGGTTGCCAGCTGGGCTTAAACCACGACACACAAACTAAAATTAAAAATAAGATAGAAGTAGAGCATGAAGTAAATAATAAAAGTTCTAGAAGCAGAACAATGTAGACTCTACATCACATGAAGCAAAAAAGCCCAGAGTTAAATTGGGTATGCAAAATGGCATAAAACCAAAAACCAATTCATTTTTGTGGCCCTCAAATAACATGTATCAGTGCAGGAGTGTTGCTGTGCTATGGGAGTGTGTGCACATGAATTAAGATGATGCCTGTCCCAAAGTGTGTCACTCTTATAAACCCTAACTGTTCAGGATGGTGGATTGGATTAAAACATGTGAAGGTAATGGTACATGAAGCATGTTAGTGCCACTGAAACAGTAGATCAGGAGAAAAACTTTTCAGCTATTCTGGGCAGCTTTAATTCCCTGTAGGGAAGAATCATACAGCTCTCTGAAGCAAACGTCTCCAGGTGTCCATTTTGTGATTTGCTGTAGCTTGATGGGTGCTTTTGTCATCTGCAGGCTGTGCTCGCTCAGGCTATAAGCAACTGTACTGCCTGTCCAAGTTGTGACAGGCTATGTTAGCCCTGACAAGGAGCTGGATAGTGTAAGAAGATCCATGCAGTCTTTCCTGGACACTGAAGTTTTCTTTCTGCAGCTAGTGCAAGGCATGGAAGTAGATAAATGCATGCAAAGGCCAACTTTATCAGCCCTCACACAATTGAACGGGAAGACTGAAATAGCCTTCAAATCCCAGAACATGATGGGAATAATGGTTAGTATTTCAGAAATGCATGTCTTTTTAGTTCTTACAGACTCAGACACTGTGTAATCATCCTATGTGACAGAGAAAGCTGGGGCTTTCATCTGGATTTATTAACATGAACTACTTATGGGAGAGTTCAAAAATCTCTCTGAATGTTTAAATGCTCAAGCATATAACTGAGGACAGACACCTAACAATTCAGTCTACTATAATCAGCCTTGCACACCATAAACCAGAATTCTTTCTTTTAAAAGTTATTAAGTCTAGATCAAAGGTAGAGGATTATGCAGGATGTCCAGTTTAAGAAAGTGCCATTCAAGAGGTTAATGTAAAACTGCAAACAGTAATACTTTATGCTCAAGTCTTATCTGCTATCTTTCTATTATGTGGAAACAATTGAGTGTTTAGAGCCAGCCATGCCAAACATCATTGAGCTCAGATGAAGAAAGAATAAAGAAACCCTTAAAGTGTGGGTTTTGTTACTTTAAAGTGACAAGGAGTAGCATCCTGTTAATCAGTGTTTCTGATGGCTGGATGTTCACAGGCTTGCAGTCTCTTACATCATTTTAAACAGTAAGGGGCTACATACACCTGTCAGCTCTGTGACTCTGACCTAGGTATGAAAAGAAAACATACACTTGGTCTTGTGTATACATTAAGTATTTACCACTTGGTCAGTAGTGAAAGTGATGATTAGGTTTGAACAAAGACTAGCTGCTCTGTATCCTCTTCAAATCCTTGCCTGTTCCACTCTGCGTGTGGTTCCCAAAACCGCAGGATTAAAAGATGCATAAATGCAGTATGACTTCGTGGGCTTTTCGTCCACACTTATGGAACTTTTTGCAAGTCAGAGCTAACCAGCTTGAATTTCAAGTTTCTTGGGGAGTTTGAAAGAGCAGTAAATAGAGCTGCTTTCCTGCTCTTGGAGCAATTTTGACTGCACGATTGAGATTTGGGGATGATGGAATGTGGCTTTGCCCTTTAAACAAAGTCTCTCTTCAGAGTAAAAGTACATTAGCAGGAATTCCTCCTCTTCAGTCCTTTGATTCTCTGTAGCTATCTGGTACTTCTTCAAGATTTATGGTGCTTTCTGTAATGAGAGCAATCTTATATAATATATGCAGCCGTTGTACTTTCTAGACTAGAGAGTAATCCAGTTCTTAGTCCTTTGAAAAATGCCTTCATGTCTGCCTGCCTCTTTCAGATCTTGGGCTTTCAAAGCGTAAAGTGCTATATTTTTAATAGGCTTTGGCTGTATTCTTTCCTGATGAAGATCTGGTAAGCTTAAAAAAAGGATTGTAAACCAGATCCAGTCAGAAGACCTGGTGGTCTGAGTGCATAAATATGTATACACACACAATTTTTTAATGATGGTATGGAAACTATGTCAGGCAATCTCTTGGTAGAGTAATAAGTTTAAGGCCTGCATGAATAATAGCTTTTAAGTTTGGTATTATGGCTGATTAGTGCTATCCTTTGTGATGATTCATTATTATAAAGGCTAATCGTTACAAGCTACACCGGTGTCTCAGGCAACTTGGCATAATTACTCTGTTTTCTTCAAGAAAACATAAAGCGTGCCTTTGTCTGGCAATTGCTTAGTAATTGCTCAACAGTTATGTGTTTATGTGATATGAAATAGAAATGATACCATAATATTTTCTTTCTTCTTCTGACTGCCCTCCCCACTGATCAGTTTCTGGTTTGTTGTTTTTTTTTTTTTCTTTATTGGTTCACATATAGAATGAGGCTCCTTTTACAGCCGCTTTATTGGTACAATACATTGTGCTGATGCTGCCGAGTTTGCTGCCTCACATAGCTCAGCAATTAAGACTGAGACTTGAAAGATTGAGTACTCTCCCCTGGGATTCAGTGACTACCAGTTAGCAGTGCACTGGATTCAGATGTCAGCAAGGCTTATGCCATGAGATGCGTGTTCTTCTGTTTGCGCTGTGCCCACAGTAGTTGAAACTTCCACTGCTTTTGAGAGATGTTTGATACTTAGACGTTTCTCCTCACTGGTACAGTCATTGGCTGTGCATGTGTTTTCTGTTGGTGTGTTTTTAGACAGTGAAGGGGAAGGGGATTGTTCTTGCATTATGAGTGGGCAGAGAGATAGAGTAATTCTATTTTATAGGAAGTTTGGAAGTAGATGAGGCTTCCTAGATCTCTTTATTGTCATAAATATCTTTTGGGTTTTGTTGCTCTTTAATCTCAGGAATGTTTTCTCTCACAGAATGGAGTCCTATTGTCTTGAATAACTCAGGTTAGTATATGAGAGTAAAACATTGTTACAGAGTAGGAAGATGATACGCAGTTAATGTGTAAGAGTGTTTGTGGGTTGTCACGCAGACCAGCACATGCGTCTAAGGATGGGTTACGAGGAGAATGAATGGAGCATGGTAGGGCCTGCACAAGAGTTTCAGTTGAAGCCACAATATCTGGTAGGGGATAAATGCTCCCAAAGACATGACTGAAACATCTTTCCCTGAGAGAGTGTATTCCCTAGGCTCCATGGGATTTTGCTCCAGTTAACCTCTAATTTGGGAATGCCATATGGCATGTTGCCTTAAAAGCTGATGATTCCTCTATATGCAGCAGATTTTGGAGAATGATTTTCACTAAGTGAGCAAGAGATAGAACACTTTGTATTCCTGAGACATCCAGCACTTTTAAAGAAACATATTGGGGCAGACAATAAACATTGCTCAAACACTGCTTTAGTGCTTTTTGCAGTACCTTAATACCACCATCTGGTGAACTGAAATCATGTTACAGTTTATTTGTACATTCTTTTCTGTAAGATAATGTGCTTGTCTAACAAGGTGCCATGTTTTGAACAGGGAGCTGAGCCTCCTAAAATAAGCCTGTGGTGTAACTGCTGAAATGATGTGTGCTTACCTTGCTTTGTTTCCTGATCCTAGGTGGGTGAGATACAAGGACAACAGAATGCTTTTCTTGTAGGTAGAATTTCGGTGCCCTGTTCAGCCCATTTCATGCTACTGAGCTATTGGAAGCAAAAAATGCAGCTCCAATTTCATCCTAAAAAACCTTATTCCTGAATGACTTGAAACAAGTTTGACTCATGCAGGTTTTAGGGTTCTGACAGATTACTCTTATGCATCCTGAGACTGGCTGTTTATCTAATCTGAACCTCCAAATCTTCTGAAACTGATTTTGCAAATCTGTGCTATTCCTCGAGTCTCGTATATTTAAGGGCATGCTAAATATTCCACATTGATTAATGTCATCATAATGTAAACTTACTTAATGAACATTCATTGTACTCTGTTCTAATTCCTTTATGTGGTGCCAAAAATGCCCTTAAGTGTTTCTTCATCAGTTATTGATGAATAGGGTTCTTAGCTGTGAAACAGCTCTTCCAGAATGTCCTGGTTCTGTTCCAGCTTAAAAATATTTTAGGTTTGGAATAAAAAATGATTATCCAACATCTTTAAAAAGAAATCGGACCTGACCTGAGCCTGGCATCAGTTGCTGTTGCTCCTGTCTCTTTGAATTGCATCCAATTCATAACCAAGCAACTGCAGAGGACATTGGCAAATGCAGGTAAATCTACCCCAGCAATTAAATGTTATGCTCAATTTTTCCTAATTATAATATTTTGAAATCCCATAGTATAAACTCTCAGACTAGTGATTAATTGTTCATAATTAGTAAATAGCCCAGTGGAAAAAGAAGGTTTCTTTTGCACTACAGAATAAAAGGTAGGAAACTGATCTTCTTGATTCTTATCCTGTGGGGAAGAGTGTCATTATTATGAATCAATTTAGATAATTTATTATTAACAAAGACAAGTTTAAGAACAAGGACAAATGTTGACAGCCCCAGCCTGCATGTTCACACTTCATAATAGTGTTATTCCTTTGATAATTCCTTCTATGAAGAGTAGTGACCATGTTCTTGTAGCAAGAAATCCTTTGCAGCTAAAAAATGTACCCTCATGTGCTGTGACTGGGGGTAGAAGGTAAGATCAGTTTTAAACATCTGCTTTCTAAAAGGTACTTACTCTCTCATCCACCATGGGGAAAAAAGAGCAGAATAGAGGAAAGGAAGATTACTTTTCCACTGTTGACTGAATCATCTCCTTTCAGCGTTTGTAAAATATAATTTGACAAATTCAAATTATAAGGAAATTAATTTTTCTGTTAGGTGTTGAGACACACATAAAAAGTTTACTGAAAAGACTTTTAGGTTTGTCCAGTAAGGCTGACTTCTTAAATCTGCTTGTTTGCTATTCACTCAAAATCAATGATAAATAAATAATCTCATTAGTTTAAATATATTGGAACAGTTGGGTCTTATGGACGTCTTATTCCATGGACTTGTAAAGGAGATAGCCTTCCTGATTGGTTTTTCTAGTAATGTTAGGAGCTCTGTAGGAAGGGAGAACAAGTTAAGTTTGAGCCATGGTACAATGGTAACATATATTAGTGTGATCCCTGTTTAGATATTCCTCCCCTCTTAAACATCTCTTCTTCTTTACTTTACACATTAATTTTCTCTGAACCTTATTTTCAGATTTTTCTCATTGGTTAAACAGGAATTGTAATCATCATGCTAACCACACTTGATATTTTTATTTTGTGTTTCATTTATGAACCTTTTCATGTTTTACTCCTTCCTAAAGTATCGATACATTTCCAAGTGTATGTTGTCTAATTGTTTCATTAACAGGTCTAGGCATTATGCATTATGTTGTTTTCCATCATTCTGTTTCACCTCACTGTAAGTGGGAGTTGCTCAACTATCTGTTTTTCTCAGTAAAAGGTGCTATACTAAAAGATGGTCATGAATGCCCTCAGCCTGGGGATGACACACTCTGTTATTTGCAATATTTGGTAGTATTGAACTGCACTTGCGTGCACTAAATGTAGGCTGAAGTGAAATGACATGACTACAGAGAAATACTTTACACTGCCCTGTAACTTAATTCTTCCATGCCCAGCAAATGCATTTAATGGAATGTCACTGTGTCAATAGGAAGCAGGATCCCATCATATTGAAGAATTTGGGGAAGTCACTCTTGTTTGCCCAGCATTCAGAGAAAGCTGGGAGGGACTTCATGTAGCTATAACATCCTGACGAAGAACCTGAGGTTTAAAATCACAGATGTGGTTACTAGAGGAAAACGGAGCAAGAGTATGCGGTTCAATGTAGCTTGGTCACAAGTGTCAAAGAATCATTGTTCCCTTAATATTTCTTACTAGGCTGAAGCAAAAGGCAGAAGTGGTGGAAGTGATTCCAGTGGCATGTGGTACTCTTGCATGACAGATGTAAATATTTCTGTGGAAATAAAAGGGTCATCTCGGGCTTTGGTGATATAAACATGAGTAATAACACTCTTGTTCAAATATTGTAGTGCGTAACTTGGCAGAGAAACACTGTGTATGTCTGTTACTTAAACAGCAAAAAACTAGAAAAAGCTTTTTCTTGTACTTTAACAACAGACAGGAGTAATGCTACAGGCAGTTTGTCTTAGCAGGGGTCTGGTCATATGGTTATAACTGATATATAAGATAGTGCTTCTTGTGTTCTTTAAATCAACAACCAAAATGAGCCAAGAGCACCTACATAGGGTGTAATATGTCCTCTGCCGAGTCATTTCTACCCAGATATCTGAGGCAGGCAAACCTGAAAGGAAAGCTTTGCTTTGCGGTATGCATAGGAGGTGGGCTAACGTCTAGAAAAAAGAGGACCAGCCCTTATTTTTCTGTCCACTGCCCATCAGAAGTGAGCAGTGAGGAGCTGCACTCAGCCTCTGCTCCCAGGGCATGAGATAGATGCTGGTGGCTGATCTGCTAAATGTGTGCGTGCCGGCTACTTTGTGGCTGCAGAGGAGGATGAAGGTGCTTTGTCTGATGGATGGCTAACTACCCAAGTTCAGGACTTCCTATGGTTTGTAGGCAGATAGAATGGTAAGCAGTGTAGCTTGCTCTATACTTTGGAATTTCTCCGCCCCCACAAGATGAACTGTGCACTGCCCCTTCCCCCACCTTGCAGAGAGCTTCATATGGAACAAATACTTCTTCCCCACATGTTTTCCCTTTCCCTTGTTTGTCTTTACTTGGGGCAGGCATTGCACTGTTATTCTGCTCATGCTCCTGCTGCGGCTTGTCCTGTGAATCATCCAAACCTGCTATTGACATCTGCTCTTTTATAGTGGAAACAAGGATAATGGGGTAAGAACCTGACCCTGCAGAAAGTGAAACTCTTACTCCTGCCTTTAGTGGGACCAAGGCTTAAGCTAAGATTTTTTTCACTGCCCCTGTGTATTTTATTTAGCATGGCTGTTAAGATAGAGACCTGTATTTTCCTTCCCTGCATAACAGCAATAAATGTGTAAAGGCAGGTAAAAACATTAAGGTAGGAAAGACCCTGGGGCTTGGATAAGCATAATAAGCATGGCAATGGAGTAAGAAAAATTTGACAGCGTAAAAGTGCATGAGGTAGATCAGGCTGCTATCTTCCTTCCAATAGTTATCAAGTTTGATGAAGTAATTGGGCAGTGACAGTGTGATTTATTCAGTGCATGCTTTTTTGGTGAATTGGTACCCCTAGGTTTGAACCACAGTTTTGCAAATAGATTTATGTAAGTGAGCTTAGGTGGAAAATCACAGCTATTAAAAAAAAAAGGATTCAGCCCTCCTTTTTCAGTAAAAAAAGGTTTACATGGCACTTATAAGCACTGAACACACACAAGTGGGGAAAATATCTATCAGTAAAATGCATGGATTTTACAAAATATAATTTTTAAGGCCCCTTATGTATTAGAGTGTATATATCTAACTGATACTGCTGCATATAATTCTTTAAGGTTTGAACACCTGGTTTCAACCTTTAAAGGTTTTATATAGTGAATTTATGGGATACCAGAGGCATCTGTAGACTCATTTACTCTGCACAGTAAAAATATAAGCCTTAAACTTCCTCCATGGTTTAATGTTTTTAATAATAAGAGATCAGAAGCCCATTACAGGATCTTTTCATACGCTGCATTTACTTTTTAATGAAAGATAAAGAAAAGCATTGCACAAGTGTTGCATGTTTTACAGATTTAGTGTACTTATGGAATCCTTGTTTGGACTTCTGGTACTCATTCCTCTCATAGTTATGTATTATAGTTACTGCTAAATGTAATGACCAGTACTCTTTTAGGTTTTGAGTGTTCAAATAGAAATGTAAAATCATGCATTCAATCCATTTCACAGTTATATTTTTATATTGTTAATGATAATGATTTCATGTTGCTTTTATATTATAAAATAATATTATACTGTTTTTAAAAAGGAAAATGAATACTATAAAGATCAGTGTTAAAGCTATTTTTTGGAACTCCTGAGAAAGCTTGCTGAAAACAAGTCAATAGAGCAATTCTGCATTTAATTACTAATCTATTTTGTTTTATTAAATGCTTAGTGTTGTTTTTCCTAATTCACTTACATGGTAATGGGTAATCAAGTAATGATCAGTGATTTATAATTCAAAAATAGCTTCATCGTATGGCACCTTAAATGCTAAACAGGACCTGTCATCTGGATGGACAGGGTATGAAAATACATAACCATTTTTCCACAAGAAACAGTAATTGTTGTGTTGGTAGCTGGTGTTTGACTTAATGTTACACCAGATGATTTCTTTCCAGTCTGCTGGTCTCAGCACTGATGAAAACCGACTTTTGGACTGGAAACTTACAGGCTTGAATTGTTCTTTTTGTTAATTTTTTTTCTTTCCTTAAAGTAATCCTGTGGGTGTAAAAGTTACAATACTAGAATCTTGACCATTTCATTTGAGACAGTGTGGGGGAAGACTCGATAGCAGCTATCCAGTAGCCCTCCTTAAAAGGGATTTATAAGAAAGCTGGAGAAGGACTACTTCAAAGAGCGCATAGTAATAGGAAAAGAGGCAATGGCTTTAAACTGCAAGAGGGTAGATTTAGATGATTAGATATTAGGAAGAAGGCTTTACTGTGGAAGTGGTGAGGCACTGGAACAGATTGCCCAAAGAAGTTGCGGATGCCCCACTCCTGGAAGTGTTTAAGTCTGGGTTGGATGGGGCTTTGAGCAACTTGGTCTAGTCCCAGCCTGTGGCAGGCAGTTGGAACTTGATGAGCTTTAAGGTCCCTTCCAATCCAAACTATTCTGTGACAATTCCTGTCATTTAGAAAACAAAATGCTTAATGAATCTCTTGGGCACAGCCAAGCTCTATGCACTGTTAACAGGATATGAAGTGCCTTCTAGTTAAGGTCTAAGGGACCATGACTCTTATAGTCTGGCAGGGGGAGAGAGAAGGATGAGAAGGCAGTAGTGAATAGCAGGATGTGTGTTAAAAAAGCAACAGAGTGAAAGACTATGGTGTTGCATCTGTGCTTCAGCCTTTAAGCAATAATAAAATCTTCCAAGCACTGGAAAGCACAGATTTGCAGTGGTTTTACTCCACGTGCAGGTTAGGTGAACCAGATGTGTGTGCCTGTGAGAACCTGATGGTACGCCTTGTACTTGCTTCCCTGTACTTAGGGGGTCTTGCTGGTGTAACAGAATATCTAGCAATAAAAAAAGAACAATGTGCTCTGAAGTAGCCTGGACAACCGGTTAGCCTGCAGAAGCACTTAATTTGAGTGTAAAATTTTCAATCATAGGCAGATTTCCTCCTGAACTCCTAACAATGGGGCTTTATATCAGCAGCCTACAATCTGTTTGCTCAGAAAAAGTCAAACTGGGAACCTACTTCTGAAAACTGACAGTCATATGAAGTGCTGTTTTACAGCTGTTACAGCTATTTACCTGAGCCAGTAAAGGAGATAATGCACTACACGGAAGTCAAAGCACAGATTCACTTCTGGTCAGTCTAGTGGTTTTGTTTTCCCCAAGGCTAGAGCTCATTTGCCAAGCCTGAAGCATTTGCATCGAAGTCTTCACCCTACATACCAAAACTTCAGCTTTCTTTGAGGAAAATGGTATTATCTAACACAGCATTGAAGTACTTCATCACACAGAAAGCCATCAGGGACAGCTAAACACATTAGCGGTGTGGATTGACAATCTGCAGAAACTCCCAGACGTGCGTGATGAAAACCTAGCCACTTGGATAGTTGAATTCAGAGGTGATTTGCTCATCATTGTATTTAAATAAGGAAAAAGAAGAAAAAGCGTGTGGCAAAATTCTGGTTTCCTTCCAGATGTGTAGCTTATCCAGGGGTGCAATGGCCAGAAATGTAAGGAAAGCAATGACTGCACTGTAGGCTGCTGGGCAGCTGTGTTTGTGTATGAATGGCTGTGTGTAGAAGTGACCCAATGCATCTTAATATCTATCTGTGTCTTCTTCAGCAAAGACCAATGTTCTTATTTTGATAATTCAAAGGTATTGAGAAGAAAATGTCTGATTATGACAGGAATGAGCTGGAGATGGTCCAAATTTCCTTATGTGTTTGTGTCTACAGCTTTTAAAGATGAGGATTATAACAGTGAGACATCAAAATACAGTTCGAGGAAAACAACCAACCTTAAATATCAACACCCCCCCCCCAAAAAAAAAACAACAAAGAAAACCAACCAACCAACCAAAAAACAACCAAACCCCAAAACAAACAAACAAACAAACAAAAGCAACAACAAAAAAGCAAATTACTAAATGCAAAAGGTGCCACTGAAGTGGGTTAAGGGAGAATCAAAATACAATGGAAACAGTTTAAAAACTATCATGTCTTGCTGTTCATAAGCACTCACTTCCCTGAAGGTTTATTTGTCTACTGTTTTGTTTCTCTCTTATAACTAAAATACAAAGATGTACTATTGACATAATTAAAATATATAATGCTGATATCATGGCACTCAAACTTAAATAAATAGCCGAGAAATTCTATTATTGCTTGCACTGTTGTTGGATGTTATGTGAAGATTAAAAGAGTTTATGTGGCAAAGCTAGATTGCCATTAACAAAATACCATGTAAAGCTTTAGTTCCTGGCACCTGCAAAGTGGCCTGCCTGTTTCTTGCTTTTAAAGATTGAGCTGTTTATTTTTATAGTGTTGACTATGCTTCTTTTTGTCTTGCAAGCCCTGTGAGCTAAAGGAAAGTAAATGAAAAGTTCTCTTTTTTTTTAAACTGTCATCATGGCTTAGGTTTTTGTTTTGTTTTAACCTACACCTTCAAAGGAAGGAAATACCAGAAGCCTTGCAATATAATATGCATAGCTGACCTTTGGAGTTCCGGAATGCATTAGGATGTAGGAAAGTACTTCAAGGCACAAAAGTGGAAAGTTAGAACAAGGTTTAGTAATTCCAGCACTTTAAGTCACTGGAAATAATAAATACTGTAGAGATAATTGTGTAGGGCTGCAAGAAAAGACAGAAAAAAGTACAAATATGTCCTGAACCATTAAAGTATTAGAGCAATGTTTTCAGCATCACTTTAACTTTTTCTATTTGTTTTGAACTGTGAAGGTGAGTATTACAGAAGTAAATGCCAACTGTGACAGAATACTTAAAACAGCAAGACAATACCAAATGGTATTGTCCAAAGCTGTTAAATGGGAATCAAACACAGCTACAGCATTCACTAAGTCTAATTTACCGTTGTGAATGTCCATTTTTTTTCTGAACAGTAGGAATAAACCCCGATTTTTCTTTTTTTTTTTTCTAACTGAGGTTTGTGGCAATGCTGCTGTTGATGGTAGTTTCATTACTATGTTAAAATAGTAATGCCTCATGATCCAGCAAGTGAGGCCTGTTGTGCTGCCAACACAGAAATGTGGAATAAGAGACAGTTGCTGCCCCTAGAGAACTTGCTGTCTAAACGGAGTACAAAATAGATGGTGAACTAATGAAACTTCATATAAATAGCAAATCCTTCCTTAGTGAGGAATGTGGGGCTCCAGAATCCCAGAAAGTAGAGGAAGAGAGATAGCAAGAGCATCCAAACCTTCACTGCAAAACTCTGAAGTAAAGAGTCAGCAGAGGGTTAGAAGCTAACATCATCTGGTTGGGTCAGTTCAGGAAGGTGGCTGCATCCCTCCCTCACATGGCAAACCAAATGGGAATGCTGATGGTGGGATCTGAGACTTGTTTGGCCAAGACCAAGTTTCATGGAGCACATCCACTGAGTCAGTAACAAATTTTCATTGTAATTGTGTACATGCTGAGATGGCTGCAGGAGCTGCTTTTCTCTGAGAAGAAACACTCAGTGTGTTTCCACAACCAGCTGATTGTAGTGAAAAGGAGAGCATTGAGCTCCCAGCAACAAGAGCATACCTGGAGCTACCTGGACTTTGGCCCCTCAGCTGAAGGAGAGCCGTCTTTCATGTCACAGTTTTCTCCAGCATTTCTTTTGTTTTCTAAGCTGTTCCTTTTCAGTAGATGTTGACAATCAGAAGTATTCCCACAATGTGTCTGAGCACTGTGTACTGCCTTGAATGATTAGAAAAGACCTTTCACTTTTGGGTGGGATCGACTGGGATTTTGTGGGTTTTCTGCCTGCCTTGCAGCTGGAGCACAGGGAGTCAAGACTCAGGCACTTCCTCAGAGTGTAATCAAACAACACCTCTTGTGACTTGTGATTGTTAAGCAGAGGAGAGAAGTGATAAACATGCTTCCCATTGTAAATGAGATTTGAGATTTTCTCTGTTTGATCCTTAGCCAGAAGGGGCCAGATGTCTCTCTAACAGAAGCAGTCAAACCAAGATGTTCAGTTCAGTTTGGTTTCCCCCCAATTTTGCAGACTGCAAGGCCACCCAACAGGAGGTTTGCACCCTATACCTGAACTATGTTAGATGCTTGATCACTTAAATTGCAAGAAGATAGATATTTCTGTTCGATACCTTTTCTTAAATGAGGTTCAAGCCTCCTGCTTAAAACCATTTCCAGCATCTGTTTTCCATTCATTTATGTGCCCTAAGCAAGTGTTTTATTTCAGAATTATGTTAGCTGGTTTGTGGTGGCTTTTGATGCAACAAGTTAGGTATTTGTTAGGCATAAAGTGGTTTTATTTCTGTGATTTTTATAATTTTAAATTTCAGTAACCTATTGTACGCAGAGAACAGTTGTTAACCATACGCTTAGTAAGTCTTTACTCTTTGGACTTGTGCTGTATAGTTTCATTCTTACCTAAAAGCAAACTTGCTTAGGCTGAAAATACACAGGTACTAGTTACAAAAAGTTATTATATGGTATTAAGATATCAGTCACTGCTAAGCTGGTATCTTTTAACATCATTTTGTCCTGCTTGTAAGTCATACTTTTCTGTACATCTTACCTATGGCTCACAGCCCCTAAGGTTTTTCAGGCACTCCTACATGCTGATGTGAACAGCACTCAATGAAATAACAACTTCCATACTTCATGATGCTCACAGGTGCACTAATACTCCACTGAAGTGAGAGCTTGTCGTGTGTTAGTAACACACAGGCTAGTGAGCCATGAAACAGCCCCTGTGTACCCCTGAAAGATTCTGTAGTGCTAGGGGTGGCACACTTTGATAAGGAAAATTAAAATTTGAGCATTTGGGCTACCTTTTCTTCACAGTGGCTCTGTGCAGCTTAGCACTTAAACTGTCTGAAAAGTCACTCCAAACCTTCTTGTTATTGTTATTACTGCTCAGGTGCTCTTTGACATGCAGTTCCCTTTCCTTGCTTTCCTGCAACCAACATAGTGTCTCCAGAGTGCCTTTTCCACAGCGAAGTTGCTGATTCTTGGGGTTTGAAGGCACATGGTGAGGCTGGCTGCCGTGTTAGATGTAGACCTTAGTGAGCCATCCTTTCACTGGCAGAGGTGGAAGTGTGGGCTTCTGTGCCATAGCAGGGCCATGCAAAGACCCACCTGTGCAAATCTGAGGATGCTGTGTAAGTACTTGTATTCCTGAAAAAAAAACTCGCTCTAAATGCTCAGTCCCGAGCTTCAGCTCTTGCACCCTGTCTTGATATGGCCACTTGTATATCTTCAAGTTTATCTTCACAGGTCTGCACTGATTTCTGTGTCCAGATGGATGGGTAGCAGTTGCCTGCATATGTTCCCTATTCAAAGCATGAGCTGTGGCAGGTGGTTAACCACTTACATAAAATCTTTTTGTTTCTCTGGGCTGAATGTCAATAACTGCATGGTTGGTGCTGAAATTTCTTCTTACTTCAAATTAGCAGTTTCCTGCAGCACGTAATGCAATGTTAAATGTTTTTCTGAGCCCTTTTGAAGGTATGATGAAGCATGGAATGCTGGCTTTTAACAGCTGGAGCACCTCTTTCAATTTCTTTTGGGTTTTGGTCACTTTTAGACAAAAATGAAAGTGTGGCTCAAAGTGCCAAACACTATCAAAATTACTTTTCTGGGGAGCGGAAGGGAACAGTGACAGATAATATAATAAAAATGTGCTGATTTTGGTGAAGTAAATCAAGTGTTTTTAGACTGGATCTCAGAGGTAAAGCTCACTTAAAAGAGCTTTTTCAGACACTTAAAATCCATTCCAATTCTCCAGTGAAAAATATTTATGATCTTCAGTTTGGCACGGGTGGAAGGAATAGTATTTACTTCTTGTGCAATGCAATCCTCTTTGCTTCTTATTTTCCACACAGGGGATGTCTGCTGACTCTTAATTCTGAGGTGAAAATGATATCTTCATGATTAAGCCAGGAAACATGCTCTAGAAAAACGAGTTCAATCTTTTTTTCCATTATGCTGTTTTTATGCTCAGTATATATTGAAAAAATGCAGGGAAATCAGACTAGCATTGGACCTCGTACTACTGTCAGTGCTGACCATGACAGGTGAACCAGAAGCCTATAAGACAGTGTCTTAACATTCAGTACCTCTAGCTGGATTGGGGTAGTTGAATTTCTTTCATCAGTTTAATAGCTCTGTGGTTTTTTTTTAAAGTAAAAGTAAAAATCAGTGTTTGTTTGTTTTTTAAACCAGCTAAAAAGAATGTAATCTTTTTTGTGGATTAAACATTTTGTGCAATTTTAAGGATTCTAAATAATTGCATGCCACAAGACAGAATAGTGTGAGTGCTAAATCAACTGCACAACAAATATAGTTGTGAAATTGCAGGGATTGTATGTTTGGCCTCTTCAGTCTGGCCTCTGGAGCTAAGAGATTGTCCCAATCCTGTATGTGGTGAGCAGTTTCTGACAGAGCTATGACTTGATGGTGAATTTTCTTGGATTGTAATGTTAAGTGCAATTTTGCATTCATGTTAGCTCAGTTTAGATAAATGTGATATTGCAAAGGATGCCTTGCACAGTGAGGTGGGAGATTGGTGTCATTGAGATGCAGTACGGTTTCTGTTGTTTCAAAGCATATTATTTAAAATGCTTGGCAAATATTCGTATTTAGTAACAAAATGTTCTCATTTACTAAGTGCAGAAGACTTTTGCATTTACAGATAGACTCTGAGTCTTGCTTTGTCAATTTATGATGTTGCTTCCTGCCTTTACTGAAGGTTATTGTTTAGTAAAGTTAGCAGACAGCAACATAGCCCATGCTGTAGTGCATCCATAACAAAGTCCAGCATCTTAATTAACTGAAAACTCTGCTTTCCAGCAATTAGAGCAGAGGGACGAGAGTGGCTCAGGAGTGATTTTTGAAACCAGTATATAGTATATAGTTTCTGGGACTTAGTTGTGTGTCCAGCCAAAGCTGCTAAATTCAGGAAAGCTCATGAGCATAGTAGGGCTGACTTAAAAGTTTAGGTGCATCCTAGGGTGCTTAGCTGGAAATTATTTCATTAAACCCCGTTACATTTCCTTTCAAAATGAGGGGAGGGGAGCTGGTGGTGTGTGTGCAACCTGATTATTCATATAATTACTAATGGAGAGTATCTTCTTCCTGAAGATAATTTACTGGCTAAATATAATGGGTTTCTTTGAGTTTCTATTATCTCTTTTACAGTCTTTGAACTGGAGAACATTAAAATGTTAAGTGCTGCCACATTCTGCTGCTGGTTTTTCTTCACTCTGAGTTTAGGTTTTCCCCTCTTGCTGTGGATTATGATCAAGCACTGCTGACAGCTGCTGTGGTGTAACACGGGAGCAAGGAGATTGCAAGCCAAGGTGTTTTCATTTCTTTTGTCCATTCTTGCCCAGTAATGCCAAAGGAGTAGCAAAAATCTGATTAGTTTGGGTGAAAGTGTGGAGGGGAGGGATGTGTGAGGCTAGGCAGGGCTGAAGGAAGATGTATTTTATCCAAAGTTGAGCCAGACACTGTGGTGTTGCTCTGAATTTGTAACAGTGTTTTATTTGTCAAGCTCTGTACTCGTGATCACCGAAACTATACAAGCATTGATAGCAGAAATAAAGCGTTTTGTGTAGCTTTAAGGAGATTATTTTTGTCACAAAATACTGCTTACTACAAAAAGTATTAGTTCTTTTCACTGCATCAGTATAATTAGTTCAGTCTGTTAACCAGTGTGTTTCATCTGATACTTCCTTCAGCATTTGCTGACAATACAATTATAAAAACCTACAAACCAACTGAAAACAATGCAAATACATTTGTCTGTTTGCTATTTCTCCTACAATGGCAGTTTGCCAGAGATTACATGCCTCACTAAATGTCACTAAATATTATGTACTTAGGACTTAATTATGCCTTTAAGGCATTGGCCCTTTTAGGGAAGAGAGTGGATAAAATTGCTTCCTTGAGAGCTCTGAGCTGCGCTCTGCCTCAGAAAACATGACTGCTGGCAGTGTGGTGGGAAATCAAAAGGCAAGTCAATCATCTAATCAAGATGATGGAGCATATGTTCTTGCACGCACCTTATCAGCTCTGCTGATGGTGAGCTATCTCACTGCTATGGGCATTAAATAAAGCTCTATTAAAGCTATGGCTGCATCTGTAGCCACAAATGAATGCTCTTTCTGTCGTGTTATCTAAGGCTAAAAATGAGGAGGTAACTTTCAGGCTACAAAGCCTAAGATCCAAAATATTTATGAATTTTCCTACACTAAAACTTAGTATAAATGGTTAATTAAAAAAAAAAAAAGAAGAAAAAAAAGATTGACCTTGCAGTTTCTTTGTCCAACATTTCCAACATTAACACTGTGTGTCAGGAGGTTCAAAGGGATGAGAGTCTAGACTGGGATCTTGTCCATCTCTAAAGAGGCTGTCAGACCCAGGACACACAGTTGCTGGCAGCTTCTAATTCTTAACTTCTTAAAGAGTATATTTCATAGCATATTTATAAAATTCAGAATATATTCAGAGGCAACCCATGGGAACACAGCTAAATCAGGATTATATTGCGCTGTAGATGTGTGTAGGATGTAGTGGTTGAATAATTTAATGCTGTCTTTTCTGTCAACATTTTAGTCTATCTATTCTCCTTAGCATTTAATTCACTCTCAAAGGTTCCATTAAAAGTCCTTTCTAAAGTCAAACTATTACAAAATACTGCAGATGTGAGTCAGGAAGTTCTGTCAGGAGTGGCGGATTTCCCAAGAGCTGTATCTCATGTCAGGTAACTTTCCGTACAGAATGTTAGACAGTTGTTTATTAACAAAAAGAGTATCTTGGCTTCAAATCTGCATAATCCATGTTACAAGAGCAACTGTCTAAAATGAGTAACTTCAGTGTCAAAACTTATTCCAGTGCTTCCTCATGGTTCATAGTCACTGTGCTGGGTAGCAGGCTGAAAATTCAGGAGTCAGCTCCAGCTGCCACCTTTTCTCTGCCATTAGTGTCTTCCACCTGTAATGTGAGCTTTCTCCATCTCATCTTTGCTGCATGCCTTCACTCAAGCTCTACTTCTGGGCTGGAGTTTCGAAGAGATGAAGGTGGCATCTGTCCTCAATGGCACTTGCTTCCTGGCCACCAGTCAATGAGTCATCTGACTCATTGATTTGTGGATGCCTCTTTTCTGAGGGTTTTGGGAGTTACTTAACTCTGTACATGTATAAAATATCTGTATTTGGGGGTTACTTAACTCTGTACATGTAAAAAATATCTGTATTTGGGGGTTACTTAACTCTGTACATGTGTAAAATATCTTAATATCTGTACATGTATAAAACCAGAGATGATTGCAGCAAATCATTTCATCTCCTCTGCTATGTGTGTACTCAAACACATCTGGGCTAAAATGTTATAGCTTAGAAGAAGGTAAGCAACATATGCTCTAGTCTTAAGCACTGTCTTGCAAACCAAAAATAGCAGACCCTGAGTTCTAATAAGTGAAACATCAAGAGCTGCTGTTCACATGGACTGTTTGATTTTACCCTTAACTTCAATGGAGAAAATGTCCTAGAACTGTTATATCTTCCTTGCTGCAATATAAATAAAACACAAATCTTTTCTAACTTCCTGTCATCAGTGATATTTATATAAAGCACTGGGTTTACAGTGGTACATAATTTATTACTGAAATGAAATTTAATTGCACTTATATATTACTTACTGTATGGTTTTTCCCATTCTGCTATAAATGCATCTTAGCATGCTCCCTGCTTGCAGCTGACTTAATAAATGATTTCATAATTTGAATTACTGTGGGGTACTGGAAACAGGTTTTCTGTTAGTACAGAGCCATTTTATGAACTTGTTATGGTGTGGGTATTCATTGCTTCCTCTCTTCTTGCAGAATAAGTCTTTGGACAGTAGTATCTAGCATTTAAATGTGTTGGAGGAGCTCATGTTGAAATGAGAACATTGAGAGTAGATATCAAGTTACGTTTTTTGTTCAAGATTTCTTTTGTGTCACCCATTTAGTAATGCTTCACTACACACCTTCAAATGCATGCCTTAAACTCACAGCCTGTTTGAGTTGCAATTTCATTGCTATCAGTGCTTTTAAAGAAGATTTTTCTATCTCTATCCTTAAGTATATCAATATGAAATGCTGTGACAGGCTTAATACAAAAAAAGGTATTTCTGGTATAATGGTCCTCATGAAAAATACTGAAATTGTGCCAGTTCTCACAGGAAGTATTCTCCCCTGTACTCATGTGAAATACAAGATAACACTTAGGCTAAAAGATTTTCAATTTTCTACATAGTAGATTTCCTATGTGGTATTTTCACAGAATGTATTAAATGCTACATGTCATCTTACATTACTAACCCCCTTCTTCAAAAGCTATTAAAGCTCAATGTGAAATACACAAAGGTAACAAATTTCAGAGTTCAAGAGGGTTACAAAACACTGACTTGTTATCCTAGTTCTTGGTGTGATCATTCCTTGCTTTCTGTTATTTTCTTCTCCTCTCCTTGTTTCTGCCTTATTCAATACTTGCTGTGAAAGCTGGTTTTTTTCTTCTCCATCTTTCAGTGTGTGGTCACATGCATTATTAACTACTCACTATTCCAACCCTACAATAAAGAAAAGCTCATGTATGCCTAGACTTCTGCATGGCACTGTCATCAACTGTGGTGCTATCACAAGTATCAATGAATTCATCCTTAAATTTTATCTATTATGGGAGACAGTGTGTGTATGAGAGAGAGAAAAATGTGCATGACTTTCATACGTGAGGCTATGAGGTGTGAGGCTAATACTATAAATTTATCTGACATCGAGGGGTCAGTTTGAAAGTGATCTTATTAAGTGCTTCATATGTTAGGAAAAGCTTTTTTAATCACAAGGTGAGTGCATGAGTGCTTGTCACTTCTGCAGATCACTTTGTAGGTATTGGAGTTATTCAGTGCCTGTAGGTTTAGCTGGTGCACGGAAAATCTGAAAAGCTGTTAAAGATTAGACTGTCAGAGAAAGCTAGGGGTGGTTTGGTGCTCAGGAGTCTGCTCCTGGTGGATTAATGCAGGGCCTGGGTAACAAGCTGGGAGCAAATAAATCCTATTGCAGAGGCAGAGCTGTCAGCACGGTGCTGTGCCTCACCATATGCACCAACCCATAAATGCTTTGGAGCTGTAGCTTGCTTCTAACTGGCATGGAGTGAAGGCAGAGGAAATTGTGTCATTAAGAATGTGGTAATAATTGCCCAAGAAATGTTACCCTGCCTGCTGTTGACCTTTTATAAATGTTGCTAGGCTTGTACGCTTTTGGATAGAGCTTCTGAAATCATAAACTTATAAGAAATTCTATGTGAAGGAATCATTTCTAGGAAGAAGTCAGTATCAAGATTTGTAGTACAGACCTGTACAATCTGAGCTAACCAGGTAACCAGGTCATGAGAACTGGATACTGAAAAAGGATGAAACATGCTTTTTGTTTGTGAGAAGCAAGTAATGAAAGTTGGGGCTGCTGGTTTAATTTACAGTAGTAAGTAGTACAGTAGCAATAGTAGTAGTAGCAGTACAGTCTTCGGTAGGATTTCTGCTTCTGCCACTGAAACTTCCTCATTTACTTACATATGCTCCTGCTCTTTCAGCTTGCAGTACCTATCTGTGCCCTTTTTAAAATGGCTTTCTCCCATGTCCTTTGCCAAGACATCTGTATTTTTCCATGGCGCTTTTCATTCTCTCCAGACATATTTATCCACCAAGTGGTTCTGGATATCATTCCTCACTCACTATTTCTTTGTTTTCTGTGCTTAACTGACGTCCTTTTCTGCCCTTCCTTTTTTCCAGCTCTGCTCTGTGTCAAGAAAGGAGGGAAAGTATGGTGCGTCTTCTCTCTCGATTACTTCTTACTATTGTTGCAGTGAAGTTGTTTTGGCACATGCTTTGGGAAAGAAAATAATTGGGCTCAGCAGCCAGCAGAAGGCAACTGCATTCAGGATGGGTCAAGAAAGTGAAAACATCTGAATGGAATGATTTGAGCAGCTTTAGCTGTAGACCTCATCCTTTCACCTGAAGCTATGTTTGTAGCTTGAAATATGTCTGTAGTTAATGATTCTGTTTCTCCTATGCTTTTGGCCATTTCAAGAAGAATTAGGACTGTATTGCTTTAGGGATGTGAAGACACAAAATCATGATTTCATACCAAGGCTTTTCTACCAGCAAACAAAAAAAGAAAACAGCCCCCCCACCCAAAAAAAAAAAACAAACAACAAACCAACCAAAAAACAACCAAAAAAACAACCAATCAACCAACCCAAGCCAAAACCAAAAAACAAGTGCTATGATAATGTGACATGACTTGTGCTATAGATGCTCTGTATGAAATACAGGGTTAAATCTAGTGCATTTCAATGCTAATGAAAATTGTGCACTAGAAGTAGTAACAGGTAGTGGGTGTCCTCACTGGGTGAGTCAGTGCCCTCTGTATTCCTACCCATTTTCCCTGGATCTCACATCAAAAGACTCTTCTCTGATCCCATAATCTGTACCACCAGTATTACGTGAATTGCCTTTTGCTTTACTGAAGTGGTTTACATTTTAATTTCTGCCTGCTGGTGGTCATCAATTTTCTCTATCTTCTAAGATTTCTTTTATGAGGCTCTCTCCTTCTAATTCAAACCAAAGTGGTTAAGATGGCCAGTTCAGTTTAGATTTGTCACTAATATAAATTTATATTCCTGTGGCATTAATCTCATTCATGACATATAACTTACAGAAATGTCATAATGGTCTGCTAACGTATATGTGACATAAGAGTTTTTACTGAAGTTGTCAACTGCACAATAAATTTTACCTTCTCAAACTGACAAAAAGTAGCTATTCAGAGCCACCATGGGATGCAGCATTATGGACCACACTGTCTCAATTTGTGCTAGCTGTAAAACTTAGCTTTCAATAGGAATACACAAAGATAAACTTGGCACATTGTGTCAGCTGGTGGAAAACAGGAGCTATTATCTTTCCTTTGAAGCAATGGTGACAAGACCTGACAGCAAAGAGCAGCTCCAACAATATGATTAGTAATGTGTAAGGCCAGAAGGATCCATTGTTATCACAAACAAAACATAAAACTTCAGCAGGTAAATTGTAATTTGAACTTAAACTATATCTGAATTTAATAACTGGAGGAGATGGAGGATCTACCAAAATTAACATAGCTGCCTAACAGTACTCACCATAAAAAAAAGAGGAAACTGTAAATCATGCCCGTGAGTTAGAACCGTGACTAACTCATTGGTGATTAAATGTACTACTATTCCTTGTTCAGCTTTGCAAAATTAAACTTTCTTCCATCACACATGAAGTTTTTGACCAGAAAATTTAGATCCTCTTTTGACTGAAGTGACTGTGCTCTGTTGTCAGAGATTACCAGCAGTTCTGTTTTCTTGCAGGCTGACAGATGCAGTCTAATGTTCTAAGTGGAGACTGCCAAAGTTTTTGCTGAGCAGAAAAATTGCCTTTTCTCACAGGAAAGTGACCAAGATTCAGAGGTGATTTTCCTAAACACTTATTCTATACCTGGTCGTTATTAAAAAAATCTGAATTGACCTAAATTAATGTTTTTAATAGTCATAAACAAGTATTGTGCCAGCATACCCAGGACACCTGTAACTGCAAATAAGGCGAAGAATCTGCTAGGGTTTTGTAATGTAATAGCTTTCAAAGTAGGGACAAATCTGTAGAAGGCATTGGAGGGGAAGCATCAGAGCCGAGAGGAGATTTTGCAATTATGGGGATTCTTGGAAAGAAGAATAGAATTAATGGGGGAGTGGATGCCTGATTCTTCCAATTTTTTTTTAAAACCTGTTACAGAAAGCATTTTTTTCCTTGGCCTTCTTGAAACAGAGCTTTTTGCTGTAAAGTATCAATCTGGCTTTCAACTTTAAATGTCTTCTGCCATACAACAAGTATGAAGATTCTGAAGGAAGTGATATGATTTTAGTGAAAGTGTTTTGACCTGAAATGTGTTGTGCTGGAAGCTTGTGGGATAGGAAATGGTAACCCCATGTGGTAATGGTTCTTGGAGCTCTGCTTGAGTGAAACAAAAATAGCTTTGGCGGCTACCATTTTCCTCCAGCAAGACTGCACTTTGATCAGGATGAAAGGGATCATGCAACCAGGGAGCAGGATGATGTGATATCAGTTTTGCCTAAAGAATACAGGTTTGTAATCCTGGGCAGAGAGACAGCCCTTCTGTTTACTAGAAGGCATTTATGAAGGTTTGGAGCAGGAGGAGACTTTCCCCGTGGCAAAACCAGTTCAGAACTCATTATAGCAGGCTGTCCCAGATACTTCTAGATCAAGACTAAAATAAATGCCAGTGTTTCTGTCAACTCAGTTACAGTATGGGCAAACGGGCCTCTTCCATGTGGATTCCCTCCCTTTGTCTTGTACTGTGGAGAATAAGCCATTGTTCTGTCCCTTTCTCATTGTCTTGTGGTCATCTGTGTCCTCCCCCCAGCAGTGCTCTCCTGCACAACATTTCTACGATCTGGACACTCCTCCATGTCCATGTCAGCTATCAAGGGATACTGTCACATTTGCCTCCAAATGCTCTCCCAGCCCTCTTGCATTGGCAGCAACTTTCATCTGGTATGGGTTGAGTTTGGATCAGTTTGCTGATTCAGCAAGAATGTGTTGGCAAGGTAGGGGTGAGGGAGGGATAACACACTTTTCTTCTAGTAGTATGGCCTTAGGTTGGTTTAAAATTACCCTAAAAGCATCTTTGTAGAAAGGTGAATTTATGATTTGGAGAAAAATTAGAGGCAGAAAAGTACCTGGAAGAAAGAAATCCTGTGCAGGAGAGAACTCTGACTTTTACTGGGTCTTAATACCTCTAGAAAGAGATGGGGGGGGAAGGTATCAAAGTAGTTGGGAAAGGAGGAAATAACACATTCTTTCTTCTCCCCAGAAACAAGTGGGAGGAAAAGGGAATGGTGATATTGATTGAGCAACTAAAATTAGTCAAGAAGTCTGAAACAGTTGTCAACTTCAATTTTGCACTGCTTCAATCTAAGTGGGAAATGATTTTACTGCCACTTTGATTGCCTTTCCTCTCTGCTTCCTCTTTCCTCATTTCATCCATCTGTTGTGCCCTTTCATTCCTGAAGACCTCTTTTTCTGTTTCTTGTAAGTGTCGTGATCTTTTAGTGTATGATTATGAAATGCTGAAGATAACAAGGACCTTGATCTCTGCCTGGGGCCTCTACCTGTCTATAGCGACATTTCCTGTGAGTCAGAGTCTGTCCAGACGAGGATATGTCTGCAACCAGAGACTTGATAATGAAAGATACAAAAATAAACCATGCTCACTAGAGACCTGCCTTAAGCTGAGACAAGGCCACTTCCAAATGAAAGCATTCATTTAGGCATGTGGCTACTGTGAACTTTTCTGAGTGTTAGTTAAATTAATAACAGATGTGCCTATTTTGAAGGAATAGAACTTGGTATAGAGGAGAAAGGGAATCTAATAGAGAACATCCTCAGGAAATTCAGTCTTCTCCAACTTATTTTCACATAGAAATACATAAATATATAATTTTATATTTTCATTTTTATATTTATGAAAATATTTATATATTTTCATATAAAAATACATACATTAAGCCTTTATTAGAAACTTTAAAGTATTTTTATCAGCAATAATGACATTTTAGGGTATATTACAAATTGATAACTAACAGATATATATAATGTCAGAGGATTTGTAAATAATATTACATTCTGAATAAAGTGATATAAAAATGTGTTGGGGAAAATGTCAGCGAACAGCTGAGACAAGGTTCTCAACTCTGAACTTTGTTTTAAGTCAAGATCCAGTTCACACCTTTTATAATAATAAGGTTACATAGAAATCAACATAAGTACATGTATTTATTTCAGCCCTGTTTGTTTTGAATCCTATTTTTTTCATAATCATAACTTTCAGTCTTTGTTTTCCTCCACCTTGATATTTGTAACAGATGCTTTCAAACGATGACCAGATTTCCCTAGTAAATCTCTATTTGTCATATCTGGGTAGCTTCTTAAATAAATCGTTAGATGTCCTATCTTAATCGACATTTGAACTATGCTGTCAGCTGAGCTGGTTTCTTTAACCTCGCCTGCCTTCACATAGAAAATCAGCTTTGACAAAGCCAAAGCCCTTTATACTTTGCATATTTCTGGTTTTCAGCAAGCTAACTTTCTGTTTAAATAGTGTCTCATAATAAATCAAGACAGGTTGACTGTTGGCAGCAGTGCTGGCAATTGTAACTCACCTGCAACTGCGGGCTAGACCCTGGAAAATTCACTTATGCAGATCTGGAGCTGTGAATCCCCTTTGGGCCAGGAGACAGCCTTGTGCTTGGCCAGCTGGAAGTGGGCTGCTCCTTCTCTAAGCAGAGTCAGAGTATTCACCCAGTGTTCCTGCAGGTTTTGGATTTGGGGAAAAAGCAGTATGTTTATTTTGAGTTTCCTCTAATAGACAACAACAATTAAATTAATGTTATTCCTATTTGTTTCCTTTTCTTTTACTAGGTTTCTAAAAACACTTGAGAGGTTTCTGAGAATTAATTTTTTCAGAAATCTGACAATTTCTCTTAGCCAGGGGGATTTTGGGGTGAGAAATTAACCCCATGTTCTGTGCTGCTAAGCTGAGCATCTCAGAATAATCATTTGGCTTTCAGATGCCATAGATTATCTTTCTTTGGTATGTGCTCAAGACATTTGTTGGAGGTCTGGGTAGATTTGGCCCCCAGTATGTTTGGTTTGTTTTTTAACTCTTGTGCATTTGTTTCCTCATTAATGTTAGGAGCCTGGGAGATTCCTGCGTGGTTTCTGAGAGTTCTAATTATCTTGGAAAAGAGACTCATATATTCAGATAAGTTTGCATGTTGGTTGTAGGAGTTTATACCCAGCAGACTCGGAGGCTGCCAGGCTGTTTATCTTGCTTACAGTCTGAACTGTCACTGTTCTGGAGGGCTTTGCCCCATGCCGAATGCCCTGCTGTGTGTAAAATAACCCTTTTTCCCTTTATTGAGTACATTAAAGTAGATAATGTATGTATTGTAAGTAATCATGATTAAACCTTTAAGTATATTTAATCTACTTAAGTCATTCAAGAACTGTAAAATACGTTTTGATAATCATGGTTTTAGTCGTAATTTTACAGAGAGAAATCTTACTAAATTATGCTTGACTATACATTCAGCTGCATCTTCTGTGTTTTGAATTTCTGATTGAGTTAGTGTGCTGAATGGCAGTATTAGAGAAACAGCCTTGTTTGTAGTTGAGAGAACTCAGGATGTTCTCCTTATTGGTGTTACCTTGGCAGATGTATGCTGTAAAGCAGCAAACCATGAAGAACAATACAAACATTAGTTGGATATACAAAAAGGCAATTAAAAGTATAGAAACATAATGACGAATTTTGTACAAGTAAAAGTGAAGTGATGAGTCTGCTGAGTGAGACGCATTTGTTTCCTTCAGCCTCCTTTTGTGTTCTCTACTACACTAACATTTGCAGTATGTTCTATAACCTCCTCGTGTAACAGTGTTTCAATCCAACTTGTCTTTTTCTTGAAAAGAGAAAGAAATATGATCAGTAGACAGCATGACAAGCTAAACAACTGCCTTCTAAAGTGATTTTAATACACAAGGAATCAATTGCAGTGGTATTTTAATGGAACTAAAAATTTATTGGTACCTTGTCTAAAGTATTAAGGCACAGTGCTTGCAAAGCGGTGTCCTTTGTTTTAGAAGCAGGAGCTTATATTTCTGAGATGGTTTTGTTGTAAAACCAATTACAAATAAAATCTGTGTTCCTAAAAAATAACGTTTGCTAAGTCATATATTCATTTTCTTAGCCTTTCAAGAAAATTGAGACTAACAATGTTGATAAGATTGCTCATGATGCAAGTTACATACTTGGTAAAAATACAAGTGACAGGTTCCGGTTGTACAAAGGTAATGAAATTTTGAAGGAAAACCACATGATCTGATTTATGGACACTTTATCTTTAATTGACTGTCCCAAATGCAACCATTACAAAGGTTTTAAGTCAAACCTCTACCTCTGAATGCAGAGGATTAAGAAATTGCCTCTTAATAACAAAAACGTGTTACCTAAAGATTCTTTTTTTTTCCTAACAGAGCCTTAAATATTTACAGGAAAAAACACTAGAGGTAATCCTAAAGCTATCAGTTAATGGTTATTCACAGTGTTAACATAAAAATATTGTTAGGAGAACACAGGTACTGTACAAGGAATCTGTTTTAGAAAGTGTGTATCTCTTCACTCGGAAACAGGAGCGCCTGGATTTTCTGTTGTTTACACATGAAGCTGTTGCAGTAAATTGTAATTCTGTTGTGACTACCCGATGTCTGGACCAGGAAAATAAGTATTAATGTTGTCGTACTGCACTGGAGAAAGTAGAGATTTAAAATTTCCATTCCTTTTTCCTTTTTTAGCATGAAGATAATATTATTTTCTGTTTGCCTTTTGAAAAGCTCACTGCAACTTCAGAAAAACCTCAAGACATCAGAAATATCTTTTTTGTGATCCCTTTTGTTTATTTATAAAAGATTATTTAATGGAATTCATTCTTCCCAACTTGCATGCTTATTTGAAAGTCGAAATCCAGTTGCCAAGCAAAATAAGCACAGCAGGGTAAGCTGCTGTGGAAAAACAAGGCATCACTATGTAATTTCATTGAACTGACAAAGTTGAAATCATAATATTAACGTAATAATAGCTTCATAGACAATCATAACATTATTTAAATATTGTAATAGGTTTTGAATCACATTAAACCTTATAAGATATATTCCTTTGGTTTTGGCACAGTGATTCATGTATTCTTCACTTATAGACGTTAGTGATTTATAAATCAAACAGCTTGTAAAGGAGGTAAGGAAATCATCTTTGTCCTAAATATTCTGTAATATACTCAGATGCCTGGTGTAATGGCATGAGTGTTTTGCTTGGGAGGTGGTGTTCTGCAGGAGTCCTTGACTGCTCCTCCTGGCCTCCAGGAGTCTAGGATTGGCCAGGGTCAGAAGCTGCGAGGTACAGGCCTTGCAGTACCTGCACAAATGCTTTTTCTCTTAGTGTTATACCTGTAGGAGCACATCAGGGTTTCCTACTCGTCTCAGAATGATTTCTTTCTAATAAAATCATCCAGCAGGATGTGAAACTGTCACACTGCAGCAAACCAGCATGAACATGCAGTAACAAAACTATTTTGGTAGTTTTACACACATTAGACGCTGTTTTCTTTCCTTCTGATCCAGTTTATAGCACCAAAAGCTGTTATGAACTGATCCATAAAATGTGGCAACAGAAATCCCTAAGAAAGGAGGTTCTTCCTGCAATGGAGAACTTTTTTTTTGCTTGTTGTTTGTTTTTTTTTTTTTTTTTTTAATCGGGTTTGGTTGTTTTTTTTTTTTGTTTTTGTTGTTGTTGGGAAGGTACAGGTTTGGTTTTTCCAATTTGGTGTATTAACAGGGCATTGAGCAAAAGTGAGCAGGAACTGAAGCATTCACTCTGTTTTCAGGAGTTTGAAAAGTAGGTTTTTGTTTTGTTGTCAGGAGCTTTTCAAATGATTAACTGGAGAAAACCTACATGCAGGGCTATAAAGTGGGGTTTGTACTCTTAAAAGATAGCCTAATTTATTTTTACAGCTATATCTATGCATAAAAAAAGCACTATCTCTCCCTTAAATCTGTGTTAAAGGATTTTAAGTCACACTAAATATTGGCACTGTGAATTATCACATGCAAGCTCTGCAAAGTCTTTGAGATGATGAGCAGAGTGTTTTGCATAATTAAGCCCCTTCCTGTGCTCCAAATGTGAGCACTAGTCAGTGAAACTTCAGTGGTTTTCCTCTGAAATATAACTGTGTATTTTACTCTTCTCTAATGAAAGTGCATAGCCGTGAATTACCTGACACAAATGGTGAGCCCAGATGTTACCATGCTACCGGTTTCTTTCAACTGGAGAGTCTTTAGCTACCCAAAGGGAGCTCTGGAACTGAGGTTGCTGTGTTGTCCTCCTACTACAGGCAGCTTGAGCAGCTGGTACCGACACAGTGGAAGTCCATTTTAGCAAGATAAGGGTGTTTGCAGAAAAATTATCATCTGAGGACTTTTCACATGGGTGGAAATACATTATCCCATTGACAAATTCATTCAGGATTTTAAGGCGCTAGGATTTAAGGGATGTATCTGTTCTCACAAAAGTACACAGCATTGCTTACTGTGCAATGGCCAGGATGGAAGAAAAGCACTTAATCTCTTATTTCCTTCCCAGTTTAGCTAGTTGAGTGTGTAAAGCACCACGTCTTTGATGTTTCTGTCCTGGCAGCAGAATTGACAAAGAATGCTGTCCCTTGTGAGTCAAGATGATCTCATGTCCTCACACAGTGCCTTTCCGGGATTAGCAGAGCCTGAAGCAGTTGCAACTCGTGTTGCTGTAACCCTGATAAAACTTAGCTCACTGGAGCTTTGACATGTGAGAAGGAAATGCTTGGGTTAAAAGAATAACCAGAAACTAATACTTCAGAGGTTGTGCAGGTGGTTCTGCTATTCAGAACACTAATGCCTTTCATATTATGCAAATCCTATTGTATTACATGAGTATAAACTGTATAAATATTGTAATTCCCTAAGTAATAGAAATAATGTGATTTAGTATGGAAGAGGTCGGTCTTAAAGTGATAAGGCACTCTACACAGAGCTGAGACCAGAATAAATGAACATATGGTAAGTCTTAAAGTACTCTTCATTGTCAGCCACTAAACTGCAAGTTACACTAGAACCTAATGTTTCTATGATTTTTTTGATTACTGTAATCTTAATCATGTGTTATCCCATGAGAAATCTTCAGCTGCCATGTGCTGTCAGCTCTCTGCAAAGTTGTGTCCATGACACAACGTGAAGTTTGCGAGTTGAAAAGTTTTCTCCAATGTTTCTTTGCATTACAGTGTAAGAAAGGGTGATGGAATCACGCCTGTAATCTCTGTAGCAGCAGACATGCAGTTTGCAGTTGAAAACACTCCTGTGTTTTCATGAGCTTACAACTTTGTCAGTGAGAAAAGTAATTCTATTTTTCCCATAACAAGATTCCTCTAAGCGATTCAAAATGCATTTATTTATTTGTTATTGCAGTTAGATTACTGGCACTGGAGGAAGAGGATGTTTTCTTATCAGAAAAATAGATGAGCTGTGAAACTAAAAAATGACTGAGCTCTTCAAATACAAGTACACATTTCTTCCGTAGCTGCTGTGCCTTAGCACTTGACAACGGTTGACAACCCAAAATATTCAGTTGACAAATCTTTCCATTCTCTCCCTGACCCATCCTTTCATGATTGCTCTGCAGAGTTCAAACCTTGCCAAGCTGCAGTACCAATAAATGTGGAGTTATATAGCTGAAGGGGAGAGCAGGCGACACTACGGGCACCAAATATGAAATGCAGATTGTCAGGGGAATGACCAGGTGACCAGGCATGTTTTATTCAAACTATAGAAAAGGGGCTGGGATTTTGTCTGATTTAAGATACTGAGTTGCTTTTTCCTAGGGTGAAGGGGGTGGGGGGTAGGGGGGCATGACACACAAACCTACCACTAACAACAAAAAAATCCATTAACAGAACTGTATTACCTGTGGGTTGCACAACAATGAAGTGTGCTCACTCATGTCTGGTGCCTATTTGCTTCTCCTCTCAGATGAATTAACACTACAGATGCAGGGACACTAGAAAGTAGTTAAATTCTACCACTGTAATTATACAACACCACCTTCAGTAGAGATAGAAGAACAGGTTCTTTGGACTAAATCCATCTCTTCTTTTCTGTGGAAGTAACGGCCACTTCACAGCAAATCATCTCCACTAATGCACAAAGGATGAAACAATTTATAAAGACTCCTCATGGAGCCTTTTTCATAAGGAGGGAAAAATTATTTTCCAACTAGAACAATTTAATATTTTGATATATCTGGGTATAAAAAGGTCATACTATGTAGGAAATACCTAATGTTTTTATTTTTAAAGTTATTGCAGTTTCCAAACACCTCTAATTTCTTGCTTTAAAATAATTACTTGTGTGAGGTAAAATCACCAACTGTGCTAAATTAAAAAGAGCTTCTGAATAATTACATTGCTTTAGAAGCCTGTATTGTTTTTAGATTGCTTTGCAATTTCTAAAGGGGTCTGAACACTTTCAGGGCAGTCACCATCAATAGTGTTGACCAATTCTTAGTATGATTTCACTCCCTTTATGAAACCTTTGTCCGTCATATCAAGCCACAACAGAGATGATTTTTTTTTACCAATGCTCAATAGCTAAAGGCATAAACTCCTCTTTTATTGTCCTAGCCAGAGGAGATGTGTGCCAAGTCAGGTCACTGTCCAAGTGAGGAGCAATGTGCCTCTGGAAATGACTGAAGTGGGCTTTTTGTTTTTTTAGTGGTTTGTTTTCCTTTCTCCTCGGCACCTTCATAGTTAGTTGCTCAACATAAGTAAAGTAAGTCAGGTTACATCCAAGGCAGGAAAAGAAATTTTACAAGCAATTGGCTGAAATCTCACATAGGAATTTATGTTCCTACGTGGAATATAAATTCATGCAACATAAATTGAAATTGTCCATTGCAAACAAAATAACTTTTGCTGTCTTAACAGTGAGTGTTACCTGCTCCTGTGCAGTATGGCAACTGATTTCCATAGAGGGCGAAGGGATAAGCAGGGTTTACTTACTGGCAGCTTAAATAATTAGCATTTGAGCTTTGTGAAGTTAAATGTATAAAGGAAGTATAGGTTAATGTACAGAAAAACGCATCAATGACTGTGAAATGCTTAGATACGCTCCTAATGGCAGATACATGTAATTCAGATTAGTGCTTTATTACAGTGCTACAGATCCTTATTTTATCTCAGGTGACTCATTTTTGACATCCTGAAGGGGTGGATTACCTTTACAAACCCATGTAAAGCAAAATTTTTGTTGAAACATGGATACAACCCCTTTACAGTACTTAAACTGTCAGATAAAACGATCAAAAGACTTTTCCATAAAGAAAAGTTATTTTAGTTCTAGACTTTAATTTTATTAGCTTTTTATACAATCACTACCAGAAAACCCATCATTACCTTCTACCTTATCATAAGTGAAACTAAACTTCAGAGTAGATGAGTGAGTGGGCTACTCAGGTGCGGCTGTTTTATATGGGACAGGAAACTGGGGATATATTACCTTGGCTGAAGCCTTTGCAGGATTAACCATTTCAGTGTGAAGAGTCTGCATGTGGAGGTGCTTGCATTTATGTGATGGGCAAGGGAGTTTGTGCATGTTAACTGTATTCAGTTTATAGTCCCTCTCCAGTCAACGAGGTCAGTGGGTAATTCAGAACAGGACTGTACTTCAGGGCTATTTTGTCCTCCCATGGAGGAAACTCTCCTACCATGGGCTAGGAAGAGTCAGGAGGGAAAATGTGCCAGTTCTGCTAGGTGATTTAATGATGGATCAGTGATGGATTTCTCCAGCTCTTGACTGTTTTCTAGAGGGTATCAGAAGACATCTGAGGGTGGTTGCGTATAACCCAACACTTACAGGAAACTTACAAGCTGTAGTAATAGACAAGAAGGAAAATATGATTGCAGTAAATGTGAAGAACAGTGGCAAATGGCCAGTCCTGTGATATAATTAAGCTGCAGATTGTGTTCCTTGCAAGCGTGCTATTTAGTAGACAGATTTGTCTGTCTACATCCTAAAGTCTGCTGAGTGCTTAGGGAGTTTGTAGCTTCGTGTCAGATTGTTGGGCACTCTTTACTCTGAGGAAGGAAAAAAATGTTTTAGAAAACTAAAAAATAAGATTCCCCCCCCCACCCCTCTTCCCCTGGTCATTTTAAACATACCCTTAGAGATACTGACCACAGGCTTGGTATATCTTAGCAATTGACTGGTCTGTGTGCATTACAGAATCTGTCCAAATAAGTGCTTGAGACTTTAAAAAAAGGCTGTAGTGGTTTGCACTCTTGAGACATTCAGCTGTTTCCTTGTTCATCTTCTGGAAGAAAAGATGCCTCAGACTGTCAGTAACTACTAAAATTCATTTCCAGCACACTGAGAGCATGTTTTCATGAATGAGGGTATTGTTGCTGGTGAGGTTGTGAAGAAACTGCTGAAAATAACTGAGGAAGTTATCTGGTCTGTCTCAGTTAATCCTACCTCTCCTAACTTTTGAGCATAGTGACAGTTTGAAGAATAACAGTTTATTAGGAGCTTTGCTTTGTGCACAGGGTGGAGTTCACTGAGGAAAACAAACCCAAGTCTCCATAACAACAGTGAAACCAAGAGGAGAAAATCCAATTGGCATTAAAAAAAAACCCCAAACCCAGCTTGCTTCCTGAACCTCACTGTAAAATACTTATTGCATTTGTCCTATGCAAGGTGACTGTGGTATTTATATTTCTGGTTTTGGACTGTTAGTCAAGAATAGTTTTCTGCTTTAGATCTGTGATTTACCTGTTCTATTTGCTTTGCAGCTTAACACTGACTTAATTCCATATCATTATTAATTCACTAATCTTGTTATCCTGATTTTAGTTGTGACTATTTGATGATAGCTCTGTAACATTTCTCTCCGTATTAATTGAAATGGAATCCAGTTCAAACTAGGTGATGGGTGTCTTGAGTATTACCATCTGCTTCACTGTTGCACAATTCTGAGAAGAAGGTACTGAGGAAAACTCTTTAAGGTGACCAATTGATATCAGCTCAGGTCTGTAAAAACTTGGAGCTGGTTATACTCTGCTGGACACCCTAACTTCATATTGTGCCTCACACAAAGGAGAAAGCAAACTCTGGAGCAGATGATGGAGTGGTTCCTCTTCCGTAACCTGGTAAATACTCCTTTCCTTCACACACTCTGTCCCTGTCTCAGTTCCCAGGAGATGTGAGCTTGGCTTACTCTTTTGTTCCCTTTGCAAGACCTTTCTTCAAATAGGACCTTGTCTTGACTGTAGTGATTTAATTCAGCTGAGGTCCCAATGTAGTCGTGGTCATTGGTATGTAAGAGCTTTATTTAAATAATTTAAAATGTATCCTGTGCTTTGTGTCAGAGACTTTGGCATTTCAGCTAGCTGTGTTCCTTGACACTGAAGAGT
The DNA here is from genome assembly GCF_033815535.1 of Pezoporus flaviventris. NCBI lineage: Eukaryota > Metazoa > Chordata > Aves > Psittaciformes > Psittacidae > Pezoporus > Pezoporus flaviventris. The sequence goes on along the minus strand of NW_026892549.1, from coordinate 43,308,052 downwards.
GGAAGGAAGTGCGCGCGTGTGAACAGTGAGGGTTGTTCTTGCCCTGGAAAAAAAAATCTTAAGTTTATATTGCCATCTATTTGTGGAAATATAGTAGAAATATATCTAATTAGGGAAAGATTGTCAGTCAACATTCACATTGGCAATTATGAAAACTGAGCTGAGACACTTTCCCTTCGGCACAAGCACTGACAGGTGAAATGGACTGAACCCTTTCCTGGCTGATTACACATTTCAGCTGATGATTTTGAAGGTATGGTAGGGGTCTGTCTTGTTAACCCTGAGCTGAAGAGCAGGCTCACCAGTACATGCCTGGTGTCTGGTAGGTAACAACCTCCCAATGGCAGAATGATGGTAGAATCCATGCCTTGGAGATGGTGTATTAAAATGGATACATTTGGTGGAAATACTGCCTTGAAAAAGGAGAGGATGCAGGAGAAGCTGTTGCAGGGTTGTAGGGTGCCTATACTGTAGACCACATGCCTGTGTGTTGGTCTCAGGGATGGCAAGGTCACTGTGTGGGATGTGGCCCTGAGTGATAAGGCACTGTCCTGCCCAGGGGCACGCAGCACTGCCGTGCACAGCCTATTGTCTTCTGCTCTACAATGTGCACAGCACCATTGTACATACACCAAGGTGCAAGCTGTGCTTCCTCCAAAATCTTCTGTTCTTCGCTGTGAAAACCTACCCTTGCAAAAGATCACAGGGCTTTGCCATTGACATTTTCTAGTCAAGCAGGGATTTCCTTTGAAATGCTTCCCAGCTGCTTCAAACAGGATAGTGCTTATTGATTGTGTCCCTGTAAGGCAGGCATTCATGTTTCCTTTTTCCATCTGTCCCTTAGGAGAGTTTTGTTTCATATATGAAAAGTTCAACAGGACCAAGAAAAAGAAAGCAGGAGACGGGGAATTCCTGTGGAAGATTAAGCAGTTACTTATGGAATTTAAATTAGACTTGTAGTAAATTTGTACAGGAAAGGAATTAGGATGGGTAGCTTTTATGAACAAGGGATTGGTTTTCAGAGTGCTTTTTATTATTTGTTTCACTCATAGTGTCAATCTTTCTCTTATTATATTTTTAAATCTGCACTGGCCTAGTTTCTAATTAATGCAAATTCTGCATAGATTGATTTGTGACTTTTAACCTTTGGTCTCTCTTCCCCTTCCATCTGAGGACTGTTTAGTTAATTTTAATTTTTTTAGATAATTAGACAACAGTATGAGCAATAAAAAAATGTTACTTTTCTGCTTTTTGGTGTTGTCAAAATGTGTTGGGCTTTTGATGACTCACTCATACTCCCCGCCCAGTTCATTCCTACTGGAATTCCTCCTAAGTGCTTATGCTGTTACTCTTAGTGACAGAGCCCTGTTTACAGATGTAGGCTATTATTACTGCCTTGGTGTGAGGTGGAGTGCTGAATTACTTAGAGGAAGCAGCCTTATTGTCCACTGAAGTGCATCAATCACCTTGAAACTACAGAGAAATTGCCTTAGGACTGCAATAAGAGTGTCTGTCCAGTCAGGCTTTCTTAATAATGATATCCCATAACAGTGATGCTGTGGTCAGCCGGTCCTAGTCATACATATCATGCCAGGGATGAGCAGTGCAAACACCTTGGCTCTGTTTGAGGCACCGCTGCTTGCCCTGTGGCTATATGGATCGTGGCTGCAGTGCTCTTCTGTGAGCCATGGGCTGTGCAAAGCTGCTGCTTTTCTTCTGGATGTGTTCATTTGGGTTTGGGATTCCCACTGGTCGGAGTGCAGACTGACCACCTTTCATGTACTCTCTCGTGTCCTCAGGCTTTTCACCCAGGTTCCTAAAGGATTGCTTTAATTTAGGTAGATAAACATGCCTTTATCTGCCATCATATCAGCTACAAGAACAGTCTAATGTGGCTGCATCTGTAGTATTAGTGCTGTTTTGTCCACAGCATGCCCAAAATCTCACATGTCTTTTGACAATTTCTAAACTGTTTATCCTGTACATGTCAGGATTTGGGCCACAGGCTTTCTAGTCAACCAAGGGTGAGCATGGGTTTGCTGGAGGGAGAGGATGAACTAAAATAATCAGCTTTCCAGATGGTAATGCCCTGTGTTTTTAATGTCCTTTTTCTGTTTCAGGACAGCTTTGACACGTGGAGGTATGATTACACAATGTCTGTTTAACTTTGATATTCTGTGCTGTAGTTGTGCATTAGTTTGTGGTCTGGTTTATTCATCATTTTCAGGAAAAAACAGTTTAAAGGAATATGCTGCTTATCAGCCTCCTTTCTGCCACCACCAATCATGGAACTGGAAGCTACTCTGATCACTGAGTTCGGGTTTCCCCATAGTGACCCCTATTTTATAGCCAGTGGACCTGTACGTAACATAGCAAATGGGAGATGAACTTGGATTAGAGCAGAATAAAATCCTGCAACAACCAAGTAATCTAAAAAAACAAAGGAATAAACCATGTAATGGCATGTATCATTTTTCATGTTGATCTAATTCTCATTTCCTCCTAGAAGTACCTTTTTAATTTCTTTGTACCATTTTAAGTTATTAAAAAACAAAGAAATGTTTTCAAGCACACACAGAAATGTAGGGCGGCTTCAGTAAAGCAGAAGATTGCAAGTTAACATTGAGTTAAGGGTTAAATCTTTCTCTTTGAACACATGACACATTCTTTCAAAGTTATCCTGCTCTCCCTGTGAGTACAGCACCCCTATTGACATCAATTGGAGTTTAGTACAAGCAGATATTGTAGAGGAAACTTCAAGGGAACCTGTGTGATGATCAGAGAATTTAACTCTTATTACTTAGCAACTGCGAAAATAAAAATTATATACTGGAAACTCCTCTTGTATTCACAGCTGACGAGCAGTGTTACAGGTACTCTATGATTCTGCTTCCAGTGGAAAGAAGGGATATGGCATTGAGCTCCAACTGTCCAATTTTAAATGGGAGCCTATAATATCAAAAAAGCTGCAGGAAATGGCCTGAAGCTGCTGTGGCTGTACTGCAAAATGGATGTTATCCTATAGGAAAAGAGTCTAATTACCTCTCCTGGACAGGAGGAAGTCCCAAAGCCTGAATGTCTGCCCATTTATATCTGATGCTTTGAAAGCCATTGGGGCAATATTATCTCAGTATATTTAGTGGTCAGTTTATCCTGGCAGACCTTGTACTTGATGAGACACCATTAATTTGAGTTACTCAAACTTTACAAAAGACCTAGCACTAAACCAATATAAAACTATAAAGGCAGCATACATGCAGCGAATGCCATGTGTAGTTGGGTAGCACAATGTTAGTTCTGCCTTGTACAGGTCAGATTGGTACCTCAGCAGTGCACAGACCTGCTGCCCATTACTTGGAAACCAGTTGTGCAACTTTTGCAGGTTAGTAGTAGAGGAAGCATCATCACTGAAATTCTTGCAAAACTTTTAGTAACTGTGTGCAAGTCTTATGAAAATGTGGCCCTGTAGCAGGCCCTCTGCCCAAAAGGTGATCAGTGCAGGGTGTATTTGACTGCACACTTCAAGCAGCTTGCAAGTGGTGTTTCGCTGACTTTGGAAATTACAATCTTGCATTTAAATCCTTGGGCTGTTGAGCCGCAGCAAGCCTCCCTGGGATAGACACATGCCTGTTCTCCGATCAGTGCATGCTTTTAATGATGGTGTTTGGCTGATGCATTGTTCACATATTCCAAGTACAAAAATAGTAGCTGCTCAGCAAGTGAATAATGGAAAATCATAGTGTGAGTGGGATATGACATGTCTCAAGAGCCTACAGCTGGACTAAAGAGTGCTAAAGAGAGTTTGCTTATCCCATGCTAACTCCAAGCTTGTGGCTGTCATTGGGTTGACTGTGGAAAGCAAGAAAACGAACCTTTCAGAGATGTGATTTTGAGGGGAAACTCCAAATGTTTTCATCCCTTGGTTTCAGTGTGACTCTGACCCCATGCGCTGGTGACTTCCCTCTCTCAGCTGCCACTGCACTAAATGAAAATGGAGCTGTACTTTTTCTTTTCCCCACACAGTTTCAGCAGATTGTAATAATGGACAGTAATACATGTTTCCTTTCAAGATAAGAAGGAAAATAAACATTGTCTCAGCTGTTGCTGGGGGTTATAGTCAAAACATTATTTCTTTATCATTTGGTAGAAACAAAGCTGGTAAAATATTGATTTGTGAGTTGCTTTCTTTCTATCTTTGTCATTATTCATAGCCACCCCCTCCCATAATGCTACAATTCTCCAAGTGCCATCTGTCACAATCCTCTGTGATTAAAAAAATAAATAAATTAGAAATTAGTCACAAGATTATGTACAGCATCTGAGGGTGCAGTGGCTGTGATAAACCCATCCTCACTATTCATTTTGATAGCAAAATCCCATAATAGGTAGAAGTAAAGAATAACCTTTCTCCCATCACATAGCAGTGGATAGCTGGTAAATGAAAGTAAGGTACATCTGTATGGGTGTTTGAGCTGCTTTATCCTTTCATCTTTTTATATTCATCAGAATACATGTCAACAGGCTGTCATTAGCACTACAATAGCAGATTAACTTACTGGGGGGGGGAGAAAAATCAGGATACAGTAGGTTTTATTAACATTAAAAAAAGTACACAAATGTAACTTGACTTTATTTTTGCATATTCTTTTTGAAAATACAAAAATGCTTTATCACCCCCTATTTATCACTCCTGTACATGAACTGTTACTGTAAAAAGTGTGTATATTCCTTTAATGCAGAAATCCTTGTGTAAAGAAGCTGGCATTGACAGATAGCAGTAGTAGTGCCATCTTTGACAATATATGAATATAAGCATTATTTTATTTTTAGACTAAATTATAATGATAAAGTTATCATCAGTATTGTAAAGCAGATGCTTTACACTTCTAATAGTGTAAATATATTCTATACTTTTCTAAGAAAAATGGAAACATAAGTTTCTACTTGAGTAAAACAAAAATACTGTTTACAGATGGTTTTAGTCTCCTGGTAGTGGTTGATCCCTTATAAATTTCAGCTTGACAAAAATGATTATCAAATATTTAATTTTAAAATTAAATCTTTGATATTAAAATATTTTTAATGTGGACTGCTGCTGTTGGTGTAAATGTGTAGTTTTGTCTCTTTTGGTCTCTGATTAAATTCTTATGTGAATTAAAAAATGGGTGGTCATGTATAAAGGTATCCAAACCCATAATTTTTTGAAGGCAATTAAAACCAGATGTGCAACTGCTGTTGCTGTAATAAAGCCAGTGATACAGATTTCAGAATTAGTGCATGCAAGAATCAAGGCCATAAACCTCTCACTGATGCCCTTATTACCTTGTGGATTAAATCAAAATACCTAGGTCTGAACCCCTCTCAATTTCATCTCTATCTATCTATTTTGCTAAAGCCAAATGCCATAACAAAGGATTATTTTTCCTCTTAAATCATCTCAGGTTAGCAGAGGAGGTTTCTTATATTGCACAGAAATAGAAGTTCTTCTATCCTTATAATGTTTATCTATCTCCTCAAATGAAAGGTACAGAAAGTAGGATCATTCCAAAAACCCTGAGGGTTGAATCTGGGGCAAATCATATGTTTATGACATAATAGTAGATGATAGGGATTAACTCTAGCAAATAGTGAAAGCAGCTTTGTTTTGCAGGCCAGGAAAACATGCTTAAAATGTAAAAAATAAAGGAGATTGAACAAAGGTGAAATAGTTGTTCATTTGTCTTTTTCAATTTGTGTGGCTTAGTTGTAAAGTAACAGGCATATTCAGTTTTAAACCTTTATTATAGTCAATCTATATCTTTAAGGGAAAATATCAGTTCATTCTACTTAAAAAGTTTTGGGTTTTTTTTTGTTTTTGTTTTTTTTTTTGTAAGAGTTTGTATTGTATATTAAAAATAAGCCAAATTTAGGGTTGCTCAGATCACTCATTTATCAGACTTATTACTGCAGAAGCAACAATCCCGCAGGGCATGCTGAGACATTACTGCAGGTATAGCAGTCTCTAACAGTGAAACCCAAACCAAACCCTAGGGAAGTGCTGATGGCTGAGGACACTGAGTCCATAGGAGCCTCCACAAAGTAATTCTGGCTTCAGCGGGTCGATATCCAGATGGGAAGGTACTTTGGGCTTGGAGTTTTCCAGCTCCAGCCAGGAATGGCTGATTTTAAATGAGTGACTAGTAGATATCCCTGGACAGGAGCATTCATGGGAAGTAATGAGACAGGAGTATCTGGGAGTCTGGTTGCTTTTGATGTGTAATGGGGACAATAATGAGGTCAGTCCTGAGCAGGGGGGTAACTTATGTTTGCTGCTGGGAGCCCTCACTGAAGTTGGGGTGTGATGAAAAGTGCTGATTACCATTTACTGTGGTCTTTTCAGGGTGGTTGTTTTGGTTCTTTTTTATCTGGTAACTGAAGGCCCCTTAGAGTTATCACTGCCCTCTGTTATCTGCTCAGCATTGTGAATTAGGTTGTCCGATTTAGGGATTGTGTAGTTTGGCTACATGTTACTTTCAGAGATAGCAAGGAAGTTTCTCACACCCTTTTTCCTTCTGTAACTGAAATGCAGACTATTGAACAAAATCTCTTGACTGCAAGCGGTAGAAGGAGAAATCAGAAATGAAAGCTTCTGTAAGACTCAAACTACTTTGTGATTTTAAAACAAAATAAAAGTTGTATTCATTTTTGCATTAGAAACCTGCAGAGACCTGACATCTCTTGGGTAGTGGAAATGTTTATACAGTGTATTTTGGGACAGATGTGAGCTGGCTACAACCCTTGCTCTGAGCTGAAAGAAAGGTTTTTGTGCATCAAGTATCCCTTTGATTAAATTTCATTTAATCACAAAGGATGAAAAGGCAATAGTGTAAAAAGCTGATTTTTTGTGGTTTTTTTTGAGAATAGTAAAAATCAACAACAGTAGGTTCTTCCTTTGCTAGCCACTTCAAGCTTCTTGTAGTGAGCACATGAACACACCTCTTTTTATCAAACAGTGCTACAAGGGCTATTCTGCCTCTGGGTTTTCTGGTTTGTCTTTCTTTTGGTGGTGGTGGGGAATGCTTGGAGAGAAATTTAAGTTTATTTTTATGCAGTGATTTGGTTTGGTTAACCTGCTTTGGTTCACTTCTGTATGTTTCTTTATCTTTTATGCCCACAGGCACATTGTTGTGCAAGTTGTACACAACTTACATTTGATATTCCAGCAGTGCACAATCCTCGTGCCAGCTTTATCAGGCTCTGAGAAAATACTGTCTTTGATAGCTCTTTTGTTGCTAACTCCTATGGCTCCTGGAGGGGTCTTGTTTTTTTCTATAGATCTTATAGTAGATGCATGCACCACTGATGTAAGGAGTCATGCTGATAGAGGATAACTGCTAGTACTCTGACTTTTTGTGAATGCACCTGTGTCAGAACATGCAAGGTGTTGATCTGCAGTGCCCTGAGCTAGAAAATGTTTGGATTGCCCCGCTCCTTCTCACATGTCTAGTTTCTTTGCTGTACTTCAAGGGCTGTCATGTGAAGAGCAGTCCCAGAGAGCCCCAGAAGTATGTATGGCTCTGTGCTCAGCACTTGTGCAAAAAAACCCTGACAGACTCTGGGAAACAGCTGTTCACTTTGCAGCCAGAAGCAGCATATAGTTTGACCAAAAAGGGAGAGTAGCAAAATTAAAAGTTTTCCCTATCAGCATAAAAATTTACTTAGGTCAAAGGGTGGGAATATTGTACTCTATACTGTTAGAAGGATGTCATGTTGCCTCTTCATGTAGAGGCAACACTACACTTCATGTAGAGTAGAAAATATATTACAAAAGTGCTTTACCACACGTTAACAAGTGTTACAGTTAATTTTGAAAGAAGAAATAACGTTGGGATAGCCATCTACAACAGAGAATTGTTGCTTTGAGGTTCATGGGCAGCAATTCCTCCATCACACCTTGAGCCACACTCCTGACCACATTCCAATAACGGGGTTAAACTGTAGGAATCACTGAGGCCAAATGACGAAAATATTCTGCAGTTTCTTCAGTCTGTGGGGAGAGCCAGGAGGGAGAGAGGAAAGTGGGAGCATGAGGCAAACTGGAAGGTCCTGTATGTTTTGGAGCAAGGTTTTGCTCTTCAAACTCTGTAATCAAGTACAAGCCAGCTGAAGTCTATAGAAGAAGTTCCATCTTCTATAAGAGCTTGACCCGTGCAGTGCTGGGCTCCTTGGGGTGTCTGACTATGTGCTATATAAATGTTTTTCCCAATTTTCCATTTAAATCAAATATACAAATATAAAAATGGACCAGACACCATGTATTGTCTGAAGGGCTGCACATCCTTGCAGGATTACATGGATTACACCAATGTGTCACCACAGAATTTTCATCTCTGTCCTTATTCATGCTTTGTTCAGGATACACAAAATCTCCTTACAGCCCCTCTGAACTTGAGCAGTCTGTGGCATGCTGTTTCATATAAATTGATTCACTTCTCCATATACTGTTTTTGTAGGAGAAGTTGTATTGTTTTGCACAACTATACAGTAGCGAATGCTTCCTGGGGCCTCTTCAACACATGAACTGGGATGGAAGGGTTGTGTTCATTGTTGGGGTGGTTTTGTTTTGCTTTCTGATGTTGTTTTATTTGGTATTGTGGGTTAGGTTTTTTGGTTTATTTGTTTTTCCCCTAATGGTTTCATAGGTATTTTGGAAAGATAAAGCCTGTCTGTACAGGTCAGAGTTGGGTCACTGAAGTAATGTAGTTTTGTTGCAGCAGGCAGATGTAGCATGGCCTAGGACTGCTGTGTTTCCTGTTGATTTGCTTCCATCTAGTAATTATTTAGAGGGTCAGAAAACAGCTTCGTAACCTGAAGTTTATAGGACTTGCTCATGACAGTCTGACTCAAGAGACACAAGAAAAGTAAGAATTCATTGGACTAGGGTGGAACAGGAGGGTATCCCGGTGCTTGTGGCCTTTCCTGCAGAGGAAGGAGGTGAGCACAAGTCCTAAGAAGGAAAGGCTCTCCTTGAATCCAGGTTACTCAATACTGGATAGTGCTTGTTGTCAGTGTCTCTTCAATTGAAATGGAATCTTCATCTCTTCTTATTTTCCTTAAGGGGGTGGAGTGAATATCACACAAAATGGAAACAATGTGGTTTTTGTTTGTCAAGAGAAAAATGAAAACTTTTGGTTTTGGTTCCCTCTGAAAGGTTTGTTCATTTTCTCAAATCAAGCTCCACAGTAGTAAACTGATTACTGGCACAGCCCTGTTCAGATTGTTTTAATTCAATATATATTTGTTTTCACAAGTTTTCTTTACCTTTTAGTAAGGTGTTATCGCAATTAAGAAAATCTTTAAGTGTAAGGAGAAAGTGACTTTATCTTATCCATAAAAAGGCATCTTATTTGCTGATGGTATTTGCCTTTTTTTTTTTTTTTAAGTCAGCTTGTAAATGTGTGTGTTTTTTTTTTTCCCAGCAAAACCATTAGGTGAAATGCACTCAATAGACTTGAATAGTTTGGCACTCCTGACATGTAGCCCAGCCTCTTGAACTGAAGATCATCCTTCCTCTCTAGACATTTCCTTTACACTCATCAGCAAAGCTGAATCAGTGTTACATTTCTTCTGTGTGTTTCCAGCCTTGTAAGACTAAAGTACGAAATAAAAACCAGCACATACTCCTTGTGGTATGTGGATTAAAGAATGTCCATCCCACACACCTGTGCTAGGGGCTCATTTCCACTGGATGACAACTGTGTGAAGAGTTCCCTTTTGATGAAAACTATACCTTCTGTCATTAGCCTCTTTTACCATTGACTTTCTGTAAGATATCTTCCTCTGTCAGCAAATAGGGTGTGTAGAGGTGGGATCTCCAAGAATGGAAGGGGTGTGGAAGCGCTCTCTAACCATTTTCTGCAGTCACTTAACTGGTTACGGGGACAGCTCAAGGACTCATTTCCATGAAGTAAATACTGGGTTATCCTCCTCTGCCCATGCTGAGGAGAAGCTAGAAGTATGGGTGGCATTTAACTTTCTCCTGGTGCCAATTATGTGTGTTATCACAAGTGAGGCTCACAGAAGGTCTGGTGTGTGTACACACAGCCTGACATGTTTCTACAAGAACTTACTTAGTGTTTGTCCTGCAATAGTAAATCTGAATCCACTTACTAGTAGTGTAGTCACTTAATTCAGAATAAAGTGAGCTCTTTAAAAGGTTTAACTTTGCTCTATTTATACACCCTATACAGTGTAGAAGATCAATTTTTGTCTTCAGATAAAAGGCACCTATATTAGAATATAAATGATGTTCATGGCTTTTGGGTGCGCTGCATACAGATTAGCAGCGGCTCCTGTAACAGATGGAAAACTACAGAAAATACAGGCTTTGCTGGAACCACCTTCTGACTGCTGCTTCTTTTGCTATATTAGGTTTTTCTACTTTCAAGCTTTGCAAAACATGGTTTTGCAAAAATTAAGACTGTTTACAAAACATAGCTATACCATTTTTGAGGGTAAAACTTCTCCATGGATAATGAGGGTCCCTTGCAGCATATGCAATAGTGTAAGATATGAAGGGAAACAAGGTATCTGTGAAGGAATTTTATCTTCTGAAATTGCTAAGTTCCTCGAGCTTGGTAGTGGAACCAAGGTTCAAAATTGTACAGGTCTTTCGTAATGATCTGCTGGTGCTGCTTAAGGGTGGCAGTCAGGCCAGCGGAGCAGTATTTGGTGTTAGTTGAAGCAGAAAGAATAATAAATACTCAGATTTGTCTTTGTGCTATATATATGCTAGTATATATCCCGGAGGAGGCTGCTTTTAACATTTAAAACATATAACAGGTCATGTTTCTTTGTTACACTCTGTTTTCTATCTTACGGTAGTCAAATCCTATTCCACCATTATTTGAAATATTTTATTATGAAAGTGAACATTTCAGTAAAAAGAGCTATTTAGTGACCATGCAGAAGTTGAATATGTAACTTGATAATACACAGCCTTCTTCTTTACTCACAAATGACTCTCAAAGCAAAAATAGCTAAGTATCATGTATTTGAGGTAAAACTAGCTGTGTCTTGTAGAGGCTTCTAGAAGATAGAGGCACAAATCTGATCAATTGTTTATGATTTTATATAAAAAGAATATTGCCACATCCTCAGATTTCATATCTGATAGCAGCAATCAATATTTAATTGCAAGTTAAAATATCATTTTCAGTTAATAGGAACTATAAAACTTGCTCTCTCCTTTTTACACTGTTTCTTTATTAGATTACGGTCTCTGTGCAGCAGGGAGCCATGTTGTCTTTTACGGTTGTATAGCACTTAGTTTCAGTTGTACCCATAGGATGCAAAGAACAAAAAAGAATGACTGTAACAAGTTAAAGAGTAATGTCTGATTGATTAATATGTGTTGGTGGAGTACCTGGAATCTGGTAGCTCTAGAAACAGGAACTGCAAGGGTATCTGTTGGTCAGCCCCACTCTGATATAGGACTGATCCCCTCCACTCTGGAGAAAAGAGGTCTAATATGATGTCCTCTCTGACAGACTAACCGCTCCACTTCAGGATGCATCTAGTAAAAACTGGAGCGCATCAAAGTCAATTGTGGGTATCCAGAAGGCCTGTGGATATCTGTTTGGTTTGCTGGCAGTTCCAAAGAACTGTATGGAAAATGGACAAGTGTTACTTAAAGTCAGCTTGCCCATTTTTGAAACTGTTCAGCAAATCAAATGTAAAAGTAATTTAAACATTTCCTTTGGATCTAAGCAGTTGAAAGATTTTATAATTTAAAAAATAAGAAAAGGAAATGTCAAAACAAGTCTCTTGATGTTGCAAAGTTTGTATTTCAATGTCAGGAAGCTTTTCAGGTTTTTTTCCATTCTTGAAAAAAGTAACTGGAGCAACTTAGCAGAAGTGAAGCAATTTACCTGAAAAGTTTTAGTGCAGGTGAATCTGCAATTTTTACTCCTAAAGAAATGTTTGCCAAAGCTATTGGAATTGCTCTAAGACCAGTGTGTTACTGGATTAGTGTCTTTTACCTTCTATATCTCAGGGAACAGAGATTGAGCAATTACTACCACGTTCTCCATCAGCTGGTGGTGCTGGCAAAGCCCTGGCAGCAAAATCGCCTCCTCCTGGAGCTGGCAGGTGACATCTAGGTTGTGAGGCTGCTTCAGTTTGAGCATGGATGGGGTGTGAAATGTCTTGCAAAACAGAAACAAAGAAGCTTCCTTCCAGAAGGTAGATCCTGTAAGAAGCATCTCCATAATAAGGGATTCTCCTACAAAACAAGTTGGATTTTTATGAAGATATTTGAGTTCTGATATTCTATACACATGCACACACACATCTGCTGTTTCCTGGGAGTTTAGAGAGCCCTAACTTTGTATGAGAAAGATTCAAAGTCTCCTCTGACTTGAATAATTCTAGCATAAAAGTAACACAGCTGTGTTTGAAAATAGGACAGATGAAAAGAGGCTCTTGTTTCTTCTTTCCTCCCCAGTGTATCTCCTAAGGCAGAGCAGAGAAGGGGCTTGCTGGCAGCAGACAACCAAGAGCAATTTGAGCAGAAAAAGGGGCTTGGTTGGTTCCAAGTGACCCCATGTTGTGGTTTCACCTGAGGCAGAGTTAATTTCCTTCATAGCAGCTAGTACGGATCTATGTTTCAGATTTATGCTGGAAACACTGCTGATAATACAGGGATGCTTTAGCTAATGCTGAGCAGTGCTTACACAGAGTCGAGGCCTTTTCTCCTCTCACCCCACCCCACCAGTTAGTAGGCTGGGGGTGCACAAGAAGCTGGGAGGGGACACAGTCAGGATAGCTGACCCCAACTAACCCAAGGGATATTCCATACCACGTGATGTCATGCTCAGCCTACAAAGATGTGGGAATAAGGAGGAAGGGAGGGATGTTCAGAGTGGTGATGTGTATTTGTCTTCCCATTAAGTGTGATGGAGCTCTGCCTTCCCGGAGATGGCTGAATGCCTGCCTGCCAATGGGAAGTGGTGTATGAATTCCTCCTGCTTTACTTGTATGCACAGCTTTTGCTTTAACTATTAAACTGTCTTCATCTCAACCACAAGTTTTCTCACTTTTACTCTTCTAATTCTTTCCCCCATCCCACTGAGGCGAGTGAGTGGCTGTGTGTGGCTTAGTTGCCAGCCCACCAGATCCTGTAACCTCAAGTCTTTGTAGTCCGAGATACTGTGGCATCAGGCTCCCTTGCAGCACAAGAAGTTTTCATAATGCCTGAGTTTATTGGAGAGGGAATCTCAGTTATAATATAGAGAAACAGGCTTAGTAAATTTTTAAAAACAAACCCAAACAATTAAATCTACCAGTAAGACATCAAGAATAATAACAGAACAGAGTAACTGTTTCACTCCACAAAAAATCACTGCTTCAGCAGTACACTTAGGACTGCCTTTGAACAAAATTTAATTGAGCTGTAATAAGTTTCAGTTATCAGTTCTAAATGATTTTAAAGTAATTATTGACTAAACTAGTAATTCATAACTACATGGAAGTATCGAAATTGAAATTAAATATTAGTGCCTTTGGGAATAAATATTTTTCTTCCTGCTTTTAAAACCTGAATGTAATATCTTTTCAGGTTTTTTTTAGCTTGATTTTGTGTGATTTAAAGCACCAGTATGTGGCTTTAATGCTGATTTGGTTTTAATGATAAGTATGTTTGCAAGTTTAAGACCAGCTGTAAATCAGAAAAGCAAGAGCATGAATTGTCATGTAAAAGAATTTTATAGTCTTCAAACATGAGCACAACTGCGAAATGCAGGAACTATTTTAGAATAGTAATTTATTTTTTGAGGGGAGTAAAAGCTCATATAGATTCAAGATGTTTTAGCAAGCACTCTCTCAATCCCTTGAGTGACTCCACTCCAGGAATAGCCCAGTTGCTTGCTTTTTGAAATGAACTCACGTAGAGTGAAATCTGTGGAAATACAACCATTGACTCCAATATATTTCTCTTGAGACTGATTTTTTTCCTTGTTTTAGGCTCTTTGCATTTTTGCATTATAGCATCATGTACTGAAAGCCCTGGGCAGGGACCAGCTTGGCCCAAAATCATTGTCCACTGAGCAGAGAAGCGTGTTCCCCATCAGTGTTAGCTCTCAGCCTGGGCTGGGGACAAGTGTATTGAGGTTTTCTAACACTTGCTGTGACTCTTATATTGTATTTCAGCTTATGGCAAAGTCAGTTAAGATACTTTACAGCTTGTAATGTGGATTGCATTCAGCATGCAAAGGCTCCGAGCTCAAAGGCAAGACAAGCCCCATTGCTTTTAACAGCTCTGATCATGCAGGATACCAGGATGATGTCTCTGTAGGGAAAATGTCTCCATGTTTGGCAATGCAAAGGACATAGAAAGCAAAAATGGGATGCATTTCAAAGAGGCATTCTGCCTAGTGTTTGTTTGAAACCCACAGACTGACTTAATCAAAGAAGGAAAAGTGCATTGAATAGGTTCAGTGTACTTGGAGTAAGTAATTAACTATTGGTTTTCTGACAAGATTGCACTTGACAGCCAAAACCTTCGAATAGGAGCAGAAAGGAGAAACTAGATTGATTTAATTAAACTGCAGAAGTGCCTATCTCATCACTGTTGCTGTCAGGGAATTGGCAGTCAAGGTGGGCTAGAAAAAACAGGTAGGGCTGCTCTAATGCTCTTTAAAGAGTGGGAACTTCATTTGAGGAGAGACTGTGAATGCCTTCACCATATTCCTTGTCTAAAGAAAGCATTAAGTCTAGTAAGGGATGAGCTTGAGAAACAGACCCACAAAGTGCATTTTTCTATGATTATTCTTCTGATTATCAGTCATGTTCTACGTTGAATAACGCTAATAAATTGTAGTGTAATTTGAAATTATGAGAGCAGCTTGCTTTGAGGTCTCAGAGCTGCATGACCTGGGAGGCAGCGGAGCATGGTTAGAGTCTGGGTGCTGCAGAATTCAGCTGGTCTTACCCCCAAGGCAGGGGCTGTTTTGGGAAATGTTATGTTGTACTGCCCCTGCTCCCTCCTCCTCATTCATCTGCACAGCTCCTAGGGTGATGTTTTCAAAGGCAGCTCTTTCTTCCCTCATAAAAGGGAAAACCTTTAAAATCTAATGATTTTGAAAGATAAATTTTCATATTTCTCATCCACTCCTCCTTCGCAACATGATCAGGGAACTTTAAAAGGAGTAAATTTAAAAAGTGTAACTTACATTATGGTAAGTAAATGTCAGGGGTATCAGCAGCAGGGCTTTATTAATTAGTGTTCTAAAAAATACAAGACCAACTTGTAATGGGTACTTTGAATCAAGTCATGATTTTCTAAAGCTAATGCATTAATCTGGGGTGCCTGCCATAATGCAAAATTTTATTTCATACTTAATCTTTTGGGCTTGAGGTTTTATTTTTTTGCTTTGCATAATGTCTCCAAATGGCCCATTATCTCCAGAACAGTTGAGCTGAAGTCCAAGCTGAGGTGTTCAGGTCAGGCAGGACCTGTGTATTCATCCCTCTGCAGCTGCAACAGCATCTGCCCTGCACACTCTCTAGGGGCTGCGCTATCACTTTTTGTATTACCTGTGGAGCCTACTCCTTAATGTGCATCAGTGAGGCTGAGAGAGTTTTCTTTCCTGCTACAGAAGTGTTTACCATGGTGATGATTAGGGAAACTGGAGTCAGTGAACACATTAAATGTTACTGCTCTGCTACTGGTTATTGTGGTGTTCCCTTTCTGTTTCATTAAGGCCATATCCTACAATGGGATCTGCCCAGTGTGTATGCCCATATAGATATATAGGTGGTTTTTGTGTGCATTTCTGTATGCCAGCAAACTTTACTTGCTTTATATATTTAACTTTAAGTGACAGAAGTGAGAACATAACAAATCCTGTAACTTTAGGTGCTTGATGTGTCTGATTTCTGTAAATACGCTGTATTGTTGAAAGAACTTACCATTTTCTGTTCCTCAAACTAAAAACGGTATGTTTTGTCAGTGGTAAAGCTCGGTTTATACAGATTGTACCTTGAGTTTCTCTAAGATGGAGATGCACAGACAATAAGCTCTTTCATTTTCAGTCTGGTTGAAATACATTGAAAAAATTGTATTTCCTGGCCTTCATTTCTGCTCCATTACCAGTGCAGATGCACTCTTTGCAGTATGGTAAATACCAGTGTCAGGAAGAAACATTGCTACTTAAAGAGCAAGATTAATATTCAGTTTCTTCTTTGTAAATATATTCAATTTGATTAATATAATTCACTGGGGAGCAGTGCCTTTGAAATTTTGTCTTTTAAGGACAAACTATAAAATAATCCGTTAAATTTACCTTCTTAAACCAACCAGACCTGATATTTCCTGGTAGTCCAGAAGAAAAGGTGATAAAGTCAGAAGAAGTCTGCTGTATGACTTGGGTGATACTGTTGGAAGTTATCGTTTATCTCACAGTATTCATATATACTGGAGTATATCATCAAATTACCAGCTGTAACACTAGGAAAGAAACAGTGGGTTTCTTTCTTTTCTTAGCTTTCTACATCGTCACTGAGGTGTTATCTGCAGCATGTCTGGCTTTACCCTGGAGTAAAGGCTGTTGCAGGCCATGGTTTTCGGGAGACATAAGCCACTTCCCCACTTGCAGCAGCACAGCATCCCTTGTCCCAAACAGCCCATACCCTTCTGAAGAGCATACATGGATCTCTGTGCTTGAGTCATTGCCTCTCTGCTCTGCCCTTTGTGGGGATGAGGGATGAGTGCTCATTCCTTTGGCCTCTTTCTGAAGCAAAAGCTCAGTGCAGGTACAGGTTTGAGGTCTCTCCAGAGATATTTGGGGCAGTGATGTAGGGCTAAATGTAAACCAGAACTGGTATTTAATAACTTGTATAGAATGTGATATTGCACACATGAGCAATGGTGAAAATGACTTTTTTTATTGTCTTCTGTATGTTGCACCAATTTGTTGTAGAAACCCTAGAATTTGTTAAACATCAGTCAGTCAATGTTAACATCTGGCCTCTGCTACCCATAATATCTGTAAATCTGTTACAACAGCTGGATTTATAAAGCACAGGGGTCGAAACAATCAGTAATCATGCAGGCAGCCAGGCGTCTGAGGCAACAACCCCTGTCTCCTCCTGCCTCTACAGTGACTGCTCCTTGCCCTCTGCAAGACTTGCACTTCATATAATCCATATCTCTTGTGAGTGGTCCACTGCTCTTTCTAGCCAAATAGACACTTCTGGAGGAGCCACATTTTCTGCTTCAGGTGTGCTGAGAGGTGGGTACCACTCCTGCAGTGCAGGTTAGGAGGCAACCCTGGCACCCCTGGCAGAGTGCTGGGGATGGAGAGACACCAGTGGCTGGCCTGCCCCATGCTCCAAGATGTAGTTTTTTCCATGTACTGGTACCAGTGCTCTCATCTGCACACAGGCTGATTCACAAATACCAACCCAAGCTTATACTTTATCTTGTCTTACACGCTTTTTCTGCCCTTGCTTCGCCAGCAAGACAGTGCAAGAGAAGTGTATTGTTTCGAATGTTATTTCAGACTTGGATGTTACTGTTGTGCTGTGTAACAATAACTACATTTAGAAAAAAATAGGAATAAAAAATACTGTATGCAGCCAAGTTAATGTTGCTATAAAATCTGAATACTTTCTTGTTCTTTTAATGTTTAAGCTGACAATGTGATTTCAAATTATTTATCTTGTACTTAAAAGTGTGTGTAAAAATTAAAAGCCACTGCTCCTTAGAAGCAAATATCAGTCCACTTCATCTTCCTGATGTACTGTAAACTGCACACATAGAAGAGGTTAGTAGCTGAATGGGGATGATTATGAAGATGAATGAGTGGCTGGGAGACAGAGTCAGTTTAATGAGCTGAGCAGTAAGGAGGCTGTAATTTTTATAGATTAGCGCTGAACTTGTCACTTACCGGCTGATACGACAACTTAGTTTCAGAACTACAGTATGTCAGAAACGAGCTCAGAACCAGTGGCAATCTGATTATCTCCCATGTAATCCAAATTACAAGTGTAGCTCTCTTGGATGTGGGTTGCCTCTCCCCAGTGTTTTATCAGTTACAGGTAATGAGCAGAACCTGGAAAAGTGCATGGTTATTCATATGCCAGATGATGTAATTTCTTTTCCTGTGCCTTGCTGTGCTGGTGGAGCCTCTGGGCAGGCTGCTGGCCCCAGGCTCTCTTGTGCAGAGTCAGCTTGGCACATCATCAGGCATCTTCCCTGAAGGATGAAGCAATGTGGTGACATGGTGAAATCCCAGGACCACTGATGTGCTATTGAAGATCCAGTGCTTTCTTTTGCTATCACCAAGTTGGGCTCTGGTGCTGCTTTCCAACATGTTTGCTCATTTCTGCACAGGTTTGTCACAAGGCTCTGTGGGCTTCTGCTGCTCAGTAAGAGCTCCTAGTCCAACAGGCTGGAGGTGGAGGCAGGGGAAGCTTGTGAATGCTTAATCTGTTGTCAACAACTGTTTGTCCTAGCATCCCCAACAAACCTGTCTCCCGGTGTCATTGGGCACCCAGTGTCTTAACTGACAATGGGGAAAGGGTGTAACTCCAGGGTTGCTCTTGCAACAGGCCTGCCTGGTACCGGGGAGCTGATGACCGGGCTCCTGTAAGGAAAGGCAATAGCAAAACAAACACCTGAGCTGACTTGTTTCCTACAAACTAAGTGAAAGCCCTGAGTCCCCAGTCTGGCACCATTCCCAGAAGTGTTATTTTACAGGCATGACGCTCTTGATAATGGAATTGCCTCTGGAGTAGCGTACAAGGGATAATTATTGTTCCACAACCAGATGACAGTCTTGATTTCTCCCCCTCATAATTCACTCAGGCTGCAGCTTGATTTGTTGGAAGAAGCACTGTGGTTTTGAATGGCTCTGGGATGGAAGAGGGAAGGACAGTTTTGGGTTTAAGACTCACCTGCCATTTTGCCCTGGGAAGGGCTTTCACCCTCTGTCTCTCTACCCATAGAACAAGAGCAGTGATGGCGTCTACCTTTGTTCAGCCCTCAGAGTTTTCAACTATCAGAGGGTGTCATATAGGCACTATACCGCTATGCATCTTGTAAGTAAACAATTTCACTTGTAGCAAATAACACTGACTCCATAAAACTGTTTTAAAAATAAAGTTATACTCCACCATATACATGAGCTTCATGATCCGTGTTGCTGACAGTTGTCAGCAGCCAAAGGCAGAGCACTCTGTGCTGCCCTTGGACAGACCCAAGTCCTGCCATACTTTCTCCCTACATCAGCCCTATCTTCTCATCCCACCTTCTGCTTTTCAGTCATGCTCTCAGGTGTGGTCGCTCCTCATGAACACGCAGTTGTGACTATATGGCTCTTGACTTATGCCCGCACACAAAAGCAGAGCTTTCAAAAAACACTTTTCCTGTGTGCTTTCTGAGGGCTAGTTAAGTAGCAATGTTAATCTGTCAGGACCTGAACAGGAGTCAGTGATGCTGCGTGTGTGTGCGTGTGTGTGTAATCTTTTTAAATGTAAGTGCCCGTGTTTTAAATGATCCATTTTAAAATAAAATAAAAAATAAACAAAAACACATTGACCTTTTAAAACCACTGTATGTCAGACCTTCTTAAGAGATTTGGCACTGACATTTCTGTCATAATGAAAGATTCATTAAGGTCAGTGATAAATTTGCTGCAATAAATACAGAAGAATTAAGAGCTCATCAGCATTACCACAGTGTAATGTTCAGTGGATTGAATTATGTACTTAGAAAGATGAATCTGTGGCAATTGGCAGGCTTCTGGAGGAGTATGTGTGCGTGGACATATGCGTGCATGTGTGTGAGAGGAGCAGAGGAGGAAATGAGGGGACAAAAAAGGAATTTAAGGAAGCAAAATATTTTTTCACTCATTTTATAGCCTAGTAATATTTAGAGTAGACATGACAAATAGTACAATAGCTTGTACTCTCATTTATTGCCTTGTAATTGATGTTTCTTGTGGTAAGTGCTGCGGTACGACTGGGTATCTGTCCTACTCTCCTCCCCTCACAGAGTACACACTGTCTTTTAAGCTGTATTTAGTGCAAACAACAGTATTGATCGTGATTGATGAAGCAGCATGAGAGGGTCAGCCCTTTACCTGCCCCCGGAGTAATTGGCCTGCAGTTTGTTAAAGGGTAACAGAAGAGATATTAAAAATGAAGAAATGTACTAAGTGGCTGTGAGCTGTGTTCCCAGCTGTTCAGAACATCTATTCTGTAATATGGACTATCAATCTAATTCTCCACACAGTGTAGGAGCATGGCAAGTCAAATGCCTCTGATAGGCAGTACTCACCAGCAAGATACAATGTTTAATTTAAGGAAAGATTGAAGAACATCACTCTTCCCTTAAAACAATTTGTACAGAATAGATTTGCCACTTGCCAGCTATTTCCACAGAGGGAAACTGATAATAGGACAGAGAAAATCATGTAACATGATTTAGGATTCCCAGAATGGGATTACATGTGGTAATAAAACAGGAGGGAGGCAGGAGAGAGAAGAGCTGACAGTAAGCTTGATGTTAATTCAGAATGCTCTCAAACCCTTGGAAGTTCAGCAGGGTGGTGGGTGCTGGGTACCTCACAGCATCAGGACTCAGTCTGAATGCAGGTTCAGCACACTTGCAGATACTAGCTCTGTACACTTCAGTTGGAGATGCTTGGTGCAAGTTCCTTTACAAACCCAGTCCATAGGGCTTATGTAGCCTACACAATAATTCCCTGCTGAAAACTGGTGCCAGCCACTGAACTAGTGCCACACATGGCTTGCCTTTGTCTTTGCTTTTGCCAAAATCACTTACAGGACAGGTTCAGCTGAATCTGTGTTGAAAACCTATATTGATAGCAATAAAAAAATCTGCAAAGCCTAAAACTAGATTCTGCTGTATATCACTCAGGTCAGCTCTGCATGCCACCTGGAGCAGACTGAGAATGTCTCCTACGTTGCTTATATTGGGTGGCAGTTCATTTTGTTTATTTGCTGTGAAATTAAAGGTAGAATTTACCCTGTTTGAGAGTGCTTGCTCTGTCTTCTGAAAGTGTAAAATGGAGGATAAATTGTAGCAGATGTTAAGTGCATAAATTTACTTGAGGACCTGGCTAGCTTTAGCTCTCCTTATGCAATTCTTACTTGTGCAGCATGGCATATAAGCCATGTGTCCAAGTCTTTTTTGGGGGGATCTGAGATGTATTGTGGTATAAATTAGAAGGATGCAGGTAATGATGGAAGGTATTTTACCTAGAGAAGGCAGAAGGGGTGCTCTAACAAAGCCTGGTACTGAAGATCCAAAAGTTAGAGGATGGAGAGGAAGGTATAGCCAGCACTAAAGTTAATGCATTCACTCAGACCTTGGTGATATGGGCCTGCAGCAAATCAAAAAATCCCATAGGGCAGGAAGTCAAACCCTTTATTCTCTGTTCTCCTTTTCTTCTCTTTGCTAAGTTTAATGTCATTACCAGGCATCTCGTAACCATGGCACTGAGGAAAAAAAAAGATGAAATTTGGTTTCTTAACAGTAAAATTATTATTGCCTGCTTGATTTAAAATCTCATGTTCACAGAGCAGAAGCTGTGCTCTAGATGGTTGAGGAGCTGAGTCCTATGGGTGCCTTACAACAGCAAAACTTAATGCATATTCTTTCAGAGCTCTATTGTAACTAAAATATGTTGCTCTGAACCTAATTTTAGTATGGCTTTAGTGGATAAGACTAAAAATAAAATAAAAAAGATCCTCACCAAAATAATATTGTGCATGTATTGGATGGCACTTCTATGTTTCTGAAATATATTTGAATGCCATTAGAACAGCGGATTTCCTTTTTTTGAAATTGCAGCGGTTTAAATCAGTGATTTTTTTTTCTGTGACTGTTATCTTCTCTAGGCCAACTGTGATCTGAAGAAACATTGTAGAAAGCCTTCTTGAGTAAAGTATAGCTTTTAATGGTGTATTTTGTTTCTTCCACATAGTAGCAATGATGACATTTTGGTCATTATTCTTATGGAATGCGCACTAGTAATTGAAAAGAAAGTGTCCTCATGGAATATGTTGGAGTACACATGCATAATGTGTAATGCTAAATCTAGCACCATATAGAAATGTTCTTAACCCAGAAAAGCTTTCTGCATCCCAGCTCCTAACCAGAGCATGCTAGTGTGTCCTGTCCCACAGAGTCTCACTCACAATCTGTGCACGAAGTTGTTGGTATGCTAACCCTTTAGGGAAGGAACTATGCTGTTCAACTCTTCAATGCCAACCTTTGTAATCAACTTAATTAGCAAATGACTTGCATGAGGTAACTTCAAGTGCAAAAAATGCCGATCATCTTTGTGTTTAAATTACCAAGCTACTTGAAAAAGGCTACTGGGATCAAAACCTGAGCCACTGATGTGTCCTGGGTTCAGCTTTAACAGTTATTTTTCTCCTTAGTAGTAGCTGGTGCAGTGCTTGTTTTTGACTTTAGTCTGAGAACAGTGTTGATAACACACCAGTGGTTTAGTTGTTGCTAAGTAATGCTTACCCTGATCAAGGACATTTTCAGTCTCATGCTCTGCCAGTAAAGGAGGGGCACGGGAAGCCAGGAGGCAGCAGAGACAGGACACGTGACACAAACTTGCCAAAGGGTTATTTCATACCACAGCACGTCATGCCCAGTATATAAAGTGGGAGGAGTTACCTGGAAGGTCCAGATTGCTGCTCAGGTCAGGCTCGGTATCAGTCGCCAGGTGGTGAGCAATTGTATTGTGCATCACTTGTGTTTATTGTTTTCTTTTTCTTTTCCCATTTTTAGTTTTATATTCTCTCCCCTTGTTATTTCCCTCATCATCATTATTATTGGTGGTAGTAGTAGTTTCATGTTATACCTTAGTTACTGGACTGCTCTTATCTCAACCCGTGGGATTTATATTCTTTATATTCTCTTCCCCATCCCACTGGGAGCGGGGTGGGGAAGAAGGGGTTGAAGGGAGCAAGCAGCTGTGTGGTTCTGAGTTACTGGCTGGGCTTAAACCATGACACTATGCCAAACTGGGATTTATGCTATTTCACCTCTTTGTTATTTGTAGATATGCTGGAGGCTGGCTTAATGCTGTCCACAGAATCAAGTAGTTTCTGATGCCCCTGAACTGAGGTGGCTGTGGAAACAAGGGGGAGTCAGATCCATCCTAGCTGTGTGGCTGTGCACCCATGAGGGCCCCCATACTGCTTCTTTCCATGAAGCTTCTCCTGTGTTAGGACATGGAGCTGCTGCATCTTTCCTGGGATGCTGTGGGAGCTTCCACAGACCTCATCTTCACTGGCCCTCTTCCCTACCTGAATACAATGAAGAGGGACAAAGGGACCCCGCTTATGTAGGCCTTTGCCTTAGGGCCCTATTTCAGCACAAACAAGTTAACTTTAAGTTGAAAGAGCAGGTAGAGGGAATCTATTTTTTACACTAATGTTATTGTTTAAGGCTTCCTGAAACCCAAGTCTGAAGTCCTGAAGCTGAACTGAGGAAGCAGAAACATATGCACTGTGACTGTATGTATAGACAGAAATTTCATCACTGGCATTGGAGCGTAGGTTCTTCTTCAAGGCATACTCAACCTCAAGCTGAGAACAAGAGGCTTCATTAGATTTAATGTAATTCAGCCTCAAACTCTGTTCTGAGTCTAAAATCAGAACCTGAAAGTAGGGTTTTTATTTGACATGTAAATTTATTTTTCACCAGCTTTAAAAATCTGCCTTTGCATTGATATAATGATTTTCAACATGGGATCCTGGGATAACTTTCTGGAGTCCATGAAAGAGAATAGAGATTTATATGTACCATACAATATATACACCTTATTTATATTTTGTACAGCAATCTGCAAGCATGACATCTTCAGTGAAGGCTTTCAGAGACCCTATTGATGAAAAGAGCATAAAACCAACAGAAAATAGTTCACTTAATGAACAAATAACAAATTATATACTTAAAGGTGTTCTTTAGTGATATCATCCCTATTTCATAATTAAGGCACATTTTTAATACCTTCAGAAGAGAGATTTAGACGAATATCTACCAATCATGTGTGCACTTACCATTTTGTACTTGTGTTTTACAGCACACCAAAATATATACTTATAATTTTGTCGTGCTTTTTTTGCTTCCTTTTGCCTAATACATAGAGATGAACTAGTGAGGCGGAAACAAAATTAGGGACTTCCATTTAGATGCATTAGTCACACAGTAAGGTAATCAGCTAGTTAGAAATGGCATCATAAACTTGCCTCAGTGGAGCATATTTACTTTTTCCCAGCAGCCACCCTGTTGGAATAAAAGCTGTAGTCAGGAGAATAAAGGGTGATTAACAGGATTTTAAATATTTAGGGCTTTTTAATATTATGCAGTTACTGCCTGGCTCAGATTATCTAAATAGTGATGACAGTAGTGGTATAATTAAAGAAAGAAAATCAGTCTGAAGTAAGCAAAACCAGCCCACTTTCTGCTGCCTCCCTTCCCTTAAAATAACCAGATGGGGTTTAGTCCTGAGCGTGAATGACAAGGAACTTTGGAGTGAGTTTATCACCTCAGGCAGAGCCGGACAAGAGAAGGAAGGTGCTGAGTTCTCCATGTGCTCACCTGCAGACACAACGTGCTGCTTCCCCGGGCCACACTGCCCTGGCCTGATGCTGCTGAGGAGCTCAGTCTCCACGAAGGGAAGTGTGCCCACCACCATTAGAAAGATGGTGTGGCTGGTGGGACAGAAGTGGCACCATTGTGGGGGTTCTGCCATTGCGTGTTCAGTGTGGCTGGTGACTGCAGGAGGCATGGAAAGCAGAGCAAGATGTTGCTTCCCAGGAGGTGAAGGGACAGACCTACGTTTATTGAGACCAATGCAAAAGACCCTGTCTGTTTTTAATGAACAAGGCCAGGTTTTACCTTTGTGTTCAGCCAGTAATTAGCAGGAGAGTGGGTAATGAAATGTTCTGTGGCAAAATTGCTAAGGTTTGCTCTGATGTCTGGAAAGGATTTAAATACAAGATTCATTAACTCAGTGTGCTTAGATCAATGAACAACTAAAAACCTGGGGCAGGGTACTGGTTAGTTACCTTCAGTGCAGTACAGTGTGGATGACAATGATAATGACAGTCTGAATGGGCTGACAACTTTGCTGTTAGGCAGAGAAAATGATGATAAATGTCTATAAAAAGGCTTGTGTTTAAACTCTTGATGACGTGAAACGCTTTCTGAAGCGGTCAGAGGCTTCAGAGACTTCTTGCCCAGTTAGTTAATGCTGAACTTGTTCTACATTTTAAATTTTTCAACTTTTTTTTGTCTTTGTGGTTTGTTTTTATGATGAAATGGCTGTGAAGTACTGTAGTTACTTTGTAATGAAGAGTAGATGGTATGTAAGCATAAAACGTGTGAGGTTCCTCGTTCTATTTGTTATAAGTATGCATTCATATGAATGTTATATGACACTTCTATATTTTGATTTATTTGAGGTGCAAAGCTTTGGATTTCAGCACGGGGGGGGGGGGGGTGTTAAGAATTTTAAAAGTCTTCTAGGAATCTCACCTTTGCAGCCTCACTCCTGTAAGTGTCTTTGACCCATTCAGCATAAAAAAGGGTTAGTAAATGTACCAATAATAGCTGATGCTTTCACCTTGCAGGAAGTGCCTGGTAAACAAGAAGAGCTGAGAACAATGTTTTGATAGGAAGGAAAAATGAAGTGAAGGGGTTGCAAATAGTAAATCATATAAGTGCGAAATGCGAATTCATTCCACAGTTTCCATATGAGTTTGCTCAGGCTGCAGATTCTTGGCAGTTTGACATAGCACTGACTATTTTCCACATATGTCACAAGTTCTGCTTTAAAAAAGTCTAGACATGTGCCATTTGTTGATTTGGTAAATAACTGTTGGTAATGAAAATGTGTGTTTTGTGGCATACAAATTAACTCCTGCTTGAATTAGGTGATGGAAGTTATATAGCAAACAGAGCAAATAAACTTGTATATGTCTTATTCTGAAAGAATTGCAGATTTCTAAGTGTCCTTCACAGATCTGCTTAAAATGCTGTTCCTCTGGCAAAGAAGATTTCAACAGGACTGCTTGCAGTGTAAGCTGCTGTGGGTGTTGATAGAGCACAATGCAGAGGAATTACAAAATTTGGTAGGAAATGTGTAATAGTAAGAGATATGCTCATTTTAGAGGCAAAATAGAAAATTAAAAAAAAGTTATCCTTTTTTCCCTAACAGATTAAAATCTGTTGGAGGTGAATCCGTATATCTGACCACAAATGCTTTTCCGAAGAACTAAATTTCTTCACATGTTAATTTCTCTCTACTATCATTTGCTTTTTGTTTCATGCAAAGCTAAATGGGAATAAAAAAAAGAATTACATGAGAGAAAGGAAGCTGTTGGTGTGAATGTGGAAATGCAGTCTCTGGGCACTTGTATCTGTACCAGGAAAGCATTTCTCCACACAGGGAAGCATAAGCTGCAGCCTGAGTGGGGAGCCATGCTGTCGTGGTTTAAACCCAGTCAGGTAACTTGTTCACTCACTCCCAGTGAGTGGTGCCAAGCTGACAACAATCAAGGTCCGTGTTCGTCTCCCCCCCCCTCCCTGCACCGGGGCTCTCCCCTTCCCCGCTCCCGGAGGAACGGGGAGGAGGATCGAGAGAGTGCAACTCCTACGGGTTGAGACAAGAACAGTCCAGCAACAAATCACCACCGCTACTATCAGCTAAAACAATGATAAGGGAAAATAACAAGGGAAGAGAATACGATACCACCGGCCAAGAAAACGAGTTCCACCCGGAAGCCCCTGTCCTTCCGGGCAACTCCCAGTTACCCCCCACCCCGGGCATGACGTGCTGTGGTATGGAATACCTCCCCGGCTAGCCCGGGTCAGGCGCCCCGTCTCTGCTTCCTCACAGCTTCCCCTCCTCCCTGGCAGAGCATGAGCCTCACAAAGTCCTTGGTCAGGGTAAACATCACTTAGCAACAACCGAAAACATCGGCTTCACCAACGCTGTTCTCAAAACTAGAAGTCAAAACACAGCACTGCACCAGTTAACACAAAGGAAAAAACATGACTGCTACTGCTGAACCCAGGACACATGCATGCTGGGGAGCCAGCATGGCCACCACTGGGGCTGCATTGCATGCCCTCAATGGGCAGCCAAGCTAGAATGCAGAGGTGCTCACCCAAAAATCAAGAGTTGGCTGCGCAAGGTGTGTTCCAGTATCCTTCTCCATTCAGTGAGCATTTGAGTCAACATACTTATTTCTAGAAAATATTGATTACTATGTATGACAGAATTTTTCATTAAACTTATCTAAGTCTCTCAGATACCATGGAAGTGATAAAAGACCTGAGCTTTGAAACTGGATATCACTGCACCAAGAAAATGATGGGTCTATCCTAAGAGGATTGTGACTTAGAGGAATGAAGTTACCCTTGTTATATCTTATTCTTTACATGAGCAGAGCTACAAAGCAGAGGATAACATTTTTAATGCTGCAGTGACTTGTGACTATCCGTTTGATTCTCTGAAGTGACTTCAGCTACTCATGTCTTTGTAAGCTTCAGCCTTGCAACTATGATGAAGTTTAAAAAGAATAAACAAGGGAGATAAGAGCTCTAATAAAAGCCACCACCTCAGCTAAAACTGCTCTTATCTTTTCCAAGTACTGGCAGTACTCATGCCGATTTAAATGTGCTAGATGTGGTACTGCACGATGATGATTTCATTCCTTTTTAGGGTGCAGGATGACTACTATCTCTTTATACTTTGTGTCATGGACTCTACCTTGACCAGGTGCCCATCTCTTTGGCCCAGGCAGGCCAGGTGTGACCTGACTTGGCTTCCACTGCTGTAAATCTCCTATTATTCAGAAAAATTCATAATTATAAAATGTTTATTAAAGTATTTCAGCCACTCCTTTCATTGTAAGAGGGAGAAAGAGATGTTAAACAAGCCAGCAGGATGAAAGGGTTGCCATTCCCTTGGGACTGCCTGGTGCAGTGAGCTTAGCCACAATGCTAGGGGTTGCTCCTTCCATCACATGCTTTCCTGAATGGGAAAAAGAGGGTCAGTCCTGCCATAGAGCCAGAAATTGTCCTGATCATTTCTAAGACCACCCAGCAGTCCCTATGCAGCACTGACTGCCTGCCACAGCAGATCTTTAGCCTCTGATTGGGTGAATTGGGTTGTCAAACAACTATTTTGCTAGATTTAATAAGACTAATAATAAAATAAACATTGATTCATTTCAAATGCTATTGTCTAGAATGAGAGGCATTAAATCTCTTCCGGATCCTCTTGGAGAAAGATCTGGCACATTTGCTATTACCTCATTGTGTTGTTTCCTGAAGCTCCTGTTCTCTCTGTGAAGATCCCTGTGTTATCATCCCTGAGATAGCTAGCATGTAGCCTCCTTTACCCTCCATCCTCTGCATTATGTCATTTAAACTACACTGGCACTCCCAAAAGGCTGAGGCTTGAGCTTGTACTGAGGTTTTAATTCAAAGCAAACACAGAGGTAGTAATCTCTAAGCCATGAGCTGATGCTGCTAAGTATGGTATAAAATGCAAAAATGTCATCTCTGTGCCTCTGCTTCTGTTTAGAAGAACCAAAACACTTTTCTTTCAACAATAAATGCCATTTAAAGAATTAAGATTTTATATGTTCTGTTTAGCAAAGAGGATTAATTTTTCTTCCTGCTTTGTTTCTATTCAGGCAATAAATCAAATGACATTAAGCTAGTTTTCTCTTCACTGTTTAGTTTAAAAGGAAAGAGATCTCCATTTTTCACACACAATGCCTAGATGATTCATGTTAAAACAATTTGATGCAATGTCAAATTAAGCATTTCAGTAGGTGTTTTGTTCCATTAAAACTTTGTTTCTGTTTTCTTTACACCTGACTCCTGAAAAATGATGCTTTTATTGGTGTCTCCCAGTATGTTTAATTTATATAACAAAAAAAGGTTCTTCCAAAGTAGTTCTGGAGCTGTAAGTGCTCTCTTAAAATGAATAGGATTGGTAGTGTTGGGTCACATCTGATGTTCAAAGTGCTCTCAGGATGTTCAACAGCACTACAACTTCAGCTGGCAATGAGTCTAAAGGCCAAATGAATTCCACCTCTTACGAGAACAGTCCAGGCTGAGGGTGCTTAAAAGGGCAGCACATAGAAATGTATCTCTATATTGATGCTCTAGAGTTGGAGGTGATGGGGAAGAAAGAGAAAAAAGTTGTAAGTTCCTTCTGCAGGGTTAGAAGAGCTTGTTTTCATGCAAATTAAACTGAGAACTTGAACACTTAATGTATTTGTATATGTATTTTGTGAAGGGCTTGCCAAGAAGGTTCCCTTCAGACAGCATCCGGTAACCTGCTCACTAAAATCCAAAGACCCATTAGATCTGCAAAACAGATTCTCTTGTGATTCTTTGTTTTCCTGCTTGCTGGCAGTCGTGAGGGAGGCAGTGTGATCCCTTCTGGTGTCCTGGGTGAGACTTGTAAAACTTCAAAAGAGAAAATAAATTCAACAAGAAATTATGAAAAGGAATAAAAAAAAACCAATTTCTAAAGCTGTGGTAAGATCTGTAACACTCGCATCTCCTTTTCTTGGGGATTGTTGGAGAAACCCCTGTGCAGTCCTAAACCCCTTAGAATCATAGAGTCAACCAGGTTGGAAAATACCTTTGAGATCATAGAGTCCAACCCCAGCACTGCCAAGTCCATCACTAAACCATGTCACTAAATGACATGACTTCCTTATGTGGGAGGCCGGTGGGTGCAGAGAGGGGAGCTGAACACTCACCTGTTGCCTCCCATGCTCAAAGGGCTACTCTTGCTTTGGTCCCACCATGCTCCTCTACACCTTCCTGAAACCCAAGGGCTTTTGCACCATCCCTGGCAAGATTCAGCACCACAGAAGCTCCCTTTCTGGGACAGACGCCCTATGAAGAAGCAGGTCTGGGGCCACCCGTACTGCATGGAAACACACCCAGAGCTGTCCTCCAGGGTCTGCTTTCTGGGGTGCCTTCTTGCCTAAACGAATGTAATCCAGAATTAACTGTTTGGTCTCTCAGTATGGGAAAACAGGGCATACAGCAGTTGTTTTGGCTTATCCAGCTCATTCATATTTGTGAAATTCAGTCCCTGTAAGAAATTCCGGTAGTTTAATCTGTTTCCTATCCCACTGGTCTTCCAAATAGAGAAATGCTAACAATATATCTTACTTGAGCCTTTCAAGTGATCCTTGTGAAACACTTTCATTTGCAGTGTAATGAGAACTATCAGGTATTATTGTTAAGGGCTGCTTCAGTCCTAGCTGGATACCAATTCACCCCTTGAGCTTGAAGAATAGTGTATTTCACTCCACATCATTTGTTCATGCACGAAGAACAGACTTTGAAATACTCCTTTTTTCATCTCCTTTTTTGTTTAGCTAGAAGGATTGACACTAGAAAAGCTCATTTCATGAAATAAGTAGTTCTTGAAGTGATGGGTGACAAAGGGATATGCTTTAAAGTGAACAGCAACACAATTCTGTAGTTATCCAGGCTGCGATGTTAGGTCTTTTCATGGAGTGCTGGAACGGCTGGAGTCAAACTCCCATGCAATCTTTTGCAGGCAGGCTGTGCTCACTCCAGCATACTCACAAAATACATGTTAGGCAACCTTCAAAGAAAATATGTATCACTTGATTTCTCTTTCTCAGTTTATATCTGTCCAAATCAAGGAAATTATTTTTATTGCACACTCTGGTCATAATGGATTTATAGCTATTTATAGGACAACAATATTACCTCTATTCTGTACATTAGGAAACTGCCTCAGAAACCCAGAAAGATGAAGTTTCTTCCAAGGGGAAGCCAGCCAGGATGGATCACAAGATAGTTGATTTTGGCCCTAGCATTAATTATGACATTAATTCCAGTGAGCAAGTTGTCAAGCTCTCCCGATCTCAATTGCTTAATGTTTTAGTTTTGTTGGTTGTTTTGTTTTGGGTTTTACATTAACAGCTCACATATCTACTGTCTTCTGTACTTAATTCCTAGCTTTGCTGTGTTCCCCCAAATGTCTGTGTTCCCCCAAAGAACAACTGTAGCACCACAAGTCAACATCACTGCCCTGTAATCCTCCTCTAGCTCACACTGCCACAAAAAACAAGTGATGAGAGCCAAGCTGGGGAAGTTGTCATGGTGAAAAGGGGACAAAAATTAAAGCTGCCCTCCCCTGGCAGAATCCCAGCTGGAAGGTAGCACTGCAAACACCATCTGCTTTCTCCTGCAAATAAGCCCTTGCAGGGTGCAGTGAGCCTGCTTGGTAGAGAAGGAGGAAAATTCTCCCCTTATGCATTATAGCCCCTGCAGATTTGGACTCAGCCTTTCCTAGTAAGTGCAAACTATTATTAACTCTAAGTCATGTAACCAAGTCTAGATCTTGAGGCTAGTTAGTGCCTCTCTCAATCCTCTCAATCTGTGACCATTCAATGATGTCAGCAAATATTTTTTTGCAAGTTTTTCAATTTTATTTTTAAATCAAGTGTCATTCTTGGATATGCTTTGCTGGGCATTTAATAAAAAATGAAACAGAAAAACAAACCCTAAAAGTCTCTCCAGAATTCTATAGGAAGGGTGTTGGAAACCTACAAAAATGTTGAGGGACTTCTCTTAGTGTATAACAAAACATCTTCAGTGTTTCAGTTCCTCAAACCTTTGAAACTTAAATTTCAGAAATATCATACAGATATTAAAGTGATGTCTGCAAGTGATCACTGGTTCCTGGAAAATTCCTGCATCCATGTCCACAAAGACAAATAAGTTCATGGCTTAAATTAAAAGAAGTTTCCTTGTTTCTTTAGGAAGCAGAGCTATGAGTGATGTACTTGCAACTGCCCCCATTTCGGCTGAGGAAAGGCAGACAGCTGATTGTGATACACCTGTTAAATAAATAAATAAATGGTGTTACTGATGAACTGCTGCTTGAAATTCATTTAAGCAGTTGACGAAGGAGACCCTGTGGCATTTCAGTTAAGAATCTGGTAGAGCAGTGGCTGCTTTGACCTTGAGGCTCACATTTTAAGGCTTCTCCATTCAGAGTCCTACCATAATCAAGCTCTGTCCTGGAGAGACACTAAAATTCCTTCTGCATTTTATGGCTCCAGACTTTTAATTTTTTTCTTTGCCCATCTTTGAAATTACTGAGTGCTTTGGTTAATAAATCATACCTTCAGTTTTAATATCCACTCAAGCTCTCTCTTCTCCTGTTTTTTCCAATTATGTGTTGAAGAAACATCATCTTCCTAAGTAATTTAGTCAGTGACTAGGGACTCTCAAGCCCTTCTCTGATTTCCAAAAATCATATTAAGTGCTGCCTCTTGTGTAATGAATAAGTACTTATCTCTCCTGCCTCGTATTCTTCCCAACCTGAGAACAGGCTCTGGTCTTTTGTCCCTTCTAATCTCAGGCTATCAGGAAAGCTTCTATTACTTCAAGGCTGATATCACTTGAAGTACCTTGGCTTAATCCCATTTCCCTAAAGATCTAAGGGATTTTTCTTCTTAGATCTGAAAAAATACAGTTATTTTAAAATAACTCAGCACTAAAGCCTAGCTAAAGACTCTGCTCTGTTTCTCCTCTTTAAAACTAATGCATAAGAAAGGCTCATTTGGAAAAGAAAAAAAATACTAAGTTGGAAATTGCTATTTCATTTCTATTTTTTTTTTTTTTTATTATGCTGATAATTATAAAATTTGAGGAAGGCCAGAAGATTTGTCAATAACTAGAAGAAAATCACTACATCCAGGGTGTGACATTTTGGGTGTTAGAAGCAGAGATCAAAGATATATGAGTAAAAAAAAAGATACTGGCATCAACAAAAACCCAAAGGTCAAATAGGTCATTAGTAATACATAATCATAGATAATTATTATTATCTATTGCTGCAGAGTAATCATGGGTAACTATAATTATCTGCTGCTATTAAATATTATGTATTATTAGCAAAAAGATAATTTGCTATCTTCATGGAAGGAATTCACCATATACCTACATTCATGCCAGGTTATCTAGATCCTGTTCCTTAAATTCAGTCACTTTTCCAAATTCTGTTCAATCTCTTTCTTAAAGCGCTTTGCACCTGTTTTTTCTATTATTATTTTTCCTGGCACATGGAAATTCCATTAAAATTTCTCGTATGCATTTTAATCGGCTTCTATTATTCTTCAGGGTTGTATAAAAATTTCATTTTTTACTAGTGCTTTTAAATGTATTTTTACATCTTATTCTGTGGTATAATTGCCTATTAAATCCTATATGACAGTTAAAACCCACTGTATGCTGTAAACTGTCCCATGAAGGTTTCCTTACATGTTAGATCTTTCTCTTTATTGGAGCATGAGTCCTAGGCGTGTGTAGTTCTTCCACTCAGAGATTTAACAGGAGCAACGTATAATTTATCCATGCTGTGTAGTACCATTTTAAAGAGAAACTAAACAAAGAGCCTAATTTTTCTGAAGGGCTGTTCTGTGCTTTGTAGCCCCTGCCAAAGTCACCCAGAGCTAAACGAAGCCTGCATTTCTGATTCAGACCACAAACTAAAAATACATGGCACACACATGGCACTTCAGACCAAGCCAGCAAGGTATGGTGATATGTCTCTGAAGACCTCTACAGCAGTGAACCAAGGTGAAGAGTCAGCAAAAGCCAACCAGGTCCCCAGTCCTGCAAATGTGTAGGTGTGCCATGAGCTTTACTTACTTCAGTGGTTTCACTGATGCTTTCATGACTTTACTCATACATTAATGTTTAAATACAAGTACATTTTAGAAGTGACTAACTTGGATTTCAAAATTGCCAAGAGTAACATATTGGGTGAAAAAAAAGACTTGTTAGGAAATTGGTGTGGAACCGTTTTGGATGTTTATTTTTTGATATTATATTTTCTTGCCCTTTGATAATGT
Organism: Pezoporus flaviventris; assembly: GCF_033815535.1. Classification (NCBI taxonomy): domain Eukaryota; kingdom Metazoa; phylum Chordata; class Aves; order Psittaciformes; family Psittacidae; genus Pezoporus; species Pezoporus flaviventris. Next base: position 43,274,080 of record NW_026892549.1, on the reverse strand, counting down.
TTGTTAGGAGAAAGCAGAGAATAGCCTTTTATAAAACAGAGGGTTGCGTTTTTTTAAATATATGTTTCTATTTTAAAATTCCTGAATATGCAGAGATAACACTAGGACAAAATTTTTAATAAGAAGATGGATTTACTTTGACAAAACTTTTTAAGGAAAAGGTTTCCTCAGCCTCTGTGATCCACAGAGACTAACAATAGGATTTCGATATGCCCTAGAAAAAGTAATTGTTAATTATATAACTGATTTAAACAATTATCATTCTATAGTTTACATCTGGAGGTTTGGGGGTTTTCACAGGCCTGACATGTATCAACTTATCAACATTGGTCACATACTAAAACGTTTTTAAAAATATAAGATGGCTCATGCCACCTGGCACTTATTACTTTTTAAATTAGCCCTAAAAAATGTATGGTAACTATTTTGGTTCATCATTCTTAAGTCTTTTAGATCCTACATGTTTTCATTCTTCTAAGGTTCTGGGTTAATTACTTTTGTTTACTGTATACACCTTGATTATTTTGTCTATCAAGCAGGTCTTCACCATCTGCACAGTCCCCATTGTGTAAATTATTCTGTCTAAAAGCAGCCTGCACCTTGCTGGATGTCATTCCTCTGATATTTAAGTCCTGCCTGGGAATGCTACTTCCACTTCCCATGGGTAGATGGCATCCGTTGCAGCTTTTCTGTAGATCTGGAGCCTTGGAAGTGTTTAGGGGATTTGGAGTGTTTGGGTTTTTTTTTTTTTGTGACAGTGTTTTTTCAGGCAGTGATCTGAACCACTTATTTTCTAAAGAATCCTGCTGGTATTTGAGTGTAGTGTTCATGAGAATGAGGAAACCTATGGTTTCTATACATTTTTAAGACGCACCAAAAAGCTGCTAAGAGCACCACCAGCTGGTGCAGGTGGACAAGCACAGGGCGCAGCACCAGCCACAGATCCACCACACCGGCTTCTCACCACCCAAGCCACAGAACGCCTGTTACCACAACACTGCTTTATTTTCCATATTCAGACATGGAAACTTTACTTCAGCCTTCTCCCAAGCAGAGAAGGCATCTGATATATTATTTCCATCTAGCTGGATGCTGCTGGTGGCTCAGCCCCCATAGGAATGTTTCTTTCATGGGCTCCATTAGGCTCCTTTCCTAGTGGCTTGTTTTGTCTCCACCAGTCTTTCCAAGTATAAACCTGCTTCAAGAACAATTAAGAGCTTTCCTGTTGCATGGACTTCTGTCCCCAAAAAGTTCTTAGGTTTCCCAAACACCTGCTGTAATTCAATCTATCTTGGTGGCAACCAGAATTGTCCACGAACAAAATGTTATTTGGCAGGCAAAGGCAAACAGGTGTCCTATAGTATAAAGAAGCACAAGTTCCTGCTGCCCTGTAGCCCTCTGTGCTTGAATAAATCAGTGCTCCATGAAGCATAAGGCTGAAATCAGACACATATTGTGGAACAGAGAGGAATAGGTGATCAGACAGTATTAATAAGGCTAGTTGGTAAGTTTGGGAAGTAACAAGGAGGAATAATATCTGTTTTGTAGCTCTGACTGGCAAAAGAAGTGTGCATTTCCTAATCTTGACTGATGGAAAAGCCTCAGGGAACATGAACAAACCAACTTTTGTGTATGTGGTAGGGCAACACCATGTAAGACTTAAAACTGGATCCTCTACTTCATTACAAGGCAACAAACCTCTTTTAACACCAAGTTCACACTGAGATTTTGGCTCTGGTTACTCTCTTGGCACACAGAGCTGTATGCAAGCTACAGACGGCTCCAGGGAAATAGCAGGAAGGTCCCCAAATGTATGAATTAAAGTTATTCAGATGGGGCATAACACAGGCTATATAAGCATCTGATGATCAAGGCAGGAGATAATGATTCATAACTTGGAGCTATTCCTAGAATTGTTGTGGGGAAGTTCAATAGTGTAGTCCTGTGACCCTCAAAGCTCCGGAGAGGTGTTAAAAAATATCAGGAAATTTCATGGACAGGAGGAAAAAATAGTTACTTCCTCAGGAAATCACCTGTGAAAACGGGTAAAACTTTAAAAGGAAGTTTTGTTCCTGTTAATACTCTTATTTTGTCAACATCTTAAAAGAGATATTTAGCCCCTTGACCTTAAAACATGGCACGTGTTTCAGCAGGAGGTAATTCTGAGATTTCAGCAACAAGGTTTTCCCTGTGCTACCTTACCATATGGGATATTAAGCCATATGAAACATTCTGGTGCTCAACAGTTTCACAAAACAAATTGCCATGGGAATACACAATAAGCATAGTTGTGGAAAAGTTAAAATAGGGCTAAGATAAACACCCTGCTAATATATTATATCTGCAACCTCTAATAAATGGGAAATGGAGAGTCAAAAAAAAAAAAAAAAGGAAGAAAAGAAAAGCCACTTGGGAAGGATCAAAGTAATTCCTGCAAGTTCATGCAGGTAATCATACAGTTGCTACTTTGCAACAGTAGACCCTGGATGTGGTCCCATAATCGATTGACCCTAAGAGCACAGCCTAAAAGGAATAACCTTCATGTATGGAGGGAAACATTAAAGTCTGTACCACAAAATTTAGCAGACATGGTCAGTCAGTGGCAGAAAGCCTCAGAGACATATTTTTTTTTTTTAAAGGACCTATTTTATTTTCAGCAGAATGGATTTCACTATAAAACATATTATTGTTTCCATGCTCTAGACCAGACACATATCATCCTGTTCTAATCTCCCTTACAATTATTAAAATATAGGTACTTCTATGGCTAGGGAATAATAACATGGTTAGTAGTTTCTGACAGGTACAAAAGCTTTAGGGAAAGACATTAATAACTAGCAAGGTAATATTGCTGTAAAATTGCTCCCAGTTAGGGTATGTTCAGACCTAGGGGAGAACCAGCTCTGAGGAAGTGACACTGACAGTGCTTGAACTCCCCACAAGCAGCAGGTATGAATAAAGTTGTCCCACTGATCTTGCCAAGGAGCCCACTTCAGTGTGTGCTTCAGCTGAGAAGCGGAGGGGTCACAAACTTGTTACTGCCGGGGACCCCTGGTCCAGGACATATAGCCAGTCTGCAGGCGCTGCTCCATCCTGACAGATGGGGGCTAACATCCATGGTCATGAGTTCATGTACTTTATATGCATCAAATATTCAGGACAAGATTCTCAGCCAGTGCCATCCAAGCTGTAATTCATACTGAGTTTCTGCTGCTCCTTTCAGAAGATTCCACTCTCATTAATCTTGTCCCAAAGTGGGACTCCAAAAAATTGGGAGTTTTCAGACAACCCTGACTGCCTTGCAGACTTGTAATGTGAAGCAGCAGGGCAGGGTAGTAGCCAGAGAGGTCTTACAACTAGTTTGGGACCTTGGGACAGAAATGCTCCAGTTGGTAGGAGAGGAACTCATTGAGATGTCCGTCTCCAGAGCTCACAGCTTCAGGGGTGCTCAGGGTATATCCCTGCTTGCTGATCCCAGCTTTGCAGTGGGGAATTAGGAAGAAAGTCACCCAAGCAAATACCAGGCCAAGTGACAGTCATGTACCCCAGGAAGAATATGAGCCAGAGGTACAGCTTTCATAGGGAAAAGATAAAGAGGTAGAAACAGGTTAATATTTATATTTATATGCTTCTTTGATTTAGGCCTCTGTAGAATTGTAGAAATGTGTGCAAAGCTTATTAATTGATAAAAAATTACTACAGTAATTGATAAAAAATTAATACAGTCACAAATGGGACAAACAGAAGCTAGAGTGGATGAAATCATCTCCTTAAAGTATATTTCAAAGCATAAATGATAGGGCTAAAATATCATTGTGTGTCAGACATTAGCTAACCATACCGCATTTGTTATGATTTTAAAAGATTCTTGATACGTGAACTCAACTTGTTTTAGAAAGTGAAAGACATTTTTAAAAAAAAAATTATTTGTTCTCTAGCTCTGTTGCTTTTCTGACATAATGGTTGCAGTCTTATTTTTATCTTTTGTTTTCAAGACTTAAAATATGGATCTTAGGCACCTGCTGCTGACCTTTGTAGTATTTCTGGACCAACAGGAAATAACAAAACACTTTCTAGTAGTCTATTCCTGGAAGACTTGTAGTCCTGTTTTTCAATTTAATAGCTCAGTCCTACATGAACAAAACTCAGTGTTTTTTCCAGTGTTTGTCTGTAGTACGACACCATCTCTGGGATGGGTTAAGTAAACATCATGAACTTTTGAGCCTTTCCAGGTTCGCTCATCCGTTATATGAAAGAGTATCTTGCTTAGTGCGATTCTGGGTCTTATGAGGGAATGGAAAACAAATACAGACTTCTTATCACCACCATGTGTGCATAATTCTCATAAAAAATGAGAAAGAGTTACAGATTTAAGTGGCTGAAGGAATTTGGAGCAGTATTAGTTATCATATCTCTTTTCTCTTGGATGCAGAGAAGGCACGTTTCTTCTGACCTAATTCCTCAGTCACCAGGAAAAACACAGGCTAGTAATGCCTTCAGTGCATACACTTACAGTTTGATAGCATTGTACACATTCCTTTATACTCTAAAGGCAGAAATAAGTTTATATCTACCTTTGAAAATGCTTGAAAGCAAGTTTAAATTCTGTTAATACATCAAGAATAAAGACACAAACATTTCCCTACAAACTGCTAACTTTGAAATTTTGACCCCAGTACTGGTGCATTTCTTAATATGAAAACATAACCCAGAATTCTTTTTGAGAGAGAAATTTTGACCGTGCTTGACTGCAAGTCTGCATTATGATCTTACTTTGACATAAATGGGTATTGTGGGGGTTCTTTTGTGAAATAATGCAGCATTTCTCTCAATAAATGAGAGGAGAATCTGGGCCAGTCTGTCAAAATAACAGTTATTTGAGTGTGTGGTACCTTGCAGATACAATTTGATGTCTCAGTCAGAGCTGCTACTACAGTTATGTTCTGAGTACAGGAAAATATTGTTGCGTCTCAGATGTCTGCTAAGCACAAATTATTTGTAAATGCTGCGTCTCCCATCCCCTGACCAAAAGAAATGGAAATAGTGTATGCCCTGGACTGACCCATCTAGTCTTGATCTCTGCCTAACTTTGAGTCTCATCTAGTAAACTAGATAGGAAAATTTGGTTTGTTCCATAGCTAACCTGTTCTCTGTGAAAGCAGACCCATCTCACAGCTTTCTAGTTACAGGGAGTTGGCAGCCGTGTGTTGGTTTTAGCTTTTTTGGTGCATGGTTCCAGGAGGGAGATGTAATAGCAATGCCCTCAATGTTTGGAGTTCAGCAGAACTGTGTGGAAATGGAACAACCTTTATCATTTGCTTTTATTAAAGTATTTTGATATGTCAAATACATACACTAGGGTTCTCAGACTTGAATGCTTGTTGGAAGAGAGAAGGGGAAGCAAGCTGGGGCTGATGCTTCCTGCGGTCTGCACTCACACATGCCCTTCTGACCAAGAATACAAATGTTGCTACCAGTGCTCCATGCTGATGTTTTCTGGTGCAGAGGTCACTCCAGAAGTACTTCAAAATTATTTTCAGAGGCATTTACCATTTCAACTCAGCAAGAAATATTCTAGAGACAGTTTCTCTAATAATAGCATAAGCAAAAAAAACCCTACCAGTTGCATCTGTTGGACTATATAAAGGTTCACAATGACCCTTTGAATTTGATGTAGGAAGGCTCAGTGGCTACCACAGGCAGCAGTGGCCAACCACTTGCCGGTCTTACAATAGTGATGTAGGTTGTGTGCTATGACCATACCATGTGAGTTTGAAAGTTTGCGCACTCCTAGGAGTGCTGTCTGTCATGCACTCCAGAGTGCAGGATCTGTGGCAGACAGTGAAGCTGGAGGGGCTTTCAAAGCCAGTAACACCAGTTCACCACAGAACCACCAGCAGGTCTGGGCAATGTCATCCTGCAGGTATTAGCCAGCCCCTAGAAAATCACTGCTGTGGCTCACCTGCAAGAACCTCTCACTGACATTCCCCTTCACTTTTCCAATTCATATTGCACATTGAATGAGCAGTTTATGCCTATTTCCAGTGTGATTTTGGAAGGCGATTTATGATCAGAAAGTTTGGTCTCTTCTGTGCTCAAGAAATTATAACTTTGTTGGAGAGGGAATTAATTTCTTTGAAGTTTTGTCAAAGGTTAGGGCTTTGCTGGGCCAGACTTACCCCCCTGCAGGGAGTTTTTGTTGCAAGCTAGCTTTAGGCAACTTTATATATAAAAGTATATGCTTTTCACACTACTTTTAAGTATCTGAAGCTTACTTAGCACTGAAGTATGTTTGTTAATAGAACAGTTCTGGATATGATATAAATTTGGCTACAGGAAGATTTTCCAAACGGATATTTGGAAGTGTTTTTTGAAAATGTGGTGTTACAGAACAGTTTAATGAATTTCTAAAATCTCTGTATTAACCCCATCATCCTAATGCAAAATAGTTCTAAATTAAGAAAATTTAGCTGCTAACCAATCTCTAATGGTTTTGTTTTTTCTTTTTCAAGAAGATTAAATGATATGACATTCATGAAAAAGTAAAACATTGATGTTGAAATGAAAAAGAGATTCACTCATTGAATTTCCAAAAGCTACATTTTGTCATCCTTTCTGTTCTATGGCACATTTTTATCACGGATTGTTTAGAGGTATATTTAATATAGTAAATATAGAAAATATTTCTTTGTATGCTACTTGACCAAACAAGGTTACAAGAATCTTAATATTGCCATTTTCTGAATTTCTTTAATAGTTGGACTTAATTTAATGTTAATTCAAGTTGTGTCTCATTAGAAAGGCTAAAGTTTTGTGAAGAAGGAAATTCCTGTATATACGAAAGTATGACTTTGTGCTTCAGGGTGCCAAGTGTCCTTGAAATGTTCCTGAACGCATTTTGTTGATCCAGTAATTTCAGTGCTGTATCTGCCTAATTGGAAAAAAGTCTCGTTATCAATACTTTCCACCCAATTATACAGATTCCTACACTAGATGCAGTGTCATGATGTTATTGCTAAATGTAATCACTAATAGGAAGGACTAGTCAGTAAGAGAAACAGTTTCTGTGTTTGCAAAAGGTGGCAAAACCCGAAGCGTCAAAAGAACGTGAGTTTGCAGAAAAATGTTTTCGTGGAGTTTGTGTCAAAAGAAAAGGTTGATTCAGACCTCTCTCTCTTTTTTTCTTTTCTTTCTTTTTCATAATAAATAAGACTTTTTATAGAATTTATTAATACTTCCTGGGGGAAAAGTTGTGGTTTATGAATGTTTTGATGCAATCTTAGTGCAAGACATTTTTTAAACTGTAAAATATCTGAGATTTGCAGCTAATTGAACACTACTATTTCCTTTTAAAAAAATGAAAGAGTTTGATGTCATCTCAGTCAGTTTTCAGGAGCTGCTTCATCCAGAGTTAAGAATTTAGGCCCATTTCTCTTTCTCATGTCAGTATGCTCTTTACAATTTCATCTTAGGAAATGGCTGCCTTTGAGAATGACTTGATTATAGCTTGGGTCTGCATATTTGCTTTCTTGGGTTTTGTTTTGTTTGTTTCTTTTTTTTTTTATATTAATGTTTAAAATATATATGCATATATAATTATTGTAGAGGGCTGAATGAACTGATGATGGCTTCTGAGCACAGAGTGAAAGAAGGAAAATTGAAAAGGTCAGCATCACAAATAGACAATACTTATTTCACTATATATTTTTTTTTCTAATCCAAATTCCTGTGATGACTGTTCGGAATTTTGTTACATTATTTGACTGTCTCTCAAATTCAAAGATTTTCAAGCTAATATATTGTCAGGGTTTCATCAGCGTCATTGCAGTCTATCAGATTAGTGCTAATGCTCCACAAAGCAATAACAGTGTATGTCAAAAATCTGTTGGAAACTTTCAGAAAGGGCATGGAATTTTTCTGAGGAAATATTCAAGTTCATCTGCATACAGAACACACAAACTTAGTACCATGTCTTACAAAAAGGAACATTTGCAACTTCCAGAAGCACAAAAATAACAAGACTACTTCAATATACTTTGTGTTATTATAGCCAGAATTGGAGTTTTAATGAATTCTTTTCTGCTAAGACCATGTAAATGGTTTACAACGGAAGTGTGTGATTCAAAAGACTTGCAGCCAAGTAGAAAACAGGATCAAAACATCTTCTATGGTCATGCTGAATGCTTGTGCTCTTTAGTGGTAAAAGCAACTTATATAAATAATGCATACTTAATTTATTGTTCGAGCATTTTTTTAATTGTTTTCTATTTTGGAATTGTGATTTGTTTGGTTTGGGTTTTTCTGTTTTGTTTTGGTTTTTTAATGGAAGGAAATGTAGGAAAAGGAAGTCTTAAAATTTTGTTCATCCCAGATCTGTTAACTAGAATTTACTTCCTTTAAAACATTTTTTCACAACTTCCTTCAAGAAAAACATCATATTTGCGTATGTGAGCTCTCTTGTGTGATGCTGTTGAGATGCTGGGTATGCCAACATGGTTATTTAAAAACAAGGAGAGCTTGTGAGGAAGTCTCCTTTATGTGACAGCTGAAGTCAGTGAGTTCTGTATGTGTTTTCAGGGATGTTTCTGTCTGGTCCTTGTGCAGTGTTTTTTTGTCACATTCTGAGGTGTCACATCCCACATCTCAGCAAGCAATTAATTCCCAAACTATGGACAAATGCTGAATTACTAAGATACTTTTGAGGATGGGTGCTACTACCATAATTGAGGATTAAGGGAAGGAAAATATTCAGTTGATACCTTTTATTAGCCAAGTTTTTGCAGATTGAACAGTGATGGCCAAACAGATAACTAATGACATGAGAGTGAAACAAGGACAGGAAAAGAGAAGTGTTAATAAGAACAGACCTTTGATTAGTTGTGGGGATGGCATTCTCAGCATGGAGCTGGAGAGGAGAAATGGACCACACGGAAATCCAGAGTCAAAATTCTGCATACTTTAAAATTTGCCTCTGACTCATATTTTTATGGATTACTGGGGAGGAAAAGATACTAAACTGTGAGCCTGCAAAAAAAAAACAACAAAAAAACAAACAAAAAAAATACAAAACTATAGAGGACAGCAAACATCATGGTCCTTTTCCTTTGCTGTTGAACAAGCTGCATTCAATGTCAGTAAGGATATAGCAGGGCTTCTTTTAGTGGCAGATTCGGCTGCCACATGCAGTATACTTTGGTTGGTATAATAGGAGGCCAGCTGAAGTTCCCAAGATCACACTATAAAACCCCAAAATATATTTTTAAGTACAAGTTTAGCAAATTAATACAATACTGTTCCATGAATATTTATTGGCTCTTAAGAGACATGGAAGAAAGATATCTATAAACCTAGAGTAATGTATGTTTTTACTTAAAGAGCCAATCCTACTTCGCTTGTGCTTTTCTAGCCCAAGAGATCCAGCTCTGTTTTCTTATCTAGGAATGAGATGCCTCAATAGACAAAGTACTGTAGACTCAAAAGTGTGAATATTCAGGAATTTCATTTTTATCTTAAACACCTGTTTTGTACCATATCTGCCTGGTCAATATATATACATATATATAAACTAATACAAATAGTGTAAAATTTGATTTACTTTTTATTTGGTTTAATTTTATTTTGGCCATTTTTATTATCTCTGAAATACAGATAATAACGGAAGTGACGCTGTGATCCTTAGCCAATAAACAAGAAGCTGCTGCTAAGTCTATAAAACTGGTATTCTGAATATGGTATTAGAGATTCTCTTGATTATTTATTTTCCCCTTTCAAGTGCATCTATGTCTTAAACTGTGTCACTGGCATATTTTATTAATCTGAAGTTGAGGCACATACAACTGTGACATTGGTGTAAAACCCAGAAAACCTGGAGGATAGCAACCAGCTCATTAGCTACACTGCCAAGAACTGCAGTTTTCAGAGAACTGTTAATGTAAGTCACAGATAGGCAGGACTTTTTTTGAAGAAAAAGCAGGGTTTAAAACAAAGCAACCAACCAAAAAAGCCTAATCTGTATAGAAAGGTTTTCACTACTGAAAGGGGTACTGCACTTGACTCTGGTTTGAGATTTTAACAGTCTCCCAGAGTTTTAGAATCCTGGTAGCACTGCATTAGGAGAAGAGGGAACACACAAAAAAAAGGAAACAGGAAAAAGCAAAAATGACTGAAAGCAAAGTTGAAATAAATAGAAAAGTGGAGAGTCTAGGTTCACTGTCCACACTGAGTGAGGTGCAAGGAGGAAATGCTGCAAGCACAGGAGAAAAAAAAACCCTCATGCTGTTTGTCCTGAACAGTATGCCTTTAAGATAAACTGAAGCTATCTGAGTTCTTGAGTGAGTACTTTCCAAAATACTTCACTCAAGCTATGACAAATTCTAATTAATTCTAGTATAAGCAAAGGGCTGCAGGGTCTACTGCAGAGAAGTTACGGATAGTGCATTTTTCTGTTACTTATTCCTTCCTCAGATCAGGTTGTTCAAAGCCCTAGGTCGGATGGGGCTTTGAGCAACTTGATCTAGTGAAACATGTCCTTGCCTATGGTGGTGGGAGGGTGGAGAAGCTCTTTAAAGGTCCCTTTTAACCCAGACCATTCTGTGATTCTACTCTTAATGCTGCCTTACCAGTTCTGCTGGAGCCACTATAAAGAAAATCATGAAAATCTGGATTTGCAAACAGATGTACAAGATCTCTTCACCACTTTACCTGGCTCAGGGTCAAATATTCATAAATGCCAGAATGGAGCCTGTGACAACTCCAAACTTCAGGTATAAGATTTGTGATGTGCTGGGAAATATTCTATTTCATGCAATCATTAAGTAAATTATTAAACGGTATAAATCTGTATGATGTGTGGACATAATGACAAAATAGGTTGAAATCAGGTTATTTCACACTATGGTTTTCTAAACAAAGTTCTCCTTAGCTGGTAGATAATAGAACTTCAGAAAAATCCAAACCCTTATCCTAACTGTCTCCTGAACCACATGCATACTGTTGGCCTCTGTTACATTCTGTGCAAACCTGCCATCCTCAAGCAGGGGAGAAATTATGTCAGTCCTTCCCAAATTGAGCTGATTGAGCACAGTATTAGTGACAGTCTCAAAGGTGGTGTGAAGAAGCCTAGCATATGGTGTACAGAGAAGCAATAAAGGATGCAAAAGGTCTGCTCTTCCTTTCTTCCTTTCTTTTATTTTTTCCTCCTTTTTTTTTTTTTTAATATAATTTTCTTTTCTCCTTTAACTTACATTTTAATATCTCCTGGGACTGCATCTGGAACAGTTTGCTCCTGACTTCAGTGGCTAAAGCGCTGTTGATGAAGCCTTGGAGGTTTGACTTGGTGACAGCCTTGTTGCACTGTCAGTGCTATAGCAAGGAGCACTGGTCACTCCTGTGAGAGGCCAGCCTTAATTGGCAAAACCCCCTGTTGGTTGCATTTTCAGTAGGCAGGGCAAATTTCTGTGTTCTTAGGAATTAAACCTTGTGAGTGTGTCTGGGTGAAAGAATAAAAGAAGATGTTTGGCAATTTTACTGGAATCATAAACTATGTATAAAACATTGATAACACTAATTGTTACTTGAGGGATTTATTAGCCAAAGTAGTTACTTTTCTTGAGTATCCTGAATTTAAAACTTACTGACAAATCCTGCTTGCACATAAACCTCAGGGGTTATGAAATCTTATTAATTGGGAAAGTGTAAGACACAGTTAAGCCATGAGCATAACAAAGCTGTTTCTAGTAAGACACTCCTGGGATACAGATCTGTGCATTTCAACAATCTAAAAACTTTCTGTAGCAATTCCTGCTCTGTGAGCAATTGCTATTTAATTCATACCATTGATCTTCCTCAATCAACAAATGCAAGCATGATGAGATCATAGGACAAATGAGCGTATTAGAGATCTAGAGGAGACATATGATTTTTCAAATTACTTTGAATTCAAGAGAGAGAGACAGTGGAAAAGCTATTCCATATGTCAGGACTCAAGACATGCACCATTTTTCCAGCAGCTTAATGATTTAGTTTCATAAGCTTTCAAACATTCAAGTTAACACCTGTCAACATGCAGGTGTGATATTCTGCTATTTTGCAGTATATATTGTGATTCTCAGGTATAGCAATGCTGGCAGCCCTATAATCATTTAAATGTAATCGTGCACTCTCTCCACTTGTGACCAATGAAGTCTGTGTGGTCACACTGAGACGCTGCACGTCTTGGCAGGTCTGCTGCTGGCATTCTTCACACTGGGATTATTTTAGATTGGCTGCAATGAATGTGTTATTTTCCATTTGTTAACACATGGGGACTTGTAACTCTGACAACTGAGAAAAATACAGTCATTTATATGATGATTACTCTTGTTTTCTCAGATGTAATCTGAAAACACAGTCTCTTATCTTTACCTTCTCTCTCTCGCCTGCATGGTCCTAAAATTGGCAACAAGTGCAGTACTAATTATATGATGCTTTCTTTGGCATCAAGGGGAACAATTCACTAGGATTTTCTATTACAGTGAATTCCAGATGTGAAAATAAAGATAATCCATATCCTAAGTAACACAAGAAAAGCACAGAATGATAGCAATTTTGACTTTGATCAGAAAAATCGTTATTTCACAGCTGTTCCTGGCTTGGGTAGGTAAGTTAAATTATTACAATTAAAACCCATTGGGATAGTAAGAGTGTAATGACACATCAAGCTGCCCTAGAGAGCTGGTGCAGTGCCAGCTGAAGTGTGTAACCAAAGTGAGATTTATACAGATATCTTGATGAGTTCCAGTATTCAAGCCTCATGAGTAACAATAATAAACAGTTGATAACAATTAGTTGTTTATTGTCGCTGGTACAACAGAGAAGATGCAACTGATTTAAGATGTTAAAATTAAATGATATAAACAATAAACCCCTGTGTAAATCAATATTTCTACTTTGATTTCACAGTGAAATCACCCTGTTTCCTATCCAGAAAGCCCACTTTGTAGTGAGGTCATTAATGGACTTCTTCTAAACAGGTCTTTCAATTATTCCCTTGGTTTACCTTGTTTGTGCATCTAGTGATTAATATATATGCCTTTATCACCCTGAAGTTTGGCCCATACAGGCAAAGATTCAGCTCTATCCTGAATGGGGAAAATGGCCACAGGACAGTGGAAAAACAAGGAAAAATTAACTGGAAAAACAAGGGTTACAGGCCCACTAGCCCCAAAATAGATTTGTTTCTGGTCTTCACTGTGCTTTTCTAAGGAAATACTTTCAAACTGAATTTTGTGTTCTTACAAGATGGGCTGGGTCAATTAGAAGTCACATCGTAGTGATGCTGTTGAATATCTGGATGGAGTTGAAAGTGCTATTTTTGAGCTGATAATCACTAAGTGGCTTGATTTATGATTTCACTATAAAAGCTGTCCTTTCTACAGGGTAACATAATAATTATGATCACTAAAGATATTCAAGCTAGTTCTTCTGATAACAAGAGGAAAAAAAGACTTAATGCAAGTCCCATAGTAGAGTTTGCTTTATTTTCCTTTGGTCCACGAGAGCTTTAATTCCCTGACTCTTATCTCATGCTGAAAGATTTATCTTTTGCATGGGCTCCAGGGGTAAGGGAGGATGACAGTTCTGAGGGAGTCGCCCGCAGGCATCATTTCTCAGAAGTTCCTGTGGTTGTAGTTTTACCTGTTATTTCAGTGCCCAGCACCAGGAGTTAAAAGAAACCCACCCATCTTTGAAGGTGAAAAAAGTCTTGTCTCATGCTTCTTGCAGGTTTTAGTTTGCTTCTGTCTTCAACGTGCAAAACAGAAGTTTCTGTGTACACCGGAGTCCCCTTGAGTGATTCCCTGCCTGGCGAAGTCTTGCAGGCTTCCTGCTTGATGATTTCCACTGTAAAATCATAAGCCTCTGAAATCTCCAGGTTGCTGTAGGATGGCTCTTCTGTCATGTTGGCAAGATTGTTCTTCTGCATCATAAGTTTCAGTAGTTCTGCTGCTTTACAGCTGTTTTTCAGATTTGCTCTTGGTGCTTTGCTGAGATGTGAATGCACCTCAACAGAATTGGCTTGATCGTCAAGCCAGAGAGAGATCATGGAGCAAAAGCAATGGAGAACCAATAAAGCTTTCTCACTTGCCTTCTGTACTTTTGACTGAATTCCTGTAAATAACACATCCTTGATCCTTTCCCACTAAGTCTTCTGCCATGCAGCAACTCTCCAGCAGCTAGCACCTCTCTGACTTGAACTTGTTGGGCTCCTTATACTATTAGCCCCTGAGCTCAGATTTGCTAGGTCTATGAAAAGTTAATTTTACTTGTGAAAATGAAACAAAAATATTGCCTTACACTGCCCCTTTCTTACCCATTTGAGTGCTCAGCTCTTTATGTGCAAGGCTTCTCAGGGCAAGGATTTTTAGGGCCTAAAAAGGCCCTTACTGAAGGTCCTTTAGTAGAGGCCTTTACTGGCCAGAAGACTGCTAAATCAGAGGGTACCTCCCCTAACTTGCCACCTCAGGAGAGGGAAAATTAGAATGATCTTTTTAGCTCGCTCCTTTGCCATGAGACGCATTTCTTCCTTATTAGTATGTGTAGGGCTTCCTTTTTGTTTTAAATTCTACTCTTTAATTATAAATTGTATTCTTTCCTTCTTGTGGTCCTTTCCTGGGTTTTTGATTTATTCACTCATATTCAGTATTTGTATTGCACTTCACATTTACAGAGCACCATGAAACTAATGAACTTACCACAAAGACTTTACTGTCATTTTCCAGAATCGTTAGTGACAAGACCTGCAGGTAGGGTGGAAGAATTGATATACCTGGTATGTCAATATTTCTCCACAAGGTAAGCATGAGCATCATAAACCACTTCAACTAGTTTGGAGGCAAGGATGAGAAAATGAAGCCTTTACTCTGATACCTATTAGAAATGCTTCAGAAGCTGTCAGTCCTCTGTTTCCAGTGAGAGTTTTCTGCAGTGTGACATTCTCTTCTTCCTCCATGCTCTGTTAATCAAACCCATGTACTTTTGGTTTGCCCTGCATGTCTGTACCAAACTGTTGACCAGGGGTCAGTGTCTCACACTGAACTTCTGTATATTGATTTTTTTTCTGAATGGCTTGGATTTCCTGATGGTTTAAAGCCGTGACTTTTCATTAGAACTCATTTTCCGTCATAAGATAAAGTTACCCCTGCAATACATTCCTTTGACCAAAGTCCATTCAAAAGACTTCTAACATATTTGGTCTTAATATATCTAGTGTTAGAGATTGTCATCAGAAGACAGGATCCCAGTACATGACTCCATTTACCTTGACAATAGTTTTCCCAAAGGCTAACCTGAGTCATGTTTCTGATTACTCCTGAAGGAACCATGAGCATCAAGACCTGTTCATTTCCTTTCTGTTTGCAATTAGCTCTTACCTGTGTACTGACTATCATTATATCAGTCACCACTCTTCTCTGTAGCTCCAACAGCTATGTTTGTCCATCACATTGTTTTTCCAGAGTTAAGCAGTTGCCTGTGACTCTAGTTTTTCAGCCACTGTACTATCTCATTAAAGCATTAAATGTACACCCATTTATTTTCTAAACAACTTTCTGTGAGGATAATATTAGAAGAGTAGAAGGAGGCATTCTGTTCAAAAACACTGTTAACTACCTGTAGAGGGAAAATCACCATGGAGAAGGAGTAAATCTAGACTAGTTGGTCTAAAACCTGCTTCTTTCAAATGCATGTCCCTTTTTCTGTCTTCTTTTAGCCCTCATAACATGATGTGTGCAAAGTAGAGTCTGAAAGCAGGCACTGAACCTGTAAATAGGATCTTTGCAGCAGTGTTCAGTGGTTGGGTAATTTAAACAGAAGACAAGTACAGCTGATGGGATTTGTTTGCTTCATATGTCTACATTTCTGCTTCTGCAAAATTGGAAAACACGGCTGCTCATGCTTTGTAGCTTCTTGCATGGCCTCACCTTGTCATCTGAATTTGACTTCATGCATGATGATTTCATTGATAAAATCTCCTGCTATTTTTTCATTTTGATACTTAAACCAGCCACATCTTTGTTTAATCATGCTCTGCAGCTTTTGCAAATAAATTTAGCCATCTGTGGTTTTAGACCAATATATGTCTTTTCTTCACATGTTATCATCAGTATTAATGTGACTAATCTTTATGACTAGTTCCTGCATCTTTCTAAATAAACAAATTAGAGTAGTTGTAGTGTACAGCTACCAAAATCCTTTGGTGGCCTATTTAACAAGAAGTGATGTTCTTACTGACCTGTAGAGTGGAAAGAGAAGCACTTGGAAACCCTGTGTTCCATTAATGGGTTATACAGATCTCCACTGTAATCTCCTGCAAAATTAACACAGCCACTTGGTAATGGCTTTCATTTTCATGGCAGAACAAGAGATACGTCTTTAATGAACTGATTGTTAAATGACGTTGTCTAAACCTATGCTTATGTTAATCCATTGTGATCAGGGGAAATCACTCTTCAGTCGCATTGAAAGAATGCATTAGGTCTGGGAAAATGAAACAGATTTGGAAATTGTTTGTAATTAATGATGTTTGTTGATTCATCTAGGACATTACTACAGGCAAATTCATCCTAATTGGTGCTCAATTAGGCAAGTGCTCTGAAAGTGGTTTAATTTGATGAGGGTACTTTTGGCCTTATTTCTGTATTTAAAAATCTTACCTGTTTTGAAGGCTAAATAATGTTTTACAGGCACAAAACCCCAGCTATTCACTTACAGACACAAATATAGGGCAAAATATAAGTAACATGTACATCAAGACTAAGATATTATGAGTATACACAATTTTTAAGTCTTGATCTACTTTAAAACCTCACATGACTAAAATTTTTTATTCACAACAAAATGACTTCAAGTTCAAAAATCAGTAGAATGCCACAAAATTATATGCTTATTACCCATTTCAGCAAAGATGGATTCACAATTATGAGATCCATTAAATAAATATATTAATATTTAGATAATTTTTTTTTCAAAAAAAAACAACAAACAGGTTTAGAACAATCATATTTTTAGAATACAGTTTTTCCCATAGAAACCTAGATCAGCCAGAAATTTACAAGCTTCTGTTCACCAGATGCTTTTTCTTTGAGGCCTTAGTTAGGGTTGTTTAGCCCAGAAAAGAGAAGGCTCCAGGGAGACCTTACAGCAGCCTTCCAGTACCTAAAGGGGGCCTATAAGAAAGCTAGAGAAGGGCTTTGGATGAGGGCATGTAGTGACAAGACAAGGGAAAATGGCTTTCAACTGAGAGAGGTTAGATTTAGACTAGATATTAGGAAGAAGTTCTTTACTGCTCTTTACAGGGTGGTGAGGCCCTGGCACATGTTGCCCAGAGAAGTTGTGGCTGCCCCATCCATGGCAGTGTTCAAGGCAAGGTTGGACAGGGCTTTGAGCAACCTGGTCTAGTGGAAGGTGTCCCTGCCCATGGCAGGGAGGTCGAAACTGGATGATCTTTAAGGTACCTTCCAACCCAAACCATTCTACGATGATCCAGTTTAACATGTCACATTTTGGTCTGTGTCCAGAAACAGGAACATTTCTGACTTCAACCCACCTTGAATATAATTTCACCTCAAGGAGGTGGAAACCCACCTTTGTACACAGGCAGCCCCAGGAGGCACTGGAATACAAATAAGGGCAGTAATATCTCAGGGCATTTGGGATAGTGAGACCTTCACGCATGAGGATGACTGCTTGGTGATCTGTCTGTGGGATCTCACCCTCCAAGGGTTATTGGAGAAAGGCTGGATTAAGGGAGACACATGTCCATGTATCTAATCTCTAAAGCTTCACACAGTTCCTGAAATGTGCATATTTCTCCCAACCAGAGCTTCCTCACAACCCTGTTGACCATGTGCCCAAAACATCCACCCAAGCTCCACTCAAAGTAAAGACTTTGGCTTGTGAGCTGGGCTCTGGCTGTTTTACCTGAGGATGTTACTAAGCGAACTTCTGTGAGAATCTGACTTCTCTCTTTTCCAGTGATGGTAAATGGTAGAGATTGTGTGAGTCAGGGGTGGAGGAGATGGCAGCCTCTCCTCCAGAGCCCAACAGCAAGCATGGTACAACTTTCCAGGAAGCATCTTGAATAGCCACTCATTGCATAGCTGGTAACCAGCATAGAAATTCCAAGTCTGATGTTGTGTATCTGTAGCTTTTGGCAATTTTACAGGGTATATGTGTCAGGATTTTACATTGATCTACCAAACAGAAGGCCCTTAGACAACAGATGATATTAAAAAAAAGAAAAAAAGAAAAAAAAGGCAGAAATTAGTAGTAGAATGTAATTTAAAAAATTACAAACTCAGCTATGTTCCATAGAACATAGTGTGAAACTTGCAAAATACAGATTGCATGCTTTCCCAGGGTGAAATATGACCTTCAGAATCTACATGAGAGTGGGAGAATTTGATTTCTATCAAAGTGAATAGCAGGCTCTATTAAAGCCATATCTAATGGCTTTAAACAGTGTTTGGATGAAAGAAGTGATATCTTGGTGACCTCTGAATTAAGTTTGTAGTTTCTATGTATTGACTGACACTCAAAAATTGATGTCCAATAAGCTGATAGCTTTGGAGCTGCTCTCTGCATGTCGGCTGAAATGGAAGCAGAGTTTCATTCCAATAGCCCATAATCAGGGGTGCTGTATACTGCTATCTACTGTAAGCCCATTGACACCAAGTACAATAGTAAAGGTAGAGTTTTGGGTCAAGGTCCATACAGATACTGTGTCAGAGGTGAGAGTGTCTAATACGAAACAAGCTTTTTGAGAAATACAGTGCAAGTTAGTTAAGTACTTCTGCCTCTGGCACTGTCATCTAGTTTTAAGAATTCAGTTGTTGCAAC
This sequence comes from Pezoporus flaviventris, assembly GCF_033815535.1. NCBI lineage: Eukaryota > Metazoa > Chordata > Aves > Psittaciformes > Psittacidae > Pezoporus > Pezoporus flaviventris. The sequence goes on along the minus strand of NW_026892549.1, from coordinate 43,255,207 downwards.
CACCAGCAATAGGAAAGGCTAAAATCTGACAAATATAGTCATCATAACCCTGCATTTGAGTGAAATCATGTCTATAAACCACAACTATATCTTCCCTTTATTGAGTATATATACAATATTCATCCTACACAAGCTACATTTCTGTCCATCCAGAAGCGAAGATGACAAAGTTGCTCATTTCATGGAGTGTGTAGTCACAGCACATCAAACCAGGTGCTTCATTAATTGGTTTGGCTGGTTCTTAAGCTGAGAAGTTGCAAAGTGCATTTTATGACAGTCTAAATGAATGCGGACCTGAGAGTGTTGCTCTCAGTGTGATCCTGGTGGGGTTGTGTCAGATGTCAGTGACAACATCTTCAGATTATGAGATGGAGTTGCAAGAATAGGGTGTACAATAGGGTGTACCTCTAACAACTTTCTTCTAAAAGGTTAGCAACTTTGTCAGCACCAACTCTGATAATCTGGTAGTATTCAGATCATGTTCTTTCTTTCGATCTGTGTTAAGGAATAGGAGAGATTTTATTTTTTCAGATTTGGATTCTGTAGTGCTGTTTTATTGCCAAGAAAAGCTGCATTTGCAGTGGATTTGTGAAGGTGCATATACTTCGGAATAGATTTGGAATTGGAATTTGGTGAACTGATCGTTGTAATGCTTTTTATCTTTAACATCTGGACTAATACTAAGTTTGCAGTTCAGTTTCTAAATGTTAAGAATCTGCTTTAGGGAGCTGCTGAAAGCCTACAACTCCCACTGTTTTCAGTCTTTCACATTTACTTACCTTCCTAAAATTTGACCTCTTTCATTTGAGAGCCTGACAATTGGCATCCAACTTTGCAGTGTCGGTCTGCATTTCATTAGCACATCAAAAAAGCTTTTTATCAGTTTTTCCACTGAGATGTAATACCTTTTCAAAAACTCATAGGCAAGTTTTGAACTAATATATTAAATGTGGGTATGCTTATAGCTACTGTCTGCTTTTCATCTGTTTAGAAGCTAGTGAAAATCAGCATTTCCAAATTTTTGCCTATGGTGATACTGTATCTTCTTATACCAGTTTTCATGATCATTGTAGACTATTGATTTTCTCACAACAGAAAACTAGTAGTTTAGCAAGCACCATTCAGCATTAGAAAGTAATGTAACTGGATGTGTGATAGGCTTTTTAATCTTTCTCCTTGGCACAAACAGTGAATTTTTTAAGTTTGCAGAGCCTTGGGAACACTCCCTGTTACCTGCTCCCTTTCTTCTGAAAGAGATGTAAATCCTCACAGTATGCAACAGAATTCTCCTGCTGAGGATGGAGGTTAGACACCATTCCCTGCCTGCTTACAGTAAGAATATGAAGTTCATTTGAAGGCTAATTGAGTGCTCTTTCAGCACACCAGACCTCGATCTCTGATAGGGGTGCCCCATTTGCAAAGCATCTTGTAATGTTCTTACCCAGATAGATATTCCTCCATAGCCATCAGCCCTTGGAAAATTCACTTCCCTTCTTTTAGCTTTGGGTTCCCTCAGACAGTCCCCATGTAGACTTATTCATTTCATCATTATGAAAACATTCTCTTTAATGAATAAAAAAGAATTTCTGATCTCCTCCTCATAAAGCACTGTACGTGCTGCCTTAAATCATACTTCCATAGATCTCTGAATGGCATGAGTAATTAACAGCCTTTATAGAAGCTTTCAATAACCAGTAACATCAAAGAGTAGTAATAAACCAGAAAATAAACTAATAATTAAAGTAATAAATCTTTCAAACATCAGTGGCTTAAAAACTCCTTTGAAAATAAGCATGTACACTAGCCAGCACTAAATGATGGACTTTGTCCAAGAAACTCACATGATGCTGAACAGAAGATGCAACAAATGTCCATCACACAAAGGGATTAGTCTTGATGGTTTATGTGATGAGAAGTACATACTCAGTCATACTTTGCCTGGCAAGCAGTCAGTATCAAAATGCCCGTGTGTTTTGAAAACATGCAGGTTAGGCTTGTATATCAGTCAGTAGTGCAGATCATTAAAAGCAGATCTGCAGAGCAGAACAGTTGCTGCTGAAAACCTGACATCCTGGTTATGCATTTTTATGGTTTTATTTGGAATGGTCTGGACTGGTCCTGTGTGGTGAATCCCTATTGCTGATGGGAGTACTGTATATGGACTGCTAGTGGTTGTCTTCCAGCTCTGTTTTATTCTGAAGGAATCCAGTTTGTGTACTTGGACACTGCTACAAGAAGCAAACATGGGGGCAGCAGGGACTACAAGGAGGTTCAATTCAAAGCATCACTCCCTATCTGAGATAAAGTACTAATATAGCATGCTCTTCTATAAGTAAGAATAATAGTGGAAAACCCCTTTCCTGTGCTTGGGGTATCTTGCTCTTGTCCTGGGTTCAGCACTAGCAGTCGTTTTTCTCCTTAGTAGCTGGTGCAGTGCTGTGGTTTTGACTTTCAGCCTGGGAATAGCGCTGATAACACCGATGTTTTTAGTTGCTGCTCAGTAATGTTTAGTCTGACCAAGGGCTTTCTGAGTCTCATGCTCTGCCAGGGAGGAGGGGAACTTGAGAGGAAGCAGTGACAGGACACCTGACCCAAACTATCCAAAGAGGTATTCCATACCACAGCACATCCTGCCCACTATATAAACTGGGGGCAGTTATCCAGAAGGGCTAGATCACTGCTCGGGTTGGGCTGGGTATCGGTTGGCAAGTGGTGAGCGGTTCTATTCTTTTCCCTTGTTATTTCCCTTATCATTATTATTATTGGTGGTGGCAGCAGTGGTTTGTGTTATACCTTAGTTACTGGACTGTTCTTATCTCAACCCATGGGAGTTACATTCTTTCGATTCTCCTCCCCATCCCTCCTTAACTGGGGGAGAAAGCTGAGGGAGTGAGTGAGCAGCTGCATGGTTCTGGGTTGCCGGCTGGGCTTAAGCCATGACAGTTCTTTTTGGCGCCCAACGTGGGGCCAGAAGTTTTGAGATAATGACAGATCTGACCGGAGTGTATCTAATCGTATTTGTGATAAGCATTCATTGTTTTGGATTAATAGTCACTCATCACAATGCTGATTTATTGGCTCTCAAAGTTGTTGCTCTTGATATTGGAGTTTCAGCATGTCATACCTTATTTACAGCTGGTATTTGCTGTTTTAGTGTTTATCGGCTGGGGGGCTTGGGCTAAAGTTCTTGTTTCATGGTACTTCATGGTAATGACTTGTAATACAGTAGAATCATTGATCATGAAACTGATCTGGCTTGTGTTTCCAGTGTGGTCACCACCTCTATACTTTGTGAGGTATATAACAGAAGTGTTTAGCAGTTACACCTCTTTTTCCCCCCACTCGGGTGGTCAACCTATGAAGGAGACATTCCCTTACCTTCCCAGCTTCCCCACCAGACGATTTACAGCATCATTTGAGAGGTCTGAAGGTTTTGAATGGCCCTTGGGTACCCCTGAGACCTACCTGCTGATTGTGATGGGGATCACCAGGTTGGCACACATACAGAGTGTGTTTTACCCACGACCATTTAGTCTAATCTCGAAAGTTAAGCAGAATCGGGTTTGGGTCTTGTCTGGGGTTAGACGACGATATAGGAGGACCGAGATTTTCCCCGAGGCTGAACAGTCATGAGTTGCAGGGTGTGTGGGACAGTATGGGGAAGTATCTAGGTCAGTGGGTCACTCCAGTGCTTTGGAACGTCACCAACTTTGGAACAAGTGCAAAATCCAGAAGAATTAGTAAAACACCTAAATGAGGTGTGTTGTCATCCTGGTCACAGCAGAGAGGGACAAATCATGGCAATGTGCTGGGCCTTGGCCTATGCTTACAGAAGTCCTGTTCAACACTATCCAGCACCTTCAAAGGGAAAAATATGTCTTTGGATCTGATGGCAAAAAGCAATAGATAATGCAGCTACTCCAACTCCAAGCAGCTACACCACCTCCAGCAACAAGTACAGTAGCTACTCAAACTCCGACCGCCACAGACAGCGCAGCTACCCCATCTCCAAGTACAGCAGCTATACCAACCCCAGCAACAAGTACAGCGCCTACTCAAACTCTGACTACAACAGACAATGTATCTAACCCAATTCCAAGCAAAGCAGCTACACTAACCTCTGTGACACATACACCAGCTACTCAAACCCCAACAACAGATACTGCAACCACTCCAACCGCAGTGATAATCACTGCAGCTAAACCAGAGGACCAATTCATGCCAATATCAGTTGCCCCTCTATGCAAGGGGAAAAAAAGAAAAAAGAGGCAAGAAAGATGAAGAAGCAAGATGAAGAAACAGTGCACTTAATACACGAGACAGCATCTGATCAGGAGTTATTATTATATGAATCAGAGGAAGAGGAAGAAGAAGTGGTGACTTCTAGACCCCGGACCTCAACCAAGCTACAGAATACGCGAAAAGATTTTATCCGTCAACCAGGGGATCACATCATCACCTGGTTGCTCCAATGCTGGGACAATGGGGCCGATGGTCACAAACTAGAAGGTAGGGAAGCAAAGCAGCTGGGATCACTTGTTAGGGAAGTGGGAGGGGGGAGGAACGGGGAGGAGTGAACAAGAGGCTGCATAGTTCTCGGTTGACGGCTGGGCTTAAACCACAACAGTTCTGCACATTGTGGGACTATAGTTGTGACCTCAATTACATGTATTGCTTTGGTTTTGTTTGGGGGAAATACAAGTGTTTTTACTTAGATGCTGTCAGGACTGGGCTCAAGGATAAATCATATTCTGCAGCCAAATAGCTGAAATAAAGGAATTACCTTGTGGGCCACTGTCCACATCTGGCGAAGGGTGCAGTCTTTATCACGCCCCAGGCAGCTGCATGGCCAGTCACTGCTGCACTGCACAGAGATGGCCAAGATGCACTGCAGGCACTTCATCTATAGACACAGCAAATTTACAGCCATTTCCTGCGTCAGAGCTGAAAGCCTGACAGGAACTATTGTACAGAATTCCATGAAAGTCTGAAACAAGGTGGCAGGACTTTCATCTGATATATTTGGGTTTTGCAAAACTTTATGGTTTGTGGAAAAGGATATTATGGTATTGGTGTTCCAAAGTTGATATTATATCTGAAGCTATATGTGTTATACAAGACTCAAATGACTGGATAAATATTGCTAAGTGCTGCTTAGAGAATGAAATGCAGAGCTGCAGTACACCCACACACAAATGAAAATACTATCTGTTGGGAGTTCTTTATTGTGTTTAGCAGCGAGCTATATATACACATTTAAACAGTGATTTGTATCACTATCTTATGTTTAGATCTCTGAATGTTCAGAAATCAGAGCCTCACAATCTCAGTGCGCTCTTGGATACCTGAATACATTTGAATAATTTTCTCAGCTTTGTGCAAAAAATGAAAATCTTCAGGCAGTGTTCTCGGGAGAATCCACCAAGATTATGGAGTTTTGGGGCCATGAACTACCACAGTCATGATTTCAAAATAAAAGAAACCCAACAATACCAGTTACAAGGGAATGCCACACGCGGGGCACAGCTGCAGCTAGAGATGTTATCTTGGTCTATTTTGCTATAACAGATCTGGATAAATTCAGGACAAAACTTTCACAATGAATTAGCTGTTTCAAGATACAGACTTAGCATGTAGCCTAGCCAGCTTGTGCCTGTGAGTCACTTATTACAAAGATACTCAAAAAGATTCTTTGGTTTCTTTATGAACCAAATGTGCTTTCTAATTGTTCCTGCAGCAACTCTAGAGCTTGCAGGCTTCAAGAAGTAATTTTAGGATGGTTGCAAGGAATCTGGATAGAAACAAATCTGTCTGGAAACAATAAGTGTGGGTTTTCACTTATGTTTTCCACTGTTTCCTTTTTGCTCCATCAGTTGAAAACTTGCGAACAGTTCCAGCAGAGTACTCTCTATGAACCATTCTGCAGTTTGGTGCTTGCTTCTTCCATTTGCTACTTCTCTGTGATATTTCTGCACCTTTTAATGAAACTCCATAGGATTTCAATATCAAGCACAACAAAGAGATTATTTATAGCATAGATTTTTCCTTCATTGTCTTCTTTCAAAATATGGCCAAATATCAAGGTGAGTTTGCATTCTAATTTTTATTCCTTCATTTCAAAGTCTGAACTTTCTTTAAATGCACATGTTTACACTGATACTTGTCTTACAAAGCTCGTCTTTGATCAGCCAGTGCTAATATGCAGAGTATGACACAAGTCATCATAATTTTATTCAGAAACTAGAAATGGCAATTTAGGAGAGAAAAGAGGATTTAGGCTTTGTAAAAAGCATACACTTTTATATTGTATTGTGTATTTACTGAGTGGGAATACCTGGGAGAAAAAGAATGCACAAAAATGCTCATGATTGCTTGGAATAATTTATCAAATCAATCTGTACCGCCTCTAAAATAAAAATGCGCTAATATGAAACTGGAGTTTTTTAGTCATATCCACAGATGTGTGTGGTTTTCCGGCAGCAAGCTCAATTGTCAAGCCCCATTTTTTGCAATCAAGCCCATATGGGTTCAGTTTAATGAATAATATAGCTGATGACCAGGAGTTTACAGATGTCATTGAATTATCAGGAAGTATTAAGAAACAAGATACTTTAAAACGTATGGAATCATGACTGCTTGTCACAAAATTTATTTATGTTAAACTAAACTTTTATAAAGTTTTCAGGTAGGAACAAGGGTAGAGTAATTCCTAATCCTTCCTGTGAACATTTAAACTCCCTGAAAACTATAATTTTATTAGACTGGTTGGAAGCCATGATGGGAAAATAGTTTTGGGGGAAAATGGCCTTTCAGTCACTGTTCAGCTCAGAAGAGGAAGCTCTCTCCTCTGATAGCATGGTGATGACCCAAGGCAAGCTTTGGCATGCTTGTGGATGCAGAGCAGAAACATTTACCAGGTGCTTAGAGAAGAATTTTGGCAGTCCTGGCAGGTCCTAGAAAACACTGCAAATGACAAGGAGCAAGAATACTCCCTGGGAAGTCAGGAGAGGGAGGAGCATGTGGCCAGTGCCTTTAGTAAAATGAACTGAGGCAGGGCATGGGCGTTCCTGCATTTCCTGCTGACTGCGCTGTGATGTCATGGTATTGGGAATAACATTTTCTCCTGTGTCTCCAAGGGCAGGAGAGCAAGGGAAGAGTCAAACAATCATATGGGGGATGCAGAACATGTGTGTAGGCCTTCACCAGGGCCTGGCCATGCTCAGCCTTTCCTCAGCATCTCTCCATAGGCTGCAGCCCATCTTCAGTGCTTGTTGCTTCATCATCCATTCCCTGGCATCTTGAGGAAGTGCAGTTCAGCAGTGTGACTTACAGACGTTTTTGTTCTGGATTACGCTACAAGTTCTTCCTATTAACACAGACTCATGCATGCATGCATATTTTCCTGCATATGGAAAAATGACTGGGCAAGAACTAAACCTTCTTGTATTGATCTGCAATTTCCATGGTGGTGTATTTGCAGATACAGTCCCCAGCACTGACCCTGTGGAGGGCTGAGCAGAAGCCTGAGCTAGGCATGGATGGAACAATGGGGAGAAGGGAGCCCAGCGCAATGAGCCTGCCACAGCCTTTGCTGCCGAGCAAAAGGATCTCATGTTTCATCCCAGCTGGAGGTTTTCCATGCCTGTGGCTCCATTCCCAATTATAAAGAATTTTAATAATAAGGCTTTGGGGTTGTAAATGCATAGATCACTGTTACATGTAGAAGAGAGGAATTTTTTTCCTGCTGTGGTTCTCAAGTGTAGTTTTGCTGCACAGTAACAGCAGTGCTCTGTAATGCATCTGATCTGGGAAAGATGTAGGTTATTTGTGTGTTTCATAGGGTATGCAAGTGAACAGATATGTATCAGGTATCTCTTGTATTTCCTCCTATCTTGAAGGTGAAGATAGGCCTGTTTTGCCAGAAATGGAAAAAGGGAAACCAAACACAGACTACAAGATCCAAGGGCAAAATTCTCTTTTTCCCCACACCAGGGTGAAACACGCTCCAGACTCCATTACACGGGGATGTGCACCAAACACAACTGGAAATGCTTGAGGTGCTTACAGGTGGTCTTGTCAACCAAGGTGGCTCCAGAGGCTCTATGGGGTCCAGTGGGTGGCTGGCATCCTCTGAGAATCCACTGAGGATTCCAGCTGCCTGTCATGGGTATACAGTGTTAGCCACAACTGAACAGTGACCGTCCCAGTTAGGTTACCTTTTCTTTTTCCCCACTCCTGAATTGCTAGCTGAAGCCTCAAGCCTAAAGGGCTTTCTAAAAAGGCAATCATGCCTGCACGTGAACACAGGGTAATGTTCTCTTTCTGACCTTTCCAAGCTCCCAGGAGAGATGAAAAGAGTTGAATCCCTGCCAGGGGAAGGGTTTAAGTTGGCATGACAATTCTGGGATTAAGCAGCTTCTGCTAGTGCTTTTGGTTCTTAAAAACTGCATCTTTTTCTATTCATTTTCCTGGGTTTTTTTTCAGGAATGATGTTAAGAAAAGGTTTCAATTAGCTTTGTTTTGGTCCTTTATAAAAGCTGCTGTTCCTTCAATGTTAGCACCCTTCTAAATGGATAAAATTGATCTTGCTGTATGACTAGGACTGTTTTGAAAGAGAGAAAGGAGGAAAAGAGTTGGAGAAGTCATTTCTATGTCTCCTGAGGTGTATGGAGCCAACTGTCCTCTGACAGAAGGGGCAGAGCCAGCCAGCTGCAAAGGGACCTGGTGCCTGTGGCAGAGCAACGACTTACAATCACATTGTGCCCTGTCCACCTGGTGAGACCTTGTGTCTGGTGCCAATTTAGCAAGGAAGAGAAGTATGCATGAATGATGAGCATGTGCTGTGTACTGCTTGCAGATTTTTGTGTTTAAAATAAAATGGTTTATTTCCTTTTATATAAAAATTGGTAAGAATGTACAATCAAGTATTATTTTCTTTTTTAATGCTTTTATTTTTTACTTACTTGCTAATTCTCTTTCTGACTGTGAAAATGCAGTTGATGAAACTTTTCCAAATCACTCTTGCATTTTCCATCGACAAACAAAAAAACCTCACAAGGAAACAGCACGGCATGGTAGCTTGAGTAATAGCCACGTCCTACAGCAGATCTATCACCAGCTGCCTTATTTTCTGCCTCTATTAAATGATACATAAGCTTCAATTTTATAAAAGTTTGAAAACAATAAAGTACTAGAGTCAAAAGCTGTAGTAATGGGAGATTGTATGTGGTTTGTCAACACAAATAACTCAGATACTGAAGCCTGTATTGCAAGTGTTGCCTGGGAAACCTATGTCAGCATAATAGGTTTCTAAAACCCACTGTACAGACATTGCAAATAAGGAAAAAAGAACAGTTTTCATACTAGATTTCAGCCAAAGTAAGAAGAGGGTAACCAGGACAGCAGGGCACATCGTGATGACTAGAGTCCCAACCACAGGGCAAGCTTTGCATATCTGGCATGCAGCTTGAACTCTGGACAGAGTGTTAAATCCCTTCTATTACAGTCAGTCACTTAGATTTTTTTTTTCTTCATGAATAATTAATGCCACATATAATTAGACATGGCAAGTGAATGCCAGGTCTGGAATTAAGACTTGTGCTTTCCTGGCTTTCATTTTAATGCTCATACTACCAGACACACTGGGAAAGCTTGCAAGAGATCTTGGCACAGGTGGCTGAACACTTTAACCAGCACAGGGAGCAGCTGCCCCTCTGGAAACCTTGGGTGAGTGCTGTGTTGAGTGAGGAGGCAGGGCTGGGGTAGCCATTGTCAAAAACTGGCCCAGTTTTACTAGCAAGGGTTTGGTGTTGTACTATTATAGCCAAAGTTTTAATTTGAATGCTTCCCTCACTTACTATTTGACTTAGTCTATCAGCCAGTCTATCTGTCACATATAGGCAGTTACTGGGAAAAAAAAAATCTCTTCTTCTGCCATGAAATAGATCATGAGCAGGGAAGAGATACTCTTGCTCAGTAGGCAGCGAAGAGAAGACCAAGTGGTGACAAGTCACATTCAGCAGTGCTGCACTTTCAGGTTTCTCGCACTTTGAGATGTCAATAGTCTTCCCTTAGATCCCTCAGAAGACGCAACTATGACGAAAGGATGAGTAAACACCCTTCATAGGGAAGAGTGGAATGGGATTGTGTCCTGTGGGATGGTGCTGATTGATTGATACAGTTTATTCCTTTTTTAAAAATCTCTGAATATGCAAAAAATGTCACAAATGTCATTAGGAAAACACAAAAATATGATAAACACCCCCAAAAAATTTCCCAACCAAAATTACATTAGAACTGTCTTGAAACATTAAGCTCTATTTTTGTATCTCCATCACTGTAACCAGTGTAAGCAAAGACCACGGAAAGCCACATCTCTGATAGCACAACACAGATTTAGACTTCCTTCTGAACATATTCTGTGAAGTTGCTTATCCATATGTAATTGGGTTTAGCATAAATGACTTTCATTGTATTTAAATGCACTAACGTTTTTCAAAAAAGCATGTCATTTGAGAGTGACAGATTCTCTTCGTAAACTGTGTGAGCAGCATTCATTACTAGAAAAGTGTTTCTAAAAATCAGACTATTTTAGCATTTCTTAACAAAATATTTTTAACAACAGTGTTTTCACAGCTTTAATGTTAAACAGTATTAACAGTATTTCTGACTGGCCAACAGTGGTTTGTCCAGTGAGCTGTAATCATTTATCAACAGCATCTTCTGTACATACCATCTACAGTGGGATGTATATTTGGACATGCTTGTCAAAGAGAACGGAACCAGGCAAAGACATTCTAACAAATTACAATTCCCTGAATATAGTGCTTTCTTAGGAAAAAACACCCCTTAAATTTAAACTGACTCAAAGTAGCCTGTTTCAGGTCATGACAATACACCACCAAGGTTTCAGGGGTGCTGCAATATATTATTAAAAAAATTAAAATAATAATGTTAAAACATTTCAGAGAGCTCAAAATATCCTCTTCTTCTGTAGTTTCTGCAAGTGGGACTTGGCACAAAAAGGAAATTCCAGAGGTTGTTTATCTCTAAACTCAAGCCATCCTGAATACACAGAATGACCTGGAAAATTAATCAGATTTAGTAGCAATGCAAAATGCTGTATCTGCAAAGTGGCTCTTCTGCAGTTGCTTCCTCTCTAAAGGAACAGCACATTTTTATGTTGCTTTGTTACTCTGACAGTTTTGTTCTAATTATAACCGATCAGATTCAGATACCTTAATAGCTTTGCAACTACTAATTTTAATCAGAACTGAGCACACTGAGAGCACATCACAGACTAAGCAGTCAACCCTACTTGTACACTCTGCTCTTTAGAGGAAATAAGGGATGTTTAAATCAGGGGAATTACCTAAACAGCAAATCTGATCCCCCTTTTTTACAGAGAAACACAAACTCAAGGAGGTAAATGTAGAGGTATACAGGCTGGTATCTGTCATGGTTTGGGAACCACAGCTGTTTAGAATTGCAGGTTTTCAGTGGCAAGCCCCATCTGTTACTACAACTATTATTATTTTACCAAACAATCCCAGGGAGAATTTTAGGCTGACAAAAGCCTTCTCTTTGTTTATTCATTGCACCTGTACAGTGCCCTTCACACCTGCTGAGTTAAAGTCCTATTTCTCCCTGTATTAAAATCTGTTAATGCAGGAAGGAAAGGTCTTTGATAAAGACAAGTGCTTTAGTGAAGAAAGCAGCACATCTTCAGATCTAAGTAAAATGAAGCCACCCATTGAACTCTAAGGACTGTTAAAAAACAATGAACCAAATCAAGTATAGCCGAGTCAGCTGTGGGAAAAAGACCTGCACATTGTACTGGTAATTGCAGCCCTGTTGCCTTCTCTGTGATGGGTACAGTGTGGGTTGCAGCAGGTCAGGTCACTGTTGGTGGTGAGGATGCTGCCGTTCTCTGGATCCTGGGGTCACAGGCCCCTCTGCTTCACATGGTGCTGATGGCTCTGCCCTAACCCTGTGCTATGTTGAACAATTTTCCAACACTTTACTCCAGGCACAATGTTTTCATTCGTTGGTCAGTGACAATCTTGGCAGCACTAAACTCTGACCTGCTAGTGAATGGCACCATAGCTCATGACCAGCTAGCACTTGTAAGATACCCACTGTACCTCTGAATTTTAAGGTACTTCAAGTGAAGAGCTTAAAATGTGCCCAGCAATAGTGAAGGACTGAAGCCCTAATTAATGTTATTAGGCTGATTTATTTTTTCTCCATCTCCATTATCTCTCACTGCACCTTTGCTTCTTCTTTAGGAAGGCTTTAAATTTTATTCCAGTGCAAATAATAGTATATAGGACCAGACATCTTTGTCTAATCAGCTTGACAATGAGGGATTTGTTTTAGTTTTATGGAAATATCAGCTGACAGCCTCAGTTTCAAAAGCAGCTACACGTAAGTGTAAAAAATCATTCCCTTTTCCTGCCCCCATTGACATAAGCTCCTTTACAAAGACTGTTACCTTTGGATAAAGGTCTGCTTACAATTTTTAAGGGTTTTCCCTTCTTAAATTATGAAAGAAGAAAACAATTTAGACTATCCTTTTCTTTGATATCAGATTGTAGTGATATTTTTATATGCAAAATATTAATATAAAAGACTCCTGAGCTCCTATAATTATTGTTCAGTGAAGATGGTAAGTAAAAACTGAGTAATTGAGTTTAAAGGTTTTATTTTCAAGTTGGAGAAAACTGTGGTGTATAAATTTGGCTCACAGAAGAGTGATTTGATCTGATTACAAAATAGTTGATGTGAAAATAGCCACTTATGGAAACAGCCAATACAGTCAATAATCTACATTGGAACCAATTATTGAGATGGTGAAACATATCATTAGCATGATGGTTAACATATGATTAACATGCAATTTCTGAGTAAATACAGCTAAGGAGAGGAAAGACTGCTGGTCCCGAAAATTCCCCCATCCCTCAAAAGATTCTGCAGGGTGACGAGGGTGATGCTGAAGTTTCTTATTACACTGCTAAGGACAGGAGTGATAAGGACAAGTGCAGACCAAAACAAATGTTTTTCCCACATTACTCAATTACAGAAATCTAAAGCTAAAATAGTAAGAAAGGGGTGTTGGATTTTCATGTCTTTTTCTAGTATGGAACAATTTGTCTCTTTTAAGAAGCATTTACTAGCCTCTCACTCTTCCCTTAAGTACATTGTAGTTAAATGAGTTTCTATAAATAATGGAATTGCAGGTATTGATTACTTTTAAATTGCAGTAGTGATGCATAATATGATATTGGCAGCTGTGCTACAGTAAAATAGCATGTTATATTCTAGTTGAGTTGACGGTGGCCTGACTCAAGCCCAGCACCAATGTGGCAGCCAGGTACTGCTGCCACCAGAAGCGAAATGATGCATGGGTCACCAAGTGTGTCTTTACAGGCAATTCAGACTTGAGAGCAGGAAGACCTCCTTATAAAATTAACTCTGAAAAGATGGCTCTGAGTGAGGAGGAAATCCAGAAGAGCTCCTATGTAGCTAGCTGAAAGTCATAAAATCAGGGGTGACTATGTATACATGTGAAAAGATAGGGACCCCTGAAAATGATAAGTAATGATTATTCTTAGTTCCTGAAGGACTCAAGTTTATCCTTCAGTGATACTTGAAGTTATTTTTAGGTTACGATTTTTACTTCTGGAGGGGGATGTCAGTTTTGTAAATTTGAGCACTGGTTTGACATAAGGTATCCTTGGAAGCATTTTCTCAATGTAAATGAAAAATTGTTTCTCCTTCTTTTCCAAAGTTCTAATCGAATTAATCCATTGCTACAGGGATTTATTAGGCCAATAATTAGTTTCTTGCAAGTCTCATGGTTCATTTACATTTCTGATTATGACACTTCCTTGTGAGCCTTTTGAACTTTTGTGATTCTGTAATTGCTTGGCTAAATGGTTAGGACTGAGAGCCCCACCACACATTCACTGTGCATCCAAATTTCTCCTTCTAATTATGATATCATGAGCACATCATGAGGACAGGACAAGGCTGTATGTATTGAAGACCTTCCTTCCAGATACACCAGGGGTAAATATTCCAGTAAGGAGGTGAAATGGCCTAGGGTTGTGCAACTCTACATTTTATGAAAAAAAACCAACAATAAAATCAAACCAATCCAAAAACAGGGAAAACACATAGGAAGAAATATGACCACATGCTGATGCAGAAATTGCTACACAAAGACCTCTGAAATCACAAATCTGAGAACACAGTCCTGTAAACTTCTCTGCTGAAGAGAGAGCAAGCATTAAAACTGTAAGAAATATGTCAGATAGTTAGTGCTTACTTGTGATTCTCAGCACAGAGCAATTAGTTCTAAATTCTTCTTGCAAATAGTTAAACTTGCATATTCCCTGCCAGTGTATCTACCTTTTAAGACCCATGTGAAAATGATAGTTATGCTAAACTTTGAGCACAGTTCTCCTATCTCCACATGCTTTCATCACACCCTTTGCTGCTTTATAAAAAAAAAAAAAGCTGAATTGAAAGAATTATTGTCAGCAGAAAAACAAAACAACCAAAAAACGAACCACAAAAAACCCCACCAAACCCATGTGCTTCTTCAAGCAGAAACATACAGTGCACAAATTCAATAGAAGTGCTTCTATCCATCATGTCCATTTCGATATCACGGCATATTCTGTCACCAATGGCAATCAGGCGTCTTGATTACACCATTAAAATGCCATCGCTCTTCACTATAAGTGAAAAGTGGAAAAAAATATAAGCAATTTCTTCCACCAAGCTGGACACCCTTTCTAATTTGCGTGTACATGCCTTGAATGTATCTTTTAAAAGTATGCAGTTTGTATTCACTTCTGGACTTAGGAGCTGTCAACTTGCATTCTTGCAGTTTTTATTTTCATGTATTATTTAATCAGAATACTGCATCAGGTTTTCCACCACAATTTAAAGCTATTTCTTCTCTAAGTTTCCAAGTACTGGCATCTTTAGAAAAGCATTCAAACACCTTCTTCAGAAGTTGTGTTTAGGGACAGTAAATTATTTGGCTGATGTGGGTAGCAAAATTATTGTAATGAATTATACCTGACTTAAAGCTGACATAAATACTCTGAAGTTTTGGCTGAGATAGAGTTAATTTTCTTCCTAGTAGAAGGTAGAGTGTTGTGTTTCAGCTTTAGTCTGAGAACAGTGTGATAACACACTGATGTTTTAGTTGTTGCTAAGTAATGCTTACCCTGATCAAGGACTTTTCAGTCTCTCATGCTCTGCCAGCGAGGTGGGGCACAAGAAGCCAGGAGGAAGCAGATATAGACACCTGACCCAAACTAGCCAAAGGGGTATTCCATACTAGAACACATCATGTCCAGTATATAAACTGGGGGGAGTTACCCAGAAGGGCTAGATCACTGCTCAGGTTGGACTGGATATTGGTTTGTGGGTGGTGAGCAATTGTGTTGTGCATCGCTTTGATTTCTTATTTTTTATTTTGTCCCTATTTTTGTTCTCTCCCTTTTCATTTTGTTGTCATTTTTATATTTTACTTCAATTATTAAACTGTTCTTAACTCAGGGGCTTTTACCCCTTTCTGATGCCCAGAGCAGGGAGTGGTACTGTCATGGTTTAAACCCAGTCAGATAATTCGTTCGCTCACTTCCCCCCCCTTTCTTGCCCTCCCCCTGCTCTCGGAGGGATGGAGAGGAGAATTGAAAAGAATGCAACTCCCACGGGTTGAGATAAGAACAGTTTAGTAACTAAGGTATAACACAAATCACTACTGCTACCACCAATAATAACAATGATAAAGGAAATAACAAGGGAAGAGAATACAACATCTCACCACCAGCCAACCGATAACTTGCCCCCTCAGCCCGACCAAGCACTGACCGATACCTCCTCCAACCCTGCAGTCTCCCAGCCCTTCCGGCTAACTCCCCATTACATCCTGGGCATGACGTGCTGTGGTATGGAATACATCTTTGGCTAGCTTGGGTCAGGTGTCCTGTCTCTGCTTCCTCCTGGCTTCCCCTCCTCCCTGGCAGAGCATGAGGCTCACAAAGTCCTTGACCAAACCAAAACATCATTGTTATCAGCTCTGTTCCCAGGCCGAAAGTCAAAACACTGCACTGCACCAGCTACCAAGAAGGAGAAACATGACTGCTACTGCTGAACCCAGGACAGGTACTAACAGTGATACTATTGCTAGCTGTGGCTAAACCACGAAACACGTTTTTACATACCTGGTCTACTTTAATGCAAATACTGTACTTCGTAATACATACGTAAAAACCTTTCATGATGTTTATTAAGAAAAATAAGATGGCTGAATCTTGGGAAATAAAAGATGGACTCTGTGCAGAGAGGTTCTTAAAGTGCAGCTTACTGAAAAAAAAACAAGAGCTGACTGGTTAGGAAAAAATAAGACAAATTGAATATAATCCTGGTTTTGTTAGCATTCTTGAGCATCTGAGCACATATACACAGGAATAGGTTTCACTTGAATATCAGCACTCATGTTGTAAATCTATACCAGAATGATAATCAAATAACTGTACCTGTATCAGTGCTTCATGGACTTAGTACTAGGACACACAAGTGCCTGTGAGCTCTTAGGGCTGCTCCCAAGCTAACATTGCAATGAAGATGTACACAGAAACTCATGGTGTCATGTCACTTGTAACAAATCTTTTACATGTGTGTTAGGAGGAGGACATAGTACTGTAGAGATTATTGGCTTAGCATTTAGTAGGGGTAATTGAACAGCTTATACCGTTATCTTAGGGATATGGATGAGAATATCAATGACAATAGATTAGCTGTTTTCTTTCTATAGGTCTAACTACAGTATGTGAGATTAATTCAAAATTTCTTGCCAAGGTTTTTGTGGTATTCTCTATGGAATTCTAATGGAGAAAGAGGTTGCACCCTTGATATTTGTGCTTCAGTCACAGACATTTCTTCTTTGCAAAGTATATTCATCTGAAGTAGGTTATATTCTCTATTACCTCCAATTATTATTTATGCACTAGCAGTGTCTGATTTTTACGTCAGTTTTCTGTTTGGCTATTTCTATATACTGGGTTTTAAATAATCTTTTTTTTTTTTCCTTAATAGATTCATATTGATCTGTCTCCACCAAGCTTCCACCATCAAATCTTTTTCAATATGAAACACCTATACATTGGACTGCTCATTTGATGCTTTTGGTGGTGGTGGCTTTTAAATCTTTCAAAGAAGATTGGTAACCATCCTTACCTTCTGTTAGGTATCTTAAAGGTTTGATTAAACTGGTGCTGATAACAAGAACAAGACAAGTGCAGAATAGTCTGCCAGTAGTTCAACAAGACCATTAGGTTATTTGAAGAAATCAATACCTCAATTTATATGACTGAAGCTGTGGAGAAAAAGATTAGGTCCTACTGAGTACTTGTAAAAGTGAATAGCAATAAAAATACTAATATAAGATCAAGACATGGGTTTACCAGGTAAACCAGCTATACCCAGAAATATTAATATCATGTCTGACTACCAGAACTTGATCTCTTGACATCAGCTCTATAAATCCATTTAGTATTACAACGTTTAGCGAATCCTCTGCTGCAACATGCAATGTAACTAGACTAATTTAGAGTCCTTGTTTAAAAGATGGTTAGGTTCAGAGAAAGAGTTGAAGATGTGGAAGAGAGATCAGATTATTTTTTAAGATTTCAAAGAAAATGTTCTCCTGAATTCAAAATCAGCACAGTACCACACGACCAGCCCTCTTCTCATTGCTTTGCCACTCTGTCAGAAACATAACACTGAAAGGCCATAATCTGCAGACCAGCTGCAATTCTTGCTGAAGTCAGTGAAGGCTGCAGTGCTTTGGCACCACTCAGATTCATAATCATTCACGGCACTGAGAAAATAAGGATGAATGGAGAAACTGTAAATTAAAAAAAAATCCAGATTGTTGCTATTAATGGAGTTAATGATCCCTCAGACTAAATACAGTAAATACAGAATTGTGCTGCAACTGAGATAAGAAATGAGGATTAAATTAATGTTACTGTAGCCAAGAGACTATATTCAATGCAACTAATATCCAGTGATTTGTTAAATATACCTTCAAATATATCTTTTTTATGCAAAAGTCTAGTGTATGCTTTCAATAGCTTTCAAATACATTTCTTAAGCTTTCCTCTAGGAAAATCAATTCAGAGGTCTTGCAGTTCAGATTTATGTTAACAAAAAAGAGCCAACTTGAGCTATCATATATAGATTCAAACCTATTTGATCCAATTCAGTTCACTCTTAGTGGATACAAACAGAAAACCAAGTCACAGCAATTGCATAATGTCTAACATCTTAATCATGACTATGGTTCATTTACTTCATGGTTGCAGCTGGTGTTGTTTATGCACTTATACCAGTTAAAACCTTCAAGGAAATTTTCCACTTTCTAAAGATCTCTTGAAATATATGGATCTGGTCTGAAAAATACCACAGTATTTAGGTCTTCAACTTAGACTGTTAATGAAAGACATCTTGCTTTTTAAAATACATAAATTAAGCTGCCTTTCATCAAACAAACTGAAAGGCAAGCTTTTCTCCTCTCAGAGAAGGCCACTGTTAACCCTCAGACTGGTATTTAAGATGTGAGATGATTCCCACATCACATTTTGATTATTGCTCTGTTTTCCTCATGGTAATTCCTAATGCTTCCAGCTGAGGTCTCCGGCTGCACTGTGCTCGCCCTCACTGTGCAAACGCACACACCAGTGCTGGGTGCTGGGCAGGCACCAGCTTGCTGCCCCGGCAGATCCAAAACCAAGACCCCAGGGTCACAGTCCCAGCCTGTGCTTGGAGGGAAGGGCATATGTACTTGGCCTCTGCTGGATGGACATGTAGGAAAGTAGAATGTGATCTGCTTGCTATTTGGAGCAAACACATATATACAGAGTGTATATCATTTAAATATACGCGAGAATTCCTGTCCTATAGAGCTCAGAGGTCCAAACAGTTCAGTTCTTCTTGACCTTACTTTTTCAGATCTTTTACTTGGGGGGGGGGGGGGGGGGGGGAAATGAAGAAAATTATTGAACTGGATTTCTTTGACTGAACAAATAGTGCTGAAAATAAAAAAAAGGAGTTTATAAATCTAATTACAAATCTTATTATCATCATTTTATTTCCATGTTTTGTTAAACAGGTATCACATTTCCTCTCTGGCTACACTGTGAAGAGTGTCTTGCTTTTCCCAGATGTGCTGTTCACAGAGGTACGTTGTTATCAGGTTAGAATTGAAACCCTGCCACTGACATGAGCTTCAGTACGTATTTATTATTAATACAGAGAATCCACTAATGTTGTGAGCTTGACAAATTAAAGGCGAAATCAAAGGCATTTTACCTGTCAAGACCTTAACTCAGAGTTCTCAGTTTATCTTGTGCTGGATGACAATGTGTCATTGATTTCTGAAACGGAGCAGGCAGCTACCTTCATTATACTGAGCCAGTCTGGCAAATTTAAATCTTTACTCAATGGCAAATCTACCACTGTTCCCCGTAATAAGCACACTGCTATATCATTGAATGTACTGGGTGTGCATTTGTCAGAAGCATCCATCAATGGTGAAAGCATCTACTGGTAAAGGTTTGATGAACAAATAAATGGTGCCCCAACAAAATGCAAGGATCAATGCCAGGAACCCTACTGGCAAGACGTGCATTGCAGAGCTGGGCCTTAAGCCTCTGCCCGTGCCATGGATTGCCAGCATGCTCTTTGTTCCTTCTATTTTTGGGTTGACTTCAGTGATAGGCTACAGACAGTTGCTGTTACTTTAAAAGCACACAGTGTTCTAGACACTGGGAGTGACCAGTCCTTCACTGACTCCTTACTGAAAGCAGCATAAGCTTCTCCATAGTTCTCCAAAAAAAAGTTATCAGTCCTTTGAATCACCCCCATTTCAAGTGTCCATAAAACATCACAGGAGGTATCCTCTGCCTCAGAGGCTGAGATGGAGATTCCAGCACACTGAAGAGGTGATGTAGTCCCAAAGCTGTTGAAAACACTTAGCCAGGAGCGTATCAACAAATGAGCCTGAGGAGCCAGTCTGGCAGGTCTGGGGTGCAGAAGGGCAGCTTGATGCCTCAGTTGGACGCTGTCTTAACCAAGTACTTTAGCTCCTGTCCTGCATCTCTTTATTCCCTTGTCCTGAACCACAGCAAGCTGATCTGTGTCTAATGCCAAAGTATCCTGAAGATACCAAGTGTTGTGTTGAGATGACCTGCATCCATCCTTTTATCCTCATGTCAAGTATTTTTTGTCAGCTGACTGACTTGAGGCTTCAGAAACACCTGCCTGACAGCAAATGCTGGCAAAAAGGATGGTTTGGGTTAAACATGCTGAACCTGATTCTGAGGGACTGTTTGGATGATTATAACTGGTGTGTGTCCTGTGTCAGACCCGAGTTTGAATCCAGCCCCATATGTGACTTTAAAAGTGCAGTTGTTTTCTCCCCAGTTCCTATGATTATCTTTCATTTTATTTTGCCAGCTTTAGTTAGGACTTGGAAAAAAGCTTTCCAGGGAAGGCTTCCAACTCTGTATGCATAATCTTCTGCATTTGTGTTCATCCAAGCTATGCTTATACTATATATCATCACAGAAGAGGAGGCAATTAAAAATGCAATTAATTTCTTGCTAATTGAATATTTTCTGAGTAATTCACAAACCTGGATGATTACCAACAGTAGGCAAATATTTAGAACTGTTAGCCAGCATCTAAAAGTATCAGAAATAATCATCTGGATTTGCACAACTTCTGGTCCATCTGTGCAACACAATACATGCGCCTGTCTGCAGTCAGAGAGGGTGGGAGAGTGTTATGTATTTAGGCGATGCTGTCTGGGCTTTCCTCTGATTACTTCTGTTGTGGGGTGGAATTCTGCTCTAAGTCTACTTTTGAGGAGATACATGTGATGCTCAGCAGAGGCCCCTGCACAACTGGCAGAGGGAGGCGAAGGAGGGAGTGTAATAGCACCTACAGAGGGCATCTGAGGGGCTGGGAAAAAATGAAGCAAGGTGTGGATGCTCACCATCTGCAGGTCAGACTCCAGGCTTGAAGAAGGGCCTGGATTTCTTGTCTTTTTCATGTGGTTTGGGCAGACCGAAATCAAAGAGGAATGATGTGAGGATTGTGGGAAATTTGGAAGTGAACTGCTGAGTCCAGAAGAATCTAGCCAAGAGCTGTCACAAAGTAAGGAAAGCCTGCCTGGACTGTCTCCAAAAAGACTTCAGACTACGAGGAGCAAAGCCATATAGTGCATCGTTAGAATGAACTTGCAGCATGGCAGTATGCCCAAGTTAAAGATGGCATCAGGACTCTGCTATGATCCATCTGCAACAAACTGAACGTTCACTCTAATGCAAGAACATGATGTGTCTTCCTCCAGAAGGAATCACTGTCCTCCACACAGAGATCTGCATTGCACAGCCCTCTGTGTGCCCAAACAGGGATCTCTAATGGGGCAGTACATGCAAATGCCATAAGCCTGGCCCTAATTATGCTTTTTCTGCAAGAGGGACATTGCTAACAGAGGGGCTTACTTGTCCTCTGAAACCAAGATAAATATTGCGTCTTGGTTGGTAATTTTTGTAGACAGCATTTTCTGCTACCTCTACACCTCATTTAGCACAGAACAAGGTTTGGTTTCATCCTTTGCCAAGAGCAAGAACGGAGAAAATACTTCTCTGCTTCCTTAGCCCTTCTCTCATCTTGATCACTCAAGCTGTTGTCATCTTGTCAGAAACTGTTGCCTGCTCTAAGTACCACTATCAGTCTCACAAGCTGTAGAGGATAGCATAGCCTCCTGGGGAAGCCAGTAAGTGAAGTTTTGGCCCATGATTAAATAGAAAATTATCCATGTATGCCCCTGTGATGGACCTTGCCAGGCTAAAGTCAAGGAAGAACCAGGTTATTTTGAAAGTCTATTCCATTTTGCTTATGCTAAACAGTTGAACTATCCAAAGAGAATGTAGTATTAGGAAATGATCCTCTCCTGCATGCCAAATTTAAGCAAATCTTGAACAGCACTGATAAAATCAGGAAAACTTTTTTGCTTACACTGTTTCAAAACAAGTTACTGAATTTTTCTTTATCCTCTAGGTAATGTGAAATTTCAATCATTCTACAGTGCTTGCAGTCTAATATTTGGCTCTTTCACATCACTCATTACCTCACTGAGCCCCAGTGAGGGTTTGCTTTTAAACCTCCAAAGGGCAGATGTGTCTTTAGTAACATTTAATGATGCAAAATATTCCAGGGAGAAAACATTTGCTGTGCTGCTTGCTCTAGAAACTGCAGTGCTTCCCACAGGACATTTAAAACTAGCACCTTACAGTGGGTGGGATGGGACAAGCTTTCAGCAATTCTCCTTACTGCAGCTGTGACTTGTTCCTCTCTTCCCTTTTGTTTTTGCTCCTCAGTGGGTGCAGCCTTTGTTACCCAAGTATTGTGCAGGGATTTGAGGTTATTTTTAGACTGGGCCAGGAGGTGTGATTAGCTAATTAGCTTGAGGGAGAAATGTTAATTGCCTAACTTCACCGGGAATCCCAGATGAAGGGAGGTAGATGCCAGAGGAGTATTTAAGGACAGCACCCAAAAGCTTGGGAAGGAGAGAGTCCAGTGGGAGGAGGAACGGTAGGGCAGATGAAGGTGTGCATTGGCTGTAGTGTAAACTGCTTGTGTGCCCTCCCAGGTGAGGTACCTGTCAGGGCTGTGTGTTCTTTAAAGACAAGTAGTTGGGGGTACGATGACCTAGATAGTAAGTAACTTGGGAAAGTGAGTGGTGGCTTGGAAGAGGAGTAGCTGCTTGAAGCAGAAATATCTGCCTTCTGCTCCTCAATCAGATCCTCCCAGGCTCCAGCTTTTGTAAGGCAGGACCAGACTAGACCAGGGGTCTCATACCCCTGGTAGTGACACATCTAATTGTTCTTTCCTGCCCATCCTTACTTGCCCAAGTTCTGAGCCCCTCGTTTCCCTTCGTATCTTCTCCCTAATCTCTATTCCCATAATGATATTTTGCATGTAATTTTTAATCACTTGCACTTTTACCAAACTACTGGGAATTTTCAAGTTACATTTCTCAAAGGGATAAAAATAAAATTATGGCTTTACATAGCACAGAATACGTTGAATACACACAGTATCTCTGTCACAGGTGTGTCTAATCCATAGGTCAGTGCTGCTCAGGCCCAAACTGATCCATGCATGCACAGGTGAGCAACTTCTTCCTATTAAAATGTCAGTAATATGGCAAATAATCACTGACAATAAAAATGATCAGCCCAGGTGTAAGAAAGGCTATTGAGAAATCTAGATCAATTTTTATTTCTTTTGGCAAGACTAGGGTTTGATCTGGCAATATCTGCATCTGGTTCAAGTTCATTTACTGAGTTACAGCCAAATGGGCTATCTAGAAACTGTAATTAGTGTTTCTTTATAGCAATGTATGTCGGGACATATCTTCATTCTTAAATCATTTATCTTCCTTACATGTTGCTGATTTTCTGATGATTCAAGTCAGTAATTAAATGTGAAAATACTCAGAAGATTCACAGTGAGCTTTGGAAGAAAGATTCTTATTTTTTTCAACTTTTTTAACTCCAATCCTAGGTAAGCAACAACACACCAAGCTAAAATTGTTTTATCTGTGTATCAATCAAAATGGTTTTCAGACATAGGCAATAATTGTTTGCCTTCTTCAGCAAGAGAAGCACAGGCAAACAGCTGAAAACACAGTGTTAGCCAAAATGACCCAGTAAGAGACAAAATGTAACACAGAACATAGCTGGCTCATTTCTCAGATAAGAACATTATAAGACCTGTGAAATACTGAGAGGCGAAAGAGCAAATGACATTTAAATAGCATGTTCAACAGCATTCAGCTTAAATTTCACCTTCTAAAAGGTATACTGAAATCACCAGCTTGGAATTTGATTCACCTAATTTTACATTCTGAAAGGCTTGTCCTGCACCCAGTGCTGGGAATAGCTATGCTGCTGAGACCATCACTGCCACTTCTCCATCCGCTTTTATTAGCTGATGTTCAAATTTTATTTCTTTAGTTAAATTTTCTGGTTAAACATTATGTATGGGCACACCTCATTTGATCAGTTATAGCCATAGAGTTTAGCCAATTTATGGTTAAATAGCCCACTCCTGTCAAGGATGGGATGGAATTTGCTGAATTAATATAAATTCCTTGAGGCAGTAGCTGCATCTGAGCTGCACTGAGGGGAACCAATCCTGTTATATAATGATAGTTCAGAGACCTACAAGTGTTGCCCTTTTCAGCATGGTAAAATCCACATATGATGCATTTTAAGGTAAATGGAATCTCCTTTTTTTGATGGATAGATGATGGGAGTTATTGATGTGTCTGTCTAATGTGCTGTTCTCTTGGCAGACAGCCTAGTCTTCAGAGGGTAGCTGGGAGCTCTCATCTGCTGTTAGTGTTTTTTTTGCAAGTGTTCTCAAATCGCATACAAACAGACAAACTCTCGCTCTGCAAGATGCATGTAATGACATTGATCTCAGTGGATGATGCTCACATCCAGCCAGGGAAGAACTGGGCCCTCCTTTAAATCCAGTGCATAGTGAAGTAGGATTCAGTCCCAACAGACATGTTTCCCCAGTACAAGCTGCCTGGGGTTTTCCCGAATTAGCTGCTCCAGAAGATGCATTTCACTGTATCTTATGTTATATATATCAGTATAGATAACTCTGTGTGTGTGTGTAAATATATATACACATATATATAGTATTCTGTTCTTATTCCTTAAATACAAAATAAGTATTCTTGTATCCATGTCAGGTGGTGAATTTCTGCTACTAAAACTGCACCCATGTAAGGCAGCAAAGACTGCACAACCACTGTACTTTCAAAGCATGTAGTACTCTTTCTTCTGTCTAGCCAAGCAAATGCTTTAGACTCCTCTCCTTGCATCTTTTTTGACAGGTTTTATGAGGATACATAATATATCAGTGGCATGCCAAGAGCTACAAAGTGTTTCACATGATGTGGCCATTGAATACATTCTAGATGAGGGAGAATAATTCAGAATAAACCTCTAAAGAACAAAAGCTACATGTAGAAATAAGAAACTAACTACAGACATCCTTACCAGCATTGAGGGCATCAAAGAATATTCTCACTGCCCATGTGCCGTGTTCAGGCAGCATGGACTGCCAGCACCTCCCCTGTATCATTTCCCTTCTTTTGGATCTGAATCTAACTGGGCCTAAAATTAAACACTATTAAATTTAGCTGAAAACTTGAACAAGCATAGTAACTGTCTGAACCACCCATGTTGCTTCAAACACAAGCTTACCACAGCCCAACAAGAACTGGGGGGAGGGATCTGCAACTTTTCCTGATGTGCTTTTTTGCAGGCAAGTGTGCAAGGTATTTAGAGTGAGGTTGTTCAATCTCAGTCAATAACATGATGAGTTTGTAAATTATCTTCTCTGTGTGTGCTGTTCTAGGATATTCTGGGAGGATGCCTGTGTTTTTCATGATACTTTTGCCTTCTTATGTGACCAGAGTATGTAGAAGATGAGTCTTGACTGCTTCAGGTCCTGTAGCTACATTTTTGCTATATCAAAGGATTGTTTTCATTTAGGATTATTTAGGATTGTTTTCATTTGCAATGTTACGGCTGTTTCTGCTTTCGGAATCTCTTGCTCCCTATTTATCTCCCTAAGCATTCTCTCTCCCACTGTAGCTGTTAGGTGAGTAGGGGCTTATTGTGTCCATCACAGTTGCTGCATAGTGCAAAGTATGGCTCTTCTGTGGAAACTTGGTTTATGTCCTTCCAATTTTAACAGAAAATCTTTCCTATATACTGTCTGTTTAATCATTTAACTCACAAACAAGAAGAAAGCTGGCTAGAGAGCTCAGGATGAAAGTCAGTAATGCAAGTACATGGCAGGAATTTGCTTTTCCTGAGCTGGTGCTCATTGTGCATTGCCGTGGTACAGCAATGGGCACAGTGCCTACTGGAAGAACAGTAACACAGTCAGTCCACTGTAAATCATATGCTCACAATTTCCTCAACCAAAAGCTTTCCATTTTCACTCTGGACAATGTCACTTGTGAGTAGCTGAGATGATAAGATTGGCACTTTTTCTCTGGGAATCCTTATACTTCTGACAAATTCCTTACTTTAGTACCCATTTCTGCTGTATCATTAATCATACCACTCTTCTACAATGCATTTGAGAATCCCTGTCAATACTTTCTTTCTCCTCATTTTGAAGAAGCATGATTTGTGTAACCTTTCAGAGTATTCCTGACATTACTGAAAGGTCCTTTTATAGTTCGAATTTATGGATGAGGATATGTTGACGTTTTCTTTTTCCTCTGTTACTAATGGTTGCTGTTGCTGTGTGTGCCAATACCCCTCTTGCAGTATCCATCTTCAGATTTTTCCCATGGGTGTAGATAATGACATGAAGCTCTCTTTATGACATATACAGGTTTACTGCTTGTTCGCATCAGACTGACTGTGTGACAGCGGTGGGGAATGTGCCCTAGAAATGAGCACTTACCAGTACTGAGTAGGGCCAGGTCTGCTACACAAGAATCACTTAATGTTTCTGCATTGTTTCCCTGATGCTTCCTTTCCCAAGTCCTTTTCCAAGTATTTTCTGTGGGATTTTATGCTTTTAAGTTACACCTATGATCATGAAATACTGACTGTTCATATACCAAGACTGTTCATACACCAAGCATCTCTTTCACCTTTAGCAGACACCCTTCTTCTTTCTTTTTTCTAGCTGCAATAGTCCTTGACTGAGTCACTGCTTGCTGATGTTGAATCTAATAAAACTGAAGTGGCCAGCAAGCTCTTCCTACAAGGACTAGATTTCACTAAACACTTCAGTCTGCTCACTGAAAAGCTGATGCTTCTAAAAGCAACACGAGTAAGGTTTGTTGCATTTTTTAAGCACTCAGTGTTTCTAGAAACTGGTACAGTCCTCTCCAAACTGTACTTTCTCCATACTTTTGCAGCCTACATAGGTTACTGCTTATGCTTTTACAGCATTTTAACTTGGAAACCACATACAAAAAAATGAAACGCTCAAGCAGCGTGTACTAGATTTAGAAGAGTTCAAGTAAGCACTTAAAAATAACTCTTGGATGCTGTACTTCATCCCACTATCACAGTTTCTGTACTAGAAGTACTCTTGAGGAGTGAATGAATTTTGTTTGAAGGCCAAATGCAGATAAGAGAACAAGACAGGCAATGGCTGTGGCAGGTTTTCTGTTTTGCTTTAGTTTCTCCCTGGTATAAATCAATGACCCTTGACAACATTCTTCAGTGCTGAGATTTTTGCATGTAGTCCTTCAATATGTCTGTAAGAAAACTGCCAAAACTCTCAACAGAGGCAAGACCGTTAAGTTGGTGCAATACGCAGTTATATGAAGGTGAAACTTTGGAGGGCTTTGATCTTAAACTTAGACATATCTCAGCAATGCTCCAGGGAAGTAGTGCATTTTTGGATGCAGTGGGTTGTTTTGGGTTTTTTTTGCCATCAACTAAAAAGATGTAATGTAAACTGTCTGAGCCAAATTACACCACGTTTTACTGCTTGGAAGCTGTATTGCCATCATGCTTTCATATATCACTTATGCTATTGTCTCTTTTTTCCTACTCATCCCAGTACAGTAAAAAAACCCAAAACCTTTTATGAAGCTTTTCTACTGGTTTATCAATAATCTTGCTTCTGTTCTGCTCAGTCCTTCTCTTTCTTCACGGACAGTGCCTCCTCCACCTCAATTTCTGATTACCTAGTTCATTACCTAGGTGCAGTATTTTGTTGGTTTAGATTATATCCTGTCAGTTTTCCTGGCAACTAATTCCACTTCAGAGGTTCAATATCATGTCAAGAGACACTTTGAGAGGGTGTTTTCAGTTGTTTGGGGAATCTGGGTCATGGGAGTTTGGGGCATCATTTTCTCTACAGCCCCATTTTCTCATAACCCCAGAAGGGCTATGCTAGCATGAACAGCAGTGCCGCATTTTCTTGGGGGGGGGGGGGATGGGTGTGGAAATCAAAAACTCCTTATCCAAATTATAGTTGATGTTATAGCATTAAAATTAAGTAAGACCATAGTTAATAAGAATATCTCATGTACACATTAAATTTTAAGGGGTATATTCTCCATCCATTTAATGTGTGATTATTCCTCTTTGACATTAATTGGAATTCTGTGTAAAGGCTGAAGAGAGACCATCAGTGGTAATGTGAATTGAAAGAAATCTTTGCTATAATGCAGCTTTTAAAGAAAGAGTCATTCAAGCAACACTGCTGCAGTACCCAAATATTCTGTGTCATTAACGACTGAAGAATCCTCAGGGCTTTAGAAATTATGTAGTAGGATGGTATAACCTACTGTTGCTACATGAAGACATCAAATAAATACTATCAGCTAATACTTTTACATAGCAAATATTTGAAACTGCTACATGAGATGGAACGACCTCTGTTGCAGTCTCACAGCTCACCACAGTGAACTGAGAATGGATAACTTCGATATGGTTTACATCACCTATGAAAAATGACTGGAAAATTGACAAAAAAAAGATGTTAGCTCCTGACTTGTACATCTTAGTCAGTGGAGCTAGAGACAAACTATGAGAACAGCAAGGTCTGACTGCTTCCTTATGCAACCGGGAAAAAAAATCTCTCCTTCTGTTGACAGACAGCTCTGTGCTCTGTCACTGCAGTTCAGCTGGAAAAGGCAGAAACAGGGAATACTGAAGTGCAGCTCGCTTCTCCTTGCTGCTCCTAGATGGCTCTGACTGCTACTGCTGCACTTTGTACAGCTGCGTACCAGCGTCCTCTCGCTGGCTCCCTGATGTGGGTCCTGCCTGTGGGTCTACATAGCCATGGCACAGACTGAAGCCTCCCTCATGGTAAGGCTTTCTAAGATCTTTCTTTAGGGAGAAAAGATAATCTATAATGTATTCTATTCTCTCAAAGGTTCTTCCTTTGCTAGGATACCTATAGGTGTTATTATTCTTTTTAAGCAGTTTTCCTAAATGGGGATCACTGCTCTGATTTCATTTACCACACAGCCACACCAGCCGTGGTGTAGCACCAGAGAGAAGAGCATGGGGTAGATGCTGAAACTGGCTTTACTGTTGAGAGAAATACTAATTTATCTCAACTTTGCTGACACTTTCCTCCTTGAAAGGCAGTGCTTCAGCACTCACTTCTGTAGGGCCCAAAGTGACAGCCCTCCTTCATTATAAAGGGTGTTAAAACAGTGGAAATAACAGCCATGTACACCCTCAGAAGAAAAACTGGTGCTTCTGATATGCCTTTTTTTCTGTCCTAGTTTAGTTCTTTAAGTGACGCTTTATTCTCCTTCTACTTGATGAAATGCATTCACAGAAGTTAACTCTATTTTCTTAAGCACACACATAACCAAACCAGAATTTGCTTAGAGTAAACATTTGTTTCCTTTTTAAATGGAGCTAATTGGCAATTAGCATGATCTAATTAATGGCAGTGATTGCAAATTTACACCTTCCCTAAAAATTTATTCCAGGAAACAAATAGTTGTTTCTAGTCTTTCTTGATGTAAGAAAGCCAGGATGAGGCACAGCCATTTGTGTCTTGAAAGAAATGATTGCAAAGGGGGTAGATTTGCATTTGTCATCATGTGTTAATTATTCCATGTTAAATGGCAACCAATTAAATAAATACAAAAGAGGACCAAAGCATGTGGACTAGGCAAGATTTTCACTGAAACAGGAGAATGTTCCCACATGTTGGAAAGCATCAGTCAAATGTAAGTGTGAGAAGGTGGTGGGACAGGAGGGAGGGACTGTGGTATGTTTTACTTTGAAATGTTTACAGCAACCAGATTGGGACTTATGTTGACTACTGCAAGGTTTGCATTATGGTAAAGAAGTGAGAAATTGAGCGTTATCAAAGTTCATTTAAAAAAAAAAAAAGGAAAAATAAAAAGCAAATCTAGTCCTAGGATTATAATATAGCATGGCTTGAGGTCTGAAGAATACAATTTAATGAGATTGCTGTCTCACTCAGTTTATAGTAAGGCAGGTAAAGAGACTCCCTGGTAAAACAAAACAGGCAGAGAACAGAAGAGAATACAAGAGAATTCTCTTGGAAGAGAAGTATTCTGTATTGCTCTGTGGACTCTGAAGGTTAGCACAAAGTAAGAAGCAAACAAGGGGGAATATTTTCCTGGTTTTGCCTGGGTTGTGAGAGCAGCTATGACTCTGTGCACTTTTTTTCCACTTGAAATTCTTGCATCACTTTCTAGCTCTCAAAATGGCATCTCATTTTCATTCCCAAGTTTCTGTATTAGCTGTTCTTCAAAAACGCTGTGGTAGAGTTGTGTCATAAATTATATCACTGAATTGATCCAGTTTATCCCACTAACTCCATGAGAATATTTAAGTTCTCGTCCAAGAAATGGCATGGAAACCTTCATGATGGGCAATGCGTGCACCATGTATGCTAAATTACAAACCCTCAGTGCATAAAGCTTAGAGTTCTGAGAAACTGTGTTTAAGCCCTGGAATGTCCCCTGAAGAATGAAGGAGAGCACCACTGCCTGGGCGGATAGTGAGAGTATGGTAGCGAAAGACAGATAAGATGTAAACAAACTTTTACCCCCAAAAGATATATTTTGGGGAGGTCTTCCACTGAAAACACCTGAGTCCACTGAAAACAATTCCTGGATTTTTTTTTTTTGTCACAAAAGCATCGAATTGTAAAAATGCATTGCCTGAAGTTTAATATGTTGACTTCTTTCAGGAAAGCAAATTTCTATCCTTTTACACCAATGTGGTAATTTATACAGTGCTTAAAAGACTATAGGCAGCGAATTGTACTTTAAACGAAGGATGAACTTTTACATCTGTTGTATCAGAACTAGATTCTCTCTAAGAATGTAAGTCTATCTTTATAAAGCTTACACTAAAAAAAAGAAAAAAAGGATAAATCCTTGACAACCCTATTTTTCAGCATCCACTGAATAACTCCTAATGTGTCTCACTAAAGGTTCTTGTGCTTGTCTTGGAATATGTTGCTATTTTGTCAGTACCTTTAATATTCATGCAAAACCCTCAGTACGTGAAGCTGCAAGGAAGCAAACTCTGTATTTTTGAATACTTGCTGAAACTTGGTTTTTGCTTTGTGCTTCCAGTGGTATTATTCTCTTCTGATTACTGTTCCTGCTGCTTTTAGTTGCCACCTCTGCATTTTAAGCATAGTGGAAACTATGCAACATTGTGCATTGTTCTTTTTTTAGCCAGTATAAAGAATCAGGTAAGTACAAAAGTACTTGCTATGATTTTTTATGAGTTTGTTACAGTTTTGGAGTGCAAAGTAGCTTAGGTTTGGCAGGCTTTTCAGGTGAAATGTAGCTGTATCTGAACTCAGAATTTCCTGAGCTTGGTAGATCATATTCTCATAATGTGATTCAGTAAGGGTACTCTGGGGTATGCATGCTCGGAGTGCACATATTTGTCTTCCTTCACTGCTATTTGTATAGCTTCTTTCAGATTTTTGCAGGATGACAGTGTTTGCATTTGGCCTACTTTAGTTATTATTAGATTCTTTCTGTGAACCGTAATTGACTCTTTTCTGAGATGCCATGTAAGACCCCCGAAGTCTTTTACATGTGTGATTTAAATATTTGATTTCTTCCATTAGTTTGTCTGTATGCCCTGTTTCACTCTTCAGCAACAACCTCAAATATTTTCAAGTCCCCTAATCTTCTGTAAAACTACCGAAAACGAGCAGTAGTACCTAGTGAGAAACTAACTGGGTACTGTCAATCAGGTACAGTGGTGCTAAAGTTCAATAATAGCATCTTGCCAAGACTTCCAGCAACATGGTAATGTAGCAAGAAGGGATTAGGCAGGATGGAAGCTGATCATGCTCCAGCTATTTCGCCAACTCAGTGAAATGGTGAGGCATCGATAGTTTGACCAATGTTGTCAGCTGAGTATTTTCTTCATATACCTGTTATGATTTTAATATCAGCCAAATTCTGCTATATCATTGCCTTGTTTTATGGTGTCTTTTGAACATTAATTTCTGTGCTACTTAATAAATTCCTTCCACAACCACCATCCAGGCCTTGGGGCCAAAGTAGAAGGTATGAAATTATGTAAGTAGTAGAGAACTGCTTGTGTTGCAAAATCAGGGTGGGAATCCAGCATCAGCATTAATTGAATGCAGGGATATTTTTGGAATTTGGGGGAAAGGCAGGTGGTGGCAAGAGAGGAAGAATTCCAGGTTATTGATTTCCTAATTACAAGCAGGTCATGTCAGACACTAGAATCAATAACTTGTTCACCCACATTTCTGCGTGACTGGAAAATACTGTGAGTTATCACGGTGTGTATTTTTATTTAAACAGCAGAGTAGATGACCTTACATGAGGGTCAAAGCTGGTGAGCTGAAGTATGTTGCAAGTGAAATTTCAAAGGGATATGTGCTAGCTAGTGAAATTATATTTTCACGTGATTAAGCAATTTTAGACAAGTACTGTAGCCAAGAATCAAAATGGAATATTTTTCCCCAAGTGATTAAGCACAGACTCTTCACACTGTAAAAATATTTCTCCAAGTTCGTTCAAGCATCTAAACATCTGACTGGATGATAGCCAGAAGCTAACCGAAAAAACCTGTGCTTGTATAGGCTGGAAGCAATGAAAAAACTATTGCTGGAATGTGTAGTTTTGAGAAAATATCTAAGTCAGTTACTCTTTAAATACAGTTTATTGGAGTCTCTCTCTTTACGCTTTTAACTAAAGTTGCAGGACAGCATTCAACAACTGGGAGGAGAAAGCATAAATACTCAACATGCATTCTAGAAATCATCTTATGATGAAAAAACCCAGACCACTAAACCTGCTTTAGCAGGCTCATGTACATTCATGCGGTCACAAAAAGATTAAAATATGCCAGTGAATACTGTATTCTTTCTTCTGTTGGACATCAAATAGGCATTGTGTTCATGGGGAGACTGAAGCACTCCAAATTCCAGTGCATCAGTCAGGTGCCAGATGTTTCTCTGTATGAGAAGCCAAATTTTCATTTTGACATGGAGTTTTTTCTTTTTTTTCGCTGATTGCTGAAATTTTAGAGAACAGAACAAGTTGGACACTGACAGTTCTGCAAAACAGGGACTGTCTTGCTGATCTGAAAAACTGAACACAACACTGCAAATACCTGAGTCACCTTTTTCAGGTTGCTAGAGGTATCTTGCTCAGGAATGGTGTAAGTGGAGATGCATTAATTTACTCTCAGCCACCAGAATTGAACCTGCTTCAGTTCAGACACTGTTTGCATTAAAATGTTGTTGTGCCTAGCCTAATAAATCCTGCTTCTTAGGGCTCTTTTGATAAGGGATAGAAGTTAAGCCTGTTCTTTTCACTAGGACCTCAATATATTGAAATCTTCAAACTGGAGAAGTGCTGAGCTCACTACTTACTCCAAAACTTTGCTCAACAAAAATAACCAGCTTTGCAACAATTCCTCAAGTTTTGGTTTATACAGTTTTTTACAGGATAATTTGGGTTGGATCCTTAGGAAAGTTGGAATAATGCAGGGATATGTGTGTTGTCTCACAGACCAAGCCTACTCTTGCCAAGTCAATGAGCATGACAACTGTGATTGCAGTGAGGATTTGGCTGGCTCCAAAATAGTTGAAGCTGACAGCCAATATGGAACTGAAGCACATCTGCCTCATTCAAGGAGGAGAGCTGTTCAGGAAATTAATATTGGTGTGTACTATATTTTAGGAATTAACTAGCTGTGATGAAGAAAACATGGATATAAGACAACAGGTGCAAAGCAGAGAGGTTTTATGCTGTGAAGAACAGGCTTGCTAGAACAAGTATTCTGTATTGTTGCTGTTTGTACATTATGGCTTGACTTGTATCATCTGACTGTTTGAGTTATTTTGTTCACTAGTTATATCGCTTGCAAATTTAGGAAAACCAAATTTAATTCTTCAAGGCCCTGAAAACTATAGCTTAAAGAAAGGATTTGCTCCTATGCTTGAAGTGAAATAGTATGTGCTTAAATACTCTGTTGAATTGGATCCGGAATGTTCAGCATCTCAGACTCAACTTAGGGAAATTAATTCAATTTATTACCAATCAAATCAGATTAGCAGAAATAAAAAACAAGTCTGAAACCACCTCCACCTCATCTTCCCAGGCTCAATTTCACTCAAATTCTCTACCTCCTCCCCACCCCATAGCAGCACATGGGGACATGGAATGGGATTGTGGTCAGTTTATCACACATTGTCTCTGCTGCTCCTTCCTCCTCAGGGGGCCATTCCTCACACTCTTCCCCTGCTCCACTGTGGGCTCCCTCCTACAGACTTCTTGTTCACGAACTGTGAAGTGGGGGTCCCCTCCATGGGGTGCATCTTTCAGGAACAGGCTGCTCCAACATGGGTCCCCCACAGCGTCACAAGTCCTGCAGCAAACTTGCTCCAGTGTGGGCTCCTCTGTCCATGAACCACTGGTCCTGCCAAGATCCTACTCCAGCATGGGCTTCCCATGGGGTCACAGCCTCCTTCAGGCATGCCCCTGGTCCAGCATGGGGTCCTCCACAGACTGCAGGGGGAGATCTGCTCCACCATGGACCTCCATGAGCTGCAGGGGCACAGCCTGCCTCATCATGGTCTGCACCAGGGGCTGCAGGGGAATCTCTGCTCTGGCACCTGAAGTGCCTCCTGCCCTCCTTCTGCACTGACCTTGGTGTCTGCAAGTCCTTTCTCTCACATATTTTTGCTCCTCTCTCTGGCTCCCATTACTGTTGCACAAGTAATGTTGGGTTTTTTTTTACCCTCCTTAGCTATGTTATCCCAGAGGTGCTCTGGGATAGGCTGATGGGCTCAGCCTTGGCCATCAGTGGGTCCATCTTGGAGCCGGCTGCTATTGAATCTGTTGAACATTGGGGAAGCTTCAAGTGGCTTCTCACAGAAGCCATCACCTGTGGCCCCCCAGCTATCAAAACCTTGCCACACAAACCCAACACAACAATTTTATTTTTTCCTTAGGATATAAAAGATCAGCATACTTTAAGATTAATAGAGCTTCTGAATTGCATGGGAAGGAAGAAAACAAATACAAAGAATTGAAAATGTGCTGTAAACTTGTTTACCAACCTACTCAGCTATTGGTTTTAACATATGAAAATATTATTTGTAACTTATGCTTCTTGCCATCGGCTAAACCTCTAGCATATCGAGAAAAGCAAGGAAGTAAGTGGAGAAAAACTGTTATTGTAGCTCTGGGAAACAGATCAAATTATATCTAGAAACGTAATTGTAGCACATTTCATATGTGGGGGGACTCCTAGGTTTCCTGTGCTCTGCTGCACTAACTAAAAAGTTGTCTTTAATATGAGATCTGTGTCTAAGTTAATGTTTAAAATTAACTTTGCTATTTACAGAATGTTTAACCTAAAGATTTTTCTAACAGCTATTTTAGCCATCTAAAATATTAGATACAAACAGTGGAGAAAACCTGAAATGCTCATAAAAATTGTTTTTTAATTTGAAGAAAAAAGGGATGAAATACAGATGGAAAAATATGTGAGCTAAAGCAATGACTAGGCACTGGAAATTCTGAGGACAAGGACGTGAGGATGGCAGGAGAGGACAATGCAGTGAACACAGGCAGATGCAGCTTGGGGAATGCAGCCTTGAATTGGCAGTGGAGGTGGTTCAGTTGTGAAGGAAGGATAGCTATTGCTAACAACTGCTCCTCTTTTCCATGGAGCATTGCCAGATAGTACAACCTGGGTTATGAATTACATGCCCTTTAACCAAGTGTCTCGTCAAAGACCAAAATTCTTTTCTTAGGATTGCAAGGTTTTTTATTGTTATTTAATCTGGAGAAGTGACACTGGAATGGTGTTGCACTATGTTGTCACTTCATGAAAGTCTGCAGGTGGGAAGTTGAAGCCCATAAGTTAGATTGACTCAATAGTCTGAGGTGTCTGGAGACATGCTAAATAATGGTGTTTAAAATATCTGTATTAATTGAATAATATTACAAGGATATTGCTGTTATGTAGTGATTTTGACCTGAGTGATCCAGAAAAGTGTCAGTTAATAAGCTCCATGTGGTGATCAAAGACTGGCACCCCTTTCACTTACCAGCTCAGCATTAGTAGTGATCTGATCCCATTTTTGTAGCTTTTATTTTGGAACTTTGAGGGAAATTCTCTGATGTTGCTGGTTTGGAAGGCATTCAGACATCTGAAGCTGGAGATAGACATCTGCTGTGCTGAAAGCCTGAACAGGGAGATTTGCTAAGCAAAGCAGATCAAACTGTGGGCTAGAATCCTGTTCTTGCTGAAGGTCTAATAGTACTCATGGCTGGCACTGAAGTATTTACAAAGACAAAGAAGCCATTGAGGACATTCTGTCTGGATTTAGGCCAGGTCTCTTTCTTTTAATGGCCTTCCTTTCTTCTCTCTTCTCCTGAGTTTCCTTTTATCTGGCTATTGGATCATGGCTAGAAGTCAGAGAGGATGGGCCTAGAGCCAGGAGAACATCCGTATGAGCACTAGCAGAATCTATCCTGCAGAATGAACATTATGAAGCAATGCTGCAAGTATAAATTGAAGAGGCTTGTCTGTGACCATGACCAAGTAGAACACTATAGAGCTCTCATGAGGTTCAGCTGGCCTTATGCTGTCCATCTTGTCCGTGTACATGAAAGTTCTTATCATACACAGCCTGATGTTGGAGATTTTCTTTTGCTCTCAGTTTGTTTACAGCTAATTTCATTAAGTGATTTTTTTTGTTTGTTTGTTTTGTTAAGACAATGGCCAAGGAAGAATTCATTATTTCCTCTTGTAAAGTTCTCTCTCTCCCACCTTTCCATCTAGGCATAGTTGTGATACAAATCTGTCACGTTTCTGAGTCCTAGGGTGTCTAATTAAAAAATGCTGATGATATTCTTAAGCCAGGACTCCATAAATACAAAACTCCTTAAATAAATTCTGATGATCATTTTTAAAAAAAAAAAGCTTTTCCTAAAAGGTTATCTAATTGCTTTCCTACTTGCTGTCTATTGATTTTACTACTATATTTCAAGTAATTCTTCATCTAATTATCTCTAAGCACTATAATTATGGCCAATTATCATAATACATATGTTGTATAATTTCATTATATTCATTGGTGACTCGAAATCCAAGCTGATACAAAGATGAAAGCAGAGTCTAGACCATTATGTTTTGTTCCACTCCTGTGGGAGTCTGATGTAAGGCACTCTCCCTAATGTCATGTGAAAGAAGGTGCACTTCTATAAAACAGCTTCTCTCATAGAAGATGAGAGATGTGGTGGGTAACCAAGTAGCCAGGGCACCAAAGCAGACCTGAGAATTGCAGGTGTAGTCACAAAAAAATAATCCTAAAGTTTCTGTTGCTTGATCATCAAGAATGACATTAGATTACCTGAATTTATCCATAAATGTAAGCCTTTCAGAAAGCAATTGAGTAAAACTTAACTTGGGTTCCTTCAGAAGGGAATGCAGAGCACCTGCCTCCACTGACAGGAAAAGGGTCAGGGGGGTTTTGCTAACTAGATTTCCTGGTAAGATTAGAAAACTAAATTCAGATGGGATTAATGCTCCTTTTCTCCTAAGGGTTCAAGCAAAGAAACAAATTTCCCTAGATAGAGCTTCTCAAGACTGGTATACAGTCTTGTGACTTTCATATCTCCTGTGATTTTACCCAAGTAAGGCACACTATGTTTCAGTTTATTACTAAGATGACATTATCCTGTATTATTTAGTTTCTGGACAAGGTCTTCAACTAACCTGCCTTCATCAAGGTATGTCTATAAGAAGCTCAATCTCTTATAATTCTGTAGGAAGTGTTTGTTCAGCTACTCAGTGATTAGGAGGATTAATGATATAATGTTACATATTTTATAGAAACACTTCAGATACCTCCAAAATAGGCATCCAATGCCATTTTAGATGGCTGGGTTATCACGCCTACTCTTTGCTTGCTGCTTCAAAGCAACTTGACTCTCTCCTGTGTACTGCATCCCATTGCCATTCCTGCATGGATGTCACTTATACCCTAGGATGTCTCAAATGTCGCTATACAAACACATTTTATCACCTTAATCTCACCTTTTCCAGCTTGAACATAAATATTTAATTTTAACAATGCAAATTGGTGTGAGATACTGCCACTGAGATGTTCCAACTTCAACAAAAATACTTCCAAGCATTGTTATGTCAGATGGAAACCTATAAGCAAAACTTCTAAAATGTTGTTTAGTTTTGAGTTGTTTGTTGTTTTGAGGGGTTTTTTTTGCAACCCAGAATTGAAAAAGCAAGTCCTTAACAAAGCAAAGCAATATTATCATTGCAAGCCAAACACCTAGCGTAGTTATTGAGCAAACAGGATAATTTTGGTACTATTATGGTGTGTTGTATTGTATCTCAGAGAATTTTGGTATCATTGCTTTAAATTTTATCTGGAGTCTATAGAATGTGACAATTTCAGCCTGTAATGAATTATCTCCATTGGAAGATAATTTGACAGTTTTATAAACTGTCACATCCATAATTTCAATGATAAATTAGAATGTTCACACAAAATATCTTGAACTGAAAAGCAGTGGTCTTCAAATTTAGTTAAAGCAACAGACTTCAGGATTTTATGCTCCCTTGCACAGAAAGTGCAACAAAATTGCTGCCTTCTCTCAATTACCTGCAGAAGATACTACTTGCGTAATGTGCTACCAAGTTTGAAGTTAGCACAATACAGTATGTTTAGGAGGAGAAAAGCGAGTTTTCATGAAAGAAAGTTGGTGTTTTTTTCATAAACATTAAAAAAATATATAATTTTGTAACCTGAAGTATTTTGAGGAGAAAACTTATCCTCTGTAGAAATGTTTGATTAATCTAAACCAATTCTCCTCTGACAAAAAAAAAAAATCCAATGGAAAACTTGCAATCATTTCCGCCTTGTGGTGCTTTGTTGGTTTAGTGTCTTTACCATATTGCTCTGCTAATTACAGCAACACTCAGTTCTGTTGCCACAAAGTATAATAAATCATGTTTGGAAAGGTATCTGCAAAGCAGATATTCCTTCCAAGTTAAAAAGTCAAACATCTAGACTTCATTTGACAGCAGATACATGTTTCTCATTTCTTACTACGTTTCTAATATAAACTACAGGCTTCTTCAAAAGCTCAAACTTGACCCCGGGAAATCTCTTTCACCCTTGTATGCTCATCTTTTGGAAACGTGCACTACAGAGATGTGTTCATAGAAAAATAAGAAAGATGTTATAGTTTTTTGTGATAGCATTTAATCACCCCCCCAAAAAACATGCTCCTATCTAAGATAACAAGAGTATTGTCATTGCTCTCAATGAAGCCAGAAGCAGGATGTCAGACTGAATTTAGCTGCTATTTGTTAAATGAGGTCTGTAGCTTTTTGCAGATTATTCAGAATCAACTCTAAAGTCAAATCTCTGGTTTGCTACATTTTACTGACAAGAAAGAATTACAAAACTTGAAGCACTAATGAAAATATTTAATTTTATTTTTTTTTAAAGAAAATCTAGTATGTTAGCAGGTCCAAAATAAACATTTTCTCTGTGGTGCTTTTTCTTTTCTGAACTTGAAATTTGAAATTATACTTCATATCACTTAACACAATGTTTCCATACTAACAGTTAAAAGCTCTTATAATAAATTGACCAAAATTTTACAATCTACTGTGACATTTTTTGCCTTTGGCAATTTTTTAAATGGATGCATAAATATATAGACATCTTGAATGGTCTTTTAATGGCTGTAAATTCTCTTGAGCTAATTCAAGGGTTATTTTGCCTCTGTAAATGTCTCCTGCTGATGTCAGGGGCCCTCAACCCAGCTCTGTTTCTCTAACCTGGCAAAGCACTTAAACTAGTGTTTAACTTCAAGCACAGGAATAGATAACGGGTATTAAAAGGCTGACCTTGTGTGTAAATAATTTCTAGGCTATCTATCAGCTCCTTAGAGGAAAGGAATTAGCTTCAAAATATCCTGAGACTTCCATAGCTTCAGGGGCAAAGTCACACAAATCAGTAAGACCTGGTGTGTAGTAGAAAAGAGGTCAAAGATTCCAGTACAGAAAGTTTCAGTGCTAGAACACAAAATTTATTTGTGACCTTGTAGAACATTATCAGCAGAACAGATAATGCTGAAAATATTGCATGAGGTGCAACTATAGCCAACAAATTCAGGAGATAGTCGATAGTTTTGTTTCAGTTTAGATGCAGATTTTATTTAATTATTATTCAGTAACTTACAGGGAGCATTTCTCAGTTACATTATTTGACTAAGATGATGTGGCCAAAGTCAGCCATGATAGAATTGCTTAAAATTTGTCATGACTAAGAACTATGTAGATTTGGGATTTTTAGCAAGCAACACGGAGAGACAGGCTAAGCAAAAGCCAGTGTAACCAGAGGAGAAACCAGTAAGGTAAGAGGGTGCGTGGTGTTGACTCCAGCAAACACAACAGATAAAAGGAGCATGTTGATCTTGGGCAGCAAGTCATTGATAAAAGTTGGTATGAGAGCTATTTTTAGCCTGCAAAGACAGGTGGAAAAAGTATACTGTAGACAGCTGGGAAGATCTCTGCCCAGAAGGCCCTGAAACAAGAGGTCACAATGGAAATGGAAATGGACAGGTCTGATTCTTCTTTAGGTCATCTGTGTCCTCAGCAATTCCAATCACTTCCACTTTCCTTCACTAGGATTTAGCATCATCTTCAAGCAGATTGAGTTACCTTTCAGTCCAGCATTAGAAGTCTTGCAAAGTTTTAGCTAGATCTGAATGTCCCCATTCTATTCACTACAGCTCAGCAAAAATATTTTGATTTTAGTTGGTGAGTCCATGCACATTTGTATTATTGTCTTCTAGATAAACTAAGGACATTTGCATCATTGCAAAAATAAAAATTTTAGATTTTACCTATATTTTTTGCTTATTTGTCTACTAAACTCAAACTCAATTGTAAAAATATGGTAAATTCTTAATACAGTAAGAGTTTACCTAGAAAAATCGATGCTGAAGTATGACAGGAAAGAGACTCATATAAGTAGTATGACTTTGCCATGTACTCAAGCATTTTTGGAGCCCAGAGAGTACATTAAAAAGTGACAGATTCATGTAGTTTAGCTGGTGATTTATAAAGTTTGCTAGCTGATTTAATAGAGTGCTAGAAAGCGTTGTTGTTCAACCAAGTAAAGAGAATCATAAAATGGTAATGAATGTTATGACAGTTCATGAATATTTCATTTGGGGTCTCTTTCAGATGCCTGTTAGTTTATCTCAAGATCTAGGAGTATATTGCATATAAATCTGATACAGGGTAGAACTGCACAATATGCCAAGAGACAGAGAGGAGAGGGCTGAGAGAGCAAAGTGTGTTTGAACAAGTGTCTCAAAAGCACTATATCTCAGTTAAGTTTTCTACTAAGCGGTCATGAATTGTAAAGTATCTATGGCAGAAAGCAGTGGTCTTATATTTCTTTATTTGCTATTTGAACATTTACAAACAACAGGTAGGTTTTTTCATGCTTGTCATCTTTACCAATGACTTCTGAGAGTACTGGTTTATTGTAACTTTGAAGGTAAGCTTTATTTGAAAAGACCAACTGAATTCTCATATCATCAGCTTACACACGCTGACCAGAGCAATGTACAGTGGGGACAGACACTTGTGATAAGGTAAATCTGTAACAAAGACTTCCATTTTTTCATCTTTATCATTCTGAAGTGGTGAAT
Source organism: Pezoporus flaviventris (assembly GCF_033815535.1). NCBI lineage: Eukaryota > Metazoa > Chordata > Aves > Psittaciformes > Psittacidae > Pezoporus > Pezoporus flaviventris. The sequence continues at coordinate 43,213,332 of NW_026892549.1, read as the reverse complement.
TCTCTATGCTGCTTTAAGTCTTGCATGGGTATGTTTGCCCCCTAATCAATTAAGTATTCCATTGTTAATTTTGTAATAGGTCTTGAATACTTCAAATTCTTTCTGTGTTCTAATGCCAAACATAGTAAAAAAAAAAAAAAAGTTTTGTCCATATAACCTGGTTTTCACTGCCTTTTGATGCACACAAGCAAGACGGACCTGCCTTTTCACAGGAGCACTGTACAGCATGAGGTGGAAATTCTTCTCTTTCCATTTCCTTGGTTGTTTCTTGTGATAAACCCCCTTAGAACAATGGACTTGCAACTTCATGCAGCCTGAAGGCTTGCACAACTCAAGGCAATGAAAGAGCAATGTCTGAGAACAGATCAGCAGCAGTGCCACGTTAGAAGTTCAGTTTAATGAGAATTACTCAGAAAAGGTGAGAACAAAAATGAAGGACTTGAAGGGGCTTACTCAGTTAGTTTGCAGGTTTTTGTAAGCGCTTGCATATGAAACTAGACTGAATCCCATCCCACAGTCTGAAGGCTCTGGGATGAAGGGTCTTGTATTAGCCCATGATCCAAAATTCAGCTTCATTTTTCTATCTTGTAGGAAAGATGAGCTTGTACCTGCAGATGAAAATGCACTATTTGCAATGAATTAAAAGGAAGGTGGTAGAGAGATTCTTTGCTGCTGACTGTATCTTGGCACAACTTTGTACCACTTGACACCATCTGAAAGACAGTAAGAAGGGAACGGCATTTCATGAAAGCTGCAGGGCTTTGCAGTCTGTCACACTTGTTGAATCACTATTTATGAAGGGGTACAATTCAGTATTAAAATCTCCGTAGCACAAATCATTGCTTACTTTCAGTAAAAAGCCTAGAAGTCCATAAATGAGTCTGCTTTTACCAAATTAATTGATACTGCAATACAAACAAAAATGCACAGTTTCCCTGTATAGTTTACTCCATTTCATTATAACCAGCATAGGTAACTGGTGCAATCTCACACAGGTAAGCCCAAATATTTTTTTTTTTTTAATTATTATTGTCACATGTTGGACAGTAACACACTGAACAAACAGTGTGCACAAAGTTTTCAGTAGCTTCAAAGATAGCTTGATCTATATTTGCAAGATGGACAAAGAAGTCTGAAAATATCTGTGAAGAATTGTTTGTTCTACTCTGGCTTGTGTCAAGGTCTGCTCTGCAACCCAGAGAGAGAAAGAGGTATGCTGTCCTAGCAGATTTGACTTATGTTTACAGTAATTTGTTTGGCCAGTGTTTATTACTTAATAATCAATCTTTATTATTACATTAATTCTAATTGGGATATGTGAAATATGTAGTGCATTGACCACATGACATCAGTTTACTTCCTGAATAATTTAAGCTATTTCCTTCTAATACCTTAGGCTGCAATATCATTACTTTTAGGCTGTCCTAATATTCCAGTTATATTGATGTTATTTCACTTGTTATTACCTTCTTGACAGGAAATTGTTTTTCAAATATGGAAATCTTGCTCAAATATTTCTAGATGACAGAATCCTGCATTAGTTTCTAATGCATCATAATAACAAAACAGGGCAACACAGAGCAGATAATTTGTTTTCTAACCTGTGCCAGGCTTCACAGTGCAGGGACAAAAGATGCCAGAAGGAGAATTTTGGTCTGTATATTTTTTATATATTCTTATGCATTTGCCAAAATTCAGGGAATAATCTTGCTGATAATACAGAGGCAGCAAACACACAACCCTTAAATGGACAGAGTGATTTATCTCACTTCATGATCCTTTGTAAGCAATATGTATCGCTCCTGTGAGCCTTCTGCTTAAAGAATTGTAAGAAATATATCTTACTATTACTTTTATTGATAAAACAGACCAAACCACCTTAATTCATTCTTCATTCAGAGTCTTTTATCACAGGGTGGTTGTGATTAGGATTCTGATCACCCTGTGTGCCACTCTGAGATTGAGAGTCTCTATCTACTCATCTATTATTCTTCATGAAGCAAAGCTCCAGTGTACCATCTGTTTTCTTACTGAGTCTTGCATGTAGCTGCAAGGAGCTCATCACCAGAGATTGAGTCTGGCAAGCAAGCTCTAGATTTGCTTAGAGATAGCCAAGCATTTGCTGCTATTGGTCTGTTTATGTTTCAGGTGAAAATAAACTACTTTTCTCTGACATGTTTTAATTTATATTTTGATCTAGTATTTATTTACATTTAATTTTAACTTAATTTCTATTGCTCATAATTGATTTTGGGGTTTTGTTTGCTTTTTTCCAACCCAAAATCAATTGGTAAAAGACCCCAGAGCCATAAGTAAGCATGCTGTATAGCTTTAATTGAGGACATGTCTTATATCATAATACAACTTGAATTAACAAAGGCTGTTTTATGCTGATGATGTCTGCCCCTTTTGACAGAAGAAACAGAGATGGTTTCTGGTATGCTCATGCTCAGACAAAAATTGGTATCAGCAACCAACTGAATATACCTCAATATCATCATCCCATGATTGCTCTTTCTTAACCAGGTCATATAATCACCATTGCTTTATTTTAAGAATGTAGGATTGAAAGCTGAAGCACCCAGGCATCACAAGTTTACATTAAGTTGTACAAGATTGAAAGGCAAGGTGCTGAACACTGCGTAAGGTTGGGATGTGGCCATCTCTAGGACATTGCACCATCCCTGCCCCATGTACCACTGTCTCCTACAATAAGAAAGTGTAGCTCTACCCGGCTCACTGCCACTGAGCTTTCCCTGCTTTCCTTGAGGCTTTTTTTTTTTCCTTTAAACTGCACAATGCTATTGGAGCTTCATAAGCTGCAGTATTTTATAATAGTCTGCGCTATTCCCCGAAGAGCAATAAAATCTAGCTTTTGAGGCTCCTCTTTTTGATCCATTATTTAGAGCCTAATTTGTGCTATCTGCAATCCCCACATCAGTGCCAGGGGTCCTGTAGTTCTGCAAACTCCCTTCAGGAGTAGACTAAAATCATAAATCCTTTTTTAGGAGGTATTTAGACATCATCGTAGTACAATTTTTTTACAATCTGCTCCTCTTACCACGCATTTGATTTTCATAGCAGAGAAGGCCTGTCTGAGGAAACAACTCTATTTCTTACTGACTATCAGCTTCCGGATTAAATTTTTACTTGGCAACAAAACTTTCTATCCCAAGATGATGGTTTGACCGTATTGGTCCTGGGCTCAGCTTAAGCAAACATTTGTGTTTGTACAAAACCTGGCTATTTTCCCCATATGCTCAGTAGGACTCTGGGAACTGAGCCATACAGGGTCAGCAAGATCTGAAGTCGTTAGCTCTGTGCAGATTCTACATAAAGCAATGCAGGTTATTAGACTATGTCAGTAGTAGAAAGGGAGTTTATTTTTATTTCATTCCTGTAAATGACAGCTTTATAATATGCACACACTTGGGCAATCAGTCTTTCTTTTTTCTCTCTTCCTCCTCACCCCCATTTTCCTTTTACAATAGGAGTCAAACCATTCTTTTCCTTAAGTATGCCAAGGCCTTTTTTCACTTCCATTGAATTCATTTTGCTATATATAATGTTTTGCCTGACATGGCAGCCCAGTGATGCCACATGGCAGTCTGATACTGCAATATGATTCATTCAAACGCCATAGCTGCACACAGTACTTGACAAAACTAGTCCCCCCCCAGCTAGTCTTTAGCCCAAGCAGCTTGCAGTCTAAGTGCTAATGATGCTGTGTGGTGAAAATCCAGAGTCATGGGCGTGCTGCTGGCAATAATTGTACAGAAGTATTGCAGGCTTCATATTTGCAGCACCAGGGAATTTTGTGTGGGCTTTAAAGCAGCTCAGAAGGCAACTTTGTTGAGTGAGAGAGTTAGAATGCAAGTTACACAAGAAGCAGCATAACACCCTTTTCTGCTGGGTGAAGGGTCCTTGCATAGGGGGTCAAGAAGGAGCACAGGGGTTTAGTTCCTACTTCAAAGATTACATGCATGTCTTGGATTAAGGAGTCCTTGAAACACAGTTCATCCAGAATGCTGCTCACAGGAATACCCTAGGGATATAATCTATAATGGTATATTACCTTGTTTCACCTCACAGGCCCTCTCTGAGAACCAAAGACAATCTTTTCTTTTTTTTTTTCCCTTTTCCATTATTTTTGACATTGAGTAGCTCCAGGAAGGGGGAGCACAAGGTTTCTCAAGGCTCCCAGAAGCCGCTCTTTGTAGCAGGAGCTAAGAATCATTGTGCATGTTACATAAATAGGTAGAGAGAACAAAATCCTTCAAAGAGAGCAGAGCCTGGAGATTAAAAATGGTAAATCAGAAATTAGTCAGCAGAAAGGTGAGATTTATTCAGGTACTTATTCAGCCATTGCCCTGGGCACTATATGATTTGATATCAGTATGAAAAGTGCAGATGGACCAAAAGAAGCTTATGGTCTGCAAGTCAGGTATGGTCTGAGAGACAAGAGCTGCTGCTTCTTTCTACCAGTGCTGTTTTGTGCCTCTCTCTTTGTGGTTGTTTTGTTTTATCTTCTTTCCAAAAGAGCTGTTATCTTCAACACCTTCTGAAGAAACATCAGTGTGATCTTATGTAACAGGATAAAACAGTCACTAACAGTGGTGGTTTGTCATGGAAATCGACAGACTAATATCTCTCAGAACATCATACCTTGTTTTACTGCCTGATGACAAGGATGACAAGGCCATGCTAGTGCTTTGACCATCTGATTCTTCTTATGCCACTGAAATCATCCACATCACAGTGTAGTAGTTGAGTAATGCTTCTGCTGTACCTCCAGATGTGCTCTGAAAACCTTCAGGCTGGAAGAGGCTGTACACAAGGAAGATAACACCTCCCTGCTCCCCCATGCACACCAGGTCTACCTCTTACCTACATTATTAATTGTTCGAGGGATTTTTAATAACCATTCTTCAGTTATCAAAATGTTCTTGTATTTTGATAAGTTGCAACATATATTATCTAACAAGATACAGTATGTCTGAAATAGTAAGGGAAAAATGAATACCTGCTGCTTTCAATTCTGAAATCCAAACTATGCGTGACATAATACTGCTGGTCAGAAGCAGCAGACTGAGCTGCTAATGGCCATGTTATCTATGAAATACAGATTTTTCCTTTCCACAGATTGCTTGAGGGAAAAGTACAGAACAGTGAATTCTCACATTTCAGACTCTCTCTTGATAAAAATAAATGTTTGATTATTCAAATATATGCTGATTGAAAAACAAAATTTGAAGTGGATATTAAAAAGTGAAATGGAAAGATGTCTTCATGCTTAGTGCCTAAAGCATAAAAGGTTCATATTCATGATCCTTTTTCCACTAAAGACTCCATCTCTGGCACTGGACAATTCTGCCAGGTCAGATGCTCAAAGTGGCCACACATTGCAATCAACTTGGTGGTATGAAGATCTTTAAGCGGCAATTGAGGATCTGGATTTGGTCCCTGTGGGTCAGTTCCCAACCTGTGAAATTGCAAAAGGTAGTTTTCTGTTTAAAATTACACTTTGTAGGTACATTGTAAGTAATCGCAATACCTCTATGATGAAGACCATAAGCAGAACAGTTACATCATTATGGATGTAACAGTCAAATTCCTAACTTTGTTGTGCTTAACGCTGTCTGAACTTTACATAGTAAGCTATCCCAATTGAAAAGTTAAAGAAATAAACCAATAGAAATAACATAAAGAGTAAAGTTTTTTATTAAATAAAAAGTCAAAATAATTCATATTCTACAAAATACTGTTTTGAACTTAATTCCATATGAAGGTATTTGAATTTCATTGTAATTGTTTAAAAGCACAGACAGTATAAATACATTCACTTCAGGCATGCATCTTGGCTAACTTAAACAACTGTCACACTCATATTGACAGTGGCTAGAAATTGTTATCCCTCTTTGTAGGGAAACAGTCAGAAAAGCAAAGATTTTCCTTATTGCAACTTCACTGTACGAGGTGATGACAATTCAGAGTCTCTTAACCTACAGCTTTTGGCATGAAATGTGCATGAGAGGGATGAGTGAGTTTAAAGAAAATAAGGCAGCAGGTACATACTCCATTTTATTTATTTAAGATGTTGAATTATTAAAAAGACAGGTGCTGCTTGGCAGATAGCTTCCATTGTTGTATGAACTACTAACCAGCAAAAGGAGCAATGACAGATATCTTGACCGTGAATTACAATTACAGAGATTGAACCATGAAGGATAGAAAGAGAGAATCCCATTACATTTAAAGCTGGAGTGAACAAAAACCTGCAGATAGATGATAACAATATAAACTGGCATTAATTATTTTAGGATTAATTCCTTTTTAAACAATTAATATAGAAGATCACAAACTAGAGGACCTGTTTGCTAAATGACACTTAACACTAGGGCAAGCTATCCTGGTAGACCAGTAACAGGCTATAATGCTTTTAATCTACAGGTCATTGACTTCAGTCTGTCTCAAAATGCTAATTATTAGTGGAGGGTCAAGGATCTCTTCACTGATCTAGACATTTACGTTCAGAAAATGGCAAGAACAATATAAAAGAAGAATGAAAGACAAAAGAATAAGAAAAGATTAAAATGCAGTGATTTTTTTATTTTTTATTTTTTTACCATAGCAGAGTATACAGGCAAGATACTGAAAGAACTCTTCCTTTAGGAAATGAACTGTCTTTGCTTGTAGAGGTACCTTTGAAAGAACTGTGTTATACTTACTTTTCAGAGAATGTATAGCATATGAGTAGCACGATATTGCAATGTATGTCCCTAACCCATGAGCGAAAGAATATAATTTTAACATAGAATCATGGAATCATAGAATAGTTAGGGTTGGAAAGGACATTAAGATCTTCAAGTTCCAGCCTCCCTGCCATGGGCAGGGACACCTCACACTAAACCATGTCACCCAAGGCTCTGTCTACGCTGGCCTTGAACACCACCAGGAATGGAGCATTCGCAACATCCTTGGGCAACCCATTCCAGTGCCTCACCACCCTTACAGTAAAGAACTTCCTCCTTATATCCAATCTAAACTTCCCCTGTTTAAGTTTTAACCCATTACCCCTTGTCCTATCACTGCAGTCCCTAATGAGGAATCCCTCCGCAGCATCCTTAGAGGCCCCCTTCAGATACTGGAAGGCTGCTATGAGGTCTCCACGCAGTCTTCTCTTCTCCAGGCTGAACAGCCCCAACTTTCTCAGCCTGTCTTCATACAGGAGGTGCTCCAGTCCCCTGATCATCCTCGTGGCCCTCCTCTGGACTTCTTCCAACAGTTCCATGTCCTTTTTATGTTGAGGACACCAGAACTGCACACAATACTCCAGGTGAGGTCTCACAAGAGCAGAGTAGAGGGGCAGGATCACCTCCTTCAACCTGCTGGTCATGCTCCTTTTGATGCAGCCCAGGATATGGTTGGCTTTCTGGGCTGCAAGTACACACTGAAGCCAGCTCATGTTCATTTTCTCATCAACCAACACCCCCAAGTCCTTCTCCGCAGGGCTGCTCTGAATCTCTTCTCTGCCCAACCTGTAGCTGTGTCTGGGATTGCTCCAACCCAGGTGTAGGACCTTGCACTTGGCATGGTTAAACTTCATAAGGTTGGCATCAGCCCACCTTACAAGTGTGTCAAGGTCCCTCTGGATGACATTCCTTCCCTCCAGCGTATCAACTGAACCACACAGCTTGGTGTCATCGGCAAACTTGCTGAGGGCGCACTCAATCCCACTGTCCATGTCAGCGACAAAGATGTTAAACAAGACCGGTCCCAACACTGATCCCTGAGGGACACCACTCATTACTGGTCTCCAGCCGGACATTGATCCATTGACCACAACTGTTTGCGTGTGGCCATCCAGCCAGTTCTTTATTCACCGAGTAGTCCATCTATCAAATTGATGTCTCTTCAATACAGAGACAAAACATCTACTTCAGACTAGGAATTTTGATGCAAGTCTTACATTGTTTTTGTACGATGCTGGGGTTTGGTTTGGTTTTGTTTTTTCCTAGGCATGGACTTCTGAAATAGAACTAACTAAGATTTTATTAAACTGCGTCTGTCCTAAGCTCTGTTTGACTCAGAATAGAATGAATTATAGCACAGCTTCTCTGAGCAGAATTTAACACTTGAAGAAACACAGAGTCTTATTTCTTCCTGTCTCATATTGTGCCCCGCTTTCAAATATTGAATATGAAGAGATGTCCGCATGGGGATTTAAATGTGCTTTAAACTTCCACCATAAATTTCTCTTCACAGTATCATCATGTAAATAATCCATACAGTATCAGTGCTTGATATATATCCACTTGCAGCCTACAGTTGCAGATCCCATGGCATCTCCCTGCTGGATAGTCACTGTTTTGCTGCTGCTGGGTTTTATGGTCTTCTAACTCTCAGCAGAGAATTGAGGCCAGTGACAGCACTGTCCGTAACGTAGGGGGTTCCTCATTTTCTGACATGAGAACTGCTTGAAAAAATTAATGTTTTGCTGAATTTTATTCAGCCTCTTAGTAACGCTACCCTTGCCCTAGTGGCACTTGGACAGCCCTACTGTGTTCATCAGACTCCATTTAGAGCTGCCTCACAGTGTTTTTATCACAGTCACCTTTGCAGGGACACTCTAAGCATTGATTCAGCAGAGGTTATCCACTTTACCTGCAATAGGCCAAAAGCAGAGCTTCCATATGAGTGTCGCTTCTGCAGAGCACACACCAGTTTGCCAGCTCTGCCTGGAACCAGGGACATCTCCCACCTGCCAACGTCCCAAGTCTATGTCAAGCCTCCCTTTCATGTCATCCCCTCCTCAGAGGTTCTTTCTCTAGTGCTACACTCATTTGGCTTTTTTTATGAGGTCATCTAACAGATTAGGTAAAGAACAAATTTTAAACTAGAATTTCTTGAACATACAGCTTGCTGTTGAACAGCATGTGAAATGTTTAAAATTAATCAAGTCTATGAATTTAGATCCTGAAAATAATTCTATCAAAGACGTCAATTTCTTGGGGTATTTTGGGGGAAACTCTGCTGCTCCTACTTTTCCCTTTTGTGATAGCAGTTCCCTATTACAGAGAAAATATTATTTTTCACAGCAGGCAAATATGATGTTTTTATTTTAATTCTTCTGTCTTTACCCTCTTTCCCTAGTCAGACCCCGCTGTTTCTGACAGAGAACGACTAAGAGTCAGTGTGGCTTTATCTGCTTGCAGCCCCATTTCATAACAGGTGTCAGTCTTGTTTCACCTTTCTTAGTTGCCAATCCACTTCTATGGAACTTTTTGATCCATAATGGAGACTATAGACATAAAAGTAATAATAGACAAACCAGCATCTGGACACTATCTACGTCACCACAATTATGCTCTTACATGTACTTCATGCAGTTGGATAATCTGCATGGGGAATTCTTTGTGTCGTTAATAGCATTTTATCATTTTATGATATTTTGACTCCTGTGCAGCATGGTAGATTTGAGTACTGTCAAGAATTAAATTCACACCATAACTCCTGACTATTTCATAACAGAAATTTCTCTTTCAGAGTTAAGTACCAAAATGATGAGTGTGGGCAGAGTCAACGTTTTTCATTCAAATAGTATTTATTGGTTTACCTGTGGCCCATCAAGTGAATCCAGCTAATTTACAACATACAAAAATCACATCTGCTTCCTTCTGCCAGAATAAACACTCTCTCTAATTCTTTGTTGCAATAGCTTAGATCTTCAATAGAACCACTAATGACCACATGAACTCAGAGGTGCACCTTTGATTGATTGATCTCAACTTTTTAAGCAGTCTTAAATGCATTAACTTTTTTGTTGATTAAGTTCTGGACAGATGCTTTTTTTCAGTAAGGAGTTTCAGGATGTCATGTGCAGCTCCTGGGACACTTAGATGATTATCTTTCAGGAGAACCATTCTGCTTTGTAGCTCATCACTATTATCTCTCATTAAGAGTCTAGCCTGCACAGAGAACAAGGAAGGTTTTCTCATCCTCATTATTTTCCAAACCACAAGATCCCTGGCAAGAGTATTTGTAAATCCAAGTTGTTACAACAGCTAGATGAAAACGTGATCTAAAGCCATTGCCACATATAGCGAAAAACAGATTTGGACACAACAGTTGTATTTTTGCATAATATGTGGAAAACACTACCAATTGTGTATTTACAGCTTAGAAGATACACTCTGGGTCACAGGTATTTATGTACCCAAATTAGTAGAAATTGCTAACACTTTAATTCAAATATAATCTGTTATTTCTATGCAACTTTGTTGATCCTAACAAATTTAGAGACCATTAAATTGTAAAACTGCTTATCAGAAGCACTAGAATGAGGGAATTAGCTTGGCAAGCCACACACAGAAGGGAGTATTCTCTATTTTTAAAATAAGTGACATAATTTGAATGTGCTGGTTTCAGGCTATTAAAAGACTAAATAAGCCATACCTAGTTTTTCATGTTGCTGTTCTGTTTAATGTTTATATTGACAAAATCTTTCCTTTTATATGGCAGGGAACAGGCATGAAACGCCTTATTTTACATAATATATCACCCTTGTAGTGTATGCTTGTAAAAGGAAAACTGTCCTTGTAAGGGAAAACTAGACTCATGCAAACAGACTCAAAATGAGTATTTCATGCCTCCTCTCAGAAGCACTTAATATCTTAAATCAGGAGATTTTCTGGGTCTATATGTCACAAAACAAATGTCCAGACTGAGGCTAAAGAGGCTGATCTGCACCCTCTAGTGACCCAAACTAGTTGAAACATTGGCAGCTATAAATCACTAAATTGCTTGGAACACTTCTCCCCAGTCAAGACCTTTATTGCTCTATTACTTCTTTAGGGCAAATAATCAAAGATCTCAATAAAATTGAGAAAGCTGTATCAGGACTGTATCAGGAGATACAGAAGCCTCCACAGACCATAGGGGTTGACTTTTCCCACCTGGCAGCCCATCCATGAGCAACCACATAAGGTAGAAAGCAGATCCGTAATATCCAAGCTGTTTGTTCTGTCCTCCTGGCCACCCGTTCTCAATGTTGCACTCCTGGAGCACGGACGAGGGGAAGTGTCTGTGCCCTCCATGCAGTGCCTGCATGCCATTCTCCTTCCATGGGAAGGCTGTGCTGCTCCTAGCTTCCTGCTGTCATGCAGCAGGGTTGTACGGATTAGCCTAAGGGAGTCTTGAAAGCATGTTCCAAAAATAAAGGCAGTTATAGTAATCTGCTGTGGCAAGCATGTGTGTGTATGATATGCACTTATTGCAAGCCTAGTGATTTAATAGGATTAAATTCTGATCAGCAGAGAGAAGATTGATCATAGTAATGAGAAGATGGGTTGAGTACATCTGGCTTAGTGGCAAACAGGCTTGAGGAAGAAAGTGATACAGCTCAGTATACATTATGAAGGAATCATATTGGACCTTGGGCTTATTCACTACAGTAAGTGAGCAGTACTGTAAGAAAATTGGATAGGCTAGCATCCCCTTTTTAGGTAAGCATCTAATGCTTTGCTGTGATACTTCATTCCTTTTTCAGTACTAGGCATGAAATGAAGTGTTCAAAATAATATGGTTATAAAAGCAGATTTACAAACAGAAAGAAGAATTCCCAGCGCAGTAGCAAATGTAGTGCCATGTAATGCAGTATTTGGTAAAGATTACCACGAAGCAATTTTCATGGCTGGATTCAAAACGTATGCTGTCAGCAGTCCTGTTTTCAGTAGCAGTGAGCCTGACAGGGAAATCACCTGAGAGAGAGTAGACTCCCAATGTTGTCAAACTGCAAGGCAACTCTCTGAAAGGGACAGCTTGTAGCATACAGATGAAGTAAAGAAAACTACAGGGGGGTAGACTGGTAAAGTGTGGTATAGGTGGTCATTACTCAGAGGCAAAACAAGTGGAGAAAGAAAGTTCAAGCAGAGGGCTCCAGGGAATTACCAGGGACAGTAATTAAAAATTTGAAGGAATGCTAATGTGCTGAACTAAGAAAAAGAGAAAATTTAAAGATTAGGAAAAAACCAACAAGTCAAGGGAATAGAAAAGGCAATGCAACCTGATGACTGCAAATGTGCTTTCCTGCCCTCCTGGCAGCCTTAGACTTGATAAGAATAGATTGGCAGAAAGCAGAGAGTGCAATCAACATATCCAAGTGCAACCAGCAGACACTTCTAATGAAAAACAGTAACTGGAAAATGTCGTCTTCAAAACTACTTTTGCCAGAAGTTGGTTTGTTTGAATTTCCCTTTTTCTCCCTTCCTCCTCTTCCTCCCCATGCTATTTCGTGTTTCTAGAACCTCATTGTATTACTTTTTTTTTGCTGGCTTTTTGGTGGTGGTAAGTTTTGTATCAATGTGGCTGTTTGGCTGTTCTGGCATCTTTGCATTGCTGCATTTCAATTTTGATTTGCTGAGTTGACAGTGTAATAGGGCTTTAAACCTGGGAGTTTAAAGAATGTGCGACTTTTAAACTGCAGAAAAAAACTCATAAAGAAATCCATGCATGGCTTTAGAAAGTGCGAAAAGTCATTTACTTAGCAGAAGGAAAATTAAGATATTCTTCAAAAGTTGCAAACATCTTTTTATGCCATTGTATTTTGGTTTTACCATGTTTAATAAGTCTCTACACACAGTCCTGGTTTTTTTTTTTCTGTTCAAATCTTGAAGTATAAGCAGTAAATAACAGCTTCCCTAGTGTTCATTATCTGATTAATGAAATTGAGGCATATAACAGTACAGAGGTGAAAAGACAGGGAGGATTAAAGGGTGAGTAGCTAATTAAGGAACCAGTCCCTGCAAGCAAACATATATGGTTAACATTAAGTACTTCAACATTAATGGAACTACTCATATGCTTAAGTTAAGCACATGCGTTTGTGAACTGAACCTTGAAGACCACATCCTGTGGGATGCTGAGAACATGCTATACATTGAAGACAACAGGATTTCCCTGATTCCAGTGGGAGACACGGATATTGCACACTTCCTAGTCCCAGGTATCAGGACAGGGTAGCACAAGCTAGCTGGGAAGAGTCTGTTGATGGGGGTTTCACGTTAGGCTTACAAGGTAAATAATGGACAGCATTTCTTTTCAGAAACATTCAGAAGCAAGCCTTTGTTGAGGAGCATCTATTTTTAACAAGCTTCACAAGATCCATACTGAAATTAAGAGGGTTTTTTATTATATCAGACAGCAATATAACATAAAAAAGAACTGAAAGGGAGCCATTCAACTGGGGTAGGTTGGTACGAGGTATGGTGCCTGCAAGATCAAGTGGGTTGCAACAAGGTGCAGTTTTACTTTCCAAGATACATTTTATGCAGTAGCATAAAATGAGCTACTTCAGTCACACATCTGGGCTCATGCCAAGGTCACATTACAGCCCTGTACAAACAAAACCTCATACCCAAAGGACATATATCAAGTCAGTCATTCTATGTATACATTTGATCCAGACGTCAGTGCTTAAGTTAGCAAATTCATACATCCCTGGGAGCTGTTAAAATCTTAGAAACACTAACAACTGCTCTTCAAGTAAAAGTGCACTGATCCTAAACCATTTATATATAAGAAAATGTGGCATGCTCTGTATTATCCTTCTTCCCCAATAAAGGCAAATTTAATTCTATTTCAGAACAAAGTACCCCTAGCTCCTTTGAAGTGCTAACCTATTTTGATTGAGGTAAAGGCACAGAATCATTAATCCACTAGGATTTGTTTAGTTTACCAGTTTATTTTTTAGAAGCACGACTATCTGTAACTTAAATGAGCAAAGGGATCAAATGTAATTTGGTCTTATATTCTGACAGTGATAACTGCCCACGCTAGCTGGGAAAAGATTTCATACACTGTGTTTGGTCCGCTGTTTCCTAGGAAAAGGGAATGGCTGTGGATATATTTTCTTGTGGTTTTATTTTGGGGTGGGGATTTTTGTGTTGATTTGTTGTTGTTGTTGCTTTTTTTTTCTTTTCCTGGTGTGCCAAAAGGAAAAGGCTTGTTTGGCATCATGCACTACATCGTTTATGGTCTTTCTGTATCATTTCCAAAGAAAGAAATAGTTGTTGACACTGATTTAGAAATTAGGATTAAACTGTCAGCATCATAACTGCCAACCAGTTGAGCAGAGAGTAAAATGATGGAAAGTGAGAAGACAGCCTTATCTTAGGCAGAGTGTATCTCAGTGGTCTGTAGTTTCCTCTGCTGGAACCCATTAAAATTATTGACTTTTAAAATTTTTTTTTCCTCCAATTCAAAGGAGCTGACCTTTTTCAAACTGGGCACTGTAAAATCCTCAGTGTTTTCTCAGCTGTTGTCTTCACCAGTGAGATTCCATTAGTAGAGGCAGTTGTGAGAATTCAACAGAAGGGGAGGAGGCATGGAGGGGAGGATGGATTGACTTGATTGATTGGGCAATCAGTGAAAATGACACTGAAACTCTTAGTTAGTGTTGACATGTCTGCCTGAGGCAGTCTATGGACAGACAGCAAGATTTGGGATGGGCCCTTCTCTTATACTGGTTGTTGTTCCATTTTGGGGTGCAAACTCTGGAGCAGACCAACTGGGAGAGTTTAGATGCCAGCAGCAATATGTTGCTGCTTGGCATTAAATTCCTACTCACTACAAAGATCTGTCACTTCACAGAGACACCGTTCTCCTCGTATTCAGTAAGCTTTCCATACCCTGCCATGAGCAAATAGCCTCCGCCAAAGAACTCCTCCCAGAGTTCTCCTATCACCTATCCAGAGGGTTAGCAGCTTACCTATTATTTTATCAGTATCTGCACATCCTTCCCGTTCCATTTACCCTGCCTCTTCCTGGCATGCAGCTTTTGCAAAAAGGTCAAAGCTGGTTCTTGTGCACCTGAGAAGACATCCCTGGTTCCTTTACCTTTGTCATTCACTTCAGTTAGACACCTCAGAGGGGGTGGGTCCCAGAAGCAGTGAGCATCTGCATAGTGATGTGTACCAGGCCCTCCTGGACTGGCCTCTACTAGAGCCAGCCACAGTTTCAGGATGGGGGGCATAGAGGAGAACTTGGCCTTTGCTCTGCCTTGGAATCACCCCTCATAATTTCTAAGGACAGTATCTTCAAAAGGACCTAATTCTCTTAAACCTTGTGTAATTCAACATCAAAGTTCATCTCCAGCTGTGCTCACTATTGCTTTTTTGTCCCTTTTCACATCCAAATCTGTCTCTAGCTGCATTTTCAAGTTTTTCAGTTCCTGTGTCTTTTGAAGTGTTGCTATGCCTGTGTTCCCCTGAGCCTATTCCCCAACCTGATCTGCACTGTTATTGAGGACTGAGAGATCCTTTGTCCTAAATCCTTAAAGGAATATTTCAGTCCTTTCTTTATCCCTTTCTGAGGCAGCTCTGTCCCTTGGCCTGTGCACTTCCTAATTTACTCTTAACATCCTATGCATTTTTCTATGGCACTTAAAATTCACTCCTAACTTTCAGCATTTTGATCAGCATTCACACAGGGACACTTGCATGTGTCCTGAATTGTCATTTTACTAAAACGTGTTACCTCTTTACCATTTAAATTAAAATTTCCTATAATATCATTTTCATTTGCATGGTACCTTCACCCATAAAAAAACCCAAAAGTTTTTATTCTTTCTTAATAGATGAGTAAAATGGACTCAGAGAGACTAGAAAGGTATCTTTACAGCTCAATACAACTATATGGTCTCAAATTCATGAGCTTAATTGCAGTGGAGGAATATACTGTAAGCACGATGGATTGGCATGTAAATCAAAGTGATATAAATCACAGATCTGAATCATGGAAGCTTGATTTGAATAACTGCTTTTAATCTTCATATGCATTTGTGCTTTTTATTGTTATTCTAAAATTGCTTGTTTTTACTGGTGTGCATAAACATTCAGACTTGCAACTGCACATAGCCTTTACTCCAGCTGGATATTTCTTACTACGTACTGTTCATATATGTATTCATTCAGATAGAAAATTAACATATATTTATTCAAATTCTATGGTAGAAACCTTAACTTGCATTAGAAAATAGTTCACTGCATGTTCAATTTTAGTAGATGAGGTACTTTTTTACTTTTTTTTAATTTGTATCAAGATGAATGTACCAAAACATATGCTGTTAGTAAACCCTGTTTTTCCGTTCTGATAACATCATTTATTAAAACATACATTAGCATTCTATTAGTATGAACTACACTGGGATGGAGACAGCCCAGATATGATGGGGATACAAGCCTACGGTGTCCAGAAGTGAGACCACTGTGGCTGCTGAGCTGGCAAGGGAAGGAGGTCTTAGCGGTGCAAGACTGATGTGTGCCTCTGACAGGCCATGCCCTAGGTGGGCCATTCCCATAACTTGTCTTTTCTTTGTTCTCCAGGATCTGGGAGATCATGGTATAAGGCCTGCCTCCTAAACAGCCTCCTTGGTTAAGGCCAAATGGCAGCTCTGCTGAGAGCTCACGGTCAAGACAGCTCTGCTGTAGTTAGTGGTTTCTTTGGGTAGAAGCAGCCATACCATTGTCTCATTTGCCACACACCACTCTACGTCAGATTTCTGCTGGGTTGCCCATCCCCTCCTGCCCCTGCGCTCACAGACAGCCAAGGACTTCACCAGGACAGACATCTGGGTCCAGCACATGTCTTGATGTTCATCAGAGCTAATGTGGCAAGCACCTCTGCACTAGTGACTAGGCAACAGGAGGGAATGATGATGATGCAGCTGATCTCTCATGACCACAGATGCTTCCATATTGGCCACTGGAGGCACATGTGTCAAAGCTGTGAACTAGATGAACTAGACTCTAAGGTCCTTTCCAACCCAACCCATTCTATGATTCTATGATTCCTTTGCCCAAAGTCACCTGCTTTCATCAAAGACCATGATGCAGAGCCTTCACACTGAGGGACACAAGACACAGCAAACCTGGGTTCAGCTGCCCTCAGAAAATCCTCAGAAACCCTTCAGAGAGGATGCTTTACTATGAACAGCCATGTGTCAAAAATTCCACTTAACCTTAATGTAGACACCAGAAAACACTTCCTGCCAAAGAATATATTCTACCAATGTGAAAATTGTCATGCTGTGTACAAAGAAAAGTAGACATTTCAGTTTGACATACTGAGAATTATTATTTCAATTCTAACTGGTAATTTAAAATCATTTCCATTTTATTCTAAAGAATGACATTTCAAGAGCTTTAAGAAAGAAATGTTTCATTTTTGAATCAAAGGAAATGTTTCATTATGTTTTTTTTTTCTTTTACTTTCTGCTTTCCTTTACTTGCAGTTTGCTGCAACTGTGAGCACTTTTTGTTTTGTTTCAGGTTAATCCAGTACAATTTTCATTTTGACAGATCTTCACACAAATCACAGTATCTGTTATTTACACACCTCTGTCTGTTAAAGCAGTAACTGATATTCACTGCTTACCACTTTAAGGACAAATTGAGGCCCTAATCCTGTAAAGACCTACCTATTTTTATGGGTAAAACTTCTTTCTGAGCACAAAGTTAATCACATTAAGCTTGTAAAGCACTAGAGATCCTAGAATGGAAAACATCAGAGATGTGCAAAGTAGTATTTCGACTTTCAAACACTTCTCCCTTTCTCAGCCTTTTCCTGCTGAAGGATGGGGGGCTCATTCAAACATAACTAAAAAAATAATGTTATAAACTCAGTTCTGCTTGTTTTTTTCATTTTATGCAGAAACCATATTCTTGACATGAATATCTGTCTGCTCAATTCAGTTCAACTTCAAATAATTTATTCCAATCTTTTGTTTTGAAAATATCATATAGACAGAGTGGGTAAGAGCTGTGAAGACACGTAAAGAGTCATTGCTGACCTTAAGTCAAAATGTGTAAAATGTTTTTCCCAGTTGGGATAATGCGCTATTTGTTCTCCTTTCTCTCCTCTTTGTTCTCTTCAAAACACAGATCTCAGTATTAATGACTCAACAAAATTATATCGCCCTCTTTGCTAACCCTCTTCTTTGCACCCAAAGTGCCTAGGAGCATGCCTCTGCTCTAGGCTTCACTTGGTGTCATAGCTTAGGTGATGCTCTTCACTCTCTTTTTTTTGTATGTGGAAAAAAAATCATACACCAGCTTGAGAACGCTTTACATTCAAACAAGTGGACACAATGAAGGATAGGCTTAATCCCAGTTTTGCCTCAAGCAAAGTTTGAAATCAGCTTTCCTCAAAATATATTCAAAGTGGGTATGGGAGATGTTCATTTTGGCATCCACAGCTCCGCCTGAGCAGCACTCCCCCTATTTTCTTCTTTTGCTCTATTTTTCATCCTCTTTGCTGTAATTTGGCTGCATTTTCTCACCATACAAACAAGAACTAACCCTGAGACCTAACCCCCTCACCTCCCCTGAACTTGTGGTGGCATGATACCTGATAGATACAGGTTGGTAGAATCCAGAACAGTTGTTAACAAAGTGTATTGTTCCCACGCTGAGCAAGACAGAAATGGAAGTTAAGAGAAAAAGCTTTCCTAGGACTAGGAAGTGTGAAAGCCAATGAAAGCTGTAAGATGGCCAGCTGCAAATCCATGCCTTCACACTGAGAAAATAGCTGGATTTGGCATGAATGGTACCAGGCAGGTTCTGCAGTGCCAGTGTTGCTTGTGCACAGCTAATACTGCAGGAAAGCTGTAATACACGTCAGGACAAAACTCTTGGATTTTATCCCCAGGATAGGAGTTCAGATTTAAACCTATGTGGGAGCTGCTGATCACTGCTTATCACTTAGGGTGTTCAAAGGTTAAATTGGGCCTGGCAATGTAGGTCCTCAGCTAGCATGGCTCTGAAGGCTTGCCTTTATTACTTCTGCAGCTATGACAGACTAGCGGCTGGCAGAGGCCCAAGTACAGATTCAAGACGTGCTGACAGGAATTTTTTGGCTGATATAGCTGCACCACATTCCTGACTGACATAAGCAAAGACAGCATTTTTCTGCTGACGTAGCTGAACACACAGAAGAGGTCTGACAGCAGAGCTAAGAGAAATGGAAGCGTGGATTTATTTTTTAATAAGGAAAATCGTCATCTACCATGATTGTTCCAGAAGTCTTGGAAATCTGAAGCCAAAAGGCTCTAGCACAATAAAACAAATAAAAAAATTATAATTAAAAAATACATATTATTTGATGCACAGGTCATGTTTTATGTTTTCTTGCAACTGGAAATACTGCTGTTTGATTAGTGTCAGCTCTTTCCCTGTGTCCTGAAACGACTGTAGACAGTGTAGTCATATGTTGACACACGTCTTCATTCTTTGGCAGAAGCAGGCTGTAAACAGCATGTTGTGATTGCTTAAAGTTTCAAACTTTTTTATTACTTTTTTCTTCTTGGTGCTTTTAAGGAAATAAAAGAGTATTGGTACCTTTTTTTCTTAAATACCTTAAGTGTTGTTTTATCAAGCAACAACAATTTTTTTTTAAATTAAAAATTGATGGTACAGAAAAGAGTTAGCATGTTATCACAGAAAAAATGCCAAAGAAAATAAATAAACCTTGTATAAATTCACAAAACATGTCACTAGCAACAAGCCTTATAAAAGTTATCTCAAGCCAGAAGATTAAGGGACTGCTATAGCAAGTAAATATGGAGACAAGAAATTTAGACATTCAGGTCAGGTATTCATATAAGTAAATATATTCTTTCATTTATTAATGAAGATCAGAATCCTGTTAAATTGTTTATTAAACAGAGCTTCAGTATCTTTTCTGTCTGTAGCTGAGCGTATTTTAAAGAGTTAGAAAGTCAATACATGAAAGATTCAAATAGCATTATTCACTATTCTGTCACAGCAGGGTGACCAAGTCTGCTCCCATTAAAGCTGTTATTGCCGTACCTACGTTCAGAGACTGAGATAAACGCATACATGAAATATTTTAATATTAGCAACAAATGAAAATAAAAGTAACAATAATCTTGCGCATCAAAGTTCTGCTGCAAACATCAGTCTTCCAATTTAGTGCAGATTTCAAACTTATTATTCATGGATTTGAAAGAATTAGTATCAGTCAGGTTTGTCACTGATGCAAATGCAAGGAGCCTTCAAGCAAGTTAACACTGTTATTGTGTTGTGCACCCACTTCACTCTAAGTTTTTCCACACAGACTGAACAGGGTATGTTGCTGATAAGGTACTCAGAGGCAACTATGTGTTAGAATACACAGAACATTCTTAAGCCCAGCTCTTCTTGCTTAGGATAGTAACCTTTCTGGTTGAAATTTTGCTAGAGATAGTTCTTCTCTTTGCATATTGTGTTTGGCAATAAGCATTTCAACCATTTTAAACAAGGAAAGATTGAAATGTCAGGTTTTTAAATAGATGATACAAAATCTAAACAATTACAGCATTGAAGTAATTATACATAATTGGCACAGATGAAGTTCTCCAATGCAGTTCTGTATTCATAACTTTGTCTTACATCCTTTATAAAGAAATGTTGCAAATGAAGGCACTACAAGGAAGGCATTGTCATGACAGTAATTCCTTTATGGTACTTTACTATATTTCATATAAAGCTATCGGGGGGGGGGGGGGGGGGGGGGAGAGGTCAGGTGAATGCATAGTTATTTAATAACATTTTTCTGTGTATTCCAGTTTGTGTTTCTGTGTGAGTGTGCATGGTTTTATATAATACATTGTGTATTTTAATAGCTAGGAACCTATTCAAATTACTACACCTTACTGGAGTGGAGCACAGTAAATTTTGGCATTTAACAACATTATGCATAAGCTTCAATCAAGAAAATAAATTGCTATTAGCATATCTGTTGCAGCACAAGTGACCAAAACCATAAATACTGATGTTAAATGATGTGCTATAACCATAGGCATGCCAGGGGAAATAACTACCCAAAAGCTTCCAAAATTTTTGACCAGAAGAACCACTGTTGTTTTCTTTTTGATTTTTCATAGACCACTGTGCCTCCATATCGTCAATCTTTATGAACACATAAAAGATGCAAATTAACAAACATGTGTCTTAAGTAATTCACACATAAATTTATGAACATCCTGGAGTGCGTGTTTTTGTACTTAGAGCACCATCTACTGGGAAGTCGGAATTTATGAACAGAGCTTTCCCGTTTCTTGGGATCAAAGTATGCCCTTGTAGAAAGAAAAATACTGTACTGGGGATAGTTATTAAGTGAAAAAGAAAGCTTTCTTCATAATTAAATTTTACATGGTTATCAGATATAAAACGGAAACTAGAGTATTGGAGTGAAAATAAAATTTTATAGACTTATAAAAATTATTACCCACAAACATATCATTAAACAATGCAAACTTGCATATCTCATAACAAATCGTTACACATGCAGTTTTAAAGTATTTTTAGTAATATCATGGTAGCCATACATTTGAAAAACTGCTACTCTCCAAATAAGATCAGAGCTTTATTTTTGCCCAATCATTTTACTATATAAATTGAAATAATAACCCAAGATTATGATGTAACAAATCTGTTTTTAAGAATTACGGCTAAAATGTAGTTTTGTGTAAGAAAACCTTCAGAAAAGGAATTCACTGTAAGTCAGAAAATGGCAAAATCTAGCAAGCATAAAATAAAAATTTGGCAATATACCTGTAATTCACAAAGAATAATTTTAAGGAGATTGATTACCTGCTGGTTAGTTTGCTCTCTGCATCCTTTGTTGTTGTTGTTGTTGTGTACTTTTAGTTTTGCTTTTGTTTTATTTTGGTTTGGTTTTAATTTCCAATTCTTATCCTACCATTCTTATTCAAGAAAAAGTGGGGCCAAACAGAGAAGCCCGCAGGTGGTGGGTTTGGGACAGCAGAAGGTGGCAGGAGATTGATTGTAGTGAGCACTGGGCAGTTTATGTAAGGCATTTATTGTGACTGTGATGGAAAGGTCAACGGAGCGGTCTGCCTTAGTCGATGAGGAATGGGTTAGAGACCAGTTGAGCAATCTGGACATCCATAAATCCATGGGTCCAGATGGGATGCACCTGTGGGTGCTGAAGGAACTGGCGGAAGTCATTGCTAGACCACTCTCCATCATCTTTACCAAGTCTTGGGAAACGGGAGAGGTGCCTGAGGACTGGAGGAAAGCAAATGTCACTCCAGTCTTCAAAAAGGGCAAGAAGGAGGACCCGGGTAACTATAGACCGGTCAGCCTCACCTCCATCCCTGGGAAACTGATGGAACACCTTATCCTTGGTGCCATCTTAAGGCATATCAAGGATAAGAGGGTTATGAGGGGCAGTCAACATGGCTTCACCAAGGGGAAATCATGCTTGACCAATCTCTTAGCCTCTTATGAGGAAATAACACGGTGGATGGATGACGGCAGAGCGGTGGATGTGGTCTACCTTGACTTCAGCAAAGCATTTGACACAGTCTCCCACAGCACCCTCAGAGCTAAATTGAGGAGGTGTGGTCTGGATGATCAGGTAGTGAGGTGGACTGTGAACTGGCTGAAGGAGAGAAGCCAGAGAGTTGTAGTCTATGGGGCGGAGTCTAGTTGGAGGCCTGTAAATAGTGGAGTGCCTCAAGGGTCAGTACTGGGACCGGTATTATTTAATATATTCATCAATGATTTAGATGAGGGAATTGAGTGTACTATCAGCAAGTTTGCTGATGACACTAAGCTGGGAGGAGTGGCTGACACGCCAGAAGGCTGTGCTGCCATCCAGCAAGACCTGGACAGGCTGGAGAGTTGGGCAGGCAATAACTTGATGAAATATAACAAGGGAAAGTGTAGAGTCCTGCATCTGGGCAGGAACAACCCCAGGTTCCAGTATAGGTTGGGGAACGACCTGTTAGAGCACTGTAGGGGAGAGGGACCTGGGGGTCCTAGTGGACGACAGGATGACCATGAGCCAACACTGTGCCCTTGTGGCTAAGAAGGCCAATGGCATCCTGGGGTGTATTAGAAGGGGGGTGGTTAGTAGGTCGAGAGAGGTCCTCCTTCCCCTCTACTCTGCCCTGGTGAGACCCCATCTGGAATATTGTGTCCAGTTCTGGGCCCCTCAGTTCAAGAAGGACAGGGACCTGCTGGAGAGAGTCCAGTGCAGGGCAACGAAGATGATTAAGGGAGTGGAGCATCTCCCTTATGAGGAAAGACTGAGGGAGCTGGGTCTCTATAGTTTAGAGAAGAGGAGACTGAGGGGTGACCTTATTAGTGTATATAAATATATAAAGGGGGAGTGTCACGAGGATGGAGCCAGGCTCTACTCAGTGGCAAACAATGATAGGACAAGGGGTAATGGGTACAAACTGGAACACAAGAGGTTCCACTTAAACTTGAGAAGAAACTTCTTCTCAGTGAGGGTGACAGAACACTGGAACAGGCTGCCCAGGGAGGTTGTGGAGTCTCCTTCCCTGGAGACATTCAAAACCCGGCTGGACGCATTCCTGTGTAACATTATCTAGGTGTTCCTGCTCCAGCAGGGGGATTGGACTAGGTGATCTTTCGAGGTCCCTTCCAATCTCTAGCATACTGTGATACTGTGTGATACTGTGAAACAAAAGTTAAAATGAAGAGTGAGGGGCGGAAGAAGTTCCCTTGCAAAATCTCTATCAGTGCTGTGTGACATCATAGCAAAACAAAGGATACCCATGGCAGGGGCTTCGGAAGTAGATGATCTTTAAAGGTCCCTTCCAACACAAACTATTCTATGATAGAAAGATAATAGGTGTTATTCTATTCTGTACCTACAAAGATAATAGGTGTTATTCCATTCTGTATCTACTGCCTTTTCTTACTGTTTCCTACAAGATCATGGCTGGGCGCTATTTCTTCCCTGACATGGGGACCCATGCAGGTCAAGTCCTCTAATAACAGCTTTTGTGGCTCAGTGACTTGCTTTGAAACTTTAAAATTCAGTAACTTCCTTAAAGGAGTAATGTTCAGTTTAAACAGTTACAGCACAGCAGATATAGAGGTAACAGAAACTCAGCTGCAAGTCTGTTTCTGCTGCTGTTTTCAACTGTGATACTACTTCAGATGTCTTGAAGCATAGTTCATGACATCACTAATTTATAAAGGGTACAGTGCTGAATTGCTGAATCTGAAATAAAAATCCATATGGGGTGCTACTTCATTATTTTTCTTTTATGAAAGGAAAACTGGAAGCTCTTTTGTGAGTAGAAATGACTGAATTGATTCAGATAAAGGAAGCCACCTAAAATATTTGACAAAATTTTAAAGCGATTAAAATACCTGCTGGAAAATTTGGAATAGTGGCAGTCATTTTTGGGTTGGTTTGTGTTGTTTTCTTCTGTTTATAGTCCCAGTCTTTGGGTTTGGGTGTTGGGGTTTTTTTAGACATAATAATCGACGTTTTAAACTTCGTGCTCATCTTTGTAAAGGTCTCAAGACTGTTCAAGACTTGAGACAGACTTTCTAGTAGGGCCTGTAGCAATAGGACAAGGATAATGGCTCTAAGCTGAAAGAGGCTAGCTTTAGACTGGACATAGGAAGAAATTCTTTATGATGAGGATGCTGAAGCACTGATACAGGTTGCCCAGAGAAGTGGTAGATGCTTCATCCCTGGAAACATCCAATGTCAGGCTAGATGAGGCTCTGAGCAACCTGGTCTAGTTGAAGATGTCTCTGCTCATTGCCGGGGGTTGTACCAGATGATCTTTAAAGATCCTTTCTAACCCAAACTATTCCATGATTTTATAATTCATCACTGTTTTCTTTATGGGGATGGGAGAAGGTTTTGTTGAATTTGAGGCTGGGCTGAAAACACTGAGGACATTTAACTGGACTGATACTGCCTGTACAGCTTGGGACACAGATATTAATGTTTTTTCTATCTCAAAGACCATTTAAAGGGACAGCTGTCTTACTGTAACTAAGGTGAGGTATAGGAAGACTCTTCTGTAAGGGAAGAGTTAGCAAGAGACAGAGAAACACAAAGGAAAAGTCTGATAAATAGAAAATGTCATGAAAATGAATACATAGACGGCAGGAGAGAAAAAGGGAACTCTATATACAGTGGGAGGAAACAGGACTGAGAAAAGTTCAAAGAAAATATTAGTTTAACCTTAGTAACCCACTCACACTAGAAGGGCAAAGAATCCCATTTAACATTTCTTAGGTTTCAGAATTCATTGTACTTTGAAAGAATACTTGATAAATTATTTAGACAGTTTCAACTGAGATTGGAAAAATCCCAGCCTGTCAGAAGCTGGGTTAAAAAAGGTTGGTGCTTTATAAATAATTTACTTCTTTGGGGAGGAAAAAGTCATACAGGTCTAAAGTAGAAAAGCACTAAACCTGCTGAAGCTCGCTAGACATACAGTGAATTTAAGCCAGCAGCACAAGCTGAGTGCTCTCATTTAAAAGCAGAGGCTATGCCAAAGCTGAGTTATCAAAAGAAGGTCAACATTAAAGAGTTACAATTCACTGCTTTTATACATTCATGCTTTTAACACCATGAGCATACTCCAGTTAAAAAAAAATAAATTGTAAAAGCCTCTTTTTTTCAGTGATTTCTCATAGAAGCTAATTTAAGTAAAGCAAGCTTATCATTATCAGTGCTGGGGGGTTTTGTTAATTCATTAATTCTATAAAGGTTTAATTCTATAAAGCAGACACCCTCCAGCTTCATCATATCAATCCACTGTTCTTAGCAGGTAGTTCCTGTTCCAGTCAGAATTGCTTGACATTTCAGGGGAACTAGAGCAAGGGATTTGTTTGTTTGGTTTTTACATGGAATAATTATTACTCATCATGTTTGTTATAGTACCTTTTAAGACTAATCACCATAGTAACAGAGGAAATGAATTTATATATATATTCTATCATGGCTTTTATTTCAGCAAGTATAAGTGCAGAACTTGGCAACAGCAATACCCTTCTATTCCGAAATACTAGCACTATTTAATATTCTGAGTAATGTCACTTGAGTGATATTAGATGTATAGTGAGCACAGAAGCTGTCCCCACTGACAGTGTAGCTCTGCTGGCTGTCATGAGACAACACTTCTCCCTACAGACACCATTCTGTGAGCGGCTTTTGTTCTCCATTCCTTACTGAAGTCTGCAGAAAATAAGGTGACTCAGCAGCTTAGCATAAGACCCTAAATGCGGTATTCATTTCTTACTTCTAACCACTATAAGAGCCCTCAGATAAGTAACTAATCAGGCTATCACTTAGTTATGTATAGGGTATATATATTTATATATGTATTGTCAATACACTCAGTGGCGAAGACGATGAATGGTATTTCTGGAAGTTTGACTGACATGTATCAGGACTGTCTCAGATTTGTGGCTTGCAAGAGAAAATAAATGCTATAGATCTGGCAGGTGATTGATGGATTGATGCTCTGCAGGAATGAGGTTAGCTAGATCACAATACCTAAAAACTGTTTAGTGTGTGCCCATATATAAAACTGGAATTCCACTTGTCTGCCTCCTGCGCAGTCTGATTAGCTCACTAGTCACAGCTAGGATATTTGCATCTCAAAGCTGCTGTGTACAGTCTGTCTTGATACTTTTTGGTAGAATTATTATGTGTTCCCTGTGAGAAGAAGATGTATTTAGACTTGATTTTCAAAGTATCACCGCTGTGTGAGAGCACACGAGGGCAACACACCCCATAATCCGGCTGACCTGTGGGGGAGGTTGGAAGAAGCAGAGTCATGACTTTATTAATTCCTGAGAAACTTAAAAGCATATGGCCCACAGCGTGACAACATCTACTGCACGCATGACTGTGATGCAGCCTCTTACACCCCATAACTAGAAACATAACACTTTCTATCTTCAGTGCCCTCAGTATCGTTCTTTACTAATTCATGTAATTTCGCTCTGTAAGACTGATGTGAAGAAAATTCCTTTGTTTTGACCTATTGGCCCCAACCACTCTTCAGTTCTTGGAGACTCTAGTAACTACCTTCCTTCTTATGTCTGCGGCTTTAACCTAGTAGAGTGACAAATCCCTGCCCTTCTCAGCCTTTGCCCAGAGAACCCTCTGGATGTTCCAGGGACTGAGGGCTGGAGCAGCGGCGATCATTTCTTACCCTGATTCTCATCAGCTCTGAGGCCTGTATTCAGCAAAGAGATGTAATTCTCACCAAAACAGGATGTTGCCTGAAACACTGGTTTTAATTTGGTATCTTTATACTCCATGTTAAATCTTTTAACTTCAAGAGCTTAATAAAGAGGTGATAATATAGGAGTTGGAAGCTTTCTCTTTTGCACTTACAATGAATATATTTTACATAGCTAGTGGGCAGAGCATAGTTGTTTGTTACAGGTTGTCTAGAAGTGCTACGAATGAAGAAAATGATCACCCTCAGTTTTAGTAGCAGTATATCAATATCATGTGGGTATGACGACAGCTTGAAAAGTCATATGGAGCTTAAAGTAGGGAGTTAAATGGGGAAAAAGAAACTTTCACTATAAAAAATCAAATTATTGTTGATCCCTTCCATATGAGCCTTTATCCTATAATTGTCATAGATCAAGGGGTTTGTCAAGGTTTTATGTGTTTATTTATTTATTATGTATTAAGTTGATGATCTTTAAGGTCCCTTCCAACCCAAACCATTCTGTGATTTACTCTTTTTTTCCCAGATTTGCCAATTGTAGCATAACAACTGCAGAAAGGTAAACTGCACTAAATAATGGTAATAAATACTGAACAAAAAGAAATGGAAGATTAGTTTGCTTGTTAAATTTTATGTCATTCTTTGCTTTCAGAATTACCTGCTTGATCAATACTTCCGCTGTTCACATTTACTTACATCAGCTACTAGAGGGGAAAAATCGCTAGAGGATAAATATCACCAAGGATAAAAAAATCTATTTCAATGTTATTCTGTTTTATATAGAACAATAGTGTGGGAAAACACAGATATGGCAAAAGAAACAAAACCCTTAAGCACCTCTGCATATTATTAAAGTTAATGCAAGCTGGAAAGCAGGCTCCCTGGGAACGGGGTTTCAAGAACATCTGCAGATCCCTACCCCTGGAATATCCCATTGTGCTACTGGGGTACCACTATGTGTACATATGTGCGTATGTGTACAGATATGTGCGACTTTGGGTTAAATTCCTTGTTTTAAAAGTGATACAATGACACATAGTGTGGGAAGTGTAATTTTTAAACTGGTACAACATATTACTTCACATTTTTAATTGCTTGTTGGTTGGCAGTAGGAGGTAAGACACAGGAAGGAGATGGAAAAGGACTTTGTGGTGTATGCTTGCAGCCTGTTCCTGCAAGGTGGCTCTCCCAGGGTGGGTGTCAGGAAGCATCAGTTTATCTAAACTGATATATCCTGTCAGTAACCTGGGACAGCACTGCCTTCCAGGCATCCCAGTGGGGTCTGTTTCAGTGCCAGTGCCCACAGATGTCAGAGACTGAAATGGAAAAATGGGCACCACAGCTACTACTCTGGTTATGAGAATCATAATCATGGGGGCTGAGCTGTGGGAGGAGTATTTAAGCTGCATTTTGTTTCTATTCTTGCATGGCTGCATGACAATTACTGACTTGTATTGAATCTCTCCCTCTTTGCTCCTTGGCCATGTAGCTACATGAGATGCAGCACCCAGGCACGCCCCAGCATTGTTGCTCGCCTGTTCTGCACGAGTAGTGCCAAGGAGCACTGGGTGGCCAGGACTGGCTCTGAGATGCCTGGGCAATGCTCTGCTGTTCCCTGTGGTTGCCATTTGCATCTCAATGCCAGAACCCGGCCGATGAGCTGGGCTCCATCTCACACCAGTGTAATAATTGATTTCAGGCCTGAGTACGTCCATTGAGCTCAGCTGAGCTTCTCCAGATTTACACTGACATTAACTAAGATCAGTTTGTGACCTCTGTGTAAGATGAAACAGTATTATTAAGTGTTTGTCCTTTTGCATTCATGAAGAGCCAAGGACACACTAGTGACAATCATATGCTAATAAGGGAGCAAAAGATGACTGAGGGAGGAAGAAATAGTTTTGACTGCAAATCTTTCGTAATACACCTGAGCAGTCTTTCAAAATTCCGAGACAAAGGTGCTCAGTATTTAGATAGAGATGGATCTGACAAACATAATATATGTAGACCTGAACTTTTATTCCCATGATTTCAGAATGGTTTGCCATCAATTTCAAAAAATGAATTATCCAAATATTCACTTTTCCTCTCATTGAACTTTATGCTTTCACGGGAGCATGTTCACCTTATTTCACAGCTATACTTTGCTTTTTAATTTTGAAAAAAATTAATGTATTATAATGTATTATAACCTTGAAAATTACATGCTTTGCTTTGGTAATTATTTATTGATTTGTAGTTCCATTCCCTGTTGTAAATAAGAAAAAAAAATAAAATCTGAATTCTTTGAAATCTGAGATAAAACCAAAGTTCTAGAATTTCTCTGTAAAAGAAACATACAATTCCTGCCTGCTGATCAAGCTTTATCCTTTGTGTGGCAGTAGCTAGGTCTGTCCTGCCCAGAATTCTTCCTCTGTGTTGTGTTGCCTTCAACTGCCATTGCATGACTAAGATCCCCAGCTCTTCTGAAAATGGTATACCACATCCTCCTGAAACTCCAGAGCTTGTTACATTATTACTTGCTTATGTAGAAAACAGCAGGAAGAATATCAGAAAACCTAAGTATGTTGTTCCTTTAAAAAAAACTGACTGTAGTAAGCACAGTTTAGCTCCAATGACATAGTAAGATCTAAAACCTTTATCCTTCTACCAGCTGAAAAAAGGCTAAGTCCTACATCATATCACTTCCAAGCCCAGCTGTTGAGAATACCTGAAATGGGAGATGGGCAGATGAA
This sequence comes from Pezoporus flaviventris, assembly GCF_033815535.1. Classification (NCBI taxonomy): domain Eukaryota; kingdom Metazoa; phylum Chordata; class Aves; order Psittaciformes; family Psittacidae; genus Pezoporus; species Pezoporus flaviventris. The sequence goes on along the minus strand of NW_026892549.1, from coordinate 43,183,539 downwards.
CCACATAAATTGCTCATCTGCTTGCCAACACACAGGCTGCCTTCCCTTTTTGAAGTTCATCTATCAGCTTTTCACAGTTCTGTTTCCTGTCCCTGGCCTTTGCTCAGTTCTGTGACGACCTCTTCTATAGATGCTGGTAAATGACAAACATGGCTAGGAAATACAGTGCATACATTTACAAATTATATATGTATAGCTTCATAATGAGCATCTATGAAGAAAGCACAGCTCTTGGCAGAGTGGATTTAAAGAAAGTCCACAAAGTCAAAGCCAATCCTACAAAGTTGCGTCTTTCTGCTGCCTTTCACTCCTTTCTTCCTGTATTCTTTTTCTTTCCTTCTTTACTTTGTCATAGAGCAATAAGGTCAACACAGCAAGCCCAGCTGTCTATGCACTGGTTACTAGCTGAGGCTATGTCTTTGGTATGTTGGAATTGGGACCTGACTTACTATATATTTCACTAAAGACATTTTAGGGTATTTTTTAATTTAGTAAAAAAAAAAGAGATGATCCATGTTTTCCAAAGAATAGACATGTTTCCACACTCACGATGGTTGTTATTGACTGAAACATAATTCAGACAGCACTTGAGAAGAACTGACTGTCTGAAATCCCACCATTCCCTCAGTGGTGCACTGGTCCAATTTTAAATAGGTATTTCTGTTCCTGGTTTTATTCAGTTTTAAGATGCTACTCATTTTAGTCATCCCAGACCAAAAAGAAATGTTGTAAGTGTACAAGTCAATGCTGCTTGAAGAGAATGTATTGTAAAATTATCTCTGCGTCCTTTTTATACTATAAAAGTGCTGACAGCACTTTGATGTGGAAAGGATGAGATACAGTAATCTGAGTGGCTGCTATGAAAGGAATGACATGCTTTAAGCTGGAACTAAACAGAGGAACACACAGAGTAATGACAGCTTCACACATCTAATTTGATTCCTTCTTTGGGCCACAGTAGAATTATTAAACCACAGCCATCTGCTAATGAGCAGAGAGGCTTCTGAACAGAGGTCACTTTTTTCCCATGTATTGTAAAATTCACTCTACTCCAGTTATAAAACCATCCATTATCTTCTTCATTCCACAACATTTTCTCTTTGGTGAGTTTACTGTTACACAGAAATCAAATCAAGAAAGGGAAAAATTACTGCCTTCACTTGCAGTTGAAATTACTTCTAATTTGAAGTAGAAATTTCTCCTATAGATGGGGAAATTGGTTACAAATATTGCTAAAAAAAAAAAAAATCAACCCCAAAGCAACAGAAAAACAGATCTCCTCTCACAGACACACAAACTTCAACCAAATAACAGTTTCAAGCAGGAGTAACAACAGTACATACATGCTTGTAGATTGTTGCTCTACCAGCAAGTGATGGGCTGTGTGGTAACATATTTTGGTATTACCACCTCAAGCTGGCAAATATTGACTACAGTTGTCAGGGGCAAGAAATTTCAAGAGCAGCAGAACTATTTGCTGCACTGGGAAATGAAATGTTGTGCTCATTAATACACCTGTTCAAGCGTCATATCTGACTGGGTTAATAATAAAAAGAACAAACTTCCAGTTAAAGGCAAATGCTGAATTTTAAATGTTAGAAAATAAATGCAACAAGTTATTTTTATGAGTGTTAGATAGTGAAACATTTACTAAAGCTCAGAAATCTGTCATTTTATTAATCAGAACAAAATCAATCCCCTGAACTGCAGGCAATGCACTGAATGTCTAGTGAAAAGGCACGCTGATTAGCAGTACTACAGCTTTCCTGTGCTTATATCAAGCACAAAACACAAGCAAATGATCTCGAAGTGTCTGTAACGAACACAAGGCACCTAAACCTTTAAAGAGTACTTGTTTAATTTTATCAGAGTAGAGTTTATTCTTCCACCCCTGAGATGCTCTGAGGCAATCAGACTGTAAAGTGTGGTGTCAAAGCTATATAAAAATCCATAAAATAGTGATAAAGAAAGTAGATCTTTATTTTCATTTATTTGAGAAGCCAGTATAGACTTTAAAAGATTAGTTACATAGATGCATTTAACAGCTAAATTACAGCATGTTTCTTTTATTATTATTAGGGAATCTAATTAGTTGTAATTCTAATACAACAAGGAATAATTATTAGGTGCAGTGAGATAAAGAATGGACACACTCTGTGACCCAAAATCAGTTTGTAATTCCATGTAAAAATATTTAGTGAATGCGTAATGAAGCTGAGGAAAGCTGCAGTATCTAGACATCTCCTATGCAGAGAACAAAGCTATGTGCCACAGAGTTAAGCTTAATTTTGGTGCTGCCCCAATGACTGAGAACATAGTTTATTCTTTGTAAATTGGAATTATCTAGGAATGCTATGATTTAGTTCTTGTATGTGTGTTGTATAGCACTTTCTTATGCTTATCTTTGTTCACACAGATCTGTACAACTCAAATAACCACATTCTGACCTGCTGCATGTTTGATCTGAACAACATCATCTAGTTTACTGCACTATTGCTCTCGCACAGATCTTATCACATCACAAGCCTTTTACACCTATTTATCTTTCTTAAATGCTCTGCATAGAGTCCAGGTAGAGTTCAGAGTACTGGCTTTGACTTCTAAAGCTTTCAGTGACCTAGAATCTGGATGGAAATCACTGTTTTTAAATTGAGGTATACCTGAGAAAATTAGATCGCTCTGCTAAAGAGAGCTATTGGCTATTAGCAGGCTATTTTGGGAGACCATGCCTGCTATTTATATTTTCTCCTTCTGTGGTGGATGAAATCTTGAGCTGCTCCTGTGACAGATTAGTGAAAATTATTTAAAGCAATTATTTTCACAAGTACTTTTTAAAATTTCACTTATAAACTTCTACTTACGGCCAACCTATGTAACGGGATGGTGAGAAAGACATAGAATTACCCAAAATTCTGTTTGTGGTAAATGTTTTTCAGGGTTTAGACAATATTAGGGCATCAGGGTGGTGTAAGAAATATTGGAGGGGAAAAGACTTTTTTTTTGTGGATGAGGCAGCTGCCTTGAACCAGCAATGCGTAAAAAGGAGTGAGCAAAGCAAGGGCGGTCACCAGCTCAGCAAGTGGCAAAGGACCCTGCTGAAGCCAGAAGGTGTCTCAGCTGGGCAGTGGAAAATCAGCTGAAGTGCATGAATGTGTGAGTGACTTTCATAGCCTTGCACTTACACAACCCAAGCTCCTCAGTTCTGGTGTAAAATAGCCTGTATTGCTAAACATCACAGTATGCTGCAAAGCTCATCTGTCAGTGACTGTGGTATATGAGACTGATGAGAAGACTGCCAGGACAGGGAGTTTTTCCTTTACATTTCATGGATTTTAATTTGTCACTGATGCACAGGGTAACTGCTGTGTGAGGCAGACACTGTTACCTTTCATTTTAAATTATTTTGAAATAGTTTTCATTGCTGTGGAGTTCATTGATAGTAATCCTTTTCTTGCTTTCCATTCTGGTAAGATCTGTTACCCCATAAGAAAACCAACCGTTATGGAGAAATGAGGGGCCATGCCCACTTCTCCTGGCTGTTCTTCTCACAAACCCAACCTCAGCCCATCAGCCACAATTCCCAGTCCTTTTGCCACTCCCAACAATGAGCTAATCAGAGGTAAATGTTTAGTGCCCATGCAAAACTTGTAGCATTGCTCTGATGTATACACCCTTTCATTTAACCATAAAAATTGCTACTTTTCTGTAGATAACTACATCAATATAGTATCAAGGAGTCAGATCGGAATGGGTATCATCTTTCCTGGGAAGATCCACAGTCCTAATTGTCCTGTCTGTATATGGTGAGTAATCTCATACAGTTTTGGATTATAATTAAATACAATTACAATGCTAGTTTGCAGACTGAAGCCAGTGATTAATTTTCCCCAACCCCCCCTTTTCTTTTCATTTTATTTACAATTCCTCTTGTGCTCTGTGGTGCTAATAGTACATTAAATTCAAGTCTGCACTGAATGTAATGATTAATGAAGGGTTGTTTCGTTTTTTTTTTTTCCAAGTGGCATCCTTTCCTGTTTTCAAGCTTTTTCTCTCTTACCCTTCCCCTCTCCCTCATGCTATCTCTTAATGTAAAGGCTAATGGACAGGTAAACTGGCATTTTTTTCCTTTCCGAATTTTTCTTCAAAAAATTTCTCCATTGAGGATGATGAATCTACTAGATGCTGTGATGATGATTCCTCAGTTTTTCAACAGTCATGATGCTGTCAACCAACTGTTGTGTATTACTCAGAAAAAGTAGTGATGACTCTCAACACTTTAAATATCTGCCCCTGTGAGATTTAGGGGCTATTCATGATTATTTTCATGTGTATTTCATGTAGTTTAGGAAAAATGCATAATAGGCTCATTATTTGTATTTTATAACTCTGTTGTAGCTAAAGTTCTTCCTGGTTTTCTCTTTGTTCTTCTTCACTTCATGCCATCTTTCTTCTCTGCTTATCCACACAAACAAACAAACAGTGCTTTCTGCTGCCTCCTGGACTGCTGCCCGCTGTCCTGATGTCAATCGGCAAAGGGCAAAACCGGCCCACCAATAAAGAAACTCACTAAGAAGCAGTGCTCTGCAGCCTTAGCAGACAGCGCATTCTCCCTTTCTTCAGAATACCAGCAAAGATGTCCTCTGCAGGCAGAGGTCTCCAAACATATTAAAAGAATTTAGTCGTTAAGTTAACTTTCTATTATTGGGCATAAAATATGAAAACCAAACCAAACTGCCTTTTGACTGTCCTTCAAACCAACATCTGTGGTTGCAATGCCTGGCAGATTTTTTATATTTAGGGATTAATATACTGGTGAACCATTAATTGACTTAATTTTCTTAAACTACCCCTTCCTAAATAAAGGCTCTTGGGGGCACTGTTTCATTACAAAAAGAAGAGAGAAAAGCTCAGAAAAATAAGATGCTTCTGTTCTTAGAATTTAATTTCCCACAGTGATACACAGTGATACTATAAAGCATGACACAGAAGTGATAGAAACATTATCAGTACATTTTGGAGCTATGAAAACTACTCAGTGTCAAAAATTAGTAACTCCATTAAAGGTAATTCATAACTGGAGCTGAAAAGCAGTGGAATAATATATTAGGGATGTTACAAAATTATTTCCAGAAGTAATAGCTATAGGTAGAAGGTAGGGGACAAAATCCACATTGTTGCTGACAACTGGTATGGAGGAAAACAACAGCTATTTGATTAGGTAGGGAAAAATTAAGAATATATTTTAATTTCTAGAGAGTCCATCCCTGAAAGAAGAAATTCTAAAAAACAATTAGAATTGTTTTTTTTATTAAAACATGAATTATTTAATGTCTTAATTGATTAACAAGACACTCATTATCCTATTTATCCTTACACAAGCACATTACCTATTCAGTGCTTCCAAAAACAGAACAAAAACCCTAACCATCCAATGCCTGCTAATGCATATTGGCAGAAACACACACCAAAAAGAAAATCAAATAAAGTTTTCATTCATGTCAAAACATTCATGTCAAAAAACAGGCTACCTTCAAATTTTAAGATTATATCAAATGAGATATTTTAAATTATGTCTATAAAGCAAAGGCAGTTTACAGCTGAGTCATGGCAGTTTTACAGGACAACTCATCCAAGTAAGAGTTAATGAACATGTTTTTATAAACATTAGTAATTTTATTCTTTTTTTTTACCTGTGCTCTTTTTTAGAACTACTAAATCTTAAGTGTACAGAATGGGGTGAGTATCTGTGCTTATTTCTAGCTCCGTTCATTGAGGAGGCTGTCTGTCCTTGCTTTAACCTACTTTCTCTGCTGAAGTCATTTTGCCTCATAAGCCCCATGGAGATTTGAGACACAAAGCCAGTTTATTTCTGCAGCAGTCCCATTTTGTTCAGAAATACTGCCAAAGGCTTATTTGGAAACCCTTCTCATAGGAAATAGGAACATTTGGTACTTTGCAAAGACCGTAAGGACTCAACTCAAAATAGAAAGTACAGCTGCCAACCGTAAGGTAAGTATACTGCCTCCCTTCAAATTTAACATCTGAGGAGACAGTCCATTAAAACCAAAAAATATTAATATTCATCAGGTATTAAAACATGGTGTGACTCTAAGTATTGATATGACTACTGGTTAATTGGTTGATAGTTATTATCTATGACATTTTCTGATACGGGCTTTACCACACATTCTGTAACAAAATGTTGAAGAAAATTACTATTTTTGTGTACACGTTTGTGCAGCATTTTATGCCTCAAAATGTAGAAGTCTTTTCACGGTGATCAAAAAGATGGGGCATTCACAACTGTATATTATACAAAAAAAAAATAAATAAAAAAACAAAAAAAAACCCCAAATTTTTACAAATTTGTAATAAATTGAAAGATGTGTGGGTACACTGGACTGCCTCCTTTTAAGCAGGATGCAGAGATGATCGACAGAGTGTGCCACCTGGATCCAGACTGGTCTTTTGTGAATGATCTTCTTCATGACTTTGTGCTTTCAAAACAGAACATTGTTATTATTTTATATATTCCTCCCCACAGTGAGGATGAAATCTATCTGTCCGGAAGGGCTCCTGGAAAGCTGGCAGGTTTTTGTTGGTGTTAATTGCTGTCACAGTGTCCCCAGAATTTTCATGAAGTAGATATTGTACCAGGAGTAGGACAGCAAAGAAGTATAACCATACCCGCAGCTGAGCAGCTGAATTTCATCTCCTGAGGAGCTGAAAGTAACTGTGCATGGCCACAGTGGTGCAGGGAGAGGACAGTGGTTAGGATTAGAATTTAACCTTGCAGGGGAAAATAAGAAATCTCTTCCTTGACTGCAGTGGTCTTCTGCCCTTCAGAAGATCCTACCCATGTGATCATGCAGTCTGTTTCTGTTTAGGCCATACAGCAAATCTGTTCTGGTATTCCTATTAATATTTTTTATTTGTTATATATAGGAGGTCTTAATCAAAACAATAATGCAATTAGTTTGGCATTACTCCATTAGCTGTGCCATGGTGCTTGCAGGTCTTCTGATCTGCAGGCCATAACAATAACTAAATCATCAAATAACAATAAAGTATTCTATAAAGTTGCTATATCACAGCCCTTTGAAGAATTACAGCCATATGCCATAGGAAAACCGGTGACCATTTTTAGCACAAGCAACACCAAGATACAAATCACATCACACAGAGTCAGAGTTAATTAAGTCAGGCACCTACTGTTTGCCTATAGTTTGCAATAGCTGTTAATTTGAAGGTCTGCAATAGAGTTAAGGAAAGATAATTAGCAAATGCAGGATTTCATGACACAATGAATGCATTTCTAAAAGGGCTTGTTATGGTGACTTCTGCTCCCAGTGAAATTTTTGTCAATATACCATAGTAATTTAAAAGAAAAAAAAATATGTTAAGAGATCTTACATCTGTTTCTAGGTAAAATGGAAAAAGGCCAAGAGGTCTTACAGTTGAATACACAATGTGCAAAACCACACTACTGCTGGTAAAACTGTCAAAGGAGCACCAGTGTTTTGGCATTTGTTTTCATTATCTTGAACATGCCATTTTGCAAATTTCTGTAGAATTGTTTTTAACTATATGTATTTTAAAAGTGACAGAATCACTATATTTTGTTTGAAATTATACTGAATTACATATATGCTGTCACATGCTGTCAGGGTCACACCAAAATCATTTTCATACACTTAGTGCATCTCTATTTATTAACTGAAATATCTTATTTTCTAGACTGAAGTGCTAACTCTTCCATTACACCAGCTTTTTCCACCAGCATAAGTTTTGATCTAAGAGGAAAAAAACAAGTCTTCTGGGTAGGACTAAGGAACAATTGCTATGACATGAACTACGACTAAAAGGATCCTTAGATCATTTTCACCCTGAACACAAATATTGATCTCACATAGTGAAAAGCTGCTCTTTAGTATGACTAAAATATGTCATAGAATCATAGAATAGAATCACAGAATAGTTAGGGTTGGAAAGGACCTTAAGATCATCTAGTTTCAACCCCCTCTGCCATGGGCAGGGACATCTCACACTAAACCATGTCACCCAAGGCTCTGTCCAACCTGGCCTTGAATACCTCCACTTCCAAGAAAACAATATCGGCACCACATTTTGTACAAAACCCAGTACTGCAACACTAATTGGCTATTTTAGAGGAATTAAATATTTTAATATTATTAAATATGCTTAAGTATAGAATTTGTTACCTTTCTTGTTACTCTCCTGCTTTTATTTTTTTCAATTATGGTACTGTTTTGCATTTAATAAAGTTCTTTGTGAAATGCTTCAGGGGGTCTTCCCAGCATTGTTATGTGTTTAAACTCTGAATAAAATATTTTCAAACAACCTTGTAACTTTTTTAGTCTCTGTTAAGATGAACTCGTATAGCCAGATGTACTGCAAGATCCAGGAGCTCCAAGTGGTGCTCAATGTCCTACCAATATCTGGATGTTCTATCCCGACACCAGGACCATAAGTTTTGTCAAGAAACTGAAGAAATTCAGAAGAAATAATTAATACACACATTTTTCAGGTCCACTAAACATAGGGCAAACTATATATAATCAGATCCTTTCCAGTATATTATGATATACCATCTACCCTGATGTATTTATGCTGTTATCTCACAAGATTCATTGTAAGCACTCACTAGCTCCAGACAGTACCTTTCCCTCTGAATTGCAGAAGACATGAAAGATGAGTCCAACACGCCAAATGCCAGTTTAGTAGTTAAGAAATAGGTATCAGTAACGAGTGGCATCCCTCAGGGATCGGTGTTGGGACCGGTCTTGTTTAACATCTTTGTCGCTGACATGGACAGTGGGATTGAGTGCGCCCTCAGCAAGTTTGCCAATGACACCAAGCTGTGTGGTTCAGTTGATACGCTGGAGGGAAGGAATGCCATCCAGAAGGACCTCGACACGCTTGTAAGGTGGGCTGATGCCAACCTCATGAGGTTTAACCATGCCAAGTGCAAGGTCCTACACTTGGGTCGGAGCAATCCCAGGCACAGCTACAGGTTGGGCAGAGAAGAGATTCAGAGCAGCCCTGCGGAGAAGGACTTGGGGGTGTTGGTTGATGAGAAAATGAACATGAGCCGGCTTCAGTGTGCACTTGCAGCCCAGAAAGCCAACCATATCCTGGGCTGCATTAAAAGGAGTGTGACCAGCAGGTCGAAGGAGGTGATCCTGCCCCTCTATTCTGCTCCTGTGAGACCTCACCTGGAGTATTGTGTGCAGTTCTGGTGTCCTCAACATGAAAAGGACACGGAACTGTTGGCACAAGTCCAGAGGAGGAGCACGAGGATGATCAGGGGACTGGAGCACCTCCTGTATGAAGACAGGCTGAGAAAGTTGGGGCTGTTCAGCCTGGAGAAGAGAAGGCTATGTTGAGACTTCATAGCAGCCTTCCAGTATCTGAAGGGGGCCTATAGGGATGCTGGGGAGGGACTCTTCATTAGAGACTGTAGTGACAGGACAAGGGGTAATGGGTTAAAACTTAAACAGGGGAAGTTTAGATTGGATATAAGAAGGAAATTCTTTCCTGTTAGGGTGGTGAGGCACTGGAATAGGTTGCCCAGGGAGGTTGTGAATGCTCCATCCCTGGCAGTGTTCAAGGTCAGGTTGGACGAGGCCTTGGGTGATATGATTTAGCGTAAGGTGTCCCTGCCCACGGCAGAGGGGTTGGAACTAGATGATCTTAAGGTCCTTTCCAACCCTAATGATTCTATGATTCTATGATCCTAACTTATTCTTCAGTTAAAGGTTTGAGTGGCTGCTTCTGCTCGATAAAATAGTCATAAAAATACAACAGAAAAGTGACAGAAAGGACAGGGGAGTTTTTTGTGTTTTGTTTTGTTCTGTTTTGTTTTCTTTTAACTTGTGAAACATAAACTATGGGAAGAACATATTTCCCATTTCTAGCTTGGAAAAGCAAAGTTGAAGAATCTAGCCATTTTTAGAAACATGTAACCACTAAATCATTGATCCTTAATGCAGGACAAAATTTAGGTGGAATTTCCAGTATGGATGGAATATTCTTGTTTCTGGTATCTTTACAGTCATGTTCCCTTTCTAGTTGAAGAGTAAAATTTGAGTAAAATTATAGATCAAGATTTCAGTAAGAGAAGGATTACATCAAATAAACTTTGCACGCTTAGCAAAAATTGTGGACACAAGCTCCCTAACCCCTAACTAGCACATTACCCAACACAGTCACTGGTTTGATGCAGGTAGGCCAAAAGGCAAGTGCATTCATCATACCCTGTCCTTCAGTTTCTGGGCACAAACCCATCTGCTGGCACTGAACATCATGTCCCCATGAGTAAAAAAGGACTTTTTCATGCCAAGCTGCATTTCCTGTGTCCTCCTTTTCTGAATAATATGCTTAGTCTGTGTATTACTTTAAGGGTGGAAGGTGCCTGAAAGGACAGGAATTGTTTCCCATCGCAGAAGCTGGTTGGAGAAGAGCATTGCCACAAAATAAAAGAAAATCTTAGCATACAGACTAGGCTCCTGCTTTAAACAGGAGCTGAGCAGATTTTTGACTACTATGAGAAACAGCTGAGAGACTGTCATTAAAAATAATAGAAAACATATGTGATGTGTTTTCACACAGTGGAGAATGTGTCAATGTTCCACATGCAATCATCCCTACCCACTGAGCTCATGGGGATAGCTTTGCTTTGATGAGGTAGCAAAACCAGCTAGGAGTCTGCTAGCACTGTCTTGAGAAAAATAAGATTTGGGACGGAGTGTCACAAATGTTACTCTTGTAAGGTACCAAGTTACTATTGTAAATCTGTGATCTTCTAGCATTTATTAAAATGTAACGGTGATGGGACTTCATAGCATAGCTATTAGGTCCCCCTGAAAGTGTGGTGCATACATGATGTAAAAGCTTTCTTCTTTCTTTCCCTTTCTCTCACATGTTGCTTCTTAACACCCTGTCGCAACATTACTGATGCTTCAAAAAAAGGTAGCAGAAGGGGTTGCATGATCATGTCCCACTAACAAACGAGTTCAGCTGTGTTGTCTCAGACCTCCTTTGCTGGCTGGGCTCAGCTTGCTTATCTGACCTGATACTGAAACCGCAGCCCTGGCTGTGATTTCTTGTCTCAGCTGAGGTGTGGAGCAATATCCTATGGCTGATGCACTTTAACAGCATCTGGAAATACAGTTTGAGCCTTGCACAGAAATTTAATTCTACAGCATGCCAGACTCCATCATTCTGTGGTTAATTAAGCAATATTAACTGCAGAGTAACAGCTACTAAAATAAAGTATTAGAGCAGCTATGGTGTTTTTTCCAAAAGTATTAGATACTTTCAGTGAGCTTCTAGATAGAAACCTTTACTGCTCATTTGTAGAAGACTGGGAATTGATGGAGCTACAGATGCTTATTCCAGGAGAGGTGCCAGTCCAGTGGATGATTTTGTAACTTGTATCATTTCAAACACAATGACAAAAACTGCCATGGGAAAACAACATTACTAAAACTATGTTTCCTGTGGTTTACTAATGGAGTATTCATGCACAACATTAAGCTGATGAATATGAATTTGTTGGACATATTATCCTTTCTCCCTTTCTGCAGTTTTCAAAGACTGCAATTATGGTTGTTTTAATTGCTATTAGTCTCAGTTGAATTGTCACTGCTTTCAACACTTTCAGTGTGCAGAAATTTATATTTTAAATTTGCCTTATCTGAAGGCACAACTTCTCATGTTGATTTAATTTTGTATGAATTGGGTGTTACTGTATTTTAAGGTCTGATCTACCATTGTACTCACTTAAGAAAAAAAGAAGGATTCTATGTTAATTACTGCTGTCCTAAATATACATAAAGCTACTTGCCATAAGTTAATTTGGATACCAGAAGTGATGTGATCCTGCTAGCCAATCCGTAACACTGTGTTAACCTAATGAAACAAGTCGTATCAGATAGCACAGATTTCTACTTAGTGTGGCTATATTGTTTCTGGTACCAGAACTAGCTCATTTAGAGTTAACTTACCTCATTCACGTCCATTTCACTTGCACTGTGCAGTAGACATGCCTTGAGGTAACTCAGAAATACATATAAACCCATACAAAAGTAGTCTCCAAAGACCTATAATTAGAACACTCTCATGCATTTTCTTCCAGATGTGTTTGTTTAATAATATTCATTAGTTACTCTCGCTTTTATGCATTTTACTGGAACTGGGGGAGTCAAGTTTCAGTACGGGGTTGAACAGAGTCCTGCCACACTCAGACTGATTCCACTAGGTGCTGTTACCTGGCGACCTGCTCTTTGCATGTGGAGGGCAGCTCTGTGAGGTCACTGGGGTTACTCATGCATATATGTAGGACTGATGATTGAGTATATGTGATGATTGAGTGTATGTTTCTTCAGGGTTTTTTGTTTGTTTGGTTTTGGTTTTTAATTTGTTTTCTTGAGGGGCGGGTTTGCTTTGCTTTTTGGGTTTGGGTTTTTCTTTTTTCCCCAGACTCCAAAATCATGCTCCATTCCAATTGCATGAATTTACTTCAGACTGAGCTAGAGATACAAAATCCTAGCCATCTCTTACATTTACAGACTAGCTGCATGGCTCCTGCAGGGTGATTTGGATTGCTGCAGTTAGATGCTTCATATACCACAAGCACAGAGACTTGAGTGTTTTCCAGACAATTAAGACACCCCACAAGCTCAACAAGAAGCTGTGCAAGACACACCGAGCAAGAAGATAAACCCAAATTCCTCCTACTCTCTAGAAGTCAGAAACCACAGTTATGGCTCTACCTCAGACTACATATATTTAGGGTCTTGAGCTGTACTTGAATATGAACTGCTACCTACTCCTTAAAGCATTCACCCAAAGACAGGCTTCAGACAGGCACATATTTTTACCTTCACAGAATTAAACTTACATCTCTTAAAGCCCATGTTGCCAAACCAAAACTAGACCCACTATAAAACTGAAGGTATTCTTCATTCACCATGATGAAGAATAAAATGTAAGGGTTACACAATGCAGAAAAAGGACTGCAAGACAAGCAGACCAGAGAAGAAATGAGCAGAAGGGAGCTTCATTCATAATACAATAGTAAAAGCATTAACTTAAAAAAGGAGAAACGGAAAACCTCACTTCACTACTTCTATTCAGTTTAAACTGCCCTTTCCCTTTCTTATTCAATGATTCCCACCTTCCCAGCCCCTCCTCAGCTTTCCACATTTAAGGAGAGAAGAGTGTAACTTATGTAACCCTGTGTTATTCAGCTTTCAAAACACACATTTATTTCTCAGAGGTAATAAGTTGTCTCCTGGTGAAGGCACCTCAAAGCAATCTATTTATTTCCTCTCCCTGGCCTCAGGCTCCCTCTGAGGGGAACGCTCAGCTGTCCATGTTTGCTTTCTCCCTGGGCATTTGGAGGGACAGCCTGAGTGATGGTACGTGCACCATCAGCCACAGGATGTCCTTCTCATGAGCTGCTGCTGCCGCATTGGTGCCATATGCCTTTTTATTTCATGACACCTGTTTACACAGTGTGAGTCAGGAAAAGGATTACTTTCACAGCAGAATGAGAAACCATAGAGCATTCAGGGCCAGGCGATGCTGTTTGCACAGGGTTCACAGAAAGCATTTAACAATTTATATTGTCAGAACCTGTATAACCATCCAGACACATGCTGCTTTCAGTCTCATGTCTAAGCACCACAGTTGCAAACCAGTTTGAAAGCCAACGAAATCAAATTCTATAGCTAAAACTTAGTGATAAGCAGAAAAAAATTACGCACTTTTCCCTATTATTATTACTTAACATGTCCTATTCCTGTATTTATATTGATTAGGGATTTCTTGCTTTATTGAATTTTCCTCTTAGTATTGCAAAGTAAATAAGAGAGTTGCCTTTTATGACTTTGTAAGTACAAATAGCTATTATCTCTGGAGTGCAGAATATTTATACCTGGTATGGTGCACAATTCTGTGATAGCACAACTGGCCTTTTGAAAAGTTTGAGAACAGGTTTGTACTCATTTTGTTAACACTTAAGTGTTGGGGAGCAAAGACTGGTAGTGTAGTTTAAGCCAAAGAAGTTTTGAGTTAAGGTGCTCCACAGCATACTCAGTGTTGTCAGTCATGGCATGATGATACTTTTTTCACTCTTCTGTAGTATCAGAGTCTTGGACTGAGGAGCAGCGCAGACATTTTAAATCTTAATAGCTAAGTCTTCAACTGCTGCACCAGATTAACCTGATTTAGCCTGTCAATGTTTTGGGTTTTTTTTGAACACTGAGGATTCAAGCTTGTAATACTTGTTGCAGTTAAAGTAGTCTTACAGGTGTGTTACATGATGTGACAAAACACATGTTACACGATGTGAGAAAAAGACTGTAATACTCAGTAGAGAAAAAGTTGATTCAAGAACCTAGGGAAAAAAAAAAGAAAAAGAACTCGTAGCATTTTCATTCTTTGAGGACGTTTTACTAAATTCAGCTGACAGCTTTAAAAATTAACATTGCCAGCAAAAAATATATACAAAATCAACTAGAAAAATTAATTATATTGTATTCATATAATTTCATCCACAAAAGAAAAAAAACAACCAATCAAACAAAAAACAACACCAAAAAACAACCAACCAATAAACCAAAAAAACGCCAAAACCTGAACACAAAACCTGTGATCAAATATAAGCTAGATCTGACACACACCCCCAAGTACACCTGAGGAAGCTGCACTTTCTACATTGTTCTACTAAAGGGTTATCTGAATAGCAAGGAAGATTTGGAATTAGCCCAATGTATCACAGCAAGTAATTAGCAAAACTGGAAAAACAACTCTGGAGTCCTGAACAGAAATTATACAGTAAAGGAGAAAGCAAGCACAGCCAGGAATGTGGTATCATTAAGGAACAGAGGAATATGTAACTTAAGAAAATTTAGTAAAGAAGGAGGGGAAAAGGCAAGTTGTTTTCCTGAGCACATTATCAAAAACAAGCCTTTATAAAGCAGGAAAATGGATTTCTGTTTGAGCAAAACCAGAAAGTATGTAGTGTCCTTCTGCCTTCATGAAGCAGTTAATTGAAAGATTAGCTAGAAAAACTACCAGTCATCTACTCTAGAGTGCTGAGAGGGCTACTTACAGGAGAAGTATTTGTGTTTTGAATATAGCTCTCATTACTACCACTGACCTGACTGAAAAAGAGAAGTGCATGAACAAAAGAAAAGCTAAGAGGCAGCATCATTTTAAGAATGCTAAGAACAGATGATAGGGGAACCAAAAAAAAAAACACTGGGGTTTCATAATAATATGTAGAAACCATCATTTGATTATGTACTTCATCTCTTCTCCACATATTTTGTAAGCCAAACAAGCCAAACAGGTATGTTTGTAGAAGCCAGTATTAATTCACAAAGCACCAGTGACAATGGACCCTTAATGGCACCTACGTACCTTTGCAAAATGAAATGCTGGATCTGAATTTTAACTAAAAGTGGTATGACTCCATGAAAGTTATCATGATTAAAGTGCTTTCCTGTATTTGCATCAAAAAATCCCAGCCTTTTACTTATTAATGCATACTCAATGTGAGCACAAATGCTGGGAAGAAATGGTTCTTTTAAATTACTGCATTTCAGAACATCTGGTTACATGATGTAATGTCCTAATGTCACTGGTAATGATCTGCATGACAGAACCTGGTGGTAGAATCAAGCCCTATTTCAAGTGAAGCATAATTACTGTAACATTTGCAAGCTATATAACTAAGACTGCCCTTAGAAAATATGCAAGTCAAACATTAAATTAAAAATCCCCAAGCAATTAAGCAATAAGTCAAAGTCATCACAATAAGCCCATGCTGTTTACAAGCTCACAGATGTTAGGCCCCAGCTCTGCAAATTCACCAGCCCCACACTTCAAGCAAGATGTGATACAGAGGATGCTGTTGATTTTGCAAAGCAATCCACAGGGCACAGTGAGAAAGTGTTTTGCATCACTGGGATTTAAAAACATTTTGTTTCAGTACAAATAGCCTTATCCCAAGGGAATTCTCACGAAACAAATACGATATTTCCATATTGATGAGAATGAACAAAATGTGAAGTGTTAAACATGTAAGTACAACTAAATTTTTAATGCTTTCATCTAGTGCTCTATATGCATGTAGTTAATCAATGACAAGTCTTTCAGAACATGTACAAATTAAAGTTCCCTTGTTATTAAGAGTAGCAAATATCCCCATGCTTCCCGTAACCACCTTTTCTAATCAACATCTTAATCCTCCAAAAGCAGAAACCTTCTATCATTTCCACAATGAGAACAGACTCACATGGGTATACATCAAGCGCTAACAGAAGAACAAGACTGCTGAATAATAAAGGAAACAAATCAGTGTCCTGAAAGGGCATTTAAAAAACAGTAGCTGTTCCAGCAATTGTATGTAATCATGAGCTGTTGTGAACAAGAAGAAAATCCTGGGATGCCTGACACTAAATCATTTTTAGAAAGTAGCAAGAAGATACTGAGAGCTGTGCTTTCCAGAAAAGTGTGGAGCTTAAAATTTGTAGCCTAACCAATAAATATTACAGAATAAGTCAATAGATTTCCAGTACTCTCCAGTACTTCGGCATTGAAGGGATTATCCTCAAAAATAACCACTGAATAGGACTTTTACTTTACATAGAACTTTGTGTCATAAATTTCAAAATATAGCTTTTTTATGATGAAACATCTTCATTTTGCTTTCTTAGTTCATTATCTTGATTTCACTGTTTATTCCATACTTTGAGGTAAATTGAATTAGCTAGTTTTCTGCAAAGTTTCAATAACATTTTCCTATTATTTCAGGTAATAATGCATGTTTTTTCCTACGCTGTTGTCTGGTGTGTGAGACTGGCCACCATCGCAACACAAAGAAGACATTAAGACCTTATATCCTTCGTAGTCATTCTGCACTTGAAGTGAGTGATTCAGCTATCTGGTCTTCTTGCTTTACAAAATGCAAGGACTTTGCAGGTTTTAGAACCTTACTTACTCAGATTGGCTCACCAACCTATAGGACCAAGGCATCAGGGCTGCAAAATATGTGGTAGAGGAAGGCTACAGGACCCTAGGCACAACCAGGAGTCACCCAGCTTCTGGCCCCAGACCTGGACTCCTGGGCTGCCTGGGGGCTTGAGACAGGGCAAGGACTCTACAGTACTGTGGAAGTACCTCCCTCTTTGACAGCTACTTAGTTGTGAGAAAGGAGCCATTTTTCCACTAACGCAGTCAGAGGGTGCAGTTCTCACAGGAGGGCAAGGGGGAACAGGAATAAAACATGTAAAATTACATGCTTTCTTTTCCCATTTCTTGCAGGGATGCTGCAGGCAAATACCTGTCACTCACATGAAACAATCTTATGGATTGGTCTGTGAATACCATAGCTCAGCAAATTTCAGCTGTGAGACGAACGCAGGGAAGGGGTTAGCAGATAACACCATAACTGTGGTTGTGAGTCAGTGTAAGGCTAACATACACTCAAAGCTCATCAGAATCCTCTGCAGTTGATGTGTTTCTGCCTTGTTTGAAAGGCAGGATTATAAGTATTGTTTTTCCAGCATTGCTCCCACCTTATTGCCACCTTCTTCCCCTCAACAAGTACAGTGTCCCACTACACGTGCACACACATGGACTTCATGTGGACACTGGTGGGTGCAGCACAACAGAACTGCCACATGGCTCAGTTACAGATGTCCCTGCAGGAGCCATCTGGCTCTTGGCTGAATTAACACCTTTCTGACCGTGATGTGCTGTGTCCTCAAAGAGTTTATTTTCATTATCTTGCAAGAGGTGAAAATGAACCATAATCATTTTAAGACCTTACATAGCATTTTTTGTCCTTTTGTTTTGTTTTCCCTCCCTATGACTTTAATGACTTTCCACAAGCCAGACAAATTTGTGCCCGTAAAAAGCCACAGGCTCTGTGTTAGTGTTAATTGGTGGTGCTCAATTACTCCAGACTTTCAGAGGCCAAAATGCCCCCTGTGGTAAACAGGTATCCTAACAGCATTTTAACACCGATCATAGTGTCATGTATTATGTGTGTCCTAGACATACTTCAAGTAACCTGTGTGACAGCAAGCGTGCACTGCAGGTGTTAAGGCACCAGTGTACTGAACTTACTCAGTAAATTCACTGAGATGCTGGAAGACTTCCTGTTCGTATAGGACTTGACTGCTCGTTAGCCGTTACCTGTATTTCAGACGGGGCCCTTGTACATTTGGTAGCAATGGGGTTGGTTTTCCGAGACGCCTTCACCTAAGAAGGCAGCACTAGGGAAGCGCAGGCTGAACAGAAAGGAGCAATACACCTGCTACAGAACTATAGTCAGGAGTCACTCTACCAACTTATGTCCCTCTGGCTTGTAGTTTTGGTGTTTTGTTTTGCTCTCCCCTACAACAACCACTAAAACCATTTTAATTCTAAATAACAAACTGAAACGAAACTGAACGGGCAAAGCCGGTGAACAGCTCCTAGAACACCCCGCCGACCGCAAGATGGCGGCTACCGCCGAACTACGCTTCCCGTCGTGCACCGGTGCCCGGGCTGCCGGAAGCTCGTTCTTCCTCACGCAGGCAACAGAACTACCGCCGGCTGCGCGCGCGCGCTGTACGCCGATGTGCTCCGGAAGTGAAGGTGCTGTGGCCGTGTGCAGTGGCGGGTGGTAGGTGCGGAGTTAGCTGGGCCGGGGGCGGTGGGTGGCAGCGGCCCCGCTGGCAGGGCGGCGGGGGGCTTTTCTCCCTTCCCACCTTACCCCCGGGAACGCGGGGAGCCCCCGGGCACGGCCCGCCGCCCCGCCTCGTGCGCCCATGGGTTGGGTGGTTGGGACTTGCCCTCGGAAGTCGCGGCTCAGCAGCGGGCGTTTACGCAGCCCGGCGGAGAGCTCGGTGGCGAGCCGGGACCGGGCGTCGTGTGGCTGTGCCCGTGGACAGGGCATCGGCCTCCCGGCTACTGTTCTGCAGCCGTTCTCTCCTGAGACAGGTGCTGTGTAGCAGTAAGAGGCCTGGCCAGGGTTGGGGGAAGTGTTTGTTTTGGTTTAAGGAGTTACGCAAGCGTAGCTTTAAAGAGCAAATTAAAAGAGCAAGTTCCGGCACCTCGTGCAGTGAAAACCTTTTTATTGTCTTCTGCGTGTTATAGATGAAATGTTTTTTGTATGCTGAACTCCAGCTTGGATTGTCTCATTGCTGCATATTCAGAGCTTCATAAAAAGTAGGAAGTCAAGATGAAGAGCAGGGTTACACAAGTAAATGTAAGTGTTTTTAAATCGTAGTGTTTTCTCATTCTCTTATTACGGGTGATTATGGTTGTAGTTGATGCTATAGTAAATAAACCTCCTAGGATTTAAAGCGGACAATATCCATAATTGACAGCAGCTGTTTACATGAGAAATAGTTCTATGAAGTCAGTGAATTACAGCTGTTTCTGGCACTTGTTATCCCAACAATACAACTTCTGAGCACTATTAGCATATAGTGATAAAGTAATAGGGAAAAAGTGGCTGAGTGATGAGTCAGCAGAGAACATAAGCATGTGGAGGAATGGGAAAAAGAGGTGTTGAAAAATTAATCATGTTAAAATGAAAAGATAGGAAATAGCAATTAATGTGGCAACTGTATTTCTTATTGTGAAAGCTAAACTTTGTTTCCCTTTTAAAAGCCATATGACACGCTTCTGAATGGTTGGGATTAATTTTTTTAGGAATGCAAGGAGAAAATATTGGCTTTAAAATTACTGGCCTAAAATGATGGTTTAGAAGTACAATGTTTGTAAAGTACTCTTTAAGTTTGGCGCAGGTTAGCAGAGCAATACCATGTCTCAAATCTTTGGTATTTCTCTGCCTGTTTCTAGAGTTTGACCCTGCATAGGCTTCTTCACTCTTTTGGTTCCAAGTTTTCTGATTGAAGTGGATTTTAATAGAGATGCCTGAGTGATCATTTGGTATCTTCTCAATATCTTCCCAGTCTGGTGGTTACGGTAGTGCTTCCTCATTTGTCAAAATCAGTCAGCAAAAGCAGCTACTTGGGCACTTCGACTTAATCATTTTGATAAAAATGGACAAGGAAGAAGACTGTGACTTGTGGAAGAAAGCCTGGTCACAAAGAGCTAAGGGTGACAAGTTCTTCAGCAAACAGCTGCTTTTGCAATGGGGCATGATAACTGCCAAATACAGAGGCATCCTTAACATTGCTTTATTTCTGTGAACGCTTCTCTTTTGGAGTCTGCTTGGGCAAAGGCAGATGACGTAGCAATCATGAGAGTAGATCATGCTGAAAAGACCCGCTTCTTCCCATCTGCTAAATATTGTTTGAATACAGTAACTCTTCTGTGTGTTTCAAAGATTTTTGTTCCCACTTTCGTGGAAGCTTAGGGTACAGTCTTGCATTACATTATTTTTTGTGAAAAACAAAAACCAAACCAGCAACTTAAGGACCTTTTTAACCTGGACTGATTTCAGTGATCTGCTGTATGGTGTAGTGCCACAAATGAGTATTGAAAGGGAAAGCAAACCTTGTTGAAAACATGTGAATTTGTTATACTAGCTTTGCCATCAAAGACAATGTGACTCTGGAATTAAATTGTCAGATAGACATTACTTTGCTAGGGATGCATGCTCCCACTAAATGGTGCAATGTATTTGTTTTGTACTGTTGTCTTGATTCAGGTACGCCAACACTGGGAATATCTTTTAACGTGGTGTAGAAATTTACTCCAGGGAAGATGATATTCTAGGATATGTTATAATGGCCTCAAAAAAATAAATATATACTTGCATATATGTACATACACTCCAATCTGAGTGATGGCAAGTCAGCCTCATCAGTCTGTTGATAGGATGATGCTCATGATTGTTGTGTTGCTATTATTACTTTAGGAAGCTTCCATTAATGTTGGTTTTACTTACACAGCTCATTATACGCGTGCCATATAGTAAAGGCACACTTGCCATGTAGTAAGGAGTAGCTTGCCATGTTGCTCCTAATTACAGTTTGGCGATCATTGTGTGTAACTGTCCATCAGGGTCAGCTTGTGACCAAGATGTCATTGTTTTCAACTAACCAACAGTTTTAACTGGTTCATTGGTGAAGAAAAAACTAGCGTGCTAGCATGTTGAATGATACAGTGCCATTTCAACAGATGAGAGGAGTATTTCAGCAAAAAAGTTCAAAGTGCATAAGCAAGTCCTTGTGTTGAGTTTCAGCATCAGGGTGGAGTGTTACCTACTTCACAGCTGATCACTGGCTGATAACACGAAATCATGCTTCTGAAAAATCATAAATAATATTTTAAGGGGAAAAAGGACCTTTACAATTAAAGTATAGAGGTTATAGCTATATAGCTATATAACTATATAACCTCTATACTCCACCAAAGTAATTTTGAAGCATCTTGATGAGGTGTCTTTGTATGTGTGTTGTAGATGCTGTCATGTTCCGATTTTTGTGTATAATTCCATACTTCTACAGGTCATGGTTCACTCCACAGAACTATTTTAAGTGTTTATCACTTAAATGATCCTGTAAACTTACATTTTATATCTAGAATTAAGTTTGCTTCCAGGATCTGTCAAGTGGAACAGTGTAACTTAGATGTTTATAATGAATGAAACTAGGAATGACTCATAAGAAAGTAAGTCATGGTTAGTAAAAAGGAGGAATTCAAGGATAAATCCTGCAGCATCCTGTAGGAGGGAGTCCAGCTGCTTAACTACTTGTCGCTTTAGAGCCAGCTGTCCGTGTCTTAACTGACTGCCGTTAGCTTTATTTGATGGCCCTTCTTGTAAAGGAGTAGAGAACTGAAGACATGATATGCTTTGATCTCAATATATATGTGCTCATGGTTATTAATGTATAATGTTTGGGCTGATTTTTTTTTTTTCCCCTGTTTTTTAAAGCATGGTTCCAGTTATGAAAAGAAGGAAAACTACAGTTCACACCAAAGGAGTCAGTCTCCAGAGGACAGGTAGAATGATTAATTCTTACACCATACAATTTTGTGTGTATACCTCATGTAGATAGTTAGATAAAGAAACAAAACCTTCACTTTTGTGTATTACTATAACTGAGCAGTGAAAAGTAAGTGTAAATTTAATAAAATATTTGCATGTTGATATAGCAGTAAATAAAGATGTGGTTTTAGGTTTTTTTTTTTAATCTTTAAAATCTTTTTTTAAATCTTAAAAAACAAAAATCCTTAGCATTCAGTTAAATTGTCACGGGAATGTGACAATTTGAAAGTGGCAATTAGATGCCAGCTTTTTGCTTGGACTCACATATTGCTGATTCTGTAGTTGTCACTTTAGAGCAAGATTATTGATGCTAGTAGGAGATGGTAGAGTGCACTTCAGTTGATATTTCTCCAAGGCATAAGATGAACTGTTACCAGTTTACCTTTAATTTCACATTTTAATTGGAATAAAACCTCTTGTACTAAGGAATGTGTGGTGCTGAATTTACCTTTGGTATTTGATGTTATTACCACTTGGCTTTAAGTTCTAGGGGGAGCTTCTTTTTACTGTGCTTCTTTGCTTTTTGATTATTTTTTGCTGACAGCAAGTTACTATGGAAGGAGCATCTTCTATCTGAATGGTGCTTAAACTGAAACTCAGGTTGCAGAATTGTAACGGTTCTGTATTGTAACATTATATTGCAAGTAGATATTAATAGCATTCCTTGTCAAAGCCTATTACTAAGAATTTTGTGTCTTGGGTTGCAATTAGGGATGTAGAGCGTGACAGGTCTCCATCTCCCAGAAAGAGAAGATATTCTGATGACAGCAGATATGACTATCATGAATATTCAAGAAGGGAATACTATGATGACAGAACTTCAGAAGGAAGGTATTAAGCCCCTTCTTAATCAGTAATAAAATACTCATTTTAATGAATAAGATGAGAAAACCTTGCACAAATCCTTGGGTATTTGGTGGTCTGAGTTTTTTTTGTTGTTGGTTGGTTGGGTTTTCTTGTTTATATTTTTTTTTTTGTTTTTGGGTTTTCTTTTAGAAGGATGGAAAGGGGTAGAGACAGACACCATGAGAAATGGGAGGAGAGAGAATCTGATAGAAGGAAGAGAAGATACTCATCACCTGATCATAGGAGTCCAGAGAGGTCAACAGTCCAGAGCTCACTTGCTCATGATGAGACCTCTTCAAAGAAGAAGAAGGAAGAAGTGGATCCTATCCTTACTCGCACAGGTGGTGCATATATTCCACCTGCCAAGCTCAGGATGATGCAAGAGCAAATCACCGATAAAAATAGGTGAGTTGAA
Source organism: Pezoporus flaviventris (assembly GCF_033815535.1). Classification (NCBI taxonomy): domain Eukaryota; kingdom Metazoa; phylum Chordata; class Aves; order Psittaciformes; family Psittacidae; genus Pezoporus; species Pezoporus flaviventris. The sequence goes on along the minus strand of NW_026892549.1, from coordinate 43,160,230 downwards.
AGTAATATATTAGCATTTCTACTGCAAAGTGAAACGGTAAAGAGTTTTGGTGAATGCTGGTGAAAATGGGATACCCTTGAAGAGCTGTGATCATTCTTTTGAAGGTATCTTTCTATCAGAAGAAAGGTAAGAGAATCAGATTATGACTGTACCTACTTCTGCTGTGAAGTGTAAATGGAAAAGTGGGATACCAGGGATTTTCTAGAATATCTTGGAAATCTGAGCATACTGGGTTATACCATGTCTGTGGAGAATTACATATTGGTGTATAATGTTGTTTTGGTATTTTCCTAATAGTTAAATGCATAATTGTGAACTAAACCTATTTTACTGATTACAACTTACATTTGTGTTTTCATATATATATATAAATTCATGCAATGCTACCTCAGATTTATGCATTAATAATTTATTATACCTTTGTAATAGCTTGGCATATCAGAGGATGAGTTGGGAAGCCTTGAAGAAGTCAATTAATGGTCTTGTCAATAAAGTGAACGTTTCTAATATAGAAAACATCATTCATGAGCTCCTTCAGGAAAATATTGTTCGTGGAAGGTAAGCCTTACCATTTGAAAACATTTTCTTGTGTTTCAATGATATCTGCAGGATTGCTTTTTGTTGTAATGTACAGAAAAGATTATTATGCTGTTTGAGGTCAGCATGAAGTCATGGTGATTGTGCAAACAGTGTGATATCTTGCCTTGCTTTCATTTTGGTGTTAGTAGAGGTTAAATCTGCTAGCCTAAGGGAGTATGGATTTCTTAGGCTGTCTACCACTTAAACATACCCAACCAAACCACCACCAACAAAAAAACCCTCTGAACAAAATATCCAGAACTGATTCTGTTAAATTTCAAACAGATAGCAACACTTTTTCTATCAACTTAGTCACTGCTATTTGAGGAGGTTATAGCGAAGGAATATATGACTTTCATGCATGCCATACCTCATGGGAAGATTAGAATCCTGCAAGTAGCATAAAAATGACAGGAGAGAATTAAGTAAAATCTAGAGAATGAGTAAGTGGTTTTTGAATGTAATTTCAGTTAGAAGTAATAATGAAGTCTCAAACAGTCTGTGTGGGGCTTCTTTTTACTTTCCAGATTTCATGTCCCTGAAACTTAATTTTCATATAAGCAGCAATATTTGATTTTAAAAATGAATTTATTAAACGTATTTTGAATACACTTGTCTGTGGAAGTTTTTGTGTGTGGTTTATAAGCTTATAAATTTCAAAATAATGTAGATGGAAAATGGCACCATTTTCCTTCTTCTTACAGTTAATTTTGACTTCCAAATTTGCAGAAAAGTGCATATGAAAGTAATGACATGAAGTTTTAACTAGCTCTGAGGCCTTTTCTGAGTTTGCTGAGTAGAGAGTAAATGGGATCTGAACCAGACCAGTTTTAGTGTATAAGCAAGAAGTAACTAGTAGTTTCAGAATTAAATAATTCTGGGTTTGTGCACTAGTATGAAATGAGTCCTGTTTCATGTGTCAGCCTCAAAGTAAGTAGGAATAAGGTCCTTATGCAGTTTGTGTTTAGTATCACATAGGTGTTTTCTGGGGGGATTCCAAAAGACCACAGAGAAGACAGAGTTGGATACCTGTGTGCAATTTGATGTTTGGAGGGTGTTTTTCTCTTCACCCATTTAGAGTTTTACTTTAGCTATATAACTCTATTACATACACCTAAAGCATTAGAAGAAACAAAACAAAGGGGGAGGTGAAGCAGGAGGGGACTCCCAGGTTCTTTTCAGACTTCAGCCTTGGTATAAATGTAAGAGAGACTGCTAGTATGATAAACTGTTATCTCATGGGCTCTGTGTTTAAATTCATGTAGGCTGTAATAGTCTTTTATAATCAGTTCTCAGTTCCAAAAACTAATTATGTTGAAAATACTCAGTGTTGTTTGAGAAAAGCATTGAAAAGTATTACTTTGCCCACTCTGGTTTTACTGAACATTCAATTTTATTACTCTTAGGTAGATGTTTATTGTAAAAGACCTTTTATGGAAATGTAATTTTTATTTCTTAGAAGTTCGTTTGGCTTGTTTAAGTTATTATACTGAAGCGCAATTCTGTGTTTCATAAATGGTTGCAGAGAAGATGTTTTTTCTGTCACAAACAGGTATTTGTTTTCTGAACTGAGGAAAAGAAACAGCAAAATCATACAAATTTCAAAACTGGTGAATCTGTGTTGAGGGATAAAATATATTTGCACAATAAGAGATGAAGGCTTTGTACATGCTTAGCATTTTCAGATGTAGTTTGAATAGAAATAATATTTAATGAAAGATAAGGTATCCATTTAAGAATTTCTTGTCTTGAACACGTGAGCAACACATTTTGCAAAACTTTTTTTGTGACATGATAAACAGCAGTTTGAAAATGACCATCTGGTATCTTCTAACTATTCCAGCTGTAAAATACCATTTTATGTGATATGTACTGAATAAAAATGTTGTTTTATTACCAGGAAAATCTTAAACTTACATATTTTTACAGGGGGCTGCTGTCTAGATCCATTTTGCAAGCTCAGAGTGCCTCTCCAATTTTCACCCATGTTTATGCAGCTCTAGTGGCAATTATCAACTCAAAGTTCCCAAATATTGGTGAATTGATTCTCAAGAGGTTGATACTAAATTTTCGCAAAGGATATCGCAGAAATGATAAGGTATGTAAGATCTGAAGAAGCAACATGCTGAAACTTATAATTCTGTTAACTTGTATCATGTGTGTTGCAATTAGGCACTTGAAGGAACACAGCTGAGACCCGGGGGTTGGGACATACTAGTATATTAAGTATACTGCTGTCAGAATATCATGAAAGCTTGACAACCTGTTATGGGTTGGTACTGTGACAGTTTTGAGGGGTTCGTTTTTTAAGGCATAATTGTGAACAACTGTCAGTAGCACATTTGATTGTGAGATGTACACTCTGCAGTATGTTTGAGTTACAAATTTTTTCTTCCATATACAATGTGTTAAGTTTCTGTTTTATTTTACAGCAACTTTGTCTAACATCTTCAAAATTTGTTGCACACTTGATGAATCAGAACGTGGTATGTTACTTCATGTTTCTTCTCAATTTAAAGCCTGTATGGCTATTTCCTTAATTTCAAGACAGCAGTTGCCTAAGTGGAGATACTCTCCCAGTTCTAAAGTTTACTGAAGAACTCAGTTCAGGTTTCCTTCTGATGCCTGCTTTAAGTTGTCAAGGCTTTGTTAGAAAAGGCATTGGGAATTGCCTATGCAGTTATTGCTTACCATTGCAGTTACGCTCAAGAGCTTCACCAGACTTGGTAAATATGTTTGGGCTAGTACTGAGACAAATCTTGATGCAAAGCAAGTATCATGCGGGGTTCTATTCCACACATCTTAAAGTGTTCTTGCAACACTGTCATCTCTGTTAAACATCTGTGGAGACAGATCTAGACTCAGTTGCATCTAAATTGAATCAAGCTCTATGCTACATTTTTAAGTGTTAAAAATCAGGATACTTCAATTAAGTAATGTCAAGAAACAGTGTTTCAGGAATGCATTGGGAATATACAACATTTTGGGAAAGAGGAAACTAATCCCAGATGTGCCATCTGCTTGTATGCCTCACCCTGGAAGACCTCATTTAATTGTAGACACAATCCACTAACTTACATTACTGAAACTAGTTATGCTGTTTTGTTTGCTTCTTGGAAATGCAGGTGATTTTTTTTTTTCTTAATGGCAGTATGTTTTTCATTGTTTGCTTCTTCACTTCAGTAGTATAGTTGCATTTGCCACAAAGTTGGTATAAATACAGATGGTAAAATGATATTTGAAATTTTGACTTAGTTTTTTATCAGCTTTGTCCCACTACATTTGCCTTGCATGTGTGATTGTGTTGTGGTATCCTCAAAGGCTGGACTGCTCTGCCAAATAAATCACTATAATAATAGTGTTACATTGTATATTCTAATTCTTTACTGATATTCTTTCTATAGGCTCATGAGGTTTTATGTTTGGAGATGCTCACTTTACTTCTTGAAAGGCCTACTGATGACAGTATTGAAGTAGCAATTGGATTTATTAAAGAGAGTGGGCTCAAATTAACAGAAGTTTCTCCTAGGGGTATTAATGGTAAGTATAATTAAGGCAGAATGTTTGTGGTTTTGGTTTTTATATTAGTAAATGTTTTCATAATTACATTTCTGTCTTTTTTCCAAAGCAATCTTCGACCGTCTTCGACATATTCTGCATGAATCTAAAATTGATATGCGTGTTCAGTACATGATAGAAGTTATGTTTGCTGTACGGAAGGATGGCTTCAAGGATCATCCAATCATTCCAGAGGGATTAGATCTAGTGGAAGAGGAAGATCAGTTTACTCATATGTTGCCATTAGAAGATGAGTACAACCCAGAGGATGTTCTTAGTAAGTTAGAAATGGAAGATAATTCTAGGACTACATTCCCCATGAAAACAAATTTAAGATTAAGTATTCATCATTTTCATAATTTTGTGTTTTAAATGATTCTTTTTTATTTTAAAGATGTTTTCAAGATGGATCCAAACTTTATGGAAAATGAAGAGAAATACAAAATGCTGAAGAAAGGTAGGGATGTGCATATACACATTTATATATAATATTTATAAGTTTACACATTTATAGGTTGTTTACTCACCCATTTTTTTTTTTACTCTGTCACATTCTATACCTGAGGCACCACCCATTTCACTCATAAATGTGGGATTAAGTTTTTTTGGTAATGAAACTACTGTGGTCTATAGTACTTTAATCTGGGATACTGCTTTTTCAGAAATTCTTGATGAAGGTGACAGTGAATCTGAAGCAGATCAAGAGGCTGGAAGTAGTGAGGAGGATGAAGATGATGATGAAGAGGAGGGTGAAGATGGTAAGTGTATGTTTAGCACCTTACTAGTGTTGGTATAAAAATAACAGTCCAAAAAAGAGCATTCAGCACATGCAGAAAATGAAAAGCAGCTTTGTCTGATTGTTCTTGACCACGTCAGTTTCATGTGAGAAAAGCCTCATAATGTCATATATGTGACACCATAATGAAATATAATAATGTCATAAGACATTAAAAATAAAGAATGTGAAAACACTTCCTTAAAAACTTGCAAAGACAAACCTTTCTGAACACTTTTGATTGATCTGTCATATTTTTAAGTCACTTACAAAATCATAGTGGGTTTTCTTACAACTGTGTTTACATCTTATTTCTGGGCTGAGCTAAGAAACATCTTTTTTTAGTTCACCCTCCAGCCCCCTTTCTTGGTCTTCAGTGGAAGCAGTCAGGGTTTATATGTTTTCAAAGAATTAAATATTTGATTCCCAGAAAAAAAAACCTGATGGATAAGCATACCTGAAATACTTGTGCAGACTGTGTGAGTAATTAAAAAGCCAGCCAAGCCCTGTTCTTGCTGCAGTGTTTCACAGAAGAACAGAGCTTCCGGGCTGAATAAAAGTATGAGAATTTGTTTAACTTTTCATCATTCATGCTGTTACCAGACTTTAAAAGAATGAAGGAATAGTGAATGCCTGATGAACGAAGGTGTTTCCAGGGTGGTTTTGGTTCAGAACAGATTTTTCTACTCTTGCTTCACGACAAAAGAGAGCTTTGCAAAATGCTGTGATGTAGAAACACGTATTTCATATTAAAATCAGGGACTACATAAAAGCATTGTATAGTTAAATTATGCAGAAAATACTTTGCTAATAATGTATACAAAAAGTGTTGAACCCAGAGGCTGCAGTGGCTAAGTCATGTGAAAGGTTTTTAAAAGGAGAGTTACTCTCTTTAAATTATATCTCTAAATATTTACTTGTTCGCATCAGATGGTACAAGTACTGATTATTTTTTTTATTATTATTCCTTCTTTTAATAATAAAAATAAAAAATACATCAAGGTGCTAAACTTTTCTAAATATTTCTAGAAGGGTATTACATTGTGTGCTACAGGCTTAATAAATAGTATGTATTGCTGTTCTAAGAAATTACATATATCTGCCTTAGTGCTTTGCTTTTTACAAAACCGCGTTTTCCTTTCCCAGGCCAGAAAGTTACTGTCCATGACAAAACAGAAATTAACCTGGTTTCCTTTCGTCGTACAATTTATCTTGCTATACAGTCAAGGTAAATATGATAGAATTTGTACGCCTTTGAATGTACATATTTTGAAATGGATGAACTAGAATTCTGTTTCTTCTTAAATTATTTTTTAATATACAATTTAAAAAAAAAAAAGGCAGGGTACTGTTCTTTATGGAGCCTGACCTGATAATATAGATAGTTTTAACAAATGGATACCACAGTTCTTATTCTAAGATAAATCCTGTTTCAAAATAGTAGTGAACTGGGACTTTTTCTATGAGGATTACTGCAATCACATTTTTGAGTGAACAAAAGTCAGTGGTCTTCAGATTATGCAGCATATTGTACACCTTAAGCATTTCTGAAAAAAATGTGTGATACACTTGAAATAGAGATGCTGTAGAGTGACTTATGAAAGTAAGGAGTTCTGCAGTGTGATATTTTTTAGTTCCGTTGCCATCTGCATTGTTTGGAATATAAGTATTACAGATACTGGCCTTGAAGTGTACATTATTTGTATTCAGAAAGGTGTTTCTTCATCTTAAGAATGAAATCCCCTTGCAGTACATGGACAAATCAAAATATGGTGGTTTAACTCCTGTGTCACCTGGGTGAAAGGAGAGATTAACCTGTCATGTCACTCAACTCCATCATTAAAAGTAGGCATGGCCCATAATATTCTGCATGTTTGAACCTGCATGAGGGGTGAGATAATGTAGTTGTGGTATTGCTCTTCAGACACAGGAATTAATACCATACTAAAATGTGTGAAAAGGTCTTACATTTCTCAAAGCTACTGTTCAATACTTCCTTGCCCTGCTTAAGTTTGTTCATCTTATACTTGGGTGGGGGCAGGTACCTAGTGCTAGCTAAAGGCTTTCAATAAGCAAGAACAGGAGTGCAAAGAGGAGAGTGTTGTATATACTGCTTTTGGAGCTTATGTACAGTGCTTGCAATAGTAATCACCCGAGTCGTCTTGTTTTCAGATTGTCTGCAAATGTAATGTCTTCAGATTAATTTTCAGATGCAAATTCATGAAATACAAAATGTTTGTATAAAAAAAAAACCACAGCAACAATAAACACAACAAAATAAACACCTTACTGAATGCTAATTAAATACTTCAAAACAGTTGAAGCTTCAGCATCAGCAGTCAATCAGTATAATTCTGAAATATTTTTAGCATAGGATATATTGCACAGATAATGAGAACTATTTTCTCTATTATTACAGCTTAGACTTTGAAGAATGTGCTCACAAATTGTTGAAGATGGACTTTCCTGAAAGTCAGACTGTAAGCCTTGCTTCTTATTCTTTTTTGTTACTATTAAGATATTAAGAAACAGTACTGTGGTAGTATCTAGAATCCTTATTCGTGTTCCTGGGACCTTGTTTGTATAGCAAGTGGGGTGAATGAGAGGAATTCCTTGCAGCTGTTGTTCCTATGAGCCCTACAACCTTTAGAGCAAATAGGCTGACACATACTTCATGAGACATTTGTCTTATGCAATTGCTTCTTTCTGTCAAGCAGTTCAAATGTCTGTGTATAGTCTCTTTGATGGAAAAGTTTTTTGGGTGAACTGTTGTAACATTTATCCTATGACGACAGTGCTGTAGCATGGCAGTCTTTTTAAGAGCTCTCTCTCTGAAAGAACTCAAGAGTTGAAGATCGTATCTGCAGGCAGCTGTTAATTTTATCAGTGGGCCTTGAAATTCAGCATAGTGCTCCAAGAATGTGGTGTTTGTTGCTTTCACAGTCCTGTTTGAATAATAGTGTATTGAATTAAAGCAGTTATAAGTATAATTGCTTTGCTGTATTCTTGGAGATCATCAGATAAAATCTGTATTGTCTCCAAATCCTGCGTAAGATCAATACAACCAGTATTCAAGTAAACTGTTCTTCAGCTAGTACTTATACTAGATCCTGGTAGAATGTAAATACCCATCTAATTATATAAGCAGCTTTGCAGTCAGCTGTAAGCTATTATCATAAGAGTTACATTTGAGAGATCTTTTCATTTTCTTGTGGCTTTAATTATCAGTATTCTGTTTTATTTAAAACAATGTGTGTAGAAGTAGCCCTGTTAGCATAATAGTAACTAGTAAGTGGAGATTTGGGCTACAATTAAGTGTTCTTTGAAAAATTGGTTTAATCTAGTAGTCAGCAATTGGTTTGCCTATTAATTTTTCAGTTCTTGTACTATTTTGTTCCTAAGCAATTTATGTGGAAGTGAACTGAGAACTGAGATTATTATCTAACTCTTTAACTCTGTGCATGAAATGCAATTCTAAGTGTGCACAGGAGTATAATTCTCAGTGAAGCGTAACCTGAAGAATTCTGAAGAGAAAAAAAATACTGTTTTCCAGCAACTCAGTTAGTTATGAAGACGAGAGAGAACAATCTAGAATGTACATACTAAACCATACAGCAAGGATATAATTTGTGTAATACTGCTTGTTAGGTAGCTGCTTGGAAAACTGCTTAAGTGTTTGCGTTTAATATTGTTGCATTCTTCATCAGCAACTAACTGCCATAAGCAAGATCTACCTGGAAAAAAATAAATTTAATGGGGAAAGAAAAATAAAACAATACTGAAAGCCAACCCATTAGTCATATTCTTAGGTGGATTAAAAAAAAAAAAAGGTTGTGGGTTTTTTTTAATCATTTTATGTGGTGTTTTCTGAGATTTGTTGTAATATTTGCTGCCAGGTTGTTTTCTTGTGCTTTCTGTTAATCAGTTGTTTGCTGCAAATAACAGTAACCAGACATACACTGTTGAATTTAAGGGATCGCTTTTTGTAATATGTGAATGTTACTATATGCAAAAATAAATGTGCAGACAGGTTCACTTTTTTCCTGCTGCACTGCAAACACAAAAACTGATACTCGCAATTTTGTACGGAAGCTCTTGGAGCAAGTCCCAGGTTTAGTTTTGAGACTTCGGAAAGTATGAGTAAATTGCATGTACATGAACTGGAATCAGTTAACACAGTGCTAACTAATTTAGAGTGCAGTAGATTTGTTACCAACAGCACTATAATCTCGGAAATGTTTGCACTGACTTTCATGTCTCTTTAGAGAACAAATGACTTCAGGAGACAAAATATGATATCCCATTAGCTATCTAGTCGGGTCTCTAGACCACGTTACTTTGTGCTCTTAACATCTTATTCTAATAGATTCTTTCCTATCACTTTGTGCTTTGGTAAACATGTAAAATTCACGAAGCGTTACAGTTTTTAATATTAAAACTTAAAGCATTCTTTGAAAATTACTATGTTTAGATGAAAAAGAATGTATGGTTTTGAATACTAGTTTGTGTTGCTTTGATAATTTATTTTGGTTAGCACACCACCATTATTAGAAGGAATCTGAGGTGATGTAGTTCAATTCAGCTGTAATTGCTAGGAATGAAATGCTTTTAAAATAAATGCAGAAGTTTCATTTTTGGCATTTTGTGTGTGTGTGTAAGTATATGTCTAAAGAGTATCAGTATCAACCTATGATTCAGTACTAGTTGTAGGAATTACTACAATTCAGTGTTCAAAACTGCTGTGAAACTTTTAATCGCAAGGCATCTTCTTTGTGCTGATTTTTTTTTTCTCTAATAATCACTGTTATGTTTCACCTGACCTTAAAGATGAGAGAGCACTGACTTGCCCATTGTACAGTCTCATTTATTCAAGCTAATACCTCATGATTGAAGCCTTTATTGAGTTGATTACCCCTGCCTTCATTATCAAAACAAACCACAGGATTAATTTTTTAAGCCATAAAGCACTTTTTTTTGGTTTATTTCCTTCCCTCTTTTACTGGAAGCTTCAGCAACTCATATTGCAGGATGTTGTGTCTTTAACTATAATTTCTTTGTACCTTATGACTCTAAGCTTTAACTAGTCCTGAGAAATTCCTGAAATGTTTGCTGAACTCTCGGGTGAATCTTTAAAGCTTGTTTATGCTTGTAAGAAAGTTACAATTAAGATCAGTTACAGGAGAGGAGAAAATGTCATGGTTGGCTGTTTCTTAAAGTGAAGACCCTGTAGGTAAGAGCTCATCCTCTGTGACAGCTCTTACTGTGAATGGTGATTATCAGGAGAAACAGGTACTAGTGTTTGACTAAAGTATTGTTCATTGAAGTTTCTATTCCTTAAAAATCAGGTGAATCAGCAAAATCCTTTTTTCAAATTAAGTTTCATATTACAGTAACTCCATGTTTTCTATCTGGAAGGCTTTACTGAATAAAATATTTTTTCTTTAATTCTGTCCTTAAGACAGTTTTCCACAGGTTTTGATTAGTAAAGTGTCAATAGAATACAGTCTAAAAACTGAGAGACTATTCAAAACCTAAAGATAGACACAAATGACAGTTTTGAGACTAATACAGTCTTAACTTCCTTGCAGGTTAATTGTTCAGGAAATCTTCGTGTACAGAGATTTTCAGTGTGATTTAGCAGAGCTGAGTTCAGGAATACATTTAGCAGTTTTTACCAGTATTTCATCAGATTATCATGTCACAGTAACTGCTGTGCAACACAAGTGTTTGTATGCTTAATACCAGTAATGGATCTGTTGCATAGCTCCAATTCTCAGAAAGAGGATTAAGGTTCAAATGGATAATCTACAGAATAGAACATCATAACACTGCTTTTTGGCACTGCACTTTAGTACTGGATGCTGAGGGGAATGTCGGCATGTGTTTTTTTTTGTGTTTGCCAGCCTAAAATGGTTGTGTTCTGTCTTGAGATTAACACGTTCTTCCATTTTGCCATGAACTGAAATGCTGCTATTTAAGAAGCAAATGATGCTGTTAAATAGAAACATCCATCTTCCATTTCCCAGCTGACTTGCATGCAGTTAATTTTTAATCTCCAGCTGTATATTCTCCTACCTCAAAGTACTCACTTATTTTCATGTCCTCATCTTTTATTTTTTATTACCATCTGTGCATTGGGGTTCTTGTTCCTTCATGCTCTTCCATGTGGATTCTTAAGATTTAACAGAGAGGTTGTTTTTTATTTGGATGGCTCATTTGGTTTTGTTGACTCGCTTTGGCATCTTAGTTCTGTTTTTCTGCATACTGTAAGTATTTAAGTATGTCAGATACTCAGAATTTAATTCTCATGTGTTTCTGATTTTATGTATTTTTTTCTTTTCAAGGAAAAAAGACATTCAAATAGTTTAAGTTCTTTCTTTTTGCAGTAAATTTAATCAGAGGAAGCTTGCTTTTCATAGTGATATTTAGACCCAACTGCAGCCTGCATATCAAAAGTTGAAAACCTTTGCTGTAGTCTGTACTACAGCCTGAGGAACTGTTGTAAACAAGCCTTACAGTTGCTTCTTTGGACATATGTTTAGTCTTGGCAGAGCACCCTATTTCTTCTTTTTAAAAAGTACTGTTATTATCTGTTAAAGGTGCATCAATCCCATGCATTATCAAAGAAGAAAATTTTAACAAAACTGTAATTAGAGGCGTATGGTATTACCAGTTGTTCTGGACTCTGAACTACAAGGAAAGCGAACAAATAAGCTCAACTAAAATGTCATAAATAAACTTTTTACTTGATGCTTTCCTTTAACAGATTTTTTTGTTGTTGTCACTATTCTTCAAGGAATACATTTCAGTTTCTGATGCTTTTAGTTGGGAAAAAAAATTGAGGATCTTCACAGTAATACAAATCTAGACAGGAGTGACAGCTACTTAGCTAGAGAATTGATCCTTCTTTAGGAAAATATGAGGAATATGGATTTTTTTTTTTTTTCCTTTTTTGAAAGATGCAACTGCCTGCAGAATACATCTTTGTGAAAGTTTACTGGCATTGTTCAAGCAGAGAGCAGAAAGGGAAATGTCTTACCTTGTTGCCCATTTTCCCTTAGTGGGAGAGGAAGGGAGCACCAGCCAGAAAAACAACCACCCATACATTGTTCTTCCTTTCTGAAAATGTGCCTATCCTGGTTGTCTTCTAGGCTATTGTTCCTGTTTTTGGTTGTGGTGAGAACTAAACTTATATACAGCAATGATTGGAACTTTGCTAAATTAAAGTAGAGCCCCTTCTCTCAGAATATCTGCCACTTATATGCACTTACCCCTGACAAAAGTAATGGGTCATTGGGTATTTATGTATTTACTTGAAAGATAAAAGTTATTGTAGGCACAGGCTTCTTGAAAGAATTATGCATGCATTTGGCACATTTACATTTTTACAGGATGGTGTCACACTTGCTCAAAGCAGTCCTAGTTGCTATTTATGCATCAAGTCTTGAAGATAACAGAAATACTTATTTTGACTTGACATTCAGTGAGAATGTAGTCCAGGAAACTGAGTAGAGTTGTTGATTTCTTGGATTTATTGTTTTCCTTTGTTATTGTAGGGCATTGCAACTGGTAGGTTTGGCAGCAGCGCCATGGTTAGTTCACAGGCTTGCTTGTGAAAGGTGACCAACCTCAGGTAGACTTCCTGTCTTTTGAAGCAGGACTTTCATGGGCCCGATATGCTGAGTCAATTTGAATTGTCATATCTGACATTGAGGTTAAAAGTATGTTTAATTGGAGTTCTGTTAATGCATAAACTTCCTTTATTTCCCTGCTTTTGTTGTTAATGTCTGGATGTATAAATCTAATGACATGGATACACCTAATTTTCTGAACTGTTTACTATTTTAACTTGTAATATTGTAGCATTTAGTTCAGATTTTGCATAGAATTTAACTGTACTACTTTTCAAATATATTGCCTTAAAGCTGGAAGTTCCATCAACATCAGAATGATCTTATTCTCAAACTGCTCAGGTGACCATCAGCCCAGCTTAAAACATTAGTTATCTTTGTTTCCAGATGTTTTAGTATGATAATTAACAATAAAATAAGAAAGTATTATATACTATATAAATGTGTAATTAATATAGAATTTTAAAAGTTCTTAATTCTTTAAAAGCATTGCTAGCTGAATATTTATAATAAATTCCAACACTTTCGAAAGAAGCTGGCCCTCAACCTGATTTTCTTAGTGTTGAAAAGGACTGCATGTGGTTACAGCTGTTTCTTAGTCCAAGGTGCAGTAACTAATCCATACCTACAGAGCATAGCTTCTCACACAGGCTATGTCTGACCTGTATCATCCTGGAATACTTTAGACAGTCCATCAATTCACAGGATGTTCATAAGATGTAGATTAGCATATATAGTTTGTAAATTATATCTTTAAAAAGGAAATAATGTATTTGATACCTGAGATGTGTGGATCACAACTTGAAAAGCAATCTGAAGTCTGTGTCTCAAGACTCTTCAAAACGTGTTGAATAAAGAAAGGAATTATTAGTGTTATCAGTAGCCTCACTCTGCAGTTAGGATATAAAATTTTGATAGACAAGGTCTTGCTTCCTCATTGCCTTTAATTTGTGTAACATACAGTGCTGTTGACATTAGTGTAATCTCTGAAGAGAACATTAGAAAATGCACATACAGGTGCAGAATCTGAATATTTAGTTAAAATTTGCAAAGATCCATTAGTGGAACCAGTTTACCCTTTTCTGTTCTCTCCAGTCATTAATGCAGATTACATTGTAATCCTATAAAAATGAAAACAGTTTCTAAATAATTTGGAGGGTGGGAATGAAGTAGTTGCTTTGGCTGACCTGAAGTTTCTTTAATGACCTGAAGGATGAAATAGAGTTACTCTTAATAGGCTTGTGGATCACACAAAGGGGCTTGAGGTTTGACAGGAGAAATCATCTAAACATATAGATTAATTATTCAAAATACCACTTGAAATAATTTGTAATGGGTTCTTTTAATCCGTGGTCTATTAAACCATACCTATATGGCATGAAGTCCCAGAAATGCAACTGAAGTTTTAAGAAGTACTTCTTTAAATGCATGATATCTATTGAATAAGATTATTTTAAGCATATAAATTTTAAGTTTAAAATTTTAGCTGTTACTGATCTTTTCTACCAGAAAATAAACTTCTAGAAAATAAAATCTAAGACTGATTTTCAACTATCTTACTTACTAGCTTACTTGTGTTTTTTGGAAAACAGTCTGTGCTCTATAAATGTGCAGGTGATATTTATGTTAAGATATTTTAAAATCATAGAATACTCCAGAATTGCCTATCTTTATGACATAAAGATACCAATGAGGTAAAAATAGTTTCATTAAATAATTGGGAAATTCATTGCATTTTCTGTTTATGTTGTCATGTACAGTAATGCCTACAAAATGAAGGTGTAGAAGGCATGCAGAATTAAGCTGTGTTTGTGTGTTATTGATAACAGGTATTAGCTAGAATTCTGACTAGGCTTTGATCTTCCAAACATGTATGTGTGCATTTAACCTAAGGAGATGGAATCGCTCAAATTACCGCAGTGGCATCATTAAAATTCAGTTTTGTTTGGGTAGCCTTCAGGTGGAAGGGAAGCAGACACTGTGGAGCTTCAATGTATTATTTCACCCGATTCTTTTTGTGTTGTGTTGCAGACTTGTAGCAGCAGGATTAAAAATGTATATATCCTTATATCCAAGTAATGATTACTGTGTAAAGTGTTATAGGTCTGAGTTGTGCAAGACTTTTGATAACAGTATCAAGCTTTAAGTTTACAATGCTCTCAACATAAAATCAGCTTAGGTAAAAAATGGTAAATAAGGCCAAAAAAAGTTGAGAGAGACATTAGGTGACCAAACACAGGAGACAAGCCTGGAGACACAGTATAGTAGGTGCCAAAAGCACTGCATGTAGTTTACCAAGAGGCCACCGCCTACTGAAACATCTTCCATGGCTTTCTTGGCCTTGGCTCTTTGTAATTTGACAAAGTAGAGAAGGAAAAGAGATGCTGGGAAAATTAGGCACATATGATGTGCCACATTAAAATACGCAGCAATAAGGAAAGCTTTAATGTAGTAAGTGGAAGTAAAATACACTTCAGCTGAAATAAAATAGGAAAAAGGAGAAATGTCGCATCTGTAAAAGCAGTGCACATGTGTAAAATGAAAAGCACTAATTTTACCTAATTCCAGTTTTGCATTTAATCAGACCAACCTATGTCCTTTACTAGGTTTGCTTCCAGCCAATCAGTGTCATTAGTTCCTTGAAGAAACTTCTAAAAAAACAAGTGCTGGCATTACTAGTTATATTTTTAAGAAGCCACATTAACTTACAGGGTGGGGATCTCTTATGATTGCTTCAGCTTGTGTTCATTGGTGGAAGAGAGCTGTGTGGCTGTCAAGGAAGGGAAGGTGGAAAATCCATGACTTCTAGCTAGGGAAGGGAGAGGGATGCCTCCTTTTGGAGGCAGCCTGGGGGACAGCTCTGAAACTGCAGTCTTAGCTAAATGCAAATCTTAAATCACAAAAAATAAGGAAAGAAGGAAGGTGTGGGAGGGAGTATAACTGTGAAAAGGAACCCTCGATCAAAAGCGAGTGAGAAGACCAAGTTGCTTTAGTTCATCTATCTGCAGTGAACGTAGCCTTTGTGTGAAGCTGAGAAAATACAGAGGGGGCAGGGTAAAGCTGTGGGGGGAAGAAACAAGTCTGATTTTTTTTTTTTTGTATGTATGTATGTGTGTGTGTGTGTGTGTGTTTTCCTAATTTATCCTTTAGCATTTTTAAATGTATGATGATTCTTCCCATGTTAGGTTGAGCCATGATCTATCTAAACCTTTATCCTGTTCGGGTAAGAGCTAGGAAGAAATGTTTAGGGAGAACTGTAAGAAATGCACTGTATGTAGAGGGAACTTTCTCCCTATTTGTCTTAGCAGTTTTGGGAAGTGCTTTTTTTTCCATGATACAATAATCAGTTAAAGTTTTTTACAAAAGGTCATTCACCATCTGTATTGGATTGTCAAAGCATTCTGCTTCATGAGTAGGTAGCCGTTCATATTTTAACTAAGCTAAATAATCACTTGTTGAGCGTTGTATGAAAACTGTTGGAACAACACAGTATACAAATTGCTTGTGAAACTGGGAAACATATTCACAGTATTCTTTAAAGCAAGTGATGGACTAAAAAACATGGGTTCTTCCTACCATAAAAATCACAGAATTATTCTCATTGCAAGTACAGAAATAAGTTTACTAACCTTTTAAAGCTATAAATGAATCTAGAATTGCCATGTGAACTTGTCTCATTGCTTAAAAAATAATTAAAGAATTTGAAAGTTAGTTTATTGGAAGGCAGTTACTCTAGACCTAACTTGGAGTTGTTTAGATAATACTAGCAAGAATGTCTTTGTGGGCTAATCTATTCTCATGCTTGTGGTTATTTAAGATACCTTCCTAGAAATCATTGTAATATTTAATTAAAATGTTAAAATACTTAATTACTGTAAACCACAGGGGATACCAATACTGTAATTACATTTAAGATTAGGAAGAAATTTTTCTTTCAAGTCTTGCTGATGTTACTAGCAGTGGCATCAGCACTTTACCCTTTTTATTGTTTAAAAACTGATTAACTGCAGCATTATTGTAAAACAGGATGATATAAAAAGTTAATATGCATATTAATATATCACAGTAATACAGCGTTGAAAGGAATGCCTTTAAATGCATCTGTAAGCTTGTTTGATACATTATGGCCTTGCTATTTGGAGGGGGTATTTTTTTCCTGCTCAGCAGGATTGGCTTTTTATTTGTTTTGAGTTTCTATGATGGGCAAAATGTTACTTTCAGGAATACATGCTTGCAAGAATAGCACAAGTGGGTATATGTTACAGTAAACTAGTTTAAGTTATAAAGAGGACAAAGTGCTGAAATTATCCAGTATTTTTTATGGACATGTTGTTATTAGTTGAAAGAGGTATTAACAGTGAAAGATACATGACTGGCAGCTGAAAAGCTGTTCGGGAATATCACAAATTGGTTTATACTATGGTATTGGTCTTATGAGAAAATAATAATAAAAAAGTTAGTGAGGAAAAACCTTCAGTCCTGTTTAAGTGCCATGTATTTCATGGCTCTTTATATAAAGCTTGTTTCACTTGTTGCAGAATGTGCCCTAAACCATTTCATAGCTGTATAGCTACCTGTAACTTACATAGTAAGTCAGAGCGTAAGGTTTTTATAAACTTGTGTATGCCTACTTACCTAGATCATTGCTTTCAGCCAATGAAGACCTCTGGTCCTAACAATGCAGAATCCAGTGGTGTGTGTTTACCCCTGGTTCTTGGTATGGTGTGTGTGAAAGATAGGACGAGGTAGCTGCCAGTGAGTAGTTTGGCAATGATCTTGGCGTGACGTAATTGGGGAACAAGGAGAAAGGGAGACAGACCACGTGTATATGCCAGAAGAGTGGGACTAACTGTTCTAGATAGTTGATATCAGTGGAAGGAGAGCATCTTCTGTGTGAGTACTCTAGCTGATGTTTACACCCATGTCCACCATGGAGATGGGGGAAAAAAATGGAAAGAAGGCTGTTTGTTATGGGGCATGCATAAAAGTTTTGGGAGGCTCATCTACCTAGGTTTCCTCTACCTTCTGAGCCAAGAATGAAAGGTGCTCTTCTGCAGAGTGATTCAGAACATTAGCCTAAACCAGCTTCTTTAGAAAAGTTCCTCTCAGAACCTTCATTACAGTGAAAGTCTAGGCATATCAGCCTCCCAGGGATGACTTAAGTCTTTCTGAACATCAACCTCAGGCCTCTCCGGTGAAGCAATTGCAGTGAAACACTGCCTTCTGCTTATGGTAAGCAGAGGTGGTTGTGAAAATTATGGCTGAGTGTTTCAAGATACTAGTATATACCAAAATCTACAAATATTTCTGATTTTGGAAATGTTCCCTTAAGCATGCACATTGTATTTGAGTTGCCAAATGGTTTGTCTGTAAGATAGTTTGACATTTGGAAATTGTGAGGAATCTTCATTTTCTGTAAATGCAGGGATTGGTGCAACTACAAAACAACCCCACCCAAACAAACAGAATCCCCAAACAACCACCAAATAAAACTACAAGAAAAACCTTCAAAACCTTCCCTTTTTCTCTTACACCTCTTTTTTTGCACTGTGGTAAAGTCAATTTGTAAATTAGTTTTGACCTATGTTGGTTAGATATACAGTATGTTAATGCATACATTTTAGCTTAAGCCAGATAGGAAATTTAGATGGTGAAAGTTCATGTTCATGTCCCAGATAATTTTTAAAATGAGATATTCAGGAAACTGCTGGTGTTGCCAGTGAAGTTTTACGTAAATGTTCTTGCTTTAAAACTCGCATCACTGTAAGGCTTTCTTCAGTATTTGCTGCTACAGTGAATTTACCTAGAGAATAATTTTTTTTTTCCTTAAACCAGAAAGAACTCTGCAATATGATACTTGACTGCTGTGCTCAGCAAAGAACATATGAGAAATTCTTCGGGTTACTTGCGGGGGTGAGTTCTATTTTCAGATTTTACTCTTTATGGTAGATAATTTAATTTGGTTTACTCTGTTCTTCTGTTTGTCAAACTTACATTTTAATGCATAAATAAGACTAATAGTCTAGCATTCTGGAAATGTTTATATTAGTTGGTTGGTTGTATTAGTTAACTGGATTAACATTTTGATTGTAATAAGCATAGTGAATGCAGAATGAGAGAACTAATTTTCTCTTCATGTCATTGTTTGTTTTTTTTTTACCTTCCTCCTTTCTCATTAAGGTAGAACAATAAATCAGTGGCAAAGGAATGGTACTAAAAAGAGGTTAAAGTATTATGAGTTACCAGAAGATATCCTTTTTACAGTACTGAAGTTTAATTTGGAGACTCTCGTCTTTTACCGCTTTGTTCAAAGCTGCTTAGTAGGGTTGTCTTTTGGTTTTTGTTTTTTTTTTTTAGAGCACAAGACTGAATACCTTCTGTTCAGTCTTTTTGTTTGTTTTTCAGTAAACAGGTAGCTCTTCAGTTTTGTGTAACTGATTAGAAATTCAGTTGCAGCTATTTCTTAATTAAGTTTTCTTTATCTATGATATTGACAGATCTGATGAGTTAAGATAAAACACTTGTTTTCTAAAGTGAGCAAGTTATGCTGAAAGGCAATGACTTTTTCCATTTGTATTTTTAAGCATTATTTGAGGAAATATTTCTGCAGTCATTTACAAAGCACCATCTGAATCTACAGGTTTAGTAGACGATAAATGTTAATTTCCATGTTCTTTGGAATGCTTCTGACCAAACTGCCTTACCTGTTGTCTCTCTGATTTTAGTCATTCATTGATGTCATGTATAAAAAGTTACATTTGATGGGGTTACATCAGGTGAAAATGATGTGCAGAAATAAAAGAAATTGCTGAATATCTTGCTGTAGTTCAAAATTGATAATTACTATTTTGCAATACAGATGAGTTTCTTGTTCCAACAAACTCTTGAAAGCAATGAATATATCCATATGAAGGTACAGTCTTCTCCTCCAAGGGTTATTTTAAAGGAAAACCTTGCAGTAAATATTTGCACCATTAGGTCACTTACATGTAGGTTATTTGCATGTTTAATATTTTGTTTAATCTGGTTGTTTAAATTGTACAATGTTGTCTCAGCGTTTCTGCATGTTAAAAAAAGAATATATGGAATCCTTTGAAGCTATTTTCAAAGAACAATATGATACCATTCATCGTTTGGAAACAAACAAACTGAGAAATGTTGCCAAGATGTTTGCTCATCTACTGCACACCGATTCAATTCCCTGGAGTGTAAGTAAAAAAGGCTGTTGTCCTAGATTTCTTTTTCAATAACCAATTTCCTGTATTCAGAAACAATTACATTAGTTTTAGTATTTACTCTGCAATTTGGAAATACTTGTATTTGTAGCAAACTGGATTAAATGTCTTCTCAGATTCTGGTTTATTCCATATCCTCTTTCTGCCCCCTGTGCATAGTCATCCTCCCAGCCCATTCTGAAGTAGCTAATTTGAGCTGTTATTTTCTGGAGCTCAGCTGAAGTTGGTTGATTAAAATTTATTACTTTTAGAATTTTTAACCTTTAAAAGCAAAACTGTCTTTTAAATAGCTGAACTGCCCCTAAAAAAACAAGACTAAAGAAACCTTTTAAAATTATATTTATATCTAAAATTAGAGGCTTTATAGAAATACAAGAAATATTAAAGTATTGCCCTTTTGAGACTTAAGTACCAGATTAATTTTGCATTCTGAGATATAATA
Organism: Pezoporus flaviventris; assembly: GCF_033815535.1. NCBI lineage: Eukaryota > Metazoa > Chordata > Aves > Psittaciformes > Psittacidae > Pezoporus > Pezoporus flaviventris. Next base: position 43,140,010 of record NW_026892549.1, on the reverse strand, counting down.
ATACAACGTTACAAGTGAAGAAATAAATATCAAGGTAACTTCTCTTTTCATACTGTTTTAGTCTTATTTTTTATTTCAGTCTAATTGTCATTTTTCAGGCACAAACAAGTCCAAATATTTAGAACTTAAGCCCTAAATCTGCAATTTCCCAGCAGTTCACACACTTGTGGCGTTTTGCTGGATAAAGCAAGTCCTTAAAGAATTACTAGCATAAATATGATCAGAAACTGCTTCCAGATGGTAGAAAAGAATTTTTGAGGAAGAAAGTCTTGATGAGGGATTTACTTTCTTGGGGGGTGGGTAGGGGAGAAATCAGTTTTTAGTTATTTTAGGAGGACAAAAGTTTTTAAGATCAATAAAAGGATGTATATTTAACCTTAAGGTTTTTCTATATATATTTTTCTAAATATTTTCAGGTCCTTGAATGTATAATACTGAGTGAAGAAACTACCACATCCTCCAGCAGAATTTTTGTCAAAATATTCTTTCAGGAACTCAGTGAATATATGGGACTTCCTAATCTAAATGCAAGATTAAAAGATGAGTAAGTTGAAATTTTATTTTCAAAACTGTGAGTTTAATTAGTTTCTTTATCTGAAAAAGTGCAAATAAGAACTCTTGGTTTCAAGTTCAACTAAAACTACAGTTCTGTAGCAGAAGACTAAGCTAATTTATAGATTTAGTCATTGCAAAGAGTCCCATTAAGCTGAGCATGATACCATCAGTTTGTTACCAATTTGACAGTAATGCTCATCTTGTATAAGAATTTTCAAAGTGCAAGTTTATTTATATGTATTGTCAGCTATATAGGTGTGTAATAAATGTTATTGTGGCTTCTTTTTATGACAAAACTTAGGAAAAACACATAACTATTAATAAGTTTTTCTAGGATTAGTTACTTATCCTCAAGTGTAGCTTAAATAACACATTCTTTTAAGCCTGTGTGTGATTTAATACATTTCATTCTCCCATTGTTCCTTTCAGTTGTTTGAACTATTTCCTGTAAGGTGGGATTCTTTATGTATGATGAAGAATTAAGTAGATGCTTTAACTCACATAAATTTAAATTTGAAATTATATTTAGTGCCCTGTTTGACTGGGACTTCAACATACATACCTAAGTCTTTGAACTTCTTAATCGACCAGCGGTATCCTTTGCTATCATAGGCTGCTGCAATTTGACAAGTCTCTTCAGGGCTTCACAAAATCAGACTTTTGTTGTCATAATCAACAGTATATATGTAATTTCTATGAGTGAAGAAGTTCCTTTTCATAAAAGAGCAGGTTTTCAAGTAGCATTTTGGTAAGATGCATCACAGATACAATCAAAGTATAAAAAAATGCAGGAAGAGAAAATTTTTGCCGTCCTATGGAATACACACAGTTTCTTTTTCAGCTTACTAATGTCAATGAAAATTAGTGCTAAGCAGGCAAAGGGTTTAATTTAGATGTTTGTTTCCATCAGAACACTGCAGCCTTTCTTTGAAGGATTACTGCCTCGGGATAACCCAAGAAACACTCGCTTTGCCATCAATTTCTTCACTTCTATTGGCCTGGGAGGATTAACGTAAGGAACACTTATTATTTTATAATTACTTTCCTTATCTCCCCTCACACCTGTCAAAGAAAAACAAAATAAAATTTTCTTGTTAATTAGGGATGAATTACGGGAGCATCTTAAAAATGCACCAAAAATGATAATGACACAGAAACAAGATGTTGAGTCATCAGATTCCTCTTCATCTTCAGAGACAGACTCTTCCTCAGATTCTGATTCTGACAGCAGCAGTAGTAGCTCAGAATCATCCAGCAGCAGTGACTCCTCATCTAGCAGTGATGACAGCAGTGACTCAGGTACTTAAGCACTAGCTATGTAACTATTTGCATGTCTTTTATTTACTTCTATGCACCTATTCATTTCTGTTTCTGTGTACACTTTTTTTGAGGAAAATCTGGCTACAGACAGTGTCAGTTCCTCTGCTTTAGAAACTAATCAATTATTTTAAATGCACATGGTTTAAAATACTGAATATTGCTAATGGAAATTTATGCCAAAATTTAGAGAAACTGATTTCCATTTTAATGGACTTAAATATCTGAGTTAAATTAATGGACTTAAATTTACTGTTATGTAAATTACTTTTTTACACAGTTGATACCTCCTTCCTCCATTAAACTGAAGCTCTAGTACTGTGCAACAGGTATTAGGCTTATTCCTTATTAATATCTTTGTGGGATGCTTACTGGTGAACTGTCTCTAATTCCTCTTCTTCAGGAAGAGTTCGTGTTGTGATACAGTGAAGGTTCTTGTCTGTAGAGAAATCTCCAAGGAAGAATTAGCTGTTGCTGACAGCTTAGTTTCTTGTCTTTTTGTGCATTATAATTAATGTTTAGCATCTTATACCATCCTGCTGATGTAGAACCTTCTTTTTGACATGAAGTGTCATAAACATTGCTTAATCTATAAAGTAGTGTGTGTTAGTGTGTGTGCTGGGTATAGTGTTGGCAGATGATAACACAGCAGGACTTCCTATAGTACATAAGCTTGCTGATTCAGAGTTAATTTGATTTATTACATTCCTTTGAACTGAAAATATTGATTGGTAAAAGCAGTGTGAACTGCTCATGCTTTAGAAATGCATTTTTGTTTTCCATAGCAATCTTATTGTACAAAGTCTGATTTGTGTCTCATTGTATTAATGGCATTAATGACAACAAAGCACTAGAGGACGTCACAGTTAAATAGGGTCAGAGAAGGCCTTGGTTCAGCAAAGAGCCAGATCTTCTGCACAGACAACTGCAGCTCTGTTGAGCTGCTTGATAGGAATCAGAGAGCTAAGTACTTAGTGACAAACCAGGAGAGTCTGCAGTCTGAACAGTGCAGTATGAACACTTTATTTTTGTAGGTTTAAGACCTTCTTTTTTACTACTTGTCCTTTCTCCATTCAGGAACACATTCATAAAAACTTGCGTTTTGATATCTTTGCAGCCTGATTTAACTTCTCCCCCCCTCCCTGATCCTGACTCTTGTACTTAATTCCAGTGGTCAGAACACTAATTGGAGATAACTGTTCTTTAATGATAAGCTTGGTTGTGGTCCCTTACTGGTTATAACTGTCTTACTCTGTCGTGTGTGTTTGCAGCTTTTTAAATCTTTAAAAATCTTTAAAATAACTTAGTAGAGTTGAAAGGCATTTTTCAGAGGAGTGTTGCTACACTACTTCAGTGGTTTAACAGTGCAGTATATAAGAGAAAACCCCATGATTAGAAATTGAGAAATTGAGCATACAGCTAAACTAGAGATTACTGTCTTACTGACAACTAATGTGTGGAACTTTTCCAGCTAGCTCAGCTCAGCACTGCTGTAGAGCGGTCACTCCAACCAAAATGGGTCCAGGAGAGGATGAAATGGGTCTTACCAGAACAGCTTGTTTCTTTGTATTTACTTTCTCAGGTCTTTTTCTGCTTTCTGATGGATGTAAAATAATAGAGAAAACACTGATTTTAATATCAACTTAAAAAATACGAATCGATCCATCATTGTGTTTTATCAGTATGCCAGAAAGCCTTAAGTCAGATATAACACTAGCAGCTGCTGTAGGATTCAGATATTTGGTGTGCTACTAAATCAGTTTGTGGCTGTAGTGTTCTCAAAAAGTGATTAGAAACAGCTGTTACGGTGCTAAAGTTCATACGGTATGGTGAATTAATATTTATTCTAAATGGCTGTTACTCATAAATACTTTCAAGTGAAATCTAGGGGTTCCTTATAAAAGAGCAAACTCTTCCACTGAGGTAAGCAGTACTGTGGATTTATAAATACGTAAGTTAGGTTTAGTCTTAAATTGTTAACAAAGCTGTCACTGTTTCTCCTGAAAATGAGCCAGAGGGCCATGGTTAATGTTGCTGCGGTACCACTGTCTCAAGGTGTTTCAGCATACCTTTTGTTTCCTTGTAAGATAGTATTCTTGTGTTAATAACAGTGGAGTTACTAAGAAATACTGAAGCTTGATAGCTCACACTTTTATGCAGAATTTCATATTTTATATAAAATAGCCTATAGTGTAGACAAACATTTGAGGATAATCAGTACCTGCTCAATTAAAGAATGGGTGAATTTTCCTCCATTGTATGAGACAGCCAGGAGGGGAATAAAGTCCAAGCTTATTATTTTGAAACCTTTGTCCAGATACATATACACAAATGTTTTCTGAAAAAAAAAACCCAAAAACTACAAAACTCTCTAGAACATTCTGTATAGTTTAACAAGCGTAATAAATTAATTTTTTTTTTATTCCCTTATTGTTTTATAATTTCAGATGCTCCTAAAGCCAAAAGAAAGAGAATGCAAAAGAAAAACAGAGAATCTGATAAAGGTTCCAGGAAAAAACAAGAAAGGAAAAGAAAATCACGTGAAAAGAAAATGAGAAGGAGGCAGCAAGAGGAAAGGAGTGATACTGAGAGCAAATCAGAAAGAAATCACCGAAAGTTGAGGGAATCGCACAGGAGAGATGATATATCAAAATATCATCACAGAGTTGAGTCCAATGGCAGAGACAGTTACCACAGTGGAAAGGATAGGAACCGTGAAAGAAGTAAGGATGTAGAAAATAAACACAGTAATTCGAAACCCAGGAAAGCAGAGAGAAGAGCTTCTTTTTCTGATGATGAAAATTACAGGCACTGGAGTAAAGATCATGAACATCACAGTAGAAGAAGAGAACGATCAAGATCTGGAGAGAGGGCCCATAATAATTCAAGTCCGAGAGAGGAGGAGCAAGAAGATCGATACAGAAATGGTTCAGAGAAGCACAGGGAGAAGTACAACCGTTATTCTGACCAGTACAGGGAATCCAGAGAATCCAGAAAGAATGAGGACAGACGAAGAGAGAACTCCCCACACAGACGAAAATAATGCCTAGCCAGAGACTGAAATTAATGTGCATTTCTGAGCTGTTAAAACTGTATCTGAAAACATGTTACTGAACTGTCTTTGAAAACAAAAATTTTGTACAAAGTGATAGTTTGCATTTGTAAATTTTATTAGTCTTTTTCAAATTTTCAGTACCACTTTTTTATAACTGTTGCATTGAGTCTTTCTGTTAAAGTCTTCCTTTGGAAAGATGAAGCTCTTTATTTTGTGAATAAAAACTGTTGAGATCTCTGTGAAATGGCTGTTTTTGTCACTTAGTTTCAAATATTTGTAAATTCATAGTCTAAAAAGATCAGTTTTTAAATTTTCCTGTTAATTGAAAGTCAGATACTGAGATTAGGGTGATAAATGTAAAAATCTGAGATTATAATGTGAATGTTAGAAGAGTAGGCTTTATGAAACTTTCAAGCATCAGTGCAACTGCTTCTGGCATTCCATTTATTCTTTTGACTGCTCAAACATAAAAGCAAGCTTGATCAAAATTTTCAGGAAATACTTCAGTTGATTTATTTTTTTTTTTTTCTTCAAGAGTTAAAAACTGGAAAAGCAATATTGCTGGTTTCAGCATCACATTTGAAAGTGTGTCAACTTGTTCTGTTGCTTTTCACGATGTTTTTTAATACTGTAACATCCTGAGCTAGTTACACTTGTGATCTTAAAAGTGGGGGTTTTTTGTTCGGCATTTTTTGTTTGTTGGTTTGGTTTTGGTTTTTTTTTCCTAACTATGAATTTGGTCTTAAAGTTGTAGACTTCAACTTTAGCCCTACAAAGGATGTGTTTTAAAGACATCTTTCCCATTTTTCTATATTCCTTATAGAAATGAAATAGGAAATCTAAATAAGAGGTGGTACAAATCTTTTAGACATTTTGCACTCTGTGGCTTGAAGTGCTCAAGTTTAATGGAAGTTTAAAAAAAGAAAACCTTAGTTGCTGCAGCAGTTTCTAGTATAACATGTTCTACGTGGAGCCATTTGAAGCAAGTAGCTCAATATTCATTGTACAAATAATGAATCAAGAGCATCTGGTTAAGACTCTAAATCTCATTAGTAAATAAAGAACATTTTGAAAGTCTTTCAGAATGAAATAGAAAGTAGTGTGGAAACTATTTTCTATTTCTCTGTCCACTAGCGTGGACAGAGGTGATAGTTCTATATTACACAATTACTGGTGCCATAAGATTACATTTTTTGTACTTTGTGAGATGAGCACAATTTCTGGGCATATGAGAACTTAACACATTTCATTATGAAATTGTATTTCATCTTGTATAAAGCATAGGAAATATATTTGAGCTGTTTTGTAACAGAAAATGGAACAATTCCTACGGAAATAGATCAGTTTTGCCTAAGTCTTGTCACAACATTTTTCTAAGAAAAATGTCACATTTTAAATTTTTTTTCTGTATTTAACAGAATTTATTTCTGCAAGCCTTCATGTAATAAAATATTTCCAGTCAGAAGCACCTGCATGAAAAATAAATTCATATTGCAGAGAAAAGAATATGGCTTCTATCTTGTTATACCACACAGTTAAAAATGCTGTGGAGGTATCATGAAGTATATATTGTTTAAAATGTGGTGGGGTTTTGTTGTACAATGCGCTTCTCATTTTCAAAATGATTTGTGCATTTTTGCAATGTGTGTGAATTCTAGGACAATTTAATTTCAAAGAACACTTTCTAAAAAATACTTCTGCTGATAATTGTTAGGTTGCTTTGGTAGCTCCCTACAAACATTATTGAAAATGATCTGTACTTCATAGTGGCTTAATTGTACAAACTTAGTTTATCTAGAGTAGTACTTCCCTTGCTATGTTACGGGTTTAATAGCATAAATTTCATTAACCTATAACTTTTGAGGTATTCTGCTCAGGTTAAAAAGCTTGTTAATTAAATCTTTAATAATAAAACAATAAATGTGAAAACATAAAACGTATATTCAGAAAAAAGTGTTTGATCTCAGATGTGCTGTTCAGGAGATGCCAGCTTAAACATCTCCAATTTGTGATATTTCATACAGGATGATAAAAATATAACGCTCATTGGTGGAAAAAATAGAAAAGGATGAGATTAGGACTGGAGCTGGGGTTTTAACTGCATTTACAGTTTCTTGGTGGGTTTTCTTTTTTCCATTCCCAGGATTATTAATAGATATTTAATAGAATGACATATTTAAAATAGCAGTTATTTTTACCATTACTAGTATGAGCAGGCTAATGTTAGCTAGAAACAGTGAGACAATGAGCAGTAGTCCTCATGTGCACATGTAAAGAGACGTGCTCAGAAGGGCTGCACTGTGGCTGCCCAGGGGGACTGCTCAGTAATACCGAGAGCATTCCCAGTTTTTAGCAGACAGTTGCTTAAGGACTTCCTGAGCCAGAGTCACTTTGTGCATCTCTCAGTAAGGCCTTGACCATTACATGGCCTGATTTAATTTATTTCAGGTGGATTCTGCAACATCTTGTGCCAGGAGTTCCATTATTTTGCTGTACGGTCTGTGTGGGGTTTTTTTACAGGTTTTGCCTGATTTCTTTGATTTGCCACTTTCCAATGTGTTTTCTGAATAATGGTGTGTAGTTGCTTCCTGCTTCTCATCTTATCCGTGACTTCATATCCCTAAGCATGTATGTTCTTTGCCATTTCTTTTCCAGAAGTTAAAATGCACCTCTAATGTCTATTAGTGTGGAACTGTTCTATAGCCCTGATCAGTGCTCCTCTCCTTTAGTTTTGGTAGATTTTTTTTTCTGAGAAAAGAAGTCAAAATAGTCTATAGTCTCCAAACTGAGGGTATTTGCAAAGTGACGTAAGAGTTTGGGGGGTTTACTTCTTTTCAGTGCATCTTCTCAATTGCTGTAGAGTAGAGGGATACACAGTGATCTTGGGCTTGCGTTCCTCAGCAGTAACAGCTACTTGTAGACTGTTCCCAGTAATGAAGCAACTCATACATCTAGTCTATAATTAATATTGGAGCTCTAGGTTGTGTTTTGAATAGCAGTTTTGTCTGAAAGACTTCAGGAAGTGTTGGTTTTGTGACATTTTTTCAATATTTTGCTCAGTTGTTAATCTTTGTTACTTAAAATCACGATTGAAACAGCTTAGCCTTCGTTTTCTGATGTTGGGGTCTGGTTATGACTTTTCTTTAACAGACCTCTGCTGTCAGAAGTCACCTGATGTAGGTACCTCTGTGCTGTGTCCATGTAATGGCTTGGCTGCCTCTCAGGTAATATAAAATGCCAAGTTGTTTTGGTCTTGCTGCACTACAAGTTTCAAACACAAGTGCTCTTGACTCCCAAGAATAAAAATTTTATGTCAGGGAAATGTGCTGTGTGTTGGCCCTATACCTAGAAAACTATACTGTTGGTCTTCAAAGTGTGTTAGGAGTGGGGATATTGGGCATCTGGGCCTTGGTCTTCACGGTGTGTTTCAACATGGATCTGTTGTCAGCTTCTTGGATTGGCTCACACAGTCCCTCATGCTGGTCAGTGGTCAGGGATGAGTTCCTCTTGCACAGGGCTGTGTCTACTAACCGCATTCACCTTGCAGGGAAGATGGCTCCTGTGGGAAACTTCCAGATTCAGCTGGGTCTGAGCTGCTGTGAGCCAAAAAGATGTCTGGGAAGGAACTTGTGATGACCCGTTCTGATCTTGCATGCTTACTGCCTTTCAAGAGTGGTTGTAGTATCTAAGTCCACACATAACAGTAAGAGAGACTGCATCCCTTTTGCTAGGGCTCCCTGGCCAAGTATCTGAATTTCCTCACAGTGGTGGCGTAAGGTATTATGGAGATAAGCTGTAACAAGACCATCTCATTATATAAATTATCAAAATACTACCTCATAGTATTACCTTTCATAGTATGAAAGCAGTTAGATAGGGACAAAACTATATACTTATTTTGTTAAAAATAAATTTGTCATTAACAGATCATGCTTTCTAAAGCAGTTTTAGTTGCTATATAAGCAATATTGCAGTCTTTAAATTGTAGTTCGTCCTCACAATTCTGCATAGGAATGGGAACCCGACTACAAAAATGTTATTTCTGTTTGTGGTGTTCATGTTAAATAAATTTTACAGAGAGGTCATGCACATCTGAAAATCAATTTTGAAAATTACTAGTGGTACTAATTAGATTTAGATGCTATGTTATTTTAACCTGGTAGCATGATGTTCTATAATTTACTTAAGGCTCCAATAACATAACTGTTCTTAACTTTTGAATGCAGGGTATACTCTAAAATAGGGTGGCACATGTCAGCCACCAAAAAAAATACATGAACTAGAGTGGACACATCAAACTCCAGTAGCTATTTAAGTACCTCCCTGTCATTAAATTTACAGTTTTATGGCTATAAAAAGACACCAGCTCATCTTCATTTACCGCTCTTAAACTACTTTGAATTATCTTTCACTGTTTAGGAAAGCATAAGGCTAATTTCCTTAAAGAATCTTAAAAAGCAAGAGTCTGTTCTCATGTTAGCAGAGAGAATTGACTCCAGTTGCCCTTAATAACATTCAGAGCAGAGAAATGTGTCCTTCAATTTATTTCCAATTAGGTCTAAGTTAGTATATTTTTTAAAATCTCTTTTACTTGCCAAAATATTTTATTTCAGAAATGGTGACCTCAAATGCAGAATAAAGGGGCATTTTAAGCATTTCAATTAAAACTCTATATAAAACATGTATTAGTAGGTTAAAAGTGGCATGGGCAAAATACTACTTTGTGCTGAAAAACCTTTAGGTCATTTCAGGAGATGTTCTGCTTTTTATGTTTTCCTAAAGCAAGTCTGTAATTTGGCTGAGACTACTTAGGGATTTTCTTTTCTTGTCTACTCATGACTATCATCAAGCATTTCCTTCTAACTTTGAAAGGAAAAAAGAAGTGGGAGGAGGGACTGCAACTTAAAATCTTAGTGTTGGGAAAATGGTTTGTTAACCCATAAGCCAGACAATCTGTTAAGGAAATTAGCTGTCACATTTTGCCTGTTTAAGCTATGTCCATTTTGAGTTATCTTATTCCACTATTTTATAAAACAAAGGGAGGACCAACATTTTTCCTGAAGTTGAAAATAAGCTGCAACATCTCTTAAAAGGAAGTGGTGGGGAAAAGAGTAAAGGCGTGGAAGAGGATGCAAAACTCCAAGAAACAAGAAAACCTGTCTTGAGTATCAGAGTGCTCTCAGTAGGTGAGGTAAGGTCAAATCTGTTCTCACAGTGGGGGCCACAGACACAGGTGTGTAGGTGTAATGCTAATTGGTTTCAGCTTAGTGACTGGCGTTGCTGCTTAATTACTTAACTGGAATGTGCATCCTCCCTTTAAAATTGCTGGTCCCTTGGCTTCCTTTCAGTTGCTTACCTATTGCTTTTGGAGGTACTTTATGCCTCAGTCATAGTTGTGAAATCTCTTGGGAAATTTCAGATTCTGGGCTTTTTGTATAATAAAAAGCTGTGTAAAAATTTCTTTGTAACTACCTTACCTAAATTTAACTTGAAGAAGTTTCCTTTTATTTTCAAGTCCCCATGGATAAGCCCACTCCATCCCATAAGGAAAGGTAATTTTCAGCATCCTTTTTTGCCCTGGGGTAATACTTCAGGTAACTGGAGAGCTCCCATTGGTTAATAAGGGAGAGGGGTAAGATCTTTCATCTGGTCAGTTCCAGATGCTGCTCCTGTATTGCCTATATTTGTGTTGCTCAGTATTCTTACTCTTAGGCTTTTCCTCATTTTCTCCTGCTCTAGTTACAGTTCTTCCATTTTTTCCTAGCACTTCTGAACTTTGTTCTTTATCACATGCAGTGTTAGCCATTTAGAAGAGTATAATGCCAAAAATACACATAAAAAGTTTATGTCACTTGCATAATGCATAAAAATGATCTTTACATAATCAACCAGACTCTTTTGGCCATGAAGGCTCACACAGAGGGTCGTGGAGAGAGAGAAGAGCTGCCAAGACAGTTTATCACCTAGATGGGGGCAAGGCTATTAGGAGAGGGTTTCATCTTACTGTCCTGTCCATGTCATCCCCCATCACAAAAGTTCAGAGCTGGGCATGATGTTGATGTCTACATCGGTAATCATTGCTCTAGTAATGTTTCAAGCAAGGTAGATGGTAGGTCTGGTCAGTTCTTTGTGCGTACTGAGGGTTTTCACAATGGCTGGCTTGAACTTTGTGAGTCTAACCTCCTGTGGCTGCTTTGTGGGTCACAGGTGAAGAAAATCTCTGCAGCATACAGTGAACTCAAAGAGCCTGTCTCGGCTGTAGAGCGAGCCCAGAGGAACTAGCTTCATTACACCAAGGTTAGCTTTCACAAATACTTTCCTCCTTCATCTTTTTCCTGATTGTCAGTCACAGGTGAATGTCTCATGTGAAATTGTGAAGTGTCCTAATTTTTCATTTAGTAAACTAGAGAAACAATGAGACCTGCCCACGTAGTCAATTTGAAAATTCCCCTGGAAAAATAATGTAGGCCAGTAGCACTGAAGGGAGAAAGATTCCACCAGTTCGTGACTTGTCCCAGTTAGGTGGCTGACAGCAGTCTTTTTTATTTTTTTGCTTTTGTAATCTTTGTGAGAATGCCATCTTCCCTCTCATACCACCACCCCTTACTGCTGGGAACGTTAAACACAGTCCTTGAAGGAAATTCAGAGCACCCCATCTCTTTCAGACTGTCCTCCCTGTTTCCCATGTGTTCCTCAGAAAGGAAGAGATGGTCACCTCTTTCTGTTCTCTTTTATGAATGGTGTCTCATGCCCCAGATGTGGTGTGTATATATGCACCTTGAGAAGCAGGCATATGTTTCATGTGGCTGCCTCTGGGTCTCCTGTTTTAACAGACATCAGTGTAAGGGGACGTTTTGGTGGACAGAAAGTTGCGCTCATTGGGGTTTGAACTAGCCAATTGAGAAGTTGATAGATCATATTATGCTAGGGGTGCAGACAGCATTTGTGATTTCCCATGTGGAAGGAATACTTAGGTGATGACTACCTGGAATGGGACCCATGGTTTTAACGAATGTTTCCTTTGTTCGGGTCTTGAGGTGGGATGTCTGATCTTGTAGGCTTTCCTTTGATAAGATTCTGAGAGGCCTGTTCTTCTTGCGCTGTACACTTTGTTATTAGCCACCAGAGGTGGAACACAAAAGTGCTCAAGAAAAGACTGAAGCTGAGTGACCGACTTGGTCGGTGATTGAAATGAGAAACTAAAAATATGCATTTGGGGGGTGAATATAAAGTCTCTTTGCAGCTCTGTTCCTTCCCGTGCTCCCTTCTCTGCACAGAAGAAAAACCTTGTTATATCTCTTTGTAGAAGCAAGATGGTGCATCAGGCTGTTTTGATCACTGTACCTGTTTGAAATTGGAATTCTTTGAGATGCTATCCACAAGTGCTTCACAGCCCATCATTTCCTCCACTCATGCAGAGTATGTGATTATGGCTGCAAGGAGAAACTGTGAGGATGGGTTCCTTGCTTCATCCATGGCCGGGAAGGAAGGACACAACCTCCATGGTTCTGTGTGGAACCTCAGGCTAAATTCATCCCTATATACACTGAATCAGTTGGTTTGTTTCATCTTGCAAAGTAATTCTTTCCTCCCATTTCATTTTTAGCTCTCTATTTACAGAGGCACAGACATACTGGAGAAATATTTTAGTTTTCCACAGATATATAAACACACACACTTGCAGTCTTCTATTTTCATTCTCTTGTTACACAAGAGCTTAAGATTGCTTGTATGTGTGAATTAATACAGTTCATTGGCATACATTTCAGCTATTTATACTCTGTGTAATGAGCTTTATCACCACAACATCTGAATAGCTTCCAAACATTATTTTTGCTCTATACCCTAACAGTATGCAATATTCATAGTGTTGGTCTTGATGATGTGAAATCTACCTGGGAAAAAAAAAAAAAGGATGTGGCCATTAACTGACATTCTGTGGTGGTAGATGGTGTAATGCCACCAAAGTGGAAAAAATGCGTATTTTTTTATAGTACCTGATAACAGGCACTTCAAAAGATGGGATTACAGATACCAGCATTGATAGTGCATATTTTGGTGTCACATTTTGATGTTTTATATATATGCAATTATCCTTTCCAGGAGTAACTGAAGTTGAAGCTTGACTAGAACAGTGTGCATGCCAAGATCAGGCTGTGCCTCGGTATGCCAGGGAAGATGGGTGGCACATCCTGTGGTCTGCGTGACTGTGATTACCAATGTGGTGAGGAGCAATGACCGGGTTTAAGTGCTCAGGATTTCTACTCGGGATTCAAGGCCTACCACATTTTGGGTGCATATATAATCAAAAACTTTCTTCGTTTCACAGTATTTATAGGAAGGATTTATTTCCATAGTTGCAATTTCACTGTAGTTTATAAAGAAAATGCAGCATGAAGACCAATTTTTTTCATGATCTGTGTATCATACTCCAGTCGAGGGAGAGTGAGTTTCAAGGTTAGTTGCATGGCAGTTGTCATCAGCCTGTGAAATTCTCATTTTGAATGACAGGTTTAATTTGCACTTTAACCCTAGCATTGGCTTCAACTTAATCTTCTTCCTTGTTCCTGTAACTCCAGTCTCTCCTTTTACTGTGAAGACCATTATAATTTCTATTTACAAAAGGAAATTAAAGGTGGAGGGGGGGGTGACTCCATATCTCCAGAAGGCCCTTTTATTTTCTTAATAAGCTTTCTGTTCCACCTGATTGTTCTAAATCACATGGGAAATATTTACTTCCTTATCAGTCAGTGTTTCAGAAGAAGATGCTACAAACCTTGCAGATTATTATTATAGAATCATCTACAACATTGAAATAAAAAAAGCTGTAATCCTTTTAAAATGTGTTGTTTTCATTTTCATTGAATGTCTCTCCTGTTATGAGATAGGGTAAGAAGTGCTCATTTTCTCTTCCAGATAATATTCATTATTGCCAGTGTCCAGAGCTAAGTGCTTGTCTATTCATCTTTTCTGTAAACACTGTAAAAAGAGTTTCGCTTCAGAAGGAAAGACTTTGCAACCTATAATCATCTTTATTTCTTCTCCTGTCTCTCTTGCTCTGTTCTTTGTGACTCTATGCTGTACTCTGGAGCCATCAAGCACAGATCCCAGCTGATGGGACCACACCACTAATTTTCAACATGACACTGTATTGTATGGGTTGTTTTTTTTTCTTTTCCTGATGCTTTGGAACAGTCTGTGTGTTTGCTTCTTGACAGTAACTGAATGGTGATCAGGGAGTTTGAGCTGTCCACAGTGATGCGCTGGTCTTTCTTCCTCAATTGGTACACCAAATTTGTATGAATAATTCACAAGATTTCCTCTAATGTCCATTACTGTGTTCTTGTCAGTAATGACTTTCAGCTGTCACTGTGTTGTCCTTTCAACTACTGTAAGTTCTTTAGTTTCCTATCTCTCTTGTTCCAAGTAAGCTGAATGACAGCTAGCAGTACTATAAATATTAGAACAAGGGTTTGGGACTGTTTCACTGTTAATCTTTTGCCATAAGAATACTGACTATGTTTTTGTATGCTTTATATTCTAGCACCTTGTTTCAAATCCCTGATCTCTTACCTTATAACTGGTTGGTTTCTTTAAGAGCCTCTTCTGCAAGACTTGTTAAAAGCTTTTTGAAAGTCCAAATGAATGAGATTATTCCAAGTAGGTTCCCTCCCATATCTTTTGTTGGTTCCTATAATTTTAATTGCATTGGAGTTAATACTTTTAATTTTTACTTGATATTTATCATGTAAAAAATGAAGCTGATAATTCCCCTTAAGACCTTTGATGCCATTTATACCACTGACAACTTGAATTAAAGTTTAAGTGGTTGAAAGAAAGATGAAAATCTTTCAAGGGGATAATTCAAGGACTTCAAGTTCAAATGCATTTAAAAAGGTATTTAAAGGGAAAGGTATTTAAATGAATGAGATAAAGAGTCTGGGTGTGAAAAATCCTCTCCCTTGTTGTGGCTCCAGGTGGTTGAGCAGTTTCATTTGAAACTACTTCAGGAACAGCTTGAGTTTTATTTGTTTCATACCAAAGACCAAAAAATGCAATGAAGTAAAATATTTTCCTTATTGAAAACCATCTTAGTCCCTTGAACTGCTTAGTTCTATCACAAGCAGGTATTACAGAGCTGCAGCAGGTGACAAAAGCAGGAGGAAGTGTGAACACAGCATTAGTCCCTGTGGATTTATTAATCCGCTGTCAGGCCATGTGTTACCCCTGGCGCAGAGATGCGGCAACCTGGCATGCAGCACAGAGAGAATGTCACATGCAAAAAGGCTTGAGTGTAAGGCTGAGGACAGCACTGCCATATCACCTTTGCTTGCTCTGCCTGTCTTCATTGCCAAGTGCTTGACCTGGCCCTTCTCCTTACCCTCCAGCTGGGCTGAACCGATGGCAGGACAAGGGCACTGGCTGGCAGCCTGGTGCAGGAGCCCAGCCCTGAGCCATAGCATGGGGTCATCCCTGGATCCCACCCGATGCAGCCCTGAGGCCAACATGCGGAAGCCCCTGGGGTGACTCATACAAGCTCATACAGGAATGGAAAACAATCTCTGCGCTTTAAACTCCCTTATTGTAGACAACATTGCATATAACATGCAATTATTTAGGTCACAAACACACACTCTTCACGCACAAAGTCCATGCCAGAGAAGCTCAGAGCTGGACGACCAGGGCTGGCTGTATCTTCCCAGTCTGTTCTGCAGATTCCTTGCTGTCTTCATACAGAGTTGTAAGCTACTTATTTCATCCTGCTTTGTAATTTCTTGATCCTGATCTTAATGAATGGTCTTAAACAGGGTTGTAGTTTACAACATGAAGCAGCAAAATACTGCATATTTAACTTTCAGATGTGATTGGGGTATTTGGGATCGAACCAGGAAACGTGTTCGTAATCCGAAGAGAGGTATGCACATTCCCCTCACAAGAAAATACAGCCTGATTTCAAGAGGAGAGGGCAGGAGATTCCCCAGCTGACACCAGTTTTACTTGTTGAAGTAGATAGAGAAAAAAATATTGAAATATTTTTCATCACAGAAAAATTCTTGGGGGAGGGGTGTTCAGGGATTATTTTTTGTTAAAGATCTCTATTATTCAGTTGGAGGGACCATCTGGTGCAAGGTTCACACAGCAGCTCTGCTCGCTTTATTCAGCCAAGAGCGAGGTACAGCTCTGACCTTTGGCCAGAAGGGCTGATGCCGGCCTGCCAGCCTGCACAACAAGGGCTCCTGACTTGCAGTGACCAAGCTGCACATGCAAACAGCTCTTGACAACTGTATTCCTCGTTCTACTGCAAAGAACGAACGAATGCAGGCTCTCAGGAGAAGCCCTGTCTCCCTGCTGCGTTTGCTGTCATGAAGACTTTAAGTTCCAAAGGGAATGGGTGGAGGTTGTACAGTTTTGTGGGACTGTGCCTGGCAGTAGAGACATTCATGTCATATATCGTTTCCTTTGCTGAGACACAACAGCCTGTCTGTGCCATGCAGTTGCCAGACTGTCACATATTTGCAAAAGAGCTGATTTCCTGTGCCTACTGGGAAAAGAAATATGAAAAGTTGTCCCTAATGAGCTAAAAAATGTGAGAGATGGGGACTTTGTGTAGGTGTAGATCTGAGCAAAGCATCACTTTGTCTTCCTCTCAGTCTGATCCCAGAACTAACTCGTTTGTTTCTATGGTTGTCTCCGACCATGACAAGGGATTTCTCGTTATAAGAAAATGAGACTCTCCAGTGTCTTGCTTGATTCTTTCCTATTTGCCCATGTTGTGCAAATTTAACAAAAAAAAAAAACACATTGTTTTAATAGATTGTTTACTGTAAGGGAGTTTTTTTTTAAAATTCTGCTGAACACTGCTGCAGCCACAATTGCTGATGTCCTGATAAACTTAATCATTCACTTCATCTTTATAACAAAGTGAGATGGAAAAGGGGAAAAAGTGAACGCACATGAGTCATTTGGTAAAATATCCTGTAGGTTAAAAGGTCGTTTACCTTAAGTCATTCAAATTCCATTCAATTCATTTCTTAACATAATTACAGTGTGGATCAACTTTGATAAAACCTCCCTAACATATAGACATCATTTGTTGTTTTGTAGATAAATGTGTATGCACACTGAAACATTCCCTTATCCATGTGGAAAGCCGAGTACTCATTAGTGTTCCCCTCTGAGGTTCCATCAAATGGCATGGAGCTCAGGGGAATTTTTTTCCTCTTTCTGGCACAGGCAGTAAATCTGGGACCAAAATATGCATATTCTCCAAAACCTGTAATAGACCTTGAAAAGCCCCACAAGATCCCTGTGCCTTATTGTTCCCTGGGACCACTGCTCTATTTCCTTACAGCCTGTTGCTGGCACTCACAACACCCTGGCGAGATACTTGTTCTAGAGCCAGCAGAGACTTCTTGAAATAGAAACATCATGGTATATTTTTACTAGTTCTGTGGAAGCATGGTGCTTGCAACATGTTATAAACCCGTGCCTCAGGCCTGAGTGTCCTGCAGAGATCCCTGACTACAAGGGTGGCTCAACCCCGTAGCTGGACAGTGATAGGAAGCGTTTCACTGAGACCACCTTCCCTCTGCTCCAACAACATTCTTGCTGAGGAGCTCATTGTGGTAAGACATCCACTGGTACAAGATGATGCAACTGTAGTCTAAGCAATTCGATTCTGAGATCTGAAAGCTTCCTGGTCTGCCTTTTTCTTCTGACAGTGCTGAAGCTACACTTTTTTTATACGCGCTAAACCTCCTCTTTAGAGAGATGGCAGATCTCACAGTAGCACAGATTTTACCTCTCACATGAGGCTTGATTTGCTTCTCTGTGGTTACATCAGATGTAATTTGGTTTGGTGGATATTTTGGTGACTTCTTTTTTGGCACTGTGTAATCACATGGAGGCAGCTTTTGATCTGTTTAGTATATAATTAAGCTGTATCTATTGCTGTCTGTTTTTTTTTTTCCTACAGAATAAGCTAGTAAATGAGTGAATGAAAATGTGCTGGGGAAAAAAAGAAACTTTTTTTTCAGCTGAGTTATAAACCCTGAGAAAATCAGATGCAGAAGAGTTTATGTAATTTCTCTTTTATCAGAAATAACTTTATCCTAAAATCTTGATGCACAGGACTGATACAATCTAAGAAAAAGGTATTTAAAAATTGTTGTGAGACTCAGTGACAAACATAGTAATTGTAGGGCTATAATTTTGAATGGAGATGGAATTGTATGTTAAACAAGCAGCTAATTATTTATATGTTGTGTTATGTTTTTTTTAAATATACAAGGTAATTACAAGGCTGCGTATTAGAATTAATCTTTAAAATGAGGAACCCATCTTAAGTTTCCCAAAGTTGTTTTATAGCATTATCTGCCACTTAAAATTCAGTAATCCAATATTACTCGTTAACCAAGAGCAGAATCCAGTCTCAACACTACACATGAAATCCTTGTGTATTTTAAAAATGGTATGTCCACATAATACATCCATCCCTCCTACTGGTTAAGCAGAAGTAACTGGCTGGAATTCAAATGAATATGTATGCAGGCATAGAAACAAACAACTATGAAAGTAGGTAACCAGCATAATCTAAATCTTGCTGTCGGTCACCTCTGGTTTCTCTTTCTGTGCTGTTCTTACAGCACAAGCATGCTTTTGCAGGTGTCCAATTACTGTGTCTGGTAGAGTGATTCATATGACTCATCCAGTGTGTCTTAAGAGACATCCACCTTATTGATGCAATTTCTCACATTACTGCTGAAATGAAACAAGCACAGCTGCAGCTTGTCCTTTAAATATTCTTAGTCTTGGTCTCCATTCAGATTTTGCATGGATGTAACTACTTGAGTTAGGTTTGTGTTTTGTCCTGTATTTTCCTGAAACAGTTATCTTTTGACAGAAAAAGGCAGGGAAAAATAAAGAAGTTTCCATATGAGAGAAGTCTTTATATGCAGTCTGTTTGTTGCTGGGGAGAAAAACAAACCAACAAATCAGAGGTAAAATACTTATACATTTTCAGAAATAATAGTTTGGCACAGTGTCCAATAACACAGGTAATGCTAATACGAACTTTTATTGTGGATCTTCGTAATCAGTAAGGCTGATGTGTATACGTTATATCCTGGTATAGTAATGTACCTGGATAGCATGCTGCGATACATATTATTATTATCAATACTTATTATTATTTGCATAAAGCACCTAATAGATGTATCTACACTGACACATCAAATTTTATAGTGTGCTATACCAGGTCAGTTAAGTAGCTAAGCAATATCAGCTGTGTTGCCACATTTGCACTGGTAGTCTTGTTTAAGATACAGACAGCTGCAGTTAAAAACAAATCCTATTCTGGTTGTCACTAGAGTAATTCTTCCTGGAGCTTAATTAAGGGGACTATTTACTTTCTGGATGATGCACTGAGATTTCATACCAAACAGAGTTAATTCAAGTATTTGCAGTGAAGGATCGCAACGCATTTTCATAATGCTTTCTTTTATTCTCATTGTGCAGAGAAGCTCTGGGGCTGTTGTAAAGAAAAGAGTGTCTTTCACCACCACCCTTCTTATTTTAGTCCATGCTAACTTACTTGTCAAGGTGAGCTTTGGCTATGTAAAGAATAAAAGATTACTCATATCCTTGGTATCTTTTCAGTCCTCACACAGAAGATTACTAGTTTCTCATGTGATCTAAACCTCTAGCATTTACATCGGATTTTATATTTCATATTTCTCCATCAAAGGAAAAGTTATGCTGTATGTTGTCTGTCAAAGTGGAAGATCACTTAGAGAAGTGACTGTCCCTTAGCTGAATAATGATCTTTTCAATTCAGATTTTCTAGGAAAATTTCCATAGTTTGTTCCACTATTTTTATATTAACATAAAACTGTCCAATGTATATACACGTACATGCTACATCATCCTTGTTTTTGAATCAGTGACACCAAAGAACAAATGCTTTATCTCCAGCTCTTTATACTACCCTTCTCACAGTTCTCCATTTCCTGTGCTGTGCAGGTAGTATTATTTTTAAAAACAGATGGGAACTCAGGAGGTGACTCTGATCTTTCACCTGTACTTTAGAAATGAAACTGCACAGTTCTTACCTGGAAAACCCTGGTGACTTGCAATGGACACTGGTTTAAGAACACTGAGGGAAAGAAATATTCTAATTGGTTTTGTTTTTCAGCTAAAGAACAGTTTGTTTCTATGTTAAATGAAGTAGTGAAAACAAATAGTATGCCATCTGGCTAGCCTACCTGGGTACTTTACCAGGAGGTTTTCAGATGTTCCCTCTGCCACTTTCCAGCTTAAGTCCTGTATTTCTAATGTGTTTTCTTTAATCAGTTGTTCTTCCCTGATTAGGAATTATGTTATACCTTGAACTGAATTAGAATTTTAAGAAATTGACTCTTTTGCAAAGATGTTCCCTGACTGTTGTTGGAGTAATTTATCCTCTAAATTACAGAATCTCCAGTGTTTCCAGCATTCAGAGCAAAACAGCTATACAGAGGAACAGGCCTCCATGTTATCTGTAAAGCTGATATTCTCAGGGGACAGGATAACATCGAGTAGTCTTAATATGTACCAGTGAGCTTTCATTCTTAGAACAGATTGTGACTGAAAGGAATGGTTTAGCTGCTTTTCAAGTGCTTGGAAAGATGTCATATGTTTTTCTTTAGATGACTGTCTTCTGCTTCGGTTTCCCAAAAGAAGAACATCCTGCAAAAAGATAAAAACATTTAACATAGCTGGGAAATTAATGAAATACAGATGCAAGTGTTTCATTAAACCAAAATATTTATTGCTGATTTGTAACTTTTAACATCGTTTTAACCTAGTATGGAAAAAAAAAAATGTTCACTAGTAATTTTGAAAAGAATTGCAAGTATATAGATAACAGACTTATGAAGAAACAGTCATGATATGAGTATGTGGATATTCTGTTTGTTATTTATCGTTTATAATGGATGTGCACATACAACCCTCATCATACCTCATAGATGTGGTTTACTGAGCACAACATAGACAGAAAGTAAAGAGAATTCCTTGTGCCAAACATCATACACTCTAAATCTACATAATTTTACTCAACATGCAAGCAGGAAACAGAAGTGTTATCATGGGAATTAACTGACCGGCCATACAGTACAAAAAGTGCAGTTATATAAGATTGAATGGCTGGCAGATACTTCACAAAGCATATTCATATAAACAACTTACCAAATAATTTTGAAAAATGCAGATAATTTGCAGGCACCCTCCCAAAGCAAAATTCATCTGATACTGAGCATTCTAGCTACAGACAGCTAGTGAACACAAGTTTAAAACTGGGGTATCTTTAAGCAATTGAAAAGGCAACTGGGACACTTAAACACACATTAAAAACACCAGGAAATTGGAAATCTGTGGAGAAAAATAAAAGATTAAAGAGTTAATGGCAAATTGCAAAATGCATCTCAAGTAACAAAGACTCCCTCAAATACAGATGCAAGGTAAAAAAAACCCAACACAATATATCATTGCCCTACTTAAAGAGAGATTGGTTAGCAAGGAGCAGTGTGGCTAAGTAGTTGCTTTGTCTGTTTTTACAAGGGAGGCAGATGGAGATCTACTAAATCTGGGATTGTTTCCCCAGAGGCAGCCACAGGGAAGCTAGAAAATGTACAGGCATATAAGATATCTGGTTATAAAATGTCAGATTCCCTTAGAGGAGCTGAAATTCAAGGCATGCATACAGCTGGGAATTTTCAATTGTGTAAGGAAATCAATGAAGTTTCAAAAGTGTTAAAAAACTACTTGATCCAGAAACAACTCAAAGAACTTCCCTACTGGAAAAATAAAAAACAACCCCAAACCAAACCCCAAAAAGTCCAAACCAAAACAAAACACCAAAAAACCCCCAAAGAAATACAAAAACAAATAGGTGACAAACAAGGAAATGCATGCCAATGGGAAAAAACTCTCACAAAGTCTTCTGAAGCAATGTTGTTAGAAAATAACAGGAAAATCTCAGTTTGATTAGGGATACAGACATAGATTGAGGTAGGGAAGATCATGCTTAGGTCATCAAAGGGAAGAAACACCGCACTTTTTCCATGCATGAAAGCAAGTGGTTAGATTTTTAGCTGTGTTTTTTTAAAACTCTGTTTTCAGGCATAGATTTTAATGACCATGGAAATGAATGGAAATCAGGAAAAAAAAACCCAAACACCTCTCAAATTTCTTCTTCACATCCACATGGCGGCAAGGCTATTACTGTCTTGAAATGGGTAGAGTGCAAAGCAAACACAGAAGGCTACCCATATTTAGTTAAAATCAAGAGAATATGAGTTGAGAGAGTCTGGACCAATCACCACGGGAAAGAAGACATGTTGAGGTAATCACTTAGAAACATCACCTATTATAAGAAGAGCTGTTACTTAATGGAGGAGAAATATTGAACTAACTCTACCTGTAGCTTCTGTTTCTACATCTGGTCTCCCAGTTTTGGAAGTTTTTTACTGAACTATTTCTCACCAAGACTAACATCAGATACGTTACAGGAGAAGCCAGTTGAAAAGGAGTATTGGAAAAACTTGAGACTATTTCTACAGAGGGAGACTTGTGTAATGTGCCTTTGAAGTATTTATTCTTCCTGTTGTTTCTTGCATTATTGGCCTTTTGAGATCACCAAAAAGGCAGATCAACATTTGGAACATTAGGACACTAATTTCATATTTTGCATAGAAATTCCCCCCACCCCCCATGCACATGTATTCATACTTCAAATGCCTTGTGGTGCTTAGAGGCAGGTTATTTTTGAAATGGACAATAATAACTAAGCCTTAGTTCTTGTAAAAAATACAACAGTTGAGTAATGGAAGACTTCCTCAAAATAAGTAGTAGGCATTTCATATATATAAAATGGATTAGTGTGGAGAACTCAGCAGTTCAGTTTCTAGAGGAAAGAGAAAATGTTACTTAGATTGCTTGCACTATCTCTTACAGGACGTCTGTGAGAATTTCTTGAAGCCTCTCAGTAGTGACCTCTCCTTATAATCTGCTACAAAATGTCACCCAGGTTTAATATTACTGTTCCCTTTGTCAGGAAAGACTTCCCAGCTCTTGGGGTTTCCCTAATAGATTTTGGCTTGGGGGCATCCTTAAGAGGTTTGCTTCTATGCAACATTCAGCATGGATCTATTTCCTTTCAGTAGCAGACTTATATCACATTAGATCTACTATCAATGACAGGTGTTTTAAAAACCCCAAATCATCTAAGTTTATTTTTGTAGAGCCAAATTTAAAGTTCTGAATGAACGGAAATGATAAAATGCAATTCTAAGTAGTGCTCTACGTGTCTTCTTCCTACAGTACACATTCATATTTACTCAGTATAGGATCCCAACTCTACTTGTTTTTCTGAGTTGGTTTATGCAGCTTTTCAGTTGAAATGTAGCAAGTAGCAGCTTCTCTCTTCCATCAGGTTCCTCTGAGTTTACAGACCTGTTATCTCCTTATGAGGTCTCTTAGATTAAATGGGCTTCCTGTTGCTCACATTACTTTTACAGTTGTTTTGATATTCTTCAACTCCTAAGAAATATTAATTGTCCAACATTCTGTAATTTCCTAACTTACAGTGTGTGTTCAGTGTTTGACAGAGATGAAGTGTGACGCTTCGATAATACAGATCACAGGGCACTTAAAATTTTCCATCATTCCCACCTATACCATTATCTAGAGCACAGCATTTTGTAGGGAGCTGCAGCCAAGAATGGCAGGTTGCACAGTGGAAGACTTAACTGAAATGCTTTATAAAGATGTTTACAATTATGGGTTAAATGTTGCTCTTTCTGATGAGAATGGTTCTTTCAAAGACAGATCCAAGATAAACTTACACATAAAATGTTCAAAACTATATACAATCATCTATCCGCCACTACATCTCTCTGTAGGAGGTTGATGGTTAGCATTCAGTGAAATATCATTTTTGGGGTAAAAGTAATTCACAAGCCTAGTGAACAGAAATGTATTTGTTCTGAAGAATGTTATATATTCACAGGGGTTCTTAAACATTTTCATCTTAACACTGAATATGGTGCACAGTCATTGTAGACCACCTTTCAATTTGAGATTGAATAACATCTCTATGGCAACTACAACAGCTGCTTACATAGAAAAATAATATTGCGTGAACATAACATTCTTAGTTCTTTACAATAGGCCTTAACAGTTGGATATGAAAAATGTTCATTCTTTCCCCAGTCCTGATAGACATTTTGAGATTTCTGAATGTATTTTGGAGACTGCTGCTTTCGATTGCAGCAAATTTGTCTTGAAAAGCGCTGAAAGATAGACAAAAGATAATAAAATATGAAAATGTTGGATATTGCTAATCTGTGATCATACATGGATGCTCCTTTTCAAGATAAGCAATTTGGTGTCTGATTGACCCCAAACCCTGCCAGCCTGGGTCTTTTGGTTTTTTTTTGTGAGCTGAGTTACTGAAGGAGTTGGTACACTCATAATCCCTCCACCATCAGTCCAGTGTTGCCAGTTTCGGTAGTGTATTCTTCCTACCATGTCTTCTGTTCTGCCACTACAGATTCAGACAAACTCAGAATTTCTGGGAAAAAATGTGTCCTGTTTTCAGCTTCTTTTCCTCTCTGTAGGAGGCATCAGCAAATCTTTCCAAAATATTTGGTGATGCTTTAGAGTTCAGATTCCTTTTGAGCAAGAAGTTTGTGGTAGGTAAAGCACCAGAAGAAAGGGCTATATTCATGTTTTCACAGGATGATTAATTCAAACTCTGAAAAATTTCCTGCCCTGAATTATAAAAGAACTTATTGAACATAAGACTGTAAACAAGGTATGATGTAATTCTTGATGGTATTAAGTAGCACCGCTCTTCTCCAAAAGCTGAAGTTTACAGGAAGGTTTTCTCCAGTATTAAATGTTCTTGTTTTTCTTTGTGCAGATGAACCACAAATGAATTACCCCAGGATTTCCCATGTTCGCATCATGTTCTACAGGCATGATAACGGAATTATAAAAGATAATATAAAACTGTTTAAGTTTGATTTTAATGTTTGTCATTTAAAGTATTATTATTTTTCTATTAAGTACAATTACAAAACCTGATGTTTCCTAGTGTAGTGATTATATTTATGATAGAGTTTTGCACAGTTTACAAAACAGAACTCACTTGTAACCTTTTTGTTTTGCACGGCTCACAGGTGGGCTGGCAAGGCCAAAGGTTTGGGAATCCTGCTGGGTGTTTTTTTAAGTTTAGGAAACAGAGAAACCCCTGACGATCAGGAAGTGAAAGGGGGCAAGCAAAAAGCAGAAGGCACGGTGGTTCAGCTGGGAGGTTTTGTGCTTCTGGTCTGACAAGTCCCAGAGGAATTGGAAACCACCGAGGTAACCACGGCCCAGGGACAATAAACACGCTGTGCTGGAGGCTACTTCCAACAGCAACCGGCGCTGAGGGAATCCCGGGGCCCCGGTGCGCGGCAGTGCCGGGGTGATGGCCGTGCCTGTCCAGGGCTAGCCCGTCGGGGTCAGCGCTCACCACCTGGGGCTCTTCAGCCTTAACCAGAACCACCCAGACGCCGCTCCCGACCTCGCTGGCGGCAATAGCGACCGAGCCGGGGCCGCCCATCACTGCGGACGCTGTGACAGCGCTTCCCCTCTGCCGGGGCACGGGCGCGGCCACAGGTACCACCAACCTTGCCGTCGCCAGGCGCAAGCTCCGCCTCGCGGGTGACCCCCCGGCCCCTGCGCTCCCCACCTGCGGCCGCTGAGGCGGGGCGGCGGGAGGGCGCCGGGGCCAGGCGGACGCATGCGTCGGGACGGCGGCAGCGGGCTCAGCCGCCGGGGTCCGGCGGAGTTGGGACGTGCTCGGCTCGGTGCGGCCGGAGCGGGGCTGCCGCGCCCGTCCGCGCTGCGTCCCCGCTTCCTTCTCGCTGGCGGCTGAGGTAGGGGGTGCGCGGTGCCTTGGGGCTCCGCAGGTGCCGATGGGGACCTTGCTCAATGTCACGGACGGCGGAGGGCGAGTTCGAGTCGGAGCGAGCGCTCTGCACGCTGGGGATGCTCAGCTGCGGCCGGAGCCCCTGGTCAAGCGCGCTCCTTTCCGTCCGGCCGGGGAAACTTTGCCGGAATAGAGCGGGGCGAGAGGCGGGGATCGGCGGTGCAGGTTTCCACAGGGGTTCCGCCTGCCCCAGCGGAGGGGTTCGTCGGCGTCTCTCGCAGCTAAGCTTGTTTCCAGAAAGGATAAAGCGCGCCTCTAAATAGGTCAGGGTCTTCAGCAGTGTATGCGGTTTGCCTAGCAATTCTTCTTACCTTCTAGCCGTAACGGGGCTCTTCTTCTTGGGCTTCAGGGCTAGACGGAGCTCTGTTTTCTTTGAGTACTGGGTGACTTTTTTAAAGCCCAAACAGTTGCGTGAGTGTAGCTCAGCTTTCTTGTTTCATAAATCACGACGGCTTTGGAAAAGGTAAATTTCTTCCGCCAAGGAGGAATTAACCTACTTGAAGGAGTCATCCTTGATGAGCTAATTACCCCTAATAAGTGTAAGTGTTTTGCTTCACCAGCTTCATCGCTGGATGGCCGTGGCATACGTAAAATGGTAAACTTTATGTCCTGATGAGACTATATTTGAAAGCATTTGGAGATGTAGGCGCAGGGTTGTGTTTTCTAGTGATGCATACACGAAATTTCTTTGTTTCAGAGGGGTTGTCAGGATATTGATCTACATGTGAATGCTCATGTTTGTTTTCTGATGATTTTTTGGCTCCTAAGCAAACTAGGAAACTCTCTTCATGGGTTTTAAGTCTTCTGGGCACTAGGTCTTTATTGTTAAGCTTGAGTGGAAAAGTTTGTAAATGGAAAAGTTAGGGAAGTGTGGCACTGTGAGTGCTCAGAAGTTGAAATAAATCTTCAAGTGAGCATTTAGCTGCAGCTGACTACTGCTTTTAGGAGGAGCAAGGTGATAGATTTATTTCTCATCATCTTTGCTGCTGCTTAAGTGGTGTGTTTCACAAAGTGTAAAAATAAGGTGCAAAACAAGTCCTTTATTACTGTGAAGAACCTGTAAGTTTTCTTACTTGAATGAAATATAATATGAACTGATAGTGTAAGAGCGTTAAGGGAATGGGGATATATCTGTGTGATTGCAATAGATGTAGATGAAGCATTGTCACTGCAGGTCCAGAACAAGAGATAATGTCCTAACACTGGTGAGACACCCAGGCTGGTAAAGCCAGGGAGGATATGCTCCTCAAATCTTCTGTCTCTGATGGCAGCATTGCTTTCACTAGGGGATGCAGCCATTCCATACCCTCTTACTTAAGATCTGTAAAGGAAAAAAAAAAGTCTGTTTGCACAGTCTGGAGCAGATGCTAGATGGGTTTGAAGGGGTTATGCTGCTGCTTCTTTTCCAGGTAAATAATCTTGCAACTCCTTCCAACTCACAGGTCAGTAGACTGCCTAGAGGGAGGGACAAGGGTTTTCTTCTTTTTTCTGGGTTGCTAAAAGTGTTCCTTCACGGCTGCAGATGTTTTTCTGGTGTTCAGTCTTGCTAGATGCATTTTGTGTACCTCCAGGTGTGTACTTTACTTTGCCAATGAGCAGGGATTAATGTGTCTGTGTGAACTCTGGAGGCAGGGGAAGAGAAAATGGAAGTGGTAAAATCGGTCACGTTACTAATGTCTTATTCTGTTGTTTGGTTAAATAATCCAGAAGGTAGTAAGAAATTGGAAAGAATCCTCTTACATGATATCTTTGCTAAGTTACCAAGTTCCTGTATTGTGTTTTCCCCCACAATGAATAATTTAATGAATGGATGCTTAGTTAAGCTTAAAAGTGTTAACAAAAAGTAGCTGGAATCAAGAGGTTGTGCCATCTTGTCTCTTCCCTCACTAGCAGGAGCTGTCCATCGCCTTTGTGCTCTGCCTGCACTATGCACCCTCTCTGTAGGGATGAATGTACTCACACCAGCGTCAGTCTCAGCCAACTGTTCTGAACTGTCTGCATCTTTTTTCTCCTCTTTTTGATCTCTTCAGCTAAGTTTTAGTTGAGTGGATATCTTCCTACTTGAGTACAGTTGCTCAGGTTTAAGGCAGTATAAAAGCATGAAAAAGCCTTGTGGAAGATAATCTTTTAGGGGAGTGTAGGCTTGTTAGTTAATCAGCTCTGCAAGTCCTAAGATTTCAAACAGCAGTGATGGTTGCTGCATAAAAAGTAACAGATGCTTAACCGTCATTGCAGTCTTTGCTCTTCAGGTTATCACAAGGGACTGTGGCTTGAGAATATTTGCTCTAAGAGTTTGAGAATATATGAAATGAGGCATTAGTGTTATTTTTAAAACGAACATATGGTACAGCTGTGGTAGTCTCAAATCCTGAAACATTCGTCAGGCTGTGTTGCAACGTAACAGTATGGAACTGGAGTGCAACGTTCTCTCTAGTGTACTGAAATACACTGCAAAGCTTGAGTCATTTGTAGTTAATGGGAAGAAAAGATGACATTGCAGTTTGACTAGGCTGCTTTCTGAAATTTTGCTATTACTTTGTTATATGTCTTAAAAACATTGAAATTCTTTGAATGTCAACTTGTAGCAGATAAACATTTTAGTCCCGTAACTTTTGCACTTCATTCAGAAAACTTTAGAACTTAATATGTCACCCATCAAGATAGAAGCACGGGTATCTTAGCTGATATGATCTTGTATTACCTCTGTGGCAGTGAAGGTAGAGGCAGATGTTAAATGCCATAGTATCCCAGTAACAAAGGCGGGATTTATCCAAATTCAGTGACTGCACTTGCATCTCTTATCCTCAGGCTGATGAATGCTCAGAATTGCAGGAATTACTCTCCTCTGTGACCACAGTATGCCTGTCGCTGTGTAGGTTGGTAGATATTTACCAGACGCTCTGCTTGCCTAACTTTACAGAGGAAGTTAAAATTTTGGCTGAAGGGCTATTTTCTATTGTTATTTTGCCCACAGATGCAAAATGTAGAGGCTCTTTTCACAGATAAAATTTCTCTTTTTACTGCAGCTTCACAGAGCATGCATAATCTTAACACAGGAAGTTTATGGGTTTTGTTACTTAACAAGTGACGGTGTTTTTAAAACAACTAAAATATTTTGAAAATTCGCATCCTAAGGATTTTTTTTTTTTCCCATAAAATTTGTTTGGCTTCTGATTTTATGTAATGTACAGAGAAAACTAGGGGAATTGCAACAAAAATTGGATCAGTGAAGTTATTTGACATAATTCGATGTTGTTGGAGAAGGTGCTGCAAAGCAGTAGCTAGGATTCTAATGCAGCTGCATTCAGTGGAAGAGTATACTATTAAGTAAGCATTGCTTGATTTATGACATCAGTAGTAGGTTGGTAAAAATAACAATTCACAATTTGTTTTAGTATAATGTGTTTTTTAACAACCGGAGGGTCATGGTCTTACCCTGTTTGCCAAAAGGCCTTTTTTTCTTATGCCCTGCAGTACATCACATTTCATGAAGTTGAGCTAGTATTTCCAAGTGATGAATCATGTCCATTAACTTTTGCAATTTTATCGCTTCCTTTCTAGATGAGTGTTCTCATCTGATTATTTGCAGTAATTCTTTTGAATTTCTCAAATGTAAAGCTTAGAATCTTAACATATACACTGAACATTTTGCTTACAACTGTGATTTTTCTTATGTATTGGCTAAAGCTGACATTGCTTTCTATAAACATATTAACTGACATGTTAAAAATTCATTAGAGAACCTGAGCTCCCAAGGCTTGTAAAAATAGAAGGCTTGTAAACTAATCTAACTATATCAGTGCAGTTCCAGTCCTTCACTTATCAATACTGGTACTTTACCAACTTGCTGCTGCTGAATTGCCAGGTGAATCTTAAAATGACAAGTGGTGCTAATACACATCTAGGCATGTTATAATTCTGCTGTTTGCGTTATTGATGATTTTTTGGATATGAGCAAGTTAGGCCGTTATGAAAAAAATCGCTAATACTTCATTCCTCAGTGAAATTATGGAGTAACACTGTCTATTGGCAACACTATTTTGGTGCTAAACATTTAGAATAAGGAATTTAAAGGACGGAGTAGCTAAACATGGGTACAAGTAGAAGCTTTAGACGCCTGAAGTCTTTTTCATCTCACTTTATATCTCTAAATTCTTTTCAGCTACATAGCCTCTGTTTAAGTGTTTCATAGATTTTAAAAGGTTGTGAGTTTGCCTTGAACACAAACACTGCATAAATAGGATAGGTTTCTGTTTACAAATAGATGAAATGCACTTTCTTCTGTGGCAGAATGCAGGATCTGCATAATTATGCATCTTGGTTCACAGTTTTGTAGAGCTATTTTTGGCGATTTTTGCTGTGTGACAGGGTGATGGGTTGCAGTATTGATAAAATGCTATGATTCTGGAATATACTGGACAGTGTTTCAGTACTCGGCTTTCTGTTGGTAAACTGTTTGGTGCAGGCATGCCAGTGCTGAAAGTATGGAGGATTTGGGGCACACCTGCAAGTAAGTCATTCATTCTGCATGTGAAGTAGGATACATCTTTTCTCCTACAGCTCACTGGATCATACCAGGAAATGTCTCGCAAAGTCTCCTCTTGCAGGCAAAGCTCAAAGCCAGTCCGCTCTGATAATATGATGATGTTCATGCCATTGCTTGTATCTGTGTGGCAGGGAAGGTGATCCTTGTCAGGCTAAGGTAAACCTTGTACATAAAGGAAGGCTGTGTAACAGCTTACTGCAGACACTGAAGAACAGTTCTATACCTTACTGAAATTATAGGGTTAAGGTCAGGAAAGCAAACTAAACTGAGGTGAAGTTTGAATTATATTGTGATGTTAAAACATACATATTTTCTTTTTTTACTTTTTTGATGCGCCATGGTATTTTTCTGGTTTGTGAGGCTTTTGGTGCATCATGGCAGCCAAAATGCTGCCACTCTACAACTAGTGTCTTCTCATGCTGAGGGGTTCATAATCAATTTACTTAATGGTGGCTTGTGTAGTGCTGATTCCCAGCAGAGGATGCCACCTACTGAATCTTTAAAACTACTCAGCATTACTGAACTTTTAAGATCTAATGAGTTTATAGCAGAAGCAGTTATGGCTGTAGGCCATGTTGTTCTCTCGATATATACTTGTGCAGGTACCAGAAAGTTAAACATATGGCAGGAGACTTTGTTTAACAGCTCATGCTGTTGAATTTTAATTTGACACTTCTCAGTACATCCCATTTAAATACAGTAGACTATCAGGTCTCCTTAGTCCTATTACAATTTGATACAATTTCAAAGATTAATTAATTTAAGGATCAGTGATGTGACAAGCAGAATTAGTACAGTATGCTTTGAAATGGGAAGAGAGGAAAAAATAATGTCATTTTTATGTAACTTGGTTTACACATTACAGTGTTTATTTGTATCTGTCATAATTCTGAGATTTAGAAATGAGCCTGTTTTGCTAAGCTAGAGAAAAAACTTTTTGAGCATAGAAGCTCTTTATCAAGATGTATCCCAGAGATGAGTTTGGGTAAGATATTACAAGTAAACACTCTCAAAGTTCTTACTCTGCCTTTTGTAGCAAGATTTCTGAAGGAGGTATAGGAACCTCCGAATAGGGTTTTATAATTGAAATGCTAATATAATACAAGCTAGGAGAGGAGTACCTAGTTTCTGTCTTTGCATGGCAGCTTATAACAAAAAATTTATTGCATAATCTTTCTTCTTTTGGCCACCTACTAATAATTGGATGGTGAATCTTTGACTTGGAATTGCACATGCATGTAAGTGCCTATATGCACTTCATTTTTCTTTTAAAATGAGATTATTTAATACATCTTGCTAATTAAGAAAACCCCTTATAAATCAGTGTCAGAGTTTTATGGAAAAAGACTCTGCCTTTGTTCTTTTCTGCAGTCTGTTATCTGCAATGCAGGTGCAGTCTATGCCAGACAGATGCATATTTGGTAGATTGTGGGGTCCGTGCATAGTCAATACTGTGTTTGATGCTTAGCCTTGTCCCTTGTAAATCAGAAACACAAGAATACTCATATTATAGATGTCAAACAACATTAAACCAACCTAAAACTTGCAAAGTTGGCTATCTGAAAATGAGGGAATGCCAGAAATAGTTGTCTGTGCAACCTTAACTGAGTGTGTTGGTGTGTATAATCAGGAGTAATTTTTGTTTGTTGGTTTGTTGTTTGGGTTTTTGGTTGTTTTTTTATTGTTGTACTCTCACCAGGCTTTGTGCACAGGTTTGCTTACTGACAAATAACTTGTCCTGGACCTCTCAGTGTATGGCTTG
Organism: Pezoporus flaviventris; assembly: GCF_033815535.1. NCBI lineage: Eukaryota > Metazoa > Chordata > Aves > Psittaciformes > Psittacidae > Pezoporus > Pezoporus flaviventris. Next base: position 43,107,759 of record NW_026892549.1, on the reverse strand, counting down.
TTGCTCAAACATTATTCTGAGAATGTGGGCTTTTCACTGGTTCTCAGCCTGTAGTAGATGTGTGCTTCGTAAACAGTGAAACAAACAAACAAACCACAAAACAAAACCCCAAACTAATCTTTGCAACACTTCTATGACACAAAGGAGCGCGGCGAACAGAGCGGGCAAACAGAGCAGGTCGAGGCAGCTTGCGTGGCAGTTCGAGCGGGCAGGTGAGCGGGGTGACCGCCTGATCAAGAGGACTCGCCTGGAGTGCAGGAGGAGGAAGGACTGCTTGCTTGTGCAGAGAGACGTAGACAGACTGATCGACCAGATAGATCATGGTCACCACTCGATCAAAACCTGTAGTTAGGAATAACGTGGGTACCCAGACTGAGCCTTCCTGCAGACATGCGACCATGAAGGTCTCTGGCTGCAGTGAATGCCTGAGCCTGGCACTTGTATCAGAGAGAGCCAGTGACACCGTTTGTGTGTGGTGTCAGCAAGTAGATGACCTGCTAAAGCAGGTGGTTGAACTGAAGGAGGACATTGAAAGGTTGAGAGCTATCAGAGAGTGTGAAAGTGAAATTGATTGGTGGAGCCACATCCTAAGGCAAGGGCAGAGGGAAGTGGTTGAACAAGTGATGGATCCCCTTCCCTCCTATCATCAGACAGGAGTGAGCTTAAGGGACAAGGAGGTATGGAGGGAGGTCCCTCCTCAGAGAGGTAAGTGAAAACCCTCTCAATCCCTTTCTCCCTCCCAGTTGCCCTTGAATAACAGGTACGAGGTCTTGGAACTACAGGGCCAGGTAAATGGAGATGGAGGGGTAGATCTATCTAGTGAGTCACCTAGGGCTTGTCACTCACCCCCATGCCTTAGAACTTCCTCAACAAAGAAGAAAAGAAGAGTAATTGTGGTGGGTGACTCCCTTCTGAGGGGAACAGAAGGGCCCATTTGTCGACCAGATCCATCCCACAGGGAAGTCTGCTGCCTACCTGGGGTTCAGATTGGCGATGTTAAAAGGAAACTCTCTGATCTGGTGCAGCCCTCTGACTACTATCCGCTGCTGGTTTTGCAGGTTGGCAGTGATGAAATTATTACAAACAGGGCAAGGGCAATGAAGAGAGACTTCAGGGCTCTGGGACGGCTGGTTAGAGGGTCTGGAGCGCAAGTGGTGTTTGCTTCCATACCTGTTACAAGCAAAGGTGAAGAGATAAATAGGAAGAGACTGCAGATTAATGTATGGGTATGGGACTGGTGCCAAAGGCAGGGGTTTGGGTTTTTCAATCATAGGCTGCTATATGAGACACCTGGTTTGCTGGGGGCAGGTGGGATACATTAGTCCCAGAGGGGGAGAAAGTTTCTGGGGCAGGAGTTAGCAGGGCTCATTGACAGGGCTTTAAACTAGGTAGGAAGGGGGAAGGGGAGATAACTGGGCCTGTTGGGGACAAGCCCAAGAGAAACATGCTAGGGCTTGAAGGATGGCAGACTAGGGAGGACTCTCAATCTATTGTTTCATATGAGGGAAAGGGTAGTTGTTTAGACCCTGTCCCACAGGGAAAAAGGGTACCTGGGCAAGAGTTAGCAGAGCTCACTCACAGAGCTCTAGGTTAGATTCAAAGTGCGAGGGGGTTGTAGCTGGGTTTGAACTAGTGGGGCAATGTTCTAGTATGAATGAAGACCAGAAGGCCTCCTGCCTTCCAAGGGTGCCACTAGCGTGCTCTGCTCGCTCCCTGAAATGCCTGTACACCAGTGCACGCAGCACGGGGAATAAACAGGAGGAGTTAGAAGTCTGTGTGCGGTCTGAAGGTTATGACCTGGTGGCAATTACAGAGACATGGTGGGACAGCTCACATGACTGGAATGTGGTCATGGATGGCTATGTCCTTTTTAGGAAAGATAGGTCAGCAAAGCGAGGTGGTGGAGTTGCTCTTTGTGTGAGAGAGAGACTACAATGTATTGAGCTCTGTCCAGGGGCAGATGAGGAGCAAGTGGAAAGTCTGTGGGTATGAATTAAGGGACAGGCTGGTACCGATGATACAGTTCTGGGGGTCTATTATAGACCTCCTGATCAGGACGAAGGAGTTGATGAGGCTTTCTACAGGCAACTGAAAGCAGCCTCACGACTACATGCCTTGGTCCTTATGGGGGATTTTAACTACCCCGATATTTGCTGGACGACTTACACAGCCAGTCATTCACAGTCTAGGAGGTTCCTCCAGTGCATTGATGATAACTTCTTAGTGCAAATGGTGGACAAACCAACTAGGAGAGGACTGCTGCTGGATCTAGTACTCACCAACAAGGAGGGTCTGGTTGAAGTAGTGATGGTCAATGGCAGCCTTGGCTGCAGTGACCATGAGATGGTGGAGTTTAGGATCCTATGTGGGAGGAACAAAATACCTAGCAAGGCCACAATTCTGGATTTCCAAAGGGCCAACTTTGGCCTCTTGAATCAATTGCTAAGGGAAGTATCATGGCAAAGGGTACTAGGTGGTAAAGGGGCTCAAGATAGTTGGTCAGCATTCAAGGACCACTTCTTCCAAGCTCAGGATCAGAGTATCCCAATGGGTAGGAAGTCAAGTAGGGGAGCCAGGAGACCAGCATGGTTAAACAAGGAGCTCTTGGGCAAACTCATGCAGAAAAAGAGAATCTATGGATTATGGAAGGAGGGGCTGGCCACTTGGGAGGAATATAGGACAGTTGTTAGAGAATGTAGGGAAGCAATTAGGACAGCTAAGGCCTCCTTGGAACTTAATCTTGCAAGTCGGGTTAAGGACAATAGAAAGGGCTTCTTCAAATATATAGGGGATAAAACTAACACAAAAGGCAATATAGGCCCACTGCTGAAAGATGTGGGTGCCCTGGAGACAGAAGATATAAAGAAGGCAGAGGTGTTGAATGCCTTCTTTGCCTCTGTCTTTACTCCTGCAGACTCTCCCCAGGGGACCCAGATTCCTATAGCCCCGGAAGGAGTCAGGATAAAGGAGGAGTTTGCTTTGGTACATGAGGATTGGGTTAGGGATCAGTTAAGCAATCTGGACATCTATAAATCAATGGGTCTGGATGGAATACACCCGTGGGTGCTGAGGGAGCTGGCAGAAGTCATTGCTGGGCCACTCTCCATCATCTTTGGTAAGTTGTGGGAAACAGGTGAGGTGCCTGAAGATTGGAGGATGGCAAATGTCATGCCGGCCTATAAGAAAGGCAAGAAGGAGGACCCAGGTAATTATAGACCGGTCAGCCTTACCTCCATCCCTGGAAAGGTGATGGAACAACTTATTCTTGACACCATCTCTAGGCATATCAAGGATGAGGGGGTCATTAAGAGCAGCCAGCATGGCTTTACCAAGGGGAAGTCATGTTTGACCAACCTTATAGCCTTCTATGAGGAAGTAACTAGGTGTCTGGATGATGGCAGAGCAGTAGATGTAGTTTTTCTTGATTTCAGTAAGGCATTTGATACTGTCTCCCACAGCATCCTCATAGATAAGCTAAGGAAGTGTGGGCTTGATGATCAGGTAGTGAGGTGGATCAAGAACTGGTTGGAAGGAAGAAGGCAGAGAGTTGGGGTCAATGGGGCAGAATCTAGCTGGAGGTCTGTGACTAGTGGAATCCCTCAGGGGTCGGTGCTGGGACCAGTGCTGTTTAATAGCCACCTGGATGAGGGAACTGAGTGTACCCTCAGCAAGTTCGCTGATGATACTAAACTGGGAGGAGTGGCTGACACACCAGAGGGCTGTGCTGCCATTCAGCAAGACCTGGACAGGCTGGAGAGTTGGGCGGAGAGGAACTTGATGAAATTCAACAAGGGCAAGTGTAGAGTCTTGCATCTGGGGAAGAACAACCCCATGTACCAGTACAGGTTGGGGGCTGACCTGCTGGACAGTAGTGAAGGGGAAAGGGACCTGCGGGTCCTGGTGGATAGGAGGATGACCATGAGCCAACAATGTGCCCTTGTGGCCAAGAAGGCCAATGGCATCCTAGGGTGCATTAGAAAGGGTGTGGTTAGTAGGTCAAGAGAGGTTCTCTTCTCCCTCTACTCTGCCTTGGTGAGGCCGCATCTGGAATATTGTGTCCAGTTCTGGGCCCTCAGTTCAAGAAGGACAGGGACCTGCTGGAGAGAGTCCAGCGCAGAGCTACAAAATGATTAACGGAATGGAACATCTCTCTTATGAGGAGAGGCTGAGGGAGCTGGGACTCTTTAGCTTGGAGGAGACTGAGGGGTGACCTCATCAATGTTTACAAATATGTAAAGGGTGAGTGTCAGGATGATGGAGCTAGGTTTTTTTCAGCAATGTCCAGTGATAGGACAAGGGGCAATGGGTGTAAACTGGAGCATAGGAGGTTCTATGTGAACATCAGGAAAAGTTTCTTTACTGTGAGAGTGACAGAGCACTGGAAGGGTTGTGGAGTCTCCTACATTGGAGATATTCAAGGCCCGCCAGGACAAGTTCCTGTGTGATGTACTCTAGGTTACCCTGCTCTTGCAGGGGGGTTGGACTGGATGATCTTTTGAGGTCCCTTCCAACCCTTGGGATTCTGTGATTCTGTGAAATGAATGGCCTTCTCTTGACATGGGGATGGTGGGGCTTGTGCATAGAGAGAGGTCTTCAGCAATACTGGATGCTCAGTTTGAGTCACAGGGACTGGTAAGTTAACACTTGGTATTTACAGCAGAGCTTCGGTTCCTTTGAATGACAGCATTAGCATTCAGCACTTCTCTGTACTAGAGCTTGCAGTTATCAAGTTAGGCTCCCAGAAAAGGTGTGCACAATTAGTGATTGTGGAAGGATTGATTTAAGGAACTTGCCTAGCATTACTAGCAGCTCTGTGGTAGAGCCCAGGCTACGGGTAGATTCCGCACTGCAGCATTCAAGTACCTTGAGAGAATCTTTTTCTCTTGCAGCCTCCGGCACTTCTTCCAACAGCAAATGAAGTAGTTTTTTCAGGAGGTAGCTATTCTTATGACTTACATTGATTGTCTTGACTCATCTCCAGTCTTTGAGGAGCAGGAAAACATGATCTTCTAGTTTAAAGAACCTAAGGAGTCATGGTAAATGTTAAACTGCTCATTAGTGCTTTTCAGGTGTTTTAGATCCAGAGCCTGGCTTCTGGAGCTTGTGGAATGATTGAAGAAATGAACTTCCTACTACTGCATGGAGCATCATTAGAGGCTTGGATGTACTTTTTCTGAGTTTCACTGGTATTTGTTCAGATATCATCAAATCCCAGTCTGGAGAAGTTCAGCATATAATTTTTAGGTAGGTCACATCAGAAGCAGCAGAACCCTATCACAAACAGTTTGGAGCACTCAAAATGGAGTTAGAACACTCCTAGTCCTATAGGTAATGAAGATAATGAAACATTCTAACACATGGTAGGGATGTTTGATGCTATCTCCTTATTCTATACAGTGTTGAACTGCTTAAAATTAATATATGTTGTCTGCAAATGCATAAAATAAATTTTGAAGACGGAAATCACTCTTCTCTGAGAAGAGTATCTGAGACTGCTATAGCTTTCCTGGTCTAGGTTTGAATAAGACTACATCCACTGTACTCGGGACCTTTTCTCTGCTGCAGGCAGGTAACAGATGTAAGTGATATTCCTGAAAGACTAGACAAGAGCCGCCTACACTGGCATTTTCTTTGTCTTTCAGACAGGTTTGAGAAAATGTTTCAAGTCAAATTTTGCCATCTTTCCTCACCAACTCAAGAACACTACAAAAATAGCTTAAGAAACCAGGCAATGGAAATTTATACACTTCAGCAAGCATCAGAGAAAGTTGCACTGATGATCAGTAATAACAAATGTTGACAGAACTAATGTCAAAATTTGATTGTATTGTCAACTTTGCAATTTGCGTATGTTGTCGACAATGTTGCAATGCCATGTTAACTTTGTGAATTTGATGAGTCACATTTTTCCCCTTCGTAATTACAATCAAACATGTAGTGCAGATAGAATGGGGATGAGAAAGTGAGAGGTAGACAAAACAAGAATGCTATAATGCTTTGTTTTTACCTCTTCAAGTGAATTTTCATTAGCCAGTATTTCTGCAAATAACTTGGTGGAGGATGGTTGGTTTGTTACAATTTAAAAACAGCTGGGATAAAACCTACCCTTGAAGGACTTCCCTTATTTATTTGTAGCTCTTAGAAGCTTTTCACCTTGTTTTATTAAGTTTCTGTGTTCTAGTTTTGTAAGAAAGGATTGTAATTTTCTTCACCAACTGTAAAGTGGACATTGGATCTTGAGCAAGGATAGGAGAAACTTCCTTCTTGTTCAGAGGAAATGGTTTATGATAATCTGATTTGGCAAATGTTGTGGGTTCTTTTTTTTGGTTTAAAAAGAACATGCTGGTGTTAAACCCCAGATGACACGACAGAGGAGGCTGCAAGGAGTCTGTGGCCAGCAGGAGCGTGTGGGGTTTGTAATCTCTACATGCAGCACTGCGGCTGCTTCCTGCTTTATATGCTGTACACAGTTGATCAGAGGGCTATTTTGCCATGTGATTGTGATAACTATGGGAACTCTCATGGAGAGTTAAGAGTCAACAGCATGTTCCGTGCTGGGTGTGAGGGTCTTTAAAGATTTGCTTTTCTACACTGCTACTGTATAAATACAGTATAAATATATATATAAAAATATATATATAAATACTAACACGATGCTTGTATGGAGTAGCTCTTGTTTTTACAGAGCTGAATATCACGTTTTATGTGACACTGCATCAAAGTTTTCAATGTTTCTGAATATTCTTTTTGATTATATATTTTTGAACCTGTTTCTGTCATTATGTTGCTACTGTTGTGCTGCTTCTCCATCTTATGAGAGCCCTCAAATTCCTTTCATGTCAATGACTTGTTGCAAAAAAAACCCAGATAAATTTTAAAATTAGCTATAAGTTTCAAGTAGCTGGCTTTGAGCCAGGAAAGTATTCTATATTGTCTAAAAGTATCATTTTTAGCTCTCTGAACCGGCTAGCTTTCAAAAAAAGCATCAGTGATTGTTTAAGCATTGTCAGAAGCTTTCTAGAATGCTTGTTACTAGGATTTGTATTTTAGATTTTTCCAAGAAGCCATAGGCAGAACTTAATTCACTTATCACAGTACTGCCAAATACTGCCCGGATTTCGTAGGAATGTGTCAAGATGAAAAAATTCCCTGAGATTGTTTGGGATCTTTTAGGTTTGAGGGTTGCAGGAGAGTGAACTGTGGCTTTGTCAGGGGACTGCACATAGTCCCGCCTGGCCCTGCTGTTCCTGACCATCCTCCGTACCTGTGTCTTTGATGTCCCCTCAGACAGCCTTAGTCTTTGGTCTTTCCTTCAGTAGTTGTATTTCTTGGCTTTTCTAATTTCTTGACCCCTGCGTTGGCTTGGTGAGCTGAGTATTTGATCTAGTTGTGTATCTGATCCATGTCCCCATTCCTGATTGCAGCCTAGCTCCACAAATTGCAAGAGTGGCCAGTGACTCGGTGGGATGCTTCAGATAGATGATGAATGCATTGCATTCAGCAATGCTGATGCGTTTTTATTTTCCATAAAAAATGTTTTTGAGCCCCTCTTCCAGTTAGTCAAGCATGAAATAAAAGTTTGGTTTTTTTTTGTGTTTTTTTTTTTTAAAAAAAACCCAAAACTTAACATACTTTATTTGCCTTCAGTAAAAAAATAATGCTTTTTATTTTTAAAGCCTAGTTGTCAAACCTGTGTGTACTTTCAGAGCGGAAAAACATTTGTTCTTCCTTGTTTTAAAGTATTTGTTGGAAAACTAAAGTTAGAAAAATGGAGTATGAGACTATCATGTAAGCACTTGAACAGAACTTGATAATGGGCAGTTGAGCATTATTGAGACTTATGAATATATATGTTTTACAATATATATATATAGGTAATAATTACTGAGATTTAATTCTCTTGCATTTGAGGAATTTCTTTAGTAGATACAATTATTAGATCACTAAAAAGAAGGTGAAAAAAGAGTAAAAATAAAATATATATCCGTATTGCTATAAAAAATCCTTTAGAGAAAAAGCTCCTGGAGTTAGAGGATCATGCTCATGCTGTATTTTTATATGGCCTTGGTATAACAAATTTCTCGCTTACTAACAGATGCTCTAGGTGTCACAGTATTAATATGCATACTTAAAAGCCCTCTGGGGTTATGAGATAGAGATACATATATTTCAGTTAACATGCCTGCATCAGATTTACCTCTGACTCTTCAGAGATCTTTTACAACATAATTGCATCAACTGAGAAACCTGGTATCAGGAAATAGATTGTTTTTTCTCAAGTGACACATACATTATTGGCAAAAGAATTCTGTAAATAGCCTGAAGTACTCGCACTTCAGTTTAACTGCTAGATTTGGGTGCATTTGATTAATGCTTTGCCTCAGTGCATGTAGAGATTTCTTGGGTTGTGAACTTATTTCATCAGAAGCATAGGAATTTGCTTTAATTGGAAGAAAACCTATTGACTGAGTTCAAAGGCTGTATACAAGACTGTGCTGCAATACATGTGTGCAAGGGAGAGTTAAGTCCGTTATTAAAAAAAGAAAAAAAGGTGACTCAGGATTTCATGGGCTTCTGTATGCTGAGAAATTAAATATTGATGTCTTTCATATAGTAATACCCACCTCTTAGAAGAAAATACCTATCTGCTTGAAATGCCTCTTAATTTTTGGCAATATTTTATGCAAAATATTTAGAGCTCTCTAGTATGCAACAAAGAAGATTATATGCTTTGACCCTTTAATTAGTTCTCATTCTGTCTTGCATGATTTATAGCTCCATTACTCCTATGTAAAAATGACATGACTAAATGAAGCGGAAAGCTAGAAGGGGTTCACATGTCTAGTTGTTTAATGGTTTCCCCTAGCCAGGTTACTGGTGTGCTGGAGGAGGAGAAAACAGCCATGAGGCTCTCCTCATTTATTATGGCGAGGATGTAAAAGTCTGTGTTGCTGTGACTTTTGGTTGTTTGTTTCCTTGTCACATATACAATTCATTGGAGCGAGGAGGGAATGTGGCTTTCCAGAAAGCATAAAACTAGAAGGTAGGGATAGAAATGCACATGTAATCTATCTTGGACAAATTTAGCTTAATGCAGCTATTTCATATATTCGGAATCTATCTCTAACTTTTTCTTGATAGTAGAGGAATAGTATTCCAGTGTGATTTAATTCCAGTAACGGGGTGGAAAACCCTTAGCAGGCCAAATGTTTTTCTTACCTAAGGGGTTTTGTTGTGTGTTTTTTCAAATGGCTACTTTGAACACTTAAGTAACATTTTTGAATAAAGAGGCAATTGCTGTATTACTCTTACACCTGAAGTTTGTCTGTGTTTCAGATTGTCTTTACATCTTTGATATGGTTCTGGTACTCTATATAACTACAATACTGTAAACTCAAATTAATTCTGGATTCTTAATAACTGAAGTGGTCTGGAGTGGGGAGGGGAAAAAAATCAGGGATATCATTGAAGTCAGAAATGAACTGACCAGTTTTGTTTTGATCTCTAGAATCATTTGGTTTCTGTTTGGGGCAACTGCTTTCAGTAACCACTGGGGAGAGCCATCTGAAACAGATGAGTGGAATGAGAGGTCCTATTTATTTTTCTGTGTTTAATTTCAAGAATTATCACCTTCTGCTGAGAGTGCAGTAACATTACAGGTATACCTGTTTATAGCATTTGTGTGTGGGACAAACATGTAATTCTGAATCTGTTGTGAACTACAGGAATTTCCTACATATTCCAGCATGTGTCCATTCCTTATTTAGTCTGTAGTGCTCTCTCTGTGGAGGCACAAGGGCTAGAGCCTTTGCTGGCTCACATCTGAGAGTTGTGGTCTATCCTGAGAGATCTGTAGGTTTATCCTTTTTCTTATTCCCTCCCCCCCCCCCGATGTTTGGACTTACTGTTACTAATCTTCAAAGAACTCTGTGGTACTTCTGCAGTTTACGTGATACTGTACACATGAGCTACTGAGTTTGTAAGTGAAGGCTGTTACCTCCTCCCATGTTGGGAGACAGTGTCTGGCACACATCGTGGGGGTCACAGAGAGTACTATTTTGCTATTGCCAGGTGTTTAGTCATTAATTAGGCTCTGTAGCATTTACAAGTTCTTCCTTCATGTTTCTGAACACCTTCTCATACTCAAAAATATTTCTTCAGTGTTAGTGGGTTTCGGAGTGTCTTTTGGAACCAGCAGTCATTGGAACAGCTGGGTTAGGAATTTTCAGGTATCTGGGGGGAAAAAATAACACTCACCCTCTTCTGAATGTCCTCCAAGCACTGGCAGTCGGTCTGATTGTGCAAGTAGGCTGTGTGGGTCATTGTTGTGTTTGTGTCTTTGTCTTCTGGGCACTGGACTCTTATAATTCTTTCAAGCACCAGTGGCAGAGAAACTGTGATTTGCCATTTTACAATTGCAGTTTGTGCTCACTTCATGATTGCAATTAAGGTTGACAGAATTACAGTGTTCAAGGAACTGTACAACCTTCTTAGGTTGCGGCAGAGCTTGAGAAATTAGTGAAAACCAGACAGTACTGTTCTTGGAAAGGTAGATCGGTCTTCTTAAACTGTGTATTTGGTGGTAGCTTGTAATTCCAGAAGTGAATTATAGAAGTTTTCCCAGCACTTCTGAGATTGAGATTTCCCCCAAGTTGCAACAAACAAGCTGTGATTTCTCCTAGACCTTTCAAGGAGGCTGTTTTATAATATGTAATAGGGATCTAGCTCAAAGTACAAGGTACATCAACTATTTCGAGAGTAGAGTGAGGAGTATACTTGTCATTCACTGAATAATCTTGAAAGTACCCCCTGACGGAATGGCAAATTTCATAGTACAATCCCCTTCACACTGTATGTCCTGCTATATAAGATGATCTCTCTCATTCCTCTCATCTGGATGGAGGCTTTTTAAAGGTTTGCGTCAGGCTTGTTTCTCAGTTGTTAAACAGAATTTTGGCAATGGTGGTGGTTCCTGATTCTCTGCATTTATGTTAGCCCCTTCATTGCTACAGGATGGGCTGAGGTCACCTAATGAGAGCATCTCCGCATACAAATGGGGATACCATAAGAAAATGGACTTCCTAGTTTAGGTCATCAACTAGGAAAGAGTTTCAGTTAATATGAAATATAAGCACCCGTGATGAAGTATTGTAAGTAAACATGTTTAGATTTGCATAAGTTAATAGCTACAAGATGCTATTAAGATCATCCATCATCTTAATTTTCCTTTGGCAATGTTTTATGCAATTCTGAGTAGGCTCATCTTGGCTTAACTTGCGATATGATCAGTTGTATTTTACAGGATGATATATTTTGTAGGGAGTTGGAATTTTAGTTACGCATTTTTCTAGGTAAGAAATATATGTTGGTGAATATGTGAATATAATAGGCTAAGTCTGATAATATCTTTATCTACAAAGATGTTTGTATACTTGCTCTTACGATGAAGTTACTACTGAACTATTCAGCTGTTCTTGTTCTCAGCTCTGACTCTTTGAGGTACAGACACATTGATGTACCTGGCTCAAATCATACAAACATATTTGCACTCGTAAGTCCCTCCTTTTCTAGAGACATTGTCGTATGCCCACTGATCCACCTGTGCAGAAGCATTTGTGAGATCAGATCCTAAGCCTATTACTGCTACATGTAATTAGATGTTAGTCTTGCACTATAGTGCAGTTTCTTCCCAGTGTCACCTGACATTAACTGAAGAACAGGAATGGTTAAGGACACTTAAACTGCTGAATCCTTGGAAAACCATTCTGAAGAGGTGGTCTTTTTAAAACTGAGAACCGGGGACTGTGAGCCATTACCATATGTTAACTCCCTTCTGAACAAGGAGTCTTAAAATCATCCTCCTTGCTTAGTCTGCTTTTAGAGAATAAATATTTTTTCCTCTGAAATAATTTGGTAAAAAGTGGTGTTTCCTGGTAAATCTTTCTTCTTTGTCTCTACAAGGAATTTGGAATAACTATTTAAAAGGCAGGCTCAGTATGATCAAATATTTCCCAACTTGAATGAAATACGCTATTAAAACAGCAGGCAGTGGATGCTGTACTGGCACTGTTTAGGCTTGCTGTGTTCTGGGAACCTTAGGATTAGTGTTTATCTGTTCCATAAAGGACACAAATCATTTAGATTAGAAGTAATCTGATTGTATGGAAGTACAAATTATAGCACAAAGGCCATTCAAGTGGGTTAAGTGACCAGGGTTGGTAAACACCATATGACTGCTGATTGGTCGATGAAAGAGTATTAACTGAAAGATAATGATGGATTTTAATCCAAATCTCTAAAGCGCAACAGCTGTAGTTCCCAAACGAGTTCACTCACAGAGTTTTAGGACACTGATTTATTTATTCTCAGCTATTTCTTTTGCACAAGAATTAATTTGAAATTAATTGAATTCCTCTATAAAACATAACTGTTCGTTACAACTTTGATTAGATTTCTATTCCACTTTCAGTAAGTTCACTATGATTTTTATGCGCACTGGGGAAACTAGTGCTGTTTATTTCAGTGTTCTGCAATATGCTAGGTTAAATTGTTAGTGTGATTTGGTTTAAGAAAAACAGCTGATGTTCTTCCTGGTTCATGTCTTTCATCAACATACTATGAAGTCTAGTTAAGTATTTAAAAAAACCCTGGTGTTCCATATGAACTTGTTTCTAGAACGCTTACTGATGGTAATGCCTAAGAATAGCAAGTAAATGTTTAACACCGGTGATAAATTATTGAATCTGTGTAGTGTGTTTTATTTCAGAGTGTCTATATGTAATTTAAAAATGGAAATTGCATCACATAACAATGAATTTATGATACCTTGAGAGTGAGAAGTAGCAGCTGTTTAGGAGTACAATGTAACATTGTTTAGAGCATGAAATGAAAAATTAGGCAGGCTGTATTCATTAATGACTTCAGTGCTGAGGCTATGCTACCTTTTTTTTTTTTTTTGGTGGTTGTTGCAATTAGAACTTTGCAAAGTTTCAGGTTCTCTCTTAGATTTTCCTCCCAAATTTGTGCCTACCCTGAAACGTGTGTGTTCGTTAAAGGCATCAGATGAGTGACTGCAAAAGGAAAGTAATTTAACTTTGTGGTTCCCTGGTCCAGCAGTCTGTTTCGGAAGGTCAATGAGAAAACAGATAAAGTTGGCCTAAATTATTGTTTATGGTCCAAGCAGTCAGACACAGGAAGAAGAGTTGAGGTTATTTTAAATGATGCTGGTTTATCTTATCTCTATCTAAAAAATGTGCATGATTAAACCAGTCCTCTGTTGTTACTCAGGATTTATTCAGATAATCTAGATAAGATACGCTGTCATGCCAGGAGCAAGCATTAGATCAGCCTGTGTACTGTACTTGCAGATTGCAGATTGTTTTGAGAGCAAAAATGGAGTCCTTAGGACCTAAGTCATGTTTTGTCCTTTTGGTGTAGACACACCTAATGCTATAGCAGGTGTAAGTAGGTATGGATCTTGTCCTTTGGGTTTACAGTGTAGTTCAAAATGCACTTATAAAAACCTTAGCTTGCACAGAAGTTACTGGTGAATAACTTGCAAAACTGGGAGGACATTGTTCAGTGCATGTTGAAAGAAGGCCTTGAATGCAGTTACATCAGTCTGAAATGCCTTTAGAAAATCATAACAAAAAGCCTTGTGACCTACCTTGACTTGGTTTTGAAGCCTATGCAGTCTCTTATTTTAATGTATTTTGTTATAAATGTCATAGATACTGCTTAGTTATTGAAATGCAAGAATTTCCTCCCTGAAAAGGTGGTTAAACCAGACTTCCAGTAAATGGTAACTACACTGCAGGTGCTATCTTGAGAGTTAAAACTCTTTTTGAGCACTGGCTAGTGCATCTGGGTAACTGTTCTATTACTGCTTCATGGAAAGGGCAAAGCAAGAGCATCTGACAAGGTGCCCATATATGATTTCTATATGCATGTGCATTTATGCATACCCAGCGGTAGCAATGGAATATAATGATGTCACATGTCATAGTTGCTCAAGTTGTTGTGCAAGAACTTTGGTGCCCAAATTTGGCATAGAAAAGGAGGTAACAATAAAGTAACCTGTAAATTTTTGTTCCTTGTGTTGACAGAACAAATGTCTTCAAGTTTTTGCCTTTTTGAATGTGGCTAAACCCTAGGCAATTAGCTGTGTGAATTTTTTGGTCATTGGAATTTATGAAGCTGGACAAACTCAAAGGTGGACATGAAATTGCTTTGTACACTCCAGTTACCTTTGGAAATTTTTGCAGTGTGAGGAATGTAAGCCTGGGCCACAAGTATGCATGAGAAGATCAAGAAGATGCAAATGGTGACTGCCCCATAGCTTTCTTCTGAGAATTTGTCATGATACAGTGTGGACCTTGAATATCTTTGAGGTCAAGAGCTTGAGCCTGATCAATATCAGGATATAGCTGTACTGTAGCTGAGGGATCTGCTGTAGCATCTGTAGTTGCACTAATTGTAGAGTTAGCACTTAAGACGCTGCTTTCTCTCAGTTGCCTGGTTTTTAGGTTGAGTTTGCGCTTTCTGTTTATTTTTGAGAAGGGAATTTTCATGTATCAAAGGGCAAGAGTGGGGATTAGGATATCGTCCTATTTCCTGAAAAATATTTATCATCTCTAGCACTGCTACAGTGACCATCTGAGCAATTCCCCAGTTCAAAACATGAGCAGGATTGAGGAGACTTTCAGAGTATCAGCCCAGTTCACAAAAGGTCTCTGAATTAAAGATGTTGTTGATTAAAAGTGTTTGGAAACCAAAACTGCTAGCGCAGTTAACTTCTCAGTGTCAGTTTTGTTTCCTGCTCTAAATCTGGGGAAAAGTCTTTAAATGTTAAACACTAGCAAACAAAATAACCTTTGAAAGTTGCTTCTGTAAAATTTAGAGCTTAATTCTTAAGCTTTCAATTCTTGCATTTGCAGTGCTTGTTTGGCAGTGCTTATGATGCTACTTAATGACTACGCAATTTCTGAAAATAGCATTTTGACAAAATTTATAATTTTCTAGAAAAAACTTTGTCTACAAAATGGGGTTTTCCAAGGGCAAGTAGAAAATTTAATTGGAAAATTTGCAGTTGTATATATTTGGGTATTTCTTCTGGAAACCAAGCCCTTAATATACATTCCTTCTCAAGGATATTTCATGGGATCTCTGAGCTCTAGTTGCTTTCTTGTGTAGTTTCCTGTGGCATATGACAGTCTGTTTCTGCTGACAGTCGAACTGGGCATTCTTTGTTCATCTCTTAGCTAAGAACTGATAAATATCTGAAAATAACTAAGTGGCATTTAATTGACAGTTTGGGTTACTGATTAAATTGGGCATTTAGTATAAAATGAATGAATTACAATAGCTGAGAACTCTGATGCTTGCCAGATATTTAACTGCTATACCTAATGAAACATGAGTAAACAAATGAAAAAATATTTGTATATTGCATATGAGTATTTTGTTAAATGAAGTAGTGATGTCAGACCTTCCTGCTTTTTAGGGATAAGGAAGAGTTAATGTTGAAATTGCAAAACTGATGCGTTCCCATCTGGAGTTCAGGGAACTGATTTGATTACTGCTTGTGATGAGTTCAGACCGAGACAGACTGCAGAGAAGGGTTCTGGTCAGGGAAAAGGAGGTCCCGGTTTGTGGCGTTTTTTATGGGGTTACTTCCTTAGTCTTGAAAAATAAAGGCTAAGGGAAAGGGGAGGTTGTGGGAACACGGGGAAGAGGAAACACCTGCCTCCTCATGTGCTTACGGATTGCACACACCAGGGAAAGAGAATCATTAAACCAACAGCCAGTGTTGGCCCAGAACAAGTGGCTGGAAATCACCCTGGAAAATCTTGTATGGCCAAATACAGGTCTGATTGTAGGAGCTTCGTTGGAGCTTCAGCCAGGGCTGAAGGGCAGGACTTGAAGGTTTTTGTTTTAGGTCTTGTGTTTCTTATAAAACACAGCAGCGGTACTGGACTTGATCAAGTGCATGGCTGAGAGAACATCAGTGTTCCTACCTAGCTGCCAGAAATATTGTCATCTCTGAATATTAAAAAGGCTTGTCAGGTCCTAGAAGAAAATTGAAATCAGTTTCTTTTCAATTCCCTTCTAGGTTTTGAGCCTTTAGGATTCATGCTTTCAGTCATCTCTGTAAGGATTAGAAGGATATTTAAAAAGCTAGAATTCCTAGGGATTTTTATGACTGCATGAGCCAGGCTGAAGAAAAATCCCTAATAATGCAGTATATAATTCTGAGAGCTATCAGTCCTGAATTGATGAGTGAAATGTTGGGAGTGAAAGAGATATCAGATGGATAAATTACTTTTTCTTAAGTGAACCTTTCCAAATGTTTCATGTTTCAAAATGTCATGTTTGTGGTGTCCCCACAGGAGGCATAATCAATCCACTGGGGTTTTTAAGGCAGTAAGTGTGTTTGAAATCGGGTTCAGTTATCAGATATTCAGCAAGGTATCACTTGAGAACAATGAGAGTATAAAAAGTATAACTTGAGAACACACTAGGTGAGCTAGTGTGAGAGAGCAAGGTCTTCATTAATCAGCAGATCTGTTAGAGGAATTATCGCAAGGATATTTCGCATTATGAAGCCAGCTGCCTACACATTGCAAAAAATATTTTTTTTTTTTAATAAAATGTTTAGGAAGTTGAAGCCCCACCAAATGTCTCCAAGGAATGTGACAGCTCAGGCAAGGGAGAGAGATCTACTGAAATAAGGTATAAAAGTCAGCTTTACTGCAATCTTAAAGTTGTAAAGGGCTTTGAAAAGTGAATGACTGGAGAGAAATATCTCCTGAGAGTAAAATGGGCTTCTGAAGGATCACTTTAGCTGTAAATGCTAAAGTAAAAGCTTCTTGTTGTGCACCTCAGCATTTTCAAGTGCAAAAAATACATTCTGCTCACACTCCCATCTTTCTGGAGGTTATATTTATTCAGAGGAGATTAACGACACATTTTCAGTGTGACTGCTTTCATCAGGAGTTTATGCCTTTGCAAAATGATGTTTTTACTTCTTATGGGAGTGATATGCATGAATTTCTGTGAAGACTTCAGAGTCATAGTTGTGAAATAAAAGGTGAAAAAAACTTTCTATCTCTAAGGAGATGCCAGAATTGTATTCTGGATGGCAGAATAAGACTGTGACTTGTATAATTTTATTTGTCAGATCTTTTTGTGTTAAATAACTTTCTTATGGTATTGAGTTTTAATTAAATTTATGATTACATGGATATTTGTTAAAGCCATGTGTTCTGCAGATAGCTGCAATAGATTGGTATTTGTGGTTGCTGCAGTACAGGAAACAGTCTGGGGTGTTTTAAAGTAACTGACAATTGTACTAACAGTCATTTAAAGGAGAGAAAGTAAGCTTTTTGTTGAGGAGCATGGAGAAATATTACCTTGTGCTTCTCATTGCTTCTGGTTGCTTATGTGGGGGAGAGGAATGACAAATCCTTTTCTTTCCATATACTTTTTTTTCCAGATTTTCTTTCTTTAGATGACCCCTACTCTTCCTTAGGGGAGCTAAGCTGTAGTTTGGAAGTGAGTAGTGTGCTCTGTTCATCTGCCCTGCCCCACATGGTGAGAATGCTGGAGGAGGTGATGTGCTCATGCTGGCTGAAGGCATCTTCTTTCAGCACCTGCTGCCAAGCTTCCAGGAGGATCTCTGCTGATTCAGCTGTATTGGTGTGGGCTGTAGAACCTGGGGGTCTTACAGCGTTGGGCCCCTGCAGAGACCTTTGCAATGCCCGTCTCTCATTATTGTGCAGTACAGACCTTCGTGATCTCTCTCCTTTGTGTTCTGTTTTTCTGATGTTAATGATTTAAAGGAAATTTTGCCATGTTTTGAAATTCCACTTCTTAAGGGGTGAGCTTAAGGTCATCTGTGCAGACAGTGATGTAACTGATACACTTGTGCCTCAGTGAAAGATTTTCATGTACCCGGTGATTTAGAAATGTTTGGAAAAATGCACCGGTGGATGTATCTATTTTCCCTGCTTGCTTTAGATCTTCATAATGTACCAAAAAAGATTTAATTGGATGGTTTAAGAAGAATGTGTAGAATTATTTTATGTAGCTTGAGTGCTTAATGGCCCCAGTCTGGGTAAATTGCTGTATTCTCTGTTAACCATCTATAAATGGATATGACAGATGAAGTGAGTAAGAGTTTATGCTGTTTGTGCAGCAGGCAGATGTCATGCTAATGCTGTTTTTTAATTGCCTTTTAATTCCTGTATATGTATGATAGCACATGCGCAAAGGGTAGAAAAAGAGCTGGGGCTGGGCAAGAAATTGTAAGATGGAGAACAGCTGTCACAATGATAGCAGTAGAGAGATGCAAAGGAAGGAGGCAGAAAAAAAGTCCTGTCAGCAAGAAGGACAATTTCTAAAATTTCTCTAGGCCAAAGAAATCTGAGTTCTGCAGAATTTCATCTTGCTTCTTGGTGGGCTGTTATGTGCCTTTTGCCACTGATGACAGTGAGAATCTTTTGCTGCTCTCAGGGTGTTAGAGGTGAGCCCAGTAACACAGTGTAACTTGCTCGTGATTGACTGCATGTCTGTTACAGTGCAACTGACCCTTCTTTTATTGGGCATTTAGAGAGCTATAGCCTCCTGACCTGTTTGATCTAAAATCAACTTAACCTAGTAAGTCTCAAAAAGTCTTATAAACTTGACAGCAGATGGGACATGCTTTTTGTTTAGCCCTGCATATACTATCTTGGTGGGTGGTAACTGCCTTAGGACAAAATCAGCATCCCACCAGTCACCATCTGGGGTGGCAGATGATATGTGGGACTGTCATGAATAAGCATTCTGATGTTTGTAAATGTCCGAAGGAAGACACTGCTTGTTAGCACGGCAGTTGGTATGCAGTCAACACTGTGAGAAACTCACTTTATGCACTAATCAGCGAAAGCTGAAGCCTTGGGTCCATCGCTGTAATATGGGTGGGTGTAAGGTGATTCTTCCACAGTTTGTTCAGTTTGATGGTGAAATTGAATGGCCCTTATTTTGGCAGACCTTTAATCTTCACTGATTTTTGGCACAAAAGCACCATTCTTTTGTTTCTTAGGTACTGTGGCAGAGATAAATTTAGAAGCCTCAGATCATACCTGATGCTGATAATGAGCACAAATGCATGCTAGAAAATATGCCCTTGCTTTGACAGTGTAGACTGATTTGACGGGTGAAGGGAGATTTCCATTCCAGATGCAAGAGTGGAAATGCACATGTTTTGGCCCACCTTTACACCCATTTTACCTTCTTCCAGGTGGGGGATACACAGACAGAGGTGTGAACTGTGAGAATACCCACAGGCCACTTCCTTTCAACCTCTCTGTTCCTGGCTCAATGCACTAAGCCTGTCTTCCAGACATAAATGCCTTGAGAAATACTATTTAGACCAGTTTTGTTTGGAGATGTCATTTGTCATTGTTATAGAAGTATGATATACAAATAGTGTACTGATTTTTATACAAATGAAAGTGAAGAAAACCAAATGTTACCCCACACAAATTCTTAAGTACTGCCTTTCAGTTTACGGTTAAAATGTAAAGGTTAGAGTTATGTCCAAAAGTTCAAACCCAAGTTGGATTAATGCAATAGTATCGCTGCACTGGCTGGAATGAAATGAGGAGCGTTTGTCTGTCAATTTCTATAACCAAATGCACTCATTCTAGCAGGCTCATAATTCAGGGAAGAGCAGTGTGGGTTCTCTTCAGCATGGAAGCACATGTGTGTGCTATTTCTGTATCAGGGTGTGAAATAACAGCAAAAGGCTGCCTCATTTTTTATGAATGGAATTGTGTAATTTAATGTGGAACATAGGTATTCAGATTTTGAAGGCAGCAGTTGCTTAAAGCCTGAGGTGACTGGCAACTCAAGTTTAGGAGAGGTCTGTACAAGCTTGGTGTATGGGCAGGAGGAATTAGGGAGTGGTAGTACCTTTGGCTCTGCCAGAGGCCTCTCCAAGTTCAGTGTCAGCCCAAAATATGCTGAGCCATGGTTACCTTTGACAAGGAAAATGATAAGTGAAGGATTATGTTCGAGGCAATGCTAACTTTAACCTGGTCTTTTCCTCCAGGCAACTTCAAACTAGGTGATCCATTTGCCTGTTCTCATGGTCTGTCACTACAAGCTGGGTAATTCTCTTGTAACATAAGTCTTAAGTAGTTAATACTACAAAACATGTGCTATGTCCCCTTACCTTTGTACTATAAGGGACTCTTGTTTTCAATATTTTTCAGATCCAAAAGGGAATTAATTGTTTACATGGACATTGACAGTTTCTTATGGGTAACTGATCTGGGACCATCTTTTTAGGCGCACCGCTAGGATTAGGATTTACGATTGATGTTCACTGCTGCTGATCATGCTTGCAGTTTTGAGCAGGATTTTCTTTTCTTTGTATCTTAGTGCTATAAAGCAAGCTGATGTGTCTCAGTCTTGCACTGCTTCTGAGTGTAGGTTGCTCTTTGTTCATGCCCAGCTATTATTTGCGCAGTCCTCAAAGTTCTTGCTCTTGTGTCCAGGGGCTCTTTTGCAGCATTACCAGGCTTTATCCTGAATTAATGATTTCCAGCATATCTTATATTCAGCTCCTAACGTTGTCAGACTTAGGCTATATGAACAAGACGCTGTTTAATATACCTTTCTGCTGTGTCTTCCTCTTATGCTCAGGTGAGCTTTCTATTTTGAAGAAAGGTAGAAAAGGATTTTTGCTTCCTGAGATCAAAGCTTTATTTACCCTTCAAATGTGATTATGTTCGAGCAAGATAAAGCAGCAGCCAGGTACAAATACCCTGTGGGAATCTCCCATTATGTCAGTGGGTTTTGATCTTTATTCATGCAAATTCATGCCTAAAACTTTTTTTTATAATTAAAACAGACGATTCACTAGAAATACTTTACATCCTGTATCAGTTCTCTAACTAGTTAAAACCCATTTGCTTTGCAGTGGTTATTGTTAACTTATGTTTTTAGAGATGATTCTAAAACATATAGAAATATATTTTTCTTAAAAACAGCTGATTTTTCTTTTTTTTTTGGCGGTCCTTTTATTGTTGAAGGCAGGTTCAAACTATGTCCTCTACATCATTTTCCTTTTATAAGTTTGTTGTCAGCTCTTCCAAGTTGTAAAATCTGGCTGAGATGCATCTAATTCATGTTTTGTTTTATTCAATGTACCTCTTTTTTTTTTTTTTTTTTTTTTTTCTGTGGAGGGATACAAGAGGAGTCCTTTGATTTAAAAGAATACTTGGATGCAGTATTTGAAAGATGCAAGTAAAAAACCTGATCTAGCAACTTTGCAGAAGTCTGGAGATTTAGAAAATTATCTTAGAGACAATATAATTCAATTTATTTATTAATTTAGTAACTGATAAGACAGTTCCCTAGTCTCAAGGGAGCAGATTGTGAAAATGGGCAAAATTTGGAATACGCTTAAGAAAACTTGCTTTGTTCATTACTACTAGTAATACTAAAGCTTTATTAATTAATTAATTCAATTAGGTACCTAATTGAATAAAGCTTTTGAAAATTTTGATCTAATTTGTTAGGGCTTGCTATTAAAATGACTTGTGCTTTTCACATGTTCAACCTTTTAAAAGCATCCCACCTATTTTTTTTTCTTATTACTGGTTGTTTTTGCTGGCTGCTTGTCATTTTGACACATGACGTGTTTTAGTCCTGGCTTTGACCAACAAAGAACTCACTTAAGTCTGTCTATATTTTTGGGCGTTTTCCTCCTTCCTAGATGTTGCTTTAGAAATACAGAATACCTGGTGTTTAGGTCTTTGAAGAAAGCTAGAGTTCCTGGGTGAAATAAGATGTAAATATAACCCAATACTGACAATCAGTGATGTCTGGGATATTATGGGCCCTTTTTTGTTTCAGTCCAGCCTCTGTGGTTTAGTGTCCTATGTGTTACCTAATAGAATAAAACCTCAGTGTGGTTATTGGACATGTTGTATGGATTTATTCAACAGACTTGATGGAGAAAACTACGGAAGCCGAGTATCAATTTTCCTGCTAGGTCTGTTCTCTCTGATAGATTTAGGCATATGGTAGGAGAGGACAAAAGTCCAAGATGACATATAGAGCCATGTGATGGACACTTTGGGTATCTAGATTTTCTTCTGCAGTGAGGTAAGAGTACTTAAAGTAGAGTGTAAATTAACTGAAGATAAGTGATGGCTTCAGGACAGGTTCCCAGATAGAAAGCCCCAACTTGTCCAAAGGTTTATGAAGCAAAATCACGTTACAATAATGCTGGAAAACTATCTGTTCTTCTTGAAGCATAATCCAAAGTAGCTCTCTGGTCTCCAAACTTGATTAATGTTCTCGGCAGCAGTCAGATATGTTCTGCCAGGTGAGGTTATATCTCTTTGGCAAATAAATTGATATGTAAATCTATTCTTGTTAATGTAAAAAATGTCAGAAGTCTGTAAGTATGGGGACTAAAGAGGAAAGGATCAACCTTATAATTAGAGCTAGCTACAGACAGAGGCATATGCAACTGCAGTCTGTGATAATCCAAATTGAGAGTGATATTATTTACTGCAGTTTAACTGAGCTCACAAAATAGTACAGTAGGCCTAATTTTAAGTTTCCTTAGTATGGACATTTTCAAGGCTGGTAGAACAAAGCAAAACACTAGCTGCTTGAATGTTTTGAGTTTTCTGAATTACCTTGTACAGAACAGCTAATGTTTGTGGTGTGAAACAGCCATCTGTTTTTGTAGTTTAAAGGGAATCTCGTTCAAATGTTAAATACTCTAAAATGTGTTAGTGAAGAGGCTGTCATACTACACCATTCAAAACTTCTCAAGGAAACTGACTTCCTCTTCTTTGCACTGATAAACTGGTATCAAAATACAGGCAAAAAATTACTTAACCCAGTTTGGTCAGTGTACCATGATTGTTCTTTATCTGTCACAAGGAATAAAAATGTATTTTTCAGAACCATCCAGTTTTTACTGTAACTTTTAATTAAAACATTCTATGTGCTTTGTGAGCAGAGATGAAAGAAATAACAAAGAGTTGATCAGATGTGTATGGATGGGTAATAAAAAGTTTGACAGGTGGAAACACTGCAGGATACAATGCCTTCTTGAGGAATTTCAGAATAAGGTGAAGATGAAACATGGCTGTTCTCTGTTTTGATTTGTACTGAAAGAAGGAGGAGCACATCTTCTGAAAGAGAACTGGTTCCTTAAGTGTATGGGGGATTTTTCAAGGTTGGCTTCAAAATAGTCTCTAGTGCTTTTTTAACACTCTAGGATACTGCGCACAAGGCACTATGCATATGCTGTTCACCACAGTATCCCAATAGTACTTGTTGCCCAGATGGTGCAAACCATATGCCTCTTGATAGTTTATCTATGTTTAGGAAATACTATTTAAAAATATAAGAAAGGTCATAAGACTTCTCTAAAGCAGCTCTAGTGAGTTTCTTTCAAATGATGCTCCAGACATATTCAGGATAGTTCCACATCTCTGCCATAAAACATTCACACACAAAAAAAAAGAAGGAAAAGGAAAAAAAAAAAAAGGGGGTGTGTGGGGAACTATGGAATCATACTTGCCACAGTGCAAGACCACAGCTCCAAATGCGTGCATGCAGACGTCGCTGGTCCATCTGCATAGATAGTTTTTCTCCATAGGAGGTCCTTAAGAAGTGTACAGCACAAGGCTGAGTCTTTGGTCTGTCTTTCTCTTCTCCCTCCTACCCCCTCCCCACCCCGTCTGAATGAACCTTTTTGAAAATCTAACTATATAGAAAGCCAGTTAAAATTTATATTTGTTCCTGTGTCTTCCATAATTCATTTGACAATTTCCAAAGGCTAAAGGAGAACATTCTCTTTGCCCATATGTCAGTTGTTAAAAGTACATTTTCTGTTTTGCTTACCTGGCACACATCCATAGAGGAATGGCAGTCTAATTGCATTTCCAGCATAGTGATTCTTTGAAGTATCAACTAATTAGGAATGGACATTGCAAAAGTTTAGACCAGCACTTAGGAAAAGAATGCTTCATGTAACCATCACTAATTTGTTAGGATAACGAAAGCTTATTTCCTTTGAGTAAAGATTTGCACATTCTCACCTACAGCAGTGTAATACATAATGCTTCTTTGTAGCTCCTCTGAAAGCACAACTCTCTTTAAAATTAGCTAAACTGAAAGGCTAATTGCCTTGAGCTTTAAGTACAAAGGATGTCCATGCTCAGATTTTTTTTTTTTGCCAGCTGCAAGAGGCTGGGAAGATGTGGTTTCAGAAATCCTAAGAGGGTATCTCATGACACCTAAGAATTTTAATGTTGTGTCATAAATCACTAATTTATTCTCACTCTAGTATTGCTTGCAGAATCTATGCAGATCAGTTCTGTGTACTTGGGAAGAAATGTGATGGGGGGACAACTTGTTTAGTCAGGTAACAGCCTATGTCAAATACCTGAAAATACCTGTTATACTTGCATTGCTTCCTCTCTTTTATCAAAGTAAAGATGAGTATATCTGGTTTGAATCAGAACTTCCTTTTGCAAGAGAAAGTGGCAGACTTTGAAGTACCTGTGCAAGATGAATATGGTTTATAATCCCTTTACAGACTTAGATTTTTTTTTATGGATCCTTCAGCTGGATGTTTTCTAACATACTCAGATGCTTCTCTTTGTTTCCCATTTTTTGGTCTCGTTTTCATGTTCTCACCTTTCAGTTTTTAATTGGTTCTAGTCCTCTAAGTCATTGAGTAAATACAACTACAGTGACATAGCAGTACCTTTGTAATAATGTGTGTGTCACTCCAGTGTGATTCACAGAATCATGTTCTTTTTGTATGGGACGTTTTAATTAGTGGATATTGTTACATATCAGCTGCTGCTGAGACTCGGCTTATACTGTGCTGTATCCAGGTTACACAAACGTGGGAGCTCACAGGATTGATCCACTGTATTTTGCTTATATAATTTCCATCCTTTCTCCCTTTGAAAGAACTCATGTTCTTGGTTTTATTCTTGTCTACTTTTGAATAGTTCACAGTTGTGTCTGCTATAACTATTACTCTAAATGATTTTTTTGATTATGCAGAATATAATCATGCAACTTCTCTTTATTCTCAGTTCACTGACTGCAGGCTCAAGTAGCTGCTTCTGTTACATGATAATGCTATTGAGCTATGTGTAAACCTGAGGAATGAAATGGCCCCATTTCATATCTGACTCCTGGTGAGTGAGAATAAGTACCATCCAGAACTCTTCAAAATCTGTCTGCAGTGAAAAGCTCTTTTTAAAGGATAAAGAAAGACACTTGCCAGATTCTTGCTTGTGTAAATTTGAGTGACTAGGAAATGTATAGAATAGGAAGATTAAGTTTTTTGGTCAGTGAGCTTTCTTGGTTTTGTTTTTGTTTTACTTTTTTAATTAGAATTTAATGTGTATGTACAAGTGTCTTTCATAAAAGTAGAAGGCTTTACAAAGAAAGGTTACCTCTTACAAAATAAATTGCATTCGTGGTGAGATTCTTAACACTGCCTCAGTGAAGAACTGTACTCGTTCTGTATATCCTAGAGCCAAGATATTTCAGCATAGACTTTTAAAAGTGTGTTTTTCCAACCCTAACATTAAAACTGTGTCTCCTTCTTGTCTTCTTTAAAGACAAATAGGACCTTTGATGTACTAATCTATTTTTTGAACAGATACATACACCACAAGAACTGATGATGAAAGCTGTATTGCTGTGTGAAAGATGTGCATACTGTAAAATCTCAGTGGGTGTTTGCCACCACCATTTTCTTCTTAAACACTTCAGAAGGGACTGGACAAGACTGTTGGAACAAATGATTTTCTACACCAAATGTTCAGGTGTCTCAGATCCTGGGAAGTTGAGGGCTGGAATTTCTGTGTAGGCACAGGCAGACTTCTGAGGAATAGTGGGGTTTGATCTCTGGCTGCATGTACATGTCCCCTCCAGGATGGACGGGTTAGAACATGCTGCTGGAAACCCTCCTAAAGCTGAAGTTTAGTGTGCTCAATGTAGGTATTTTTTTCAGGTGTGCTTTGCATCTTCTGCTCCCATCAGTTGTTGGGAGGTCACTGCTGCTTATAATCAGGTCACCTTTTAATTTAGATGTGGAGCTTTAGGCAATAAGGGTTATTTTGAAATTGCAGCTTGTGGGTTTTTTCGCTTGTAAATTAGTAGCAAGAGATTGATTTGAAGACTCCTTTGTCCTGTGTTATGCAAAGGAAGAAGGTACTTTGTAGTCAGAGTGGGTTTAGAACTATTTTGTTTTTAAAAACAAAAGTGAAACTTGGACGGAGGTTTCTTTTTGTTTGTCTGAAGGTTGTTAATTCTAGACTGGCAGCTGGGATGCCTTAGGGTGTAGGTGCAGAATTTGAGTCCTTGCTGTGATTGGTTGTTCTTTCAAGGTGTGTCCATACTGAAAACATTTTTGGCTGTGTCAGGAGTATACTTTTGAGGCAAGTGTTCTGATTTTCCCCACTTGATTCATGTTTCAGTAGTCTCAGACTTTACCAGCTGAAAGGTTTCGTTCCCTTGCATGAAAGCAAACCAAAGTGTGCAGTTCAGGAGAGTATGTATCTTGTGGTGCAGTGATAACAGGCTAATGCAGTATCAGGCTGGTGGTTTCCAAAACGACCCTCATTTGAAAGGTTCTGGTGCTGTTACAGGTACTCAGCAGGAGCTGTTGGCTCCATCAGTATGTCTTCTGGTCCATGCAGCTTTCTAATGCAGCTGTTTGCCATATTTAAATTACCCAAACCAACTGAGTTTGACTAAGTTCTTATAGATTATTGAAATACTGAAATATATTAAGAATTATTTGCTTTCTGCAGTCAAATTTATGAGATTTCTGGTGAGCCAGGATTTTTAAGCTGTTACCTATTATTAAATAAGTATAGCATCTAAACCAATGTAATATAAAAATAAATACTTTTGTTTCAAAACATTTACTTTAGGGAGGAAAAGCTACAACAGTGCTGTTACAATACAAATACAAAGAAAACAAAGGGGTCGGGGACATTATTTATGGTTTAAAAAATACACTGAAAAGTAACAAATACCGAAGCTCTAAGCAGATTAAATTTTCAGATGAAAATGCCATCTAAGCTCAGCTGAGTCAAGGATATTGGTTGCTTGCCTTGAAATATGATACTTAGGCTTAAATGATTTAGTGTGACAATGTCTAGCCTAGGTTTTCAGGATCCACTAGTATTTTGTTTTTAAAAGCAAATAGGTTCCTGTAGCCTACAATTACTTTTAATAATGATTTTTTGTTTTAATATTTCATGTGATGTATATATTAATGAATGTATTGTTTATAGCTTTTACTTGATGACAGGACTTTGTTATATGAAACACAGATGAATAAGTCTTTGTACTGTTTATCATACTTGATTGGTGAATCATGCTGGAGGAGGAATCTGTATAAAACTAAGATTTTAAGCATGGGCTAGAGTTAGGAATGTGATGAAATTCACTATCTCATCATATAAATATCATTCACATACTTGCGCCAAAGAACCAAACAGACTTTTCTGGTAATATACTTGTCTCAATAGCAAGAGGAGTATTCTAGTATTGTTTGTGAATGCTACACAGTTTTGGGAAGGATTGCTATGACTGCTTTAGTGTTTCATTTTCTGGGTGTGCGGAGGTTTGGTGCCTCATTCCTCCTGCTTAACAGGGTGGTAGGTGTGCAGAAAGATCCACGCTGGTCTGGTTCCTGGGCTGAAAGCAGGACCTTGCATTTAAAACCTCTTTGCTGGGTCAGCAAACAGACCCAGGGAATTACAGGGCAGTCAGTCTCACCTCCGTATCTGGCAAAATCTTGGAGCAGATTCTCCTGGAAGGCATGCTAAAGCACATGAAGAACAATAAGGTGCTTGGTGACAGCCAGCATGGCTTCACTAAGGGGAAGTCCTGCCTGAACAATTTGGTGACCTTCTGTGATGGGGCTACAGAACTGATGGACAGGGGTAGAGCAGTTGATGTCATCTACCTGGACTTGTGTAAAGCGTTCGACACTGTCCCACACGACATCCTTGTCTATAAATTGGAGAGACATCAGTTTGATGGATGGACCGCTCGGGGGATGGCTGCACATAAAGAGTTGTGGTCAATGGCTCAATGTCTGGGTGGAGACCAGTAACGAGTGGCGTCCCTCAGGGATCGGTGTTGGGACCGGTCTTGTTTAACAACTTTGTCAGTGACATGGACAGTGGGATTGAGTGTGCCCTCAGCAAGTTTGCCGATGACACCAAGCTGTGTGGTTCGCTTGATACCCTGGAGGGAAGGAATGCCATCCAGAGGGACCTCGACACGCTTTAGAAATTTAACCATGCCAAGTGCAAGGTCCTACACCTGGGTCGGAGCAATCCCAGGCACAGCTACAGGTTGGGCAGAGAAGAGATTCAGAGCAGCCCTGCGGAGAAGGACTTGGGGCTGTTGGTTGAGGAGAAAATGAACATGAGCCGGCTTCAGTGTGTGCTCGCAGCCCAGAAAGCCAACCATATCCTGGACTGCATCAAAAGAAGTGTGACCAGCAGGTTGAAGGATGTGATCCTGCCCCTCTACTCTGCTCTCGTGAGACCTCACTTGGAGTATTGTGTGCAGTTCTGGTGTCCTCAACATAAAAAGGACACGGAACTGTTGGAACAAGTCCAGAGGAGGGCCATGAGGATGATCAGGGGTGTGGAGCACCTCCTGTATGAAGACAGGCTGAGAAAGTTGGGGCTGTTCATCCTGGAGAAGAGAAGGCTGTGTGGAGACCTCATAGCAGCCTTCCAGTATCTGAAGGGGAGCTATAGGGATGCTGGAGAGGGACTGTTCATTAGGGACTGTAGTGACAGGACAAGGGGTAATGGGTTAAAACTTAAACAGGAAAAGTTTAGATTGGATCTAAGGAGGAAGTGCCTCACCACCCTTTACTCTACACAGCCCCACTCTGGGTGGCATGGTTTAGTGTCGGGTGTCCCTGCCCATGGTGGGGGGCTTGAAACTACATGATCTTAAGGTCTTTTCCAACCCTAACTATTCTATGATTCTATGCTTCTGAAAACTGAATGTATATATATATATATATATGTAATTTCATATATACCTATAAATATATATATAGGTACACTCTTGCCTGGAAAGAGCTGCTCCTCTGCACAGCTCCCTGAGCCACCCTTTGGTAGATTAAGAGTATTTGAGTGGTGGGAGAAAGGAATAAAGTGTAAACAGGAAGTTGTTTAGCCAAGAAATCTGAAGTCTTTTCTATGTTAATTTCCAAAAACCTTTTCCCCATTACAAAGAGACCCCTTCCCCCACCTTTCTTCTTCTACTGATTTAGAAGCATACCTTAAATGAAATACATGCCTCCACACCTCTGCCCATATATATAGACAGTTCTTTGTGGAGCTTGGTTCGTTTATCATGATGAGGTTTTGATTCTGTAGGCACAAATGTGTACTTCAGGTTCTTGGATTGTTTTCCAGGAACTGTCACTTACTGTGATTTGTGTAGCTCCCATAAGACTAACATCTAGCTGGCATTTTCTCTCTATAGTAGTTTAATTGTGAAGGTGTTGACAGTTTACAAAAGCATAGTCTTAATGTTTGTATGGAGGGAGGCTGAAGGTTTGGGTGTATGTAAAAGTGGAAATTATTCATTAGTATCACTTGAACAGTGCAGTCTTCCAGTGTTTCAGTAACATCTTTTGTTGGCATCCTTTTTGTTGAGTAATTTGGGGCAGTGGGTACAACTATGGGCATTGGAAAGTAAAAAGCTCTGGAACTAGTGTTCAGCAATGCAAAGGAAATGTTTCTGAAAATAATCTTAAAATCTGCTAGAGATGCAATAATAAATCTGCTTTAAAATAGCCTACAGAAAAAAATTACTTGTTGAGAGCTGTTGTGCGCAGACCATAATATATTGCCAACTTATTACTTCTGAGCTCTGTGGTGTGTCACAAATTCATGTATTTCTCTACTAAGTGACGCCTCCACAATTTGGAACCTTATTTGTTGGAACTGGTCTTTGGTTCGTGTTGTGTAACATTTTAAAAAAGAAAATGCTGATTTAACAGTAAGCATTATTAGTCGGCTTCTGGTAACAATTCTGGCTGTTTGCTTTGTAGGTATGAAGCGTCCATTAAGTCCTGACCACGTCTTTGAAGATGGGATTATGAATCAACCAGCTATTCTACAGAGTTTTGAAGAAAAAGGACTGAGGAATGACAGGCAGGACTATCAATTAAGCAAAGAAAAAAAGAAGATACTGTTTTCCTTTTGTGAAGTGTGCAACATACAGCTGAACTCTGCAGCACAAGCTCAAGTTCATTACAATGGGAAGTCTCACCTGAAAAGAGTGAAGCAGCTAAATAATGGAAAACTCCCTACAAGTACAGCTCCTGGCACTTTGTTTGCAAGTACAAGCACAGGTACATTATTAGTATGAGATGCTGGATTTTGGTCAAGAAATCTGAGGAAGCTTTTAAACTCTACCTTCCCCACCTAACTTAACCAGTAAACTTAATATAGAGTAATAATACTAGTAGTTATAATACTTTGCCATGTTTGGAATTACTGGTGATTTCTCTTTCTGTGAAGTCAACTTGTATGGAGGCAATATTGTGTTAATGCATGATTAATGGCTGTGTTGAGCCTTGTGTAGTTGAGATATGGTCTATTTCAAAGTAGCTGTTGTGGCTCTAGAGAGTCATGCATTTTGTCATCTGCTTTTGTTCCCAAAACAAAATTCTAGAAGGATGCTGTGCGCACAGGAGAAACATCTTAAAAGAAATGTGGTAGTGGGAAGAGAAGGAGTAGAGCTGGAATTCACAGGCCTGGCCCTTTCCTTGTTTCTGCTTTCAGCGATCTGGATTTTAATTACTCTTATTCAAGTAAGAAGTAATTTGAAATAATAGTTTTTACTTACTGGGCAGAACAAAGGTCCCAAATGCTTGGGTAAAACGCATTCAACATGTAAAGGTGCAAAGCACAAAATGTGCCTTTTAATTTCAGTATTTGACTCGGCTCATAGCTATTCTGAAAAAGATGTAGTCTTCCCTTACTTCTCTATGCATATAAGAAAGTAAGCACAACATATAAATGATTCAGTCTTCTCTGGTTGGTAAGGGTAAGGATGTTGCAGCTCTCCTTCCCTTATTTTAAGGGGTACCAGTATGCCATAAGGTCTCTTGCTTTGTTGTTCATAGTTTAAGGATTTTGCTGAAGGATTATCCTTTTTCTGTAATGTCCCAACTGATACAGCACAATAAAGCTGCTTTTCTTACTGATAGTTGATATACTTACCTTTTTTTTTTTTGTTTTTTTTGTTAAAGAAAATTCAGGGGGTTTTGACATTCCATAGAATCAAAAAGGGCCAAAGTTGATCTTGGGAAGTATTCTTTACGTCACAAGCATGTATAACAAGTTATTTTTTCTAGTTCTGAGATACATAAAATGCTGCAGGTTTAAGGACTTATTGCCTAGCAGAAGCAAAAGTTGCTGTTTATTAACACTTGGTATTGATGAAGTAACAAATCTCAAATCTTCATGAAAAAGGTTTTATTTTTTTTTAATTAGCTACATGAGGGGACTTGCTTTGGGGTTGTTTTTGGTTTTGTATAGAAACAGTCAAACTGCATTAAAGGGTTTAGCTTTTTCTGATTCTGATTCTTAATGGATTTGGCTGTTTTTGAAGTCTGTGGTATTGTTTTGTTTTGTTTAGAACCAAGTAACATAAGATTATCACTTGGGTAAGGCCTGTGGTCCAAAAGATTAAATTCCCGTTGAATAACACCTAAAATTATTTGTGTGCATTCTTAAAATTCCTTAATATCTATGAGAAATCCTAATTTATAGACCATTTAATATACTGCTTAGGAGCCCCTATGAGAATAGGACTTACTGAAATGTAATTCTCAAAGAACGCTTTCCAAAAATAAGTAGAAATTAATTTTCCTATAAATTGACATCATCCAGGTTCAGTTTTAATCCATGTCCTCTGGAGTGTCATTACCTCTCATAATGGGAGTCTGACTTTCCCATTTCTTTGGCTAATGTTGTAAACAGAATTAATTGTGCAGATGGTATGAGAACATCCACAGTGAACAGACTTTATTCCACGTGCGAAGGAAGCAAATAGCCCCTCTCATACTTCATTGTTATAATTGCATATCCTGCTATCGAGCCCAGTGGTGAACAGTTCAGCACACAACAGAAACCTTTGCAGAAAGCTTCCTGAGATCTCTGTTTGGAGTTTACCTCTGTCTTCATAAGATGAATGTGAAATCAGTAATATTCTGATTGGAAAAAAAAAAGTCATGGAAAATACACATGATTGTGGATATTCGTTGAAAGTACAAAACCCAGGTTTACAGACCTGCCAGAACATTCTTGATCCTGTGTGACAGAACTGATGTGCACCACCACTGCCTCCAGCCTCCTTGGCTCTTGGTGGATGTTCTTCTAAATGGGGATGAACATGACAAAGGAGTTACGAGACATATTTTCATATTAATCCTCTTCTGAGGTCTTCTCTGTGACAGGTGGCTTCAGGTAGTTATAAAGCGTTCTTTGTAATTGTTGGCTTTCACTGTGTATTACAACTATAACCTCAGTTTGTTGCTTGTAACTTTCAGTAATAGGTTCTTATTGTACCACTATTGAAGAGTTTACCAAGATCTGGTAACTGAAATTCCGTGTCTCGGCAATAATGCTCCACAATCTATAGATGAGGTTTTATATATTTAAAGTCTAGAAATCATTTTAGAGGTAACTTTAAAGTTATCTCTCTGTGTTTTAGAATAAGGGTACAATTGTCATAGAATTTCAAAAGGCATTTAGCAAAATGTTTTCTAAAAAGCATACTCTGTTTTTATAACTTCTTTATTTTGCCTCCCCCGCCCCATTACTGAAATCTAGAAGCTGTTTTGCTCTTGTAGCTCTACCTGCAATTTTAGTTAATTTATAGCAAGTAAAATCACAAATAAAGTTTAACAGCTACTTCATATTGAGCAAATAAAGAAAGAGATGAAATTAGAAGGCTTTGGTGATCCACTCATTGAACTAATTTTCTTTAGTGTTAAAAATTACATGTGAAAAAAGCAGTATTCTATGGGAAAAGTATATTGCATGTGATGTTAGAGCCTTCGCTATTGCTTATGTTAGTGTTATCAGTCATGCACATTCTCTCATACTGCATCTCAGGCTGAAGTTTGTCAGTGATGCCGTTCCCAGGGGCCCATCCCTATGTGTGTCACAGGCGTATCTAATGTATGGCCAGGCTTCTGTCAGAAGAAAATAAATGAAGTCTCAGGAAAATAAGAAAGTGTATATTTGCTTCCACAGCTTGAACTAGAGATTATTCCAGTTATTTCCTATAAGCAGGAAAAGAATGGGGTAGTTCCTTGCAGCCTTAGGAGATGTATTTTGGAGTGGGCCTGCTAAATGCATTTCAGCAGCATGACTTGCTGGAGCCTGCAGCGGTGACAGCCGTGGGGCAGGTCACAGCTGCTTGGAGCACCCTAAATCCCACTTGTCACCTCGAAAACAAGGGCTAAAGTGCTTGCTCCTCAAAGGGAGGAACCAGTTTGAAGAGAATGGTAACTGAAGACCGCCTGCCTCCTTGCCTGCTAGCACACAGCTAACGTGTTAGCGGTTCAGGCTGGAGATGCGCGGGCGGTGCGGCTGCGGTGCCGCACGGTGACACCAGGTGGTGCTGCAGCCCGGGCAATGGAGCGGTCGGCCGCGGAAGGGGTAGGCGCCTGCTGCCTCTCTGTTCTCTTAGGCCTTTTGTATTAAGTGAGCTATCTGTAGGGGTAACAGCGACTGGTTCATAAATATATGCTGTGGCCAGTCTTGTGGGTGGCTTCGCTATGTTCCTCCTGGTTCTCCTCTGGAGGTGACACCGATTTTTGCTCCAGAAATTCTCATTACATGTTCCCTGGGGTGGTATCTTGTGGTGAATTGACTCTCCTTTGCCCTCATGCTAATACAGGAACAGTTGGTGTAGTTATAAGAGTAAATGTACTATAATTACCCATGGAAGTCCAAATTTTACAGATCCCTGGAAATGGGTAGGTTAATTTCACTTTAGTTATAGAAAATGCTCAAATTCTAGAAGCGGGCAAAGCAGAATCACTTTTTCCTGGGTTCTGGGCTGTTTAAAGAGCGTATGTGCTTTAGTGTCTGGCTGGCACTCATTAACGCCTGTTTGAAGACTTTTCTATAGGTCTGACTGGAAATGAGATTGGGATGTCAGTCCTCTCGCAGTGTGTTCTTGATAACAGCTGTGCCTTTTTGCTCTTGAAATCTCTGACCTCGCAGGACAGTTTTCAAATGCTGTGGGATCTGTGCTGTGACTCTGTAGGGAACAGTCCTATAAGTTAACCTGTTCCCCTGGGATACTGAGGAAGTAATCACAGTATGATTTCCTGAGAGATTACGTACATGCAGTTGTGTGATCTGGTTCACAGCCAGGGATCTATTAAACTAACAAAATAAACACATAAATTACTAGACTTATGTTGTGTTCATGACATAAATCAGGTCACAAAAAGTAATGTTTGTGTGATGGAGAAGGTAAAGCAGCGATATTAGACATGGGAGGAGAAAAGAGGGAATATAGAAAAGGCAGACTTTTCTCGCTTTTGGGAATAGAGATTGGAATTGCTCTGCTTCCTTGTGTGATGCCATGTTAAGTTGTAAGTCTGAGAATCCTTTTAAGTTAATGGAGGCAGGGAGGCTTACAATTAAAGTGCTCAGAATTATCCTTCAAAGAATCCATAGACCATATAGCTAACTTGTGTATTAGTTTTCCAAATTAAGTGTCTAGAGTTGGGAAGTGTGAATAGTGTCTCGTGTTCCCCTTTGGTCTGGTGCAACTGAGGAAATTTTTTTTTCATTAATTAAACTTAAATTACCAGGTGACTAGGTCAGTGCAGGATTAAACTACAGTCAGTTACAACAGAAAGAAACTACACTGCATTACTCTGATTTCAGTGGAGTTCTCCCTTGGTTTTTAATTGTCAGAAGAATCTGTTCATAAGTGGAGGTCTTTGTTATGTAGGTTTGAATCCTCAGCTGAGCCAAGACTAGCTTTCTGGCAGGTAGAATAGTTGCCATCTAGGTCTGCCTTGTGCCAGTTTAATGGAGAACAGAATTTTTGCTTACCTTAAGCCTCTTGATCTAGGTCCTCAAATTCCTCATCAATGTTCGTCTTTCCTTTTTCTAAAAAAAGAACAAAGATAATCTGATTTTTATTACAGGAGATCTTTATGAATTATTCTACCAAGCACTCAGAGGGATGCTAAGCAGCAATCAGAAGTATCTTGAAACAGTTTTGTGAGCTGGGTCCTACTAAATGCATGCATGCATAGCTATAGAAATAGTGTGTAAGTCTACAGAGAGGATGAGGGCAGTATAAATCCTTGTGAGTTTACACTTCTTGTGTTGCGCCAAAACCTTTTTTTGTTCTTTCCTCCGTGTGTGCTGTCTACAGCCGAACCTTTTGGAAAGCAGTTGGAAAAAGGCTGCTGCTGTGGGGGCATGAGGTGGACTGGTCCCTCGGGCCTTCATCCTTCTTGCCCTGTGTGGAAGGGGGTTGCTCCCTCCTTTGCTATCCTACTCTGTGTAAAATCTGCTTTTCTATTTGGAAAAGATTAGACTATTGCTAAAAAGCCTTTCTCCAGTGTAATAATAAAAAAAGAATTATGTTCCCGTAATACAACTTAAATCGGGGAGCTGATTAGAAACTTAGTATTTCACTTTTTGCTGCAGGGTACGTTGACTGCTTTTTTTACTCAGTGGTCTTTTGAACAAGACTGCATTTGGTAAATGGTTCCACATTCTTTCCACTGCTTGAATATCTTCCACAACTTACTCAAGAAGTATGTAATATTATGTAACTTAATGTTTTTCTTTCAATATGAAATGTATTTATGATAAATGATTGCTGTTTGTCTTCACAGCAGTTGTGATTAGCTGCTCTGAAATTAAGGGGCTGTGTTTTATTGTTTTGGTACATTTGATACTCCTTACAAAATGTTGATGATGAAAGCTAATACAAAGGGACAGAGCTGACATTAAAGATGGTTTCTTGTTTATTAATAACTACAAACTATATCCATTATATTCTGCATTTGAGTAGCTGCAGCATGAAAGTATTGGTAAAATCAATAAAAAAAGTAAGGAGTTGATACGTGCCTTCA
The DNA here is from genome assembly GCF_033815535.1 of Pezoporus flaviventris. NCBI lineage: Eukaryota > Metazoa > Chordata > Aves > Psittaciformes > Psittacidae > Pezoporus > Pezoporus flaviventris. The sequence goes on along the minus strand of NW_026892549.1, from coordinate 43,071,536 downwards.
ATGGAAGCCTTAAGGAAAAAAAATAAAAAAGGAAAATTATTGTTTCATTGAGGTTGGTTGTTTTCAAATAATTGGAGCAAAACATTAAAAAACTCCCTTATGGCAAAATGAAAACCCAACTTTTTTTTAAATTGGTAGAGATTATCAGACCAGTTATTTGTCTGTAGCCTCCACTTCATTCTCTAGGAGGTAGGGAGCACATGAATGAGATTTGTAAGCAAACAGATGAAGTATGTGACTAGTATGGAAAAAAGCGGTTTATGGAGGGGTGGTGGTTTGCATGGAGTGGGGAAGGGTTTCAAAATAAAATTGGCTACCCCAGTAGGCAAGCTTTGCTCTCAGCTTGCACAAATATTTTCTTGTATCAAAATTCTCTGCAAAATTCCTTCTCTGAGAGTTTTACCTCTTTCAGGGGCAGCTATGCTGTTGTAAAGAACTAGCATTTAAGACATCAGATAAACAGATGTTCTAGAGTCTAGGACAAAAATACAGCTGCTCAACAGCCATGACTTCCAGCTGAGAGCATCTTCAGGAGTGGTGAGGTAGCAACTTCTGCTCAGGCTGGGGCGTCTCCCTTATAATTTAAACAGCCTGGAGAGCTGCTGAAATCAGTTGAGTTCATGTTGCTCTAAGGATTTCTTCTTCACTATCTCTTTGAAGGTTGTGATCCGTGGTTTACAGGTATAGACAGCTGAGATGAAAAGGTATCTGTCAATGCAGAGCCATCGCTGTTGGAAATTCAAACTGAATAAAAGTGATTTCTGGTTTTAAAATGACTGAAAAAATATCAAGTCAAATTTGTTTATTATTTTTCTCTTGCAAAAGTGAAACATTAAGTGTCCTATCTGTGATCAGATCCTGCCAAAATGTCTCTCATAGTTGTTAGTTGTCTCATGACACAGTAGTATATTTGCATAATTGTGCAGGTATTATAATAAAAACTCCTGCGCCTTTCTATTCCTTTGCAAACTTAACCTAGTCGTGATTACATCTGGTTCTTATTGTACTGTGTATCTCTGTGGGTGTGAGTATGCACAGAGACGCATGCCCTCTTACCTTTTTTGGGCAAGAAAACGTATGGAGTACCCGAAAAAAGATTTACATAGTGGGAAGCCTGTGTGGGAGTACTACAAGCATGAACTTAATAAGCCACAGAGATTTTTCATAGTAATTAAAAATTATTGTTGTTTTAAAGGACAAATGTACTGGTCCTGTAATGTCATGGTTTTAGTTATTGTTTTTTTTTGTACAAATGCTTAATCTGCTGGACTGTACAGATCTCTACTGGGTCAGTATTCTGAAATTTTTAATCCAAATATTTATGCTTCTCTTTAATACCTATTTGTTTATGTATCACAGACTTTGTCTATTATGTGGTTAAAAAGTACTTATTTCTTCATTTGCATAATTGCAAATTAATCTTACTTAGAAAAGCTGTGAGGAATCATTAATTTTTATTGGAGGATTTTCTTCCAGTAACGAACCTCATCACAATACAGGCTACTGATTTTTCCCCTGTCTCGTGTTCATTGTAGAAAAGACAGAGCTATTTTTAACATTTACACAGTCTAGATGGATGATTCTTCGTTCTGTGTGGTTTGGAGCTGAATCTGTAGAGCCTTTCATAATTGTATCTTTCTTTTTTTTTCCTGATGGTTTGTTTGAATTTGATCACTGTAGCTGATTCCATGCATTGATAATGAAAGCTTGGGTTGCCTGTTTCTCAGCATAAATTCACCTCAGACTTCTACTTTGACAGTGCTCTGTGTTTCGGTACGCATGAAGATACAGAACTGAAATTGCTTTGCTTTCTTTACAAATGACTCAGAGTGTGCTTGTCCTTCCTTAAAATGTTGCCAGCGTGTGAAGGATTTTCAATGAGCAATGCAATAAGCCGGCATCTGGGAAGGTTTGAGGCTGCACTGGTATAACAGTGTACTGTCACACAGTTGATCAGGGCTGGAGCCAAGTCTCTGTAGCAGCGTAGATCATATTGGTCACATACTGGAAGTTTTGTTTATGTAACTTGGTTGCTGTTTAAGCTGCTTAAATAGTATTGCCATAATGTGGAGTGGACTTCCCAGTAGAGGTGAGCATGATTTTTATTACTAAACTTCACTGAATTTCTCTCTGATATGATATTAAGAGTGGATGTTTATATCTTTGGCATTATTTCTGTGTGCATGTTGTTTGTGTTTCAGTTATTCCAGTGGGAAGGTTAAGAAAAATGGCAAGGCATATAATGCATGTTTTTCTTCTTGTCTTATTTCAGTATTTAAAGTAACTCTAAATATGTGGTAAGCTCCCTTTCATTGCTTGCTGTTTGCAGAGGATATCTTTCCAGTAGGTGACTTTCTATGCATTTTAAATGGTTTTGGAATGTGTCAGTGAAGCTGTATTATTGTTATGGAAAGAAGCTAATTGACAGTGTGACTAAATACCTCTTACCAGAGCTTGCTTTCTGCCGTGTTAAATCTCAAATTATAGTTATAATGATACGTAAAATGCAAGAGCTGTTGGATTCTCCAGATAAACTAAGAAAGTACAGAATGCAATAAACTGCATATATCTTGCATATGTCTGTCATTGTTAATATTAAAAGTTATGACCTGTCATGCCAGGACAGCTTCCAGTAATTCATTTGCACTGACAACTTGCTTTGAGAAGGGTATAAAATTACTGACGCTTCTCCCTAATCAGTTAAATTTGAGATTTAGTGCAGTAAGTTTTATTTAAGGGAACAGATAGTGTGCTAAAGGTAGCCACAAAGTTCTAGTAGTAAATCTTTAAGCTCGAAAGAAGCATTATCATGAACTAAATAGACTTTGTACTGATGTATTTTTAAAAAAGTCTTTTATTGAGAATTTCACCTATAGCAGAACACACACACACAAAAAATAGTTCAGCTGAGTTACTTATTAAACACATTGGCAGAACAGGAATGCTTAGATTGTGGTGAGACCTGCTATGATTATATTTGCATTTTCTGATAGTAATTTCCATTATAAAAGGAGGAAAGATGCTAAAAATATTTATTAAACTGTTTTGCTTGCTTGCTATAGAAATGTCTTTGCTTACTATGTAAAGACTGCTGTGGTTTTTTTTTATGAGGAACTAGGACAGCTCATGCATTTTCCTGCTAAATATATTTATGAGGCAGCTGTTTTATAGCTTTCAGCTCTAAAGTTATAGATAAGTGTGTATTTGTTTGACAGAAGATTCGAGAATTTCCATTTACTGCCAGTACATGTAAAGCTTGGCTAAGCAGACTGCATCAGGAGCACACACCATTTGTATTAGCCAATCTGTCTTTGCAAGTCCCAGGGCCACTATCTAGCTAGAAGCCACTGTGTGCTTTTGAAAGCATGAAATTAGTTTTATACTGAGCACATGGTTTCTCATTTAGCAGTTCTTTTTATGGTAATGGTCAATTTATGGTTCAGTGCCAGAATTTTGGTGTTCTGTCAAAGCTGATAGCTTCTGCTAAGGTGTTCTTTGGAGATAAAAACCAACCAGACAAACCCCAAAACAACATCTCCCCCACATTCACATCCCCCCCCCCCAACCCAAAAAACATAACCCAGCAAAAATGCAGTTTGTGGTGGGGATCCTAGGGAGACCCTAATAAAGGAAAATTCTCCCCAGTGACTTAAACTCTTAAACTACTTGTATTTCTGATAGCATTTTGGAGTTACTTTGTTGCAGTTTTTCAGATAACATTTGCAAGCATGTTTGTCATTCATGCCGTAAATATTTTAAATTCATTGTCACCTTCTTACACTTCATAGGGTTTTACAACCACTTTGCAATAAGCTTTTTTCGATGACATGGAAAATTACTGTCCGTCAATGCTAATTTGCTTTGTGTGTGTACTTAATGACCAAGGACAAAATACACTCAAAACATGTACATGAAGCACCCCAAACGTTCAGGAGAGATGCTTTTTAGAGAGCAATTTTAGACCATGTTACAAACTTTGCTCTTTCTTTGGAAATCTGTAGAAGTCAAAATCAGTTGTTGGCAACTACTTTTCTAAAACCTTTAATACATATAATTCATAAATTGATGAGCCATCACTTTTTACACTTGATTCATTCTTGGAAGAGGGCATTCTAAAATATGCAAAGTTTCACCTCAGCATGGGGAAGAACTTTACGTACAGGGTGACAGAGCACTGGAACAGGCTGTCCAGGGAGCTTGTGGAGTCTCTGGTGGTGGTCAAAACCTGCCTGGACACATTCCTGTGTAACCTGCTTTAGGTGGCCCTGGCTTGGTAGGCGGGGGTTGGACTAGACAATCTCCAGAAGTCCCTTTCAACCCAATGATTCTGTGGTTCTGACTCAGTCAGAACTGTTCCCTCACCAGCAGCTGTCCTTAGTGAAAGACTAACATTGTGCATCATCAGGCTTTGCTTGGGTTACTTTGTCCAGCATGCATCACTCCCTCTTGTACATTAGGTAATTTTAAATTGTGTTGTTTTTAATATAGGCCCCTATAATTCTGACTTGGTCCTACAATAAGGATTTTATTTTATGGTACAAAGTTTGCCTCTTTGCTCAGTTCTGTCTGCAAGGGGTAAAATTTGACTTTGCATTTTGTGTGGAAGATATTGTGAGCTCTAGAACTGGGAATGTTTCTCTCAAGTGCTGAGAAGAGGTTCTGAGAAGCTACTGATAGCGCTTTCCTGGGAAAGAAGAAGCTGCAGGCCATAGCTTCTAGAAGCTTACTTAAGACAGTGTACCAATTTCTTACTATTCCATCATCATGCAGGAGGAAGAGAAGTAGAAGCTATGGTGATTACTGCCCTTCGTCAAAGACACCTAGGTGCAGCAGAGTATCACTTCAACAAAGCTCCATTCTCAAAGCCATGTTGTTCTGGATCATCCTGTAGTCATGAAATAGATGTACACCGAGATGGTTTTTTATACAGTTGTTTTGTTGTTTTTTTTAAAAAAAAAAGTGCTGTTATTTTAGGACCTTTGAATAATTCTTTTCTTGCTATTCTTCAGTGTGTGTTTAAAGGCTACCAGGCAGAAAATATTGTTACAAACATTTGGAAAACAATGCGTGACATGTCACTACCATGACACATAAAACTTGTTTTATTCCTTCAAGTGCTTGAGCTAGAATACATTTCCTTGTCCGTTAATTCTTTCTGGGACTCTTTTTATCCATGCTTTTTACTGCTATGAATACAAGCTTGTCACATTTCAAGCAGGCTAGTCCTTTGTTCAAAGATGATGTTGTTTGTAAGGTGCTTTCAGCTTCGAAGATCTTGCATCCTCTTCCCAGTGTCCTTACTGCTGCATATTTCCCCTCCTGCTGTTTCATATTGGTAGGTAAAGTGAGAAGCAAGTTCTTGTGTGTTTGTTACACTGGACAAAACCACTTCCTGGTAGGGAGCTCTACTGTTTCAAGAGCTATTTCTGAATCAGATTGTCAATTATCACCCAGCACTGCAATTTTAATTTCTTGTCCTTTAGAAAACATCAGTGTTCATGTATGGTGATCTTCTGCAGTGTGAGAGCATTTGGGGATTAGCAGCTTCACTACTGCAAGGTTACTTACAAGGTCATTTTGAATGATACTGTAAGCTAAGAGGAAAAAATGATTGAGGAAGTGGTATGGGGCTGTGAGCAATTCCATGTTGATCACTTGACTTTGGGACCCAAGTCTAGCCAAGCTCTTTGTGGAAATCTTGAATTTGCCTTATTTAGTGAAGGTCACTGATGATTCCTGCCAGAGGAGGTGAGTAAACTGGGAACTGTAGCTTACTGTGACAGCCCTGTTGAAGCCCTACTGCTGAAGCTGGCGTTCATGTATGTTTTTCCCTGTCTATAGGCCAAAGAGCAAGCAGAGATGTTCTGGAGGTCTCATCCAGAATGCTCAGCCAAGAAATTGTGTCTTTCTTTTCATGTGTTTTCTGTTGGATTCTCAGCAGTGCTCATAACATGACCAAACGAAGGAAGGGCAAATGAACCGAGTAACTTCCTCTTTCATGTGTGCTTTTTGTTCCTTTAAGAGGATATTTTTCTTAATATTTTAATTTTTTCTTTTTTGGAAGTGAGGAAAGCAGGGTGCTTTTTGATCTGCATGGGTGCAAGGAGAGTACTTTTATATTGACAACAGCAGTTAGGGCAAAAGAAAGGCTAAATTCCTTAGACTTGGGCCTATCCTGGAAAAGCTTTTTGTCTGTGACTGAGCACTGAAGGTCTCAGGAGGGGATAAGGAAGTCTTCTTAATGCTCTGTGAACAGAGAAATACAGCTTCTACAAAGGACCAAGATTTTCTAAGTCGCATAGTGTGTCGTATAGGAGCTACCTGAGGGAAAGGCGAAAGCTCAACGGACAAAACTTTCTGGTAGGCAACTTGTGAAAGTGTCAGATTTTTGACTGGACAAGAATTTGTGGTATGATGCATTTGGTGCATATGTGGTGGTTCTGGATCTTGTCTGATGCAACCCCCATAATTATATGAAATAACCCCCATTTTCAAGAAGGGGAAAATGGATGACCCAGGGGACTAAAGGCCAGTCAGTCTCACCTCTGTGCCTGGCAAAATCTTGTAACAGATTCTCCTGGAAGGCATGCTAAGGCATATGAAAAATCAACAAGGTGTTTGGTGACAGCCATCACTAAGGGGAAATCCTGCCTGACCAATTTGATAGCCTTCTACGATGGGGCTGCAGAGCTGATGGACAGGGGTGGAGCAGTTGATGTCATCTACCTGGACTTGTGCAAAGCGTTCAACACTGTCCCACATAACATCCTTGTCTCTAAATTGGAGAGACATCAATTTGATGGATGGACCACTCGGTGGATAAAGAACTGGCTGGATGGCCGCACACAAAGAGTTGTGGTCAATGGCTCAGTGTCTGGCTGGAGACCAGTAACGAGTGGCATCCCTCAGGGATCGGTGTTTGGAGCGGTCTTGTTCAACAACTTTGTCTCTGCTCACATCAGTTTGTACTCTGGAATTCTCTTTAGTTATTTTTTAAATCTACATGCACATATACTACATAGAAGTACATATATCCCTATAAAATGTCATAAATTTAAATTCCACTGATTTAACCCATTAGACAAAAGACTAATAACCAAATAATTCTGAAAAATCAAATCATGCCTCAACCAATGCTTTTAATAATGGATTAAGTTATTTCTCTACCTTGGAAGCCTAATCATGAAGAAATAGGCCTTGAATCAGTTCCATATGCCCATAAACTGCAAGCAGAACTTGATATTTTCTTTTTCAGTTCCGTATTAGTGTATTGTGCTTATTTTGAGTATCCCCTTGGGATATGTTGCCTGGCAAAATCTTGGAGGAGATTCTCCTGGAAGACACACTAAGGCACATGAAAATCAACAAGGTGCTTGGTGACAGCCAGCATGGCTTCACTAAGGGGAAATCCTGCCTGAACAATTTGGTGGCCTTCTGTGATGGGGCTACAGAACTGATGGACAGCGGTAGAGCAGTTGATGTCATCTACCTGGACTTCAGCAAAGCGTTCAACACTGTCCCACATGACATCCTTGTCTCTAAATTGGAGAGACATCAATTTGATGGGTGGACCACTCGGTGGATAAAGAACTGGCTGGATGGCCGCACACAAAGAGTTGTGGTCAATGGCTCAATGTCTGGCTGGAGACCAGTAACGAGTGGCATCCCTCAGGGATCGGTGTTTGGAGCGGTCTTGTTCAACAACTTTGTCGCTGACATGGACAGTGGGATTGAGCGTGCCCTCAGCAAGTTTGCCGATGACACCAAGCTGTGTGGTTCGGTTGATACCCTGGAGGGAAGGAATGCCATCCAGAGGGACCTCAACATGCTTGTGAGGTGGGCTGATGCCAAGCTAGAGGTTGGGCAGAGAAGGGATTCAGAGCAGCCCTGCAGGGAAGGACTTGGGGCTGTTGGTTGATGAGAAAATGAACATGAGCAGCCAACTGTATCCTGGGCTGCATCAAAAGGAGCGTGACCAGCAGGGCGAAGGAGGTGATCCTGCCCCTCTACTCTGCTCTTGTGAGACCTCACCTGGAGTACTGTGTGCAGTTCTGGTGTCCTCAACATAAAAAAGACATGGAACTGTTGGAACAAGTCCAGAGAAGGGCCACGAGGATGATCAGGGGACTGGGGCACCTCCTGTATGAAGACAGGCTGAGGAAGTTGGGGCTGTTAAGCCTGAAGAAGAGAAGGCTGCATGGAGACCTCATAGCAGCCTTCCAGTGCCTGAAGGGTGCTGTAGGGTTGCTGGGGAGGGACTCTTCATTAGGGACTTTAGTGATGGGACAAGGGGTAACGGGTTAAAATCTAAACAGGGAATGTTTAGATTGGATCTAAGGAGGAAATTTTTTATTGTAAGGGTGGTGAGGCACTGGTATGGGTTGCCCAGGGAAGCTGTGAATGCTCCATCCCTGGCAGTGTTCAAGGCCAGGGTAGACAGAGCCTTGGGTGACATGGCTTAGTGTGGGATGTCCCTGCCTATGGTAAGGGGGTTGGAACTAGATGATCTTAAGGTCCTTTCCAGCCCTAACTATTCTAGGATTCTATAATTCTATGATATCTGTGTTCAGGTAGTTAAAGGATGCTTCCAGGTCTAGAGACTTCTGAGGTGGTTGTGGTTATGTTCTTCTTTGTTTGTTTTGTTAGCTGTTTACTTGGGTAAAGTTTAGACTTTTACAGAGCTAGAAGACCGAGAGAGCAGGTCTCTAGGGTGCTGGTTTCCCTTCTGCTTTCTTCAGACATTCTGTAATAACATAATTTGAAGTCAGAACATATCACCTGGAAGTTTGTGACTTCCACCCAGCAGTTTCCATTTTCTTTCTTTAGGATAGTTTAAAGTAGAGGAAGCAGAGAGAGGATAAAGAGGGAAGAAAGCTGCCTTTCTGCTCAAACTGGATTAGAAGTTTTCACCTATGTGTGATCTCCTCTCATTCAGCCTAGAGTGTTTGCAATGATGACATCCTGAAATGTTTTATTTCTTAATAAGTAGAATGAAAGCATAGTTCTGGAACTCAACATGTAAATGCAAACAGAAAAGGAGGCTTTTTTTTTTTTTTAATCAGCAGAACATGCTTAAGTGGAACATGGAGAAAATAAAGAGGTAAGGAAGATTTCTAGGGTTTATAGTGGCATGTCTGGATAAAGAGTCACAAATCACTTCATCAAGAAAAAGCAGACTAGTTGGAAAGAACTGAAGATTATTGTTAGGAATTGCAATTAGTGTACTCTGTCCAGATTTGTTAATGTTGCCACTGAAGCGTGATATGTCTCTAGTAAGGTTCTGAATAGTAAGTCCATCCTCTAAAAGTAATCATTTGTAGCAACCTTTTTAAGGGAACATGAATAGCACTTGGCACCTGTGTACTCAGGTTATGTCTGAAAATAAGAATTAAGCTTTTCTGTCGCTTTGGCTGGTGAGCAGGGCACAGACTTTGAGAAAAGCCAAAACTGGAATACCAGAAGTTTATTTACTAGGGATTAAATCATAATGAAAACATCCTCAGTTTTTGTTGTTTGTTTTGTTTTTTTCTAGATATAATTACAAGGAAAGCTTATATGAAAGTAGTGTAGTACCAGACTTTCTCTTAGTAACTATTGATAGAAACAAGTGAAAATCTGGCAGAAACAAGTAAAAATATTGCTGTCCCTTCTTCATTTTGTTTGTCGTTTGCCAGCGCTTGCTCATTTTAGTAATTTATCATCTCTAGCAAGTATTTCTCCCTCAAGGGATTTTTTTTTTTTGCCTCTTTCCTCCTCATCAAAACTAACAAATCAAATGACTTTGTTTTAGAGATTACCTCAGATTACCATTGCTAGGAAAAATATATCTGAGTTGATGTTGTTCTCTTCATTTTATAGTAGACTTGTATTGTTATTGCATGGTCTCTAATTGTTGGTATCTTCCTGTAGGTAATGTTTCTCAACTGGACAAGGAAGCTTAAAATCCAAATCAATAAAGTAATCTACCAGCAACTAATGGATTGTCTGTAGTCTAGTTGTTTACTTAAATACTTCATAAATTCCCCCAATTTTAGGGTTTTTTTTTGTTGAAAAGAGGCAGTGTTTGGTACCTAGTGTTTCATACTGTTCATTGACAATTAATTCAGTTAAGAGGCAGAAACAGCCTGTTGCTCATTAAGTATGTCAGGATATGCACTAGCAAAAAAGTGGTAAAAATTAGAAAAGTATAACTTATGGAAAGATTAGTTTTGAAACATGTATCCAAAGTATTAAGTTATTACAAAAGAAATTTTAATTGACATGATTTCATGTGTGATTTGCTAATTACAGTATAGAATTGTAATATTTAATTTATAAAAAGATACTGGATTTGTAAACATTTTTCAAATAGCTTGATAAGCTTTTACCCAAAATTATCATGCTGTTCACAATGTGATATTTAATCATTGATCAAGCCCAAGTTTACTGAAGGCTTATGAGAAATGGGACAGAGCAGAATGAGCTATTGCAAGAATGGATAAAAGCTGGGGATTTCCATGTTCTGCAACCTAAATGTGTAGCTTCTCCTCATGCTTTTTTTCATGAACATGCACACTAGTTGGAAGGATGGTAGTGGGCTTAAATGGGTGGTGACAAGGAAGAGATTTGGGTTTAGAGCTGAAGTATGCTGTACAGATTAAGTCAAGAGGCAGATGAAAATAAAAGGAAGGAATTTATGAATGCAGAAGGTGTTGCAGGATCCTGATACATGAAATGAATCAGCAACGTGGCTGAAGGGTGTTCTAGACTTTCCAAGAGCCAGCTACCTTTGCATATGCATTTTATCTGAGACTTTAGGGGTGCATCTAAGGTTAAATATTCATTTAAGTGTTCACAGATTGTTTGGTACGGTTCATGATTAGGAGTCTGAATTAGAGCAGAAAGAAAATACAACTTCTGGATCTTGAAAATTCTGTCTTAAAAAGGTTTCATTAAATGAAGATGAAAAGTAACTTGTTATGGGTCTGGAGATATGCCTAAAGAAATAATACTTGAGGAGTTAAATTTTTTTTGTTGTTGTTTTGTTTGGGTTTGTTTATTTATTTATTCATTCTGTTTTTTACTTTCTGCTAGGTTGATCGAGTCCCTTATTTTCCTGCCTGCAGAAAGTGAAGCTAATGCAAAGTGTGCAGTAGTGCAGTACTCTGCCCCAGAAGGTGGGGGATGCTAAAGCATCCCAGGGTTTTGCACCTATTTAACTGTGCTTGTAAACTGGAAGTGAAATTGGTCACAGCTGAAGAGACAAATGACTGGACATTAATTCTGTGCTGTACTTTGGGAGTTTTGAGTTTGTTGTTTAATTTAAGACTTTTTTTTAAATCTAGGAAACCTTGTGGACAAAATTTGTTTAGAGGAAGTGCACAATTAATCAGAAAACTAACTCTGAAGAAATGTACACACATTTTAATTTCTGAAGTATTTTGTGTTGCTTTGTATTTTTATAGCAAGATGCTAGTACTTGAATAAATATGGCATACCTCGCCTTTGTCTGTTTTTAGAAACCCAAATTAATATTGCAAACTGTTTTTATGCATAATAGGCATGATATTAATAAAACAAAATTCAAAAGGTTTAAAATATCTTTATAAATAATATTTTTTGGTCAGATTATTTAGTTTTTATTATGACTGTTTCAAGTAGAACTTCCAGCCACCTTTCCAGACTTTTTTGAAGAGATACTTAGAACTCTTTAATTGCTGATACAGGTTTCTTTAGATTATGGTCTTTTACATGCAAGAAATACGTTTGAAGGGCTGTTAATGTATTTAATACCAAGCATCACTGAAATTTGAAGACCTGTTTGAAATTGAAGTTACATATTTCAGTAGCATTTTATGTCAAGACTCCAGTGGCAGAAGGAAAGAGCAGGTTTTAGTAGACAGTGAACCTATCTGTTGCACTTTATTGCACTGAACATCTACTCTGGCAAAGACGGGCCATGTTTTCGATCATAATATGCTTATTTTCTGCTTAAATTCTTGGGAGGTGATGGAATGATAGGCATATACTTCCCGTCTTAGACTAAATGCAGTTATTTTTCTATCTTTTCACAGTTTTGCTTCAGAAATATTTGTTACTATAATCCAGACTTGAAATCGGTGGATCAATTGGGCAAATAAAGCCATCTATAATTTTAAATTTCTACTTTGTACTGCTTTCCTCATTTGAAAACCTGAGGTTGGTTTGACAGATAGTGAGCACGCTGCCCTGGCTGCTTCAAGTCTTCCCTTTGCTAGGTTCATGCAGTGCATCAAAGTTACTTCAACTGCTTTAAATAACCAAGATAAGAATCTTAATCACATAAATTGTTATGCATTAATTCAATAACTATGAGTGGAGAGCTGGAGTTTGTGTTCTTTCTGCTGGCTGCTGATTAGCAGGCTGTTCAGCTGACTGCTCAGGGTCTCGTCCATCCAGTATGGGGGTTCTCAGAACTGACAGCTGCCGACTACGCAGAAGGAAGCTGACCCAGCCCCTCTGGATGTTCCTTGTTTGTTCAACATGGTCCCTCTGTGGCAAAAACATGCTGCTGGAAAAATAAGGGTTTAGAAAGACTAAATGAGGTGCCTATGTGAAAGACAGGGAGCATGCATGGAGTCTGGGTGAAAAAATAGCAATTTTTAATCTGTCTTGAGTGGTCAAAAGCATGTAGCTCAAATGATAAATTCTAAAATGTGTCAAAATAGAAGCTTTTAGTAGGTAGTTGAGTGTGCGTAAGCTGCAAGAAACTGTGCTGCTGTAAATGTGCTACCTATCCCGAAGCTGAAATCCCTTTACTCACTATGTTATTTTCTGGGCTATCTATTTCATGAACATGTAGTTTATTGCCTACAGCAGCAACTGTATTGCAGACTTCAACTTTCTGGTGTTATGTAGTTGTTAGAGCAACAACCCGTAACAGCACAGACACACAGTGGGGCACTTTCTGCGGAACCACAATATTGTAGAAATGGTCTCTTTATTTATTTATTTTTTTTCTACTTTTTCGTTCTTTGTTCCTTGATCCTGTTGCTGAACATGAGTGGAATGTGACCGGACTGCTCTGGTGTAGAGCAAGCAGCTTCCAGAGTGAAGTCGAGTCTGAAGGGACATCTACCAATTAACTGAAAATAAATCTTGTTACACTAATCAAAGCAAACTTGTTTCGAGTAATCTCGAAGATAAATTTCTAAGGCATGTATGGTTTAACTTGACTCTTTTGGTATAAACAGAATCAGAATCAGTGCAACCACTGGGGCTCATAGACTCTGGGAACCAAAGAAATCACTGAGTCTTACCTTATCTACAATACCAGACAAAATAATCTCAAACACTAATTCCTTCAGTAGAAGATAGTAGTTTCCCTAACATGCCAGTGCTTGCTGTTAAATCCAATAAATCTGCAATTGAACTAGAATACAACATTTAGAGACACATCCAAGTTCAATTTAAGGATTTCAGGATGTGATGAATTTATTTGTTCCACTGTTGAATTGCTTAAATAACCCCTTACCTTTGCAGTTAAGAACTGCATCTTGCTGCCCGTTTTAATTTACTAATTACGAACTGGGAGGTACGTTTTCTTCCATACTATTAAAGAACCTCTCCTACTAGATAGATTCTCCTTTTAAAGTGGCAAGGAAGTTTGATTTAAATTCCAGCACTGTTTTTATTAAGCAGGCAATTACAAACACAGATCACGTAATATCTGAAATAATGTTACACCTGAATGTGATCTGAAATTCTTTTTTCTTTTAATGACATAGTTCACATCAGTGGTCTCGGTGAATCGACAATTTTGCATCTACAGTAGTGGACTGTTGGGCCCTGTTTTTTGAAGTCTGCAAAACATATTCTTAACAGTAACAAATACACTTTCAGCCAGAACTGAGTTCCTAAAGCTCTTTCTTAGGATCAAGTTAGGAGCATAATGCCAATACTCCTCAGGATTTTTCTGGACTTTTGCTGTGTTTTCTTCCAGTTAATTTTCAGCTGGCAGGGTCAAACAAATCTAAGTGAGCATTTGTGAAAAGACAGTCATTTTCCAGGTCAAAATACCTTTGCCACTGTAACAATTGTTTCATTGCTTTTGCAAATGCATGGAGCTTGATATCAATGAGGTGATTGGGGTGCCATAGCTTTAGTCTGATTTATTTTTTTTTATGTGTGTGCTTATCATTTCACCTAATTTTCTTTGTATTGACTTTTATCTAAGGACTTTTATCTAAAACACTACCCCCAGTGAAGACATACAGTCTTCTGCCCGTTTTCCTAATCAGCTTGTAGACATTGCCTATGTGATTTACCTGTCAGATGTTTACTGAGTTTGACCTCAAGTTTTTGAAACTAAGAGTATCTGTAATCTAACCATGTAAATAATTTATTGAATCATTTTTGGTACACTAGTACTAGTACCAGGAAAGCATGCCCATTAGCCGTTGTCTTTCCTCCACTGGGAGTCTTTGGAGACAATATTATGCAGTGGTATATTCAGACTACTGTTCTTGGGATGTCTTCAATTCCTATGGAGGCATGTCCCCAGCACTCACATACATCTATCCACAATGACTTCTTTCTGTAGTTTGTGGTAAGAGTGGAAGCACAGTGTAAGCATACTAATTCCTGCCTGTTTTACTTAAGGTAAAATGCATACAGTTTCTTAGAGTTCTGTTGCACAAAACTATTTTGACAAGATGTTGCTGTTAACAGGCTTGCTCTTAACCCTGTGTCTCTAATACCTAATATTAATATTTATAATACCTTGCAGGCTGTTTTTCAGGATTTCTGTCTCTAACTGTGCTGCCAGAATATGTGGGGTTTTTTGTTTGTTTTTTTTTGTTTGTTTTTTTTTTTTTTAATTTTTTTCTCCCTGAAACATTCCCCCACAGACTTAGGAATGAAAAAGCTCTGTGAATTTAAGTATTGCTTGCAAACTTGACCTTTATCTAAGTTCTTCTCACTCCTTCATCAGGATGACCCCTGATCCGTACATGTACCTGGATTTAGGATTTTGAGAGTGCTGTCTTCCGTGAATAAACACAAAAATACATGGGAGCTCTGTATTGTAAGAACTGAAAATCACAGCATGGTTTGAATTAAAAAGGAAATTATTTTGTAGCAGTACGTAAAGTGGCAACACTCAAGTGGAAGTAGAGTTCTCTGCGTGTCACTGAATATCTGGGAAGGTTGGTCACTCCTGAATTGTATGCTTCTTTCCTGCTGTGTAAGTCCTCCCTCTACTTACCCCTACTGAAGTTTAGTTACCCCAGGTTGGTTAATTTTTTCTGAAACATCATCTGGCACTTTAGACTAAATTGAAATTTTATGTAATCACATGGTAGCACTTTCTCCCCTTCTCATTTTTCTTTTAATGTCAGAGTTTATAAATGATTTATCTCTACAGCAAAGTAAAAAAACAGCAGAGTAAAAATGTGGTGTGCTTTCCTGCAACTTATGTTTCCTTAGCTTTCTTTTTCCTCCAAAGACAAACCTAATGTTGCTTATTCTGTGTCATGTTTGAGCTCTGAGAGTATCTGAGTATTTTGAAATACAGTTGTGGAAGTTGCTAGTAACTGCTTGAACAAAAAGACTTCTTTTTTTTTTTGGTAAATAAAAGGTTTATAGAATGTGAGACGTAAAGAAAATATTGTTGTCTGAGGTATTGAGCTTGGCTTCATTACTCTAAATTGACAACACAGAGAAGTATTTTTCCTCTTTTGTCATCCATCAGCAACATGTAATCTGAGGCTTCTGATCTTTGGCTTAAACTACTGTTAAGTTTTCATTATAAATGTGACACCCATTGGAGCAGAAGGCCTATCAGCAAATATTTATTAATGTTATCTTCTCCCAGAACCATTTGCATAGTAATTTCTTGCTTTATTCCTGTGCTTCTTGTTGTCAAATCTACAGTGCTTCTTTTCAGTCTCACCATAGGCTATGAAAATGATAATAAGGCTTGGAGAGGATGTAGAGAATGGAGTCTTAATAAAATGCCTTAATGAAAAATTGATATAATGAAGAATTCCTGCCATCCAATGAATGTCCAGTAAGGGAATCTTACCTACATGGGTACTGTAATACATGGGTACTGTATGTCTTGATTTGAAGATGAAAAAAATAATGTAACTGTTCAATTTAGCCTTGTAGCAAAAAGAAACTTTAAACAAGATTTTAGGTTACACTGTTGTTGTTCAATGACATCTTCAGCCTTGTCTTGGCATAGGACTGCTCATTTGTAAAGATGTTCATGAAAGGAGTTTTGTTCAGAGCTTGTTGTATTTTACGTTATAGTAATTAATGGAATGATTATTTAAATTGCAGGCATGTCTTACAACTTATCCCCAAAATTTAAAAATCTGAAACATAAATGCGTGCAGACAGAGTAAATTGGAAGAAGAGCATGGTATAGAAACAAGAATTATGCTAAAGTCAGATGGTTTTCTTGATGTTCCTCATGAAAATGAATGTTTTGGCAATGCTTCATTATATCATACTAGAAGAATGGCTAACGTATGAACAAGAACAGGCAGAACATCCTCCTGAATATTAATCTCTTTTGCTGCATATTAAATTTGTGGGTTCCTGTAGGACAGTCTTTGGCTTGGGCAAGGTTGGGATTTTTTGTTTGGTTGGGTTTTGTTTCATAATGGGCTACACAGACTGCAGCTGATATGTTAAGGAGGCAGCTATAAAAAAATTGGTATCTTTCCTTATACCAGTTGCCATTTTCTTTCCATGCCTTGCAAGGAAAACTCAGCCATGAGGGCATTTGATTTTGAAAAGGAAGAATGATTTAATGAACCCTTCTCAGAAAACGAGTTATCTAACAAGCTACAAAGAGTGAGATAGAAGATGTCAGAGACCTAGCTCCGTATCTGGTGTTGTGATGCTTGTCACATATGCCCAGGTTTTCAGCAACCCAGTACCACATCCTTAATGTTAAACAAGGAGAGTCCAAATGTTATGATTGCTGAATCTGAAACTTCTGTTATACTTCAACTGAAATATAAATAATGCAGTTATGTAAACTTGGAGCTTTTTAACAAGGATTTGTAAGCTGTTCACCATAATCAGTGTCCTTGTACACTGCCTGTTCATTCTTTTGATCTGTCAAATGCTGTTAAACCAGTTTTTGATTTGGAGATGTTGGAGTGGTGTAAAACATTTGGTTCCTATATCATAGATAAATGGCATGTAAGTATCTACAAGAGACTATCAAGGAAGTTAGAGTGACCGCTGATAGGGCTAAGTGGTACATCTGGGATGGCACAGTAATTGGAAGGAGCTAGTAGCAGGATGTTTTCCTCCAAGTTTGGCACCTATTTCTCCGTGCTTAGAGGGGAAATTGAATTTCTTAGTCATAGGTTTTTGCTGTATAAATTCTCTTTTCAGTTGTTTATTTGATAATTGAATGGCTAATTTTATATTGCTGGGTGAAGGAAATTTAGCTTTGTTAAGGTGTTTTCTGATGTGTGCAACTGAACCATTTCCTAAACATTCATTTTAAAAAAGTATTTTTTCTTCATTTTATGTATATCAAATTTAAGAGCAAGAGCTCACATGTTCATTTTTCAGTGCTACATGAACAAAGATGTGTTGAAAGGCTCAGTGAATTAGTGACTTTAAATGACTTGGCGATCCTTAAATGGAAGGGTTTACAGAAATACACTAATTCTGATTTTTGTTTTCCCATTATGGAACTGTCTTTGTCTTAAGCCACTTCCTTGGAGAGAATAAGCTTTAGGGTTGGTGTTTTTTTTCTCCTTCTCATGACTTGCCTGGTTTTATGCTGAGTGGTCCTGCTTATGGAAAATATAAGTGACTTCTTTTTCTTTGGTAGGCAACTTGAATGTAGTCTTCTCAATTTTTGTGAAACAAGCCAAGGTATATGTCTGGCTTTGCTCAAGGTAGTGAGCACTTGGGGTAAGCTGGGAAAGTGTTTCAGGAAACACGCTTCTTGCAGGAACAGGACTCACTTTTCCATTGGGTGGAAAAGTAGCAATATCAGCTGGAGTCATTAATATCATTGTCTTTAGGGGTGCCTGTAGCTGGTCTGCCTACTTTCCCAGAATGGGACACTGAAGCCAGTAAATAAGGCAATAAAGTATTTCACAGGTAATAAATCTCATATACCAAAAGAAAATAAGATCTAAGGAGTTCTAAGAACACAGTTCTTTTAAATGTTAGGAGACTGAGGTCATATAGAAAGGGCATGGATAAAGAAAAACTGCTATTTTTATAGGAGGTGGTGAAGATTGTATCACAGGAAACTTCTGAAATGCTTTTAAATATTACAATAATGAAAGAAACAGAAAAAGGAAGTAATTTCTAAGCAATGTCTGAAAGTGAAAACACTTGAAGTATGAGAATGTAACTCAAGGAATTACCTTAGTGCAAGAGCACAGAATCATAAAATAGTTAGGGTTGGAAAGGAACTTAAGATCATCTAGTTCCATCCCCCCTGCCGTGGGCAGGGACACCTTATGCTAAATCATATCACCCAAGGCCTCGTCCAAGCTGGTCTTGAACACTGCCAGGGATGGAGCATTCACAACCTCCCTGGACAACCCATTCCAGTGCCTCACTACCCTAACAGGAAAGAATTTCCTCCTTATATCCAATCTAAACTTCCCCTGTTTAAGTTTTAACCCGTTACCCCTTGTCCTATCACTGCAGTCTCTAATGAAGAGTCCCTCTCCAGCATCCCTATAGGCCCCCTTCAGATACTGGAAGGCTGCTATGAGGTCTCCACGCAGCCTTCTCTTCTCCAGGCTTAACAGCCCCAACTTTCTCAGCCTGTCTTCATACGGGAGGTGCTCCAGTCCCCTGATCATCCTCGTGGCCCTTCTCTGGATTTGTTCCAACAGTTCCGTGTCCTTTTTATGTTGAGGACACCAGAGCTGCACACAATACTCCAGGTGAGGTCTCACAAGAGCAGAATAGAGGGGCAGGATCACCTCCTTCAACCTGCTGGTCACGCTCCTTTTGATGCAGCCCAGGATACAGTTGGCTTTCTGGGCTGCAAGTGCACACTGAAGCCGGCCCATGTTCATTTTCTCATCAACCAACACCCCCAAGTCCTTCTCCGCAGGGCTGCTCTGAATCTCTTCTCTGCCCAACCTGTAGCTGTGCCTGGGATTGCTCCGACCCAGGTGTAGGACCTTGCACTTGCCATGGTTAAACTTCATAAGGTTGGCATCAGCCCACCTCACAAGCATGTTGAGGTCCCTCTGGATGGCATTCCTTCCCTCCAGCATATCAACTGAACCACACAGCTTGGTGTCATCAGCAAACTTGCTGAGGGCACACTCAATCCCACTGTCCATGTCAGCGACAAAGTTGTTGAACAAGACCGCTCCAAACACCGATCCCTGAGGGATGCCACTCGTTACTGGTCTCCACCCAGACATTGAGCCATTGACCACAACTCTTTGTGTGTGGCCATCCAGCCAGTTCTTTATCCACCGAGTGGTCCATCCATCAAATTGATGTCTCTCCAATTTAGAGACAAGGATGTCGTGTGGGACAGTGTTGAACGCTTTGCTGAAGTCCAGGTAGATGACATCAACTGCTCTACCGCTGTCCATCAGTTCTGTAGCCCCATCACAGAAGGCCACCAAATTGTTCAGGCAGGATTTCCCCTTAGTGAAACCATGCTGGCTGTCACCAAGCACCTTGTTGATTTTCATGTGCCTTAACGTGTCTTCCAGGAGAATCTCCTCCAAGATTTTGCCAGGCAACATATCCCAAGGGGATACTCAAAATAAGCACAATACACTAATACGGAACTGAAAAAGAAAATATCAAGTTCTGCTTGCAGTTTATGGGCATATGGAACTGATTCAAGGCCTATTTCTTCATGATTAGGCTTCCAAGGTAGAGAAATAACTTAATCTGTTATTAAAAGCATTGGTTGAGGCATGATTTGATTTTTCAGAATTATTTGGTTATTAGTCTTTTGTCTAATGGGTTAAATCAGTGGAATTTAAATTTATGACATTTTATAGGGATATATGTACTTCTATGTAGTATATGTGCATGTAGATTTAAAAAATAACTAAAGAGAATTCCAGAGTACAAACTGATGTGAGCAGAGAAGTGCTACCATCGTCAAAGCAGGGATAAATGATTTCAGTGAATTGCAATTAATTTAGTTGTGTGTATTCATAATGAGAGCATAAATTATTTGGTTCTCATTTCAGTTTATTTCCTGTTATGCCCAAGCAGAAGAAATATGCTTGGGAATATGCGGCATTCAAGACTACAGAATCTGGCATTAGTGGAAAAAACATGCTGGTTGAAGTCATTGAGCGATATGGGACACCTGGATGTGTTTCATAAAATGTCACTGTTATAGTGAATGCCCTTTCAATTGCGTTGAGATGTTTTGAGCACTTTTATGTGTGCATTTCTTCCTGTGTACAGGAGGAAACTTCATGGAAGGTTTTATGAAGTGAATGCATAATGGTACATGATATATTTGTGTGTGTGATGTGCATCAGGGCTTTAGATATAACAAATCTGTGTGTGTCTGTATCTTGTGTTTGTGGTATTGTGACTGAGTTGGGTTTTTTTCTTTCAGACTAGTAAACTTTATGGCCCCTATTAACCATCAAAGTCACTTTCATTTTTGTCAGTTGAGAATGATGACTTGGCTGTAGTTGTCAGCATCTTGTATGAAGTTCAAACTCATATTCCATTAGGAAAACTCTCTAGATAGTAGTCCTTGTGAGTGAAGATGGCTTCAGTTGAGGGACTGAATATTGCTGGGCATTTTTGTGATGCCTTTAAGGTGCCTAAAGGACTAAGATGATCCTTAGGTGCATATGTAAAGGCAGTGGCTGACTTCCTTCTTCCATATGTAAGATCAAGGCTTTCCTGCATCTCATAAAGTGCAAGAGATTGCAGAGCTTCTCTCATTATGTAAAATGACTGTCTACATGGTAACTCTTTTTCCTATGCTCCCAAATAAAACCTTTATCTCTACCTGCTGCTGTGAGTTGGAACATTGTGTAGATTGTTTTGAATGGGTATTTTAACATTATGCATAGTTCATAAAAATAAACTGATTTTTTTTTGCTTTCGTCTTTCCCAAATGTAGTAGTTAAGCATCATATCACTAAAATAGAAGCTAGTTAGGCTGACTTGCATCCATGGCAGGTGTTGCTGTCTATTCCTCAAACCCTTTTTCTGCTGTGTCAGTAAGCTTAGCCCACCAGTGACTGTTTAAGAGTGTGCACATGATTAGCACGCTGTGGTGGCATGCTGGTAGTTGATCCATTTATAGGGAGTGCCACCATTCTGAGTTTAGGAAAGATGAGCTGCTCTTGTTTACATAGCTTATTTGGATTTTGAATGTGTCCCATACAGTTGCCTCCAGATATCCACTGTCCCTCAATTATCTTCTCAACTCAGCAACTGATCAAAGGAGAATTACCGCTTGCAAAATTAGATCTGTGATAAAATGTTCCAGTGTAGCAGCGATCAAGTTGCCACTCCATGAAACTCAAGCTGAATCACTCCACGTTTATTATACAGAAGTGTTATGTACTGCTAAGCTTTTACACAAGAACAAATGCTAGATTATGTGGGCTGCCATCATGAATTAGTTTGTAAATTCTAAGTTGGATATACAAATCCACCTGTCCCATATTTACATTTCTGCATTTCAGCCTCTGAGATTTCTGAGAGGTTTGTAAAATTGTCTGTTGCCAAGCTGCTTTCTGCTGAGTACATCTCAAAGGTTTCTGTGGCTCACTTGTTTTGTCCAGTAGGAGTTTTGAAACAGTTTCTACTCCAGAAATGTGTTCCTGATTTCACTGTTCAAGATGGTAGTGTACAAAGAATAGAGTTGAAGAGCTTGCTACTTCTGCTTTTAGCCAGATTGGACTGTTTTCAAACACATGTGGAAAACATTAAACTATCCTAATGTATGAATATTAAATTGGCAGAAACCTGTATAATGTGGAATTATACAGATTGAATTAGGTCCTGAGTTTTGAGTCAATAGCTATATTAATTTGTGATAGAGTACAGTAATTACTAATATGATAATCTTATCAGATAAATGTGATATCACAGGACATGTTGGGTTACAATCTGTATTTTAAAATACCCTGTGGGTTTTGTGTAATAATGCAAGCCTCTATTCATCTGTGAGCATGCAGTGCACTTTTTTTTTTGTTTTTTTTCCTAAAAGCCATACTTCAAGTTACTGTTGGGGTAAAAGAAGAATTTACTGAAAACCTTCTGAAGATTCATTTCAATAATATGGATATTTGAATTATCAAGGCCAGAAAAACTCAAGGTAATTTATTTCAAAAGAAAGAAGAGGACTTCATTGCTGAAGTTTGCATTATATATTGAGATAACAGTTGTTACGTTTGCTGTATATTGATGTGAATGAAGTATGTAGCATTGCTAAGTGATTGTACCTGTGCAAGATACACCAAAATCTACATACGGCATGAGAAACTGTATTTGTATACTTTTCTAAATATTTCATGATCATCCTCTTTTCTTAATAAATAGCATCACATATATTGAAGTATACATTTTTTACAGTTACAGCTTTTTTCCCTCTTCATTTGAACCCAGAACATTCATAAAGCTTTGAATCCTTAAAATACTGGGTGAGCTTTTTTGAGAAGGGAAGGAGGGCAGAATTTCATTTGGTTGATGAACGTTTTCAGGCTTTTTGATTATGGTGGTGAAAATTAACTCATTATTTCCATAAAATTTATGTGATCACACAATTGTTGCTTTTATCACGATATACATTCCTATATAAAAAAAAAGTAAATTTATTCATGTGAATTATGCTGTGTTTTCACTTGAATTTACAAAGATTATCAGTACACTTTGCACATTTTCTGAATTCTTTTGCAAGCACTTAGGTAAATAATGGAAAGGTGAATAATTTAAGCAGGCACTTTATTATTACAGGTTATGTGCTATTGAAAAGATGGGAGAAATCCTCAAAGTAAACAAAACAACTTTGAATTAAATAATGCAAAGTTTCTACCTTTGATTGTATTTATTAAAGTTTACTTATTTTCCTCCCAAATTCTTACTTTTGGTATCTTAGGTTTATGGCAATAACTTCAGTATCCTGGCAAAAATGTTGTATGTTCTTATTGCATTTTGGTAGTCAGGGTTGTTGGCAGGCAGGCTCCTCAGAGGCAGAAAGCACAAGACAGTACTGATTTCCCAATTTACAGGGTGTTTGAAAACCAGGCTTAGAAAGTATGGGATCACAGATACAAAGAAACATAGGCCAAAATAAAGATTATGTAGAAAATACCTGATGCTCGTTATATAGCTTGTATATGTAGCTTTCTTGTATATGTTAGTTTTTCACAAACTATACAGTTTAAATAGGTTAAATGTTAATATCCTCACAAATCTCTTAGCTATTAGGAAGTGACAGTTTCCTTAAAATAATCCATTAAAAGGTTTATGATGGCAAACAGCATGACTATTAGGAATTTCCAGTGTCAGGTGTGGTGTAAAGCAATGACATTCATTTCTCACAGTTCTTGTGAGAAATGAATCAGTTGATGCTCACATTAGTGAGTGGAAGGATTTGAGAAGGGAGTAGAAAGACTGCTTTGTAAGGGGCCATCTAAACATAAGTCGACATCTAAACATAAGCTATGCTAGTGCTAGTCATCTTTTGATGAGAGCTCTCCCAGCACTAGCTCATGCACACAAGTGATGGTGGTATATGGAGTGCATCCCCTCCTTCAGGCTGTGCATTAAGTTTTGTTCAGGAGAGGTCATCATTGGCTGCATTCTGAGAGTGCAGTTTCTGTACTTGTGTTTAATGAATTAACATCGCACCTAATGTAGGCTTTCATTCTGGCTAATAATGGTGGTCATAACTATAACATCCAGATGCTATCTTCCATTATTTGAGCGTTATTCTCCCATTCTTTTCAGCAAGCTGTGCATTACCCAGGCTTCATTGGGATTTTATATATATTAAGCAAGGCCTTTCAGCAGTGCATTCCCACCAGATGCAAGAAATGGTGCTATAGTCAAAACCAGAACACTGACACTTTACAAAGCAAACTGTAAGTTAAATTGCAACCAAGGTAAATATTTGAATAAAAAGAAACCAGTGTGGAGAAGAATGTGCTGTAGAGACTTATTAGCCATATCTCAAAAGAGCTCAGAAGGACACTCCTGTTTATTTTATTCTTACCTTGATGACCTTGTAGTTTGAGTTAATGGTTTCTAAATTCAACTGAAGAGTTTGCAGCACAGTCCCGTTTGTCTCCAGTCATAGAGAAAGGAAAGTAATGTGGAGCTAAAAAACAGCCTTAAGATTTTGTTCATTCTCTATATCTTTAATATGTATTTTAATTTGTATGGGTATACAATTAATGCAAACATAGTATTTATACAGTCTAGACAAGACTGAAATGTACTTCATCTGTGTTAAATTATGTATTTCTCTTAATCATCTGGAAGACATCCGGAACTACAGTAGACGTATGTGCTCTTACCTAAAAGAAATTCTTGAAGCTGCATTTTGTGGAGGAGGGGGAAAAAGGAGTGGGATCTCATTGATCTAAAAGCCAGGCTGTTTTGCAGCTCTACTTTTGTGAAAGTAGGCTGCAGAATCATCTGAGGGAATTATTTTTTTTCTGACAGATCAGTACTCGATCTTCAATTGTCAGTTTCATTAAATCCAGTCATAAAAGTGAGCATGAATCATTTCATGTAGCTAAATGTTAAGATACATCCCAATTTTTGTTTCCTAAATGGCATACTGAGCTTCACCTTCATACAGAATGTTGTTGTTAAAATTTGGATGCTGGGTGGTTTATAGATTAAGAGGTTGTTGCTCTCTCATTGATGTTAACCATCAGAGCAGTCTGCATATGATCAAGAGGCACCAAGGAATAATGTGCAATTTTATTAACAACTGTATCTAGTTCAGAAGGACAATTCATGATAAGAAAAGATAATATGAAACAGATCTCATAGTTTCAGCACAATTAAGATTTTTGCCAGTGGTTGTTATGGGAAAACTTTCTTAAATGCTTTGCCCTTACCCTTTCAAAAGATTTGATGTTAGATGAGCAGGATTTTAATTCAGCAACTACATTATTAAGCAAAACCAGCTCAGATTCCTGAACCTGTAGCTGACAAAATAGACCAGAGCTGTAATTACCATATTTAATTACATATTTTTGGCTTTCCTGATGGAAAGCTTCTCAAGTCAATAGAGATGAGAGGAAATTATGTTAAAGCACAAAGTGTTTTGTTCTTGCTGAAAAGTTGAGGAAAAAACCCAAAAACTACATAATGTAAGAAATATTAAAATAATTAAAATTAGGTTTGAGCATTGTGCTTTATTGTTTATGGATTTGAACTGTGCAGATATGTCTGCTCTTGGGAACTTAAGACATTAGTATCCTCTTCAGCAGTGTGGTTAAGCATGCTTAAGCATGTCCTCTATTTTGTACAGGTAAAAAACAAAAATTCTAAAAACCCAACACACTTGCAGAAGGTATAAAGGGTTAAAAAAAAAAAAACCTTGTATTTTTGCAGTTATTTTTGGTTTAGCTCAAGCTAGCAGTATTAAAGCTCCTTTAACAATGTTGACAAATAAACACCTGACCTCTTGCATTTTGTTACAGTAGAGGTATTTGAAAGACAGTCTTATCAAACCTGCATTTGGTTCATTTCTTGAAGATAAACAGCACTCTGTCTAGATTTTAGGATAGATTCTTGTATTAATGGATGTTATGGTTTAAACCCAGCTGGTAGCTAAGTACCACACAGCTGCTTGCTCACCACTGCCTTTTCCCCAATCCCCAGGAGGGATGGGGAGGAGAATCAAAAGAATGTAAAACCCGTAGGTTGAGATAAGAACAGTTTAATAACTAGAGTATAATATACTACAACTGCTACTAATGATAGTAATAATAAGGGGGAGAGAATATAAAACCAAAAGGGGGAAAAAAGCCCCAACCAAACCCAACAATAAGCCCAAATGATGCACAAAGCGATTGCTCACCACCCACCAACTGATGCCTAGCCCAACGCAAGCAGCGATCTGCCCTTCCAGTTAACTCCCCCAGTTTATATACTGGGCATGACGTGCTGTGGTATGGAATACCCCTTTGGCTAGTTTGGGTCAGGTCTCTTGTTTCTGCTTCCTCCCAGCTTCTTGTGCCTCAGACTGAAACACAGCACTGCACCAGGCACTAGGAAGAAAATTCTCACAGCCAAAACCAGGATAATGGGCTAGTTTCTCATTCTCTGAACCTAGTATAATTTAGCACAACTCATTTTATACTTCTTTTATTTTATTTTATTTTATTTTATTTTATTTTATTTAAGTGCTAGTGCTAGCTCTCATATGCATAGTAAAGAGTTAAAACGAGTTATAGAGGTCTTGGAGAATCAGCTGCCATTTTGTTATGGTCTGTCTTGTTATGATGTTGCTTTATCTTAACAGTGTAACAGAAAGGAAATGATTTAAGTAAAACCAATAACCGGTATTGCAATAATAAATTTCACACGGGTAAGATAGGGAAGAGGGAAGAACTTGTGGCAGGGTAATGTATTGTGTTGAAAACTGACAATAGCTTTATTTTGGAGAATTACTTTTTTTTCTGGATAGACAGCATTAAAATGGGAGGTACCAGATGAGTAAAGGATTTGCAGTTTGACCCTTCTGATTGTAAACTAAGAAGTACATTTCATAAGACACTATTCTTATGTGAAATAGTAATGAGCCCATTTCTACATTGGTTATTGACTGGCTGTTCTTATCTGCTGCAAAAAAATGCTTTCTCTAAGGCTGAGGAATGCAGTTAGGTGTTATTGCAGCTAGTAATAATGCACAAGCACTTTTCTTGTCAATATAATCGCAAGAGAGAAAATAAAACCTGGCAAGCTGTAAGAGGTTTTTTTCCCCTCGTGTTTCAGCAGCTGAAGACATGAAATTGCTGTTTCATATTCAACTTTCCCAACCTAATATTATGTGTAATATTTTTTTTTATTTGAATGTAAAAGTGGATTTCCTATGTCACTTTCACACTGGACCTTCTGAGACTACACAGAGCAATAGAGGTCTTTAAAAATCCTCTTAACCAGATCATTCTTGGAATTTTTATATCTTGAAAATTTTGAGTCATGATCATTTTGTCATAAGAACAATAGTTTTTCCATCTCTAGGGGTTCTGTACAAAGAATGGACTCTTAATCATTTCACGTGTCTACAGAGATTTTGACAGGTGGCTGTTAGCAATATAGATGGCTACTTTTTCTTTCAGGTTGGTTTCATGAGTATAGATATAATGAGATTTCTGGATGTTATTTTTATGCTCTAGAATGGTATGTTTAGATCTTCTTTTCATTACTAGATAAAACCGTTAATCTTTGATGGACTGTGGTATATATAGTAGCTGTGCCTTGGAAGTTGCTTAGGCAAGAAACACTGCACAAGCAGAATCGTGGAAATCACAAGGTTTCAATGGCTATTTTGAAAAGGCTGAACATAGAAGCTCTTTGTTAACATTGTTATTTTAATCTAACATTTTTATGACATTTTTTCACTGCATCTATTTATTTTTTTAATAAGTCTTGGCATCATCATCATATATGTGTATGCTTACAACCTTTACCACAACATATTCTTGCAAAACTGGTTAATCATTGTATTGGAGTACAGCCCAGTTTGCAAGGGACCTTGAAAGACCATCTGGTCAAACCTTTCATGGGAAAGGGGAGTCTAACTGTGATTATCTAGCTCCCTGTCCAATCGCATCTTGAAAACCTCCACCAATGTAGACTCCACCATGTCCCTAGGGAGGTTGTTCCAGTGAATGATTGATCTCACTAAATATATTTTTTCTCATCTTTAGATGAAACTTCTCCCAGTATAATTTGCATTCATTGCCCCTTGTCTTTTCCATGTAGTTCCTTGTGAGAGCCTCCATCCTATCCATATCTGCCATTTAAGTACTGAAATACTGTGATGAGGTCCCCTCTAAGCTTTGTCTTCCAGAGAAGAAAGACCCACGTCCTTCAGTCTTTCCTTATAGGGCAGGTTCTTCAGGCTTTTTGATCATCTTCAAGGCCCTTCTTTGCACCTCTCCAGTCTGTCCACATCTTTCTTGATTTGTGTAGACCAGAACTGTGTACAATACTGCAGGTGCAGCCTGAGAAGCACTGAGTAGATGATCACTCTCTGCTTATAAAGCCCCTGTGGATCCAGGATTAAAGATTAATCTTAACTAAGAATAAACGTGTTTTTGTTTTATTCTGAGATTTCAAAAGTCTTTGAAGTAAGCAGTGCTTGTTATGCTGTCCTGCAATGTCTCTGTGTTTGGATTCACAGCCACTAATATCAGACACGGTTTCTGTCTTATTCTGTTCTTCATCTGTGGGTTCTTATTAATAGATGATGTCCATTTCTGTGTTAGGAAAAACCAGGTTATTGGTCTTCCCAAAAAAGTAGATGTGAGGTTGCAAGAACGTGTATTTTGGTGCTAATCTTTATGTAACTGTGTTCCTGGTCAGCCTTCCCATATTAAAATAAAAGGTTATATGAGGGATTGAGACAAAGCTGCTCTGGCTTTTCTTTGCATCTCAAGTTTCAGTCTAGATCCAAATCTGGCTCTGGTATGAAGCAACATGTGTCTCATTAGTCAGTTTTTCTCTTCTCAGAGGTCAGCAATGCTGACTGGTACAAATGAACATGACCTGTTTGTGAGGGATAGGCAGAAGACTGCTTGTGTGACTGTTTAGAGATGTCCAAGAATTAAATACTAAATTGTTGTTTTGCTGATTTCTTAATGTGAAAATATTCATATTTCACAGTTCTGTTGCTGCTAATCTTTCATGTTTATTTACGCTGATGGGACACAATTGCTTGGCCACAGGTCCAGTTTATTTCCAAGGGGACAAAATTTTCTGTAAGGATCCTTTTCGATGTTAAGGAGGTACCAGCATCTTTCTCATGATGTATTAGAAAATAGCTGATTTGTGCAGGTTGGCTTACTGAAGACAGAACATACTCTGGGACAAGTATGATACTGGTCTGTATCCTTCCCACTGGTTTTGAAGGACTTAAAGTTCTTGGCTTGTAGCATCTGAGGACATAGAGTTAATTGCACAAGCCTTTCCTTTTTCTGAGTTACCTTTTATACATTTCTTTTCCCTTTGTATTGAAACATCTTGAAACCTATACTTCTTTTCTCGTATACAAATATTTTTAATGGTTTGAGATGCCAAATTAAACACTCGGTTACCTGTATGTGTGGTGTTCTTTGTTTTCAGTACCAGTACAGTTTTTAAAATAGGAAACCAAAGTCTGTTTTACTATTTCTCAAGTCTCTAAGGAGTAAATTTTTGAAGAAAATTCTTCAAGATGTTATTTTTATCTAAAGAATATAAAACTGAGGAAAGGAAACCTAAGGCTAAGTTATCCTAAGATCAGTCATTTCTGCTCATCTTCTAAATCTGCTTAAATATTGTGTACCCATTAAATTTTCCTTTGAAATAAGTGAAAGAAGGCACACGACATGCTAAGTAGAATGGACATGCAGACCTAGAAATATGTGCAAAATACAGAAATAGTAAAGTAATAACCTTCTTCTTAAATAATTGCACATAGGTTAGGAGGAGGCAAGCTTCTTCCTTACACTGCCACTTCATTAAGTGAAGGTACTTGCTAAGGTTCTTATTTTAATTGGCAATTTTTCAGTGCAGGTGGCAAGCCCAAACTACCCAGTTAATCCATTCCCAGACAATACAGATATTTCTGTATATTATAGGAGGAAGTGAAAATAAGATTAAAAATACAGTCCACCATTATTCCTCAGCCTTTAAAATGAGATAATGTAACCTAGCATTGCAAGCTGCTTTGTGCAGCCATAGTTATAGATGCTTACCGTGTATGCCTAGTGCCTGAGGGGAACGTCCCAGTTAAGTAGAAACCCACCAAAGCGGTAAACAAGGCTGAGTTACAGGTAGAATGTTTGGGGAAACAAGAAGCAGGTGACACTTTTATCCCAAATTCATCCACTAAAGCATGTTAACTCCTTGACTAGCCTGACTTGAAGAAAAATTAGAAGACAAGTGAACAAAGGACTTCGATGCTACTGTCTTGGTTTTGTAGGTAGCTGCTGGCTCCATCTGTAGGTAGGTCTTGCCCATCTGGCTCCAACAGCTCCTCCTGGTGTTGCGTGATAGGGCTTTTAATAGGTCTATAGTCTCTTTTTCACTATCATCTTGATCTTGGTGCAGTAATTGATTTGTATTTGGAGGACTGGGAATGGGTGTAAAAGTGTTTGTCTCCTCTGTGATCTTATCAAATGCTTGGTGCTGGCCTGAGGATTTTTGGAGTGGTTAATAAAGTCAGTATGGGAATTTGTCCATATTAAACAAACAAACAAAAAAATAGGGAAAGGAATTATATAATCTATATAATTTTTAATTTATATGGTCAATTTATGGTAACATTTGTTGCTAGGGGAGACAGTAGTTAGGTTATTGCTATTTTAATTATATTGATAATCATTATGATGTAACTTATCTTTTCCAGGAGTTTGGTATAGTTCCTCATCTGTCAAAAGGAGCAGACTTCAAAAACTGACTCATTTACAGAAGGTGGTCCTCTGCTCAAATCAATTAATACTTCTCTAAGCTTCCTATTTAGAAACACAACTATTATGATTTTATTAAACTGGAAAATACTCAGTGATCTCCATCACTTATTTTTCCTGAACCCAAGAGGCCAGACATAACTGAGAGTGAGGGACTTAGGAATAACCTAGTACATTAGGAGAGTGAGCTGATGCCAAGATTTTATCTGAACCTTTGGTTTAGCCAGAGTACTTTTTCAAGGGAAGAGTCAAAAAACCCTGTATATGTTTAAAAGACCATGTAAATTGGTTTTAATTTTCATTAAGTGCTGTTAGGTGCCTCAGTGCTCTCTGGCTAAAGGCAATACTGGCTATACTGAAGAGCCCGTCTCGTTCAGCTGGTTTTAGTTTTCTGTCCCTGAATGTTTGTTATTTGTGTTTCGTTGTGTGACAACACATAAAGCTTCCTTACCAAACTGGCTTGCTCACCAAAATCCATCTTGTAGCATCATTTACAAGTAGGTCAGATGTAAACCTCATCCACATCAAGTAGGTCTCGTCCATATTTTTATTAGATAACTGACCTATCATGGTAGCTTGAATTAGCACTGTATAAGCAGGTGTAATTGCTTGGTTTGTGATTTTATTTTTTTTTTAAGGGTACCTCAAACTTAAACTGAGGTGAAGCTGAAGGATTTCAACTCCCAGAGAGAGAGCTGGCCCAGTTTTCCAAGGACTGTCAAGTACCATCTGCAGCTTCTGTGTAGTTTCAGGGGCTCAGTGCTTTTGGAAACTGGGTTGAGTGGCAGATAACAGTGAATTAAGTAGCCCTCAGGAATGATCACCAGATTAGGGAAAGATTAGTCAAATTGCTTTCTGCTTCTGATATTTTTATTTAGATAATAATGCTATCGAAATAACCTAATTTGAATGAGAATTTAACTGGAAAATATGCATATGCATGTTTGTTGTATGAAGAAAATGTTGGATGTGTATTTGTTTTCTGTATGACAATTAAAAACTCATTTATGGTTTTATGGGTATAGATCTGCATCTTGTCATGCAGTGCAGTATGTTGGTACTTTGCCGAATAGGTGGCAGACTGCAGTGCTCTGAATCTGTTGAACATACAAATTTGTTTCAAGAAAATTGATGAATATATATCCCATTGTGATTGAGGAAATCCAAATTATTCCAATCTGTGATTAATTAAATTGAGTTACTTCAAAATCCTAACAAACAGGTGTCTGGAGTGACCTTACTTAATTCTGTCAGTGCTTTAAATGTCTCTGGAGGACTTGGATTAGTTTACTGAGTATCCTGTTAAAAAAAGCATGTGCTATGTGAGCAATTTTTCCCAAAGGGATAAATCTAGTACATCTCAGATGCCCTGGAGCCTAACTGCGTGTGTTAAAAGCAGCTAAGGTATCAAATAAGAAGCTTAGATGTTAAAATTGCAAGATTAGTATTTTATCCAGTTTGGAAAGAGAGGAAGTCATGTATACATTACAAATAACCTTGTATGAGGGAAGTTTATAGAGTATAGCATTTTTCAAAGATAATATTTCAAGATGAAGTAATCGCTCTGAAATGTCGCTTTGATTTTTGAGCTGTATCAACGTACCCTACACATTTCGTGTGACATTTTTAGAAGTGTTAGCTTTGGAAGCTGTAGAGCAAATGAATAGAATTTTCCATCAAAATGGTATAGGTGGAGGTTTGACAGTGAAGCCACTGCTGCAGTGCTGTTCCTGGAGTTGGTGGGGGAGGGTTGTTTTTCTTCCATCCAATGCCTGGAAATTTTCAGCCAACCTTGCACTTGTTCATACACAGCTTTGGGAGCATATGCTTGTATTCATAGTAGATATAAATACTTATGGAGTCTCAGAAACATTCAAACAACTGTGTGCATCTGTGAACCTGCAAACCTTTTGGGATGGATTTTAACAGGTGTAAATCTGCCTCTAGTTCTGGTGTGTCTGTACAGATGCTATCTCTGTAAAACCCATCATGCAATTTGATGACTTCGTAGAAAGAGAAGGCTGGCTGCCAAGAAAAATTAACTCCGTGTCTTGTGTCAGTTAAGAAGTTTAATTGGCTTTCACACCTAAGGCTGAAATAAAAACAAGCTACTACTTGTCACCATGCTTTGAGAGACTGGTCTCTTTGTAGAGTAACACACATCCATCTGCTTCAGAGGGAATTTATTACAACAGACTGTGTCCTATTACACTGGAATTCAGCTGCCTGACCCCAGAAATGATCCCTCCATGCAGTGTAGAGCCCTTGGTCATCTTCTCACACTCATCTTCTATGTCCAAAATAAACCTGAGGTAGGTTCTCATGTGCTTTCTTCCTTCCCATGATCTGCAGTGTAGCTATGCTGATGGAAAAGTGTGCTTTCTTTCCAACTGGCTTTGAAGTGGCCATTGATCTGATGTATTACAGAAATACAGAAATACTGGAACAGAGGCTCCAGAATTAAATATTGTCCAAAACCAGTAAAAAAAACAGCTGCTAACTCAAGCAGCACCAAAAAGGAAAGGGACTTGGTGTGCAACAAGAAAAAACAAAGGCAGAGAGGCCAGTATCATCACATCAAAGCTATGCACAGTGGAGTGTGAAATAAGTAGAGAAAGGATAGATGGAAGACCAAGAAAAGGAAAACAGAAAGTAAAAAACAAAGCAGGAAGACTGAAGGGAGTCTGGGGAATGTGCAGTTCCCCTACAGCTTGAAGAGGCTGTGTGGGAGAAGAATGGAGCCAGTACACAGTCCAAAGAACAGACATCTCACTTCACTTTTACAGAGTGTGGGTAGAAATTGTGTTTCTCATATGGTGCCAGTTAAGCAACTCAGCCCCTGAAGGCAGGAGACATTCTTCAGCATCTGTTTTACAACTCTGGATTAACACAAATGCTAAGAGAGTTGTACTGTGTCATACTCAAGTTCTGTTGAAGCACCTGGGTTAGGACTAGCCTTCCAGGACTGCATTTTATCAGAAGTGTTTTCATCTGTAGAAACTTGTAGTTGCACACTGCCATTAAATGAGAATGTCCATTCAAGGGAGAAAAAATCATACCAAAAAAGCAACTCCCGCTCCGAAAGCAAACAACCAAACAACTCCCCCTCCGAAACCAACCAAACAAAATGCCAAAGCAGAAGTAACAGAAGCTAAAATCTGAACAGAAAGAGATATTGATGTCTTGAGTAAGTCTGCCAGTAAGATCCCTTAATGAGTGAGCCTGTGAGTCAGGGATGGTGTTTCTTGACATGGTTTAATTTCTTTTTCTGTTTCTTCTTGCGTCAGGATGTTACCCTTTTCATTCCCAGTACTTGAACATCACAAGGTAATCTGGGGCCATGACTAGCACAAATTTGAACAAGTCAGTGACTCAGTGCTGTCATCAGCTCTGAGTATTATTTACAAAAAAGGCCTGTCCTGCCAAAAATATGAACTTTAAATTGATCAATGTGTCATTATCTCCTTAAAAATGTAAATTAAACAAATCAGTTCATCAGATAGTTTTTGTCTTTGCTATGCTGCTGCTTCTAATTTAAAATGTTGGTTTTGTTTTGAAACACTCCAGGGAGAGGGAAAAGCCATATTATAATATATCTGGATATGTCATTCGTTTCTTATGTCTTCATTCTCTCAGTAAAACTGTCTTGATTCTTCCTGCCTATGTTCAGACTTTTTGGCATCGTAGTCCTTGCAAACAGTATGCATGCTTTCTTCTTCTTGTTCCTTTTTTTTTTTTTTCCTTAATAATTCCTAAGGCTCTTAGAGTCATTGGAAGGATTTGAATGTGTTTTCAGACCAAGTGGCTCAGAAAGCTGTATTAAAATTACTTTTTCATGTCAGCGCAAATGTCTTTCTCATTTTTTATCATGAATCTAACATTTCTGTGACTGTGACCTACTCTACTTCCATTTATGTCATATGAATTGATGATTGGTTTGCTAACTTCTATTATTCCTTAACAACAGAGAGAAGCATGCTGATTTAAAAAAAAATAACAAAAAACTGTATGGAACTTTTTATTTCTTCTCTCCCACAGCCCTTCTGGTATTTTCATACTTCTGGTGTCACAGGGGTGGCATTCAAGATAAAGAGGTTTTTTCAAGGTATTCATGATAGTGAAATCAAATACTTTACTTAGAAATCAGACAGTAGCTTTTACTGGTATCAACATATGCCTGCCCAAGCTGTAGAGAGTTATTTCAGCAACCTAAATCCCTGTCCCCTTCTCCCTTTTCCTCTTTCCTTTCTCCCTGAAAGTGCTTATGCTTTTGTTCAAGCACAAAGACTTCCCCAGTCTGACCATGCAATTCTTTGCACCACAGTTAAATTTTGGATACAAAAGCTGGGGAAGAGATACTTATCATAGAATCATAGAATGGTTTGGGTTGGAAAGGACCTTACAGATCATCCAGTTCCAACCCCCCTGCAATGGGCAGGAACACCTTCCACTAGACCAGGCTGATCCAAGCTCTGTCCAGCCTGGGCCTGATCACTGCCAGGATTGGGGCAGCCACAGCTTCTCTGGGCAACCTGTTCCAGTGTCTCACCACCTTCATAGTGAATTTTTGTCTATTATCTAACCTAAGCCTACCCCTTGCCAGCTTAAAGCCACTGCCCCTTGTCCTATCACTACATGCCCTTGTAAAAAGTCCCTCTCCCGATTTCTTGTAGGCCCCCTTTAGGTATTGGAAGACTGTTATAAGGTCTCCCCTGAGCCTTCTCTCCTACAGGCTGAATAACCCCAACTCTCTCAGCCTGCAATTTCCAAATATACCATTTTCTGAATTCTGTATTTTTCTGAAGGCTATATAGACATGTGATGCAAACAGAGTTTGAGAACTGAAAGGTGATGAATCTTTCAGAATCTGTGTGCTCATGATGAAGGGGCATGGGGGTCTGATATACTGCATGGGAAACATCCTCTTCTCCAGTGCTATGGGACATGAGATCCAAAGCAGAAATAAGTTTGTCATTCTTTTCTTTTTTTTTTTTTTTCCGAACTGTAGTGAAGTAATTACTTACTGGGATGGCTCCTAAAACATTTACTGTCATCTAGACCTTTATAATGAAAAATTCTTGGGTCAAAGTACCAAGTGAATTGGGGCAATGGTGATTAATGACTTAAACCAAAATAGGTTTTACTGGGCATTTATAGTGGAGTGGTATGCCTTTGATATTCTCATCTGTATTTGTTAAAGCCTTGAGGGCTGTGTACCTGTTGGAGCTGTTTCAGTCCTTAAGGCTGGAGAAATATTTAAGAATTTGGCTATGAAGATCCCATTTCAGAAGCAAGAGTTAGATTGACACTAAGTGTTTATGGCTGCCTCATCCCTTCTCTTGACAAAGGTGCATATCTTCAACAGTGTGACACCTTCTTACTAAGTATGGTAAGACTTCTGTGCTCCCGAAAAGGGTAATATAGAGGGAGGAATATATTTGTCGTCTCGCCTGGGAGATAAAATGTCATCTTTGAGGATGCACTGCAGGTCACCTCATGATCATGTCATACCAAAAGGAAAAATTAAGATCCTAGGATCTGAAATGTAATGAGGTAATTACTGCATCCTAACCAGAAGGAAGTGCAGCAGGAGGGCCAGGAGACCTCCTTGGATGGATAAGGAGCTCCTGAGGAAAATTCAATTGAAAAAAAAAGGCTTATAATAAGCGGAAGCAAGGACAGGTGGCATGGGAAGAGTACCGGGATGTTGTCCGAGAAGCTAGGGACCAGGTTAGGAAAGCTAAGGCTCAGTTAGAATTAAACTTAGCTAGAGGTATTAAAAATAACAGGAAGGGATTCTACAGGTACATAGCAAATAAAAAACAGACTGGGGAGAATGTAGGCCCCCTCAGGAAGCTCTCAGGAAAACTGGCTACACAGGATTTGGAGAAAGCTGAGGTTCTGAATGACTTCTTTGCCTCAGTCTTCACTGCCAAAGGCTCTGACCAAACCACCCAAGTCTTGGAAGGCAGATGCGGGGACTGTGAGAATGAAGACCTTGGGCCCACTGTAGGAGAGGAACTGGTTCGAGACCATCTTAAAAATCTGAACGTGCACAAGTCCATGGGACCTGATGAGATCCATCCGTGGTCCTGAAGGAGCTGGCAAATGAAGTTGCGAAGCCACTGGCCATCATATTTGAGAAATCATGGCAGTCAGGTGAAGTTCCCGATAACTGGAAAAAGGGAAATACAACCCCCATTTTCAAGAAGGGGAAAATGGATGACCCAGGGAATTATAGACCAGTCAGTCTCACCTCTGTGCCTGGCAAAATCTTGGAGCAGATTCTCCTGGAAGGCATGCTAAGGTACATGAAAAACAACAAGGTGCTTGGTGACAGCCAGCATGGCTTCACTAAGGGGAAATCCTGCCTGACCAATTTGGTGGCCTTCTATGATGGGGCTACAGAACTGATGGACAGCGGTAGAGCAGTTGATGTCATCTACCTGGACTTCAGAAAGCGTTCAACACTGTCCCACACGACATCCTTGTCTCTAAATTGGAGCGACATCAATTTGATGGATGGACCACTCGGTGGATAAAGAACTGGCTGGATGGCCGCACACAAAGAGTTGTGGTCAATGGCTCAATGTCTGGGTGGAGACCAGTAATGAGTGGCGTCCCTCAGGGATCGGTGTTTGGAGCGGTCTTGTTTAACATCTTCGTTGCTGACATGGATAGTGGGATTGAATGCGCCCTCAGCAAGTTTGCTGATAATACCAAGCTGTGTGGTTCGGTTGATACCCTGGAGGGAAGGAATGCCATCCAGAGGGACCTCGACACGTTTGTGAGGTGGGCTGATGCCAACCTCATGAAGTTTAACCATGGCAAGTGCAAGGTCCTACACCTGGGTCGAAGCAATCCCAGGCACAGCTACAGGTTGGGCAGAGAAGAGATTCAAAGCAGCCCTGTGGAGAAGGACTTGGGGGTGTTGGTTGATGAGAAAATGAACATGAGCAGGCAGTGTGCGCTTGCAGCCCAGAAAGCCAACTGTATCCTGGGCTGCATCAAAAGGAGCGTGACCAGCAGGGCGAAGGAGGTGATCCTGCCCCTCTATTCTGCTCTTGTGAGACCTCACTTGAAGTATTGTGTGCAGTTCTGGTGTCCTCAGCATAAGAAGGACATGGAACTGTTGGAACAAATCCAGAGAAGGGCCATGAGGATGATCAGAGGACTGGAGCACCTCCCGTATGAAAACAGGCTGAGAAAGTTGGGGCTGTTCAGTCTGGAGAAGAGAAGGCTATGTGGAGACCTCATAGCAGCCTTCCAGTATCTGAAGGGGGCCTATAGGGATGCTGGGGAGGGACTCTTCATTAGAGACTGTAGTGATAGGACAAGGGGTAATGGGTTAAAACCTAAATAGGGGAAGCTTAGATTGGATATAAGAAGGAAATTCTTTCCTGTTAGGGTTGTGAGGCACTGGAATGGGTTGTGCAGGGAGGTTGTGAATGCTCCATCCCTGGCAGTGTTCAAGACCAGGTTGGATGAGGCCTTGGGTGATATGATTTAGCGTAAGGTGTCCCTGCCTATTGCAGGGGGGATGGAACTAGATGATCTTAAGGTCCTTTCCAACCCTAACGATTCTATGATTCTATGATTCTATATTTTCTTTTTTTCTGAATACTGTAAACTGGAACAGGAATACTGTTTTATTATTTCATTTAGCATGCAACAGAATAGAGTGCTGTGTCTTAATAGGATGTATAGGCACATGCGAATATACATGCATAAGTTTGATGCATCTGTGTGAAGTACATATACAGACAGGTAGCAATAAACAGAATTTATTTCATGTATGCACAAGTAGCAAGATACACAGCATGAGCTGGTAGTTTTTAATAGTCCTTTAATACGCATAGCAAGTATGTGTTTACTTTGAGAGATATTATATCCATATACTTGGGCAAACTTAAATGCTCCTTAATACACCTAGAGCAAAACTTCTAGTGAGGGCTGGATCCAGTGATCTGTATAACAGAAAAGGAGGAGCTGTAATTAATATACGACTGGATGTGCATATGTCTTGGAGGAGGAGGGCTATGATTTGAGGGTTTATGAGAATACAGTTGCTTGCCTCTGCTTTGAATCTGCATTTGCATCTACTGCAACTCACTGTAATTAATCTGATGTGGGGGAAAGACTGAGAGAATAATTGAACTCCTTTGATTCAGTACTTTTCTGTTGTAAGAAATTTGTGAGAGGCTTTGGGAGTTTGTCACGTCCTGAGAAATTTATCTAGTGAGATCTAGTGAACTATCCTGTTCCAGTGTGTTTGTACAGTCTGTACAGTAGGGTCAGGTTATTATACCTCACTTTTAACTTATGTTTTCTGCCTTCAAACTGAGACGATTCTTAGGGATTGTATTAAATGCATTGGATTAAAATATTCCTCAAGTGTAGCCAGTAGATTCCCCAGCACGTTTGGTAGGGCTTCAGTATTCTCCTGACAAAGTTACCTTGGCTTTGTTTTGATTCCTGCCATGAATTTTTGAAGCAAAGTATGGGTGACTTGGTGTTGCCTGTGCTTAGCAGAATTTGAATAACTGGTCAAATTCTTTATGTGAAGAGATAGGATAGTTATGTTTTTTTATTGAACAAAAATCCTTTCTTTCACATACTGATCATGGGTTTAAGTCACTGTCTCTGAAGAGTTCTTATGGTTTATCAGTGTGATATTCCCTGTATCATTAAATTTACAGAGATATTAATGGCACTGGTTTTAGCTGAGAAATTAACAGTAATGTTCTTATGCTCAAAATATATATGTGAAAATATTTGGTGAACTAAGTTAAGAATTAAGAGTCGTGATGGCTAGTACAGCAGCATAGCTGTTGAGCTGTATGTCAGCTCTTCATTTGTTGACTACAGGAGCTGCTAGTGAATGAGACCTGAGTTCACTTGCCCTCAGATAACCTCCTCAAAAGGCATTTATTTTCTTGTTGCTCTACAGTCCTAGTGCGCGTGCTCTCTCTCTTACCCTAGATCTGTGGTAGTAGTACAGTTACAGTGAGTATTGTACCACCTTGTCTTCTGGAAGTTAAGCACCTGATAGGTAACTGGGAAAAAAGCATTTGCTTTCGTCATACTTATTTATCATTATTGTTTTGTTTTCATTTCTCCTTAATGTTTTTGCTTTCTCTTAATCTCTCCTCTGCCTTCTGCTATCTTCTAATAACGTTTTGCCCTTTCATTCTGTTCTTCTTCCACATACTGTTTTTAAGCACTTGTAAAAATTTTTCCTCTGTATTCCATTGTTTCTTTTCTTTCTCTTTCAGCACCTATCCTTTCCCTTGTTGCTTCTTTAGCACCATGTATAATGCAGTAGCTGCATGATCACCTCAGACTGGTGCTCCAAAGATACCGCTATCCTCCTACTTTCCTTCTCATCCACATCGTCTCTGTTATGCTTGCATGTGCTTGTGCTTTGGCATGCCCTCATAGCCAAAGAGGCCACCATGCTGTCATTGTAGAGGGGCTATCCATGTGTTCCAGAGTTCGAGCATTCCAGGTGAGGGAAAATGAGAGACAAATAGAGAGCTCCCCCCTAGTTTATTAACATAGGAAAATATAGAGATATTAACAGATACGGTAAAGGATACTTCTGATGTTTGGTTATCTTGCCACCCCCAAGGACCCTGTGAAGATGATCAGGAAATCAGCTCTGAGAATAATCACCGCAGTGCAAACTGGCAGGCTCAACCTTAGCAGGTGTCTCTGCAGAGGCAACGTTGACCCAAGTGGTATGAGGTTCTGCCTCCCCTGCATTGCATGAGGCTCGGGCTGTTGTACTGGAAAAAATGCGCACTCATTCTGATGCAGGAGGCCAGCCTACATTGGAAGAAGTGGCCAGCAATATCTAGAATGGTCTCTGAGGGTTGAGACTTTTCTGGGGAGTTCTAAAGTGGAATTTTCCAGGTAGGAACCAAAGCTGTGGACTTTCCAGGGAGCAGCCAAAGCAGGACTCTCTGGGGAGGAGCCAAAGCAGACAAACAGTACTTTTCTATCTTTGTGTGTTTCACCACAGACCATTATCTATTGTACCTGACACACCATGCTGTAAGATTATGGATCCCTGAAGAGGCCTTCTCAGACAAAAGAAAAATCAAAGGATCTCCAAAATTTTGGGACAGTGGGCATTAGTAGAGTAGATGGGAGTCAATAGCTGTTCTAAAGGGAGGGTGAGATACGTTGTTAAAATTATGAGTGTTTGCGTCCTGGAGATCACATTTTAGGTGTGAGCTAGAGGGCAGGCTAAAACGTTAGAACTATGAGTAGTGAGTCTGAAGGCCTTCCTTTGCAACCAAAGACTGGTTTCCTGTGATATGAGGCATTACATGCTGTTGAGAGGGAGAGAGGAACAGAAGGGAGCTGCAGTGCATCGAACCAGCTACACAGTTAAACATGAGCGTGCTAGTGCATTGTAATGGCTTTAGCAAGGAACTATCAAACACTGCCAAAAAAGAAACAGTCACTGAGCAAGGGACGGAGTGGGAGAAGCATGCCTGTTACTTCATGGGGACATAGTCCTTGCTGCTTTTGTCTTGTTGTAATGCATAAGCATACTATGTAGTTACGGAATGTGTGAGACACTTCTGCAGTTAACAGCAGGCTTTTTAAAAAATTAAATGAATAAAATCCCTCAAACAGCTCAACATACAGGTATTAGTATTATTGTCAGTGGGAGAGAACATAGTATTTACTTGGGAGTACTGGTCATCTTGCTAAGACATCAGAGTCTATATAAAACCCACAAACAGTTTCAAAGAGGTTTGGTGTTGCCAGTCCCAAGTGTGCGATGAGAATGAGTCACATCTTCCGAGATCACAAGATTTGCTTAAAAATCAGAAAGGTTTATTTTTAATTGGGTTTCATTTTTATTTGCCTTTTTATGTCAGAGCTGATTCATTTTTTCCACTGTATTTCTGTCATTGTTACTGCTAGCAGTTCCCACCCTCCTTTTTTTTTGGGGGGGGGGGTGTGTTGTTTGTTTTTCTCCTCCTGCTTTTTAATAAGAAAAATTAAGGGACTTTTAACAAGAATACCAAATATTTCAGGACATATCAAAATCATGTAATTGCTGCCAAGTCATGTTGGCAGGTAAGTATCAGAGTAATCCATCCCCCTTTTAGGAAAAAGAAGGAAGAGTTTAAAGTTTCATATGTGCTGCTTTTGAGTAACCAATAGTCACACCGTAGAGGAGTGTCATCACTGGAACAATGTGTTTTATTAAGCACTGAGTACAAAAACTTAATCTAGTCCAAAGTTTTGTCTAATATTTCTAGGTATGTGGAAGTTTGTTCCATGTAGTTTGCTTTTCGAAGTGCTCTTCTACCCCTCCTTTTGTAAAGAAAAAGCAGAGGAAATCAATAAATCTTAATTCTGTGCATTTAAGGCAAAGCACTGAAGTGGGAGGGTCACATACAGCGGTTCTTCCATAATGTTCAGCTTCTCCGTGAGGAATCATCTGACATTACTGCAATTACAAAGTGCGTTAGGTAAAAATCTGCCGCTAATGCCTTGGATTTTCATTTTTTTGTTTGGTTGAATTTTTTTGTTTTGGTTTGTTTTTTGTTTTTTTTTTTAATAAAACTCTTCATATCAGATATCCTTACTAGGATGCTCAGGGAAAAATTGTTTTGGAGAGTCAGAAGTTCTGTACAGGCCTCAGTTGTGGTGTGCTGACTGCCCATCCCAAAGTAAGGGGATGCAGGGCATGGGCATCACTTTTGGTTAGAAATTTACAATTCGAGTCCCATCTTTTGGATGACGTGCCTTTTGCTTTTATAATAGGAAGAGATGGAGGTTTTTTTCTTCATAGCAGAGGGTAATTTCAGTTGTGCAAAACCATTCTGTGGTGGATTTCAGTAGACGGTAGGTACTTGCCATGGCAGCAGCAGCATTCCAAATGTTTTTATTCCATGTCTAAATGAGTTGTATAGGTAACTTCTGAGCTAAACAAAAAATACCAAACCAGCTCCCTGCTGGTATTTCTTTAGAAGTCTTTTTGTATTGGAGGGGACAAATTCAGCTGTATTTTTTTTTTTTAAGTATTAAATAATTTTAATTAAGTATTATGGAAAGATGGAGCACTTGCTCTGGAAAACTTAAATTTAGCCTACCATTAAGATTTTCCACGATATACTGTATTATTGTGTTACTCTAATACAGTAGTTCTGTAAGGAGATTTTCCCTAGCAAAGATAGCAACTAGTTTAGAAACAATTGCAGGACCGATATGTTAAAATATATAACTTTGAAACTTCAGTGAAGTGATGACTTTCTGTTACCTCAAATTAAGGTGGCACCAGCTACTGCCTGTCATTGCATCGCTTCTGCATAGTCTGAAGAGGTATCATTCACCAATGAGAGTCAAGTAAATGAGTCCCAGAAGCTTTATGGAGCAAGGCATATTTCTCAGCAGCTTGAGTTCAAGCTCTAGTCAGATTTTGCACCAAGTCAAAAAGGAGCTCGTGAGAACATTTCCTTTGCTAGATCTATTGTGCAGAACTTTCTATTCTGCTGAACTAACTGTAGAAGAGAAACATGCTTCTGGGTAAGTAATTCCATGTGGAGGTTGAAAACTGTCTTTCAGCTAGCTGCATAATAGAACACTCTATGCTAGCTTCAGCTGTGTGGAAGGAGAAATACATGCACTGTTTTGCGATTTATTTTTAATAGCAATCCGTTAGTGAAAGCTGTACTCATTTGCTGTAGTTTAGGAACTGAGTAGTCAAATTGGGAAGTATTAGCACTGTGGGTGCCTGTGATCTGTTTTTTAGATACTTTTTATCTTTGGATAAACTACATCAGAGAAATACAAATGCCAAAATCAGCATTTGAACTTTATCTTCTTTTTTTATTCTTCCCTGTTCAGATGGTAATCATGACATTTTCTGAAGGAAGGCTATAAATGAAAATTCTTGCTAGTAAGGCCACTGGAATATTTATGTCTTGAATATTAAATTTGTTTCTTATTTGTGAGCATACTGACAGTTCACTATAAATTTAATGCTTGATTTTTCTGTCTTTAATTTCCTTTTAGCATTATGCTAAATCCTGTTGACTGATATTATATAATAGTTTCAATAACCATAAATAGAAATAGCATTTGAAATAGGGAGTGTCTTTATGTGTATTTTAAAGAACAACTTCAAATTATTGAGCTCATGAAATGTTACTATGTTGCAGATTACACTGTACTGCTTAGCTGCAATGTTAAAAATGTGCATGATGCATTCATAAAGTTCCTCTTAGGATGCCTTGTTAGGTGGAAAACATAAATGCTCTCCTTCTATCCTCCAAGTCCTGTTTATAGTTACATGATTAGCTTGTAGGAAACATTCCTCCATTTTTGGGGGGGTTTGGTTTTGGTTTTTTTTTTTCATACAAGGCAGCCTTGTCTGGAGGAATGTCATTGGTAGTTTTTTCAGATGTTGAAATAAATACTAATAGAATATGCGTATGCTGTGAACTGAATGTTATAAAATACCTTCTGCTCCTTGTAAGTATGATCATCTTTAGGCTACGGCAAATTCTGCTTCATAGGATTCTTTTATCTTTCTCTTATTTCACTACAAATGATGTGTATCAGTTGATTATACATTTTGTCACCTTTTTTTAACTTTCTGAGGGCATGAAAATGGCCAGAGGAGATGTTTTTGTGAGACAGTATTTAGGATTTAGTTTAGCCTAGTGAAGTTGCTCAGATTTCAGCAAATTAGGTTGCCTGTTTGTAGGTGCTTCAGGACTGCATATACAGCTATTTCGTAAGCATTTATCCCTTGTTTTTTCTTCTCTCCATATATGTGTCTGTGATGCTATGTTTTGTTTGATGATTATTGTTTTACAGCTTTGATGCTGTACTCTTTGTGATAAGGAGATGCTCTCTGATTTTTCAAACCTGTGTCATTTTGTA
Source organism: Pezoporus flaviventris (assembly GCF_033815535.1). Classification (NCBI taxonomy): domain Eukaryota; kingdom Metazoa; phylum Chordata; class Aves; order Psittaciformes; family Psittacidae; genus Pezoporus; species Pezoporus flaviventris. The sequence goes on along the minus strand of NW_026892549.1, from coordinate 43,027,011 downwards.
TATTCAAATGTAGTAATCATAATAATTTGCTGTGTTGCAAAGAAATTCATGTTGTGAAAGATTTAAGCAGAGATGTCAAATCTCTGGCGATTTGGTTGTTCCTGTTGCTCACTTACATGATTTCAGTCATCTGTATTCAGAAATGTATTAATCCTCTCTGAACTTGGAGCAGTCCACACCTTCCATGCTGTTTTCAGGATATCTAGTTAAACATCACTAGTCATAATTTCCCAGTGCTGCCATTGTCATGGTAATGTCTAGATTCAAATTTACCTTTGGTTTTCCAGTGTGGCTTATCTGAGAGCTCACAGAATGGGCCAGGCTGCAAATGGAGATTGGGCAATGCAGACAGCGCAAACATCTTGGGCTCTTCCTGACTCCTGGGAGACAAGACAGGCAACGGGCAGTCTGTGCAGGCCTCATCTGTTGGCTGCTCTTGGCAAGTATGAGCTTGGCAAGCTTAGGCTGACACTATCCTGGCAAAATGGCTTGCAAGATGAGAGAGAGAAGTTAAGAGTCAAAAAGCTGGTGTCAAGCCCTTAGGGACAGTTGCAATGTGATGAATATGGTAGAGAAAATTCTGTCTATCCAGAAAGTGTAAAAAAAAAAAACAACCAACCCAAACAAAACAAACAAACCTGAAACAAAATCAAACCAACCAAGAAACCCCATTTTTTGCATTCTGCTTTGTGCAGAACATGTAGCTCTGTAAAGCTGAGAGTGATATTCTGTTGAGAGGAGAAGCTTGTGCACAAAAAAACAATGTGAATTTTGACAAAAGCTGAGCAATACAAATGCTGCCAGATGAGGAAAAATGTCTAACTAATGCTTGCTGATGTCAGTGACTAGCACTGACCCAGCTTTCAGGGAAGCAGGGAGCAAGAGGCAGCATGGGGATCAGAAAGGGTCCTGGAAATGGGGTGTTTGAACTTGTGGGGTTTGTCTGGGTAAAGAATTTCCTGGTTTTGCAAACAGGTATTTGGGATTGCTTGGTACCTGAAAATTTGGCTTTTGGGGAAAAGATACTTTAGTGTGCTTTAATGCTAAAATGCTTTGAGCAAACTTTAGAATCATTATATTCTATAGCTGTAGAGAACATTGAGATCTTTTGGAATGACTTTTTCAAATGTCCTTATAGTTGATGGTGTATTTGTATGTGAATAAATTCAGGAAAGATTCATCCTAAGCTGTTCCTAGCCAGTAGTGCTATAAAAAAAGAGGAAAACATAATAATTTCATCACTTAAAGCTGCTTAAACCTTCAGGGGAAAAAGGGTTACTACTTAAATTTCAGATGAAAGGAGTGTTTTGTGAATTCATCTGTGTCATGTATTCATACCTGAATCAAAATGAGCCATGATGTACTGCACTTTCTTGGGAATGTTACATAAACTTCCTTGTTCTAAACCACGCACAAGTTTGAGATGTGCAAACAGAACTGAAAGAAACTTTGCAGTAGTTTCTCCACAAGCAGGAAGCCTAATATTTACACAACAATCAATAGGGTAATGGGCACAGAGACAAGCAGTACTCTCTCCTACAAAACTTTAACTGATAAAAGAAGGTCAGATCTATCTGAACAACAACTTTCTTTTTAGTTACGTGTGCACTGTTGGGGATGGGTTTGGCTTGAATTCTGTGGAACTTTGTTGGCTGATATTGAGTTGTGCAATTAAAACACAGGATTGTTTAAGAAGTGTCTTTATTTGGAACAGTTTTCTCCTGCTTTAATTTCTGAGATTTTGTTCAGGTCTTTCATTAACATTGTCTAAAAAAAGTTTAGTTGAAGAAAAAAGCGATCCTGATACATCTTGTTTTGGCATAGATGTATGATGTATGTATGTTTTTCTTGTATCTTCCTGTAACTCTTAACTTCCTGTATTTCTGTTTGTCCTGTGTGCCTTTAGAGAGAAGTTCTGCTTCACTGTGGGCAGGTAGGCAGAGGGAAGCAAGAACACAATTGACCTTAGTGTGAAAAGAAGAGACAGAAGACAGTATATTTATTATTTCCTGTTATTGTCTGATCTGCAGGGCTAATGATATTATCTGACAATAAAAGTTGGCAATTTTCAATTCAGGAAGAAAGTTTCTGAATCTGGGAACTTGTAAGAGGAAGCTAAACCTGTCATGGTTCCTGATGTTTCTGACATCCTTCCTTATTCCACATGTTCTGTGGGTAGGAATGACTGCTAATCGTGTGCGCTGCAGGGAAAGAATGGTTGAGAGAAAGACCTGCCTGTCCTTATGCCTCTGGTGGAGACCTGTCCATTGGAAGGAGAGGTGGTAGGTAGGTGGGGTGCTGAGACACTGTGCTAAATTTCAGTTTTTAGAGTGGATGTTTTGCTCTATTACACTGGTGGTCTTTTTTGCTGCTCCTGTGGTTGTAGGGGACCAAGCGTGTGAAGGTTGTGGGTATGGCATGACCTTTAAAAGTAGCATGGTCTTTTCTGAGATTTGTCAGGTTTTGGTAGGTTGTTGAAATCTCTCTGGGGCAGAGGTGAGCATAGGAACTGGTGATTTTAACACTTCAGAAAGTACATCAATAAATCAAAGTTTATGTGGACAGTCTTAGGAGATTCTTCCAAATATCAATGATCAACAGAAATGTGAGGAGCTCTCTGAAAATTTTAAGAATCCTTTGCAAAGTATAGCATCAAGTGATCCTAATTGGATGATGTCTTGTTCATTTTTCTTTGTTCAAGTGTGTAAGCTTTCCAGTTATTTATAACAGCTGTACTCAGAAGTGACTTGAAATTTAAAACAATAGTACAAATTTAAACTGGGTAAGGAAACTTCATTTGATAATAATAATAGCTGACAATTTGTAAGCTACTGGAAAACATGGTCTTACAATAAAAACTAGTCTGCAATCCTCCTCGTTATTCTAAATGTGTTGCCTATTGTAGTAATACAGCCAGGCAGTGAAATTCAGCTTAAACTATGAAGCTAAATTTAATTTTGTAGTCTTTGTAACTGAAGTCACTTTTATTAGGTAATTTCATTAACAGTTATTACCAAAGAGAAATTATATCAGACTTGCACGTTTCAAAGGGAAGTGCTCCACAAAGAACTTCTGTATAGACCTTTTGGGCATAGATCCAAGCCAATGACCAGTGTTGCCTGATAAAGCAGATTCCTTTGTTTGAAGAGGTAATAATTGATATAATGGTGATAAGTGCTGTTAGCCACAAGGGATGAGGCATCTCACCAGCATTTCCTGTATGCATAAGGCACTTCCTGTGTGCTGTTTTCAAAACCTACTTGTTAACTGAATTGGGTATTCATATCTATGCAGAGCTGCATTTGGCGCTGCTTTCTTATTTATCATCCTGCTTTTATGGGTGTGCTTTTGTGGTATTAGAATAAAAAAGAGGACTTTTATATCTAGCTAAATTATATTCTGAGGTAATTTTTTAAATTTTCTCTCTTTTTAACATATTTTTAGACAGAAACCAGGTATGTCCTTGCTGATGCTGCTCTTTTTACTAGACTGAAGTAGACTGGAGAATCAGAGTCTCTCTGGATTTTATGGGGAATCTGAAGGGAGAGGGAGCCTTCAGAATAGAAGACTGTCAGTTTCTTTTTGAACTGTTCCTTTTTGTCATTCTGCAACATACATACATTCTTAAATGTGAAGACTTTTGCTCGATGCAGAAGAATGCTTAAGTCCATATCACCATGTCTTGCTCCTGTATTTATTGTCCTTGCTCAGGAAAGGACACAATCATGCCCTTTACCATATTACTCAAAAAAACATAGTATCGCTTAACAGGTGTCTGTCCTAAGCCCATAGAATAGCCTGTTTTGATTGATTGAGAAAAGGCTAAGAATAAAAGTAAAACCCCAGAACCAAACACTACCCCTCAAAAAAACCCTAAAGTTGTCATACGCTTCTATAGTTGTTAAATTTAGAATACTTTGCGTATTGTTGTAAAAAACCCAAAATGTATCCTTGTATGTAGTGCATGATTATTAAAATAGAATTATAACTATTGCAGACACTTAAGACTTAAATTATGGTTATGTTACTTAGGATTACATATGGATACAGTTCTACAGCATTCTGAGGAATGTAGTTCTTGCTGACATATATATCTGGAGGCCTTCAAGGAATTAGATTTAAAGGACAGAACAAAGTAGTAACAGCAAGAGGCTAATGAGTCAGCCCAGCTTTTCCTTTAGAAGGTGTGGTATATTTAAAAAAAAAACAATATCCAATGATTCATTTAAAATGAAGATGTGAAAATTAAAGTGTTGTTCTACATTCCTTAATTCTTTATTATTAATATTTATTTATTTTGGTAGCCCATTTCTTAACGGTAGATACCAAATCAGAAGAATTCTGAAAAGACAGCTAGTTCTTAATCTCAGAAAAGTAGCTAAAGCATCTAAAGCATTTTTGACAAAATTTCACCTTTAAAGAATTTGAAATATTTTGTAGGCTCCATGCTACGAGACCCGGATTTTATTCTCTTTCTCTCTCTCTCTTTTCTTTTTTTTTTTTAAGATTGAATTTAAGAGGATTATGTTGGTTTGTGTTTTGCAATAACTTCCAGTGCTATTCTTAGGTTGATTCATGTGCTTTGTCTTCTGTGTAGAAATTAATCAGTGATATTAACCGCTGCTGTTTAGTGACTTGATATACTAATGTCTGTCACCACGTAGTGATGGCACAGCTGAAACTTAGGTGGAAATGTTAATACTAGGTCTAAAATAGTTCTGAAAAAGTCTTTGAAAAGCTACTGCCAACTTCCTGGTATGACAGGTAGTAGCACAGCAGAGCAAGAAAGGAAGGTCTTCCTTGTGGGTGGGAGAGGTTATCTCTGACAGAGAACTGAAGTACTGCATGTATGAGTAAATCACAGAAAAGACATGGCCGACTAGAAAGCAGGGGGTTTTTTTGTCCCTTTTGAGGGCTGAATATTAAGCTATCTATAGGATATTCACTTACAAACTTTTAAAAGTTATTCACTTATAAAAAGGCAGCTGCAAGTCCTGAAGAAATAGTGTAGTTCAAAGATGTTAATTTGGACATCACTACATGTATTGCATAGCTATTCAGATTTTTGCCAAGTATAGAAAACCTCATAGGAATTAATGAATTCTGTCCTGAACGTCTATAGCTAAAAGCTCTTCCTAAATCCCTGCTCTCTTCTTTTCCCATGTTCTTGAAAATGCAAGAAGCTTCATTTCATTTAATCCAAAAGCCTGTCTATTTTATCTTGGCTAGTCCCAAATCTCTAAATGACAGATAACTTCGTAAAGTGCTTCTTTGTAAACAGAGGATTTGTTAGTTATGGTGCCTGAAAGAGAGGCCACTTTAGATATGTACATTTTAAAACTTCAAGTTATGGATGTGTGAACCAATGGCTGAGGTGTAGAAGGAAAATTGTATGGGTGAAGTATTTGCAACTTTTTTATTTTTGATGTACAGTCTGAAACTGAAGGGAGGAGGAACCAACTGAATAGGTAGGGAGAGCATTGTGATGGAGAAGGGAAATAGTGAGGTTTCTGGGGGGAAAAACAAATGAATCCATACAACCACCAGCAACAAAAAACCAACCAACCAAACAAAAAACCAACCAACCAAACTATCAAAAGCCCCCAACTTAAACAAAACAAAACACAGATGTTAAGAGTCAAGATCAGAGTTGGGATATCACTCATGATGGCAAGAGAGATTTCACTCCAGGTTTACTTAGAACTATAGGAAGCAAATGGCACTATAGACATGGAAAAAAAGTAATTCAAAGGGTTTAAAGCTTTTGAAAAGATTGAGGAGTACAGATAGATTCAATCTTACAGTTTAACTGAAAAAGTAATTTCTTCTCTGCTTGTGTGATTTTAATGGTACTGAAAGGGTAGCTCTTCAGCCAGTGAAAGATGCAGGGAATACTTGGAGGTAAGGGCGTAGGGTGTCCATCAATCTTTCCCAGTGTTTTTATAGCTTATAGAGTGACCAGGTTTTACAAGATTACCTGTGAATGTTGTTCTTTACCCTTAAATTGTTACCTTGTAATTCTGGTTTTGCTGGAAGTTTTGCAGTGGAATTAAGAATTGGCCTCTAAAGTGTTGTATTGTGTTTCTGAACTGCTTTAACACAAAAGGCTGATCAGCATCTCCACCACCTACCAGTTGCCTAATGTACTGCTGGTCAGTCTGCCACAGCTCAAAGTGTCTTGTGGCTAGCTTGTTCAGTATTTTTTACCTGTGTGAATCCTCTGAGGTTAATGAAATTATCTAATGGACAAAAGCATGTGCAAGAATAGAAATAGTCTCATCAATCCTCAAAATCTGGTCTTTGTCCTATTTAAATTAAAGTAAATCCTAGAAGGCAGGGGTTGTTTTCAGTTTGGTTGTGCATCTTGAGTGCAAAGGAGTCTATGTGGAATGATGTGTGGTTTCTGATTGAGTAGAACTCGAGAATCAATCAGCTTTTCATTGAGCGTACTCAAAGGATATACTTTGAGATCAGCAATGTTAGAGACTACATGATTAATCTGTGCTCTTTAAATGTTAAAATTATAGTAATTATCGCATTTAATAGACATTTAGTAAGTTTTCATATTAAAAATACAACTGAAACATGACTGAAACTGATACTGAAACGTGAAAATAAGACACACTCACTGTTTTATTATTTCATTATTTTCTGATCTCTCTTTAGAAGTCCTAAGCTATTAGCTTTTCTGCCTTTCCCATGGGATACTCTTTTTGCTTTATTGGATAGGTTGGTTTGGATATTGGTTTTCCCAGTATTAACTCTTAGGAATACCATTAGTTTCTTCTATCCTGTCATTCCTAATTATGTCCCAACGTATTAACTACGGGACATTCTTCGCTCACAGTATTTGTGCCTCAAACATTTGTGGTGCAGTGAGGAGACAAAGACTGATTTCCTTTTAAATTAGTCCTTGTAATAGCAGTAGCAAGAGTGTTCTGTGGTTGCATTTAAAGGTCTTAATAACCTCATTAAAATATTTCTTTCAAAACTGTCTATATCTAGTCAACTCATAGCTATCTTTTGAACTTTCCCTGCAGTGGAGTTTGTATTTTCTGTTCTGGTCACTGAGTTCACAGAGGTGACATTCAGTATTCTGCTGTTTGTTTTTGCAGTTCCTTTTGTGCAGTAACCTTGGAGTTAATTTTAGAGGCATGCTGTACACATATGTGGTGGTTTGAAACATTTGTTAGATTACACTAAAGATCTTTAAGCCAAATGCTTACTTCTAGCAGCTGTAAATGGCATCAATGTACTGCTCTTGGGACATTAAGAACAGTATCATTTTACTTTTTGAGTCCCTGTTCAAGTTTGGCCATTGGGAAGTAGTATCAGATAATGAAAGGGATAGGATCCTATTACAGTTTAGGAATAGTAAAACAATCAAAAACAGCTAAATAACCCATTTTCGTCCTCTTCAAGAATCCAATTAAATTGGAAGTAAAGACCAACTATACTGTACCTGTACTTAGGAAGCTAGTAATGATCTTAATGTTTCAAAGATACATTATTGGGATCTTAGTAGCTTTTTGAGTTAAAAGAAATGAGCAGCTTTTGTGGCCTGGGCAGGTGAGCTGTTTACATAAAAGCTAACCACAGACCAAACAATAAAACTTTCCAATATTTGGTCTATATAGGGAAGATTCATCCAGATACATTTAACATGCTGACTTCTTAAACCTAGGGATTTATTTTGCTCATGGTTGGAGGGCTAATTACAAGATTTGGGAAATCCTCCTGTGAGAAGTACTTTGAGATATACTTACGCAAGTCTAAGAAAAATGAGGGGGTGTGCACCATCTTTGCTTTTCAAAATTAAACAAAGGAAATAATTCTACTTGAGGGGAATTGTTTCTTGCAAATCTAAACATCAGTGATTGAAATCCTAACCCTTAGAGCAAGGAATGTGTAAGAAATATTAAGACACATAAGGAATTTTCCTCAAAGTCAGTATTTTGTTTTATATCCACTTGTGAGTCATTCAGTAGTTAAAAATTATATAATACTGTCAATTACAAATATAAATCCAGGGGGAATTTTATTAGACCTTTTATCAGAATCTTAATCCCCTGATACCCTGAGAATTAATTCCCTAAGGAAACATGAACATAAATAATGAAATAACTCATGCTGACCTCCAAGAAAATACACAAACTCCTGTTAAATTGCATCTGGAATGATTGTTCACAAGAGACAAAAGGATGAAAGATGAACTTACTGGAAGGGCAGAAGGGCTTCTTAATTTGAGCTGTTGCAAGGACGTTGCATGGTGTTCGTAACAGCTTTGCCATGCTCTGCCCAGAAACCGTTGCCCTGAGCAGCAGTGCAGCTTTTCTTCCAAACTATTTGAGTGAAAGTCTTTCTGCATCTGTACCTTCACACCTAGGAATCCCTCATCTCACTGACTAAGGTGCATCAAGGAAGTACTAAGCTAATGTAAGAAGATAAGTCTGGGCTTTTTGTGTTTATTGCTGGAAGTTCCTAGATGATCTGTGGGTGTATTTGCCAGTTTCTGCATCATTCTTCATTTTTGTAATTTGATTGGATCCCTTCTAAAACTTTGATTGACCTTTTCCAGTAGCAACTTAAAGGATGATCAGGGGTCTGGAGCATCTCTCATGAGGAGAGATTGTGGGAGCTGGGCCTGTTTAGTCTAGAGAAAAGGAGGCTGAGAGGGGATCTCATTAATGTGTATAAACATCTCAAAGGTGGGTGCCAGGAGGATGGTGTCTAAGGTATTCTTAAATGAATTAAGCTAAACTTTGCATAGATGCTAGTGGAGTGTCTCTCACAAGGAATTTATGTGAACAGCTGTTAAGCTTTAAATGCATGACCTTTCATATTCCTTGTAATTTCTGGATATATGTTAATCTTCGAATACAACTTGACCTTAAGTTACCTGTTTCTTGCTTAATTTCTTTGATTTCCATCTGGAATTTTTTCATTGAACAATCTTTTTCAATAGTCTTCCCCCTATAAAATGGTCTTTCTGTGTAACCTTTAAAATTGAAGCCTTTTATTTCCTGCCCCATCATGCATTTCTTGAAATTGTGTTTCAGACAAGATTTTTCTGTCGCAAGGTGGGAGCAATTTCACCAAACATTTGATAACAATACCACTGGGACTAAGCTGAGGCTGCCACTCAGCTGTTGTCCTTTTCCCATTGAGTTTCACCTCGTGTGGACTTCTTTCCCTTACATTCAGGCTTGACTGTGGAGCCACACAAATCAGAAGCTTCATCATTTTATTAGCAGATTTATCTTCTCCCTGCACCCCTCGCTTTTACAGAGATGTGGAATGGGGCTTGGCAACCTCTCATAAGTGATGTGCCAGACTGCATTTTTCTGTCTGTAGCTGGAGACCAGTGTGCTGGCTCAGACCCATCAGAAACTAGCAGCTGCTGTAGTATTGGCGGGGAGATGCCCAAGTCCCAGCCCTCTGCTGGCCTTCCAAAGGAGGGGTTGTGTGCTCTTGTCGGGCATCCCTGTCATGGGCTGTTGATGCCTCTGAATAAGATACTGTAAGAGGGGAGCACTCTGTCTTTTGGAATGAGTTGCTGTCTTTGCTGAGCAATATCCCTGTGGCTGGACATGACTAGAGCAAGACCTGCTGCGGCAAAACTGAGGTTGGAATAATGAAACTCCTGAGAGTGGGCAAGAACCTTACTTTGGCTTGCCCTTTTTCAATGAAGTTGCTCTTATGTTTTCACTCCTCTTTGTTTTTGTGGTCATTTTCATCACATCCCTTGTACCTTAGGATTGCAGGTGAGTGCTGAGATGCTGAATTAAATAACTATTATAAAAGTTTCTTTCATCATCGTTTCTCCTCTTCTGCCTCAAGTAGTACAAAAGTATTTGCTCAAAAGTAGTGCACTTTTGGAATTTTATATCCACTTTAAGCAACTTCACTATAGATGTGAGAATTTGTAAAATTAGAATCAATCCATTTGTTTAATTTCAGTTTATTGATAGGCTGTTTTCACTCGGCTGGAAACTTCCAAGCTAGAGAAACAGACCTCAGCTGTCACAGCTTGCCTGTTCTTTCATATATTAACTTTTAATATTTTTGCTTCTGTGAGCTCCAACATCAAGGCTTCTTAGCAAAAAGAGGTTTTGTCCAATGTGAGTAAAAGATCATAATCTTCAGTGTGAAGTGTTCTTTCTGAAGTATCAATAAAATGTATTTTGGCACAGGGGCCAGGTTGCTGAAAGCTGTGAGTTCACAAGAGGCTTCTGTGGAGGTAGAAGGAGCTGCAAGTGGGGTTTCAAGGCTGTGGGCAGCAAAGGCAATGAAGGCAGAGACAATTTGGTGACTGGGAAAGGGTGTCCAGGAGTATTTCAGCAGGGAGGTCTGATGAGGAAGTGGAGGCATCATACTTATCTCAGTCTTCCTCCTCCTCTTGTGCGTTATCCCTTACCACTTCCTGTTTTGCTAGAATATTTCCTCCGTACTTTCTTATCCCGCACCTCATGGGAGCAGGCTAGTCAGCATCATGGGTCAGGAGATTGTGAGGCTAAAGCTGCACCTACTGCTGGGGAAGGATCAGGCCACACTCCCTGGGAACAGGTTTTCTGTTCTTGCTGCCACTGAGATGTTGAGAGAAGGGCAGCAGTGTCAAATGGAGGGTGAAGAGAAGGCTGTTGTATAAGGAAACTATTCCTTCAGCTGTCTGTAACAGCTGTTTGCTTTGTCTACTGGTTTGCTTTGTGGGACAAGACTCTGCTTTATTGCATTTTGTCTCTGATTCACTGTATTAAAGCAGGGATAATCGGATATTTATAATGATCTTTAGAAATTCTCTGACTCACCGACAGGATTTAAGATACAAAAGTCTGTAGGTGATACTCATTTTGATCCTATGTGTTCTGTCCACTCAGGAGCTGTGGTAAGATGGAAGCAATGAAACATCTAGGACTGGAATCTGAAAGCTGCCAAGTATCCCAGGGCTGAATGCCCTCAATTCCCATCAGTTGCAAGTTATACTGTAATGTGAGTTAATGGATTATGAACAGAGAGCAGTGAGATTCAGCTGTTAGTCTGAGCTTCTACATATACTCTGGGTAGGAAGGTTGGAGTTGCAGAAAAGGCACATCTGTATGGCTAGAGGGAAAAATTCAAGGAGAGGTTCCTTGATTTTTTTTCCTACTTTGTTTCTGAGGAGCACTTTACCTGAGTTTGTGAGAAGATGAAGCATGGAACTTGCTTATTCCTTCCCATTTAAGGTTATTTATAACCTAGAGGCACATGGAGAGAAAATAAGGTAAGCAACTTGATGTAGTGACTGTTGTATCCTTCAGGATATTGGGGCTGGAGGTGACTTCTGTTGTACTGATCTCTGGTACCACAGCAGGGAGACAGTCTTCTCTGCCACTGTTCACTACCAGTAGAACTAGGGTGGGCAAAAGGAAACGTAAGTCTTTTTCTTCTGTCTTTTTCTTGAGCAAGGCTTTCATTCAGAAGTTACTATTTATAATAACTTCTATTAAACCCTGAGACACCATAGCAGCAAGTAGCATCCTGTTACTAAAGAATAAGCTTTTCTCAAGCATTAAAATTGCTATTCAGCTGTTCTTTTCTCTCCATGGCAACTTTAAGCGTAACAACAAAGCAGTAGGTGATGTTGTCAGCCAAAAAATATGTAATGCTGAATGGATTGTTGATAGCAACAAAATGGATGCCAATGCAGGGTCACTTACAGCCAGTAATAGATACTGCACCTATGGCTGAAGTATTGCATGTGACATTTCAAAGCAGAAAACATAGCAGAAAAAGTAAGGTTGGAGCAATTGCTAGTTTCTATAAAGGATACATTAGGTACTGATTTAAAATTTAACAGACAACCGTGGTTTACCTTCTCTAATGGAATGAGTTGCATGAAAAGCAAAAAGCTCCTTGTATATAGAATATGTGCCACCTGGAGAGGGGCTCAAGCTTTCTCTTCAGTTTGTTGATGGAACAGAGAACAAATGCCACTTTGGAAAACTGGGGTCAGTTCCTGAAGGGGACTAAAAGTTAAAGGTCAAGGTTCTCATCTAGCTTCAGTTTTGATCTGGAAAAGGAAACACATTGAAAAATAAAAGGTAATGCTTTTCTTACAAATAATAAAAGGGGGTTGGGAGAAATTACCATCAGTTTTTTATCTTAACCACATGGTGCCAGGGCCTTGGGTATTTTACTGACATGTAAAATTGAAAATCGATCATGGAGAAAAAGCCTTGAGAAAATCAGATGGAACACTGCTAAGACTAGTGCTAGAAACTAGCTATGAGGAAATCAATTTCATATAAGCATGCTTGATATTAAAGTGGGAAGAATAGGAATTGAAAGAGTTTTTATGTGGTTGAGAGAAACTAAATAAGAAAATCTACTCAAAGGAAAAAAAAGTAATGAAGATAAGTTAATGAAAATAAAATTATTTTAAGTAATTTGTGTGCCATATTAGACAAATCTCTGTCAAATATGAACTGTTGGTTCTGCATGTACCTTGGCAATTCTGCCTCTTAATATGAGTGTAGGCATGCATGCTGTTAATGCAGCATGTACCAAAACACCTTTTGGAATCTTAAAATTAGCTGAATTTGAGTGCTACTTTCACCAGTTAATTTATCACATTAGTGCTCTGTATTTTGTAAAGGTTTCTTGAATTCAGGATTTCTGAATATTTGAACTGTCTGTTATCAAAGAAGGTTTTTCACCTCTAAGAAAGATGGAGGATGGAGATTGCAACCAGTCATTCAGAGTCTGACTTTACAGCATCCCACAGACCCTTTTTTAATGCAAACAGATAGAACTGCTTCATTCCCTGACAAGAGCATGAGATACCATCTGATGTCTGTTTTAAATTTCAGAAGATTGGACATACACTCATGTGGTCCTTGTTACTCATCCAGTTACACCTGTTTGTGTCCTTATAGATGAAGACAACACTAGTATAGTTTCTTTGTTTTGTTCAAATAGTTTAGCCTGCTTTCGCTATGAAACCACATCCAGTTCTCACTGAAAGCTTGATTTACATACTTGTTTTCATTTGTCTTGGATTGAAAAGCTTTCTGAGAAGTCTTGTTTCCGAGAGTCCATAGGTAAACCTGAAGCAGACATATAATTCAAATAAAATAACAATTTTTGAAGATCCCGGTTATATTATGCTTTCTGAAAACTTAATAAATTTCTGCTGTACGGTTTGAGACCAGATCTGCTCAAAGAAGTGATGCTGCCACTACTCTGATTAACACTGGAACTGCAGGTTTCAAAGGAGGGCACTGTTAAAGCTATTTTTTGCTTGGCGTTAATAGTTCCATAACTTTCTCTTGAAAAAGTCAGGATTTGTTTGAATGAAGGTCTCTCTACAAGGGTGTATTCCAGATCAGTGTTTGAACTTATTTTGTGTGAAGCTGCAATTATCAAAAGTGGAGTGGTCTACAGGAGTAGGCTTTTGGGATACCAAGCCAAACTGGATGGGATGGAGATAGCGTGCTTGAGGCAGGGGTTTCTGTTTGCTGTGAGAGTGGTTATAAGACAAGTAGCAAAAACTTTGCTGTACCTCTTTGCTTTCCTGAGACAGTTAGGTATGTAACAATGCCAAATGTGACTGTATGTCTGTCATAGAAGGAACTGAAGAGCACCAGGTAACAGCCTGGAGGCTGGACTCAAGCTGAATAGTGCCTGCTTAAGTCAATTTCCCTTCAGGCTCAATTCTGTACCTTGTCTTAAAGTGAAATTGTTATCCCATTTCAGTCCTCTTTCTTTTGCTTGAATCTTTTAGGGAACATTTCCTTTTTGAACTGTTGTGTGTGTTAAGACTCACCGATTCCCTAAGTTTCTCAGCCTAGAAGCAAAGCTATTATTGCCCCTAAGTCCAGCCCTGTAAGCTTTTCTGAAAACTGGCAGTTGCATACAATTCTACTTTGCTGAGATTTATCACCAATTACTATTTATTTTGCAAGCCAAATCTGTATTTATACTTTTGTAACTGTAACTTCTCCAGTATAAGCAAAACTTTGATCAATGGAATTCCAGACCTTCAAGGAAATATGGACCATATGTCTACATTGTTCTCACTGGTGTTAGACAGAACAGATCTGTCAATATCTAATTTCTATTGAAGGATGAACTCTGAAACCCCTAAGTAGTTGTTATAACTCCATCAACTATTCTGCATAATTAACAACTATACTGTAATTCTTTTCCTCTGTATTTTCTCTCAAGCAATTAAAATTCCAGGCTATGAACAGAATCTTGATGCTTGCTATTTACTCTGCAAATACCACAAAATCTTGCTGACCCTTCCATTAAATGTGAGACGCATTAGGAATTTTTGTAATTTCTAGTGAATACCTCTTTACAGGTCACCAAGATCTGTTTCAAAGATGTGAATTTTTGAAGCTACACATGCAGAAAATGCACCAAATTCCATGAAGCCAGGAGGAGCCATCTTTTTTTTGTCTTCTCCTCCTCCTGCCAGCTCTTTACTTACCTTTACTACTTTCCCCTCTGTTTTAGGTTCTATTCATAGTAAAGCGATTTTCAAATCATATGGAGTTTGACTGACACCAGTCAGTTTTATTTTATGAATGTGGATTGAATGGCTTGAGATTGTCTAGCACTAATTTTCATGGTTCAGTGATCAGCTTTTAATCAAGATGCTTTGATGTCTGTAGTAACAATGGCTGAAAGTTGCCGTCACTAGAAAAAGTAAGTATAAGTTCTTTGATAGAGAACTTCCTTTGCTGCAACTTGCACAAATCCTAATATTCTAAATTAAAGCTGGTTTTACTTTTTATTGATTCAGCTCATGGTGCTTTGCATGCAAGCAAGGTAGGTAGGTGTAAGGAATTTGGCAATTATTAGCCTACTCAGGGTATTTTATCTTGAACTTTGCTAGAAATGCATTATGTAAAACTGACATTTAAAATCAGATACAAATTATATTTAAGAAGATAAAATTGTAAATCTGCAAAGATAAACAACTACTCTTGACTGTGATGCATATTTGTCCTTAATATGAAAATAAAAGTGTTCCATAAACAAAAAAGTCCCAGTTTTACTGCAGCTGTGGAACTTTCCATTTCATGTGCAGTGGTAGTGTGTCTCTGTACAATTTACTTTGACAAAAATAGTATTTATATAAAGTGGAAAATTCCACTTGCAGAGTGAGAGGGAATCTTGACAACCTTCTTTTCTCAGAATTTGCAATTGCTACTGTATTGAAAACTACTAAAATGTTCAATTGTCAACAACTAGAATTGACAGAAGCGTAAATGTGAAGTTTTTCCACTGTACTTGTCTGCAGGAATAGGTACATAATTCCTATCAGAGTGATTCTGTTAATGTTTATATTGTTCTCTGCATTTCAAATGCAAAAAAAAATGCAAGTACCATGGGAAAACAAAAATGTGAATTTCAAAGAGAAATAAGTGCTCTTGTCTCTTACTAAGCTAAAGCTTTTTATTTCTCTACACAAAGAAGTATAGAGATATTTCTATGTATTTCTATCTTACGTTAAGCTTTTGACAATCCTGCTTATGGATGGAGGACCCTATTTTAGTGCTGTACAGTGAATGTAATAAAATAAATGGCACTGAGGACATCATTGATGTTAGCTTGTAGCATATGTTTCTGGTTTTGTTTGCTTCTGTTAAATTTTAAGTTACTGATCATTTGACCAAAACTTGTGATAAAACTATTTCTGAAAAACATAGCTTCCTTGAAATCAAGCAAGGCCATTATTTGTATTTCATAAAAGCTTGACACTGGCTATGAATATCTTGTTGTAATTTGTCTTTAATAACTGCAATCATATCACCCATTGCTGATCATCTAATCTTCTCCTTGTGAATGTGGAATTGCTTCTCTTGAACATATAGCACTTTTATTTAGTCTTGATACAAATGCATGTGCAATTGAGATGCCCAGATTCTCTTGGGAGATTATATCCACAGTCTGGTTCAGCTCACAATGGCTGCTGCTGTGAACATTAAATATCACTCAGAATAATCTTGGTGTCAAGAAACTGTTCCTGATGATCAGACCTTTTTTTCTCAGTTATATCTCTTTTTTTTTTCTACTTCTCTCTATTCTACAAACCTTTCAGAAGTCTTTCATAATGCCCAGTCCTTCCTCTTGCCTCTGTGTCTGTTGTGTATTGCTTCTAGGGTGTCCCTATTTAACTTTTTGTATTTTCTAGACTTCCCAGAGCTTTCTTCTTATATTGCTTTGCCTCAGCCTCTTTTCAATTTGTAAATCCTTTCCAAGTTAAAAGGTACCTGCTTCTTCAACATAATAAGCTTTAATCAGGCAGGGACTGATAACTTCTCGCTTTTTGTAAGGGATACATTGGTCCTTTGAGCTTTGTCCGCTTATGCTATGGCCAGGTTATTGTGCTTCATATGTGATGGTCTTACACAGAAGAGGGAGCTAGGGTTTTTCCTCCTACTCTGGCAGGTCAATCCCTTGCTCTTTCAACTGAAATGTTACTTGGAAACACATAAAATGTTTTTACTATTTACACCTTTTTTTTTTTGTATTTGCCACAGCATGACCAAGGTCATCTTTAAAAACCTTATCAGGCAGAATGTTCAGATACTTTTATTTTCTTTGATTTTTCTCTATGTCTATTTTAACTCTGCACTGCTGCCTCATGGTTTGATTTATCAATCTATACCTAACCCAACATATGAAGATCCGGTGGTCCTAGAGCAATTAAATATTTTCTCAACTGCTTTGTTTGAATATCCACATGCAGAAATACAAGTACTTGTCTAGACCTCTGTACTTGTAGGCGTATATGTTTACTAGTTGAAGTTTTCTAGTTCATATCCCACTGGAATCCAGCTGCTCTTATGGTTTCTTCTTATTCCTATTTTAAGTTAATTTTTCCTATCGTTCATGATGGTTACCAAGATTTAAATGCTGTGCTGCAGGTGAAGTGTCGTGCTATACTACCTCTCAATTTGTGTTGGTGACTTATCTCTACTTTTCTTTTTTTCCATGTCAAATGCTGACTCTTCTGCAGATAATTGTTGCAGTGTTGTTATATCTGGGAAAAATAAAATGTTTATGAGTATCTTCTATTCTGGCTCCAGTGTTGTCTAAAGATGTACCTATCTTTTTTTTATTTGAGGTATCAGACATCGGCCTCCATCCAAATATGCATTCCATAAAGCATTTAAAATATGTGACATACATTTCTGTTTTTCTAGAAAAGACATTGAGGATTAAAGTGTGCTTTGCATGACCCATTATTTTTGTGTATCTGTCAGAAATGATGAGTCACGAAACTGACAAAAAGCAAATCCAGCAAAACTTAATACATGTCACATCTTTAAGGGGTAGATTTAGAATGCTTTACATATATTTTTCTCTCTAGTGTAAACATTCTGGTGCTGGCAGTTGAACTTATTCTTCTCTTTCCTGGTCTATCCTCCAGTCTGACTACACTTTTAAAAATACCTAAGGATTTTTTTCCTTTAGAAGCAATTAATGCCATCATGCATCTTCCTGATGAAAGTGCATAAAAGCACGTTAATGTTCAGTTCAGTTACTTGATTTTTTTCTTGTGCTGGTAAACATATGTTATAGCTGCAAAAAAGTTTCATCCAGACTCTAACATCACATACTTCCAGGGAAAAACAACACAAATTCCAAGAGTATAAGTTCTGCCCGTGGAGATGGAAGGAGAACACTTTGGCTATCTGTTGTAGGTGACTGTGTTAAAAACGTGGGTTCCTTCTGTAGGTGATTTGACCTTCAACTGAAAAATGCAAATTCAGAGCTACCTGCTTAAGGAATTTCAGCTCCTGAATTAGGGACTTTGGTTAGAGTCCTTAGATTATACAGCAGTGAGTGTATTCTGGAGTATGGTCTCACTTTGAAAGGCTGTATGTATTGCAGAAAAATGGCATATTTTACACTTATTCTGGAATGCATGCTTAACTGTGAAACCATGACTGGTGTATGTGCAGGAATTCATAAGCCATGACTTTAACTAAGGAACCAGTCTTTCATCTTTTTCTTTGCAAGTTTCTCTTGCCAAATTTAGCATGCTGCCATAGAAGGAGCTATTTATGCAAGGAGATGTTATGATTTAGGACATTTGCACACAAATGAATGGAGAGCTACAATGTGTAGTGCAGTATGTGTGGTAATAGATAGAAGAGTGGGTAAGCTGTGATCCTCTCTCTGTACTGCAAGTCATTCTACATGACTTGCTGCAGTCGTACTACAAATGCTGCTTTCTGTGTAGTGTTGCAGCTGTTTGCCTCTTTCCATTCTGTGTCATATATTTCATGTCTCCACTGGGTTTCCCTGTGCAGCAGTTAAAGAGCTATTAGTCAACAAAGAACATGTAGCAGTTTCTGTTCATGCAGTGTGGAAGTGAAGGCACAAAACTATGTTAACGAATACCATGGTACCCCCTCTTACTATTGCTTTGCGTTGAGAAATGCTAGCTATAGCATATGACCTGGCAGCTGTTGTTTCTACACAGAGCTCCTCCAGTGGAAGTTAATCGACCAGATTTCACACTTGTACTGCTGCTAATCCTAGTGACTCTGCAAACTTAAAAGTAATGATGATAGATTTGCACGAGGGTAACAGATCCAAGTTTGGACCATTTGCTGGAGCTTTGTACATCACATATTGTACCTCCAGGCCTTAAGTTTATAGAATCACAGATCATAGAATAGTTAGGGTTGGAAAGGACCCTAAAATCATCTAGTTCCAACCCCCTTACCATGGGCAGGGACACCCCACACTAAACCATATCACCCAAGGCTCTGTCCAACCTGGTCTTGAACACTGCCAAGGATGGAGCCTTCACAGCTTCCTGGGCAACTCGTTCCAGTGTCTTATGACCCTTACAATAAAGAACTTCCTCCTTATATCCAATCTAAACTTCCCCTGTTTAAGTTTTAACCCGTTACCCCTTGTCCTGTCACTACATTCCCTAATGAACAGTCCCTCCCCAGCATCCCTATAGCCCCCCTTAAGATACTGGAAGGCTGCTATGATGTCTCCACGCAGCCTTCTCTTCTCCAGGCTAACAGCCCCAACTTCCTCAGCCTGTCTTCATACGGGAGGTGCTCCAGTCCCCTGATCATCCTCTTGGCCCTCCTCTGGACTTGTTCCAACAGTTCCGTGTCCTTTCTACGTTGAGGACAGCAGAACTGCACACAATACTCGGCAAGTAAGGTCTCACGAGAGCAGAGTAGAAGGAAGCAGTCTTGCTTCCCTCAGTTTTGCAAATATATGCACAGGGAAAAGCAGTATATTATGGATAGACTTTCTAAGATTTTGTGACTAAAAGTATACACTTCTAAAAAGCCTTCAACTGTGACTTCAAAATCCTACATGAATAATTTTCTCCCTGATAATCTGGGTTGGATTTCAGGGTTTTTGCTTTCCCTGTTGCAGGGTGGCATTATAGCTACTAGAAACATCACAAATGCCTTTGTAATAGCAGTGTTTTCCTTCTTTGGTGCCTTTTGCCAATTCTTCCTATCTAAAAAAAACAAAATACCCTTTATTTGAATTACATAGTTTCATCTCTTATTCTTAAGTTTTGAAAAGTTTAGGGATATAAAGCCACATTTTAAAACATACATTTTCTGTAAAATATGTATTGCCTTTCAGAAAAGCCTTTCTTATTTCTGTCTTGCCAATCCCTAAGTACGAAGTGATGTTAAATGTGTGTGGTACTCTTGAGAGACTTAAGAAAAATGTTTAAACATGAATTTAAAGTCCAGTGATTGGGAACTTAAGGTTATTCTTAAAACAGGAATCAGGACAGAGGAAAAATAATTGTGAAGTGTTTGTTGTTCATTCTTACCTCTCAGAATGATAGGTTCAATTATTTACCATAGTATTTAACCACGGATTTAGAAACTGAAGGGGTGAGGGATATATATCTGCCTGTTCCAGGAGGCAGGCTAGAGCCTGTATGATGCTTAGATATGTCTTTAAATTAGTATTTGGGATACTAAGTATTAAGTATTGGTTATTGTCTTTAAAATCAGGGTGAAATATTGCACTTATTTTTAAGCTAATGCAAAGGATATTTATTAGAAGTGAGAAATAATGAGAGAATCTTGCATGATTTTAAAGTTATGCAGCAAAATGCTACTACATTGTAGTACGCCAAACAACCAGTAGTGAAAGTAATTTTGAAAAGAGGATTGGCTGGATTTTTTTCTTATCCGCATATTTCTTTTATCAAGCATACTGTAGGGGTTTTGAAGTTCTTTTACAAAGACCTTAATAAAAGCATAACTGTAAACTATTCCATGGCAGAGGAAAGACAGGAAGTATGGCAGGGATAATTTAACTAAACTATAAACTCTTTATGGACTCAAGCACATTGTGTATGTAGGTAGGAAATTGAAAGTAGTTTAAATTACTGAGGATGATGCAGAAAGAGTAACATGACTGTATAGTACAAAATTAGTAAATAAAATGAGACTGAAATAAGCATCTAAGTAAGTAATCATTCTTCAAGTGCACTTAGAATACTTGCAGAATACCAAAGAAAAAGGTGGATTGTTATTTTGCCAATGGTAGAGGAAGCCAAGATTTTTGGGTTGCATAGTGCATTATTTTTTGTTTGAAAGATCAGTTGTGTTAACATGACAGTCATCAGTATAAATAACAAAACTCTGTAAGGACAGGTCAGAGTGTCTCAGTGAACTAGAATCTTCCAAACGTTGTCCTGACAAATCTGATACCTGCATAGGTGGAAATATCAGAGCTGTTACCACTTCTGAGGAGAAGATGAAGTCCCAGAGCAATAGGAGAGGTGATGGGGTCACAGTATTTTTAAAAGAGAAGAATTAGCAAACTGAGTTTAAGAGCTATTAGATTATCATCCCTTTGAAGAAAGGGACAAATGAATTATGCCAAAATATACAAAGGAAAACAGGAGCTGAGTAATAACCAGTGCAGCACATAAGGAGGAATCAGTATTTCATGAACACGGGAAAGAATTGCTGTATATCACAAGCTGAATGCAAGTTAATACTGCCATGTTACTAACCAAGACAGAAACCATCCTGAGAAATGTAACCAGAAGCATACTGTAGCAGGCATGAAATTTGTCTGCTACACTGCAAGAAAGATGACTAGTTCAGGCGAGTCTGGATGAGAATAAGAAGCATTGGTGCTCACACTTTTTGTTTTCAGCCACCCCCATCTCAGTAGTCTCCATTTCATGACTGTGAGTTCTGCTCAACCCACTCACTGGAATGGTTGAAAGCGAACTTGTCTTTTGTTGGTTTGATGCCAGTTTGTTTCCAACTGGTCTGACTCCCTGCACTGGCACAAGGGGCATGTTGGAAGCGGAGGGGTGGTAGAGTAGCCCAGCCTGCTTCCTGTGCAGTCATGTAAAGTAGATGCAGACTGCATGACATGTTTCATAAAAATGCTTTTGTGCTTTCTTTTATATTGACCCATAAGTCAGTTTTCAGTACACTGATGAATTGGATTTAATTGATTAAATAAATCAGAATGAAGTGATATTAATTAGTCTTTGGGGAATTAGATGTGACTTCTTTTGAAAGGCTTGTACTAGCTGAAATCCTGTTAAAAAATATTTTGAATGTTTTGTTAAAAAAATTTCTTCTTTGGTTCAGTCTCAGTTTAATTTAACAGAAACATTCTGTTATAGACAGCTTTTTGGGGGGGTCTCTCTTTCTGAATGTTGCTGAGGGTAGGGTTACCCAAGTTCATGTTGTTCAGTCTCTTAAAATATAACAGCATCAAAACTCTTTATGGTCCAGCCTTTGCAGGGCTGGTGCACTGCTGCACCCAAAACCAGAACAGGGTTTCTAATCAGATACCAGTGTTTAATTAATGTCACAAGTGTGGTGATCTGTGCTAACAGATCTGTTAATTTGAAATCTGTTGCCTTCATTCCTCCCTGTATAATAGAGGGAAGGTAGATAGTATGTGTTCTAGTTTTATAAATTCTCAATTTTGTATTTGTTCTTCAGTCCTCACCTTGAGAATAAGAAAAGTGCACCTCAATTCAGGAGAGCCAGGATTTGTGGACTTTGATTTTATGAATATCATGACTCCACACTGGTTTTAGCCCTGTGCTCTGAGGTGCCCTTTTATGAACTTTTTAAAAAATTCAAGCAGGCACCATTAGTTTGTTTCCCCCCTCTTGCCCTCTTTTATTTTTCAGGAGTTATTTGAAGTGCAGGTCTGTAGCAGCCAGCTAGCTAGTAACCACTCTAATAGCAGGGAAAATGCCACTGAAGCACAGTTTATCAATGTTTTAGGTTATATTTGATCTGGTGATGTCAATAGTAGGTTGCCTTCCCTCTGGAATCAAGTTGCAAACACTGTCCTCAAGGGTAATTAAAGTTAAGCACACCTTACAACAGCCTGGATTTGTTGCTTGCTGGTTGCCCACTGTCTCATGGCACCCAACATGACAAAAATACAATGTCAAAATCAAGGGATTATTTATCTGTGAGTAGTATGCTGTATGTATGTTTAAATAATACAGAGGAGGTGAATTGTAACCTTAGGCACTAAGGTAAGCATCGTGGCACTGATTAATAGTGGGAAGCCTTTATGGGACTACATACTCCATGTTTAATTATGTTTTTGCTTTGCTAAAATGGTTTATAGTAGAGTGCAGCTCCTGAGTATTGTAAGGCATTGGTGAACTTGTAGTATCTGTCTTCCTTTTGTAAATGGCCTAAAGATCTTTGGTTGGAAATGCAGCTTTTGTGCTCTTTTCATAGCCAGGTTGAGGTACCTTTAGCTGTGTTTGCAGGTGAGAGAAGTGCTGAGTCTGGCTCCTACTTTAAGTGGGGCAAGGTCTCTGGGATTTTTGTGTTTTCAGGTACAGTACCACAGGGTGCATTGGGAAGTGGTAAAGTTTGAGAAGTGGAGCTCTGACTTATCCCTTGCTGTGACTTCTATGAGTGTGGGCTCTGAAAAGGAGGAGATGTAGTATGATTAGGAGAAAGTTGAAATCCTCCAGGAAATCCTATGAAGACATTATTACTGCTTCAGTTAGGGTCAGCAGATAGAGCACGAGGAAGAATTAAGAGACATTTGGGAAGGAGGAGCTTTTTTCGTCTGTACTATTAAGTAGGGAATTACAAAATAGTGCTTTTTTTATCCTTAAACTGCTAACCCATCTAGGAATTTTTTCAGTAAACTAGTCTTAGAAAAAGGATTATATCACTTGGACTTAAACTGCATGTGTAGGAAATCAACCCACTACCTTTACACATTTGACCTCTTTTGGACAGGTGCTTGTATGCTGTGTGCCCTATGCCGTGGCAGAACAGCTGAATTCAGTGTGGAATGTAGGCTACCTGGAGAATGTTATGAAGGTTTTTAAATCTGCCTTTCTTCCCTGTCTCATTGTTTCTTAAACAAAAAGATAGTGCTTCTAAAAGCACATACCTGTATGTGGAAATGATAGCAACTAAGGGAAAGGTTGTGACTGAAATTGTGACCTTTGAATAGAAAGAGGGTGGACTGGATGTTCAAACTTTTTTTGAAATTTCTAAAAAAAAAAAATTCATTGGAAGGAAAACTAGATTTCATTCAGTAGAGAACATGGTTTCCATTGTAGATAGTTTCTACAGATCATTTTCAACAACCTAAATTAGCTGTTGTGGCTGTTATCTGAAGGATATTTAGAGAGCAATACCAATAGAAGAACTTGCAAGAATAAAGAAGCAGTTTGGGTAACTGTATTTTGTAGACATGATTGTGTAAGAAAAGCAAATGAGGCATGAAATTGTCTAAGCTATGATGACTTTCAAGACAGTCGGAAATTGTCTAATGTGTTTAAGTGGTTAGATGTGTATGTGAGGATGCACATAGGCCTAGACCCATTATTAACTTTTGTGCACAGCATTGCTGAGCTGGTATGTTGGAGTACTGAAGTGGAATAAGGACCAAGAAGCTAACTTCAGGTGTAAATCACCTTAAATGTTAAGGCATAGTGGTTTTGTCCAACTAATAACAAAACGGTCATCCAGCAGCACTGCCAGTGATAAACTTGTTTGTTTTACTGGATGGCAACTCAGTACATCCTGAAAGAAAGTCCATGCTGAAGCTCATTGTGGGTTAGATGATGAGCTCAGTGGTGACAGAATCCAGAAGAGTTGGGTTTTGAGAAACATCAAGTTACATGAGAAGTGAAGTGATAACAGGCTCTCTAAAAGCTAATAGCGACCAAGTCGCATCCTCCTATCCCCCACATTCTGAACTTTTAAGATAATGTAAATTAGTCCCTTTTTTTGATTGTTACGTACTAGAGAAACTTCCATTTGTAATGAAACGTGTTAAATCAGAATCCTGAACTGAGAGAGAAGGGAGTACAGTGCTTCGTCGTGGAACACTCATCGGCTTGGTGCCCAGCACCTAAGAATGTGCCCTGAGGAAGACACGGGGACTGGCACTGAAGTTAAACCATGCTCTGGACAAGATTATGAATTCGTTAGGCATGTGTTGGTGGTGTGTTTTTAGTTAAAAGTGACAGCAGAAGAGCAAACAAACACTCTCACTGCGCATTTGTGTTGGGAGAGTGGAAAAAGCAAGGGGAGCCTGGTTTAAATACATCAAGAATAAAGATCCTAAGGATTTCAGAAAGACCTCCATTTTAGTGCAGGTGGCAAGAGAACAGAGAGTGAAAGAGACAGCTGTTTTTTATGTCATAATTGTAAAACTTCACAGTGAAACCAACTCCAAAGCAGCAGATAAGAACAGAGACGGCAGAGCTGCTCGCTCAGGCTGTGGATACCAGAGGGAGAGGCTTGAGCAAGCCAAGAGTTTCTGATAAAAAGAAACTGGGATAGACTGCAGAGCTCCACCTGACTTTAATGCAGGCAGGACTGTTGCATTTATTAATGTTGTCACTATTTGATTAGAATAAAATCCAACTTACTGTGCTTAATGGTGTTGAGCTATAACATGCCACTCTGCTTTCCAATCAAATTGTCATGGTTGCTTTAGAAGTCTAGAGAATTAGCTCTTTTAAGAAGCTAATGACAAATATTTCCATACTACCTATAGATAATAGCAAATTGCAGTTGTACTGCAGCCAGCGTGTTTCTTCTAAATATAGTGAAGGATGTTCCATAATTCATTTAATTGCTTAGTCTTGACAAGGAGCCAGTGCTAACAAATGCAGTTCCATACTAGTAGAGTACTTCTGGAGTACACTTGACTTGGGAATATAAATACTGAAAAAAAATATGTGGAACAGCGTAGCACAATCGCTGTAACATTTGAGCTGTACGTTGTGCAGGTGTGCAAGACCTTTCTCAGCTGCAAGAACACAACTAAGGAGAAAGAGGACATGAGTGTGAGTTGCAAGTTCTGCAAATCCAGGGGAGGACAGTGCTCTTCCACATGTTATGGTCAGACAATTGTAACGCAGTTATATAAGGAAAGTGCAAGATAATCTGTTCCACTTCTAATTGTTGGACTTCTTTTTCCTCTCCATCTGTTCTGGTATCTTGTATACAAAACCTATGGGGATTCCTGTTGTTATTGCAAGCTATTAGAAATGCAGTACAGCTGCAAGGAGAAAAAGATTTTTTTTGATTGATGTTTTGAAATATTCATCTCTAAAATACTGAAATTCCAGTTTCCTATTGCTGTGTCTCTACCCTCCCCCTTCCTCCCCCTCTGCAAGGTAGACATCATTATTTGTTTTCCATGATTTTGATGTACTAAATGTAGAGATAAGGAAATAAATATTGACAAAGTTCTTTTGAATATTAATATTATTATAATAGAGGTTTTCAATATCAGTTTTTCCATTAGTGTCTTCATATCAAGTATATGTCTAGTATTTATGATCTGCAGTCTACATTTTTTTCAAACGAACATCTTCAAGCGTAGGATTTTGGAGATGGAAAAGAATTAGACAGGCAGAGGAATATTAACAAATCATGGAAGTTAAGTAATTCCAAGTCAGCCCCTAATATTTCAATGAGGAAGGATCTGACACAGCAAAGATTTCATTACTTGTAAGTACAAGTGGGTTTATGTTTTTATTTTTAGAATTCTTATGTGAAATACATGCAATATATAGCTATACTTCTGATTGTAAATTAGCTATATATAATTATTAACATTAGGTAAGTAAGTGGTGGTTGACTTTATAGATTGATTAAATACCAAAGCTTCCATTCATTTCAGCAGCACCACATTTCAATTAACTTTTTGTGTTGACCTAGTTGGTGGAATCCTACATGTATTTGAAATGTAGAAATACCTCATTTCATGGTATCTGATTTTATACAAAAGAAGAATATGGAATTCTGTCAGCACACCCTCATAGAGCATTTATTTCTAGATGGATAATAATGGAAATACTAACTTCATGATCAGGCATACTGGGAATCATTTTTTAGTTTATAGGGGGAGAATTATTTTCATAATCTAACTTTTTTTAGATAAGTCATTCTTGAGCATGAAGAGCTTAAACTGTACAATGTAGAGATAATTTGTACATTGCAGTGAACTTGCATCAAACGCCTCTGGGTTTGCTGAAACATCTACTGAAAAAATAAACTCAGAATGGAGTCCAGAATATTTGGCTTGTTATTTTGTATCTATATATTGCTATGGAAGGGTAGACTTGGACCAGTGCTTTCTTAGCCCTTGTCATATGTGTTACGCAGAGTGGTTCTTGTTTAGTGCTGTTGAGTAGCCATAAGCTCTACATCAGTTCTTGCTGCCTTTCCTTGTGGCTTCTGAAGAAAGAGACATCTTTTGAGGATTTACCCATTTTTATTTGCCAAACGATGATGGGCATGTGTGATTTGTGCATTTTAAATGTTAGTCAATGGAAGGTCTGACTGCCCCATTGCTATCTGAATAATGTTTAAGAGGTATGAATTCAGTGCACTCTCCCAAGTTTTAAAAGATGCACATGTATCAATACCTCTGATGGTAATCACATCAACTCCCAATGGAGCTGCATCCTCATTCATTAATGAGTCAGTGTGGTGCCCTGGGGGCAGAGAAGTTGTTAGCATTTTTCCCATTGTCAGCTGGGGACTGTGCCATGTCTCATATATACTGGGCTTCTGCTTCAAGTTATTCTAAAAAATGAATTGCCTGGATAATGAGTTATCTCCTAGGATCATGTTAATTTGCTGTTTGGGAAAATCTTTTGGAGTAATGGTCTTATCTCTCCTTGACTGCTTTACTTTTGACAGACTGGAATCCCTATGGGTGTCATAAATCTCATTTATCATAATACCATATTATAAGCAAGTAATGTTTGTTCTGCTTAGTGAATCCTGGAAAAAAAAAAATTAAAGAAACCCTATTAAAATG
The DNA here is from genome assembly GCF_033815535.1 of Pezoporus flaviventris. Lineage (NCBI taxonomy): Eukaryota > Metazoa > Chordata > Aves > Psittaciformes > Psittacidae > Pezoporus > Pezoporus flaviventris. The sequence goes on along the minus strand of NW_026892549.1, from coordinate 42,999,696 downwards.
CTGTATTTCTTCACTTGCCTTTCATTTAAGAGCGAAGAATGTCTTCGCATTCACTTCCGTGACTATTAATGGAATACTTCTAGAATAACTTTTTCCTTAACAATTTTGATATTAACACCTGCTGTTCAGAAAATTATTTTACTTACACTGAGCTTGTTTTTAGCAGTTTATCCGAGGCATAAACAGAAATGCATGACATTCTGTAATACCCATGTATATCTGTAACTGGAAAACAAAATTAGAAAATTTCTAAATACTCTAAACTGATCATACAGAGAAGGAAAAAAGACTGGTATTTATATTAAGTATTGGGAAAGATCTTAGGAGTAATGTCATATAAATACCTAAACTACAAAATGCAGTGACATGGAAGTGATTGATTTTTACCTGTCATTTATGGTTAGAAAAAGAATTGTAGTGAAAGCCAGTAGATCTGGGGCATGATGCAATGGAGACATCAGATGTAAGGGAAGAAATCTATTAATATTTTTATGCCATGCGTTTCTGTAGTTAGATGGGGGTGTTTATAAAAATCTAATTTCATTGCGCTCACCTTCCCATAAACCTGCATATAAGCAAGTTTAGGAGTCTTACACAAGTTTTTTTTTGTGGTGGGGTTTTGTTTTGTGTTTTGTTTTTTTTTTTATTTTTTACAAGCATAGTCAATAATGCTGAAAAGATATATTTTTTTTCATTCAGTATGAAAGCCTAGGTACTACCTTTGGCTCTAACTTGTTTATAAAGCTGTTTTTTGAGTCGCATGCTGAAATAAACATTTCTGACAGTGTTCAGGACTTCCACTGACAAATTAATATACTGTACTGAAACTATTGGGTTGTCCTGCCTGGCTTCCCTCTTCTGGAGCTCTGAAGGAAAATGCTGTAAATGGAAATAGGATGTGAGGTTTGAAGGCAGGGTGGCTATGCATATTGTACTATCAGTCCATAATTCAGCGAACATGGGCAAAAGGAAAGAAACAACTTGTCATCCACCCTTGAAGGGATACTGTTGGCTCACATAGTGTCTGAAAAATGCTGTATCAAAAAAGTCAAGGAAGGAAAAACATCAAGGAAGGAAGAACGTCAAGGAAGGAAAAAGCCCAGAACTGACCCATCCCATCAGTTACATTGCTATGGTTCCCTGGCCAGATGGGACTAGTTAACATTGGTGTAGAAAGAAAAGTTCCTTATAGATAGCGGACAATTCAGGGATGAAGAAGCCAGCACAGCCTGTCCGTGAACTGGAAACAATCAGTGTAATGCACTTAAATAGTGGTAGGTGTGAACAACTTGAACTTCCCTTTGAAGTTTTCCCAAATACTGTCCATGACAGAAGTTAAAACAAAGGCAACCATGTGCAGTCTGAGGTGGATGTAGATTGTGCAATTCACAGAAATTTGTTAACCAGGTACTTTTATTCAGACTTGTTAGCACTTCAGTTACTCTTCCACTGCTCTTGGTCTGAGTGTGGCCTGCTTCCTTGGATTGGTGGATGGAAACATTGTAGTAATATCTTTAGGTAATAGGAAAAGGGGAAAGTGTTGAGTATAGCATTAGATTTCTCTATAGATGCCTTTAATGAAGACTTTGAAAGAGTATGCTTTCAAGTCTGGAAGGTAATTAATTTCTTTAAGTATGCTGAAATTGTTTACAAAGTGTATTTTAGATGAGTAAGCTTTGTAATAGAGTTGGGCTTTTCATGCAATCTAATACTGACTCAAATCAGAGGTATTAATGTGCAGACATTGCATCCTTTTTTATTTGTCAGTGATAAAGAAAAGCAGTTAGGGAGAAAATCATAGAGGTAATACCTTCACAAATAGTTTTTAGGAGGTAAAAAGGGAGAAATTGTATGTTTAGATTTGAATGAACTTGACATCTCTCTTACCTGAAAAAGATGAGTAGTGACTGTTAACTGCGGCCAAAGCTAACTGTGATTGACTCTCCCTAAACTGCAGTCTTGCTAGTCTTGGCTTCCACAGTTTTTCTTGAAGCTGCAATGGAGCTATAAGGGGTTGTTGGTTGATGCTTCTTGAGCCTCCATGTCATCCAGCCCCTTTCTTGGGCCTGGGTAAAGCATGCCTCACTGGCCCCTGGGATTTGTCTTACTGTGGGAGTGACCAATACAAGACTTTTCATTTGCTCCCAAAATGCCACTTTCGCTGCTTAATCTATTAGTTATGTGCCTTTTTTGCTAGAGACAGCTAAAATTTGGGTAAAGATGACCACCTTCTATAACTTTTGCAAGGACATCAATGTCCCACTGCATTGCGGTGTGCATGAAGCAACATTTATGTGGCTAAAGAGGAGCAGCACCTGTTACATGGAGTCTTGTTTTTCATATAAATACATATAGAAGGAAAAAAACCTTTTAATAAAATGAGACATTTTGGATCATCTGTTCAGAATAAAACCTATTTTCCTCCCCTTAGACAAGCATAAAAGGGACCAGTGAGGATCACTGCCCTTTGGCAAAGTTCGTCTGCTGCTGGCATCTTCAGTACATAGGTAACTTCTGCTGTGGGAGTCAAAATTGAAATTTCAAAAGTAAAACACTGTTTGAAAATTATAAAGCTGAACAAATGAATTTACAAGAAAGATCAGTTATATTTATGCCAAAGATTTACAAGTAGTTTTAAACACTGTGTTTGACATGGTAAGTTGTCTTTATAATTTAAATGCTAATGAAATGGTAAACATATGTTAAATTTATGAAGATAATGAAGTTTGTCAGCTACATCTTTCTTGTGCCAGCATTCCTGCTTAGCTCAGGTCTGCATACAGATTTGGTGGAGTGGTGGTAAGAATCTATTTGACATTTGGGAGCAATGCCAGTGTAAAACTGTGCCCTGTTCTGTTTAATTTGATAATTTGTCCTGAACTGTTTTGAAATGTAGTTTAGGTCATCTTTATCTGATCATTCTTCCAAAAGCTTTGAAAGGTGGGTCTGCAAATCAGACTTCAGTCAAACAGTCACTGGTATTCAATCTGCAATAGCTGAAGTAGTAAACTGGCGAACAGAAGTGAATAAATTTCTGTTATTAATGCCTCCATTAATCATCAGGAGGTAGGTGTGTATGCTTTCTATTTTACACAGATTCTGAATCTATCCTAGGCTATTGGTCGTATATTACTCTGGCAGCAGAAACACCATAAGCTGCAAAACTGCAGGCAGATTTCAAATACTTTGTCATGTGAAATGATCTGTACTCAGCATAGGAGTACAAAGAAGATTGCATTGTTTGCAGGAGAATGCTAATTGTTTTCTAATTTTTAAAACTTTTATGCCAAATGCTCTCTATACCTTGGTTAAAGACAGCATCAGAACCCTAGCTTAACTCTGATTTTAAATGTCAGTCGCACTTCAACTCTATTCTTCTATATTTTTTCTGTAAAATTTAGTTAAAATATGTAACACAGCTTCACTGAGCTATGTATATATAAAGAGAGGACAGGTCTATTTTAACTTCATGGATCTTTAATTGCTTATGAACTTCAAAGAGAAACTTGTAGAAGTTAGATTGATGGCTCTTTATAGGGTTTAGTTAATTGAATGCAACAGAGCTGCTGTTTGAATGCAACTCTGAAATCCAAATTATGTAAATCTATTGTTTCAAAACCAGCTAGTAGAAATAATCATCACTTTTGCAGCTGAAGATATTTTCTTCAGAATCCTCTGACACACTGCTTTCCAATTGATGCGGTTTTTTTCATTATGAAGAAGAAACTATAGGAATGTTAGCTTTTAGCTTTTTGATGTTTGTGACTTCACTTGAATAAGCTTTGACTTACAGTTAATTAAGCGTAACTGTCAATGAATTTCTTGGGCTTATGCAGAAACAAACTTTATATTTATGAAATTACTAGGCTAGGAGAAGGTAGAAAATATGCTGGGAAAGTGTCTCAAGCGTATTTTTCCTTTCAAGTTGTGCAGCTCAGTTCAGGTGGTATTATAGTTCCCTTCCCATAGTTGTCAATGACCCATTTTTCTGCAATCATCACACTTTTCCTATAGAAAAAACAGGAATTGATTATAGCCTGCTTGTTCATCTGCTAGACCATAATACAGTGTTTACTGTGCTACAGCTGTGATCAAAATGACTGTGTCTCCAGCATCTACAAAATTTGAGCTCAGGGCTAGTTGTAAGTGTTTGGTCATCCAAAAAATCCATGCAGCCCCATCTGGCTTCTGAACTCAGCTTTCCTCTTGGATACTGTAACATGAGGTTTATTGTGTCTATGGAAGCAGGATGATGAGACAGAAAGGAGGAAAATATCTACTCTGCCTTCAGGTTTACATGTCCTTAACAGGGAGAAAGGGAGATAGATCCCTTAGTGGAAGACTGGTACTCAGGCAGCCCATATGGATTCCCTGGCATCTTGCAAGTAGATGCAAATGCTTTGATTTTATGGGAGAAGAGAGGAAAATTGCTTGTTTACTCTTTTTCCCACAGCCTCCTTCCTACTCCCCCCCCCCCCCCCCCCCCCCCCCACTTTTTTGTTTTACTTTCCTGACTCAGATGACTTTTATGAGAAAAAGCTGAGGTATTGTGTCAGTTCTGCTTAAGACCAGAGAAACTCTTAAGGGGACTGTTATGCTCCTAGCTGATGTGTTGGCCACCAGTGAGTGGGAGGAGGAGGTAATTATGGAGAAATTCTGGCACAGGTAGGAGAGGCAGGGAGTGACTCACCCTCAGAGGTGTGGGACACTTGTGTTCCAGTGCCCTCTCCAATCAGTGCTGAATTAATTATTCAACCCAGGAAGGAGAAACTAAGGGCAGATAACTAGTTAAAAATGAATATTTGGACATCTGTGCCTTCCCATTTCTTTGGGGTCTTGCTGGGGAATGATTCTCAAGTGTATAGAGAAAGAATTTCAGCACGTAGATTTCTGGGACGCTCTCTTATTTGGAGAGAAAGATCTGGACTCCAATTAAGTAAATACTAGTTTGCATTGTATGTAAAGAGTTATGTTCATTTGTGCTACCTGATGTTGGCTGTTTTCTAATATTTGCCTAGCTCTTTAAAATAGAAGGCATTTTTTAAAATGTTAGGTAAAATGGTGTTTTTGCAGCACCTGATAGTTACTGTCAGAAGAGGAAAAAATAACAGATCACCACTTGGAAACAAACCTCTGGATTTCAGCTTGCATGTATTGTCTCTGCTAGCTGATCTAATAGGCAACCATGAATTGCAAAAGCATCTGACTTTCATGGGAGCCCAGCCTGGCCTTTTGGCACTGCAGATTTTTTCAGCTTTAGAGAGGATTTATTCTACCTGCCAGTGTGATTTATATACCATATGTCGCTTCTTCAGCATCTGAGTATCCATGGCCATAGGGAAGTGCTCAGCCTCATCTGTAGTGTGTGGAAATAGGTTTCTTTTAACGACAGTGTCTCCTACAGACCCGCTTTATTGCATCCCTGTGTTTTTTTTCTTGGTGGTTGTGTCAGCTATGCTGTGTGTGATGTAGAAAGAAGAATACTATGAATTCCTGGTTTTGTTTGCTCTTGGCAGGCACTACTACAATTCCTACCCTTGTGCGTACACCTACCTTGATGATGCAGCCTTCCCTGGATATCAAACCCTTTATGTCCTTCCCTGTGGACAGCAGCTCTGCTGTTGGATTCTTCCCAAATTTTAACACAGTAAGTAAAGGTGTTTCCACATTTAGTTTCAGTTTATGCTTTCCAAGCTGATTTTAATATCCAGTATTGGAGCTGCCTTAGGATGGTACATTGCTGACACAATTCTAGAGAACCTTTTTAAGCTGTGCTGTTGTGGTTGCTGTTCCCTCGTGTGAAAGGCTCAGAGGGGGCCAATCCATTTTTAACTTGGTCTGTTGAAGTGCTGTTTGCATACTGAAAAAATGAACTATGGCAGAAATTTGATAAGTGATAGAATAATTTTGAGCATTTGCCTGGGCGTGTGCATTTTCTATGCTGTAAAAAAAAGGAAATGGAAGAACTGTTGACGCGGGAGTCATGGACAACGCAGAGACGATCGATGTGATCAAGCGATTGCCAAATTTATTACAAAGCCTTAACTCCTTATATACTATTTCTTACATGCACTTACAGTGATTTGGCATATTATGATTGGATACATGTCTTGAAGACCCTTAGTGACTAACATTGCGTTGGTTAAGCACGGGTGTGAGAACTTGACCTCGAAAGCTTGCCAACACTCCACAGTTCTCATTAACTCAGTGAATTCCAGCTTCTTCTTATCTTGCTTGCTTAAGCTTCCTCAGGCCTCTCATGGCCTTGCTGTATCTTTCAGGATTATTCAGAGTTTATGTACCAATTATGCATTCTCCCATGAGAACACTGTCTCCACAAAGAAAAAGTGTGGCAGATAAGACCTAGATCCTCCACTGACATGAATAAAGTTGTCTATTACAGCCAGTAAAGCACCTGGAGGATCTTGTTAATTCAGTGTTATAATAATAAAGTAAAAAATGGCACAGTCAGCCAATGTGAAAATGTGAGCCTGCTGCTTCTATTTTATGGTAAAGCATCTTGGGTTTTTGGAAAAAAAAAAATTATTGCAAAAATTATGCTTAATGCTTCTGTAGTTCTCTGTGGTTATCACAGTAGCAATAACAAAAATGTTCTCTTCTATAGTTCTTGGTTTAACAGCTCATAAAACGCTTCTGAATGTTATCAAAATGCTTTTTTGCTATCACGCTTTATCATTTGTTTAATTAATTATTGTCCTAAATACATTGAGTACACCAAAACAAACACTATTCATGTTGCCACTCAACTTTCATGTGTGGAGGTAATTCAGCATGGAACAAGCCAGCAAATATTAAGCTAATAGCAACAGGAAGGAAACTGCTCTGGGTCATTTCTGCCAAGTCAGCAAGTATAATCTGTACGTGACTGCCTGAACTGTATAGCATCGCGCATATCACTGTCATTGCAGGGGGAGGGAGAGGGAAGCAGTGTCATCACTGCCAGACAGTGATCGGCTGAACCACTGCCAAGTGTTTCCTTTGGCAAACTCACCTTCTGTCTGAAGTTAAAACAGCAACAGAATTTTTGTCTTCATGACTTGCAAATAGATCTTGCTGACAGGCCTTGTAGTACAGCACGTGGTGCTGTGGGATGGTTCTGAGGTAACATGTCAGCCAGCTTCTTTCAAATGGCAGCAGCCCAACACGTCACAAAAGTAGCATATATTACTAATTCATTGGAGAACATATATGTGAAAATTGTGCATTTGTGAGGGAGATGTGAATCTATGTTGATTTGGAGGGTATGTGCATGTGTACAAAGAAGAAAAAAGAGTCAGTTATGTTTAAATTGCAGAACCAAAACTCAGTACAGTTTTAAGAAAGCAGTGTGTCATTCTCATTTTCTAGGCATAATGCAATTCATACTAATTTTCATCCCTTTTCTAATGCGCTTGAGAATTTTGTTACCAGTATTTCTGCTTGTAGTTGCACTGGTTTTATAGATGAGCTTTTTCACATATATAAAGACTCAGAGAACCTTTTCTTTAGGGATGTTGTAGTTGTAGAGTCAACCAATTTTATTTTCTTACTGGTGGTGTTATTGAGTTTCTGAGTTGCAGTAGCCTCTAGAGACAGTTAGATTTGGATATGTAGACTGGTTTTGCCTATATACACTAGCTTACATTTATCAGAGTTGCACTGCAATTTGCCTAATTCCCAGGGTGTGTTTATCCTTCATAGCTGTCATTCCTCTCCAAACTTCTGTAGGTTTTATTAAAAAAAAAGAGGCCTGGGGTAATCAGCAAATACTGTCAACTCGGTGTCTGTTTCCTCCCTTGGAATTCTTGATAATTATAAAATATGCTGCTATGCACCATAGATGCCGCCTGTTTAAACTGTCTATTTTGAAGAACAGCAGTTCAGTACTACCCTATTTCTATTTCACAGACTTTGCCATTTATCTTGCAGGTATTGATTTTCAGTAGCAGTCTTTTACAATGGACTTTAAAGCTCATTGGAAAACTAAATCATTCATGGTTATCTACTGACAGGCACAGTGAGCGCCAGCTGTCATGCACTTTCTTTCTCTTTCTTTCTTTCTTTCTTAATTTTTTAACTTAGCACAACCTTTGCGAATGTAGATTTCTGTGTTTGTATACATATTGTTTTTTTCACTTTTTCACTGTAAGGTGGTAAGGGCACTTTGTAGAAGTTAGTGAAAAGTCTTTTTCCAGAAGATAATTTTGTGTGAGTAGAAGCTAAATCCAGTTGACCCATAATGCGTGTGCCATCCAAAGTGCCATAATTTATCATCTTGTGCAGGAACAGAATATTAGAAGAGCTTTTTGTCCCTTCCTACTAAAGAAGCTATCATCTGCCTTAATCAATCAGGAAATCTATGCACTTCACTCACTAGAGGACTTGTCAAGGACGGTAGACAGTAAAATCTCTGAAGTGCTGCACTTAATCTCATTGCCTTCAGTATTACCGAGGGGACCCTGCAGCACATGCCAGGGACCACTGTTCATGCTTGCATGTGTTCATGGAAGGTGGGCAAAAAGAGTTGTAGTCTCAAGAGAAAACTCCTTTGGATCCATCTGTTCATCTGCAATGGCAGTCAGATACAGAAACATTTTCCTGAATATTGCCAGGAGGTGGTTGCTGACTTAATTTCAGTTGCCTGAAAAAGGGGAAGTTTCTGCTTAGGAGCTTAATACAGTAACTATCAGAACAGGAAAAACGAGGTAAAATACGTTAACTACAAACATGTTTGAAGGAACACCCCCTACAGTTTTTCAGTTTTTCCCAAAAGAGCTTCTCTTATGTATGGAAATAAATTTAAAATCTCAGCTAAACCCTTTCTTATATAGTTAACTTTGACAGTTTTCAATTCTGAAAACATCTGTGATGCTCCAGATGAAACATCGGTGTTCCCATTTTGTTTGTGAAAGTGTTCTAATGACTTGTTTCTCTCCACATGTGGTACTTTCAAATGAAGCACAGATCAGACCCTGATTTTTATTGTTTTTTTTTTTTTGTAAGGAAATGCCTACTTCAGGTATATCTTACTTTCTTGACAGAATTGCATAATTTAGTTTAAAATGCTTCCCTTCTGTTTCTCCTAGAAACATTAATAGTTCTAAAAATGCTGTGGATGTATGTCTAGTACTTATCAGTTCACGCCCTAATTAAATTTCTTTGTTCCTTAGGACTTGCTTATTATATGAGAAAAATTAATTGGGAAATGATTGCACTGACTCCTTGGATACATGCCTTTATTTCTCAGTTAGAGTGCCTTTTTGTTTCAGCAGTTTGCCAGAAAGGGACATTCTAAGGGCAGAATGAAGGGTTCCAAGCAGAACGGTATTGCAGAATAGGTGCTTTCTTCTTTCCTGGTCTTTTCACAGCACCAACAAATAGTTTTGTCAGAACAGGACAGGCATGATCAGACCGTCACAGTCTGAACCTGAGTTGCTGGATCCAAAGATGACATCATGTTTGTCCAGGCATCAAGTTCTAAAAGCTTTTGCTCAGTTACTCATACTCCTCTGTCTGAAAAGCACAGTTTGAATCAAGTTTTTGGCTGGTATTACTTAAAATGTTCTTGTTTATAGCAGATGGGGAGACAGCATTATAGGAACTTCCCAAATTGGTACCTCCAATTTGAAATGGATGTATACAAAAAGATATTGTTTAAGTAGAGCTCTTTTTTAGCGCTCTAAAATGTCTTTAATTAACTCCTTAGCATGTAAAATCTTGCATAATAATTGCATTTCAAGGTCTGTAAGACTTCAAAATCAAGTTCATAAAGTCAGTGAAAATGAAAGTTAACCTTAGTGTGGTCCCCATTGTGTGTTTATTGTAATGTAATCTTAAATTTTACATTCTTTGGCTTCTGCCACAGAACTTCACCTTCTCTATCAGTTCTTTCTCTACACTTCCCTGATTCATCATTTCATGTCATCCATTTTGCGTACTGAATTAAGAGAGGATGCCTTGTGATCACATCATGGAAGGCCGAAAGCTAGGATTTATCTTGCAAGGCAAACTTAGCAATTGTTGTCTGCATCTCCCTTTAAAGTATATATACTCCTCAGACAAAAAAAAAAAACCTAAAAACTCCAAAGTCTTCTACCTTGTCGTGAAATGAGAGCAGCACTACATGATCCAAATTCAGTCAGAGTGGTACAGCCAGGGACCTGTCAGTCTGCACAAAAGCAGAATCAGCAGCTTCTCAGATTCTATCATCATAGAAAATAATCAGCAATTCATATGCTACCTTCTGAGTTTGTTATGGCCTCAGGGGTAATCAAAGATTATAGCATCTCTTGTAGCTTTCACATTAGTGAAATATTTTGCATTTAACTAGCCCATGATTGGTTTCTAAATGCTAGCTCTTGCCTTCATATTTTAGAGGACACATGGGTTAATGTGGCCTACTTACTGCTTCAGTGTCTATTTCTCTTCAAGTAGGTTTATGCTGATTCTTTAGAGTTCCCTCCATCTCCTTGCGAAGTGGACCAGAAAAATTTTACATCTGTCATTGAAGGTGAGCCAGCTGGAATGGGCTACAGGAAGGGAAAGAGGAGCTGACTACTAACTTAGTCAGAAATCTCTGCCTCTTCTCCAGCTTTAGCCCTGCCTGGAATAAATATCCCTGGCCTACCCCCAAGACAACTACAGGGAGGGACTAATTTGCTCTTTCCTATTCTGCGTTTTCAATTACGTCCTTCATTTTTGTTTGCTACCTATCTAGATCTCATTTGAAGTGCCCAGTAATCAGCCAAGGCAGAACCGGAGGTCTGCAGATAAGAGCGCAAGGCACTCGTACCACCGGCTTTACTAGCCCCTGTGTGCCAAGTGCCTCTTCCGTGTTTGGCAAAGCACCACCACTCGGGAGCTTTCTCTTTCCTTAGCAGGGTCTGAATTCAGCCACTTAACACCCTGCTGCAGTGCCAGAGTATGCTCTGGAGCTCAGGATTGTTTACAGCAGGAGCAGATTACAGATGCAGCCAACTGGATGTTGTGAACCCATTATCTACTGTGCTCTTTATCCAAGTAGCCTGTCCATGTACTGTGATTTCCTTTTTTCCTTTTTGTGAAATGCTGGAGGGAATTGACGTACTCTGCTCCTCTCCCTCTGAAACACTCTGCAGGTCAAGTTTTGTATGAGCTACACTTTACATTTATTAACAGCACAGAAAAGAAAATTAAGCAGTTAAATTAGGAAAGGTGTTTTGGGGTATTTGTTGGGTATTTGTTTTGGTTTTCTGGTTTGTTTTTCTTTTTTATAATCAAGAAATAGCAATATTTTTAACAGACATTTTGTACCCTTTTTTTTATAGTCGTACAGGCATAAAAGGCACTTAAGTTGTTTCAAGAACTTGAAAACATTTGTATTTCACTTTTAGTTATTGTAAATATAATAATTTGTATTTTCCAAGTCACAGCCAGACTAATCCAATTGACAACATGAGGAATCAGCCTCTTACCTTTATTAAAGGGAATAAAAGAGAATAATAGTTGTTTTCCCAGAGGTGAGGAAAGCAGAGGTTCAGGAACAACATAATAAAGCCCAAATTCTGGCAGTGCAGACCTCTGCTTGGTGTCTAATCTTTGTTTTCTTCTTTGACTCTCTTCTCTCTCGTACTTGGCTGCAAAGCCCCATTGCCCTCCGTGTCTTCTTCTTTTCAGTTTTCTGTAGTCCCTTTTCTTTGTGACCTTAGACTTTTTGTACCAAGCCAGGAATTCCTCCATGTCTTTCATGGCTTTGATGCAAACCAGCAGAGACTTCTTTCAACTGTAGTAGAAGGTTTTGAAGAAGTCTTCTCAGCCCTGAAAAAAAATGCTTATTTAAGGTGGTGTATTTTTCCCATAAAATACTTGAGCCATTTCAACTGAAACTTTCAAAAGAGATTGAGTTTGAAGCAAGCACCTGATAAGATACACTGAGTTAGATGTGGGGCTGGGGAGTGGGTGGAATTACTGCCAAAGCGGGAGATATCAATCAGTCTTTGACAGCTTTTATAGTTTGTGGTATTTTAACAAAGATGCAGGTTCCCCAGTTTCTGTCAGGAATCTCTTAAAAGGGCAACTATTTTTTTTTAAATTGGAGAGTATAAGGCAGTACTTTTCTGCCTTGTTTCTAGTCCTTCATGCATATTATTCTCAGGAAACAAAATCATGCTTAAAGTAATACAGACTGACTTTGGGAGAATATCTTCAAACATGAATTATAATTTAAAGTTTCCTCTTGCTCTGTATTTTTCTCTAACAGGAATTGGATGGATGAACTACAACTTGGGTTTTGAAAAATAGTTCCTAAATTGCTGCAATATGTCCAATATTGTCCATACAGGTCATTACATCATCAGCCTAATTCTTTAAAGAAATACAGTTTTTGCATACAGATTTTCCCATTTTCTGAGTCTTCTAGAAAATTTGTTCCTTTGCTATGTGTTTTTTTTTTATCTTTCTTTACAGAAAGCTTGGAGTTAGTCTCTTCAACACTTCATCAGTCTTTACGTCTTTTACTGGTCAGCATAGGAAAAACTAAGAATTGTTTATCTTCACTGAATTCCTTTCTTGTCAAGTTAGTAGTAGCTTATGACACAAGGAAGCTGGTTAAAGGGAGCCATAAATATTTTAGGCGTTAGACTGCTGACAGATGTTTTGCAAACAGCCTGGGAGGAAAGCATCTCCCCTCAAAGCAAGCAACCGCTTGTAGTTTAAGACAAACAAGGCACATGTTTTGCATCACTGTGCTTATAAAGGTTTTGCTAGTTTCTAAGTGTATGTTTTCTCCTAAGCAAAGTTCCAGAACATGTGTAGAGAAATCTAATTCTGTTGAATACAGAAGTGGTTGCTTTTGCAATATCTTGGCTGTATATGGCAGACTTCCCTGCCCTTCCTTAGAACATCATCCAACTGTTTCATCAAAAAATAAGAATTACTGAAATGTTATTAATTAATAAATTATAAGACCAAGTTATGAATTAATTCTTGTTTGTGAAGATTTCTTGTTTGTGAATTTCTTTCTGAACGTGGCTATAGCTAGTGGTCTTTTAATCATAGAATAATAGAATCATAGAATGGTTAGAGTTGGAAGGGACCTTGAAGATCATGTGGTTCCAACCCCTCCTGCCATGCACAGGGACACCTTCCACTAGACCAGGTTGCTCAAAGCCGCATCCAGCCTGACCTTGAACGGTGCAGGAATGGGGCAGCCACAGCTTCTCTGGGCAACCTGTTCCAATGTCTCACCACCCTCTTAGTGAAGAATTTTTTACTAATACCTAGTTTAATCTACCTTCTGTCTCAAACAGGTTCCCACCCCTCTTGTGTTGTGGGTCCCAGAGCAAAACACAGTACTCTGGGGGAGAGTCTCACAAGAGCAGATGGGGTGAATCACCTCCCTCGACCTGCTGATACAGATCTAATCTAGATACAGGCAATTTTATGAAAATTTAAAAGTACTGTATAACAACTTAAAGTTGTAGTGTGAAATGTATCTTTGGTTAGCATACCGGAAAAACAATGATAGACAGGTAGAAGCAATGAACAGCTCATTTCAACTACCAGAGCAAGGCTGATTTGAAGATCTGTGCTTTTCAAACTGGTCTCTGTATTTAATCTGCCAGTTTTCACAATGAGATACCACAAACTTCAGCTGATTCCCTAAATTAACACTAGGGAAAAAGGATCACATTTCCTGCTTCTGTATCTATTAGAAGAGACAGGTTTCTGTGTTGCTTTGTGTCTCATCTACTTATATTTAAAGGAAAAGAAAAAACAGCAAACCCAAAAACAAACCAAAAAACAACCACAAAAAACCCATCACACTAAAACTCAACAACAACAAAGAAACCCCACAACAGACTTTGATGCTGCATTAAGTTTCAGTACACGTTTAATTACAAAAACTATTTAAAGATTCATATCTAAATGCAGTGCTTTATAATCAAAGGCTGTGTAGCGTGTGATACTGATTAAAAAAAAAAAAATTTACCAGAAACATCAATATTGATTTTTAGATGCAGAAAATCTATTATTCCTTACTATGAAGAGTAGATGATAGCTGTCCACTAGCATACTTATGCAATTCTCAGTTCTGATTTGCTTTTCATTTATTTTCAGACATTTACTATGTTTATATTCAAATGTAAATATATCTCGATTGTTTTCCATTATGTGAAAAAAAATGATATAAATTCATTTCAGCAGACCAGGCTGCTTGTGTCTTTTTTTCTTTCCTGTTCACAGAATTAACCAAGGCTGTTAATTTGTCCCTGACCTCTCCTTTGCACAGTTCAAAACTGTAAAGGAAAGTCAAACCTACTTAATGGGACATCGTTCATCTTTGTGTTGTTGGTGTTCTGGAGTAGGTTGGGAGCAAGGAAACTCAGCAAAACTTAGAGCAGATCCTGAAGAAGAGTCATATCTAAGGATCATCTCAAAGATGAAAACAAAAATCAGTGATCTTGTTTATCTCACGTGTTACTTAAGTTGTTTTTCTGACTACAAACTCCTAGGCTTGAGTCTTTTGGCAGGATTCTACTGAAAGGTAATTTTTCAAATTATTTTACCTGTTTGTGTTATTTTACTGTCAGATGGTAACAGGTAGTGTAATGAGAATAGCTTTGCTTTCACAGTGTGCTGTTGATTTGATTTTCAGCAGGTCTCAAACTGTGGTATGTTTTATTTTTTGCTTGCTCTGGAGCAAGATATTTTTGCTAGTTTTTTTCATTTGGCTGAGCACAGCCCCTTGTTCTGAATAGCAGCCTTAATAACAAATAGCAGTTATACAGCGTCTTCCATCACATGATTTTTAAGAATTGTAAACATGTTATTTAGAACGTGTTCAGCCTTTCTTGAAGTTGAAAATATTTTAATATAAAATATATTTTTATATTTTTATTATTTTCTAGATGAATAATGTAAGACTCAGGTGAAGTGATTCATGTGCAGTTAAACTTGTGAGCCAGCGTAGCCACAAAGGGAAGGGAAGCTGTCATATTCCTTAGTTCTTGTTTAACCATTGGGGTTGCACTTTGTTCTTTTTCTCAGTTTTGGTCTGTCATGATCCTGAAAGTTTGTCTTACAAAGTCTTGCACTATGGTAGGGGAGTAAACTGGATGGATTAAAAAAGAAGCTGATGATTATTTAAGACAGATTCACCTTGGTATAAAAATAGCATTAAACTTCAGATACTTGCTTTTTTCTTCATTCTCCATTTGCTTTGGGGGGGAATCCTCTTTTACCCCAAAACATTTTCAGCAGCTTTCTAATTATTTCACTTTCAAAAATCTCAATTTTCTAAACCACAAATTATTTTTAGCATGCAATATATGTATCCATGGATGAAGTGAAGGGAGGGGCAGGACTATTCCCGGTACCAAAAAAAAAATAGTAAAAAAGAATTAAAAGCTGTTTTCTCAATTCTCTTTTGATCTGTGTGCTTAATCATAGCACATAACGCAGGAGAGGAAAGTGGTGGGGACAGATCACAGTCATTTACCTTATTTATTTATATTAATATCAGAGTTTCTTGATTTAAACCAGGGAAGAGCAAAAGATTAGAAAACCCCTGGTTTTATTTCAGTTGAACAGTGTATCTTGTTTTTCCTTTTGTTTACCTTGGTCTAAACTGTGATTTTGGACTGATTTTGAAAGAAACAAAAATTCTACTGAGAAGACTGGATTCATCCTTGTCCTCCTGAGCAAAGTCTTGCAAATTAGACTTTCGAAGTGAAATCCCTACTGACAATGGTCTTTGCTTCAACATACAATTCTCAGTTTGGTGCTGTTTCAGCCACCTCTCAGCTCCCTCTCCCAGGCTGGGTCAGAACACATCCTAAGATAGAGAAAGACATGTGATGGTGAAATTATTTGTGCTAGCACAAAAGATGGATAAATGGGCATGTCAGTAAAGATTTAGGGCTGCACTTCCCAAGTCGATGCTGAGGCAGGAAGGGTAATGCATTTCTTGTTAAAAAAAAAAAGATGTAATTAAGTAGGTAAAGAGAAAATATATTTGAGCATATTGTTCTACCTTTTAGTACCTACGCTTCAATGGCATATTAAAAATCGATGGCATATTTACAATCTGAAAAAGAGTTAAGAGAAAATCTACCAAATGAATCAAGACTTTTATAGTGAAAAGCCAAAGGAAGTTACTTGGTTTGTTGAAGAGAAGGTGTGCTGGTTTTGGATGGGATAGAGTTAATTTTCTTCATAACAGCTAGTATGGGACTGTGTTTTGGGTTTGCACTGGAAGCAGTGTTGATAACACAGGACTGTTTTCATTACTGCTAAGCAGTGCTTACACAGAGTCAAGGCCTTTTTTGCTTCTCACACCACCCCACAGCTAGTAGGCTGGGGGTGCACAAGAAGCCGGGAGGGGACACAGCTGGGACAGCTGACCAAAGGGATGTTCCATATCATATGGTATTGTTCTTAGCATATAAAGCTGGAGGAAGAAGAACAAAGGGAAGGTGTTCGGAGCAATGGTGTTTGTCTTCCCAAGTAATGCTTAGGCATGATGGAGCCCTGCTTTCCTGGAGATGGCTGGAAATGGCTGCCCTGGAGATGGGGAAGTAGTGAATGAATTCCTCCTGCTTTACTTGTATTTACCTATGAACCTGTCTTTATCTCAACCTATCAATTTTCTCCTGTTACTCTTTTGATTCTCTCCCCTGTGTCACTGGGAGTGGTGGGGAAATCGAGCAAGTGGCTATGTGGGGCTTAGTTGCTGGCTGGGGTTATTAGCTAATCTGATTGCAGTTGTACAAGTGGATACACACTCGGATAGTTGTGGTTAGGGTGACCTCTAATAGAGAAGCACAACTACATTGAGTGGTTTGTAATAGACACAGTAAGTATTGCTTCTCCAGTGATGTAAATTAACTTAGTTGGAACATTTCAATCAAGCTGTTGAGGTTTTTTTTTTTTCCCAAAAAAAAGTAGGTTCTGGTTGACCACAAAACTATTGAATTTCATAATAGGAGGGGGCAAAATTCTCCAGTGAACAAAATTGTTTCATGAATTTTTGGGGAAATCAGGTATAATGGTTCCTCCTGGCCGAAAACAAATCTGTAAATTGCTGCAGGCATCACTTGTATTCTGTGTGATTGTGAATACAGGCATGCAGAGAGAAATCATCCCCTTTTTCATTTTACCATGCAAGCTGTAAAGTTCTACTTTAAAAGGGGAACATCCAAGGGGGTAGCACACCAAATGGCTCTGCATTATGCCATGGGACTGGACATAAAAAAGCAGGGAGAGAAGTCTAACTGCTAGTGGCCAGAGACGTAAAATCAGTCTCCCAAGTCCAGCACTCCAGCCCTGCAGCTGTTAACAAAAATAATATGGAATTCACAAAAATAAGATTAGCTGAGCCTAAATTTCTAAAAGGAAAATTTGAAAGCTGTATTTATTAATGTTTCATCTCTATAAAGATATAAAACTGTTTAAAATATATAAAAGTATAAAAGTATTAAAGATATCTGAGTGCCCTTTTAGTTGTCTTGTACTAAAAATGAATTATGAACTCCAAAACTGTCTTTCCTTTTTTGTTTTTTATTTTTCAAGTACTCTCTTTCAACAGCTCTTCATGGGTAGCTGTAGCATCTGACGTGTTAGCAAGTGAATTGCAGCAAGATTTTTGTTTTGTTTTAAAATGCCTCCAGGCTGATTTCACTGACTAGTAGTAGTGTGTGAAGGTCACAGGTACCACAGCTAGAACTTGCTGCCAAATTGGTCAAGAGGGGGAGAGACAAAGGCAGTGAGAAGTTGCATTCAGAGAGATTTGCCTTCAGAGTACAATGTTGTTATTATATTTTGGGAGGCACGTGAAAGGGAAGGGAGATATTAGTCCCTGTGGTGTGAATGCTTTCTTAGTTGATGACTTGTCTTTTTGCACCTGGGGAAAGACATCTATTCAGAATTGAAAAAAAAACAACAAAATCATGGACTCCAAGTGTGGTTGGGTTTGATTTCAATGAGAACCGGATTTTATGCTCTATGCAAATGTTCTATGTGTAAATACATTAAGGGAGCCTGTTAAACAACAAAATGTAGTTGAAGCAACCCTTGGATAGACCACAGGATTATATTAAAAAACCCTATAATGTTGTAAATCAATTATTCTTTCTCTTCTAATTAAACATTCTCAACAGTTCTCTGAATCAGCTGCTGGGCATTTGGTAGAAGCCCTCTCCAGGCTTGGTTGAGCTCCAGGCCATTTATATCTTCCTGTTTATTTCAAACTCAGAAATGTTGTAAATATCATAGATAGAGGTATGGGGAAGTGGTGGCTGGATAACTGCAGGCTCACTGTAGATAAATACATCCCTGTGGGAACATGCTCTGTGTGAGTCAAGGAGGGCCGATATACAGGCAGAACTGGAGGCATTCCTACAAGGAAAGGAAGTTGCACAACATAGGATCATTTAGGTGGAAAAGACCCTTAAGATAATTAAGTCAACCAAGCCCACCACTAAAGCACGTTCCTTAGTTTTGCATCTACACATCTTTTAAATACCTCCAGGGCAGCCTGTTCCAATGTTTTACAACCCTTTCAGTGACTAAATTCTTCCTGATACCCAATCTAAACCTCCTCTTGCACAACTTGAGGCTATTTCCTCTTGTCCTGTCATTTGTTACCTGTGAAAAGAGACCAACCATGTATCTTGCTATGACCTCCTTTCAGGTAGAGCTCCATTGGTAGAGCTGACCCAAATGTTCCTGGTGATGCAAAATAAGCAAGGAAATGTGTAACAGTATAGCATTGATTAGAACAGTAAATTACCCTTAGCATTAGCCAATTGAGAAATATGTTCCCTGTTGAGGCAAAAGCAGTGCAGAAGTGGAGAGAACAGGTCTTGTTAGTTTGCATTGGCCAAGTGTACCAAGTGCCGCATCACACTGTTAATGTTTCTGATTTTGTGCTAGGCGTTTTAAATATGTGCTCTGCTGAGTATGTGTATTCAGTTTTGTCACTCTTTTAGTCATAATGATACGTACATTTATGGTAGGAGGCTGTGTATGTATGGCAGAATTTACAGTAAGTTTCATCATATAGTCCTTCTCCACAGTGGCAGTGAGCTTGGCTTTCCTGACAACCAGAGCTCCAGCACAGGGGAGTTCATGGAGACCTTGTGATCTATTAGGATGTAGAAAAGGTCTGATCTACAGGATATTTGTGCTGTTTGCCTACTTAAATAATAATAAGAAGAAGATCAGGTTAGCTATAAGGAAGAATTCTTTAATGTGGTGGTGGTGAGACACTGGAACAGGTTGCCCAAAGAAGTGTTAAATGCTCCATCCCTGGCAGTGTTCAAGGCCAGGTTGCACAGAGCCTTGGGCAACATGGTCTAGAGTGAGGTGTCCCTGCCCATGGCAGGGGGGTTGGAAATAGTTGATCTTAAGGTCCTTTCCAATCCTAACTATTCTATGATTCTGTAATAACAATAACGGCACACAAAAAAGCGGGATCCAATGGTTTAAAAAAAACACAAAACTTAATTTAGATGCTGCTCCTGCACTGGTAATTTATATGTTCCACTGTTTTCTTCCTTTGATTGCTAGAGGGAAATACTGGATTATAGTATCAGTTTGTTCCACATATAGTTTAAAATTTTATCAGAGTAAAACAACACAGTATGCTGTAGGGCTACTCTTGGGGTTTTTTTGGTTTTGGTTGTTGGTTTGGTGTTTTTTTTCATAAAATCCTTAATGCCCAGTGGTTAAGTGATACTCCATTAAATCTCTTATACCCACTTACCAGTGTTCTATTTATAAATACTTGTCTAACAGACAACTCTGCATTTAACCTAAAAGTTGCATCATGATGAGAGGTAACTGAACTGAGGGTATAAATTCCCAGTCACAATATTAAACCTCACTCAGATTTAAGGTAATTCTGTTGTTATAAGAAGACAGAGCTTTTGGGTGTAGATTTTTGTTGGAGCAGTAGGAATAGCATGTATGATACTTGCTTAGCATGCTTCAGTAGCTAAGCATATCAGTAAGAGAATGAAACCTTAGAAATCAGTTCATTAGTTAAAAATGGCAAATGTAAATGAGTGCACTATCACTACCTAAAATGCGTAACTAGCAATTTAGTCCTGAATGCTAGGCAAGCACATAAAGCTTCATCTCAGATAAGCATCTGGGTTTATCTCAACTTTTAAATCGGAGTTTGCAACTGAGCAAAAACTAATAAAAATATTCTGGATTCCCAACATCACAAAAAAGCAGCTTTTCTTGTGATGTAGTGTCACCTCATTTAAACAAAAAGTTTAGAAATGATACATACCTTTCTGTTTGCAGCAGCTTACCTCTTGACAGGATTAGTGCAATTTATGTCCAAGGCTTACAAATTGGTGTTTGTGCTGTCTGCTGTGGGTAAAAAGATCTTTTAAAATAACCAGAACTCCAGTTACACTGAAAGAGGATTGTTGTGGTTTTTTCTTCTTCTTCATATGCCTACTTTGATGTCTCTTATTACATTATGGAAAATGTAAGCTTTTGGGTGGCATATTTTTGCCAGGCAAAGTAATAGAAACCTCAATAAGAATAGTATAAGTGGACACCTCATACTGTAAAGTGTAAAGTGTCATCATAATTCCTTTCTAAAGATAAATCCTTTTTTACAAACCTATTTGTAGGGGTCACTAAACATGTGAATAAGGATGTTTTAATTGAAATATTTACCAAAAGGCTTTTCAGAAAACCCTTGCCAAAAAGATACTTGTGAGGTAAGTGAGTTGAGGAGGGTTGCTAATGGTGAAGCTTTCCAAGGTAGTGAGGACAGAGAAAGACAAAACATTGTGAAAGTTCTTAAAAAGACAGAAGCTTGGTTGGTGAAATTCCATCTAAATAAATGTAAAGTCATGCACACACAAGGAAAATTTCATAAAACTTCACGTAGAAAGTAACATGCTTTGAATTGGCCATTAACGCTTAGGAGTTTATAGTAGTGATTCCATGAAAATATCAGCTCAGAGTTCAGTACTGCTCCGCCTTGAGTGTTGTATATGGTTCCTGTATATGTCTTCAAAATATTTGATTGAATTTGTTAAATTGTGGAAGGAAGAATTAGGAAGGGCAACAAGAATGCCCAAAGGAATGGAACGGTTTCTGTGCACAGAATGACTGAACAACGCAGAGATAACTTGGGATGTGGTACATGCCTTGTAAAATTGAGTTGTGTAGGACTACTTTTAAGCTGAAATAATTGTTTCTTGATGCAGCAGACTGCAGGCATTGAGTTCTAATGCAGAGTGAAAGTGATTTACATCTGTTCAAGGGGTGACTATGCAAGAGAAAGTTACAGGGATTTTCCACATACACAGAAAACTTGTAGCTTTGGAAAATTGTTGGGGAAAAAATATGTGAACCTTATGAAAATAACTGGGGGCAATGCGGTGTATGTTTGTGCTGCTTCTGTTCTCAAGAGCTACGTACAATTGTTTTAGGGGATAAAATGATCAGCTTCATTAATGTTTAGCAGTTCTACCCTTTTGGGTTGTCTGTTGCAACATGTGTGTTAAGGTGCTTTGAAACTAATTGTCGCCAGTCTCAGTGGTCGTAAAGTATTTCTCATGTTTACAAGTAGTGGTAGATTACTGCTGAAACCTGTCCGGATTCTGTTAATCCTTGCTCACTTCAGTAGTTTGGGTAGTTTTAAGGAGACTTGTTGCAAAAAGATAGTATCTTCAACTTTGTTGGAAAGGCATTTTTAAATTTAACTTTTTATTGAAGAAATCTAAATAGGAGAACAAGACTAGAGGTTGTTAAACTTAGTTATGGCTACCAGAGCACTGTGAATTGCTTTGTTAATTTCTCCTGTAGCGTAAACAGTGTCGTGCAGATTTTTATTTGCATTTGTGATAGCTGTTAGGTTCTGTTATTATTTTCTTAGATAGAACTGGTTTTTAAATACTGGTGCTCCCCACTGGGCAAAGTATACTGCATCATTTCCTAATGTGTACCTCAAAAAATTGCTCTCCCTGTTTCCTACTCCTTCCCTCCCTCTCTGCAATGAAGAGGATAATTTTGTGTAGTGATCCAAGATCAGTTTACCCTGCAGCATTAACCTTCTAACAGAGAGATACTGTTTTATTTTTCCATCATGCTGTAATCCACCCCAGTCTCTGATATATTTAAAACCTATAAATTGTTAATGCTGCACTTCTTGAATTCTAATCATGGCCAGACTACATGTGGGGCTCCAGTTTGGGAAGGATCATTAACCGTTCCCCTGGGGATCCTGAGTGGTACTTTCTGGGGGCAGCATGAGCTGTATTATTTGTGTAGATTTTGCCCTTGTGCTGCTATCTGTTTGAAACTGGGACTTTATATATAGTCTGCATTGTATGGTTTTGAACTGCATTGCCTAACACAAGTGCTGTGGATTGTTATCTGGAATGCACAGAGGAATCATTGATCACTGCTTCTTTTTCCCCCTTTTTTTAAACTGGACTGCAGACTCTAGTGGGTATTTTTGCTATTTCTTTTCACCAATTTCAGATACTTCAAATGGTTGAGGTACTTTTCAGCATTACTCTTTTGTTCTAGATTATCTGATTTAACAATTAGCAATTAAATTGTAAAATGAAACATACCTTCCATTTAAGAAAAAAAACAAACCGAGCAAAGCTAAACTATTCTCTAAAGATACAGCAATATTTTCATATAGATTATAAATTTAATAATATATATTGACTGGCATATCTATTATAAAAAGGATGCTTGAGAAACTTTAATCTGCGTGTGTAATTGCAGTATATTATTCAGGGTGATGCAATAAATGGTACAGGTAAGGAATGGATTTTTTTTTTTGCTGTGTTTCAAGCTTTTAAAGTTTGGACTATATGTTCTAGAAATAGAGAAAACTGGAAATAAGGATATTTGTTTTTTTAAGCTTTTATCACATTCATTGTAACAGCACTGTATCATTTAATAATTCAGTAGTTCATTCTAGACAAGGTGGTTTTACTTTTGTAATTGTTTTAATATGGTACCCCTATGGCAATGAAATACAATATTTTATGGCAAAAGCTGGTAAAAATAATGTCATCTGTCTGGAAAATTTATTAGCAATGACATTTACAAAACCATGTATTTGGTTTAAAAAGAATGTAGCAAGAAATCTATGTAGCTGTAGTACAATAAAATTGTTAAGTAGGTGTTTGATGTTAGATAGTAGATTATTGGAGAATGTGTTCTTAGGCAAATATGAAGTGGTATGTGTTTTCTTGAATTTGTGCATTTGTGCATGTGCACATATGCAAAGAAAATCCTCTTTGATTTTCTGAAAGCTTGAATGTGTACCAAGGGAAAATGACAGTCTTTATCCTCAGGTTTAGAAAGTCTGGTTGCAGCTAAACTAAATTACTGTTACAATTCTTTAACTAAAGAATCAATAACTCCAGCTTTTCTCTCTTTCATTAGTAAATCGGCTTAATATCAAGTATGTGATGTGTACCACCAAGATTAAACAGCGAGTTTTGGTTTCTACAGACAGTACTGTAAAGGATAAAAAAACCCCATCACCAAACCAAGCTTCAGAAAAATATAAGAGATTGAACTATTTTCTCCTGAGTTGGTTAAAGAACAATGTTGGGAAATGAGCACTTATCTTTCTTCGTAGACTGCCATTTTTTGCCCTGTCCCCGTCAGAATCCAAATAAGGATGGCGGAGCACATGTGCACAGATACTTATAGGATAATTTGGGTTAAAAGGTTTCTCTGAGGTCATCTCGTCTAACCTCCTCCTCAGAGCAGGATCCACTGTGAGATTAGGCCAGATATTCTATTTTATTTTAATTAGAAAAATATGTTTGAATCTTTTTGAGTCAGGAAATTAATTTTAATCAGTACCCATGCCACATCAGGAAAATCAACATATTATGCTCTAATTGAGGCCTCGACACAGTAGCAGTTATGACCTCTGTTTCTATAACATCCAGTGCCATTCTCCAGCCCTTCAATGTTAACAGCAGAGCTCTCTGTGATCTTGAGGATATTCTAAACTGGTGACCGACAAGAGTCCTGGCATTTAGCAAATATGTAATCAGTTCCCAGTTCCTGAAAATGTTCCATCAAATTTAGGATTCACCTGTTCAGTGCTTCACTTATCTCACATTTTTCACAGTGTTGAAATGTTTTCTGAAGCGTGGTAACTTCAGTATCCTTTCCTGCTGTAAACACTCCATGCATGGTCCTTCAAACTTCAGCCTTCTTATGGGCTATGTCACTCATTTCCACAAGGAAATGTTTGGGGATTGCAACCTTTTTTCCCAGCAAATGGTGTTTCTAATGAAGCCTGCAGAGGACCTCTTCTCACAAAGGAGAGAATATTTTCCTTCCAGGGGGCTCTTTGCAATTCAGATGCAATAGTGGGGTCCTGCAGCACAGACGATGTGCAGGGTTGGGGGATGAACTGTTAAGTAGCCTGGGGATGGCAGTAAAAATGGAGTTGCCTTTTCTTCATAAGCTCTGGCATGCTACTAATTCCTTAACCTGTGTTAAATCTAATTATTATGAGGGCTGAAATCTGAAATTTTATTTCCTCCTGTTTATCTCAAAAACAAAAACAAAGCAAGAGAAAAAGCTTCCAGCAGAAAGTGTTATTTTTTTTATTTTTCTTCTGTACTGTGTATTGTCCTGAAGAATTGTAAACTGATTATTGTTTGTTCTCCAGATGGATCCTGTGCAAAAAGCAGTCATAAACCATACATTTGGTGTGTCCATTCCCCCCAAGAAGAAACAAGTAATTTCCTGTAATGTTTGCCAGCTTCGCTTTAACTCGGATGTGAGTATTGGCTATTTTCATTCCCTTATTTTATTTTTTTTTTTGGTGCATTAGGTATAATTAATCTAAACCTTTTTCCCAAACAAATCGTTCCAGTTCTGCCTACATTCCACTTAGCCTGCTGGCTGATATTTTGTCCACTCAGAGGTGGAAGTTCATAGATGTACATTGCTCTCTAATTTTCTTGAATGGGTCTGGCACAATATCTAATGCCATGTCCATTGACGATATCCTTTTAGACAGTCCAGTAGCCTTCAAAAGCTACTGGAAACAGAAATGTAGAAATGTGGGTTTTGATTGTGGTGGGATTTTTTATTTGTAGGTTTTGTTTGCTGTTTGGGTTTTTGGGGTGTTTTATGTTTTTTGTTGATTTTTTTGTTTGGGCTATTTTTTTTTTTGTTGGTGGTTTTTATTGTAGTTTTGTTTGTTTTCTTCTTAAAGAAGGGACAGCGGGCAGAAAAGCTTCCCTGTAAATTCTCCGTGTCATACCCACTGTTCTTTCAGAAGAAATATCTTTTTCCTGTTGCTCTTATGTCCTTGCTGATGGTGTCTTCCAATTTCTTAACAAAGTCATTCTTCTAGTAACTTTCATTTGTAATAAATACAAACACTGACTTATAGCTGTCCTTCTGAGTATTACAAAGTTCAAGGAAATTGTTTTCTTTGGTGTAATTAAAAAAATGCTTTTCAAAAGAGTGCACTGACTGATATTTACAATATGTATCAAATTACTGTTTTTTTCTGAGTAGCTTGAAAATTAAAAAATTCAAGAAAACTATGTCTAAGAAAATTATGACCTTCAATACTTTATATATTTGTTGTTTGTTCTTGGAGACTACTTACTAATGTCATTAGGATAATACCCCACCCCCCAAAAAAAAATCTCATATTTTTTGTTATTTGTCAGAACACATCTGACAAGTTATATGTTAATATCATATATTCTGCTGTTATAATTTCAGTCTAAGAACTAGTTTGCAGACACCTCTTCAAAGCCTTTGAGTATTTGGTGCTCCTAAAGATTCACAGTAAAGCATCCATACCTATTATTCTGATTTTCTCTGCCTCTACCATTCCACTTTGAAGTATCTTGTAAAGTGGTTTTTGGAGTTTGGCTTTCCTGTCAAGGCTGGTAAGGATCTTGAAGTGGTGCTATCTTACCTTCAAATTGATTTCCAAATCTGTCATCTTTTGACAAGCTTATTAAACCTTCTTTGAAGTGACATTATCTACTTCGTTAACCATTTCAAAAGTCATTATTTAAAATTTAGTTAACTTGGCTTTCCTCTTTAAGGTTAAGATTTAGGGTAAAAAATATATATATGTATCTTTCTGTTTAGATACTTAGCCCAGATACCTGCTTTTACTGATTAAAACAAGGAACCAATGAATTTTTTTTAAATTTCCCTTGGCTCCCTGGATCTGAATCTTGCTTCTGAGCTGGACTTTGTCACCAGGGAGGCAGCTCAGCCTGTTCCTGCTCTTCCCTCTCCTTCCTGAGGCCAGAGTCCCTCTGATGATAGTTCCTGCCCATAGAGGAGTTACTCACTTTGTCTTCACTGACATTCAGGTAGATAAACAGCACTTCAAGCAGATGGATTGAATCACAACTTAGCGACATAAAAAAAGAAAAAGAGCTGAAATATTATGTGGTTTTCTACATCTGCCAAACAAGCAATTTTTCTTATGTAGACTTACAAAGTAGAATAAAAAGTGTATAGTGTATTCTGCTTTCAATAGGGGCACCACAAATCACGGGAGATCACAGCCTTGTTTTCTCTTCTGGAATGGGTGTATTCATATGGCATTGTGCTCTTTATAAGTGTGATCAATACAATCAGTTATAGTTACTAGAAATATCATCATCCTTTTGTAATGGGGGATTGTAAGGAAGAATGAAGCATCATGATTGTTCCCTTGCTAGTGAGAAAATACAGTTTCTTACTTTCTACAGCAGTTTGCTTTACAAGGACATTCACAAACAATCCAGACATTTAATTTCAGAATGTACTGAGTAGTATTATTAATAGCAAAAAATCATAGGATACTTAAATATAAATTTAAGTTTCACAAATATAACCACAACATACAGGAATATTTGGAAAGTGAGTTTGCATAGTATAGGACTTCTGTTTTAAAAGCTGTCTAGCCTTTCCTCAGATTATTCAGCTTCCTCTGGGAATCTTTACATAAAATTTCAAATCTTCCCTCCAAAGTTCAGTCTTTTGACCTAAGAGTCATTTACCTGAGTGTGTGTTGCCTTTCATTTTTTGCCCTGTGGTCTTATTTTATTGAGGTATTACTCCCACTATCCCCACCTCTCCTTAACCTGTGTTACAGTTTCACTGAGGTACTGCTAATGGCCTTTCAGCTGATCTCTGCAGACTCTTATAGTTCTTTCTGAGCTTGTTAAAAGATCATTCACAGAAATAAAAATCTGGACTCTTTGCTTTTATTTTTCATTTTTGTCCCTTTATAATGCAAAATTATGTTTAGGGCATGGAATGGTCTTTACAATCCATCCTGAGTTTGCTGATTGGGAAAAAGGGAATCAGGTATTTGTGAGCCTCGTAACTGCTGAATCTTCCAGTGACTCAGTTCCACCATGTAATATCCTATGAACGTATGGAGAGCCTTTCAAGTGGCATCAAACTGTGATAACCTGCATTAAAACCTTGAGCTGAGTATGTGACAGAATGAGATTTGTAGTACACCCGCTTCACATTTGCAGTTTCTCCTGTCTGTACAGGGCTGACATGCTCTTTGTTGTTGATGGGCATTTCATTCCTTTGAACTTCCTTTGACCTAAATTAGGAAAGAAAAATACAGAGGTAATCTATTTAATAGTTTTCTTACTTTTGTTCTCCTAAATGAATTCAGTTGCATGGTGTTTGAAGATTCTTTCCTGATTCTAGTAGTGCTTTATCTCTTGCATGAGTAACATACGGGCCAGTGGATACTCATCTGTGAGAAGAAAATTGGTTTGCTTGCCTTCAATCTTTTCGTCACTCCTTGGACACTCACTGGTCTGGATCAATAGACCAAAACAATTCAGACTAGTCAATTTACAGTTGTCAAACCTCCCACTAAATTACAGTAAATTGCAAAGGTTTCAGTTTTCTTCTGCTAGTGTGCCTGCAGGTTTAGCTTTGGTGAGTGTGTTCTGGCATCAGATTTAGAGGCAGGCGTCTGCATCTATCTGCAGGAAAAGAAAATCTGATATCAGGGATGTAAGGAAATTTTAAAATAGGTTGTTTTCTATGTGGGAGTAAATGTATCTAATGTTGAAGCGATGCCTTCTATATTTTGAAAAACTTTCTAGGATTATACTTTTTTTATCTTTTCCTTACCATATTATAATTTGAGCAGTGTTTCCTAACTGAATTCCTCAGGATCTTCCAGTTTCCTGAACTTTGAAAACACTTTAAAGTACAACATGAAGAAAACATCTGTGTACAGACTCTAAATTTGATCTAGTTATAGCCTGAGATGTTTACCTTCTTCCAAAAAAGAAATTATGTGTTTTGACTCATATTAGTAGACATTCACCATCATACTTTATCTGTCCTTTTCTAGAATTCATTAGCTGCAGTTTGATCAATTTGGAAGTGGTTTTTCTGATAACAAATTCTGTCACAACCAGTTTGAGCACCCCCTCCAAGATCTTTCAACTTCAGGAGAAACTGTAGTGCAGAAGAGAAGATCCAAAGTCCCAGGAAACAGAAAAATTCAATGCCATCTCTGTGGAGTAAAACCAAACTAAAGTTGTTTCAATAGCCTGAACTTTGAGGTCATTGAATTGGAATTTTATTTGTAACAGTAGTATTGACCTGACAACAGTGATAACTGAGATCGCTTTGACAATGGACAGAGGACCTGCAGATCAGACAGGACACCTGAGGGTATCCCAAATTATGCTGCATTCCTGTTTCTAGAACTGAATCCTTGCTCATTCAGTTTTCCTTCTAGTCTCTCCTCTCCTCTCCTCTTTGCTCGTTTTTGTTGTCTTTAGCATGGGCTCGGGAGAAGCAGGATTTAGTGAAGAGAAGAAACATTAAAAGAAATAGAAAATAATTAATTGACTTCAAGGTTATGATACCAGAAAACTGGAAAATCAGTAGAGCTCTTAACAATTCAAAGGAAATGAGGAGGAAATAAAGAAAAGGGCTTTTTCCTGAGCTAATTTTTAAGGATGATAGATACCAGAGTCAACTGCTGTTGAATTAAGTTAGAAATCTCAATTTAGAAAGGAAAACTTATGTGGATTGGTAGTTGATGAGATTGCTTAGTCAGAATAGTCAATGAGATACTTATTCCAGACTGCGTAAACTTTATTCTATTTTGCAGAGGAATAGAATTCAAGACTAAAAAAAAAAAAAAAAAAAGGCAACACTATACATTAACAGTTACAGTTGTTTCCACCTTTGCATCAAGGTATCTATTAATGCCATCTTATTTATGTAATGATGAAACAGTATGTGTTCCAGTGTAGCAATCACTAGCATAGAATCATGGAATAGTTAGGGTTGGAAAGGACCTTAAGATCATCTAGTTCCAACTCCCCTGCCGTGGGCAGGGACACCTCACACTAAACCATGTCACCCAGGGCTCTGTCCAACCTGGCCTTGAACACTGCCAGGGATGGAGCATTCACAACCTCCCTGGGCAACCCATTCCAGTGCCTCACCACCCTAACAGGAAAAAATTTCCTCCTTATATCCAATCTAAACTTCCCCTGTTTAAGTTTCAACCCATTACCCCTTGTCCTATCACTACAGTCCCTAATGAAGTGTCTCTCCCCAGCATCCTTAGAGGCCCCCTTCAGATACTGGAAGGCTGCTATGAGGTCTCCACGCAGCCTTCTCTTCTCCAGGCTGAACAGCCCCAACTTTCTCAGATCGTCTTCATACAGGAGGTGCTCCAGTCCCCTGATCATCCTCGTGGCCCTTCTCTGGACTTGTTCCAACAGTTCCATGTCCTTTTTATGTTGAGGACACCAGAACTGCACACAATACTCCAAGTGAGGTCTCACAAGAGCAGAGTAGAGCGGCAGGATCACCTCCTTCGACCTGCTGGTCACGCTCCTTTTGAGGCAGCATGCCAGTGAAGGTCAAACTATGTTCTTGTGTTACAATCCAGCTCAGGAAAAAATAAGAACTATCTCAGTTATATATACTACCACCAAAGACCGGGTAGCAGAAGAGGAAAAATCCTCTTCATGGAACAGATTGCGATAATGAGTCACATTTTATGATTGCTTAAAGGCCACCAGAACAAGGGACATAACTGTATTCCACCAAGAGGAAACAAGACACGCTGAGAAAGATGTACCTTAGCCTTTGAAAAAAATATTTTTTTTTTCCTTTCAAAAATTCCGGGATTCCTTCCAAACTCGAACTGTATCTGTGTGGACTATAGATAAGCTTTGCTAAATAAGTTTTTGTATTAATAACATAGGTCTGGCTTGTTGATACTAATTAGATATATTACATTCTACCAGAAACAAAAAGCAGGTTGAGTGAATTTCCTTGAGTCCTTATGATACCCATAGGAGGGTCCAGCAGCAACAAGGCAAGGGGAAAATGTCTGTTTTCTATCCCACATAGATTGCTTCTCTGCCTGCTTCTGGCTCATTCTTTCTTATTTCTTCTGGCCACCAGCTGAAACTGCAGCATCTCCTGCAGCTGCTTTGTGGCAACAAGTCCCTTCAGCAGCTGTGGAGCTTTGGCTACACTGTCCCTGAGATGTCTGTCATATTCTGTTATGGCATCTGACACTGAAGCTCACAGCCATTAGAGAAAAGCGAGTTGCAATTGTAAGGATACCTACTGAGCTTCTGGAGAATTATTTCTTTCTCCATATTTATGAATCACCACCTTATGTTCAAGTAGCTTCTCTCTGCTCCTCTCCCTTCATATTTGTATTGGTAGTCCACAGTTTTTTTGGGGAGCTGGGGCACTGTACAACATCAGTACTAATCGAGTCCCTTTCCTCAGCAGTCACACTTCTGTAATCCAAACTCACCAATACATTATGCTAGCAGTCCATCCAGCAGTCCACATGAGTTTTCATTCCTTTTTCTTTTTGCCTGTTTGTTTGGTGGCATCTTGGTTTTATTTTGAAAACAGAGATCATCATCTGTTGAATACGTACAGAATATATGTCTGTCTCCGTCTGCACACTTTGTTTCTTGTAGAAAGGTCTTTGGCTATGATATAACCTGGTACGTACCATCCTGTTGATAGGATATCATCTGGCTGAAATAAATTTGTGTTTTCTCAGTGCCCTGTAAGTAACTACTCTAAGTCGTTAGTGCTTTTCGGTGTCACCAGCAAAGACTTAGAAATCAAGAAAAAACACAAATCAAATAAAGCAGATGTAACAGTTGGGCATGAAGAGATGCTGAAGGTCATCTTATTGTTGAATGCATTTATAGCTAATAAAAATGATGTGATGATAGTGATCATCTTTTTAAAAAGCTAGAAGGCAAATTTTTGAAGTTTAGGCAAGTATTACCAAACATTAACTTTGCAAATTTGAATGAATCATTCATGCTGTCAAAAAGATAACACAAAATAATATATAGGATCAAATAAAAATCTACAGAACTGTCATTGTCTTTTGTAAAATGTTTTACATTTTCCCTATAAATAAGACTATTTATATGGATTCTTTGGGTATTGAGGTTAGCAGAGCAGATAGGAGGTAATTAAAAGCATAAATCTCAGGAACTTGTGAAGGTAATATTCTGTTTTGTAGACAGAACTGACAAAATGATGAAAGTTGTTAGCTCGAACATGACAGAAATATTGCACGATTATAGGGTACAGGGTTATAACGTGCTGAAAGCTCTGTTCAAATAACAGCGATTTAACAGAGCTTTTAACTAAATTTGGTTAGATATTTAAAATATGAGTTGACTTCTTATGACGTGGCTGATCTTCATAGTGTTTTGATTTTTTATAGTCCCTTTCAGTAGTAATCTACCTTACTAATTGGAGCAATTAGGTTTTAGAAATCCATTGAGAACAGAATTGAAAAAATAAAGCATAGCATTGGTATAACACATGTATGAACAATCATGCAGTTTCTTCTATTACATCTATAATATCATATGAGATAAAACTAGATTTTTCAACACCGCTTCCAAATATATCATCTCGTGTAACTTTTATTAAAGTTATGATTCTAAATTCTTAATTTATATACTACTCAAGTATGCATGGTCTTACAATATGGTTCTAACAGGTAGACTATGTGATCAAACCTTTGGTAGACCTCCTACTATTTTAAGAAAGGGAGTTTATAGTTTAGGACCCACTGTGAATTTAAATGACAATACATTATGGGTATAAATACCTTTGTGCTCCTGCAGTCTTGCATGGTTAGATGCCTTTTCTATCAGGAAATCTGATGTTGTAGCCATGGCAGAAGCTTTTGTGGTATTTTTGCCAGAATCTCTTTCATTGGAGATAATGATTGTATTGACACCAAGTGAATACAGTGTTTGAGATAAAATTGCTCCTGAGAAGACTTCCCATCTAGGGTGGAATTCCTGCTTTAAAAAGAGGAAGTAGCAAGCAAGAAGAAATAGGAACTACAAGCCACCATGTTCAGTTCCATTTAGTTACGGCACTCACCCAGTATTGCAGAGCTTAAGGCATGAACTCAGACTTTCCATGTGGATACTTCAGCAGCTCACTTTATTTTTCAATTTCACCTTCCTAATGTCATGCTGCTCTACATATATTTAATTTTATATGTTAATTGTCAGACTGCATATTATGGTAGCAGATTCAAACATTAAGCTTAAGTGTTGGCAGTCCAATTGTCTTATTTTCATGAAGGGCTACATCAGCTAGTCCTGAAGAAACCTGAAAAAAATCTTGATGTCAGACATATATACACTGAACCACTAGACTCAGTCAAACACTGCATAAGGTTGTCATTGAAGGGATCTGGTAGGTTAATATTTCACCTCTTTATGTAGTAATGAATTCGGTTAATTAGTCATTCACACACTAAATAGATTCTAAAACTCAGTCACTTATGAACTGTCAAAATGAACAGTGATGATTTCAAATATACTGTCAGTCATTGCTTCTGACAGGGATAATTTTCTGTAATCTTTTGTACTGCAGTCTTCCCTGAATTACAAAGTTTTCTTAAAGGTAACACTATTGTCAATCAATCTGTGTGATCTGTATGTTTCCTGGTTACCTAGTTTTTTATAGATATGCATATCTATACATATACACATGTTTAAGTTTAGGCAATGTAAAACTACTTAAGGTTATTTTAAGCACTGTAATATGCTAATGGTACATTTATTTTAGAAAACATGTTTACATGTAGGTGATGATTTGCATTGTTCATGTTTTATTCAATGCAATCTAGCATATAAGGTTAATGTATTCTATGTAGTCTCACAGTTTAACATCCTGATGCTCAGATTTAAGCATAATATTATTTTTGCATTCTGGTATGTAATGTCACATTTATTTCAGCTTAAAGCTTTTCCTCTTCCTTAAATCTTCCTAGCCAGTACTTTATGACTTTTTATACTTTCTAATAAGTAGGGGCATTCCTTTTTAAAATGTTGCAATGTGTATAGATAAAGCTAGTACACCACAGTCACTTAGAACCAAGTGGAAATTATATGTATATTTTTTTTTAGGTAGGAAGTTCTTTCTTTGAAATATTTTCTTACTCCACTTTTTCAAAAAGTGTCCTCCTTAACTTAGTAGGCATTTCATTTTAAAATTATAATAATAAAAGTTAATTTAATTTTGGTTATATAAGGAATAAATTTAACTCAGTGTTTTGAAATAAAAAGTTAAATATTGCAATAATATTGAATTTTGGCACAGGTAAATAACTTTATTGTAGAATTGATTCATCCATACAGTAACTGCAGCCCTATACAATGGAATAAATTATTATGCAATTTAAAAGCATCACGGTACATGAATATAGTGAGATTCATTAAGTTTACTTGTCTTTACTTTGGCTTCTCCTAACATTTTTATTTTCTCAGATATTGTTTTGATGGTACAGAATTTGCATGAATTAGTTTTACATAATTTAGTTAATTTTAATGATGACCAAAATTACATTCAGTACCCATTTAAAATATTGCATCCCTAAGATATTTACTCTTAATTTAATTTTACATTTTGTTGAGGTTTTTGTCATAACTGGTAAATTAACTTTCTTTTGTACATGTGGCTTTTAAACCTTGTATGTACAGAACTTCTTTTGCATTATCTAAGCAAATGAAATGAAAATTTTAAGCTTCCTCCCTTAACTAAAAAGGAAAACTTTTTGTCATAGCTTATTTCAAAGATGTGTCTATTATTCCAATGATGTATGTTTCAAGGCTTGTAACCTGTCCTGTATTACTATGTTTGTGTTGGAAACAAATTTTAAATGGGACTTGGAGTCTTTAATGTGGTACTTGTGCAAATATTTTTTGTAAAACTGGGGTTAGTAATGATCAGGATTTTAATAATCAGAATAACTGATACCATAATAATCAGAACTTGCATTCCGATTTCAGATTCACACAGGAGTGCTTTTTTTCTTTTGCTTAGTATGACTCCAGAAAATTCTTAATGGCTTTTGCAACACAATTACACAGAACACGGGTCTGTGTTGATATTGCATTTCAGTTACTGAAAGGCAACTTTTACCCCACAGTGGGTAATAAGCAAACTCTGAACTTCTGGTGTATCTGAAGGGGTTAGAAAATAGTGTTTCTATGACTAAGAAACATTGCTTCAGTACCTCAAGGAATGTTCCTTCACGTTTGAAAAGACTGTTTCTACTTGGACAACAAGTATGAGTTGAAAGAGCCTAAAAACCAAAGGTTTAACAAAATCTTGTCACTGCGTGTTGAAATTAAACAAATTCAGTGTAGAAATGAATGGTATGTAGTTAACTGACAAAGTGAAACACTTCAACAATTTACTGAAGGTAGATTTTCTATCCCTGTCTACTTTAAAATCAAAGCTGGAGATTTTTGTTTCCCCCAAAGGAATATGGAAGTTCAAATAGTCTTGGAAAAGGCTGATGTTTTCAGAAGCCCTACTTAGATGATGATAGCAATACCTTTGGTCTTATAATGTACAACTATTAATTTGATAATAAAAAGATTATAATAATTACAAAACTTAAATCAAAAGTGAGTCCGTTCACTGTGTTTCCATGAGGATTTGCTTGCATTTGTGGAAATCTTAATTTTAATTCTGCCTGGGCTTGTTTGTTCTCAACAGGTCTCATGTACACTATATGAGAGGATTGAATGAAGGGAATCAAAGACTGTAGTAGGTTATTACTGATATTGCAGGCATTATTATTGCAAATATCAGCAGAAAGGCTTATTATCAAGGAATTGACTTACTAAGTCTTTCTCTTGAGTGCACTTATGTCTCTACCGTCATAGCTTTGGCCTCAGGCAGCATATGATCCTATCAACAGCACACATATGCGCAGAGCATAGCGTTCAAATATTTAAAGGGACCTCATCAACTTAAGAATGCTTGAGTGGAAAATCCTATACCTGCTATTATTTAGAATTAAAAATATTGGAATGGAAAGTGTGTATACATACCTCAAATTTTTGCTCCACTTTTTGTACACTGTACCATGTGAATAGTTTGTTTAATTTTGTTAATGCAAAAACTTCGGTGCAGCATGTAGCAACAGTAAAGCTTAAAAGAAACAGGCAAAGCCCAGCAAGGGTGGAGAGATACAGGGAGACTCTTGTGTCTGCATAAGGCCCATCGACATAACAGGGTGCAAACAGATCTGTGCTCCTCTACCCACATTCAGAACTGAAGAGGTCCAGCCCAGAAGTTGACAAGTGTCCCTTTAAAGTAGTGCACATAGTACTAGTGGTATAGATGTTTAGTTGTTTCTTTATAATCCTTAAATTGTGTTTATACACGTTAGTATTTCAATGGTTTTAAAATCAAGAAATAGTTCAATAGCAGTTGATGAGTTGACTTTTTGCTGGTTTTATAATAATGGTGTTTTGTTTTTTTTTAAATTCAGTTTAAAAAGAATTCAAGGTCAAACTTACCTAGCAGCCTTTCTTACTGAAGGCTTGCTTACTGAAATCTCCTGTAAAAGGATACAGTCACAATATATCAAATACACTGTCCTTGCAAGGTGGAAAGTACTGGTTCTCAGGATGTACAACCACTTAATAAGCTTTAGTGTATAAGAACTTCAGCCCTCTGTTTTAGCAGCAGCTCTCCATCAGTTTTAATAGTTAATATAATTTTTGTAAGGACTCCAACGCACTGTCTGTTCTTTTTTTCTGGTCCAGCTGTTTCTATTCTTCACTTTACACCCTACCATTTGATAAAGCTCTTATTACATGCTGTCCAAGGTGACTGTATTGTAATGCCTATTTCTGCTGATCTTAAAATAATTATCCTCATTATGGCAGCACTCTTCACAGAATTCAAACATCTTTGATGTTATAGTTGCTTTTTATCAAAAGCATGTGGACTTCTTTCATGGCTCGCTTCATTTAACACAGTGAACTAAATAAAGTAGTCCTAATCAGTTGAAGAGAGAGAATGTAGTTTTGCATGAACATAGAAAAGTTTACCTGCACTGATGGTTTTATGTGCCAGGTGCCGAGGTGTGGTCATCTGGTTACATGAAGCATGCTTTCTCTGAGTGTTTTACTTTGAAATAAGCTACAATATTAACTTTTTTAGTTAATATATAACCTTCAATAGAGGCACCTAATAGTATGTCTCAAATAATTTTCTCAAATTATATTTGGAAATACTAATAACACAAAGCTATTACTGAGTAATATAATGCTATGAAAATAGACTATTTTGTATAAAGCTATGTTTCTTAACCATTTTTGTTAAATTAATTTCTTAGTAAGCCAGGAAACATTCAAATTCGTTAGCTGAAATTTCCAAGCATGTATTTGTGTTAAGCATGTAGTTCCTTATTTTTATACCTAACCACATTATGACTTCACTGACCTTCTTAATAGTGAAGTCATAATGTCATTAGTGCCTGTTTCAATTGCTGTTACTGTAACAATGAAAATACTTTGTACTTTTGTACTAGATCAAACAGAAGGAAAAATGGATTATTTAATCATGTTACAGCATGGTACATCTTTCTAACTAAAAGCAATAAAGACTAGGGAAAGGTACATGAAAACTGAGTAGCATCTTTCTCAATTGGACGTTTGCATTTATATAGTGCTTTAAATCTTTAAGCATGATGGAAGCAAAGAATTACCTTACAAGTGACAGAGCTTTACCTAATCTCAAAGCCTCTTTTTCCGAGTTACTGAAAATATGTACTATTCATTAAAATCCTGTCATTCGAATTTGTAAGAACTTACATCTAGGCAAACAGTATAAAGCTACTAAAATATTCGAGGTGGATTATGATGGTGCCTGCTATTGAAAGTGTCACATTTCTGCCTTGTCATCCATTGTGTTATACCGAAGTTCAGGAAAAAGTGAGCCTGATTTGTTCTCCTTTGTAGAGCCAGGCCGAGGCCCACTACAAAGGAAGTAAACATGCCAAGAAGGTCAAAGCACTAGAGGCAACGAAAAATAAACCCAAAGTTGGTTCTCCCAAGGACAGCGCAAAGGCTAACACAAGCTGCTCCACCACGCAAGTCACAGCCAACATCTCTGACAAATCAGGTCAATGGAAACTTTTTATTCTATACATTCTTTATTTTCTCCTTTTCTGGTGTTTACACAAGAGAATCTGGTTGCATGCTAGTGATCCATGACTTGTGCTTTCTAAACTGTTTATTGTGCTTTCTTGTACAGAATTGATTGGGTTTGATATTATCAAAGTGCTCTTTCACATCTGTGAAGCACCTGGTGTCCCTGAATGCTAAAGCCGTTATTTATTTTTTTTTTAACTTGTAAAATTTACTCTTATAAAGTATGGATGTTGTTTCTATGACAATATTAATGGATGGATGTGGGTGGAGGGGCAAGTCTGAGGTGTATGTGTTTAGCTGAAGTACAAGAAACTTTTGTAAGAAATTGTTCCTTTCTGAGTAGGATAATATTGCTCAAACTGGAAAATACACCTACAGAAATGTAGTGAAGCCTCATGGCATGGATATTTCCTGACTTCCACAGCTCATTAGTGCTTCAACATCACTTCTTTTTCCTTATTCTTCCTCCATGTTAGTAATCTGAGGAATATCAGTAACACTAATTGCAGTGGAAGGGCTTGAGTCTCTTCCTGCTCCGTTAGTGTTGTATTACTGAATGAAACGGGAGAATTGCCTGAACTTGCTGACACTGTGAAATCCTGCTCATGTTATCTAGGAGAATGCATACTACTGACAGTGGGTTAACCAACTATAGGTCTAATGGACTGCTTCTGATAAATTCATTTCTGCCTTGGTAGCCATTTATTTTCCTCTTCACCAGAGCTGAGCTTGACTCAGATGCCATAAAGTGAATGACACAGTTTCTGACACACCACAAAGAATGACTATTTGTCACCCTGCTCACTTCACAGCAGCACTAAAACTGTCTGGAACCTTAGCAGTGACAATAGGTCCCAAATTTTGGGTCGATTCACCTAGCAAATCACATTTTAGGTTTGAGACAGGTAACTTGAACCCAAGTAGAGCGTTCAGGTAAACAAGCCATGTTATATGTTACTCTGTGGAGGCGAGGCTTCTTGGAACTTGTTACAATTCTAGAGGAGATTGCAGATGGGATGTCTGGGAGGACCCAGAGTGGAAAATTATCCATAAATGTAGGGGAATGCTGGTCACAGAGGTGGGAGGGGCTTAGAGATTGGGGTTTTTACCAGGGTGTGGACTTGAAACAAAACTATCATTTTGTTCAGCCCCTTCCAGAGGCTATTGTTCATCTATTCTTTAACATATGTTTAGTTCTTTAACACAATGCTTACTGCAGCTGCAGCAATCACTATGTTGCTTCTGGGAATCAGTGGAGGGTTTGGGATTTGTTTGTTTTTTTTTTTGCCTTGGAGCAAATTAACTGATACTATTTTTTCCTGAATATTTTAACACAGCTTCCA
The DNA here is from genome assembly GCF_033815535.1 of Pezoporus flaviventris. NCBI lineage: Eukaryota > Metazoa > Chordata > Aves > Psittaciformes > Psittacidae > Pezoporus > Pezoporus flaviventris. The sequence goes on along the minus strand of NW_026892549.1, from coordinate 42,960,848 downwards.
TTCTCTGTGAAATAGGTTATTACTGTATGGTGACTGTATAGGTATATTTTATTTTTTCTTAAAAGATTTCTAATACTAAGAGTTTCAGTTCATGTGTGTACTCTTGGCCATTTTTTTTAATCCTGATTTCCAGAGGAAATGAGACTTATGTCTTATAATCTGTCCTTATCTCTGTTACTCCCTGGGCCTTTCTTCACAACTTTGACTATATTGCCTAGAGACAAAAAAAAAAAAAAAAAAAAAAATCGAAATGCAGAGGTTTTAATGAAGTTTCTGTAAGTTTGATGAAAGTTGGCACCTGGGTAGAAGAGATGCCTTAAGTTATGGTCCATCCTGAAAGATCTTGTGGTGTGAGCTCTGTTTTGCTTAGCTAGCTGACTAGCCAGGCACTATGTTTCATTTCAGGATGGGGATTTGAGAGTGTTTATGTGTAGTGTAGGTCTGAAAACTTTCTATAAGAAGAACATAAGGTAAGGGCTAAATGGAATCAAGGAAGGGAATTAAATTTCAGTACTTGCAGAGCTGTTGTTTAGCCATTGTACTTTGGTAAATTGCTAAGCTCTTGAGAAACGTTCATCGAGAAATAAGTCATTCCTGATGTCTTGGGTGTGGAAGAGGAGAATGAGAAGCTAAACAGAGAAGACAGTTTTCAGTTCCTGTGTTCCTTTATTTACTATATTTTCACTGGTATTAGTGAAGAACGGGAAGGGAGTATTATAGTGAACTCATAAAATGAATTTACTATTCTCATACGAAAGTCTGCTATTAAAAGGAGACAACAGGCATGAATAGCAGCCTTTTTGATGTGCTGTCGTTTGAGTGACATAATGATAAATGATCTGGAGCTCTCCAGACTGAACAGTTTCTGTATCTTAAACTAAAATGCCAAGTTAAGTTTGCTACAGAGCCATGTCTTCTGTAGGTCACACACAGCTCCCAAAACACCTGTTTCTCAGAAGTCACTATTGTAGTAGTAACAGGAAAAATAATTTCACTGTTAGCTCACCTCGTGTGATGAATCTATCAAACGCAAAACCCAAATTCATCCAGTCCTTATTTTTCAAAACTTATGATGCAGTGATCTCTCTGCAGCTGTTCCTTTCAACTGGAGAAGTTGGCTGCTGGTAGAGCTACAAATGCTAAATTAATCTTTAAGGTCTTTTGGGAATTTTCCTGAAGAATGTGGGCTCCTGCAGATAGAATTGGCCACAGCCGAATGGAAAGGGGTGACTCTGGGACTCGGTCTTAGCATGAAGAGGCCCAAATTGTGAGAGAATGGTCTTCCCTGTTGATGTTAATAATATATTATGACTCAGAAATTGCTTCTGTAAATTGATCATCAGCAAACATGTAATGATAAAGCCATGGTACTGTACTGCGGCGTATGTAAAGAAAGAGGCTAAGGACACACACACACATATTCACACACACTGCTTTCACAACTAGTTCTACTTTATTCACTCAAGCATGGTAATATATAGCATACAGATACAGGTCCGAGCCATGAAGCCAAACAGCAGCTACATCATTCCCAGTGACTGCTTTCAGCCACTATAAATTCCATTCTATAAACAATCACTCCCCAGGCTGCTTCCCAGTCTGAGCTTGCACCCAAACACTCCCTGGCTTACTCAATACCCAGGTGCACTATTAGCAGTTCTTCTTCTTCAATTATCCACATAGCGGGAACAGGTGGGCTTGCAGTTCCCACACTGTACTGCTGAGTTGGCTGCAACCTCAGGTAAGTGGATATTGATGGGTTGGATTGCGCAAGTTGTGCACCCTAACATGATTGGACTACTGTGTGATCTCATTTGCTAAGCACACCACTCTTCACCATTTAAAAAATACTTGCTTATTGGTACTTGTAAGTATCCCCATCCTGTCCTGGTCACTATTTCTGCAGACAAGAAGAAAATGCTACAGATGATGTGTGACAAGGTGATTGTTCCCCTGCCTCTTGTTGGATCATGTCTGCTTGTCCTAATGTGTATTTGTAGATTGGAAATGTCCATAGGGGACCCTTTCATAACCTGTCTCCCACACAGTTTCTCTAACCACCCTGGAAAAGTCTAGTAATAGTTATAGAACAGTTTCATACCATCAAAAAACCCTGCTGTTATACTGTACGTTTTTTTGTAGCTACTTTGAGACGTGGTTACAGAACAGCAGTGTTAACAGGGCAGGAAGCTGCTCTCTCATGTGACACAGATTCCTTTCCCTCCCTGTGGAAGCCCAGGATTTTTAAGATGGCTTCACACAGAAGTATACATGTATTTATGACATATATGTATGGCATTGCTTTAGAAAAGGGCACGGGTAGTAACCAGTACATAACACGCTTTAGAATATTTAGAGTGCATTTTAAATATAGCTCTGAGAATGCAATAGAAGATGGTGTTTGTGATCCCAGGTTAGCATAGCCTAGATGCTTACAGTGATGAGTCCTTCAGGAATGCAAATGTTAATAACCGGATTGAAATGTCACTGTTTACTTATCAAGCAAAGAGGAATACTTTGATCATACTTCCAAATGAAAATAAATGGTTCAAAATGAAGCAAGCAGATGATGTGGTATCACCTTCTTTGCATTTTGCTTTGACATAAAAATCAGGAAGTAGATGAAAGTGTTTTGAACTACTCAAAAGAGTCAAAACCAGGTTTCAGATGATAAAAGTAAGGGGGGGGGCTTTTTGTTTGGTTTTGGTTTTTTTTGTTTGTTTGTCTGCTTGTTTTCCTCTGTCTTTGATCCGTTCAGAATATACTCTATTTCTTCTGTGCCAGGGAGGTCTTTCTGTGAAACGATAGGTACAAACATTTCAAACTTCGTCCTCATTAAGATAAGAGCAGCAGTCTCTGCTAGCCTGTACTTGGTAGGTACAAATAAACCCTTTGGATGCACTATGAAAACTCCTTTTTGTTCAGCTGGTACAGGAATAGACAAAATTATGCACCTAATTAGGCCAATTGCTAGATCCTGTTTCAAATCTTGACCACTTTTGCTAGTGCTTTATTTTGTAGCTGTGTCTCAGGGCAGTTCACAGGGTTGTGGTGATGACATTCCAGCACATGAGCAGTCAGTCATATGCTGATCTGCTGTGTATGGCAAGAACAGCAGAAAAGGGATGTGACTGCAAAGTTATTTGCCAGCTTCTCAATCCTAAGCGAGCCCTGTAAGAATTATTCCAGTCATTACAGCTGTATAACTAAAACCAGATGGAGGTTGTTCTGAGAAATGTTGTCATGCTGGAGTGCCGTACAGTGTCTGACACTAAATGGGCTAGCTTACATTTTGAAAACAGCTCAGACGTGTTGATGGACCTAATAAATGCCACTTGATGTCATGTAGACATGTGGTGATTAGTTGGGCCATTAGACAGGACTGGCAACTCCAAGTTTTATCAGACTTAGAAAAGTTGACCTGGAGGTCTTATCTGTGGGTTTTAGTTCATTAAGGGCTTTCTGTGGTGCTTTGACAAAAAAAACTAGTTTTTCCTTTTGCGCCTGAAGTAGAGTGCAGAGCACTGAATCACATTTACTCAGGAAGATTTCGATGGGTTGGATTTCTCCAGTGTCCCAATTACCAGTGCTGTTTATTCATCAACTAGTGATGAAGTGTCATGTCCCAAGGGAGGGCTCGGTTCGTATTTTGCAAGTCTGCCATCAGGACACTCCCTTAGTCATGTTGCTTTCATTGCTTATTTAAAAATCTTTTTGCCAATGCTTAAATTCTAAACTTTTCCATATGCATCTCTGTACTTAAAGAAATCCTAAAAAAAATATACCAGTTCTCTCACAAAATCCTTTTTCACCTTAACATTTCTTTTCATTTATCACCTTATTTTCCACCAATTTTAAAGGAATGTCTTGTTTACTTATCTCCAACAAAGCTTTTTTTAGATAATACTTCAGCAGTAGCTTGGAGATAGAAACATACAGCCTCCACTGCTGAACTATGATTATATTTGTTTGGGGGAATTCTAGGTTATTTGTCATACAGTTATCATTATAAGAACCTCGAAGGTTAGGGTGTTTTTAGGGCAGTTATTCTTCAATCTTTTAATTCTTTCTAATGTACCCAAGTGCTCTAGACCTCAAAATATGTTGTGAGAAAGTTGAATTTTGTGGATGGGGCAGCGTGCGTGAGAGAGAGAGGCTCTAGGACAGGAACGCGATAAGGATGTGTATGCTCTCTGTCCCTCAATGTCAATGAGCCATATTTAGAATTTCTGTCTTACGCCCCTCAAAGATGCTTGTTATTATGTGTAGTCTCCATCAAAAGCTACTGATGAGCCTCATCAGTTCTTCACGTTTATGCTTACTTAAAGAATTCTGCTGAAGTTATGCTCTATAAAATAATCATACATCTGTGTTTATGTGCATTCATATAGTGCCTGCTAAGCACAGGCATTATCTGTTAGATAAAGGCTTTAGTTTATGGTCAGCTAAGTAGTAAATTCAATCAGATTTAGCCACCAAGGAGAATCATTTCAAGGGCATTTTTTCATTAAACCCTCTGAGGATGGTGCGTTTGGTTTTCTTTGCAATGTTGCACAGCCATCTGAAGATCACGGTATATTGCTGCCCATTGAAGCTGTCCCCAAAACAGAGGCAAAGGCGTGGTACAGAATTTACTGCTTGACCACAGAGTTTTTAGAGCTGATAATATAAAATAAAATTAATACTAATAAATTCATCACGGACACACCAATGAAAGTACCATGCATATATTTCTATGAACATTATATTATCAGTATTGGTATGTAAAATATGCTGTCAGTGACACACGTAATGCCTATATCGGATTTAGTAGTAAATACCTTCCAGGCATTTCTTTGTGGGTTATTTCAGCAGCTGTTTCAGGAAGTTGCTGTTTGGTTTATGCTCTTAGGATGAAAGGTTAGCCAAAAGGATAATTAGCAAATCAAAGTCTGTTAACAGGAAATCATTATAATAAGTTAGCTCTTTAAACGCTTCCTTCCCTGTCACTCTTACTATTTATACTTTTCAAAAGTGGTTATTCAAGCCTCATCTTTGCCATGTGTGTTTCTTACAACCTGAGAGAAGAGCAGTCATTCTCCACATTTTGGTGTTGATAAACTCCTGGGAGCTCTTGGAAGTCTTAAGTTGTTTCTTCACCCTCTTCATAATAACATGAACTACCACATATCAAATTCTGCACCTCTACTGAAAACTGATTATAACGGAAAAATAATCTCTTAGGCTGACACAATTACATTGATGAGCTGTTGCAGTTCTTGTTCAAATTGAAAAAGGTCAATCTGTTCTTTCCCCAATTATTATATCAATCAGAAAAACATGCAAGCAGGATTTTGTTTTGAAGAAATGGTAAGCTTTTTCTGCTGCAGTAACTTAAGCAGAAGCTCTTCATCAAAAATATATTGTAAGATGAAATAAGAGCATTCATCCCTCAGTCCTCTATCACTAAAACTTTATACCGCTATTAATTTTACTTATTCCAGTTTTAAAAACTAGAATTTCATTGCATATTTTTTCATTAGCATCCTTAAAATTATACAAAGTTTTTCTTAATTTGCAAAGATGTAGAGACAGGCATTAGGCCAAGCATGAGTGACTCTATTAATATTGCTGGATAGTGGGAGCAGAGCGAATACTCTCAGCTTTCATTTTTGGTTCGGGTTTGTTGGTTTTTTTTAGGTACATGTTGCGGTCATTTGAAGAATACACTTATATAGATTGAATCTTTAAATGCATCTTTTATATTGTGAGATTAGGCATCTATTTTTCTTGTTTGTTCTGCTAATGATGTGCCTACAGATTATCCAAATATTTTTTTTGGATGGGATGATGATGATGCTAACAGAGTAAGATGAATATGAAATAACTAGTAATACTAGCATATGTGTGTATATTTCCATAGAGGACATAATATCAGAGAGGTGTCACTACCAGAACTATTATGTATCACATCATTCTTTACTCATCATTGTCTTTACAGCATACTATTACAAGGGTTCTTGAGTCTGGAGGAAGGAAATGGAGAAGGCAAGAAAGTGTGACAAAAGAGAAGTGGCCGACAAAAAGTGTTAAGACTGAGATACCAATGTCACTAATCTGTTTTCCAATTTTCTGTTAGGAAGAAAAGGAACCCAGAAGTATCCTAAGAAGTGAGGGTTATGTGATGAGATTTTGTAAAGATTGCAAATGGGAGAAATAAAATATCGCCTTCTGTCACCTGAAGATGGTTATTATTTTTGACGATGAATGACAGTATTATTTGACTAAGAAAAAACTAATTCGTGAACCAAGCCCCATGTTGATTTTTGTTTGTTTGTTTTTAGATGACACAGGACTGAAATTAGCCCCTTAAATCCATTAGAATAGAAAACTCCCAAAATAAGACAGCTGCTGGTTTTGTTGTTTTTTTAACAAGTCTGGGAGGAATAGCTTTATCTGTACCTAATACTTTCAGTGTATTAAAGAAATATATTGCTCAAGAAGTAAGGCTATTCTTTTGATGCTACACATTTAGTTTTCTCACATAATCACAGAATGTTGGCCATTACTCATACATGCGGTAGCTGAATGGAGTTTAGTCTGTGTCCAGTTGTGCCAAAGTTAAAGGTTGTGTTGAGTCTGTAAATTTTTAGTTAAATATCCTGCTTTTCTGTCAGCCTTTAAGTGAATTTAGTCTTCAAATGTAAAAGAATGAGTCAGGCCCCATGCTGTGTCTTCAGTATGCTTTGGTTTTGCACCTAAACAAGATAACTGTTCTATTGTTTAATCTTTTTTTCTGGAAACATGTACTTAAAATTGGAGAAAACTGGATGGCTGCTGTTTTTTTTTTCTGTATTCTAATTAAGTAGAAGACCTCTCAGAGTACAAGCTGGTCTAGTGGCACCTTCCACACAACCAGTAATGTGGCTTGATTGGTTTTGATATTTTTGTTTTTGTAGATATTACTTTTACTCATAATTATCTTCACTTTTATAACATAAATGAAAGCAGCATTTAGAACACAAAGAAAAACACATGTTGCTAGGGGAATGGCAGGCAGTTGTGAGACCAAGAAGTTGATGAGTTGATTTTGATACAGAATGTTCAGAGATCTTGAATCAAAAACAAAAATGAAAATATCCACGGCTGGCACATCAGACATTTAAATAGGCCTTTTGAAAAAATCTTCCTTTATCATCTTTCCAGCCTTAGTTCTACAGCTGCATTATTGACTTGGTATGAGAATTATACTACATTTCCTATAGGATAAATATTTTACATACAAACAATAAGTTACATATTATTTCCTTGTTACATGTTTTCAAGGAGAGTGAAAATATTTTGTTGTCTGTTAGATAGTTCTATTTGAAACCCGATTTATTTATCAGATCTTGAAGGCATGACTTAAAACTCTCAGTTCTCAGGCAAACCTGCACAAAAGTCAGTGAGAATGCACAATTACGTATGTCATTTAACTTAAATGAAGATTAATGTTTCATAGTTAATTTCAATGGCAGTTCTGTCTGGGCAAGTACCAAGAAAGTAGTTCAAACGTGGGCCTGAGAGAACATACTTGCATACAGATTGTCAATTCTTCTTGACTCGTTTATTGAGACACCCATAAATTTTGTATTGGGTTCCAAAGCACTTTAGCAGCTGTGGGTAGGATTTTAAGATTTTTTTTTTTTTTTTCCACGAATGGCAAGTGCAATGTGTTTCTAGTAATATATTTCAGGTTCACAGATGAAGGAGTAATGTTATTTTTATAGTTGAGGAGACAAACCAAGACATTTTTAAGTGGAAGTGAAGGATGTCTGGGAAGAATACAGTATGTTTGTTGTAATCTTTGAATGTTATTTTTCTAATCATTCCTATATTATTAAAATGTTAAAAAGACAGTGCAGTACTACAGAAAGTTTGCATTCCAGGACCTCTAAAATAAACGTGGTAGAGTCTGTAATGGGAGTATAAAACATTTGCAAAATAATAGGTCTCTGGTGTCAAAAAAGATAAAGTTTATCTAGAAAAAAACATACTTTTACCCAGATCACAGAATTGTAGTATGGTTTGGGTTGGAAGGGACCTTAAAGATCATCTAGTTTCAACCCCCTGCCACGCATGGGGGAAGAAATCGTATTAATCTCTTTTAAAATGAGGAAAAGATACAACCTGCATTCTCTAAAAAAGCAGAATTGAAGACAAGGAGGTGAAATGAAGATGTAACTCAAGTTGCTTCAAGTTAGTTTGTTTACTCCAGACAAAGTACATACACTCCTGCATTTTGGTTAACAGTGGAGAACCTTCTGTTCTCCTCTTGGTTTTGCACAGAGAAATTGCATTGTGTTGAAATAGTAATAAGAGATTTTTGAAATGGAAATGTGCTTTGTCAATATGCAACGACTTTTTCACAGTTACTCTGATATATGCTTTTTATGTATGCACCATCATTTTTCAAACCACACCACACACATACCTCCAGTGAGTGCGCCCAGTATTTTCTTGATCTTGGTCACTAAACCAGATCTAAAACAGGAGCTAGCCAACCAAAAATAATTCTCCAAGAATCCCCAGCTGTACAAAGAATTGACTAAAAATTGTAGGTTATATAGTGGGATCATCCCAGACACCTCAGTAATTGAAGCAGCAGGCACTCTCTGTTCAGGAAGGTGCACAAATAGGTGCAGAAATAGATCTGCAGGCCAAGATTTTACAGTTGAAAAACTGTGTGTGCCTCTAATATTTCCTGATTCTCATCAGTCTGCTTTCATAAAAATTAAACCCATCCAAAATTTCAAAACCAAACCTTTGTAACATTACACCTTAAATCTGATCAGTTGCAAATACTTCTGTACTCTAAAAAAAAATAACAAGTTCCTTCATGAGAAAATTCCCTGGAGTCTTTAGTATACCAAATCAGAAATGAAATATCTAAGAAATTAAGTATCAGCATCACAGTTGTACCATAGCCAAGCAAGCAATACTTCTGAAATGAAAATACACTTCAGCTCAGCCTGCTGGAGGGTAGTGATGCAGTTAATCAAATAATCAGTCTTGCTACAGCGTTCGTTCAATATTGCAGAGCCATCCAGACATTTTCTGATGTAGCTTCAGTATCTTGAGAAAATATGTTGTAGCTTATTTCAGTGCCCATTTTTGTTTCAGATGAAAAGCTTTATATTTATAGCTTCCATTTGTTTCTCATCTTTGTATAGAAAAACAAATTGGTTGTCTTTAGAATGTGTCAAGCAGATTTATTTCATGTTACAACCTTTCATTATATAATACCTACCTGTTTTTCAGACAGGCCTGAAGTACAATAAAGGCATTTTACAAAAACTCAAGGTAATCAAATGGTTAATAGATATGCTGTGCTGTCTGATTTGTGTGTAAATTTGCAGTGGAATTTTTCTAGAACAGAGCCCTACGGGTTTTTCAGCCTCATTTCTCTGTAGACTGCACAACTGGTGAGAAAGTAGGTATTTTGTCTGATAGCCATTAGAGTCTCATTATTCAGCAAATGTGGAGATAAAACAAAAAAGATTTTGAATTCCCTTATCAAAGTTAGCTAACTCTGGCTTAATGAGTGTCAAGAAATAATGTAATGCTCTTTGTTGGGGTTTTTTGAGTGATTCTGAGATGCAGGACAGAGTGCTTACAAATGCTGTAAAGGCTGTGACCGTTAGTGACTTAATTGCTTGCCTGCTATTGCCTTTATGGCATATATTACTCTTCATGTTCATATTTTTCTTTATAAAATGGCTAATTAATTAAGTGCTTGCTTTATTCTTTTATAGCGGTGTGACCCAGCAGAAGATAAGACTTTTTGTGAAGAACAATGTTTTGAAACTTGCTTTTCTTACCATAGCTGTTGTCTGCCTTTTTATTCAGTAGCTTTTCTGCTAATATACTGAAGGAGGCCCATCTTGTCCTTTTATTAATTTGGTCATAGATGAACTTCTCCTTCCATATCTTATTTCAGGGCAAAGGGTTGTACAGTAACTGTTGTTTCCAATATGATGACTTGTGGGTCCCCTCTGCTCCAGACTTGTGTCCCAGTGTAGGTCCTAGGGTTTGTTTAGACAGCCCTTCAAGTACAGTGTGGCTAATAAGTTTTTCCGACCTTGATTTTTATTTTGACATGGTTTCTTAACATCTCCTTAATGACTTTCCATCAGGCTTGTAACCTCTTTGTGATCTCTCTACTTTCATGTTTTTGTTTTAAATGCTGCAAATTTTGTTATAAAATTTTGTAGAACAGCTGCTGATTTTTCTCTCTACAAATTCTTCATATCCTTCACTTTCAAAGCTCTCCATAACTTTGTGTGTCTTTTGTAATGTACTTTGAAGATGCTGACTTGTATCTACCACCCATCAGCCATTGAAATCAGCTTCCCAAACAGCTTCTTACTTTTCCTGGTCCTATTTGTAAAGAGCTCCCTGCAAACATCTGCCAAACTTACTTCTGTTATTATTATTTCTGAAAATATTTTTGTCTATAATGGACTGAAAAACAGAAAAAGGCTTACGAGAAGTTTGGCTGTCACACCAGTGCCTGTGTTGGCTACTGGTTGTTCTGTCTCTCTGATGATTTCCTATCTGCCTGCAGCTTTGATCTCTGCTCTTAAACTGGAAATCACTTGGTCAGGGGACCACCTTATTGTTCTGTGTGCAAAAAGCTTAGAACAGCTAGGTCAAATGATAGGTTTTAGTCATATCAAGTAGCTCACCTCTCTTCAGGATTGTCAATGAGCATATTTTATAAAGAAGTGTAGGAAGAAAAAACATACTGGGAAATAGGTGTCACTTTTTAGTTTAATGTCATATGTGCGAAGCATTTAACATGTCAGATTTTAACTGAGAAATTTGTTTTTTAACAAGCACATTTTTATTTTGTGCTTATTGATGCCAATTTAGCAACAATGATAAGCTTTTCAGCAAAATCTCTTGAAATAGATTTAACTATAATTAATGCAACTGATTTTACCTTTGCTACACAGTTTATATGATAGTCTGAAAATCTAATTGATTTCCTCTTCCCATTCTGTAATCACTGCATGCTTCAGAGGTTGTTTAGTGCAGCCCAGTATGCACAGGCGTATTTAGAGCTGTTGAAATTATAGGGAGAACCTGAAAATCGTTTCACTCTGTACAGCTCTGCTGGTTTGGGAGATATGCTTGCTTTACCTCTAAGTCTCAGTTACTCTCCCAAATCAACACTTCAAACTAATACCAGTTTCCTGTAACACAACCTATGTGAATTCAAGGCTACCATATGACAATCTTTGCATCACATTTCTAGTAACCTATAAATAAAACATAAACCCTTCCTTTCAGAAATCACTTTTGGTTTTAGCTACTGTATGAGTGGCATAGTCAGAAATTAACTGAAAGTGTTCAGGGTCATCAGGCTGTTTGTGTTTTAAAGTGTCATTCTTTTAGTAATGATGTGGTATTGTAGCATACTACTGTAAATAAGGCTGTTGGACCAAAGGTTTTGAATCTAACCATGCATCAGGTCTGCTCACTGGTTGTATATCCTTGATAACCATAAAGTGATTGAGTTATACAGTAAATTATTTTGTTGCTGTGTTTCTCCTAATGCAGATGGTTTATGCTGGAAATTGCATGGGTCTTTGCTTCAAGTCTTTAAAGATGAAAAAGAACACAAGTATTTACTATATTCTTACCTCTATGAAGGAGAATAATCTAGACTGCTGAAAATAGTTTTTCTGTTACACTCTTTTTTTAACCTGGCAGTGTGTTCTGTTGTGCAAGCAGGTTGAAGATTTATAAAAACAAATCTCTGTTTCTAGGACAGGAAATGAGCAAATCTCTCAAAAAGAGCTTCAGTGTAGGGTTGTCTAGAGCAGCAGTGGACACTCTGCAGTGTCTGTGCTGCTCTTACGTGGTGAGTACTTTGTGTACGGCTGCTGTTCAGTGCCTGCAGCTGGGGGATGCAGTGAAGGACCTGGCACAAGGCAAGTTGTGAAGCTGAAGCCTGGCAGTGCATGGTTATAAACATGGTCTCTTGCTGGTGGGAAGCTGCTGTCATTGCAGCCAGTGCCACTCTGAAAGGCTGTCCCAGGTTCTTAGTCTATCTGTGTGCTTCAGCACAAGTTGTAGCTAGTAGTCCCAGCTTCTGCTGGAGAAGAGACACAGGCAGGTATAAAGCTATACTTTTTATCACATTCTCACACACTCAAAACATATATTTTAAGTGAAATATTATTTCTTCAGCTACCATCACAGCAAGAGCAGGTTTATTTGTTTTACATACAGGCAGACAATTTACCTTGCAGTTTTTAAGGGTTGTTAGGATCATAGAAGAACTTTGTATCTAAAAGTTTTTATCATATGTGTTGGAAAGGGCTCCTGCAAATGTATCTTTACCTTGGATAATCTTTTAATTTCAATTGCTATTTGAACAAGCTGTTGTGAAACAGTTTATTGCAAAGTTATGTCTTGTGTATCTTCAGTGATAAAACTGTGCAGATGGGCCTGTTGCGGGATGTAAGTATCAATGAGTATTATTGATACAGAAAACATTTATCATTTGAATTTCTGGATTTCTACAGTAGTTTCAGAATTCTTGTTTTTATTTTTGTTAGAATCTCAATTTTGAAGTAAAGATCTGAACTGTAAGTTACTTTTCTATTGAAAATACCATGTATATTTTCATTATGAAGTCCAAATTAGAACTTCTGCCTAACATGAACCAAAATCATTACTCTCACTCAGAAATAAAAGAAATTTTTTCCTAGTTCTAGAAAGCAGTACCTATAGGCATGTTTTGGTATGGTAGGAGATCATTTTGCAGTATAACTTCATAATGTGCAAATATGTATATGTTATAAAATTGTAAATACTCCATACAAATAATAAAATAAACAAAGCGAACTCTCTTAAAGGTACCTTATAAGCTGAACTGCCTTATGGAATGATTAGGGGGATAAAAAAAAGTATTCTTTTTGCTTTCTGAATGGACTGAATTCATTGCCAGACTATGAACTGGGGCAGAACATTCACATTAGGTTTTTCACCAGGAAAAAAACTGGAAAGATGAGATGCAGGTTGAGGTCAACGGGAATAAGTTTTATGGTAATATTTTTGCCTCTTTTTGAGCTAGGGCAAACTGAATCCTGCTGAAGTAGGATTTCAGTATTAAAAGGTAGGTTCTATATTTTATGCTGTAGTGAGAGTCTGTAGAGAGCAACTGTAGTGAGAGTCGCATGACCCGCAAAGGTCATTAAATCACCTCAGCTGGTCTTACATTGGAAGCTAGAACCTGATGCATTTGGGCCTGTCAGATGTTATCATGTACTGTGTTCTGGCTTTGTTATGTACAGCTGAAATGAAGCAGTGCTAATTAGATAAATAAGTCTTGAATTTTAACATGGTGCTGACACAAAGATAAGTCAAACAACCAGAAATATGTGAAAACAGCTTCCAAGCAGAATTGAAACAATGTAAGTAGGCGACAAGAACATTGATATTACTGAGCCCAAACCAATACTTAATTATCTTGCTTTATTTTTTTCCTTCGGCTCTATTTCAAAATAAATTCAGGCTTCAGTGAGAACCATTGATTTACTTCTCCAGAGTCTTGAGGAAAAGGGAGACTTAATTTAAAGACAGGAATTTAGCAGAGATGAAGTATGGCCTTTCTCTGTTGGAAAATAACATAGGTGGATACAGTGCAACACTAAAGGCTAGATTTTCAATGGACCTCTTGCACGTGAGTTACAATACAAGCATTTCAGCCTGACCCTGACTCAGGTTGAATTACCGTTACAGTTGTCTGGGAGGGGGTTGATACCACTGTGGTCTCATGCTTCCAGCTGTGCTCTGATCAGCTGTGCTGCAGAGGCTGGTGCATCCCTGATCCTGGGCAGGATGAATTTGCTCAGGCACTTGTTTGACCTCTGCTTGGCTCTGTTGGGCTTTGTGGACTCTGCCCAGGTGGAAATTGGAGCAAATTTGAGCCTTTTCTGTATAACACTTGCCTTCAGAAATAGCAAGAGGACTGTAATCCTACAGCTGCATCTAGCCATCCACATGTATTTCAGATGGTGATTACAGTTTGGAAGTATATATATATATGTACATGTGTACAGGCATTAACAGCTACATTTCTGGTTTCTACGTGGAGATATTATTTGTTAGCTCTGTGCTGTAAGTACAAATAGAAGAGTAATCTTCTTTGGGCTTTGTATATACATGTGATTTGCATTTCCTATGCTTTGCACAGTTGAATACTTGGCATTTCTGTTTCAAACATAAAACTGTAAGTAACGGTGTTTTGAATTCCGTGAGTTGAAAACACATAAGCTGTTATCAAAAACGCATTTGGAGAAGTGCAATCTTCTGATTTTAGAAGCTAGGAAAACCCAATTCTGGCCCCACTGCAGTGACAAATATGCACTTAGCTCCGTGTACTTTCTGTGGGAGTTAAACTGTATAATAACCTTACGATTATGATCTTTGAAGATGTTCTGCATTAAATATTTAGAATGGTGGAAGGAAACATTAATTCATAGAGGAGTATACATCTCTCCTTATGCATCCTCATCAATGAAGGGCTTATTTGTGTCAGGAAGCTTTCTAAATGATGGAATTATTATATGAACTGAGGTTCTTTCCAAAAGCTGCGATACTGGCAGAATTGAGCCCAGCTGAGTGCTGATAACTTCTATTTTTCTAGACGTTTTCTTGTTAGCTTGTTGCGCATTATGTGCTCTAGAATTGCTTTGTATTATGAAAACACTGTAAACCTAGGGAATATTTTTAAAATTGACATACTACATCAGCTGCTGGCTGGTTAAGTGAGGAGAAGTGGGGAATGAAATCTGTCATTTTTCAATCATCTCTTAAATTCAGCAATGGAAAATCATTACTCTGAGGTAGTAATTGGGGGCCTGTGTAAAATGATTCTTAGTCCATTGCTCAGGATCTCACTGCACAGACGCTTGATGGCAAAACAAAGAAAGACAAATCTGCTCCCTCTTTTTGTGGACGGTTTGAACCACAAGGTCAGGGGCCACAGGCCAGACTGTAAATGGTGCTCTTGCTGCATGAGGTAGTCTCTCAGGCCAGGGGTCCACCCTGGTGCGCATCCTCTGGTATTCTTGCTGCCCCCCTCCTGTTCTCTCTCACAGGAAGGAATTATTTCTATCTCCAGAAAGTGTTTCAAAGCCACCAAATTTTTATGCTTACATTAAAAAACAAACAAACAACAAAACCCCAAGAAAACACCAAAACAACCCACAAATGTGGGAAGCATTAAAAAAAAAAATAAAATTAAAAGTGTAGTCTCTATATATTAACATACATCTTGCAGTTCTGCAGGTATATTACTCTTTTAAGGCCTGCAATGCAAAGCACTGAGGAACATTCTTTTATTGCACTCAGGTTCACACATATCCTGGTACTATGCCTTTTGCTGTCTCGCATAATACTGCATAGAACAACAAGAAGTGTATTTTCCTGTAATATGAATTCAGCAATTTAGCATTTTTCCTTTTTTTAGCACCTCTGAGAACTTTCTGTATTGAAAACTCTTTAATTTAGAATGCTAGCATGTGCTGTTTACTAAAATCATGTATTTTATGAAGGCTCACAAGTCAAATATTATGTTCTATATTTTGCAGATATAACTTATTACATTATACAGAGACATTAAAATGGAATATTCTATGAACAATGATATCACTTTCTTTCGTTATACTTTATCAACCAGAATACATTCAGAATCAGGTTTTATATTTAATTTGGTCCTAATAGTAGTCTTAGTACTTGATCATTTAGAATCATACAATCACAGAATCATAGAATAGTTAGGGTTGGAAAGGAACTTAAGATCATCAGTTCCAACACCCCTGCCGTGGGCAGGGACACCTCACACTAAACCATGTCACCCAAGGCTCTGTCCAACCTGGCCTTGAACACTGCCAGGGATGGAGCATTCACAACCTCCCTGGGCAACCTATTCCAGTGCCTCACCACCCTAACAGGAAAGAATTTCCTCCTTATATCCAATCTAAACTTCCCCTGTTTAAGTTTGAACCCATTACCCCTTGTCCTATCACTGCAGTCCCTAATGAAGAGTCCCTCCCCAGCATCCCTATAGGCCCCCTTCAGATACTGGAAGGCTGCTATGAGGTCTCCGCGCAGCCTTCTCTTCTCCAGGCTGAACAGCCCCAACTTTCTCAGCCTATCTTCATATGGGAGGTGCTCCAGTCCCCTGTTCATCCTCGTGGCCCTCCTCTGGACTTGTTCCAACAGTTCCATGTCCTTTTTATGTTGAGGACACACCAGAACTGCACACAGTACTCCAGGTATTTACAGTGTTAAGTATAGTTCATATCATGTAATTTCAAAGTATTTTTGTTGCTTTTAAAAAAAAAAATATCTTTTATTAGAATTTTCTTTCTCATGTTTTTTAACAATCTAAAATTGATGTACTGCAATGCACTTCTGGAAAATAAGCCAACAACTGTGGGGTTTCGTTTCAGGATGCCTCTTCACGGTTCATACGCTCATACGTGCTTTCATGTGTTTGTTGGAGGGGGTAAAGTCCTGTTTACAGGACTTTTGGTAGCACCACATTGGCCTGATTGATACAAAGTTGTGTTGAGACAAAGTTTGGTTGTTGTAAACATAAAGTGCAAGGGCCTGGATTTAAAAACAACCAAAAGCTCAAAATAGGACCTAGCTTTTTCAAATATGTTCAACGCTGCTTAAAACTGCCACAGGTTTAAAATGGGATATAAGGAGTTTTTAAGAAGTTGCTGTTTGGCAGTACTTGCTTTAGTAATAAGATTTGATTCCTATCGTTTAGGGTGGAAATGGGTCACTTACTCAGTCATTTCTTACGTCCATTTTGTCAGGGTCGTTCATGCCAGCGCTGCTGTACTGTCCCCCTCCCATCCTGAGTTCATAATAGCTGAGCTTGTTTTACTGTTGGCAACTAGTACGGCTTGTGATCACAAGGCCTGCAGTTGAATAACTTAAAATGCAAGGAGCTCATGTACCTGACAACATGTAGGCAAGGAACATTTGAATACTGGCTCTGGCACAGACTTCCAGTTTAGGCACAGTTGGGACATTTAATCTCTCGCCTTGCAATCGCCATCTGTGAAATGAAGTGATACCTGCCTACCTGTCTCATAGGAGCGCAGATGATTGACTCATGCTTGTGAAGTGATAGAGGAATGCACTGAATGCACATCAGAGCCATCTGATCTCCAGATACATGGGGAATTGTTTGTGGAAAGAAACACAAAATTTTAGCAGCTGTGTTCATGTGTGTAGTGTAGTAACATAGTTAACTCCTGTAACTGAAATGAGGGATATCTGTGTCAAGGTGGTGCTTGAGCCTTTCAGTGTCCTTCCAGTGACTCTGAGAAACTGGAGCCATTCCAAAAGCAACTATATTGCTTTTCAGAAATATTTTTGTAATCCCCGTTGAAAGCCTCACATTTGTGCTCTCCATTCCTTAACTCTGGCTGTCTTTTCGGCTTTCTTGGGCTCTTTTCAACAGGTCAAACCTGCAGCATGACAGCAACAACAGCTGGCGTGAATTTGTTGAAGTCATTGGTATTCACTGATAACCTTTAAAACAAGAAAATCACCCCTTTTGTCAAATTACACGTTTTCATGGTAGGATTTTAACAAGATTTCAGAGACGCTGCTGTCCTGTATAAAATGAGATGAAATTAGTCCCCTGTTGTGTTAGGGTCGCTAAAACCACAGGACTATTACTGTGTGAACTTTGTGTGCAACATATTATGACATACATATTTTGATTCTTTTAGAAGATACAGGGAAAGCAAAACCCAACAGCGCAATTCAGCAGTCTGGTACAGAAACGGGTCCCTTTCTTCCCAAACCTGGAGCGGCAGCAGTAGCACCTGTAACACCTGCATCATCTTCCAAGAGCACGAATGGAGCTGCTAACACAGTTTCTGAGTCTGAAGAGGAAAAAGCCAAAAAACTACTTTACTGTTCATTATGCAAAGTGGCTGTGAATTCCCTGTCACAACTAGAAGCCCACAATACAGGTGGGTATGCAAACAGTGCAAGTCAGTGGTGTCTTATCGTCTTTAAAATAGAGTGCAACAAGCTGTTTTTCTGGCACTGAAGTAGCCACATTTCACTAAAGAATCTTTTAGCTGAAAAATCTTTCAGTTGAAACTTTTAATGGCAAGTTACAAAAAAAAACATTTCTGTTAATGACAATTTCATGTATGGTGTTTGATATTGTATTAAAGCTCTTCAAATTTTTTTTAACCATCCTTCAGGTACTCTATAAGCTTGACAAAATCCTATTAAGGCAACATCAAGGTCATGTTACCTCGTCAGCATCATAGAATCACAGAATCATAGAATAGTTAGGGTTGGAAAGGACCTTAAGATCATCTAGTTCCAACCCCCTGCCATGGGCAGGGACACCTCCCACTAAACCATCTCACCCAAGGCTCTGTCCAACCTGGCCTTGAACAGCACCAGGGATGGAGCATTCACAACTTCCCTGGGCAACCCATTCCAGTGCCTCACCACCCTTACAGGAAAGAACTTCTTCCTTATACCCAGTCTAAACTTCCCCTTTTTAAGTTTTAACCCATTACCCCTTGTCCTATCACTACAGTCCCTAATGAACAGTCCCTCCCCAGCATCCTTAAAGGCCCCCTTCAGATACTGGAAGGCTGCTATGAAGTCTCCACACAGCTTTCTCTTCTCCAGGCTGAACAGCCCCACTTTCTCAGCCTATCTTCATGCCTCCATAGTGAAGATCATGGTATGATCCTAGAGGTTTCCATAACACTAAGGTTTCTAATATGAGTTCTCTCTCATATTTCACCTATCTCTGGATTTTTTTCTGGCACAATTTATAGACATTTTGGTTATGATTTTAGGGTGGGCTCTTTAGATTTACTAGGTATCCTAGAAGCTTTTGAATATTGGAGATTAGATATGCTCCCTTTAAAAGGCCACAAGCAGCATTCCCAGTGTGCTGTGGCTGTTCTGTGGTGTGCTGCAGGTGTAAAGCTTGTTATCAAATCAGTGAAACTGGTTTTACAGCTGTGAGCCATTGAAATAGCCAAAGCAGCCATTTTTTCCAAATCAGAGGATACTTACTGAAATATTAGTGTTCCTAGGCAGGTTTTGACTGATTGCTGTGGTTCCTCTCTCACTCTTGGCTTATGCCTTTTTTTGTGATTCACCAGCTATATGGATTTTGACAGAAGAACAAACATCTTGCCCATAGAGGCACACACTGGCCCCAAACAAAAAGGCAGTGGTGGCCCAGCATCCTCTTGTTCCCTTTTTGTACTAACCCTTCTTTTATTGTCTGGCTTACCTTTAGATCAAGGAAGTGAAAACTACACTGACCTAAACCAGATTCATCATTAGCCCCATTCTGTGGTGATTTGAATTATTCTGTCTTGAAGATAAATGTGTTGCATAAAGTCCCAAGGCTAATGGACATAACCGTATCTTGCTGATCATTAACTCACGAGCACCTCCTTGCCCATTAGGGTCCAAGCACAAGACTATGGTTGAGGCTCGGAATGGTGCTGGTCCCATCAAGTCTTACCCTCGACCTGGATCCCGTCTGAAGGTGCAGAATGGCAGTAAAGGCTCAGGACTGCAGAACAAGACATTTCATTGTGAAATCTGTGATGTCCATGTCAATTCAGAAATTCAGCTTAAACAGGTAACTTGCATGTATCTGGGGATCCTTTGCTGGTTTTAATTGCATTGCAGTATTGTAGCTGTGGTGTAGGTCTGTGTGAAGATATTTTGGCGAAAAGTGAACTTAGTATTTCTTTTCTGTCACCCCACAACTATTTCTGAGTAGTTCGCTATAGGTCTGCTTCAGCTAATTGTTTCAGCTGGTAAAATGTGGTCTCAATAGTCAAAAAGCAGAGGTGGACAAAGTGTCAGTATCAATGAATAACAGCAAATCTAGTTTTAAAAGCTTCCTCAAGAGAGAGATTTGAACTCTGGTCTCCTAAATGGAAGAAATTCTAGTTTGAGGTTCCCTGAATTCCATTTTGGTGCTATTTCCATCTGCTGGGATACTTTTTAATACTATGTGAGAAGGAGAATGTGACTTGAATCTATTGGTTTAGGACAAACAGCAGGAGGGTAATGCTACAGATGCGTTTGGACTGTGTAGAGCAATGTTAATCATTAACAGTGTAGCTGTATGAACATGCAGCTCTGCTTTGTCCAAGCCAATTAGTCCTGGGTTTAGAGCTGTGCCAATACAGATACCTAAACAGGAAGCTCTTAACAGGATGGTACTGTGCTCTGTGGATGTATTCTCTCATTCCCTTTTATTTCAGTTATCTCTAAGACAGTATTAAATTGCATGGTGTAGACATATCCCTGGATCCTGGTTCTTCCTTCAGCTAATACTGAATTATTTATACAACTGAACTTCATCAGTGAGACTGAAATGTAACTCCTACTTCCAAATATTCCTATGACCTAGTGATTGCAGCTCTGCCTGGTTCAAAGCTCCTCATGTGGAAAAATGAAATACCAACCAAAATATCAATAATTTGCAGAGACTGTCTCGTATCACAGAACTCACTGTATTTGATTAGCTTCTGATTCTCTATTTGATGTGCTCCAAATTGTTATGTTTAATTTAGCAAAACTCATCATTGCTCTCTCTAAAGAACCTACTTAGTCTTACAAACAGGCGGCTTAGGCATATCCTGCTGATAAATCAATTTCAAACTCAAAACTGAGATATGTTTAAACAGGTAATTAAATGTGAGGATATTTATTTCAGCATATTTCCAGCCGAAGGCATAAGGACAGAGTTGCAGGAAAGCCTATGAAACCTAAATATAGTCCCTACAACAAACTGCAGCGCAGCCCAAGTATTTTAGCAGTAAGTATTTCTATTTCTTATCACTGTCTATGTGAATTTGTGACCCTGGGGACTCCCACCACACAGAGAAAGGAACGTGACTGACCTGACCCTTCCACAGCATTTCTCCCCCTGCAGGCTGAGTCTGCTCAGGGGTCAGATTTGAAGATAGTTATGCATTCTGTCTGCCCAGTCAAAGGCACACAGACAGCACTGCAAGTGTTATTTACTGCTAGGAAGACGAGAATAATCAGTGGGACGGGGAATGAACCATTGTGGTCCTGTGGAAATGTACTGGCTCTGCTGGGCTACTGCACTGCTTCTTGAAGGCTGCAATGTATATATTCTGTCTTTCTGGGCACCTGAGATAACTCTCAGTTATGATGGATGCAGTCAAGAAAAAGGACATAAGATGCTAAGATACACAAATACTAATTCTCATTCTTTGCATACAGCAAAACAGTGCTGTATAGATGTATTACATTGCTGCAAAAGACTTATCAAGTGTTTAGGGGAATTGATTGCCTATCTGCCTGCCCAAGCTGTGTCTGTCACTGTCTATCAAAACACCTCTTCTGCCTTTGTACCCCTAGACCTTCCCCTTTTGCACCCACCTACATTTCCAGGAATTCCCCAAGCTGGTTCTGCCAGTCAGCTATAGCTGGAGTTCAGGCTGGCTCTAGCACAGCACAGATTGTATGTTTATTTGCTCATGACTCAGCCTGTATTTTATTCATTAGGGAAAAGTGCATGCCACGTATGGCACAAAAACAATTTACAGGTTGGGAAGAGAAAGATGCAAATGTGTATGCGCAAGAGGAAGCATGTGAAAAGCCTTTAAACACTGAAATATTAATATGTCTTTGTAATTGTGCAGAGGCAAATGAAAATGCTGCAGGCTTTCTCTGAGTCTCCCCATTTGATAGGTTCTGCACACACTAATTTTCTTCACTTGTGTAGTACATCATTTTATAATGTATTGCATAAGGAGAGACCTCCATTAATAAAAGAAAGGCACGAGTATCTTTGCCCCCATAAATGTGGGATTGTGGTGCAAATCATCTTCAGTGAGACTGTAGTATATATATTTCTGGTTAGCTTTTTTTCACCACAAGCACCAGCAAGATCATAAACAGCAATAATTCTTTCAGAAAGAATTCTTTATGGTATTCATCTTAAAAAATACTTCTATTTTGCAAAGTGCAGCTCTTCATTGGCAGGTAAAAAGCTCACTGGACCGGTACTAGTTTCCCATCTTAACCACCCTCCTTTACTACAGTTCATTTTTGCAAGTGGAAATTTTGACTTTTGACACTGAAGTTTTAATCATGTTTTTTTTCAATTTCTTGCACAGTTATGATTTGCATAATTTAATATTGTTCACTTGCAAATGATGCTTCCTTCTAAATGTCAGTGTGACTGCCCCTACACTTGTGTTTCTTTAAATACATGATTTAGTTGCTTTAATTGCCCTGAGAGTAAGAAGACAATGTGGGTAAAATTTCTAAACAGCTGAGATGAGGCTTCTGTGAGAAACCACAGTGTGCCTTTTGTCAGTGTTTATTTTTTCCTTCATGTAAAAATCAGCGCAGGAGAGCTGTATTTACATTGGGGTTTTTGTGTGTTTTATTGCAGGCAAAACTTGCATTCCAGAAGGACATGATTAAGCCGCTGGCTCCCGCTTTCCTTTCATCTCCTCTTGCTGCGGCTGCAGCTGTATCATCAGCTCTGTCCCTTCCTCCGCGTCCCTCTGCCTCCTTGTTCCAGGCACCTGCAATACCACCAGCTCTTCTCAGGCCAGGCCATGGTCCCATCCGGGCAACACCTGCCTCCATACTTTTTGCACCATACTAATTTATTGATGTGAAGAAGAGATAACATGGCCAGTAGGAAGAGTAAAAGACAGACAGGAAAGGGGTTGAGATTTTAAAATGTCTTTCTCTTTTGAAATGCCATCCTGCATGACACCTCAACCAACCACACCATAAAACTCATCACTGGCGGTACTGCGTTTTGGAGTCTTGACAACTCTCTCAGTCTCTCTCTCTCTTGTTTTAATCATGATAGAGTGATTTGCTAAAAGCTTCATTGCTCATAACATTTATACCATTAAAGATTCATGCATTTATTAATATTTTTTTCAATGTGTATGATGCACCTTGGAATCAAGGAACATAAAATATTTTCCTGACAGACTTGAAAACTAGGGTCTTCCTAACTCCCACTTATGTAAATACTTCTCTGAAAACCAATGGAGTATAACCTAATGTGGAAAGAAAGGTAGATGAACCAAATGCCTGATTGTGGATAACATCTCAAAAATGCATTGCATCCTTTGTTTGTTTCGGGTTTTTGTTTTCCCCAGTGTGCTCTTGTTGACAGGGATTGTGTACTGTCCTAGGTCCCAGTACTGGTGTATCTTGTGTAGTACTAAAGATGTATCACATGTCTGATTTTAATATTTTTAGTTTCTGTGCAAATGTTTGAAAGCAATGCAGTGCTGAAGCTTTTGATTATTTCTTTTGTGTCACACTTTATTTAGAGAAATTAAAATAGAAAGCCATATACCATATAGTTAAGGTTACTACTTGTTTGCTACTTTGATTTAACTTATTTTTGTTGTTGCCTCACTGGTGTTGCTAAGCAATGTTTAAAGATAAAAAAAGCTTTTCAATTGCACATTACCACAGCTCACATGCATTGTTCAAGAAGAGAATGGATCCATGTATTTCTACGTAAATATCTTTTTCTTCATTTATAACTAGTTTTCTTTGTAACAATGCTGCATAATGTTGTGGCTCCCTAATGCAATAATGTACAGAACATAAAATATTTATAATTGACTGTATTCTCTGTTTACTGAATATATTGCAGTAATGTCCCACCTATCTTCTTACTTTCCCAACCCTTTTATAAAGGTGATATCAATATGCAGTACTCATACTGAAGTCATTATGTGATATTGGGGACAACAGGTGGAAGAAAGGAAAAAAAAAATAGAATTAACTTTTACAGCATCTTTATCTGCAATCCATAATAGTAAAATGTCTGTGTATTTTTTTAAATGTACCTTTTCAATAAAATGATAAGAAAAATATATGTTTCATGTGTTTATTAACCAGTACAAAAAAGAGAAGGCTGGAACAAACAAATTTAGCTACAGGAGTCTTCAGGAGCAGACAAAGCATTAGAGTTGCAATAAAGCATAATTACAGAACTTGTGTTTACTTCCCTTGTGTTTTAACATCTTTTTCTTGCTACATCCTGTTACAGCCTTTATTGGTGCTTTTTGCAGTAAGACTGTGAACATTCACTACGTTGGAGATTCAGAAGAAGGAGCAGTAGAGCCAGGTGGGTGATTATGGTTTTATTTTTGCACCACCCAAATGCTCCAACATGGTTATGCCATCTCTGATGGAGATTGAGGATTAACTTTAAAACCAGCCTGGGCATACCTGAGACTGAAAACGGGTCACTTTGGTGCCAAGACTTGCTCTGAAGTGTGGGCAAAATAGGCAGCTGCTTGATGTAACAGGCTATGAAGGCAGGTGTTCAGGGAAGCTTTGAAATTGTCTGTTCTTGCTGCTGAAAAGTTTAATCTGTTCTGTAAAATTCTTTTTTTTCATTAATACAAAGTGAGAAGTGAAGAGTACAAGAGTAAAAAGACATCTGTAAGGCTGTTAGGGTTAACACAAAGCCAACAGGGCCATTACATATCCACAAAGACTGAGGAATAAAAATCCCAGGGATTTTATAGTAGAGAATTTACAGACCAACATATACCTCCTAGTTGCAACATATTAGAGCCCATTTTATGCAAGTGCAATTCTGCCCAAGTCCCACTATTCAGTGGAGCAGTCAAGTGTGCTGTGAGAGGGTAATTCTCTGGAAAGTCACCTGCCAAGGGGGAGGTAATGGAGTCAGCCTTTTAGCATTCTCTGGGGAAGTAGGTACAGTTGTATTAATTCTGCAGACTGTGAAGAGTACAAGGTGGTATGAATAGACACTATTCCATGTGCATCTATTTGTGTCTGATTTTGTAAGTCATGTTTTTCGTCCAAAATGAGATGGGTTTACAGAACTGTGTCTTTTAATTGGTTCTTCAGGAAATGAGAGTTGTCTGTGTTGTAAAACACTATTTTACCTGCTTTTATAGCTTACTGTCGGTGATGAGAAATTGGAAGCAATTACAAGTTTCTGCAATAGAAAATTTTCCTATATAAGAATACAGAAAACCTGTACTAAGGAGGGGACCAGCCAGGGGTGTGTGGATTTCTCAGACACCTGATTATTTTAAAGAGCATCTTACACTGGAGAAGTATGTAGGTCACTAAGAGTGAAAGAATGTGTCATGTCATTCAGCAATGAGAGGAACTGTGAAGCACAAGGAGCTAAAGGGCTATGATTGCAAGCCAGGGAAGACTCGTGTTCAGTTTCATATTCAACACCTTTTGTACTCTTTACTGTGTTATTTTAGATTTTGTGTACTGTAACTCTGCTTGCCACCAAACTTAGGTCCATGACATGCACGACTGAACATCGGGAGTGACAATTACATTATAAATGGCAAACCCTTTCATCGTGCCTGCTGGGACCTTGCATTTTAGAAACAAGCTCTATATAAGGCAGAAAATTTGTATCATACCTGCACAAAGGCTATCTGCTACTTTTTGATACATTAGGATGTTTGCTCCTGAGGTGTAATATCATTACAGACAGCTGGCTATGAAATTCATGAATTTGTTATAGCAAAGAACAAGTACCGAAATACAATATTTGCAGTGCAGTTACCACTTTGAATAAATGTATTGAATGTGCAAACCATTAAGGTAATAAGGTTAACAGGATCACATCCTCCTGTATGTCTGTTATTCTAGGTCTGTTTGCTGTACTCTGAGCTGCAAGTTGCTCCTATGCAAGAAGTCAAAAGTCATAAGGGGTACTTGTGTTGGTCAGGGATTATCACTTGACACTGTCATCTTTCTGTAGCAGAGTTAAAAGGATCCAGACTGGACACAGATGTATCAGCAGGAACTTTTCACAGGTGCTTGTGGCTAGATCATGGTCCCTGTGCTGCAGAAGCCTTTCAGAAAGGATATCAAACAGAAGATGTGGTCCTGTAGTCTGCACAGATACATACTTTTAAGGAAACTAGTAGAAATAAGATCTTTTGTGACCACTGCCAGATACTGGTGTTTGTGCTTCTCATTTCTGCAGGTCAAAACAATAATAAATCTTTCCCTCTGATTGTGGTCAGATAGCATAAGGAAGAAGACACAAGCTAGCATGCACATTGCCCTGTCCCTATCAGCACCTGAATTCCTATGATAATGTTACACTGGGTCCCTCTGCTGATAAACTAATAAACATTTCCTGTAAGGAAGAGATGATTTCATTAAAAATCAATGACCTTATTTTACTAGCTTACCATGTAATCTTGGACTAAGAACTTTATGCTCAGAAAAATTTCGCAAAAGAATTTGTCACGTTTGTCTCAAAACTAAAAAAAAAAATAAATTAAAAAATAAGGAGCATGGTTGTTTTAAACTTTGCAGGAAGTATTTCACTGTCTTTATGCATCTGGCAATAACCCAGTGAACCTCACTGTATATCTTTTGAATGTGTCACCTTGAATAAGTGAGGTACTGTACTATTTATTCATGCTTGCTTGGACAGTAAATCTCCACAGCTGTCACCTTCCGGTCTCAGTGGTCATGATGATTTTCCTACTATGACTAGTATATTTTATTTAGCCTTTTTATTCTTAACATTCTTGTTTCAAGTGACAACCTAAGCATCCTCCAGTATTTATTGGAATGACCAGTACTTCAGGTAAAACTATGTGGTTTTGAGCATCTAGAATTCTTATATGTTATAGTGGGTTTGGATTAAAGAAACTGATTTAGAAATGTTTCTATTTGGTTTTCCTATTCATATTTATTTGCATTGATAGAGTACTGTGCTAGATGCTAAATGCCAAGAGCCAAGCCCTGCCAAGCCCCAGAATTGGAGGAGGCCAAATGGACCTGTTGCCTTTGAAAGGCTGCAGCTGTGGGAGGTCCTGAGTGACTGCAAAAAGGACAATTTTATGCCTGTCTCCAGGAATGTCATGAAAGGGGATCCAGGCACGTGAAAACAAGTAAGTGATTGGGATTGGCCAACATGAGTTTACAGAAGGCAAAATGATGCCTAAGCAGACTGTATACTTTCTGGTCTGTGCAGAAGGGGGGGAGCAGTGAATGCCTTTATGTTGACTTCAGTAAGGCTTTTGATAACATCCCGTGAAGAATCCCTGCAGGCAAATGGGGGTAGCATGGACAGAGCGGGTGGCTACAGTGTGGTTGTAGGAGTGGCTTGGCCACCAAGCTGCAAGTGTTGGGCAACTGTTTGCAGTCTGTGACAGCCAGCTGAGTGCTGTTCCTTGGGTCAGCAACATGTAACATACTGACCAACCTGTACAGTGGGAAGGAGAGCACTTGGCAAGTGTGCAGGTTTCAATACGAAACCAGGGGTGCTGCTATTCCAGGTGGTGTGCTGGAGGGTAAAGCTATCATCCAGGGGGAGCGCAGCAAGCCTGGGATGTGGTTTGACAGGATCCTCATGGGGTTCAGACAAAGGCCAAGTTCTGCGTGTAGGAAGCTGCCTTGTGCAATCTTGCAAACCAGGCCCCTCACCAGAAGGTAGCTTTACTGGAAAGAACTCGGCTGGGGCTGGGAACACGAATTTTGTGGTGGACACCTTGAGCACAAGTCTGCAGTGCGCCCTTGTGGCAGCAGAACTTAACTGAATACTGCGCTGTGTTAGCACAACCATGGCCAGCAAGGTAAGGGGACATAGCATAACACCTCTGTTTAGCACTTTCGAAGCTGCACCCAGAATAATGTGTCCTCTCTGGGGCCTCCAATGCAAGAGAGATTTTGTCAAACTGGAGCAAGTCTGGGAGAAGGCCATAAAGGTGTTTAGGGAACAAGCACGTTGCATTCAGGAAAGTGAGGTGGGTTGGTTGAGCTTGGAGAAAGCTGTGGCGGTTGTGGCCACTGTCCTCAACTGTCTGACCTGTGGTCACAGAGAAAAGAGATGGATGTCTCTCAGTGAAGCTCCATGAGAGGATGAGAGGAGACAGCCAGGAGCTGCAGGAAAGAACATTCTGGCTCCTATAAGGAAAAAAAAGGTTTCACTGTAAAAGTGGGTAAGCCCCTGAAGCAGGTTGCCCAGGAAGGTTTTTGCAATATCCACCCTTGGGGAAACTTATGTGGACCCAGGTGAGCAACCTGATCCAACTGTGAATGCTTTGAGCAGGAGGCTGGAGTAGGTGACCTCCAGAGGACCTGCCAAGCAGCTTCCATTAGTGCATCAGGAACCACAGCTGAAACCTGTTCTGCATGTGTCTCTGCGTACATGTGTCTCGGAGCTATGGGCACTTTGGGGTTTGAATTGCATATTTCTCCCGTACCCAATCATGCTTAAAAAGAAAGATCAATACAATACAAAAATTGGTCATATTTTTTAGGCAAGCATTATGGTTAGTGTAAGGGAAGTGTTGGTTATATAGTCAAGCAGCAGCAAGAGAGTGGATTATAATAAGAAAAAAATACCCAGTGCAACAGACAATAAGGTGACTGCGGCCTGAATCTGATGAACATCCACTGGGTCATACAGGTAAGATGCTGACTGAGAAAATGGTACCTGCTGTCTCAGAAGCAGGGTTAGGTAAAGCGAAGGCAGATTTCTGCATCTGGAGAACTGGCTGGCAAAATCCTCAGAACATTGATGTGCTGTCAGACATAAATCCATTACCCAAAATTTTTCTCTCTGGAAAAAAAAAAATCAGATCTATATAACTGTACAAACAAAAATGTCTCTTTTCTCCTCCTTGAAATAAAGGTAGGCAAAATCTTGTGATTTTATTATGCAAGCCAGATGAAAATAGAACAAAACTGAAAGGTAGAATTCACACTTTGGCAACGATTTTTCACTGACTGTTAAAAAGATTTTGAGTGCCTCCACTATTTGATGCAATTCCATGAGATGTAAAGAGGCTGGGATGCTAAGGACTTAGGTGGGACTGAAGAAAAGAGTAATAAAACATATTATATCAACATAAGAGTTTTTAATACGTATGCAGAGACAGAATCAGGACAGTCACTTTACAGGAGACCGGGTAGGTGTAGGCTTCTGCAGTGGTTTTCTTAGTTCAGGAACCACCTAGAAACAGTGGACAGCTTCCTCTTGCACAAAAGACCTAGGCACCTTGAAGGAAAAGGATGCCTGCCCCATCAGATGGACTGAGGAGAGCAGGAATAGGTACAGCCAGACTCACAGCCACAAAGTGCAGCCAGCACAAGCGCCAGGATGGCCGCATCTAGGCCTGTGAAGTAGGTGGCATCAGGAAATGGACCAACATGTTTCAGTGTTAAAATGAAAGCATTTGGCTGTAAGGGTGATGAAAACCACATTCGTTCGGAGGTGTTAGCTACTGTGAGCTTTTTCCAAGGCTAGGAACAGCCATGGCACACAAACTTCTTATTCAAAGACTGGGGTTTACACTTTAGATGTACGATGTAATTTCAGCAGATTTAAATGCCCAACACGCGCAGCAGCCATTTGGTGCTGTCAGAGTACTAAATTTGAGCCACAGCCTTCAAGACACTTCAGGCAATGAGCAGCCTCTCTGGCACTCCAGACACAAATATGGCTCTGATCTAACTAGGGAAATTTGCATTTTGTTTCCTCAGGTCCCATTTTGTGTTTCCTTCAGGAGGTTTCCCTCTCATAAGAAAATGTCATTTTTGGTTAAGCCTTCTCCGCACAGCCATCCACCCAAGTTACCTTTCCATTTAGACACTTCCTCTCCTCAGGTTGCAAGAGGAAGGTTTTTTGCACTGTTCAAGGTTGATTTCTGCCAGCCAAGATCATGCCATCCTATATCTAAATCTATTGCAGCATCGTCCTGCCTTGCCTTCTGATTATATCAGCTGACTCTTTGATCCTCTCTCTAACTCCTTCCTTGACCACATCAAACTATGCCACTTGTTTCTCCTGCCCTCTATCAGCCTCTTAAGTATCAGTTCTCATAGCACATCAGGATGTCAGCTCCCTCCTCCATCTCCTGAGAGGTCTGCTTTCATTTCCCAGCAAGTGTTGGTGAGGTTTTTCCATTCTGCCCTTGAACTTTTGAAAGCAGGCCCCTGAACTATGAAGTCATTACACAGTCCACCCTCAGTATCTTCCCTGAAGATCACTTACAGCAGAAAAAATCCACCTCCCAGCCTTCCCCCCAAAAAACAAAACACCACCACAACACCTGCAGGGAGAGTAAAACTGTCAGGAGATTTCGTGATGCCAGATTTTAGCACATAAGAAAGCTTAGGAGTAGGGGACAACATAACCATGACCCTTTTCATTTTATCTGTCTAAGCTCTGTCAGCCTTGACGGTGCTAAGCACATTTTCTGGCAGATCTGATGCTTGCCTTAGAAGGTCAGTGATGCCTGCAAACACTTCCTTTTCAGGCTATATTATCTCCTCAGGAAGGCAGGTGGTAGCTTCATTCAAAATTAATTTTCATGTTCAACTGTGCCAAATCAGGCTTTCACATGCAATTTGAATTTTAAAATGTTCTCTAATGTTTTCTGCAAAGACTGAATGAAAAATGGATCTTCACTGCCTGACTTCACTGGAGCTGCTCTGAGGCTCTCATGGTCAAATAGTGTGAGCCTACCCATTGCCAAACAGGGCAAAAGAAATAGTGGGGATTTGGTTTATATAAGACCAAGTACACTGGCCCCATCATTGGTTTTTCTTGGCTGTGTAAGTCCTGATGGGATCGCATGGAGGTGTGCTCCTGCTCTGCCATACACCCTGCAGCATAGCACTGTTTGCAGTGTAGCTACAGTACAGGATGGCACACGCATGCCTTCTCATGTGTGCTGGGTTTTAATTTCCTTTCCTGCTGAATATCTGACATGCAGAGGGACAAGAGATCTGTCTCCTGTTGTCTATCTGCCCCTGAGTCCAGGGCTACAGTAATCCCCTTTCACATCTTGAAAAGTTAATCCTCCAGAGTGCCTGGAGTCTGTGCCTCACTCCTTCCCAGGAGCAGAGATGCACCTCCTGTGTCTTGGCTACCTGACTTCCTCCCCTAGTGGAAAGGCAATCAGAGTTCACGTAGAAAAGCCCTCCAGTATGAGATTTACCTGTGACTTTCACAAGCGAGTGTTTGCTGATGAATTACGCAGCCCCCAAAAAGGGAGATGGGAAGAAGAACACAGTATCTAGCTGATACCAGTTTAGACTTCATTAGTGAATGCTTTTTAACAGTGACAGCTACCAAGATAAATCCCAGACTCCAATTCCTTGCTGATACTAAACAGACTCCAGTTACGTTCTCCCCCTCCTCTGCTACCCATCTTTGGAATACATAAGGGTTTTTGGACCAGGCAACCACAGACACTTTCTATCACCTGAACCCTTTGTGGTGCCAGACCTGACACCAGGATCAAAAATCGGCTCTCTGTAAATGATTTAGTGCAGAAAACACTGATTAGTTGTAGTAAAGGCACCAAAACTGTTCAGATGTGGAGGGTGATAAGAATTACATCCACATTTCAAATGCAAAAGTTTATTTTAAAAGTTATAACCTGCTGTTCCCTCTCTGGAACTGAATGCTATGGTGCCTTCCAAATCATCGGAGCTGGCATCCTCTGCAGTCCCCTATCATGGGAAAAAAAGCAACATTAAACTGTTTTGTCCTCTTCCTGAAAATACTTAGCTCCTTACATATGTTGCCTGCTCTTATTTGCAACTATTTATAAAAGGAATTAATGAAATTTGAGATATTTTATATTTAAATCTGTGCCTTGTAGCAACTGCCTGTGGTGTGCCAGGAGGATGCTCCACCCGTACAGACACGAGGCAGCAAGATGAGAGTGGGCAAGCTGGGCTGGGAGAGGAGAGGGAGCTCTCACTTCGCTGGGATGGTGTGTGAGTTTCTAAGAGGTACAATGCACTCACAGGCGTTTAAAGAGGAAAACATGTTTTTGAAGGTGTGTTTTCAGGCTGCCAATTATCGGTTTACATTGTGAGTGAGAAAGAATTCAGTTGTAATTTGAAATGAACTTTTATTGTCACTGAAAGACTATATAACTAAAGACTTTTACTGAAAAGTTGTATGATAGATGCTTGACAGATCTTACAAAGTGGGCCACTGAGGAAAGCACTCTACTTGGTGCCAGGAACTTCGCTTGGCCACTCTAACTCATTCTACTGGCATCTCTCTGTGCACCATGGCTTGACCACCTATAAAATATATTTGCACACTAAAACCCTCTCTTTTTTTTTTTCCTTTTTTTTCTGTTGGACTGTTTTTGGTGTTTTTTTTCCCCTAGGACTACAATTTTAACTGCCAATTTCAGTCTGTGGTTTGAAAAAGCTCTGATGTGCAGTAAGTTCAGAAATTCTATTCATTTTCCACAAGGCACATTTGCATTTACTGTCAACATCTCCAGAGTTGTTAAATGTTCCAAGTCAAGGAACTACCAGAGAATAATGAAGAAACTTGTATGATTAAGGTTTTTTCTTTCTATTCATATGCTCATTGCATGTGTTTGCTCTAAAGTAGACATTCAACTCCATACTTCTGTAATAATGATGAAGATTGACGATGAAGGTAGACTTTAAGACTAATAGAACTTGTCAGATATTTCCAATATTCCAGTTAAAATGTTCATGAGCACCAAAATAGATTTTCTTCTTGGCATGAGAGAGAAAGGAAGTCTCTCATCCTGATTCATTGGTATTATCTGACCTTGGCATAAGGAAGAAAATGCTATTTCATTTTGTTTCTCAGGAGCCAATGATAGAGAACTTGAGATCACTGACAAACTGGCTTCTTAATATACTAGTATGGGTACAAAAAAGAAATACCTCTGCTTTTTTGCCTCATGTTCTTATTCTGATTTGAAACCTGTTCATGAGTCTTAAATTACATGATGTTGCTTGGGTGTCTTCCACTGCTAATACACCAAGTGGACTCATAGCAATGTTTGAATGAGGTAACTGCTCATATTCTTCAATGTATCAAAGAGGAATGACATTGAAGTAGCTACTGTACAGAATTTAAATATAGCATATCTGCTTTACAAACAGCAATCCTCTCAAAACTGTACTGACATGACAAGACATCCTTTGAAACATCCCGTGTGAAAAATACATTCCTGCCTTGATCACATCTTAGAGCACCTGGTTCTTCTAAAATACACATAGAGGTTTTCAGAGAATAAGGTCAATAAAAATGGTCTCTAGATAGCAAATCAGGTTTATTTTAAGAACATACAAATAAAAAAACTACAATCATCCCCCTTCATTTCAGAAATATATTTTACCACATTGTCAAAGGAATTTTCTTTTCTCATCATAACAGAGAAGCTGAAAATCATCAGACTTTTTTTGCTTAGTATTTGGAAGGCTGATAGCAGAGATTGTTCCCACCTTTTCTCAAAGCTTGGCTCCATACTCTCAACAAGAAGTGCACACAATGATGCATTTCGACAGATCACCCACTTGCTTTCTAGTTTCACTTCAAATAAGAAAATTTTCAATTCTGTGTCTCTTTAACACACAGTTGAGACAAAGGGAGTTTTTATACTGCTGATGAAAAGAAACACCAGGATCTTAAAACGAGCTGGTGGTTCTTTCAAAAGGGGAAAACATGGTCAGTTCTTCCAGGACTGAATTAAAGCAGTGTGTGAAACAGGCTGCCAGGCCCCTGTGCTGATGGAAAATTAGCCTCTCACCCATTATCTATTATTAAAAGAAAGAGCTAAGAAAGTAAAATGGAGATCACTCCTCAGTTCTTTTCTTTGCCTTATAACAGCAAGGAGGAAGAGGTGATGCCATTCTCTTCAACCAGGCGAGTGCCCTCGCCATAACTTTTGGAAATCTTGAATGCTTGGCTTCTCTGATCCATGGCACTTATTCTGTAGCTTGTGACTTCGCAGCCAGTCCATAGACAGGGCTGCCTTGTCATGGTAGAAGACCTAGAGCCATTTATAAGCTGTTCTCTAGGAAGTATCTGCAGGTATTGTAAAGAGAAAAAACTAATTTTAGAAGTTATTTGTATCTGACACATCTCATAACCATGAACCAGTCTGACTAATTTTCTTATTTCTGTTTACTGTTAGGAACACATGACATTCAGTCTGAAAATGGTACTGGTGGAGGGATATTTTTTCCCCTATTTGCTAGGAAGGCTTTTCTTATTTCTAGCCACAATAAAATGAGTAAACAAACAAAATGCTTCTGCTGTATTTCAGAGTTAAATTTTGATATAAGCAGACTCTGACCAGAGCCTCTTTAGACGATAAAGAAGCCAAAAAATTAACACCACCACTTCCCAGCAGAAATGCATTTCTTCTCACACTGATTGAAATTATAGAGGTTAATTATGTACCTCCAAAGAAATCTCTTTGTACGCATCGTGAAGGAATTGAGAGCCAATGCCAACTGTTTCTGAAGTTCCCACAGATTCTTCATACTAAGTCCATACAATGGACCCTAAGGAAAGCTCAGAAGAGCTTGTCACACCTGAAACTGCTGCAGGTAGGTTTATAAGAGAAATAATTCAGTCTGCTAAGAAGCTTTCAGGTTGACTTTTAAAAAAGAAGGAAGAAAATGAAAAAAGAAAGTTGATTTACTGTTGCCTGAGAACTTAGTATTGATCATGCATGTTGGTTTTCCTTTTTATAAAATGTATTTTAATGTACTAAAGAGAATCTTTCATATTCTGAAGATACAGCTAACTTTTAAGTACTCTTCAAGCTTTTTAACTAGCTACAATTTGAATAGTGATTAGTTGTATTTTCAAAGATTCCTGTCATACTTTTAGTGATCTGCACATTGCCTGCACTTGGAGATACAGCCTTGGCTGAGACAAGAAGCCTAGTGACTGAGGTACACAGCTCAATACCATGTTCTGACATGGCCTTCTCTCTTCTGCTTGGTCTCCCACTGAAGGAAAAATACAGTGGACAAAAGTGTCACAGAACTTCTTCATAAAGGAGTTTCATCTCAGAGCTTTGATTTTCTTCACTAACCCAGAAACAAAGGAAACAGGAAAGAAATAAACATGAAAGAACCTCACCCCTAAAATCTGTAAGCCTTTGTTGAACAGATACCTTGCAGGAATCTCCGTGTAGTCAACCCCACCGCAGCTGTCTCACGAGCTGTGCTCCTTCCATAGGCATACATGTTGAAAAGAAAAACATGGGTCTTTACATTAGGAATTCTGACTTGATATGCAGATAAAGAGTAGCAATCTGTGATTCTTTATGATGCTTATGATACCTTGACATGCAAAACTTTAGGAATAAAAGTATAAATCTTTTGGCTATCAGTCGCATTGGCACTAATGATATTTAATTCACACTGCATCTCAGTGTAAAGAAAGTAATGCAGATAGATAGACTGTCTTAAGACCAGCTGCTGTTATTCTGAGTAAAGTTAAACATACAAATAGCTTTCTTTTTCTGCAGCTTTAAGTTGCAGAAGTTCTGCATGTCTGTAAAGCTGAGTCTACCAAGGCCCTGTTTAAAGTATGTCACATATGCTTCACTCTCAAAGAATGATTTTATTAGGAAAGCCAGCTGTACCAACACTGCTTCCCTAAAAACACAGATTAAACAGAAATCATTAAAATAAAAAGTACTTTTAAAGTACTTTTCTAAAGTATTTTTCAAATTACTTTCCCAAAGTAATAAGATTACTTCAGATTTTACTGTTACAAGTTAATAAAATGTTTGCCACAGAAACTAACAAGACATTTAAAAAATATACTATCTAATAAAACTTTACTTCATGCAAAGACACATTAAAAATGTAACATTTACTGACATTTATCATTGCTATAATAAAAGTACCAGTGATCTTTTTTTATAGGGGAATACTTTTATACTTAATTAATCACAGCCCATAAACAGAAAAGGAAAAAAGCCTCAAAGATATAAATCATTAAATCTGGAATTTAAGTCTTTGTATTAGAAACAAACTATGCAGGGTTAAGATCTCTGCACAATGGAGATGCATATATGTGTTTAGAAAATCTTTAACTTCATAGTACTACAAAGTTCTGTTGAAAATGCCCTGCTGAATGAAATTATTGCAGTTTGAAAAAATAGGTGGAAGTGCAAAGCACCTCCAGCTGGAGAATCAATTAGATGTGAGACTAAAGAACCTCTATCACTGGGTTATTATAGATTTTTCTACATAACTTCAAAACGTAACTCAGAGTTGATGACTGAAGAGGACTAAAATTTGAAGCAGTTGATCATGCTGGTATTCACCCTGGATTAAGCTTTTTCCCTAAAGCCTACTAGAAAGATGCAGAACCACTGAAATGGTACTATGTGGATTGCAAAGGTCAGTCACCCACAGCACAGTCACATCTAACACAGCAACTCTTGTGTAGCAGCAAAAATACCCTTGGGAAGCCACCTGTGATCTCCCTGCCAAGTCCTGGCCTTGTGTGCCTGCCTGTGCAGGAAGGAAGCAGGTACTTGTCCACTTCAGCTATGGCCTTTTGAACCATCCCAAACCCCCGGTGGCAATTCCTGCCCCTTGTTTTCTTGGGTCCAACTAATATGCAAGCCAAAGCGGATGTAAATGGGTGTGTACCTCTCAATATGTATGCTACATGCAAATTTAGACTCATTAACCAGTATGTAATTATGCCTAATTTCACATTACTTCTGAACTTGGTCCATTAAGAAAACTTAAACTAGCATAACTTATGTTCTCTGAGACAGCAACACCCTGACCTTAAATGAACTGAATGTGAAATTGCCCTGTGATTGATTTTTTGAATTTAATTATTTTTTCTTTAGAAATTTAACTTAAATGTTGCACTTCACAGTCTACCAAATCTAGGTCAAATAGATGGGATATTAAAAATAACTTGTCCTGTGAGAAATCTAGGGGTTATATTTAAAAGTAAATTCAGTTTGTGGAATCCTGAGTTTCATGGAAGTAGCCATCTCACACAAGACAAAGGCATAGGCCAGAATTTCCCAGACTTCTGTACATACTTGAAACTGACCCATGATTCTTTCTCCCTGTCACGCTTCCCTCCTCTGTACCGATTCTGGATATCACAGATGCAGGAAGAAGTAGAGAATTTCTAGACAGATTCTCCTTATCCTTGTTTAATCAGTTTTCTTTCTACCCCTGAAGAGATTGAGTGAGCGAAGGAGGAACTGCTACCTGCCCCACATACGAATAACTGCAAATGATGACATGGGTTGTTTCCCTTGGATCCCAGAAGGAAGCAGGGTCCTGCGCTGGCTCAGCCAAGAAGTCAGCTAAACTAAAAGGCGTTGGTTAGAATCCAGTCCTGCTAATCCACCTCAAAATGTAAAAATCCAAAACCTACACCTTGCAGGAATGACGAATTAATGAAAATGTTTTGGCTTGTGTGAGGTGAAGCAAACTAACAAACCTGGAAATGTGTCATTTATTTGTGCATTGACGCTGATTTGCTTTTCTGAAAGATACTAGAACCTTTGGTGCCACTGGTCTTTGTTACTGCAACATGCTCTCTGTAATTTGCTAATAGATGATGTTTAAGAAAATGAAACGGTGAATCTCTGCCTGTGTTTGGCTATTGTGAATCACCTGGCCAGTGCCAGACAAACTGAAACCAGCTTGGCAGAGCTGGCAGCAAGTGGCTGCAGGATGCTGCAGGATGCAGTGCAGCCGATAAGGCCACCACCACAGCTGACCCACAGGCGCTGCCTGGCCGTGGCTGGCATCTGGTGGTTGTGCCACTTTGGCATACCTTTGGCTAGTTTACTTTGCCCCCATGCACACAGCAAGTCCTGCAGTGCCTGGTCTATGTGAATTCAAGGCAAGTTTATGTCTGCACTCGAAGGATATTGCTTTTGTATCAGGGATCTGATTAATAGCCATGGTGAATGCCTGTAATTTATTCAAGCTTGTGGTTCAGGTGATTTAAAAAGAAGAAATCCCCTGTGCCATAAATGATGTAGAAATGGAGAGCTGAACAAGTGGCAGCATACAGAAATGGGCAGTTAGGTTGTGATAGGTAGCAATTACCATTTTTGTTGAAAAAGTAAAAATCTGGGGAAGGACCAATGGAGAACAAAGATGAAGAGCTCCTTTTCCTTGAAAAATAAATTGCTTCACTATACACTGACTAGAGGGATGGAGAGGAGGGGATTTAAATGTTTTTTTTAAGTGAAATCCTGGAATAAATGTGTTATCTGATGCCTCTTCAATTCATGTTTGTTTTTCATCTCGTAGGTGTTGTGTATTTGGGAGCTCTGAAAAGCCAGGAAGGCCTGACACAAAGCAAAAGACTTTTCCTAGGCATGGTGATGAGCCCTGTAAATCCAGGCAGACTTTAGAATAACTCTGAATGAAACCAAAGGTACACTGATGTCAACCACCTGCAGCGCAAACGTTTGGAGCGTGCTGTTTGCATCTTATTGCTTTAATGCAAAAGTCTAGTTAATCAGATAAAGACATGGGGGGAATCAGAAGTGTGGCCCCTTTACTACTGTGTTAATTTATTGGCAGGTAATGAGAATTTCTCTTTTTTTCCTCCTAGAATTCCGAAATCTTTCAGAAAGTGAAGAGCCGAGGTGCTGGTGTGCGTTTTGATGACACCTAGTGGCAAAATTTGAATAATGCGCCAGAAATAGGAGGCACACATGGGTGGTATCAATGTTGTTAAAACTAAAGGAAAATGAGATCCAGGGGGAGCATAATGTGAACTCGATATTGACAGCAAGAAGTGGAAAATAATATGTTATGAATGAAATGGAGAAGCTTCACAACACTATTTTAAGAAACAAAAGCAGCTCTGATAAATGTATAACATATCTGTATAAAGTGCTCCATACAGAGGAACTATAATGGGCTCTTTGGGATCAGTCACTCCCTATTTAAAAATAGCTGTAAACAGCAATAAGATAAGATTAATTAGTTTAGTTCAGTAAACTTGTCTGCTTGGATATCATGCAAGTGACTTCTGCCATTGTTCATGTGAAATAACTGGGAATAGAGGCTTCAGGGTAGTAAGTACAGTGTTACAGATAGATGTTTGCCAAGTGGATTTGATGTGGAAAAACCTCTTTTCAGAGCAGAAGTTTTGGGGTTTACCTTTAACCACCTTGCAGCAGGCAAGGGGGAAGGGGGCCCAGGGTAACACGCCCCAGCCCAGCGCTCTCTAGGACGTGCTGCAGCAGCCGCATAAGAAGCCACAGACGTCCACAGGTAGCGTCCCTGAACTGCAGGTAGGCCGTTTGAGGACATTACCCATGTATTTCTTTTATTGCCAAGCTGGATCTGTGAGGCTATTAAAGTTTGAACCCTGAGAAAGACTTTTCACTGAAGAAAGGGTTTAATGCTTTTTGTTTAGTTTCAGTCTTCAGAAGTACTTCTCCTACACCTTAAAGATGAGTTCCTGAGAGAAGTCTGCCATCACTGTTACAGACCTGCAAAATACTCAGATCTCTACCCTACCTCACAGAACAATTTTTTTCACTCCAGAGATTTTCAGCACCTTGCTTTTTTGCCTGTTGTGTATTGCATGTTTTTGAGCTACCTTCTTTTTGATGGAAACAGCTCTGAAATCTTGTAAGGCGTTTCTGTTTAGCTTCTGGTTCCCATGTGATGTCTGCTAATAGATGGTATAGATAAGGAGATGTGTACACAGGAAAGGAGGCTGTTTGTGTTATCCTCCTCACCTCCTGCTGTGTGCCATGTATTGAAAGCACTGAGGCTTCATTCAGCCTGCTATAGCTATTTCTGAGGGCACCACCAGTTTGAGATTCCCCAGTGAACCGAACACTCATTTTAAAAGTACAACTTGTACATCACAGAGAAGCAGTGAAATTAAATAGCTGGTTTTCTCTTTAAGTCTCTGAAAATTTCATGACTAGTTAATTATTTGAGGGCACCAGTATTAATGATTTTCACACAATGACACACACAGCTACATTTTCCCATCAGAATGTCCTCATTTTCACTTTGTAATATCGCAGTTAGAGGTCAGCAATGACTTTAGTTTCAGGACTCTAAGCTAGAAAACAAAGCAAACAGGAAACTTTCAAAAACTTCCCTCTTGCAACAACCTCTGTAATTTCTCTGCTGTTGGGACAATATCTCAAACTTTAAAAGTCCGGTCTGGGGGCTTTTTGCCTCATTTAGATTTTTTCCCAAGGTTGAATATAAGTTCTGCTTATGTATTTTTGGTTTGTTTTGGGTTTGTTTTGTTTCTTTTTTCCTAAGTATATGATTTAAATACACCAAACAACAACAACAACAACAAAAAAACACAACAAAAAACAAAGAAATAAAATATCAATATTCTTACAATATGCAAGTGAAATCTGTGCTCAGGCTTTAGCTAAAGCAAGGGTTAGTTATTTGTGCTTACATTAAAGGAGAGAATTAAGTATGTATTTCCAACTTCAGTGATATATAAGACCAATAGGCAATGGCACCAATCCTGCATATTAGCAGCCTCTTCGATGAGATAAATGAGAGCCTCTATCTCAGTTTAAGTAGCAGAGCTAGAATATCCAAACATACATTGGCCCTCAGAGTTTAACAAGCTGTTTACACCCCTGGAAATGGTGCAGACCATATTCGGACCTGCTGCCACTCACTGTTGGAGCTTTAAGATCAGTGACCCTGTGAAACATATGCTTGTATGTGGAGTCTGTGAAAGGCTGCAGCATAAAGAATAGAACAGCCTGATCTTCATGTTGACTGAGGCTAACAGAAGACACAAGGAGCCTAAATTTGAGGAAGGTAGATTTAAATTAGATGTTGGGAAAATTCTCATGGTTTGGGTGAGTAAGCATTGGCATAGATTGCCTTGCTTTGTTCTTAAAACCAACAACAGAGGTGGTTTCAAAACCTCCCCACAAACTTTTGCCAAAAATGACTCACTGCACAGAAATGTGTTGACTGATACCCTTAAGATCCCTTGCTGCTCTAGATTTTAATAGTCTGTGTATGCACAGTTCATTGATTTGCTGGTTTGTTCAATCATTTGACATCTTAGCCCCAGTAATTACATCAAAGGTCCTCTATCAGCTGCTAGTATGGCTGCATTACACAGTGCTTTGATGCATTTTTACTAATTGGCTGCCTCTGTATTGTTATTTAGTGTGCATTAACTTTTAGCCTGACTCATAGAGAACACTTCAAGTACAAGTGCCAAACAATAATTAATGCTATTAAAAATACACAGCAGCAAAAAGTAGAAACTGAGAGCAATGAATGAA
Organism: Pezoporus flaviventris; assembly: GCF_033815535.1. NCBI lineage: Eukaryota > Metazoa > Chordata > Aves > Psittaciformes > Psittacidae > Pezoporus > Pezoporus flaviventris. The sequence goes on along the minus strand of NW_026892549.1, from coordinate 42,919,674 downwards.
ATATTTGCTGCTTTTTCCTCAGAAGGCTCCAGCATGAAAGATTATATGGTATCAGCTGCTCACATAACAACGGGGGTTTGTGCCCCTCCTGTTAGATCAATGCATTTCCACCAAGGATTCACTTTTTCCTGGAAAATCACAGTAATTCAAGAGTTCAGCGTTGTTATGAACAGCTGTGAAGTGCTTTCCCCAGACAGGCAGCCTGGCAGGGCCACCAACCTCTTGCAGCCTTTCTGTTCCTTTTCCTGCCACATAGCTGCTAGCGCAGAACTGATGTGGGATTATAGACAGTGACCACTGAGGCCAATTCTTGAGTTAGAGGGACAGCTTGTTAGCTGAAAAAGAAGTTACACTGGTATCAAAAGTCATCTTTGTTTTGTCTCCAGAAAAGATGAGCACAGCTGTCTAGCTCATGTTCTGAAAAGCTGCTGGGGCACAGTTTTAAGCAACTCAGTCCCACTTTCCTGCTACCTCTAAATTAATAAAGAACCCAAGATGTCCCCATTGCTCATTTTGCAGCTGTTAGGAGGGTTTATCACAAGTATATTTTTCAGCTTCAGTCACAGGTCTGTCTGATAGATAGGGAAATATAAATTAGCAAATAAATATTTATGATGTATAGTTGCTTGGATTCTTTTATTTATAGATTGTTCCATGCAGATGCCTATCACAACAGTAAAACTAAAACTGAGATAGGTTCAGCATTTATGATTCATCCACTATGGAAGGCTTAAATCATCAGCCCACTAAACGGAATGGTTCTGAACTAAATTGTGAAGTCTTTATAAGTGTCAGTCTTGCAGAGGAAAGAAATTTATGTTACGCGGTTTTTGCGTTGACAAAAAGGCTATCTTGAACACGGGAGGCTTACTAACCATCCCTTGAATACCAACAGCAAAGCTTAGAATAACTGACAGTAAAAGAGTAGCTACTGGAATTGGTGTGTTTGTAAAAACACCAGGGGGTTCAGCAGTGATCCCCACCTAGCTGTATACCAAAGGGTTTCCAAAAGTCAAAAGCTGTTAGGTAAAGTAATGGCTCTGTGTGTCTGCCTCTCCTCCAAGGTCAGAAGACTGCTACTTCAGATCTCCTGACGTGAACCAATCTTAGACAATAAATGTAGTGTCCTAAGTTAAACACAAACAGGATAAGAAAATATTTGGAAATAGTTGTCCTGGTTTGAGCTGGGAGAGAGTTAATTTCTTCTTAGTAGCGTGCACAGTGCTATGTTTTTGATTTAGTCTGAGAATAATGTTGATAACACAGCAATGTTTTAGTTGTTTCTAAGTAATGCTTACTCTATTCAAGAAATTTCCAGTCTCTCATGCTCTGCCAGTGAGAAGGGGCATGGGAAGCTGGAAGGAAGCAAAGACAGGACACCTGACCCAAACTAGCCAAAGGGGTATTCCATACCACAGCACGTCATGCCCAGTATATAAACTGGGGGGAGTTGGCTGGGAGGAGCCAGGCACTGTTCAGGGATGAGCTGGGTATTGGTCACCAGCTGGTGAGCAATTGTACTGTGCATCACCTGTGTTTCTTGAGGTTTACGCCTCTCTCTCTTTTTTGTATTATTGTAATCATTGATAGTTTTGTTATTATTATTGCATTTTACTTTATTTCAATTTTTAACTCTTCGTATCTCAACCTATGGTTTTTACCTTTTTCTGATTGCTCTCTTACCACTTCTCCAAGGATTCTACACATTTACAGGTACCAGAGTGAAATAATTTTCCATCAAGAACATTATTACCTCTAACAATGGATCTCTACTAGACAAGGTAAAGCTTTCCCACTTGTATAATGCATGTTTGATGAGTAGTTGAATGAGTTGTCCTTCTTTGCATTGAAGTGTCATGAGATTTCTAGCATTTCACACAGGCACACTGCCTGTGGCAGAATAATGGTTTGATCAACCTAATGTGTTTCATAGACAATAGTTTGGTATGTTGTCAGTTTGATTTTTGTGTTTTTTATCTCATGGCAATGCCATAGGAAAAAAGGAAAGTTATCACTCAGGCCTGAGAACAAAATAACCCTCGTGTTTTCATTTCATCTTTGAGAGTATTATTCACTCTGACCACAATCAGACTAAAAATGTGCAGAAGTAGCAATAATATTTACTACAAAGATCATTTGAACAGAGGGGAAAAAAAACAGGACTTTTTTGACTTTTAATTTCCTTGCCAGTATTGACTTGTCTGGTTTGGTGTCAGCTCAAAATAAAGAGGAAGAACTGATTCTTGTCCTAAATAATTTTTGCAAACTAAAAACTAGCATTTCTGTGGATGGACCGCTGCCTGACACTCTATACCATAGGAAAATTCTATCCCTGTAGACTCTTCCAGCTTGAAGTGTTGTCGGGACTGACTAGAAAAAAAAACAAGATACCTGATAGTACTGCTTACATGTCCTTATGCTGGTTCTCTGGGAAGTAGTTTCACCTTCAGTTAGTGTGTGACTTTTGGTCCAAGCTAAGCTGTTTGGACACATCTCTCATTGCTATAATTCAAACGCAGTCTCCCTTTTCTTGATTTAATGACATTGAAATCACATCATAGTTGTTGCAAGCACATACTTCTGTGTTGTGAAGCTCTACTAAATTTTTGTATGTTTAGCTGGTAACTAACACTTACATACCAGGCTGTAATATCATTTGCTTATCTTGCCTTTTTTGGCTTCAGAAGTGAATAGCATAAAAATAGATTGGCTTGATGGAGGGAGACCGTTTTGGTGTCAGTCTAGAAATTAGCTTTGGCTGCTACTTGCCTACAGATGTTTGTCTCGGTGATAGACTTGAAGTTCTGTCATCTTCTTATAGGCCCCATAGAAACTTTTTTGCACAGAGGCCCAAATAAATCAGTAGAGGTTTCACTTTTCAGATTTCTTTTTTGCCATTCTGCAATTCTGAGCACCATCTGGTTCACAGGCAACAAATTTCCTACCAAGCAGGAGTTAGTGGAGATGGTCCCTTAGCCTGCCCTGTTCAGCAAAGGGAGAGTCACATTTTGTCCCTGTTCCCTGCAGCGTGGAGTAGCCACCTCAGCATGGCCATAAGTAACTATGAAACTGCCCCACTATTTCAAAGGTCATTTTCATCCCTTTGTGATGACAGAGGTCAGTCTGCTTAGCTAATTGCACAAAAAGCTGGGCTCCGAGTTATGTGCTCTATAAGCAAGTCTCACTAATATGATGAATCAGTGGAGCCAAAGAGGCAAGTCTGAAGCAGTGAAGTTTAACAATCTCTTGTATCCTTCCCTTAATTAAAGGTTTGGAGTGAGGCATGTAGATGTGAAAAAGAGATAGTGAACCTCTCTTTATAAAGGGGTGGGAGGAAAACCAGTTGTGGGTAGTCTTGGCTTTAGACACAACTGGCAGAACACCAGCCTGGAACTCAAACCATCCTCCATGCTTCAGTAGTCCAGGGAGAGCACCTGGTTTCCACTAGGATGCTGGTACTTTATTTACCTGTTTATATCAAGACTTATTTCTATTTTGTTGTAATTAAATCCAATTGAATTTCAGGCCTTCTAGGATTTATATAAAACATTAATCCAACTGCAAGTAACAAAAGGGAAAAAAGAAATTCTGTAAAAAACTTCATATGATTATATAGGAAGGATAGCAAATGTGTGCTATGAATAAAGATGCAAACATAAAGAAGATCTATTCTCAAGTGGCTAGAGGTTTATAGGACTAAGATCATCACAGAAAGTCAATCTGTCAGCTGCTGTGCCTGCTGCGAATGACTCGACCTGCTCTGTTCAGTCTGACAGTAATATTTTCATGTTTGCCATTGCTGTAGAGAATATATTACAGGCAGCTTTTCAAACCAAACAGCCACAGTAACAATTCTTGCAGTGATCCAAATTGAATAAAAAGATGGGTATGCATTGATTCTCCTCATATGAGCCTCTTAAAAGGCAGTGACAGACTGCAAGCAGTCATTGATGATGGACACTTCCTAATGGAGAGGGTTCCTTCTGCCAAGAGCCAACAAGCACACAGATCGGACTTGTTGCACAGAGCTGAGATGAAGCCAGCTCTTACACCATTCAGCATCAGCCAAAATAGACTATTTCCTTACTTTAGAATGCTTGGAAACAAGAGAGGGAGAAATCATACCCTGCAGAATAAGTGTCCTTCAGATCAGTTGCCTCATTTACCAATCAGGGCAAAGACACAGCTTCAATACTTCATCCTCTCCTAATGATGCCCCCATGCCTTTTACAAAGCCTGTGAGTCTCCTGAATCCAGCCTTATTCACACTAAAACTAGTGTGTTTTAAAAGGGAATTGGTCCCCTTGAGAAACTTCAACACCCCACCAAAAAAAACGAAAATCAAATTGTATATCATTTGTACAACGATATCAAACACAAGAAATTAGGGGAAATCAAGCTTCAGTAATTAAACACAGCAATCATGCTCCTGATGCTGCCACCACCACCAGGGCTTTTCTCTGGGGACACATTTCCCTTTAAAATGATTGATGCTTAACTGAAATTTCAGATTAACAAAACCTCAGCTCACAACCACTTTTTTACTTTATTTCTCACTCTGATACTGAGAACATCCCTTTTATTTCCTTTTTGCGTTTGACAAGGAAACTTATTTTATAGAAATACAAAATATGATGGTGGCAAACTTGCACCATAGCAAACACTGTGGAGAGCCCTTTGGATTTTTGTTCCAAGGTTCTGAAAAACAACTTGTATTAACAGAAAGTTTTTGAGGTATGTTTAGTTCTGAAATATTTTTACCTGCTAACAAATATTAACACAAGGCTCAGTAAGTTTGTGGCTTTTATTGGCAAAAGAGTATTTCTGTAGAAAACATGAAATAAAATATTATTTTGTTTTCATATTGATCCATTTGACTCCACAGACAATGTTCAATAAATTTTTGTAACTGCCAGTACCTTTGCTGAAATGTAGCATAAAAATAATGTAATAATTAAGTACAGAAGTGAATGTTGGTCTCTGGTAATTTATACTTCAGGCTCTTACTGCCTTGGAAGGTAATATATATTATGGCATCTTGAGGAAACACTGATGTCTTATAAAGAAAACCACAGTGCTAAATTTTCCAAAGTACCATAAATGTAATTACCTCCTGCTGAGAATCTAAGTGCTTATTTAAAACATCATTACTTTAAGTAATTAACTCTGTAATTTCTTTCAGAATATGACTCATTCCTTCCTAAATCATGTAAGTCAGGCCAAAAAAGTTGTTTTTAATTGGACAATGTATAGAAATTGTATTACATTTTCTCCATGCCAGAATGTACATTGATCTTCACCTTTTAAAGGGAATCAAAGAAGCTCTTAGTTCCTGCTTGAGCTGGTAGGAGGCAGTGAAGAAGGAGAGCAATCTGGTCAAGGGAGAAGGTGGGGGGGGGGTGTCCATCTATCCATCCATCTGAGCAAAATTTAAGTGTGAATGAAAGCCATTGGTCAGCTAAGATGAGGAGCAGTACATTTCTGTGTTTTCTGCAGCAGCCAAGCTTCCAATTATGCGGGAGGCCCATGAACATTTCTGGTGGTTCCTACTGAATATGGGCAACAGAATTTTGCTCCCTCTAAATTCTTCCATCTGAGGTTGCTTTCCCTTAGTGCAAGGGACGGTACTTACCTACAGAAAATTTAAGTCAACATAACATTTATCCTTTTGTTGCCTCTTTCTGCTTACAATATCAAAAAGAGGAGAAGATATAGTCATAAGAGGGTAGATAACACAGCTTAATGGTAGGAAAATGTAAGCTGGATTGATCTTTGATTTTAATAGCAGAAGCTGACTTAATGCTGTGCAACAGTTGCTGCTGCACACAGCAAAGACATCCCCATGTTATTATGCATACTGAATCTTAATATGGTATTTGCTTTTTTTATATTCAACTCATTTGCTTCCAATTTTTCTCTTCCTTTGCATGATTTTTTTAATTCTGTCAGGAAAGAAAAATCTTACTGGTTGCTAAGGAACTGTGGCAGTATTGCTGCAGATGTGCGATAGGCATATCCGATTACCATGGTGGTCATTTTTTTGTAAGTAAAAAAAACATCTTTAAGTAAAATAAGCATGATAATGAAAGTAATGATGGCCTGATAAAAGATGGTTTTTATTATCCCAAATGTTTGCAGCCATGTATACATTGCATCAGCTGATAGCAGGAAGTTTTTGGGAGGAGTGGGTTATTCTGGAATGGGTTACTTTAGTAGAATCAACCACCACAGAACCAACTCTCCCTGGAAATTTATACGCACATCAGATATGACATGCAGGTAGTTCTGTTGCACCTGGCTGCAGCTGAAGTGGGAGAGACTCTCTTCGCAGCCTACTCATGCTAAAACAGGGTAGGCCAGAAGATGCAAGATCATGGACTCTGATTTTTGTCAGTTTCCCTAAGCATCTGTAAGTCTTATCACTGCCCAAGGTCTAATATTTCTGCCCATGGAGGCTGGATAGTCCCCCTTTGCTTTTGTAAGTATAGAACTCATAGAATCATAGAATAGTTAGGGTTGGAAAGGACCATCAGATCATCCAGTTCCAACACACACCCCCCCTCCCCCCCCCATGGGCCAGGGACACCTCCCACTAAACCACGCCACCCAAGGCTCTGTCCAACCTGGTCTTGAACACTGCCAGGGATGGAGCATTCACAGCTTCCCTGGGCAACCATTCCAGTGCCTCACCACCCTAACTGGAAAGAACTTCTTCAATGTCAAATCCTGACTTAATAAATGTATGATTCAGGAACTTAAAGCTCATTCTTTAGGACATCACATTAATATTTATTGGGGTCTGGATACTACAAAGATCTGCTAATTAGCTACAGTATTTTGTGTATTGGTTAAACTGGCTTAAACCCAGTTTTGCTCAAGAGGGATTACGATTGCTCCTGTTGTAATAAATCTGCTAAGAAGGGGACTCATATTCCCATTAACTCCTATGGCTCAGAGTAGTGTGTAGGCACATCTTTCTGCCATGCTTAATAGCTAGTAGTGGTGAACATTTCTAATAAATTCAGTGAAGAATATATCTAAGAAAAACCATCTCCTACTGCTGACAGCAGAGTAAGAACCAGGTGGCAGTCAGGGAGACCAAGAGGAGCTATGCAGCTGTGTCTGGAAGGGCCACCAACTGTCTCAACCCATGCAGCATGTGCCCTGTGTAGGAAGGGAGCAAAGTCCAGAAACCTAGTTAGGAGTTCCCTGAAGGAAATGCTCTTGGATATAGAGCTAACGGTCAGTCCAGATTTTAAACATACAGGAAAAGGTAGATGGCTACCATGTGGCAATGATAGAAAAGAAACTCTGAAAGTGGAGCAGGGAGAAGAGGCTTCTGTCCAAGTGACGGGCTACTATGGGCAGCTATAGTTGCAGTACTGTCTAGGTGAGGGAGGATGTGTCTATATATTGTGCAAGACTATGGTACTAACATCACCAGGCTGAACTGAGCCTGTAAATTCACAAGTTTCATCTGGATCTGGTCCAGAATGTGCATAGTTATATTTGCATAGTGCTAGCCCTAATCAAATATACCTTGCTTCAGGACTCCGCTTCATTATTTGTGAAATACCTTTGGTTACAGAGTTAGTGGGCTGGGAAAGATAAGATTGGACAAAACAAGTAATAATCTTGTTTTTTATAAACTGGGAAAGAGAATGTGTGCAGTTTAACAGATGAAAAAAGACTTGATACCCTGCTAGGAAATTCTTAGAATGAGTGAGCTTCAGAAATACCTCCAACTAAAAGCTCATGCCTTATATTGAGGGAAGAAGCCAGAGTCAAAACTGGATTGAAAAAATAAGGGTGTAAAGGACCTATGAAGAATCCTATGGCACAGAAAGGCACTAAGCAGAATCACCAGAATCACTATTGAATTTTTTCCCCAAAGAAATGTGGAGATTACCATTCACAGGCATGCCACTAAAAGGTACAAAGTAATATGGGGATAAGAGTATGTTTTGTCAGCCAAGAATGCCCCAGCTGATCCTGCTTATTGACACTGTAGGTGGTGATACAGACCAAGGTGGGGAGGATGCTGAGGAGGCAGGCTCATGTCTCAAGGAGCTGCTGAAGGAAAGGAAATAAGCACATATATAGCTTTGAGGAAAATTGAAGAGAATGCACTCAAATGTAACTGTACCTTAAATCTTGGAGGCACTTTCTGGACTAGTCAGTAAGACAGAAGTATTGATGGAAATTGTCTGACCTTGAATCCACAGAAACTTTGTTTTCTTAGAGTGCATAGCACCTGATAACAGAGTGATTCAGCTGAAGAACTTTGCACCTCTGCACAGTATCATCAACACTGTGGTAAGTCTGAAGGGATAATGAGATTTTAAAAAATACTTGGATGCAGCTGTGGGAATCTTAAATCCTGTGATTTTTTTTTGTTTATTTTTCTTCCTGATGGGTACTATTCTAAAACAGAAAAATATTATTTCATAAAACCTCATTTAAGCCCCATGCCCCAGATCTTCAGGATTCTCATCTCGTGGTGAGAGAATAATGGACAGAGAGCTAACCCATCTACATAAACCATTTACCCAGAACTTCTGATGGGGTAAACCCACAGAGAATAAAGTGTTCTCTGCCCTTAGTTATTGGCACACAGGCAAAAGTCAGCCCTCAAGCTTCATTTGCATCAACTTTCAACTCTGCACCTCCCCACTGATGCTTTTTGAACCATCATAACAGGAAGCAAATTTAAAACTGCTTTGGATAGCAAAGCTGAACTTAATGTAGTGTTCAGTTTGCAGTCCTTCTCCACAAGGACTTTCCAAACAAAATGAAGGTTCTTCCAGAGCTGAGGAGAGCAGTTTTGGATTAGCTCCATTCAGCTCCATTTCAGAGAGCTAAACTGATCTGAAATGGCCACCACTGACTGAATGGAAGGACGGGGTCAGACAATGTTCTCAAAAGGCTGAAGACTTTTCATAAGCCCCCTTCAGAGGGTACTACACAATGAAAACCATGCACCAGCCAGAGAAATGGTGGCTAAAAGCATATATACCTGCTTCATGCTTCTTTCCAGTGAGGGGGGAATCAAAACAATGAACCCTTTCTAACATTAGTGTAAGGCAATATATTATGTATCATCATAAATATGTTGCTGGGGGTAGTGTTCATGTTGAAACTGTGTTTCTCTAATAATGGTAATGTCTCTCTTCCTTCTCCCAGGAACACAGAGCTTGCAAGTGGGGAACAATTTTTAAGGGCTCACAGGGAATATATTCAGTGGTTTCAGAAATTCTGGGTGAGGGCATGAATTACAGGTTGCCCTGGGATCAGCCCAGGACCTGTACCCAGGTTCTCCTGGATATATGAGAACCCTGAAATACATTGAACTGGGGAGTTTTTTATGATTATTCCAATCAGCTAGACGAGAGCTTATAAAATCTGAAGCTTTTATTTCTTGCTAACACATGTTCATGCACACAATGGCATTCTGTTGAATGTATCCAGAAAATTAATTATTCTTCAGAAGGATTTTGGCCTTCTGAGGACAGTCTCTACTTTTTTGCATTAGAGAAGTCTTTTGTCTTTGTTTAACAAATAGGTGCATCAGGGAAATACTTGCCTGGGAAATTCCTGCAGGGAATACAACGCACAAGGATCTTGGTGCTGCAGTCCAAGATAAATAGGACATTGTAATAGCATTGACTTAGCAAATAAAAATGCAAATCACAGAAAAGTAGAGGAGAAAAAAAATGTATTCCCTGGCCTGAACTTTCAGAGAGAGGGAGTGGGGCTGAGAGGTGTCTGACAAGCACATTATTTGCAGTCTCCTGTTAATGGAGTGTTATCTGAATTGCTCACGGCTGTCATTCCATGAGCAAATGTATTTGTAGAAATGCCAGTAGTTCCACAGAGATAATGCACTTACCAGAAAAAAAAACTGTGAGCACTGCACGGAGACTAAAATCAAATGGAATCTGGTAAAACCGATGTCCAGGAAGACTCCTTGTCCTTATCATGAGTGCATCCTTAAAAACTAAACAGTGTGGTGTTACTTTATCAGTTACAGCTAAAGATTCTAATTGGAGTTTTCTTTATATATGTAAGTTCAACTTGTCAGTATGCTTGTCCTCACTACAACCTAACAATGAATTACCATCTAAGCAATGAGATATAGGTGAGATAAATGCAGAAAAGTAGCTGGCAAAGAAGGACAAAAGGATAAAACACAGGGTGAAGGCACAAGGAATGTGGAAACAACAAATGAAGAAATCTGAAAAAATATTTAGAAAGAAAGAGAAATAGGAGAGAAGAAAAGAAGGATTTTTGCAACAGAAGAAAGGTTTGGATTATAGACGGACAGAAATAGATATGCAGACGACAAATGGACAAGGGCATGAGGAAAGAGACTGAAATAAGAGCAAAATGTGCCAATTAAAAAATAAAAATAAAGAGCTAGAACTATTCTGTGTTTCTATAATTATGGAATGAATAAAAGCCATACCTAACATGGTGCTCAGTGAATTTCATGCTATTTGTCATAGGCTTTCCGATGAAACTTTATTATCACAAACCATGAATCCTTGATGTGCCATTGATGCATAGCAATGTGAATCTTTGTAAGATGATGCTGCATGTAACCAAATTGAAAAACTCTTTGCCTACAAGTGTGTTGTCAGGTTGTGATCTCCAAATGCAGCTTAAGGGTACAAAGCTACCTTTTAGAAGCCCCTCATAAGCATTTCTCTTCGTCTTCCATCTGTCTTTGGCTGCTACTAAATTACAGGTTTTTGATATATGTATGTGTCTGAAGGACTCTTATAAAATAACTACATCTCTGTAATTTATACTTTTATTTAGCAGATATAATCACTTTGACATAATCACCTTGGAACCAGTGACAGATCACAGTTTAACAAATCTTCTGGCGTGTATGATTTTACTCCTTGTAGGCTCTATGAAAATCTTATGTATTATTTTAATCTTTTTAATTACATTGAAATATATGTTCATGTTTATTTTGAACTAAAGATCATTTTATTTCCACAGTTTCTCCTTTTGGGAAGAAAACACAATTTTATGGAGATGAAGCAATACAAATGACTGCATCCAACAAATTCTCTTTCATATTTCTCTTACATGTATACCAAGTAGGTGCTTTGCAAAACAAAACTCCAAATACTACAATTTCTCCCAAATCGGATTTGCGTTGAGGAGTCCCGCTGCTAGCAATGCCATTTGCCAGCTGTCAAACCCCATGATATATTGTATAGCTGGTGATGCTTTTGCTGTGGAGTATTGACTGGGCATTGCGGTCGGCAGAGCATTAGTGATTCTGCTCCTGCCTTCAGTTACAGCTGTCTGCAGACACACGGGTACACGCATGCCTGCTCCAGCCATACCAGTGTGACTCTGTTTTCAAAACCATTAATCACTGCAGAAGCACAAGGTGAATAACTGAAGTCCTGTGGGCATTTGAAATAGTTCAGCCCCAGTCTATAGTGTGAAGACTGCCAAGGTTTATGTGTTATGAGACAGGTAGAAAATGTAGTTTGAATAGAGTGTGTGGAGAGAGATAAATAGATTAAAATCCACTCTCAGCCCATACACCTTCTTCAAATGCTGGCTAGCATTTTTGTATTTAGACAGTAATTTGGTGCTGAGAAGATACTTTCAGATCTGCTCCAAACTAGCTGTGAGGACTGTAAAGATGTGGGGAAGAGGACTGCATTACTGACTGCCTTAATATGTCTCCGGTTTTCCAGCAGTGATATCTAGGAGATGTGGAGATCTTCAGAGACATATGGTACCAAGTTTAAGATAACAGAGCTCCAAAAAGGGTGTGACTTGACTCAACAGGGTTATTCCCTGAATTATGAACTCATTTGTTTCTATGCTTTTATAATTGGGGTTCATTTTAGGTATGTTATCTCACCCTAGAAGCCTCTCAGCTGGTTTGTTGTTTGGAAGATGACTTCTACCACAGGTTTACATAGATTAATTCAATAATGTAAAAACCTCAATAGAAACTGCTGCATATAGCTGTATGTTCTTTAGATGATCTCAGAACTGAGCTACTTACAAGCCTCTATGAATGCATAACATGTCCCAGATAATGGGTAATTGCATTGATTGTAGAGATGTCATATCTGAAAAAGCAAACAAACCATGTCACAAAAAAAATAATAATAAAAAAGCCCACAAGTAGGAATGGTTTCTAAAGCGAAAATGGATGGCAGTTTTTAAGTGTCAGTAAGAATGAGGGATGTGCTCACAGTTGATGAACACTGTGAGAAGCAGCAGAGAACTTAGAATAGTATCTATCAGAGTTTGAGGAAATTTGGGGTGTCTAACATATTTGTCCTCTTGAAATAAGAAGACATGGTACAATCCCCTTGGAACCAGTGACAGATCACAGTTTGGTGAGTGCAGCGATAAAAGAAAAAAAAATCCACAAAACAAAAAACTAACAGAAAAGCAAGGATATAGTGCAGTTCTCATGTTTATACCCTGGAGCCCTGCTTGTTCTAAATCACAGAGGAATACACACATACAATTCAGCTTAAAAGGAATGGCTCGGTTCATATAAATGCAGCAGGAAGTGTCCATTAAAAGCAATGAAATGTAGTGATAAGCTCTGCCTACTATTATGACCAAACTGACTTCTTAATCTACACCACAATTGATGTTCACATATGATTTCAATCAAGCCATTTCTTTTGTCTTCTCTTTTGCTGTTTCAAGAAAGAACCAGGAATATTGGCTACAATTTTCTCTCATTTTAGACAAATGCAATCCTGATGGCTGTGGTCTGAAGGGAAGAGCTGCCCTCCTGGCAGAAGAAGAGAAGGACTCTGTTGACATCTGTTGTCTGGAGAGGAATAAAGGGCTGGATCTGAGACACAGTTTGCTGCAAGTGTTATAGGTGAGATATTTCTCCTTGTAAACAGCATACATAATGTGAGTTAAATTGTGTACTTGCAATACTGGGTGTACATTTGGGCAAATCAGCTCACATAAATGCAATTCTGACAAGGCAGAATAGGAAGTCTATTTAAGAAGTCTCCTTTGCGAAGCAAAGACCCCTGTGCAGTCCTGTGTGTTACGGGCACTCTTGCTGGAGAGCAGAGGGAACTGAGGAGCAGGTGCTATTAGGAGAGCTGCAGTGTTTACTCACAAGAGCTTGGAGCTGCAAAGGCCCCTTTGGATCAATGGGACAGCTCAGGCAAGTGGCTGCATGCACCAGTAGGCAGCAAATGATCAGCTTTGGACCTGTGGAATTTCAGGAGATGGAGGCCTTGCTCCTCAGCAGCATAGGCAACACATCCCCCAACCTGACAGCCATAACCTGCAAGACTAAGTGAGGTATTAGTATAGGATGAGAAAAACAGCCTCAAGAGATGAAAAAGAATATACTTCTAGAAAGGAGTGGTTATATATATATATATATAAAATTACGTATGTATATATCTGTAAAATACACTACCCTATTTCCCTGTAACTGCTTCCTCCTCCCCCATTCACTGAATTACTATTCTAATATTTGAGTTCATCTGTTATTTATAAGTGGGAATAACTAGCTCAGTTTTATATTTCCAAGTTTCAGGGTATATATTTAAGCTGGTGTTTATTCAAACTCTAAAGTTTGAACACAACCCTTATTGCTGTCAGTAAAAACCTGACAGAAGGGCTGTATTCCCCCATCTTCATAAATAAGGTAGTTCCTGAAACACTTTGTAGTTAACCTTTGGATATTAAATCCTAATAAATATTCAGAAAAGTGTGAGAAGTTCCATATGCTGCCATCTACTTCCATATACTGCAGGCATCATTGAATCTTCAAATTTGTTCTTATTAAAATTATATGTTCCAATATCTCTCTTCTTATTACAGCTCAAATACATGTTCTAGCTATTTCTAGCAAATAGAAGGTCTATTTGCTATTTCTAGCAAATAGAAATATTCGCTATTTCTAGCAAATAGAACTGTCTTGCAGTTGTTTACAGCAAACAGCATTATGTTAAATGCCTCTGCCATACTCAAAAGAGTGGCTTATCTTTCAGCTGAGATTTTTTAATGTCTAGAATGAGGCACCAGAAAGACACCAAGTGATTGGTAACCCGAGATCAACATGTGTGAGCAGGCTGCATTCCTCCCACCTACCTCCCTGTGGGGTCAGAGATGCAGCTGGTAAAGGTGCTCACAATATGCCTTCCTCAGCCTAAGCGTGGGTGCTTGGCAGGATAGTCTTCACAGGGACCTCTGACAGCTTTGAGATACTTTCTTGTTCTTGCTCTGAAGTGCTCTGGAGTTACTCATTTTGAGGCATAAGGCTTGGCTCATTCGTTCCAATTTTCCTTTAAAGAAGGTAAGAAAGCATGAAATACAGGCTCTTGTGTCTACCCTGGATACCAGCTATTGCTTGTGGGAGAAATTAAATAGAATGCATTTTCATTTTTGCAGTCTGAAATGGCTGATGGGACATTCAGATGTGGTAGTTAAGTTCTTTAAATTAGGCTAAATTTCAAAAACTTTGCAACTTACGAGAAGTTACTGGTAGCTTAGGTATGATTTTTAGAAGATACTGCACCAACTATTGGTTTAACTTTTATTTTTCATTTAAATATGCATGACTTGATTCTGTGACTGTAGTAGTAATATGTGAAAATTTACCTTGTTTCTTCTTAAAAAGGCAAAGTTTCTCTTAACACTCCTATCTATAGTCTCTGCATACTTTACACTTATACCCTGATGTATAAACTTCATATTGTGGTTTTCAGTGGCCATCAAGATATTAATTTGTTCAGCTGTATTTCCATAAAGGCCTCTACCTTTCTCTAGTAATCTCACAGCAGAGAATGCTTGTCTGTTATTTAGATCACCATGCTGTTCTAGCCCATTTTCCAATATCAAAGTTTCAAACTAATCATGTTACTTCAAATAATATAAAAATAGCATGTCATTACCATTAAGCAGCAACTGCAAGGATTTAATTTTAAACCATTTCTCCTTCCCCTGACTGAAGAAATGCCTCTGTGAACATTTTTAACCTTTCATCAGCATAATTGCTAAATAATTAACAATGGATAAATGATGAGAACCTGAGAGATTTGAAAATTATTACTGAAGTATGTATTTCACCAGAGTGATGACCTACATGAATCTGTTTCAAATTAAAAGCAAAGTAAAAGCAATGTAAAAGCAATATTCACCAGCAATAGCAGCACAAATTCTTTGTATGTGTTAAAACTTCAGATACATGTGCTTATGACTTAGTCAGAGCTGCCCCTGGTCCTCTATGATAAAGACCCATCTCACTGCAAAGACCAATTTGTGTGCTGAGCTCTACTTTTCCAAAGTTACTTCAAAACACTTTGCAACGTCTTCATTTCCATTAATATAAATTAACTTATTCCACAGAATAAGTCATGGAAAACAATGTAAAGGCTCTATAATCCCTTTCTATTTTTGTAGCAGATATTGTTTCCTGTTAGCTCAGCTGATTAGCATGCTGATTTTTTTCTGCAGTTTCCCCACTTCTCAATGAGCTCCATCTGCTAATTTTGGATATGCCTTTTATACACCCCTTAGGAGGTGACAGTCCTTAGCCTCTCTGTCCTGTCCCATCTCTGAGTCATCGGGGTTTACTCACTCTCCTTTGTTTCCTAACTTGGCTCTGCTTAGAAGCTGCACACAGATTGCTGGGATCCCGATGATCTGCTAATCTAGGTGCTATCAACAGGTAGGCCCTTATGTTCTCTCCTGCCCTTTGCTCCAGGCACTCCAGTTCGTTCACCACTCATCCCAATTTCAACATTCCTACTACAACTATCTGTTATCTGCGTAACAAAGGCAGGGACAGGGGAGGAACTGGAGGTGGAGGGAGCAAAGCCAGGGTAGGAGAAACCACGCGAACATGGTATGTACAGCATAAATCTGTCAGAAGGCTGACTACTCGCTAAATGAACTGTTTTCCTTTTTTTTTTCTTTTTGAAGTTCTGGTGGTTAATTAGCATACATAATGTTACAGTTACACTATTAGGCCTCTCAAATCATGTCTCTGTCTACAGATCTTCCTCAGATCCTTCACAAGTCCATCGTTTTTGTAGATAGGTTTGTTTTCCCAACAGTTTTTGGTGAAATCACAGAAAGTTCTTTCTGGCTTTCCCTCCCCATTTTGAGGGTGTGGATATATCTTATATCTAATCACATGTCTACATCTCCCCTTTCTGCAATATTCTTCCTTTCGATTGCATCATGTTCCTTTAGTGGTGGATGTGATTCTGCAGCCAGTGGCTGATGCGGCTACCTTTTAAATCGCAATTCCCTTCAGTTTTAACTAAAATCTCAATAGCCACTTCTTTTTTTTTTTTCTGCATGAAAGCATCAATTGCTATGCCAATCACATTCAGTCAAAGTTTATTTAATTTTGGGGGGCTGAGGGTTGGGGGAATTAGTTGCAGACAGCTTGTTTTGTTTTGTTTTTCTGTTAGAGGTTCCAAGGCACATAGTTTTCTGAATTGTCAGTAGTGTCTATACAATCTTAATGACCCTTCACTCCTGCCACTTTCTTTATGTCTTTGAGCTGTTTAAGTCAGGGCACCTGGCTGGAAACAAAGGGAAGTGGCTCTCTGAGTGTTTTCACAAATAAAAGTAATGTGTCTATTGCTTCAGCTATATCCCCACCACTTCCTCATGCAATATTTAGCACAAGGGTGTTCAGCAGGCTTTGGCTTTGTTAAACACCTGCTCCAAAAATCTGCTGACTACTGGAGGCCATGGGAGTACCGCAGCCTATTCATGCTTGCTTTTGAAAATGCTGGTCCAACACGAACACAGCAGTTGCGATCCTCTGCGAGAAAGTGCTCTAAATGGAAATTTTAATCAATGCTGTTTCCTCATAAATCAGTTCCTCTAGCTTCCTAATTATCAATGCCAGGCTCTGAATTGTCATTATACTTCTCATACTGAGGTCCAGATTGAAAGTGATATCTTCCTGTGCTGCACAGGAAGGGATTATCACTTTGCTGCTCTATCAGGGAACTGAGCATACAAAATGAAGCTGATTAGCATGCCTTCCTCTCTCCGGTGCACAACATTCCATCACTGCAGCTTTCCTATCGAAAAACTACTTATTTTTATTTCTTATTAAAAAAAAGGCATCCAACCAAAACCTACATGATGCTTCCACAGTACTGTCATTTATAGCTATTTTTAAGAAATGCCAAAATTAAAGTTCAGCCAACAGAAGGCTTATTATGCAGTTCATAAATAATGTGACCATAACTGCTGTTTTCCTTTCCTCCTGTCTTAAAAATTTTGCAGCCTCCTGCTTTTCTGAGCAACTGAAAACCTCCAGATCAATAAAAACAAAGTGAATTTTCACTGGAATGACTTAAAAACATCCAGGCTTTGACAACCACTGTGAAATTATTTCCCTCCCCAGTAAAAATGATGTGAAATTCATTGGCAAGCAAGGGCACATTCTCTTTTGTTATTGTAATAGAATGAAAAAAGGAAGTATGATTCCTATATTGTAATTGTTTGGAAAATAATTGCATGTAACCTGTTTCCATTACCACTAAGCAGACCTTATTTAATGATTTAATAATTTAAAAATAATCATTTGCTTTTATTAGGTTTAGTTTCCTTATGACTGGATGTAACCTTGTTCTACCCAACTACTGGATATAAAACTTATTAAAAGTACAATCCTTTTACTGCAATAAATAGTAAACATTTTGCACATTTTAGCAAGTTTATTTTTGATTCCTTAAATGGAGATTCTTAAAGAGATTTTTGCCAAGCAAAGAGACAAATACTTCCTTTTGCATTTAAACCTGAAATTAGTAATGCAGATTATATTTTTAAAAGCTTGTGTAGTGGCTCAGCACTCAGGATACTGCAGTTTATGAAGGACTTTTGAAGGCATTCTCTGCCAGGGAAGCCTCAAAATGTAATTGAAAAAATGCATGGCAGACAATGATAAAAACAAGGATATTTATGAATATGCAGAATCTAAAAACTTGAAATCTATTCAAGTGTGAAAATTTTGAGGCATAATCTAAATTAAATCCAAATACAATGTTTTGTTTACCAACTACTAGGGCAAAAAGACTTTGGGGTTTTGTTTGCTTTGCTGATGATTAGCTGCTGAAAACGTTTAAAAGTGCCTATCTGTGTCTTGACTACTGTGAGAAGCAAAGAAATGCTGTGCATTTTCAGTCATGATCTGGAATGTATCCCATACACTCTGGTTCTGGGAGGTAAACTGCCTTTGTTAAGGGCAACTTCGGTCTGGCCTCTAATATCTGCTTTACGGAACAGAGATATCCAAAGACAGGTTTGTCAGTTTGATTCACATTTCATTCATCTTAAAAGCTTGTACTATTCCACAAGACTTCCAATAATTAGAAACCTGATTTTAAATCTTTTACATCACTCATATACTTACATGGTTTATAGGTAATCTAAATTCAAGACCACAGTCCTTCCCATGAAGCTACAGAAATGTTTGAAATTAACAGGGCTTCTCGTTGGTAGTGGCTACCTATGCAGATTTGATTACAAGATTTGCACTCCAGCACAAAAATGTGTCTAATTCTGCAGATATTTAACTGAAAAAAAAAACCAACTGCATATACTTGGGTATATAAACCTTGGATTCTAAATAAAAATGCATTAATTATACTGATAAGACTTAGCAGGACTAGAAAAAGAATTATAAAAAGTCTTTTCTTCCTGTTCTAACAAAAAATGGTTTAATTTCTTACATTGGTTTGGTTTGAAAATTAAAAAGAATGAAGAAGTCATATATAACTGACTCTGTAATCTCTCTGCAGCTTAGAAATCTTAGCTGATCTCAAAACACTTTGCCACATGCTGCCAGAGGTAGACACATATTCAAAAATTGGAATTTTGGAGGCCCCCTGAAGTTTGCTGATTGCACTCAAGTGGAAGCCACTTGAACAGCACAGCAGAACTTAGAAAACTTTGGCTAGTCAAATTTGTTGGACAACAGCAAACTGAAGAGGACTGGTGAATTCAACAATTGATACAGGGAAAGGCACTAAGGACTGACAGAGTACTCAGGGGGAAGGGCATGTGTTACTTAACAGGAGGAATTTACTTTTTAACTCCAGGTAGAGTCTGATGAATACTTTCTTCAACAGAAGTGCTGGCTGAAACAACTTTGCAGGGAGGGAAAGAAGCTGGTTTTGATCTTAGTCAGTTCTCAGCCTGGCTCTCTGTATAGCTGCACAAATTAAAATTCACAATGAAAACACAGCAGTGAGAGGGGCTGGTGCAAATGAAGTTGGGGCTTATCAAACTCTGACCTGAAATGACCAGCCACAGAGGCAAGCCTGCCTGTAAGTGGGAGGATGGAGAGACACGTGCCATCTACCAGCTGACAGAGGCACGGATAGACAAGCAGCGTGGGCACAGGGAGAGAATTTTGAACTGAACCCAAAACAAGTTTAGAGCAGGGGAGGAAAACAGAACAGAGAAATGCATAACAAAGATTCTACTGTTAGTTGAAGGCAAAGCTGAGAAGGCTGTTTACTTCCTTTATGACACTACACTGAAGTGATAAACTCTAGGCAATAAGAAGGCCAGCAAGTTTGGAGGTCAGAGGAGGACTTCACTTGAGCTATTGAGGATGTTGAGGAAACTATAGGGGAAGAGCTGGCACAAGCACTAGTGACAGTTATCAACAGGCATATGGACATGTTTCTGTGAAGGGGTAATAGATAGCCTACATGGTACAGAAGCTATTGAAAACAGATGGGGTCTGTTTATCCTAAGGAAGGTTTAAAACCATGCTGCTTCTGACTACACACACTTAGTATTCTCAGGAATTTTAAGCAGAAAGCGTCATTAGAACAATTTGCTGCAATGTCAAGGTATGGAAAAGTCAAATGTTTTTAGCCAGTCCTGTGAATTCCAACTTTCTATACAGTTATTTTATACTCTGTTTTATTCCAGATCCTTATCATACACCATTCATAACTACAAGACAGCAAATTATAAACAAAATATTTGCTTATAGGATAGAAAGGCAAACAGTGGTCTGGCTCCAGTTGTTCATTATAATAGAAAACACATATTATATAGAGAACACACTTTTCTCTTATGGATAAAGTCTGAAAGATAGCCACAGTCAGTTATGAAAAAGCATTTAGGAGAATAATAAATGAAACTCAATTATTTCACAAAATCATCTGAAACTAGCAGAGCCCTTGCAAAATGCTTAAGCAAAACTATCTCACAACTCTGCCTTTATTGTGTTGTTTCAAATACATTGACATACCAAATATACTTCTGATTCAATCAAACCAAACATTTAAAAAATCCTGAAATGCAAGCCTGTGTAAAAAAAAAAAGCCATTAAAGTCAGTAATAGGATCAAACACTTAGCAAGCAATACATGCACTAAAAAAGCACAGAACTTGAAAAACCCTAGCTCCAGATGGCCATTTCATTTGGTACAAATTCTGCTTCCTTCCTCCTCCAGCTCAAAACACAATTTTGAAAAGCCTGAAAAGGAACAAATCTGCCATAGCTTTGCTGAAAGACTCAAGGGTATGATGTTGCAAATAGCTGCTCCTTTTCTGTAGAGTCTCAGAACAAACATAGCAGCTTGAATAGTGCACCGTAAAAGGATCTACAAGCCACACAGATCGACTGGCCAGATTTGATGGGTAGGTATAGACAGGCTGTCGTGATAGCTAGGAGTCAGCTGCTGCATACCCTGCATTGGGCTGCAGGAAAGAGTCCACACAACTCCTGCCTCTCTGAAGCTAAACCTAAAGTTAAATATTAAGAAAGAACTAAACTTCAGCTCTCAATGCTGGAAAGTGAAGTAGATTTGAACACCCTTGTTGCCATTACAAGAAAAATACTCTTGAAGCAATAAGGTACTCATCAATATTTGTTACTGTATAAGAAATCAGCTTGCATACAATCAAATAACTAATTTTTAATTTCTTACCTAATGCAAGTACAGAAATGTTTTCTCCCCCTGCCATGTCCTGAAAGAGGAGTTGCACACATGCACTTGAGCTGCCTCTTTCTGTGGTCCCTGAGATTCATTTCCTTTTGTCTGTGTGCCTCTCATAATATTCCTTATAGCTTGCAGTACTGAAAGTTCATAGTACATTGGGTTTTCAGCCTGCTTACTGGCTCATGGGAAGAATATGAGTTGTTTAAATGATCTTTACTTTACAAAGGATCATTTACTGAAGTAAAATTTGCTGTGAGTCTGTAAAGGAAGGGGTTTTTATCTTTCATTTTTTACCATACAGAAATGTTAATTTTAATGTTTTGTAAAATTTCATCACATACAATAACTCAGTGCATTATAACATTCTCCAAAAATATTTATTCTTTATGAAAGTTTTTCAGTATTACCTTATTAAGTAAAAACTGTTGCATGATTTTTTTCATCTCTGCCCTATTTTTCCTATCTCTCAGTATGAGCTGTTCTGAAATTATGTTCATGTACTAGAAGACAAAGTGCCAAGTACCTAATTTAGTACTCAACAGTTACATCCAAATTTCAGTTGTTGTATAACACCAAATACTGTACAGAGGAAAAGCTCAAGAAATCCTTTCCTGAGTCTAGAAAATTACCAGCACTTTGGATTAGACAGTATTATTCACATTCCATTTATATAGTACCTTATTTTCAAGGTGGCTTGAATGACTGATTTGTAATGTGTGATAATGTATGTGACCTCCATGAATAAGATCAATATTGCAGCCTAATTGCCCATGACTTCTGAGATCTGTGTTCAGGAAAGTGATATAGGAAGAGGTTTACAAACTACTTGTGAACTGTGTAAAAGAAGAACAAAACAGGACCAATAAGTGGGATTTTAAAACACCTCTGTGGATTAGAAGCCTGTCACATGATTAGGTTCCTAGGGCTTTTGGATGTGTTTGAAAATCCTGGCCATTCTGACTAAGTTCTCAGAAATATTTTCAGTTACGGATAAACACAGTTCATTATATTTGAGACTACTCTTACAAAATACACTAAAGGTTGTACATAATTGTTTTAATAAAGCAAGAAAAAAATTACCTTCACACATTCTAAAATGTTTTACTTTATAATTACAGATGCAATTCCTTTCTTTGGTAAAATAGTTGGGGTTTTAGCCAAAACATTCTCTCTTTCTCCAAGAGGATTTCGGACATGCAGGGTAAACACTGAATATACTGAGTATCTGAACTCTGAGCAACACTGAATCTATAAAAAAACCCTACTCTTCTACACCAAAGGTTACAATTTAAAGCTCATAAATGCTTAATAAACATAATAAATTATAAAGTTTGAGGTAGCTTCTATAGAGCTATGAGGTTAGCATCTATAGACTAGCAGACACAGTGACAAATTTTAAACAGCTCAGCCACTTACTCCTAAAAATGGCTTTTCTCTGAGAGTGAAGAGCTCTGGCTTATTGCCTCTAAAAATAGCTCATATTTCTTACTCTCTTCCAATTCACTGTTGCTAACAATGATTGTGATTAGTGTTAGTATATACCCTTGAAGCCAGCTGCTCTTTGTAAAGTTAGAAATCCAAGGCCTATCAAGAGGAACCTATACAGAGAATGTATGTAAAATCCATAACTGACCAGGTTTTGTTAACATGGGAATATTTGCTATTTAGACAAACACAGAAAAAAAAAAAAAGTAGTTACTGGGAAACTCATTTTCAAATGATCCCCTTTCTGATCCCTAGAAGAAAACTACAGAAGTTTTTTCTCAAGAACACACTTGTTAATACCTCCTGGTCAGACCTGCTCTGGAATCCAGAATAACCCATTATGGGGAATGCACACAAAAAAGTATAAAGCCATCTTTATCTTTCCCTTTTCAAACACCACAAGAAGTAACAGCTACAGTAGAGGACACCCATTTCTTGATCTCTGATGTACGCTACTGTCTAGCTTGTTTTGCGCTGTTAACATTTTGCTAATAGCTAGTTCTAGAGCTGGAAACAAAACGTAATTCTAATGCAAGCAAAAATGGTGGTGGTATGGAATGTAGCTTTTTCTACAGGCTAATGCTAGTAAACCCCATGGCCAAAGAGCAAGCAAGCTGCAGGGCAACAGTATATAATCACATCTCACTAGGAAGATCTCTGTTTTTGGGGTTTTTGTTTTTGTTTTTTTTTTTTTTTTGGTGCAAGCAGAAGGAAGCAGCATAGAGCAGCAAACGTGGTTCCAGCAGAACATTAGGTGCTTTGTAAAAGAGTCATTAAAAATGTCACTGACAATCAGCACTCTTTCTGTTACTTCTATAGTTAGCAGTTCAGAGACATGTTCTTTCAGAGCTGTTATGCCTCATGTGATAGCTAGTATGGTAAGTACAATTGTTCCTTTTCTTCAGCAAGCACCACAGTAGTATTCCCTGATCAGATTGAGCCATCAGGCGACAAAGTGCTGTAGACATCCCACCAAAAATGCTCAGAGGTATGGCACAAGCACCTAACATAACAGGTAAGTTGGTTCTCAGCTCCTTCCCCTGCAACCACAAATGTGACCTGAGATATGCCTGCTGTTGTGTACCTTCTACAGAGATGGGATCAAGATTCATACCCTTGTTACTGCACACGGCACTCAGGTCAGACCCCATGGACCAATTTCCTGTGTAGACAGGAAGGCATTCCCACTGTGTCATGGAGGTTATGGGTCTACTGCCAGCCAGAAACTGGCAGTAGATCTCTTCTTAAAATGAAATAAATTTGTGAGGAAATCATGTTTGTGTTTAAGAAACCTGGGCAGCAAGATACTGACCACAGATAGCTTTGTTTCCATTAAACATTTCTCAGGTAGCTACTCAGGCAATACAGCTTTTAGGCTTCTATGTATTTTATTTTTCACCCTTATTTCCTCAGTAGGAAGGACAGGTTGTGAAGATTGTATTTTATAGAAAATAAAATGTAATTAAACAAAGCAATAGAAGTCACTGCAGAGTTTGCTGCAGGACATACAATCCAGCAGCTTCTAGTTCCTGGAAGGATATGAGGCGTATGCTGTATTTTTTCCACCTGAGCACTAAGAAGCATAGGAAGATCCCCCACCCCAATTTCTCCAGAATCTTGCAAAGATCAGACTGCTGTTGCTCATTACAGACATGTCACTCATGCAAAGGCCTTTACAAAACAAAGACTTTTTCTGCTTTTGTAAGTTAACTGAAGAACATCAAAATTACTGCCAACATGAGATAACTAGTTAAAAGATGCTTACACACCCTTTGGTAAGTATGAATGTAATAAAACGCAAATCCTTCAAAACCTGTTAGGTGCTGCCTACAGGGTGCTAGGCTTGTGGCTTGTGCTAATCAGTAAATGCAGCCAGGTATGTTTGGGCTGTTTGTGACTCCAGCTTGAGATATTACTAAGAGCACAATTTAAGGCTTTGTTGCTAGTTGTTTCAGAAGAAACAATCACATAGTTCAGGATTAAAAATTAGCATTTATGCTTGAAAGGATATTTCAAATTTTTAGGCTAATAGCAGGTGAATGTGTTTACCTTTAGAAGCTTATGAATGGGAGTTCAAATACTGAGAACTGTAGCAGAGCTTTTGTTTGTTTCCATGATGTTTTGAATGTGCACTGAATGTTTAAATTTTTCTGTCAATTTCACTTCCCAAACGTCCTGATACTGTTTATCAACATAGCAGGGACTTTTCCTACTATTTTGCCAACATGAATCTGGCTGTATGACAAATACATAAGTCTTTAAAGTAGTAGATGTCTCTGCTGCTTACCCACAAACATGATGATACCATCTTGTTATGATCATAAAGTTCCACATACAAAACATTCTACAGTTTTTATTTACAATTCATCACTGCTAGCCTGCATTAATCCCACTGCATATAGTTATTTGCTTATTTACTGTATATACCATTTATGAATTGCAGTGGCCTGCAAATTACATCTCTAGCCATTTACTCTGGATAGTGCTAGCTTACACTAATTTAACAACTCTCATTTTTTGCTGCTGTCAAAAACAATTGTCTGTCTGTCTATTGCTCAGAGGTGTGGAATCAAATAACAAGCAAGGTAGCAGAGTAAATCACTCCAGGTGGAGGGTTTCCAGCAATGCTGTGCCTGGCAGTGCCTACCTGTGTCCTAGTGACAAGTGGAGCAAGAACGAAGGTGCATAGCGGGTCCATGGAGTGCTGCATAGGATGACCACTGTCACACCTGGTGGCATCTTTGATCAGCGTCATGCTGATGTGCTGGTGTCCACTAGAAGTATGTGGGGGTTTGGTTTGTTTTTCTTTGATGGCTGATTTTTCTGGAACTACAGCAACTGAAGCTGGAAGCAGTAACTATTGTGAGAGCAGTGCTCTGCCTGTAAACAAAGGCTCTGTTGTGTTGACATGCAGCACAGTGCCCAAAGCTCAGGATGTTTTCAGCCTATTTACTTTTATTCATGTTTGAGAAAATCTGGCATGACTGCTAGAGAATAGTAGCATATATTAAGGCCTGTTTTGATCAAATGGATCGTTGATACAAAAACGTACTTTGATTTCTTCCTGCTGGCAGTTTGCATGGCAAAAGCAATTAACTACAACTCTGAACTGCCGGTATGACCTTAAACAAAATTAATCATCTCAGATTCCGTCCTGGCAAATCACTCAACAGAGTACACATGAAAGAGGAAAGTCAGAAAACCTGTTGCAAGATCTAGATACTCAAAGTAGCACAGCTCCAGCCAGAGTACAAATGACAGTGACTTTTGGGTTGTTGTCTTGGAGTACTGAAAGATGCTGCAAGATTTCTGCCTCTTCTCTCTGCAGGAGGGAAGCCTGGTTCCGTCACTTCGAAGAGATTTCATTCATGCCCTGGAAAATGGAGAAGTTGGGTCATGTCATTTGGACTTCTCTCCCGCTCCTCTCCTCTCCAGTAACTATGAGAAATTAATTAGTCCATGCATACTGAAATGTTTGAGATCCACAAGCCAAAAAAAAAAAAAAAAAAAGCTCAAAAAGTACATAGTCTTGTCATAAAGAGCTGTACTTTCATTTATTGTATATGCTATGTGACAGGAATGGTACACAGAATGTAATGCCTCCACTACGGAGGCTTTTGGAAGTGTGAAATAACAAAAGAAAAACTCAGTATGGCAGTCAGCTGTAGTTTTGCCTTTGTTGATGTTTGTTTACTCCTTTTAAAGATATATGTGCCAATGACTTCCACTAAGTTTTCTCTTGTGCTGGACATTGGTGCTGGGTATCAGGTCACTCATCTAGTGTTCTGAAATACTGTCCTGCAGTCAGAGATTACAAAG
The DNA here is from genome assembly GCF_033815535.1 of Pezoporus flaviventris. Lineage (NCBI taxonomy): Eukaryota > Metazoa > Chordata > Aves > Psittaciformes > Psittacidae > Pezoporus > Pezoporus flaviventris. Next base: position 42,893,405 of record NW_026892549.1, on the reverse strand, counting down.
ATAGAGCCTGTGTGATCCTAAGTAAATGTTTTTGAACAACGAAAGCTGCTTCCTATTGTCTTACCTTCTAACCACAAGTATACAATATATAAGAAGACTGACCTAAAAGTTGTATCTGGCACACTCTTAAACCATTACTGCACACATTTAAAATATTGTTAAAATTTTCCTCTTTAAATAAAGTACAAAATAAATTTTATTCTTCTCTACAGCAATTACTCTGTAGCTAATGAAGATCACTTATCTCTGTTTATCTCTGCAGGTTGTTAGGGAAGTTTATTTTACTCTTCCTCTTCTTTTGCTGCTGTTTTAAATATTCTTCCAGGAAAGCAAGACCAGACAGAAAAGGTATGTTCTTGAGGCTGACAGGCCTTGGCCAGTAGACCTCCTCTGAAAATTTTAATGACAATTCTTTCTCCAGCTCTTGCACTTCCAATGGGTTGTGCTGCTAAGAGGGGGACAGCTTTCTGAGTCAAGCAGAGGCCAGGGACCAGGTGAGAACCACCAGCATGCTCCCACAGTGACACTGAGGGTAATTGCTACAGCAGATGTTGACAGGCAGCCATCAGAAAAGCAGGAAAACACTGGTTGTGCAAACAGTGTTTTGAGGGTAGAAACCAAGCAGTTGCAGCCTATGTTTCATGTTTGGAATGAGATATAGTAAATGGTACTCAACTGATCTGCAAATAATAAGAGCAAAATTATTGTTAAGATAGAGTTTGCAGAATCCTTTTATCCTTTTTTTTTTTTTTTTTTAAGAGAGCCATTATGTAGCCTAAAAATGACTTGTTCAGCAGGAGATTGTAGTCTGACAGTACCATGACCCAGGGCAGTTAGACTGAATGCAATACAAGCATCCTAGCCGGTTTTCTCAAAGTGTTTCTTTCCCTGTTTTCTTGTATTATTTTAGCCTTGGCGCTACAGGGTTTCAGGATGTTTGTCCGGGAACCCGGACAGAGGATAGGCTGTTAGCTCCAATACGGGTGAAACAAAATACGTGTTGCAGTTACTGAAACACGGATGACAAAGGGCCGCAAGTGGAAGCCGACGTCTGCCTGAGGCTCTGTCAACGGCCAGTTTGCACCTGAGATGGATTTGATTTGCATTCAACACACGCTCAGGCACACGTATCTCCAAACTAAAGCACGACTGCTGGTGCTGAAGTATCTATAGCCGGTCGCACTCCGGCCTGTCCCACGCCGGATATTTACAACGGCCGCTCCATACTAACAGGCGGCCGGTGCGGCGGGAAGGGACCTGGCCGGGGCCTGCAGCGTTCGGCACCCTCTAGTGGGGCAGCGGCAGCCCATTGTCTCCCGCTGGGGTGGGGCTTTCCGCTGCCGCCTCTGCCGGGTCGGGTCCCGCGCAGCTGCCGCGGCGGCTCCGCGGGAAGGGCGGGCGGTACCGCAACTCCGCGCCCCGCAGGCGGCGGCGATCAGGCGAGTGCAGTGGAGGCGGACGTGGACCCGGCAGCGCCCGGCCCTCGCTGTCTGCTTGCCGACGGGGGAGGGGTTGGAGCCACCCCTGTCCCCGGGGGCTGCCGCCGGGCCAGCGAGGCGGTACAAGGCGGCTGAGGGCAGGCGCCACAGCCTGGCCAGAGCGGGCTGGTCCAGACTCCGCCCCACATTCGCCTGCCCTGCCGCCGGCGTCCTTCTAGCCTGGGCACCTGGAGCGCTGCAGCCGGGTAAGTAGCCTCGTCCGGAGGGGCTCTTCCTTTGCCTTGGCCCCGCGGAGGGGCGGCCCCAGGCGCAGCGCAGGCCCCGCGGCCTGGCCGCGCTTTGTTCCCCGGGCGGCGGCGTTCGAGCCGCTGAGCGCCCCGCTCCTTCGGGCGGCGGCGGCTGGCTCCCGGCCCTCCCAGGGGGCGGCGGTGGCCCGGCCTTGCGGCAGGGCAGCCCTCTCGTGCACGGCCTTCGTGGCCGGCGCCGCATCCCAGCGGCGGGCGGGAGGGTAACGTGGTACCTGGCGGCTGTCTGCGGACTCCCGTTCCCCCTCCGCCTTCCCCTGTTTCTCTGACCCTTTGTAGGTCCCTCTGGCTGTTCCCGGGCCAGCGGCACAGCAAGTCGGTACAGCCCCGGGGAACCCGTGCAGCATGTTTGGGTGGTGTTCGTGCTGCCGCGACATACGTGGCCGCAGTGGCGGGGGGGCTCCCGAGTGGCTGCCGCCGCCGGGGCTTGCCTTTGTGCGGGCGCGGGAGGGCGGCGGCCCCCTCCTGCCGGGCCCCGTCGCGGGTGTCACGGCAGGCTTGGGGAGGAAGGAGAGTGCTTCGGGGGAGGGAGAGCTCCCTCGAGGGAGCCGGGCGCGGGAGCCGCTTCCTCGGCCCGCTCGGTTTCTGTCGGGGATTTCCCCGGTGTGTCGCCGGTGGTCAGTGGGGTGGCAGGCCGGTGGGAAAGAGTCATGGCCGTGACACTGCCTCGGCGCCGGGCGCTCTGGGTTTCTGGAAGCGCTGCCTGGTCGGGAAGCTGATTCACTGCTGCAGCAGTGGTTGCTCAGAGCAGTGGTTGCCATTTCTTTGAGTTTTTGACAGGTCCATTGTCGACCAATTTTGCCTTTCTCTCCATAGCTGTAGTATCCCTTGCTGGCCCTTAACAGAGCTGTTTTAGCCAGGCAATTGTGGGAGGGAGATGTAACGCACCCTCTTTGTCAAAGAATTTGAAGGAGCGTATGGAAGCAAGAGTGGAGTCAATAGAGGTGAATGTGGTGGTGTTTTTTTTTTTTGTTGTTTGTTTTAGCTGTAGTAATTTTTTTAATGGGCAAAATTGGTAAAGCCTATATGGATGGCTATTAGTAGAGGCTTTTGTCAGTTCTTTCGTCTTTTTTTCGTCCCAAGGGAAATACCGGTCTTCTGCATTTTTAGTACTGCAGTATCTGTGTTGTCCTAATGATTGGATGTTGACTTTGTTCACACATTAAAATTCCCTGTAATGAGGAAGTTATTGTGGGTCGTGTCGTCTCCCCCGTGTCCCCCCCCCCCAGTGACATTGTCTGGTAGGATTCAGTGTGTAGTAAATAATAAATACTGTTACTGCATTGTAGGAACAATGATGGCAATGAACTTTGTGCTGATAAGGGTTCTTTTTTTTTTCTGAATGCAGGGGTTTTATAGCCCTAGTCCCATTGGCTGTACCAGAAACTTGAGGAAAGGGGGAAGGTGGACGACAGAATAGAGCTGAAGCTTGGTCAGAGGCATAGGGCTTGCTGGTCATGTGTGGATCGTGCTTTGCTCCTTCAGGGAAAAACAAAACAACCCCCCCAAAAAAAAACCCAAACCAAACACATAGGAGCAAGTAAAATTTTTTTTTTTACAGCTGGATTTCAGGATATTGCACAATTCTCTACATCATAGATTGCTGCTTGAGCAGTTATGTGAAATGACATCTGTTAACTATTTTTCTTAAATTAGAATGCTAATGGGTGATGTTTTATTTGCAGTTTAGATGATCTGTAATATCAGTTTCCCTAGAAGCAAAAGTTAAGAGAAGAAACCCCATGTGTCTTTACATTTCTTACAAGAATCAGTCCCATGATATCTCTTGGAATTGTAGGCTATAATTCTGAATTTGCTGTGGAATCATATTTCTCAGTAAAGCTTATGTAAACATGGGAAATGTACATAGCTCTGTTATTTTCCAGCAGCAGAATAAAGGAGTCAGGTGAAGATCAGCTCAGTTTCATTTGGCTGCTCCATCTGGGCGGTAGTAGGGAGGAGTACTTCTGGAAGAGACTAGGTATGTTTGTTGATGGTGAACTTCAGTACAGTGCTGCATAACTGTCGAGTCCTTAGGAATAGAGTAGTAGGAGGAACACCTTTATTCCTAAGTGACTGTGGGTGGTTGGAGAAATACAGAACACCTTCAGTAGGTAGCCTCTGATAAAATAAGCAAAGCCTACCTTAGGGTTTTGTAAGGGTAAGACGTGATGTTGCAGGATTTTCCTCTGCATCTCTGTTCAAGCTTTCTTGAGTGCTTGCTATTAATATTCTTGTTTCTGATCTATAGGTGTGTACTCTTGCCTTCTCTCCATCTTTCTGAGGCTTCTAGTTTATTTGCCTGACTAGAAAACTTTGGTAATACAAGGTTTTTGTTTTCATTTTTTAATTTAAAACTTGTGAGAGAGATTACTGTGATTGCTGCATCTGAATAACTATAAAACCTATGACATGTTTAGCATCTTGGCTTTGCCTGTAACACAGTATATACTAATTTTTGGTTTGGAGCTTTTGGATTTTGTTGGTGAGTGGAATTTGATCAGGTACAAGGTTTTGTTCAAGTCTTAAAGCGTTTGCTAAGTTTTTATTTTTGATGCTTATGTCAGTTCTGCATCTTCTGATACAAATAGGGACTATTTAAATCTTTTCAATTCATAGTATAATTTTCCTTTTTTACTTCTATAGCAGTGATTAGCATGTAGGAATACTTTCTTCCTCCTCTTCACAAAAAACACTAACACTGTTCCAGTTTTGATTTTTGCCTAAAAATCTGTGGAGATTACCTCTGACTGAAAGCATACTACAAGGATTCTGGTTTTTGTTACTTTCCTGCTGCTTCCGGTGCTGCCTCAGGAGCATTGCCTGCTAATTATAAACAATGTTGATGTCTACCATATGTTTTGGTAGAAGATACGGGATTCCTGCTGTCTCAACTTGAATGCTTAGCTTACGAGTATTTGTGAATATATAATGGAAAGGTTGACTCCCCTGTAATGCAGCTTTGTAATAAACCCTTGTTTTCAACCTCCAAGGAAATAAAGTTTTAGATTGGGTATTATCTAAAAATATGGCCAAATGCTGTTTTCATTTAAATTTGCAGAACCTGGGAACCAGAGCTCAGACTTATATCCCTAACAGTGTTGCATTCCAGTACCAATGGTAAGTAAGATCAATCTCTATCGAACATAAGATCTTTACAAATTTCATGCAGTGTATTTGGTTCTTCTGAAGCTTTGACGCTGATAAATACACTGCATAGACCAATACCTTTTCAAGTGGTTTTGCACAAACGTATTTAGGCTGTAACTCATACCTTTTTTTAATTTACCTACTTTACTCTGTTTTTTGTCTTGTGGCTTAAAAAAAAATAATTGAAAGGGGCTATAATGGAACCAAGGCTTCTGATACTAAAGTTATGTTACATAGTGTAGCTTAGATATTATGAAATAGAGCAGCTTGTCTTTGTGTCTCACACAGAGTAGTGTTTGCAAATGTATTAGAGGGTGTTCTTAAGCATAAGACTGGAGATAAGTGAATTCTGGTTTAAAGAGGGAGCTGTGGTTGCGAATGAGAGTAAGGAAGGAAGTTTTAAAAGCACTGAGATAGATTATTGCTGCTCTGATGGGGTTGATAAGCTTGCGCACAGGAGGGAAATGAGACACTTGAATACCTTGAGTGAGCAATAGAAAAATGTACTGGCAGGCTTTTTACTTTTTAGACTACATGAGTGAGGGATTTTTGAAGTGAGGATTTCCTTACAGCAGGCTCTAGATTTTATAAGGAAGCAATTGGAAAAATCAATATGGAGTGTTGTTTTCCTGTTTCTAGGTGAGAAGATGAACTGCTGCATTTTGGACAAGCTGAAGTTTGGAACGCTGGGACATAAAGAACCCATTAAGAAGGAAATTACAGTAGTTAAGAGGAGATGAAGGTATGATTTAGGGCTTTGCAGAATCAGTGGTTCAAGAGAGTTAGATGTAGTAGGCACATGAGAATTCAGAGCCAAGCTAAACTGTGGTATTAGTGGAGTTGAATTTGAGATATGTTTTTAGATATCATGAGGGATGAATGTTGACTACACCAAATAAGGCCAAATAAAAGGTGCTATTTGAAGAATAAGATGAATAGGGTTGATGTTAACTCCATGTTTTGGTCACTAAATGATATGTATGGCTGAACTTGAGCGAAAGGGTCAGGGTGGGCACATGATATGTGGATGGAAGGTGCTGTAGCTTATCTGCATTTCAGTGTGGGTAAAAACAATGGTTTCTTTCTAATCAGTGTACCCTGAATGCAGGTTGTCTGTTTTCTCTCTGCTAGAGTAGTGTTTGCTAATTCTTTCGTGTTGCATTCTAATTTGGTCTTAGAAAATAGTAGCAGTGGAAAATGTACAAGTGTTACAGCTATGCAAGGTGTTCTGAAGCATGTGACCATTTATGATAGTGGAAAGATACATATTTTATTTCAAGGGGGTGGGAGAGACGCTGTGGTTACTGCAGGTGCTTGCTGTGGCCAGTTTAATTTGTGGTTTGCAGCTGAAATGTTCAGAATTTTCAGTGTGAGTACAAAACCTGAAGACATTGTGCAAATTAAGGAAATATTTATTTCTCTTGCACACAGTAATTAAAGGGTAGCATAGAAAGTGTTTTTATATAGTAATGAATGCATTTCTGAAATATTTTGAAATGTAAAAATGTGAATGAACAAGCTATCCATGTCCTAGATCTGGTATACTTCAATCTCTTCTACTTCCATGTTTGGTTAAGATTAGCAAAGTTCTCAAATTACTTATTTATTCCTTATGAAGAAATTTCTATTACTGTCCTCATTGTGTCTACTTTGTGTGTTGTGTGGGGCATGAGGGGGTAGACACAACTATATTTTTTTCTATTTTTTTAAAATATCAAGGAAATTGTTTAGGATGTTTCAAGGTCCACATAAAACCTTATTTTTGAGCTGAGAACTTTAGTCAGGTATCAAACCTGAGGTCTGAGATTTGTAAACACTCTCTTTCTTAGCCTCTCATTAGTTTTCTTCTTGTTTTTTGGCTAGTTTTCCCTAGATAAAAAGGGTGACTTCTTTTGTGTTTGTTATACTTAATGTCTACGCACCCCACCCCACTTTTCATCTCAAACAGTCCCTTGCCCTTTCATACTCCCTGCCACTCGAGATGGCTTTTGGTTTAGAAGAGCATTTCTTTTTGCTTCCGTTTAGTTGTAGTGTCACTATACTGAGCTAAGAAGTGATTCCTGAGGGGCTGAGCCACATGCACTTTTAACCAATGCCAAGTATGTGTATTGTTATGAAGTTGTAGATTGTTTTCTTATATAAATGTTATAAAAGGAACAAGAAGTTCTAAGCTTGCACCCCAGAGGACAGTGATTTTTCATTTGCTCCACGCTGCCAATAGTTGCACTCATCAGTGCAGCTGTTTGTTTATGGCCTGAATTGTCCACTCTCATTCCTCCCATTGTCTTAGTTTTATGAAGTACTGAAGGCCTAAGAGCTGTCTGTGATTTTCCATCACAAACTGGTTTTGGACAGTACCTGAAGAACCACTGATAAGGTACTTGTTTCCCCTAGGTCATTCTTGCAAGATTTTATGGTATGTTTGTTTGGTGTTTGTTTTTTTTAGTAGAAAGAGGTAGCGTATGTAATTTTATTTTACTATTCATTGTTTATTTTTCTACTCCCTCACCCCCTGTGATGCAGAAACTATCTGGGAGAATTCATGATCTATGTGATTTCTGTCTTATTTCCACATAGATCATAAATTCTGAATAAAATTTTAAAAACTCAACCTTTTTTTTTTTATGGGTGTTGGGAAAGTACAATGAAGAAAACTTCTCTGCTGTGCTTTGAACATAATATTTCAGTTGACCTATTGCTATGTGGAAAGTGGTGGAAGAAGCACCCTCCCAAACTGTATTATTTTATGTATTCTGTAGACATTTGGTCTGAAATGAGTTTGGGCTGCAACAGATGACTGCAACTTCTGCTGTTTCGACTGCCTGTTGCAAGGAGGGTATAAGGTATATCAGAGTCTTTTGCTGCCTGTGGTAGCATCCTACAAGGGAAAGCTAGAGGATTCTACAGGGATATAAGCATGAGGTCTCCCTCTGTAAATGTGGCAGAAAAGGAAATGTAGGCATGCATCCAAAACCTGTGACTTACTTTCTTTACTATTCTAGGTTAAAGAAGCCTGAAAACTGCTGTAACTTAACATATAGCATAAGTGTTTAGCTTGGCCTGAGGCTGGAAAGGGTAGAAAACTTTAGCAAGGTATCATTTTTTTATGTCATATTATAGCATCATTACAGACCTCTGCCTGTGTTCCTTAAGGTTGGAGCTAGGCTGGTGCTTGTGGACATGGCCTTTGAAATCCAAAGATGTGTCGTTCTTTGAGAGAGTGCTGATTGCCGCACAGTATCCTGTGCGTGCCCTTGTATGAAAAGACTGAGGTATCAGTATTGTGTTTCACAGCTGTACATGCAGATGCTGTTTTGCATCCACAGTTACATTCTTTCTGTGCCTGGTGCTCTTCCTTCTGACACTTGCTCTGAGAAAAAGGTCTACCATTCTGTGAAATGGATTTGGAGAAGGCCGAGGTTCTTGATGACTTCTTTGCCTCAGTCTTCACTGGCACATGCTCTGACCACACCACCCAGGTCTTGGAAGGGAGACGCAGGGACTGTGAGAATGAAGACCCTAGGCCCACTGTAGGAGAGGATCTGGTTCGAGACCATCTTAAACATCTGAACGTGCACAAGTCCATGGGTCCTGATGAAATCCATCCGCGGGTCCTGAAGGAGCTGGCAAATAAAGTTGCTAAGCTACTGGCCATCATATTTGAAAAATGTGGCAGTCAGGTGAAGTTCCTGACAACTGGAAAAAGTGAAATATAACCCCCATTTTCAAGAAGGGGAAATGGATGACCCAGGGAATTACAGAGCAGTCAGTCTCACCTCTGTGCCTGGCAAAATCTTGGAGGAGATTCTCCTGGATGGCATGCTAAGGCACATGAAAATCAACAAGGTGCTTGGTGACAGCCAGCATGGCTTCACTAAGGGGAAATCCTGCCTGACCAATTTGGTGGCCTTTTATGATGGGGCTAGGGAGTTGATGGACAGGGGTAGAGCAGTTGATGTCATCTACCTGGACTTGTATAAAGCGTTCGACACTGTCCCACACGAGACATCAATTTGATGGATGGACCACTCGGTGGATAAAGAACTGGCTGAATGGCTGCACACAGAGTTGTGGTCAATGGCTCAGTGTCTGGGTGGAGACCAGTAATGAGTGGTGTCCCTCAGGGATCAGTGTTGGGACCGGTCTAGTTTAACATCTTCGTCGCTGACACGGACAGTGGGATTGAGTGCGCCCTCAGCAAGTTTGCTGATGACACCAAGCTGTGTGGTTTGGTTGTTACGCTGGAGGGAAGGAATGCCATCCAGAGGGACCTTGACACGCTTGTGAGGTGGGCTGATGCCAACCTCATGAAGTTTAACCATGCCAAGTGCAAGGTCCTGCACCTGGGTCAGAGCAATCCCAGGCACAGCTACAGGTTGGGCAGAGAAGAGATTCAGAGCAGCCCTGCAGAGAAGGACTTGGGGGTGTTGGTTGATGAGAAAGTGAACATGAGCAGGCAGCGTGCGCTTGCAGCCCAGAAAGCCAACTGTATCCTGGGCTGCATCAAAAGGAGTGTGACCAGCAGGTTGAAGGAGGTGATCCTGCCCCTCTACTCTGCTCTTGTGAGACCTCACTTGGAGTATTGTGTGCAGTTCTGGTGTCCTCAACATAAAAAGGACATGGAACTGTTAGAACAAGTTCAGAGGAGGGCCATGAGGATGATCAGGGGACTGGAGCACTTCCTGTATGAAGACAGGCTGAGGAAGTTGGGGCTGTTAAGCCTGGAGAAAAGAAGGTTGCTTGGAGACCTCATAGCAGCCTTCCAGTATCTGAAGGGGGCCTATAGGGATGCTGGGGAGGGACTGTTCATTAGAGACTGTAGTGATAGGACAAGGGATAATGGGTTGAAACTTAAAAAGGGGAAGTTTGGATTGGATCTAGGAGGAAGTTCTTTCCTGTTAGGGTGGTGAGGCACTGGAATGGGTTGCCCAAGAAAGTTGTGAATGCTCCACCCCTGGCAGCGTTCAAGGTGACATGGTTTAGTGTGATGTGTCCCTGCAAGGGGGTTGGAACTAGATGATCTTAAGGTCCTTTCCAACCCTAACTATTCTATGATTCTGTGGTTCTAAATGAATAGGTAACTGACATTGAAGTTAAAACTTAGGAGTTTTTAACTGGATGTCATAAGCTTTCACTCATTTGTTCTGCATTTGCTGGTTCACTTTTCATTATATTACTTGTTACTTCTTTTTGCCACTCATCCCTTATTTATTTCTTACAGAATTGTTGAGGGGGGTGAAAAGGGTGGGAAATTAATATATGGAAGATGGATTAAATTGAGGAACCAGTTAACAGACCCCTCTTCTAAATTTTATTATTAGCTATATTTACCAAGTAAAGTGTACAAAGTAAGGATTGAAATTCCAGGTGAAAATGGGGCAGAAGAAATTCAGTTTTTCCAAGCTTAAATTTCTTGTGGCTGTGACAATGTGCTTTTGGATCCCGGCCTAGCAAACTGTTAACCCTAGGTTTAACCAAAAGTGGAGCACATTTTCAATCTGTCCATTCATCTGCTGTCACAAGTTGCCAAGGTGAAGTACTGACTGTATGTGTAATGGAACTGACATTATACAGTTACATTTTGCTTTTAATAAGCTTGCATACTGATGAAATCTGAGTCTGTGGTTTTTATTTTCCTAATTCTTTATTGTGAATTAATAGGTTCTAGAAGGTCAGAAATATTTTTGTTGTGTACCACTTGAAAATCAGGCATAATATAAAACTTCAGTATACTCTTTTTTATGAATATTTTTAACAGACAGTCAAAAACAGAATAAAAGAAAATAAAAAGAATTAAATAACTGAAAAGACAAAGTACTTGATTGGATCTTCCCAGCGTATGTGGAGTATCTTTTCTCCTGAGATCTTAAAGGGCTCTAATGTTAAATTTATTAGTGCTGCTCATAATATGTTAAAAAGTAAAAACCAAACACTCCATTTGACTACTTAAACTGATGTTCATCCGTCAGGTTTTAGTGTTATTTTAAAGATGTCCTGCTCAGTAACCCAGTTCCATTTGCGCCTTAATTGAAGACAGCATTAACTAATGAACGCATACAACCTATTTCTACTTTTGGGGCAGGTTTGATGGGCTTCTCAAATTACTCTGGGATATCAGCCCTGGAGACACCTTATTTCTGTTCTGTATGTCATCTGCCATTTAGCAGTGGGAGGGATGACATCCTTTAATGTATCTTTAAAGGAAGGTGAAATACTAATCTACATAGGTAAAGATGATATTCAGCTTTCAGTGTCTTTCACACATGGTTTTTTATTTCTGTGTGGAACAGATGAACTTCTTTTTAAGCTGATCCAGGGAAGGCATGGGGTAATGCTTTGTGGGCTGAAGTTAGCATCTGAAAATCCCTTGCATGCTGGCTTCAGGGAATGAAGCTGCTAATTTTGAAGGTATGCAATTCAGAAGTTGATTTTAAAAGAGAAAGAGAATTTCATTCTATATGATTGAGGCTTTTTTCTTCAGAACTTCAGAATATCTGTTACTTATGCTATTGTTTGTGCCGTACTTGCAAGCTGATACAGTTTTGAATGTAGCTGCCCATCTGCTGCTTGGTTATTTATGGGCAGATCTGTGGAGTTCCTTCTAATCTCTCAAGTGTTCAAAAACATTAATGAATTAAACATCACAACTCTTGTAAAAAGGGAATTAGATGGAGGGACTGAATGAAGACTAAAAGGGATAAATGACTTGCTGAAAGCCGTATGTGTATTTCATCACAGAACAAGGAATACAAACATGATTCTCCTTCCCAGCTTCCCTTCCCTCTAACTTTTAGTCCTGTGCCTAACAGACCAGCTATGCTTTTTTGCTTCATACATGATGAGGGAATGGAAAAAGTACTCATTCTTTGAAACTTGCAGTAGATGCTTGAGAACAGACTAATCCATTTAAAGACCTTGTACCATGTACTGAGAGTATTGAATGCTTCAGGTCTAACGAATTTGAGTAAAAGTTTGTTCTCACTGAGCCTGAATTTGTTTTGGTTCTTAATGTTTTGACCAGTGGTTCCCACTGGGTTGCTTGGAAAGAAAACAGTTGGGAGGGCAGCTTTTCTCTTCCAGTGGTCTAGTCAGTGCTAGTCCGTCAACTTCTCTCTCTGCTCGCTGTCTTTAATGGACTTCTAAAATGGCTTTAAATAGCATCTGGACATTGGTTCTTATTTATTTTTTCTATTAAATGATGTGTAGCAGAAAATACAGGTGATATGTTCCATTAATCACAAGTTATGCACTTCTCTGCTGAATTACACTTAGTTCTTATTGTGTGGTTTTGTGGCATTTTTATTTAAAAAAAAAAAAAAAGGGCAACCAAAAACTATTAGAATTTTAAACTGTGTTGAGTAAACCAATGTAACTTACAGTCTTTTGAGAGAAATGACATGGGATGCAGCCTACGAAGTTATGATTTGATTTCAGTGTAATGCAGCCTGAAACATTGTTTGTGTTTTTATCTCTTCTATAATTTGTTTTTTTTTACTGTGTGTTTACTGTTTCCCCAGCTTCCCATCCTCCCCCTAATGTATACCTATTTCATTTAAGTTTGTATTTAAGAGAATTTTCTTCACAAGTATTACTAGTTTCTACTTGGTGGGGGTGGTTGGAAGAGTGTTCTAGTTCATTGGAACACCTTTCAAATATTTAGGTTTTAAGCAGAAATATTATGTGGATTTAGTCTTGCCAGCTTTCCATGGAAATCTTCAGAAGAGTGTTAGAGATTAACATTGCTTTACTGATTTAAAAACCTGAAAGCCTAGGTTATTCTAAACAAGTTCAGTGAGGTTCTTCATTCTAAGTTCTTTTATTTAACATATTTCCTGTATACACAAGTTTTACAGTTTGAGCATATGGTATTTTAATTGGCAAAATAGGTTGCAGGTGGGCATGCAGCACTCTAGATTGTTTCTGAAATTCAGCAAACGGATTTAACCTCTTTAGCTTGTTTGATATCTGTAAAACTTGTGCATACAAAAGTTATGTCATTTGTTTTGGAAGTGATAAATTCAGCTTCTAAGTATTTCACTTTCCTCAAGTGAAATCTGTTCTCTTCAGTGCTTTTGTTTTCCTTCTGTAGGTTGTTGGGGTTTTTTTATTTTTTTTTATTTAATGAACCCAAATACCTTTTTTTATTGATGAATAGACACTGGATCTGTTTATTTCAGCTAAATAGTGGTACAACATTGAGCAACACATCATTCTTTCCTCATGCTAAATTGAGAGCTTGATGGCCAGTTTAAGAGCCTGTTATTTTGTCTTCCTCCAAACAAGTTAAAAAGAATTTCTTTTACTTGTAGGTCTAAATATGCTTACCTGCTTTTTACCAGTGTACCCTTTTAAAACCCCTTTGATAGCTCCCAGTGGAAAGTAGATGACAGCTCTCTTAAAATTGTTTCTCTTTCCAATATAAAAAAAACCACATATTTATTTTAATCATTCTGAGATTCTCTGGAGCGTTAAACAAGATAGAGAAGGATGTAAAACCTTATTTTTAAACTGAAGAATTTTTTTTTTTTGTATGTTCTGGTAACCTACTCTGAGAGTTTTCTTGTAGATGGAGCACATTAAAGCTCTTACAGAAGAGAAGCAGTTGAAAACTACAGGAGTTGTTGGAGAAAAGGCTAGGTGTTTGAAATTATCGGTGACTGATCTAATTGTTCTGACTCACCTCCCTCCACTCTGAATGAACAGAATGCTTCCTTTGGTTCCAGGAAATACTGAACAAAAGAACTATTTTAATCCATGGACAGTGCCACCACTGTGGCAGAAATCCAGGCAGTGCTTTCATGCTAAATAAATTGGTCTTTTTGCAACCGCAGGGAAACATGCTCCCTTGAGTCAATAAGTTGATGCAAACTTTTGTTCATCTGTGAAAGTATGAAGAAAACAAAGTATACCTGTGTAGGTTTGGGTTTTCTTCATTGGTTATAATAAGGAGCTATTTATAATAATTTTGAAATATAACTTGGGGAGGAGAGGGAAAAATCATTACCCGGTACATAGTCCACATCTTCAGAAGAAAAGAATACTGCCAAAGTTACATAGTTCGCACAGGGTGGCTTGAGCATGGTGTTGGAGAGATAAAAATGACAGCCTGAGTTTTGTGGCTTATGGACATGTTTTAGGTTTTATAACCTACAAATTTTTGTCTGAAGCATACAGGAAGCATACGTAATAGGGTGCTTTTTTGAGTAATTGCTAAAGTGCAAGCTGTCTTAGGATTACTTTTTCTGAAAGAACTGAAGTTTGCTTCCTTCTGTAATATGGGAAATGTGTATTTTATATAATTGACAAAAGTTACACAGGTATGGAGACTTTGAGATAAGGGATGGGAATGAACATTGTGAAGCATTACATACTGGAACAGAGAGGGACAGTATAAACTTGTTGAAACGTTATTTCTGTTCCATAATAAAAATAACTTGGCATTTTTTGTTTACAATGGAGCACGTTTTAACAAGAAAAGGAACAACTATTTTATTATACCTCTGGCTCTTTATTTAGAGTGCTCTGTTTTTTAGCTTTTTTTTTTCCCCTCTTTCTCCTAGATAGTTTATAGTTTTCATTCAGTTACTTTAACTTCAATTGCTCCCCCTTCATCCCCATTCCTAACCCCCCCTCACAAAGAAAATATTTCTGTTAGTGTGGATGAATGCTGAAAAACCCAGATAGAGAACTCCAGGTTGTGGTCTAAAGCCGTATGTCTACAATTAAAGAAAAGAAATTTATGTGGTTTTGGCATTGATATTGTCATGTATTTTGAATATTGTATTTCTATGCAGAATTTCTTTTTCATTCTTTTTTTTTTTTGTATTCTATGTATTTATTTGTGCAAGTATGAACTCGGGAAGGCTTACAGGCAGATGCCAGTTGCTACTTTGTGTAGACTGAAAGAGGAGGTTGGAAGTCAAGTATCCTGTTGATTTCTCAAGGAAACACAGAAGTGTAATCACGGTGAATTGTAGTTCATAATGCAATAAAAATGGCATGAGGGCAAGAAGGGATTTGGAGACAAAAGGAGGAGAAGAATTTCCAGCTATAGGTTAGACATACTTATTTTGGCTGTTGGATGCTTTTCTTTACCCTGCCTTTAGTAGGTCTTTAATTAATGACAGTGTCCTGATGTATATGTAGGATTAGATCTTGAAATAATTACTATGTTCCTGGCAGAGTCTGCCAAAGTGTAATTTAATTTATACTTATTTTACACCTGAATGACTGAGCAAATGGATAATCTACCCCTAAATTAATTGTAGTTTAATAGGGTTGGGAAATAGGACTTTAAACCAGTGTCCTTGGTTGAGATTCTGCTTTGAATTTTTTTTTTTTTATGAGGGGGAAGAAATCTTTAGATGGGCTAGCATGGGAAAATTCATGTGGTAATGTTTTTTCTTTTACAGTTGTTTTTACAATACAGTGGAGTTTGGTTACAGTGGTCTTTGCTTCTTTCAGAAAAAGTACGGAAGGGTTTTGTCCAGTGCTCAGTCTGGTGAAATATCATAATTGATTTCACATGTTTGACAGCTTTAACTTCTTCTGTTTCAGAGCTGTGAAAATTATCTGAAGTAGGATGGAAGCTTCAGTAATATTACCCATTCTGAAGAAAAAATTGGCTTTTCTTTCAGGTATGGTTTCTATTTTCCTCAATTGGTTCCTCCCTGCATAACTTGGATGGAATTTTTAGGTTGGTTGATTGTATTTGCTGGATGTATTTAACAGGTACTGTTATATTGTTGGTTGGCACTTTGTTGTATATCAAAAAATATCTCTGAAACTTTCAGTCTAGTAGCCGAGGTATTGCTGTTCGCATTTAGCATTTGTTTTCACTGTAGCCTGTAACTCAACCCATAGAGTTGATGTCATGAAGTTTCAGTCCGTATTTAAAAGAATGGTGATTTGGCAGGAATCCAAGAATAATCCTTTCTGGTTTTTTTTGTTTGTTTGTTTTTTTTAATGTGGTTTTAGAAATGCAGAATGAATATTTTCAGGTTTTTCTTTAGAAAATTTTTCCTTCCCTTTCACCCCAGTCTTCAAGATATAAATGGATGCAAGCAGAATTAGCCATGCATTGCAACATTGTGGTTATTGCCGAATAGTTAATTCAGGCAAGGTTGGAATCATCTTTGTATTTATTAAAGCTTGTTGAATCTTGGGTTGAAGAGAAAAACAAAAGGGAATACTTAAAATGATGAATGACATTCTCTTGCTGATTTCACTGCTGTCATGGATAGCTGTGTTAGCTCTTGGTGTTTGATTGTCTACTCCAGGGTAGGTAGACAATTTGCAGAACACTTCTCAACTTCACAAATTGACGAGTGTTGCCATAAACATTCTTGTGGTTCCTATAGCTAGTCCAGTTTAGCCTGCTCCGGTCACTTGAGAACTGAAACTTGTTCTTTTTGTTAACAGAATTTGTTTTGCTTTGAATTTCCCTACTGCCCCTAGGAACTGCTAATCAGGCAGTTCCTAAAAAACAGAGATCTTCCAAAAACTCAACTTACATTAAAGCCTGGGACAGTGGGCAATTTCTCTGAAAAAGTAGCAGATGGTTAGTATGTTGGTTGTTCAACATTATGCTGCAGGGGGAAGTTCTTATTAACTAGAGTGCATTTTCAATTTGCTATTAAAGCTGCCTGATCCATTTTGAAATACAGGTGTTCTTAGTGGAATGTGATTTATTGAGTGGTGGTTTAAATGCTAGGAACCTTTCTGAACCTACATATTTCTAAGTAGGTTTAACCTTTTTGGAATTGAGTAGCATACTAATCGATGCTTTAATTTAATGAATGGCAAAAATTTATGCAGTAGTTCTTTTAAGTATTGTTCAGTGTAAGTTAAGGAACCTGACAGAGAAATCAGTTCATTGTGTCTCTTTAAAGCAATTTTATTCCATAGAGTTTCATAAATAAAAATACATTAATGATTAAAAAAGTCAGAACACTTACATTTTAGGAAAAGTTCTTCAGTGTTTATATATTGAAGTGTCTTAGCAATTTTGAGTTAAATTGGTACAAGTAATGTTGGCCCTCCCAGCTTTTTCTGGAAGCAAAACAGGATGGTTTCCAATGGGAGTGTCTCCTCAAATTTGGCATCCATGGTTGTGTAGCTTCCATGTTAATAGGTCATTACAAAGAGCAGGGGAAAAAAAGGCAAGCTACTACTAACTTGTCAAAAATCCTGAACAACTGCTTTGGTGCCAAATGAATTAAAAAATTTCTTTTTGCAATGCTCTTGTTTAAGTTAAGGGAAGCAATTGTGTTTTCAGTTTATAAACTATACCACTTCTGAGTTACAACACACATCAAGTTCATTTCCTCTGATTTTATTTTTCATGTTTAATTCTAAACCAAAAGACTCAGATGAGTCTGAGCATAGTGATTTTTTTGTATGATAAGGAGGTGGTGTTTGCCATGCCTGAAATGACAATGTAACTGGGTTTGTCTCACTAGATATTGTATTCTGAAGGTGGTGGGTGAATACAATATTTCCTTTAAAAATACAGTTTTGAGTTAAGTTGTATACTCATCTAAGAATAATTTTATTTTTTAAGTAAATGTTGGTCATCATTTTTCACTGAGGAAAAGAATCAGCTATGACTCCTTCCTTTCCTCTTGTTCTGCTATGGCAGGTTGAGCTGTTTATACTTCAGTGCAAGGAAGCTGCACAAATATCACAGTGCAGGCAGAATACAGATGTTTGAATCGTTTCTAGTAGTGTTTACAACCTGGGGGAAAAACTGGTCATTTGTTAGAGAAGATGACTTAAGGAACTGAATAATTTAGATAATTGTTGCAGTCTTTCTGTGAAATGTCAAGAGATTATAGTTTTTGCCTTGGCTTATGTGTTGTTTTTTTTTTTAATTCAGCAAATAGTGTCTCAATTCAGGTATGAAAGTGAGAATGGCTGTGTGGCTAGGATCTTGCATGAGTGGCCTTCAGGTGTCATTTTTAAACTTTCATTAGTTAGACCCTGTTCAACATTGGAGTCGTTCAGGTCTGTGTAAGCAAAACATGAACTGCTATTAATAGTTATTTTCTTTTGTGGGGCCTGATGTTTGTCTCATGAATCCAGAACTATCTGAACAGAACTGGTCCCTTCCAGTTGAGTCGGCTATTGTAAGACTAATTTGCTATAAATACTAGAAGAAAAAGTATTTTTCTGCAAACTATTCCTTCCCCAGCCATGTATATATTAATTAAAATGAACAACTTCAGTGCTCCACTTGTGAGTTCATGGGTAGGTGAGGAGAGAGAAGTGTTAGATACAGTTTTTACAAATATATTATCTAGCAGAGTGCTGAGCTGCTGCGATGGCTCCTGGAATTTTGGACCCTGGAAGTTGGTTCAAGGTGACCTTTCTACAGTTCCTGGTAAAAATACCTTCATAACCTCTTGTGTTCTTACTTTTCCAACTGCAGGCTTGCTCAGTTTGATCACCAAACTCTATCCTATTTTTTATTAAAACTTCTGACAGTGTTTTTGTGCTTCCCTACTACACTCAATTTCAATAGTTCCTCCATTTTATAACGTAAATAATTTTTGAACTTGGCTGTTGCAAATTTTAGTTTCAACGAATTTATTTTCTACATTCTTAAGGCCTGCTACCCTCCCTTCTCAGAGGATTTCCTTATGGATAAGGAAAGACCAAACAATGCCTGAACACTTAAGGAAAGGCTTCTTTATTCATTTTAATGTTAATACTCTTGTTGAGAGATGGTAGCTAACAAGCTGCCATTTAATCAGTGTGACTTCTGAAGCATTTTACAACCACAAACTCAGCATTTTTCTCTTATTTGTTGGATTTAATGTGTGCTCACGAAGCACTGTAGCAAGTAGAGAGAAATATTTTTTTCTTTTTCAGTTCAAGTGTACATTTGAGAACAGACATCCAGTTTTTTAAATCAATATTTTCCTTTTTCTTCCACTTACACACTCTAATTTTGAGGTTTTCTGCCACTTGGAAATTAAGAAGGGCAGACAATCTGTAAATAAGTGTGGCTTTAAACTGTGACTCCCTCTTAGTTTGTGTGGAAAGGATCTATCTGTCTTTACTCATGGAGCACCACACTTTAATTATTCTATTTGGAAATAAAACTCTTAAAAAGTGCATTGATGTTTTTCCAGCAGTAATTCTTGTGTCCGTGTCCCCCCCCCCCCCCCCCAGATAAATGAGGGCAGCACAGCTGTGGCAATGAACCACTTAAAACAGTAGGTCCTTTACGAAGATGCGTAAGATAAGTGACAGGGGAGATCTTTAATACTCTTTGGGGAGCTTGCACAGCTTTGGAAACAAGGGAAAAACCTACTGTAGTTAAGATGCCAACATATATTGTGTAATCAGTGTTTTTCCATTATCTTGCCTGCATCTTTAACGGATGGGGGGGATTCTCATCAAATTATGCCAGTGTACATGCATCAGCAAACATTGCTGTGCTTGTTTCCTTCATGTTACTTCCACACAGCTATTCTGTGAAAAGTTATTACCAAATAGACAAATGTCAGTTCTTTCAATTTTAAGGAACTTTATGAAGCAAAAGCATGATTTAATTTCTTTAACCATATGAATAACACAATTTGAGAGTAAAGGTGTTCTTTCTAGGGTTACAGAAATTTACTTTGCTTCTTTTTCACCTTATATAAAGCTGAGAGTTATCTTTGTACAATTTTTCTAACATGTAGAGAAAACTGCCTTCTACATGTGCTTAAATGTATCTTTTGTTTTTAGTATATCTTATTAATAAAATAGCTAATATATTAAAACTTATTCTAAAAAATAATATTGAATAAAATGGAAAAGGCTTTCAGCTACTCCAGGTTGTGGAACACTTACTTTGAGACTGTTTTAATGTACAGATGGGCATTGATTTTAGAAAAATAGTCAAGGATTTAAAAAACTACCCCCAGTCTTTTAAGATTACCAAAGTTGTGATTTAATAAGCTGTAAACTAAAGAACTATAGCCTTCTGGAGTATGCTTGGATTCATTAATGTTCTTCACTTGATGCACAAATTCCCCTCTTCACTTCTCATATTTCCCTTCGTGGTTCCCCAACCGAGACACTTGATTGGGTTTTTAAATTAAGATTTCTTTTCTTCTTGCTGGTTAGACATTAAAAAATTCAAGGGCAGAAAGGTAAAAAAAAATAGGTAAGGTGGTTCTCTCAAAGTGGAGAATATATGAACTAGATGAGCTGTTCCAAATTCAGTGGATTTAGCTCAAGTTCTAATTTAAGATATGAGAAAGAACCTAGTTCAAATCCATTTTGATTACTGGTTTATACCTGTGTGACTCAAGAAGTCAGTCTTGAGTGGAAACACCAGAAGAAAAAAAAAATCAGCTTTCATAATGATCCATATTTTTTTTTTTTTTAACTGTACCTTTCCAGAGACTTTCTTGAGAATCTGTGTAGTCAAGAACAACCCAAACCATGGTTGCAGAACAGTCGACTTAAGTGCAGCACATCAGCATCAGCTAATACTTTATCTTACTGGATTTCCTAATGGACGTAAAAATATGAGGCCAGCTCTTTCAAGATTTTTGTTGCTGATATTTCTTGTAAAACTTTTACCAGAAGGGTTTGAAAATACATATGAAGATTAAAGCAACTCGTTGGAAATATTTATCTCCAGTGTAAGGTGACTGTTACGTGTTTTGAAGCAGGTCTGGAAATCTTACGTGTTCGAATGAGCTACCAATTCAGAGTATGTGTCATGGGCAGCCTGTGTAGTACAAGATCCTGCATTTGTGTAGTTGATACTTCCAGGAAGTGTGTTCCAGTGGGAGCTGCTGGGTACATGCTCACTTTGGAAGCTTACTGTTTCTGTCATGCTGGTAATACAGAAGGACTACAAGATGCTTTTTAACAGTTTAATCTAGATATGCAAAAATAATGCTTTTGGAAAACTTGATTTGTGGTGTTTATGTTGAAAGTACTAGATGAAAGACTGTGACAGCTACAGATGTAGTCTGTGCTCTGAAGCCTTGGTGATGCCTTAAACATCAATGTGGTAAACGAATCCTTGGAACTGAGAGGTGCAATATTAGTTTCACAGCAAGTTTGAAGTTTACTCTTATGATGTATTTTGAGACTATGTAACTGCAAAGTATTTCTTTTACCTTTAATCCGTCATATTACCTTTCTAATGACTTTTTTTTTCCCCCTGAAATAGGAGGGAAGGACAGAAGAAGTGGCCTCATTCTGACAATTCCATTATGCCTTGAACAGACAAGCATGGATGAGCTGAGTGTCACACTAGACTATCTGCTAAGTATCCCAAGGTGATTTCAAAGGCATTCTGTTCAGGGCTGCCACCTTTTCTGGTGGTGGAAGGGATATTTTTATGTTTTTTTTTTTTTTTCTTCTTACTTTCTCTTCAGTAATGTTTAAAATGTGATACTGTCTGACCAAATTAGAAGCATACATCCTGTTTAACTGGGGGCATCTGCCAAGGTTTGCATATATCCTTTTATATTGTATATTTGACACTTTTTTCTTTTTTCTTTTTTTGCCTTGTTTATTTCCTCATTCCTTTCTTGGGATGTTTTTAACTTCTTTTTGATGTCAGTGCTCTTAAATTGCTATGTAAATTAATGAGCCATTCTAATGAAATTCCTAAGCTTGCAAAGGTAGCAATGCCCAAAGTAAAAAAAGCTTCCTCTTCTATCTTTACTATTCTATGTGCCTAATCTTTGTAGATAGTAGTGCATAAGTATGCAGCGAGTTTAAAAACATGTAAAGTCTTACTGAAGTTAGTGAGCAACTCAAATGTTTAAATACTACTTAAATGTGCTGAATGATGATTTGAGTATCCTCTCATCCAGACCTTGCTGTAAAATCATTGTTAAGTTCTGTGCATGTAACGCTGCAAGTTTATAGTGACAGTTGTTGGTCCTAGCTTAGTTAACCACATTTTCCTAAGATCCAGAGATTGATCTGTCATAGATTTTTTTTTTTTTTTTTTTTTTTTTTTTTTCCTTGTGCCGCTGATTTAAGAAGGCAGGAAGCTTCTTGGATAGGTGATTGCTTTTGTTATCCATTTAAATTCCTCTTCTGGAAACAGAGGAGCAATGGCTGAAGACTAATGTACTTTGCTTATTGCAATTTAGTAATGTTCTTAAAACACAATTAAATGTGTGGTGTTTTTTTGTTTGTTTGTTTGTTTTTTGTAGTTAAGATTTTTAAAAAATTCTGATTGGGGAGAGAAGCAAAGAATAAATTCAGGTTGCTTACAAGTAACACATAAGGTATATGAGGATATCGCACAACATCTTAGTTGTGGATATTTTAGGGTTTTTCAAACAGCTTGTTGTCTTTTGTAAAGTGATGAAAATACCAAATGGTCATCTGAGCCAGTCATCTCATTAACTTAAGGATTTGGCTGTATTTATGGAACAGATGCAGGCATTGTGATTCTAGCAAGTGTCAGTTGTTCTGCTGTCTCAACGTGATATATGTTTTTACATATATTAGTGTAAGAATAACTGTGTGAAAATGCAACCAAAGTTCTTTGTTCTCTATACAAACTGGGAAATCGTCTAATGTTCTGTTTGTCAGTCATGAAGAAAAATGACCTTTCTTTTATAGTGGCAGTATGGAAAAATCATTGCCATTTTTGTTTGCATTTTGTTTTTTTTAAGCATGAAATAACAGTTGCATTTCTCAGTATGAAACATAATGCTTACTGTTACATGCAGGTTGCTTTGTTTTTTGTAAGCTCAGAAGATCACAGAAATGGTTTGGTTTTGTAATTGCAGATTTGGGCACTAAAGATTATGAAATGCTGTTCTACCTTATGTAAATTTCAGGGGTTTTGGTTACTTACAACTTTATCAGACACAAATTTTTTTCCTAAGTGTTTTTCTTCTTTCAGTGAGAAGTGCAAAGCTAGAGGATTTACTGTGATAGTGGATGGCAGAAAATCACAGTGGAACGTGGTAAAGACAGTTGTGTTAATGCTACAGGTAAATAAATTTTTTACTGACTAATTTTATAGATGTGAATCCAATAGCTCTGTTATTGTAGATGTAGTAATATCTTTACTGAGAAATAGACAATATATAGCCTCTTAAAATTACAAAATGTGGTTCTATGACAGCTCAGTGCAAAAAGAAACCGTCTGAAATGTGGATGATATGCCTCGCTTAAGTTGAGGGACAAATACATTACATGCTGAGAACACCCAATTGTAGACTCTCTTCTAAAACAGAGTTTTAGTTAAAACACAGAAATATGCTTCTGGCATTATTAATGGTGAGTAGTAGGAATGTCTTCAGGGCAGCAACTTCACACTGGTAGTGCAGCTGAGCAGGTTCTGGTGCAATCACAGTATCACAGTATGCTAGAGATTGGAAGGGACCTCGAAAGATCATCTAGTCCAATCCCCCTGCCAGAGCAGGAACACCTAGATAAGGTTACACAGGAATGTGTCCAGGCGGGTTTTGAATGTCTCCAGGGAAGGAGACTCCACGACCTCCCTGGGCAGCCTGTTCCAGTGTTCCGTCACCCTCACTGAGAAGAAGTTTCTTCTCAAGTTTAAGTGGAACCTCTTGTGTTCCAGTTTGTACCCATTACCCCTTGTCCTATCATTGTTTGCCACTGAGTAGAGCCTGGCTCCATCCTCGTGACACTC
Source organism: Pezoporus flaviventris (assembly GCF_033815535.1). Taxonomy (NCBI): domain Eukaryota; kingdom Metazoa; phylum Chordata; class Aves; order Psittaciformes; family Psittacidae; genus Pezoporus; species Pezoporus flaviventris. Next base: position 42,869,871 of record NW_026892549.1, on the reverse strand, counting down.
CCCCTTTATATATTTATATACACTAATAAGGTCACCCCTCAGTCTCCTCTAAACTATAGAGACCCAGCTCCCTCAGTCTTTCCTCATAAGGGAGATGCTCCACTCCCTTAATCATCTTCGTTGCCCTGCACTGGACTCTCTCCAGCAGCTCCCTGTCCTTCTTGAACTGAGGGGCCCAGAACTGGACACAATATTCCAGATGCGGTCTCACCAGGGCAGAGTAGAGGGGAAGGAGGACCTCTCTCGACCTACTAACCACCCCCCTTCTAATACACCCCAGGATGCCATGGGCCTTCTTGGCCACAAGGGCACAGTGTTGGCTCATGGTCATCCTGTCGTCCACTAGGACCCCCAGGTCCCTCTCCCCTGCACTGCTCTAACAGGTCGTTTCCCAACCTATACTGGAACCTGGGGTTGTTCCTGCCCAGATGCAGGACTCTACACTTTCCCTTGTTATATTTCATCCAGTTATTCCCTGCCCAACTCTCCAGCCTGTCCAGGTCTCGCTGGATGGCAGCACAGCCTTCTGGCGTGTCAGCCACTCCTCCCAGCTTAGTGTCATCAGCAAACTTGCTGATAGTACACTCAATTCCCTCATCTAAATCGTTGATGAATATATTAAATAATAGCGGTCCCAGTACTGACCCTTGAGGCACTCCACTAGTTACAGGCCTCCAACTAGACTCAGCCCCATAGACTACAACTCTCTGGCTTCTCTCCTTCAGCCAGTTCACAGTCCACCTCGCTACCTGATCATCCAGACCACACTTCCTCAATTTAGCTGTGAGGGTGCCGTGGGAGACTGTGTCAAATGCTTTGCTGAAGTCAAGGTAGACCACATCCACCGCTCTGCCATCATCCATCCACCGTGTTATTTCCTCATAAAAGGCTAAGAGATTGGTCAAACATGATTTCCCCTTGGTGAAGCCATGTTGACTGCCCCTCATAACCCTCTTATGCTTGATATGCCTTAAGATGTCACCAAGGATAAGGTGTCCCATCAGTTTCCCAGGGATGGAGGTGAGGCTGACCCGTCTATAGTTACCCGGGTCCTCCTTCTTGCCCTTTTTGAAGACTGGAGTGACATTTGCTTTCCTCCAGTCCTCAGGCACCTCTCCCGTTTCCCAAGACTTGGTAAAGATGATGGCGAGTGGTCTAGCAATGACTTCCGCCAGTTCCCTCAGCACCCGCGGGTGCATGCCATCTGGACCCATGGATTTATGGATGTCCAGATTGCTCAACTGGTCTCTAACCCATTCCTCATCGACTAAGGCAGACCGCTCCGTTGACCTGACTTCATCTAAGGTCTCAGGGGTACAGGGCTCTTCAGGACTGCCTGCAGCAGAGTAGACAGAAACAAAGAAGGCATTCAGTAACTCTGCCATCTCTGTATCTTCTGTCACCAGGGCACCCATCCCGTTCATCAGTGGGCCTACATTGCCTCTGGTGTTAGTTTTATCTGCCATGTATTTGAAAAAGCTCTTTTTGCTGGATGCTACACAAAATAGAAGAAGGGGGGGGAAAGTTCCGATTCCCAATTAAAGAAATTTACAACAATTTATTATTTTAGCTTTTCAGAATGGTAGGGTTACAGTAAAGTCTGCTAAACAGTATTGTTTATTTTCTGGTCTCAGTGGTAAAAGACAATGCATGATACAGCGCTTTGAAGAGAGAACTTTGACTACTGCCTTGCTTTCTGCTCAGATAATTTCTCTCTACTAGAGCAGTTTTCCTCTCAAACTTAAATGAAGCCTCAAAGTATGTAAAATTTGAATTATTTCATTTTATTGTCATTCTGGCTTATTGTTGCTCCTGGGTTTTTAAGTCTGTTTCAGGGTGTCTTTCACCTATTCTTCACTAAGATGTCATTCCTATTAGTAGAGTAATTGGATCCACTATATTCTGATTACGATCTCAACTGAGCTTTCACTTCAGCTAATGTGCAGTTGTGGCATTTAGTGGGAACTTCAGCTAGTGGTGAAGGTAGTTTGCCCGTGCTCAGATTTTACTGCTTCCTGTTAGCACAGTTCCTGCCAGTGTGAAGCCTGCAGAAATATAGGTTGCACATCTGTATCTAATTTGAGAAGGAAGTAATGAAGATTTTCTGATGTAAACTAATCACTAGTGCACACCACTTGAGATTACTCTCTGCTTGGGCACAGATAGGTGCTGGTTGGTCATCAGACAGTTGTATGTTAAATATTTTGTCTACTTTTAAATAGAATCATAGACTAGTTAGGGTTGGAAAGGACCTTAAGATCATCTAGTTCCAACCCCCTTGCAGGGACACATCACACTAAACCATGTCACCTTGAACGCTGCCAGGAGTGGAGCATTCACAACTTTCTTGGGCAACCCATTCCAGTGCCTCACCACCCTAACAGTAAAAAACTTCCTCCTAGATCCAATCTGAACTTTCCCTGTTTAAGTTTTAACCAGTTACCCCTTGTCCTGTCACTACAGTCTCTAGTGAACAGTCCCTCCCCAGCATCCCTATAGGCCCCCTTCAGATACTGGAAGGCTGTTATGAGGTCTCCACGCAGCCTTCTCTTCTCCAGGCTGAACAGCTCCAACTTTCTCAGCCTGTCTTCATACAGGAGGTGCTCCAGTTCCCTGATCATCCTCGTGGCCCTCCTCTGAACTTGTTCCAACAGTTCCGTGTCCTTTTTATGTTAAGGACACCAGAACTGCACACAATACTCCAAGTGAGGTCTCACTAGGGCAGAATAGAGGGGCAGGATCACCTCCTTCAACCTGCTGGTCACGCTCCTTTTAATGCAGCCCAGGATACGGTTGCCTTTCTGGGCTGCAAGCGCACGCTGCCTGCTCATGTTCACTTTCTCATCGACCAGCCCCCCCCAAGTCCTTCTCTGCAGGGCTGCTCTGAATCTCTTCTCTGCCCAACCTGTAGCTGTGCCTGGGATTGCTCTGACCCATGTGTAGGATCCTGCACTTGGCATAATTAAACTTCATGAGGTTGGCATCAGCCCACCTCACAAGCGTGTCAAGGTCCCTCTGGATGCCATTCCTTCCCTCCAGGGTATCAACCGAACCACACAGCTTGGTATCATCGGCAAACTTGCTGAGGGCGCACTCAATCCCACTGTCCGTATCAGCGACGAAGATGTTAAACAAGACCGGTCCCAACACTGATCCCTGAGGGACACCACTTGTTACTGGTCTCCACCCAGACACTGAGCCATTGACCACAGCTCTTTGTGGGTGGCCATCCTGCCAGTTCTTTATCCACCGAGTGGTCCATCCATCAAATTGATGTCTCTCCAATTTAGAGACAAGGATGTTGTGTGGCAGAAAGTTTTTGTATATTCATTAAAGAATGAAATATCTTCTTTATTTTTAAACGCTGTGATTTCTGACTTAGGTAAACTTAACTTTTTGAGAATTATATTTTTTTAAATAAGGCATTAAAGAGAAATCCCATGGACTGTGTCACTTTTATGTCAGTACTGTAATTACTGTTGCTTATTGCTATAGCTGGTGACTTGAGTAATCAAGAGTCTCTATTCCTTCATCTGCATTCAGTGTGCCAGCATAAAATCAACCTGGTAGATTAAATTATTCTTTTAGGCAGAGGACTGTTTTCTTTGTAATAGTCCTATGAACTAATATTACACCCTTTCTTTCTAGTCTAAGCAGTACATACTAGAGAATTATAGGATATATTCTTGTCATGTGATTTAATGACAAAGTGTGCAATTTTTTTCTTACTTCATAATTACCGTTTTATTCTACATAGCAAATTACATAGGTAGAAAGCTTTGTTATCCTTCATATTTTTTCTTTTAAGGAAAATGCCATAAATTAAGTCTAGCCAATAACTCATGTGTTTTTTTTACTGGTGTAGCACAGACTAATGCTTAAGCCTCAGAAACTGGGAGTAAAGAGATTAGATTTTCTGTCAGTTTTAACACAATTTTGCCATGAAATTTAGTGCAGTCTTCCTCAAAGTGGGATGGAGGTGGCATGCAAGGCAGGTGCAGCAGACTTAACAGACAGAAATTAAACTAAGTTCTTGAATAAATGATGGCATATAAGTGGAATTCAGCTTTGTGGTAATTGAAGGTTTAATCTTGAATGGTTTACTTTTTTCATTTGTCTTACAGAACGTTGTTCCAGCTGAGGTGTCACTTGTTTGTGTAGTAAAGCCAGATGAATTCTGGGATAAGAAGGTTACACATTTCTGTTTTTGGAAAGAAAAAGATAGACTTGGCTTTGAGGTATGTAGAACTTCTGTTTCAGTCAGATATACCATTTGTGGAATACTGGATTAATTGCATGGAAATTAGTGTCTCTCTTGAAAGTAGTTATATTCCAGGTGCTTTGTAGATATCCTTAACAAACCACTGTGGCATTTTAACTTTTTCCTTCTTCAATAAGAGTATTAAATGAAGTAGCTCTCAAATTAGAGAAGTGTAGCATTTTTCTTTCCTCGGCAAGAGGAAAAAGCTTTTTGGTATATGTTATATATGTTTTGAGTAAGAAGCCTTTGCATAGGCTTTAGCATGAGTATTTTTCATGACTTTTCTGGGATGACTGTAGAGGTGCATGTGGTATGGGGTTGATAAATCAGTAGTAACCATTTTGAAGAACATCTTGTTGTTGCATGCGTCTGTTCTCTTTTTTAGTTTGTTGACGTTGGTAACAGTGGTTATAGGTCACTTCAGTTTGCCAAATAGCTGATACTGCTCTTAGCTCGTGAGGCAGATTGTGTACAAGAGATTACACTCTAATGTTAGCAGTTCCGTTCTTGTATCTTCTGGGGAGGTTAGTTGAAACCTCTTTTTTTTTATTTTTACTTTTTTTTCTCTGTTTTCAGGAAATTCAGTATCATCGATCCTGCCAATAATTTTTGAAGCTTATCTATAGCTTGACCTACAGCAAGCCCGCTGTGCTCATCAAATACTAAAATGTTGACGTATTTTGTACAACAGAGCTCTTAAAAAGAGATTGAATAGAAAAGCATTTTGCAGCCTTGTCCGATGCTGTGTAATTCTTTCTGATGTTGACATTATAAAATTCTTGCATACTCCTGTAGAAAATCTAGGGAAAATGAGAATTGGAAGGTGGTAGCTGAAAGGTTATGCAACTGCTAAGTAAAATAAACCTAAAACCATCTAGACATAATGCTGTTAATTCATATGAATTTTGTCTTAAGTCCGTATCAGATTTTACCTAGAATAGGTGGTTTCATTTCTGGAAACAGTTCCTGCATGTGGAAGTGCTCTGAAGAAGTGTGGCGGTAAAGGGTAATATTCCTATTTTCAGTCAAATGATGAAACCTTTTTATGTTGTTTTTTGGGTTTTTGTTCTGTTTTTTTTTTCTTTAAGATTCCTTTTATTACATCTTTTTTTTTGTAATTTGCTTTAGAGCTCTGTAAGTAAGGATATCCTGCACATTTGCCTTCAGGTTATCTTGCAGATGAATATCATATTTTCTTTTTGAGTAGTTCTTAAAATTCCGACTTGAAAGTAGCCCAAGTTCAGCATAGCAATCCAGAGAATCTCTGAACAGCCAATTGTGTGTTTGAAAGTCTGCAGCCAGCAAGATATTCACTAATAAAGGTACTGAAGTGCCTGAAAGTTTGCTACTGTTGGTTCCAACTGTGATAATCTTATGACTTGCATTGCAGTTTAAAGTCTCTTGGGTTTCACAGATGTTTTTCTGTCCCTTCACCTGAATCCCTCGAGGAGACTGGCAAGGCCGTATGGTTAAATTATCTTTCATTTTGAAGTTCAGCATGTAGCAGCTTAGTCATAGCTTCTTTAATGAAAAAACATGAGTGTGGTGGTGTCCACCTTTTATAAACTAGCCTATTGTTTATCTTATCTCCAAGATGAGAATTGAAGACTGACCAACCATTTGTACTCAAAAGGGTGATTTAAGAGCTTGTGTTTAGAAAGTGACTTAAGTTTGCTGAATTCAGTTTTACACAGACGTTTTCCGGACATAAGATAAACACTAAAACCCAGAAAGGGGCAGTAATAAAGGTAAATCCTCATCCTTAGCATTCCCTAATCTGATTTAGGCTCTCTTTTCCCATCTGCACACCCATAAATACAGTCCTTGAACAAGTTCAGGAAGCCTTTAAATTTTATGCAGTGGTTGTTACTGTATACATCATGTTATTGCGAGGTTGGAAATTAGTCCTCTAGAAGATTCTTCTTGGATTTTTCTTTAATATGACTCAGCTAGAATCTATTTCTAGACAAATAAGCAGGAACCCTACAGAAAATCTGTTAACAAAGTAGAGATAGTTTTACATGGCTATGATAACAGAAGGATACTTTTGTTTGACTTTACGGATTGGCTAACAGACATTAAATGATAATACTGTAATGAAATTTAGTAAGCTTAGTAATTTTATGAATCATGTTCTGTGCCAATGATGATGTTGGCGTTCTTGGCATAGAACATAGGAGTTGTGTAACTAAACATTTTGGTTTCTGTTTCTGAACTAGTTTTTTTTGTTACTGAACCATAAACATTTCTCTCTGACCCAAAATTTTAACCTAAGATTCTCTTAAATTTATAGTTCTGAAGTTTTAGGAGTAAGAAAATAATGCAAGTATTAGAGATACATTTCATGTAAACATATATCAAAATGTGTCAGTTGTAAGAGAAATAGTGAGATATCATTTCACAAGAAAAATAATCATAGCACTAAAACATGGCAGCTGCTTCCTAAGCAGGAGGAAAACTTCAGATTTGTTCTCCCTATCTTGGCTTGATGCATGGGCAGATGCAGTTTGTGTGAGTAGAGGATAACAGCTAGTAGCTGAATTTTCATCATGGAATCATAGAATAAACTAGGTTGGACAAGACCTTTAAGATCATCAAGTCCAGCCATTACCCCAGCACTGCCAAGGCCACCACTAAACTGTTATCACTGAGGGCCCTCTTCTCTGCAGTTTTTGAACGCTTCCAGGAATGGTGATTCCACCTCTCTCCTGGGAAGCCTGTTCCAATACCTGGTCACCCTCTCTGTGAAGAAATCTTTCCTAATACCCCGTCTAAACCTCCCCAGTGCAGCTTGAGGCTCTTGCCTCTTGTCCTGTCTCTTGTTGCTTGGGAGAAGAGACTGACCCCCACCTCAATACAGCCTCCTTTCAGGTAGTTGTAGAGAGCAGTAAGGTCCCCCTGAGCCTTTTCTTCTCCAGACTAAACAACCCCAGTTCCTGAGCCATTCCTCATCAGAATTATTCTCCAGACACTTCACCAGCTTTGTTGCTCTTTCCTGGACCTATTCCAGTGAATGGCCCAGAACTGAGCACAGAATTCAAGGTGTGGCCTTGTCAGTGCCCAGTACAGGGGGCTGATAGCTACCCTGGCCCTGCTGCCACACTATTGCTGATAACAGGCCAGGATACTGTTGGCCTTATTGGCTGCCTGGGCGCAAGCTGGTTCATGTTCAGCTCTGTCAGTCAGCACCCCCAGGTCCTTTTCCACTGAGCAGCTTTCCAGCTAGTCTTCCCCAAGCCTGTAGTGTTGCATGGGGTTGTTACGGCGCAAGTGCAGGACTCCGGACTTGGCCTTGTTGAACCTCATGCCAGTGCTCGCAGCCCATCCTTCCATCCTGTCTAGATCCCTTTCTGTAGAGGTTTCCTATCCTTCAGCTGATCAACACTCCCAGCCAACTTAGTACAGAGTTACTACAGATGTTTCTAAAGAGACTGTGTGATACCACCCTAGTGCTTCCTAGTATCTTGCACTTTCTTGGAGGTTGTTTTTTTTTTTCTTGTGTGTGTGTTGTCTTTTTTTAAAATGTGCAATAACTCATATTAAATGGTATTCTTCATTAAAGGACAGGGAAAGCTGAGAGGACAGTAGCAAAAAATCTTGTGCTTTCCTAGATAATGAAGAATCACCCTTGTCATTAGGCAAGCCTGTGTTCTTGACCATTCATTAACTCTTGGTTATCTGTTACTTGGTTGTGATTAGGAAAACTGGCTTAATAAAAATGACCCAACTTCTCTGCACTCCAAATAATATTTGAGACGGTAGTTTATCTTTGTTCTATTCCTGATTTGAGGGCAGGGCACTGATAAGGCTATAGAAACCTCTAACTCATGCCCTCATCTGCAGCTGCATAATTGTAGGTTACTGGCAGTAAAAAGAAAGCAACTCCCAACTTGTGTTTTGAATCGTTGGTTACATTTGCACAACTATTAGGGAAAATCCAAGATTGCTTTCACATCAACAAAATAAATACAGTCTAAAAATTTAAATCAAAATATTAAATATTTTGATTCACTTGAGAGTGTAATTTTATACATTTGAAGTAAATGTTGTATACCTGTAATTTCTAGTGGGGCATCACATCTACCTCCTATTTCCTGCTACCTGATCTACTTTTAATACCTTGCTTACTATTGCCAGGTGAATCCATTAAGCACAATGCCTTCCTTTCTGTTCAAAGGCAGAGATCCTCTGCTTCAGAGTGAGATGTGGTGATGATGAGTTGCAAAGCAATGAAAGTAAATGTGGGAACAGAGATCAAAAGGCTACTGGGCGGATAAAGTATAAAGAGGTGGGCTGATTCAGCTGGGTAAAAGTGCATATCCTTATTCCTGGTTAGTATTAGTGTTGGTTTTGGATGTGCCTCAGGTCAGTTCCCATTCATCCTCCAGCAGAGCTTTCTTCTGTCCCTTTATTCCTCCCTAAAATGCTTATTAGCAACCAGTTCATGTGTTCATTGAAGCTGTTTTTTCTGGTCCTGTGCCCATGCTTCATAACAGGAGAGCTGTCTTAACTGTTCCAAGGGTGTCTTTCCACTGAAATCTTGTGTATGTTACATTGTAATACTTAATACTGTTAATGTTTTTAAATGAATGAAGAACAGGGTTTAAATATAAAAATTTCTTATTCTGTTATGAAGGGCTGGGAGGCATTGCTTTTTGCTTCTTAATTAATATACTGTACATAGTGATGTGTGTAGTGTGTTGTATTTGATGGCGAGATTTGCATATGAAGATAAGTAGGATAACTGGAAGAAAATGTGTACCATAAAAGCATAAGAAATGTGCAAGTTTGTACAAAATGTAATATTGCCCACAGACTGACTTTTCTTTTTGTCAAAAACAAAAAAAAAGGTGGTAAACTAGTGTGAATTAGTTGGAAAAATCAGAATATATAGCAGAAGGATCGTGATAGTCCTAAAGTGCAAAGTCTGAGTAGTTCTAAATGCTGTATGCTTGCACTGTAGCAGCTAACAACTCTTAAGTCTAGTAATAGTGTCAGAAATATGATTGTATGTCAGAATCTGCTCTGGAAAATCTCAAGTCTCTAATGTCAAATCATCAATATACAGAGAGCACAGAAACGTAAAACTCACATTTTTCTGTGAAAATTTCCTGCATATTAATCTGTTTATGGTCTATATACTTGCATATCAGAATTCCTTTGAAAGGAATAAAAGCCAGCTGACTTGGCTTTTTCCGTGTTATGTAGATGAAAAATAGCTAGTAAGATCTTGTCATTAGTTTAAAAGTGCTTAGCAAACAGTTTAATAAAACAACTGAAATGCTAAATCCAATGTGATAAGACCACAATTTTTCATATCAGTCCACAATTCAAATAAAGTAACTTTTCTCTGTCTACCCATGCCAGTGGTACATACCCAGGTATATAGTTATCTTCCTTAGACTAATTCTTTTTATTCTGGAAGTGATTAAACAACTGTCAGGTGGTTACAGCAATTTTGTGTTCCAAAATACAAAAATCCCCACCACTTACATGTGCTTTTTTTGTTGTTGTTGTTTGGTGCTAGTGAAAACACACTGTGGCCCAGAGCTTTCTACTGTTACTATAAGAGGTTTTTATGCTGTTACTGTATTTTGAAATTAATTGTTGTTACTACATGTATCCTTATAGCTTATCTTTCAGTATTCTACTTGGAAATCCCCAATTTACCTTTTAACAATGCTAATAATCAGAGTATTGCTCCACAGAATGAACAACACTCTGTAGGAAGCATTTTATTTTTGTATCAGATCATCCAGTCCATTATTTAATACCGAGGCACCAAAATCTGTAGCTTTTATGGACTTCCCCCAAAATGTGTATGGGAGTTCCAATTTTTTTTACTGAAAAATATATTTATTTAAATGCATCTCTCTTTTCATCTGAATGTGTCCTTGCTGCTGTTTTAGCACTGAAGGCGATGGTCCTTTCTTTTAAAAACCTCTGCCAAATCAGGGAATTGTCTCTGTGGAGCTGTAGTATGTAAGCCTGTGTTTTTAGGTCATGTTCTGAATTCAGCCCTAAAGAAGTGTGTGTGCTCATTAGTCTCTTCTCTGGGATGGCAAAAAGTGTGCTAATTATCATGAGCCCTGGAGAGGAAGGTGAATGAATGGGCAAAACTGTGAATGCTTGAAAGTGAGGAAGGTAGTTACTGGGGAGTAGAGTTAAATCTATTGTATATCTAGCTTCTCCTAGCTGCTCTTAGGTTTCCAGTATGCCAGATTTCTGTGTGATACTGGCCACGTAAATATTTAGCTTGTGTTTCTTGATGTAATGTTAAAGTAAATGATCATTGTATAGATTAGTGTTCCATATTAACAAATAACACTCTATCCTACTCAGTGTTTAATCAAACAGCATTTCAAAACTGGATTAAAATAATATTTATCATCAAACAATAGGATTATCCTCCTCAGGAAGAGGAAATCTTTGCTTTACAGTTCCATGGCAATGAGTCGCTATCAGACCAGATATATGGGCAGCTATGTTTAGTCTGTTAAAGGTGCTATAGTTATTCTTGAAAAATGACCAGGAGAGTAGTTCAGGTTGTAGTTAAGTTTTTTCAGCAGCTCAGTTTGCTGGAGAATAAGCACAGCTAACTTTCAAATAATAAAAAACCAAACCAGAAAACCCCCAAGACAACCACAAAATCCAACCAAACAAAACCCCCAAAACCAAATGCTGATTGTGCTTTAGAAAACAGTTAGGATTTAAACATAATTAAATAATAATACTAATAAAAAGTTGCTGGTTTTCTGGCAACAGATGCCTTCAGTGTAGTGTGAAAAATGAAGATAGGCATTCTTTGGTTTGGATTTCTGCACAGGCTGAAGTGCAGACTTGTTCTCGTAAATCTCTGCCTTGTGCGTTGAAGCTTTCCCTGTATTTTTCCAAAGCTGTTTGGATGTGTAAGCTGCTGGCATAACAAATCATCAAGAATCAATCCACTGAGAAAACAGCTTTAATATTGAGCCTAAAGGACTTTATAAAAATTCAACATTTTATGTGTACCAACCAGGCTGTGAGAGGGGAAGAGCTATCTAGGCTTCCCTGTGTTCCTTGGCAGAACTTTTGGGAAATGAACAAAGGAACTTCTGCTTATGCCCGTTTAAATTTAATTTGTCTGAAATTATCAACCAGCAATCAAATAAGTATCATCAGCTTTTAGCATGTTTCATTAATGTTCTTTAAAAAAAAAAAAAAGTTTGGGAATGACAGATTCTCACATTGCAGTACTTAAATGAAAAATACATTAAATATTTTTATTCTAGTTTATTAAAATGAGTAATGAGGCAGATATTCTTTTCATATTGAGTAAATACCTTAATATACTCTTAGATACATTTGTAGTCATTGGCACTGTAGTGTAACAAATTGGAACAGAATTTAAACATTTATATTATTGTATGCATAAATGTTCTTGTCACTAGTTGCATTTCTGTCACTTTCATAATGTCAAACAGCTAATACTGTGTATAATATATGCATTCTGTTATTCTTAGTATTTTTTCTTTTTCTAAAGAAGCATCTAATTTCATGCTTGGTACCCACATGATCACGAGGGTTACTTAAGACAAATGAGAAACTGTGGCATGTGTTGGTAATGCACTTTCAGTCCATATAAAATTCGCAGAAGTTGAGCATACCTCGTATGAATTCTCTACAGGGACTGGGAACTTAGTCTGACTTTTCGGTTGTTGGATATTAGGTTGCTTGAAGTGTAAAAATAAATAAGTATAAACCCAAAACACCGCAACAAAAATCCCCAAACAAATCCCCCAGACTAACAAATTATAAGCAGTATAGATATATTTCTGTAATGAATTATTTTCTCCTTTTTAATAAATTACTTTGTCAGAATTGACTTTTCTGTTATGTGAAATTCAGTGTATTTTTAGGTTTACAGTGTTGTGCAAATGCAAGTTAATAGTATTATTTTCTTCTGGTTGTTTTTTTGTTTGTTTGGGGTTTTTTTTTTTTTGTGTCTTTCCTAAGAGATGACACCAATTATTCTTTTAAACTAAATCTCATTTTTTTTAGGATGTTATTACTCCTGGGATTAAAAATAGGATTTAGTCCCCTTACAGTGCTTTGGTAACTATTTCCCAGTATAAAGTTTTTGTTCTGATAATTTTACCATTCAATTTTAGATAACTTTTTTAATTTATCACAGAGCTGGAATGTATTACTATTGATGCTAAGATACAAAGATTAGTATAGCCATTTTAATTCTCTCAGAAGAATAATATGCTTAGATTTTACTTTTTAAAATTTTCTGTTATCAAGGGACATGTGTGTTCTTTTAGAAATAACTGCTCCTTTTTAGGTTCAGTAATGTGGCTGCTGTGAAATAAAGAAAAGAACTGCATTGTTACTGAAACTTTACAGCATCCTGTATTTCAGTAGCTTCTGGGTTTGACTCTGAAATTTGCATTAAAGAGCTTTTTAGTTTTTTCACACAAGAAAGAAAGTTCAGATGGATGTGTTTTAACGTTTTGGGAGCACATGTTCTATTGAATATCCAGAATTCCCCTCTGATCTTGATACTTCTTCATTGGAGATGATCAATAAAAATAATTGTAAAAACCATCAAGTGATGTAGATCAGCCTTGTACAGACAGTACTCAAAGCGCTTTTATTGTGAGAGATAGGCGTTAGTGACACTGTCTCAAGGGTCAGAATTGTGTTTCTAGAAAAAGTAACTGTAGTCTCACTCTTGAGAGATAAGGGAATTTTGTGGTTGAAGCACAAGACTGCAGTACATGGGGTTGGTTTTTTTTTTGGCAGCTTTTCAAGAGGTTATTTTGATTTTATAAAAAAATTTATTAAATTATCCCTAAATAATGTTTTTTCTTGGTGTATGTTCTTACGGCCTATTAATCTGTAGTAGCTGCTAAAAATGGTATTTCAGAAGCTTTGGGAAGGCAAATTGTGCTTTTTACACCTAAAAATATCAAAGTTACTAAATTAAAGCATGGTGAGGATTTTGTGTTGGCACTGACACTAGTTTAGGTCTAGCAAAAGAACAGTCAATAAAAAGGTTAAGAAAGAAACTTCTTCAAAAAAAAAACAAAACAAAAACCCCTAGAAGATGAATGGGTTTGGAGCAGTGTCTTGAGTTACATCAAGGCTTACTTTTGAGGTGGGAAGGTTTTATTTTTCATAATCTCTCTAATCAGGTGCAAAGAAATTTATGTTCATTGATGAATCTCATTTTTAGGGTGTTGTTTTTTGTTTTTTTTTTTCATCAGAGGGTTGTTTTCTCATGTATCTGTTACAGGCAGGTTTTGCTTTACAGGAGAAAAAAAAAATTAAATGTTTCCCTGGTGCACATTTGTAAAGCACATCCCTTGCCTGTGATTCTTCCTGAAGGATATTAGTTTAAAAAAAAAATAATCAGAAATAAATGGTCTCAATGCAGTCCCTCCTTTTATTCAGGCAATTTACTTTTTAGAACTAGTATTTCAGTGATGTGAACCAGCTGCCCTAGTTACTTCAGTTTCCATACCAAAAATATCCTAATTGAGTAAATTAATTTTTTTCCTTTTTTATGAACTCCTAGAGATGAAAAGAGAATTTTAAAAAGACCTAAAATATAAATTTGTGCCTAAAGAAGGAAGAAACACAAACTATTTTTCTTGGACCTAAAGTTATCTGGGGCTTAAGCCAGAAGAAACTGCAAGATAATTTCATTTATGGCAGCTACACAGAATACAGGAGAGTAGTCTGTATTTGCTGAATGTTGCTGGAAGGTGTTCCCATACAGTAAATATTAGATCATTTGTTCAAACCACTATGGATTCTTGAGTTGTAAGAGTTGAAAATTAAAGAGCAATTCTAATTGGAAGGGACCTCAAAAGTTATGTAGTCCAACCTCCTGCTCAAAGCAGGGTCATCTCTGAGATTACAGGTCTCTAGTCCAATTTACTGCTCAAAGCAGAGATTAGACCAGGTTACCCAGGGCTGTATCCATTTGAAAAACTTCAAAGGATGGAGACAGACAACTGGCCAGGGGTTCTTGACTTGAATGGCTTTTGATTGGCTCAAAATATGTCTTAGGAACATAGTATTTTCGTTAATTTTACTCCCATCAAATTGGTTTAGTGATCTAAACAGCTCTGAACTATCCTGAGCTAGTGGAAGACAAAACCCCTGAGGTAATAGTAAAGAGAAAACCTTTAAGTTTAGGATTGGTTTTCTGTCTTCCAGTGTCTGCAGGACCAAAGAGCTGGACTAGAAGTAGAAGGCTCTTTCCAGTTGGCTCTTTCCCAATATTCTTGCCACCTGTAAGAATACATGCATGATCTGGGTTCTCAAAATTGTCTTGTTTGGTTGGTTTGTTTTTTTTTTTTCCACGCTTCTTTCTGACTCTATTGCTAACATGTCTGCTTCCATAGAGAATTCGTTATTTTTCCACAGGAGTTATTCCAGGTGTAGCATATTGTGCATCAAAGCAACCTGTGCAGCCAACTTTTGGTTTAAATTTATATGAATAAGGCTCAGCCAGGAGCTTCTCTAATTCAGAAATGAAGGGATGAAGTTCGTCTTCTGACTAGCAGTTGACCTGTGTTTTCCTTCATATCCTGAGGAGTTGATGAACTGGATTTGTCTCCTTGGCAAATGACTCAGGCTTTTAAGCATACTAAGTTTTGAATTTGACTACTCTTAGAAAGAGTATGGTTGATCCAACTCTTGCTGTGCGTGTTTGCACAGTAAATGCAAGCACTTAACTTTTATGGCAAAAACTCACCTCTGGGACTGGAAGTATTGCAAGAGAGTCATAAAAATACTAAGTGCTTTGCTGTATGACATCCTGCTACTATATTCACTAAAAATAGATTATGTGGTGTATAACTTGATCACGAAGCATTATTTATCACCAAGAAAACAAATACCCAACAAACATTTATTTTTCCCATGCAGTGTCAATGACAGTGTAGATTACATTTATGCATGAGATACACACTGCATATCAGAATTACCTGTCTGGTTTGGGCCCACTTTAACTGCAACGAGCTATATTTCATTCAAACATTTACCAGTAAAAAAAGAAAGAAAGGTCGCTATATCTGAATCAGAGTAAGATCGGCTCAGTGCCTCTGGGCCCACTTAACACAATTTCTCTGGTACTTAGGGAAAAATATAGCATAACTTACAAGTGTACCTAAAATTTCTTTACTATTGCAGGTTATTTTAGTATCTGCTAACAAGCTGACTCGATACATAGAACCATGCCAACTAACAGAAGACTTTGGAGGATCTCTCACCTATGATCACATGGATTGGTTGAACAAGAGGCTGGTTGGTTTTCTGGTTTTGTTCTTGTTTTTAAATATCTCATTCTTGAGCCATGAAATTTTTTGTGTAGGAGCTGCTAAATGTGTAGAAAATTCATATGTGTAGTAGTTAGTTGAAATGCATGAGTAATCTTATGATGGCAGCTAACACCATATTTGCTCAAGGGTTGAGGATGTAATCAACTTGCTGAACAAACAAGTTCCTTAAGGAAACTCTCTTGTAAACCCTTGCTCTAGAAGAGCCTGAGTGCATGGTATAGTCTGTACAAAGGAAAATTGTTTCGCTGCTGCAAAGTTAAATCCAAAACAAGGAGGAAATATCTGGAACTCTGCAGATCTTCCTTGGTTATCTCTTAAGTGTTGGTTCGTGTGGCCTGAGAGCCAGGTTTTAAAGCTGTCCTACACTAAAACGTCTATCAGTATAGTTTCCCTAGTAGATACAGAGATGCAGTAAATGTGTAGGAGCAAATCATTAAAAGAAATTAGTTGTTTAATCAACTCTTGGGGCACGTAGCACTCCAAAATGTTTTTAATCTATTATTCACTGATACTCTTTTTTTTCTTTTTTTTTAGTTACTTTAATTTTCAAAACAATTTTAAATGAAGCAGTGTTTCTTTCCTGTGCAATCTATTCTTAAAATATGTATCTCTATCTAAGATCTCCAGGTGAGATTCTGGACAAGGAGTACTCCACAGTATGTCACAACCACAACTGCCCATAGCCTTCAAACATACCTGGCAGCCAGTTTCATAGCAGTACTTCCCTCTCAAGAAATTAGAGGGCTTACGCCATGTGTACCATGTTTCTTTTTAAGAATCTCAGCAAATTGTGAGTTCAGACTCAAGGGTAGAGAGAGAACATCCTCTACTGTGCAGCTTTTTGCATGGTCTTTGCACAGCCTTTGTGTGTGTGGATTGGGGCAAGGAAGCTTGCTTTTATTCTGCCTGAAACTAAGAGCACCTGGACACAGGGGAGGAAAGGGAAATCTAGTATTTCATTGTCCTTTATTTTTGTCTGGTATATCCAAATGTGGCTTCTACTAACTTATTCTTGCATTCATAAAATCTGTAAGGACAGTACTTCAACTGGGACTTGAGCTTTATATTTGGTTCAGAATACAACTGAAAATTTCATTCTCCTGTCTTTCTTCTCTTGCCTTGTTTCATTTGTTTTGTAAATTAATGAAGAACCTCCTCCATTGCAACTCCTGAATTCTGAAACTAGACAAGAGGGTAGAAAGGTTGTTTAAGGTATTAGCTGAAATACAATTTACAACTGTTTAGTACATTTTAACCTGAGTGATTTTTTTTTTTTTAATTTTTTTTTCCCCTTTTGTAACAGCTGAATTTAGATTTCTTATAAATCCACTTTTAAGGGCTGTCCACAGCAGATCCTTTTTAGTTTACCCTGACATTTAAGTAGTCCTAAATAGATTGAGAGGTTGATCTGCAGGCTATTGATTAATCACTTTTTAACGCCAAAAAGACCTTGAAAGCTATTATGCATGTCATTTATGGTATTGGTTCATGCTCAGTTCTGTTAAAAAAGCGAAACCAAAAAATTAACCCTCAAATCTGGTACAAAGGAGTCATCTGAGAGGTACTCATTGGCTATACAGGCCTTGTTATCTGAAATCAGATGGCCCTATATTCAAAGAAACTGATTAGGATATTTCTTTTTATATAATACATCTTTCTTCCATCTTACTTATTCATCACAATATAGCCATATTAGTAGTGATTAAGAGCTGCACGCTTTGCAAAGTTCATGATTTTATTTTGTTCAAGTGAGCTGTCAGATGCTGGCATAGCACGCCTTGATTCTCTAACATTGTTCTTAAGATTTGCTTATAGGTTTTGCAGGAGTCTCAAAATTTTCAGTATTTCAGAATTCAGTCTATCTTTCTTGTATTCAGTGTAATGTTTACTGTCTCCTTAGGCAATCTTAGTGCTCCTAAGTGTTCCTTGAACAAACCTTACTTTTTCTACTCTTTTGACCCTACTGTCTGAATGCTGGGAAATAATTACACCGTGTAAAGATGAACTAGTGGATAAATTTGCACTTCAATACTGCCACATGATATGATTTTAATTTCTTAAATTAAAACCTGACTCTTATTTAGGTATTTGAAAAGTTTACGAAAGAATCAACATCCTTACTGGATGAACTTGCTCTAATTAACAATGGAAGTGATAAAGGAACTCAACAAGAAAGAGAGAGGTGTGTGATTCACTTTTTGAAATCAGTGCTTTTGGATTATAAAATTTCATTGGAAATCCAGACAGTATGAAAAATATGATATGCCTTAAATATTTTAAAACGTGTAAAGAAATTCAGAAAGTTTGTAATGTAGACTACAAAGTTCACCTGTGCGTGTGTGTGTGTGTGTGTGTGTGTAGATGGATGCTAATTTGGCTCTCAAGTACAGGAAGCTGTACTTCTGTTTTGATAGGAGTTGAAAAAGTGAGGGCTTTACTGGATGAGGAAAGAAAACAGATGGTCTCTTAACAGTATCAGGTAGCTCTGCCCTTAGTTAAAATTTTTAGTGCTAGTGTAATGCAAATTATTAATAATGTGTTTGTTACTTTATAATGTTTATTATCACTAATAATGTGCTCATTCCTTTTCTCAAGATCAATAGATTTGAACTTCCTTCCGTCAGTTGACCCTGAGACCGTATTGCAGACAGGTATAGTAAGTTGAAAAATGGTCAATAAAGTAACATTTATTTTTAAGCTGAGTGAAAGCACAGAGGGTACAATAATTATCTTAGTCATCATCACAATGTAACGAGCTTATCAATTAATGTCATATTTGTAGGATTAAAAAAAGTGTTAAGAAATAAATGGAAGATCTCCAAATGCACTTTAAATACAGTTTTTAATAATGCTAATAACATCTTTACAGTATTACCGTAATTAACATGTTAAATTTTTAGAGTACATTGTTTCTAGATGATGTCAATATGCTGGCCTTATAAAATGGTCTTATTGCCCACCAAATGCATGTAATATAGATAGCATTTTCTAACACAATTCTGATAATGTGCATCAACCTAGTTTTGAGCTGACTGTCTGTGAAAGTGAAGCACGCAGTCTCCTGACTCTGCTACTTAGACTCTCCCTTCAGCATTAAACATTTTGTGGTTCTTTGATTGAAATTGGTTTTTTTTTCTTTTTATGCTCATTTTCTCACTGACTATTAAGTATAACAGACTGATTTGGACTAGAAATTTGTTGCAAGGTTTGTGCCTTTGTAGAATAGGAAGTAATGCATAGTGTTAAGGTGGTGATCAGAGTCTGAGTGTGCTAAGAATTCTTATCTTACAGCCTCCTACAAACCAGTGTGTGGGTCACAGATAACATTTTCCTTGGAGAACTACTAGTTTTATATGCCCTCTGTATAAAACTAGTTTATTTCTGTGTGGGATAATATTGTTTGAGTTAAAAGGTGAAACAGTTGTTCCTTGCTGTGGTCTTTAAAGTTTTAAAGTATGAAGTGTCTGTAGACGCTGTCACTAGATTTTAATCTAATTGTGTATCCTCCTCTAATGGTGAGATTTTTGGTCAAAATAGCACTTCAATTTTCTGTAAGCAGATGGCCCCCAAGAACATTACATTATGTTATTTAGATTTAAAAATGTTTTTACCTTGAAAATGTTTCTTTACTGCTGAAAGACTGCCATAAAAATTTAAAATCATCCCAGTAGAACTATGACTTGTAAAAACTTTAAAATCTGCTTACTCTGCAGCTATCTGTGCCTATCTTTGTAATAGAATAAAAGATTAAATCTGAGATATTTATTTCTCTAGTATGGCAAAATGTATTTGAATTTTTAAGATGTTTGTTTCAAAATAATATATACTGAGTAATTTAAAGTTGCTTGCTGCAATCGCCAAAGCCCCCTGGCATTTTGATTGTCTAGATAGTACCAGTTGAATTTACATACTATATTTCTGCATCTTCCTTGAGGTATTACAAGTACTATTCTAATGGTACTTTTTCCTTTTGGTGCACTGGCACCTTACCATTTTAAGACCTGCAGAATTGATGAGATAGATTTTCACTTTTACATCACTATTTCTTTAGTGACCGAGCACAGTTTTATTTGCCGACTTGTTCATTGAGCTTTTGGGGAACAAATTGATCTGGGTTTCCTGGTAGTATGGTGTTTACATCGTGAAAACTTTACCACATCTTAACAATAACATTCTTCAAACTATTTAAACAAAGGATTAAATAGTCAAAACATACTATATTTGCATCTGTGAAAGTTGTTACACTCTAGAGAGTCTGTGCACAGAAAAATGTAAGAAAAGTAAGA
Organism: Pezoporus flaviventris; assembly: GCF_033815535.1. Classification (NCBI taxonomy): domain Eukaryota; kingdom Metazoa; phylum Chordata; class Aves; order Psittaciformes; family Psittacidae; genus Pezoporus; species Pezoporus flaviventris. The sequence continues at coordinate 42,849,988 of NW_026892549.1, read as the reverse complement.
AAAAAGAACATTAATCAATATACTTAGTGTTCAGCTCCACACTTTCTATGAGTTTTGTACTTGCTATAAAAATCCTGAAAGGTAACAGAGATACTGTATGCTCAGTTTGTTAGCGCTTCTAGGCCATGTCATCTAAGAGTATGAATTGAGAGAAATAAGTAGGATTCTGCACAGTATTTTGAAGTAAAACAGAATACAGTTGCTTCAGGATTATGTTGTGGAAGGTTTTTTTTTACATTAATCAATACTATGTTAATATCAATTATAATTATGGTATCTCTTACATATATGTAAAATATAACATGTGATTTGTACCATGTTTAATGACTGATACAACACCACAAAGTTTGACCTATGCTCTGCGTGAAGTTGTATCATTAAATGTGCCTGGTACATGAAAGGGCATTAACTGCAAAAATGTACCATTGGATGGTCTAAAAGCCAGCATGCTTACTAATAACTTCTGTGCTTGTTTTTTTTGCTAAATTAACTGCATCACTATATGTATTCTTAAAGGTCATGAGTTACTATCAGAGTTACAACAGCGTCGATTCAATGGTTCAGATGGAGGGGTATCCTGGTCTCCAATGGATGATGAACTACTTGCTCAGCCACAGGTCATGAAGCTCCTAGATTCACTCAGAGAGCAGTATACCCGCTACCAGGAAGTTTGCAGACAACGTAGCAAGCGTACACAACTAGAGGAGATTCAGCAGAAGGTAATGCAGGTAAGCATGGAGTTGTTCTTGTATACTGCGAGGCAGAGGTTTGAGTTGAAGTCCTAGATTGCATTTCCTACAAAAGTAAAGCTTCAGAGGTGAGAGTTTCATGCTTCCTTTCACCTCTCAAACTGCAATGTGCTAGTTTTACTTGATGCTTGCATTGTGGCTACCGGAGTGACTTTCCACAGGCTATTCTTGTACATGGAGGTGATTCAGCCATCATGCTGAAGAAACTTCCTGTTGTCCCTTTGTTGTATGCTGTGGCAGTGTACTGCTGGTTTGGTACTTTGGAAACAGGCATATAATTAGCATTTTCAAAATTTTTTCAGCAGTCTTGGTAAAGAAAATCAAGGAAGTGGAATTAATCTATTCCTCAAGTTTTGTTGCTTGAAATTAGACTTGCATGTTTTTAAGCTTCTGTATAGTTTGATTATGCAGAAAATGGAATGGGTGTTGCTTTTAACCTTTCAACATTCACATTTCTGATGTGTGAGGAGTACAAATCAAGTACTTGCACTTCACAATGTTCCAAGTATGGGCAGAGATAAAAACTAATCAGTCTTGTTATTTTTACAGTGAAAATAGAAATCTACTGAGGAAATTTTCACTTTGAATCTTATAATTTTATTAGACTATTTATCAAATATTAAAAAAAATCACTTATGTAGTAACTGAGAATATTATTAAAAAAACCCCAAATGCTGATATGTTGAACTGGAAATAAAAAATATGTAAGATATGAAAATAGTATTATATAGAACATGCTAGCACGGCTGTCTGTATAATTGGGTGAGACTTTTCCCCTGTGTTAGAGTGGTTGAGTAAGATATGCCAATTGAAACAAAATTTGTAATGTACTTTGGCAGGTTGACATTGTTAATGCATTTAAATGGACTTTTTTCTAGGCTGTTAGCCTCATTTTGCAGTATTTGTATAAGAAGTAGTTATTTGTTTACTCTGTCTATGCAATGGAAGGTGTATAGTAAGTGAACTGAGTCTCAGTACAGAGGAAAAATGTGTTTCACTGTTTTACCCAACTGATCGGTTTTATGAAGTGCATTTATATCTAAGTGCCCTATGAGTATATGGGGAAAACAAATCTAGAAATTAAAAGCTGATTTAGTTTCCTTTTTGTTATGGGAGAAAATTAGGCTAACAGACAAAAGTAAGAAGATAATTATGGACTATAAGAAACAAATAGATTGAAAGTGCCGTGAATTTAGTTTGCCAAAGTAAACCAAAGTTGCAGTACAACATGCAGTATTTTCAGCTGGAATGGGTGTTTGAAAGGGTTTTTTTGGTGTGGTTTTTTTTTTCTTTTTTAGTGTTTTCCTGTTAGCTTTCATTAAAATGACATTCCTGCTTTTTGTATAGCTGCTTATATTACTAATCGCTCCTGGCTTGCTCTTGTATTCCTCTTTAATTTTCACCATTTGAGGCTTCTGCTTTCTGTGAACTGCTTAGTTCTTACCCCTGTCTCAAAGCCCTCTTATCCATAACCACCTCTCTTCCCCTGCAGCTTCAATATTATACCCTCTCTTTTTAACTACCCCTCTTAAATTCTATTCCATAGTTTTGTTTCCCCTTCCTTTATCTTTCATTCTGCAGTGCCAAGATAGCTCCAATTTCCAGGCATTATCTGGTGAGCAGTTCTACTAAACAGACTGCTGATGAACAACTCTGTATATTATGATAAATCCTAGCTTTGTGCCTCCTTAAGCAGAGGTGTTGGTATTTTTCTGATCTTCACAAAAATTAACATCAGGCCTTGCAGTAGTCTAGTCATTAACCATTTAAGGATATATTTTATGAAAATAACATCACTTTTTTCTCAAGTATCTGTTACACAAGAATCACCACATGCTAAGCTAACCAGTTTTAGAGGCAAGGCGGTAGTTGCTGGAAACTTCTAATGGGGAGGTGGTCTTAGTCACTGTTTCAGACTTGCATGAGAACTGTTATTTCCATGTGTGAGTTTCCAGGCCAGTGAGGTTATGGGAGGACATCTGGGTGTCTTCACCTCTAGGTCCATTCCATGTTGAACTAACAACAGCTGTGCTGAAGTCTAAAGACAACAAGAAGTTTCTGTTTAAACAAAAAGAGCCTGGAATGGTAGTCTTAATTTGCCCTAGAAATGGTAAAAGTAAGGAAGACTGAGGATGCTTTTAGAGCAAAGAGTATATGCCCTGAAACAGTGCTTTGGGTAATGGGGGGGGGGGGAAGAGGGTGGGAAGACACAAGCATGATAGCTAAAAGGTTTGTAACCTTTGAGTAACCTGTATTGGTGATGGTAATTCTTGATTACTGTTGCGATGTAGCCTAACAGCACTAGGAAGGTATTATTTGTCTTCATGGTTATGGTGTTACATTGTGTATTGTACAGTATTTCCTGAAAAACTGTGTGAAACTGTTTTGTCATCTTTGTTTAACAAAAGTCACATTAAAGAGTTGGCTTCCTGTGCTGTTTCATTAAGGTTCAGAATGTGGGGGTATTCCTACATTTCCTTGCTTCAGGACTACAGTAGTAAGTGATTTTTGCACTAGGTTCTAGATGTTTAAAAATCATAATAAAAATATTGCCATGGATATCATCTGATAATTGAAGTGTATATAAGGAAAAAAAAATTAGAGATACCATGCTTTGCTTTGAAAAATATTTACATCAAATGAAATAGCTTAATAATAGTAATAATAAAAAGCCAGTGCTGTGGTCCAAAATTGTATTGCCATGACCCTGCAGAGTTTTCTGCAAAAGTAGATCTCGTGAGATGTGACCACTAAGAATTTGTAAGAGGCTTTTGTTATTTGAATAGAGCAAGTTGAAAGACATAAATATATACCATACTAAGTTGTTGGAATAATTTTGGAATAAGTACATATCCTGTACTTACGTACAAAGTAAGGAAAAAACTCTGAGCTGTCAGGTTGAATACAGCTGTACACTGTAATTAGGCAAAACTAAAAAGAAAAATCTTGTTTGAACACAAGAGGTCTGTTATCAAGAAAACTCTGGTTTAAGCTCTTTTATTGACTTATATAAGAAATGACAAACGTGTGACAAATCTTTTGCTAGCTGCTACCAGCTTTCATGAAACTGATAAAGTTAATAAAAAGTAGTTCACTTAAAGCTTTTGAAGATGTGAATGGATTCAACAAGACTTCTACAGATCCTGATTTTCTTTCGCATAAATATATACTTTGAAATACTTCTGCTTAAATTACAGATTTCTTCTTATAACAGTTTTCATGTAATTGATTTGCTAATTTATTTTTGTTACCTTTATTTTATTGACAGGTAGTCAACTGGCTTGAAGGACCTGGATCAGAACAGCTAAGAACCCAGTGGGGAATAGGTGATTCAATTAGAGCTTCACAAGCTTTACAACAGAAACATGAAGAAATTGAGAGTCAGCACAGTGTGAGATTTTCTGTACCCTTTTCAAGTAGCAAAATAATCCTAAGTACATGCAGTTATGAACAATGTATTTTGATTCTGAGTATCTAGAAAAATTGAATAGTGCATGATTTTATGGATTTCAGAGAGAAGTTTAAGAACTTAATATGACCATTACATGTGCATGTTACTTTATTTTATGGTATAAAAAAATACTCATTTCTGTTACTTTTCTTGGGTTTATATTACATTAGAGTAGTTCTTAAGTTTTTGTGTTGAGTAAGAAGAGTATATTATACTCAGTACTCCAAAGGCAGAGTTGCTTACAGCGCTTTTCTTCTTTTCTGACTTTTCTGGATGTAGACATTGACAATTTTGTCCAGTTTTCCTAAGTTCCCTTTTCAGTCATGGCAAAGAAAATAGCTCACTGGCTTATAATTTTTCTGATGTACTTTAGAAAAACAGCCCAACCCAAACCTTTAGTTAGACACACTGGTTCTGTTGACTACTTTCCTTGATTGGATGCAGAGCTATGTGTTGTAGATAAGTGATTCCTGTCTGCTTTGTCTTCTCATTACTTTAAGCTCTTCAAGTTCTGCTCTGAAAACCAGTACCTTGTCAAGCATGAAACATTGTAACAGTTAAGATCCTAACTGGGGGGGGGGGGGGGGGGGGAATCCTCTGTCTACTTAATTGACAAAAATAATCTTTCATACTCGTGCATGAATCATATTATTAGCACTTCAAACTGAAAAAACAAGATTGAATATGCTTTGTTTTCACTTGGATATCTATAACAGAGAATTATGCTTTAGCTAAGGCTAAATACAGTCCTTGTATCCTTGAAATCCCACCAGCTTGCAGGCTGGCCTACAGTTTGCTCATCAATAAAGCACTGACAAGATGGAATGCTGCTTGGTTCTCGGGTGCTGGTAGAAGTTTGTAGAAACAGTGGTCAGAAAAAATTATTTTGAACTCTATACCAAAAGAAGTAATTGGGAGACCACTGGCCTGCCTTAAATTTAGATGCCTGTTTATAAATCAAAACTGGCTTTGGCCACAGCTCTAGAAAGATATGCTTTGTCTTTTGATTTTTAATCATCCCCTAATAGCTGAGTGTACTCTTCTTTCATTATTTTCCTTTTTTTTTTCTCTCCTAAAAATAGAATTGACAGCTTGTTATGCTTGCTTTCCTTCATGATCTATTTATTGTTGATTATATTACTACTTTTGGAAGATGCTTACAGAAATGTCTGAGTTGTTTGTTTTATAGATAAACCTTTTATATCAATTTACTTTGAACTCAATTTTCTTAATGTGCTTTTGTTTGTTTTGAGGGGGGTGGTGTTTGTATGGGGTTGTTTGTTTTTTGGGGGCTTTCATTTTCTGTTTTATTTTTTTCATTTTTTGAGCAACATAGCAATATGTTATTTTAGAGTAAATGTTTTGCCTTTTCTCTATGGTTTTGAGCTGTCATGTACAGATGTACCTAACTTGCTTCAGTGGAAAAGATCAGAAACACACTTTTTATCTCTGGTTTGCCAATCTCTTAATTTCGCAGATAGCTTGGCCAAAATCAATTACTGCAACTGTTTAAAGCTAAAAATAAAAACTAACAATTATTAATCTAGATTTTTTGGTTTGACTTCTCACTTGTCACACTTAATAAGCTGAATTTATGTGTTCAGTGTCTGAAGGAAATAAGAAATTATAAGGAAATAAGAGTCGTGTAAGCTGTGTTGATTGAAACTGTATAGTACCTGTGTGACAATGGAATATTTCCATACTATGTCATCTTAGTTGACCCTTTTGGAATAGACAAAAGGTTGATTCAGGTCTTAAATTTTTGGCTGACTGCTGATTTAACTTTTTCATGACTTCTTCTTCCCTCCCCCTTCTCCCCCCTTCTTTTAATACTCTGTTTCTTCCTGTGAGCAGATAGTAGAGGTGACTTTGGGTAAAAAGAAACCCTTTCAGAATATGGATATTTATACTCCATATTTTGCATGCTTTGTAAATAAATGATGCAAAAGCTGAAGGCATAATTTAAAAAAAAAAAGGCAAATATCCCAGCAGGAGCATGACAAGAGTACTAATTAAATCAGATATTTTAGGCCAATAGATGGTGCTATTCCATAGCACTAGAAATGCATAGGGTGTTTGAAGTTTGTTTCACTGTAGTCCAAAATAAAAGCTGTTGAGCAAACATGTTTTACTTTACAGCCATCTTAGTCATGCAAGATGTGAATGTGATCTTGATATATCAAGTCGTTTTTAAGTCTCCTAGAATTGTTAAATACTTGAACTGTTTTCTTTTACGAATACACCACGACAACATAGCAAACTCCTTTGTATCTACTCACTAATCAAAGTATTTGAAAAACAAAGCTACACGTTTTGAATTGAGTAGTATAAAGCTTTCCTTAAACAAGAAGCAAGAGATATTTTGAACTTATATTCAGAAGATAGTGATTGCTTCCACTTTGTTAGCAATAGTATTTTTTTTCTGAATGCTTTAAGAAAACTATTGCTGGTTTCAGTCACGTCACTGAAAGTAACACCTAGGAAGTTGTATGAACAGCTTTCTGTAATAGCTTGCCACTTGGCAAAAGGTCTCTTGTTTCAGTAGGGCACTATAGAAATGTAAGCATTATAAATTTATTTAAAAATGGTGGAATTCCTTTGTTGGTTCAGTAAAATAGTTTGAGTGGGAGTTAGTGCTGGGAGCTAGTAGCCATGCCTCATAATCTTCCTCTCTTTCTGCAACATTTTCTTAATACTGCAGTGCATGTATTAAAATGTTCTAAGCTCTTTTTGAGTTGATTTGAAATTAAGAAATGTTTTTTTTCCTTCTGTGTGAGAATTCATAATTATAGTGTAAGCTGTAATAAGTTCCTTTTTTTGGTCTGATTGTTAGTCTGCAGTTGGATGTATGCTACTGTAAGAGAAATAGATCTTTGTTTTGTATTATTTTAACGTTTACTTTTTTTGTGTTTGTAGGAATGGTTTGCAGTTTATGTTGAGCTTAATCAGCAGATAGCAGCTCTTCTAAATGCAGGAGAGGAGGAAGACCTTGTGGAATTAAAAGCATTGCAGCAACAGCTGAGTGATGTGTGTTACCGGCAGGCCAGTCAGCTGGAATTCAGGCAGAATCTATTACAAGCAGCACTTGAATTCCACAGTGTTGCCCAGGATGTAAGTTTTAATTTTTAAAATTTCTCAGGCTCTCCTGTCAGTACATTCTAGCCTTAGTATTATCAATATTGAATACATAGGAAAAAATTCAGGGGAGTGGGAGGAAATATAATCTCACTTGGAAAATGCTGCAAGTAATTTACTGTAATTGAAGCTGAGATGTATTTCCCCTTTGTTTAGGATGGAAGTGCTTTGTAACAAGTCTTAAATTTCAACAGTGTTTGAAATAAAATGGTTTCTAGTTTAAAAGTTGCTTTTTTGTTTTCTTTTTTTTTAATAAACTTGAGTATACCACCATGTGGTACACTTTTTATGTGTAAAAAAAAACAAAACAAAACCTAGACTTTCCCCCTCCCCCTCATCTAGGTATGTGTGCTTTTGGAATTTTATAGGCAGATGAGTTGTTTAGCCTTCATCTTGACTTTCGTTTCCTATGGATGCAAAGAGAAATGTCTAAAATGATAGACTTTCACATATTTAGAAGATTGCAGACCAAGTCATCTGAAGCTCAAACTTCTTTTAAATATCCACATTTATTTTGTTTTTCGTTTTAGCTGTCTCAGCAATTAGATGGCTTACTAGGAATGTTGTGTGTAGATGTAGCGCCAGCAGATGGAGCATCAATTCAACAAACTTTGAAACTATTGGAAGAGAAATTGAAATGTGTTGGTAAGCCAAATATTTCTGCATTTCAGATACACACATTCTAATGAATGCATTACAGGAAAAAACAACAGTAACCCCACCACCACCTAAAAAAAAGGCAGAAAAAATATCTCACTCTTCTACCTTCTAGCTAAGTAATGATCCACCTAGCTACCTTTAGTTTGCTTATGCTATCTACTGCATAGAAATTCTATCTGGGAAAGTAATCTGGAAATGTTTTCCTTTAGCTTTTTTATATGTAATATGTTATACCACCATTATCATCTGTGGTCAAACTTTTTTCCCCCACTAGTCACCCTTCGTATTTTGGGAATATAGTGTTTAGGTGATCTTTTTCTCTCCACAGTTGACCTTTTGATTGTTATTCATTCAGGTTTAGAATGCTTGTACTGAGTGTTTTGCAGTAGCCTTGAATGTATATGTTTAATGAATAGCACATTTAAGGTGGTTAAACCGTCAAGCATTTAAAATAGAGTATTTCAATTGGAAGGGACCTACAATGATCATCTAGTCCAGTATGTTGTGGGAGAGAGCTTTGAAGGAAAATAATTGATATATGGTAGAAGTAGTTATGATAGCAGTATAACAGTTCGATGCATAAACTAGATACTCCTTTCAGAAAAGAGCTCGTAGAACTGCCAAATAGCAGCAGATTCTAAGGTTTGGTGCATTTCAGTATAGAAAAACATATCAGCCATGTAGGATGTATTGTAAAGCAGTGACTTCTGCCAGCCATGGAAGAACATTTAGGCTACAGCTGCTTAGCAGTGATAAATATTTTGGGTACTGTACAACTGTGTGGATGAAATACATTAATTAGCTAGTTAATTTGCTGAAAATACTATTAGCTTTTATTCCTTATTATCTGCTAGGTCACAGAATAGCGAAGTGTTTGCTTTTTTGTTGATATAGACAAATGCACACTCAAGTGTAAAAGTTGGAAAGGGAGCTGAAAGGTAGTAGTGTCCTTTTCAGTTTCTAGTTTTCCATCTCAGATTCTGTTGTATTTCATCTCCCTGGGGGAAAAACCCTCCAAATTTATAAAAGTGACCACTGACTTCTGTTTTCTTTCTTTTTTCTACACTTCTCTTTAGACTTAGGCTTGCAAGGCTTGCGTGAGAAGGGTCAAAGTCTTCTTGATCAGATATCTAATCAGGCATCCTGGGCCTATGGAAAAGATGTGACCATTGAAAACAAAGAAAACGTGGACCATATCCAGGGAGTGATGGAAGATATGCAGCTTAGAAAACAAAGGTAATAACAATTCTACTAATAATTTTTGTGTGTGCTGAAAGGTCACATATTTTATATAACTTTTTTTTTTCCCTTCTTAAAGATGCAGTAGTACTGGATTAGCTGTAGTACTGGATTAGCTATAGTACTACCTTTTTTCCCCACTCAGTAGTGTGGAAAAGTCAGATGATGTTGCTTACTATTACTGCTGGAACCCCTAAGACAATAAAGTACTCTCTCTAGCAAGTGCATGAACTTCGAGGGCAATGCCTGAACAAAAAGGTACCTCAAGAGAGCACAAGGTCTAATGAGCATCAAGTTGTTCTTTTTAGGATTTCGTTCTATAAGAAACCATGTTTTTTGGTAATGCTTAGAGAAAGTACTGGTTTAAGTATGTCCTCTGAATCTTATTTACTTGAGCAGCACTTGTGTTCAGAGTGCCAACTGTGAAGAGCTATAGAAGAGCATGTGTCACAGTGTAATAAAAGAACAGCTGGAATTCGGTGCTGAGAGAAGAAATGCACATGGGAGAAGGGAAAACTTTATATATGTATGTCGTGGTTTAAACCCTAGCCAGACAGCTTGTTCACTCACTCCCAGTGAGTGGTGCCGGGCTGAGAGCAATTGAGCCCCCCCCCCCCGGGGCTCTCCCCTTCCCCGCCCCCAGAGGAACGGGGAGGAGGATCAAAAGGGTGCAACTCCCACGGGTTGAGACAAGAACAGTCCAGCAACCAATGTACAACACAAATCACCACCGCTACCACCAACGACAACAATGATAAGAGAAAATAACAAGGGAAGAGAATACAATACCACGGGCCAAGAAACGAGTCCCACCCAGAAGCCCGTGTCCTTCCGGGTAACTCCCAGTTACCCCCCACCCTGGGCATGATGTGCTGTGGTATGGAATACCTCTTTGGCTAGCCTGGGTCAGGCGCCCCGTCTCTGCTTCCTCAAGGCTTCCCCTCCTCCCTGGCAGATCATGAGCCTCACAAAGTCCTTGGTCAGGGTAAACATCACTTAGCAACAACTGAAAACATCGGTATCACCAGCACTGTTCCCAGGCTGGAAGTCAAAACACAGCACTGCATCAGCTACCACAAAGGAGAAACATGACTGCTACTGCTGAAACCAAGACAACGTAGTAATGGACTCTGAACCATCTGTTAACTCTCAGATAAGCATTGGAAAATTTCTGCAAAAATTGCTTTAATGTTCAGTCATATTGTGAGAAGCCAGTACAACGCTAAGGATTATTAGGAAATAAATAGGAAACTAAAAGGAAAATGTTATTGTCCCTGTATAGATTTGTAGTCTGTTCTGTGTGTTAACACAATCCTGGTCCCTATTCTCAGAAGGAATATGGAATCGTGAGAAGTCAATTAGAGGATCAAAAAGTCAATAAAATGTTCAGCAAAGGTATGAAGTAGCTTCCAGATGATGAATGATTAAACAAGGTTCTTTAGCCTGGACAAGAGGCAAAAAGGTACAATAAGGATTACTGTCTTCTGGTAGCATTTAATAGTAATTTCTGTGACACTTTTTTTAGTTTCTGTTGAATGTTTTTCATTATTTATGCACACATAGTATAATGTTTATTACTAGGGGTATTTTTCTGATTTAGTTATGCTTCTGGAACCCATACTTTGTTTTCCTGAAATTTTAGAGCAACAATTTTCCTTTCTGTAAGGATCACAGCACTATGGGACACGTAGCAGAATGTAGCATGCTCTTGTATTTGTGCTTATATTTGCAACTAGCTTGAAAAAACAGGTGTGTGTATACTGGTTTTTGCATTCACTTATAGTACTAACTGGTTTTGACAATACTAATTCCTTTGCGCTGGATGGGATCTGGAATCTTGCTGTCTAGTTAGCAGGCTCTGACATTGGAGTGGAAGGGTCACTCTGCTAAATGCATTAGCTTAACTCTCACTGTGAAAAGAACTTTCAATACTACTCTTAATTCTAACTAGAAAACTGGAAAATGTGCATAATATAGGACAAGAGGATTAGAACTAGGTTTTACAAGATTTGGATTTTGAAATGCTTCCTGACATGTTATAGTAAAGGGCATCATCGTATAAAGGTTCAATTATTGCAATCTTAAGTTTAGCTAAAAAGAAAAATGGAAAAATGTATTAACATATTTTTAAAAGTCCTCATTTTATTCACCAAGAAACTGCTGACACCTCAGAGTACAATTCAGATTCATGCCAGGTTTAAGTAAGCTTTCTTTCACCTAGGCTCTGGTAGGGTAGAGTCCATCTTAGCCAAGTAAACATCTGTGTGGCAAATTGTACAAGTGCAGCAAGGTAAGAAATCTTAAGTGTGGTTGTAAGGCCTTGTAGCTACTGTTGATATTGCTATCTATAGCTTAACCTTTTCCGGAGTCTTGAGGGTCATGATTTCTGTGGGTTGTAGTGATCAGTTCTATTTATTGCCTGTTCTTATTATGTGAGGCATTATATATTTTGGCCAAGATAAGCAGCACAAAAATGCTTTAATCATCTTTTCATGAACACTTTCATACTGCTCTCTGAAACCATTGTCAAACTTTGTGTATTATGTCTGCTATATATGTGTTGGCGAGTCTTTTTGTGTTACTGTTCTAGGTGTGAAGATATGGTGGATGTGCGGCGACTCAAGATGCTTCAGATGGTACAGTTATTTAAATGTGAAGAGGATGCTGCTCAGGTATGGAAATGTCTACAAAATTGCATCATCCTGGTATTTCACTGGTTAAATTTATGGGGGTTGGTAGTTGTACAATGTTATTTTTGTCACTTTCAAATACAGTCGTATTTAGTGAATATGTACGGTGAAAATAAAGGATGTAGCCATGACTGCAAGAGTACTTGGTGATTTGCATGCATGAACTACCAGTTTGAGATCTCTTTGAGATCTTTCTTTGTGATCTTTGAGATCTCCGAGATATCTTTGTGAACTTTTTTCTGTATCAAGAGTATATGCTATTACTGGAATTACTTCAGCCTTCTGGATTATTTTTTTTATTTTTTGTTATTTTCTAGTTTTTACTCTTCTAACTTCTCTTTTTCAGGCAGTAGAATGGTTAAGTGAGCTGTTGGATGCTCTGCTGAAGACACATATCCGACTGGGAGATGATGCTCAAGAAACAAAAGTTTTACTGGAGAAACATCGAAAATTTGTTGATGTTGCACAGGTGAAATGAGTTTTTTTTTTTTAGCTATATGGGTTTTGTACAGTTTCAGAAGACTCCTAAATAGAATTGGTACTGGTGTGAACAATCATGGAACAGCTGTTATTAGTCTTAATGGTTTGCTTCAGTGCTTGAATGAAGTAATTGTGATTGCTGGAATTGGTGATGAGTCTAGTGAGATTTTTGAAGTTCTACCCACAGTAGCAGTGCTGCAGTTTACTACCTTAGTTCTCATGGGCAGTGCAAACCACGAAACATTAAGTTCACATCGGCAAGAGCCACCGAGGGAGCCTCAAGTCCTCAATGGGACCTGCCCAGGAGCTGGAAGCTCAGCTGACGTGAGCAGCTGACTCACAGGGGGCAGAGCCAGGAGGAACAGCGGCAGCCCTGACTGGGTAAAAACGTGCCCCAGGGAGTGTGACAAACAGAGCGGGTCGAGGCAGTTTGCGCAGGCAGGCGAGCGGGATGGTGAGCACTCATCATATGACCAGGGCCCGGCCTGGGAGCTCTGCTCTGGCTGCCCTCACGGTGGCCAGCGTCAGCACCCAGACAGAGCCGATGAGAGGGGAGGCTGCAGTGCAGAGCTCGGGGTGTAGAGAGTGCCTGCACTGGTCTGGTGAGGGAATGGTGCACAATGGGCAGGGCTGCACTTGGTGCTCCCTGGTGGAGGTCCTCCTGCAGCAGGGGCTGAGCTGCGGGATGCTGTTAATAGACTGCGAGATGTCAGGGAAGCTGAGAGGAAGCAGGAATGCTTGCTGGCCCAAACTGTGCAGGGGCCTAAAGCTTCACCAGTAGCTCACGAAGGAAAGGAGGCCGTTAACCTGCAAGGCTGGGAATTAGTGACAAAAAAAAAAAAAACAACAACAAAAAAAAGGAGGAAAAGGACAACCAAAAGCAAGGGGCTTCCCCCTAAATCTGTTGTCCCCACGCAGAACCGCTTTGCTGTCCTGCAGGGGGCTAATGAGGAAACGCACTCGAGCCAGAAACAGCCGGCTGATGCACTGCTAAAGAAGATCTCTACTGGTGCCGCTAGGAAAAACCGGCGGGTCATAGTAGTAGGGGACTCTACACTGAAAGGGACAGAAGCACTCGTCTGCCAGCCAGATCCTGTCTCAAGGGAGGTGTGTTGCCTACCAGGGGCACGGATCAGGGATGTGGCAAAGAGGCTCCCTGCTCTAGTAAGTCCCACGGACTATTACCCACTTCTGGTGATACATGTGGGTGCTAGGGATATAGATGGTAGTAGCCTGTGGAACATAAAGAAGGACTACAGAGCCCTGGGGGAGGTGGTTAGGGGCTCTGGAGCTCAGATTGTCTTTTCATCAATTCTCCAGGATACAGGGGAGGACCTAAAAAAAGCTAGGAGGATTGGCCAGGTTAATAAATGGTTAAAAGGGTGGTGTCATAGTCAGGGGTTTGGGTGTCTTGAACACAGGACCCAGTTTGTAGGCCAGGTCTAGTGGGGGCTGTTGGAGGTGGTCCTGATGATAAGGGAAGAAGAGCAGTTTTGGTAGGAGGCTTGCCAGACTGGTCAAGGAGGCTTTAAACTAGATGTGTTGGGGGAGGGGGGCATCATTCCATCCCAGCACACCCAGTCAGTTGCCAGAACCTGTAATACATGTTCGGAGCAATGTGGAGATATCCCAGCTGCTCAAGCCAATGAGCCGGCTTCTGTTGGACCTCAGCTCAGATGCCTCGATACAAATGCCCGTAGCATGGGGAACAAATGAGGAATTAGAGATGTGTGCACGTCTACGGAGGTATGATATAATAGGCATCGCAGAAACATGATGGGATGGATCCTATGACTGGAGTGTTGGAATGGAAGGTTACAGGCTCTTTAGAAAAGACAGGCCTGGCAGGCGGGGAGGGGGAGTTGCCCCTTATGTTAGGGATAGGCTGGAGAGTATGGAACTCTGTCTGGGGACAGGTGAGCTGTCAAGAGAGTTTGTGGGTCAGGGTTAAAGGGAATATAGCTATGGGAGACATTACTGTGGGGATCTGTTACAGACCGCCTGATGAAGGAGAACCTGCGGATGAAGCACTCCATAGCCAGATAGGAAAAGCGTCATGCTCACAGGCCTTTGTTCTCATGGGTGACTTCAACCACCCTGACATCTGTTGGAAGGACAGTACGGCCCGGCACAAGCAATCCAGGAGGTTCCTCGATTGTGTGGAAGACAACTTCCTCCTGCAAGTAATAGAGGAGCCGACAAGGATAGGTGCCGTGCTTGACCTCATGCTCACCAACAGGGAAGGGCTCGTTGGAAATGTGATGCTCCAGGGCAGCCTTGGATGCAGCGATCACGAGATGCTTCAATTTGAGATCCTCAGGACAGTGAGAAGAGCATGCAGCAAGCTCACTGCCCTGGACTTCAAAAGAGCAGTCTTTGGCCTCTTCAGGAACCTGATTAGTAAGGTTCCATGGGATACAGCCCTAGAGGGCAGGGGGCCCAAGACTGTTGGTTGATATTCAAGGATCACCTGCTACAAGCTCAGGAGTGTTGCATGCCAATTAGAAGGAAGTGCAGTAGGAGGGCCAGGAGACCTCCTTGGGTGGATAAGGAGCTGCTGAGGAAAATTCAAATGAAAAAAGAGGCTTATAATAAGTGGAAGCAAGGACAGGCAGCCTGGGAAGATGTCGTGGTTTAAACCCAGTCAGACAACTCGTTCACTCACTCCCCCCTTTCTTTCCCTCCCCCTACTCCCGGAGGGACGGAGAGAATTGAAAAGAATGCAACTCCCACGGGTTGAGATAAGAACAGTGTAGTAACTAAGGTATAACACAAATCACTACTGCTACCATCAGTAATAACAATGATAAAGGAAATAACAAGGGAAGAAAATACAGCATCTCCCCACCAGCCGACCGATAACTTGCTCCCCCCAGCCCAACCAAGCACTGACCGATAACTTCCTCCAACCTTGCAGACCGCCAGCCCTTCTGGCTAACTCCCCGTTACAACCTGGGCATGATATGCTGTGGTATGGAATACATCTTTGGCTAGGCTGGGTCAGGTGTCCTGTCTCTGCTTCCTCCCGGCTTCCCCTCCTCCCTGGCAGAGCATGAGGCTCACAAAGTCCTTGGCCAAACCAAAACATCATTGTTATCAGCTCTGTTCCTGAGCTGAAAGTCAAAACACTGCACTGCACCAGCTACCAAGAAGGAGAAAAATGACTGCTACTGCTGAACCCAGGACAGAAGAGTACAGGGATGTTGTCCAGGAAGCTAGGGACCAGGTTAGGAAAGCTAAGGCCCAGTTAGAATTAAACTTGGCTAGAGGTATTAAGGATAAGAGGAAGGGATTCTACAGGTACATAGCAAATAAAAAACAGACTAGGGAGAATGTAGGCCCCCTCAGGAAGCACTCGGGAGAACTGGCTACACGGGATTTGGAGAAGGCTGAGGTTCTTATTGACTTCTTTGCCTCAGTCTTCACTGGCAAAGACTCTGAGCAAACCACCCAAGTCTTGGAAGGCAGACACAGGGACTGTGAGAATGAAGACCTTGGGCTCACTGTAGGAGAGGAACTGGTTCGAGACCATCTTAAACATCTGAACGTGCACAAGTCCATGGGTCCTGATGAGATCCATCCGTGGGTCCTGAAGGAGCTGGCAAATGAAGTTGCGAAGCTGCTGGCCATCATATTTGAGAAATCATGGCAGACAGGTGAAGTTCCCAATGACTGGAAAAAAGGGAAATATAACCCTCATTTTCAAGAAGGGGAAAATGGATGACCCAGGGAATTACAGAGCAGTCAGTCTCACCTCTGTGCCTGGCAAAATCTTGGAGCAGATTCTCCTGGAAGGCATGCTAAGGCACATGAAAAACAACAAGGTGCTTGGTGACAGCCAGCATGGCTTCACTAAGGGGAAATCCTGCCTGACCAATTTGGTGGCCTTTTATGATGGGGCTACAGAACTGATGGACAGGGGTAGAGCAGTTGATGTCATCTACCTGGACTTGTGCAAAGCGTTCGACACCGTCCCACACGACATCCTTGTCTATAAATTGGAGCGACATCAATTTGATGGATGGACCACTCGGTGGATAAAGAACTGGCTGGGTGGCCGCACACAAAGAGTTGTGGTCAATGGCTCAATGTCCGGCTGGAGACCAGTAACGAGTGGTGTCCCTTGGGGATTGGTGTTGGGACCGGTCTTGTTTAACATCTTTGTTGCTGACATGGACAGTGGGATTGAGTGCGCCCTCAGCAAGTTTGCTGATGACACCAAGCTGTGAGGTGGGCTGATGCCAACCTCATGAAGTTTAACCATGGCAAGTGCAAGGTCCTACACCTGGGTCGGAGCAATCCCAGGCACAGCTACAGGTTGGGCAGAGAAGAGATTCAGAGCAGCCCTGCAGAGAAGGACTTGGGGCTGTTGATCGATAAGAAAGTGAACATGAGCCAGCAGTGTGCGCTTGCAGCCCAGAAAGCCAGCCGTATCCTGGGCCGCATTAAAAGGAGCGTGACCAGCAGGTTGAAGGAGGTGATCCTGCCCCTCTACTCTGCTCTCATGAGACCTCACCTGGAGTATTGTGTGCAGTTCTGGTGTCCTCAACATAAAAAGGACATGGAACTGTTGGAACAAGCCCAGAGGAGGGCCACGAGGATGATCGGGGACTGGAGCACCTCCCGTATGAAGATAGGCTGAGAAAGTTGGGGCTCTTCAGCCTGGAGAAGAGAAGGCTGTGTGGAGACCTCATAGCAGCCTTCCAGTGTCTGAAGGGGGCCTATAGGGATGCTGGGGAGGGACTGTTCATTAGAGACTGTAGTGAAAGGACAAGGGGTAACGGGTTAAAGCTTAAACTGGGGAAGTTTAGATTGGATATAAGAAGGAAATTCTTTTCTGTTAGGGTGGTGAGGCACTGGAATAGGTTGCCCAAGGAGGTTGTGAATGCTCCATCCCTGGCAGTGTTCAGGACCAGGTTGGACAAGGCCTTGGGTGATATGATTTAGCGTGAGGTGTCTCTGCCCACGGCAGAGGGGTTGGAACTAGATGATCTTAAGGTCCTTTCCAACCCTAACCATTCTGTGATTCTATGATTTTCTTAAAAGACATATATTTCGAATAGTCTTTTGAAGAACTGCAATAAATACAGATAAGCCACTTAGTTTCAGTCTGTTTTGTGCTGTACTTCATGAAACAGCTTGTCTTTGTAATGATTTTCTGGATGTTTGAGTGTTGATATACGATGGTCTTGCTCATACAAGGAATTCTGGTACTAGCAGCTAGTGCGTGAACAGAACTGCCAGGTTTAATTCTTGACTAGCAGGCAGCTGGTGAATGCTACTGTACAAGAGTCTACTAAAATTCACTGAAGCAACAGTGCATGTTTACACACCTGTTTGAAAATTTTGATTATGCAAACAGATGCCAGGTACCTATGAATGAATGTCACCTAAGAAGAAAAAGTGTACAAGCTGAGCCTTTTTCGGGTGCTTTTACAGATGTGTACTTCATTTAGGAAAGTCTAATTGCAGCAGATGTTGAGAATTCCATGTAGATGCAAGCAGCTGTTCAGAGTTTTCAGGAAGCTAGGTTTTTTCCCAGTATGAATGCTAGACAACAGGATTATTTTTAGTTGTTTTTTTTTTTTTCCTTAAGAGCAAATATTTTGCTTCGTCATTATGATTTTATTCATACTTCAGCCATGTTTTCTAGTAGACCAGGGGGTTCAGTATAGGTCCACTTTGTGGACCTATATTTTGGAGCTTTCATAAGCTTGTCTGCTGTTGGTTTAAGTTGTTAATTAGCTCCTAAGTTAAATGCAGAGGTTTTATATTATACTTTCTTTTGCATCCCCTCCAACTTCTAGAGTACTTACGATTATGGGAGACAGTTACTGCAGGCAACTGTGGTCCTGTGCCAGTCCCTACGATGCACTTCAAGGTCCTCAGGGGACACGCTTCCAAGACTTAACAGAGTGTGGAAGCAGTTTACAGTAACTTCTGAGGAGAGAGTACATCGGCTGGAAACAGCTGTTGCATTTCATTCAAGTGCTGAAAAGGTGAGTGTCATGTTTTTAAGAAGAAAAATTTCTTATCAGAATGTAAGCAAACGAAAGGTAACAAATATGAAGTTGTCAATGCATAGTACCCCTTTTCTAAATACTAAAAAAATGCAGAAAGAAGAATTTAAGCATATTTTTCTAAGTTTTAATTTCAGTACTTAATGTAATTATTGCTTGTATACCTACATTGGTATGAGCATTTATTTGTGTGTGTTAGACTAATTCTTAAAGGCAAGGAGCACTTCTTGATTTGTGTTTTTGTGCAAGGTATAATGCAAAGTTATGGGCTCATTTAAGATGTTTTGGAGAGTTAAAAGGAGTATTGTCTTTTAAGATGTCTGCATTTCGAATACGTGTAAATGAATGCAACCAGTTTAATTTCCAAGTATGCTGTGTTGCTGCATCTGGTATTTTGCACTTGAATGGTTTTGAGCATGCTTTCTTCAAAGCATACCTCTGTCTTGGTATGTTTTTCAAACTCCTATAACCAAGTATCTCACCCTTGTCCCCAGTTGGATGATGCTAGAAGCCACAGAGGAGGATGAATATTCAACAGCAGTTCTGAGAAACAGTTGCTATTCAGTAGCAGCTTGCTGAAGGGGTAAAATGTTGATAGTTTTTAAATGCATGAATTCAGGACAGTATCCATTAATACTGATCATGAGAGTAGGGGCTTTTCATCCAGGAACCATTCTTTCTGTGAAGTGATACATTTTAGAAAAGCAGTTTAGTGTATGTATCTCTAATGTTGACAACAAATTTTATATAACTGCAAAAAAGTGCCAGTCTTGCACATTAGCAGTAAATTCATTCTGAGCATACAAAGCTGATTCATATGCTCCTTGCTTTCAGTAGAAATAGGTCATCTATGCTGCCAGAGGTGCCTGAAAAAGGTTTTACTTGATACCAAATTAGAATTTGGTGGTTCATAAACTCCTGAAAGAGTTGATTATCTCAGTCCATATTGTGAGCATTCATTCATTATTGCAGTAGTTAATTGCTGTGGTTTTAGGCAATCATAAGTTTAAAACAAGGAAATGGATGGCTGAAGTAGTAATGCTCTTACTCAAAAACATTATTGTCCTAGCACTATTGTGTCATATTCATGAGCCTGTGAGGAAAATACGTTCTTAATATCTTTGTTGCTTTGGAAAAAAGTAAGACGTGTTGGAGGCAGAAGTGGAAGAAAATACAGAAATAAGTAGTATTAGGTCTCCATCCTATCTGGAAACACTGGTGTTCATATTTTTTTTTAATCCTACCTGTTATGTGCCAGATGTGGATTTTAGTTTTGAAATAGCTTGCAGGGGACCCTTGTTATCCATGTTTCTTCGATTTTCATATGACTGTCTTGTATGTTTAACAATGCAGGTTATTATTTTTATGCACTTTATATTTTTTGCTGGAATATTGTTTAGCAAGACTGTTTTTCCATTTTTGTTCCCTTAGGAGTAATGTAAAATGTTCTAGTACAAAACAGTGGTAGCCCTGGACTATTTTCTCAATATAGCTTAATCAATATTTTCCTTTCTTGAATTGTACGAATATTTCAGTTGATCTCATATAAATGTGGCAGTGTAGATGCTTAAAGAGCACTAACACTGCCAGTTAATGGCACTTAAAAAAAAAACACCCTGCATGCTGCTATCCCTTGTGTGTTCTACTCTGTATTTCCTTTTCTTTTTTTTCCTCTTTTTAATAGATTTTGGAAGAATGTCCAGAGCAGCCTGAAGCTTTTAATGACACGGAGCAATTTGATGAAATTGAAGTAGTTGGGAAATCACTATTGGACAGACTAACAGTGCCTGTAGTTTATCCTGATGGGTATGCAGAATGTTTTTTCTAACACTTTTTAAATATACTTTTGGTTAAGCTTCATAATAGTCTTGTATGCAGAAGAATCCTGAATCCTTATTGCTGAAATTAAAAAGGCAGCATGCTAATGCTCATTAAAAATTCTTTCCTACCTTTTCACAGAAAGCAGGCAGGTCCAATTCCAAATTTTCCAAAGGCTGCATGCCCACTGTTTTAAAGTAATGAGTTTTTCACATTCAGCAATTACTAGATTTATGCAGTCTTTACACTAACAAGGTGTGTGAAAGCAACAAAAGAATGACCAGTCCCAGTCTCTTCTCCCTGAAAAAAGATGAGTTTAGAGTCATGGTATTTTGACTAATTTATTTGCAATTCTACCCATCTGAAGTTTTAAGCCAATACGTTAAAAATAAATCTACATTTGATTCATTCAGCAAATGAAACAGTACTTCCCATGTGAACTATTGATACTAATTTAAAATTGGTGGCTGTCTTGAATTAAAAAAGCAAATTGAATTTGGAATCTGCGCATAATAAAACTCAGTTTTCTATGTTCAGTAAAATACACTTGTACATTGCAATGCTGAGTGTATAGTTAATTTCTTCTACCTCGGTATAACCAAGGCTTGGAACTAGGCTGTCCGCGTGTAGGATCCCACACCATAATGAATGGGATTTGAAATCAATATTTTTAATTAGGGGCTGAAACATTATGAGATGATATCAGGTAACAGCATTTATTGACTTCAGAAAATCAATCTGAAAAATACAGTTACAGGAAGTGGGTCATGAAAATCAGTTTTCTGTCATCTTGTTTCCAAAGTCTCATGTTCCCTGTGCAGTATAGTTTCCTTCACTAAGGAGTGCTATCCGTGGGAGATGGACACAGGCCTGAACAAGTAGTGAGGACTTTATAGCAGTGAGGAAAAAAACAGCCCCCACACACAAAAAGCCCCAAAGAAACCAACCCACAGAAAAGTAAAAAAAAAAAAAAAAAAAAAAAAAAGAAAAAAAAGCCACTGATCAAGAAGTCTTGTGGGTTTTGAAGTATTTTGATTTAATTTTTGCATAGCAGATTTCAGTGACCTGGTAAAACTAGCAACTGTTGTTTATAAAACAGATGAGATGTCATTTGCAGATAGACTATTAAGGTAAAAAAAAAAACAAAACATTAAAACCTGGGAAAGCTCCCCATAAAACGTTTGGCACACTTTGAGTCCTAACATAATGCTCCTATAACTATAGGTATGTCTATGCCTGTATTTTAGGTTGACTGAATCCTGAACATTGTTTCTCATCCCTCTGGCATATCAGCAGAATTACGTGTGTCTGCCTTCTCAAAAGATAGATCTTAACTGTCTGAAATCCCAGGATCCCTTGCTCACCATCCCTAGGCATTCTATTTTTGAAGCATTAAACAATTTACAAAGGGTTCACTCATTAGTAGGAATAGTTTAAGAAACACACAAAATGGCACAAAATGCTTGGAGGTGTCATCTTCACCCTCTTCACCACTTCGGACTTTTGTCAGTATCTTCTTGGAAGACCAGGTCACTGTTCCCTGTCCTCCTCATGTCTACTCTGCATCAGGAAAAATATTTACCCATGCTGTGATCCCATGTGCAGCTGTGCAGTCTGTTGTCTTTGGAGCTCTCTAATCAAACTAGTCTACTCCTGTGTAAAATAACTTTTCTGTCTGCTAAGGCCTGTCCCCCACCAACTCTGTCTGAAGTCTTTTGTCCTACCTCCATTTCTTGTTCTTCTGAAACATGTATTCTGTTCCAGTTCTCATTTTGCTGACAGCTTAGTGGTTTCCCTAGCATTTCAGCTGTTCCTTTTTTGTATTTGAATGGGAGAAATCAACTTACACAGCCATGTGTTCTTTTCAGTCTGAGAAACAGGTAACGTAAATTGACAGCATGTGGCTGACTTCACACACAGAGTTCTTCAATAATGCAGCAATTGTATAGCCTCAGAATACATCTATAGAGAGATTTCCTTGATTGTCATAGTACTTAAAACTGACAGACTGACTTGGGGGGTAGCCAGAGAAGGGAGGTAAAAAAAAATTAGTAAGTATCTAGTTGCACTTACAGAACAGCACCCTGCTGTTAGAATCATAGAATGGTTTGGATCCAACCCCTCTGCCACTGTCAGGGACACCTTCCACTTGACCAGGATGCTCAAAGCCCCATCCAACCTGGCCTGCACACTTCCAGGGATGGGGCATCCACAACTTCTCTGGGCAACCTGTTCCAGTGCCTCACTGCTCTCAACCTTCTGTTGAGTGAATTTTTTGGGTTTAAAAAAAATTATTACAAATGCTAGTACTTTAGCATTTGTAATAATTTTATCAAGATCTGCTGTTAAGTCTCATCACTGAGTCTTCCAAAGCCTTTTAAAGGTGGCTTTTAAATTTCAAGATAAAAAAGTGCCTCTTTTCCTTATCTGCTTTGTGTTTTCTAGTGCTATTAATGTGTATATTCATTTACTTTCTTGCTTCTCACTGATAACTTTTGGGTTTTGTTTTTTTTTTGTTGTTTTGTTTTGGTTTTTGTTTTGTTTTGTTTTTTGTTTGGTTTTTTTTCCAGGTCTGAACAGTACTTTGGGAGCCCAAGTGATATGGCTTCTGCAGCAGAACACATTAGAGAGAAGATGAAGCTAGTTAGCCTGAAAAAGCAGCAGCTGAGACAACCAGAAGCCACTACCCCAGAGAGCTAATACTGACCTTTGCCTATAAATTCATAGTAGGACTTCAGTTTGTAATCCAGCATGTTGTTTGCATATTACAGAATTTGGCATAATATATCAAAATGCATTTCACAGCTGTTGCAAGTATCATCTATTTTTCAAAGTAAATGTTCTCAGCATCTTAACACTGTACATCTATCAAGCCATAATTATTTAACATGCTATGAAACCATAGATTCCAAGTATCTTATGAAAAGGAACTGTAAACTTTGCACTGAAATTTGCTGTAAAGCTTTATCTGACCTGTCAGCTGATTCTCGGTTAAACAGCTGATGCAAGCTTTGAATGGTGCTAATTAAAGTGTTAGGAGTTCCGTATTATGAAATTGTAGTTCTTTGCTTCCCTCTATGCCCAGGTGATGTAGTAATTTTAGACTGTAGGCAAGTTCCTGCAGTGTAGACAGTGGTGACCCTATAATTTTAATTTGAAATACTTTTTAAAAAAAAAATCATTTTTATTGTGCCAGTATGCAACCTGCCATCAAATCTTTGATATATTAAATCCATTAAACAGATGTTTTCCTATTTGTATTGATAATGTATTAAAAGCTGTTTGTGCTTAATAAAAATCATCTTTTTAAAATCTAATGATAATTTGTTCTGGTCTGTATTCCCAAATGTCATGTGTTTGCCATAAGTGGTAGTAAAAATCATCACTCCTCCAGTATATTTACAAAGTGTTATGAAATACCCTTTAACACACTGTAGCTATAAGGGGAACTGCTCTTGAACTATTATTAATAGGAGAAAGAGTCAGGTTTGGGTTTGGTTGTTTTCTGACTTTCTTACAGCAGTTGTACTTATGATATTATGTGCGTAAGTCAGTGTTGTGTTAATAATAGTTTTGTTCTCATGTAAGATGGGTATGCATCTCTTTGAATGGAAAATCTTGAATAATGTAAATATCCCTGATGTAGTACCTTTTGAGGTAAAAGATTTTAATCTACTGAAAAATTAAAGTTCATAAACATGAAACAGAGATTAGTAATAAAATTTATTAAGGGAATTTGAAATAAAATCAGATGTGTGTGTAACTTGGTTAACTTCTTACTCTTCAGGATTTAAACTGGATAAATTCAGTATTATAATTACTGGAAGGTGATGGTGTGGTATCTGACCATTTTATAATACTGTGCGTGAAACAGCTGTAGGTCTAATTACCTGGTATAGTATTGTACTATATTTTGCTCACAGTAAAGGTAATTCTCTCTTCCTGAGGCATTGTTAGTGCTCTTCTGGTTTTCTTGATGGATCTGTAATTCAGATATATTTACGTACTTGTCACAGTTTTTACGCATTTTCTCTAGAGAAAAGTGTCAAATAGAGCAATTTCTGTAAAAAATAATTCAAACTTGATGGCTTATCTGTAACTTCAGTGATGAAGGTATTTTTTTTCTCAGGGCATTTTGGCAGAGGAAATCCAATTATTTTTTGATTCATGTGATGCAGTGGTATAATATTACACTTAATACTAGTTTAAAACCAACTGCAGTTTCACAGACCTTATTTCTAAAGAGACTTTCAATATAACTTTCTAAAAGTTAGCTGTTGGATTCCATTTGAGAAGACTGCTGTTAGTATGGCTAATATTTGGATGAGAGGAATTTATTTAGAAAGAACCCAAACATAAAAATCTGCAAATGTTTAATAGAAAATGCAAATTAAAAAAAGTAAATTGAATCTACTCACAGTGAATAATGGCTTACAGTATAAAATCCCACTGAAGTACTAGTTTACAGTAAGCATATGCTATAAACACTAAGATTATTTGCAGGTTTTTCTGTATTTTATTTTATTTTTTAGTTCTGTTCTTACTCTGTTTAGGGGCTCAACAACATACGCAAAGCCAGAGCAGTATCAGTAGCTCCTGACCCATTCGTGTGACAGCTGCATGTACAACTTGGAACTGACGACTGTTCACCCTACTAACCCTGAGATTAATTTTGGCTCAGTGTATGAATTCCAATCTTGAGGCTCTTCTTATCTTGTCTGGCATTCCTAGAGGCCAGAGGATTCTGACTCTCGCCCTGTTGTCTCTGTTCAACTCTCCGATACGACCCCTTGGGCTATGCCAGCTTTCCCGCTCTCTCTTTTGTTCTCCTTCTTTGCCTTTAGGGAAATGAAGTGGCTGGTAAGGTGCTATTAACCAGCACTTTGGCCATTTTCTGCGTATCGGGAATGAAGGCAAGTAGTTTTCTAGGTCATGTTGCATGAGTCTGCCAGATTTTTCTGAATCCTTCTTATACTGAGACTTCTGACTGAAAGAATGGAATAAACACCATCTGTTAAGAATACTGTTGGATATGACTAATTGCGATAGAGGTTTTTGCGCTGTTTTAGTCAATTTGTCATCTGTGGTTGAACCTTTAGAAATGTACAACCCTTAATAGCATACAAAGTCAATGAGATATATAGAGATGTGCCTAAAAGGCAAAACTGCTCCAATCATCTGTTGTTACTTCAGGTACTGTGTTACCGTGCAGGTACTACTGAAAGCAGTAATGATGGCTTCACCTGTGGCTCTTGCTCTGCCTGTTTGGTGATCAGCTCACTAGTTGTTATCCGTTTTTAGTAGGGCTATCAGTTGATAGACTGGCAGTCATATAAAATGCTTATATGTATAAGCTCTTTCAACTGTGAAAGGTGGCAGGCATTTGTACAATTTTCCTTAATCTTTGATTGTGTTTACTGCTTCACTTTGTATCGTGATTAGTAGGAATAATGGAGTTCGGTTTATACTTATTTTTGGAAAAAATAGGTTTGACTTATGGAGATTTGTGTGACTCAGCATTCAAATAGTTACTCTGGTGGTACAGCAGTAGGTAGAGAGGGCTTGTGTGTGCAGTGGGATTATATAGCACTTACACCATTATGCTAGCCGAAGGACATCAGCGCCAGCTGACAGAGATAAGGGAAAGATTTTTCCATCCCAGTAAAAGAAAAGTGTCAGTTATGATTGCAAGGGGAGCTTGTCGTAGGCTTTCAACAGTAATGATGTAATGATGTTATATTAATCTGTTTCCTGAATTCTTTCTACAGGATAATTTTAATCTGTATAAGGAGATGATTAGGAAGGAGGAAGAAAGGAAGCTTTGGAGCTATAGATGAAGTTCTGTAATGCCACATTGTGTAAATTCCAGAGCTAAAATGCTGATATACAGGGATGAAAGCGAAGATTTGGTGATTCTTAACTTCTGAAGTCTGCCCCTCATATCTCTACAGACTCTTGCAATAGTAAAAAGGGAGTCAGCACTGTGAAAAATGCTTAGTTATGTTAGGGTTATGTTCTGCTTTAAAGAAAAAAATCAGAATGTTAGTCTAAGCATACAGGATATCAATCCATGCCTATGCAATAGCTGGAAAAGCGGCTCGATGTGAACTGTAGGTCTAAAAACTGAGTAATCTGTAATTCTAACAAGGTAATTAGTTTGTGATCTCTCTGTATAGATATCGTCTTTTTCAGGTTTGTGGAAGAGTGATGTACTCTGAAATAAGGTACAAAGTCAAGTAGTTATAATATTTCTGGTTCCAACTTGCACAGTCATTTTGAATCTCAGTAGACAGAGTCTTTTCTGCAGTGTGTCACTTCCACAATTTCCTAATACGCAACACTGATTCCCACAGGCCATCCCACTTTTGTTTCCTCCATTTAAATAGTCCCATCATTATAGTATTGATGCCTGTAAAGACTGCATCTTAAAAACTAATTGCATGCCTTTTGCAAGGATATAAAGTCAAGGAGTTTTTAAAGACATTTTTCATCTGATGCTTAGTGGAGGTAGTTTTGTTGTGGATATTTATTGTATGGGAAATACAAGACTGACTAACCACACAAAAGTGAGCTTGGTTTTCCGCTTCTAATGGGTCCCTTTGTGTGGGTCTTGCAAACACACGGTAGTTCTGGACAATTTTTCTGTGACTTCAAGGTTAATTTGAAACCTGAAGGTAAATCATTAAACGTGAGAACTCCTCTGATTCTCTCAGATTGGAAGACAACATATCATGTATCAAAGATACTCCTCAAAAATACACGCTTCTGTGACTGTAAAATTTTAGTTATGCTAACACAAGAATGTGTAAAGACGGGATACTAAAAAGTAATTAGCATGTGTAAAACATTAATGATACACTTAACCTCAAAACGGCAATGAAAATTAAAGCAACAGCTTTCTCTTTTCCTATCAAATTAGACTTTAGTTGACATCGGTCTTTGCAGCAAAGACTGGGGGAATGTAGTACAGAGAAGAGAGAGGTTGAGTCGGGACACAAATTATTCTTTTGTATGGAGGGGAGATAAAAGCCTGTTTTCTTTAAATTTCAAACTTGCTAAGGAAATATGTTGGAAAAGATTAAAAAACAAAGTGAAAAATCCTGATTTAACTTCAGTTGAAAAGTTCCGTGAATTTTCCAGTTACTAGTGATATCTACAGTTTACAAGCTGGAGAGCAAAGAGCTAGAGTAACATTTCAAACTTCTGAAGTTCAAAGAAAAACAAAGGAAACCTTAATCACTCTAAAGTTTATCATTTTGGTTGTTAAGGTTGTTAAGAGAAAACAAGTGGTTGTACCAGCAACTGTGCAGATAATTTACTTTAGTAATGAACAGAAATGCCAAAATGCTATTTTTATTACAGACAAACCACAGGTTTTAAAACAATGCTGTTTTGTTGGCAGTTTAATGACAGCATTGAAATGTCAAATATGTTGGGACTGCCTAATGCCACAGGAAAAACTACCTTTTTGTGCACAGGTAACTAGCACACAAAGTAGCTTAAAAGCTAAATGTGATTAAAAGTTGTTAAGCATGGGGGGAATTTTATGGTTCTGCAATTTTAAAATGTGGTTTTAACATATTAGGAAGTCTTCTAACTGTTCCACAAACAGCTACCCATTGATTACTGTCACACACCACTGATGAAAGCTCTTCAAGAAACCTCTAATTCACTTTGGATTTGTACATGAAGGAATACTATATGCTGTGTAAAGTATGCTATTGATTTATTAAGCTCACACATCTGTGCTTAAAATGTTTGAGCAGACTCTGTAACTAACCCTAGTTTCTAATACTCAGTATGGAACAGTCTGTCTTTGGGAAGGGTGATTTAGCCACAGCTTATCTGTCAGACTTCTACAGCACACTATGCCACTGACTGCGTGTGACCAAAATTGCTTCTTATGACTGCTTCCCATAGGCAGCTAAAACATGATTTCCACTTGTGACCATATAAATACATTAACTCTTCTGAGGATCCTGACATTACGTATCTCAAATCTTGTTCTGTTCTATTCTGTTCTGTTCAATACTGTTGCTCTCAGAAGGCAACACATTAAGCAGATTAGAAATTGATGAGAAGGGGATCTTGTGTTAACTGTGGGTCATAGTATATGCTCAGTAAGATGCTTGGACAATTCCCTGTAGATATGTATTGAATGTAGGATAAGGCTGTGACAGCTCAAGGTAGAGAAGATTCTCAGACTTCTGTGAAGTCCTGAGTATCACTGGCTCCATTCGAATGGATATATATGCTACCCACGCTGCATGATTATAGGTTGGGCTTTAAGCTTCATTGAGCCCTTTGGCAGATCTTCCATAAAACATTAATTCTAATCATCTGTAAATTACACAAATAAAATGGAGAGTGAAGCTTAGCTGTAGGAACTACCTCTCAGAACAGCTGATGGAAGACCTTTTGCTAGAGGTACCAAGAACAAAGCATTAACAAATACCTGTCAACCCCTCTGTTTTTTGGCAGGAGCAGTCAATGTGCTAATTTCGGTAGCGTAATTTTCCGACATGATTCACTGTTGTGCTTGGTTTGCAGTGTATGGGTTGCCATCTCAATCTGGGGGTTTCTGCTTCCCATGTTCATTTCCTCAGCAAAAGTTTTCAGGTGCTGGGTAAGTGACAGCACGTTCCCACTCTCACTGCTGACTTTCCAGGCATGACTGGATTGCGCATGATCCCCATGCCTCACAGGATCAGAGGTTACAGTGGGCTGGAGGGCTCCAGCAGGACTTTTCAAGTACTGTGCCAGGATACTCTTTTTTCATCTAAATCTTGGCCAAGTGGTAGGTGTCTTTTAACATTCCATTCTGCTTTTAAGGTCTTTAGGCTATTAGAAAAGAGAGTAGCTTTCCTGGTGTCTTAACCTTTTCCACAGGAAAGTATACAGCATGGTTACTTGATATTTAATATGACTGTGTGATGTGGGTCTGACTTTCAGAGACTTGGGAACAAGCCATATTCTAAACTGGTACTAAGTGCAGACTGTTCTCTTCCTAAACCTGTGTATGCAGCTCTGCATGCCTCTATTGGATGACAGATAACTGCAAGCTAGTCTCAGCAGGGTGAAGATTGTACAGTGTGTTCAACACATTTGACTGCTACTCCACGTATCTGTGGCGATGATGATTGTGAAGCCCCACTGCCTGCTTTCTGTCACACACTGTCTCTCAGAATGTGGCCTTCCTCCTCTCTGAGACAAATGTATCTAAAGAAACAGTAACGTGGTCAGCTGTAGCCAAGATTTTTATTAATGCTTTGCTTGAAACAGCATCAAAAGGCTGTAGCAGGCTGCATGCTTAATGAGCCTTGTAAGGTTTTTATATCCACCCATTGTATATGGCCAGTTTGTTAGGTAGCTGCCATTTCCAGGCATCATTTCATGGTGCATTACTTCTGCAGAACCAGTCATTCATGAAGAAGCCGTGGCATTTGCTTTTGCAGGTGACAGAAATGTGAACTAATCAAGTTCTTTTTGCTATTCGCTGTTAGTTGTTTACCTCTTCTCTAGGTACTGCTTTATCTTCTCTACCTCATCATAGGTATTTCCACATGTCTACCACTAAACTCTTTTTCCCCACGAACAATTTTGCCAAAGACTTTGCAAGTGATCCAACAGATGTTTTAAAGAGTTCCTTCATGGTTAACAAGAACTTACTTTCAGGATTGAATGGTTGCTGCTGCCAGTGTGTGTATTAGGAAGGGATGACATCTGAAGGATTCCCTTCTTCACAGGGTTGCTGTAGGGAAAATTCATTAATATTTAGGAGTGGGTAAGATGTTACAGTCATGGAAATCACACACATACACAAAGGATATAAAAAGCACAGCTCAAATAATTATAATCTTAGAACACTGCAATGATGGGGCTTTTTCCTATTTATGGTAGTGAGACCTGAAGAGCAGTAGTAAGCAAAAAGTAAGGAAGGAAAACCAAGGAAGTGTAATAAAAACGTTTTATGAATTGTAGGAGTTTAATTAAAGATGAAAATATTTATAAAAATCATGCAGTGTCAATAAGTGGGCTGTAAGGAAGTTTGGAAACATCAAGCTCGTCTTTGAAATCAGTTAATCAAAATACCCTGAAAACGGAAGAAATGTTAACACAGTGAGAAAGATCAACTTGAAGAAAGGGGGTTAAATACAGAATATTTACTAAATATCAGATCAAGTGGGGAAAGGAAAACAAATCAAAACTATGCAGCCCAGGAAGTACTCTTGCATGCTATTTTTATGCGTAGAATGCTGAAAGCAAGGTTCCAAAACATAGTTACTGCAAATCTGACTGCATTGGCAAGAGATGATTTAAGGTACGTCATCTATCTCTGCCTTCT
Source organism: Pezoporus flaviventris (assembly GCF_033815535.1). Lineage (NCBI taxonomy): Eukaryota > Metazoa > Chordata > Aves > Psittaciformes > Psittacidae > Pezoporus > Pezoporus flaviventris. Next base: position 42,819,401 of record NW_026892549.1, on the reverse strand, counting down.
GAAAATACTTCCCTGTAATGAAAGGATGACAGAGGACTCAAAGTTTTCTTAATTTATGTCAGGTTCTGGGATTCCTCATTGAAATGTGGCCTTTAATCTTTCAGCTCTCTCCTGGAACTGCTTATGTTGGATTCAAGCTCTGTGAGTTAAAAAAAACAAGGCAGTGAAATATTTTATTTTGTTAAAGTTTCTTTGATTTAGTTAAAGAAATAGAAAGCCCATGCTAATTGTATGACTGAAAAAGAAAAATCTAATTAACGTTGCAACTTAGAGGGATTATTTAAGATTTTTTTTCAAATCCGATCAGTACTGTAAAACATATTGCATGATTAAAAAATGTAAAAATAGACAAATGAGAAATGTTAAGGATTTGCAAATACATTAGCATTAGTATTATTTTAAATTTACTTAATATGCATCCCTTTTACCTCAGGCCCTGACAAGATGCTTTAAGAGCAGCACCATGATTAATGGTCACTTGCAGGTTGGGGAATCTGAACATACTGGTGCATACTTACTGCACAGCTGGTGATGCCATGATGTCTTCTGTAAACCTTCTGTAAAAATGTCCATGTATTTTTAATGTGACCAGTCAAAACCTTAATTTGCAAATTATTTTACACTATGTGAATTTTACCTTGGCACTTTAGCAATATTACTGTTGCTAGTTGAGGACACAGCACTGTTCTTAAGCCATAACGCTCAGGCAAATTGTGATGACGGAGAATGTGTCCCCCAGGACTCTGCCTCAAGCATTCTAATACTGAAACTGCATTAAGGTTAAAAACAAAACAAGAATCTCTGTGCAGTTTGAAAAATGCAAGAAATTTACAGTTTACTTGATTTAATATTTCTTTTCCCCTTCATTCTCCAATCCCATTACACATAGAGTGTTCCCAGTACAGCTTTGCATCTGACTGCAAATTTCATATTTAGTGCTTGCCTGCCTTTTGCCTCTGCACTGTGAGGATGATCACAGGAAATTATACCAAAAATTCTGTGTCTGCCATATTAAGCTTCTACTTTGTATCCTTTTTCAAGCAAAAATTGTGATTATTGTCCTTAGCAAACCTATTTTGAAGTGTGAAATTTAAGGTACTTAAACAATAGAGTTCCTTAATCAAAGCAGCTGATTGCAGAGTGCACGGGAGGACTGAGTATTCAAAAGAAGATAGTGTGAGAAATTGGAAAAAGTGGTCTAAAATAAATCCTTCCACCACTCAGAGGAAAAAACTTCTGTCATGGCAGTAGAATCCTGGATGTGTTACTGGATAGTCTGTGATAGATAAAGCTCTTGAAAAAGGTATGTTTGAGCAACTAGTTTATTTGCATGACCAGCACTGATGTGGATGGTGTACAGTAACTGTGCATGCGTAAAAGGGTCACGGATAGAGCCTATATACCTTGCAGATCTAACACTGACTGCAAGGTTACAGACAATCCATTAGTGATTTGTTTTACAGCAGTACCGCAGTTTTGTTGTGAACTCCTGTGTTCATTCACTGCATATTAGTTATGCTCACAGAGCACTGTTTTATTACATACAATTTAGTCTTAAGAATAAAACTAATCTGGAAGCTCAGATCCAAATATGATTTAAATTGATCCAACACTAATTGCAACATTAGGTTCTCAATTAATGTATGTGCCACCTTCCCACAAACTCTTTCAGCTTATACATAGCACAGACATGTCAGTGACAAGTTCTTGAACAATACAGAGATCTTTCCATACCCTGACATCTCTTTCCTCAGGGGGCCAAGTGCCATGTGTACCTTTGCACTTGCTGTTGCTTGTCAGTCCCTAATTCACTCCTGCAACTTTCAGCTTGTCATTCATCATGACTTCTCCTGGTTCAGAATTTTGTCCAGTCTTTTGTCTTCCATCTCTGTTTGAATTCCTTCTTTTTGTTTCATCATCCTTATCTAAATTTTCTTTTCTCCCATTTTACACTATTTTGCTATGGTGAGAGCTACATGTTCTGCCTCCTGCTAAATTTCAAGAGGAGAAACCTGAGGTACTGAGATGGCTGATCTTTAATCTGTGTGCTGGAAGAGCCAGAAGTTGCTTGGAGCAAGTAACAGAACAGTTTGGTGGCTCTCCTAAGAGTTTGATGCTTCTGTGGCTGCTATTGGGTGTAAAAGAGAAGGAATGCTGTGTAGAAGTCAAGGGAGTGAAAGCAGCGTTCTTTGAGACTTGAAACAATCGTTGCATCTTGGGCACAGCCTTGCAGCCGCATACCCTGTATGAGAGCCTGAAGAGACTGTGATGGGAACACACTGCCAAGGCACAGCAGTCTCAATACCAAGTTTTTCCACTGAACCACCTGCTACTGCAGACCGAAAGATGCAGATCAAATGAAGTTTGAGCACTCAGACCCAGAACAAGGAACAAATCACCTATTCCTTGTGACTGTAAAACAGCTGGAGTTTTTGCTATGGATGGCAAACTGGTTCTGAAGCACGTAAAATAATCTTAACTGCTCTTCAATTTGCATTGAAAGAGTATGGAGGAGGGGGAGATAAGATGTTATTCTTCTTTAATTATAGCAATACCTTCTAAATTTATGTGGAACTTGAATTCTGAAGTGTTACACACTGCTGTTTAGAGTGTGAAGAGTCACTTAAACTGGGAACAGTGAGGGAGTATCCTCATATCCTGTAGTCACACGCCTGCTACATTGGGTGTCAGCAATAAGCACACATCTGTTTAACAACCCATTTCCAGAGAAATCGGTAAAGGCGGGGGCGGGGGAATTTTCAGTGCTTCCTGCTCTTTAACCTCTTCTAAGTATGTCACACAATTCAGCACTTAACATGGAAGATATAAGCAGGATCTGGTATGTGCTTGCTGTTTGAGGTACCATGATTTGGAAAAGGGATTTATTTTGTTAAAGTTTCTTTTGATTTAGTAAAAGAAATAGAAAGCCCATGGTAATTGTATGACTGCAAAAAAAATGTTCTGTGACCAGAGCATACAGAGGAATGCTCAGCAGTTTGAACCTTCGAGTAGCAGAGTTATAGAAGGTGAAGTTTTATCTTTTTAAAACAAAATAAAACAAAACAAAGCACTGCTATTTATAGCTCTGCTGATAAATGACTTCGTAAAATGGCTTCTAAAGCCTTGTGGTTCTTTTAACAGTTCGAATTCAGCTCCTCTGCTGAATTTTTCTCTTCTGGGTAAATCCTCCTCAATATCAGATATCTAAAGTCTTGTGCTATTAGAAGTGTGGCTGTTTAGCATACCTCTGTTCTTGTTCTAAATTTAGCTTTCTGAAATTTGTGTGCATTTAAATGAACTCTTCCAAACAATAGCAACAATATGGCTTTAATGTTTTGGTGTGGTTAGTGTGATTATATCTATTTAATTAGTCTCCTGTTAAATAAATGACTCATACTGATCTTTTGCATCATTCATTCTGATCTCTCTGCATCATTGCTGGCTGATTACTTCTGACAAGATTGAACAGAGATGTTTCACTCTTAAAAGGTGGTCCTAAGAACCCAGTTACACTGTTGCATTTGTCTGTTTGAACAGTCTGTGCGATTTTTAACTGATGTTTTTATTTTGCAAGTTTAATACGGACATCTGTATTCATGTATAAACATTGAAAAATAGTTGAAGAGAAACATTCTTTCAATACAGCTAAATTGTAAATGTAAGTTAAACACAGAAATTAGTGACGTGAGGCAAACCTGTCATTGCATTTATGTTATTAGTGGGACAGTTTGCAGCTGCCTTGAGATTTAGTTGTAGGTTACAATCTGCATCTTAGTCTTGCTTCTTTACAGGAACAAAAGCATAGCCTGTCTCGCATCTATATTTGGTGCAGGGCGCATACTCCGCTGTGCTAACACACCACATCAGGAAGGAATTTCAAATGCTCCCAAGGAATTTACTAACAAAAGTCCTGCTGGCTTTCCTTACATGCATGGGCGATGGAACATATTAATCTTGTGTAATAAGCTGTCCTCTTTCTGCTGCTGAAGACTGAGCAACGGACTAATGAACTATCTGATGCCTCCTTATTCTCCTAACAGAGCTGAATGAACCAGGACACTGTTTTCTCTGTTGACAAGCTTGCAAGTGGGCTGACGAGTGTCCATACCACCTGTGAGCTGTTAAAACTGCTCCACTTCTGTGTTCATCAGAGTACAGCTCCATAGACCGTGCAGCATTTGCTTTGGATCACAGCCAGTGAGGCAGAAATGTTGAGCTTCCCTGGGGGTGCTGATGGGGTAAGTCTGCTCTCCAGCTGATTCTGAGAAAACTGAAGTAGTGCTTGTCTCCCTGCCACTTCTTCAGTGGACATGCTGGTCTCTTCACCTGGGATGTGGGAGAGAATGAGATACGACCACTGTGGGCTGCACAGTTGTGTATTGTTTTCTGTTTTATTGAATCTACTTCCCATTAGACAGTTAAAACTTTCATTGTTTATATTTTGCCATAATATTTACACTTGAATAGTCAGCAAGTCATTTTTTACTTTCAGTCTTTCCTATAGCCGTCCCTTGAAGGAAAATTATAAATCTAACTTGCATTTTTCATTAAATGTGACACTGAAATAAAATCAAACTTGCAAAGGAAAATGATACTAAGTAATTAATGTGTTTGGATTTGGAGACATCTGTTCAAATGAGCTGGCTTAGAGGTACATCTGTTAATCAGTCAGAGCTGCCAATGGCTTTAAGAGTTACTGCTGGGGCCTGTGCTCTTCTCTTGCTCTCTTTTTCTTCCTTTCCCTACAGTGCTTTCTGTCCTCTTCCCCCAGTTTATTGTTGTATGAAACACCTTCATGCCTATCTCTGAGTATATAATCTAAAGAAATGATTTTTTTTTTTTGCACAGTGTTGTGTTTAACAAGGGAAGGAAGTTCTTTCTGAATGCACTGATGTTTTAATGCATTCTCGGGACAAGAAATTTGTTTTGCTTGGGTGGAGATCTCAAGACCTCAGTTTTTTATGATGCCCACCTTAAGTCATGTGCTAAGAAGAAAGCAGATCAGATGAGTAGTCTACCACCATGCTAGGTTTATTACTTCTGTATATTTGAAAACAATCACTGCGATTGTACACTCTTCAGGAATTCAAGTAGCGTGATGCCAAGTGAATAAAAATGTAAGCAGTCCCTGTGTGTCAGCATTCCTGTTTATCCTTTATATAAGGGATGTAAAGAAGGGGAAGACATTTTTTTTTAAGTAGCAGATGCTAGAAATAATAGTCCTTGCTTATATAACATTTAGAAGCTGGAGTTCTGAATTTAAAGGCTATATGAGCTTTCTTAAAATGAGAATGGAGGCTGAAGTGGTATAACATATGGTTGGAAGCCCTAGCTAAATCTGGTGGATTTCTTCTATCATTTAATAAATAGAAGGGATTTAGGTACTATTTTGACAAGTGCTAGGGACAAATAGTATGTATACTTTGTGGAAATCCTGTAGGATCCAAAAAGAGGGATAAAGAGAATGCTTTGAAATGAAAGAGTGGGACATGAAAAATTAATAACCAGTGGGCTGAACGGTATCAGCTATCACTGCTTCCCAGGTCTGTTTACTGTATGGGTGTTTTTAAATGCTGTTGTCCTTGGAAGCAAACAAATAGTGATTTTGTTCTTTGCAACTGTTTGCCAGTTTCTTGATCTCTGCTACACTGTTGATTTTACAGTTAGCAGTGTTGTTTTTTTCTTTCACAAAGACATATTCAATGTGGCATGGACGAGCCAGAATACCTTTGCTTTTGGTCTTTGCTTAGTGTGACAATGCTTTTTGGGGTAGCTTTTTATCTTCATGTTATTTTCTTAGGGTAGTATAAAGTGTCTTCAGGACTGCTGATGAAGGAGCAAGACTAGAACTGTTTTTTTTGTTAGGGTGATGCATGGGAAGAAAGGAAAGGAAAGATACAAGCTATAATGTTTCATTATACTTGTATGGTTTTAAATAAAATCTGGGAACTATGACACAATAATTCAGGCAACAGAGACCATTTTTTGCTGGAGCCAGGCAGGGTGTCTTTTACCCTTTCAGCATGTTTTCACAGCTGTTTCCTAGCCCTTTACTGGGACTTCTGTGCCTTTCCTTTCCATGGTGGCAAAGACAGCACAACGCCCTTTTTTTTTTTTGGGCCATCAGGGTTCCAGGCTATTTTAGGGCTGCCTTTTGATAAGCTCATGGACTCTAAGCTGACAGGGAAACAGCTTTTGCCTGTGCGTCAGCTGTTACCTACCTGAAGTTAATCTCATTTACCCTGGCTGCCCCTTTCCGTCCCTCTTGCTGGTAATAATTACCTTGCTCTTGGGAGCAGGGAGTTTCCACCTCTCAATGCACCTGCCCTGTCTCTATAACTTTGGCAGCAGAAGCTCCTCACTATTGTGAGCGAGGCCTGGCCAGGCTGCCCTTCAGCCCTGGGTGGCCCGGGGGTTGTGGGAGGACAGGCTTCCCTCCACTGCAGCCGGTGTTCGCATCTCACAGCCCTGCTGGGGGCACTGGAGTAGCTTCCTCTGGTCCTTGCTCTGCCCCTGGGTGCCGGAAGGTTAGTCTGTGCCTGGGCTTGTTCTACCTCTCCAGCCCTGAGTAAAAGGGTAATGCCTGCAAGTGCCTCAGTTTTCTTATGTTTTCTGGCAGCTTTCACATCATGATTCTCTGAAAGAAGCACTGCTTTCTGATTGTTAAGAAAGAGCTGGTACCGTTCCCCACATGCCATTCGTTTACTTTTTGACCTCTGGTAGAGGGGTCTCTGTTTCCCACCTTCGTTCCTTGACTGCTACTGCTGCTGGAATGTTTTTTATTATAACTGGTTTTGGGGTTTAGGAATGAGAAAATCTGGTTAGGATTTCAACCAGTTAGTCATCTAGAAACTCATTCAACCAGCACAGGATAAAGATGAGCCTCTTCCAGGAGAGATACGCACCTCCTGCTCAGCTCTCATGTGTGTACGTGACCTCCATGCCCCCTCTTTATGAACCTGAGGAGACTTGTGGACTGCATGCATTCACGCCCTCATGCCGTCATTCTTGATGATATCTGAAAATGGTGCCTACTTAAAACGTAAGATTGTAGGAGCCAACAAAAAAGCAGCAACCACAGGCTTGGAGAGGTCTGACATCTTTGTCCCTCATTCAGGTGGGGCTACCAGAGGGAAGCAGTGTTTACGTACCTTTTTCCAAGCCACATGAAGACCCGTCAGTTTGAGGGAAGCTTCCTTCCCTTGTTCTCCTTCCCTCCTTTGCTGTGTACATCAGTTCTCCCAGGTGTGAGGAAAAGAAAGGAAAGGAAATCTGTTACGTTTACAAACCAGTCACAGTGAAGAATGTCACATGTTTGGAGCTGCAGGGAAGGGACTTTGTCTCTTCCAGAGGCGTTTTCATGGTGCACTGGCAGCTCCAAAGCTCTGACCGAAAGACAACTTATCTCCAAGAAAGGTAGGCCCTTTTCCTTATGCACAGCTGTCAAAACTGATTAGCACGCTTCCCTTGCTACACATGAGAAAAAGCTACTGATAAAACACAGTTGAAAATGAAGTGAGTTTTATCTATCCTCTCAAATCCTTTTACATATAGCTGTTGCAGATAATACCTGGTGTTATTTACACTAGAGAGACTTCATCTTTTTTTCTATTTTCCTGAGATTGATTCCTCTGTTCATTTCTCCAGTTTCGCTGTTTCTTGTGGACAGCTGGTGAATGCTTGTTTCCTCTTGTCATTCTTACTCTTGTCTTTCACACAGCAATAGCAAGGGGAAAATATTTCTCTCGACACAGATAGTCTGCTTGCTTCTGGCTTCTAGCAGAAGTTTTGTTTGTTTCAGAGAGAGGATGAGATGGAGATAGGTAAGTAAACAAGACTGAGAAAGGCATGCTTGATAATTTCTTTTTTTCAGGACACAAGTGAAATAGATCATCAAATAATGCCAAAATCCTCAGCTTTTTCTCCCAGGATTGTATTATAAGATCTTTACTGATTCCTTGCTACCTAGTCTCTGCTTGTATGTTGTATATTTAGCATAAGCCAAATAAATACAATATCCATGCTTTTTTATCAGACATTTTGAATCACATGACTCAGCTGCTGCCAAAGTTGCTTATGGTCAGCTTCTTGAGTGTGGTGGTTTTCCACAATTTCCACCTGTCAGCACTATGAAAAAAATGATTACTCATTTAACCTGAGTGAAAAACAGCTCTTATATCTGGATACCTAAGTGAGATGATGGATTGTCCCAACTAGTGTCATAAGAAAGTACAGCTGAAATGTGCTTCTGAGAGAAGAAGATCTCAAGGACACTCTTTGACATAGTGCCATAATTGGTTTGTAACTCCTTTTATAAGACTAATGAGGGTGAGGCTGCTTTTTGTTTGTTTGTTTATTCAAGTTTTTTCCAGTAGTCGAGTCCTCTCTGTTTTCAGTCCTGCCTGCAGGGTGAAAAATCCAATGTCACTTGTCTTCTGGAATGGTTTTTTGAAATCTTGAGTATTTAGCAAGTTTTGTACGATCCATCTACCTTCTATTCAAACCAAAATAGGGCTCTCTTATATTTCAGTTTTGGGGGTTTCTTCAGGACTTCTACACTCCAGTTTTTGCATGGCCATTAAATTTTGAACATTTTGTCCTGCCACACTCTTTACACTAATACCCACCTGAGTCTCATGAATATCTCTATAATGTTTCAGCGGCAGGGTTCTGTGGGCCTCTTGCAGGTGTTACAAGGAGTTGGAAAACTGTGGTATTTTTTCCATGCTGGAAACATGAGGGTTGATGGTTCTGTTTTGGCCCATGGGGTGGGAAAATTATTGCTTTGATTTGTCAAGCCCATTTAGTTCAGAGCAAACCGTTACAATGTGCTTCTGGATGCCCTATTGGAAACTCATCATTTGGAGATGGCTATCTGATTAAGATTATAATCTGCCAACAATAGGATGGGGAAGGAATGGACAAACAAAAAAATCCCAGACCTTGATGCATCTGTACAAATTCCCTGCGCTTTCCCTAAGTTTCTTACAGTCCAAAATATTTTAGAATTTACTTCCAGGTCTTAGTTTCATTGCAGGTGTGTCCTGTAGTTTGCCATTAGTAAATCTAGTTCATATAGCAATATATCTAAATATTACAATATCTAAAACAAAACAAGCAAGCAGATGCTTAGAGGAGAATTATGTGTGTAGCTTCATGGGTGGAATTGTGTTTCCAGAATGACCTGCAAACCTAAACACCGGTGTCACTTTCTCAGCTGTTCAGTGGAAGGAAACCTAGCAGCTGCTGTCTCCTACTGTAGGCTCCTTGTGGCATGCTCTAGGCTTCTGACAATAGAATTAATGTCCCAAGCCAATACTGGGATTTATAGGCATCTATTAATTTTCCTGTATTGAATAAAAAAATTAAGAGGAGTTTAAAAAGTTATTAGATAGGTTTTCATTGTGCTGATTTAGAATAAAAGGAAGACTATAGAAACAATTTATGATTAAAGTGAAAAACAGGTAAATAATCTTAGGCAGGAATTCACATTCTTCATGTGGCAACTTCCTTCTCTGGTTATGGTCAACTGTGCTTTTAAATATTTTTGGATTAAAAATCCCCTGACTGGATTTAGCATCTGACTTATATACACATGCTCATCCTGTTTCAAAACTTTGACTCAGTGGAAGAATTATATTGAGTGAGTATATTCTGTAACTAGTAAATGAGAAAATACTTGTGGAATGGGAAAACCTCACAACACTAGGTAGACTCAATAAAAAATTTTTTTTCCTATTGTTTTTAATTTGAGAATCCTTTGGTTAGCCAGTGTCAGGTGATGTTAATGGAAGAAGCTCTTCACACTTCAGGTGGTGACTAAAAAGAACAAGCAGCTTAATGCTACCAAACTAGGGGTGTGTCAAATCTCTCTCAAGAATGATAAACTCAATGGACTTGTCTATTTTTAACCTCCTGTTCTTTCCTTTTGGCAGACTAATCAGTGTTAGCTGAGCTGTTTCGCTGAATGAATCCAAGCAACTCTGTTACATTCTGAAATGAACTGTGGACCTTGCAAGAGCATTTCAAGTCTACTTTAATGTATGAAATCCCATTTTGAAACACCATGTCAAATGAAGCCAGTTCGGGGCAAAAGCTTTCTACAACAACAGTCAGTTCAGTAGCTGTTCAAGCTGGGGATGCCAGTATTGTTATAGCTGTACTTAAGGTAAGGTAGCAACCACTAGCATGTCTGTTATTGGCTTTCCGCTACTCAGTGATTACTGCTACTTTTAAATGTTCTGTGCAAATGAATAGCTAGCATAAAATGATATGGCAATGTCATTTAATCAGTTAATATCAAATAGAGATCCCTTGGAAGTTAATCCTCTTTTTCTGTTTACAATTTCTGCTTGTGTGTTTTTGTTTAATAGACTAAATATGTAGGCTCTTAGAGGCAAGGATTTCCTTTCTATTTAGAAAGTAAGAGGTAAATGCAGAGTGTCATGAAAATTTAATAAGCATGATGCTATTTCATATTTTCATGGTTTCAATTGTAGTTGAGGCTCCTCAGAAGTTATTTTTAAACAGTACTCAGCAATATTTTTACGTAAGAAATATTCTACCAACTCCATAAATGCAGACTCTATGTCTCTTTTTGGAGTATTTGATGGGAAAAAAATCCTAAACCTGATGTGTGCTTATTTTTTGAAAGCTGTGAATTCATATTCCCATGTGATTTAGTAGAAGTCCTTGTGTACATATAGTTGTGCTTCTAAGCACCTAAAGGCCTGTTCTGTGAGTTGGAATCTGCACCTACAGCTTGCACAAAATTTGGCATGGGGAATGAAGCTGGATGCCTATGTCCTGAATCTCAGCTGGAATTTATTGGCAGTTTGATTCTTTGTTCTCCAGGCAACTTGGAAAACAGCTGGCCTCAGCCACTAGAGTGTCTGTAATGCAAAGTAAGGTGATAAGGAGCTGGGCTGTCACCAAATTAGAATGATTATTCAGGATGAGCTTACCTCAGTTGTGCCAGTGGGAAGGTTCTCTCCTATCAGTTCTCACACTTCCTGGGAGACCATCTGCTGCTGCAGGGGAGTAATTTTGTTGAAAGGAGACTGAAGCTTAGGGTGAAGACACTTAGTTTTTCTCCTGTGTTCTGTGGGAACCATGCTAGCCTCCAGTGACACCACTGTTTCCTTCTTTATCACCATTACATTTCTGAGTTACATTTCTCAGACTGTAGCAATTCTGCAAGACAGCGAGGAAAGAATCAGCAAGGCTTTGGGTTGTTTTCAAGCTTCCTTTCTTTGTGTGTTCTCCAGGACACAGTGGTAGATTGCTCTTTGGATTCCTATTCCAAAGTCTATGAAGTGCCACTGCTGCTAGCTGTGCAATCTCTCTCTACATGCAGCATACAGATATGTTGGATCTGTGTGGTAGAAATGAGATTTGGGGTTATGGTTTTTGCATTTGTTGTAATATATTTGTACTTTCCGCCTACCGCCACCCCCCAGGTTTCCTTAACTGTCTATGCAATCTTCAGCTGAAAGGCAACCTTTCGGGCTCATTGTGATGTTACTCTTCACAGGCAAAACAAAATCACAGTTCCTATCGGATAAGACTACAGTCTGAGATTTTAATACCTGTTTCACATGAAGGGAAGTTTATGTTGTATCCCCTGTATCTTCATTCTGCAACTGTATACATTTCCTGTATACATACTCTGTATGTCTCTTGTATGTACATATACTGTATACAAGGCTGTGTTTTCTAAAGGCTGTAATTGTTATTACAGTGTGGAAAATGGGTGAAGCTTCAGCTGGCTGAATCTACACCAAATTTATTGGAAATTGGCAGCAACCAAGATGAGACAAAAAAGCTCCTGCAAGATCATGAATACCTCCTAGCTAAACTTAAGGTAAAACGTGGCAAGACCATGCAAAAATACATCTTGTCATTATAATTCAGGTAGAACAGTTGACATAGCTGCCTGGGCCTCCTGTTGCAATGTAAAGTAAAGCTAAACTCCACATACAAAAAAAAAGTATGTTTTGCCTTTGCCAGTGCAACTGATCAAAATGAGGCATCTGCACTGGAAAAATATGCTGTCAATTACTGTTTTCTGGCAACAGCAGTAAAGATATGCTGTTTCTTCCACTTTAGACATCAGTGTCAAGTGAAGAATTTCTGTAGCCCTCAGTAACTGCTAAATATAATGGAATATTTTGGGGTTTTTCTTTTCTTAATTTTGCAATGCTACAAAAAGTTTGATTAGTTCACAACAACTATAAACACAAACAAGCTCATTATGGTGAAGCAGATATTCCAGGCACATTTATATTGAATATTAATTGATCTGATTTATGGTAAGAATGATATTGTAACGTTAAATATTGCTATCTTGAGCTAGGAAGACTTTACCTAAGTAACAAACCTAAAATCAGATTTTAACATTCTTAGAGCAAATCATAACAGGGGCATTTGCACACAGAGGGACATGCGTGTATGAAAAACCTGAATTATTTTAAATGAGGATATTTGACACTGAGAAGAGTCTAAGGCACAAAGAAATTTTGGTTTTGTGTTTTGGTAGAGCAGATTGACTTTATATATGAAGACAAATTCTTCTAAAATCTTGGAGCTCTGCACAGCAACATATTAGATTCCATCTTTTTTTTTTTTCTGCTTTTTTTTCTTTTTTTTTTTTTAAGATTACAAAAAAATCAGATCTGAAAGGTCAAACATGATCTGGATATAGAATCAAGTATTTTTGATTTAATACTAGTGACTGTGCTTACCATTCATTATAAATCTCAGGCATATGTGAGGTAATTTAATACAATATATGGAGAATGTAATCTAATATGGTGCATAGTGTGGTTTTTGAAAAGTATGAACAGTAGCATTACAAAAAAACCCTACACACCCAGAAATCCCACCAAAAACCAAAGCAACAACAAAAGTATGAACAACAACAGTAAAGCAATAAAGTCTTCTCTGTGGACTCCAACTTGAAATACTTGTATTAAATCTTTAAACTTTACATTTTGGAAATACTTCTTTTAATTTAGAAAGTATTTCAATAGTGGGGGGAAAAAAAATCCCAAAGCATTTAATGTTCTCTGATGCTCATTCAGATTTTTTACTTTCTATTCCTATTACCCTAGATCCATGGAATCTTATTTTTCATTTAGCAGTGTTTACCTTGTTTTCTTCTCACAACAGAAGTAAAATAATAAAATAAAACCAAATAGTTAATATTGATGAAAATGCTAATTTTTTCACTCCTATATGTGAACTCTTGTGACTGAACGCTTGAACCTAGATGACTGATCCTTATTTGGATCCCCCGAGCTTAATAGATTTTATCAGATCAGAAAATTTATTATGTATAAACTGTTAAAAAATGCTTGCCATCCAAATTTATCAGGAACAAATGGTAATAATTTAATGTTTTATACCTGCAGTGCTTGCAAAATTCACAGATTAATGAACAAACTATAAAAGGATTAAGTTTAAAATATCTGGGTTTTGCCCAATAATTTAAGATCTACAATAAGAGGACTGCAGTGTCATTAGCATTTTTCAGACATGACCCTTTGTCTTACAGTAAGCTATTAACACTGGTCAGTAATTATTTAGTCTAATTCTAAAGTTACTAAATCCACTTGTCAAAAGTTTTTACAAGAATCGTTCTCAGTCTTTGAAGTACTGATTGTAGTATTTTTTTCCCATTTAGCATTTGTTAATGAATTATTCATTAGTTATGTGAAGACAGATGGAGGTAGTAATGTTTCTGTCTTCGGTATTCATAGACATAAAGATTTAGTTTCCTGTGAGAAGTTAAAAAAAAGTGTTTTGAAATGTGGGCAAGAGAGCAGTTGAAAGATGAGATAATTGCAGTTATTAGGTGGCCTTGTTTTGTCCAATATACACAGTTCTAGTTGATCTGTTACTCTTAATGAGCAACATGATATTGTTAATCCTAACAATAATTAATTATACAAATACATGAACATTCTCCCAGCCGCAGTCTTATCCAGTGCAGTTTGTAATTCTTCTGTATCAGTTAGAAGTTTGTTGTCCTAACTGACTCTATCAGTGATGATCTGTGGCAGTTTATAACATATTTATTTTCCTCTTAATTAGATCTTTATATTTGGAATGGGTTATAAATAATGTAAAGAAAAAAAAAGGTAAAGATGAAGCTAAGGTCTTGTGCTCAAGTAAAATGTGTTCCAGTTATGTGATAACATTGTGATATTTTATCTCTTACAGGCAACTGTAATAATGCTTATAGCATATAGTAAACCAGAAATATTCTATTAGACCTTATTGTCACATATGACAATTAAAACTTCCATAACATAAATTATGAATATCCGTAAAAAAAAATTAATTCAAAAGTGCACTTATTACATTTTATATTTATATTGATGGCTATCTGAATTGCTTGAATGAGTAACCTACTATAAATTTGAAAATTTGCTAAATTCTGTATTAGTTTCATTTGTTTTTTAGCAATCTAACTTTTCAAAGTAAGAAGATTAGTTAATTATAGCAAAAAGCAAGAAGTGGATTTTTTTTCCTGGTGTACTTTAAAAAGAAGTGAAGATGGAATCCTTAAGTTTTTAATTTTGAAACTATAAAGTTTTTATAAGTAGAAAACAGTGTAATTAAGAACTTCTCTTCTTAGATCCTCAGAAAATGGATTGATTTTGTATGTTGTGTAATTTTTCAGACACCTGAATGTGATGAGCGAGGTAGATTTGAATTGTTTTTCTGTTTCTTTTTTACTGTTGCATTTAGAAACATGCAAAATCATGTTACCTGACAGATACCAATATCGGATACACATATGCTTAAACTGGTTAGCTTAATCCAAAGCTATTTGTGCACGACAGGCAAAAATTCCTGAACAAGCAATTACTTGAATATGAAACTAGTCCTGCTTAAAGGAAGAGTTAGATGGTTAATACTAAATACACCTTTTGAATCAGTGCTGAAGAACCTTTAGACTTTTAAAAGATAATTTATGTTGACATGCTGGCATTATCCCATGTTATGTTGCAAACTCATTCTTTGTTTTCATCATCCTCCTACTTATTAGCTTCATTGTTTATGGGCAGAAGACAAAGGCTAGGTCACATTTTAATTCAGCAGATTTGTTTATTTTAATTGGAATTCTTTTTGCAGACAGGAAGTGGACACTCAATCTGCATTCTAGGGACATGGTTTAGTGGCAGACTTGTCAGTGTTAGGTTTGTAGTTGGACTTCATGATCTTGAAGGCTTTTTCTAACCTAAAAATTTCTATGACTCTATTCTCATCCCAGTATATATATATTGTAAATTATAATCAAAATATTCCGGCCAAATTTTTTCAGTGCCTTCATACAGTGAGGATTCACAGGCATTAGTTAAGGACAAAATCTGGCACAGTGATCAGTTTATAGTACCTGTCATGCTACAGGAAAAGAAACGTAATCCAGCTCTCTATTCCAGGTAACTGTTTTTGAGTTAGCAGTGCTAACAAGTTAATAAAGTGACTAGTTTTTCACTCAGTAAGGTAGATGGTATTTTAAAGGGTAATAGGAACAGACATTGAACAATAGTTGAATGAGAAAGCAGTAATTTTTAGTACATTCCTTGACAGCTTTTAATTTCAGAAATTATTCTAAATGTCATGAACATTCCGAATTCTGAAAATGTTCAGAATTATTTTGATAAAAAATGGTGCATGTACCTTAGGGTATTATAAAAAACCATATTCAAAATAGTTTCCTTTGATAAAAATCACACTATTGCAATCATTACTGATTTAAATTTATTCCACTGAATTTGGGAATTTGGTACATCCTGCTATTTTGATAAAAAGCAGAATAAGAGTTTTGAAAATGTTCCGATTCAGAAATGCATGGATTAGGAAACAGACATGTTATTGTTAAAAGAGTTCAAAGAGTAAATGCTGAAGAGGAAATAGTAAAACCGAGACTGAACAAACCCCATGTACCTGATATTTACAACCTTGAGTTAAAATGCCTTTCAGTGTTGATTTTTTTTTTAATATATATAATATTAATGTCCTTTATAGTGGAAATTATTAGTTTTTTGTTGAATTGTCATACTGATTGCTAGTGTCCAGAAGGTTATTGAAACTTGTTTAGCAGCTGAATTTAAAAGGTAAACAATAGTTCCTTAATTTTGTTCAATAATGCCTAATTGATCAGGACAATTCATATATTCTTGTCATTTGCTCTAGGAAAGCTTACACATTTGTTTTTCTTTGTGCATAAAATTGTTGTTTGTAAATGTTAAAGAATTGCTTATTCTTTTATAATTGATGAATCCATGTGACAAGTCTAGATGCTGCCAACACTTACATGTATTCATTGTTGCAGGTTCCATGGACTAACGTAAAATGCTTCTTTCAATCATAGTCAACAATGAAATATAAATGCTTTCAGCTTTGGGATCATAGCCCTTTTTCTTTGTGATTTGACCCTTCAGTAGTCTCAAATAATAAGTTCTCATTTTAAATTAATATATGCTGTTTCTGTTTTGCTAAATTAGATCGTATCAGCAGTAAGTTTTGTAGAAAACGTCAACTTCTGTGAATTCACACAAAACTCCTTCCCAACATTTGCCATATCCTTGTTTAGATGACCTTCAGCAGGTTTATATGTTCTGGAAATTGAAATATATGTATATGTATGTTTTGATGTCTCATTCATCACAATTTAAAAAAAAAAAAGTGAGAAAAGACAAAGATGTCAAGAGGTAAAATCATATTGATTGCATTATATATATACACATTTCTTCTATTCTCCATAATTGTTGCTTCCAACAGAAGCCTTATCTGGAGATAAAATCTGTCTTAGTATTTGAATCTCTCAATTTTCATGTTTTCTATACCATTAAAAAAAAAAAGGAAAAGAAAAAAGAAAAGACTGCATGTGTAGATGTGTTGCCATGCTTTTGGCTATGACAGTGTTAAACCCCTTACTAAGACAAACAATGGAATTTTTGGTTTGCTTCCAGAAGTCTGGTTTTTATCATGAAAGAGACTGTGGCAAGCCTGCTACAAACCAGAAATAAATCTAGCCAATAAACTTAAGTTTAAAACTAACACTGTTATTAAGTTGGCTCATGAGTTAGAAGATTGCTCCTAATTATTTTATTTACTTCAATTCACAGAGCATAAGTTGCCAAATTGTAATATATATGCTAATATCCAAGACAAATAAATTAGAAAATTCTATTCTTCAAAAAGCAATAATATGCTCATATTTTACATCTGGTATCCTTTAAATAAGTCTTTGAGTTATTTCAAGTAAAATCATTTTCAGTATGCTTATTTTTCAGTAATTTGTTATGGAAGAGAAAATATGTTAATATCTTCTGTATTATTTACAATTAATTACTGAGGTGCCAACAGTATAATTAGCAACAAAGTTCAGCTTCATTTTCATCATAAAGTTGAGCTGAGTTTTGCAAGTGATTTGAAAAAAAGAAAGAATTGCAGTTGTAAGATTTAATGAATATTTCATTTGGTGTTAGGTCAGTTGACTTGCCAGTTTCAATATTTGCACAAACAAAATTCCCACTGAAATAGTATTTGTCTCAAAATAGTTTATGACTCCTTTCTGAGCTTCAAGTTAGCAGCTGTTTGTGTTGTATAATTTCAGCACTAGCTATAAAAAAACCTTAATTTTATCAGAATCTCAGTGAAGAGGACGATTCATACCTCTGAAAATTCCAAGGTACAATATTCACTGTAAGAATCTGAAGCTGGACCTTTCTATTATGTAAATGTAAGCTTAAATATGAAATTTTGCCCAAAATAATAATGAAGAGAGATATAGGGAAAGATGAACAAAAGAAACCACTGCGCAGGATCACAATTTAAAGTGGGATAATTTCACAACTATGAGACAAATATGTGATTCACTCTCATATTTGAGGCTGCACAAATAGTTTTACAAGTCCTGCATGTTTTTAGGAAATAATGACAGAAATGGATGGGAAAAGGAACAAAAGACAGAGAGGTTTTTTAAGTTCTCTCCTTCCAGAGCAATCCAATATCTAGTTCTGATGAGAATATTTCTTGTTTGGAACAATCTGATGATGAACCTCATCATGATATGGTGAAACTGAAATGAACCTGATTGTGAAAGGAAACGGGTCAGGAGGAAGCAGATGAACTTTAGTAATATAATATCAGGTATGTTATAAAGTTCAATAGTCCAAATATGAGATTGTGAAGTTAAAGCAAATAGCAGGTGTTTCTGTTGCAGCCTTAAGTTTACTTCCTGATTGTGGAACAAATATTAACCACCATGGCTGTGGAAAGAGGATTGGGAAGCATGAGTAGAAATTTAGGTTTCTGGTCATCTATATTGAAAAAAGCCAACATGAAACTGAAGGTAGGTGACTAGTAGGGATATCAAAGGGAAGAGTATCATCTTATTTCTTAGAGTAGACTAAGAAAATGTTTTGTTTATATTAGCAAAAAGACTGAGATTCTCATAGATATATTGAATGGGTAAACACCACAGGAAAGCAACTTGTTAAGTTCAAGGCCACTGCTGGTGTAGAAATATAAACAGGGATCACTGAAAATGTAGGCTGGAAAAAGTTTCTAGCTATCAAAGCAATGTCTCAAAATAGATTTTTCAATAGGAAAAAAAGGGGTCAAAATACTAGGTGACTTTGATTTGCAGCAAGAAATATTTGTAAAAAGGACTGTATGAAATTATCGTTTCTAAGACCCACGGGGCTGAGTTGATGACAGAGGTCTTAAGAGGATGAAAATTTATGGATCTTTGATTTAATAAAGTTCTTCACTTCTGATTGTACTATAGCTAATAATAAAAATCTCTGTTGTTTGTGTTGACATGAACTACCAAAGACTGAATTTTAGTTATGAGTTAGATAGATTAAGCAGCTGCTGCCTGTTTAAGAAGAAATACTGGATAGTATTTCAGAGGGAAAAGTGTATTTTATGATGACTGGATTTGGAAAGAATCAGAGTGAAATCAATTCTCTCTATAGTTATGACTGTACCTAAAAAATTTTCAAATTATTTTAAAAATGAGAAATGAAAATATTTTAACATGTGCAGGAGTATGTTCTTTGTAATGAGACTGGTAGAATTAAGTTTTGTAGGAGTCTGCCACTCATGAAAATTTGAGTGTAAGTGCAGAATTTGACCTATTTTTAATTTGTATATTTTTATCTAATACTTTTTGCTTCAGTTCTATGGCATGCTCATTATAATTCTGTGGTATGCTATTTGTGCATTTTTAATTTTAGCTGGGCCTGGAGTATAAAATTGTAGTAACTTTGTACCAAAGTACAATGGCTCTAGTGTTCCTTAGTACTGCAGTAATTAAATAATGTAAACCGTACACCAGAACATTGCTCCCTTCAAGATATCAGTCCTCTTTTTTAGTATAGTGAATACAGTTGTGTGGAAGTGGAAAGGAAAAAACAACATCTCACATGGAAGTTGAAATTGGTCTGTAGTGCTTAAAACAATGCTTTACTGATATGTCTTTACTGAGACCAAAAGAAGCTGCATGTTTGTACAAACTCCTTTTTTTGACTGCATGCTAGGCATTCCTTCATTGTCAGGCTTCACACCAGCTTCTCAAAGCCCAAAGAGAAACATACCATTCCATTCTTCTGTGTTTACAGGGAATGAAAGTTCATAAAAAGAAACAAATAACATATGAAGCAAAAAATGCTATGGACTGGACACGTTCATATCACATAATTGCTACCTTGAGAAATAACAATACCACATACTCAGAGCTGGATGGGATGGATGCTTTTGGTTGTTTGTTTTTGTTTTTTTTTTTCCCTTTCCCATGTTAACACTGGAAAAATAAAACAATCACAAAACTAGACTTTTCCAGGAAAAAATATCATTACAGATTTGGGTTTGCTCTGTTGAAACAGTAAATATATTTTTAATGTGTTTATTGAGAAATCATGCCAAAATGGGAAACTGAAACATGCAATTCAAAAATCGATTGAAATGAAGTTAAAGATTTACTGGAAAAAAATGTATTAATTTAACTCAATTAAGAAACCACCACACCAAAATTCAGGTTTCTGTGAAATATTTTGCTTTCCATTAGTCAGCTTTTTATGATGGAAATACACTTTTTTCCTAAGTTTACTTCTAGGACAAGAGACATGAGTTGGAAAAAAAAGAAATTCTAATGAGATATTAGAGAAAAAAGAAGTTTGACTATGAAGTTGGTTAAATTCTGGAACAGATTGTGCAGAGAAGTTCCCGAATTCCCTTCTGGAATTTCCATTGTTGGAGATATTCAAGACTTCACAGGATAAGTCCTTGAGTAACCTGAGCAAGGGGTTGGACAGATGGTCTGCAGAGTCCCTTCCAACCTTAATTATTCTACGATTCTGTGTTGATAAAAGCACATATTCCAAAGATGAAAAGTGTAAAACCAGAAATATCAGTCTACTCCATAGAAAAATAAAATGTTTCTGTGTGTAGTATGTAGAAACAAAAATAGTTGTGGATAAATATTTGAAAAGTTCACAGTAACTAATGGCTTTGACAGTTATGGAAAGTATAATTTCAGACTCATGGCAATAAAACCTTAATATAACCATCTAATAGCACTTCAATAGACCATCTTATGCACTTGAACTCTTCCTCAACAAAGTTTCCTGTGAAATATACTTCTATTTTTACTTGTCTGCCTTCTCAAATTGCAACTGTGTTCAGCTGCTGGGGTAAGAGGCAAAATGACAACTGTTTTGATATTATATTAGGTTTTTGTAGTATTACAGGAGCTATTTGAACAAAGTACAAAGCCATTTTAAATGTTTGAAGCATTTTCAATAGACGTGAAAGAAAAAATTAAGTCTATATTTCTAAATTTCCATGAATCAGTTTTAAAAACTTAAAGGTTAGTACACATGAACAGTTTTCTAATGCCTTTTTTTTGTAACTTTATGCACACTTCTTGCATTTTATTAAATGTAGCAGTTTGATTTAACTTTCAAATTTTCTTTGGTTGGGTTTGAATTCATCACACAGTAATTGAATAAGAAAAAATAATTACATGAAGCATGACTGATAGTTTTCAAGTTGTTCCTGCTTTCTCTGTTTGTTAGGGATTATGCTCCTCACAGCTATTCAATTAGTGGGAAATATAGCATACTGGTCAGGTGCAAATGTTAATTAACAACCTGTTCAGAAAAAAAGGCTTCTAAAACACGAAAATCTGCTTCTGGGACCTGTACCAATTTTACAATGTCCACCCTGAGTAGTTAGGAAAGATTTAACATTTAAAATGTCTTTCTAATATGTTGAAGGTAATGTAATATTAGGATAAATGCATGTCTAGTTTTATTTCAAAATATAAAATAGTCAGCTCTTTAAAAAGTCAGCCAAGAAATTGCAAATGGAGCTACCTCAGATACCACCTGGTTTTCCACAGTATATTCAGGAAGCTGTGAAAGCAGTATGATAATTTGTGGGAAAATAGCTACTAGTTCCATGCAAGCTGTGTTTGAAGGTCTGAAAATATTTTACCTTTTTTTTTCCTTTTTGTGTGTCAGCATTAAGTCCATGACAACTATTTATTTTCACTGACAAATATTAAGGTGGTGACTTAGTAAAAAAACTGTCAGTATCACATACTCATTTAATTCTTGTTATAGTAGTTACAGGGCTGGTCCAGTATGTCAAGAAAATCTCATGCTGCATAATTAATGAATGCCATTTCTTTAATAGAGTTGTTGTGCATGTAACTGTTTTATGCTTCAGTAAATACAAACATAATAATGGCTTCTCTCAATGCTTTGCTTCATCAGCTTTTCATCCAGTAGTATTAAAGGGCTATTTTAGAAGTAGCATTTATTTTTTTTTTTTAGACACTTCTATAATGTTTGACAGCTGCTCTCTCAACCTGTTCGCTACCCTTTCATGCCAATTCAATTCGGGGACAAAATAATATGAAATCATTGTTACTGCACTCAAAATTCACTGGAAGAAAATAAAAATGTCTCATGCTACATAGAAAATGAAACCTATCTATATATTCCTTTATTTATGAACAGAAGCTATCAATTAATTTCTTCTCTGATATATTTGTTTTATTAAACAGAGGCTGTCAGTAGTTTATCTTGGAGATATGGTATTTTAGTGGTAAGTGTATGGATACTCAAAAAAATAGATGTTTTACAGAGTCTCCCTTATTTATTTTCATGAACCAGCTTCTCAGTATGGTTTTTTTAGGTTCTTTTCCTGATGATTCAAACATCCATCATGAGTGTGAAAGTGATTTCATTGCTATTACGCAAGTGTGAAAATACGCTGAGGACCAAATTCAGTTTATAGTCATAGCTATTCATGATGAAGTAAACTCAGAACCTGGGTCTTAAATGGTGATGGGAGAAGTCTGCGGAACATCACATTTCCCAGGGCATGTGGTAATCTTTTGAATTTCCTCAGTAGGATTTACCAACATCAGCCTTCTGAAGCCCAGACACAGCTAAAAGTTATCTTTAGGGCTCTTTCGTGCCTGCCTGTCAAGGGGCAGCATAATTTCCATCTTCCTACTGCTGGGGGTTTGTTGTTGGGTTTTTGGGGGGTTTCTTTTTTTTTTGGTGGGGGGGCATTTGTTGGTTTTATTTTTTTTTTGTTGTTTTGGTTGGTTGGTTTTGTGGTCTCTTCATATGCCTTCATTTATCAGTAGTGAAGCTACAGGAAAAAATTAATTAAATCCATAAAACTTATTTATATTTCTATTTTTATAGCTTTTAAAAAATCCACATTGTATCTCATAATTACTGATTCTTCTAGGATTATCTTTTTCAAAATCTAAAATAGTGTTAGTGTTGAGTTTGGGTCTTGAGTGCTATTGCTTTGAGTAAGCTGAGCTGTTAGGAAAGAGTGAAATCATTCTTCTGTCCTGTAGACAGGCAGAGTTCCAGGCATTTCATGTTATCATATGTAGTTAGAAAATAGTGATTATTTGGATAAAATTGGGTAGATAAAAAAGCAGCATGACATGGAAAATCCTTTCTTATGTGTCTGAAAGCCTAGTCACATTCTCCTTGACTGTGTCTTCACGGTAACAAAACTATCGTTTTATACTTTGCTTTTATTGGGCTAGCCTTTTAAAATCACCTTGCAAGCAATGTGGATGGGTTTTCAAAATACATTTTGATAATCAATAGCTGGGTCTCTTTCCAAGGAAAGGAAATGTCAAATCCTGCCTTTCTGTTTGTGAAATGTAATGAATAACAGTAACAGCTGGCATTAGAAATAAATTAAAAGACTAAAATACTGTAATGGTATGTAGGTAGTATTTGAAGAGCAACATATTATAGTTGTGAGCTTAATTACCTATTGGCAAAGGGCTTCAGTCAAAGAAATTATTCATTGGTATTCCTTGTGGAAAAGCTTAGAATCAAATTTAGTAGCATAATTAGTAAGATGATAACAAAATAACCCAAGTCTACCAATTTTACTAGCATTCTAAAATATGATAGAAGTATGACCGCACTATTAATGCAAGTTTGCCTTTGATGTGTTTGATCTGTTTTTATTGTGAAAATCCTGTGTGTCTGAAATTAACCAGCAAGTGGAAAATAAAGGATAGGGCCTGAAAAGATGGTTAAAGAAGCCTTCCAGATGAAATAACTTCTTTCTCCTTCTTAGTATTTTATGGACCTTTGGAGATTTCAGGATTTTACAGTGTCATTACAGGGCAATGAATTCACATCCTTGTGTATTTCATTCATTCATCTTTTGTCATGATATTTCTTTTAGTCTGCACTTTGGTTTTAAAGCTTCTCCAAGACTTTCACAAGATCTTTTCTTCTAAGTGCTAGGAACCAAGACAAACTCCCTTTAGATCTCTTAGCAAAATTTCATCCAACACAGGTAGCACTTGGCAGTTAGTACTTGGAGTTTAGCCTGTTTTTGAAGTTGAACAAAGAATCAAGGCTTTGCTGGTGTATATATAGGAAAATCCAGCATTACATGACCAAGGTAATTTTTATAGCTTTGACAATATAAAAATAATTGAGAACTAATGAAGCAAACCAGGGAAAGGAAAATTAAGAAAGAATTGAAAGAACTGTGTTAAATATTGCAGTGAAAGATGCATTTTATCTAAAATTTTTATAAGCTCAGTTCATTAACTTATTTTGATGAAGCTGGGGTTTAAATTTTATTAGTTGTACAGCCATATAATCTCTGTGGTTTAAAAATGATGATGAGTCCCTGCTCCTCTTTTTTAGTTCTAATACTGATTCTGCTGTACATAAGACTAAAAACCACCTGCAACAACCCTTAGTTATCTTGTCAGCTAGATAAATATCCTTGACCAAAAGCTGACTGAAGTATTTTGGATTAGATTCCCAAGACAAACTTTTTTTTACCTGATCTCATTCTTGTCTTGTTGCTATCAATAGCTACATCAGGGTGATGTTATCTGTTCCATGTAAAAAGCCTCATTTAAAGTCAAAACATCATTTTAATTGTTGATTACATTTCTACTTAAATACAGAACAGGTAGCATTTGGGGGATTTGAGCTTTTCTTCTCATATTATGAGGCAACCAGGATGGAGATTCAACAGAACAAAAAGATTTGGCAGCAGCAGTTCCTATTCACAGTATTCAGAAAATAAAATGGAGCGTGTCTTGCTCTCTAGAACACTGTTTTTTTATCAGATGCTGTTTTGATGGGTTTGCCACCAAAAAATAGGCATGCATTCCTGTTGCCGATAAGGGCTTTTCTATATATTAGAGGAAAAGATGGGTCTGTTGGAGCTGCTCTTATATCTGTTAATTTTGCCACTGTTTTCAAAGCTGTCTGCCTGTACAGCTACGTTAAAATAATTTCATCCAATTTTTTTATCAAAAAAAAAAGAAAGTTCTATAGTTTATTATACTGTTCTCACAGTACTGTTTTTAAAGCAAATTGATGAGCCTCCTCAGTTCAAGCTGACATCTTTGTGTAGTATACAAATCTTTGTGTAGTATAGGGAGGACTGGAAGCTATGGTTCTGTGTTTAGTTTTCTGCGAGTTCCTCTTTTCACTTAGGTATGTCAGGCAAATTTGATGTTTTCCAATTTTGTAAGCTTTATTAAATTTTGTGTTGTAAGAGTGAGTTATCATAGATATTAATTTCCCTAATATAGATTTCTTTTTCCATTATACATTCTGTGATAGCACCTGTAATAACAGCAGAAATAGTCACTTTGTTAATTCATGCTCATAATAAAACCCAAGATGGAATAAAAAAAAAAATAAAGAATATAGAACAATTTTTCTGGCACACTAAAGTTTTTTAACATAATCTGGAAATGGTCCAGTGGTTATCTTTCTCATGGTGAGATTAGTAAAGGGAATGAAACACCATTGAATGATTTTCTTGACAGTAGAGTAGTATTATTTTGCAGCTGGCCAGCTTGAATAATGCGGTGAGCTGAACTTGAAGCGTTGCATAAACACATGCATATGTTCAAACTACTCTTGTCTGGATTGCATTGAAGCCATCACAGGCTTATGAGTAAGTTACCTTACAAATTTTTAAGTTTGTAATATCGGGTAAAGTGACATCAGGTGGAAGAAAACCCAAGATACCTGTTTTGCTACCACTTCCAGGAAGATCTGTGCTTAAGGAGATATAAGCCAATTTGAATCTAAATATTATAGTATGATAAATTTTATAGACATGATTTTTTAAATGAAATGTCATAAAAGCATTGCACCTTAAGTGCAGATAAAATTCAGAAGCTTGCTATGAAATGTGCAGGAACAGCTACACTCCTTTCCTTTAGGAACTGGAAGTAAAGCAGGAGTAGGAGATCTGTGGGTACTTTATCAGTTTGTCGGTATCCTGACACACTGGTATAAGCAGAGTGTTTTGGATTATGTTTACAAGTTTAGTTTTGAATTCATTTATTTATCTATTTTTCTTTCTTAGGCTTTGGAAGACCAGGTATGGGACCTGCTGAATGAAGCAGACAAGGCTGCAGAGGAGAACAAAGAGAAGAGTCAGGTTTATGATGCCATGGCAGAGACCCTTGGGGATGCATGGGATGCCCTCATCATTATGTTAGAGAAGAGACAGGCACTTCTGGAACTTACTTCAGTGTTCTTTGAAAATGCTCTGGAGGTTTGTATGTAAACCATATGACGTTTAATTTGAAACCTCCTATAGGGACTTTAAGAAATATTTATGATGCCTCTAAAATTTGTACAGAAAATTACAGTGAAAAATGGAATTGGAAAAAAACCTAAAATATTTAATCAGTGGCTATGGACATTCTGCAGAATATCTTTTGTTTCTTATAATCCAAACCAGCTGGCATTGGAAAAAACTCAGATGCCATTGGTTGGCCATTGAAGGCTTTACACCTAAATATATTCATACAGCTATTGTAGTTATGCAAACTAAACATGAATCTAGCTTGCCAATCCTTTACCTGAAACTTCCATGTGCAGATGTGCACAAAAGGACAATTGTGTGAGCCTGGAGACAGATTTCGGTGTTGTTTATCCCTGTTTATTAATTTCTCTGTATTTCTTATACTAATTCACTGATATTCAGGGAACTAAAGCAGGGAGAGATTCCATACCATGCAGGCATGTGCTCACTCTGTGTAGCCTCACATTCAGTTTTACCCACATCTTTGGAGCTTTGAAGAATTTAATAATTCTCCCCTATTATTTTGTTTTTACAATAGCCCTGTGCCACCTATAAATTACAGAAGCCATTCTACTGCTACCTGCCATAAGAACTCCAAGATCATCAATCTAATAATTATTGCATCCTGGCAATGTGTATGATACAAAGAAATTAGTACAGAGTTGGCATAAATATTAATATGGTAAATTCTGTACTACCAAAAGTTAATCTAGTGCAGACTATATCCTTAATTGGCTAGCTGAAATGCCTCTGCAACAGGCTTATATCATTAAACCAAAATGCAGTAGATGGAGCACAGCACAGATTGTACCTGTTCCATATAGAAGGGATGAATAAATGCAATATTGATTTAAGTAGGAGCTGTTTAAACTTCTTATGGAAAAGCTTTTCTTGAAATGACAGCCTGCGGTTATGGAAATTTTGTTTTATTGGGATAAATCACAAAACATCTGAAGAATAGTCTTTAGTGAAAATCAGAACTCAAATCACAAATCAAAATCAAATCAAATGTTGATACCTAATGAATTTCTTTTACAGTATGCAGATTAAGAAGGAGAAAAATATAGGACAATAGAAAAGACAGAAAAAGCAGACCCTTGGTTTTAATCTTCCTTAATTTCACTGTAGGTTTCAAAATCTCTGTTTATGCTGAACACAAATTTGAACTCTACTGACTTCTTCATTCTTGAAGTGAAGCAGTAGAATTGATAAATATTGGCTAAGAAGCAGAATATGCCTGAACTCTCTCTGAGCTACTCATAGTTGGAATTGTACCTGCAAGGGCAGAAGCCACATAAAGAATTGCAGTCTTCATTTTAAAAATCTCAATAGATTACCAAATCTGCTCCAAATCTCCCTGAAACACAGCATGTTTCAATACTTAAAACACAGAACTCATGGAAAAATGAGCTGTAAAAGAGTAACCTAACTTCAGTCTTCATTACCAAAGATGCTGTTTCCCCACTATAATTAATTTGTTTTCAGTAAGTCTGAAGACTGTGTAAGAAATACGATTCATTAAGGGACAAAATATAATTATAGAGTATGTCAACTAAAATTTGAGTTTCCTCAATAAATGAGAACCTTAAAAAACCCAGAAGGTGCATAGAAGCCACAAAGCATTTGTATCTAGCCATCCCTAAAAATACCTTTTTCCCAGAATTTACAAGTTCTCTTGAATTTTGTTTATAATACAGAGTTTATCATGGAGTTCTGCAAAAGGTAATTATACCATGCTTCTTCCCATCCTTTGTTTTCTTAATGCAGTTTGCTGTTAAAATTGACCAAGTTGAAGATTTCCTGAAAAATGCCCAAGAGTTTGACAATATTGACTCTTTAAGTGACCTCCTTCTGCAACAAGAGCATCATACAAAAGGTACAAAGAGTATTCCACTCCTGATGATGTGTGATTGCGTGTTGACTCCTTGAAGGATGATTTTGCTCTTCCTGTGTGTATTTAAAAAAAAAAAAATCTTGGAACAAATATGAAAGTGTTCTATTTGGAAAAATAGAACAGAAATAACTCTTTATCAGGCTCCCCAAAAGATGTATTATTCTTAGTTTTGAGCTAGCTCTCTCATAGTTCTATCTTCGTTGCTATGGAAGAGGTAGTGATAAGTTTGTATTTAATTTTAAGACAGTCTAGGTCAGGTGAGCTGCTAGGAAACCAAGATGACTTTTAGCGCTGATTAGAAAGCAAGTTCTAAATCCATCATTTTGTTCCATGGGAAAATTCATCCAAGTTATCATAGCTATTAATGAAGATTCTTGTATGGAAAACTTCCCATTAGAAAATTTCCAATCAGCTCTAGTAACAATCACCTGCAAAGTCCTACAGTTTCTTGAGAGTGGCCAAGGGAGCAGTCTGCTGTCTGCTTTCCTTTTGTCTAGGGATGAGGCTTGAAGTAGAAGTGAAGTTAGAGTGGGAGCTATGATATAAAGGTGGCAACCAGCCAGCTTCAGAATCTATTTGCCTACAGTGGTTCCTGCATTTTGCTCTGCCTTTGAGGAGTGGGACTGTGTTTCATTTCCGCATTGAGCTGCCCAGTCTGTTCCAAGAGGTTCTGCAGCTAGAACTGAAACACTTGGGAAAAAAAGGTGCTCCCTCTGCTTCCACCACAACTTTCTTGCACATATGTTTTCTAGAAAAATTCTTCCATGTGATGACTATTTTGTTAATTCAAATTTTCTTGTGAAGCATCTTCTACCATATTGTGGTAATTTTAATTCAAAAGGGAGAAAAAAAATATATTTCAAACCCAATCTCATACTGTGGCTACTTCAGGCACCTTTGCAAGTCCATATGGTTCTGTTTTTTATAAGACTTGAGAGTACTTACTGAATTTTATCTGCACTTAAGAGGCAATAATTTTATGAAATTTCATTTCAAAATTTCACCAAATTTGCTATAAGATTCCTAACAACTGGCAGAATATCAACTATACTACTGGAGTATGAGGTTTACATTTTTAGCAGCCTTGAATGCCAGGTATTCTTTCAGGGAATCTGAATATAGAATTGAACTCACATAACTTATTAGAATTTTGGGGCTTCCAATTCAATCTTCAAGGGAGCAAAGTTCTCACTGTATGGTAATTTTAACTCAAAGTATCTGTCAGTAATTTATTGCCAAAAGGAAGGTCTATAACTATGAGTTGTCCTCATTTATCCATTTTTATATGTATTCCATTTCTGATGGACTGAAACGTAACATTTCTGATTTTTGCCTTCTGGAAGGAAAAAAGTTAAAGGGACAGGCTTGTTGCAGTGAGCTCCTGGAAACCAAACTATCTTCTTAGCCTTTGGTGGCTGGAGAAATGGAAGCATTCCACTTCTGCATATTCCCTAGGTGCTTCATAGGGAAGGTGGAGATTTAGGCTGCTTTGCCTTTAGTTACCAGTACATGTAATCGGCTGGGAAGATGAATGTTTCAGCTCTTTGCTGCTTGTTGTTGGTTGCTTCACAAGGAGGCAGCTGCTCCTTGGAGCATTCCTTTCAAATACTTTTCCTTCATGCCTATCTTGCCTCTTATTCTGGCAAGTTTGGTCTCAGAGGGTCTCAGTACACTCTTATATGTTTATATATATGTACCATTATAGCTGTACCTTTGTATGTTTAAAGAACACCTGCCTAAAATGAAGTATCTTAGGATATATACCTCCTAAAATAAGTATTTAAAACCTATCTATGCAGTGCATGAAAACGTATTATGTATCCAAATAGGTGGTTTTAAAAATACTCGACTGATATTTGAAATATGCTACTGGAATTATAAAACACTTTTTTCTTTCCTTTTTTTCTTTTCTTCCTATGAAATTCTGTCCTTAAAGAGCTTTTGGAAAAGTCACTTGCACTTTTAAACAAAAGCCAAGAGCTAACTGAATTCATAGAAAAATTCAAACATGAGGGGCCAAATGTAAATCCAGAGCTGATCCAGGGAGCCCACAGCAGCTGTTTGAAAATTGACAATCTCCTTGAAATGCTGCAAGACAGGAGACGGCAACTGGACAAATTTCTTAAACATCAGCGCCAAGGACTGGAGCAGGTTCTGCAAATTTGTTTGTGGCACCAACAAGAGAACCAGGTAAGATATACAGTAATGAAGTCATAGTAAAAAAAAAAAAAGTAGCTATTGTTTTATAGTAGAGTCTATTACAGAAAAGGAGCTTAAATATATTTATACGGTTTTGTACCTTCCAGTCTAGCAAGACTAAAGCTGAGTTATTTCGAGGGTTTCATAAATAGGCTAAAATTTTGTAGGGACCTCTGACAGAACAGTCCTGATTATGGTAATTCTCTAAGTTTCCTTCTTTGCCTCCAAAATAAAGTTCCTCCCTATATTGGAGGAAAATGTTAGAAACTGTTAGCAGTAGTCGGTTTTGTAAGAACTAACTTCTCTGGTGAGGTTGTTTAAGATGAGAAGCACCTTATTCAATAAGCACAAATTCTGCATAGGGACAACAGAATTGTTGAGGTACACAACCAGGCTGGCAGCCTTATTTCTGGAGCTGCCAGAAACCGAGTGAAAGCTACTGATTTAATGATTAGATAGAAAAAGCCCCAAACAACCAGATAAAAATAGTATGGTCTTCTGCAAGTGTCAGATCTCAGTATGTAGTTATAAAATAACATCTGACAAAAATCCTGAAAAAACAGAACTGTGGCATAAAAAACTACATCAATTTCTGTTAAAACCATTAGAAACCATCTGTGCTTGCTTAGAAATACGTATTATTGCTGCTGTGACTGGTTTTGATTTTTCAGTATCACCACATAGCTATATCATGAAAGATCCTCAAACAGAAATGTTTCAATATAATGTATTCTCATAAATTTACAACAACTACAACTGTTGTAAAATATGTTGGAAATCTGTCCTATTTCATAAAAAAAAAAATAATCCTTTCTTTACATTAAAAAGTAACAGATATTACTACAATTACCTTAGCATGCCAGTGTTATTCCGCAGTATACAAATATGGAAGGACATTCATAATGGATACATTTTGGAAATATCTTGCTGTTGAAGAGTAAGACATGAATATGTGGGGCTTGTTTTGGAGCCAAGCACACTTCTTAAAAAAACAACCAAACAAAAAATACAAACAAAAACCCCCAGAAAACAAAAAAAAAAGCAAAAAAATCCACCCCCCCAACCCCAAACAACCAAACACCCCCCCCCCCCAAATCCCCCAAAATTCACACTGCCCAGGATGCTAAATATCATGATTTTGTAAAATTTACTAGGGAATTCTATTTCTCCTCATCACTTAAGGGGTAAATGTTTGGAAATAACCAGCTAGAATTCACCCTAATTTAGGTGGGATTGAAAATGATTTTGCAGTGAATGTTTGTTTTCTGTGTATGTTTCCATTTCTTTTCAGGTATGTGCTCAGATCACAAAAAGTATGTATAGAAATTGTTCTACTGGCAAGTTTTCCGATGTTAAGAGAGGGGCTACTATTTAACTACTTGTTAAATATGCTTATATCTGCATCCAGTTTGAGGCTGGTATACACAGGGGGACAAATTAAAATATTTTTTAATATCATGCTTGTCAGAATATACTTGCTTAATATCTGTAATAGTAAAATCTGGTATAATGTATGATTTGTACATGTACGGACAATTAATTTGCATGCATCATGGACAAATAATATATTCACGTGTAAATACAGATACTGGAAAATTAAGTTTTAGAGACTTTATGTAAAATTTCTCTTTGTCCTCTAACACATTATATATGTATCTCTGACTGATGACAGAATTTAAACTCTCAAAGCCTCTGAACACATATGAAAACTAATATTCCAGTCTCTGTACATGAACATCTCTTGATGCTGCTACCTATGCAGAAACAGCATACTGAACTCCCACTGACATTAATGGGAGTTCAGGGGATACAGAGAAAGCAGACTACTGGAGATGAGCTCTGCTGTGTAAGATCTAAGAGTGGATTTTTGCTCTTTGCTTCTGTTTTGCTAGGCATAATTATGCAATGCAGAAGGCTGCATAATCTGTGGGTTACTTTTTTAAAAGAAAAGACAAGAAGCTGCAGAGATCACTACTTATTGCGTGGTTATGAAGAACTAAAAATGCAGCACTTTCCTTTAATCTCTAATTGGAACTTGATGATCTGGTAGTCCTGATTGTAACATGTAATGTGTTTCTTTTTCAGTATTTTCAGTATGTGAAATTGTACTTATTTCACTTCCTTTATGGAAGTGTCAGCATCATGTTTTCTGTTAATCTCTTTCATTAATAAAAATCAGAGGCAGATTGGCTTATTTTGTGTATAATTAGTTATCTTTGGAAGAAGATTCATGAAAGTAATTTTTTTTAATTGATCCAGTCATCCATATAGAAGACAAAATTATTCACGGTACTAGGTCACATCAAGGGCAGATAAGAGCGAGGTAAAACTCTCGCATTTGCTATCTGGACAGGTATAAGGGAAACATTTTCTTGGTATAAGTCACAGTTCCTGTTTCTATTTAATTTTCATTAAAAGTAGTTTAAATAAAAATATCAAGTAGTGAAGCTTAGTGAATTAAAGGCTCCAATTGGATTTTACACAAAAATTCAGGGCATTCTTTGCTTGTAGACCTTACATAGTAGATTGATAGGCTTATAATCTTATTTACCTGGAAGAATTTCTGTATTGCAGGTTATGGAAAGATTCTGTTGTTTCTTTGCTTGAAAGCCAAATTCTGTAATCAAAACCAGTGATTTTTGATTTTAACATCTGATAAAGAGGACCTGAATATCCAAATGTGACTAGATCTGCTGGTGGTGTGTTCTTTGCTATTTTTTTTTTTTTTTTTCCAATAGCTGGTACTCAGCATAGTGCTGCTGCTGACAGCTAGAATGAAAACATTGAATTTATCTCAGTTTGGAGACATATCTGCAGATTGTCATCTAACGTGTAACACTATTTGTGTCATCAAAATGTTGTATGAAGTTCCTCTGTGAAGTTTTGATTTCATGTTTTATTATAGCACATTCTGCAAAGGCTTTTTTCATAAATATAAAAAATACTATTTTACAATGAATGTTAAGATTTAGACCTAAATAGATTGGAGTTATTGAGAACTATAATCAGATCAATTTAAGATTACTTCTCTGCTACTTACTTCTGGTGAAATCATGGTGCCAATGAACTTAGCAGTGCCAATGTTCTAATTATGTTCTAATTATTATAAAAAAAACATTCTGCCAATGTTTTAATTATGGCCAATGCTTCTCCTCTGTGTTTTTCCAAATGTCTGATTGCCTATCCTGTTTCTCCTGGCAGTGATAACTTAATTGCTCTTACTAGTCTTGCATGTACGGGCCAACTTAATTAGATTCCCTGACTTTGATCCTATGTAAAAAAGCCGCACACCTTGAAACCAAATTAGTTTCTGATATCCTGTCACACTCCATTGTTGGCCAGTCATAATCCTTGCTGAGAGTGAATGTATTTTTGTTAAAGTATGCATGTACCAATATGGAGTACTTGGTTTTCATATTTGCAATTGAAATGATTACTCTTGTTAGCTGATATTCTAAACAAGTTCTGCTTTTGGGGATATTGTGTAAACAAAGTCCTTTCATTAAAAAAGAAAAAACAAACAAACCCAAAACCAAATGGCTAAAAAAATACAGTGCTTTTGTCTATATAGGCAAGAAACTTCGTAAATGAAATGGACTGTTCCACTACAACTTCAATGCTTTTGTTGACTGGTATGCATCACCTTTAGTGGTGTTTGGGTTTTCTATTTCCAGGAACTTTTACAGTCCTTCACAAATATCGTATATACAAGGCACGAGTAGCTACTCTGGGACAATGCAATACTGATAGTTCTTTTCCCATAAAAGATTATTTTAAGATTCCTTTTCTTTATAAGGCTGTACTTGATCATAGAAAAATCACTAAAGCCTGGACTTTAACCTGAAGTGCTGCATTTTTCTTTAAATATGTGTTTGTGGTCCCATTTTGACCTAACTTGTTATTGATAAAATTAGACAAGGATGCTTCACTGGTAATATTGTGAAGATAGATGCATTGAGGATTACTGAAAGGCTTAGCTAGTATTGTTATTAAGAGAATGAAATATCCCCAGGATGAACAAAGGCAGATCTGTATTGTCATGATGATGCCTTCACATACTGATGATAAAAATATTATTTGAGATTTCAGATAGTAAGTAAAACATCAGCCACTCAAATACAGTGATTATTGTGATGAAAAAAATACCCCAAACCCACCCTGTCTGGCATTTAACAAAATCAGCTTATGATGAGTGTACAGGGGAAATTATTTGAGACTAGCTTATCCTAAAGCTCAAAGTAGGCATGTGAAAATACATAGTGTGGGCTGCTTGAGTTCAAACTGCCTGAGGTAAGCTCAGATTTAATTTATGGCATATAGGTATGTGTGTTTTAATACATACAGGAAAAAAGGGAGTGAAACACAGTTTTTCATGGTGGGAATAATTTATAGAAAAAAAAAGTGTTTTCCTTCTTAATTTCTGTTTTCTACTATATCTGCTCCTCTCTGTAGTTACGACATATACAGCTTGTTCCAGCCAGCTTTACAACTACTCCATCACAGGGCACAGCTGAGCCCATCAGCAAAGCTGATGGGACCTCTGTTAAAAAATATTTGAGAAAGGGTAAAACATTGTGCAGACATAGCGAGGAGTGAGGGGAAAGAAAAACAAAAACCATGAAACAATGCTGTGAACACCAAGGTCAGTGAAGGAGGAGGATAGGGAGGAGGTGGTTCAGATACTGGAGCAAGTATTCCCATGCACCCCGCATACATTTTGGAAGAGACTACACCACAGCAGGTGTTCCCGCCTCCCCAGTTCTTTTATTTGTAACTGAAAATGTTTACAACACATTTTAAATGTTCTTTCATTTTTAGAATTGGTTAAATGTATTAGAAACATCTTCTACATGAACAAATAAAACAAAAAGATCCATAGTGTGCTGTTAAAAGCTGTAGTACCTAGAGTAGGAAGTAATTCTTAGTGTACCGTATATAATTTAAGTATAGTGGTGATTTTCCAGACTGAGAAGTTTGGAGGAAATCTCCTTGATATTAATAGCTCATTCAGACTACTCTTTTAAAATGCAAAGCTTCACTCAGGAGTTCCTGCCATGTGTTGTTTACAAAGAAAGTGAGAGGTACCCGCTATGAATCAAGCAAGTCATTCTGTGCAATTTAGAAGGTGTTCTTGTATAGCTCGTGTGTTTGCTGTATATGCTTGCTGAAGTAAGCCTAGAAAGGGATATTTTTAAGTTAATGTGATTCTAGGAAAACTGTGAAATATCTTTACTATGTTATAAACCATGTTTATTCTATGTGGGCTTATATCTTGATTTTGCTTTTACTGTGTTAATTTATAATTTGGTCATACTGGATTAATACTTTTTTTTAATGTTTTGTTACATACGCTGCAGTATGTGTTTGTTTTAATGGCAATCCTTTCCTTCTGCATTTATTAACATCTTAAATTATACAAATTGAACAAAAGCATGAACATTAGGGATGGAAAATTATAAGAATGAAAATTAGGGCTTCATTTGTTCATGTAGCTGTTTGGTACTTATTAAAAAAGTGGACAGTTATTTTTCAAATTCTTCACTGTCTGAATTTTTTATTATTTAGGTAATATCCTGGTACAAGAAAAACATCAGGGGTTATTTTCACAAGCAAAACTTAGGCTCATCTCTATTGGAAAATGAAGAGTTACTTCAAGAGCTTGAAGAAATGGAAGTCAAAGTGAAAGTAAGAAATATGATGATTGATCACTGAAGCAACTTAAAAATTAATAGCAAAACATGAACTTAGGCATTTAATAAGCACATATAGGAGTAGATGGTACGCGTGCATAAGATATATATTTCTAAAGGCCTAAGAAGATATTTTTTCATTTTACTACTTTTAATGCAGGCCTCCATGTTTGTCAGTGTTTTTCTCATTTAAAACTTTGAAAATTATTGATAAGGTAAAAGAGGAGTAATCCTTGATGTTGTTTAGCTGTTTTTTCAATTTAGTGATAAGTACCAGACTGGTAGTTTACATAGTAAACCATGCTGCAAAAAACAAACAATTTTATTAGAATATTACAAAATTTTAATGTTCAGGAAGAATAAAATGCCAGCCACTTCTGTCACTCATAAAGGCAAGATGGGATTGAAGGAAATGTTGATACATATATAAATACACATATAAAATGGATATTTGTATGACCTAAATTGCATGTATTTAGAACCTTTTTTGAGATACCTCAATCGTGCTGTCATCAGGTGTGTGCTGTTCCTGGGTGAGGATCATTCCTCAATGATTTTCAAGCAATTGTGTTTGGCTCTAGTGTTGATAGCAACTATCAGGTTTATGACTCTTCACAGTTATGTTTCTTTGTAAGCTTTGTAGCTGAATATCAGATGTTTGCCTGTTTACATAATTTACACTTAGCTGCTTCAGCGTTGTCATGTATGAGAATAATATTTTGAATGCTTCTCCAAGCAGCATGTCAGAAAACACATTTACTTCATCTAGGGAAGATTAGTATAAAGACCTAAATTCTGTTGCAAAGCTTTTACAGACCTATGGCACAAGAAAAGCAGAAGTAGCAGGCAGTAAATGAGTAAACTGCATTTCCAGAGAAAGAGGGACACATAGAAATACTTGAGGTGTCCTAAAGTATTGCTGAATTTTAGAACTAGCTAAATGGTCATTAGTCTTCCCCATATTCTGTACAGAAAGGCTATTCTTGTAATTTGCTGTCTGAATTAGCAACAATACCGTAAGTACAGAAAGAAGAACGATATGCATTATGATTTTGTCTAATAATCCTTTTCATGGTTGAAGGCTTATGCTAGGTACTTGCTGAAGCCACAAAAAGTTCAAGTTTTTTAGACTTAAAGCCACAATAGTTTAATTCATCATATTTAATTGAAAATCAAATAACCTAGAAGGAGTTCCTTTTCTTTGCCAAATGGAATAGTGAAAGCAAGTGTTTAAAGGACTTACTACCATAAGGAAAAGTAAGACCAATTACATGAGCTAAGGAGAGGCATTGAGCATAGACACATAGACTGCAGTGTGTCTTTAACAGGATAGAGGATTTCCCAAGCACTTCTTGGAAAACTGAAAAGTCAAGGTAATAGTAAGCTTTGTGTTCCTTTCAGGGAAAATGAAAAACAAATATTTTATTGCTGACTGCCAGATTGCTAGGAATTTAACATGTAGAAGGCTGAAGGACAGTAAAAACTGATATTTTCCCACTGAGTTTGCATGTCCTGCTGATGGAAAGAATAGCCTTTTTATGTGTAGAGACATTTCCTTCTAAACAGAAAGCTGAAAGTGAAATTGTTGCTAGCTATTTTGTAGAAAATTGAACCAAGCTTGAGTTATGATCAAGTAGGATAACAAATGAGTCTGACTACATTTAATGCCCTCAGGGAGTGTGTAAGGTTGTAATGTTCATGGAATATTTAAAACTATATTATAATAAATAGAGATTTTGAGCTTGTGAGAAAGGTTAGAAACTTGCCTCAGTCTAAATGAGATCGAGTTTAACCTCTGCTTTAATATCACCTAGGAAGCTGCAACTGGGTACCTTGTGTCAAGCAGGTTCATGAATGCTGTTACTGTGAAATCCTCTTTTTTGCATCTGCTTCTAAGCTAACTAAGCAATTTCCTTTTCTGACACATTAAAATATGCATTTTTCATTCTGCAATAAATTTTTAATTATTTTACAAATAGCGTATAATAATGAAATGAGTATTCACATATTCAACTACACTTTTTTGCCTTTTTTAGGTTAATTATTATTAGTCCCCCCAAAAAGTTCCCAGTTGCAGTGTTGTTTTCTAATTCTCATAAAAACTATATATTTAAATATAAGTGCAATTTTTATTATAATCTGACCATTGAATGCTTTTGGGACCAGTCATGCCAGCTGCAAGTATTGGAAGATGATGACACTGCATGGTAGTACAATTGGATGTCGGGAATCTATACCCAATTCATAAATAGGCCAATCAATTTTTCAGGTAAAAAGGGACAAATACAGCACAGCAGACTATAATTATCCTCAAAATCCTCATTGTCACTGAGTATTACTTAGGACAGAGAGACAAGGATGGGATTTTATAAAAGGGGATTGTGCATTAAACAATATAGTGCAGGGCTTCAGTACAGGCTGAAGATTATTGCAGCCTGATCTCAGAAGTGGTCATTATTTTAATTTGAAAGAAAAATAAAACAAAAAAAGTCAAGAAAGATTTTGCTATAGCTACTTACCAGTAACAGACAAAACAAACAGAAAAAGCTTCTACTAGGCCCCAGATTAATCTCTGAATAACCAGATTACTTTTGCTTGGAAAAATTCCAAGCCACCAGCAATAATTTCCCTGAAAAAAACCTGAAACCCCCAAAAATTATGTAAGCATGCTGAAAATACTCTAACCTGTAATCTTGTTCTGCCATATGCACAAATATGAGTGGTTTAATGAAAAAAAATGTTTTAAAATATTTTTCTGTCTGCTTTATAAGACATTTGATAAAAATCTGTGGAAGGAAATTCTAAATAAATTTCAAAAAGGTCCTTCTCTTTTCTAATTCATTGCCAGAAAAAGTGGAGAAAACATGCTAAGGCATGGGGAATTGCAGAATAACATCAGATGCTCCTTTCATTTTGAACAGCACAATAAGGCACCAATTTTAGGTATTCAGAAGCACAGCAGGATAAAGTACACTGTGAAACAGTTTTACTATTTTAAGATTTTCTCTACAGAAAAACAGCAAAGCTAAAGCAGTAACTAATACCAAAGCAGTAGATGCAAGGCAAGATGATGTGAAATGCTGTTTTTCTCAACTCACTCCAAGTTAAAGTTTCTTTCCATTTAGGATGTCTAGTCTAGTGCATCTTTCAATACCTCTTTATTACCTGAAGAAGGTATTATGACTGAACACTGAAATCATGTTTATCATAGGTGAAAAATTGTAAGGAAAAAATTTTGTTCATGAAGGCTTAATCCCTAGATTTGATGTACAGATGGCTCTTAGCAGAAATTGTATCAATGGAAGCAGTTATTATGTAGGCAGTATTTTAGTTTGTTCTGGGTTAAATAGTTGGGCTGAAGAGGATGTTTGTCATGGGAGTCTGGTCTTACCAAGCAGAAGTTTCATGTCTTCATGTTATCATCTAGATTATTTTTCTCAGCAGATACACTAGTAACTGCTATTTCTGCCTGTGAAACTGTCAAAGAACATAGGATGACGCTGCTGAAAACTCTTGTCACTAAAACCTAAACTTTCTGAGAAGTCACTCCAACTGGAAGTAGTGGTATCTTTCAGTCATATAAATGCAATACATGTTTTCCAGTATTTCTATTGTCATTGTGCAGGTATATTACTTTTCTAGGTATAGTTGACTAAAATGGCATTTTTCTTGTTAGGAATGGAATTCCACTGTGGAACAGCTGACAGCTGAAGCACATAAGATTTTGCTTTCAGAGGACTATACAGAAAAAGAACATCTTAAGCTTTCAAATCAGAAAATCTGTCTGTTACAAGAAGAAGTGTGCTTCCATATGGAAGGAAGGAAAGCCCTGCTACAAGAGGCCAATGACTTTTTTCACTCTGCTGGCAAGGTTGGTAAGAAGCCAAGTCTGTAATAATAACTTGATAATACAACTGTCGGTGTGCTCTTAAAGAATGATACATGTGCATTTATGCAAACAGGGTTTGCTAAACAGTTTGGAATGGAGAATTACAAATCCAATTATCCTTTAATATGACCTTTCATCTCAAACTTCTATCCAAAATGGCACATGCATTTAAATTTATTTATTTATTTATTTTATTTTTTAAATTATATGGAGAATAGTACTCATTTTCAAAAAAAAGGTACTTGGGAAATACTATCTGGACTTTAAGATCATGGGCTCTGTCATGACAGCATAATGCTTTATGAAGATACAGGAGCTCTAAAATACATAAATGGTTACAAGCTAGTATGGATATTGGAAACAATAGCTATACTTGCAGTGCTCTCCACAGGCGGCTAATTAAAAATCAGACATGAGAAAAATCAAGGACAATATACAATTCCTCATACTACATTATATACTACGTGGTCTAGACATGATGTAACATGGAAGCAGCCAATGACAGCACAAAACACCTTTAGTCACAGGACAAATGATGAATTGAGGCCCACAACTATATTGAGGTCAGTAAGATATTGTATAGGCAATAATTTATATCACTGCTGTGCTCATGGGAACAAGCAGTGATTCAGATTCCAGAATTAGATACCTGTAGCTCTCACATGGGAAGTCTAAGAGGGGCCTACTTGTCTACTGAACTCTACGCATTGCTTAGTTTGTGTAGGTTGTGTTTCTATTGTCCTTAATGTTATGTGGTGATAATAGGTAAATCATCGATGACCAAAGAAGGAATATCTTAAAGCTAAATTTTTAATTTTTCAAAAAGCAACTGGTATAAAAGTTGATCAATAAAGAATTGAGGGAGCTTAATATCATTAGTTAAAATCCATTTATTGATATACCAGGTTAAGAGTAGGTTTGAGGAGAAGATCATAGAAGGATCAATAAAGGTGGCAATAGTGTTATAACAGACTTCTGTAAGTTTATATTACTATTTCATGTGTTGATGGTGAAAGTGAATAATACAAAATCCTCAAGCCATTTTAATTCTATTCAGAGCCAAATCTGTTTTAAAATGGTAACACAAGTAGGGATTTTTATCAACATATGATCTTCCAGTGGAGTACTGTGGATTGCTTGCTGATATTTTTCTGCTTATAATATTTCTAATTTATGTGACAGCAGTAAGTAATGAAGGTGGTCAGTCTATAAACACCAAATGGGCATGGAGATTTTAATAGCATATGATTTTTTCTATCCAGCAGGTAAAAAAATGGACAGATGTCACACTTTGTGACATTCCAGCTAGTACTAGAGCATGTAATTTAAAAAGTGAATAAATTAGATATCAGAACAATTTATCACAGTTGTATTAGATTTTTTTTTTTTAACTATGGACTGATAATATTCTCTAGTTAAAGCAAGAAGCAACTTAGTAATTTGTTTTGCTTACCATATAACAAACGTAAGTTCTGTTATTGCATGTTGGTATTAAGATACAACATTTGTTAAAGGAAATTTGAGTTAGAACAGAAGGAAGAACTGTCTGTCTCATCAGTCTTTGATGTCAGCAGGGATCTTATTCAAGCCTTTTCCATGTGTGAGCTATCAGATCAGAGAGCTATCTTAAAAAAATAGGTGGTCAATTTTGTTGCCTTGATTTGGGGCACAAAGCATTTGAAGCATTAGGTCTTTAGTCAGTGGTGCTGACCAACTGCCTGTTACCCTGAAGTTAAAGAAAACAAGGGTTTATTTGCTTTTTGGAAATACTAAGCACTGAGACATTACTATCTGAAGGTGTCCCATTGAGTTTCAAGTCTGATGATTTTTAAAATAAGCTGCTACATCTGAAAATTTTCCACGAAGGATGACCTCAGCATTAAAGAATAAGCTTAAAACGTGAAATCTCTCTGTTTCCATTTTACAACAAGCCTGTTCTTCAAGAGCATGTGCACCAAGCAGTATTAGTAATGCAGACTTTTCTCTCCAAACTTTTAGTTAGAAGACTAGTTGGAAAAGTTTATATTTTAAAATGTCCAAACACCAAATTTTATTTTTTGCAATATTGTTTGCAGGTCGTTTATAGAAGCTTTAAAACCAGATCACTTCCATGGGTAGATCCAATAACAACCTTCATAGTTCCATTAAATGTGCCGAAATGTGCTGAAAAAATAATCTTGACTTTGCCTGCACTAATTTTTGTTTTGAGCGCCAGGTGGGGCTATAATCACATTTATCTTCAACCTGTACTCTGTTCCTTCGGTGGGGTTTGTTTGTTTTTTTTTCACAAGTAAGCAATACTTGGCATTGAAATTATCTAAAGACCCCTGAAGTGAGAGAGATATCTTTTGCTTCTTCTAGTTTGGACAAGGAGCTATGCAAATATATGTCTATTGCTTTGGGAGGAAAGGTAACATCTTTTCAGAATGCAGGGCTGGGCTTTGTGGAAGTGTCTGCTGAAGAAAGCAGTAGCTCAGGCGTGTCTGCACAGCGTGCCATTACATCTGTTATGTGTATGAGTGAAGAAAACACTATAGTTAGTATAATTCCAACAGTTCTTCTCAGGGTATACCTGAGCATCTGGACTCTCTTTACATGTAACAAAACAGAGTATTAGCTGTTTTGAACCAACTCAAAGAGAACTTATAGATCTTGTCTCATTGTCATTTTAATTTTTAATGAATTCAGGAAAATAAACTCTCAGATATAGCCCTTGCATTGTGTTTGTGCTCTTAAGTTCTGGTATGCATTTGGCTGTGTTCTCTTGTACGTTTGGCTGCACCAAGCAATATTTTTCTGCATGTTTGCAAGCTCCTTGGCTCTTTTGTAATCACGTACATTCCTTTCTAAGCTTTTCTTCAAATATCAATCCATTTCTATGTCTGTGTTTATGTAGTTACCTTCAGTTTGACTTTCTGCAGGGGGATGTCTATGTAGGTATCGTCTGAGAATACTTGGGAAATGATATGTGAAGTAGTCTAAGATTGATTTGGTATGGTAAAAGCTTGAACGTTCACTGGAATAGCTTTAAGTAGATAAATAAGGCTTTTACTGAGTTTGATCTGTTTGCAGATTCACAGTTTTAGTTAGCTGTGGAGTATCTGATACTTTGGTGCATAAGTTACATCAAAATTCAACTTTTGATTTTGAACTCCAGGACATATATACTTTCTTCTAACTATTTTAGATGCTGCTTTTTTATTTATTTACTTTTTTCCCCTCCTATGTGCCATCAAAAAATTAAAAGTCATTTTAATTTGCTTTGAAGTGACCATACAGTAAAAATAACCTGGCAGACTCAATAATTTAGTATGCATGTCCTATTTTAATCTATTGTGTATAGAAGTTTAATTACTTTTGCTCATGCTCTTTTCTTTATTTTCCTTAATTTCTTTTGCATTGGTTTCAGTTGTTTGAGAGAGTTCAGGCCTCTCTCCTTGCTATTTTGAGTCGGCAATATAAGGTTCATTCTCAGCTGCTGAATTCTTGGATCATATGTGATATGCTGTAACAAGCTGGATCATATTGTCCCTGATAATCTCACTGAATTTT
Organism: Pezoporus flaviventris; assembly: GCF_033815535.1. Lineage (NCBI taxonomy): Eukaryota > Metazoa > Chordata > Aves > Psittaciformes > Psittacidae > Pezoporus > Pezoporus flaviventris. Next base: position 42,776,023 of record NW_026892549.1, on the reverse strand, counting down.
TGTCTTCCAATTTTTTATGAGTGTAAAACCTTGTAAAAGTCTTTAAAGTAAAATTTAGTCAGTCTCAAAGTTCTCTTGCCCTTCAGATGTAGTAATTTTAAATTTGGTGTATTTAAATTGATATATTTAGTATATATATATGCATTAAGTTGATTATTTAATATACATATATACATTTTAACATATATATTGTTGTCTCAAAATTCTCAGTGACGAACTGAGGGTTTGAGATCAATATGTTTTCAGTATGTAAGTCTGCAAAATTATTCACTGAAGTAATGCTTAGAGTATATACAGAGATTTGCAAAGTCAGAACACAAGTTTGGTGGTGTAAAAGCAGTTGTTTTCTTTTTAAAAATATGTAAACAAAGTAATCCATGTAATAGTCATTAGATTTTTACTTTATTACATAAATGTGTACATTCAATGAGAAATTAATGCTATTAGACATTTTCTACTGATTTGCTTTATTTAGATTTCACATTTTTCTTTGTTTAGAGCAACAAAAATTTGTGTGAGAGAATATAGTGCCTATGCTATGATGGTAATTTTGCACAGTACGTTTGGGCACATTTCTATTTTACAAATATTAGTATTTATTAACTTTAATAATGGAGTATTGCAGTGCTGTCCTTACTCTGTCTAAAAAGGCAGGAGTCCCTTTAGAGTACTTCCATCACTTTTTTCCTGGTATTTGAATGAGAAAGTTCCTCTTGCGCTAAAGGAAAACTGTGAATAAGAAATCCGAAGCTGCATATGTTCAAAATCAAAGCCTACCTTTATAATAAAAATATTTTAACTACAATGTACTTGTTGAATATACATTTGATGTTTTTAAAACATTACAAGAAAGAGAATTTTGGTAAAACTCTTAAAGAGTGACCTTCAATAAAACTGTGTACTAATGTGCTGTATTACTCTTGTTATTTTGGTTCTGCTTCATTATGTCAAATGGGCCTGATTATTGCTGAAAAAAATTAATAGTTTTAAATTCAAAGAGTTAATCATAATTTTGCATGACCATGCTTACATTAACTTTTGTTGAATTATACCTGTATTCTGTAACCTGCAAAGTCAATACCAAGGCCTAAAGTAAATTAAATATACATGCACAATTAAAGTAGATATATTTAAAGCAGTTGCTTTTTGTTTGGTTTTGCAGGTACTTGATGGTCTGGAAGGTATTGACAATTATCTTAAAATATTTAATTCAGAAGGCTTACATTTACCTATCTTGACAATGAAGTATGAAGAACTACAAGAAGCAATTAAAGGCTGCACAGCAACTGCCTTGCAGAAGGGAAAAACCTTACTTAATAAAGCAGATTCTCACAGGTATTCCCTCTATGTTTTCATATCTGCTGTATTTCTCCATATCTACCTGTTGCTTTATAACTTGACTAATTAGAATCAGACTGCAATTAAGAGCCAGTGTAGTAAACTAAGTAGTTGTGCACTTACATGACCTGAAACACAAAGTTTCTGACATACCTATTTGTTGGTATTTATACAAACCAATCTCTTTAACAAGAAATCCTTAGAAATGCTACATGCTACTTGTAAGAGTGCTGTCAAACAGTGGAATGGTATATTAGGGCAGTGTACAGAAACCATCATTTAGTTAACATTTTTTGAAAAGTAAATGCATGTAAATGAAAATTAAGACATCAGTGGCTATGAAAACTCCATGCTTCCCAATGTAATCCTTTTTGACCTTTTCAAAAGTCATCGTTCTAGTAATTATACTGTGATTTTTGCAAGACAAAAATACAGGTGTTAAGCCAAGTGTGGAAAATACTGATGTTTCTCCAGTTCTTAGTAGTTTTAATTATAGCGCTTTTATTTTCCAAAGCTTTTGTTAATGGCAGTGATAATGTACTCCACTGATATGATTTTTGCACTAATTCAAAGCATGACTTAGTTTAGAATCCTAGTCCTAGAGGCTTATTATCTCCTGCTTTTCAAGTCTTAGTAGGATTCTGGTGCAATAAGAATAAATACCCCTCATACTACTGAGTTCTATTTTAAAGACAGAGCTAATGAACATGGCTGATGGTTGGCTAGTTGTCAGCTTAGCTCTACCTTCCCATTACATGCTTATGTCCTTAATTGTCCCTGGTTTAGAATAGCTTTAGTTCAACACAGCAAGTGAAAGTCTAGAGAAAATTTTCATTTGATCACATGAACTTGCAAAAAATTTTGTCTAAACTGCTTTTATCTGTCACCCCAGATGTAATTGGCTTGAGCCTAGCAAAGGGACAACGTAGAAAATTGAAACAGTTGTTTTGAGAACATGTGCTTTACAGCTGGCTCTACAGCTTTTGTTACTGCTTCAGCATCTCCTTGTATTTTAATCAAATGGAAAGAAAAGGGATTTTCCTCAGTGATTCCTAAACCAGCCATAATTCCAGAACACATGCTGCTGTTCTCTAGGACTTGATGTTCTGCTAAACATTACTTCAGTAGAAGCAGATGTTGTGTTTCAAATTATGTCTGCATGGCATTAATTAATGTTAGGATTTCTGAAGAAATTTATAGAATGAATATCTAAAATAACAAGTCATTAATTTTCTTTCTACCCTATTAAGAATTAAAAAAATATTCAAATAGTCCAAATCAGAAGTGGGATAGTAAGATATCATCAACACACATCAAGAAGAATGGGATGAATTTATCAAAATAATGCTATCGGTCATTTCTGGTAAAATTCAGGAAAAACGGGTAGTGCAACAGGCAGACCTTCTGTGTGCCAAAGTGCTGCTCAAGATACTCTATAAGTAAATAATAGAAGGCAAGATTTCTTCCTAGAAAACATAATTTAAAAAACAGCAAAGCATTCACAGAATCCCAGAATCCCAAGGGTTGGAAGGGACCTCAAAAGGTCATCTAGTCCAACCCCCCTGCAAGAGCAGGGTATCCTAGAGTACATCACACAGGAACTTGTCCAGGCGGGCCTTGAATATCTCCAATGTAGGAGACTCCACAACCCCCCTGGGCAACCCGTTCCAGTGCTCTGTCACTCTCACAGTAAAGAAACTTTTCCTGATGTTCACATGGAACCTCCTATGCTCCAGTTTACACCCATTGCCCCTTGTCCTATCACTGGACATCACTGAAAAAAACCTAGCTCCATCATCCTGACATTCACCCTTTACATATTTGTAAACATTGATGAGGTCACCCCTCAGTCTCCTCTTCTCCAAGCTAAAGAGTCCCAGCTCCCTCAGCCTCTCCTCATAAGAGAGATGTTCCATTCCCTTAATCATCTTTGTGGCTCTGCACTAGACTCTTTCAAGCAGTTCCCTGTCCTTATTGAACTGAGGGGCCCAGAACTGGACACAATATTCCAGATGCGGCCTCACCAAGGCAGAGTAGAGGGAGAAGAGAACCTCTCTTGACCTACTAACCACACCCTTTCTAATGCACCCTAGGATGCCACTGGCCTTCTTGGCCGCAAGGGCACATTGCTGGCTCATGGTCATCCTCCTACCCACTTTCCCCTTCGCTACTGTCCAGCAGGTCAACCCCCAACCTGTACTGGTACATGGGGTTGTTCTTCCCCAGATGCAGGACTCTACACTTTCCCTTGTTGAATTTCATCAAGTTCCTCTCCGCCCAACTCTCCAGCCTGTCCAGGTCTCGCTGAATGGCAACACAGCCCTCTGGTGTGTCAGCCACTCCTCCCAGTTTAGTATCATCAGCGAACTTGCTGAGGGTACATTCAGTTCCCTCATCCAGGTCGTTGATGAAAATATTAAACAGCACTGGTCCCAGCACCGACCCCTGAGGGACTCCACTAGTCACAGACCTCCAGCTAGATTCTGCCCCATTGACCACAACTCTCTGCCTTCTTCCTTCCAACCAGTTCTTGATCCACCTCACTACCTGATCATCAAGCCCACACTTCCTTAGCTTATCTATGAGGATGCTGTGGGAGACAGTATCAAATGACTTACTGAAATCAAGAAAAACCACATCTACTGCTCTGCCGTCATCCAGACACCTAGTTACTTCCTCATAGAAGGCTATAAGGTTGGTCAAACATGACTTCCCCTTGGTAAAACCATGTTGGCTGCTCATTACAGCTGAAGCAGCAGGGATTTAAAGAAGGTGAAACTTAAAACAATGTCGATAGGAAGTCTCACTAGAAATGTGTTTTGCTGTTTTAAAGAACAGTGAAAAATCCCAGGATCTCAAATATTTTAAATGCCCACTTGCATCATAAAAGTGAATAAGTACCTTTCTAAGAAAGCAAACACAGAATATTATGGCTGTTCAGCTTTTCCCTGCTGCCTTCAGGCCTCATTGCCTGAATGTAATGAATTTGCCATATATTTCAATGAGTAGTGCTAGTACTTCTGTGCAGGTGAAACACTTTATATGCCTAAGCATGGGCTTGAGGATTACAGTCATGGAATAATTTAAACTGGCAAGAAACTCTGGAGGTAATTTGGTACAATCCTTTGCTCAAAGCCTGTCAGATTAGGTTGCTCAGGATAGAGATTCCATAGCATATCTGGGCAACCTGTGATAACGCTTGAACACTTGCCTTGTGAAACATGTTTTTCTTATATCTGGTCAAGATTTCTGTTGCTGCAACTTGTGAGCATTGCCTCGGCCTTCTGCTGTTCACCATTGAAAATACTCTGATCTTGTCTTTTGTATAACCACACATCATAAATAAAGACAGCAGTTAAGACAACCTCTTCACCTCTGTTAGCATCCCTTTGTACATAATGTGCTCCAACCTCCAGCTGTCTTAGTGGCCTCTGATCAATTCATTTTAGCTTGTCCCTCTGTCTTATGCTTTGGGGACCCAGATTAGGCAAACTGGCCTCCAGATGCAGTTTCAGAAGCTCTTAACTGAGGGCAGTAACCTGCTGGCTAGTCTCTTCCAGATGCAATTTAGCATGGGGCTAGTCCTCAGTGCTACAAGGAGGATCCTGACTCTTTTTGTATACCATGATAAGTCTAAGTTTTGGGTTTTTTTTGCATAACATATGGCTTTAGGAGATACCCGGGATGCCCCCAGCCAGTGTATAAACCTAGTAAAGGTGACACAGTGAGTTCTCAGCAAATGTGGTAAAAGGTTATGTACAAGAATATTAATTTCTGCCAGAAACGTTAATGCATTGAAGGAGGAAAAAGTGATGCCTCTCTGTCATGTATAAACCTCTGTGTTATCTGTAAATGCTGGCCAGTATTTAGCCCAGTGATTAAACCACAAGGGACAGTAAGATTTGCATGAACAGCTTGAGGGGCAGAGTAAGATTTGGACAGAAAACAGAATTCTTATCAGGACAATCTCAATTAATATTTTGTTCCTCTTATTTCACAATTCATTGGTAGTCTTAACTGCTGTTACAGGCTTTCCATTTCCTTTATCTAACTAAACTGGAAATCCTAAGGGAAATTTGAAGTCACCATTTGAAGGCAGTAAAGGATGTGGATCTAAAAAAGTTTAGGTATCTTTTCAAAAAAGCTGCTTTGTTCTGACAGACGAAAAGGTATAACCTGACCAGTATAACCTCCAGTTTTTCAGGCAATATATTTATTAATAAAAAAAGAAGGAATCATCTGACCTTGCTTAGGTTGGGTGACTCTTTGTTAACTTTGATGAGATGAAGCCCTCAATTGCATTGGATCTTCTGAATGACGATACTGGAAAATGCATTTTTTAATGCGCTATCAAAGTGGCTACCTTGTGTAATATTGGTTTAAATGCACCTAGAGATGATAGAGTACTTGAGTATTAAGAGAATTAAAATGTAGATGGATTTCTGTATCCACATTGTTTTGTTATTTTTATTTTTAGAATTCTGAAAAATAAGCCAGGCAGTTTGTATGCGTATGATAAGACTGTAGTGGTTTATGATTTATAAATCTAACACTGATTCCCTCAGGCTGAGCGAGGACTATGTTTAAGGCTAATCACACTGACTTCAGCAGCATTATTCAAATACAACTCACAGTAAAACCAGAGAAATATGATAATTCTGTCCTACTTTCAAATCATCATGAGGCATGTAGCAGCCTTATACAAAAAGATAATCCAAATAAATGAAAATGCTCACACTGGAACAGGAATATAGAAAAGTGACAGAAGGCAGCTCTTTCTCGTAATCCTAAAGTGTTTCAAAAATAAAGTATTGGTAAGTCTGATTTTTGAGCAATAATTTTTAAATTAAAACCAGCTAGAAAAACAGGAGGAGCAAATATACATTAATTCTAAGAAAAAAAAATATAAAAATTTTTTTCATTTGTTCATTTAGAGAACCTTTATTACTTTGCCAGCCAATTAGCTTGCCCATGACTGTAAGAACTGTCTGTATTTTACTTCTGATAAAATCTATTGTGTTAACTCATAACAAACTAATGTTACTTTCAAAGATTTTATTGAGATCTAAATTGTCATTCTCAAGACCTATAAATCTTGCTCTCTTATTGCTTTTTTAAAAGGATTGGTGCTAGTACATGTTTTTAAACAGATTTCTTTTTAAGGAGTACTCAAATAGAGGACTGATATTTTTAGAGTTAAAGGATAAAGCACAAACTAAGAGACTGCTAGTTTTTGAAAGAGTAATTTGGAAAATTTGAAACCACTTACTCCCTGAAAAGGACTTAAAAGGCCTTAATATTTGGAATTTTTATGACCAAATTCAGATCAAATTCAAACAGAATGGCCTATTAATGCCATAATACCTTTTAATAGTGTAGAATAAAGCTTTTCTTTGAGGCTGCATAGTTTAACTCTCTGAGCCTTGCCTGAAGTGAGGACAAAATTTCCTTTAATTTTACAGGGCAGAGAAGGAAACCTTCAATAAGTACCTGTATTAACATAAGTTTCTGATGAACCTGCAGTAATAAAAATTTTATTTTGAATTGGTTGTCTTACGAAAGTTCTTACAATTAATAAATTTCCATAGAAAATCAATGGATATGTGGGTTTCTTCTTTTTTTTTTCTTTTTTTTTAACACAAAAATTTCAGATCCTAATTCTGTGCAGTAACTTCTTTACAATTTGAAGAGGACTCAAGTATTCAGATTGTGAATAGTTTCCCTGATATTAGATGTTTTAAGTTATAAGACAGGTCTTTGTTTTGTAAATTTATGTTGTCTTTTACCCTGTTAAAACAAAATCTTTGGAAATGTTGACTTAGAACCTATAGACATTCCTTTTTTTCAGCTACTGTAAAAATATTGGAATATCTGAAAGTCCAAAGAAAGTATTCTTTTTAAAGTAGAAGTGATATGCTATATATTTTATGTCTTTTTAGGTTGTTACATTTGTGGTTTTAGTCTTTAAATAGTTTAACTAAAGGTAGAATTATTTATTAAATGAGGTATTTCTCAGTGAATCAGGATATCTGGCACACAAATCTAATGTATGCATTGGCGATAAATTACTTGTTTGGAAATGTCTTTCATGTGTTCTACTCATTATTAATTTTATTTGAATTAATTTTGGTATTTCTCTTGGTTGTTTTTTTTTTTTTTAAGGCTCGTGGTCTAAAATTCGTAAGTTACTTGCCACACAAGTCAGGGAGGAAGGTGTTGTTCTTAATCATTATCATCCTGATTGTTGAGCAAAGCTGAGAAATAACAACAGTTCTAATTTTCCATTTTAGCTCCTGGGTGACAGGAATTCAGAAAATGATGGAATATGTTAAAGAAAAAGTAGATCAATTGATCAAGCAGGGTCCAGATTATAAAGAACTTACTTTGGAGAAACAACAATGGACTGCCTCTCTTGAAGATCATCTAAATAAGGTACATCATAACATGTCATCTTCTTAATGTATTCATGAACAGTATATTGTATTTCTGTAATTTAGCTATGTGAATTTTAAAGTTAACTCAAATAAGTACAAATAACGTACTAGTTTGTTAGAGAGCCCACACTTGTAGTTAGAATTCTGAATGCTGTTATCAGCATGAAAAAGCTTAAAGCTGTTCCAAAAAATACAGCTGTGCCTGTGAGAATGCCTTACCAGGGATTTTCAATAAAACATGGTTTTGCTTAGAAAATGAGATATTATAATTTTTAATTTTGGAAAAGAAGTGAGCAATCAGGACAGTGACCTTCATGCAGGTTTCCTACATCATTTCTGTGACTTCTTTTTCATTTGGTAGTAGATAAAAATAGAAGTGTGGCAAAATTGAGGGTTAATAAGCATGGTGGCTGTGAACCACAGCAAATTTTCAGTAAGGCTGAAGGAGAGTAGATTCTATTCACTATAAAAATTCCCATAATTCATTAAGATACTGATGCATCAAGGACATCAGAGCTTTCTTTAAGATGTTGAATTTTCGATAGTAGTGCAGAACTTTTCAATAACTCATCAGAGCTGGATTAGACACTACACAAGTTTCCATATATAAATTAAAATTTAAAATTATAATCTTTTATCAAGATTCATATGAAGAAAATCCCAGATCATAGACCAAAAACGTAAATGAATTTAATGACTGAATAATTAAGTCTGCAATCAGATATTTTATAATACTAAAAATGTAGACCCAATTTTGGCATATGATTTCATTCTGCAGTTTGCTCTAATCAATTTCTTCCCAGTCTTGCATTAGGGAAGACTTTGAAGATTTGAGTCATAATGCATGATCATTCATTACAGTGAACAACACTTACTGTTATATTCCTACCAAGCAAAAAAACTTTTTCTCCAATTTCATGCAAAGTGTCACAAAAAATTTGTTCCTAAATTCAACTGCCCTTGAGCATTATTTAATAAAATTTGAACCTCAGCAGCCACTTCTTAGAATAGATGTTACATGTGAATTGGCACGTCTGATAATAACTATGCATCCTGTGTCTGCCTGTGCCTCTTCATAAGGTGATTTGTTATCACCACGCATATATAACATTTTACAGTGACAATGAAATGGAGTTGTGTATATGTATCAGCATAAAAATTGGCCTCTTAACTTGACAGAGAACCTTTAAATGTACTTTCTGTGAAAACAAACAACAAAAACCCCACACATAAACAAACAAAAGCCCAAACAGGAAGACAGAGCATAATAGGAGTTTTTCTGCCGAGTAATATCTAGGTTTTAATGCAGTTGTGCCTTACTGAAACAATAAGCCTGGGATAATTTGATAATGGAAAGCACAGTCAACTAAATGGGAGCAAACAGGAGGATTTTTTTTCCTAAATTCTACCATACCTGTTAGAATTTTCTTAGGAGAAATAGTAGAACTTTCTTCCTTTATATTTTCATTCCTGGATTACATAATTATCTAAAAATCAAAAATACAAATTCCAGAGTACATAATCTAAACACCAACAGACAAATGTTACTTCATTTTTTTCTATTCTATTCTAAAGTCATGTTTTATACTGTTGTTATACTGGCTATTTGTATAAATTAACTATATAAATAATACTTTCAAATAAAGGTATCACAGTCGATTAAAAAAATCACCCCAATGCTTGCAGTTGGTATGGAGATTGGCTCATATCTGTCTGAATCGGAAAGGGTTTTGGAGAAGCACCTTGAACTGGCTGAACAAATGAAGGTAAAATAAAAAATAAGAGAAAAGAAACTTTATTAACCTTAAGTACTATTAGAAGGAAATAAATGTCTTCCGTAAGTCTAAATAAGGTGAGAGGCTGAGAGGTTCTAGTGTATTCTTGGAAAGGAAATAGGTTTATAGTTTAGTTTTAAACTGTAGTTAGTGAACAAAACCACAGGTAACTTTACAAGGCAGTACTTCTGATATCATTGGTTATCCCCTTTGTCTCTATCTCATAGTGTTATTTGTTACTACCTCAAGATCCCGGTATCAGCCCTTGATAGGAAGACTCTTCAGATATGGTTTTCTACTCCTACGTGAGGCACTAAGTTTAAAAATTATCTAGACAGTCAGAGGCATAGAAAACTTTTCTTTCGGTTTATTATGGTGAATAAAAAGGATGAATCAGCAAAAGGGAAAAAATATATTTCAGGTGAAGAAACTCTGAAGGGGGCTCTAAAGTTGCCATTAGATACTCATTGGTCATGTTGGGAATGCAACCATGGTATGAAAGCACGGCAGCACCCAGCTCTGTAACACAGCTGAAATTATATTTAAGTCACATCCAGGCCCTTTCCAACTCTGGTAGCATTACTGCGGTATCTAAAAGTGGCTTAGAACCAGCTGAATCCTCTTCGTGATCTTGACACACATGGTTATCCTATATTTGAGAAGTTCTTAAAACACAATTACTCATATGGAGTTCTTTTTTGTTTCAGGCAGGAGTTTATGAAATCCAAGACCTGGTTCTACACAGAGTGCAAATAACTCTGTAACAGATTTTTGTGTCTCTTCTGACAAATATTTGCATGCCAGTGTGTTTGGTTTTTTTTCTTCTATTTGTGGAAGTGTACAATCTACCCTGACAATAAAAATATCTCCTACCTATTCTTTCTGTGGAATGTGATATGCCAGAGTTTGCACTCCAGGCTAAATGCCAGAGATAGGTATGCTAAGTGGTATTGAGTTAAATATATAAAAGTAGATAAGCTCATAGACATAGATATATATGAAGCTCTGAATTAAGACAGTGAATCTGAAAATCAGAATCCTAGCCAAATCATGAGAAATGTCAGCTCTTAATATACTGTGACTTTCTTCTGTAACAGATGATGCAGGAGAAGATATGACCCAGTATTTGGTCTCTATTTTATTTTTGCAGATTTTCTGCATGCAAATACATTGATTTCGGCTGGAATATGCAGCTTGATGGGTAGGGACTAGTCTGATATTAGGAAGCAATTCTTGATTGAAGAATGAAGGCATGAGTAGAACTACGATTCATAAGGCCAAGTGCTATAAGAACAGGCCTTAAAACAATTACAGCAGTAGCCTTATGGTGAGCGAGTGCTTCTGGGTCTCACTCTAGAGTGGACACTGAGTTTTTCTGTGAGAACTGAGTATCAGGAAAACATTTAAGATGGATTTGAACTCAAGGGAATGATTTCAGAAAATTGGGCTATACTGTTCATTAAGGGAATAGTTCAGTTCTGGCTGTTTATGTTTCTGTATGGAATGCTTCTGTGTAACTGTGAGAAGGGATTTACTTAATCTGAATACTAAGACTCCTACTTTTTTTTTGTTTCATTCAAAATAACTATTTTAATAACTACATCCAAAGTTGTAATGAAAATATGGTTATTTTAAGCACATAACATTTAATTGATTTATAAGAAAGCAATACTAGTAAAAATTAACAATGTGGTATCAGTATTCACAAATTCTTTTCAGGATCATACCTACTGTTATATGTTTCTGCCTTCAAAGGAAACATCACATGAACTGGAAGCAGCCGAGAGAATCATCGAAGATATGGAAGAGTTTGAACCTGAGCAGGTGGCAGCTTTTTCTAGCAGAGCTGACTTTCTAAATGAAGAACTGAAAAAAATTGAAAAAAGTATTAGTTCAAGACTAGAAATTCTAGAAACCTACGTGTCCTTTCTAAAGCTGACTATGGAGGTACAGGTTACTTATTCTCTGACTAGACTGTGAAAATACTGCAACTGAAAATGTGCTTTTAGCTAAATCCAGTAGACAATGTGCCACAGAAGCACTGCAAGTCTTTATAAGTTCCTTTTTACCTTAAAGGAGATCAGCTCCATCAGGGCAAGCAGCCCTCATCATTGAACTTGCATCAACCTAATGACTAGTTTATGTACAGGTTTTCAACTGTTTTAAATTGTCATTGTAGAAAGTATTATAATTGAATTTTTTACTTTCTCCTGCACACATGTCCTCTCTCGTTATATATGCAATAAAAATGCTTATGTGTATGTGCTCTCACCTAAATGTACTGATTTTGCTTCATATAGTTTTAAAAATATTTCATATCATATGTTGCTGTAGACATTTATCATATGTTGATATAATTTTTTTCTGCTGTCTTGCACTACTTCCAATGAAGTACCTAGTCCTCTGAAGGGGTTTTAAATTAAATATATATATATATATGTATATATATATATACACACACTGGTTTATAATATTGACGCATTGATATGTGACAGAAACGGAACAATTGCTGCCACCTGTCTGTTCGCCGTCCACTAATTTACAGGTTATTTAAAACTTTTTTCCTATTTCATATTTGTGTAGATTTTTTTAGGGAGGATAATAGATCTTAAAACCTGGAAAAAATTGAGAAGCTTTTAATCAGTTTTGCTATGCCTACATGCTTTCTGATTATAGCAGCTCAATTTATTTTTATTCTGTATTTTTCTGTAGATAAATGATGATATTCAAACTCTGAAGGAATTCTATAAATTAGAACCATCACAAACAAACAAGGAGGCTGAAAATAAAATTGCAATGGAGACAGCTAACAGTCAGTGGGAAAAGACTATAAAAAAGATTTTTTCCATCCAAGACATGGGTTGCAGGTTTCTTAATTTAATAAAAATGGTGAGTATAATCTGATAAAACTGCATTGAATATTTGATGTTTGCCTGTGATGAGGTCTAATCCTAGTTCTGACTGATGGATTGTGATTTCTCCAGTACCTAGTTTTAAAGGGACTAATGCTGCTATACATATTTAAAATACGGAAGTATTATTTGAGTGCTAATGGCATTATAAGTAACATAAAAAGTTTTGTGCTTAACAATGACAGAGCCCTTAATAAATGATCCAGTACATGCCTACAGATATAATACATACTTATCTGGGTTTTTTTTTCATGTTGGAAAACAGCATATATGCAAGTACATATTAATTTTATTTTACTTCCATTAGCAGGCAATCTTTACTAATTGAGTGTACGAGGTTCTAAAGAGATGGATGCTAGAGCTACTTCCTTACAGATAATCTTTCCTAGTGTCTTTACATTCTGTCTTGAGTTCAGATGTACTATCTAGGCATCCCTATCTAATTTTCCAGCACTTCTTCATGAGATAATCATTTGAGATGTGCAGTCATTCCCTAAGTCACTCCTCCTAAAGCGATCCCAGTTAACGTAGACAGCCTGGACACCCAGCTGTTCTTTCTGTTTTTATAAGACTGACTTGGGAGCAGTTACATTAGAGTGAGGAGGAGGGGATGGTGTTGGCAACATACAGCAGCATGCAAGATGAACTGGAAAAACCTACTCTAAGGAGGGAAAGTGCCTGGCAGCTAGTGTAAGCTAAATTGTGTGCTATCACAGCTGGGTACAGCCAGGTACAGATGAGATAGTCAGTGTAAAGGCAAGCTGAATATGTGTGAAGATGAGGTTGCACTGCAGTCACTTGAAGTCTTAACATACCTTCGGATATTATCTCTAAGGATCTGTGCTGCCACCATGTTTTGTGCTACTCTGTTCCCATTATATTCTCAGATTGTAGCTTTTAAATGTCTGGAAGATACACGTCATACAAGTAATTTATGAACACTTATTTAAAAGAAAAGTTCTGAAATCTGGAAAGCAGAAACAGCATTACCTAGTTTTTTGAGATTTCTGATATGGGCTCTGTTAAAAAGAGGAAAAAACGCTGAATATTCAAATGCTAAATACTTTATTCCTCCCATGCTTCAGTGCTGCTTCATCTGTCAGCAGAAAGGAGTGCTCTTTTCTTCATTCACTTCAGTTTCAGTTGCAATTGCCCAAAAGGCCATTTTGGGTAGTTTTGTCTATTCGGAAATCATTTTGTATGAGAGTTGGAGTCATCAGATGGCAAAAATTCAGTCATTACTTACCTGTTTTGTTTTTAACTTTAACATCAGCCACGTCCTCAATAGAGAAATTCTGTTGATCTATGCTTATTTCTAAGAGAAAAGTGTTTTTAAAGGCACCCAGCGTACCAGAAATTTTTGAAGAATCTACTTTAGAATAGATTTTTATTAAGCGTTTTTGAGACTATAAAATTATGAAGTTTTAATTGCATTTTATAAAAACATTTGTGGAAAAAAATGTGTCTGTTTATTTGCCAGGTAAATAAGAGTTTAATATTAAAAGTAGAAAAATCTGTACGAGTAACAGAAGATGTCATTGTTAATCTGAGTAAAGAAAAGAAAGAACTGACTGATCTTTGGGCAATCTGGAATTTTAAAATTACTCAAGTAAAACCCATCAAGCAACAGCACCAGATATTTAAAGAGCAGCTGAAAACTGTAAGTAGATTGACTAGAAAGAAAGCAAATGTGGCAAACATTTATTCATGGTTATTAGTTTGTCTGTGACTGTCTCATCAATTATTATATCTGTCATGTGAGAAATAGATGATTAGTAAGCTACAAGTCCCCACTTCAAATCTGAAATTTTAATCAAATCCTCATACTATACCAGCAGTGCTTTAGGGTTTTTTAGCTTTGTTGGGGGTTTGTTTTGTTTTTAAAAAGCACATTTTCATTGTGACTTAAGAGTTACTAAACTAAATTGTCTCTTAATAGTTACTAAACTCAAATCCAACCATGTTCATAACAAAAGAAGACTGAAATCTCCTTGGCACAGGGATGTTGTGCCATGCTCCTGAAAGCAACACTAGCTAGGCTAGGACCAGATATTTGTTGCTGCTGTTTGTCTTGTGCTACTTATCACTAAACTACGACATCTTCTATTACAGAAAATATGTGTGTATGGGTACTCTGACCTTGGTGTCTGACCATTTTTGCACACTATCTTGAAGATTTCCTATAGGATTTGAGGTTTTACTGACAACATTTGTGTGCTCTGGGAAGGGGTCTTGTTACAAATTTAGATTTTAATTTTTTTTTTTTTTATTTTTTTCTTCACTATACTATAGATGGAGACACTGAACTGTTTTATTATCTTTTAGACTACCCATGGATTAGAGATTCTTCAAGAGGCACTTCAGCTTGCAGTAACAGTTGACCTTGGAAATGACCCTTTTATTGTTTTGGAACTACAAAAAAAGCTTCACCAAATGAAACCACAGCATCAGGTGAAAAACTAAGCTAGTGAAGTGCATGGTAGACCAAAATCTCTTTTTGGCACAGTAAAGATTCACAGTGACCCCAGACAGAGTTTCTGGGGCTGCAGTGTTTGATGTTTTATGTTACTTTTCCAGGAGGAAGGATTTGCATGTGTTTGTAAGGTAAGAAAGAAAGACATTTTACCTTTAGTATCCAGAGAACATCTGGTGCAGTGTTAGCTGCGTATTAAAGTGACACACAAGCATTGGAGTGGTAGAAGTACAAGGAGAGTATCAGCTTCACATTTTTGAGTTAGAGCTGGTTAGAGGCTGAGGTAAGTCATACTGAACTTCATAACACCTCTGAGTGTCGTGGTTTAAACCCAGTCAGGTAATTCATTCGCTCACTTCCCCCCCTCCTTTCTTGCCCTCCCCCTGCTCTCGGAGGGACGGAGAGGAGAATCGAAAAGAATGCAACTCCCACGGGTTGAGATAAGAACAGTTTAGTAACTAAGGTATAACACAAATCACTACTGCTACCACCAATGATAATAATGATAAAGGAAATAACAAGGGAAGAGAATACAACACCTCACCACCCGCTGACCGATAACTCGCTCCCCAGGCCCGACCAAGCTCCGACCGATACCTCCTCCAACCCTGCAGTCTCCCAGCCCTTCCAGCTAACTCCCAGTTACATCCTGGGCATGACGTGCTGTGGTATGGAATACCTCTTTGGCTAGCTTGGGTCAGGTGTCCTGTCTCTGCTTCCTCCTGGCTTCCCCTCCCCCCTGGCAGAGCATGAGGCTCACAAAGTCCTTGGCCAAACCAAAACATTGTTATCAGCTCTGTTCCCGAGCTGAAAGTCAAAACACTGCGCTACACCAGCTACCAAGAAGGAGAAAAATGACTGCTACTGCTGAACCCAGGACACTGAGTTTCACCAATTCAGTTTGCAGTTTCCCTACATGTCAGTTTTACGTGTTTTGATTCAAGGTTGTTTCTGAGCGATAGCTAGCTGAGATTCACACCTTGCAAAAAGTAAAGTTTGTGGAGGATGTTTTAAAGAGCATGGCACTGATTTTTCCCAAGGTAATTTACTGTTATTAGATTGTTATTTCATCAAATTGTAAGGTAAAACTTGCAAATATATTTGTGTAAATATTTTGTTGCAAATATATTTGTATGCTGTAACTTTTTTCTTTGTACTTTTTTTTTTTCTAGCAACTGAATGCTGAGCTTGAGTACCTGACAAAATTATTAGAATTGCCAAGTCAGAAAGGATTTCCTGTGAAAGAGAATTCTGAGAGAATAAGTGAGCTTATTCATTTCCATCAAACTCTAAAGGACACCATGACAGAATATGAAGAGATTTTCAACAAGACAGTCAAGTTCCATCACATTAAAAAAGAAGTGAGTATAATCTTTTAAAATACATTTTCTTCTCATTACAGTTAAACTCTTCCTGGTTTTGGTGCCTGTCATCTTATTTTTTTTTCCCAAGCAAACAGCGTTAACCTGCCTGGTGATCAGAATTAAAATTTTGGGTCTAAAATTGCATGAAATTTGGAGTATTTAAAACTCAGATATGAACCCAAATTTAGTTACTTCAACCCATGTCAACAAATTTAGGGTAGCATGTTTAGGTAAGGAGGGAGTTGTAAGCCTCCTTTCACATTATTTTAAACACACAGTGGTTTTAATATATTCCAGCTGGAATGTCTATCAAAATTAGGAGAACTGGATGTTCCTGAAACATGTGAGGCCCCTGAAAATGTGCATCATGCTAAAGCCTGCCTTGTGAATGCTCAGGAGAAACATGCACAGATCAGACAGCTATACAAACTACTTATTACCCAGGGAGTGGATATCCTGTCTGCAGTGCAGCAACCTGTGAGTAGAATTATAATTATATTCATAACTATTTATTATTTATATTATGCTATATATATTTATATTATATACATATTATATGTATCTATATTATATTATAAATATATTATAATATTTATTTTTATATGTTTATAATTATAATTATGAAATCAAGGACAAATCTGAAAGAATATTGAAACTATCTGGATGAATTTTAGATGCACAAAATATACTAAAACTCTGAGAAAGTAAATACAGAGGTTCAAGATGCCTTTTAAAAAGCTCAAAATATAAAACGTAAGACAGCTGGATTTTTTAATTTCTACTTTGAGTTTGCAGATATATAGTCATTAAATGAAACATCCAGGAATGATGAAACTTATTCTTCAGTAGTTACTCACATTATAAATTTCTTTTACAAAGAGAAGAGTAATTTATTTGTAATCTTGCTTTAACTTTTTAATGGTCTGTGAACATATTTTACCCTGGAAAGTTGAAATAGATTTGATACAGGGAGGAAATTAATCTTAAAATAGCATTGCTTGGAAGCAAAATAGCATGACTTTCTGTTCTCTAGTATTCGTTGTGCAGTTCAAGCCCCTCTTAGTGATTTCTTCAATGTCACATTTATGTATTAGACTTGTGCTACTTTGTAAATTTTGCTTTGCATAGATATTCTCCTATAAAGAAAGAATAACAAAAGAACAAAACAGAAATATAATCTACCTATTAGTGGATTCAAGACTGATTTGCATGGCAAGATGTGTATCGCTTTAGAAAGGAGTTAGTTATTCAGAGCAAGACTGTCATTGCTCTGTATTTGTTTACTAGGGAGAAAGCAAGACATTCCCTTATGACCTGCCTAGGTTATTGACATCAGCAGTGTGCTCTTCAGACACCATGAACTGATTGACAGCAGAAAGGAGCTAATCTCCAGGTGCTAAAGGACTGGAGTAAGCTACTTCCTCTTTGCTCAGAGAAGACACCATATGGGAGTTGTGACTTTGACCCAAAACTACTCATCATACTACTACTGATTTAAACTGCTACGTAATTGCTCTCCCTACAGTGGAGGTTTAATGGTTTAGCCCTTTATGACTGATATCACTAAGGGATGTTCTGCTTCAAAATTATTTTAATATTAATTTGGTTTAATTGATGCATTTCCTGAATTTCATAAGTTTCTTTGTCTATTCCCTGTGTAGAATTGCTTGAATGTTTCTGTAAAGAATCTGAAGCAAGAACTTGCTAGATTTGAGTGTGATAGCATTGACTGGCGCTCCAAAGCTGATAAGTATGAGGAAGAGCTCTCAAAGCAGTTCCAGCACTGCACCACTCAAGAAGAGATAAATGAGGTAAACAAGGTGAATTTCAACACATTAAATGAATGCTAGAAGGGCTGTTGTATTCTGTAATACATGTGTTCTGTAATCCTGTTTATCATTCCCCTGAATCATAGAATCATAGAATCGCAGAATAGTTAGGGTTGGAAAGGACCTTAAGATCATCTAGCTCCAACCCCCCTGCCATGGGCAGGGACACCTCACACTAAACCTTATCACTCAAGGCCTCGTCCAGCCTGGTCTTGAACACTGCCAGGGATGGAGCATTCACAACCTCCCTGGACAACCCATTCCAGTGCCTCACCACCCTAATAGGAAAGAATTTCCTCCTTATATCCAATCTACGCTTCCCCTGTTTTAGTTTTAACTCATTACCCCTTGTCCTATCACTACAGTCCCTAACGAAGAGTCCCTCTCCAGCATCCCTATAGGCCCCCTTCAGATACTGGAAGGCTGCTTCACGCAGCCTTCTCTTCTCCAGGCTGAACGTTTCATATGTATACAGAAAAGTTGATTTTCATTTTACCAGGAACCTTGGATACGCACAGAATAATATGACGCGTATCTGTGATCTGATATATATATGATATATCTATATGATGTATATCTATGATAGGATATATATATCAAATCTATGATATATATATATATACATATATATATCACAATCTAAATAATCTATGGTCCTTACCTTTGCAGTTCAGGATTATATAAAGTTGTTGGGTGGGCAATAAAGTGCTTCCAGTGTACCACAAGAAACAGAACAGCAGCATTTTCTTTGACTTTCAGCTCTCAAAGTTTCCTTTGAAATACAAGAGTCTTCAGTTTTCTTTCTTACAAAGCTAAAGTTTCAAACAAATGTAGTATTTACATATATTGCAGTTGTAAAGCTACTAGAACTTTCAGTCTTTTAATGAAAAATTTAAAATAATTTCATACTTAACATTTCTTCAGAAACCCAAGAAATGATACTTTAAAACCTGCTAGAACAAAAGGAAATGTTCTTTAGCACAAGACAGTAGAAATTAGTATTATGTAACTTATGTTAAAAAAATTAGTTAATATGGTTATTAACATAGCATCTTAGTAAGACAAATACAAATTTATTCACAATTTATCAGGTTGGACTGGGTAGGTCTCAGCAAAATTAATTTAGGAAAAATATTCCATAGAATTTTCTTAGAGTGATCCATTAAAATAAGAGGCTGATGGCCTTTACACTTAATGTGCTGTAGATTGTACTTCTGAGCATCCATGAAATACAGAAACTGGATTCTTACCTGGGAGAATATCACACTAATGCTCCCTGTAGTGTGAAACATAGTGGAAACAGAACCCTGAAATTTATGATTTCTTATTTTATCTTTCACGAAGTAAATCCACACCTGAAAAAAATACTGCATTTTCTTTAAATCATCAAAGTATAGAGCTGACTGAGAATTTTATCCCTCCTATTTTTAATGAGGAAACTGTTATTTGGATTTTCTTTTCTTTTACAACATATTTTTGTGTGTTCGTGAAAAGTATCCACCTTCTGTCTCTGTCAAGTTTAAAGGAAAAGTGTGGTAGTGACATGTCTTACGCCATGTCATATAATGCAAAATGTAATGCATTAGGTTCTCATAGTTAATGGACTCTGCAAAGTATTTGCATAAAATATTTTAAATTACAATGATAATTACTGAGGCTTTTTTCGTCACTGTATGTTGGGAAAGCCATGTTGCCTGCTTAAGTTAAAACCTGTCATCCCCAATCCTAATTGAAGCTTCAATGTCAACTAACTGAAATATAGAAATCTGGTGTGTGGATACATTTTTCTTAGAATAGAAGGTATTTCCTAAAGAAATACTTGACTAATATACCTGTATATGCATTAATTCACTGCCATTTTTCTTCTTCTCTTTTTGTTTTTTATTTGTTTTGGGTTTTGCTTTTTGGTTTTGGGGTTTTTTTATTTGGTTGGTTGGTTGGTTTGGTTTTTGGGTTGTTTTCTTCCTTTTTTTTTTTCCCATTAAGTATTTGTAACTAATTCTGTTTAAGGATCAAGAAACCAGACCCTGAACTACTTCAAGATTGTTCACTTCAGCATTTTAAATTGTTACTTTTAACATCAGAAATTTGTTCCAGCATTAGTAGTATCTAGCTGACCTGTCAAACATAATAGATGGTAAAGGAATAGTTATTTCAAAGTAAATAAATATTTCATGTGCGAGGAGCAAGAAGCAGCTGTTCATAGCTGTCACATACTAAACAGACGTCCGACAATTTAGTTGTGATTTACCAGTGTACAAAGCAAACATTAAAGTTGACTGAAAATGTTTGGGATTCTCCTGTAAGCACTTTAATTAATTTACATTTAATGTGGTGGATCAACCATGTAAATAAAGCATGTAAACAAGGGCTTTGTTGTTTGGGACTTACTGGTGTTTGGGAATATCATACTTGGAGGAGCTGGCTAGCTCCCTGTGTTTGTAACATATCAGTGCTTCTGCAAAAATCAAGAAAACATGTACTTAAATTTATAGCCAAGAATATATAAAATGAGTTTTGGAGGACAGAAGAGTAAAATGTGTGCCTTTTCTGTGCCTTCTCCTGTTTAAATTTAAAAATGGATTTATGCCTTGCACATCTTTGAAACCTATAACAAAAGCTCATGTGACCTTTGGGATCTTTGTATGCCAGTTTGGGCTTTCTGCTTTAATGACTAGCTGAAGTAGCAGCCTCCAAAGAGCTGTAACTTCACTGCATTACACCGCAACCATTTGTGACAGACATGAGCCAAGCCTCAGTTTAACCATAGCTTTATACTACACTGAATCTGTTCATGGGGTTATAAGTGACACATAAGATAACCTTTGCAATGAAAAAGCCTTTTCTTTAGGTGATCACTTTGGAAATAACATTTATGCATGTCTGCACAAAACTTGCAACAGAAGAGTAATATCCTGAAGTAGGTTCTCAGCTCCCTGCAGTTATCTCACTTCTTTCCTCTTCATCATATCATGGTTTATACATTTATGGAAAGGTATGATTCAAAATGTGGATTTTAATCAAAGACAGTAATGAGCTACCTCTGTACACAAGTAAGTAGGAACTGATACTTAGCACGTTTATCACCTTGTAATTTATTTTGATTGCGGTCCCAGAATTAAATGCCTTTTCTTTCTTCCCACTTTCTGGATGGCTGTTCTTTAATTTTTGCCACTTTAAAAACCTATATTCAGCAACCTGCTCTCATGGGCTGTTTTGATTGCTAGTGCTACTAAATGTTTAATGTATGAATAAAAAGAGAAAGGTAAGTGGCTAACAACATTGAAGTGCCTTCCTAGGGTGGCTTGCACAGGAATTCAAAATGTTTTACTGGAACTCTACTGTAAAAAAGATTAAATGTTTAACACAGCTTTATAACTTGCTTTTTCCATGTATTTTGCAGTTTTGTGATAAATGGGAGCAATTGGCACCTAAACCCCTCTCCTCTACTATCATTCTCTATCTATGACAGGCCAGCTATAGTTAGGAACAGCTGCCTGATTTATGGCTATGACACAATGGACAAGTTAAAGTTCCACTAAACTTGTGGGCTGAAGTCACTGAAGCATATTAGGGTTTATAGTTCCTTTAGTATTTCTCATTTAATTTTGTGGAAAATAGTGGGAAACTGAGTTACATTTGGATTTCTAAAAATTGGCAGCTCTGTATCATATTTGGCACGATTGTTGATGATACAGGAATTGTGTACATGCACTCTGACGGGGTAATGTACAAGTCTGAGCTGAATATGGTTTTTCCACTGGGGCTAAGAGAGATGAGTGACAGCAGCTGCAGACCTTTGACACATGAGATATCATATCTGAAACAAGGTGATCTGATTTCACATACTGCTAGGAGGAGAGCCTCTGGCCTTATAAACGATCAGTAACCTATATATGTGCATAAGCCAGTGAAATGAGCTAAAATAAACTCTTGCTTATTGCTGCTTTTCCTCAAAATTAACCAGCAAATAAGGCTCTTGTGTTCTGAATACAAAACATTGTTCTGCAGAGTAGATTTTATTAACAGAGGGGGTTTAGATAGATTTTATTATTGTGTACTTAGGTGGGATAAAGAGCTTAAATTAATTGGAGATCACAGAGCCAGTGATAGAATTCCTTTTTTTTCTATTACACTGAATGAACACCATTTGTCTATTCTGCAGTAATGTGGCAACATCCCACTAGATGAAATGAAAATGAAAAATATATTCCTTGATGGATTAACATTAGTATGCAATAATAATAATGTTTAATTGCTAGCTGTTCCAATAAGAGTAGCTGCAAAATGAGCATTCATTACTCCATGGACTCTCTGACAAGGAGGACGAGGAGGGCAGGGGGAAGTTTGTAGGGCTTTTTAATATAAAAAAGTGCCTCAAATATGTAAATTAAATATCAAACTGTGGATGTGACCTGACCTTGTTAACACTAATCAAATAAAATATTTTACGTTGTACCATTTTACATAATGTATTTCTACATTGTCCTAAAAGTAAAAAATTGGCAACCCAAAGGATACAGAATTCTAAAAAAAAAAAAAAAAAATAAAAATTGCAGTACTTCTTATATTCTTCTATTTCAGATTTTATGAATTAATTTAAAAATAGGATCATGGCATAACAATGTAATTAAAATAGTGCCTTTTATAAGGTACCAGCAGCATATTTTAAGCAGGTTTTTTACTTGTCTACTTCTTTTATCCATTGCTTAAATGCATTCAAAAGTATCTGTAATGTCTAAAAGTATTTTTTGTCTTTGTAAACAAAAATGGAAATTACATAGCTTTCAAAGAGAAAATATTGAAAAAATGCTACTTAAATAATCCATAGTTCTTTAAAGATAGTTTAGCTGAGTATGTTTGATCTGCTTATTTATATGATGCAAAGAATGATATGTGGTTTATTAAGGGCAGTCTTGGAAAAGGATATTAAAGCAAATAGGTAAATAGTACTGAAATAAACCCCAAACACTTACATTATAACTTGTTCCCATGGTAAATAAACACTGCGTTTAAAATTATATTGATCATATAGTGCTCTTCTTTGATGTGTATTAAACTTGTTCTGGTAAATTGGTAATGCATCTGATCCATGTATGTATAAAGGAAAGTGTAGCTTCCTAGAGCTTCATCAGTGTTATTCCTATCAGTGTGAATTTTAAAAATATTTTGTCGATTAAAGAAAATGTAGCCACAATCCATCTAAATAACAAAATAGTTTTATAGCAAATTTAATATAACTAATAGTAATAATTGCAGCTGATACAAGCCTTTCTGAAAAGTCTTGAAAGACAAGGATGCTACTAATTCATCTTAGTTTATATTATTATAAAAATCATTTTCACTAATGTTGAGCTTGCTGCACCAAGTCAGTGCTAACTGGTAATAATATTGTTATGTGCTACCAAATCTATCTAGCTGTAATTAGATGAGGCTTTCTTTGGGTATCTGTTAGGCAGAATCTCTGTGCTACCATACTTATAGAAATGAGGATGCTTTATGACATGGCATAACATTATTAATTTCAGTACTACATTTTCAGTGTTCAGACTATAGTCTTTTAAACATCTGTTAATAAAACCTGAATAGAAGTGTGCTGGATTCTCTTTTACTAACAAAATGTACTTACTGTGTTTCAGCTCAGAGAATCATTTAAGGATCTCAAAAAAAAATTTAACAATTTGAAGTTTAACTATACGAAGAAAGCTGAAAAAGCTCGAAATCTGAAAGTACTTAAAATACAGATTCAGCAAGTTGAGATATATGCAGATAAAATACAGGTAATATTAGAAATTTTTGTTTTATTGGAGGCTTCGCTGGTTGAATTGCTGTTGTCTGTCCCAAGCAGATCAGAGGAGATCCAAAATGTTTTGTGAGCTTCCCTTTCACTCAACTTTGTATCCTTCCCATCTCAGTCACTGACTGAGCCATTTTGCATTTTCTGTTCCTTTTATTTTTCCATTTCCTTCAGTGAAATGATCTTACCTAAATTTCTGACTTCCCTGTGTTCACTCCTTTTATTGTTCATTATTTTTCTAGTTAATTTTATTCTTCTTGCTTCTGTTCCTTCACAATGTGTGACTTAGTCTTCCCTCTCCTTAAAAAAAAAAAAGGCCAAAACCTAAATAAACAAAAAAACCCACCCACAATACAAACAAACAAACAAGAAACAAAAAAACTCTAATACCCCATCAAAATCAACAATAAATCCACACACATATTCCCTTTTGCATCCAACTACTTTCTTGCCTTTCTCATTTCCTCATATAAGTCTTTAGAACCTTTTTCTGCATCCATTGCCTGGAGTTGGTCATGCTTATTTGCGCCATAGAACCTTACTAGCCTCTTGACATTCACTCAAAAAAACTCTTTCAGAGTCTCCAATGACCTTTTTAGTTGCCAGTTGGAACTAGCAGGTTTTCTTTTACTTGCTCTGCCACTCTGCCAGTCTCTTCCATCACAACTTTTTACTTGGAAATTTCAGATTTTCAGAATCATCAGATTCTCAAGCAAGATGTTAATATTGTAGGACATGCTTAAATTGACTCATATGTAGTCACAGACTCCAAAGCCTTAGTAGTATTTTTTAATTTCTAGATTCAATTAAAGTTACTTTGTGTAAGATCTCAATTTTTTTTTACTACAGATTTTTGTTTATTTTTAAGCTGAAAAATATAACCAAATTTTGCCTTTAATAAAAATAATTTACATTGATTTTAATCAGCATTGAAAAGACCTTCCATTTTCCTTTGATTATTGAAAAAGCAGTTTGTACTTGTAAATTTTAAAACACAGGACCAGAAATGTTTGTGGTTTTCTTTCAATGTTTTTTACTAATTATTTCTAAAAATAGAGGTATTTTTGTTGCCATATTTAACATTACTGTATCTTTTAAACAGATTCTTAAAAAGAAGATGGAAAATTTAGAGAAGAAAGTAATTGGCTCTGTAGCCAATGAACTTAATACTAGAGTCCTCTTGGGGTCAATTAGTGACTTACAAAACCAGCTGAGTAACTTTACTAAAGTTGTGGAGGATTACAAGCAAAATCTGGATCTCATGGAGCATCTGCAACAGATGATGGATGAGGTACTAGTAGAACTGAGGTCCTTACTATGGCTGTAACATCTAGGACCGAGATAGATAAAAGTGCTTATAATTACTTCAGGCAAAGTCTGTGACTTCCAAAAGTGGACTGGTAAATATTTTTGTAGTTTTACTTTGGAACTTCATAGAGAAAACGGGAAAGCCCCATGCAATGTGACCACATTCTTGCGTTGCTATGCATACTACTGGGGTCTCAATCTCAATATGACTTTCATAGTGATCTAGCATCTATGATCATACTTATGAGTTCATTTTCTCTAAGTGTATTCTGTGGCAACATAGAAAGTGCCACAAGCTCTCCTTGATAGCTGTCAAACCACAAAAGCCAAGTTATCAAAATACCCACTTTGTTAGTTGTCAGGAAGGGCTGTCTGTGTGATGTGTAATTCTGGAATTGAAATGTAAAACGTTTTTTTTTAGTGTACTTGGTAAGCATTTTTTTCTGAACTGCAGTCTAAGTCTTTTTGGAGACTTGTGTAACTTTAATGTGTCTGAAGGCTGCCTCAAGCATTGCCATTTTTAAAAAAAAAAAGAAAAAAAAAACATTTTTAACAGTAATTTCCATCCTACCCATTGTGTTGGTGCATCTGCTGTGAGGCAAGCACAGTCCTGTCATCGTTTATTTTTAGAAATAATACTGCTCATATCTCCAAAGTGATCTAAATACATGACAAATAAATTCCCCTAATGATAGATCACAATACTAATGTTTTGTTTAGAAGATGTTTTAATTGTCTAGTGATCAATGGGTCATGTATTTTTAGCAAAGCAATTTGTTACAATTTGTTGTGCATTTGCATTTTTAAACTCCTCACTTACTTTGAGGGAAATAGATTATTTCCTAGATCTAAAATTTAAGATTGCTTTCTTTACGCAGTGTAAAATATCAGCTTTTACTCAAGAGTTTTTCTTTCAGGAACAGGCAGAGTGTACAATACTGAATTTGGTGGCACAATAGAAGGGTGATTATTAGCTGCTTGCTGTAATGACATAATAGAGATGATACAGGGTGAACAACAGATTCTATCCTCTAAGTATTGTTAACCAAAATCATTTATTATGTGCGTGTTTTAAACCCCATTTTTGTCATTAGAAAGATTACTAGCAACTTGAATGGTTGCTGAGACCAAAATCCTTGTTTGCTCGTAGTCTAAATCTAAGCAACCTCACTGCCCTTACAGAAGTATA
This sequence comes from Pezoporus flaviventris, assembly GCF_033815535.1. Lineage (NCBI taxonomy): Eukaryota > Metazoa > Chordata > Aves > Psittaciformes > Psittacidae > Pezoporus > Pezoporus flaviventris. Next base: position 42,749,604 of record NW_026892549.1, on the reverse strand, counting down.
TCTGTGGCCACGATACAAAGCTTGTGAAATTAGTCAGTTGATATACAAGGTGGAAAGAACCCAGAAATAAAATGTATGTGTGCAGAAGCGTTAACTAATAACTTCAGCATGCTTGCAAGTGAACACAGATACAGTGTTTAAAGAAAATTTAGCAGCTATTAATATTTGAAGCAGCATTTGTACTGAACAAATGTTTTTCAGATTAAAATTGGAAAATTGAAGACATACTGTATGCCACAGATTATGGAAAATCTAAGATTAGTCCAGTCTATTCTTCAAAAGCTTGAACTGCTGATAATTTATTATAATGCAGTGTTTTTATCCTTCAGTGTCAATTTTGGTTTGAAGATGTGAGTGCAACAGTCATTAGAGTTGGCAAGTATTCTGCAGAGTGCGAAACAAGAGAAGCAATAGAGACTCTCTACAAGCAATTCAATAAGTTTATTGAGCCTGCAGTGCCTCAACAGGAAATAAAAATTCAGCAGATTACAGACCTTGCTAAGCAGTTATATGGTGAGGAGCTGTCTGGTAATGTAATGCAGGGAAAAAAAAATGCAGCAACTTAAGACAGGAGTAAGCAGATTCCTAGATTTGTTCATTTAAAAACAAGATCTTATGAAATTTTAAAAATAAACAATTGATTTCAAGTATTGACTGGAAGAGGTGAAGGATTTCAGAACAAATCTTTAAAAATTAAAAAATATGAAAGTACTCAGCAGTCCGATAGTTACTTGGTTTTGTGTATACAACCTGAGTTCACCTGGAAATCAAATGTGACTGTCCTTGTAATATTTATGAGCTTGGAATTAAGACTACATGGCTTATGCTATCTCATAACAGGCAAGCCTTTGAAGCCAAAATATATTACAGTGATATACCTTAGTGCTGAGTGAATTTTTTACATTAACGCTATAAATAACTATTTGCCAAGTTTCTTAAACATTTATTAGCAAAAAATGTAGATTGTAACAAATACTCTATTTGCAGTTGTATTTATTTGAAACATTATTGACCAAAGAATGAAGGTCAGCAAAACAACAAAAGTTTTTCTTTGTTGTTTAAACTTGTAATGTTTACATACTTGTTGATGTTATTTTATCCAAAGGTAAGATGACCATCCAAGCAAGGATATACTGTGTATCAACAGAGTCAGGCCGTGATTTTAAATTCCTCTAATTTAGAAACTATTTAGAGAGCACAGATCACTTTTTCCCCCTCTTCCTTCCCACCCCTCCTCTTCCTTTTTTTAACTTCTTGATATTTTAAGTATTCCTACATTCTGTAGGAAAGAAGCTGACAGAACAGATTCTTGACACCAGTTGACTGGAAACACTGGAAGAAAGGAGGCGCTTCGTATTTTTTAAGTCATTACATGGGAAAAAGCTTCTCCACCCTACCTTTTTTTCTTTTATTTATTATAACAGGGATATAAGTGCCTCCTAACTGTATAATAAGACAACTAGTTTAGGAGACACTTTACAAGTTCAGTATCTTTTAAAGCAATGTTGCTAACCAGACAGAGGTAATTTTGTTCAAGGAGAAGCCTAGCAGAAGACCTGCAGTGACTATGAGGGCCCACCTCAAACATGCTAGTAAGAAGTAGGATTGCAGATCACAGAACTCCTACAACAAAACAAAACACAGAAAAATGTAATTAGAGTATATTTGGGTTGCAAAGTAAATTGTTATACAACTGTTTGAGGCATTCTGTTCTACTTTCATGTTTTTTTACCTTTGTAGGTATTGAAGAAGGAAAGAAGTATGTTGAAAAAGCCATATTAAAGTACAAAGAAATCATTAATTCTATTGATGAGTTGTGTAGGTCTTTGAGGGAACTTAAGGAGATTAAGGTATATATCTTTTTAATCTGGAGAATGTATTGCGTCTGCATCAACTTTATCAGGCTTATTGTCTGAATCTGAAGTTAAAAGTATGTGGTATGAAGCATTTCTTAATTGTTCACTTTTCCATTACCTTATGTAGTGATCATAATGAATTGATGAAATCCTATTTGGTTTTGCTCTAAATATTCATCCTAGGATTCTTTTTCTTGACTTCTTTCAGAACTGTTACTGCTTTCAACTACCCTTTAGGGGAAAATGTCTCAATTTCTTTGAGAATCTAGGCAAATATTTTTTTCTTATATTTCTTCTTCCTTTGGTTCTCTAATATAAGTAACTGCTATATCTATAAAATGCCAGACAACATAGCTTCTTGGCTCCCTGTTGGAAAAATCATCCCAAGAAAGAAGTTGTGCTAAAACCAAAATAATTTAAATTATGTAAGCATCGCTCACAACATAAATATTAAAGAGAATACCAACACATTTAGATTTATATAATCTGATATGTTTCTTTGAGTGTAATTAATAACATATCAACTGAGGATAAGTATGGAAGACAGCTGAGCAGGCTGGATTTCTATAATAAAAACTGTCTGTTCCAGCTCCACTCTGAAAGTAATAAATGAAATATCTACCACATGCAGCAATAGATGATGAGTTAATTCTTCTGTGAAGTTGGAAGTGTTAAGATACTTAAATGTCTTGCTGTTGTGGATGTTGAATGTTGTTTCATTTTTCTTTGATGGAATTATACTATAAAATTTGAACACTCAAATTACTCATTAACACACTTAAAAGCAGTATGAGATGTCAAAATCAGAAATGAGTTGCAAAAGTATTTAGCTGAATGGAAAGAAAGTTTTGCCTTGCACTATGACCATAAAAAAACTTCAATATCATGACAACTGGGTGGGTTGTTATTTTTTCAAATTCTTCTTCCAATGCATGCATTACTTAAATGCTATTATAGTATTTAAATAGCCCCAAGTTTTGTCAGGCTTGAATCTTTGATAGTTTTGTGAGCTCAAAATAATAAAAATCTTTTCAAGAGAAGTGGATTTTCAAGATAATTGTAATATTTGACTAATTTTGCTAATTGTAATGTTATCTTTCTGTAATAGAGTTGTTTGCAGAACACTTTTTTTCACGCAGAACCATTCATAAAATATTTCCTAATTATTTTAACCTTTAATTTAAGTAATTCTTTTTAAAAAGCAGTCAAAAGGAACATTATATATAAAAAAATTCTGCAATTCAGAGCTCAGCAACTTTTTTCAAATGAAAGTTATCTTTTATAATGCGTAGTATTCTGAGATTTTAAAACTGATATTCTTACTGAACATTTCCAGAATATCTCAATATTTGATATCTGTATCTTATGAAGAATAAATCATTCAGCAAATAATCTACACAAGTGCCATGAGCATGGAATGCCATGACTATGAATTCAGCTTTACGTCCTGTCATTTTTAAAGCATAACAAATTAAGGGGAAATGTATTGTGAAGTCTCTCCTGATTTTACATGTCTGAAGGAGAACATCTCTTTGATTTTTCAAGTGCAAAATTGAATGATACCTTTTCTTCAGCAAAAAAATTATATTGATCAGGTCACACAGATTTTTTTTCACTTGTTTAATCATAGCATGGAAAATTAATAATACAGCACTTTCTTATGAAAGCTTATTTAGGACAGTAACTTTTGGTTGGACAACTAAAGATGTGAAATACACAAAACTAACTATAAAACTTCTGATTTTCCTCACGTTGTTCCACTGTGATGTTCTTTGTACATTTTTTCTATGACAATTTTAAAGGATTCATGAAGTCTTGATAAAATACAATATGGCTGTCCAGATTTCCATTATGTAAGGACTTTGTAACCAGTTGTGCTTTGAGGCTTCAGCTAGAAATAAATATTTGCTAAAAAGAATTGTAAAGCAGCTGATCTAAAGTACTGTTAATTACATTCAGAGTGGTTATGGATTGTCTAGATGGGAAGCTGAAGTAGGGAGGAAAATGAGAACAAATGCAGATTCTGCCTGGTTATGTTTTATGCTATGAACACATTCTCCCCTTTCCACCTTTTAGAGAAATTTTAACATTCTACAGACTCACAAATGTTCCTTTCTTCCTTACCACAGTTTTCCTGAAATCCTGACTTTTTTTTCTGGATTTGTTATTTACCCTCTTTTCCTTTTCCTTTTCCTTTTCTTTTTTTCCCATTAGTGTCACTTTGTTAATCTTTTATTTTCCCTTGCTTATTTTGGGTACAAATTGATTAATATTCCTGAGATTCTCAACTAACCAGTGAAGTCTTTGGTGTCCTCCTATACTTTCCCTGATTTGGAAAAGATCCCCTCAGCTTTGAAAAATATTGCCTTTGCTTGTCCAGGGACAAAGGAATTGGGTTTTGCTGTATGCTTTTGCCATAAGCAATTTACACCTGAGATAATGACAGGCTTTAGATAAGATTTCACTGATTTTTTTCTTCTACTCTGTTGTGCGGTACATAAGACAGTGTATAGCTAACAATTGGTACTTTCCATTGTGCATAAGCTTACTCAATTTTCTTTTCACATTGCAGAAAGGTGGATTTTCTGAGGAGTTGGTTACTTTTCAAAAAGAAGAAAGAAATGGTCAAGAAGCTGGTGAGGCTGTTATTAAAGAAAAAGCAGAGGAACAAAAGCAGCAGGTTAGTATTTTTATAGAAAATAAAATTAGTTTATGTTAGTGAATTTTTTTGTTTTGTTTTTTGGGGGTTTGGTTTTTTTGCTTGTTTTTGTTTTTTTTTTTTGTTTGTTTGTTTTTCCTCTGTTTCTTAAAAGGCTCTCTGTACTGATGGGAATTTTCTTGGTTTTTGGTCTTCAGGCATCCCTTAAAATGGGTGTTATCAATGTAGTCTTGGTCCATCCAATCCACATATTTATTTTACCAATTTTTTTGTTGGTCCTATTGCCACAGTACTATTAATGGAGATGTCCTCTTTTTCACTACTTGTCCTTCCAGTGTGAATAACAGGAAAGCAGTCATGGTAAAAAGATGGTGTAACACAACCACAGCTGTCAGTTCAGTATGACATCATGTCATAGATAACTGTGGGTTGGAAGTAGATGAACTTAAGGTCCTCCCCAGCCCTAACCATTGTATGATTCTAATATGCTGTACTGTTGGTAAGACACTATACATCAAATAAATAACAGAACTTAGCAGGAAATAGTCATCTTAACTCTCACCTCGAAACACTTAAGTTTCATTTCCACTGCCAGAATTCCAAACAGCAGGGATCATAAATAAGTTCCAAAGTATGGATTGCTTGTTGAGGATAATGCACAAAAGAAAATTAGATATTGAAAGACCGGGTATGCAGTTAGAATTATAAAAACCCTAGCAGACAAACATGTTTTATTCATGGGTATACAGTAAATGAATGTGAAAGGTTCCAAACTGTCGATGAATAAATATCTTAGAAATACAGGTAATATAAACCCAGACCTATGTTACATGGCATTAATTCCGTTAGTTTAAAGAACATTTTGAAGCCTTAGGAACCAGGATGTAAATGTAAACACTACATGAAATATTCTGGTGGATTGGAATGGGTGGTAATATATTTAAGTCTTTAGAAAAGTAGGGTCCATTTTGCCAGCTGATAACATAAATCAACAATACAAGACATTGAATTGTGATGTTTTGTAGAGATTTGACTACCGACATTCCCTTTAGTTCAATAAAGAGCATTCTATAATCTGCTGATGAGCCAAAATTGAACCTAATTGAATTTCTTACCTCTATTCTAATTCAATGGGAGTTTTGCCATTGACTAGGAGCCCAGATTTCAGTCAAAATTTTGTGACTGTGACCCTCAAGAGAATTTCCTCACCCAGCAGATGTCCATAGCCCTATTTTCTATTTTACTGGTCACAGTTTTGTCAGTCCTCATCAGACTGTGCCTCAGCTGCCAAGGGGAGAAGTCAAGGGTATGCGAAACAGCAAATAGCAGATGTGAAGTATGATGCCTCCACCCTTTTCATCACTCCATACTTCACTTGCAGAAGTAGCAGCTTCACCTCACTAGAGCTTTTCTGTCTTCCATTTCCATCCTTTACACAGAAAGACCTGGCCCATATTCAACTCCTTGTCTAATAGGCACCAATCTCTAATTTTGCCTATGCTTCTGCAAGCTAATTTTGCAGCACTAATTTGCTTCAGAAAAAAATATCACCTGAAACTGGCCTGGACCTTCTCATGACACAGTTATCCTCATGCTATTTGGATCACAGGTGGCACACGAGGGTTGAAGGTCCTCATGCTGCTATAGCCTGTCTGACAGTTTGCTCACTCACTGTCCCCACGTCGTTATTTTCCTTGGCATTTTCCTCAGGGTAATTTTCTAGCAATTTCTGAAATAAATTTGTTCAGTTCTGTGACCTCATTAGACAGCATATTCCTGCACTAAGATGCCAGATTAGTCATTGGAAGATTCCTACAATGTCATGGCTTTCCTGTAGTTATTCAAATATATGCCACTGTGTGTACATGTACGTAGACTCCTTAATAGACAGAATAAAGCTGGATCATTGATTTCATTCAGACAGTTGACACTGGCTATTCAGAACCTATATTTTTTAAATAGACCTGCTCAGAATTTAATATTATAAAGAATTTTTCAATTTCTTAATGTTTAATCAGATTTGGTTTATTCTATTTGTTACTGCAAGTCAGACACAAACAGCCAGATTTTGCTACTGAAATGCCTATTAAAGCTTCATTTAAGAAAGACTTGCAAATTTGGTTAGGCTTAAATCTGGGAGAGCTTTTTAGAACAGTGCTGATAAGGTTGAAAGAGCTGGGTGACAATGAAATTTGCAAACCCTAGAAAAATATATTGTATGTGTGTGTATTGGAATTAATAGCTAAAAATAACAATTTCTTAGGAATAGTTTAAATTGGAGCACCAATTAAGAAATTGAATATGTGCAGAAGGAAGAAGTAACTCAGTCTTTATTGTTTTCTGAGTAGTTGGAAAGGGGAAAAATGACATATTTCACCAAATTTGAAAGTTGATTATAATTTTTCATGTTAATGTCCATGATATATTCATATTGAAAGATACTTTGGAGGTCAGAATTCATCAGGGGATGCTTGTTGAAAACACTTTTAATAGTAAAACTTCATCTTACAAATAAATTGAATTCCTTGGTAAAATAGGTGCAATAAAATCTCAAATCTCTTCCAGCCATTCATTCATGGATCTGGCATGAATCACATGGCTTTGAAATAACAAATGTATTAACTTGGAAAAATATCTGTATTAAACCATATCTATAGGACCAGGGCACTACTTTTTTTTTTTAATTTTGTGCATGATTATTAGAGTATATTTAAAGCAATAAACCAAAAAGAAAGGTGAAACACATGTGCCACTGCACTGTCATGATGGATACTGCCAAGGAGACCTGGTTTGGAAAGCAGTGATATCCAGTGTATCACCCAACTGATTTGAGCAAACAGTTTATAGGTGATAGAAACATTGTTTAGCAGATTACATATTTTTGTATAGAATTTAATAATGAGAGAATAGCATAAGAAAACATTATGAACACCTTTGCTGAAAGCCCTGGCACAAATAAAATTGACTTAAATATATGAGTACATACTTATATAAAAATTAAGAGGCAGAGAAGTAATTAATATATCAGATAATGTCTTCGATGTTTTACAGTTAAAAAATTAATGTACTCATGCACACATCCAGTTCTTTTTGAAACATGGTGAGAGGAATTTTTTTCTATTTTGGATCCAAGATAATATAAACTAATTTTAGCATTGTTTCCTGTTAATCTTTGGACAATATCTTGAAACAACTGGCAGAAAATGAGGAAAATGTAAAATGCTTGAAAGATATTTGTATAATTCTGTAAGTCTTGAACATGACTGGTGACTCTCAAACAAAGTCCAGTATCTTGGCTGTTAATATATTCTTATTACTACGTAATGGTTTCTCATTTAGATGAGAATTAGGCCACCTCTTCTCCACCTTCCCCTTGCAAATGCTCTTATAAACAGCACCTACAGGTAAGCCACAGGTTGTCCTTTGTAGAAAGAGGGACTTTCTCTTTTATTGATACTGTTGTAATCAATGCAGATATATATTTATAGTATCTGCTAAAGTATATCTGAACAGTTTGAATTCAAGTTAGCAAAATTTTCTGATGAATTATGATTTTCCACATATTTCCTTCTGCTTCTCAGAATGCTTTAAGCTTAATTAGAAGAAATATTTCAAATAATTTGCTAGCTGCTGCACGAAAAGGGAATTCATAGAATGATAACTCATTCTCTGTTGTTTGTTTTTTTTTTTCCCCTTCTTGCCTTTCTCTACTTTCCCATCCTAATTTAAGGACAGGAATAAATTGGCTGATATTCTAATTATCTGTCCAGCTGGCGAGGATCTTGTTTCACAGGATACAGTGCTGTCATCTTCAGCCAAAGAGGATAGTTTACAGACTGCATTCCTGGCAGAAGAAATACCCTCCGGAGATGAATATGAGTGTATATCACCTGATGATATCTCTTTGCCACCGCTTTCTGAGACACCAGAATCCAACCTCTTACATTCTGAAACAGAGCTAGAAGAGCAGTGCTGTTGTAGTTCTCATAATTTGCATGTCGATTCCTATAGCTTGCAAATGCAGAAAAATGCTAGTATTAAAAAAGTGATGGAAGCCTCTGATATCTTAACAAATTCTGCTTATGCTGATGCTACAGATAATAAAATAGAAAGCCCGTCAGATCACTTTGAGAAGTTTTGTACCTCTTCAACAGATTCTGGCCTAAAAGACAGAGCAGTATCTCCTTTGACTTGTAGCTTATAAGGAATATCTGAAGCCAGCACTGCTTCCTGCACTATAAATGCCAAACCAGTATACAGCATGACGAATGAAGTGTGCAAAACACATTTGCAACACCTTGAGCTTCATAAAAGCATGGCAGAAACACAAGAACAATTGCATGACTTGAATAACTGTACTAAAACCCAGGACAGGGTGCATGCTTTGCCTGATATATTCTCAGGTTCCATGTTTCAACCAGACACCACCAGAAGCTGCCAGAGGCAGATGGCCACCCGAGAAGAGATTAAAAGTTCATCAGAAAAGAACAGCATGGCCAGCCTAACTGGACAGGCGCCTAGCTTCTCCCGGCTTCTGTCTAACAAAACTGTCACGGAAGGTTCTCCAGTAACTTTGGAAGTAGAAGTAACGGGATTCCCAGAGCCTACACTGACATGGTGGGTAGCTTATAATAAGTAGTAGTAAACATACCTATTACCAAGACACCATGAACCACTTATACTGAAATTAATTATTATATAGACTAGAAGAAATGGCTTGTGTACTTTCTACTCCACACTTTTGCATGATTCCCACCTTCAAAATTGCCTTTGACAATTAACCTACTTGAAATAACCTCTCTGTACTTTATTTTATGAATAATGACAGCATCAACCTACTGCAAGCATTCCCAATGTTCTTTTCAAGCAAATACATCATACAGTTTTTATATTCTGGAATATGACATTCCTCTTTTTCAATAATTTCTTAAAATAAATGCACACTCCAGATTTACCATAAGTAAATTCACCTGCATTTTACTCATGATATATGACGTTTTGTATGATATATGGATGGACACATACACATGCATGTATGCTGTATATAGCCAGTACATATACAAACAGACACACATTTACACATATGTAAGACTAAGTTGTTAAAAACTGGAGAAAGATTACAGGTTAAAAAACCTGACCAAACCTAAATGTCTACACTGAGAACCAGTTTTATATTATATATTTGTGTGCACACCCTATCTCTCTCTGAATTGCTGTATGTCTAACTAGGATACTTTATACTGCATTTGTGAGAAATACAGATGATGCAATATAAACATATTTTAAGATTACTTTTCAGAAATTCCCTGCCAAAGGAACAGGGACAGAAAGAGGGACAGCTTGCTTCAATTTTAATCAGAAGAAATAATTAATTTAGCTAAAAATATATCCAGTGTTGATATACGGTCTTTTAAAAATGATATTCCACAAAAGCATTCTGCAAATTAGAAATTTATGAAAACAGAAAAAAGTGGGGTTTTTTAATTAAAAATTCATCAATACCATGTATTTTGTCCTGTTGTAGATGTTTTATTGAACATACATGTAGAAAAGTACTTCTGTGTTTGTGTTAGGTTAAACGTAGTTTGTGCTGAAACATCATGAGTCAAGAAGAGCTAGAATTTTCTCTTACATCCACTGTATAAATCAGGAATAAATGCCAATACATGGTGACAGATCTTCAAGTGTTAGACTATGACACTGGTTCTATGGAATAATTTCTAATGAGTTGCTCTGTTCTGTTTGATGATGTGAACAAAGTAAATGTTAAGTAGCCTGGGGTGGAGGAACAGGTCGTTGGCTGTTCTTTATACTGAAGACACATGTTCAGAAAGGTTGTACATGCTTATGCATCTTAAGAGCCTATTCATGAGCTGAATGTGGATGAATCAAAACGTTACTAGCAAAAATATTTCAGCACCAAACTGAGGGCCCAAGACTTCATGCTATTTTCTCCAATACTGTAGAGAGATAATTATGACTTGTCCATTTATAACCACATTTTCTAGTAATAAGAATGTATAATCCAGCAATTTGAATTATTTAAATATTTATCCACATTTACATATGAGTTCAAAACTGAGGAATGAGAGCACAACAGTGAGCTCTGTCCTTTGCTGTCAGTGTAGAGGTAAAGAGGTTTTCTGAATTTGAGTTCTACTTGGAATACAGCAATAAAAATCTGACTTGAAAACTGACTCTCTGCTTCAGGTACAAGAAGGGCCAGAAACTGACTGCAGATGAACACTTAAAGCTTTTGCAAAAGGAGACAAAACATACTTTGTTCATTCAGAAGGTGTGTGATAAAGATGCTGGCCTTTATGTTGTTCGGGCTAAAAATTTGAACGGCACTATCTCTTCAAGTGCCATTCTCCACGTGAAAGGTAACAGGCCACCTATTATAAGAATAAACTGGATAATGCTGTGTGTCATCTATATTAGCATAACACTAATGTACTGGCTATTCACAAAATAAGTACAGTATTGACTGCACTGGATTTAGTTCTCACATGCTAAGTCAGTGTTAAATTTATTTTCTTACACTGCATCTTTCACAGTCTGTATCAAACCACTTCTGTGTCACACTCAATATATTGTTTCTTTAATACCAGTATTATGTGCTTATTTTCCTTTCTCCTAGTGACGTTGAGATAAAAATTTATTCTAGAATCTGAGGCAGAACTTTACTTTCTAAAAATGTAGACATTGCAAAGTGTTGAAAACAGTTTTAATGGTTATAGCTATTAAATGTCAAGATACGCCTAGATAAAGTGCTCAAATCAGCTCATATTTTATGGTATGCCTTTTTTTCAAGGTGGTGTGGAAGGTGTTGAACTGTTTTTTAAACATCAAATGTATTATTTATTTCCAGCTACATTTTTCTCATATACTGTTTTCTAAAAAATAGTATTTGTAGGATAATACTTCTTAGTACTAAAATCTTACCATTCACTGATGCACTGGGGTAGATCAGATTTAAATCTGTCTCAGCCCAGCATTTACTCCATAAACGAAAGTTTTGGTAGTTCCAATGGAGTTGTGATTTTCTGCACAGATTTGTCCCAGGATCATCAGGATTTGTATAAGTGAATCATCAGGCAACTAGCAGACAGTAGATCAAAACTCCCTAATGCTTACAAAATGACATATTCTAGCATACCAATCTGCTCAAGTAGGTGCTTGAAATGCTTTCTCTGCCTTCTTATAAAATTAAATATATAAATATTTCTAATAATCCACTATTTTATGAGACAAGAAATATAATAGTTTATAAAGTGACCATTTTTGCATGCTTAAAGTTTTTAACACATTGATTTCAAGCAGAATAAACAAATTGGAGAAATACTCAAAAGTGTATTCACACACAGATAATTATTTTTTTATTTTATTTCAACCAAATGGAATTCTATGACTTCATAGCAGTAAATCCAAACCAGGTGAACTTTGTTGACCTGCATATTGCATTTCATTCTTGATAAGGACAACCACAAGTGTTATTTTTTATATAAGTAGTAATTTGTTAAGATATTTCATAATGCTGTAACTGTGCCACTGGAAGATTTCTTATAGAAATCCTCAAATGTAACTTCATTTTTTAGCTCCAGTACTTGTAGAGGTACTGTAAAAACAGTTGATAAACAGCTACATAATTTTTCCTGCATCTTTGATTTGCAGCTTTCATATTACAACTGTGCTGGCATGGGGAATTTATAGAGAAGAAATGTTTACTTTGTCTTGTAGAATTTACCAAGATAAAGTAAGCCTTTTACTGTGTGGCATGCTATGAGCAGAATATGTATGTTATAAATTGCCAAGGGTCAGTGAGATTGGAGACTGACATTTAGATATTTGGCCCAGTGACTGTATCTTTATTAAAATTCCTGTTACTTTGAAACAGGAGAAGTTCTCAAGGGAATATAACCTCACAGCAATACGAGAGGGAGCAGGAGGGAGGACGTGGGGAGCAGATGGGGGAACAAACTAACTTCCAACTAAAGTTGGTATTACCCTTAATGAACAACCTTCCAAGTGTAGTCATGTCCCAAAAATGTTGATTCATAAGAATTTTCTCAGGTATAGTATCACCTATTTTCCTAAAGTGTACTTTCCATTTCACAATAAAGCTTATTTTAATAATTAATACAATTTTGAATGTTTCAATTTTCACAAAAGTAATATTCAGTTTAGTGGTTTTGCGCCCTTTTGTCTTTATGAGTTGCTATTATAAACATACAGCAAAGAAATGGCATAAGTAGTACATTAAGCAATACTGTGGTAAGAACAAACCAAAATGCCTCTACTACATGCTGTAAGGTTTTGCCTGCTGCAGAGCTGCCAGTGCTTGATAACTTTATCCTGCTCATAACATTAATTTTCTATTTGAAAATGAATCTTCTAGGTGATAGCTGCCCTTCAATCCTCTGTTTTTTACAGGGAGTTGCCATAGTTCAAAAATTAAAACTAATGATGGATTTTTTTGACATGTTCTAAGTAACTTTATATAATACTTGGGTCACTTTTTCAGGCATTTTTGCCTTAAGTATTGAGGCTAAGTATATACACATGGAAAAAGCAGGAGTGGAATCAGATGTTCTCTTTACTCTTCTGACTTGTGTCTGCCAGAATCAGCCCTTTAATTTAAGCATAAGGCTTGTGACAGAGTCATTGTAGCTCTACTAATGCTGGGCCCAGAACTACGTCTTTGTTCTAACCTGTGGATCCTTCATTTTGAAAACTATGGAAAGTTCAGTGCTAGAATCATTGTTCTGTCTCTTTCTTTTGTGGCCAGTGTGAGAGTTCAGACATATGCATTTGAATTTTTTAGTTGTAGGAGAGCCATTTACTGAGCAAAACAACACTGCAAGGTGAGTCTTTGTCCTTCAGAAAGCAAGGCTAGATCTAGGTTTTCAGCCCTGCTTGGAAAAAATTGTACCAAATTCATTTGTAGTTCTATTAAAGCAGGAGAAAAAGATGTGAACTTTTCATCATCTCATAGAGCAGGAATTGGGGTAGCTTGGGGCTAGACTTGTACCTGGATCTGATTGCTTGCTGGCACATACAAAAAAGACTGTTCACTATTTATGACGATCAGCTATATGAGTTTAAAAGACAACAGACACAGAACTACTGGACAAGAAGACAGAGATTACGGGAGCAGATTCTTTCCCCTTCCTTGTAACACTTCCTAATGTACATGCAGGTATCTAGGGAAATACAAGGGATCGGGGATGCAGACCTTCTCCCTCATACACATTTGCATTAATTATGTTTGATAACTGTATTTAAAAGGCTTTCGATCAAGTAGGAGAGACCCCAGTTACTTGCTTTACTTGAGATTTGACAGCCAGAATACAAGGCTAGTTAACAAAATTGTGTGAGAGTAACTGACACAGCTTTGAATCCAAGTGGGATTTGCTCTGTCTTTTAATATTATTTAGAAGTTAGCCAGGGATCTAGTCTTTTATTGGCATTTGGCTTACGCACCCATTTCCAAAGATAACAAGGAGAACCCTCATCTTTCCCAAGGAGGGGATGAGTTAAAGAGAAGCCTTGGAAAGGGAGTAAATATTATTCCAACATTTACAGATCTGTGTTGTGTATGCCTTTGAACAAGCATATTTTGCCTTTAGTAAATTTTTGAGTACATATCATGCTGCAGGTGTCTCATGCAGTATACTTCTGATTTGCTCCCTTGGCAAAACACATTTAAAATCAATACCATGCTGATTTTTTTTCTTCCGAATTATGGTTTAAATAGTTCATTAAATGATGCTTGTTGCTAAAGTTTGCATTTTCCTTATCTATTTTTCTCTTTTTTCATCCTATTTTGAAAGTGTTATTGGTAGTTCATGTACTGAGCAAGACATAAAAGTAGCTTTTCCACATGGAGTTTTTCAAAGCATAGCTATTTGAGACTTGATTTGGGATTATATGCTCCAGGAAGGCTTTACAGATGAGTAAAATATATTGACACAATGCCCCTGTAACTGTTCACTGCTATGATGTGGCTGGATAAGAATATTTTTAAGCTATTTATATCTAGAAAATCACTGAAGCAAATCTGCTCTCTACCCATGAAAGTACAAAAGCAGCATGTTAGTGAAATGCCAAAATTTATGAGTTTACCACTAGTTTTCCAGCTAGAACCGTAAATGCCTGCTGTAACTGACAAATCAGGTAGTTCATGTTTAAACAGAGCCTCACAGAAAAAAGATATCAAGGGTGATCTTGTCTCCAACTATGCTAAGACAAAACAGAACAATTCCACCTGGGAAGGGTGGATTTATGTAGAGTTCTTTGTACACTGTGATTAAAATTATGTGGGTCTAAAGCTTATATGGAAGATTCTAATAGACTACCTGCCACCCAGGTAAGCCAGCTGTCTGCTTATGATCTGCTCCTGTGTCAAAGCATCCACTTCCATTTTTACTTAAACGTGTTATCTCTGAAAAACAAGCTTTCTACTACTGGATTAAATTCTGGAATTAAGTTTATATAAAAAATGTTAACCAAGATCTTTCAAGTTTGATTTCTAAGAAGAAACTGAGATGCAAATGAATCCAACTTTAAAACCTAAGTACAATTATTTTCAGGAGTACACACAAGTATGGCATTCATGCTATTGCTGTATAGCAAACACTGTGAAATAATAAAAGGTCAAAACAAACACATCATTTCTGAGAATGTTTGCATTTTTTGCATAGTCAGATATTACTATTATTAAATGCAAAAAGGTATAAGGCCAGAAATTGCCTTAAGGTATCTGCAGATCTTAGTAAATCATCAAAATTTGAACATTTCTGTGAATTTTAGGTTAACAAAACTCGATTTTATGAGCATAGTATTGCATCTACTTTAAACCAGGAATAGTTTTAAATGCACAGTTTTAATGGGCATGTGGATACTAACCACATTTTTAATTGCTGGAAGAAAGAAGACTTAAAAAAGAGAGAGAGATTAGAGGTATCAAATACACAGCAGGATCCTGAAAGTCTCTTGTTTTTGATGTTTCCTTTGTAAACAAAGGTGTAATCAGTGTTGATTACTGCTGTGTTGGCAGTCTGGGTTTAAATACTGTTTGTTTAAGGACTCTGATGCATGTCCAAAAAATGTTGCTGGAAAATTCCTGCTGATTTCTGTTCAGATAATGTTAAAAAAAAAAAAAAGTGACTGACAGTGATGTCTCATGGTACACTAATGTTTCTCTAAAAGAAAACCACACTCACTCTGTTTCAGACTGAATTTAAGTGTAATGCTCCCCCTTCCCCTCTCTCTACCTTTTCTTTTATAGTTCTTGTTATACATGCAGCACTTCCTCCTTCTTTTAATTGTGCTGTGGTGTTGCTGGTTGGTATTGTTCTATTTCTACAACTTGTTTTATAATGCTGGGCTTCCCTCACAGTCACAGTTTTGAGCCTATAGTTACTTCAAGATGCCAAAATGTTTACATATTCCAATTGCTCTCCTAAAAAGCAGATGTAAATCTCATTCTGTCTAGCCTTACAACAAAACTATATACTTAAAGTTTATTACTAACCTCGTTTCCTCCTTCCCCATATGCAGACACCCATTAAGAAGGTAAATGGTGGCTGAGATTGCCTGACAAGATGTGGGTTTGTGTGTAGGGGTATTTAGAGTGTGCATAAGTCTAGGGGGGAAGGGATTCAATATTTTCATTTTTCAAAAGCAGAAGCCTTTCTGAGAGTCTAGGTGTCAGTCAGTAGGCAAAGGGAGGATGAGGCATTCCCCTGATTGGATTTGGATCTGGATCAGATGTGGCTGGAGCTGCAGTGGAGAAGGTGACTTACTCTCAAATCACTTGTAAGGTATGCCTGTTTCTGGACCTTTCTCTGGAGATTTTGCTGGAGATTTAAGCTAGAAATTTCTATGTGTGTATATCTTTTGTGGCTCAGAGGAGGTGTATCTTTAAAAACTACTGCTCAGACTTCCTTTAATGATCCTACGGAATGGTATTCAATGAGAGTGGAGCTCTGGATTAGGGATCACTTGGGTCATGAGACCCACTTGGTGTTCCTTAATAAAACTCTTTCTGATTGCATTAGGAGCTTGACTGAGACAAAATCTCTAAACAATAAAGTTTTAATTTAGTATAATACTGAGTGAATCCAAAGTCACTGAGCAGCATAGTGAGAATCATGATATCAAAGATAGGGGAAAGCTTGCTAATACCACATATCAAAACATCAGAGATTGGAAGTTACATGCCCAGAGTAAATAGATTAAGAATAAGTGTGAAGCAAAGAAACGAAAAATGGCTGCTGAAAAGAGTTTGGCTTGACCTGTGTGTGGAGACTCTTGGGACAGGAGTGAAAGCTGTGATAAAGCCAGATGCAGGGGATTTTTCCACCTGCAGTTTTTACATTGCTCCAGACTGCTGACCCAGGACACTAACAAATCTTAGCTTACTTTGACATATCATTATGATATCATGGGAAAACCATTGATGAAATATAACTATGCATTATGTTTTGAAGGTTGCTATCAGAAGATGAACTCTTCATTTTTAGCAGACTTTGTTTCCCTATGGAGCTCTAATCTGCACCTTTTATGAGTTGTAGTAACAATCACTCCATTTTTTCTTTACACATACTTTTCACTTTGCCCTCTAGAAACTGGTCATTTAGGTTTTATAGTCTGCTGACTCACTAATATAAAATCAAGAGGGGGTCTGATCATTGCCACAATTCTACTCAGATTATATGTTTTTGTTTTCTTTTTCTAATGGTAAAAACCATAAAGTCATTCTGGTATGAGATGGAGCCTGACTTCATAAGGTAATAAAATTAATAATGAAATCCAGCCAAAAATATCACAAGAAGTGGCTGATGCCCACTTAATGTTTTCCGCTGGAATACCAGCTAATCATACACAGTGACTTATTGCCAGCTGCCTGCAAAGAGGAGGCAAGGGTATAAGCTTGGTTCTTTTGCTTGAAGTGAAGCTCCAGATCACAAGTTCCTGAGATTCAGATGCATGCAATGCAATGGTGTAGCAGCTTGTGCATGCTAAGTTTAAATAGCTAAGAAATGAGTTTGAGCTGCTGGGACTTGCTAAGAAAACCCTAGGTAAGGAAGATTATGAGAGAGTAAACTCCATATACTCTTGGCCATATACTTTTGTGGCCTCAGTCCTACAGTATATGGGAAGAATGTAAAAATATCTAAGCTTGAAAGCTTACTTGCAATTAAGAGCTCCTAAGCAGTGGATTTAATAATACAGTGGGTAAAGATGTCTGCCGCACCATGCTGACAGTCCCACATTTGTCAAAAATAGCCATGGGCTCAATATACTTGGGTTTAAAAGTTGCTGGGCACCTTAGTCAGATACACTGATTTTTGTTTCACAATGACATCAAGAAAAAACCTTCATCCTAAAACTGGAGTACTGCTGACATGGTTAAGAACAGTTTTAAGCTCTGTTATTTATTGCACATTTCAGTAACTTTTTGTTTCTAACAAGGGCAGTGATTACATTGTTAAATATGGACACATGGTGCAATTTATAGTAAAGAAGAACAAGAAGATAATCTTCATATGATAGGAATGTAAGATATAATTTTTTTGTTGTAGTATATGTCTTTGTATGTGCTTCTGTGTGTTAACATCTGCTACTCTGGCTTCCCTTTGTCAAGAATACTTAGCCTGAGTTCTGAGATCGTCTTCTTTTTTTACTGTGGCCCTGGAGGTGGAACCTCAGGTAGTAGTACAGTGATCCAGTAAGTCCAGCTTTACACCTCATTAGGTTACACGTCACATGAAGCAATGCTTTGATTCAGTATAAACTGATGCTCATGACTGAATTTTTTTCAAACGGTTTTGATGAATTAATATGTATTAGCCAAGCCTTTTACTGGCTCAGGTGTCATCTGTCCTCCCACAGTCGGCATGAAACCAGCACAAACTCAATCTCATCTGCTCTGGTTATTGCAATAAAAATGCAATTACTTGCCCTTAATCTGAATCTGGTTTGTACCAGATGATCTCGTAGTACATGGTGTTGGTATTAATGATGGCCAAAATAGTAAACTTGATCAAAGTGGTATGAGGCCACATTCTGGCCTTCATCACTGTTGCAAATGTAGATCAATCTTTCCTTTCCTCCCCATAACTTTTTTCTTTTTTTGACTAGAAGAATAGGGAAAAAAGGTGGAGAGAGAGACTGATGTGTGAGAATGCACTAAATGCAAAAATTTCCTCTCTTAAATATGTGTGGAATATTTACTTTTTCACCTTCACTGAAACACAATAATCCACATAGACTTGCCTACTACTTACACAAAGAACATGATTCTTTAGCATTACCATGGAACTAATATCACTATTCCAATGCATGAAATTCTCAGGTGCTTAATATCCATGTGTTTCAATAAGCATTGTATAGATAAATGATGCCTGCCTACTAACTGTCTTGCAAACAAGTTATGAATTCCAGGCTCTCTTTGTCTTGCAGTGTGTTGAACTTTATAATCAAGAGAATGGATTTTTTTCTTCAGTTGGTCCAACTTTTTTTTTTTAAATCCAGTGGTTAGTTTGGGTTTGGTTCTGTCGTTTTTTTCCAGTGCAAGGGAAACAGCCAAACTTCATACAAAAATTTAGACATACAACTCTGCAAGAAGGAGAAGATTTAATCCTGCATTGCACTATACGTGGAAAGCCCAAACCACATGTCTACTGGACAAAGGATGATATCCAAGTGGTATCCGGAGACATCAGTATATGTTCTAATGTTCTTGAAATATTTCTTGGGAGAAAGATTATATACTTTGCTTTATGCTACTAATAATCTCCTATGTGCATTCTATTGTTTTACAGATTGAGAAATTAGGAGATACTTATTATCTTTTGAAACGAAATGTAGTCCTTGCTGATACTGGGAAATATATCTGTGTTGCCAGGAATGAAATTGGAAAGGCACACTGCTCTGCTTTCATAACAGTGATAGGTGATTCATCCTGCCAGATGAACACTTTTATGCATGTTATTGCCATATTAAATAAGCACCTTGTTTCCACTAATGTACGTGCTTTGTTTCAGAGAAAAATAAACCCCCAGAAATCTCCACTGTAACTCTGGCTAAATCAGAATGGGAAGATGAATACTTTTCAGAAGAAATTAATGCCACCACAGCTGAGGTTCTACAAACCCATGACACACATTCTGTGCAAAATCAAAGGCCAGTGGCTAAACATCTCCCAGTAAGGTAACTTGCAGCCTACTCTGTGCTACATCTTGTAATACTCCAATAGTTGTAAGGACCTTAATTTACAATACACACATCAAGCAGTCTTCCTAATCCTACGAACCCTTTGCATAATGTAAATGAAGTGCATAATGTGTTCTGTGTGCCTTTTACACTTAATTCATCCCCAGAAGATATGTAATTCTCTTAGATGAAAGAACTCGCAATATAATTGGAAGTGGAGTTTGTGCAATAAGGTATTCTGTTTAGTGATTTTATTTTATTTTTAAATTTTGACGTTAATGTAAGATTGAATAGCTCAAAAATACAAAGTTTTCAAGAAGTTCACACCCATACAACTACATGAAGTTTCAGTAATAAAATACGTAAATAAAATTTTCTACTAGTTAAGCATCTTATTTAGAAGAATAAGTAGCAGTCCTAATAGCACAAGAACAGTCACTGTTCATTAATTGATTAAAGATGACAAAATTTCCCACTGCACAATTTCAGAATATTAAATGGGATACATGAAGTCAATAGTCTTTGTGGTGACTTCTTCACAAGATTAAATCTTGCCCCCTAAATTTAGGCTCTGATAAAAAAGAGAAATGTTCTTTTGTCTTTAAGTTCCTGAGGTATGTTATCTAGACATGAAAGGCATGTTAATTTTAGGGCATATAGAGAATTATGTATGATTAAAACACGTAGATCATACAGTAAGGTCAAATTTCTCATTTTTCTTATCTTTTCTATTCTTTAGTTCTAAAGTGCCCTCTAGTTATTTGTTATTGTCAGCAAGATGAATTTTAAGAAATTTTATGTTCTGTCCGAAGTCACTCTAATCTCTGTTTCTAGAGAAATCAGCTCTAATCTCGTTTTTTCAAGACCACAGAGAGCGGTCTATGACAAGCACAACAGTTTTGCTTATGAAAGGGAATGCTGCAGCTGGCACAATTAAAAATATAAGAAGTATTAATTGATCTCTTTTAAAACAGGTTTAAAGAGAAACTTTGGCTTCAAGGTGTGTATCTTGAATTTGAGAGGCTACAAGAGATTATCTTCAGTTTGGGACATGATCCTGCTCTTCTGCCTCCTGCAAAGGGTCAGAAGATGGACTGAACTGCAAGATGCCTGATTAATGAAGGTGTTCATGTTGTTTGCTCTGTCCAGTAGTAGATATTGGCCGTGGATGAGGAGATGAATCTTTGAGTGCTATTTGATTTACATCTAACTTATAATCTGTATTCGGTTTCTTTACAAATAAATCATTAATAAAATTTACCTGTGCACAGCATTTATTAGGCAGTGATTTCTAATTTCTTGTGGTTTTGTTCTGGTCTGTTGGACAGATCTAACAGATTATGATGTTAGCAAAAAGAGATATTAGACTTTAGATTGACATTGTCTTGCTGATTCATCAGCACCAAATCACTAGTTCTTCCCACTAGCTTATATAGAGAACTCAGACACAAAGAGATGAGGACTGAAAACAAAATGACTAAAACTACAGAATTACCCAGTTTATTAAGTGCAGTTCATTAAATTCATTACCTTATTTCTAACATCTTTGAGACATTTTTGAGGAAGATTGGCATTGGAAGGAGTGGTTACTAATAGTAGCAAACCTTTTCTAATGAATGCTTAGTACCAAAAATGTCTTCAGGGAGGAGACAGTCTCTTTAAGGCAGCATAACGGAGAAGTCTTCCACGATTTTTGTTCTGCTTTTGGGACTGGATTAGTGTAACAAAGCAGTCCATTTCCAGATGATGAATTTAATTATAGTCTAAAGGAGTAGACTATGAACTGAGAGCCACCCTGTTTTCCAAGCACATAGGACAAGGACTTCCCAATGATAGAATTCCTGAAGACCCACAGCATCCATTCAGGGTATAAGGAAAACCTGAATGGAAATTAAATTATTTTTATTTTGGCAGTCATTAGCATGATTAAATGTTTGTCTTTGTCTCTTGAATTCAGAGTTTAGGTGTCCTTTTCACTTCAGTGCAAAGCTCTTTGCAGAGAAAGAGGACTTTCATGGTGTCATCCATTTGCAGTATTTGCCTGGTACAATGACTAACAGAACATCTAGTTAGACTCAAGAAGAACTGTTCTTCTGATTCAGATTTTCAAAGTCCTACCTAGCAAATGATTCATGATACTAAGACTTCTGCTTAGGTGCACTGCATATGGCTTGGCTAACACCACAGGTACATATGTAACGTGCAACTGCCTACTGAGCAATATTTTGTCAATCTTTATATAAACACTGATTGGGCCTACACTGGATTTATGTACAACAACAATGCACTCACGCTTCTCACAGAGATGAGATACGGGTTTAAGCAGTGCAGCATCTTTGTGGTTCATCCATGTAGATGTCATCTGGGCAAAACTGGGACTGAAATAACTGTTTTGAGAGTTGCTTAAATTGTAATGTAAAAAATGAAACCTTTATTTCCAACAAGATGTAGGTTGGCTTGTAGAAACTTAAGTATCTCCAAACTGAAGTACAAACATAGAGAGGAAACAAGCTGAAAAAAAATATCATGTACATGTCTTCACCTGATCACATAAATCACTTGCTTGACTCTATGGAAAAGCCAATGGCATCCTGCCCACAGAAGAGTCACAAGGCTGTGTATATGTGCATATAAATATAGTAGCTGAGGATGAAGTTCTTGATCTACTTATTTGCCCCTTATGTCTCACAAGCAGTTTTTTCCAAAGTGGAATGGAAATATTCAAACATCTTGTGTATCTCATACAATTACTTTTCTGCGAAGAACCTTCTTTGCATGTGTTGCTTAGATGTACGTATTTCCCCCAAAATATGTTTCTAAATGCAGTCACATTCTGAGGACTGACAAACTGTACATATCAGATACCACCACAATTGCCCCCTCCCCTGCCCAAATATTAAAAGGCTCCAAATTGTATGTTATTTTATCAGCTGGAATCCGTAAGTATGACACAAAGTTTGGTTGTTTTATTTTTTTAATTTAAAAATTAATTCTGTAAAAATGAAAGTGTGGAATTCAGTGCCTCCTGATCTTGATTCTTCCTCAAATTTAAGTCATTGGAAGGTTCTTGCTTTTTCTCTTGGTTGTCAGCCTGTAAGTACAAAATGAATTTAATATTTGAAGTGGGCTTTTTCCCTAAATTCACAAAACACATCTTTCCTTAAGTAAAAAAAGAGCGTTAATGCTTTTCTAAATATATGAGAGAAAACAGAAACCTGTACAGCTCTTCTTACCTATGGTTTTCCTACAAAACAGTAGGAAGTGGTGTTTATCACAGAATCCCAAGGGTTGGAAGGGACCTCAAAAGATCATCTAGCCCAACCCCCCTGCAAGAGCAGGGTAACCTAGAGTACATCACACAGGAACTTGTCCAGGCGGGCCTTGAATATCTCCAATGTAGGAGACTCCACAACCCCCCTGGGAGACCCAGCAAACATTTGACAGTGAGGAAGACAGCTATTGCTCCAAGTGTTCCCAGGGAATGGATGCATTATGAAACATGGTGTGTCTGATTCTTTTAATTTTATAAATCATAGTTGCTCATAACATCTTTAAAAGGTCTGTGAAATTTGACAGGACGTATGTGTCTATTAAATGCTATATATTACCTGCATATTAAAACTTGTCCCAAGTATTATGATATTAACTATTGTTTTGCAGAGGAAGTGGAATAGTTATTAAATATATTCTTTACTCAGGTAAAGATTATACCAGTTTTTTTTTCAATAGGGCCCTGCTTTCTAAGGCTAGGTGCTGAGTAATGTTTTTATTCCTTCCTTCCCTGCATACGTAAATATGTAGGGATGATACAAAATAATATCCAAGGAAAACTTAGGAAAAGCGAAGTCTGTGAATCTCCTCCTTAGATATTTCTAAGGAGATATGAGTGACAACTATCAACATGAAGTTAGTGAATATGGACCCTGATAACTAATCCATACCCATTCAAGTCTAGTTACATTTATGTTAAATAGCTAAAGTAGTTTCAAAAACTGCTTAGTGCCTTAGTTATCTTTTCTGTTTTGCTTTTCAGTTACTGCCTTCTTCAGTAACAAGTGAAACAATATTCTGCAAGTAAATTTTAGTTTGTATTGAAAAATAATAACATATCTTACATAATCAGTTAACATAGATCAGATAAAATACATCTGAAACTGAAAATCCTGCAGCTTCTCAGAAGCCAGCTTCAGCACACAAATGTGGATATTCTTGTGATGATGCTGAATTTTATAATCTTTAGGTAAGGTTCTAAAGTTTTCATCTCAAAGTATTGTTTAGTCTTTATTTAAGGTTCTATATGTTCCATTATAAAGTAAAGTTTATAGCATTTGCAGGGGGAGGGGAGTTGATGAAGGTGCTGTAAAGTTGATTTGTTTTTTGGTCAGGATTTAATGTTTTAACAGTTAAGAGAACAACTTTTTAGTTATTTCTAAATTTAAAGAAAGTGGGTAGGAGGAGGGCAAGCAAATTTTCTTTTTTTTTCAAAAGTAGGTTTTAGAAAACCGGAAATTCATCAAGGATATAATATCTAGATACATTTTGGATTGTGTTTTGGCAGCTCTATGAGGATTTAAGACAGCATCATACCAGTGAAAAGTTTTCTTTAAAGTGACCAAATTAATTATTTCATGAGCCCCTTGGTTCTGCGTATTTGGTTGGAGGGTGAAATGAAAATAGTCTGTGAAAGGAGATATAACAGACATTCTATAGGAAAGAACAGGGTAAAGAATGAAGGGGGCGCGTAAAAATGTATGAAATTAAAGGGGAGAGATACTCATAATTTTCGTTCAGTTTGCAAGTTAGCATGTGTAGACAGATTAAGGGACCAGGCAAGAAAGAAAGATTTATGCTAGACTGGCTATGCAGCTACAACACATAGTATACTACTATTGTTTAACAAACAATAAAGAAAAAGAAAGGTTGTGATTTTATTTTAAAAAAAAAGGAATTTGGAAATTCCACTTCAGAAAAGCACATTGAAAACTTGTCTAAATGGCAGTTTGAAGATTTCAGTGTTCAAGAAAGACTGAATTTCTCTTAAAGCCCTGACTAAATTTTCCTGGGCATCTTCATGTGGGCCTTCTAAAGTAATCGTTCCTTTTGTCCAGCTCCACTCATAAAGTCAATAGGATTATTAGAATTAATCAAAGTAAATCACATCAAAAGCAGTTGCTGGCATCCACGCCACAACATTTCATTGTGTTGAAGATTACGTGGTTTTTCTTAAATGTGGTGTTGGCTTATGGTGTATACATATACCATAGTATACGTTTGTAATGATTAGCAATATATAGTTTATACTTAAAATAGTAGACTGAAGAAATGCTGAAATTTTCATAACAATCCTCGATTTTTATGTTTGCCTGAAAAACTATTTGTCATTCTCTGGATTGTTTGTTTGATCCTGGAGCAAAGATATAATGTCGTTTTTACCAGCAGTGTCTGCTACACAATAATAAGACTGAAGTCATCCTGCTTTTTATTTTGGATACGCCATGTGACACTAAACATGTAGAAATCACACCGGGCTAATAGTCATTCTGTTAACGGAAGGCATGCAATATAAATAATTCATATTCCTTAACATCATGAGAGAAATACTTCACTGTTCAATTTAATTTCTGAATTCACCAGCAAAAGTAACAAGTTAAGAAGGTATAAACTTTTGTTGGAATGGAAGTAGGTTTAATAATGATCAAATATGAATATACAAAAAAATAAAAATGGGAAGGACCTTATTTTAAAAATACAAGATACATGGTTTATGTGTTTAAATGCAGCAAAATGTTTTCTTTGTAGCTTTCTGTTATTATCAGTTGTTGACATGATTGAAATAGAAAAATTTGAAATTGTGAACATCTCATAACTTTAAAGTGACAGTTTGCACATTTCTGTCATTTTAAAATCATTACATGTTCATAAACTTTTTCATTGCTTGTTTGACTTAGACGTCATCATTTAGCTGCCTTCTTAAGTTTGTGGATACAAGCCTGTGTTCTTCAAGTTTGACTTTTCCCTGAAAACATGAGTGTTCAGCTACAGAGAAAACCAGCCATTTGCTAATTTATTCTAATTTATTCTCTATTTAGAATCAGAAATCAGATACCCAGATTTCTGTAGACATTTTTTGTCATTTAGTAGAAGCTATCTTGTCCTCCCCACTAAACATGTAGAGTTGCATTTGCTTTCATACTAAGTCTTATACAGGGAGTTTAGGCTCTCTGACTTCTATTTGAAACAAAAATTGGAAATAAGCTGTAGTACTCTGACTAACTCTCTGTGTTAGTTAGTAGTTAGATAGTACCAGTATAAAAAAAGACTATTCCTCCATTTTCTGTTGCTGTTATTACTGCTGCATGCCAAGAGTAGCCGTAAATTTGACACTTTATGGGATGGATAAATTACATGGCAGATCAAATTTCTGAGGTTATTGATGAGATCGCAGCTATATGTTCTTTCTTTTTTTTTTTTTTTTCCTGAAATCTATAGTATAACACACCCCAGGAACCATAGGAGTAGTATTCTCTCTCCTGGGCATTTTCTGGAGCTTCTGCTGGAGGTTTCACTCAGATTGTTTTCAAGCACAACTGCAGATGACAGTACAAAACTCCATCCTGTTCTTACTTCTCTGGATATCCTCTGGGAGATACTTTTCAATGTGAATCTTGGTAACGGGAGAGCTCCTCTGTTTACCAAAACAGCTAAGCATGTGCTTGACTTTAAGCACATAGCTGGTCTTAAGAGCCAGTAATGTGCTTAAAGAGTTTGCTAGATATGCATTATAGATATTCCACTTCATAAGGAAGGAAAAGGGTTTTTCAGTAAGGCAACAATGGAAAACAAGGCTGATGTGGTGGTGTGGTAAAACACCTCCCATTGCAGATATAAATAAGAATAGTCTACTAACTCTGACCTCTGTTTCAGAGACAACAATTCTAATATCACAATTAAGCGAACTGACTGATGAAGCTGCGCTATTGGAACTTCACAAACTAATAAGCTATTCAATGGACGATTAACTCTGGTCTGCACAAGGACTACACAGGTCTAGAGATAAGCTATTAGGCTAAAAATCTGCTTTTTTTTAGAAATTACAGTAGTTGTCTGTATTAATTTCATTTCACAGAGTTAGTATTTCTGCACTTTGTACGCTATTGTTTTTAAGCTTAACTACTTGGAAAAGTGAACAGAAAAATTCTGAAACAAACAAACAAGCAAATGACAAATCTCTATATTACCAAATGCAATTTTAGAATTCAAAGTTATGGAAAAAATAATTTAAACTGTGTATTCTAATAGTGTGCAGCCACATGTCTGAGCTCAGCTCACTTATTTAGTCTCGTGATTGACAGAGCATTTGGTAGCTTCTTGGATGTTTTAGAATGAAAGAAAGTAAGGCTGAATCTCACTGATATGATTATGACTTGTCCATATCCTGTGCTAAAATGCTTCTTAATTACTTTGTCTTCTGCTTATGACTTAGGAAATTTGCAGCATCTTGTAAACTGCACATAACAAAAGACTGATTTATAAATCAAAACTTTTGGAACAGATGAGGTTTCCTCAGTGAATCCCTTCTGTGCCTCCAAAATTAGCCCTGTCAATCAAACCAACAGGTGGTGTATGGTTACACATAATGGATCCCCTCTCACAAGATACGTTCTTTTAGGAAACCAATCAGAGTTGACAGTGACATGATGAGGCAGACCTGACAGCAGAGCTGGGGTATATAAAGCAAAACAACTATGTTAGCACTTCTGAGCAGTCGTGCATTCCCCGCCTCGCCTCGGGTGTAGGGATTGCAAAAAAACAAAACTACACTGTCAAGACTGTGTAGTTTTGTTTTTATGATTAGAGGCTCTACAATTCTCATGCTGGGATTGTCTAACAAAATTTTACTCTGGATAAGGACGTCGTTTAAGAAGATTTCATTGGGCTTAGCCCACTCTTACAGGCACTTTGAGAGATCAGGTTAGTAACATGTTTCTGATGGTGGAATAAGTATTTTATCTGTCATTAACAATCCTGATACAATCTACTATTTGCAAATTTTTTTCAGGGGGGGATGTAGGTTTCAGACTATGGACATAGACCATTTAAATTTTCTGGGAAGATTATGTCTTAAATTTCTGGGTGTAAGTTTTGATACTACTCAGCAAAAAGTTTTTCTAGTATATTTATTGTGAAAGACTACAAATTAAAATTTGAAATGTGCATGGAAGCATCTGCTTAACTTTAAACCTCCTTTCATTGGGAGTGTTCAAGGTTATGATACTGAGAGATAAACAGAAGCTCCCAGAATAGCTCTGATAAAATGCACATGGTATCAGCTAAGCACTGATGACTTTTTAAGGGAATCAACTGCTAAGGTATCAGTTACATGGCAGCTCTGGAACACTTGTCTGCTGTCATTCATAGCCAGGAAGGTTATTTCTGGAACATGACATTTCAGATGCATACTTTCAATTCTAATTATACAAAAAGCCTTATAAGATCAGAGCTTCATCACTGAATTTTGCCTAGACAATGAAACATATAAACTTTTTTTGAACTCAATGACAATTCTACTTAATTAAATTATTTTTAATCTATTTTGGAGTCAGGAAATTACATATATATAAATTTTCATAATGTTTAATTATATTGTCAGATTATTTCCCTGGGTTTTAGCATGTGACAGATATTTGTCTTCATCTTCCTCTCAGAAAACTAGTGTTGTTTTAGGATAAAACGGTGGTCATTTGTTTCTACTTTGAACTCATTTCCCCCTTACTCTTGAAGCTGAAAAGCTTTGATAATGGGCTGTTTCCCTGTTAAGCTGGAAAGAGTATCCAGCTAACCAGTAAAGGCAATAAAAAGCAGATAAAAATCTCAGTACAATATCCAGCTCAACTCTTATGTGCTTATTGTATGTAGGCACCAGGCACTGATTTCAATTAAGGAACTCATGCCTTTAAAGGGTAGCATAAATTTTGCTCATAGTGAAAGAAACTTCATTTTCTCATTAATTTTTAAGTTTAAGCCTGGGACTGTCACAAAATCAGGCACAGAAGTCAAAGTAAACAACAGTAAATGTGTGAGATTGACTTGAAATATTATGGGGTTAAATCTCAGTTAGTAAGACCTGATATGCTCTCAGGGGAATTTTTTAATGAGAAAAATTGTAACTTGTATAGATATCCGGTACTATTAAGAAGATATTAACAGCATTAAAAAACTTGGACAAATCAACATCAGTAAATAAATGCGTTCATGCAAATATAAAATATTCCTGATACAGAAGTTTTCCTAGTAGGAGAGTGCGATTTTAAAGTAGGATCTTGTGTCATAAGAAGAGAAAGCAAACTTCTTTCAGATTTCACATGGATCTGCAGTTGTTCAAACCATCAGTGTCAGTGGCTACCTTATATCCTAGCTCACATTTCGAAGGTAGCTGTCTTCCCATATTCAAAATTCCACTGAGATACTCTCTAAGAAAGAGTATAATTTTATCTACATCTGTAGTGCCAGTATGCTTCTGTGCAAAATGAAATTATTCACTACTTACAGATGGCTTGTAAGAGTCTCTTGGCATTTTTTTCATTATCAAAAGCCAAACACTGTA
Source organism: Pezoporus flaviventris (assembly GCF_033815535.1). NCBI lineage: Eukaryota > Metazoa > Chordata > Aves > Psittaciformes > Psittacidae > Pezoporus > Pezoporus flaviventris. The sequence goes on along the minus strand of NW_026892549.1, from coordinate 42,720,263 downwards.
GACTTTCAAACTTTTTTCAGTGGCTACTTAGTGACCTTGTTGGCCTCCTACTGGAGAATGTAAACAGTTTGCACAACAAAACGTCTTCAGATACTTTAAAAAAAGTCCACATGGAGATTATTTTCTATTTAGGTAAAGATTAATGGCCAAATACAGGCTAGAAGACCTGTGGAAGGTCATGCAATGAGTCAAGCAGAACTTTGTCTCCTGCTGCATACTTGTAATGCCAAATCACAGCTTCACTAAATATAACATTTTCACATCCAACTCAGCCAAGTCAGCCCTAAGAGTAATTTGCTATGCAATTTTTCTAAACCCACAATCACAATGCTTCACCAGGTCAACGTGATTTAAAACTGAATAAATTGTTATGAAAATAATCACAAATATTCCTAAAATCTAGCAAGAAGGATGTGTGTGTAATAACAATTTCACTATTGATTTCTAATTTCTAAACTTATGTTGCTTTCAGAGTGCCTGTAAAGATGACGACAAAAGCACCAACATTCACGCAGCCGTTACAAAGTGTTGTGGCACTGGAGGGTAGTGCCGCAACCTTTGAGGCTCATATTAGTGGTAAGGTTTTCGTTCATTCTTGCAAGATTGATTATTGTCTGTTACTATTTTTGGTAACGTTTATGCTAAGACAAATGATAAAACTTTTCAAAGATCGTAATCTGAGCTGAACAGGTAAAGACCAGTGCTGAAATGTGACTATATATCCATATCATACAGTAGTAATCAGCACTGAGGTGCTGTCAGATACCCATGAACACACTGCATAAAGTTACAAGGCTTCCCAGGCAATAGTGAATCATCCTGCCAATGAGACTGGTGTCTAGTCTCATGTATGTTAGAACCATGAAAACTGGGAGAAAATAGCATTTAATGATTTACATAAAAATACATATTGTACTAATAAGGGAACTTCATGTGAGTGTAAAAAGACTGAACTTGTTTGGATGATGATTGGACAGAATGAGGAATCATAGTGCAGAAGGCAAGGCATATGGTAGTTCTTCACTGACCTAGTTCTAAGCCTAACTCTAGCAACTTCTGCACCTTTCAGTTTACTTCATTCTGGAGTTCTGTCAGTGAGGGGTTAAAAACACAAAATCTGGGTCCACATGGCTACTGAAGACAGTAGAAACCCTAGTTTGCTAGATAATAGATGTGTATGATGATCATGATGGTAGCTCAAGGCTGGATTAATATAATTTAAATTGCTGATGTAATTTAAAGATACCACGTAATTTTAAAGGTAGCTCATTTGCCAGTCTACGCCCCATTCAAACACCTCATCTTGTGCAAAATCCCATGCAAGAACCCTTATTCACGTTATAAGGCTGAGTTGGTTTTCATAAGACCAACACCCTGTTCTAAGAGTGCCTCTGACCTCGGCAGTGACTAAGGAGAAATGACACATGCTCCTGCTGATGGAATTATATTGTCTTACAGGCATTAGCAATGTGATGATCCACATATCATAAAACACTACCCAGATGCTCTGTGACAGGTGCAAACACATGATCTGTCCAAGTATAATGATCTCTGACATCTAAGGTCCACTGTGGTTCATTCCTTTGGTCCCTTTGAATAGCACTGACTCACACAAGGTGTTTGAACATGTCATGTAATCAATATCCATGATATTTTTTCATGCCTTACTCTGTTGTTTGGCCCTCTACTCCTCAATTAATTGCCCTGACCTTCTCTTGTTATCTGTACACTGTAAATTTTCAATTAAGAGTTTCTTTCCACTGCTGATTACAATACTTATTATGAATACATAAAGTTATCACCAGAACAAGTGAATATACTAATATTATGGCTCAGAGTGTGATTTTGGCTATTTTAATTTGGGTGATATCATGGATTATTTGATAGGGGAACTTGATTTCTTACAATGAGGAGTATACACCATATTTGCATTTTAGTCCCAAATATCATGTGAGGCAATCTTCTGTTAGCTTTTATTTATATTGTAAGATTTTGAAATACCTTTTCTGCACCAAAAGTATCCATCAAGATTAACAGATCTGACAGTGGTTTGTAATTTAAGTTTTCCAATGCATAAAAAATATGAAGAAAGATTTATTTCTTGAACTAATTGCATAAATAATGGACTATACGGCTTTATTCTGCTACATTGTCTTTCTTACCTGCCATGAATTATTGTGATTTTGAAATTTACTTTCTTTTTAGCTCTGATAACTCTGTTTATATACAAATCAAGTATTAATACAGAGATACAATTCGAACACAGCCCAGTTAATCTAAGAGTACCAGAAGATATTAACAACCACCAGAGGCGTAATTTTGCAGTCTGTAAACTAGAACAAATGATTGCACTGTTTTGTCAGACCATGAATTAAGTGCCACATTGCAAAGGTTTGATATCAGTCAAAAATACCCAGCACCTCCCCCTGGCTTAGAACACACAAACCCGTGACTAAAAGCAGTAAATGCCAGAGTAGCTAGCACATCATCGCAGGGGGGAGCACTACTGGGTGGGCAGTTACTGAGGGGACATGAGGCAGCATGTCAGTGACAAGAAAGTCTGCCGTGCTGATGGCAATAGAACTGTGCCCATCCTCATGTCTCCACAGTAATGATCAGGTACTGAATTTGCTCACAAAAAACTAACATGTACTCCAGTTGAGTACCGAAAATATCAGTTCAACTTTCTTGAATTTTGCATTACTCAATGTAAGACGGCCCTACACTCCACATATTGTTGAAAGCAACACAGAGATGGCACACAGGTTGGCAGTTCCTTTCACTTACATCATTGTCAGGACAATTTGAATTTAATTACTAAATTAGTGAATTTGAGGCCCTTCAGGTTAATTTTCTTCATTTTATCAGTAAAGTTCAAAAACCTAAAGGACAGTTTCAAAAATGAAAATAACGTCCTGATAATTAATATTCAAATCATAGTGGCATTTGGCACATTTTAAAGTCAGTCCTTACTCTACATAGTCCAGTCAAAAATACCTGTAACCTGAGGTAAATCTTATGTTTCAGTCCCTAGCCCTGTGGCATGGGATTAGCAGAGTCCTAGTAAATTTGTGAAGTTCAGGGGTTTTTAGTATGAATTTGTGCTCAGGTTTTCAAAACAGCTTCTAATTTTTAATCCTTTGAGCATATGATTTTAAGGCATTAAAATAGACTCAATTTTTTTAAATGTAGGCTTTGTTCAACCTATCACACAAACCCCATGTTTGCTAATCATCATATGATGCTGCACCAAGAAAATACCACATTTTGTTTCAAGAAATTCTCTATTGAAAAAGTGATTTTTGGTTGCCAAGCTTAAGAATTTTTGAAACTCCTTCGCACAAATGTTAGCTCTGGATGAAATCGGTGGGATCTGCTGGATGCTTTGTATTTATGATGATCATGTTCAACTTATTGTATACTAGTAGTATAAGACACTCTGTGTGTATGTGTTTCTATTTTGTATATATCTAAAAATCAGTTTTTCAACTATGAGTAAAATTTAAAACTTTGTCAACCAGGTATGGTGTGACTGCAGACAGCCAGTAAAAGCTTCAGACTACATTTCTGAGATTCCCTTTCATTTTAGTCTCACACAGTCATATTCCTGACACATTGATCCCCCAGATAATTAAATTCCTTTTAATTTATAGGAGAATTTATAGGAGAGGTACTCTAGAAAGGAGCAGAATTCTGTGGTCCTGGGGTTTTCCAAGCCACAGAGAGTGGAGATCGAAAAAGTAGAGCAGCTCCAGCAATTGCAGTTTCAGATCTCATTCCTGAGCCTGTGTGCAGTGCAGTGCAATTGGTGATTTGTCTTGAGAGTCTTGATGAGAAGTAAATAAAGTAAATTTGAAGGATTTTTTACTTTGGAGAAATGATGTTGTAGGACTACAGAAAAACTTTTGAGCTGGACCCATATCCTTAAATTAGCTGTTCTCCTTATGTGGCTTGCCTAAAAACCTTGCCTGTTTGTCAAATGGATTTCAGTTGCTCAGTAGAGTTGGCTGAGTAAAAAACCTGGAAACAGAATTTCCATTAGAAATCAAACCCCACCATTTAAAACTAAAAAACCAGCTGTAGATATAGGTCAAACTCTTCTGACAAGAAGAGTCTTGCTCACAACCCTGGCAACAAAAGAATAGTGTGTTTGAACAACAAAAGATACCAAACTAAAACAGAATTCATTCCAAGAAAAAAGAAACAAATCCTCCAAAACATTAATAGCACTTGATGTTAATGTCTACAGCAGTCACTTTTCTGTCACTTCATTTTTTGAATCATTTAGTGTTAGGACAACTACTTAACTTGGTCAGAAGTTCTGATTTTTACTTTGTCTCCAAACTATTGGACTGGATAATTTTGTTAGCAATAAACACTACTTAGATACTAACAGATAAATAAAAGAATTCTCGTGTGCATTAGTCCATCTCCCTCATAATTTCAATGAACAATTCCTCAACAGGACTGCCAAACACTACAGTCCACTCATTATTCAAGTGATTTCCTAAATTCAGTAGACTATGTAGTTGTTCTATTGCTCTGTGTATTTGAAAGACCTTTCTAAAAAGAAATTCCTTTACCACTGTGTCACTAGACTTACAATCATGTATCTGTGCCTATGCCATTGCACTCCACTATAACTGTGCATACATGAGTGAGTATTATGGTAACTTTGGATATCTGGCATTTCACAGAATCTTATTCTCCTTTTGTATTCCTTTTTCTTTAGGTTTCCCAGTTCCTGAGGTGAACTGGTATCGGGATGGCCAGGTTCTTTCTGCTGCAACTCTGCCCGGTGTGCAGATCTCGTTTAGTGATGGCCGCGCTAAACTGGTGATCCCCGCCGTGACAGAAGCAAACAGTGGAAGATACACCGTACAAGCCACCAATGGATCTGGGCAAGCTACTAGTACAGCTGAGCTACTCGTCACAGGTATGAAATAGCTAAAGAAAGGCACCTCCCTCTGCTGGCAGTGTGAGAGAGAGCAACAGCAGAAGTGTCAGTTCATGAAAAAGGTTTGGATTTAAAGTACATGATCAGAAAAGAAATAGCAAACCAATTTGTTTTCCTAAAGCAGTCTAGAATTCAGCATGTATTCTGGCTTGTATTTTCTAACAGCATCATTATACACATATAACACTTAATTGTATAAAGTTTAATCTTGATCTTATACACTCTCAGCCATAATTACAAACTTCTGTCATAGCTTCTGCTCATGTAATCTGTCACAGTGGCTTTATTCAAACTATGTATAAAAGAAATTATAAAAGAAAAGAAAGTTCTGCAGATATTTAACAGAATAACTCACATAAAGGCTCATACCCAAGAGACTGCACTTGCTACCTATGGTTATACTCAATGTATCTCTAATTCTAGAAATATTTGCACACATGGGCATAGTCAGAAATATCAGAAATAATAAACATGTGAAAAAAAAGTTAAGATTGTTTGCATTTTGCAAATCAACTCTGTTTTAAATGTTTGAGTCTGCAGTATCACCTGTCAGTAACATGTGAAAAACAAAAAGATCTAATGCAATTCTACCTATGAAAATATCTAGCCCTTAAAGTTCTTTTTAACAGATGTTATTGCTTTTCTATTTATTTCTTCAATAAAACTGCAGCTGGAACAGCACCACCAAACTTTTCACAACGACTACAGAGCATGACTGCAAGGCAGGGAAGTCAAGTTCGACTTGATGTGAGAGTGACTGGAATCCCTACACCTGTGGTGAAGTTTTATCGGGATGGAGTAGAAATCCAAAGCTCCCCCGATTTTCAAATTATACAAGAAGGAGACCTTTACAGCTTAACAATTGCAGAAGCATATCCTGAAGACTCCGGTACCTATTCAGTAAATGCCACAAATAATGTGGGACGTGCTACTTCAACAGCTGAATTACTAATTCAAGGTAAAGGAGGTGAAGTTGCAAGCCATGAAAATAAGAGATCATTCATTGTTGTAAAGGTACAATATGTACCACTTCATCAAAGTTATGGCAACAAGCCAACTTATAACTTCTTTCTCAAGCATTATTAACTTGCTGTGAATAAACAGTGTTTTGGTGACATTTGCAAAAGGATTTTGTCTGAGAATTTAAAAGGAGCTTTTCTCCAGAATGGGTCTTCTTTAAACTGAGGATTCAGTGGACAGGATGCTCCACTGAGGATACTTTCACTTGTTCTTATTTTGCTCTGTAGATTTCACAAAGTTGCATTTATAAGCTGTCTTTGACAGAAAATATATATATTAGACTGCGTAACTGTGCATGGTCTTGTAAATGAGCCTGATAAGAATGAAGACAGTTCTTAGAGAACTGTAGCAGTGAATCATTTTACCTAGCGCAGTCTTGCTTGGATTTTAACTCAGTCAGGCTTCCAGAATGTTTAGATATTTGAGATCCAGGACTGTTTCATTTTGTTTGTTGTTTGTTTTTCTAATGACAATAATGAAAAAATATTATTCCAACTGTTTTCACAATTATCTGTCTATAGATACTGCAGGAAAAACACATGGTTGCTCAACACTTTCTCTGTTGTTTATATAAATTTGTATACAAAGGAAATTGACCATTCATTTATTTCTGCATCTGCTTGTTGTTTGTTGCCATCTGCAATTCTCCTGATCTTGTTTTTTCTTCCAAAAGGTGAGGAAGAAGCCGTTCCTGCTAAAAAGACAAAGACAATTGTTTCGACTGCTCAGATTTCACAAACAAGACAAGCCAGAATTGAAAAGGTATATTTTTCAAAAACAAAGCTGATAAGGTTAAAATGTGGATAACGATTTCTACAGTATCTCAGACTTGTTTTCTTGATTTCATTGTAGAAGACTGAAGCCCACTTTGATGCCAGATCACTTACAAGTGTTGAAATGGTCATAGAAGGTGCAGCAGCCCAACAGCTCCCACATAAGGCACCTCCACGAATGATTCCTAGACCTACATCAAAATCACCAACCCCACCAGTAATTGCTGCAAAAGCACAAATGGCACGACAGCAGTCACCATCACCTGTTAGACAATCACCGTCACCTGTAAGACATGTCAGAGCACCAACACCCTCACCAGTAAGGTAAACTTTTTATTCTTTCAAACAAGATTGCCTTTTGAATCAACTTTCACATACAGAAGTAATGCTGTAGAATGACAGCACAGTATAAAATGGAAGAACGCACTGACTTAATGACAACTGTGTTTATTCTGATGGTGAGCTGTAAGGTACTATATTTGCCACTGTTATAGAAGGGTGTGCCTCTTATGTAAACTTTCTATCACATATGGAAGAAAATCCTTTAGAGAATAAATCCAGTTTGATTGCTCTACTTACAGCTGAAATAGCACTCAAAGCTTCAAATTCATGATGAAAGAGAAGAAAACAGTAAAGCAGTTGGTCCTTGATTATTTTAGATGAACAGGGAAAAGAACAATGGCACTCTAATGAGTGGCAAGCAGAATGGAAAGAACACATTCTTTGTGTATGCAGAAAAAATGTTTTAAAGCAGGTAAGGTAAATATGGTTATGGAAAAATAACGTTTAGTTCTGCTGCATAAAGAGTTTTAGGGGGAAAGTAAGTGATATAAAGAGCAGGGCTCATGGTCTGGGAGACCTCAGGAGGTGTGTGCTGAGAAAGCAGGTAAGGAGAAACTGCTTTGGAAGCCCTGCAGAGCTGGTGAATTTGGCCCCATTGAGAGTAACTTGCAAGTACAGGGAGAAATGTATTAGTAGTAACTGGCAATAACTAACAAGCTGCACAGATGAAAGAATAATTCAATTGTGCCATCTACGGTGTGTATGAAACTGGAAGTTTGTACTCCACTGCTTGTCAAACCACTTTTAGACATACGTTAGAAAATAAACCTAAAAATTAACATGATGCTGCCCTCTACTGCTGCAATATGTTAATGGTCCCTGGAAAATACAGTATAAAAAATTCATCTCAAAGGAAGTGTAACTTAGAAAGTTTATTAAATCATTTTAAGAAATGCTTTCAAACTATCTGTTAGGATCAGGACTGAATTCTCAATTTTGATATTCTAAAAAACTAGCACTTTCTAAGTGACTTCCAATTATTGTTGGGGAAATTTTAAATGCAAGTATGGAGAAAAATATAGATCAGAATCTTTCTTGCAACATGAACACATGAAGGGATAACACATAGAAATAAGATGTGGTGCAGCAGTACATAAAGTTATGTTGTTGCTAGGTGGCTGCCACATAAATTTTTTTACAAAAAGCAGTTACTCTAATCATTTTGTCTCTCTATGGAGACTGGACCACAAATGTAATATGTAATACTCACAGCCTGTAAGCCTTTTATATTATACCTATTAGGAGAATTATGATAGAGAAAATGGAAACTAGTAATTTTTATATATATATTTATTTTAAATATGTGTGCTTGAGTGAAATGCACTTTGACATCTGCCCTTATTTCTTTTTGGGAATCTAACTAAGCTACTATGAAGATATGTTACAGTTATGAGTATGACAAAAGCACACATTAGGCATAATGTTAAAATCAGGTAAGTGTAATATACAAGTAGAACACCTCAAAAACTTTTGTAAAATAAAACAAGTGAAGATACCCTAAATGGGGAGTGAATTCAAGTCCAGGCTGAATGGCACGTTTGTATAATTGCTGTTGTATGACAAAACATTAATTATATTAATACTTTATTTTTATATTAGGTCAGTTTCTCCTGCTGGAAGAATCTCCACCTCACCTATTAGACCAGTGAAATCTCCATCTCCAATCCGCAAAACACATGTAGTGACAACAGGTGGGGCCGAAGTCCTTCCTCCTTGGAGGCAGGAAGGATATACTGCAACCACAGAAGCCGAGATGACAGAAACAAGAGTATCTACAAGTGCTACCCAAATAAGAACTGAAGAAAGATGGGAAGGAAGATATGGGGTCCAAGAACAAGTTACCGTCAGTGGTGCCGCTGCTGGGGGGGTTGCAACTGGTGCTACAGAGGTAAAGTCTATTTTTTGAAAGAACGTTGGTTTTGCTTTATGTGTGGACTTATCACAGCTGATTAGATTTGCTAAATGAAAGGCTGTGTATAAAAATGTGTGTGTACCTGCTGTTGAGAGTTCTGCTGCAAGTATTTAAATGCTTCTGTGCAACATTCTGTCTCTGTACTTGATTTTTGTCCTTCTTCTGAATGCAAAACATGAAAAAATGTCTTTTGATGTGATTAATATAGGTGAGAAAGGACAGTGAAAAAACAGCAGCAGTTGCTATGGTTGTTGCTGCTGTGGATCAAGCCATGGTGAGAGAACCAGCTCCAAGTGTTGTAGAGCAAACTACTAAAAGGACAGCAATGACTGCAGTCCATGTTCAGCCTGTTCAGGAGCAGGTAGAAATAGAGCATAGGCATTCTATGGTTTCCCCTTTATCCCTTCACCCAACATGCAAACAAGGCATGATTCACTGTGAGGAATTAACAAGACGTTACCCAGTGCACCACAAAAGCATGACTGTAAAATCACTTTTTCCATTGCTTTTCACCATAGCAGGATGGAACTAGTTATTCTTAATCTGTTTTTAAGTTTAAGAATGCTTTCTATGGAAGTGTTCGTGTGTTTTTCCTTGTCATTTGTTCTCTAACATTATTCTGACACTGGTGGAGTTTTTCCTCTAATATCTCATTTACAATTTACCCGCTAGGTATAAAATAATTCCCCCTTAGTGTTTTTCCTTCACTTACACTTTTCTCTTACTTTACCTTCTCTTTCTTTTGATGATCAAATTGTTAAAATGAATTTTAAGGCTTTGTTTTTTTGTTTGTTGCTATAAAAATCAGATGAGAAAGGAGGCAACAGTAGTAGTTACCACTGATAAAGCCACAAAACAAACAGTAATATCGAGAACTAGAGAAGAAATTGTTACTTCAGAAGAACAAAGGCACATCTCTCATGAAAAGGTGAATACAGATGTTACCTATGATTGTCATACTCTGTTCAAAAATTTAATGTCTCCTCAAAGGACAAGCCTATGAACAAGAAAAATGACATACCACAATACTATTTTTAGCTTCTCATAAATGCTCAGTTACTAGTTTACATTGCTATCATTCTCCTATCTCTCCTTGATGATGATTCCTTTTTTATTTCACTTCCATTAATACTGAAGGATGTGATAGATAAACTTGAAAAACATTAACTTAGTAAAAAAATCTTTCTTTTATATATTGTATGGTGTTTTTTTCTCTGATTTTGTTTCTAAGCTTGCTATTTGTAGCCTGCTTTGTTTGTTGGCAGTACAGTGGGTGAGAAAAAAGGAGCAAAAACTCATTCTGCATTGAAATCCATTTTGAAAATACGGATCCAGATTATTTTCACGTGTTTTATCAGACAAATGGGATGTAATGGAAGATCAGCTTTTATAGAGAAATATTACCTCTGCATTCTAGCAGAAATGCATGAGGAATGAAATGTAACCTATGTTTAAAGTACTTAGAAATAGAAATCAACCTTGGAAAAAAAATCAGATGTTTATATGCAGATTATAGCTGAAGATGGCGAAATGAAAATTACTTAATACTTGATTTTAATATTCTATACTTTCTCAAACTGATTATGATGCAGGACAGTTTTTCTCTGATCAGATTTTTTTTTATTTATTACTGCTTTCAGTAGCAAAGCAATCATTTGTGGAATGTTGTGTTGTTTTTATGCTTAGTGTATATATGTTTTATAAAAAGTCCATTTATGTTGATGTTGTTTCCAGACTAGATGATTTTGAAATCCAGAATTCAACATTTCCCTTCTAGTTTTATCCTCTTTTCCAAATGTATCAAAAATCATGTACCTTATACTTTTAAACAATGTTTCATTTAAACTTCTTTATTTGTAAACACCTAGGTAAGAAAACAACCAGAGAAAACTCCAGTACCCACAGTAGTTATTGCCACAGACAAAGCCAAAGAACAAGAAAGAATATCAAGATCTAGAGAAGAAATATCTACCAGACACGAGCAAGTGCAAATTGCTCATGAAAAGGTAAATTAATATTACAGATGTTTAACTCACTGTTATACACCAAAAAGTTCATAAAACCTCATTCTTCATCAGCTGTGCTACATATCTTTGCTCTGCTTATATATGAAGAGCAGATTATAAACTGAAAAGTTTATCAAGCAAGGTAGTCCAGCCCAGTGTCTCAGGTCTGATTTCAGGGCTGCTCTGTCTACAGAGGAAGAGTGCAGCTGCCAATCCTACAGATCTTTTGAACATTATGGCTTTTACTGTCAGGGTACAGAGAACTTCATCTTATGCTTAATGACCTCTGATTTTTGTCTGAAGGTAGATTTCTAGAGATAAATTTTAAAGGTTATCTCTCATGATATAATATTTATGCGTGCAGTTTGATTTAATGAAGTTCATATTTCTGTGAGTATTGAATGTATCTGCTAGACTATATTGTGAAGTCTTTGTTGGAGTAACTGATGAAATAGTTCCATCTACTGATGGGAGCAAATATTAAGTCAGTAATACTCATTTTTCTGTAAGCAGAAAACAGTTTCTACAAAACAACGATACAGTACAATTAACACACAGATTAATGCAATATGTTAAATGACTTTGTTCAGCTAGCATATAAAATATGCTATAGCTTGGTCTGCACAAAGGGATTATTCCATTTCTCAAGTGCTTTTCTTCTCTTCTTAATACAAATTCTGAAACCTTATCCCACTTTCCAGGAAAGCTGTATAATTTTGACAGCAGACATAATTGATTACTGTTATTTTCTTTACCATAAAAAATAGATAACAAAGGAAGATATGAAACCTTCTGTACCTAAGGTAGTAATTACCACTGATAAACCTAAACCACCAGTCATAATATCGAAAAGTAAAGAAGGAATTGCTACCAAACAAGAACAAGTGAGCATAACCCATGAAAAGGTGAATAGCAATATTATATTTGTTCTTTTATCCGCTATTCTTTAAAAACCTTGTGTCACTCAAAAAATACTAACTATACATTTCCAGATCATTTTTTCTATGATTTATTCCACTTACAAACTTCCAGAACTACTGTCAATACTATCTTGTTCTCCTAAATGTTTTCATTAATAGGATGCCCATAATTCCTTTCTGATTGACATTTGGAATGGAATAACTGACTCTTGAAATGCATTTGAACTTTTTTTTAAAAATTTAATCGTTACTTTTACTTAAGTAGGTGTGAGGGTGTGACAATACTTATCAGTATGCATAATAGAGTATAATAATATAGTATAATACACAGCTGTGTGCAGTGCACAAGAACCTAACCCCTTCTTTTTAGTTGTTCCTCTTCCAAAATGCTTTTCTGTTGTTCAAATATCTTTCAAGATCATATATAACTGAAACTTTTATTTTTGCTACAATAATTAGATTAAAAAGGAAGCTAAGAAAACTACTGTAGCTCCGAAACTTATTGCCACTGATAAAACCAAAGCACCAGTCACAGTGTCCAGAACTAGAGAAGAAATTACAGCCAAGCAAGAACAAATTCATCTAGCTTATGATCAGGTGACTATAGTTGTTGCAGATGTGAAATGAATTGTTAAAATTTGTTTTATCTGCAAACCTTACCTTTTAAGAGCTACTTGGGTACATTAGAATGCCTTCAAATATTCCTGATAACATACCCATCAAGTTGGATGATTGTCAAGTAACAGGGGCAGTGTGATTAAATTTCTGGTGATAAAGAGGTTTTTGTCTCACTAGACAGAAAGGAATATTATGAAACGCCACTTCTAAGACTACAGTCAGATTTCTCTCTGAAAGCCTACTTGCTACCAATGACAATCAAGTAATGTTTACTTGTTCAAATTTCTGAATGAAATTTTTTCTTCTACATGATGATTCCTTGCAATGTTATGGTTGTAAGATGAAACAGCTGATCTCTGTTCAAGTTTCAATTGCAATGTTCTTTATATCATACAAACTTTAGCATCCATTCAAGTCTGTACAATTTATTACTTCTGACAATCAGACATTAGGAGACATGGCTTTCTTCCTGTAGGACTCCCGCAGCAGAAAAGCTTTCTGATTTTAATACAGCCAGGAACTCTCATATGTGGAAGAATAGCATAACTATTGGCTACAAAAGCTAGCAGCTTTTATGTAATTCTATTTATCTACTTTGTTAGAAAAAGTATGGTACCTTCATAAAACAATTTTATAAAATATGATTAAAAGAGCACAACATATAAAGCTCAGAGGAATCAGACTGCTAAGAGACTGCAGTTACGTGTTAGATGATGTAAATTTAGGGCAAAATTCAAATTGGTACAAACAATGATTTTGAAATAGGCAATAATATTGAATAAGACATCCTCGTTACCTAAGCACTAATAAAAAAAAAAAAACTCTGCAAATGATCACATTTTAGCCTCACTTGTTATTTTAGTTCAAGGTGTTAATGACTTTAAAATCAGCATGAAGTTATCCATTAGAAAGGTATCCTAAGGCATAAATAGGATATGCTTTGTTGCTACATCCAGATCAGTTATGACAGCAATAATAAACACCAGTAGTGACTGTCCTATTACCTATTGTTGTCTGACAGGGCAAAAATTTAGACCCTGATAACACAGAATTTGACAGTATATAAGAAAAAAAGAAAATTCCTGCTGCAAATGTGTTATTTCCAATTCCTCAGAAAACTCGGGTTTCCTTCTTTTGTAAAATCATTTGATAATTAGCCCTGAAACAACCAATATGCCTGGGGTAAAGTTTTTTATGGGTATATTCCATAGTAAATACATTCATATCAGATGCTAGACACATTCTCTACATTTTTAGTAGCATCTAACAGTTTTATGGAGCTGATCAGCATACTGACTTTATGTGTACATGTACATACCTGCCAAAAGCAGCCGTAAATGTGACTATGAAGCATTAAAAGAGAGCTTGCATACAAATATTGATATGTATAAAGCACACAAGCATAGCTGTCTTCTGAATATGCATAGATAGAACTTAGAAAAGACTATGTCTATGTCTGAGTCTACTGACTCTGCAATGTATTTATGGGTGAACATATTTGATGTTTACATTATTACTTTTGCATATGTATGCACACTTTCTTTTTTTGTAATATACTTTACTGAGCATTATATTTATAAATATTTGCCGTATATGTAAGCCTTTAATATAATGATGAATATTTGTATGAATTTTGCCAATGTTATCCATAGACTGAAGCTGGAAAAAGGGCTGAAGCTGTAGCTACAGTTGTTGCCGCAGTTGATCAGGCGCGTGTTCGATCACCCTGGGAACAGCAACAAGTGGATGAAGCTTATGTAAAGCAGAAAACTTTGGAATATGGCTATAAAGAGCAAGTAACAGACCGGGTTGCTGCTGTGACAGACCGGGTCGCTGAGGCCCCAGCAGAACGCCATGTTGTCACTAAAGAAGTTAAAACTGTATGTGTTCCTCCTGAGAAACATATCTCTGCTGCTGAAAAGAAGGAAGTTCAGATATCAACAGAGGTTAGACATCAGTTTGCATTGCATTCTTTTCCAAAAGCTGTGTCCCAGTGAAATCTGTTTCAGTTTGGAGAACAGCATCAAATTCTCAAAAACTTTTTTCATTGCTTTGTGTAGATAAAAAGAGCAACAGAAGCTAAGACAGAGAAAACAATTCATGTTGAACACCCACGACCTCGCACAACAAGTCCTCACTTCTCAGTCTCCAAAATTGCTGTTCCTAAACCAGATCATACATATGAGGTAGGAAGTGAAAACTGCATCCAAGAATAATATGCTCCTTTATAGTAACAAGTGGGTCACCCTTTCCAAAGGCTTTTCCTCCTGCTCCAGTATGGTGCTTTCCCAAGAAGAGTTGCCTGCTCTCTGCAACTGTTTTTGTTTACAGCAGTGCTGTAAACAGATACATGAACTGCTAACATTTGATTTGTAATTATTAGTATTTAACAAAGCTTATCATCTGTATAAGGATGCAGCTTCAATACACCATGTCATACAGTGAAATCATAAATGTATCATGAATCTTATGTTTTTTAAAGAGCAGAAGTATCCCTTTTCAATCTTATGTGCATCATTTCACTAGCACATTATAAATATTGCTTCTTTCTTCCTTGCAGTCTACTACATAATAAGCTAATTTTTGCAGTAGAAAAGATCCAGACTGTATAATATTACACTATCCATTTTAAAGTGTTTTTTCCCTATTCTTCTATTCAGGTCCTTCACATTTAATTAAAAGTTCCCATTCAATTAATTTTCTCATTCAAGCACACTTTCTCTCTTTGCGTGGACCTTTAAAAGTGAAATGCTTTTTCCCCTCATAAAAAAATTAAACACTATAAAAATTACCTAAGCTTTTTTTTCTTGAAAGATTTATGTACGTTTTCCAAAGTTATTACATCTAAAATAACATTATGAAATCTCTTTTTTTAATCAATGACAGTTACATAATTAGTAGTGTTGTTTATTGCAGTATTAGACTGATTAAATGGAAAGCTAAGGCCTCAAGTAAATAATTTTAGAGGACATTTCTTATGTTGCGCTTAAGAGCTTCTTGACAATTTAAAGATCAAATTCTAAAGTAAAATGTTAGACGCATCAAAAATAATACAAGGATATTAAATCTCTTGTATTATACTACTTCAATCTAAAACTAGAATTCATTTTCATATATGTAGCTTTTGGAATATCAACAAATAAGCGACTAAGGAAGCAACTGGTACATATGCAATCTGCTTAAGAATTGCATGTTTTAATGTTTCCTTTGAAAACAAGAGAACAACAAAGCTGTAACTCTTCCTCTTCTGTTCCTTAGGTTTCAATAGCTGGATCTGCCATGGCTACTCTGCAAAAAGAGTTGTCAGCTACTTCTGCCGTGCAAAAGATCACCAAGCCTGTGAAGCCACCTCAGCTAAAGCCTCATGAAGTCAGGATAAAAGCAGAGCCAGTTGCCCCTCCACAGTTTCCTTTTGGAGAGGCTGCTGAAGCCTATAAAAGTCATTATGATGCTGAGACTAAAAAGGAGATAGGTGTAAGCGTTAAAAGTGAAGCAGTGCGGGAAGAACACTTGATGTTACGGAAAGAAGGTGAAGCAAAGGTATGTTATTAAGCAAATTTCCATCACTTTGACTGACTTACATCTCAAAAACATAGCATAGCCTCACTTGTTTTATGTTTTTTCACTGCAATTTTCTTCTTTTGCAGCATTCTGCTGATTTTTCTCTCTTTGTTTTACATAAATCCTTCCAAGGACCTAATATTTACCTATGACAAGCAAAGAGTTTTCTTTAATTTCTTATCTAAATTCTGCTGTATATGTCCTTGGCTTTGTTAAGTGTTTATTAACTGTGTTTTAAACAACTTAGGTGACAGAAACTGCCAGAGTTCCTGTGGCTGCAGAAATCCCTGCTACTCCACCCACCTTTGTCTCAGTAAGTAATTTATATGCAGATGAGGGGAGTTTTATTATGTTTTCACCCAGTTTGCATTTTGAATTTTGTCTTTAAAGACCTGAACATGAAAACTGTCTTTATTTAATCTTTTAAACTCTGTATTAGACTTATTCAGCCACACAATTTTGACACAAACTATTCAGAATGTCTGTTATGGGGGTGATTCTTCACAATTGTCACATAGTAAGTTGACCTTTGCAGCAGTTGAAACTGACTATCTCACCATGATCTGCATAAACATCAACCTAACTTTTAATTTTCTTGTTAATAAAAGTAGTGTTCAGAGCTCCCAAATTCAGTTTCAAATACTTCCCTTTGGAAAATGCCTCTTTTTTTCCTGGATACATTGCTGAACAGAACACTGTTTTGAAGTAGACATTAATTTTTCCATTTAAATAGGTTTTAGTTAATTCAATGGCTGTTCAGTACGGAAAATATATACTGACTGTGATACCTATTTTTTGTCATATAGGGCCTCAAAAATAAGACTGTGACTGAAGGAGAGTCTGTCACTCTGGAGTGTCATATCTCTGGTCATCCTCAGCCTACTGTAACATGGTACAGGGAAGACTACAAGATTGAGAGTTCAATGGACTTCCAGATAACTTTCAAAGCAGGGCTTGCTCGCCTTGTGATTCGTGAAGCTTTTGCCGAAGACAGTGGGAGATTTACCTGCACTGCTACGAATAAGGCTGGGAGTGTCAGCACATCTTGCCACTTATATGTGAAAGGTATATATATTTATAGACTGATAGAATCATTTAGGTTGGAAAAGACCTTTCAGACCATTGAGTACAACTGCCAACCTAACATTGCCAAGTGCACCACTAAACCATGTCCATGAGCACCACATATGCCTGTTTAAATACCTCCAGGGATGGTTACTCAATCAATTCCCTGGGAAGCCTGTTCCAATGACTGATAAACCCTTTGGTGAAGAAATTTTTCCTAATATCCAATCTGAACTTCAGGCCATTTCCTCTTGTCAATGTAGGAAGATTATAATTTTGTTGACTGAATATTATTAGTAATGTAACTTAGGCATTTTGTCAGCTCCCAAGTAGAACATATGCCTTGAATTGTATTCCAGGGTTGTTAGGTAACAGGGCTGTAAGAACATGAGGAAAAGGCCAACTGGTATACTAATGAAGACTCTTAAATTGCTTCCTCAGAGGAAGTACCTGGCCCTCTGAGCCAACTAACTACTTAACCTTCTCTTTCTTTGAGACAACTAGAGTAATTGCTTAAGCACTATTAAAGTATTTTAAATTCCACTATATGGTGTTTGCATTGCAGTTTCAGAGGAAATTGAGACTCGAGAAACCATTTCTGAGAAGGCTGTTAGAGAAGAGAAACGGTAAAGTTACTTTCCTAAACAGACTACTGCTACTGTGGTCTTTAGTTTCTTGAATTCTATTTAAGAGAACTTCAGACATCAACTCACTTACTTACCTGCATTGGAATCTTATTTCAGCTACATGGAGACAAAAGACATTGTAATGGAAGATGTCTCTGCTGCAGTAGAGGAAGTATCTGGAGAACCCATACCTCCTTTCTTCATAAGAAAACCCATGGTACATAAATTAATTGAAGGTGGGAGCATTATTTTTGAATGCCAAGTAGGGGGCAACCCAAAGCCACATGTCTACTGGAAAAAAGGTGGAGTTCCTCTAACGACTGGCTACAGGTACTTTGAATACAATGCACAAAATCTATCTAAACATAAGTTTTAGGAATATTTAATTTACATTACCATAATTTTCATTCCCTTACTGATGTTAAGCCAAACAACATCACTGATTTCTGTGAACAATTATTTCTAAAATGGCAAAATCATAGCATCATGTCTTAATATGAGACTTCAGAAGGCGAAGTTTCAAAATACAAACATTCAAAAGACCATAAAATGAGAAACATTTCACATGTTTAAAAACAAATCAGGAAGAAGTTTAACATTTTTTCACTCTGTCTATGATTCTATGATTCTATACGATATTTGTATTCTGACTATGGAAATGCTATCTATTGAAAGCAACACACTTTCTAGCAGAGGAAAAAACCCCACATTTGTAGCATTCTTGAAATAAATCATGCTATAATGACCCATATTAGGACAAATTATGTGCATACAGCATATACCATTTTACTGAGTCTGATAATTGATATTTCTGTTTGTATTGCTGTTTGCATCCCATTTATTTTTGTGACAACAGACAGAAAGTAGACCTGTAGCCTAGTTTCAGCATGGTTACTTTCCCTGCACTGTTCTGCAGGTTCAATGAGTGAGAACTGCCTGCTGAAATTTCAGTCTTTCTCTTGCATAAGTTAGGAGTGATTCCAATTAATTTTATGATTAAAAGCAAATTCACTAAAAAGTATGTTAATCAGAATTATAGAGAACTTGTACTGTCATGTTTTCTACAGATACAAAGTGAGTTACAAAAGAGAAACCGGGGAATGCAAACTTGAAATTTCCATGACTTTTGCCGATGATGCCGGAGAATACACTATTGTTGTTCGTAATAAACATGGCGAAGCTTCTGCAACGGTCTCCTTACTAGAAGAAGGTACATTGCAAGAGAGAAATGTTTCTTAAATTTAACTCTAAATTGGGAAAAATATTTTGAATTGTTCTGCAAATTCAATGCATCCTAGTTTAGTCAATTCAAGAAATGTAAAGGGAGATCGGGTGGCTCTGTTTCTGCAAGACAGAATATTTGACCTCAGACTCTTGAAAGACTTTATTCTTTGCTAGAATGTCGACCTATAGCAACCTTCTTCCTTTGGCATCCATAACAGTCTCCATAACATAAGACATTCAGAGAGCAATGTAGGGAATGGAAGTTAATCAAGTAATAGGTTGTTCTATTATAGGGAAAAAAGTTTGTTGTTCTGGTGTTTTTTTAATTTCCTCTTGTAAAAATGCATGCAAGTTTGTAGGCGACAGAGCCACGGTGAGGAAATTATAAAATAGTCTCTACAGGTGCTTTCGCTTTCCTAACTAGAATGCCTAAATAGCAGTAAAACTTCTACCTGTTTATAAAGCTCATCTGAGCTTTAGATTTTACTGCTGTTTGTTCTTTGGCTAAACAGACAAAAACTCTGCTTGAATCACCAAAACCAGTAAAATAAATGTGTACTTGTTTTCTCTATTCAATACAGTGAAAATCACAAGAATTTATCAAAACTAATGTGTTCTTAATTCTTAGCTGATTATGAAGCCTACATAAAATCCCAACAAGAAGCAATGTATCAAACTCAAGTGACTGCATATATTCAGGAACCTAAAGTGGCTGAGGTAGCCCCAGCTATTTCATATGGTGACTTTGAAAAAGAATATGAAAAAGAACAAGCCCTAATTAGGAAGAAAATGGCGAAAGATACAGTGATGGTCAGAACTTTTGTAGATGAGGTATGTCTACCACTCCATAGCAATTTTGTATACTGACACCAGTACAAATTGCTTCTTTACAAGGTCTGACACACAGAACTCATGTTTTTTTTTTTTGTTTTATCTGTAGGAATTCCATATTTCTTCTTTTGAAGAAAGACTTATCAAGGAAATTGAACTCAGAATTATTAAGACCACCTTAGATGAACTTCTTGAAGAAGACGGAGAGGAGATGATGGTCGATATTTCTGAATCTGAAGCTATAGAAGCAGGATTTGATTTAAGGTTAAAGAATTACAGAACTTTTGAAGGAACAGGAGTTACTTTCCATTGCAAGACAACTGGATATCCATTGCCAAAGGTACCCCAAACCTGTATAACAGTAATCTATTTTAAAAAAAAATCTGGTGCTCTACTTGAAAAATCCCTTAACATCTCATTGTCAGACATTCTACATTATGCATAGAAAAAAGCAAATCTCAAAGGAAATCCAGTCTTTTGCTTTGATATTAAACTGAATTTTCCTTTTGTCCCTGAATAAAATAGTGTTAGGTTGATTAGCCAGTTCAGAGGTAGAAACCTTTAACCAATAGATTTACCGGCTAAATTGGTCTTGATTCTAAGTATGTCCTAGTTAGCCCACACAAGAGGAGAACACAGTAGCAAGTTCAGTCTAGGTCACTTTGCTCTCCATCAAAATGGGCTTTATATGTATTTCTAGCTCCAAATTTCAGGTTTCAGGCTACTGTGAAAACACACTATTTTAGTCTTTTTATCAAGTAAAAATATTCATGTTAACACAGGCACATGGGCTGTGATGATGCATCAGCTGAAAAGTAAGAAATCGTAACATGTTTTATGCATGGATCATTACTGGATCTTTGTCCTTAGGAGAGCTCACATAGCATTCCATTCTTTCTTTCCATGCAGATTGCGTGGTATAAAGATGGTAAGCGCATAAGGCATGGAGAGCGCTACCACATGGAAGTTCTGCAAGACGGCAGTGCTAGTCTCCATTTGCCTGTTGTTCTACCTGAAGATGAAGGAATTTATACTGTTTTTGCCAGTAACATGAAAGGAAATGCCATTTGCTCAGCAAAACTCTATGTTGAGCCAGTTGCACCCACAGCAACTCCAGGTTATATGCCAGGACCAGAAGTTATGAGAAGATATAGGTATGTACACAATAATATATGAATTTCATAAGACTTTAGTGTGCTGTGAGAGACAGTCCAAAAACTCATTATGTAGCAGCTAAACAGCTTAAGTTATTGGAGTCTGTGTGTGCCTCTACAGGATATGTAAATGTTGTTTTCATGGCTTATATTGATTTTTGTGGCAACTCTTTGTCTGATTTTCCTTCTTAATGAGCAATGCATTTTCCAGAGTACTATCATTCACATGCCTATCCAGTCACAGTATCAAATTTCCGACCTCATAACCATATTTATTTTCTTAAAGTACTAATGTTTTGGGAAAAAAATTATTCTGCAGTTGGAGTTTTAGCACTGTGTGCAGCCCCTATTTCCCACCCTTGAAATAGATGTATTTCTATATCAGAAAAAATCCAGCATTGCCATGAACTGTGTTCTGTTTCCATATACGTACACACACATGCACAAACATACACAGGATCACATCCATATCTGTACAATATCCAAAATCCCAAAACTTCCCTGGCTGTGATGTATGCTATTCAGCTGTACAAACTGCTTGCAAAAACATAAAGAAAATTGACTATGAATAAAAACTAATTTTATCACGATTTCTCATATAGATAAATTGGTTACAAATTTTTTAGAAGGAATTTTGCTAAAGGAAAAAGTTAAACTCTTTTTAGCATGTCAACCCACTGCTGTATGATGTGGTCATACATCTGTCTTATCTTTTACCTCCAGGTCTATTTCTCCACGATCTCCAAGCAGGTCTCCTGCTCGCAGTTCTCCTTCTCGTTCTCCTGCCCGCAGATTAGAAGAAACTGATGAAGGACAACTAGAGAGACTATACAAACCAGTTTTTGTCCTGAAACCTACATCATTTAAATGTTCACAGGGGCAGACAGCAAGATTTGACTTAAAAGTTGTTGGCAGACCTATGCCAGAGACATACTGGTTCCATAATGGTACATCAGCCTCATTTTCATCAACAAATAATCTTAAAAAAAACCCTTCTATGTGTTTTACATCTTGTTGAGGCATTGTTTTGAGTGAAACCTTTTTTTCTTTTTGTTTAATATGCATCTGCAGGTCAACAAGTGATTAATGACTACACCCATAAAATAGTGATCAAAGAAGATGGCACCCAGTCATTGATCATTGTTCCTGCTATGCCGGAGGACTCTGGAGAATGGGCTGTAATTGCTCAGAACAGGGCAGGCAAAGCCTCAGTCTCGATGACACTGACTGTGGAAGGTATCTATTATGCACACTATTTTTAGGAGGCTAAGGAGCGTTTCTTATTAAAAACTGTGGTTGTGCCATTTCCTCTTGTGATAACTTACCCTTCCTCTTTCAGCCAAGGAAGACCTAGTCAGACCACACTTTGTGGAAAGGCTGAGGAATGTTAGTGTAAAGGAAGGCTCTAGACTGGAGATGGCAGTGAAAGCTACTGGTAACCCTAATCCTGACATTGTATGGCTGAAGAACAGTGACATCATTGTACCTCATAAATACCCCAAAATAAAGTAAGCATTTTTATTTTTATTTTGTTTGAATAGGAAAGGAGTTCATAATCACCATCCTGTACATTGCCTCCTACAGCATGCTGAATAACCCCAATTCCATAGAAAGGATTCATTAAGGGCTTAGACCAATGGCTACTGAAGTTACAGCTTTTGCACTGCAGCAAGGTTAAGAGATCTAAAATATCTAATAGAATTCACTCAATTTTTTCCAGGTTGTGTATTTGTGTATTTTGTATTCTGCAAAGCTTTAACAACAGAGAGTTAGGAAATCTTTATCTGTCTCTGTAAGCAAAAAACCCCAACATTGAATTCAAGACTGGGTATTATTATCCTCATCTGTTTGATTCTTAGGCACTACATTCATAAACATAAACATGAATAAACATAAACATGACTAATTCCGCCAGAGATTTGCCTTTGGGAGTTTTGACAGAATTTTGGAGAAGGGCAAAAGTGAATGACAAAAAAGTGCACAAAATGTAAAAAACCCAACTGTTTTAATATTTCAGGATTGAAGGAACCAAAGGGGCAGCTGCCCTTAAAATCGAATCTACCGCCAGGCAAGATGCTGCATGGTATACTGCTACTGCTATCAATAAAGCTGGGCGGGACACTACTAGGTGCAAAGTAAATGTTGAAGTTGAACATGCAGAACCTGAACCAGAAAGGAGATTAATCATTCCAAAAGGAACTTACAAAGCCAAGGAGATTGCAGCACCAGAGTTAGAGCCTCTCCATTTGCGTTATGGTCAAGAGCAATGGGAGGAAGGAGATCTCTACGACAAAGAAAAGCAACAGAAACCATTTTTTAAGAAGAAGCTTACATCTTTAAGGCTCAAACAATTTGGACCAGCACATTTTGAGTGCAGGCTTACACCAATTGGTGACCCTACCATGGTGGTGGAGTGGCTGCATGATGGCAAACCCCTGGAAGCAGCTAACAGACTCCGCATGATCAATGAGTTTGGGTACTGTAGCTTGGACTATGGAGTAGCCTATTCCAGAGATAGTGGAGTTATTACTTGCAGGGCAACCAACAAATATGGTACAGATCATACATCTGCTACTCTGATTGTCAAGGATGAGAAAAGCCTTGTGGAAGAATCCCAGTTGCCAGAAGGCAGAAGGGGGCTGCAGCGAATTGAAGAGTTAGAAAGAATGGCCCATGAGGGTGCTCTTCCTGCAGTTGCAATGGACCAAAAGGAAAAACAAAAACCAGATATTGTTTTGGTTCCTGAACCTGCAAGAGTCCTGGAAGGAGAAACAGCACGATTCCGTTGCCGTGTGACTGGCTATCCTTTGCCCAAGGTCAACTGGTACCTCAATGGACAGCTCATCCGTAAAAGCAAAAGGTTTAGACTCCGATATGATGGAATACACTACCTGGATATTGTGGACTGCAAATCGTATGACACAGGAGAGGTGAAAGTCACTGCAGAGAATCCAGAAGGCTTTATTGAACATAAGGTGAGACTTGAGATCCAGCAGAGGGAAGACTTCAGATCTGTTCTTCGTCGTGCACCTGAACTCAAACATGAGCCTGTACTGCCAGAGCCTGGAAAACTTCTCTTTGAGGTACAGAAAGTAGACAGGCCTGCAGAGGCAACAACCAAAGAAGTGGTGAAACTGAAAAGAGCTGAAAGAATCACTCATGAGAAGCTTTCAGAAGAATCTGAAGAGCTGCGTAGTAAATTCAAGCGTAGGACAGAAGAGGGCTATTATGAAGCTATCACTGCTGTGGAACTTAAGTCTCGCAAAAAAGATGAATCATATGAAGAAATGTTGAGAAAGACAAAAGAAGAACTTCTTCACTGGACCAAAGAGATCCCAGAGGAAGAGAAGAAAGAACTTCCTCCTGAAGGCAAAATCACCATTCCAACATTCAAACCAGAGAAGATCGAGCTTAGCCCAAGTATGGAGGCTCCCAAGATACTTGAGCGCATTCAGAGTCAGACTGTAGCCCAGGGAGCCGATGCACACTTCCGTGTGAGAGTAGTGGGAAAACCAGACCCTGAGTGCCAGTGGTTCAAAAATGGTGTGCAGATTGAAAGGACTGATCGCGTGTATTGGTACTGGCCTGAAGACAATGTTTGTGAATTAGTAATCAGAGATGTGACTTCTGATGATTCTGCCAGCATCATGGTGAAAGCAGTCAATATAGCTGGTGAAACCTCTAGCCATGCTTTCCTGTTAGTACAAGGTAATTTAAATTCTCTTACTTTCATCCTACTGCTTATCATAGTCTGTATGGTCAGCGCATTGTTGATTCATTACATATTGTTTTGCAGCCAAGCAGTTAATCAGCTTTACCCAGGAGTTACAAGATATTGTTGCTAAACAGAAAGACATCATGGCAACATTTGAATGTGAGACATCAGAACCCTTTGTCAAAGTGAAATGGTTTAAGGATGGAATTGAGATTCATTCTGGAGAGAAATACAGGATGCACTCAGATAGAAAGGCTCATTTTCTTTCTGTATTGGCAATTGAAATGTCTGATACTGATGACTACAGCTGTGCACTGATAGAAGATGAATCCATAAAAACTACTGCAAAGCTTACTGTTGAAGGTAAGAAGCACAGTAACATGCAGTACTATTAAAGTGGAGCAGGAAGAAATAAAACAATCTAAACTGATGTCTAAGACACTAAGAAATGTTCAAGCTGCTTTCATGTTCTTGGAATCCAGTATGAAAGTTTGGAGATACAGTTATTTCAAATGGTTACACCTCATATATATATATATATATATATAATATACAAGCTGTATAAAGTGTGTGTATATATAATATATATATAATATATAAGGTATATATTATATATATAAAAATTTCCTTAGGCTCATTTAATAAGAAATGTTTTCATCAGGGGTATCTGTGAAGCTTATTCATGAATGTAATTATTTTTGCCTGTAGGTGCTGTGGTTGAGTTTATAAAAGAACTTGAGGATATTGAAGTACCAGAATCCTTCTCAGGTGAACTTGAATGTGAGGTTTCCCCAGAAGATGCAGAAGGGAAATGGTATCATGGCGATGTTGAACTCACTTCTAATCATAAGTATGTGATTACATCCCGCCGTGGTCGCCAAATCCTCACTATTAAAGATGTTACTAAAGATGATCAAGGAGAGTACAGCTTTGTTGTTGATGGAAAAAAGACTCAATGTCAGCTGAAGATGAAGCGTAAGCCTTTCTAATACTTATATTGTCTCTATACTATAGATTTTCCATATTGCATCATATATTATAGCTATATCACTATATCCTATAGTGCCTCAATATTCAATATTCTGCTTATCTGTTATTCTGCTTAACTTCATTTCATTCCACAGCTCGTCCCATGGCTATTCTTCAAGGACTTACTGATCAAAAAGTCTGTGAGGGAGACATTGTACAACTTGAAGTTAAAGTCTCCCTAGAAAATGTGGAAGGTGTCTGGATGAAAGATGGTCAGGAAATTCAATCAAGCGATCGTATTCACATTGTGTTGGATAAACAGTCACACATGTTGCTTATAGAAGATGCAACAAAGGAAGATAGTGGAGCTTACTCTTTCAGTGCTCCTGGTCTTGGACTGTCAACCACTGGGCAGATCACAGTATACAGTAAGTCATTATCATGATTTTGAAGATGCATTTGATTTTTGGTCCTTCAGGATTTCTTCTCAAAGGCCTAGTTTTTTCATGACAATTTTTTCTTGGCAGGTGTGGAAATAGTGGTGCCACTAAAAGATGTTCATGTAGTTGAAGGAACAAAAGCTATCCTTGAATGCAAAGTTTCAGCACCTGATGTGACTTCCTCCAAATGGTACCTAAATGATCATCAGATAAAGCCTGAAGAACGTGTACAAGCTGTATGTAAAGGCACTAAACAGAGGCTTGTGCTTACCAGAACCTATGCATCAGATGAAGGACATTATAAGCTAATGGTTGGCAAAGTTGAAACAACTTGCAATGTCACAGTTGAAAGTAGGTACCCTTTAAGATGCACTGTGCTTTGTGAAATTATTTTTTTAAATACAGGACTGTGGAAATAACAAATATATTTGTAATTTATTCTTTTTATAGAAATTGAGATTATTAGAGGTCTTCATGACATCACCTGTACTGAAACTCAGAATGTATCCTTTGAGGTGGAGCTCTCCCATTCAGGCATTGATGTAATCTGGCATTTCAAAGACCGAGAAATAAAGCCTGGTCCTAACTATAAAATTGAAGCACATGGCAAAATATATAAATTGACAGTGGTGAAGATGATGAAAGATGATGAAGGAGAGTATGTATTTCATGCTGGAGAGAAGAAAACATCTGGAAAACTTATAGTAGCAGGTTAGTATTGTTAAAGTCCACGATTTTTATTTCACTGTGATTTACAAACAATTCTCGATGCTACAATTTTGTAATTATAGCTATTGTGCTGTTTCTTCACTTTTCTTGTCTTTAGTCTATCTTTTTTCTATCTTCTTTTTGCTCTTCCCCTTATCTTTTGTGATTGGTATAATTAGAATTCAACAAATCTTTAAATAAATGTTAATATGTTTTGCTAAATCAAAGCTATAGTATGGAATGCTGTAGTATGCTTTTGATGTAATTAATGTAATAATTTTTTTTTGTCTTGAAAATTCAGATGCTTGCATTGATAATAAAAATAATAGATGAGAATAACTAGGATAGAATAAAAAACATCTTTTTGTGATGGTCAGGTCACATTCTATTCTTAATTTTTCACAGAACTCAGAATGTCTATGGGCATGCTGCAAATTAGGGCAAAGAATTCTTTACATGCGATTGTACTTTCTGTATGTGGGAAAGTTGAACAGCAACAAAACAAAAACATGTGGTCTGCTTCCCAACAGGTGGTGCCATTTCAAAGCCTCTCGCTGATCTGACTGTGGCTGAGTCCCAGACATCTGTTTTTGAATGTGAGGTGGCAAATCCTGAATCAGAGGGCCAGTGGCTAAAACATGGTAGACCGTTAGCTATGACAGATCAGTACCGTGCTGAATCTGATGGTGTAAAGAGAAGGCTCATTATCCCTGTTACGAAAATGGATGATATGGGTGAATATAGCTATGAAATAGCAAGCTCAAAGACAACTGCCAAACTGAAGGTGGAAGGTCAGTATTTTTTACAATGAACTGTTTTCTTTTAGTCCAACATTACACACTGTGTCTTGGATCAGGCCTTAGGATACCAGCATATTTTATTTCCTTATTTTTTAAATACTTTTATACCATGATGTGTTTTCTGAAGTAGCAAACTTACTGTGTTTTGGAGTCTCCACATCTTGAATTTAGCATGTATTTCGAAAAAAAAAAAAAACCACATATTTTGTTCAAGGTACTGGTTAGGAGGTAGAAATTCACATTTTGCTATTTGTGTAGTAAACATATGAAGTAAAAAAATCTGTTTCTGATGGATGCTACAAACTGTAGGAATCAATATATACATACTACATTTTAAAATAAAGCACCATTATTCAGTTTTGTTTAGACGATTATTATATTTACTATAATTTTTAATTTTGGTCTGGTTTTTCTATTTATTTTTTTTTCTAGCTGTTAAAATAAAGAAGACACTAAAGAACTTGACTGTGACAGAAACACAGGAGGCGGTTTTCAGTGTAGAACTGACCCATGCTGATGTGAAAGGAGCTTTGTGGATTAAAAATGGTGTTGAACTTGAATCAAATGACAAATATGAAATTACAGTGAAAGGAACTGTTCACACACTGAAAATTAAACACTGTGTTGTCACTGATGAGTCTGTTTATAGCTTTAAGCTTGGAAAGATAGGAGCAAATGCCAGACTTCATGTGGAAAGTAAGTCAACCTGGTTTGAATATTTGCCTTAATGTGTTGTTTGAAATTCAAAATGAACACACTGCTGAATCTTGCTTTTTTTTTTTTCCTTAAGCTGTCAAGATCATCAAAAAGCCAAAGGATGTGACTGCTTTGGAAAATGCTGTTGTCTCCTTTGAACTGAGTGTCTCCCATGATACTGTACCTGTCCGATGGTTCCACAAAAACATTGAGCTTAAACAAAGTGAAAAATACAAGATGATATCTCAAAGGAAAGTTCATAAGCTTATGCTGCATAACATATCTCCTGCTGATGCCGGGGAATACACAGCTCTTGTTGGGCAAATCGAGTGTAAAGCAAAACTGTTTGTGGAAAGTAAGTATACTAAGTTTGCAAGAAAGTAATTATACAAGTTACTATATGAACTCGTATTGAACAACTTGACCTGACACTTCACAGCCTGCTACTCTTATTTTTTGGTAGTCTTCCACACATACTGACTTAAAAAAAATCCTTTCTTTTTTTTTTTTTTCCCTCTCAGCTATACACATCACAAAGACAATGAAAAATATTGAGATTCCTGAGACCAAAACCGCCTCTTTTGAATGTGAAGTTTCTCATTTCAATGTGCCTGCTGTCTGGTTGAAAAATGGTGTGGAGATTGAAATGAGTGAAAAGTTCAAAATAGTAGTCCAGGGAAAACTCCATCAGCTCAATATCATGAACACAAGCAGTGAAGATTCTGCAGAATACACCTTTATCTGTGGAAATGACAGAGTCAGTGCAACCCTGACCGTAAAACGTATGTAGGAATGAAATTAGCCAGGATATTCTACAGTTACCAGTAATAAAGTTTGTGTTAATAGATACACTTGGTGCAATTTAGAAAAAAAAACAACACTATTGTAGAGGTATTTTCAAATAACCCTAAACAGTCTTAATTACGCTTTTGAAAGACATCCAGAAGCTGTGAATGTGAAAGTCACATCCTGGATTCTTCTGTTTAGGCCAACATATCTAAACGCTAAGCTACCATAGGAGATAGAATTTAGATTCCTATGTCATTCAGAAATTTTGTGAAATTTAATTGCAGTATTAATTATAGAACCTTCCTTTTAATATTATAAAAAATCAGAATCTGTCTTTAAACATCTCTGAACCTGTTAACATGTATTTGAAAGAAAGAAAAGCAGAATAAAAAATCCCAAACCATGTCCTTTTCTTTTAGCTATCTTGATTACCTCCATGCTAAAAGACATCAATGCTGAAGAGAAAGATACGATAACATTTGAAGTTACTGTTAACTATGAAGGTATCTCATATAAATGGCTAAAGAATGGGGTAGAAATAAAATCGACTGATAAATGCCAGATACGAACAAAGAAGCTCACACACTCTCTCTCCATAAGAAATGTGCATTTTGGTGATGCTGCAGAATACACCTTTGTTGCTGGAAAAGCAGCTTCATCAGCCACTTTATATGTGGAAGGTATTTGCTCTTTTGATTTGTATATTTATTAATTTTTATTGGCTTAAGAATGATGGCACTAATTCTATTATTTTTCTGCCCTAGCTCGTCACATTGAATTTAGGAAGCATATAAAAGACATCAAGGTTGTGGAGAAGAAGAGGGCTATTTTTGAATGTGAAATTTCAGAACCTGACATTCAGGTCCAGTGGATGAAGGATGGACAAGAACTCCAGATTGGTGACAGGTAAATGATTGCTTCTATACCATATTGTCTTTTGTTATGTATTTTCCACAGGAAATAACTTTCTTATTTTTCTGATGTCCTTAGGATGAAAATTCAAAGAGAGAAATATGTGCATCGTCTCATCATTCCTTCCACAAGAATATCTGATGCCGGTCAGTACACAGTAGTAGCAGGTGGAAACACATCCAGTGCCAATTTGATAGTGGAAGGCCGTGACATTCGTATCAGAAGCGTCCGTAAAGATATTCAGGTATGGCATATACAGAAGCATAGATGTTTCATAGTTTTATCACTCAAAGAATAATGCAAAGGAAAGGAGACAGTATCTAACCAGCAAGAGTCCTAACACAAAAATCTGTAATCATAAGGTCACAGCCTTCTAGGAAACTGGAATGTGGGACCATCTGTAAAAACAGATGCTGTTTCTAATATTTATTCTACTTCTTCAAAGGTCCTTGAAAGACAAAGAGCTGAAATTGAATTTGAAGTCAATGAAGATGACATTGAACCACAGTGGTACAAGGACGGTATTGAGATCAACTTCCAGTATGAGGAAAGATACAGTTATGTGGTAGAAAGGAGAATTCATCGAATGAGCATCTTTGAAACTACTTACTCTGATGCTGGAGAATATACTTTTGTTGCAGGACGGAATAGGAGTTCTGTTGTTCTCTATGTGAATGGTATGTGTCCCCACAAGCAATCCTTTGACTGTTTTTTTTTTACCCTGTGTTTTTTTCTGATTCTGTATGGCTTTTCTGGATTCTAGAATTCTAAATCTGAAAGTAAAAAAAAAAAAACAACTAAAGAGAATGTCTGGAACATTACCAAAATCCTCATGTACATGGGTCTGTCTTGTTCTACTGAAATAGCTTGCTAGCAGATGAAAATACTATAGTAGCTCGTTTCCCCATGGCATTTATTTACACCAGGAAATTCTTAAGTCCAAATAAAACTAATATGTTCATATGGACAAATATGCCTTGCCAGGAGGATCAACATAGAAATTCTTGGACACATTTTGCCAGAAAATACTTACGCTAACACAGTTAACTATGTTAAAGCACTTGTTGCTAGATCATTTCCCCTGTATCAAATAAAAAGGGCAGATTTTCATGGGCACACAAGATTAGGGCTAATGAGATTTAAGAAAAAATAAAATTCCATGGTAATATTTTTGAAGCCTTGATAAATATTAAGATTCCTCTCTCTCCTCCTTTCTTCCCTCCCCTTTTTTCCCCACACAATTTGCAGCTCCAGAGCCACCCAAGATTATTCAGGAACTAGAGCCAACCACTGTGGAGTCTGGCAAGCCTGCCCGCTTCTGTGCTATGATATCAGGCAAACCCCAGCCCAAAATTTCCTGGTACAAAGATGATCAACAGCTTTCTTCAGGTTTCAAGTGCAAATTTCTTCATGATGCACAAGAATATACCCTATTGCTCATTGAAACTTTTCCTGAAGATGCAGCAGTGTACACCTGTGAAGCAAAAAATGACTATGGAGTTGCTACAACTTCAGCTTCACTTTCAGTAGAAAGTGAGTTTCCCATGCTCAGAACAATGTCTGTGAAACGAGATTGCCAACATGTGTATGATCATCTTCATCTTTATAAATTACTTCCTTTTGTTACCCTCTAGTTCCAGAAGTTGTTTCTCCTGAACTAGAACTGCCAGTGTATCCACCTGCTGTCTTAATGCCATTACGTGATGCTGTTACATCCGAGGGACAGTCTGCTTGTTTTCAGTGCAGAGTTACAGGGACAGGTGGGTTAAATGAAATCCTTCACACCTTTTCATCTCTCAGAATTTTTCATCTTGAACTCAGAGAAATTTCAGCAGTATATATGCTGGAATCAGTCTTTCCCCAGAAATACAGTTATCTGATATATGCACACAGCAAAATGTTACTCACTGATAGCTAACAATTAAGCAAGTCATATGTCAAAGGTGGCTTTAAGCATGAAAGCCATAAGCTGTCACAAACATTAAACATTTCTAAAAAGAAGGTCTGTTTCAAAAAAATTGTCTTTGGAAACTTCTCAGAGTTTCAAATACTGATATTTGAAAACTGCCAGTAAAATGTAAAATGCGTAATTTCAAAACATGGAGTATCATGTCTTTTCAAGTGTAGATTTGCCTTAAATAAGTTTGCTAGTTTTTGTTACAGTGAATATCATTCTACATTTAAAAGAATTCTCTCCAAGTTAACACAAACCCCAGTATAACTTTCTTCAATAAATGGCCTTGAGTATGACCAATACTAAAACATTCACATGGAATTCACTGCAGAATAAGATCCAGTTTCAATCCCAAAGGATTTACAGTTATTTAAAGATAAATAAAGCTCCAAACTTAAAAATAATCCTGAGTGATAGCTTTGTAAAAATCCACAAAAAATTGATAATATACATGCACATACTGATATATATCATTTGCATTGCTATTACTGGAAATCAAATTCCAAATTAAAAAAAAACAAAAAACAACAAAACAACTTCACAACAAATTTGGCTCTGTTTTAAAAGTGGTGCTAAAATTCAGAAAATGTATGTTGGAAAGGCTGGCTTGCCCTCTGTCCAAAGCATGCTAGTTTAACTTTTTTTTGACATGTTTTTGTTTATGTGAATGGGATAGGTGCATTTACAGCACAGAGTATAAGGATCCTTTTATTCAGGTCCCCTTTTATAGACCCTTAGAATGGTTTAGGTTGGAAAAAATATTTAAGATCACTGAGTCCAGATATAAACCTGACACTGTTGGCCACTAAACTGACTGTTCACCACTAAACCATGTCCCTAAGTTCCACATCTACGCATCTTTCAAACACTTCCAGGAATGGTGACTCACTAACTTCCCAGGACAGCCTGTTCCAATGCTTGACAACCCTTTCAGTGAAGAATTTTTCCTATTGAAAATTTCCTGTTACATACCGCTCACTTGAGTTGTGAAAACCTTTTACCTTAGGTTAGGTAACAGATGATTGCAAATATCAGTTGTATTTTAATGGTACATGGTATGCACCTGCCAATTGAAAACACTATCTTTTTTCTTCTGATGGCAGTAATAACAACACTATGTGTGAAAACATTTGATTTATTATGTAATATAGCGCCAGGTGGGGGTGGAGAGGTGAAGGTTAAAGCCTGCTTCAGTCCTCTTCTTTCTCCACGTCTACAAGAATCTATGCAAGTTAAATAACAACAACCTATAATATAGGAATTTTGAAAAGGTACAAAGACAAGATTTTCCTTGAGAAATATGAGGTGTAAAGCTTCCAATAGTTGCAACAAAAAGAGGTAAGGTACTGTACTAGAAGAAGAATATTCCTTTCGAATTTCGTTAACCTGTTCAGCTCAACCTAGTGATTTTATAGCCTTTTCAATCAGGCAGTTGGAGTAGAACCATAGAATGGTTAGGGCTGGAAAGTACCTGAAGATCACCTAGTTCAAACCCCTCTGCCATGGGCAGGGATACCTCACACTAGACCATGTTACCCAAGTCTCTGTCCACCCTGACCTTGGACACTGCCAGGGATGGAGCATTTACCACTTCCTCGGGCAACCTGTTCCAGAGCCTCACCACCCTCATGGTAAAGAACTTCTTCCTTATATCTAACCTGAACTTCCCCTGTTTTAGTTTAAACCCATTACTCCTTGTCCTATCACTGCAGTCTCTAATGTAGAGTCCCTCTCCAGCATCCCTGTAGGCCCCCTTGAGATCATAGTTTAGTGTTGTCAGCAAACTTGCTGAGGGTGCACTCAATCCCACTGTCCATGTTGCTGACAAAGATGTTGAAATAAGACTTTCTCCAGTTATAGTGGTAGATATATATTTTAAAATTTATTCATTAAAAGGGGAAAGAAAAAAATATTCTTACTCAGGAACACAGCAGCATCAGAATCAGTTTTCCCATGCAAATATTTCTGAGAAACGGAAGCTTAACACAACAAGTAGGCCACTTTCCACTGATCATACATTACCACAGTAATACAAGGCACATTTAAGCTTAAAAAAAGATACTCGGGATTAAGATTTCTGACAGCTATAAATATAGTAATAGTGGTTCCTTACCGATCTAATATCATAACTTACACATTTTTTCTTCTTCCTTGTGTTTGAGCAGATCTGAAAGTCTCTTGGTACAGCAAAGAGAAAGAGATCAAGCCTTCACGGTTTTTTAGAATGACTCAGTTTGAAGACACTTACCAGCTGGAGATTGCTGAAGCTTATCCAGAGGATGAAGGAGTCTATACCTTTGTGGCTAGCAATTCTGTAGGCCAAGTGACAAGCACTGCTACCTTGAAGTTAGAAGGTACAGTGTGCAGTTGAAGAAGATGTCTTGTTTAGGTCATGTTTTAATACTAATCTCAATGTACACTGCTGATTATATGTGTGTCTTTGTCTGTAATGTTGCCTTTTAACAAGATTAATTACTACCATTTCAAACATCCACAGCACACATTTATGTCTCCAAAATATAGGCCATGCACACCAAAATTTATTTCACAGTTTTTCAATGTTCCATGCACCTCACCTTTTCATTCTCTACGGTATTAGAATATGTCATGCATGAAAGATGGCAGAAATCTTCTTTCTAATGGAATTGTTTCGCATACACATTCATTGATTTGCCTGTGAGGAGAATCTAGCAAGAGTTTTGTGTAAAATTAATCACTTTGAGTGTCGAAAAACATGTTGAATAGATGTGTGTACCAGGTACTTGGGTAGCTGAAGGGAAATAGTTTACATTCATATAAATTGATGAAACATTGAACAAAGTTTTAAAGCAGAAATATTGTCTAGAGAACTTGCTATTTAAGTTCTATATTGTCCTTGATATTATTTAACCATAAATATTTTGTTTTCTTTTTGCAACAGATTTTATAAATGGTGAATTAGGATAATTCATGCTGTTAAATTGCAAGTTAACACAAAAAATCTTGAATGAGAGAGAAAATTTATTGTAGTGTAGGGTAAGAAATTAAAAGTTGGCATGCTTCTTTTCAGGATTTAAAAAGGTTGAAGAAGTTACATCAGAGTCCCATTGGCATGTTTCTTCATCTGTTTCACTTAAGGAGGAGTCTGTTGGCCAAAAGCCCACCTTTATCCAGCCTATTTCAAGCTGCAGGGTATGCAGCGGGGAATCAGTCAGATTTCAAGCTAGAGTCTTTGGCATGCCCAAACCAAAAATCCGGTGGTTTCATAATCAGCAACTCATGTTGCCAACAAAAGACTTAGTTTTCCACTTTGATGAGTCTACAGGCACAGCTATACTGATAATAGTAGATGCTTTTTTAGAGCATGCTGGCCAATACTCTTGCAAGGCAAGAAATAGTGCTGGAGAAACAACTTGTACAGCTACACTTACAGTGACTGCAGAAGGTAAAGCCCCATTTTTACTTCAAAGGGATTCAGTTTGTTGTATACCACACTTTTACATTGTTACTAATGTTCTTCTTTCCTCATTTCACACCTTTTCTTTACCAGCTAATGCTAGTAGTACCTACCCTCTGTAACCCAGCCACTCTCGTTTCTTCTGTTTAAGCTGTAACATTCAGAAATTTACAGATTTGTATCTTGATATAGGCCAAAGAATAGAATAATTTTACTGAAAGCATTCAGATTTTTAAAACAAGTAATTATGTGATGTTCATAGCATTGACTGAGGTATTTTGCATTATCCTGTAGGAGAAAAAAAAAAAAAGACAGTACCCCCTTAAAAAGTTCCCTAAGAAGTTTCCAATACTAAAATGGACAACTTCAGTAGAAGAAGAGAGAAGCCTCAACCATCTATCAAATGCATGACTAGCTTAGGCATTACTTGTCATTCATATACGTGAATGAATAATCTCTGTGTAGAGACCAGTGCATTTGGCATGCTGAGTTTTCAACTGAAGTTCATTCATTTTCATCCTCCATGCTGTTTGATTTTGTTCAGAGCATGGCCCAGTAAAGTTCTTTAGATACTAATATTGTTATTTTTGTTACTTAATTACACAGTGCAAGCCTTAGATAGGCAAAGTTCTGGGAAAGATGTAAAAGAGTCTATCTGGTCGCAGGCTATAACAGAACATCATGTTGCTCCTCTCACAAAGAAGAACATTAAAACTTACCAGAAAGAATTAAAATCAGAGCAGCAACCATCCCAGGAGTTGGGTGTACAGGTTTTTGAAAGCATATCAGAAAGTTTGACCATGAAGGCTACAGCAGTTAAAGAAATGGAAGCCATGAACACAACAATCCTTTCCCAAAGATCTCAGAGCACCAGGATATCTATGACCAATGCTTGGGAAATGAAAGATGTCCCTCCAAAGATTCTCTTGCAACTCAGAGACCTCACTGTGAAATGTGGTGACACTGCTCAGTTCATATGTGCCTTAGAAAATGGATTCTTCTCTGAGTTTCTTTGGTTGCACGAAGGTGAAAGAATAGAAATGTCTGAAAAATTGAAGATATCACAAAATGGAAGTGTCCTACTGCTCACAATCCTAAATGTCCAGCTGACAGATCAAGGATTGTACAGTTGTACAGTATATAATGATTACGGAGGGACAACAACTGCTGCAATACTAACTGTCACAGGTGGTTATCTGACTTTTAACATCATTACTTAACTTTTGCTTCTTCATTATTACTGCCTACAGCTAACTTATATTTCTTTTTTTATATTTAATTGGGAAAGCTCTACTAATGCTTAGAGGTATTTCCTCTACATTTACAGCTCTATTCATAGTGACATGTGGTACTGGGGGGTTGATATTGTAACTTCATGCCTCTTTCCAGCAGTTACAGATGTCTTAGGCTTTTTATTGCTTATATGCTTCCTGATAAGCAGTAAGATGTAAAGCAAATCAGGCTGGCAGAAATTTTTACATTTTAAGAATTCACAAAGCTGGAATTTAAGGAACAATGTCAAATAAGCAATGGTGAACTAGATACCCTGTCATTTCAAACTCTCTTGGTCCAACTTGTTTCCAATAAGTCCGAGGTTCCAATTCCAATGTTGGCAATATAGTTTGATGTACTTGAAAGGATTAACAGGTGCAAATTGTATTACTGCACTAGTGAGTTTTCCTCTACCCTTAACTCTCATTGAGATATAAGTATTTATTTCCACTTCTTCCTGACATCACCATATTAGAATGTTAGTCCTAATGTTACCACTAAT
Organism: Pezoporus flaviventris; assembly: GCF_033815535.1. NCBI lineage: Eukaryota > Metazoa > Chordata > Aves > Psittaciformes > Psittacidae > Pezoporus > Pezoporus flaviventris. The sequence goes on along the minus strand of NW_026892549.1, from coordinate 42,683,061 downwards.
GAAGATCCAAAAATGTATTAGCACCACACTGGATGGCTTATAGTATTTCTGCTGTGCTGAAAACAATCAAGTGCAGAAAACTAAGATGAATAATGAGGAAGCCATTGACCCTATGGATTTCGCTTTTACATATTGAAGTTTCTTTCTTCACTCTTGAGCTATGTAAAGTGCTTTACATAATCTGCTGCTACTTATAAATTGAGGCTGTAAATTAAAAGCAGAGATATGCTTATATTAGGTATTACAGGCCAAGTCTCAGTCCCATGAAAGTTTCATAGGCTTAACGGGTACCTAGAATTCGCCCAGCAGGAGTAGAGCTCTTAAATATGTAATTGCTCATGTTTAATAGCGCTGTTGTGGCACTAATATGCTGGATATTCTCTCAATACTTACGACTAGTGGGTTTTCCCCCTAAGTATAAGGATTTTTTTTATTCCTGCAAAACATCTAACCTAATGCTTTTCCTAACTTTATTCTTACCTAGCAAAAGAAGCACAAGCCAAAGCAGTAACAAAAATTACCCTTGAATCAGATACTAAAAGCTTTAAAGCAGCCAAAGATTGTCAGTATAAAGCATTCGATATTAAGCAAGAATCTTCTAAGAAAACCTCAAGTTTGTTTATATCTACATCCCAAAGAGCATATGAAACTGAGAAGCAAAGAAACAGAATCTACTATCCTGATATTGTGCCATGTGAAGACGTCACAGAAACTGATGCTGAAGCACCAGAGTTTCTTGAAACTCTGCCTCCAGAAACCACTGTAAAAGAAGGAGATGATTTATTACTCTTTTGTATAATGAAAGGTGTACCTACACCTTGTGTGGTCTGGCTGTGCAATCAGCTAATAGTTGAGGAATCTGCATTGTGTTCCTTAAAACATGATGGGCCACTGTGCAGTTTAAGATTGTTGAAAGCTGGTCAGAACCACAAGGGTATATACAAGTGCAGAATAGTTAATCCTGCAGGACAAGCCGAGTGCAGCACTCATCTGAGAGTGACAGGTTGGCAACTGCATGTTCCTTCCAAGTATCAGTTCTTCGTGCATAACATCATTGCATTCCACTACGTTCATTCCCTGTGAGATGATAAGGAACGAGAAGCATTTCATTAGTCTGTGGATTGTTGAATGTTTTCTTCAGGGATTTAAGGCATGACAAAGGCATGTTACACTAGAAACTTTGCCCCTCCCTGCAATAAAGCAAGCAAATCTTACAGAAAAGTGTACAGAGAAAAAATTTGAAAACATTTGATTACTCTGTTCTCAGAATTTATCAAGTGTTTGAATTGTTTGGCATGCATTTACATTTATGTATGTGTGAACTTCTGTATACTTGCAAGACAGATTGTTTTTTCTTACTATATAAAATTTAATAACTATAGCTCAAAAATATGTTTTGTTTTTCTTTTAGCTCCTGAAAAAATGGTTCATGAGAAGGTAGAGGAAGAGATTGAAATGGAAGCGAAAGGTACAGTCACCAATGATGTTACACTGAACAATTAGTATCAGTTAATTAGTAACATTGTGAAAAGCATTTATCTGCTTACAAGTAGTGTCTAATGGGGAAAGAAAGCCACAATTTAAAGCATATTGGAACATGTTGCATGCTTGTTTTGATATGCAAAGGGTTACTTGCATTATGAGGTTAAGTTTTAAAATATATTTAAAACTTCAAATTTATGATTTTGCAGCTATATTCTTAACTTTTACTTCATGCTTTGCAGCTGTTCACAGAGCTTTTATTTGTTCAATTTCCTTTTGAATGCATGGAATAGTTTACTTCAGAAGGAAGTTATACAAATCTTAATCATATTATTTTTAAAAAAGCAGCCTAACATTAGCAATTCAATGAATACTGTTGGATGGACGGATGGATGAATGAAGTATACCAGAAAGCATTTGTTGTTTAGGATATGTGAAAGCTACACATTCCCATTGATTCCTTGCACTTCTTTTACATACATTAATTCATCATTATACATGTCTTACCCTGGCTTGCAGATAGCATAAGTGGTTCATGTTGCTTGCTTTTTTTCCCTGTGCATAACATTGTGAAGTTAGTGGCTGTATTAGTTCGAATAAACGCCTTCTCATTTCATGTTAGCTAATACTTACTTTTTTAAAAAATCTCTTTCAAAATATTTTTTCTCAATTGTTTGAACATTTAATCTACAAACAGAGGGGTCAGAAAGGGCGTTTATTCTACTGTCTGCAAGTCAGGTAAGATTTTCTTCTTTGCCACCCAAAGACACACAGCTTTTCCAGGCAGAAAAAACATACACACAGAAGAACGTGTTATTTTGAAATTCATTTTTGCTTGTTCAAGAAGAAATTTCCACAGTCTGAAGAAAGAACAGACAACGAACGATTTTCGTGTCAATCTTTAAAACAGAGCAAGGCGTTGCGTTTATTCGAACAAATATGGTGAGTGAATTACTTTCTTTTCCTGGGTGTGTGATGAAATCTGTTGCATGCCCATTTTTTATTTCAATTTATTGTTATTTCATTTTTTCTCAATCAGAGAGCAGGCAGAGCGTAGCATGTTGTAACCCAGTCTCTTTCTTTGGCAGGGCAGCACAGCAAGGTGAACCTCGAGGGACCTGGCACAGTGGCAGTGCCTGCTTGCCCCCAGAACTGTAAACCCACCTTCACACAGGGCCTGAAGTGTAGGTCCGTCTTGGAGGGGGACCCTGCACTCTTCTGGTGCAAGCTGGTGGCATGCCCGGCGCCCCACATGGCCTGGTTTCACAACAACCGGCCAGTCCACCAGGACTGTCGCAAGCTGATCCGCACTGAGAGCGAGGAGCACATGCACCATGCCAGCCTGGAGGTGTGGGATGTGCAGGAGCACGATGCTGGCAGCTACAGGGTATTTGCCATTAACAGTGAAGGCTCAGCTGAGTCCACTGCCTCGCTACTGGTGGCACACAGAGGGGAGCAGAAGGGTTTTCCAGGGAAAGCAGGGTGTACACGAGAGAGCTGGCACTGCCTGCTGCAGCAGCGGCAGGAGGATCGGCTGCGGGTAGTGCTCCGCTGCACTGGCTCACCCTTCGACAAGGGACAGGAGGCAGAGCAGTTGCCTGGAGATTTCTCCCCCACCCGTGGCATGGTACGAACCATCCGCTTCCAGAGGCTGCCACTGGTGGGGCCTCACCGTCCAGGGTTGGCACATGGTAGGGAGCCTAGTGATATAGTGGCAGATGCTGAGGAGCTGCTGGATGAGGAGATCCGTTGGAAGCTACAACGGCTGCGGGAGGCAAAGAGAGCTATGCTGAAAAAGAAGCAGGAATCCCTCATGTCCATGTCCCAGGCAAGCCCTTCTGGGAAGCCCAGCCCACCTGAGGTTGCTGCCACAACTGATGGCTCAGAGTCCCTCAGGATGCAGGTAGTGAAGGGGTACTGGAAGCCCAAGGCTGTGGAGCAGAGATGGCAGGTGCCATGTGGACTCCTGGAGCCCTGTCCACCCCTCTTTGTCCAGGAGGTCAAGCCCCAGGAGGCTGTTGAGGGGCACAGATGCGCGTTTTCCTGTCTCTTCCATGGCCGCCCACAGCCCACTGTCACTTGGTACAATAATGCCAAGCCTGTGGGACGCATCCGGGGCACTGCTGTTCACACCACAGAGTGCTGCTCTACACTGACCTTCCCATCTGTGCTCCCACAGCATAGTGGCACCATCACCTGCGTGATCTTCAATCCACTGGGCACAGTCAGCACTTCAGCTGCACTCTATGTGAGGCGGAGGATGCAGGCCTACATAGGCCACATGGCCATGAAGAAGGAAGAGAAAGAGGAAGAGAAGGTGAAGGAGGAAAAAGAAGAGGAGAAAAAGAAGGTGGAAGAAAAGGAGCCGGAGGAAGAAGAGGAAGTCAGCCTGGCCTTCACAGCAGAGCAGGAACTGCCAAGTACAGTTGCAGACTCAGACTTGCTGTCACTGCCTGTGGAAATCAAAATCACTGCCCCCACTCCAACACCAGAGCAAGACACAGAGATAAAGGAGACCACACGGCCCTCTTCAAATCAGACTGCTCCCACCATAAAGCACAAGTTCAAGTTTTCATTTGATGTAGGAAATGAGCCACCCCAAATTGTGGCAGAAGCCCCAGCACACATTCATTGCCATGAAGGGGAGGCAGTGGTGTTGGAGTGTGCTGTGTCTGGGCAGCCCCCACCAGCTGTGGTCTGGTCCCTGAATGGTCAGTGCCTCTCTGTCAGTGAAAGGCTGAGGTTTGAGGAAAGCAAGAATGGCATATACCGCTTGCACATCCAAGGGGTCTCTGTCACAGATGCTGGGCTGTATTCATGTGTGGCCAAGAATGTGGCTGGAACAGCACAGACAGCCTCTGAGCTGACAGTACAGCCCAGTGAAGCCAGATTGTATAGCAAGGATGGAGGCACTGAGAAACTGCCTTCTACAGAACATGTTCTGCACCTTGAGGGTCTCAGCACACTTGGGAATGATGAAGAGGGAAAGATCATATGTTCCAAGGAGGAGAAAGCACAGCTACCCTTGTCCCTGAGGCTGCCTCCACCTCCTAGTGAGCAACTGGAAGGGGAGTGTGAGAAAACCCCTCACAGGGAAAGTGAGATGGAGGAAACAGGGCAGGATGTCATGGAAGTTTACAGTAAGCAAGAAACGAGTTATACAGAAGAATATGTGAGGGATATAGATGATATTTCTGAGATGATGAGGCACAGGGGAAAAGCTGTCTCCGAGGAGCACAGCTTTGGAATTGAGCTGCATCCCAGCATGTCCAGAGAAGAACATGAACTAGTGGCCAAGGACTCAGGTCACTTTTCAGAGGAGCTGGAGGCTGAAGGAGACAAGGTGGTGCCACATACAGATACTCTGTCCTGGGATATCTTGAAGTCACCATTTATGGAAGTGAAAGGACAAACACATGCCTCTGAGCAGTCTGTTCTGGCAAAGGAGCATGAGGTTTCACAATTCTTCATTCCTATATCACCTACGGTGCATGAGGAAAATGATGTTTGCATGCAGGAGAATGATGTCCCTGCCTGGGAGACAATGTCTACTAATGTGCCTCTTACAGAAAAGCCAAGCGTGCCCCAGCAGCAAGACAACAGTGCAAGCACACCCACAAAGGAGCAGTTTGGCTTTTATGACCTATGTACAGAGGAGCAGCAGGAGGAACAGGCCAAGGAGCAAGCAACATCAGTTGGTATTGAACAAGACATCAAGGTTGATGACGATCTTTGTAAAGAACAAATGATTGATGTTCGGGATACCACACACTGGGATATTCAAAATTATGGACAAATGCTGCAAGGAATGGAGTCTGATGCAGGCAACTCTTCTTTGGGTCTAATCCTCACACCTCCTGGCATAGAAACCTCAGGTCAGGATTTTACTGAGGAAGTTGAGGTTCACCTAGAAGTACAATTCAAAGAGCAGTTGTTGCCATCTGAGACTGATGAGACCAATGTCACATTTGATCTGAAAAAGTTCGTGGAGCCTTTTCCAGCTGCAGATACAGTGGACACAGAACAGGCACAACCCCCTACAGCTCTGGAGATCATGGAGGTAGGCACAGAAACCTCAGGTCAGGATTTTACTGAGGAAGTTGAGGTTCACCTAGAAGAAGTACAATTCAAAGAGCAGCTGTTGCCATCTGAGACTGATGAGACCAATGTCACATTTGATCTGAAAAAGTTCGTGGAGCCTTTTCCAGCTGCAGATACAGTGGACACAGAACAGGCACAACCCCCTACAGCTCTGGAGAGCATGGAGGTAGGCATAGAAACCTCAGGTCAGGATTTTACTGAGGAAGTTGAGGTTCACCTAGAAGAAGTACAATTCAAAGAACAGCTGTTGCCACCTGAGACTGATGAGACCAATGTCACATTTGATCTGAAAAAGTTTGTGGAGCCTTTTCCAGCTGTGGATACAGTGGACTCAGAACAGGCACAACCCCCTACAGCTCTGGAGAGCGTGGAGGTAGGAGTGACTGGGCTCATCCCCCCTGTGCACAAACATGATGTGGTTGTGGAAGAGATGTCTCAAAGTAAGGAGCTCTGTCAGAGCTACACGATACAGGAGGAGGATGTCTGTGCCCAGGAAGAGGCACAGCCAAGAGAAATCAGAAGGGCTGATGTGCAAATCCCTAATGGGGACCATGGCAGCATCATGATAAAAGAAGGATCTTCTGCTGAAGAAATTAATGAGTCAGAGCTGAGCATCTGTGGGGAGGATTTACTTGAGCAACAAATTAATAGTTTTCTGGTGGAGCCCACAGCAGATTTCCAAAGAGGAGTGGAGGAAACACATGTGCGGAAGACTGAGGAACAACTGGAGACCACAGACTCCCAAAGTGATAACTTCCTCACTGACTTGAAAAAAGCTGCATGTGAACAGAAACTCCAAGCTGGGCATCAGGCTGAGGAGGAAGAAGGTTCTGGATTAGAAAAGGTCTTTGAGACAGGAACAAGCATCTCCACCTGTGAGACAGAAAGCACAGACTCCCCTGAAGAGATGCTCAGGGACACCCAACAGGAACCAAACACAAATGAGAGCATCTCTTTTGGGCAACTCTTACTTGGTTTAATAGTGGATGATCCTGTGACACAGAAGGAGCAAAAGAAGGAGTCTTGGGATAAGAAGAGAACTCCCACTGAGGAAGCCTCTGAGCATAGCCTGGATAGAGAAGGACCAGGTCCAGAGCCCAGTGCTGTTCAAGCCTCAGAGCTGGAGCCTGCCTTGTCCCTGGCCAAGTATTTAAGGTCAACTGGGATGCAGAAAACTCCAGATTTCAAAGGCACAGTTCAGAAGGACAAGCGAGAGACCATCACTTCACTGGAAGTGGAGGAGGTAACCTTCAGCACAGTTTATGAATATTACAGCAACCAGCAGGAATTCACCAGGCCCTTCTCTCCTGAATCAGAAATGTCTATAGAGCTGGAAAGTGGAAGTGGAGAGGAGTCGCCTGATTCAGACCGCTTCTACACACCTCCCTCCTCGGTGGAGATCTTCGAAACTGCTTCATCAGCATCCTACCACACACCGCTCAGCACACCCGAACGCTACTCCACACCTTCTGAAGGTTCAGAGTACAGCACACCACCCGAGTGCTATTCCACGCCGTCTGAAGAGGGCTCAGACTACATCATGCCACCCGAGCGCTACTCCACACCGTCTGAAGAGGGCTCAGAGTACAGCATGCCACCCGAGCACTACTCCACCCCGCCTGAAAAGGGCTTAGCATACAGTATACCGCATAAGCGCTACTCCACACCGTCTGAAGAGGGCTTAGCGTACAGAATGCCACATGAGCGCTACTGCACGCCGTTTGAAGAGGGCTTAGTGTACAGCATGCCACATGAACACTACTTCACACCCTTGGAGGGTTCCAAATGCCACACACCCTCAGAGCACTACTTCACACCCTTTGAGGGACCCTGCTCTGCAGCAGGAGACAGCACACCACCAGAGCACTACTGGACACCCACTGGGGAGTATATGGATGCCCTGGCCATGTTCCACCTCTGTGAGAGTAGGCAACATCCTTCAGGCCAGCCACAAGCTGAGGTATTTAGGACCCCCCGTGAAGCACTGAAGCCATCAGGCAGGCAGATGCCACCTGCATTCCTCAAGGCATTAAGCAGGAAGAGGCTGTATGAGGGCAGCACATTGAGCTTTGCAGCAGAGGTGGTGGGAGTGCCCAAGCCAGGAGTGAAGTGGTATCATAATAAATCTCTGTTGGAGCTGGATGAGAGAGTGTGGATAGAGAAGGATGGGGATAAGTGTATGCTGGAGATTACTAATGTCCAGAAAGCAGATGGAGGACAGTATATGTGCCATGCAGTGAACATTGTTGGGGAAGCTAAGAGTATTGCTCATGTGGAAGTTTTGTCTGAAGATGGGCGATCACTAGCACTGCCACCTCCTGTCACTCATCAGCATGTAATACACTTTGATCTGGAGCAAAATACATCTTCAAGGTCACCTTCACCACAGGAAATCCTCTTGGAAGTGGAGCTGGATGAAAACGAGGTAAAGGAGTTTGAGAAGCAGGTAAAAATCATAACCAGCCCTGAGTTTAGCCGAGATAAGAAGAGCATGGTTGTTTCCCTGGATGTCCTTCCACTTGCCTTGTTGGAGCAAGCTGCAGGCTTGGCTGCAGAGCATGAGGATATAAAAATTGATTTCCAAGTTACTGAAATGCCTCCCCGATTTGCTGTGCCCTTTTCAGATGTCAAGGTGACAGAAGGCTCGGAGGCAGTGTTTGAGTGTGTGGTAACAGGTACTCCTGTCCCACTAGTGCAGTGGTTCAGAGGTGATGTCTGTGTGAAACCTACGACAGGGAAGTATGTTGTGAGTCAGAAGGAGGGACTTCACAGTCTGAAGGTCCAAAAAGTAGGTCCTTCTGATGGTGGCTGTTATCACTGTCAGGCAATGAATAGGTTGGGAGAAGCGATGTGCAAAGGCTCCCTCATAGTCATGGCTCAGAAGGGAGCAAGTACTAATGTGAGCAGTGAGACAATCACAGGCAGTGAACGACACAGGTCCCAGAAGTCTGACTTGTGTAAAACTGTGAGTCCAGGTGACCAGTCAGAAATAGAGCTGGAGTCTGAGTTTGAGAAGCACAGAGATGACTCAGAAAAAGCAACCCAACTGCTTGCAGTGGCTCAACAAGAGCAGGAATTGGAAGGGGAGAAATGTGTCAATGTTAGTTTTGATGTGTTTGCAGAACCGTCCCAAGAGGAAGGGGTTGAGTTTAGGGCAGAGGACTCTGAGAGCTGCAGCTTTGAGCTCCAGGTCACAGAAGCTGCTCCCACATTTCTGAAGCTCATTTCTGACTACAGTACATTTCTAGGTGCCTCAGCATGCTTCCAGTGTCTTGTGACTGGTTTTCCCCATCCAACTATCCGCTGGTACAAGGATGGGGTGTTATTGAAAGGGGACAGGTACTGTGTGCAAGAAGAGGAGGGGGGCTCTCATAGCCTTACTGTTGAAAACTTGATGCAAAGTGACAGTGGGCAGTACAAATGTGTAGCCACTAACAAGGCAGGAATGGCGGAGACCTGTGCTGTGTTAACATTATACTGAATTCCCACTATTTATTTGAGTCTCTTTCTTTTGAAACACTAGATGTTTTTATGCTGTTGTTCACTGCTGGTAAAAATGCAGCACTCATATTAGGGGCATTGTTTTTCATCTCTTTAGGGATGAAAACCACTCTATGTGGGCATATTTTTGTCACTCTTAAACTTGCTTGTTGGGGAATTTAAGTGAGATTTAACATGTGCATAGGTTTTGTGCACGCTCTCTGCACCAAGGTGTATTTCAGGCTCCTTCAAAGCTCCTTACTCATTCTTGTAAAGATATTGTAATTGACACTCATTTATATATGACTGAATTTTTTCGTATAGTGTACATAATCCTGTGTGTCTGTAACAGTCATTGTTGGTTTAGGCAGGCTAGAAATCCCCTGAAAATGTAGAAATCACTTTTTTTCTTGGAACCTAAAGGTATGGAATACTAACTTATGCTTGCTCTTTAGTTTGGACATAGTTTTGTGAAAGAACTCCTTAAACTGGTATTCCCCCTTCTCACAATGTTGTCTCAGAACATGTGAGTCTCACTGAGTCAAATCCTGTGTTTACAGTTTCTATCACTGCAATATTCTTACATTTGTGGGTCACATTCTACTGACTCATGAAACTAAATGACTTTTTTTTTTAAAGTCAATGGAATTATGCTGTTGCAAAGAAAAGCAACACAGTGGGAAAAAAAATGAAAATTTTGCATTAGTAGAGACTGGACAGGATTTTTTTCTCTATTACCAAGTAATAAACATGAAAACATATTTTGTACTGTATCTGTAGAAGTTAAGGGGAAAGCAGAGGGAGCATAATAAATCAATGGTTTAACTGTAAATGAATTAAAATAACTTTAGTTGTCCCCATATTCGTGTCATTCATAAAAAATACATAGTAGTATAAAAGTGAGAGATTTTTATGCAACATTCTTGTTTCACATTAGAACGGAATTTCTACGTACTCCCTTTTTCTTTTTTTTTCTTTTTTAATTAGTAACAGTTAAGTGTGCTATGTGTCAAGATGACCAGAAATAAGTAGAATATATTCAATTGTTATCTATCTGTGGCATTTTCTCAGCAGATTTTTATATTAATGTTCTCAATATGAGTATATATTTTCATATTTAAATAATGTTAATATGTAGGAAGAGGAATCAGCAGTAGCTGACATAATAAATCAGAACTAAATCTATCTTATATAACAATGATTAAGAAAAATGGGTTAAAAGTACTAAAGTTATTAATGCTTATCAGAAGTTAAATAACTAATTTATGTGCCATCTTTCCAGTTACCTATATGCCAAGGTGAAACCTTGAGTTCAGCAACCCTAAGCAAAAAATATTTTTACTTCGATTACATGTAAATACCTAGAAAAATTTTATAAAAAAGTTGCTGTCAATCAGTTGCCTTGCAAAGTCCTTTAAGGAGCATAGTGATTTATGAAAGAAGGAGCAAGTATAAAAGAACTATTCCTATAGTACATTCAGTAATATTCTTGCATGTTCTTATTTCTGAGTTTGATGAGTCCTCACACAGAGGTCAGCATGTCTCAAAAACTCAATAATCTTTTAAGACCATCCTGTCATTCACCTGGCATAGCAAAGAGTCACTTTGCCAAATGTGTTTCCCAGTATAAACGTAAAGTCAAGAGTGGCAAGTCCCAATGACTCAGGATGTAGGAAAAATGACTGGAGTGGTCAGGCTAATACCAATCTGTCACTTCTGTTTCTTGCCAGTCAATACCCAATGATAAATATTTAAGATCTGTACAATGTTAAAAAGCAGAGATAATTGTGATTTCTTATAGGTAATGGTGGTAGGAAAGAGAAGCATGAGTGTCTGATCCAGCGTAATGCTGGGAAAGAATTGCCTCATGATGCGTCCTTAATCCATTCCTTGTGTAGATGTGAAGCACTGATGCATTAGATAGCAGAGGTCCCTAGGGAAGCTGGCATGAATTGTCTGAAGTTATGCCAGCTGTGACATGAGGAGTCTTTTATGTTCAGAGCCAAATCAGGTCTTTGATTGGGTCCTAAGCAAGTGTGTTTAATTTTCATGTAAATGAAATGTAATTTTTATTAGAAACAGGTCCATAATTTTGTTTTGAGCTCTAAGCCAAACAGGTCCAAGTTCATATTCACATCTGAAATATATGGCCAACCCTTTTCATGGGTTTGTGGTTTATCTAAGTTTAAAGTCTTATTTTAAGTTTCATACATTAGCCAGGGGTGCTATAATGTGCTTATGGAGAAACAAAGTGTCACCTAAGCTACAATGATATAAACCTGGAGTAATTCTAGTTTTGGATAAACTTACCCTGGGGCAACTGCAAGACTTTAGAGCCATGGTTGACCATTTCTCTTGTGCTTCCACAGGAATTATAAACCTCACAGTTTGTCAGGTTTAATGTTGTCTTCATTTCTACAAACCTAGTAATTAAAGAAAAGGATGAATTATGTTTGTTATCAATGTGTATTGAATGTTAACACGTATGGTTAATTTGTGAAATAAACATGTAAATGATTTAAGTCTGTTGCTTCTTGTACTTTATTCATTTCATAGACACAGCTAAAATATGAAAAGGAATCTGTATACTTTTTCTGGCATAAATATTCAGGAACACAAAAAAGTGCACTAATTTTTGCCAAACTGTTGTATATAATGCATTCGCATGTGTGTTAACATAGGTTCCATTCTGCAATTACTATACTTTATGGCCACCCATTCTCAAATTCACTCGCATATTGTATTCCTGGGGAAACTGCCCTACTCTTTTAACAAAGCTGGTAGATAAATACTGAAGGATTGGTGTAATTTTTTAATTTTTTAATTATTTTTTTTACCTAAACATCTCTTCTCCGCAGTTAATCACTGTATGCATGGTGCTATGTCATGTTTATTATGGTATCTGTGGCAAGATTAGTCATTGATAAAAGCCATGAGAAATAATTGGGTAAGACATATTCTATTCTTCTTTCTAGTTGCTATTGGAATGCAGCAAAAATTATTGTCTCACAATAAGTTTTGGAACTTAAGGCACTGTAATTGAGAAACTTATCAAATTTCACCTGGGGACATTTATCCACTCACATTTCTTCTGTTCTTCTTTAACAAGTCTCATATCTTCCCAGCGTCAAATACTGTGGGCCTTGTGTGAGAAAATTTGACTCAGTGAGGACAATAGGATTTGATTTCCAAATGTGCTTTTCTGTGCTGTGGTTTTCACTGATGGCCTGTTCTTTTCCTGGAAGCCTCAGATTTCACTGACGTTTCTAGTGTCAAGCATCTGCAGAGAATGACATGATCTTGACGTCTGTTTCATTTTTAAACCACTATTATAACAAAGAGGTCCAACATAAAAATGTCTAAATTCACAGAGGCAAGGAAAAGAAAAACCTTAAAGTGTTCTGTCTTCTTTTTCTCTGCTATTGTGGAAGTTCTAATAGTCAGCATTATGACAAGGAGGAATTTAAAACCAGAGATTTGAATGAGTGACATCAAATCAAGGGTGCAAACTTGCAGTTTTAGTAATAATGATGTTCTAAGCATAAGTGTCTAATGACAAAACTAGGACAAAGTAGGGAGAGATAATATCTTAGTGTATTAGAAAAAGAGTTGAAAGAGATGAACGAGCTGCACTAGAAGAAGGATTGGTGTGCTGAAAATATTTGTGTTATTTTTCCAATCCTGTAATTCTGCTTTTTCTTTGCAGGCTTTGAGTTAAACCAGAGTCTTAGCACTGCTCTGCTGTACTTGCTTGTATCAGCATACATACAAATATGTATGGCATATACTACTTTAATTATATTTGTGAAATGGAGTAATCTTGACTGTTACTTGCACTGTACACCTTGGGGGCATTCCTAAACCATACTGTGATGTCAGGTTTTTAAAGAGACATCAATGTTGACCCAAATAGGAAGTTCATAAGTAACCTGACAGCACAGCATGTCTTACTGGTCTTGGCAGGTGTGTATTTGACAGGACCTCATGTTCATTGTTAACTGCTGTTTATTGCTATCTAGTTGTATTTTCCTAAACATCCTAGTAAAACGAAACAATTTTTTTTTCCATACAGACTTCTCTAGCTCTCTTCCTGTGTCTTCTGAGGAAGGAAGAAGTGTAGGCTACAGCAGTGGCCTTCAGTTGCCTGATAAAGAAAAAACACTTGAATTTGAGCCTGAAAAACCAGTTTATTCCACCAAAGCAGAGATGGAAACGGAGGGGGGCCAAGCCCCTGTTTTCCTAAAGCAGGTCTCAAATGTTGAAGTCTGGCAGGGAGGTGTAGCTAGGCTCTCTGTTACTGTTACTGGCAGTCCCACACCCAAAGTCCAGTGGTTTTTCAACAGTATGAAGTTAACCTCATCTACAGACTGTAAGTTAGTGTTTGCTGGCAATGATCACAGCCTCATCCTCCCATATGCGGGTGTGCAGGATGAGGGTGAGTACACATGTGTGGCCAGCAATGTACACGGTGAGACCACGTGCAGCGCCCACCTCCATGTGCATCAGCGGGTACCAGGGGGCCCTTGCTTTGCCAGGAAGCCAGACGGCATACGGTGTGCACCGGGTTTCACCGCAGTCTTTGAGTACACCGTGGCTGGCGACCCATGCCCTGATGTGCTGTGGTTCAAGGGGAGTGAACAGCTTTTCTCCGATGCACATCACTCTGTTTCTCACCATCCTGATGGGTCAGGCTCCCTGACAGTGCAGGAGTGCATGGAGGAGGACACTGGGCTTTACACTTGCAAGGCAGTGAGTGCCCTGGGTGAGGCCACGTGCTCTGCTGAGCTCCTTGTGCTGTCTGAGGAGCATGCTGTTCACAGGCAAAGCCCAGCCTTGCAGCATTCTGCAGTGGCAGAAGACCAGAGTCCCCTGTCATATGAGGAGGCTGGTGAACTTCCTGCTGCAGAAGGAGCACTGAGACTTGAGGCCATGAAAGAGCCCCTGGCCCTCCTTCAGCTCCAGATGATCCAGGAGGAACATAGGCTGCCCAGGGAGGACATCTTGCCCAGCCTGCCACCAGCCTGCCTGGCCACACAGACTGTTGAAGAGATGCTCACCCGGGCAGCCACAACACAAGAGAGTGACAAGCTTTTGGCAGAGCCCCTGGAAACCTTCCCTGCTGGCCCCCAGGGTGTGGTGCCTGTGGCAGCAATGGAGACACGACTGCCAGGCTGCCTTGGGACTGTAGCCACACAGATACTCTTGCCCAAAGAGCAGGTCATCCCTGAGACAGCAGAGCAAATGGCTTCTCTGAAGACAGAGGCTTCCCAAGCCCTTCTGCAGGTGTCAAGCACCACTGAGAACCGTTCCATAGATGGTGACCATATGCAGGTCCTTGAGGACTTCCAGGCAGTGCAGGGTGAGCTGAAGGCTGAACCTAGACTTGCCTCTGAACTGGCCTTCACTGGGGGCCAAGCCGTTCCTCTGGAGACCGTTTCTTCCCTCGAAACAGCAGAGGCGGACTTTGTTGCAAGAATCTGTGAGGGGCAGGCTGTGAGATTTCCCTTGCTGCTAGAAGAAAAACAGCCCCTGGAGGAGGAACACATTGTCAGTCTTGTCAAAGAAGGAAAATCCTGTGATGAAACCTCTGAGCTGAAGTCCCAGCAGGCTGAGACAACTATGGAGGCAGAAATACCCCTGGAGCAGCCTTTGTCTGTGCAAGTAATCAACACTGTGACTGGGCATAGTCAAATCAAGGATGTGGGTGCAGCTGCAGCCACTGCTGATGTAGCCTCTGAGGGTGTTCCCATCGAGACACCCACAGAAATATTGAAAGAGAAAGAGAAAGGGGAAGAAATCTGTGAGGAAGAGAGCAGTAAAGTTCTGGAAGCTAAAGCTGGGAAGCTACAGATCAAAGAGAGTTATCCCATCATACATAGCAACCTGGTCAACACTGTTGTGGAGGAAGGAGAAAGTGTCAGTTTGGTGTCTGTCATAACAAATGTCAGGGAGGTGAACTGGTACTTTGAGGGTAAACTGGTGTCTTCAGGTGACAAATTCAAGTGTTTGCAAGATCAGGACACATACACACTTGTAATAAGCAAAGCATGCAGTGATACTCACCAAGGAGAATACACCTGTGAGGCGCTGAATCAAGCTGGAAAAAGAGCAACAGCAGCAAAACTCACAATTGTTAAAGGAGGTTGGATTATGGGGATAAAATACAGTCTTTCTAATACACCGCTCTACTAATGAAACTACCCTACTATGTGTCTGTATCTTTGGATACAGATACAATATTAATATCACCATGCCGCTAATCAGAGGGCTCCCTTTCTCTCTGGATTTGTAGTCTTTTTTTACCAGATTGCAGTCTTTCACTTCCCTCACCCCAGTCTTTGGTCAGGAACTTTGTTGCTTCCTGTTCTCATGACACAAGCACAGTCAGGACAAGCTGTACCTCGATCCCAACTACTTCTCCCATTTTTGCCTGTTTCTCACTGCCGCACCCTCTCTCGCTCTTCGTAGTCATTCCCCAGTTTCAGCACAATTTCTCATTTGCACCACAATTTCTTACAGCTCCAGGATAGTGTGGTAGATGTTTGTATTGCCTTGTTATTTTTCATCTCTATCGCACGTGATTTTTCCAGTATCACCACTGTGTTTCCTGATGTCATTAATGCACCATAACACCGTCTGTCCACTGAGCCTGGTACTGCTTTTATTTCTTACTTTTTTCTTTTACAGTCACGTTATGCAGATTGCAAGTAAATCACCTTTCTTTTATTTTCAGTCAGTCACTTCACTGTTACTTTCCAGAATGTCACAGGCAGAGCTTTGAGTTACTCTCTGCTTCTGATTTCAGTTGCACCGATCCTGAGGAGAAGGCTCACACCAGTGGAGGTGGCTGTAAATCATGTGGCCAAGTTTACCTGTGAGGTAGAGACTGCACCCAATGTCAAGTTCCAGTGGTACAAAGCCGGCCGAGAGATATACGACGGGGACAAATACTCCATTCGCACATCCAACTACCTCTCCACGCTTGAGATTCTGAGGCCCCAGGTAGTTGACTGCGGAGAGTACAGCTGTAAGGCTTCCAACCAGCATGGCAGTGTAAGCTCTACAGCCCTTTTGACAGTGAGTGGTAAGTACAGACTTTCCAACACTTCTCTATAAAATATCTTGGCATATTGTAATGCTTTCATTGCTATACTTACACATGTTCATGGTAGAGCTCTTGATTGCCATTGTTATACATAGTCCATACCTAATTTTGGCAGGCATAAGCATAAAGAAGGAATAATTTTTGAAAATGCTGCTTTTAGGTGCTTTCTGTACCTAGAAAACAGAATCAGTGTGAAGTTTCAGAAGGCAAGAAAGAAGGGGGAGAGGGAGAGTGGGAGGAACTAGATTGTCAACAGAATGGGATTGCTTTGTGAATACATTCTTGAAGAAAGTTTATGACTTCTGGATGACAACATACACTTTTAAATCTGATTTCTTTGGTATGATAACTGTACAATTACCTTGGCACCCTACGTCTATGCTGCATCTATACTTGCGATGCAGGCTATGCAGCTACACATACCTCAACTTCTGTGTGCCATGGCCAGAGGAGACCTGTGTGTGATTAGGGAAATAGATCTTAAAGACTAAAAGATGGTTTAAAGCTGTTTCAGTTTTTGATCTTTTTGTCTATTGAGAGCTGTACAATTATCTTCTTTCTTTTTTTTTTTTCCTTTAAAAGAAATCCAAACCGCCACCTTTAGGTCTCTTAGTGTATAATGATTTTTTTTTTGTACATTGAAATTTCTTTTTATGGGAGGAGTCTTTATGTGCTCTTTGCTAAGTGCCAGATGCTAGACGCTGCGCAAACTGTGAAATGCATGCAAACTTGTCCATCTTGAGAGAATGGTACACAAACATATCAGTCTTGAAGCGGGGGAAGTTCCAGCTTTTGGTTCATTTCCCTTTAGTCTGTACATTCCTCCAGAGACCCAAAATGTCTTCAAGCTCTGAAGCAATATACAGACCCAAGAAGTACAAATCCAAAAGCCAAAATTCATCATCTTTAATATCTCTTACTTCCTTCACTGCTGGCTTCTTTTGGTTAAGAGTGTCCAGTGACTAACTGGCCCCTCATACTCTCTGTCCCTGGCAATTGTAAACAAAGAGCATAAGCTCTGGTCCTCACCTCTGGATAACATTGAACCCCTTTGTTTTGCAGAAGCATTACCGCCAACGTTTCTTACCAGACCTGAATCTATCACTACTTTTGTGGGAAAAAGTGCCAAGCTCCTGTGTACTGTTTTGGGCACTCCAGTCATCGACGTCGCCTGGCAGAAAGATGGCACGACCATTTCACCTTCAGACCATCACAGAATCTCCAAAGTGGAAAACAAACATGTGCTAGAAATTTCCCTTCTCACCATCAGTGACAGAGGGGTTTACACTTGCAAAGCTTCCAACAAGTTTGGGGCTGACATTTGCCAGGCTGAATTGATCATTATAGATAAGCCTCACTTCATTAAAGTGCTGCAGTCAGTGCAGTCAGCAGTCAATAAAAAAATACGCCTTGAATGTCAGGTAGATGAAGACAGGAAAGTAACAGTAGGGTGGACAAAGGATGGAAACAAAATTCCTCCAGGCAAAGATTATAAGATTTACTTTGAAGACAAAATAGCCTCACTTGAGATTCCTTTGGCTAAGCTGAAGGATTCAGGCCATTATGTGTGCACTGCCTCAAACGAGGCAGGAAGCAGCTCCTCTTCTGCCAGCGTCACAGTCAGAGGTAAGATAGTCCTATGCCCCCTTTACTTTTCTCTTCCTGGATTCCCTATTTGTTCTTTTGCAGGCTTCTCTGAGCAGGAATCACTCTGTGAACTCTTCTCAGACCTGCTGTCAGGTCCATTCACCTCTTGCTCATTCCTCTTCCTGCCTCCCTGTGCACTGTAGGGTGCTTCAATATTTCTTTCACTGGCCAGATCCAAGAATTGCTCCTGTATGCAGGACAGAGGTGGCAAAAGAAACCACAAAAACTGCAAAAAATGATGATTTTTTCTGAAGTCATGTTTTGTTCTTGTGCTAGGAACCAATCTTTCAAACCTTTGTATTTCAGCCTTTTTTCCTTTTTCTTTTTTCCCTCTCCTTTCCCTTTCTTTCTACTTTCCTTTCCATTTCCAACCTTTTTCCTTCCCATTTTCCCCCCTTTCTTTCCTTTTCTTTCCATTTTTAGAACCACCATCCTTTGTGAAGAAAGTCGATCCATCTTATTTACTGACTCCAGGTGACTCTGCACGCCTTCAATGCAAAATCAAAGGGTCTCCTGAAATGCAGGTTACTTGGTTCAAGAACAATAAGGAAATCCGTGAAAGCAACACACACAGGATGTCGTTTGGCAATTCTGTGGCTGTGTTAGATATTTTGGAGGTGAAAGTTGATGACAGTGGGAGCTACTCATGTGAAGCTGTAAACGAGGTTGGAAGTGACAGCTGCACCACCGAAGTAGTTGTCAAAGGTCTGTTCTTCTTGCTGCTGCCAGCCGCATTCTTGAGAAGAAACTTCTCTTCCTTTTTATTTTTGGCATGGTTGACTAATTCTTTCTTGCTGCTTTTATAGAGCCTCCGTCTTTCATCCGAACACTTGAACCAGCAGAGGTAGTAAAGGGAACAAACCCCGTTCTTCAGTGTGAGGTTGCTGGTACTGGACCATTTGAAATTAGCTGGTACAAAGACAAGAAACAGATTCGCAGTAGTAAAAAATATAGGTTGACCTCTCAGAAAGCTGTAATTTCTCTGGAGGTGTCCTCGTTTAATAGTGCTGATGTCGGTGAATACGAGTGTGTGATAGCTAACGAAGTCGGGAAGTGCATATGCAGTGCAACATACATCTTGAAAGGTCAGTGGAAGAGAAAAACCTCCACTTACTGAAGGAATTGGCAAGAACCTCTCATTACTTAAAATGTCTTTTCTTTGGATTTGTGGGCTGCTAGGGAGATTGGGGAGGGGAGGTTATCTTTTTCTCTTAAAGTTCTGTGTATATCTTATCTGGCGCTAAACCTGTGAATTTGAATTGAGCTTAAAGGGGTCCCCAGCTGGGGAATGCAGCTCTTTTCTTGCTTCCTCTTTAGCTGAATTGTACCATGTACTTCGCATATTGTCTCGTGTAACTGTCTTTAAGCAGTGGATTTCATGGGATGATGTGGTAGAAGATGAGTATTTCTTCTTGTCTCTTTTCTTTGAACTAGAACCACCATCTTTTGTTAAGAAAATTGAAAATGTAACAGCTCTGGCTGGAGATAGTGTTACATTACAGGCTGTGGTGAAAGGGTCAGAGCCTATTTCTGTGATGTGGATGAAGGGAAAAGACATTATTCAAGATGATAACAAAGTGAGAGTGACATTTGAACATGGTCTAGCAACACTGCAAATTACCGGTGTCCAGCTGAGCTCTGGTGGGAAGTACACCTGCGTGGCTGAGAATGATGCAGGAACTCAGTCCTGCTTTGGTGAACTGTCAGTGAAAGGTCAGTGGAGTATTGCTGTGATCCCTGCATTGTCACCCACCTGAGAAGAACAAGTTCCTTTTGTCCTTAACACCAGCTGTTTAATTCTGTTATAGAACCTGCCAAAATCATTGAAAAATCTGAAATGATCCAGGTAACAGCAGGGGAACCAGCCATTTTGGAGTACACTGTTACAGGCACTCCAGAGCTAAAAACCAAATGGTTCAAAGATGGAAGACCACTACCTGCCAGCAAAAAATATAGGATCAGCTTTAAAAATAACATTGCTCAGCTTAAGTTTTATGCCGCTGAACTGCAAGACAGTGGCGAGTACACCTTTGAGATATCCAATGATGTGGGCATCAGTTCTTGTACTACCAGCTTCACAGTGCTAGGTTGGTACTGACTCTTTGCAAACAACCCTGCTATTCTGCTCTGAGCCCAACAGAGCAGAAGCACAACGGCATGTTTGGTTTTCTCATTAGTTTGTTTCTTTCATATCTTTCACTCTCAACAGATCGCACTCTCCCTCCCTTCTTCACTAAACCCCTGAAGAATGTTGACAGCATCATTAACACGTCATGCCGCCTAGACTGCAAAATTTCAGGCTCTCTTCCAATGACTGTCTCTTGGTTTAAGCAGGACATTGAGATCACTTCAAGCGCCAAGTACACAGTACACTTTGCAGAAGGTTCTGCATCTTTGGAAATAAAACACCTAGATGCAAGTGATGCTGGGGTCTACATTTGCAGAGCCACAAACTCTGCTGGTAGCAAAGAGAGCAGTAGCACTTTGTTTATAAAAGGTTTGGCAATTTGTTTAAAATTTCTTGGAATTTTTTTTTCATTTAATAATACTTTTCTTCAGGCCATGTGTCTCACTCTTGACATTTGCTTCCTTTCAACAAAATCTAGAGCCACCCAGCTTCATTGTAGAACCAGAGTCCCAAGATGTACTGCCTGCATCAACCGTACGTTTCAAAGGCACATTTAAAGGCACAACACCACTGATGGTGAAATGGTTTAAAGGTGAAACTGAGCTGGTGACAGGAGGAGCCTGCTACATCATGACAGAAGCGTTAGCAAGTTACTTGGAACTTTACGCAGTCAAACCAACAGACTCAGGAAAATACACCTGCAAAGTCTCCAATGTAGCTGGTTCAGTATCATGCAGTGCAAACTTGTTTGTAAAAGGTTTGCATTCTTCTGTCTTTTAAACTTTCAGATGCTGGATTGACCCAGTAGCACTCTTTCCTGCTTTCTTTATCCTGAACACTCTTCTTAAACCCACAGAACCTGCTGCCTTCAAGGAGAAGCTAGAGCCAACCCATCTGGTAAAGAAAGGTGGATATGCTGAGCTGACCTGTGAAGTCACTGGTACTCCTGAGATTAAAATCACGTGGTTCAAGGATGATAGAGAGCTAAAAGAGAGTGACAAATATAGAATGTCTTTCACAAAATCCTTGGCAGTACTTCATGTTATAGAGGCTGAGCCTGAAGACAGTGGGGAATACATTTGTGAGGCCAGAAATGATGCTGGGAAAGATATTTGCAGTAGTGTCGTTACGATCAAAGGTGTGTGTGACATCCAGCCATGCAGTTTGTCTCTTTAAACTCAATACAACTTTATAGACTTCAAAAGTATGACTAATACAACTGAACTCTCTCTTTTGCACTGTAGAGTCACCTTATTTTAGCAAGGAGTTTCAATCCATGGAAGTCTTGAAAGATTCTGATGTGGTTTTGGAGTGTGAGGTGCTTGGCACACCTCCATTTGAAGTGTTCTGGGTGAAAGATGATAAACCCGTGCGGAGCAGTAAGAAGCACAGAATAAGCATTGAGAAATCTTTGATTAGCCTCCATGTTTTCAGGTTTGATGCTTCTGATGTTGGCGAGTATCAGTGTAGAGTAACAAATGATGTCGGGAGCTGCTTCTGCAGTTCAGAGGTTACACTGAAAGGTTAGTGCAAGGTGCAGAATGCCACTAGCATGCTTTTATCCCAGTGTGGCTTTCATGCCACACCATCATGCACCAGACTCATACTTACATGTCCATTTTCTTCCTGCCAGAGCCCCCACAGTTTGTAAAAAGGATAGAAAACATTAGTTCCCTTCGAGGGGGAACAGTTGTGTTTCAGGCTGCTATTAAAGGCTCCTTGCCCATCACTGTGTCCTGGCTGAAAGACAATGAAGAAGTGATTGAAGATAACAATATAAAAATGACTTTTGTCAACAATGTTGCCACTCTTCTGGTGAGGTCTATTGAACTGAAACATGATGGGAAATATTTCTGTCAGGCTAAAAATGAGGCAGGAATTCAGAGATGTTCTGCTCTGCTGACTGTCAAAGGTTGGTCCTACCCTGAGGGTTTGTGGTGATCTCAGACTGTTCCTTGGTGGTTTATACAGATGCTCTTAACACTCTTATCTCCTTGTTTACAACAGAGCCTGCTACAGTTGTGGACAAGGCCGTGTCAATAGATGTGACTGAGGGAGACCCAGCAACCTTGCAGTGTAAATTTTCGGGAACAAAACCTATTACAGCCAAATGGTTCAAAGATGGCAAGGAATTGGCGTTAGGCCCAAAATACAAGATCAGTGTTACAGATACTGTCTCAGTCCTAAAGGTGCTTTATGCAGAAAAGAAAGATAGTGGAGAATACATTTTTGAGGTTCACAATGACGTTGGAAGCAGTAGCTGTTCTGCCAACATTAATGTCCTAGGTGTGTATGAGCTCTCTTTTATCATTGTTTTCACATAAAATACATTTTATCCTGAGCTCACATCTGTGCAATCAAGGTTGAATTTCATGCTTTGTTTTTTTACTGTCTTGGATAGATCTCATTATACCACCTAAATTCACCAAAAAGCTCAAGAAAATGGACAGCATTAAGGGCTCTTTTGTCCATCTGGAATGCATAGTGTCTGGTTCACATCCGATAAGTATCCAGTGGTACAAGGATGGCCAAGAAATAACAGCAAGTGAAAAGCACAAATACTCTTTCCATGATAATACTGCATTTCTGGAAATCAATAAACTGGAAGGCACAGACAGCGGCTCTTACACTTGTGAAGCAACCAATAAGGCGGGAAGCAGCCAGTGCAGTGGGTTCTTAACAGTCAAAGGTTTGAGTTCCTTCTTTGTCTTGTGTTAGGCCTTTCATTCATAACTTTGGAATTCACCTGTATCAGAGTAATCTTCTTTCTTCCTTTTTACATGTTACAGAGCCACCATATTTTGTAGAGAAACCCCAGTCCCAAGAGATTGTGCCCAATGCTAGGGTTCAGTTCAAAGCACTGGTGAAGGGCTCTACTCCTCTGCAGATAAAGTGGTTTAAAGACAGCCAAGAGCTCCTCTCTGGAGCCAATCGATCTGTCTGGAAGGACGACACATCTAGTGTACTGGAGCTCTTCTCGGCTAGGACATCTGACTCTGGGAACTACACTTGTCAGATAAGCAATGATGTGGGGACTGCAACTTGCAAGGCAACTTTGTTTGTAAAAGGTGTGCAGCTCAATATTCTCCTCATTGTGCTTCTGATTTTTCTGTGTAATTTGGAGGGAGGGGATAGGAAACCCTTGTATTTCTTTACATCACCTGAATATTACAAAGCCTCACCTTTTCTGTCCACCTTCTAGAACCTCCCAGGTTTATTCAGATGCCAACTTCCGTAGTAGCTTTGCGTGAAGGACAGTCCACCACTTTCGAATGCCAAGTAGTAGGCACACCAGAGATCCACATAACATGGTACCTGGATGGTAATGAAGTGACTGACCACGCCAAGTACGGCATCTCCTTCATAGACGGTTTAGCCACTTTGAAATTAACTCAAGCCAGAGTGTCAGATAGTGGGATTTATGTTTGTGAAGCCCACAATGATGCAGGTAGTGAAAGCTGCAGTATCGAGCTGAAAGTAAAAGGTTTGTTTTGAACATCTTGGCATTTATGCCACATAGCTGGGGTGATGGAGTAGGGGAGACTTCTCCCCTCAAAATCATTCGAGGCTACTATTTGCCTTCTCTTCATTCCTCTTTGTAGAGCCTCCAACATTTGTTCGGGAGTTGCGTCCCACTGAAGTAGTGAAGGGTTTGGAAGCCATACTTGAGTGCGAGGTGACTGGTACTCCTCCATTTGAGGTGAAGTGGCTGAAGAACAATAAGGAGATGTTCAGCAGCAAGAAATATGCCATCTCCACCAAAGAATCAGTATTTACTCTTAATGTGACTAACTGTGATGTCTCAGATGTTGGTGAATATCAGTGTATTATATCAAATGAAGGTGGGAGCTGTTCTTGCAGCACAAGGCTCAGCTTGAAAGGTCAGTTCTTTAGGAAGTATACCCATAACATTATATGCTCTGGCTAAACTGTAGTGACTAGGATGACTTTATATTATCTCTCTTTCCCCCTTTCCCTTTCTATGACTTCTCTTCCAATCAAAAACCAAAACTTCACACCACAGAACCACCATCCTTTGTCAAGAAGCTGGAGAATGTCACTAGCATTTTGAAAGGTACTGCATTCTTCCAGTGCATTGTAGCTGGTGCTCAACCCTTATCTGTGTTGTGGATAAAAGATGAGAAAATACTAGAAGATGATGAGCACCACCATATCACCTTTGAGAACAGCGTGGCCACACTGGAACTTACCAATATTGACCTCAGCCACAGAGGAAGATACACTTGCCAGGCAAAGAATGAATCTGGCATGGAGAAATGTTTTAGTCTGCTTTTTGTACAAGGTGTGTACAAGGTGTGACCCTTCAAGCCATCCTTGATGAGTACTTGGAAAGTCAGTACCCTATCTATGTATCTAACTGTTATTTTTATATACTTTATATCTCAGAGCCTGCACAAATCATAGAAAAGGCTAAATCACTTAAAGTCACTGAAAGAGACCCTGTGACTTTGGAGTGTACTGTGGCTGGAACACCAGAGCTCCGAATAAGATGGTACAAAGATGGCAAACAACTCCTACCCAGTAGATACTACACAATGAGCTTTGAAAACAATGTGGCCAGTTTCAGGATTGAACCTGTATCAAAGGAGGATAGTGGTACATACAGTTTTAAGGTTGAAAATGACTTTGGAAGTAGCACCTGTGAAGCTGTTCTCACTGTCCTAGGTTTGTATTGTCATTTGGTGAATTCACCAATCCAGCAGGGAGGGAATGAAAAAATTATAATCTCTGTGAAAGATAGGCAAGAAGGTAACCAGTCTGGTTTTGCCATTTTTTTGTGTTGGGCAGATCAATCAATTCCTCCTGCATTTATCAAAAAACTAACCAAAAAGGATACTGTTCTGGGATCTTCTATCCAAATGGAGTGCAAAGTCTCTGGGTCACTTCCCATTACTGCAAAATGGTATAAGGATGGAAAAGAGATAACTGACAGTGCAAAATATAGAAGCCTATGCCACGAGAACACTATGTCACTCGAGATTGCTAACCTAGAACTGGCAGACAGTGCAAATTACATGTGCAGTATCTCTAATGTTGCTGGGAGCGATTCTTGCAGTGCCGTCCTGACTGTGAAAGGTTTGAAACTCTTTTGCTGCTTGTTTGTGATGGATGCTGGGAAAAATATCTTAAATCTTATGCTAACATAAGACTCTTATACCTCTTAATATAAATGCTGAAAACTTGGTCTCCATGCTTACCTTACTAAATTTCTTCATTCTTCCAATGAAGACATTTCTGATGTAACTGAATGTTTCTTTTTCTTGAAAACTGCAGAGCCACCAAGCTTCTTAGTAAAACCTGAAAGCCAGCAAGCCATCCCAGATTCCACAGTGGAGTTTAAGGCTACACTAAAAGGAACACCACCCTTTACAGTAAAGTGGTTCAAAGAAGACTTAGAACTTGTATCTGGTCCAACCTGTTTCATTGGGATTGAAGGGTCAACTGGGTTCTTAACCCTCTATTCAGTGGATACTTCTAGGAGTGGGCGCTACACTTGCCACATTTCTAATGACGTTGGCAGTGACTCTTGCACTACAACACTGATGGTAACAGGTGTGACTTCTTTCTTGTGTTACAGTCTTTTCACCTATTTCTTTTCTTTCCTTTTTTTGCCAAGCCCACCTCAGTGATATCAATACACTTTCATGTGAATTCCCTACCCTGTGTTTGCAACCCACAGTTCTTTGGTTCTTTCCCCTCCTCTTTTCTTTCCAGTATTAATTCAGACCTTTCTGACTCCACTTTTTCTGCTTTTTTAGAACCACCCAAGTTTGCTAAGAAGCTAGAGGCAGCAAAAGTAGTCAAGCAGGGTGACTCAGCCCGGCTTGAGTGCAAAGTAAGTGGGTCTCCAGAGATGAAAGTAGTGTGGTTCAGAAATGACCATGAAATTGTTGCCAGTGAAAAATTCCGGACATCATTCATTGACTCCTTGGCTGTGCTTGAAATGAATTATCTCAGTACTGATGACAGTGGTGACTACATCTGCGAAGCTCACAACCCTGCCGGCAAGGCCAGCTGTAGCACTAAAGTCACAGTGAAAGGTTAGATATCCTCTTATTCTCTTGACTACATCCCTTTTTTCCCCTGGTGGCTTTATCCTTTGAAAATAAACAAGAACAGGAGATTAATTTAGTATTTTAGGACTGACTTTTTCTTCATGTTATGTTTGTTTCTTGAGGGCCCCTCCCCCCCTCTGTCAGTGCCTGAACAACAGCAATGTTGTTCTTAATGCAGATGAGTCCTAAGTTAGGTGATCCCCAGGTTTATGACTGTCAACATCGAGGACAGATCATAGTGGGAACTGCTATATCAAGGAGCTGAAATACAAACTGAAAGAATAGACCCAGAGTAATCAGCATCAGTTTTACACCCTGTGTTTGAGACAACTATCAGATAAATGAGACCTATACCCTGTCTTCCAAGGACCACCCCTCTGTTCACCTTTTCTACAGAAGAGCTAAGAGCTCTGGATGCCAACTACTTGCAAGATTATTTCATAATGTGCCAAGAAAATGAGGAAAGTCTGTGCCCATTCTGCTGATTTTTCTCAGCTGTCTCATTGTGTAGAAGCTGGTATGAGTAAATGATTTGCTGGTCAAATAGCTCCAGGCTCCTTTCTAAAAATGTTCCTTTCTTCCCTTGTTAGAACCTCCTGTTTTTAGCAGGAAGCCCTCTCCAGTAGACATGCTCAAAGGAACTGAGGTTAGCCTGGAATGTGAGATTTCAGGAACACCACCATTTGACGTTACCTGGTACAAAGACAGGAGGCAAATCCGCAGTAGTAAGAAGTATAAGGTTACAGCCAAAAACTACCACACCAGTGTTCGCATTCTTAATATTGAAGCTGCAGATGTGGGTGAATATCAGTGCAAAGCCCAGAACGACATAGGAAGTGACACTTGTTTTTGCACTGTGAAGCTGAAAGGTAAAGTATTGACACATATGCCTTCTGCAGTGCTCCCAATGGCACTGCATTACTCTTCTTTCATAGACACTGTAAGTATTTATTATAACTGCCTATTTCTTCTTCAGAACCACCAAAATTCTTGACTAAAATAAACAGTGTGACTGTTGTGGTTGGTGAACCAGTAGAGTTACAAGCAAGAGTGGAGGGCTCCCAGCCAATTTCTGTGCAGTGGCTTAAAGACAAAGAGGAAATTATTAGAGAAAGTGAAAACACGAAGATCACGTTTATGGAAAATATTGCAACTTTACAACTTCTGCACACAGAGACAAGCAGTGCTGGAAAATACATCTGTCAGATCAGAAATGATGCTGGAAGTCGAGAGTGCATGGCTACCTTAAGTATTCTAGGTTGGTAAAAAGCATAGGTGCACAATAGGGTTGTTTTTTTTCTTTTTAAGTGAGGATCTTGGCTGTTTAGTGTCAGCTGCATGATGTCCTTATTCCCATGAGTTTAAAATGAGCAAAGCAGAGATTTCTTGTATCCCCAACAAGCAGTAGTCAGGTTCCTTATTTTCAGTTGTCCAAGGATAAGGGTGAGAGGAACCACAGGCTTCTAGATGGTTATGGGATCCAGTTGACTGAATTTCTGTCATGTCTTCTGCTCGTCTGCTTAGAGAGAGACAAACAGTTGTGTTTCTCTCCCAGGAGTTTAAAAATGTTTTTAATTTATTTTGGAGAGCATCTGAAATCTCCAGTTTAGGGCAGAATAAAGGGTGTTAAAAAAAATAAAAATAAAAAATATTTTAAAAAAGCTGAAAAATTCCCCAGCCCAAAAGCCTGGGATATCCCTAGAATCAAATGTGTAAACCCCATCTTAAAATGCTATAACACTTACAGCTAGTGCTACTTAATTTCTGTGTTCACCATACATGTTACCCATCTCTCCTTCTAGAGCCTGCAGTCATTGTAGAGAAAGCAGAACCAATGAGAGTTACTATAGGAGACGCCTGTACTTTGGAGTGCAAAGTGGCAGGCACACCAGAGCTTTCCACGGGGTGGTTCAAGGATGGCAAAGAGCTGACCAGCAGCCAGAAATACAGAATTACTTTCCTCAATAAAGTATCTACGCTTAAAATTATGGATGCAGAAAAGGAAGATGCTGGACTGTACACTTTTGCAGTGCAGAACGACGTGGGGAAAAGCAGTTGCACAGCATCAGTTGATGTTTTAGGTTGGTTGGGTAGCTTGTTTTCTGCCTTTTACAAAAACTTCCACTCAGTCATGTTCTCCTTTCTTTCTCCCATTCCTTCCTTCCTTTTCTTTCTAACCATGTATTTATTATGTTTTCTTATGCAGATCGAATCATTCCTCCTTCTTTCACAAGAAAATTGAAGGAAACTCCTTGTGTTCTGGGTTCCTCAGCATTGCTGGAATGCAAAGTGTCGGGTTCACCTCCTATTTCTGTGGCTTGGTTCCGAAATGGACTTAAGTTAGTCAGTGGGGAAAAACATCAAATCTCCTTTTCAGATAACCTTTGTATTTTGGAAGTGAATTCACTGAGTGATTCAGATGCTGGAACTTACACCTGCAAAGCTACCAACATAGCTGGTTCAGATGAATGCAGTGCTGTATTGACCGTACAAGGTCAGTATATGGTGATCAGGAAGCTCTCTAAGCTATTCTTTTCTCTTTTTCTCTTGACATTACCTATAGTCTTTTGTAAATATGCTTGGGGAAAATTATTGATGGGGAAAATAAAGATTGTGTTCTTTACCTTCATTAGGTGTGGAAATGCCAGGATTATGCTGTAGCAATCTGTCTTACCTCTCTTTTTCTCTTGTGTGTTTAGAACCACCTTCTTTTGAGAGGACACCAGAGGCTCTGGATGTCTTGCCAGGCACAAGCATCACTTTTACATGTGTTATCAGAGGAACCCCACCTTTTAAGGTGAACTGGTTTAAAGGGTCCAATGAGCTTGTGCCAGGAGACAAATGCAATATCTACTTGGAGGACTCTGTTGTGGAGCTTGAGTTATTTGACGTAACTCCTCTCCAAAGTGGAGAATATACTTGTCTAGTGACTAATGATGCTGGCAGGGCAAATTGTACAACACACCTTACAGTAAAAGGTTTGTAAAGATGGCGTCTCTCTATTTACCTTAAAGTATTGTTTCCTTTCCTCCATTAGTCCTGTAGTGCTCAACATTTGTGACTTCTTACCCTTTGTTAGAGCCAGCAGTCTTTGTGAAGAAACTGAGTGATCAGTATGTAGAGCCCGGCAAGGCCATCATCCTGGAGGGAACTTACACAGGCAGCCTGCCCATCTCTGTGACATGGAAGAAGAATGGCCACACCATCACTCAATCTCAGAAGTGTAGTATCACCACCACAGAGAAATCCTGCATCCTGGAAATACTTGACAGCACCAAAGGGGATGCAGGAGAATACACTTGCCATGTTGAAAATGAGGCAGGAAGAGATGTTTGTGGGGCTATAGTCTCTACTCTAGGTGTGTGCTCCCTTTGCTTCTTTTTCTTGCTTGTTCTTTCAAGTGTATGTCTTACAAGGCCTGGCACTATAATGAGCCTAAATGCTTCTCTTTTTCAGAACCTCCCTATTTTATTACACACTTGGAATCTCTTGAGGTGTCAGTTGGGGATTACACAACATTGCAATGCCATGTTGGTGGTACACCAGAAATCACTGTGTCTTGGTACAAAGGTGATACAAAACTCAGATCTACTCCTGAGTACAAAGTATTCTTTAAAGACAATGTTGCTACACTTATTTTCAACAAAGCGGTTAGCAACGACAGCGGAGAATATATCTGCAAGGCAGAAAACAGTGTAGGAAGTGCATCTACAAAGGCTCTCTTGACAGTTCAAGGTGATGATTTTATATTAACTTGCTACAAACTCTTTTTCTCTTACAAAATTACGTAAAAAAACCTGTTTCCTGGGGCATAATTATCCTTTACCTACTTTCTTCCAGAGCGCAAGCGACCACCTTCCTTTGCAAGAAAATTAAAGGATATCGAGCACCCTGTTGGATTACCCCTTAAATTTATGTGCCGGCTCAATGGCTCAGAACCCATTACTGTGGCTTGGCATAAAGACGGTGTGCTGCTAAGCGATGACCACAATGTGCACACATCCTTTGTAGATAATGTTGCAGTGCTGCAACTGGTGCAAACCGAGATGAGTCATACTGGGCAGTACTCCTGCACAGCCACCAATGCTGTGGGCACTGCCACCTCGAGTGCTAGGCTTACAGTGGCAGGTGTGTTGGCTTACAAAACTTTTGCCTTGACCATAGGCTACCCCTTCCTGTTTCATGCATGCAATGGTATCAGTGTGTTGGATTAGCTTTTTCATGAAGTATGAGTACTACATGGTTTTCTTGCCTTTCTAGAACCCAAGCAAGCACCTGTGTTTGACACCAAGCCAGAATCTATTGATGTGCCTTTTGGCGAAAGTGCTGACTTTGAATGCCATGTTACTGGAGCACAGCCAATATGTATCACCTGGTCCAAGGATGGTCGGGAGATCCGAACTGGAGGAAACTTCAATATTACATTTGTAGCCAACACAGCTCACCTTCGTGTGCTCAGAGTGGGTAAAGGAGACTCTGGCCAATATACTTGCCAAGCTAGCAATGAAGTTGGTAAAGACTTTTGCTCAGCCCAACTCTGTGTCAAAGGTATTAAGTCACCTTCATCTGTTCGTTTTTTTTTTACTTGAGTAAACAGACCCCTTTGTTACTGAGTTCCATCTTCCACCCTTTCCAGTTTGGGATCATTAGTTTTCCAGAAAGCAGACATGTGGTGGGTGACCTTCTATCATACAGCATGACAGTAGAAGCCTTCTGTACCTCAAAATCTCCAAGGGGAAAGATCCCCTTGTGAAGTTTTATTTGGTCATTATTTCTGAAACTACAGTCAGAGTGGTATTCACACATAGCAAATACTATGTGGAAAATGATGATACAGTAAATACAACTACTTTACATCCATAGGCCAGCATTAGTGACAATCAAATTTGCTAAGGATTTCAATTGGAGTTCTGAAATGCTGATATAATCTAGACTATGAATCACTCAAATTCTTCATGCAGAAATATGTTTTAAAGATTTGTATGCAAGTGAAACTATTCCTACCGTGTTTCTGTGGCTCCTATGGGTGAAGCGCTTGTCAAATCTTTCATGCTGGCCTGGCAATATTTTCACCTCTCAAAGGTAACAAAAAAAATTCTCTTGGGTGTTGCAATCATCCTTTTTGTGTTTCTATAGTTCCAGATGACTCATCAGCCTCCAGAGTTGGCAGAACATGGTTTTAGTTGTTGTTTTTTCTTTCTTTTCTCTGTCTTTCTTGAGAGGAAACTCTGGTTGGAGATACAGCCAACTGCTATAGCAAGCTTACTTTCTTGTGCTGCAATACTCTTGTGTTCCCCATAACTCTTTCTCAGCACTGTAGATTTCACATGGCTAACAGGTATACTGTCACTCTTTACATACTGTTCTGCAGAACCTCCCAAGTTCATCAAGAAGCCTGAAGCTTTGCGGTTCGTGAAGCAGGGGGACACAGTGCAACTTGAATGTAAAATCAGTGGCACACCAGAGATCAGAATCGTGTGGTACAAAAATGATCAGGCACTCCAGGCGAGCGACAGGCTCCACATGTCCTTTGTAGACTCCATGGCAATACTAACCATCTTGGATGCCAACACTGAGGATGCTGGTGACTACATATGTGAAGCTCAGAACTCTGCTGGCACAGCCAGCTGCAGCGCTTCAGTCACAGTTAAAGGTTAGCAGCACGGCTCCACACACTACCAGAATCCTTGTCTTCTGGGCCCTCTTCCAGCCACACATCCCCCTGGACAGGGAGCTGCTGCTATGGCAGTTGATGGCTGCTAGGGCAGTTTCTCTCCAGCTACTCTCACATTCAAATGCTGCTGTTTTTAAACAGCAGAGATGAGGCAGGAAATGATGGTGGGTGTTCAGCATTGTGCAGCCATTCTCTTGTCTTCTCCTTTAAGTCATTTACAAGATGAATAAGGCAAGCTTGTCAGACCGCAAAGGGAGCATGGACTAGGTGTTACACAAGCCATGGTGAGGAAGCTAGGCGTACTTTACAGCCATCCCTTCATCTCCTTTTTATAGACAGTGATGCTGGCAGGAATGAAATTTAAGACAGAAGAGGAGGCTGTGTTGCTGAACCTCACTGATGGTAGCTTTCATGACTGTAAAGAGGCGGGTGAAAGCTGGAATGTGGTCCTGGAGAGTGGCTTTTGGGGAGGGGCACTGAGCACTGACTCCAAACAGGTGCAGAAGCATCATATTTCTGCCCTTGAGGCTCTGAGTGCTGGGTTGGCTTGCTGGGAGATGGCAGGGACCCAGCATTTTTTAGAGGTGACACCACACATTCGGATATGGGTTTACAAGACTAAGTGTAGGCCCCCTTCCTGAATACCTTGCTTCCTATTATCCAGAAACCCACCCAGGGAAGGAGGCTCACACATTATATGTGATTCTTTTTTTATAGAGCCACCTGTTTTTAGCAAGGTGCCAAGCCCTGTTGACACACTTAAAGGCTCAGATGTTATTCTCCAGTGTGAGATAGCAGGGACTCCACCCTTTGAGGTTGCTTGGTTCAAGGACCGGAGGCAGGTCAGAAGCAGCAAGAAGTTCAAGGTGACAGCAAAGCACTCCATTGCCAGTCTTCATATTCTCAGTCTGGAAGCTCAAGATACTGGAGAATATCAGTGCAAAGCTATGAATGAGGTGGGAAGTGACACCTGCATCTGTCCGGTTAAATTCAAAGGTTTGTATGCTGAAGAATCAACAGCATCACCACCCTCGCTTCTTGATCTCCTGGGTGTCTCTCTTCTAAGCAGGCATGTATCATTAACCCTCTTCTGCCTCATTGTTTTTGCAATCAGAACCTCCACGCTTCGCTAAGAAGCTGAGTGACACTGCAATCTTCATTGGGGAGCCAACAGCCCTGCAGGCAGTGGTGGAAGGATCCCCACCAATTTCTGTTGTCTGGCTCAAGGACAAGGGTGAAGTTATTAGGGAGAGCGAAAATGTCCAAATGTGGTTTATGGACAACATTGCAACTCTTGAGATTGCCAGTGCAGAAGGAGCTGATGTTGGGAAGTACATCTGCCAGATCAAAAATGATGCTGGCATGCGGGAGTGCTCTGCCTTTTTACAAGTCCTAGGTGGGTATAGCCTGCTTCACAACTACTGTATCCTGCAGCTTGCACAATTGCCTTTACCAGCCTTTGTTTTCTGCATATGCCCTGTGCTCGCTGTTTTGCGTGTAGGTATCCTGGTGACACACTGACCCTTACCTTCCTATTTCAGAACCAGCACTCATCTTAGAGAAGACCGAGCCAATCACAGTAATGGCTGGCAATCCTTTTACATTGGAGTGCAAAGTAGGAGGAACACCTGAACTTATCACCAAGTGGTATAAAGATGGCAGAGAACTAAGGAGTGACCGCAAATACCAAATTACCTTTGTCAACAATATATCCACTTTGAAAGTCTTTTCTGCAGACAGGGAAGACAGGGGCTTGTATACTTTTGAGGTGCACAATGAGGTGGGCGACAGCAGCTGCATTTCTTCAGTTGATGTTTCAGGTCAGCTCTATGTCTTTGTAGTTCACACTTATCTTTAAAGAAAGCATTTTTCTTTTTCCCCTTTCCTTTCTCCTGAAAAAAAAAAAAAATATCCAAACACTTTTCTTTCTATTCTTTTGCCTTGTCCTGCTTAGATCGCCTTGTTCCTCCTTCATTCTCAAGAAAACTAAAGCAAACAAATGGGGTGCTGGGATCCTCAGTGCTTCTGGAGTGCAAAGTGTCTGGCACATCCCCCATATCTGTGTCCTGGTATCAGGATGGGAATGAGATTGTTAGTGGAGAAAAATATGAAATCTCATTCTTGG
The DNA here is from genome assembly GCF_033815535.1 of Pezoporus flaviventris. Taxonomy (NCBI): domain Eukaryota; kingdom Metazoa; phylum Chordata; class Aves; order Psittaciformes; family Psittacidae; genus Pezoporus; species Pezoporus flaviventris. The sequence goes on along the minus strand of NW_026892549.1, from coordinate 42,649,242 downwards.
ATAACGTTTGTGCTTTGAAACTGAATGCCTTGGATATCACAGATACAGGGCCATATACCTGTGTGGCAAACAATGTGGCTGGATCTGATGAATGCAGTGCCTTCTTGACTGTACAAGGTCAGTGGAAGGATACTACAGCCCTTCAACAAAATTCTTTTTCCCTCTCTCTTTCTTCCTTCAGGTTTCCCATGGTCTCTTTTATTTTTTTTTTCCTTTTCTCCCTCTCTCTTTTTTTTCTTTTTGGATTCAAACCTACTCCAGTTTTCCTCTCCCAGAGACTCTCCTATTAACATCTTTCTCCCTCTTCACTCTTTTGCATGATCTTAGAACCACCTTCTTTTGTGAAGATACCTGATCCCCAGGAAGTTTTGCCCAGATCAAGTGTGACATTCAGCACCTATATCAAGGGCAGTACTCCCTTCAAAGTGACCTGGTTCCGAGGCATCAGGGAGCTGGTGCCAGATAGCAACTGTTCCATCTCTCTGGACGAGTCTGTGGCAGAGCTGCAGCTGTACAACGTGGAGCCAGGCCACAGTGGGGATTACGCCTGCGTTGTCACAAATGATGCCGGTAGTGCCTCATGCACAACCCAACTCTTTGTGAAAGGTGTGTTTGTGTGTGCACATTTACACACAGGTATATCCCTTCATGCTCTGCCTGCAGCCCTGCCACATCTGTCCCTCACACTGTTGATCTATGCCTCCTCACAGAGCCTGCCGTATTTGTGAAGAAATTAAGTGATTTCAGTGTGGAGCAGGGGAAGTCCATTGTGCTGGAAAGCAGCTACACAGGCACCCCTCCTGTCTCTGTCACCTGGAAAAGAAATGGCATACCCATTGCTCAGTCTCCACGCTGCAGTGTTACAACTACTGACAAATCTGGAATTCTTGAAATCTTCAACAGCACCAAGAGTGATGAAGGCGAATACACCTGTGAGGTGGCAAATGAGGCAGGTGGAGATGTTTGCCGCAGCCTTGTATATATCTTAGGTATGGTGCACTCCAGATCCCCTTAAGGGACCCTGATGATGCTCTGCATCTGCTCACCATACTCTCTCTTTCCCTAGAACCACCCTATTTTGTCATACACTTGGACCGTGTGGAGGTGAAGGTTGGACAGCCCTTGATCTTAAAATGCCAGATTGGTGGTGCACCAGAAATCAAGGTGTCCTGGTACAAAGATGACACCAAGCTCAGATCAACACAGGCTTACAAAATGCACTTCAAGAATAATGTTGCAACACTGGCGTTCTCCACCATAGAGGACAGTGACATTGGAGAATATACCTGCAAAGCAGAAAACAGTGTTGGCTCCGCCACCTCCACAGCTCTGCTTGTTGTTAAAGGTGATGGGCCAAGGGCCACTCTTTCCGGGGGTAGTTTATAGGAACTCTTTGTTATCTACAGAAAGGGGTTCTTATTAATTTCAGAATTAATTAATTTTAGATTAGCAGGGTGGCTTCCTACTTACTGTGGTGATTATTATTATTTTGCAGAACGGCAGCTTCCCCCTACGTTCTCCAGAAAACTGAAAGATATTCAGGAGGCCGTTGGTGCCCCAGTGACATTTGATTGCCGCATAAATGGCTCAGAGCCTATCCAGGTGTCTTGGTACAAGGATGGGGTTCTCTTAAGTGACAGTGATAACATGCAATTAGCCTTCTTAAATAATGTTGCAACTCTCCAGATCTTGCAAACAAGTATGGTTCACTGTGGCCAATACACTTGCTCAGCCAAAAATGTTTTGGGGACTGCATCTTCTAGCGCCAAACTTCTCCTCACAGGTTTGTAGCTTACATTTAAAGAAACGTGTATTTGTATGTCTTTGCTCTTTTATTTCTTCACCCTTTCCCCCACCCATTGTATGGTGGCCACAGAGCATGGGCATGGCACGGTGAGGTGTGTGTTGAGGAGGGCTCAGTGATGAGCTCTGCCATGCTTTCCTCTTTGCAGAACATCTACAGCCTCCCTTCTTTGACATCAAGCCAGTATCTGTTGATGTAGCACTAGGAGAAAGTGCAACTTTTAAGTGTCATGTGACTGGCTCTGCTCCCATGAAGATTACTTGGACGAGAGACAACAGACAGATTCGCCCAGGTGGCAACTACAAGATGACATTGGTGGAAAACACGGCCAGCTTGACAGTCCTAAAAGTTGGTAAAGGGGATGCTGGACTCTACATATGCACTGCCAGCAACAGTGTTGGAAAGGATGCCTGCACAGCTGAGCTAGCTGTACAAGGTATTGTGAGCTTTAGTGTTCATGAGACTTTCCTTTGCAAGGGAGACATCTGGAGAAAAAAGCCTTGAATGTAGACATGTGTGAGACTAACAATCTTTACAAGAGGCTACACTGCGATGTCTTATTTCATTTAAATATTATTGTAATACCTAAATACTTATTAATCTTTCTTCTGGTATAGTTTGCGATTTATCTGATCAAAAGGATTCTTTCATTGAAGTGTTAAATATGACTTAGAGCCTTGTTGCGCCTTTATGAATGGCCCTGTTGGCCAGCAAAAGCTGTCTCTCTTTAAGTCTTTCTTCATTCACTGGATTGTCCAGGGGAGGGAAAGGTAACTGAGAGAAACTCAGTTAACTTATGAGACTTCAATGTGTTGTTACTGGATGTGCAGCTGCTGCAAATAATTTTACCCTTTCACAGACTAGAAACATTGAAAATTGCTGTTCTAGACAGCAAAATGGGAGGATCTGAGAGTACACTTGGTGACAAATATCCATTCTTCCAACACTTTGCTTCTCCATATAGTGGAGAATCTTTTAGTCATCTAAATTTATGACTGGATCAAACTGTCTTGGTACAAGTGACACTTGCATGTTTATTTCCTTAATGTAGGTGGGAACACAGGATTTGTTTATAGCTGTTCCAGCTACCTCATACTTAGTGATTTTATAAAAGAAAGAATGTAAAATGCAGCTCTTAAATATTGCATGAGTTCAAATGTCCCCGTTCTTTTAGTGCCGCCCCCCTCCCCCCCTTTTTTTTTTCCTCTCTGTATGAACTTTGGGGGGAAAAAAAAATCAAACATTTCAAGACTAAATACTATGACTTTTATTCTGTAAGACAAATAGCATAAGAAGCTGAACTACCACTAGCAAAATCGCTGATAACTGCATGTCAAATGTATTACATATTTATATCTAGAGTATGTTCTATCCATAGATAGATTTTTCTTGGTGGGGGCGAAAGAATGGGGCAGAGGGAAATACTTCTGGATTCAGTGACAAGTAGGGACGTTGTTACTATGTAGTTTGACTTACAAAAAGCATTGAAGGCCTGTAGCAAGAAACCTAACCTCTTTAAAAGATTTAAAGCTTGTTTCTACCACAGTCACAATTCTGTTTATATTAATGATATTACTGAGAAGTTTATTTGACTAAAGTTACCATTGATAAGAAGATCCTGACCTTAGACGCTTTCTTACTCTTCAACTCCTTATTCATAAAATCCTGATTTTTTTTTTCCGTCCACAATTATTATTTTCTTTTTTGATCCTGAACTTACACTGACACTCACTTTAATCCTTTAGAATTTGTACAGTTTCCCCAGTGTTGTAAAATAAATGATATTCATTGTTTGGCAGCCATTTTCTATAGAACTTGGAAGAGAAACCTCTTTTGTGTATTGATTTTTGTGTGTTTAATTTGAGCAGATGATGTCTCATCTCTATAACACACATCCTTTTGTTTGTAGAATTAAGTGCTTTTATTTGATTAACCTTGGTAATTTCCCAGAGTTTTATTACTTTTCATACTTTAACACCTAAAGTTCTCACTCTGTAGTTTTAACAATTGCTTTAGGTTATAGAAACTGCTTTACATTATAAGTATATACCTTACTAACTTATATACTTACATTTTGGTGATATATCCCCATTTTTGGTAATGAATAGAATTAGTACTCATCAGATGTTAGTATGCAGATAGAGGATCACTTCTTTGCGAAACTGAAATCTGATAATATAATACAAAGGTTCCAAGAGTCCTTATCTAAACAAACCATCATTTCTATTTTTAGAAACTCTAAGGAAGCTTTGTTACTAACAACATAGGATGTTCTGCAAATGTCACACAGGTTGAAGTAACCCACAATAAAATAGATATTCTTCCTACACTTTACAGACAGATGAACGAAGAGGCACTTCATCCTGTTTTGCAGGGAGATTTGTTTGTTGTGCCCACGTTACCACCTCATGGGTTTACTAGTTATATCTTTGATCTATGAGCATTCAGTCTTGTGATTCAGAATCATGCGCACAGTACTTTTGATGAAAAGTGTCAAACCTCCACTTCTTTATCTCCTTACAAAAAAAAAAGGTTTACTTTTCAGTCATAGGACCTTTAACACTAATTTCTTCAATACCAACCATCTCACAATTCTTCCCAGCATGATTATTTTAAACCTATATTGTTTTCTACCTAATCTCCTTGACTTCTGTTCCTTATATGCACCTTTATGTTTGGCTTTGCCATAAATTTGTGAAGTGTTATAATGCAGGTACATTTATTGACTGTATCAGTTGTTAATGACATTTTAAGATATAAAGTAGTTGCTATAATGCTTCGCATAAATGCTCTTAATAATATTTCTTGGCTGAACTGTTAGGATTCTTACATTTCCATCAGGTATTTTGAGTACTCATGTATTGCTAGAGGGAATTACTTAAAGGAAACCACCCATCAGTTTATCTGTACTGAATACATGGGAGAAGTAGAGTGGGACAAAAAAGTAAGGAGAAACTAGCTGAAATGCATATAGAGAACTAGTTTGCTTCCTAAATAAAAGAAACTTAAAATAATCTTTAAAAAAATCATAGCAATTACAAACTTAAAATGTTTGCATAAGTCCAGAAAGTTTACATTTTCTCTTACATATTTCCTTGTTTATTCGAAGAATCAGTGCAGTTTAAAGCAACATTTCCACTTTTTGGCTTTCCAGAACCACCAAGGTTTATTAAGAAACTTGACTCCTCAAGACTTGTGAAACAGCATGATTCCACTAAGTATGAATGCAAAATAGGTGGATCTCCAGAAATCAAAGTCACCTGGTACAAAGGTGAAACTGAGATTCATCCCAGTGAAAAATACCGAATGTCCTTTGTGAATTCAGTGGCAGTCATTGAAATGTACAACCTCAGTGTTGAAGACAGTGGTGACTACACTTGTGAAGCTCACAATCCGGGGGGTAGTGCAAGCACCAGTACCTCACTGAAAGTAAAAGGTCAGAAACACAGTTCTTTCCTTACATTTCTATCTCTCTGAGTCTTCCTTTTTGGAAAACCTCTTAAATCCCACTTTCTTTAGTCAGAGAGGCCAAAACCTGTCTGAATAGAGGGCAAATCTCTTGACTGCTTGTTATACTGTGGGATATCTATCTTAATAATGGTTTCTCTTTGCTGTTTAGCATCAGTGGCTACTTGAATACTTTGTCCTTTTTAATCTCCTTCCCTCAAATAACACAAAATTTACTCCTCCCCCCTCTTTTTTTCCAGCACCCCCCATTTTTACCAAGAAGCCCCCTCCAACTGAGACCTTGAAAGGGTCTGATATTCACCTAGAATGTGAGCTTCAGGGCACTCCTCCGTTCCAGATCTCTTGGTACAAAGACAAACGAGAAATTCGGAGCAGCAAGAAGTATAAGGTCATGTCTGAGAACTACCTAGCCAGTATTCACATTCTCAGTGTGGATACTGCAGATGTTGGTGAATATCACTGTAAAGCTGTAAATGATGTGGGAAGTGACTCCTGCATTGGCTCTGTAACACTAAGAGGTTTGTATAAAGATTGGCATCTTGGCATTGCATTGTTCCTGTCATTCTCCTCCTACTTTGCCACTACTGGCATGTTTTTTTTACTGTTAAATATCTTCTCTTAAATAGCACCACCAACCTTTGTGAAGAAACTGAGTGATCTCACTGTTGTAGTTGGGGAGTCGATTGAACTGCAGGCTGCAGTAGAAGGATCACAGCCCATTTCTGTTCTGTGGTTAAAAGACAAAGGGGAAATCATCAGAGAAAGTGATAATCTTTGGATTTCCTATTCAGAAAACATTGCAACTATGCGGATTGGAAATGCAGAACCAGCCAATGCTGGGAAATACATTTGTCAGATAAAAAATGATGCTGGAGTTCAGGAATGCTTTGCCACACTGAGAGTTCTAGGTTGGTAGCATGAGATTAAAAAACTCAATGTGGTCTACTATGCTTTAAAATTTCAATTTTTACAATACTAATAATTATTGCATTGTTGATTTTAAAATATCTGTGACTTGCATCTCATTACAGAACCTGCAGTCATTGTTGAGAAGCCAGGCCCAGTCAAAGTTACAGCGGGAGACTCATGTACTCTGGAATGCACAGTAGATGGCACACCAGAGCTTACTGCTAGGTGGCTTAAGGATGGGAATGAACTGTCCACTGACCATAAATATAAAATCAGTTTCTTCAAAAAAGTGTCTGGGCTTAAGATTCTCAATGCAAGACTAGAAGACAGTGGAGAATATACCTTTGAGGTGGAAAACAGTGTTGGTAAAAGCAGCTGCACAGCTTCAGTGCATGTCTCAGGTTAGTTGACTGTTCGAGTTACATCCGATCCTACAGTTCTTTTATAACACCTTCAGATAGATAGCAAACTGATTCTCAAGACTGGCAGCCTGAGAGACTCATCGCTTGTATAATCTTAGGAGTACTTGGCAAGACACTTTGACAGACATCAAGAATGGATGCCTATCTAACCTCTGAGGGGCAAGGGCTTGAGTTGTTACGAGGGCTTCGTTTCTTTGGCTTTAGTCTACATGCCTTCTTGGACAGCTGGTGCAATATTTCTTATGAAAAAGAAATGCCAAAATAAAAGGTGTCCCTCAAAAGTGTGAATGAAAGTTCCAACATATCCTTAACCATCAACTATTTTTCTATGACTTAGGTGCATAGGAACAGATTGCTTAAGCAGATACATCAAAAGAAATTTCAGTGATTTTATTATGCATGGGAAACTTCCTGCATTTTAAGTTCCTGTATGGTATTTATTTTGTTTTTTTCTTTTTTTTTATTAAAAAAAAATGCAGATCGTATTATACCTCCTTCTTTCACAAGAAAACTGAAAGAAACATATGGTCAGCTGGGCTCTTCTGCTGTACTGGAGTGTAAAGTTTATGGGTCACCACCTATTCTTGTTTCCTGGTTTCATGACGGAGAGGAGATTATCAGCGGAGACAAGTATCAGGCTACTCTTACAGACAATACCTGTTCTCTGAAAGTGAATGGACTTCAGGAATCTGATATGGGAACTTATTTGTGCACAGCTAGTAATGTAGCTGGGTCCGATGAGTGCAGCGCATTTTTGAATGTTAGAGGTCAGTATCAATAAGAAGCCAGAGTCAGAAGGCACAAATATATTTTCAAGAAGACTTAATGCTTTGCTCTGTACATATTTCTTGTTATCTTGCTCTTCATCAGAAGCTAAAATGTACTTCTTTTGTTTCATTTGCATGCTTAGAACCACCATCTTTTGTGAAGAAACCTGAACCACTGAATGTTTTATCTGGGGCAAACATAACCTTTACCAGTATCATAAAAGGCTCCTCTCCATTGGAAGTCAAATGGTTTAGAGGTAGTGTTGAGCTAGCACCAGGACACAGATGCAGTATCACCTTGCAAGATTCAGTTGCAGAACTGGAGCTATTTGATGTACATCCGCTTCAGAGTGGAGACTACACTTGCCAGGTCTCTAACAAGGCAGGGATGATTTCTTGCACAACACATCTTTTTGTCAAAGGTTTGTCCAGACTACTATATCTTATGCTTCTAAAAATGATCTCTTGGCTTTATCTCATTTGTTTTCTTCCCATTGTTCTTTATAGAACCAGCCAAATTTGTGAAGAGGGTGAATGATTTAACTGTAGAGAAAGGAAAAAATTTCATCTTGGAATGCACATACATGGGTACTCCACCGATTTCAGTGACATGGAAGAAAAATGGAGTAAAAATAATGCACTCTGAAAGGTGTAGCATCACCACTACAGAAACATCTGCCATACTGGAAATACCTAATAGCAAACTAGAAGATCAGGGGCAATATTCTTGTCATATTGAAAATGATTCTGGACAAGATAATTGTCATGGTGCAATCACAATACTAGGTGCGTCAAGCTACCATCATTTCATCAAGTATTATTTGAACTACCAGTGCTCATTGTGCAATACCTTTTTGTGCTAATGGTGTATATTTGTTCTTCAGAACCACCTTACTTCGTTACACCCTTGGAGCCAGTGCAGGTGACTGTTGGGGATTCTGCATCCTTACAGTGCCAGGTTGCTGGAACACCAGAAATGATTGTATCATGGTACAAAGGCGATACAAAGTTGAGAGGAACTGCTTCTATGAAAATGCACTTTAAAAACCAAGTTGCCACTTTGGTTTTCAGCCAGGTAGACAGTAGTGATAGTGGGGACTACATCTGCAAAGTAGAAAATGCTGTTGGTGAGGCTGCTTCATCATCTTTGCTGACAGTTCAAGGTGAATATTTAGTTTAAAAACATGCAAAAATGGCATGTTTTTCTTAAGTATGTTTGCTATTTCAAAAGAACAAACAAACAACCCAAAGATTACCTTTTCTGTGTTAAACGCTTTAGTTTCTTGACTTGGCTTGTCTCTGCATTACTGTCTTCTCTTAACGAAAGTCTACCAGTGAAGCTAATCAAAATGTGTCTCTCATTGATCACAGCCCTACTGTAGGGATACAAGCTTCTTCATCTTCCTTTCCCATTGAGGATATTTCTTTGATTGTTTCTACCATTGGCAGTCCTGAGGTTTTAGTAGGGTCACTGGGTGTAACTGATGGCAGAATGGTTATACATTTTACTGCAAACTATGCACAGTGCTCTTTTCACATCAGGTTCCAAATAAATAATATGCTGAATAAAATTTTAATCGGAAGTTATAAGTAAAAGTTGAGTGTACTCTACAGTATATTAGGCAGTGATTACTGTTGAATACAACAATAGGTGCGTATCTTCTGAAAACCTTCACTGTACAATACCTGTTTTCTTACAGAGCGTAAGCTTCCTCCTTCTTTTACGCGAAAATTAAGAGATGTCCATGAAACTGTTGGCTTACCAGTTACATTTGATTGTGGCATTGCTGGTTCAGAACCTATAGAAGTATCTTGGTTTAAAGATGGTGTGCGTGTAAAAGAGGACTACAATGTTCATACATCCTTCGTAGATAATGTAGCAACTCTTCAGATTTTGAAAACAGATAGGAGCCTTATGGGACAATATACCTGCACAGCTACCAATGCAATTGGGACAGCTTCTTCTAGTGGCAGGCTTGTCCTTACAGGTCAGTGGGCTATGAAATATTTAATGAAAATATCTCAAAACTAACTTTAGAAACAGATTTAATACTGTACAAATTATATTTATTTCACACAGGTTTAAAGCAAATCAGGATTTTAAACTGATGCCTTTTTATTTATTTCACTCTTCAGAAGGGAAGACTCTTCCATTTTTTGACATCCCAATTACACCTGTGGATGGTATTATTGGAGAAAGTGCTGACTTTGAGTGTCACATCTCTGGAACACAGCCTATTAAAGTCACTTGGGCAAAAGATAACCAAGAGATTAGAACAGGAAGAAACTACCAAATCAGTTATGTAGACAGCACAGCCCACTTGACCATCTTGAGAGTTGAGAGGGGAGACTCTGGACAGTATACATGCTGTGCTAGCAATGAAGTTGGAAAGGACTCTTGCACAGCTCAGCTGACTGTTAAAGGTATTGAATAGATAATACATTGTGTGTACATTTTTGTGCGTACATTTTTCTGTCTTTAATTATTAAGGAAGTTAGCTTTATTGCTGCAAGATAACTTTGAGAAGAACTTTTGAGATATAGCTTGAAAGTACCTGAACGTACCTATATGTCTCTGAAGAGGGTTAGGATTGGTCACCAGCAATGATGGGAAGAGACTAGTCTTTGGACTAGTTTCTTTATAGGCTTTGGCCTATTTCTTTCTTGGGAACTTGACAAAAATCTTGGGGCTTTTATGGCATTTGATGTAAAAATATAAGAGGATTCTTTTTTTTCAAATAGGAAAATCAAATATGACAGTGACTGTAAAAGCAAGATGTGCTGTTTATCTTAGCATGCTTTCACTTAAAAAAAAACCAAATACCCTGTTTAAATGAGAGCAAGTATTAATTCCCCAATGTTGAAATTTTTTTTCTTGAAACATTTTCTTTAGAATTTTCCATGTCCATTTCATTCATAGAATTTTGTTAATTTTGTTCCTTTTTTTTTTTTTTTTTTACAGAACGAAAATCTCCACCAACTTTCACTAAGAAACTGTCTGAAGTAGTAGAAGAAACAGAAGGGAATGAACTTAAACTTGAGGGCCATGTTGCTGGCTCCCAGCCTTTGACTGTTGCTTGGTATAAAAACAATCAGGAAGTTCATTCAAGCCCTCATTGTGAAATATCTTTCAAAAATAACACCTTAATTTTGCACATAAAGTGTGTAGAGCAATCAGATGCTGGTTTATATACCTGTAAAGTGTCCAATGAAGCAGGAAGCGTGTTATGTACATCTTCTGTTGTTATCAGAGGTTAGTCGAAGTATTTTTTACTTTGCTTCTTACTTTTTTTTGTCGCATGTTAGCTGAAAACATACAGCTTCTATCTTATGAGCTGGGTTTACTTACTTTAATTTGTCCAGCAGTACTTTGTCCTGAGATGGACAGACTAAACTGAGTTAAACCACAAAATCAAAAAATTCTTCTAATTTTTTTATTAAAATACAACAATATTTTTCAAGGAGGAGTTTCCTTTTCACTATTTGCTATGACTGATCTAAATTGAACATTGAAATCTTTGTGACATTCCTGTTGAATTTGTAATCATCCTCTTTTTGTGGAAAAACAGTTTTTCTGTGCATTTACACCTAAGCTTGTGCAGCCTTGACTGTGTGTTTTAGCAGCATGGCACTTCATTGTAATACTATTGTAGGAGATTGCATATTTTTTTCTTTAAAGGTGCTTACATAGTTTTGCAGCCTAATAGCAGTGTTTTAATTCTTATAGTGTTTTTCACATGTGAATGTCCTTGCTGTGTGGAGTAAAGATATTTCGCATGTTTGCATAGAAAATATACTGTCTTGGTACTTATTCCATTTTCTAACACTATGATTTATGTTTTCAGACTTCTGTTTATCCTTCTTCATTCTTTGCCATTGTCTTCTTAAGAATCACATGTATCTCCTTTTCTCTTACATTCTTAATCTTACTTTCCTCCCTTGAGTATTCACTCAAACGTTTTCCTATTCCAGAACCCAAAAAGCCTCCAGTTTTTGACCAGCCTCTTCAACCAGCAGCAGCAGAGGAAGGTGATACTATACAGCTCAGCTGCCATGTTGAAGGATCACAGCCAATCCGGATTCAGTGGCTGAAGGCAGGCAGAGAAATAAGAGCTTCAGGCAGATGCAACTTCAGCTTTGCTAATGGAGTAGCTCTTCTAGAACTTGCTGCAATTACCAAATCCGATTCAGGAGAATATGTATGCAAAGCTTCAAATGCAGCTGGCACTGACACTTGCAAATCTAAAGTGACCGTTAAAGGTACAATAACATGGAGACAATTAAAGTGTATGATAAAAATTTAAACCAAATTCCATCCCACTTTATTTTCTGTGGAACAAAAATGTTAATAATCTAATAGAAACAATTAGTATATTTTAGTTATTTGCAAACCCACACAATCTGGGAAGACAGTATATTTGAAAATTAACTCTACATAAATAGGACATAAACAGTGGGAGATCAGTGTCAAATCAACACTATATTCTTACCAAAAAGACTAAGAATTTAGTTTCTAAATCTAAACACTAAATTTTTGAAAAATGGAAGCTAAATGAGCGAAATTACTTGGACATGCAAATTTTAAGCAGAGGATGGGAACAGTGGTGTTTATTAAAAGAAAATACAGAAGGGATTTGATTGAGCATATGGCCATCGGAGCTAATTTCTTCAGGACTGTTACATTTAGAACTTTCAGCTGAAAGCAAATATAGTCTAAGCATGTGTCCTTCCTTGTGTATCTTGCCTTACCATTGCATGAAAGACTTAAATGTTCAGTAATATGCAGAAATAGTATATTATTTACTATATGGGTAACCACAAGGCTAAGAACTGAGCAAATGAAAAAAAAAAACCAAAACACTCACTGGTGAAAAAATACAAGTAACTTCAAGGATGAAATTTTCAGAAATAGACAGAAAAGAAAAACCTCACCGAAACCTCAGCTATTTTAGAAAGTGGCGGTTCTTATTTGCATATCTGCTTATGAATTTTCATCCATGAAGAATATGAATGACCTGACTGAAGTTAATGAACAGCACAATCTGGCCCACAGTATTCAGTTTCATCTGGAAAGTAAAATGCAAGTTAACTAAAACAACAGAAAAACATTTTGCATTTTTATCTCTTGCATAGTATTTTGTTCCACCTTTATAATTAATTCTTTTTTTACCATTCCTTTGGAAGCATCATCATGCATGAACATAAATCATTACACGGAACCATCTGTTTTATTGTTTTACTTTATTTTTCTAGAAAAACCAGCAGCTGCACCAGTAGCTAAGAAAGCAGAACTGGAAGGAAAACTTTATTTTGTGTCAGAGCCTCAGAGTATCAAAGTCATGGAAAGTAAGAATTCTTTTCAGAAAGTACCTTGTCTTCTATTTGCCTGTACCTTTTTTCTTGAGATTATGTCCTGCTCTTATAGAAAGCTGGAAAGACTTAGCTTCCTTATTTGCATCTTTTTGCAGAAACTGTTGCAAAATTTATTGCAAAAGTTGGAGGAGACCCAATTCCAAATGTTAAATGGATGAAGGGAAAATGGAGGCAACTCAACCAGGGAGGTCGCATTACAATCCAGCAGAGAGGAGATGAAGCCAAACTAGAAATAAAGGACACAATAAAAACTGATTCTGGCATGTACAAATGCGTAGCTTTTAACCAACATGGTGAAATTGAGAGGAGCGTAAACCTACAAGTTGAAGAAAGAAAGAAAGAAGTTGTTGAAGGGGATCTCAGGGCAAAACTAAAAAGGTATATGGGAAGATTTTATAGATTAATTTACCATCAACACAGAAGAAACATTTCTTATTAAATATCTCAGTTCAACATATATTTTTTAAGATTCATTAAACATGAATGACTTATAAAAGTAGAAGCACCTGACTAGACAAAGCTAAAGGATTCCACTCCACAGTGCAGCTGTAAGCTGATTCATTTTTTCATTGAACAACCTTATACGAATGAAGTATTGCATATTTATCTTATGTCATTGCTTTGAATAGCACTCCAAAAAGGAAGGAAGGAGAGGAAGAGCAACCTATTGATATCTTGGAACTTCTCAAAAATGTAGATCCCAAAGAATATGAGAAATATGCTCGCATGTATGGAATTACAGATTTCCGTGGCCTCTTGCAAGCCTTTGAGTTACTAAAGCAAACTCAAGCAGAAGAAAGCCATAGACTGGTAAGATACAGTGTGACTTTAGCATTGGCTTTGTTAAGAGAAACATGGTTCATTCGAGCAAACTTCTTGTCTATGATCTGATGTTACTGTGTGTGCAGGAATTTCTGGCTCCTCTTTGGATCTTTTACAGATAGTTCTCAATTTCTTGCACACTCAAACCCAAGAAGAAGTAATGGGTCTTCTGGCTAAGTCTTCCTAACTTGGCTTCAATTTTTAAGATGGGGAGAAAACACTAGTTGCAGTACACTTACAGAAAATTTGACGTAGGAACTAATCTTATGTTGGACAACCATGACAGCTTGACATTTAGTATTCTTTAATCTTTTAGTATATTCTGCCTTTTTACAGGAAATTGAGCTCACAGAAAGAGCTCAAAGAGAAGATCAGGAGTTTGATGAACTTGTAGCTTTTATTCAACAACGACTCTCACAAACAGAGGTAACATATTTTTGGATTAATTTATGAAATATTCAAACTCATAACAGGGAACTTGAAACTAATTTAAACTAATATTTTTCAGCCTATTACTCTGATCAGAGACATTGAAAATCAGACGGTTTTAACAGATGAGGATGCTATCTTTGAATGTGAGATTAAAATTAATTATCCAGAAATTAAACTTTCATGGTACAAGGGAACTCAGAAGCTGGACTCCAATGACAAATATGAAATTAGAATTGAAGGTGATCACCACATACTGAGAATCAGGAACTGCCAACTTGAAGATCAGGGAAATTTCAGAATAGTGTGCGGACCACACATTGCTAGTGCCAGGCTAACTGTGATCGGTAAGTATGCTTTTGAAGTATCTATTTGAATTAATATACACATTAATTCTTCCACTGTCTGATGCCTGCTAAAATGTATGTTTTAACATGCTAATAGAACCTGCAGTTGAGCGGCATCTCCATGACACTACTTTCAAGGAAGGAAACACTTGCACGCTGTCCTGTCAGTTCTCTATCCCAAATGCCAAGTCTCAGTGGTATAGAAATGGGAGACCCATTAAGATAGGAGGGAGATATTCAACACAAGTGTCTGACAAAGTACACAAACTCATCATCAAGGATGTTAGAACAGAAGACCAGGGACAATATACCTGCAAGCTTGACAACCTAGAAACAACTGCAGATCTGGCCATTGAAGGTTTGTAAACAGATATAAATTCTCTTTGTTACGGTAGTGATAAGCAGCTTCTGGGGGTTCAATAATAGAACAAATGAAAATAAAAGGAATTTCTTAAAAATGTATTCCCAAACTTGGAAATGGACTAAATAAGAAAGTTTGCTGTCCTTTCTCTTTGGACATGTGTCATATTTCTGTTAGTATTTTTGACTAAATCATCATAACTAATATCCCCTGACCCTCAAAAAATCTGAGTCATGCTTGCTTTTATTCTCTTGTTCTCTAATAATCTTGTATTTTCCTTGGACCTCCTCTTTTTCTTAATTATGCATTATCTTTCCTCTCCTTAATGACTTCTCTTGTATAATTTATCTGCACAGCAGTCTTCTTATAGTTGTACTCTTACGTCTTCTAATCTTTATTCTTACATAGAAAACTTCAAGAAGATGGAATTCCATTTTCTTACCCTACTTTTTCAAGATCTATCTCTTATTGTAATGTAGGTGTTGTTATGGAAACAATGAGAAGGAATTAGATAAGCTAAATGGCCTGATGATGCATAACAATTTTATTTTTTGTTTCTAAAAACAGCAGAACCAATTCAGTTCACTAAGAGCATACAGAATATTGTAGTGAGTGAACACCAGTCTGCAACCTTTGAGTGCGAAGTGTCTTTTGATGATGCAGTTGTGACATGGTATAAAGGCCCCACTGAACTGAGAGAGAGTCCCAAGTACAGCTTCAGAAGTGAAGGTCGCTGTCATTATATGACCATTCACAATGTTAATGCAGAAGATGAAGGTAAAAATGCATGGAATATTTGTGCTGATGCTTTACTTTTATCTGATTTTGTTGTCTGCTTTTTTAATGATAAAGGCATATAAATATAAACATTCTTGGCTGTTGCAGGTGTATACTCTGTAATTGCTCGTCTTGAACCACGAGGAGAAGCAAGAAGCACTGCAGAGCTCTATCTGGTAACCAAAGGTCAGTGAATTTGCTGAACAAATTTATGATCATAACCATCTGCAAATTTGTGAGTTTGAGCATGATTCTGGATATACAAATAGTACTAAAAGAAATTTAATATTTTTTTGCAGAAATCAAACTGGAGTTGAAGCCACCAGGTAAAGATGATGAGCAAGACTGGCACAAGATCAAGACTTCACTCTGTCACAGATTTAGTGCTTTGCTCTGCTCTATTTTTTATTTTTGACTCATTTTTTCCTTGTTATAGTAAGTCAAACCTAGGCTCTGAAAAGACATACCTCATCACCATATAAGAAGCTATTTATTCTAATAAACAGTGGCAGTGAATACCTTGGTAACTCCAAAATCATTGATATTACTGTTTTTTAAAATCTGTGTAGAATTTTGTACGTTCTTCGAAACACAAAAGTTCATTTTTGTTTCAACGACTGAGGAATAGAACAATTAAGAGGTACAAATGACTAGATTTGATATCCTCTGCACAATTGAAATAAATAACCAAGGATGCAGAATGGGTAGCAATCATCTCTTTATGATATACAATGATCTTTTCTGACTGTTTTTAAGACCCAATACACCAAATTATGCAAGAATTATTTAGAAATAAAATGAAACAGTGTAGAGTCTAGCCAGATTGAAAGATTAATGCAATTAGTTATCTATTGATCGGCTAGCTTAATCTTGAGGAGTAGGCTGCAATCTTTTAATGCTAGGAAAACTACGATTAAAGCACCATGAACTACTATTCTTGGGGACAGCATATTAAAATCTATTTTTTATATTAATTCAATTAAACATTTTGATTTCCTAGATGTTCCTGATGCCAAGGTTGCAGTTCCACCTCAAAAAGCAGTTGAAGGTAGGTTAACATACATGTGCCACAATGCTGTTTTATATATGCACTAAAGCAGCAAGCCAGTGGGAACCTCAGAGAAAAATCTTAGACAATGGTAAGATCTAGTTAATTTTTTCATACAAACATAATAAGAGTAAGGCTTGGCTTGGTTAGGCTCGTTTTGCTGTGTAGAAAACTATACACAAATAATGGTCAGAATGAAGCCTTCTCTCTGAAAAAGATTGTGTCTTTTCCTTCTTGTTTTCCTATCAGTTTGTTCACTCCATCTTCCTCTTATTTCCACTTTCCTTTTCTGATCTTTATTTTCACCTTTTCTTCTTTTTCTGCCAAAGAGATAAGTTTTACACAAGCTGCCTGAAATGCTACTCTTTGGAGAAAAAAAAAAGAAGAAAATATTTTAAAGTATTACAATAGGTTGTATTTTTATTGCGACTGATCTCTCCCCAGGCTCTGGTATTTGCCTATAGACTTCAAACATGATGTGTATTTCTGTTACATTCAAGTTTACTATGAACCTTAGAAGTTCAATCTCCTGTGTTTCATTTCCAGGATAACTTGGTATATGCTTTCAGTAGCAGCAGGAGGGAAAAGATTTATATTTAGATTAATTATTATCAAGAAAAATATGAGACTAATGGCACTAAAGAAAATAAAGCTGAGAAGGGTCAGAATTCAAGTAAAGGTAGACTGGGGATTTCCATTCAAAATATATTCTTCCACTTACAGTAAACATTCAGAATGAGCAACATGCTGTGAGAAAATCATTGCATAGATTTTCCAAATGCACTAGGATTTTTCTTCATTTACAGGAAAGCATCGTACTCATATTTTATTCTATATGTTCTGTTTTTCCTATAAGCTGCCCCTATTCCTATTCTTCTACCTCTTGTTCCACAACCAGAGGAGAAAAAGCCAGGTAAGAATACATAAATTGTTTGGGCAGCGTTTGTATGTTTAATTATGACTGTCGGTTGGATTCTTTTAATTTTAATTCTAAAAAAACACCCTTTTTTTTTTAAGCAGAAAAAAAGGTTCCGTTAAAGAAAGTCTCCAAAAAGGTGGTTAAAAAAGTTCCTGAAGAAGTCCCACCACCAAAAGGTAACTTCCTTTTTTTTATCATTTAAAAATCATAACATTACCTTGGGAAAACAAGATAATTTGTTTTAAATTATCTTGAATCAATCCAATCAGTTTGATTTTTGTCCTTATGTTAAAAACATGCATATTTGAAATCCAAGCTGATTAGGACTGCTTAAAAAAGAGTCACTTCTTTAAACTGTGAAAGTGAAATCATTTCATTAACTGCTAATACCCAATATGCCTTGCAAATTCCAGGTTATGAGATGAATAATCTATTTTCTCATTTTTTGAAGTTCCTGAGGTGCTGCCAGAGAAGCCCAAAGAGATAAAAATAACATCCATGGCAAGGAGAGAAGAGATTCATGAAGAAAAGAAGGAAATATATGAAGAACCCAAAGAACCTTATGAAGAATGGGAAGAAGATTATGGAGAAGACCACGAATATTATGTCAAGGAAGAAGGCTATGACGAAGGCGAAGAGGAATGGGAAGAAGCTTATGAAAAAAGAGAAGTGATTTATGAAGAAAAACGAGTAATTCATGAAGAAGGTATTTTAATTATACTATTTTTTCTTCTCTTTTCTCATACTTGTTATTAAGGCCCAAAAATTTTGAGCCAGACAGCTTTTTTTTTTTTTTGACTACTTTTTTTTTTTTTAACAATATTTGGACCTTAATAATTCTTCAAGTTTTAACTGGCACTTCATAATCAGACAAGGACTTTAGTATGGCATGTCATAAATGCAGATAGCTTGTTAGCAATGGACTTTTTAAAACCTAATATAAGTTAGTAGTTTGTAAGGATATGTGACATTTTTACTTGGTTTGGATATTTCTTTTCATTTTCATGTATTCTAGATAAAATTTATTTAGATGAAATGTTTCACACATTAATTTCTTGATGTCAGTAGCTGTATTTTACAATTCCTTGCATACTTTAACTATCTTGAGTGGTAGTAACATGTATGCCTCTATGAACATGTGTGCCAAGAATTTGGCTCTAATGAGAAACCATCAAACTTGGGAATGAGCAGAAAATTCTACTGCAACAATTGGAACTCCAAAACTCTCTTAAACTTACATAAACTTACAATGGCACAACTAATAATTTTTGTGTGTATCAAGCCTTGAGACAATGCATTTTTCAGCATCAATGTTATTTTTCTTAAAGTTGTTGAAGTTCCTAAGAAGCCTGTGGCTGAGAGAAAACCACCACCAATTACAGCTGAAAAGAAGGAAAAGAAAGAAGTAACAGTTCATAAAGGTATGACTTTCCTGCAAAACTAACAGGAACATGCATATTAAGATCTCTCATGCATCTTTTTTCAAGCTGACCTGTGTTGATTATTCCCATTTCCTTGAAAAGGAGAAAAGTCTCTTTATGTTGGAAGGTGACATGAGCAATGCTTATGGCAACATTTCCTCTTCTTCTGCCTTCATGTTTTTGAGCAGAAAGAGAATAGTGGCACTGGTGGTTGAAACAAACCAAGAACTGCTGGCAAAATCAAGCTGAACTTTCATTATCTTTCCTACCCACATTATATTTGCCTTGGGCTTGGGTGATGCTTTTGAGCCAGTGAATGCTGCACTTCTGAGAAGTGTATATTCAGATCACTGTATATCTCTCAGGGGAGGGTGGGCCTGATCACTTGTTTCACAAGTGCCTTTACCAACAAAGTTCACTACCAGTGAATGATGTGCTGAACAACGAACGGGATGCACAAAGTTTCTAACATCCTAAAAGAGAAAATAGCATTATACCCGGTTTGTGTCCAGAAAATGATTTGCAATATTATTTAAATAATAAATCTATTTGAATCACAGTTGTCAAGAAACCTGTTGATGAAAAAGTGGAGATAACTACTCAGAGGGCTGCAGAAGAAAAAGTCAAACGGGCTGAGGGTAACTACTGTTTAACTACCTTATTGTCATTTTACATGAAAGTAGTGGCTATTGTTACTTAGCTGATCTTCATATGCCTTGTCTTCATATGGTCATGGGTCTTATAAATTTTTCAGTCCTTGAAATGTAATAAAAGCTTTTGCTGAATTGCATAAAAGCAAAATGAAAAGCTTTTTAGGGAAAAATGTTAAATGCAGATGCTAACCACAGATGGTTTAAGAAAGGAAGTGGGTGCAAAATTGCACTGGGTATAATGGCATGTTTGACTTTAAGTTGAAGAGTTAAAATCCCCATCTTTCTCAGATTTCTACCTTGACTTGTCTACCAGGATATCTTGAAATAAAGATGCCTTTATTCCCTTTATTTCAGTTATGAAATAAAGATGCATCCTTATTCCCCTGGTGACCACCTCCTCTTGTTTAGCTGTTCCTGTTCTGCAGCAGGAGTCTGTTGGCTACAATTCAGTATATGTCAGGTTATAACCTGTGTACTAAATGCCCTGAGTTACCCAGCCTCTTTAGAAGGTAGCAATAAAAAATTGCTACTTTCTGTCTAATGCTTTGCATGGCTTCAAGGAGCCTAACTTAGCTACTGAGTTAGATTGTCATTTGTTGTACTGTCAACATCATTGCTAGAATTATATCTTTGCTAAATATATGACTAACAAAATTTTAATGCCAACAGTTACCAAGAAAGTTCTACCACCAAAGCCTACACCAATGATCGTTGAAGAAAAAGTTATGAAAAAGGAAGGTACAGATCAGCATCTTTCAATTGCAGCACCCTGAGTGTTCTTGTGCTTCTTGTGAATATGTGGGCCTGTGTGTATGTATCTGGATCTATTGTACAAGTCATGTTGTGACTACTCTCAGTGTTTAAATAGTATGTGTACCATGCTTTTGTCTTTCATAAAGTCTGTTTTTAATATGTTTGTGGCCAGCCTTTTGATTCTTGTTTAAACAACACAGAGGACATTGCAGTGTGATTCAGCTTTTTCTTCATCTCTTCTGTCTGCTGGCCTATGCTTACATAATAAGCATAACTTTTGCCTAGTGCCCCCAAGTTTCCTTGAAGAACTGCCGTTGCAAGTCTTCTTACACACCATTTCCAAAAACCTGTGCATGCATTTATTTTATATCTTTAGGTTAATGATGTCTGTATCTTAGTCTTTAACAGATACTAAATATAATACTTGTATGCTTGTTTTGTTTCAGTATTTTAGAATATAAATACTGTCTAAATATGTCTAAGACTTAAATGTGCAATACAGATACAGATTTGATAAGACCTCACATGCTGATTACCACTAATGTGGATCTAGAATACAAAATACTAAAACAAAATCCTATTTTTAAAGTACCTACAGTAGAAACATGGACTGTTTCAGAAGAAAAGATGTCAGTTTCTGTCCACAAACAAGAAGAGTATTCATATGTCACAGGTATGTACAAACTCAAAAATCTGTGCACGCAAATCAGATCAATCTTCCAATCCTGACAGATTTCTTTTAATCTTTTGTTACATATGGCAAATTACATATTTAGACACTTCTGTATTTGTTTCCAATATGTATTGCTTCTCTTTGTTCATTGTGTTACGTAGCCTCAGTTTTATTTAGATTAAGAAATGTTAACATTTCAACTATTTTAATACTGTTTAAATGCTTTTCTTTGAAGAGCCAGCAGAGCGTGAGAAAACAGTTGAAGAAAGATTCTTTGAAGCTGTTTACCCAATTGAAGGTAGATTGATTAAGTGACTAATTAATATCTGAGATTTTTTAAAATAATTCAAATCTGTAGTTAACCAAAAATCATTGTGAGATTTGCACATGCTGTTGGGGTTTTAGATCTTTTTTTCTTTTCTTTATATTAGCTTATGTGTTTTAGTGACTTTTGTGTACTAGACAAACATAATATCTTCTTAAAAGTTTTCAGATTCACTACCAACATTGATACTTCCTATCTCCAAATTTAATTTCTTTAAAATTCCTATTGTAGCACATAAGGAAGTTGAAGAGCAAGAGGAGGAGGAAGAAGTAATTTCTACAGAACAGGATATCTCACACGTTGAAGGTGAATAAAATCTTTGTATCATCATGTGCTCCATTTTTCTGAACTTCCAGGTTAACTGCCTGTACAGCTCTTTATCAAACAATAGCATATAAGTACTGAGATCTTTCCATCTCTTTGGCTCTGCTTTCAAATGTTGAAACCCTACTGCTTTTCTAAGTGTCATTCTTCTTCATCATCGCTTTAAATAATTCTTTGTCTAGCTTTCTTGAGATGAGCATGTTGTATTTCTTTGATGAAAAAAGTGTATTTTTTTATAGTGTTTGCTTATCCAGTGTGTTGAAAGTATCCTACTGTGATCTTCCAAATGTTTTTGCTGTTTCCTAAGTGTTCACCACCTATCTCTTTAAAGTGCCTGAGATACCTAAGAGGCATGTTCCAGAAGAAAGAAAGCCTGTTCCTGTTCCTAAAAAAGAAGCAGCTCCACCAGCTAAAGGTATTTCTATTGCACTAGTAAACTGAAGAAAAAACAAACAAAAAAAAAAACCCAAACCACAAACACAACAAACCCATCCCCCTGTCTTTCATTATATTATTTTTCATGTTTCCTTGCATATATTTGTGAATTTAATCTCTATGTGGCTTTGGTTTTGCATTATCTCCATATGCATTATTTGATTTTGCATTATTTCCATTATCTCCATACTTTCACTTTTTCATTTATGCTTATAGCTTGCATTTGTCTCAGCTTGGGCCCTTCTTTTGTCCTAACAACCTTGCACTCATTGTTTGTATTTATGTTGAGTGGCTTTTGCGGAAAATGGTATGGTGTTTTTATTTCAACAGAGTGCCATGAAAGGTGATAGTGCAGTAATGTTGACATCAGAATTTTGTACTGTATCATAGTGTCTTTTCCATACAGTCCACTGTATGTCCAAAAGTTTGTACATAGTATTGTGTTGCAGTGGTCAGCTCTTGTCCAGACACTATGTTCTATAAAGCAATCTTGGATTGCTGAAATCTGTATAAGGTGTCCAAAGACTAAAGCTCTCTCACTTTGACAATGTTTTCCAAAGTGCCTGAAGTCCCTAAGAAACCTGTTCCAGAAAAGAAAGTTGCTGGTGCTAAAAAAGAAGTGGCTCCCCCAGCAAAAGGTACAGCATCTTTTCAATGTGTGCTTTAACCAGTCCTGTATTATTGTACTGTTTTCCTTAACTACTATTCACTTCTCCTATAAGCTTATGCTAAATATAGTCTTTGTGCGGTATTTCGTATGTCTGTTCTCATCTAAGACAAACTCAAAAACCTTAGAAAGATACTTAAACAAGTTTTAATACCTTTAAAGTTCCTGAGGTGCCTAAAAGACCTGTACCTGAAGAAAAAGTACACATTCCAGTTCCCAAAGAAAAACCTCCAAGTGCCAAAGGTATACTTAGTGATGGAGTGTACATGTTCCTGTTGAATATCTTTTAATTTTTTTTTTGTCCTGTACTGTCTGTATTATAAATTGTTTTTTTTTTAAATGTATAAGTCTCTGTGTATATATAACAGTTTTTAAGGCCAGTTAACATACGTGAACAGTTCTTTCTTCAGTTAAGAAATCTTTGATAGGCTTCCAGAGACTGGTTTGATTTGTTCATTTTGTTTAGGTTTTTTGTTTGATTGGTTTGGGGTTTTGTTTTGGTTTGTTGGTTTTGTTGGGTTTTTTTTTGTCAAATATATGTTGCTCTTGTCTTACTCCTTTCTATGTTAAATGTATGAATGTGTTATGTAGTATATCTTGATATTCTTGTAAATGGATTAATAAAATTCTGTAATACTTAAATAAATCTTTGAAATATAGAATTCAGTTATCCTGTATTTTATCTGTTTTAAGTGCCAGAGATGCCCAAGAGAGCTGCCCCAGAGACAAAAATTGTTCCAAAAAGAGAGGAAGCTCCACCACCTAAAGGTACACTTAAATAACTAACATTCTTTTCTTGTTATGTTAAACATCTTGTTTATGTCAAGTTTTGGCTTTGATTGGTAACTACAGATTGTTTTAGTTGTACTTCAGTTGCACTAGCTATGTATATTTTGTGTCATTTTTTGTGGATAACTGTGCTATGGATGCAGTCTTAAAACACTTGTAATTTTAGTTACTTAATGTTGTTATAATTCATATTAATTAAGCAACAGAAGTACCTAAGAAACCAGCTCCAGAAGAAAAAATTCCACGTGTTCCTAAAATAGAAGAAGCTCCACCTGCAAAAGGTAAAATGTTGTTCAATGTAATGTCATTTGTTGTAGTCTTTAGAACATTGCACTTGTCTCTCAGCTTGCTCAGCTGTTGTATTTTGCAAGCAAAATATGTCCATGTGTAATCTTTTTGAAAGATATATTTCTTTTACATGATTCTTTTGCCAGTTTTGCACCTTATAGATCCTAAAACTAAATACTTTTTTTTAAGTGCCTGCAGTTCCTAAGAAACCTATGCCTAAAGAAAAAGTATCTCCTGCTGTTCCTAAAAAAGTTGAACCTCCTCCAGCTAAAGGTATGCTTTCCATTAGAGGAAAAAAATATGCTATTTCTTAGCTTCTATGTTCTGTAGTGTTACCCGTCATTGATTTGTACTTCTGTGAATTCTGCTGTTCTGATTTAGTGACAATGAATCATTACAGTATGTGGTATGTGTTGTGCAATTCGTACAAAACCAGTATTTCTAAATATTCAATATCTGTTATGTGTTATGAGCTCAAAATCCTTAAGCAATTCTTTGGAAACTTAGATTTAGCATTTGGCAACATTGCTTTCACAATGGAATTAAAGAAGAATACATTTAATATTATTATCTTTCAAAGTGCCTGAAGTGCAGAAGAAAGCCACTTTTGAAGAAAGAGTTCTTATTACAGAAGAAAGAATATCTGTTGCCATTCCAGAGGAAATCCCACTACCTGAAGGTACATTATAAACAGACAGTAATAAGAAACTTGTGCTTTGTCTACAAGTTTATTTTTTTAAGATCAGATCAAAATACACAGAAGTTTCATGTTAGTTTTCTTGTATGAGTTTTGTGTTGAACATTTTACAGATTTGCAAGTAGTTAAGAGCTTCCTGAGTGTCTTTTACCATATCAGTCTTGAATGCCACGATCCCACCACATTGACACAAATGGAAACTCTACTACTGAATACAGTGATCTTGGGATCAGGTTCTCGTGAAGTCGTAGCAAGAAATATGGACGTATAATGTTGAGTTCAGACTCTGCCATTTAGGATTGTAACCACCCATTTGTCTTGCTCCCTACAAAGTTCTCTGTAGCCCTGCAGATAACAATACTATTTCTCTTTCCAATGTTAGCTTCTCACCAGCTCTTTTAGCTTGCATTCCCATACTCAGGGAAGGTTGAGGTCAATTGTTTTAAGTTAGTATAATTCCAAAATATGTCTGCTTCAGCATAGCTGAAATCAACATTTTGGCCATTTTTATATCCCATTAATAACTAGCCAGGCAAGACAATTTACATACTCTATTAAAAAAGCATAAATGAGTTTTTAAAAGCAGATATGGAAGATACCAAAAATATGAACATGCAAATATATATTCAGATGGATATGTGCACTGTTAATTTCTGTTTGTCCCCTGCAAATCAATGTTTTACCCCAGAACAAGTTGATGTTTTCCTGATACAGTCACCATTGTTGAGATGAAGATGCCAGGCTTTCCTTTCAAATATTGACATACCCTTCTTATCTTGTTCCTCTTCTTACTTTCACATAGCCAGATCAAGGAGCATCCTTTAATTCTTTGACTGTTGTTCCCCCCTTCCCTCAGCTGTTGCGATGAGGAAGTTTGGGGAGCTGAGGTATTCTGGTGGACTGACAATTGACCAGTGAAGGATATTTGAGAGATACAACTGCACACAATAGGGGCATCAGGAAAACACATCATTTAGAGCAAATCCTACATATGTGTGTGTGTGTAGCACTTTCTGTATTGTATGCAAATCTGTCATTGTCATTTAGAACTTGTAAGAATTGATCTTAATCTTCTCCATTCATTGATCCATCAATTGATCCATCCATCCATCCATCCACCAAAAATACTAAAACTAGTAATTTTCTTTAAAGAACCAACAGTTGAAGAATGGTCTGAAGAAGAAATGGAGGAAGTATCTATTTCCATTCACAGGGAAGAAGTTTCTGAAGGTACGACCACAGTTCAAGAATGCTAGGCAAAAGAAAAAAAAAAAAATTTTTGTTTTGTACCAAATATCCTGGGGATTAATGTCTACTCTATTCATTAACAAAAAATTACAACTATATAAATATGTTTCATATCTTATAAATTTTAATGTTAAGAATGCCTACTACTTTCTATTTTGCTTTTGAAAAGTCTAGTAATTAATCCTGCATTGATACAGTGAAAATAATGAGGTATCTCTTGGATGTTGAGAATTATCAGCCCTTTTTTTTTTTTTGGTGTTTTCTTTGTTTTAGTTTAGTTTTTTTTGTTGTTTGTTTTTTTTTACAAAAATTCTCTGTTAGAAGTTCCTCTTCCACCAGGTTGCTTGGATGAAGTTAAAGTCATGGTGTACCTTGGTTCCTGAGACCATTTAATCATAAAATTACGATATTGTTTTCACTTGGGAGTTTATTGGTGGTATCATAATGCTATGAAGGACAGTAACATACATCGATTGACTGAATTTCCATTGAGTCAAATGACACCATGGAAAGTATTTTCAAGATGTGGCTTTAGTCAAGGAATTTTCTTGATATTTGGGAGAGAGGTTTTTTCTGAAAGTGGACAGATTACAACACTGGTGAACTAGTGGACAGAAGAATGGAAAGTGCTGATCCAGTATTTAAAATACTGAGCTTTTTCAAATGCTACAGAACTACAAGTTAGCAGCTCAACCTCAGTTCCATTTAAGTTGCATGGAGTTTTTCCTTTGCCTTCAGAGGGAGCAGGATGGTTTGAATGTAGATTTTGTAACAGCAGAGTTGTCAGTTTTGTTGCTTTAAAGGGCCATAAAGAGAGTAATAGATCTTAAACTCAAGTATTTTTTAACTTTACTCTTTTTAAGTGACTGAAGAAGAGTCTTACTACATAGAGGAGAGGGTAACTGCTCCTAAACGAGAGGAAGCCCCGCCCACTAAAGGTATAAATTCTTTTCATTAAAAAATATTGGTTGTTTCATCATTCTGAGCGTTATGTTGCCACTACATGTTTGTCTCCATTTGTGGTTTTTGTATTAAGGAAATGTGTGCTTGTTCTAGTTTTACTACTCTTTGTAAATCCATGTACTGTAATATTTTAAAGCACCTGAGAAGCACAGGAGAGTTGTCCCTGAACCGAAAGTTCCAGCTGCCCCCAAGGAAGCTCCAGGAGTTAAAGGTACAAATCAGTTCCTCATCTGGGTGATGTATCTTCAAGGAAAATATGTTTGATTTACTGTCTTGTTTCTACATGTTGAAATGGGTGGTGTGCGCTTACAGAGATGAATGGTTGTCTCAAATTCCATCTTGTACTGTGACAGGTATTGTTTGTGTTAACTCAGTAAAGCACACTGTGATATAGTAAGCAATGAAAAATATTGCATCTTAATATACTTTCTTATCTTCCTTCTTATCTTACTCATTTTTCTAAAGTTCCTGAAGTTTGTAAGAAAGTAGCTCCTAAAGAGAAAGTGCCTGTCCCTGTGCCTAAAAAAATGGAGGCTCCACCACCAAGAGGTATACCAGTGTTTTTTTCCTGTTGCAAAAAGCACCTTTTTTTCATGAGTGACATCTTTAACGTATATGCATGTTGATAAAAACATATTTTTCATACCAAATTTCTTCAGCATTATACATGTACTTATGTCCATTTGTTTACAATGTGGTCTCTGGTCTGTGTCATCTTGATGAGATTTATATGTTACTTCATCTTTTATCTTATCTGTCTGTCTGTGAAATCAATCAAGTATTCTAAAGTTGCACAATCTTTTTTAAGAACCTGCAGAAGAACAGGTGCCCACTTTTGAGATAGAAGTTGAAGAACCTCCATCAACAAAAGGTAAACAAACTGAGAATATTATTATCATGGAAAACTTTTTGTTTGGCCTTGCAGCATTTCTGTCTAGTCATTTTACTTAAATAAATTTGTGTTTGTTAGTATCTGTAACTTATGTCTGGAACTCCCCTTTCTTTTGACTGTTTGCTCATCTTTGCACTAAGACTGTAAAGTACAGTCTTCTTCAGTGTCTGTTGTTGTTGAAGTTTATGTAGCATTTTCTTTTTAAAAAGATCAGATTAAGTATAATAATACTTCAAATATTGCAATTAAATACCGTTACACTTATTATTTTCAAGTGACTGAAGTACACAGGAAAATTATCACAGAAGGAAAAGTTGCAGTTGCTAAAAAAGAGGAGGCTCCACCAAAAAGAGGTATATCTTTTTTTCAGAGCTACGCAATAGCAGTCTTGTTTCAAGAATACTGATTTATATTTATAATATCTAATTGTTTAACACAAGCTGTATTGTTCAGTGTTTGCTGTCTTTTTTTTTATTTGACTTGAAGAAATGTCAAGTCCCTGCATTTGTGTTTTGTCATCTGATTATGTTAATAAACTGTGATTGATTCAAAATCATTTTAAATACTTTTTTTTTTTTTTTTTTAACAAAATGTCAGCAGTGCCCAAGAAGCCTGTGCCAGAAGAGAAAGTACCTGTTCCAATTTCACAGAAAATGGCAGGTCCACCAGCAAAAGGTACACAAGTTTGTTTGAAAGCACAGAAGGCTTCCAAATATCAGATGTGCATACACGCAATGTTTCTGGTTAATCAAATCCCAGTCTTTCCTGACTTGGTTATAAATGGAAAGGACCTTTGTCTTCTCCCCTGCAAAAAATGCAGAAGGTGACAGAGAACAGCCACACGCATTCATTCCTTGAATTTTCTAGCACTATTTAACTTCATTGATTACTTTGGCTGCTTAAGTGCTTTGGAAAGCTGAGTTAACACATTTACTCAGTGAAGAAGTTAAATAAATATTAATGCATTAGATTAAAAAAAATATTAATGCTTTATAACATTGTCAATATTCAGTGAAGGGTTTCAAACTTAGAAGTATTTCCTTAGGTTCTATGATTTTCTTGTGTTTCAGAAGTGATTTTGTTATGTATCCTGTATATGTGGTGTCCTGTGGTTTAATTATGTTTCTAAAGAGCCAGGAGGCAAATTATTTGCAACCTACTTTCATCTTAATCATTCCATCTTAATTCCTGATGTATGAATATGTTGTTTGGTTTTGGTGTGGTTTTGTCTATATATGTATTCTTCTAATATTATATGTATTATTTTAGTAGATATTATTTTAACGTTAAATTATATTTGTGTTGTTACTAAAATTGCAAAGTGTTTCAAAGTGTCTAATTTATATTCAGAATTTATTCCTAGACCCCCGCTCCCCCAAAAAGGTATCTTCAAAATACATAATGCATATCTACCTACTATGCATTAAAGCTTCCTCTGTGATTTTCTGTTATGTGTCTTTACATCTGTACAGATGGTGTTACTGTTGTGTTCATTATAAGTGTACTATTTCCCCATAATTGTTTGTCTATAATTCTTTTGTATGAACTTCAGAGAGTGTTATTTTTTTTTTTAAACTTTATAATTCTTACAATTTCCATCTTTAAAGCGCCAGAAGAGCGAAAGAAACTTGCCAGAGAAGAAAGAGTTTCCATTGCTGTTCCAAAAAGAAAAGTGCCTCTACCACCAGAAGGTACTCCTGCCCATGGATTATCCTATGAATAGACTGTCCTCATGCAATACCACCAAAGCTTCAAGCCTGTTGGTCTGGCACCTTTCTTGAAGTTCTAATGGTAGATTCATAGAACCATTTAAGTTAGAAAATACCCTTAAGATCACCAAGTCCAACAGTTAACCTGACACTGGCAAGTCCACCAGTATGTCCCACCATAGTCTCAAGGGAACATTATCAGAGTCTGAGAAACACTAGATGCATATTTTTTTCAATGACTCTGGCTTCGGGAGGTGTCAGAAAATAATAACTAGTTTTCTAAGAACCCCTAAATGGGATATTTGTTATTATACATTATAATCATCCAGAGAAAAATATTAATGCTAGATTCTGTCTTTGAAGTACTAACAGAAGAAGAACACTGGGCTATGTCAGAGGAAGTATCCGTTTCTATTCACACGGAAAAGGAGATCTCATACACAGGTATGAATGGACTAAAAAGATTCTATGTCCAAATTTACGTAATGCTATCTACTTAAAAAAAAAAATAAAACAAACAACAACAGCAACAAAAAAAAACGCTAAGACACACACAAAAAATACTAAACAAAAGAAAACAAAACACAATTTCATGTCCTGTGCAGATCACCAGTTTATCCTGAAAGTTGTTCGTATAATACCACAGCACACTATTGCACTCTCACAAGAAGCTTAAATCTTTCCTCCTGGTTTACTGTTGCCGTAGTGGAAGCCCAACCATTTCACTAGGTCCTACTTTGCAAATCTTGTCACCTGTCTGACCTCTGAGGGTAAACAGGGAAGCCTTTTGCTCTCCTGAAAAGAAGCCCTTTCCTTTCGTGTTGCATGACATCAATTCTTTACCTAAATCTGAAAGTCAAAGAAAAAACCTTTACCTCTGCTGTTGCTTGACTGTCTGTGACACTTAGCACAATACCATATATTGGACCTGCCAGCCCAAGGGCTTTGAGCAAAGTCCATGGCTTTTAAAGAAAATTCATTGCTCTATCACTTTTGGAGGGAATTTATTCAGTTGTGGAAAATGACCCACAAGATGCCTCATACTTACTACTTTCAGACCAGCTGCTGTTGACAAAAAACATTATCCTATTCATATAATGAAAGATTAATACAATCATATCAGTGTGAAGTTAAATAATCTGTTTGTCTGTTGGAGAATTATGTGGAACAGGCAGATCATGAGTACTAAGAGAATGATGGAAGAGGATCTTTTGCTGGCTTTCCTTAAGGGAGTTAACATGCCGGTTGGTCTGGAAAAGTTCAAAGCAGAAAGACATTAAATGCAACAGTTCTCCCATGGGATTCCAAATAGAAGTGCTGTAGCTAGGACAAAAGAAAACAAAGGAACCTGATCGGAAGATGGCAAAGGCATGCATGCACAATGCAGTTTTTGTAATCAATTCAACCAAAGATACCAGATCCAGTCAGGTATAGTTTAAGATTTCAAATGCAGGTGTACTTGACAATTACAATTAAATATCAAGCACGGCTCTGCCGGAAAATATTTGAAGAGCTGGTCAGTCTTCACATTACCCCCCAAAATAACACCCACTTCGCAAACATCAAGACTTGTGGTAGCCACTCATCTATACTCATGTAACTTATCATGAAGAAAGGTTGTTGAAATTCTCTAATGTGTCACTGACAGAATGGATTATCTCTCTTGAGAAGATCAAAATAATTTTCTGTGCAGTTTCCAGTTATACTGGGCAAAATTTTCCCAAGACGCCTCCTCAGAAGACAAGACCCATGCACTGCTATTCTGAAAAAGATAATGAGCTGCTTAAACATAGTGTCTATTCTTTCCTGAATAAAAACTGAACATATTCACACCTTAATCTTTTGGAAATTTTTCTGCTCTTATATGGCATGGTTCCTTGCTATGCCTGAGCAAACAAGCTACTTTGTAAAGCAATGAACAGAAGAGGAAAAACACCTTACTCAGCAAGCAATTCTTTTGCCTTTAGTTAGACCAGAGCTTTTACCTATTGTTAGCCACCCCCAGAGTTTTCTGTATGTGCTCTCTCATCTTTGTCTCCAGTTTACTGTACAGATCTTTTTTTAGCAGTGATTCAGGACTCTTGAGCTATTACTGAGGTAGTGCAAAGTGTCACTGCTGTGGAGAGGGGCTGTCACAGAGAACAGTGGGATTTAATGATTTTGTAATTTGATTGATGAATTTGGATTTTGAGTTCTGCCCTTCAGCAAGTTTAACTTCACTGTTGGCAGCACTGGATGAAGCAGGAATCATATCAGCTCTTTATACTGGGATCTTGAAATGTTTGTTGTTACTTAATTGAAAAGCAGTGTAATGGCTTCCGTAATTATATGTCCAGTGTCAATAAGTGCACTTGTCTTTCACATATAAGCCATATATTTGTAGGACATGTTTCTTTGTTTCTTGACAAGAATATTTTTGCTTTTAAGCAACACTTTTAACAATACTTAAATGTAAATATACTGTATCTTTTAAGTGCCTGATGTACCAGAGAGGGCTATCATAGAAGAAAGAACTTATCCTCCTAAAAAACTGGCAAGACTACCAGCCAAAGGTATACTGGATAGAGAATTGAAGTATGTTATAAATGTGGGGTTTTTTGTGTCTTGTATGTTCCATGTACAGTGAATACTGATTTGTTTTCTCTGGAATGTTCTTCCTGTGTTTTAATTCTTATTTGGCAATGCCTTGTGATCCTTATTATTAGTAAGATTTATGTGCTATATTTTAAGATTCTCTAACTTAATATCTTTTTAAGTGCCTGAAGTACACAAGACAGTTGTCCGAAAAGAAGAAGTGTATGTTGAAGTTCCTCAGTATGAAGAGGAAGGAGAGATTCCAAAATATGAAGAGGAAGAAGTAACCAGATATGAGAAGGAAGTAATCCATTACAAGGAGGAAGTCCATCATTATAAAGAAGTTAGTCATTATGAGGAGGAAGTTCCTCAATATGAAGATGAAGAAGTCACACATTATGAAGAAGAAGCTGCTTATTATGAAGAAGAAGTTCCTGATTATGAGGAGGAAGAGCCAGAAATTCCCCAGTATGAAGAGGAGGCTCAGCTACCAGCTAGAGGTATACTTTAATTTTAGGATTTTTGTGAGAAAAAGTAGTATCTTTTAATTCTGTTAGTATATCAAAGTTTTGGTTCAATATGTTCCTGTATGCTTTACAATGTGCCTTTTTTTCAAGATGTTTAATGATTAGTATATAGTATAGAAAACGTGTAATGGCTGTATGTCTATTCTTTACTACTACCTCTATAAATTTAAATGTTCCATGTCATACGTGTTCGTTCCTCTTTCATATGAAGTCTGTATAACCACGAAAATTTAACAGAGCTTTATTTCATCCTCTTCTGGGGTCCAATTTTGCTGCCAGACTGCGTTTGAAATACTTAAAAATGGATATAAGAATTCTGCAATCACAGACACAAAAAAATGTTTATCTAGAAAACAGGTAGGGTAATTGAAAATATGTGATTTGCAAACACAAACCACATTGATTTCCTCTTCAAAAACCCTATAGTTGCTGGTTATTTTTTTCTTGAAGGGAATAATATATTTTCAGGGAAAGCAAAAATAAGTCTTATTAAATTGCCATATTTAAATAATCCTAGGTTTAGGTGTTTTCATTAGGATGAATTTTTTATGGTTCTGGTGTAAATTTTTAACATTGTTAGTACAGGATGAACATACTATTCACTACTTAGAGAGGACAACTTTATCACCAAGATAAAATCTTTCTACATTGTAATATAAAGATTTCAGATTTCCCCAAATCACATAATCATCTAAGAGTATGTAAAGTTGTATATTTTCCAGTCCTGATTCCAATCATTCCATAGTCTGTCTTCCCCAAAAAGACGTTCAGATTTTTTTGACTAATTAAGGTATGCTAAAGTTATATTTATCATTGTTTGCAGTAGAATTTTGTCATTTCTATTAGCATATTCTTCTTAATAAAGGCCAGCCTGTGCACTGCAAAAGCCAGGTTAATCCTGAACAAGAAGATTAAGGTTAGTTCAGAGCAAGTGAGATTACTCTCCTGTCATCATAAAGCTTGTATGAAAGTTTCTGGGTTTTGGAGGACAAAAAGGTTGAAGGTACATTTTAGCTGAAAATTTGCATCACTGCAGTTAAAGGAAAAATCTGTTGATTGCAGCAGAAGCAGGATTTTCATCTTTTACATTCAAGTAAGCCACTCTTAAACATTGCCATTAGCCAGCAAAATGTGGTGGAAACTGATGGGTACTTATAATGTGTCCATAGTTCTGTGTTTGAAGTAAACCAGCTGAAAATTTTTATATGCTTGCTTTTTACATATAGAAAGCACTTGGAAATGTCTAAGGAAGAAAATGTAATCAGCAGTTTCAACACATATACAAAATTGGCTTATCCAACATGATCAGGAAACCTATTTCATGGTTGATAAAAGTTAGTATCATAGCTCTAGGAGAAAATAAGTAGAAGCAGTAAATCCACTAAATACCTAATACAGCAATTAAGTAATTGTTTATTACAATGTTTGTAATAAACATCCAAAAATTGGAGGAAAAATAAAATTGTGTTTTTGCAAGTTTCCCCACCATGGCGCTTCTTCATCTTCTTTAATAGCTTGTTCTAAAAAGACAAACTACGTCTTAACTCAATCTTTTGATCAGCAAATAAGCCCTTGAAGTTAAAAACATTTTTATTCATGGCCTCAATGACTAAACAAGGAGAATGGACATAATAGCAGTTAATAGAACCTGTTTCTGATTTTATTTTGTCTTCATGATCAAACCATGTTAAATCATTGCTGTATGTTCTGGGTGTGTATTTGTGATGCTTGCTTGCACTTTATGTTCCTGTTGGTTTAGAAGTAAATACCTAAAACATTAATGGTATCTTTCAAGTGCCTGAGGTTCCCAAAAAGCCTGTTCCAGAGGAAAAAATACCTATTCTGAAGAAAAAAGAAGTTCCTCCAGCAAAAGGTATAAATCATTTACTTATCTTAGCAGACATTTACTTATCTTAGCAGACATCCTCTGAATATGTAATTCACAGTATTTTTCAGATGTCTTACTTAAATAATTTCTTTTTTTCTTTTCGGAGAGGGCTCTGCATATTAAATATTTATCCTGACTTTGTTGTTTAATTTTTGTTTTAAATAACTTGTGGTTTATTTTTTTAACAAAAATAATGTTTTTGAAGTGCCTGAGGTGCCAAAGAAACCTGTACCTGAAAAGAAAGTCCAAGTGCCAAAGAAGGAAGCTCCTCCAGTCAAAGGTATATGAACTTGTAATTAGCTGTGATCAGAAAGTTCTTCCAGACTTCATTTATTTTCTCACTTGTGTTAAGCACTAGGATACTAGAAGGATTGTTGCTCTTAAGAATTGTGGTTCTTTGTATTTGTGTTTAATTGTTTGGTGTCACTTCTGTATATGTGACAGTGTTTTAGATTCTTATGTCAATCTCAATTTATAATATCTTGCTAAGTTCCAGAAGTGCCTAAGAAACCTGTGCCAGAAGAAAAGAAGGTTCCTGTTCCTGTACCAAAAAAGAAGGAAGTTCCACCAGCCAAAGGTATCTCAGCTTTTGACTGAACGTGTTTAAAAAAAAAAAAAATTAAAAATCGGTCTTTGTTCATCTTTCCTTTTCAATATAATATAGAGTGAATAGTTTTCCGTTCTTGACAGTTCTTTATCACTCCTCTTTATTGATTCCTATAATTGTTCTTTACATTACGGCTCAAAAATGAAATTCTTAAACTACAACAATATTTTTAAAGTGCCTGAAGTACCAAAGAAACCTGTGCCAGAAGAGAAGATACTTGTCCCAGTGCCTAAAGTAGTGGAGGAACCTCCACCAGCTAAAGGTACACCAGTTTATGGTTCAACTGCATAATTATAGTTTTGCTTCTTCAGCTTTAGAAGACTGCAAGTAACAATACCACTCGTTGTCCTAGTGTGTTTGACCCACTCACAGATATATCTATGATTAGGATGCTGTATTGTGATTGTGGCCATTTCTGTTAGTCATGGGTGCTATGCTTACTGTACACTTTGAAAATTTCTATGTCTTGTATCATCTCTGTCTTTTGGATCATTTACATTTAAATTATTTTAAATTTCCGATTCAAACCAGATGCCTCAAAAGATAAATTAAACAGTCAGACTTCCCCCTTAACCTTAGAATGCCAATTTGTAGTTCTGTAGTCTGTATATTTGTAAGTTTACATCTGTGCATAAATCTGTGGATAAAAATCAATGTTATCTTTTATACGTACTTGAAGTTTACCATATTTGTGTAGTTGTCTTAATATCAGTTATTCAGTTATCATGTTTTATGTAACATTGAAAATTAATTTCTTCAACAAAAATGTCTTTAAAGTGCCTGAAGTGCCCAAGAAAGTTCAAGAAAAGAAAGTACCCATCCTTGTACATAAAAAGCCAGAACCTGCAACAGCCAAAGGTATCTTTTCTTATATCTGAACATATGGATGATGCTTCTTATTGTTTCTGTTTGTTTGTTGTTAGAATTCAAAGTATCGTAGCAGTTTGTGGAAAATGTACTTGCACATTTTACTTCACACCCTTTAGCTTGTGTGTATGTTGCCTCTCAGTTTCTGGTGTTGTGCCTAAGTTTTCTACAATTAAATACTATCTTGAAGTGCCAGAAATAGCAAGACCTCCTCCTGAAGAGGTACCTATTTTTGTCCCTGAAGAGGAGGAAGAGGAAGCTGTTCCAGAGATACCAGCAAAAGGTACACCATTCCTTCTTGAAAATGATCATAGAGCTTTGTTCAGTTCATTAAAAGATCTTCATCTCTGTCGATTATTTTAAGATGGATG
The DNA here is from genome assembly GCF_033815535.1 of Pezoporus flaviventris. Lineage (NCBI taxonomy): Eukaryota > Metazoa > Chordata > Aves > Psittaciformes > Psittacidae > Pezoporus > Pezoporus flaviventris. Next base: position 42,613,125 of record NW_026892549.1, on the reverse strand, counting down.
TAAATCTTAATTATCTTTCTGAGTGGAGTTTTCCTCTTATTGGTCTTTGTGACTTTGTTCCATGTTTTTAGTAGTTTTCATGTTTTAAAAGTAATTGAAAAATCTGTTATCAAAACAATATCTTTAAAGTGCCAGAGGTGCCCAAGAGAGCTGCCCCAGAAGAAAAAGTACCTGTTGCAGTTCCTAAAGCAAAGAAAATTCCACCAGCTAAAGGTATATCAGAGTGCTGTGTATGCAGATTATTCCTCTCCCTTACATGTTGGCATTTCAGCTGAACCTCATTATAAAAATTAATTTACACTCAGATAAGTCAGATCTTTGGTTCTAGCACCCTGCTGCTCCCCTGTAGTGAGCAGTGCTAGGTCTCAGGCAGGGTTTTGTTGTCTATTTTGTTATTGACTTCAGTGGGCTGAGAATCAGGCCTGGTTTTCCATTTTAAGTGACTGCTGTGAATGAACTAACTTATTGTCATATCATAATCTAGAACAAATATTTAAATTAATTTACACTTTACTTAAACAAAATACCTGGAATAATAATTTATGGGCCTTTACCTGCAAATTTATCCATTCAGGGGGATCATTCTGAATATGCACCTTGAGACTAGGCTAAAATAACACACCTTTTAGCTAAACTTATATAAAAATAAAATAAAATCACAACTGACCATATGAATAGCCAGAAAATATGCCCTGGATTTGAAATTCAGAGTGGAGGTAGACCATTGCAGAGCCTACCGTTTGGTGCTGAGCAAATTTTACCTCAGCAGCAAGTTTTTTAGAAAAGAACTGTGAAGTACACACTGGGAGGTTTTTAGGTAAAAATTTAGATGCTAATAATCCTCTACACCCTCTTTTTGGTAGCGTATCTTTCTTATATTTTTCATTGTCAATGACACTGTGTAATTAAGAAGTGGGCAAAAGAGCCAAACCTCATATAATCCTAAAAACCTAGTTGTACTTCGTTGTTTTCATGGAGTGAAAAATAACTAATAGTTTCCCTTATCTTTATTACTATTGTTACTTTAAAGTTGGTGTCCTTGTGATTTATGTTATTAATTTTTCTTTGTGATGTTGTGAAAGTAAAGTTCTTAAAATAATATCTTTAAAGTGTCTGAGGTGGCAACGAAAGTTGTGCCTGAAGAAGAAGTTCCCATTTTTGTTCCTGAGGAAGAAGAGGAAACTATTCCAGAAGAAACGATACCAGCAATAGGTACATGATCTTTTCTTGGAAGCTGCTCATGAGATCTTTTGGATTCCTTAAAATTAATCTTTATATCTTGTTCTAATTTGTATGTAAATTTTAATGATCTTCTTGGGGAGCTTGTGACCTTATTTCATGTATTCTTATGCTTTTAATTCTCTGAAAGTAACTTTAAAATGTGTTTGCAAAATAATATCTTTAAAGAGCCAGAGATTCCTAAGAAACCTGTCTCAAAAGAAAAAATACCTGTACCTACTCCTGAGAAACGGGAGCTTCCTCCAGCAAAAGGTACATAAATTAATACCTAGGAAAACAATGTGTTGTTATTCTCATTCAGTGTGTCTATTTATTTTATTTTGTTTGTCATTTATGTTAGTTTCTGTCCCTGGTGTCTTTCTGTATTGATGTCTCAGAGTGACTGCCAAATTCCTAGCAAAAAATCAGTTCTGAAATTATCTGACTTGTTCAAGAAGTCTTGTCTACAGACATTGAGGGTCTTTTGTTTTTTTTTCACTTTCATCTTCTTTAAAGCATTTAAATATATTCTACAGATCAGTCCTTATTTCATTATGTCTGCTTGTATATGTTTTCTGTTGTCTTTCTTATACTACTTGCGGATGATATTCTTACATAAAATAATGTCTTTAAAGTACCTGAGATGCTTAAGAAACCTGCTCCTGAAGAGAAAGAACTTGCTCCTAAAAAGGTGCCAGCTCCACCAGCCAAAGGTATTGCAGTTTGTAAATACTGTTACCATTAATAGATAACACTCTTCATACAAGTTGAGTTTAGTAAGGGACATTTTAGTATGTTTGTCTTGTATTATATGTCACTATATTATTTGTTTGTTTGTAAGCTTCTGTTCTGCTGTTTGTAAGCTTCTGGGTTTGTCTATTTTAAAATTGTGCAAAAGAACACTGAAGTTAGGTTCTATCTTTAAAGTACCCAAGATGCCCAAGAAGGTTGCTCCTGAAGAGAAGGCACCTGTTGCCCCCCCTGTAAAAGTGGAGGTTCCAACTGCAAAAGGTATATATATTCCCGATTATAAGTAATATTTATGCTAAAAAAGCTCTTGATTTTCTTCTTTCTAACTTTTGTCTTTGCTGTTTGAGAATTTGCTCCAATTCGTGTTAAAAGTCTTTGTTATCAATGCTTGCATTGTAGAACCATAAAGCTCTCTTTCTTGTGTTTTATTTGCTTATACTGCTTTAAAGTGGGCTTTTTTTCTAAATTCCTAAATGAAATCCATATCTTTAAAGTCCCTGAGGTGCGTAGAAGAGCTGTTGCAGAAGAGAAAGTGCCAGCTGTGGTGCCCAAACCCAAAGAACCAGCATCAACTAAAGGTACAGATATATGTCTTTTTAATCATCCCAAAGATTTGATTTTTTCTTATAATTTCTAAAATCTTTTATAATATACAGTTTCAGAACCTCGTTCTGATATTTTAATGTAACTTGTGGTGATCATGTACATTTTGTGTTTGATGTGGATAGTCTTGACTAACTTAAAAAAATATAAAAATTAATAATTACTAGCCAGTAACAATAATATTGTTTCTAAAGTCCCTGAAGTATCCAGGAAACTTGTCCGAAAAGAAAAAGTCCCTGCTCCTGCTCCTCCAGTGGAGAAATATGAGTATACATATGAAGAGTATGAGAAGTATGAGACATATGAGAGTATTGAAGAGTTTGAGGACGTTCAAGAAGGTGAAGAAGTTGAGGCATATGAGGAACCTGAAGAACCTGAGAGATATAAGGAGATTCAGGAACAGGAATATGAAGAGGAGGCTGAGGAGAAAGATTACTATGAAAAGTATGAGTTTAAGGAGATGGAAGAGATCTATGAGAAATATGAAGAGGTGTATGAAGAAGCTTATGAAATCCAGCCTGCTATAGGTACATCAGGTCATGATTTCTTTATTCTTACAGTTTGTTGAGTTCCAAGCTGCTGCTTAAGCCTCCTTTGGGTGTTTATTTATATTTTTTCCCCATTTGTAGTCCTATGTGTGTCTGTTGCTGGTAATGATAAATCCATTCAAAGATTGTTTTTCTACTATTCCTTCCTAAGGAATTCTTCCTTTCAGAGTAGAATGGGAGGATTCCACATCTGATTGCCCAAGAGTGAGCTAGTATAGATAAGTCACAAGCAATTAAATGATAATTTTCTAATGCAGTTCTGCTTCAGAACTTAAATATTTTTATGCATCTATATTTGTTTCTTTTGCCCAGTTTAGCTTCTGTGAGTTAGAGATATTAAAACTCGTGTTGGCTCTTCCTTCTCATAATTTAAATTTATGATTATAAGATCCTTCATACCAAACAGAAAGTGCATCTAAAATGTACCAGAAAGATTAACACTGCTATTGCTTAGATTTCATTGCTCGGGAACTTTGAAATAAGTGGCTGTTCACTTGTCACTAAATAATTCATGGAATGGTTCCTCTACAACTGAGAGATTACTCTGTTTGCTTTCTTTGTATTCATTACAATTCCTCATAAGTAACTTAAAATCCAAAATTAATTCTTTTTTAAGTGCCTGAGGTGCCTAAAAGACCTCTGCCAGGAAAAAAAGTGCCTGTTCCTGCTCCTACAAAAGAACCTGCACAAGCTAAAGGTACATCAGATACTAGATAAATTTAAAAACAGACTTCTGCCTGAGCATCTGAAGCCCTATCTGAAGCCCTAAATCCTAAATTTACCTATTCTGATTTGATTGCTAGACCCTTAACTTTCTTTTGCAATGCAGTAAAAGACAGGGATTAAGTTACTGAAAAAATTCTCTTTCTTTAAAAAATGAAAACTGAGACTACTTGCTGGAACACATACGATCTTAATAGGTGTTCTCTATAACTGCCTGTACAAAAAAAGTCATGAATACTAATTGCGCGTGGATGGTAGTAGAGTTTCTGTACTAGTTTGGAGCTCTGTAATTTTCTGTTCAGAACACTTACTTTGTTATAAATTAATTTTGTGCTAAATTTTATAATTGTTTCTTGTAAAAATTATCAGAATGAAGTCAGTGGGAAAGGTGGATGATTTTGCAGAAAGACTTGGAATTTTTTAGTCAAAAATTGATGCAAGAATGGTGTTTTTCATTCAGTGAATATGGAAGACTAGCTATGTGAATCCAAGCAAATAGTCCAGATGGGTGGCCTGCATGGTCACCACCCAGTAGCAATTAAAGATACTGTATTTTGTATTTTGCTAAATTTTCTGACTCTTTGCACTGTTTGCTTTTTATTCAACTTATATTCTTACACAAAATTCATATTGCAAAAGTTCTTAAAAAAAAAACCAATGTCTTTAAAGTGCCAGCGGTGCCGAAGAAACCTGTTCCAAAAGAAAAAGTACTACCTGCTGTTCCTAAAAAGGAAATTACTCCACCAGCTAAAGGTATACTTCCTCTGCATTGTCCTCATGAGTCATGAACTCTGATTTCAGCCTTTTGTCTTCATTATGTGTTGAGAAAGATGTCCAAATGTTTTATGTTCCCACATTGGGTTTTTTGGCTGTTTGTGACTGAGTCTTTTTTTGCAAGTTGGTTTTAAGTCATTTGTTGAAAATACGTGAGTCGCTTTAAAAAAATGTGTGTTCTGTAATTAAGCTACATGTGAAAGTAGTTCAGAAAGAAATAATATTTTTATTTCTTCTGAAAAGGAAAGAGATTCCACCAACCAAATCTATGGCCATCTTTCAAGGATGTTATTTAATATGTTATAATTTTTTGTATGTTATATGTCTAGTCTTCAAAATTAACATAGATGTTCTTTCAGGAATCATTTAATCCTTTGTTGTTTCATTAATCTTCATTGTTAGATTTTCTCTTCTTCTTCCTAACTTCTTCCAAAGAACTTTGAAAGCCCTAAAAGTAAATTATATCTTAAAGGGCAAGACATTCTCAAAAGAGCAGCCCCTGAAGAAAAGAAACCTACACATAAACCTGAAATAGAAGTTCCACAAATTAAAGGTAAAAGAAACTTGGATATGAAATTTTATGGAAAGGACATATTCATGTCACTTTTCCAAACATCTCCTAAAATGATCCTCATGTTCTTTAGATCATTGCAAAAGTGTCTAGTCTTTAAGTGCAGATTTGGCTCTCAGTAATAAATTGAAAACTACGAAACAAACATTTCAGGTATGTGCTATGCATGTGCTAAACAGTAAATACACTGATTTATGAATGAAAACATGCTGAGGAGGTATCGCTACTTACACTACCAGTGTGAAGACCTTCAGCACTTTTATGTTTGTACTGTAGATGAGAATTTAGTTTAAATTGGGGTTTTGATGCCAATACATGATATTGGTGGAAAAGTAATAGGGTAAGAGCTAGCAAGTTAAAACTGTTAAAGCTGTTACACATATGAGAAGGAAAAAGATGATGATACAGTAAGAAAAGCAGATGGGTTATGCTCTTCAAGAGCAGAAACTATACATTTTGTCACATAATTGTACTAGCAAGACAGTTCTAGAACTGTGTAATATTTCATTCTCAAAAAGGCACTGTATGTGGAAATTCAAAAGACCTTAGATTTCTGAGTTTATTTCTGTTTGAGATTTTAAAAGTTGAAAATTGAGTTTACTAAAAGCAAGGTAATATCTTTTAAGTTCCTGAGTTTCATAAGAGAGCTGTCCTTGAAGAGAAAATACCCACCATTATTCCTAGAGAAGAGGAGCCTCCTTTCTATGAAGGTACATCAGTGACACGTCTACCAAGCAGTAAATTGAAGGGACTATATCAACTCATGTTCTAGATTGTTCTGTAAAACATGAAACACTTTCAATTTATTTTTTTATTTATTTAAAAGTAATTTCCATCCATATCTGTGATACCCTTATTCCCCCTGAACTTAGTAATAATTTAGCATGGGAGAAAGAAACATAAATAAGAGTGAAGCTAGGTTTCTGATCCAGGAAAGCACTTTAGTCACACTGGACCAGAGAAATGAAATTATATAGACACTGGTTTAGAAGCCATCCAGAGTAACAATTAATTTTTGAGCTGGGGTATACATAGTTCATGCCAGATGAGGACATGTGAAATTCAATTACAATTTCTGTTTAATACACAGAACTAAGTAACTAGAAAATAAAATTAAATATTTCTGTAAACTTTTATTTTACTAACTGGGAATGGTTGCTTCTAGTGATAGTAGGTAAATGATCAGGTAGAAATTAGATATTTAAATAATTTTATGTTCAAACAGCTCTCTGTCCATATATATGTCTTCACTTTGGCATTATGTCAATCTAGTATTGTCTTGTAAATAATGTTAAAATATGTAAAATAAACTAATATCTTTAAAGAGCCTGAAGTTTACAGAGAAGTTCCAACAGAAGAAGAAGAAGAAGAAGCCCCTGTTGTTATTCCTAGTCAACCAGAAGCTCCAGCAGCTAAAGGTACACCAAGTATTCAAGCAATCTACAAAGAAACACATGCCCTACAAACTAGCTATTCATCTTCATCATTAGACCCATGTGCCAATCTGTTATTTAATATGTTCATTCTGATATTTTCTTAGATGTTATGTGTCTGTCATTGCTTTTTTTGTTATTTACATTCTTTAAAAAATGTATTATCTTTGAAGTACCTGCAGTGACAAAGAAAACTGTTGCACAGAAGAAAATACCTGCTGTACCTACAGAAGAAGCTGCTCCAGCTAAAGGTACATGAGCCCCAAATGGATTTTGTCTAGCCTCTTTCAAAAGTGAGGTATAAACTGAGAAATCCAACATGTTTTTCTTAAACGACATGACCAGGTGCTATATACACTCTTTTCTTCCATTTGATCTCTTGTAAGAGTAAATTTTGTCCCTTTGTTTGCTTCTATCTTAGAAACAGAGTATACATACAGAGAGATCAGGGATTAAAACCAATAGTTTATGTTCATCTAAGGAACAATTATTAAGACAGAAAAACTTATCATTCAAGAAAAAAAGTGCAAGGAACATTTTCCACAGGTTCATACTTTTGCCTCGTGTTAGCAACTGCTCAAACAGTATGGCGCATTCTGCATCAAGAATTAAAAAAAAATGAGAGAAATATAAAGAAAATATAAAGAAATTTCGTAGACAGGAAATTCATATCAGGGCTTTTTATTTTTTTTTACTTCTTGTCTCATGTTCTATTTCCCAAAATACTTTCTCTGACAATATATTTTTAAAAAGCCTTAAAAGGTTGTGGCAGAAGCTTGTTTGCAGAAGCACTCTACAATCATGTCAGGGGTTTTAATAAATTTAAGATTAATGTAAGACTTTAAATAAGGACAAAATACAAAGCCCCTTTTTTTTCATAGAAACATAGTTTTTAATGAAATTCCAAATGTTTCAAACATCTATGGAGTTCTTAAAACTCCATAGATGTTTGAAACATACTATTTAGTTAATTTTACTGCAGTTTTGCCTTGCTTCTATAGGTAAATTGATTATTTTCTTTTTTAAAAGAAAACCCTTTAAATTGCCAAAGTTCTTAAGGAAAAGAAAGAAACCAAAACCTGTTTGTCTTTTGAGCAAAGAGAAAAATCAGACCTGTAAGTATCAGGAAATAGAAAAGTTGTGAACTCCAGAAAGTGAAGTTCTTGAGTTGTATTCGCAGATTAATACCATGTATTTTCATTCTAGTACAATTTTTTACTGTTTTACAAGACTGTACTACTTCTTTCCTAGTACAAATTTCTAAAATAAACCAATATTTTAAAGTTCCTATAGTACCAAAGAAAGCTGTCCGCAAAGAAAAAATACCTCCTCCTCTACCTAAAGAAGAAGCTTCGCACTTTGCAGGTACAATAATTTTTTAGTAGGATTTGAAATATAAAAAATATGTTTTCATATATAAATCTCTGATTATTTTGAGAGCATTCTGCCTACAATAAAGTTTAGTTAGCAGCTTTCGTCAGCTGCAACAGTATAAAATTAATTAATTAATTAAAAAATCATCTGCAGGGTTTTTTAAGGGGAAAATTATCTTTTTGTGCAAGGGATAATTGCAATGGACTCTGGTATTTGGGATCAGTCTGAGGGAAAAAAAATAGAATAGAAAATGTGACAGCATATATAGACAGGGCCTGTCTCTGCACTCAAGCCCAGTTCAGGACACAACATCATAGAGTGGTTTAGGTTGGAAGGGACCTTCAAAGGTCATCTAATTCCACTCCCCCTGCATTGAGCAGGGACATCATCAACTAGATCAGGTTGCTCAGAACCACATCCAGCCTGGCCTATCACATATCACTCGTCTTTCTCCTGGCAAGCTGAAGAAGTCAGATCAGGGTAGAATCTGAGATTTTTTTTCTTCCTTCATTTGAAAGCATGGTTATTTAGATGGTAAATATAACACAGACCCATGTATCTTTGGATTAGCTTGAAGATTTGATTCCATTTGTTATTTTTTACACTGTTGTTTTCTGAATATATTCCAAGTTAATTTAAATACTTAATATCTTTCAAGTACATGAAGTTTATAAGGAGATGCACATAGAAGAGGAAATTTCTACTGTTTGTAGAAAAGAGGAAGCTCCAGCACCTAGAGGTATATGTCTTCTTCATCATCTCTTCCTGCAATTTGCAAAGTCATGAACTCCAGAAAAATAATTCTTGTTCATGGTTTAGTTTCTTGTTCGGTGTAATTACTTTCTGTGTTCATTCTTTTAGTACCTTTAGCGCCTATAGTACCAACAGTTACTTACAAACCTAGGATTTTTTGTGATTTGTCTTTCTATTCTATATAAATTCTTAAAATGAACTAATATCTCTAAAGCGCCCACAGTCATTAAGAAAACTGTTACAGAAGAAAAAGTGCCTATTGCTGTGCCTAAAAAAACAGAACCTATTCCTGTGCCTAAAAGACCAGAACCTCCACCATCTAAAGGTACTGTGATAGCCAGATAGAACTGAGGTCTTTTGAAAGTAACCATCTTTTCTGTTCTTACACGTTTTCTGCTTTAGTAGTTCATGGTCCATTTGTGTCAGATTTGTGGCATTTATGTTGTATATGTCCCTTTTCCCATTTCTTAACTTGTCTTTATGTCATAACATGAAAATTAAAGTCAGTAAATATCTTTCAAGTGCCTGAATTTCCCAATAAAACTATTCCTGAAGAAAAACCTGCCCCTCTGCCTAAAAAGCCAGAAGCTCCACCTGCCAAATCTATGAGTGAACATATCTTTTCTTTCTCCTTTTTTCTGTCCTCTGTTTTGTCATTATTGAATCATTAAATAGTTGAGTTTGTCTATTTCTTCTACCCAAGAGTAATCCATTGTGATGGCACAGAAATTGTAACAGAAACTAGTCAAAGGGGCTAAAAATAAAGAAAACTACTTGAGTCAACATGCAGTGAGATTTACAGAACAAACAATTTCACTACATGGGTGTTTGTAGGTACTGTAAACAGCTTCAGAAATTCTATCAATACTCAAGCAAGAAGTATATATGCTTCCTCTTTCACTTTGCATATGTTAAACTTAGAGGTCAATTGATCTAATTTTGAATTGAAATAGCATTAGTCACAGGAACCAGTTGTTACAGTTCATTCAGATACTTCAGAAATCTGCCTGAACTAGCAGTTTTCGTGGCATGTCATCACTGCATGACAAAAGATCCCCAACAATGTTGCTTCAAACTGTGATTTTCCAGAGGGATAGAACCATGGAGAATTTTCAGATCATGTAGCTGTTGTCAGAGTATCCTTATTCATATACTTCCTTGTTTTGTCTTATTTCTTTGTATTGTATATTTGCTTTGTTTTTTTTCTTTAATTCTTAAAAGTACACTAATATCTTGTGTCCAAGATACCTATGAAATCTGTCTCAGAAGAAAAAGTAAATGGTGCTCTGTCTAAAAAGCCAAGAGTAGCACCACCTAAAGCTTATATGAAAATAATGCTGACTCTCTGAGGAGGAGATTTCCATTTCTCTTGGGCAGTAGGGTTTACAGTAGATGAAAAATATTACCCTTTATTTCTTGTTTATAAAATATCCTGTAGTATGCAATTGTATACAGTATTTTTTGCATGACATCTCTTTTTATATCTGATCTTACATTTCTGATATGCTTCTTGTGAGACTCTTCTAATAATTTATGTATTTTTAAATGCCTTAAATATAACAAAAACGGATGCTGTTTCCTTTAAAGTGCCCGAGGTGCCAGAGAAAATTCCAGAAGAGAAAGTACCTGTTGCTGTGCCTAGAAAACCAGAACTACCAGCAGCCAAAGGTATGTTGCACCCCAGATAGATAACTAAAATTTGGAAGAGAAAAAAATCTCTGCCTTGCTTGTGCAGACTAGTTTTTGATTGTTTGTTTGTTGGGTCCTCTTACTTTTCTTCTCTGTGCCCAAAGTTCTATATATCCTACAGTTCTGGAAATTCTTCTTTTTGAATCATAGCTATAGCTGTAATCAGTGTACCAGGGTGTTAGAAATACTGATGTGGCTGGGCAGAGATCAGACTGATACTTGAGAACTCAGCAGAAATCTTAAAGGAAAAGAAAGGACTTCTATGATGTGAATTACTCCTAACTGACAGTGAAAAATTAGTCCCAGAGAGAGAGTTTAATAATTTCAGAGTGTGGAGTAAGTGGTAGAGATGTCAAACACAGGAAAAAACCCTCTGTGCATAGAGGAAATATTGATACCACGAAGTCATCATGCATAGAAGAATTTGACAAGGAATACAGAATGGCCAATGGCAGCCTTAGTCAAATGAAGATTTGGGAAGTGGTTGAATAAAATGGAAAAATAATGTAATGTAGAAGAAATTCCAAAAGTCTCAGAGTAGTTTCTTCAGACTTTACAGAGACATATAAAACCCCAATGAACATGTCAAATCAATGGCTCCATTAAAAACCTCCTTACTTTGCAATTTCTAGTGAAAAGTTTGAACATAGCTGTAAAATTCCAATTGAAAATAATCTTTCTTTAAAGTGCCTGACGCATCTAAGGAAGTAGTTGTAGAAGAGAAAATCAAAGTTGCTGTGCCTAAAAAGGCAGAAGCACCACCAGATAAAGGTACTTGTAATTAATAAAACCAAGGCAATAATTTGTATTATTTTCGGTGATAAGACATTTTGATATGCCCATCTTTCTATCTTATAAACTGCCATTTTGAAAATTCATTTTTGAGAGCAGCCTCTCTACTCCCCTCAAATTACTCTCAATCAAGACTGGGAGCAAAAAGCCTGTTTGGTAAAGATTCTTATGTTTAATTCATGTCACTTGGTGTCCTTTTTGTTTGCTTCTTTTTCCACTTTAATGTTATTTAAATGTCTTTATATTCTTAGTATTAACATAATTGTTAATTTTAAAGTGCCAGAAGTGCCCAAGAAAGTCCCAGATGAGAAAATACCAGTGGCAGAGCCTAAAAAACCAGCAGTTCGACCAGCTAAAGGTACTTGACATTGTGACAAAATTAACAGATTCAAAAATTTCACGCTTTTACTGTATTAACACTATAGAAGATAGTACCCAAGACCTCTGTTAGAATTTTCTTCTGTTATCAAAAGTTATTTGAGTGAACAAATGTGTTGTGTGAAAAAAATACAGCTTGTTGTTTGGTGTTCTCACTAACATTGTTCTGCTACTATGCTTTAATGTTGCATATGAAATTAATTATTAAAAGTTATTAATATTTTTCAAGTGCCTGAGGTACCACAGAAAGTGATCCCAGAAGAGGTTTCAGTTAAAGTACCAAAGAAACCAGAACCTCCACCAACTAAAGGTAACTGCTGTATACAATTAATGAAAGAAAACCCATTTTAATATAATGGTAATTTACTTTTACTAGAAATGTTCTATAAGATATTTTTGTTGTTTAAATTGTAGTTTTTGCATCTGTACCTCAGTGAGACATCAAAAAGTACTTTCTGTAGGCAAACAAAAAAGTTAATATTCATATCCAAAACCACTCATGCTTTTGCTGTCCTAGAGATTTACTTTTTCTTAGTGTCTTAATGCTGCAGACATATGCTTGAATTTCATAAAAATTAAATTAATTACTTTCTTTAAAGTGCCTGAGGTGCCCAAGAAAGTTGTTTCAGAAGAAAAAGTACACATTGAAGTTCCTAAAAAACCAGAACCTCCACCACCTAAAGGTAATTTTCAATACTGATAAAATTGTACAGCAATTTTAATTTGTTTCTCTAAATATTAGTTTTAAATTTGTATTATCATCTTTTTTTATATTCTAATATTTATAAATGTTACAGATTGTGTTGTCTTCTTCACTTGTGAATAGCTCCCAGTAAGCAACAATGGCTATAAATGGTGTGCATCAAGCAATATGAAAAAAACAAAGATTATTTATTAGGGGGGTTTATTTATTTTCTTTTTCTGATTCTGTTTAATGATTTTCATCTTGGAGTTATTGTTACCTTTTTAATTCCCATTTTTCAAATTCCTGAAAGTAAACCAAATAAATATCTTTAAAGAACCTGAGGTGCCAAAGAAAGTTGTTCCAGCAAAGAAAATACCTGTGCCTAAAGAACCAGAACCTGTAGTTGTCACAGAACCAGAGGCTGCACCTGAAGAACTAGAACCTGAGACAGGTAAATCTCAACTAATAAAATAACAAAAGCAAATCCTCTTTTCTTTAAACTTTGATTTTCCAAGCCTTCACTTTTCTGAGACTCTAAATTATACCTGTTGTATGTATATGCATATGTGTGTGAAATAGACATACATGTGTCTTTTTGAAGAGTAGTGACAAATCTTGGATGTCTAAATTGCCTGTATCTTAAACTTCATTTCATCTTAGTATTTTAGATTATTCTTCCTGTTCTGCTACTTGGGTTCATGAAAACAACCGCAGTTAATATGTTTAAAGTGATAATAGTAGAAGAAAGTACTCATTCTAGTAACTTAGAGCAGAATTTTCTTTACCAAGAAAAATTATATGCCATCACTGCTAATTCTTGAAAGAGTCTTATTATAAGAGTCTGCTTACCACCTGCAATGTTATTAATATCTTTTGTCCTGTCCATTCTTGTTTATAATTACCGTAGATTTTACTTATAGCTTAAATTATACTATCCGTGTAGGTATATGGGATCATGAGGCTTGGGGTACATTTGTACATTTGAGAGAAAAGGGAAAAGAGCCAAAATGTGGTATATATGTCATTACAAAGGCCAACATAAATGACTGATACCTGATACGTTTTTAATTTTTTGTTACAACTGTGGGTTTATGTTTTATGATTCACTTCAACTTGGTATGCTTGTCAGTGCACTCCTTAAATTTAGAACTAATATCTTTTATGTACATGAAGTGGCCAAGACAACTGTCCCAGAAAGGAAAGTACCTCTTCCAGTTTCCAGAAAACCAAAGCCCGCTGCAGGACCCCCAAAACCAAAGCCTCAAGAGGTAAAACCTCAAGAACCAGAACCTGCTAGAGCGGTCCAAAAACAAAAGCCTGTTGTGGAACCACAAAAACCAGAGTATGTTGTGGCATCTGAGCCTGAGGCTATTTTGGCACCTCAAACAACAGAATATGTTGTGGCATTCCAAAAAGCAGAGCATCTTGTGGTGCTTGAGAAACAAGAGTATATTGTGCTACCTGAAGAACCCAAGCCTGATGTGGCACCCCAAAAACTAAAGCATGGCATGACGCCCCCAAAACAAAAGCCTGTTGTGGAACCCCAACAAACAGAGCCATTCATGGCCCCTGAGGAACCTGAGCACATTGTGGCACTTAAGGAGTCAGAGACAGTTGCATCAACCCAAAAATCAGAGCGTTTTGTGGTGTCCCCCAAGACAAAACCCTTTGTGCCACACCAAAAAACAGAGCTTGTTGTAGCAACTGAAGCAACAGAGTTTGTTGCAGATTTCAAAAAATCAGTGCATATTGAAGAGTCCAGAAAATCAAAGCATGTAGTGGCAGCTGGCAAGCCAGAACCTGTCATGGAGCCTGAGGAACCAGAACTAATTTTAGCGCTCCAAAAACTAAAGCCTTCTACAGTACTTCAAAAACCAAAGCCTGAAGTGGCACCTAAAGAACCGGAGCCTCTTCTCGCATCTGAGGAACCACCACCAGCCAAGCTGGCTGAAAAGCAGGAGAGTGTTGCTCTACCTAAAATACAAGCAGCTGCACTGCCTAAAGGTACCACTTATGAATAGGATCTCTTTTCCCTCTCTTGAGTGTATTATGTTTCACTGTCAGTTTTAAAGCTTAATACAAATAACTAAAAGTTACTAATATCTTTAAAGAGCGTGCAATGCCCAGAAAGGCTATCCCAGAAGAGAAAATTCTTGTAGCTGTTCCTGAAAAGTCAGAACCTCCATCAGTCAGAGGTACATGTTAGCACAAATATAAACACACCTAATTTTCTTCTCTTATTATCTTAACCTCTTTTGTTCTGCCTGTCATTTCAAATCCGATGTTTTAAATAATGCCTGCTAAACAAATCACACAGAGTATGAGTGTGTACCAAGTTCTTACTCGAAAACACATCTATTGTCCTGTATGTTTCAGTCTCTGTACTTATATTGTTGTATTGTACTTGTAAAATGAAATGCACTAATATCTTTGAAGTGCATGAGATACCTGAGAGGGCTCTCCAGAGGAGAAAGAGCACATTACTTTACCTAAAAATACAGGAGCTTCACTTACTAAAGACACATACCACCATGATTAGCATCATAATGAAGGTTGGTTGGTTTTAATTAATCTCATTTTAAATTGTTCTTTCACCGTATGCTCTGATATCTAAAATATGAGAGAGATATACCAGAAAATAATTGCTGTGCAGGGGTGTTAAATGTTTCCTCAACTAAAAGAATCCAAACATTTCTTATATCACTTTTTTAAGATTTGATTTCTTAGGCTATAGCAATAAATCAAGCAGATATTATGAACTCTTGTTAATAATCGATGCCAAAATATTTTGGACACTAAACAAGAGAATGGATGCATAAACTGTTGTTCACATTATTGGTACGGATGGTTTAATGCATAGTTCACTGGGACTTGGCAGGTTTACTGTAGAACATGATGATTTAAAAGGCCTTACCCAACCTAAATGATTCTATGTTTCTATGACAAAATAAGTAGAAGGTTACAGCAGAAAGTAGCAGTTTCTGTAAATAGAGCAAAATAATTGCAAACGTCTTTATGTATCTGTGGTGTCACGGGTAGCATTGTGAAGCAGAATCTTTTATTTAAATGGTTAATTATAATTTACCTGTATTTCGGTCATATGTCAATATTCTCTACTCTGTGATTTACAAAGTTTTTACATAGTCTGAGTAGCACGAAAGACCTGTGAAGTTCCTGTGAACAACATTCCCTGAACTTTGTAAGAGGCATTTCTTTTCTCAGATTAATCAAGATAAGAGACTTTAGAATTCAAATACTAAAGATTACTTAAAATACTCTAAAGCTGTACACAGCATAGATTGATGCGGTGCTGTATCATTTAATTCTCTTTAGAAAGTCCCAAGCACTGATCAGAGAAATACCCTCTGCCACCAATTTGTCTCTGAAATACAACTTTCCTCAAATGAAATACCACCCCACAATGATGAAATTTAAAGCATTTAAAAAAAAAAATAAAAAAGGAAATAGTTATAAGCCGCATCTAGTGATGAGAATGCAAGTGAGAGCTGTAATAGGAAAGAATGCGCGAAGCAAAAAAAGAGAGTAAGCATACAAAGGTAGAAAAAAGAAAGTAAAGTTCAGAAATAAAAACTAGTGAGAATTTCCAAGTTATAAATAAAAGGATGACAGTGACTGCCAAAACGAACACAGAACACACAGTCATGCCTGATATATGACTGGTACTCAAATACAGTGGAATTCCATGTAGTCCTTCAGCTGTTAGAAAGAACGCGTGTGTTTTCTATGTTTCTGCCTGACTCAGAAACAGAAACTAAACACAGAATTCCCAGCTCCTGCCTGCCATATCTTACACCCCGCTTATTCAAAGTGTTTGAAGCAAAGCATAAGTGATGACTGAATGTAACCGCAGCACTTTCTCAAAGAAGACTGCATGCATGTAATATTGATCATCTTGTTGTTTCATATACACCTGTACAGCCCACAAAACTAAAGCATACTAATATCTTTGAAGTGCCCAAGGTGCCCAAGAAAGGTGTTGTGGAAGAGCCCATACCTGTAACCGTGCCAAAAGAGCCAGAACCTGCACCAGTTCGAGGTACCTGTTGCCCTGTGCATCAGCCTGAAAGGGACTGGTTCTTACTGTTTTACACATTATTTGTCATGTCTCTTACCCTGCTCATTTGTGATTGCCTGAAATTTCAATGTTCTCTGCCTTGTACGTGTTCTATTGTTAGAATGACAAATATAAAAGGAACATGGAGGAATCTCACAATCTTCCTCATCTGTGTTCAGAATCAAAAAAAAGACTATAAATCGTAGCTGATATTTTTAATTTGGAGTATTATAGAAGCCCTGAAAGGTCACAAAGTCAAACCCACCATGTACCAGTACAGCAAAAGATTTGAAGAAAAAATAAAACAAAAAGAAATAGTAATGATGATGGGCTTTCCATTCTTCACACTGTCACTGCCCCCACTGCTGAATGCAAAGCACTGGCAGATTCATAATAAATGGCAACAGATAAGTTATGGGCTGAGGTTGATCCCAGGGAAAGGTCAGATCCCAGCAAGGCAGAAATCATGGTGCCTCTTCTCAGGGAGGGAAGGCTGCTGAGTACAGAGAGGGGAATCCTAATTCACACCTCACCCTGAGCAGAACCTAAACATAGCCAACAGTTTTCTCACAGAACCTACTTGGCATCACCGCCCTGTGCCTCTCTGTGGGTTTGTGTATATGTCCGTGAGTGACAGAGAAATGGGCTCAAGACACTGTGAGACCAGTTTGCTTACCTTCATGAGTGCATCTCTAGTTTGTGTTTCATTGTTCGTCTTCCTGTTTAATGTATAAAACTGACTGTTACTAATATCTTTGAAGCACCTGAGGTGCCCAGGAAGGCTCCTCGTGAGGAAAAAGTGTCCGTTCCCACTGCCAAAGCACCAGAGCTTCCAGCACTCAAAGGTACCTCTTTTCATGGATAACTTAACAAAGAAGATTCTTTATCTTCCTCTCTTGAGCGTTGTCCTCCCTCTCTTGGCCTGTCCCTCTCTGTCCCAGAGACTCTCAAGACTGTGCATGCCTGGTAAATGGTGCCGTATGTGCGTGTATGGTGATGAGCTGGCTGTGTGGTGATGTTCTGTATCTGTGCTGCCCCGGATTTTGTTCCTGTTTGGCATCTGCTTTCACCAATGTAAAACAAAACACACTAATATCTTTGAAGTGCCTGAGGTGCCTGAGGAAGAGGAGGAGGAAGCACCCGAAGCGGTGGCACCAGTTGCTGAGGCTGGAGAGCCAGAAGCTCCTCCAGCTGAAGGTACGCAGTGGTGTTCTGAAAGAGCTCGTTCTTCCTTCTATGTTTCCACAGTCCTGAGTGCTCTTTGCCCCTCTGTGTTCTGTGTGGTGGGGTGAGGACAGCTTTTGGTTGTGTTGTGTCCCTGTGTGCCTCTACATGCCTGCAGGAGAAAGTGGTGTTTGTCAGCAAGAGCTCTCTCATAAGTCCATAGTTTGGCTCCTTGCTGAGAGTGGTACTCCCAAAGGAAGAATGCTTGTCTAGAGAGGGCTCCCTGGTAGTCTGTCAAGGGTTTACTTTCCTGCTTCTGCTTGCCAGTTGGCTGATTTCTGATCTTTAGCACAGTCAAGTAAATGGGACTACTATCTTTAAAGTGCCTGAGGTGGCCGAGGAGGAAGAGCCAGAAGAGGAGGTGCCAGTGGTCGTTCCCCCAAAGCCTGTGGCAGTGCCCAAGAAGCCAGCAGCAGTACCCAAGAAGCCTGAGGCTCCACCAGCTAAAGGTATATCTTCCGGAGGGATCTGCTTTTTACTTTAGTGTATTGATTATTATTTTCACTTCTTATACCTTCTTTTGCACAGTACATGTTTTGTGTCCTCTTCCCCTAGCCTGTGCTGTGCCTATCTTTGCATATGTGACTAACAAACCAGTCAATAGAGGAATGTCACAGTCTCAGAAATATCTAAACTCTTGGATTTTTTTCGTGTGTTATGCTCTCTTGTATATTTTAACTGGGAATTTAAGAGGAAATAATATCTTTAAAGTGCTCAAGGTGCCCAAGAAAGCTGTCCAGCAAGAAAAACCACCCGCTGCTGTACCCAAAATATCAGAAGCACCACCAGCCAAAGGTACATGCCATCACTATTCGTATCAGTATTAGAAAGAAACATCATGCTCTTCTGTACTTAAGTCAGCCTAATTTTTCTGACAATGAACTATTGCAGATAGGGGCATAAGAAATATGAAGCGCCATGTGGAGTACCTAAATGATGGTGGTAAAATTAATATCGGTTTCTTGAAAAATATCTGTCACTTTCTGAACTTTTCTCTAAAGTTGAAGAATTAGCAATTACTGCATGCTGGGTTGAAATGGAATAATATGTTGCTCTGGGCAAGAGCCTGCAAATAAGTCAACACTTTAAAGAACGTAATGTTGAATCTCTGAATTTTCTCATAGACTGTACTGCTGGATGACAGCAGCAGTATCAGTTCTCTGCCTCTTTAAAAGTAAGTTAGTGCTAATAATATATGAGGTAGATTTGCTAGCAAAAGTCTGGATATATCTACCGATGATCCACAGTAGTACTACAGTAAAGGGTCATTAATATGACCAAAACGAAAGGAAAGAAAATACGTATTTCTGTAGTCAGTAGAATCTAAAAGCCAGGAGCTGTGGAAGACTGAAAATGAAGAAGAACAAGTGGAAATAGTTGATAGAAATAGGCAGTAAATATAAAGCAAATGATAGCTCTCCTAAAATTGTTACAATGCCCATGTAGTGATGAATGAATTACATATGACTGATACTCAAATGTAGTAGAATTCCATAAATAATTCTCTGATGGGCTGTAGAAAGAGGGCTTGTGTTTTCTAAGTTTCTGCCTGACTCAGAAACAGAAACTAAACACAGAATTCCCAGCTCCTGCCTGCCATATCTTACACCCCGCTTATTCAAAGTGTTTGAAGCAAAGCATAAGTGATGACTGAATGTAACCGCAGCACTTTCTCAAAGAAGACTGCATGCATGTAATATTGATCATCTTGTTGTTTCATATACACCTGTACAGCCCACAAAACTAATGCATACTAATATCTTTGAAGTGCCCAAGGTGCCCAAGAAAGGTGTTGTGGAAGAGCCCGTACCTGTAACCGTGCCAAAAGAGCCAGAACCTGCACCAGTTCGAGGTACCTGTTGCCCTGTGCATCAGCCTGAAAGGGACCGTTTCTTACTGTTTTACACATTATTTGTCATGTCTGTTACCCTGCTCATTTGTGATTGCCTGAAATATCGACAATCTACAGTGTTTACATGTTCTGTTGTTAGAATGGCAACTATATAGGGAACATGCAGGACTCTCACAATCTCCCTCGTGTAAGTTCAGAATCTAAAATCACTATATATCATAACTGATAAGATACATGGGAAAAAAATTTTTAAGATATATTTTTAATGTAAACTTCTATCTTTATCTTTTTCACAAAAAATCTCAAATAATAGTTGTTTGAGGTTTTTTTACCTAAAGTATTTTTTTTGTAACAACTACTACCTGGCAACTGTGTTTTCTTAAATTGTTATAACAGCCAGACATAGTTGTGTCAGAGCAATTTTAAGAAGCAGACACATAAAAAAAGTATATATAAAAACTGATCAGAGAGAATAAGGAGGAAATGTGCTGTTACTTATGCTGATATGGAAAATGAAGTCCTAGAGTAAAAAGAGGTATGTACTTAGACAGGACAGTATACCTAAGCAAGTAGCTCAAGACTTAGGTATATGTGATATGGGCCTAGATCCCTATAATAGCTACTCCATACTACTGCTTATTCAAATGCATGGTAGATGGCATGGTTTTCAAACCATGGTCAAATTTCCTATGAG
This sequence comes from Pezoporus flaviventris, assembly GCF_033815535.1. Taxonomy (NCBI): domain Eukaryota; kingdom Metazoa; phylum Chordata; class Aves; order Psittaciformes; family Psittacidae; genus Pezoporus; species Pezoporus flaviventris. Next base: position 42,592,989 of record NW_026892549.1, on the reverse strand, counting down.
AAAATTATATGGATGTAGGCATACATTGATATAAGTTGTAAAATATTGCTCTTCAGACAATAAGCACATATAGAAGCAAGAAAATGGGATGCACAAAACTGCAAACTAATTGCAAATAGTGATTATGTGAAAGACCACCAGATCTTCTGTATTTGTATAAAATAATTCTGCATTACTCAAATAATGAGAACAAGGAAACCTGCTAACAATGAAGGTGCCCCTTTTATCCTGAAGTAAAGCACTTTCAAAATACAGGATTGTAGAAGCCGTGAAAGGTCACTAAGTTGAACCCATCATGTAACATTATAGCAAAAAAAAATTTAAAAAAAGAAAATAAATAGAGGAGAGAAATAGTAATGATAATTGGATTTCTGTTCTTCACACTGTCACTGCCCCCACTGCTGAATGCAAAGCACTGGCAGATTCATAATAAATGGCAACAGATAAGTTATGGGCTGAGGTCGATCCCAGGGAAAGGTCAGATCCCAGCAAGGCAGAAATCATGGTGCCTCTTCTCAGGGAGGGAAGGCTGCTGAGTACAGAGAGGGGAATCCTAATTCACACCTCACCCTGAGCAGAACCTAAACATAGCCAACAGTTTTCTCACAGAACCTACTTGGCATCACCGCCCTGTGCCTCTCTGTGGGTTTGTGTATATGTCCGTGAGTGACAGAGAAATGGGCTCAAGACACTGTGAGACCAGTTTGCTTACCTTCATGAGTGCATCTCTAGTTTGTGTTTCATTGTTCATCTTCCTGTTTAATGTATAAAACTGACTGTTACTAATATCTTTGAAGCACCTGAGGTGCCCAGGAAGGCTCCTCGTGAGGAAAAAGTGTCCGTTCCCACTGCCAAAGCACCAGAGCTTCCAGCACTCAAAGGTACCTCTTTTCATGGATAACTTAACAAAGAAGATTCTTTATCTTCCTCTCTTGAGCGTTGTCCTCCCTCTCTTGGCCTGTCCCTCTCTGTCCCAGAGACTCTCAAGACTGTGCATGCCTGGTAAATGGTGCCGTATGTGCGTGTATGGTGATGAGCTGGCTGTGTGGTGATGTTCTGTATCTGTGCTGCCCCGGATTTTGTTCCTGTTTGGCATCTGCTTTCACCAATGTAAAACAAAACACACTAATATCTTTGAAGTGCCTGAGGTGCCTGAGGAAGAGGAGGAGGAAGCACCCGAAGCGGTGGCACCAGTTGCTGAGGCTGGAGAGCCAGAAGCTCCTCCAGCTGAAGGTACGCAGTGGTGTTCTGAAAGAGCTCGTTCTTCCTTCTATGTTTCCACAGTCCTGAGTGCTCTTTGCCCCTCTGTGTTCTGTGTGGTGGGGTGAGGACAGCTTTTGGTTGTGTTGTGTCCCTGTGTGCCTCTACATGCCTGCAGGAGAAAGTGGTGTTTGTCAGCAAGAGCTCTCTCATAAGTCCATAGTTTGGCTCCTTGCTGAGAGTGGTACTCCCAAAGGAAGAATGCTTGTCTAGAGAGGGCTCCCTGGTAGTCTGTCAAGGGTTTACTTTCCTGCTTCTGCTTGCCAGTTGGCTGATTTCTGATCTTTAGCACAGTCAAGTAAATGGGACTACTATCTTTAAAGTGCCTGAGGTGGCCGAGGAGGAAGAGCCAGAAGAGGAGGTGCCAGTGGTCGTTCCCCCAAAGCCTGTGGCAGTGCCCAAGAAGCCAGCAGCAGTACCCAAGAAGCCTGAGGCTCCACCAGCTAAAGGTATATCTTCCGGAGGGATCTGCTTTTTACTTTAGTGTATTGATTATTATTTTCACTTCTTATACCTTCTTTTGCACAGTACATGTTTTGTGTCCTCTTCCCCTAGCCTGTGCTGTGCCTATCTTTGCATATGTGACTAACAAACCAGTCAATAGAGGAATGTCACAGTCTCAGAAATATCTAAACTCTTGGATTTTTTTCGTGTGTTATGCTCTCTTGTATATTTTAACTGGGAATTTAAGAGGAAATAATATCTTTAAAGTGCTCAAGGTGCCCAAGAAAGCTGTCCAGCAAGAAAAACCACCCGCTGCTGTACCCAAAATATCAGAAGCACCACCAGCCAAAGGTACATGCCATCACTATTCGTATCAGTATTAGAAAGAAACATCATGCTCTTCTGTACTTAAGTCAGCCTAATTTTTCTGACAATGAACTATTGCAGATAGGGGCATAAGAAATATGAAGCGCCATGTGGAGTACCTAAATGATGGTGGTAAAATTAATATCGGTTTCTTGAAAAATATCTGTCACTTTCTGAACTTTTCTCTAAAGTTGAAGAATTAGCAATTACTGCATGCTGGGTTGAAATGGAATAATATGTTGCTCTGGGCAAGAGCCTGCAAATAAGTCAACACTTTAAAGAACGTAATGTTGAATCTCTGAATTTTCTCATAGACTGTACTGCTGGATGACAGCAGCAGTATCAGTTCTCTGCCTCTTTAAAAGTAAGTTAGTGCTAATAATATATGAGGTAGATTTGCTAGCAAAAGTCTGGATATATCTACCGATGATCCACAGTAGTACTACAGTAAAGGGTCATTAATATGACCAAAACGAAAGGAAAGAAAATACGTATTTCTGTAGTCAGTAGAATCTAAAAGCCAGGAGCTGTGGAAGACTGAAAATGAAGAAGAACAAGTGGAAATAGTTGATAGAAATAGGCAGTAAATATAAAGCAAATGATAGCTCTCCTAAAATTGTTACAATGCCCATGTAGTGATGAATGAATTACATATGACTGATACTCAAATGTAGTAGAATTCCATAAATAATTCTCTGATGGGCTGTAGAAAGAGGGCTTGTGTTTTCTAAGTTTCTGCCTGACTCAGAAACAGAAACTAAACACAGAATTCCCAGCTCCTGCCTGCCATATCTTACACCCCGCTTATTCAAAGTGTTTGAAGCAAAGCATAAGTGATGACTGAATGTAACCGCAGCACTTTCTCAAAGAAGACTGCATGCATGTAATATTGATCATCTTGTTGTTTCATATACACCTGTACAGCCCACAAAACTAATGCATACTAATATCTTTGAAGTGCCCAAGGTGCCCAAGAAAGGTGTTGTGGAAGAGCCCGTACCTGTAACCGTGCCAAAAGAGCCAGAACCTGCACCAGTTCGAGGTACCTGTTGCCCTGTGCATCAGCCTGAAAGGGACCGTTTCTTACTGTTTTACACATTATTTGTCATGTCTGTTACCCTGCTCATTTGTGATTGCCTGAAATATCGACAATCTACAGTGTTTACATGTTCTGTTGTTAGAATGGCAACTATATAGGGAACATGCAGGACTCTCACAATCTCCCTCGTGTAAGTTCAGAATCTAAAATCACTATATATCATAACTGATAAGATACATGGGAAAAAAATTTTTAAGATATATTTTTAATGTAAACTTCTATCTTTATCTTTTTCACAAAAAATCTCAAATAATAGTTGTTTGAGGTTTTTTTACCTAAAGTATTTTTTTTGTAACAACTACTACCTGGCAACTGTGTTTTCTTAAATTGTTATAACAGCCAGACATAGTTGTGTCAGAGCAATTTTAAGAAGCAGACACATAAAAAAAGTATATATAAAAACTGATCAGAGAGAATAAGGAGGAAATGTGCTGTTACTTATGCTGATATGGAAAATGAAGTCCTAGAGTAAAAAGAGGTATGTACTTAGACAGGACAGTATACCTAAGCAAGTAGCTCAAGACTTAGGTATATGTGATATGGGCCTAGATCCCTATAATAGCTACTCCATACTACTGCTTATTCAAATGCATGGTAGATGGCATGGTTTTCAAACCATGGTCAAATTTCCTATGAGAAAATTATATGGATGTAGGCATACATTGATATAAGTTGTAAAATATTGCTCTTCAGACAATAAGCACATATAGAAGCAAGAAAATGGGATGCACAAAACTGCAAACTAATTGCAAATAGTGATTATGTGAAAGACCACCAGATCTTCTGTATTTGTATAAAATAATTCTGCATTACTCAAATAATGAGAACAAGGAAACCTGCTAACAATGAAGGTGCCCCTTTTATCCTGAAGTAAAGCACTTTCAAAATACAGGATTGTAGAAGCCGTGAAAGGTCACTAAGTTGAACCCATCATGTAACATTATAGCAAAAAAAAATTTAAAAAAAGAAAATAAATAGAGGAGAGAAATAGTAATGATAATTGGATTTCTGTTCTTCACACTGTCACTGCCCCCACTGCTGAATGCAAAGCACTGGCAGATTCATAATAAATGGCAACAGATAAGTTATGGGCTGAGGTTGATCCCAGGGAAAGGTCAGATCCCAGCAAGGCAGAAATCATGGTGCCTCTTCTCAGGAAGGGAAGGCTGCTGAGTACAGAGAGGGGAATCCTAATTCACACCTCACCCTGAGCAGAACCTAAACATAGCCAACAGTTTTCTCACAGAACCTACTTGGCATCACCGCCCTGTGCCTCTCTGTGGGTTTGTGTATATGTCCGTGAGTGACAGAGAAATGGGCTCAAGACACTGTGAGACCAGTTTGCTTACCTTCATGAGTGCATCTCTAGTTTGTGTTTCATTGTTCATCTTCCTGTTTAATGTATAAAACTGACTGTTACTAATATCTTTGAAGCACCTGAGGTGCCCAGGAAGGCTCCTCGTGAGGAAAAAGTGTCCGTTCCCACTGCCAAAGCACCAGAGCTTCCAGCACTCAAAGGTACCTCTTTTCATGGATAACTTAACAAAGAAGATTCTTTATCTTCCTCTCTTGAGCGTTGTCTTCCCTCTCTTGGCCTGTCCCTCTCTGTCCCAGAGACTCTCAAGACTGTGCATGCCTGGTAAATGGTGCCGTATGTGCGTGTATGGTGATGAGCTGGCTGTGTGGTGATGTTCTGTATCTGTGCTGCCCCGGATTTTGTTCCTGTTTGGCATCTGCTTTCACCAATGTAAAACAAAACACACTAATATCTTTGAAGTGCCTGAGGTGCCTGAGGAAGAGGAGGAGGAAGCACCCGAAGCGGTGGCACCAGTTGCTGAGGCTGGAGAGCCAGAAGCTCCTCCAGCTGAAGGTACGCAGTGGTGTTCTGAAAGAGTTCGTTCTTCCTTCTATGTTTCCACAGTCCTGAGTGGTCTTTGCCCCTCTGTGTTCTGTGTGGTGGGGTGAGGACAGCTTTTGGTTGTGTTGTGTCCCTATGTGCCTCTACATGCCTGCAGGAGAAAGTGGTGTTTGTCAGCAAGAGCTCTCTCATAAGTCCATAGTTTGGCTCCTTGCTGAGAGTGGTACTCCCAAAGGAAGAATGCTTGTCTAGAGAGGGCTCCCTGGTAGTCTGTCAAGGGTTTACTTTCCTGCTTCTGCTTGCCAGTTGGCTGATTTCTGATCTTTAGCACAGTCAAGTAAATGGGACTACTATCTTTAAAGTGCCTGAGGTGGCCGAGGAGGAAGAGCCAGAAGAGGAGGTGCCAGTGGTCGTTCCCCCAAAGCCTGTGGCAGTGCCCAAGAAGCCAGCAGCAGTACCCAAGAAGCCTGAGGCTCCACCAGCTAAAGGTATATCTTCCGGAGGGATCTGCTTTTTACTTTAGTGTATTGATTATTATTTTCACTTCTTATACCTTCTTTTGCACAGTACATGTTTTGTGTCCTCTTCCCCTAGCCTGTGCTGTGCCTATCTTTGCATATGTGACTAACAAACCAGTCAATAGAGGAATGTCACAGTCTCAGAAATATCTAAACTCTTGGATTTTTTTCGTGTGTTATGCTCTCTTGTATATTTTAACTGGGAATTTAAGAGGAAATAATATCTTTAAAGTGCTCAAGGTGCCCAAGAAAGCTGTCCAGCAAGAAAAACCACCCGCTGCTGTACCCAAAATATCAGAAGCACCACCAGCCAAAGGTACATGCCATCACTATTCGTATCAGTATTAGAAAGAAACATCATGCTCTTCTGTACTTAAGTCAGCCTAATTTTTCTGACAATGAACTATTGCAGATAGGGGCATAAGAAATATGAAGCGCCATGTGGAGTACCTAAATGATGGTGGTAAAATTAATATCGGTTTCTTGAAAAATATCTGTCACTTTCTGAACTTTTCTCTAAAGTTGAAGAATTAGCAATTACTGCATGCTGGGTTGAAATGGAATAATATGTTGCTCTGGGCAAGAGCCTGCAAATAAGTCAACACTTTAAAGAACGTAATGTTGAATCTCTGAATTTTCTCATAGACTGTACTGCTGGATGACAGCAGCAGTATCAGTTCTCTGCCTCTTTAAAAGTAAGTTAGTGCTAATAATATATGAGGTAGATTTGCTAGCAAAAGTCTGGATATATCTACCGATGATCCACAGTAGTACTACAGTAAAGGGTCATTAATATGACCAAAACGAAAGGAAAGAAAATACGTATTTCTGTAGTCAGTAGAATCTAAAAGCCAGGAGCTGTGGAAGACTGAAAATGAAGAAGAACAAGTGGAAATAGTTGATAGAAATAGGCAGTAAATATAAAGCAAATGATAGCTCTCCTAAAATTGTTACAATGCCCATGTAGTGATGAATGAATTACATATGACTGATACTCAAATGTAGTAGAATTCCATAAATAATTCTCTGATGGGCTGTAGAAAGAGGGCTTGTGTTTTCTAAGTTTCTGCCTGACTCAGAAACAGAAACTAAACACAGAATTCCCAGCTCCTGCCTGCCATATCTTACACCCCGCTTATTCAAAGTGTTTGAAGCAAAGCATAAGTGATGACTGAATGTAACCGCAGCACTTTCTCAAAGAAGACTGCATGCATGTAATATTGATCATCTTGTTGTTTCATATACACCTGTACAGCCCACAAAACTAATGCATACTAATATCTTTGAAGTGCCCAAGGTGCCCAAGAAAGGTGTTGTGGAAGAGCCCGTACCTGTAACCGTGCCAAAAGAGCCAGAACCTGCACCAGTTCGAGGTACCTGTTGCCCTGTGCATCAGCCTGAAAGGGACCGTTTCTTACTGTTTTACACATTATTTGTCATGTCTGTTACCCTGCTCATTTGTGATTGCCTGAAATATCGACAATCTACAGTGTTTACATGTTCTGTTGTTAGAATGGCAACTATATAGGGAACATGCAGGACTCTCACAATCTCCCTCGTGTAAGTTCAGAATCTAAAATCACTATATATCATAACTGATAAGATACATGGGAAAAAAATTTTTAAGATATATTTTTAATGTAAACTTCTATCTTTATCTTTTTCACAAAAAATCTCAAATAATAGTTGTTTGAGGTTTTTTTACCTAAAGTATTTTTTTTGTAACAACTACTACCTGGCAACTGTGTTTTCTTAAATTGTTATAACAGCCAGACATAGTTGTGTCAGAGCAATTTTAAGAAGCAGACACATAAAAAAAGTATATATAAAAACTGATCAGAGAGAATAAGGAGGAAATGTGCTGTTACTTATGCTGATATGGAAAATGAAGTCCTAGAGTAAAAAGAGGTATGTACTTAGACAGGACAGTATACCTAAGCAAGTAGCTCAAGACTTAGGTATATGTGATATGGGCCTAGATCCCTATAATAGCTACTCCATACTACTGCTTATTCAAATGCATGGTAGATGGCATGGTTTTCAAACCATGGTCAAATTTCCTATGAGAAAATTATATGGATGTAGGCATACATTGATATAAGTTGTAAAATATTGCTCTTCAGACAATAAGCACATATAGAAGCAAGAAAATGGGATGCACAAAACTGCAAACTAATTGCAAATAGTGATTATGTGAAAGACCACCAGATCTTCTGTATTTGTATAAAATAATTCTGCATTACTCAAATAATGAGAACAAGGAAACCTGCTAACAATGAAGGTGCCCCTTTTATCCTGAAGTAAAGCACTTTCAAAATACAGGATTGTAGAAGCCGTGAAAGGTCACTAAGTTGAACCCATCATGTAACATTATAGCAAAAAAAAATTTAAAAAAAGAAAATAAATAGAGGAGAGAAATAGTAATGATAATTGGATTTCTGTTCTTCACACTGTCACTGCCCCCACTGCTGAATGCAAAGCACTGGCAGATTCATAATAAATGGCAACAGATAAGTTATGGGCTGAGGTCGATCCCAGGGAAAGGTCAGATCCCAGCAAGGCAGAAATCATGGTGCCTCTTCTCAGGGAGGGAAGGCTGCTGAGTACAGAGAGGGGAATCCTAATTCACACCTCACCCTGAGCAGAACCTAAACATAGCCAACAGTTTTCTCACAGAACCTACTTGGCATCACCGCCCTGTGCCTCTCTGTGGGTTTGTGTATATGTCCGTGAGTGACAGAGAAATGGGCTCAAGACACTGTGAGACCAGTTTGCTTACCTTCATGAGTGCATCTCTAGTTTGTGTTTCATTGTTCATCTTCCTGTTTAATGTATAAAACTGACTGTTACTAATATCTTTGAAGCACCTGAGGTGCCCAGGAAGGCTCCTCGTGAGGAAAAAGTGTCCGTTCCCACTGCCAAAGCACCAGAGCTTCCAGCACTCAAAGGTACCTCTTTTCATGGATAACTTAACAAAGAAGATTCTTTATCTTCCTCTCTTGAGCGTTGTCCTCCCTCTCTTGGCCTGTCCCTCTCTGTCCCAGAGACTCTCAAGACTGTGCATGCCTGGTAAATGGTGCCGTATGTGCGTGTATGGTGATGAGCTGGCTGTGTGGTGATGTTCTGTATCTGTGCTGCCCCGGATTTTGTTCCTGTTTGGCATCTGCTTTCACCAATGTAAAACAAAACACACTAATATCTTTGAAGTGCCTGAGGTGCCTGAGGAAGAGGAGGAGGAAGCACCCGAAGCGGTGGCACCAGTTGCTGAGGCTGGAGAGCCAGAAGCTCCTCCAGCTGAAGGTACGCAGTGGTGTTCTGAAAGAGCTCGTTCTTCCTTCTATGTTTCCACAGTCCTGAGTGCTCTTTGCCCCTCTGTGTTCTGTGTGGTGGGGTGAGGACAGCTTTTGGTTGTGTTGTGTCCCTATGTGCCTCTACATGCCTGCAGGAGAAAGTGGTGTTTGTCAGCAAGAGCTCTCTCATAAGTCCATAGTTTGGCTCCTTGCTGAGAGTGGTACTCCCAAAGGAAGAATGCTTGTCTAGAGAGGGCTCCCTGGTAGTCTGTCAAGGGTTTACTTTCCTGCTTCTGCTTGCCAGTTGGCTGATTTCTGATCTTTAGCACAGTCAAGTAAATGGGACTACTATCTTTAAAGTGCCTGAGGTGGCTGAGGAGGAAGAGCCAGAAGAGGAGGTGCCAGTGGTCATTCCCCCAAAGCCTGTGGCAGTGCCCAAGAAACCTGAGGCAGCACCCAAGAAACCCGTGTCTGTGCCCAAGAATCATGAGGCGGCACTCAAGAAACCTGTGCCCAAAAAATCAGAGTCTGCGACTGTGCCAAAAATACCAGAGCCTGTGCCTGTCCTTAAAAAAACTACAATTCCTTCTGTTAAAGGTACATGCGTCAGTCACTGAGCCTCATTTTCTCTAGTCTTGAATGTTTTCACTTGTTTCATTGATGTATGCAGTGGTTAGGTATATGAGGGTATAATCTGTCGGTTAATATGTTATTCTTACATTTTTCATGTCTTATAGTTTTTAGTTGTACTTTTAAGTGTTGTATGTATATATTTATGTTATGTTTCACAAAATGATAATTTACTAATATCTTTGAAGCCCCTGAAGTGTCAGAAAGAGCTGTCCCAGAAGAGAAAGTGCCTCTTATAACACCTAAAGAGCAAGAATTTAAAAAGCCAGAACCTCCTCCAACCAAAGGTATATATTGGCAGGAGGCATCTCCTGAGAAGAAATATTTTCTTTTGTCTCTGTTCTTTGCTTATAACGGAGTCTATAAAATGTGTCATGTGTACATAGACTACTTTGGGAAAGACTGTTTTGAACACAGTCTTTCATGGTTATGGCTGTTGTTACTCACTGTGATTTTCTGTGTTAGGTTTCCTTGTCTTTTTTATGTATCATATGTACATTTATGTACATGTCTGAAAATGAAATAATGTTTTTTAAAGTGCCTGAGGTGCCCAAGGAACTTGCTCCAGAGGAAAAAGTACCTGTTGCTGTTCCTAAAATACCTGAACCAGTACCAAGTGAAGGTTTGTGCCATCATAGTTATTACTGTAAAGACAATCTTGTTCTTCCAAACATAAGCCTCAAAATAGATGTCCTTTTTTTCCTTTTGTAATGTATGTAAATTTTTCACTTAATATTTTAGATTATACCACTCTGTGTTTCATGTATCTACTATTATATTTTCATATTTTGAAGAAAATATCAGTTTTAAAATCAAATATTTTCAAGTGACATACGGTCCTACACAGGACATTCCTAAAAAAGTGTGTCTCTCTTCAAGATAATAATTAATTCCCAACAATTTTGAGTCTCTTAAACCCTATTATTTATATTGCTATTATAATCTTAAATTAATTGAGATCCTTGAAGCTTTTATTCTTTCTAGTTACAATGACTCACCCACAGATTTAATGTTTAGTTTACGTTGTACACATAAAAAAATTATACTTCACAAAACCCAATTCATTCTCATATAGAAAGAGAGTAGTTTTTTCAAGAACATGCATTAACTGCAAAGGTAACAGGTACTGCATTATTACTTATCTAACATGTTTTTGTTGGTATCACTTGTGGTAGCTTTCTTTTAAGTGATATGCACACAATTATTCATGTGAAATCTTATCACTAGCAACTTACACAAATTGTCAATATTCTTTAAAGAATATGAAATCATAAAGGACACTGAGCCTGAAGAAGAAGAAGAAATTCCAGTTGCAGAAATAGAAGAACCTTTACCAGTTGAAGGTATACAATGTACTTACCTAGAGGCTGCTGGACACCTTTCTTTCATTTCCTTTCATTTCCTTTCATTTAATTTCATGTAGTTTTCTTGCTCTGTCATTCTTCAAACATGTACCTGTATGTTGCAGGTCTCTGCATAATTCTTCCTCTGTTCTCATTTCTGCTTTGGAAATTAGTTGTGATTTCTTAATTCTAAGGGCAACGTCCAGATTATTTTAAATTTTTTCAATTTGTTTTGTGTCAACAAGAGTCTTCCTGTCATGTGGCTTCCCACCTCTGTTCTCATGTTATTAATATGCTTTTTTAAGTCAGCTTTGATGTTTTTACTGTGCGCATGCTACATGCATGCTACTACAAAGCAGTAGCCTAAGGCTCCTTCATACTCCCATTGAATTAAATGAGATTTTTCCACTGACTTCATTGAAAGGGAAAATGACCATCTTTATATGTGTACATTACTCTTCACTTAACTGCTTATGGTCATAAATTTATGCTAAATATACTTAATGTTATTCAAAGTGCTGCCACCTGAAAAGAAGATCCCTGAAAAGCGAAAACCACTACCACCACCTACTCCACCAAAAGAGGATATCAAATTGGCAAAAGAACTACTTAAAGGTATAATCATCTGAAGCCACAATTAACCGTGGGAACTCAAATAATCCTTTTAAGTTATACTGATGAATCTTGAAAAGCATGCTTTTGAACATATCACTCTGGGTATTTGGGGGATTATTTTGGTTTTTATCTCTCCTCTCCTCTCCTCTCCTCTCCTCTCCTCTCCTCTCCTCTCCTCTCCTCTCCTCTCCTCTCCTCTCCCCTCCCCTCCCTTCTCCTCTCCTCTCCTCTCCTCTCCTCTCCTCTCCCCTCCTCTCCTCTCCTCTCCTCTCCTCTCCTCTCCTCTCCTCTCCTCTCCTCTCCTCTCCTCTCCTCTCCTCTCCTCTCCCCTCCCCTCCCCTCCCCTCCCTTCTCCTCTCCTCTCCTCTCCTCTCCTCTCCTCTCCTCTCCTCTCCTCTCCTCTCCTCTCCTCTCCTCTCCTCTCCTCTCCCCTCCCCTCCCCTCCCCTCCCCTCCCCTCTCCTCTCCTCTCCTCTCCTCTCCTCTCTCCTCACTTTCACTTTCCTTTTCCTTTTCTTCTTTTCTTTCTTTTCTATTGCTTTAACAGTGCACCTTACTGATGCTCATTCCTTATGATTTTTGCTAGTTTTATGCCAAGTTAGTTTATATGGGTTCTTTTTCAATAGTTATGGAAAAAAATCAGTTTATTAAAAAAATCTTAACCAAGTTAACACATTCTTCTATCTTTAACATAATTCTTCTATCTTTAACACGTTCTTACAAATGAAAAGAATCCCCAGCAATAATTTGCTGGTGTTACTTTTGAATATTGATATCAGACCAACTGTTCTTCCTACATCATCTGACTGCTTCTAAACACTTAATCAGCCAAAATCTTAGCTTTGAAGCTCTTGTCTTTCTGTTATAGCAACAATATTAATCCATTTTTTTTATTTTTTTAGGAAGTTCTCTTTTTTTTTCTAATCTTATTATGTGTGTTGTAAAATTCAAATAACTTTCTTTAAAGCTCCTGGATCAAGGAAGAAAGTTGTGACTGAAAAACCTGGTGAACCTCAAAAACTGGAACCCCCACCTGCTAAAGGTGCTCAGCAAATTTAAGAATCTTACTTAAATTAAGCCTCTCATGAGCATAAAGTTGTAGCTCTTGGTAACTACTGCAATTTGCTCAGAACTATCAAAAAGCTGTCTATTTTAGATTATGCTCAACAGTGGACTCTGGTCTTGGATGCATGTATGTTCATGTCCACTTTAATCTCCCATAATGCAATACAATGAGATGCAAGAGACAGAATCACAGAAGCGTGAGAGTTTTTATGAGTTTCTGTCACTTTTGTACATGCTCATTTGGTTGTCTGCTTAGGGAGGAATAAAATATCATTTACTGTTTAAATATATATATCATCATTCAAACATACTTCGTTTATTATTTGTCTGAAATGGAGCTTATTTTTGTGAGAGGACACTCCAAAGATGGAGATGAATAACAAATTGAGCAAGCCACTTTACAAGTACTCCCTTATATTTTTCATATGTACTGGAGTTTAAGACAAGCTAAGCAGATAAGCAGTGAACACTTCTTAATGCTGTTCCAAGTTTATAAATTAAACTAACTGGATCCGTACAAAAATCACAGATAGTTCGGATGAATAGATACATAACATAAACCTGTAATGAAAGAGGAAATGGAGATAAAAATGTTACTATAACTCTTTGAATACATAACCTTTATAGTTTTGTCAAACCATGCTTCTCTTTTGATGATTTCTATGAAAGTTTCCTCTTACACATAAGCCTAGAAGACAACTGTATGCAAATAATATAGAATTATTTTCTATTATTATAGTATAAAAAATATCAATTTCAATCTGTCAGTTTTACCTTTGCTTTTAATATTCAGGAGTGGACCAGCATTTGATTTGTGTGTTTGGAATGGTTAAGTGTTGATTAGATCTTATTACTGTTATGAACCCATAATAAAATCTGTAATAATATTCTTTTAAGTGCCTGGACTTGTAAAGAAACCTCACAAAATAACTCCCGAAGTTACTCCTCCACCAGAAGAAGTTGTTTTGAAAAAAGGTATAGTAACTTGTTTAAAAAATCCCCTAGCATATTAACATTGTTCAGTATATTCTCCTAAGCAACATTGGTTTATGTATGGTGTGCAAAATTAGACAAAGTACTATCTGATGTCTGCTTCTTGGAGCAAGCCTTTATAGTTGCAGGTTTGGAGTGAGGATATCCTGAAAATCTGTCAGATCTAAAGAATCTGTGATGAAAACAGAGCAGAACAATGAAAATGTGGTTCCCTATAAATCTCTCCTGTTTTCCTAATCTCTATAGAGTTGACAGTTTTCTACTGTCTTCAGCTTCTGGACCCTTATATATATTCCAGTGACAGAGTGAATATTAAAGTCACATATGTACCATCTGCATTCTTTTCTACGGTTTTCTTAGAAGTACTGCACAGATCACATAACCCTGTGCTACTATCGGATATCAGTCTCCTTTCTTGGCAAAGTTTGGTGCATTCTGAATCACTTCATGCTCAATTATTGCTTAGAAAAAGGAAGCGCTAATTTGAATTCTCTTAGAACAGCAGGATGATTCATTCCTGTGTACCTTGCAGCTGAGCTTCAGATTTCAAGCATAATAAAATACAGATATTCACTTTTTCAGGTGGCAGTCTCATTAGGTATGCAAGATGGATATCTGACAGGTCAAAAAAAAAATTGAAATAAATAAAATGAAAAAGAGACATTATATAAATTTGGGCTCTCCAAATATAACGCTTGAAGATTCAGTCTTGCTCTCTCACTGGAGTCAATAATAGTTAATAACTGTTGCTACAGTTATTAATGTATAATTCTATACAGTAATTCATCATTTCAATATGATAAGAAGTGTGTGATATTATAAGAAATTTTCTATCACTGACAGTTAGCATCTTTCTTCCCAGATGGACTTCTCTTAATAAAATTATCTCTTTGCTCTACATGAGTTTGAATTTTAAAAACCTTCCAGAATAGCATCTTGAACAGTTAAAAGAATATCTTCCATTAATATCAAACTAAATATTTTACATTCCTGTTTCTTCATAGTTACTGATATATTTCAATCATTTTTTCTTGTTCACCATCTTATTATTTTATTTACCTGTGCTTTAAAAACTGAAATTCCTTTTCTTTTTAAGTTCTTAGAAAGGAAAAAGAAGAGGAAGAACCTAAACCAGAAAAAGAACCTAAACCAGAAGTTAAAACAGTGCCTACACCAGTAGAAAAAATTAAGAAACCTGAAGGTACTAATTTACGTTCAAATCTATCAAGTGAAGTATACTTAAAAAAAAAAATATAATCCAGTTTTCAAGTAATGTTCACTGCAATTCAGAAATGAAAGTGTGATTTTAAATGATGGCTTGTGTTAATCTAATTGTTTAAATTAAAGATTCTCAGAAAGCCTAACTAAACCTGACATCCACATTTGGGTCTGAATTGTGCATTTTAGAACTGCTTTCCAATCTTCAGTGTTTATACAAGAGAATTCTACAAATATTTTATAATATAGATGAAAATGTAACTACAGCAAAACAGTTAACCCAAGCATTCTTTTAGTTAACATTTTACAAATATTTGTCCTGTTGTCCATTTAGTATTTCTAATGTATTCCAATCTCACTCTTAAAAGTACATGTTCCTGAATCTTATGAACATCTGAAACTGTTTATGTCTACAAAAATGAAAACTTTTAAATACATTGGAGATAATACATTTGGGGATTCAAGGTGGTTTAATATATCTTACAAAATAAAAATAATATTTTAAAGTTCCAGAGGTTCCTAAGAAGAAAACTGAGATACCTGAAATAAAAAAAGAGGAGAAATATGTGCCCAAACCACCAAAAGGTACAGATGCGTGGTGCTCTTTTTCCTTACGGCAGCGACTAAATTATATTCATTGCTGAATATCATGCTATATTAACCTAATGCATTACTATCAACCAGCCTGTCCATGACTAAGAACTTTGCATTCTTCTGGATTTCTTGTTGTCTTTACTTCTTCAGTGCTTGAAAAATTTATCTTTATTTCATCGTATCTTGCTTTTCAAGAGCTTATCTCAAGTTAATTTCTTGCTTTCTGACAAAATGAAATGTAGAAAAATAAATTCTGTCTTTGATTAATTCTCTCTGTTGCTTCTAACTTTGACATTCAATGGGATTACAAACAATGTACATTAACCTATTTGTAACTGTTGTGTTTGAAATGACAGAACCTAAGCAAGCAGCTATCCCACTTCCTGGGTCTGAACCTAAACCTGCAGTGGGTAAGAATTCTTTAGTCTTTAATATCATTGAAGCATTTCTTGTGAATCTAGTATTTTCCATTCAGAGACTTCTGGCTAAAAGGACATTCATAGACTCATAGAATACCAGGTTGACAAGATGGCCCAGTGCCCTGTCCAGCTGAGTCTTAGAAGTGTTCATACATTAAACAAATGTCTTTAGTATTGCTAAGACTGGAACTTGTAGGCAACCTGCAGAACATTTTAAAAAACATCTTACTTTAAAAAAAATATTTATTAAAACAAATATATGAGAACCCTTTGGGGGTTGTCTGTTTTTTTTTTACTCTACAGCTCTAAAATCTCCAAAACCAGCAGCAGAATCAGCACCAGCTGTTACTACTCCAGTGACAGTCCCAGTGGTTGGAAAGAAAGCAGGTATTTATGTTTATTCTATGCTATATATCGGGGTTTTCTTCTGAGATACTAAATATGTCCAGGATAAAAGGAATGAAGACCTGTAAAATTACACAACTCATTCATTGCAGGAAGATTTGAGGTCCTTTTCAAGGGTCTCCTTATTCCAGGCACTGTCACCTAATCTTAAAAGTGTCTCTGATACACCACAGAGATCAGTCTGTGCTCTTGCTCCTGGATGGTGATATGTGTGCCTTTATTTATTGTCCTACTATGAAATCTGTGTATTCTGTTGTTTCCTTCATGTTTTTTATTTCCTGATATATATCTTGTGAACTCTGTCTTGTTTTTTCTGTATAGAAAACAATTCTAAATTGTTTCTAAACAATTATTGTGTTTGGTTTTCTGCTTTTAATTTGTTATTGAGTCTGAGGAAAAGGGGCAGGGGTTGCTGAAGAACTAGAGTATTGCTACTTTCATTTGATATGTTTAGGACCCTTGATCATTCCCTGCCAAGAAAAAAGAATTGTGAAGAGTCCAGTTGTTCTGAAGCACCATGAGCTTGAGGTCCATTGTTATAGAGCTGATGTACATGCTGCTCACACATCATTCAAAGGATCTCAGGTTGCAACAGAGCTCAGGTCTCGGGTACTGGAGAAGCTTAATTACTCATATCTCTTGGCCATTTATTTGGTCATGTAGCCAGACCTGCTACATCTCTAAATGAAGTTAGGCATAACTAACTCATTTTATGTAGGTGGCTAGATAGTCATTAGAAAGCTGCTTTTAACCTGGATTGGATCTAAATTGACAAGCTTGCAGGACAATGCTCTATACCATAATAATGGTCTTCTGTACTGTTTGTGAGTGCCTTTCTTATGTGATTGTGTTGTAAGTTTCTGTCGTGTGGAGAAGAGATGTTTTATGTTCATTTTATTTCAGGTATAGCTGGAAATTTTGTCTTAAAATATACTGTTCCTGATGCTTATTCTTATGGATTTTAACTCTCTAAATTACCTGTGAAACCTTTGTAGCTGCAGAAAAGCCTGATGCGCCATCTGTACTAAAGCACAGAGATAAAATGCCCCCAGTGGAAGAAGAAAAGCCTGAGACAGTTGTATTAAAGAAGATTTTGGTTGAGAAACGCTTGCACATAAAAGACAGAGTAAGTCCTAAGGAGTCAGTTCCAGAAATTCAGACAGTAGAGCCACTTGAGTTCAAAATCTCACTGGAAACAGCTGATGGAATACTGAAACCAGAGACAGATAAGCAGGAGAAAGTGGCTCTTAAATATTTTATACTGACTCCTGAAGCAGAGGAGTCAGAAATGATACCTATAGTTTCAAAAAAGACTACCTTTACAGGTGAGAAAACAGAAGTTGCAATAGATAACAATATTTATGCAAAGGATGAGCCACCACTACCCAATGAAGAATTGAAACTGATTTCTATAGCATCTGAACATATGGAAAGAGATTCTGGAGAAGAAAAACGGGAGAAAATTAAATTGGTTGCTCATAGGGAAGGTGCTATAGAGAAAGTCTCTGACAAGTTTAGCATTCTGCAGGAAGGAAAGATTCCTGTGCATGAAAAAGAAGAGGAAATTGAGTCAACTTATTTACCTAAACATATGCCCAGGGAGTCACATGAGCCCAGGGACCAGAAAAGGCTTCTAGTAAAAGACAGTAATTCAAAAATCAGTTTGCAACCTGAAGAATTTCCCATTAAATATAAAACTTCATTTGTAAACGGTATCACAGAGGCAGGCATAGCTGAAACTCCTCTGCTGGTAAGTGAAGAAGAGAGAGGAAGTTTTACCCTGGAGAAATCTGAAGTTCCTCCTGGAAATTCCATAAAGAAGCATGGCATACAAAGTAAGGCTGAGTGGATGAAGAAATCTGTTACTGTAGGAGTGGAAATGCCTGTAGATAAGATTTTTAATAAAGAAAAGAAAATTGAAGTTATTCAAGCTAATGAGAAAGATGGGAATCTGGACTTCACATCAGCAGAACTACATTCCTTAGACTTGCCTGAGGTGACTGAACCAGCAGAGAGAAAAAGTATTGACCTAGAACACCCCACTGAAGATGAGGATGTTTCCAGACAAAAAGCACACATAATCTTTAAACCATCTGTTCTTAAGCCAGAAAGAGTGGAAAGGAAACCAAGAGAAAAGTATTCTCCAGAGAAAGGAGAAGTTCATCATGAGAAGGGTTCAGGACAATTGTTGACTGAGAAAGCACTCCTAGGTGATAATAAAACAGGCAAAAAGATTATACCAGAGAAGGAAGAGAAAACTCTTTTTAGCACCCACTTCAAAAAAGACAAAATTATACAGTCAAATGCCTCTGAAAAGCTGCCTGTGGAAAAAGAAGAATTTGGTACAGTTATTACAGGAGAAGGAAGTGAAGCTTCCATAGGAGAACATGAAAAAGGAGTCAGAGATGAAACAGTTTGCAGATCTGAGTCAGTAAAGAAAATTCAGCCACCAAGGAATCAAGTTGACAAACAATTTCAAGAAGTTAATATAATTGAAGATGGACATAAAAAAACTCCAGCTCTCAAAAGCAGCAAATTAAAAATGGAAGAAAAAAAATCTTCTTTGACTATGGAAGAAGTAAAGCTTTCAGGAGGAGAGTTTTCAGTGACAGAAGGTAAATCAGATGCAAAAACATCAGCTAAACATGGCACTGGAATTAAAACATCTGTTACCATGAAAAAGGAGAAGGGAAAGCTTTCAGACAAAATACCATCAAGCAAGGGAATCCCTGCAAGTGGAGAAGTTACTTACTCCTCAAGCATAGGTAAGATAACTTCCAGGAAAGGAGAAGGAGATAAAGAATTCCAGAAATCAGAACCTGCTCACATGAATGAGCAGGCCATTAAACTTTTGAGTGAGAACAGGAATTTGAATGCATCTGGGGACCCACATGAAGTTCTGGATGTTCCTGGAAAGTCTCATGCAAAGGGAGGTGAGGAAGACCTCTGCCAAATTCTTCCACAAAGTTCTTGTTCTATTTGTGTCAGGAGAATATCATTTTCATTTTCCATTGTGATGTTTTCTTTCTTTAACACTGCTCACATTTCCATCTAGTCTGTTAGCTGGCTGTATTGGCGTTCAGCTGCTCTTGAGATGTTTGTCTTACCTTTCTGTTCATACACCTGTGTGATCAGTGTTCATTGTCTTAGTCTTACACTTTCATATGACTGCATAACTCATGTTGTGTACCATCTTCTCAGAAAACTCACAAACTCACACTTTTTTTCTAGTATTCATTTTTCCATCCACCACAATAAAATCTGTCCTGCATTTCATTCATACTATTCTCCCATTAAAAATATCTTTTATATTTCCTATCACAGAAGATGATAAAAAGCAACATAGCATGGGAATTATTTTCAAAAGTCTGATATGATTCATCACAATTTGGGCAACTAACAGAACATCCCTCACTTGTGAAAATAATGAATTGTCCTGAAACATGTATTAAATTTATACAACTTATTTTTTTGTTGTCTTCATTAGTAACTGTGTGCTTCTTCTAAAAAAAACACCATATAATTTGTAACAGGTACTTAAGCCACTTTGGTTGACAGGTGGCTATTGATCAAGGGCCTAAATGTCAGTAAAGTGTCAGAGAATGGCAGAATTTTACAAAATAATGGGAAGGACAATAGATTGAGGAAGTAGGCGCTCCTAGCCACCTTTCATTCTCCACTGCTGAATATGTCTTTCGCATGTTTCAAGATACTGAACTCATCACTGAGATATAGACAGTGTATGGTGTATAAATACAGACATATATTAATATCTTCCTCCCTTGGAACGTGTATATACCTGAAGGAAGACAAAATCGAATTTGTAAAATAATTTTTGTCTTAATTTTAGTTAACTTTATCTTAATTTATTGAACTACATTCCTAATAATATTGCTGTTCTACTGCAGAGGCCAAGACACCAAAAGAAGAAACTCCAAAGGGTATCAGTCCAGTCAAAGGTAGGATACTACAATCAATACCTACAAGCAAAAGCAATAAATTAGTGTTAGTTTATTAATTTCTGAATTCTAATTGCAGCCAAGAAGACACCTTCACCAGCAGATGCAGAAAGAAGGAAACTCAGGCCAGGCAGTGGTGGTGAAAAACCTCCTGAAGAGCCTCCATTCACTTACCAACTCAAGGCTGTACCACTGAAGTTTGTCAAGGAGATGAAAGATATAGTGCTAACAGAAGCTGAGTCTGTTGGGTCTTCTGCAATCTTTGAAGTCCTTATTTCACCATCCACTGCAATTACCAGCTGGATGAAAGACGGAAGTAACATACGAGAGAGCCCAAAGCACAAGTTTATTGCTGATGGCAAAGATAGGAAGCTGCATATTATTGACGTCCAGCTGTCAGATGCTGGTGAATATACTTGTGTATTACGACTGGGCAACAAAGAGAAGACCTCTACAGCCAAACTCATTGTTGAAGGTATTCCCTATTTCAAGTTTATCATTAATTTAAAGGCTAGCTACTCCTTAAGCTGGAAGTACTGGTACATAGTAAATTACAGTGGTTGGTAGATGCTCCCTTTTGTTTCCATCAATCATTACACATGCTGATTTAATATGTAAGGCATTCCTGCATCACACCTTCTGTATGTAAATGAGACAAACAAAAATTCTGTGTTTCCCACAGAACTCCCAGTGCGGTTTGTGAAACCTCTTGAAGAAGAAGTCACTGTGGTTAAAGGCCAGCCACTGTACTTGACATGTGAACTTAACAAAGAAAGAAGTGTGGTCTGGAGAAAGGATGGGAAGATCATCAAAGACGTGCCTGGGAAATTTGCTCTGGGCATTATTGGTTTGTCACATACCCTCATGATCACTGATTCAGATGATGCTGATGCTGGTACTTACACTGTTACCGTTGAAGGCACTGAGCTCTCATGCTCATCTTGTGTTAAGGTAGTAGGTAAGCAATCAAAATCCTGTTCTCCTTTCTCTTTGTAATATTTGGGCTGTTTTAAAATTAGGAAAGCTTTTCCTCATAGTACAATATAAACGAACAGATAAGATTTTTACAGTTACTAAAAGTTTGTTGTAATACAAAATCTGTAAGGTCTATTTCTTCTATTTATGACCCATGTATTTTTAGTAGAAGTCTGCTAAGCTGTATTTTTATGTAACTTTTTGTCATGCAGAAGTGATAAGAGACTGGTTAGTAAAACCCATAAGAGATCAGCATGTGAAACCAAAAGGAACAGCTACATTCACCTGTGACATTGTCAAGGATACACCAAACTTTAAATGGTTTAAAGGAGATGAGGAAATCCCTTCTGAACCCACTGACAAAACAGAAGTCTTGAAAGAGGGAAATAAAATTTTCCTGAAAATCAAGAATGCTGGCCCTGCTGATGTTGGGGAATATTCAGTGGAAGTTGAAGGTCGCAGGTACCCAGCAAAACTTACCCTTGGAGGTAAGGATGCATTTACTTGTATTATATTGAATCAGCTCACAGGCCAATGTTCAAAAACCTCTAAACAATCAAACAAAAAAGTAACCTAAATTATTATAAAGCTCTATCAAAACTTGATCTAGTTATATATGTGTTTATTTGTGCATTCTAGAACGTGAAGTTGAACTTCTGAAACCATTAGAGGATGTTACCATTTATGAAAAAGAAACAGCAAACTTTGATACAGAAATATCTGAGGATGATATTCCTGGTGAATGGAAGCTGAAAGGAGAAATCCTGAGACCCTCACCTGTAAGCATCCTTACAACAAAATTTATTTAAATAAAACACTGTGAACAGGTTGAGTCTTTATGGTAAGATCCTTGCAGGTCTGCCATTACTACTCAGTCCAGAATGTAGAAAGGCTAAGCAGTCTGGTAATTAAAAAAACACCAGTTCTCTAAATAAGAATTATATTCTATTACAGCTAAGTTTTCTCAAAGGATTACAGCACATTATTCAGAAAATATCCTACACACATTGCTAGGTATTATGCTGACATTCAAAAGAAATATGCTTCAGGGTTTTATTATTATTGAGGGAAAGTGTTAACTTGCCTTGAAGAGCAATTCCAATCTTTCTAGCTGACTTTTAACATGTCTCTAGAATCCCTTTATTAAAACCACCTAGCAACAATTCTTTAGCATTTTATTTACAGATTGTATTTTATTCTATCTTCAGACATGTGAAATCAAAGCTGAAGGAGGAAAACGCTTCCTAACCTTGCACAAAGTGAAGTTAGAGCAAGCTGGTGAAGTCCTTTACCAGGCACTTAATGCAGTTACTACAGCTATCCTGACTGTGAAAGGTATGATGCACTATGATAACAACTTAAACAGAGTTCACACTGAGCACATTACAAGCTATATGTTCTGCTTTGCTTCCAGAAATTGAACTGGACTTTGCTGTGCCCCTAAAAGATGTTACTGTTCCTGAGAGGCGCCAAGCAAGGTTTGAATGTGTCCTTACCAGAGAAGCCAATGTTATATGGTCTAAGGGCACTGATATACTCAAGATCGGAGAAAAATTTGACATCATTGCAGATGGAAAGAAGCATATTCTTGTAATCAATGATTCTCAGTTTGATGATGAGGGAGAATACACTGCTGAAGTCGATGGCAAGAAGAGCACAGCAAGACTGTTTGTGGAAGGCAAGTGTCTTCCTTAATGAAAGAAAAAAATAAAAAATGGATTAAGAATGTATCTTTCAGAGCCACATTGGCCTTTTTCTGATGGTACTTATGTGTCTACAGGTGTGAGGCTGAAGTTCATCTCACCTCTACAGGATCAAACAGTGAAAGAAGGGGAAACAGCTCACTTTCAGTTTGAGCTTTCTCATGAAGACATGCCAGTGAAATGGTATAAAAATGACAAGAGACTCCACACAAGCAGAACAGTTTTCATGACTTCAGAAGGCAAAGTTCATAAACTAGAACTTAGAGAAGTAACACTTGATGATATCTCCGAAATAAAGGCCGTGGTCAAGGACTTGAACACACAAGCAAACCTGAAAGTCTTAGGTGATTACATAAATAATTTTAAATATGTTACATAATATGAATAAAAAACGTATAAGTGGAAAGTGACAAAATATTGATGTTCTAGTAAATTTATATTACTAATTTACCACTTCATATCTACTATGCCTTTTGTAGAGGCTGATCCATATTTCACTGTGAAATTACAAGACTACAGTGCTGTGGAGAAAGATGATATTACTCTGGAGTGTGAACTTAGCAAAGATGTGCCAGTAAAATGGTACAAAGATGGTGAAGAACTGGTAGCTTCCAACAGAATTTCCATGAAAACGGATGGCTTGCGCCGTATCCTGAAGATCAAGAAAGTTGCAGATAGTGATAAGGGTGTTTATGAGTGCAACTGTGGAACTGACAAGACAACTGCTAATGTCAGCGTTGAGCGTAAGTTATCATGCCTTGCCTCAGGGAAAGTACTGAAACCTTTGTAAAACAGTATAGACAGACACTTCCTAGAGTACAACACCAAAAATTGTACCTTTAGAAAACATGCTGTTGTGATGAATAGCTGAAATATCTAGATTTACAATTATTAAGAGTATTTACATGAGGCAAAATATCTTAAGATATATAAATGGCTGTTGTGAAGACAGTGATGATCAATTATTCTCTATGTCCATTTACAGTCAGGAAAAGTAAAGCAGTTAGTTTAATTCACTGTAACAGATATCTACATTAATTACGAGGAAAAATATTCTTACAAAAAATAACTAAACTTTCAGATATATCTTGAGGTTTAAACCCAACTGAAACCAGGACAACACATTATAGAAGGAGGTTGTAGACTGCCCAAATTTGCATCTTTTTAAAAAGAGTTTAGACAAATGTTTTTCAGTGATAGCATTTGAATGCGCTAAAGAAGGGATAGGAAGAGAGTTTAGATCCTTTCCGGTATTACCTTTCTGTGATACGGAATGAGTGAGTAAACAGACGTGAACTTTTGGTGTTTCCTTTTCATTTTAGCTCGCTTAATCAAAGTGGAGCGCCCACTTTATGGAGTGGAAGTATTTGTTGGTGAAACAGCACGTTTTGAAATCGAAATTTCTGAGCCTGATGTCCATCCCATATGGAAGCTAAAGGACAAAACACTAACACCTTCACCTGTAAGGCTTCTTCTTTGTTTTTAGACCACAGTTTACACCAGGAAAAAAAAAAAAAAAATGCAGCTTCTGAATGTTTTCTTAGAGTAGTCTAAGAATATTCTAATATGTGTGTATGGCAATGTTTCTTTATCACCAGGACTGTGAAATCATTGAAGATGGGAAGAAGCATATTCTTGTCCTTCATAACTGCAAACTTGATATGACTGGAGAAGTATCTTTCCAAGCTGCTAACGTTAAAAGTGCTGCTAATCTGAAAGTGAAAGGTACAGTCTGCACTTTGCCAATATTTCCACACATATCTTAGGGCATTAGAACAAATCTAGAAACATAAAGGTCTATATAAACCTAGCTCTGAGCTGAAAGTGTTCTTCTTTGATTTCAGAATTGCCTCTCATCTTCATCACTCCACTAAGTGATGTGAAGGTCTTTGAGAAAGATGAAGCCAAGTTTGAATGTGAGACGTCCAGAGAACCTAAGACTTTCCACTGGTTGAAAGGAACAGAAGAGATCACTCCAGATGAAAGATACGAAATTATTTCAGATGGAACAAAGCACGCTCTGATTATTAAATCTGCTGCCTTTGAGGATGAAGCTAAATACATGTTTGAAGCTGAGGATAAGAGAACAAGTGCCAAGCTAATTATTGAAGGTTTGCCTGACTTTGCCTTTCTCGGAAAGATTTGCACCATACTCCTTGGATAGTTTTTATTTATAACATTATTGTGAATTACATGTTTTGTTGTTATAGGTATCCGCCTGAAATTCATTACTCCTCTCAAAGATGTAACAAAAAAGGAGCGAGAAACTGCAGTGTTCACTGTGGAACTCTCTCACGAAAATATCACTGTTGTCTGGTTCAAGAATGACCAGCGATTACATACCAGCAAAGTGGTTTCAATGACAGATGATGGCAAATTCCATTCACTCACAATCAAAGATCTTACTATTGATGATACTTCTCAGATTAGAGTGGAAGCTATGGACAAATCATCAGAAGCCAAACTTACTGTTCTTGGTAAGAATGCCCCACAGAATTTACATGTTGTATATTATCAGAAGAGTCTTACTAATGAAAAATGGTGATCAGAAAATCTTAGGGTTGGTTTTGGTTTGCTTTGGTGTGTGGGTTTTGTTTGCTTGTGGGATTTTATTTTTTGTTGTTATTTATTTGGATTAATCTATATTTTAATTTTTATATTGTAATTTTAATAAAATTACAATTTATTTGTCTTTGGGTCTCCATTTCCCCATTCAGAAAGAATAAATAAAATAACTTTAAAATTTCATGCAACTGTTGCAAAATTACCTGTTAGATATTTAAACATTGCTCTGAAACTCCTAAAGTATGAAAGCAGTGTTTTCAGTAGTATTAGTAATACACTGAATTGTTTCTTAGGCATTTGTTGTTTACTCATTTTGCAACAGAACTGTGTAATATTTGTAACAACTATATTTAATCCTCCTTGCAGGGACTAAACAAGAAATGTATTTTATGGTAAGAATTAATTGTCTTTTCTGAAAGACTAAAGCTTCAGACTGAAACATCTTAATCTTTGCTTGCAGAGGCAGACCCTTACTTCACTGGGAAGTTGCAGGATTACACTGCTGTAGAGAAAGATGAAGTAATCTTACAATGTGAAATCAGCAAAGCAGATGCTCCAGTGAAATGGATGAAGGATGGCAAACCAATTACTCCATCAAAGAATGTTGTTATTAAGGCTGATGGTAAAAAACGAATCCTTATCCTCAAGAAAGCATTGAAGAAAGACATTGGACAGTACACTTGTGACTGTGGTACTGATCAAACCTCTGCAAAGCTCAATATTGAAGGTATAGCTATTTTACTGGGCTTCTCTGTAGAAAAGATCTTTTGTGGTCTGTTAGAGACTGAGGGAATCAATCGCTTTTTTTTTGCTTTTTTTTTTCCTCCAGACCGAGATATTGAGATTATACGTCCACTATACAGTGTGGAGGTGATTGAGACAGAGACTGCCCGTTTTGATATTGAAATCTCTGAGGAAGGTGTCCATGGCAATTGGAGGTTAAAAGGAGAACCTCTGACTGAATCAGCTGTAAGCAAATATTTCAGGATGTTTCTTATGTGTGTCTCAAAATTCTGTGGGGAGGAAGTGTGAGGGAGAAGAAGGTGGCTGCAGAAATAAAGTGAAATCCCAAGAACTAAGTGAAATCCCTATCTATCTGCTTTCAGTAAGGACCACATTAATAACTTCTAAAATGTAATATAGAATTAATCAAAAATGTCACATAAAATATCAAAATAATAAATTATTTTACATAAGTAAGTACATTCTCTATTGCTGTTCCCTAATAATATGTATCCAAAGAGCAAAGACCTCATGGAATTCACTTAAACATAACGGCTTTTAAAAATACAAACTTTGGATTGTCTTCATTTACTTTTGGTTTTTGAGCTATGGTTGGTTTAAATAGACATAGAACACATTTTCAAACTCTTTTCCATTAGTATGATGGCAAAAATTGATTTAAAAGTGTATAAGGCTTAATCAAATATTCTTAATTCTTTGCTGGAAGGATCTGAAAATTTAAGAAACAATGCAATCATGACTGGCAATTAATTTCACAACTCTTTAATGTAACAGTAAGTTACATTGTGAGTAAATCACGAAGATCGTAAGTTCCATGAAAATCAATGTCTGGATAAGACATCAAGACCCTTCTCAAGTAAAGGGACCCTTCTCAAGTAAAGGTCACAGTGCAGTTTTGGAAACTTCTAGTTCCCTTAGGCCTCTGACTGTTATACACATGGATATATTGGCTAGTTAATCAGTACATATCATTCACCAACACAAGTGTGCTGTCTCTGGCCCTTTCCTTCTAAGAAGAAGCAGACTGTATTAGGAAGGGACTTTGAAAGGACACACATATGAATGAACATTTATAAGGTATATCGCATCGCAAGTGGCGAGTGGGCCTAAGTGTTGTGAATGGAGGAGGAGATGATAACATATGCATGGTAGGAGAAGTAAGGGTTCTTGTGCAACACACAGAAAAAAGATACTTAAAAATTATTTTCACTTCTCTTGTTGCAGGAATGTGAAATCAAGGAGGAAGGCAAAAAGCACTTCCTTACACTGTACAATGTACGCTTAGATCAAGCTGGTGGAGTAGATTTCCAAGCAGCAAATGCCAAATCTGGTGCTCACCTCCGAGTGAAACGTAAGTGTCTTTCAAACTGAAATTACTTAATCTAGTGAAAACAAGGTACTCGTTGCCTCTTGGAACTAGTGGCCAAATCTCAATAATTCATTGAACTGACAGCAATTCTTTCCAGACAATTGCAGGATTAATTATTCAAGCCACCTTATTTTTTTAGTTAAGGAATTTCTTGTATGTTTTTTAATCTTGTACATAGTTTATTCATACAGGGGGAGTAAAAATAAGGAGATGGCCTTGAAGGCTGCTATTATTACACAATCAAAGTTTTACAGGCAAAGGCGTTGCTGCGTAGAAGCATGTTAACCTGAAAGGATGGGATCACAGTGATATCTAGGGATAAGGTTAAGAGTTTGATAGGCAGGGACAGGCTACACAGTTGAAGACCACTTGTTCCACACTCCAGTCCTAGCCCTCGCTATTTTGGAAAACACATGCCTTATCTAGTAAGAGGCATGCAAGGCTTGGCAGGGAGACAGATGCACGGCAACTTTCCTGCTGACCTTGTTCAATTTAAAGAAACACGCTCTGCAAATAGGAAATTTTAGGTGACCAGCCCTCCCCCTAAAAAGCCCTGGTGGCCTCTTCTATTTAGGGAATTTAAAGAGTGGCATTGCGATGTCTGTCTCTCTTGAGGGAAGCCACCATGGAGATTAGTACATAAGGGCAGCAGCTCTCTCTTGGGTAGAAGAAACTAATCTGAGAATGATGTCTTCTTACCAAGCTCGAGTAATTGGCTTGCTGAGACCCCTCAAGGATGTAACAGTGACAGCTGGGGAATCAGCAACCTTTGACTGCGAACTCTCTTATGAGGGAATTCCAGTAGAGTGGTTCCTGAAAGGAAAGAAACTGGAGCCCGGTGAAAAGGTAAAGAAACTAAACTTTCTTTTTCCTCATGTTTCCTCCTTCTTCCTCTCTTTCAACTCTCCCTTCTTTATTTCTCATTTACTCTCTTAATCAGAAGTATAAAGGTACAGCTGTTGTGTATATACACAGAGTAGTGCTGTTGTGCCAAATAGTAAATTCTCACTAAATCAGATATAGCTTTTTTTTTTCTCCAGAAATTACAGTATTCTTGAATACCACAAGCACTTGTGTACCTTCCTGTACAAAGGGAAACAAAGGTTCCAAAATATCAATTATTACAATGGTGACTTTGTGCCCGATTCTGTCAGGATTACTGAATTATTTTTGTCCAGGTAAATTGTAGTTACACTGAGAGGATTTTGAAAGTTACTATCAGGAAATGTTTTTTTTTCTCCTGAATTCTGAGTTGCAGTCCAGTCCTGCATATAAGGTGATTAAGAGGAGTCAAATTCCATTTCAGGCATTTATTCTGGCTCTCCAGATAACTTTCTGGGCAGATTTGCTTGTCAAGCACTTCTCACTAGCTAAATTTAACCCTTCATCAAGTGCTGGCTCTTAACTCTGAGATCTGAGCAGCCTGGAATGTAGTCAGTTTAAAGATAATAGTAGGAAAAATACATAAAGAAAGACATTAAAAACCATGAAACATAAATGTATATAACTGGTTTTAAGACTTCTTTTTCACATACTAGGCCAAGAGAAATAATACTAATTGGAAACCTCAGTCAAAGCAACCTTTCAAGGCATTACATGACCTAGCAGGGTTTCAGAACCTGCAATAATGCTGCCAGTAATATTTTTGTACAGATTTTTTTTTCTGTTAAATACAGTTTTTAGCATGATATTTTCAGGTTTTATTAGATCTTCCCAAGCTTCACCAAATTTGCCTAAATGAAAAATATTTTACTAAAAAAAACAGAATATAGAAATAGGAAAAGGAAAATTGATCATGCTGATAGGTGACCCTATTGCAATATTTAAGGGCAGATAAAATTGAAACTCAACAGATGACATGTAATAATTCAAGGTAATTGCTTCTGAGTCTAGGAATAAAAATACAGAAAGTTATTCATCAGTGCCATGGCTTGATAGTTATTACTGCCTAGCAAGAAAAATATTATATGTTCAATATTCTGTATGATGGAACATTATTTTCTGCTTACCTGTCTGAGCTATCATTTTAATTACATTAAAAAAAAAATCCAGATTTCATTCAATTTACACATACAGTCAAAACCATCACTTGACTTCACGAGAAATTTTATCAAGAAGAAATCCAGAGTAAACCATATTTTTACTTGATGTATCACTTTCTGCTTATTTAAAATAGCCTCTTGAAACACTTCTGCTACAGTTGTCAAGAATCAATTTAATTGTACAAGTTTTTAATTTTAGCTGGTTTTAAGTCAAACCATTATTTTACCTCTGTGGCTGGCATTTGGCTGTAACCTTTATTGAAGTGACTTTTGTTCATCTTTACTGTGTATCTTGGTCAAATACGTATCTGGCTTCATCTCAATCTCCTTCGAATAAGCATTCACTAGAGCTGGGTTTCAGGAACACAATAAGGAAGGACAGCCACTTAGTTCCTTCCTTCCCCATGAAGCAAAAGAGACTGCCTTCTCAATCTTTTTTGCTTGCTCCTTAGCAGAAGCTCATTTTTCCCATTTATTTTTCTAAGCCAGCATATACTATGTGATCATGTATGTCTCTGAAAATAAATAAATAGAATTCTTCAAGAGCTGTTAAAATTTATGGGACAAATGAGGGGCAACCCTTTTCATGGTTGCAATGCAGGATGTGTCCTTGAAGCCTCCAAGTTCACGCCTAGAGAAAAGGGATGTTTGTGCAGGAGAAGTCCAGTTCAAACTCAAACTTGCAAAGTAGTTTCAGCAATAGGTCAACACAGAAATGTCTGGGGGTTTTATTTTTATGCAGAAATTTCTACCAAAATTTAGTAATAGTCAATTTGATAGTTACAAGAGAGTGTACAAGGGGGGGGGTCCAAACTACTTTAGATGTAACCAGGAGTAACATGAACTTTTTCCCATAAATTTACTTATATTACTAGTACTTGTTCATAATAAACAAGATCTCAAGTCAGCCTCATTCTGAACTTTTATAGTAGACTCAGGTTTTCTAATACAAGGACACAAATAAATTAAAACGGGAAAATTAAAATTATGATTTCTTGTAAGTGAAAAGACAAAACAGAAATGATTCTCAAAATCTTCAAAGCATTTGTCTTGAGGTATATATAGTATATAAAAAAGGAAATTACCAAAATTTCATATAAAATTAAACCAAACTCCACAGATAACAATAAATAGCAATACTGTTTCATTAAATGTTTATTAAATATTTCTTGTAGATACTTACAAAAGTTTTTTTTATGTACTTTATAAGATCATGACACGTGCTGAAGGGAGAGTTCACACACTTATTCTAAGAGATGTCAAGTTAACAGATGCAGGAGAGGTATCACTGACAGCAAAAGATTTCAGAACTCAAGCAAATCTTTTTGTGAAAGGTAAGTCAGTCATTTTCATTATATCATGGTAATTGTTAATGTTCCATTCACAATTCATCCTGGAATAGGATGTTAATATAAACCATAAATCAAATTAATAGGACCATACAGACAGTATTTGATTGATAGATAATTCTCCTGATTAAAAAACACACTTAAAATGTTTATGCTTCATGGAAAAGCTGAGGAAAGGGCAAAATACTGAAAATGTGTCAGACCTAGCAGATGAATCAGTTTATTAGGATTTCCAGGGCTTTATTGCAGACTTGAACAGTCAATTGGCCTCAAGATGGCCTGCAAAAACTGGCCTTTATGGCTCCCCATGCATTCTTCCATTCTTTGGCGTATCCAGAAACATATGAGAGCACAACTACACCATCTGTCAACTGACATAACATCGTCTGTATGCCCACTTGCACTGTTTGCAAGCTATGTATGCCTAAGAAGTCCAAAACTCCACACACTTCTAACTGATACAGTAATTCAAGGAAATTACTCCTTAAGTTCGGAGTATAACTTCAGAGTCACAGAGATCATATGGCTATAGTTCAGTTAAAGAAACTGACTTGCAAGGTTTTGTGATAATTTGTGAGTAAAAACTCCATGGACAAGGATACCACTCATTCTACCTTTACAGTAGGCTGAAAATAAGGAAATTAGCTAAATTAACTGAATATGCCTGGGCATTAAAAATAATTAAAAAAAACCAACACCTTCAACAGAGACATCTAAGAGCCTTTCTGATTATTCAGACAAAGAAAATTAGTACTGCTGTATGCAACAATTCACTACTAGCAGAGGGCTGCTTTAGTTTAGGTATTTTCTATCAAAAAATCTATCTGTTTCTTTTAGAACCCCCAGTTGAATTTACTAAACCACTTGAGGACCAGACTGTTGAAGAAGAGGCCACCGCAATACTGGAATGCGAAGTTTCCAGGGAAAATGCAAAAGTTCAATGGTTCAAAAATGGTGAAGAAATTCATAAAACAAAGAAGTATGATATAATTTCTGATGGCAGGGTCAGAAAGCTCATTATCCATGGCTGCACACTGGATGATGCAAAAACATACACTTGCAAAGTTAAGGATTTTAAGACATCCTGTTTCCTCAATGTAGAACGTAAGTCATTAAAAATTTTATGCAAAATGTTTAAGTGCTATAAACTTTATATGCTAATGTCTATGACTGATAATAATATCAATGCCAGCAATTTATTGTTCTCTACTGGAGAATTTCTTGTACTAAAAATTTTATTTTTTCTTATAGCTATTCGTCTTGAGTTCCTGAAGCCCCTAACTGATCTTGAAGTGAAAGAAAAAGAATCTGCCCGGTTTGAATGTGAAATTTCCCGTCCAGGTGTCAAGGTCAATAATAGCAATACTTTTGAATCTGAGTAACTCCTTCAACTAGTGTTGTTTTTTTTTTAAAACTGACAACTCTATTATGTTATTACAAATGAACATAAAACTGAAATTTATGATGAGCATGTTAATATCAGTTACCATGTTTATTTG
Source organism: Pezoporus flaviventris (assembly GCF_033815535.1). Taxonomy (NCBI): domain Eukaryota; kingdom Metazoa; phylum Chordata; class Aves; order Psittaciformes; family Psittacidae; genus Pezoporus; species Pezoporus flaviventris. Next base: position 42,560,668 of record NW_026892549.1, on the reverse strand, counting down.
CTCTGAAATAGGTGAAGTGGTTTAAAGATGGCATTGAAATCAGAAAAGGCAAGAAGTATGACATCATTTCCAAAGGAGCAGAACACATTCTTGTTGTCAATAAATGTGCCTTCGATGATGAAGCTGAATATGCCTGTGAAGCAAAAACAGCTCGAACATCAGGACTACTTACGGTGATAGGTAGTGTTTTAGAATCTAATCTGTAAACAAGAAAAAAAGGGGATTTGATGAAAGGATTTAATCATCTTTCAAAATTCTTGTTGCAGAGGAAGAGGCTGTTTTCACAAAAAAGCTTCCTGATCTTGAAGTGAATGAAAATGACACTGTAAAATTGATCTGTGAAGTTTCAAAGCCTAATGCTGAAGTTACTTGGTTTAAAGGAGATGAGGAGGTGCCTGATGGTGCTAGATTTGAACATATTTCTGATGGCCGAAAGAGAATCCTTCTCATACATAATGCTCATCCTGAGGATGCTGGCAAATATACTTGCAAGCTCCCAAGCTCTAGTACAACAGGAAAACTTACTGTACATGGTAAGAGAGTTACTTTGGTGGCCTTGCTTTCTGAACAAACAAACAAAATAAAACAAACAGTAAGAGTACACAACTTGGTTTATTCTCTTCATAAGTAAAACCATAAAATAAATTAATATATATCTACAAAATATTTTTCTTTCAGAACTTACACCACAATTTCTTACCAGACCACAAAATCTTGAGGTTCTTGAAGGAGACAAAGCTGAATTTGTCTGTTCAGTATCCAAAGAGGTAATTTCAGTACAGTGGCTGAGGGATGACACAGTCCTGGAGCCTGGTGATAAGTATGACATCATTTCAGATGGCAAAAAGAGAACACTTGTAGTTAAAGACTCTATTCTAGGAGATGCAGGAAAGTATACTGTCACAGTTGGCGAAGCTAAAGCAACAGCACGTTTAACAGTGATTGGTAAGATTTATTTTATCAATGTTCGGGTACATATTTTGTTGAATTCCTTATACTAGATGGTGTTCTATTTCTTCCTTTTCCTCAATTTCAGAAAAACTCAGGATTATAACTCCCCTTAAGGACCAAGAAGTTAGTGAGGGTCAAGAAATTATCTTCAATTGTGAAGTCAATAAAGAAGGTGCCAAAGAGAAGTGGTACAAAAATGATGAGGCAATATTTGATAGTGCAAAATACATTATTGTTCATAAGGATTTAGTTTACACTCTCAGAATCAGAGATGCACAGCTGAAAGATCAAGCTACCTACACCATTGCACTGTCAAACCAGAGAGGTGAACATGTCAAAAGCTTTGCTGCCGTAACCGTATTAGGTAAATAACTTGCACTGTATTAAAATTATTTCATCACCTTACATTCAATTTCACGTTACGATCATGAGGATGTAAATTAATCACTTTGGGGTTCTTGTCTTAACAGAGGAGGATCTCAGAATTGTTGAGCCCCTTGAAGATATTGAGACAATGGAAAAGAAAACCGTCACATTCTGGTGTAAAGTCAATCGCCTTAATGCAACCCTCAAATGGACAAAGAATGGTGAAGAGATCACATTCGACAGACGCATTTTGTACAAAATTGATAAGTACAAACACTCACTCATTATTAAAGACTGTGGGTTTATAGATGAAGGCGAGTACACTGTCACTGCTGGACAAGACAAATCCGTTGCAGAGCTTCTCATCACAGAAGCACCAGCAGACTTCATCGAACATCTTCGGGACCAGACCGTCACAGAATTTGATGATGCTGTCTTTACATGCCAACTTTCCAAAGAGAAAGCCAGTGTAAGATGGTACAGAAATGGAAGAGAGATAAAAGAAGGCAAAAAGTATGTACATTTTATTATGCCTGTTAATATGCTAGACATGATTGCTTCACTTTGTTACCTTGTCTGTAAACTAAAATGCTGCTTACTTACTCCCCCATAAAGATACCAGTTTGAAAAAGATGGAAATCTGCACAGATTAATCATTAAAGACTGCAGACTAGATGATGAGTGTGAATATTCCTGTGGCGTAGATGACAGGAAATCTAGGGCAAGACTTTTTGTTGAAGGTATGTGTAAAGTCAAACAGGACTTATTTCTTGCATTATTTAGTCATAATAGAAACAATATATAAATAACATCAAATGAATTGACATTTATTTCAGAAATCCCTGTTGAGATCATCCGACCACCACAAGATATTTATGAACCTCCTGGTACAGATGTCATCTTCATGGCTGAGTTGAACAAAGATGGTGTGGAGGTCAAGTGGTTGAGAAACAACATGATTATTGTCCAAGGTGACAAACATCAGATGATGAGTGAAGGAAAGGTCCACAGGCTGCAGGTGTGCGATATAAAGCCCCGCGACCAAGGAGAATACAGATTTATTGCCAAAGATAAGGAAGCTAGAGCTAAGCTTGAACTAGCTGGTAAGATGCTTGCTTTGTGTTTCTTTATAAAATCTTAGGTTAGTGAGTTAACTAAATTGACTTTTCTTCTTTCAAAGAGTTGAATTAAAATGAATGCACAATCAGGCTGAGATACAAGTCTGTGAACTGTAAGAATTATAATTCAGGCAACAAACATTTTTTTATTCTTCCACCTTGATCCAAATGCTGAGCAAAAATACAGGTTACTTTTCAGTGTCTATACAAAGAGCATGGACTGAACTTAAAGGAAACAGAACCTTTTCATTAGGTCTCTGCAGATCTAAACCATGAAAATTATTTGGCCTACTCACTTCAGTCATATAAAACATTTAATTCCTAATTTTTCTATTTTACAGGATCAGACCAGTGATCCTGCCTTTATAGGAGGACACAGTACATACCAACCAGACCGAGCTTATTTCTGTGGAGCAATCCAATAAGTGTATTAAGGATTTGCTCAGAATTCAAACAATAGCTCCTTCAGTTTTCTATGTTAGCTTCTATACAACAGCTCCTTTAATTTTCTGTTAGCTGACTAAAAATATGTCTTTTTTTAAGAAAAAATATGTAAGTACTTATTTTTCATATTCATCCACCTTAGCTGCACCCAGAATCAAGACTGGTGATCAAAACCTTGTAGTTGATGTTGGGAAGCCTTTAACTATGACTGTTCCATATGATGCCTACCCAAGAGCAGAAGCTGAATGGTTGAAAGGGGAGGAAAATCTGCCCACAACAACTGTTGATACGACAAATGACTGTACTACTTTCAAAATTTATGAAGCAAAGAAATCAGATAAGGGGAGGTACAAGGTTATACTTCGAAACAAACATGGCCAGGCAGAAGCATTCATCAACGTAGAGGTCATTGGTAAATACTCCTATTATTAAAACCTTGTTTACATTTATTTAAGCCAGAGGAAAAAAAAAAAAAAGAGATGCAGTGCCCTAAACTATCGTCATATTTCTGCTAGATGTTCCAGGTCCAGTTAGAAACTTGGAAGTCACTGAAACTTATGATGGTGAAGTTGGCCTTGCCTGGCAAGAACCAGAAAGTGATGGTGGAAGTAAAATAATAGGCTATGTTGTTGAAAGACGTGATATCAAGCGCAAAACTTGGATTATGGTCACTGACCGTGCCGAAAATTGTGAATACACTGTTACTGGACTACAAAAAGGAGGTGTTGAGTACCTCTTCCGTGTTAGCGCAAGGAACAGGGTGGGCACTGGTGAGCCCGTGGAAACAGATACACCTGTGGAAGCTAAGAGCAAATTTGGTGAGCAGTGATTATGAAAAATTCAGTGTTTGGTGACAGTGTAAGCAAAGCAGTACAAACTCAAAGAGTAGGTAAAACCTATGCACTTTGTTCTTCCTTTTTCCCCCTAAAATGCAGAAGTTCCTGGACCTCCTCAGAATGTAGAAGTTACTGATGTGAACAGGTTTGGAGCTACACTTACCTGGGAACCACCTGAGTATGATGGAGGATCTCCAATTACTGGCTACGTTATTGAACTGCGTAACAGAGCTTCCATCAAATGGGAGCCAACTATGACCACTGGAGCTGATGAACTGTCAGCCGTCCTGACTGATGTTGTGGAAAATGAAGAATATTTCTTCAGAGTAAGAGCTCAAAACATGGTTGGAGTTGGCAAACCAAGTCCTGCTACACGTGCAGTAAAAATTATGGACCCAATCAGTAAGTATGCAAACGCTGATTGTGACTGCATTATGAAACAGGGACATTTTGGCTGTTTTTATATTATATGTGCACCATCTGGTTCAGTAAAAAATCCAAATATTTTTTCTCTGAAATTAGAATCCAACCAATAAAAAAAAAAAAAAAGGTTTAGAAAAAAAGCCATGCAATGGTTTTAAAAATAGTACTTTAAGGTATAGATAGCTGATATGTAAACCCATGCTCCTTTATAAGTTGCAAAAAACATTTTCCTCTCAAATTATTTTCAGAGAGACCAAGTCCTCCCATTAACCTTGATCATTCAGATCAAACTAAGTCATCAGTGCAGCTCACATGGGAACCTCCTCTCGACGATGGAGGAAGTCCAGTCTTAGGCTATATTGTTGAAAGGCAAGAAGAAGGTACAGACAAGTGGATTCGCTGTAACCCAAAATTAGTACCTGCTCTTACTTTTAAGGTAAGATGTTCTGTTCATCAACAAAATAATCAAAATGTGCAGATCATCTTTAATATGAGATACAAAATAATTATTTGTGTTGTTTAGGTTACTGGATTGAAACCAGGATCCAGTTATTACTACAGAGTCTCAGCAGAAAATGCAGCTGGTGTGTCAGACCCAGCAGAGGCTATTGGACCATTAACTGCAGATGATACTTTTGGTAAGCCATATGCTATTTATTAAAGATAATTAATCAGATAAGGCACACAAGTGCATCTTGTGCATAATATGTATACTTTCACCAAATAACTGCTGTGACAACTAGTATAAAGAGCCTTAGGCTTTTGATATTGTGAGCTGTTTCTCCTCTGTTATGAATTATGCAGATAATTAGCTGTACTATTAGAGACAGACCTGTTAGGTTGCCTGAAGAGCATTCTTCCTTATATGTAACCTGAACTTCTCCTGTGTAAATTTAAGCCCATTAACCCTTGTCCTATCACTACAGTCCCTGACAAAGAGTCCCTCCCCAGCACCCATATAGTCCCGCTTCAGATACCGGAAGGTTGCTATGAGGTCTCCACGCAGCCTTCTCTTCTCCAGACTGAACAGCCCCAACTTTCTCATCCTGTCTTCATACGGGAGGTGCTCCAATCCTGTGATCATCCTCGTGGCCCTCTTCTGGACTTGTTCCAATAGTTCCATGTCCTTCGTATGCCAAGGACACCAGAACTGTACACAGTGCTCCACTTTGTGCACAGCTTGGGCCTGGAGCAAGCAGTCCTGCTTCCTCGCAACTTCCCCAATATCTCTTAGTCTCCTTATAGCCTCTGGCAGCTCAGCCACCTGATGCAGGAGTACCTCCAGCAGGGCGTAATGAGCGCAGTCCTGCCCATTGTGCACCCCCGCCTCAGGAGATCAGTGAAGGCACTTTCTGCATCCTGAGCTCTGCGCTGCAGCTTCCCCTCTCATCGGCTCTGTCTGGGTGCCGACGCTACCTCCGCCGGGGCAACCAGAGCAGAGCTCCCAAACTGGGCCCTGGCTCCTGAGCTGAGGGATCACCACCCCGCTACAGCTGGAGCACAAACTGTTCTGTTTGCCGCCCTCCCTGGGGCGAGTTTTACCCGCTCAGGGCGGTGCCGTCCCTTCCTGGCACCGCCCCCTGTGAGTCGCGTCTCGCCTCAGCGAAGCTGCCGGCTCCTGAGCAAGACCTGGCAAGGTCTTGAAGCTCTCTCGGCGGCTCTTGCTGCTCAGAAATGAGGCTCCTGAGCGCGGTGTTTCTGCTTGCCCCAGTGTTGAAGGCTCCTGTCTGGAGATACTTACCTTGGAAAAAAAAAATAAAATAAATAAAATTAGCCATTTCAGAATATCTGACAGGGTTTCACCAAATCAATTTTGTGCTTTTTCCAGTTGGACCTACAATGGACCTAAGTGCATTCAAAGATGGGCTGGAAGTTATTGTTCCGGAGCCAATCAAGATCCGTGCTCCTATCACTGGCTACCCTGTGCCAACTGCCACATGGTCTTTTGGTGACCAAGTCTTAGAAGAGGGTGATCGTGTAACAATGAAAACAACTGCCTCCTTTGCAGAACTTGTAATTACTCCAAGTGAACGTCCAGACAAGGGAATTTATTCCTTAACGTTAGAAAACCCTGTGTCATCTGTTTCAGGAGAAATTAACGTTAATGTCATCGGTAAGTGGACATGTATATATTCTAGGAATAACATTTGCTATTTATATTGCTAAAACATATTTAGGTTAATAATGTGAAATCACACAACTTTCAGTAAACCACATATATTAAAATATAACTAAAACCTAGAAATCCATCATCAAAAAGACCCTCTTTTCTGGTTTTCAATATCCAAGTTTGCTGTTTAAGGAAGCACGACTAAGAAGAGTAAATCTTCTGGCAGACAGATTACATAGAGATCATCTGTCAAATTCTGATTACAAAATAATTAATACAATTTCTATGGTTTCTAGCTCGTCCAAGTGCACCAAGAGAACTCAAAGTTTTAGACGTAAGCAGGAACACAGTACAGTTGTCATGGGAACCTCCAGAGGATGATGGTGGAAGTCCAGTTACTGGCTATATAATTGAAAAACGTGAAGTAAGCCGGAAAACATGGAGCAAAGTAAGTTCATTCTTTCTTATTTCAATTTCTATTTGCCATATTGTTTCCACATGTGCTAGTGAATTTTATGTCTTATTTTGGTAATTGCCCTTTGGAAATAGATTTTAGAAACGCATTGGATCCTTCTTTCTCTCTAGGTTAGGGATCAGGTTGTTGACCAAGAGTTCACTGTACCTGACCTCATCCAAGGAAAAGAATATTTGTTCAGAGTTTCTGCATGCAATAAATGTGGCCCAGGAGAACCTGCATATATTGATGAACCAGTAAATATGTCAGCACCAGCAAGTAAGTCAACTGTTTCACAATGCTGCTGATTTTCTGTTTCTGAAATCTTGTTGATTTTCTTTAAAATAAAATGTAAAAAAAACAAAACAAAACAAAAAAGCAACCTTCCTTGAACTGGTTTCTAAGACCCCATTTGTTTTTAATTTTTAATAGCGGTGCCTGATCCACCAGAGAATGTTAAATGGAGGAACCCAACATCAAAAGGAATCTTCCTAACATGGGAGCCTCCTAAATATGATGGTGGTGCCCGCATTAAAGGTTATCTGGTAGAAAAATCTCAGCGTGGTACAGACAAGTGGGAGACTTGTGGGGAACCTGTTGTTGAAACAAAGTAAGTATATTAACATCAGAAGATATATCCTTTAAACTGTGTATCCTCACCATTTTAAATATCTGGATTTTTTTGTTTGTTTAACAAACAGGATGGAAGTAACAAAACTCAAGGAAGGAGAGTGGTATGCATATCGGGTTAAGGCTTTGAACAGAATAGGAGCGAGCAAGCCAAGTAAACCAACAGATGATATTCAAGCCATTGATGCAAAAGGTAATTACTTAATCACTGAATTACAATAGCTGCATTATTTTACTAATCTCTGAGATACCGTTTCTATAACAATGATTTTATTCTCTCCTAAATCAGAGGCTCCAGAAATTTTCTTAGATGTGAAGCTTCTTGCTGGACTTACAGTGAAAGCTGGAACTAAAATTGAGCTGCCAGCTAAAGTGGTTGGAAAGCCTGAGCCCCAGATTACTTGGACCAAGGCTGACAAAATTTTGAGGCCTGATGACAGAATCACCATTGAAACCAAACCTAATCATTCTACAGTCACAATTACAGACAGCAAGAGGAGTGACAGTGGAACCTATATTATAGAAGCTGTAAATACCAGTGGACGTGCTACTGCTGTTGTTGAAGTTAATGTTCTTGGTATGCATGTATTTTATGGTGTTTATAAAAATCATTAGTAATGTCCTGAGGTATGTAAGCAGAAGATTAACATTCATATCTTGTCCTCTACAGATAAACCTGGGCCACCAGCTGCATTTGATGTATCAGAAATCACAAATGAATCCTGTCTTCTGACATGGAATCCTCCACGAGATGATGGGGGTTCTAAAATTACCAACTATGTCCTTGAGAAAAGAGCTACAGACAGTGAAATATGGCACAAGTTGTCATCAACTATAAAGGATACAAATTTCAGAGCTACCAATTTAACTCCTCGTAAAGAATATGTGTTCCGAGTCAGTGCCGAGAACATGTATGGTATTGGGGAGCCAGTAGAGTGTAGCCCCATCATTGCAAAATATTCATTTGGTTAGTTGATTAAATTGTTAAATTTTTACTTTTTTTTTTCTTGGGGGGGGGGCGGGGAGTGGGGTGTGAGGAGCGGAAGAAAGCATATATTGATGACTTTGGGTTTTGTTTTTTATTAATTTGCACAGATCCACCAGGCCCTCCAACAGGTCTCAAGCCTACAGAAGTCACTAAAGACTCAGTCACCCTAACATGGAATGAACCAGATGAAGATGGTGGTAGCCCCATAACTGGCTACTGGGTTGAAAGATATGATCCTGAGCAGGATAAATGGATAAAATGCAATAAAATGCCAGTGAAAGATACAGCATTCAAGTAAGACTATAGTCAGTTTAGTCTGAAATAGGTCACAGAGACATAAAGATGTAACAGAAGCCTTTTAAACAAGTTTTATGCTGCCCTTGATCTTTTTTCCTTGCTTCCATGAGTTTAGAACAAACTAACACAGAATCATAGAATCATAGAATCACAGAATGGTTCAGGTTGGAAAGGCCCTTAAGATCATCTAGTTCCAATCCCCTGCCATGGGCAAGGACACCTCACCCTAGACCATGTCGCCCAAAGCTTTGTCCAGCCTGACCTTGGACACTGTCAGGGATGGGGCATTTACTAGTTCTTTGGGCAACCTGTTCCAGTGCCTCACCACCCTCACAGTAAAGAAGTTCTTCCTTCTATGTAACCTGAACTTCACCTGTTTCAGTCAAACCCATTACCCCTTTTCCTATCACTACAGTCCTTGATGAAGAGTCCCTCTGGGGCATCCTTTGTAGGCCCTCTTCAGGAATTGGAAGGCTGCTATGAGGTCTCCACACAGCCTTCTCTTCTCCAGGCTGAACAGCCCCAATTTTTTCAGCCTGTCTTCATACAGGAGGTGCTCCAGCCCCCTGATCATCCTCATGGCCCTCTTCTGGACTTCATCAGCTCCATGTCCTTCTTTTGTTAAGGACACCAGAACTGCACACAGTACTCCAAGTGGGGTCTCACAAGAGCATCTGGTGACATACTTGTTTTGATAATTAATTTTTAAGAAGAATGTCTTTGCAGAAGAGTAAATTATCTTTTTTTTTAATGTATGCGTAATAATTTCTGTCGTACATGATAATTCATAAAACATTCTAAAATAGCAAACATACCTGTTTCAAGTATCAATTTGCCAAAACCCTGGGATTTTTTTTCTCCTGATACTTGTATTAACTAACAACCATGGAAAAATGCAAAACTGAAAGATGGCTCTCAAACCATTTGTTTCTGTGTCATGGCGCACAATTTTACTGTTGACAATATACATATTTTGAATGTTCACAATTTCATAAAACAACATTAGCAGTAATTTGCGTATTTTCAGATTTTCCAGGTAAACTGTAGTACAAAGAGGAGAGAGAATAATGTCTTAGGCACAAGTTAATGTGTAGATTTGGTTTAATCAAACTTGATTTTTATTTCCAGGGTTAAAGGTCTTACGAATAAGAAGAAATATAAGTTCCGTGTCTTGGCAGAGAATCTTGCAGGACCTGGAAAACCAAGCAAGGAAACAGAGCCAATCTTAGTGAAAGACCCAATTGGTATAATAAATACATTTTTTATGGTTTAGTTTAACAAAAACAACTAAAAAGATCATTTCTATCATGTAATTAATATTGGACTTCTGTCTAGATCCACCATGGCCTCCTGGAAAGCCAACTGTGAAAGATGTTGGCAAGACATCATTATCCCTTAGCTGGACAAAACCAGAACATGATGGAGGGGCAAAGATCGAATCTTATGTCATTGAACTATTAAAGACTGGAACAGATGAGTGGGTGAGAGTGGCTGAAGGAGTTCCCACAACTGAACACTTCCTTAAAGGGCTTATGGAGAAACAAGAATATTCATTCCGTGTAAGAGCTGTGAATAAGGCTGGCGAGAGTGAGCCCAGTGAACCCAGTGACCCTGTGCTGTGCAAGGAGAGGCTCTGTAAGTATTGTTTCAGAACATGCTGCTGCTCCAAATACACTATAGAAGAGCCATGTCTGCTTGTCTCTGTAGATACCAAGTGAACTCCTGGAAGGCTTATGAAATATTAAAATCTGTTCTGCTTCACCTAAAAAAATACTAAGTTTTAATAGTATGTATTCCCTGTCTTACAAGACCTTTGATGGTAAATAGCTAACCGGTTTTATTTTCTTATTATATTTTACAGATCCTCCTTCACCACCTCGGTGGCTTGAGGTTATTAATATTACTAAAAACACAGCAGATCTTAAATGGACAGTACCAGAGAAGGATGGAGGTTCCCCAATTACCAACTACATTGTTGAAAAGAGAGATGTAAGACGTAAAGGCTGGCAGACAGTTGATACAACAGTGAAAGATACCAAGTACACAGTGAGCCCACTGACTGAAGGCTCATTGTATGTGTTCCGTGTGGCTGCTGAAAATGCCATTGGACAGAGTGACTATTGTGAAATAGAAGATTCAGTGCTTGCTAAAGATACTTTCAGTAAGTTTGAGATTTGCTTACCAAGTGATCTGAAGAAACAGCTCACATGTAATGGATTCTTATTCTGATCTGTGTATTTTATTCCTTAGCAACTCCTGGGCCTCCTTATGCACTTACAATAGTTGAAGTGACAAAAGGTCATGTGGATTTGAAATGGGAACCACCTAAGAATGATGGTGGCAGACCAATTCAAAGGTAAGTTTTAAGTTTGTGCAGTGTTTCCTATAGATTAAGATATTTTAATGAATCAATATGTTTCTTTCAAAATGTTTACATTTTAAATGGACATTTTTAATATGAAAAAGAGATGGATGAATGTAAAGAGAAGCCATATGGTCAAAGCAATTAAGGGCTTGATTTTAAAATGTGAAAATTATGTCAGTATAAATAACCTAATGTAAATGAACAATGAATGTTTGTCAACATCCTGAAAACATCTAATCAGATTAAATTGAACTATATGTAAAATATAAAAAAAATTAATGAAACTGTAGTCTCCAGTTCCTCCGGAGCTGTAACCACTTAAATCCACCTACCAAGTAATATTGTTACATTTTCCTTCTGCCTTAGTTTCTTATTCAACCTGTATACACTGGGCTAAGATGAAGCTTCATCACTTTTCTGTTCATTCTCCTCTTTATCACACTTTTCAAGCATTTAGACTGTTGAAAACAGTCTAAAACAAGACTGGTTTACTCCTTTGGGTTGCTTCTAACTTATTCTTTTTCTTTGGTTTCTAAACTATCTGTCCTCTGAAATTCACCTTGAACTACAGTTAGATTTTTCCTCTTTATTTTTCATTCTTCTTCTCCTTCACAGTCACAGTAAGCTTGTATTTTTCATTCTTCTTCTCCTTCACAGTCACAGTAAGCTTGTCTTAAACAGACAACTACAGAGATCTGCCTGAAACACTAGAAGTCACTTTATTTGCATTTCCTATAGTTTATCACAGGCAGAATGTTAACAACTGAGTAACTTACAGCTAAATAATATCTACAAATATTCTCAGTGAACTAATCACTGAGATCCAAACTAGCAAAGACACACGTATAGCTTGGAGATTCTTTTATATCTGCAGCTCTCTAAAACCTAAGAACACAGCAGAACTTCAAGAATTGTTTTTTACAATTGTATTTGTCAGTGATGTGAGCCCCATTACATCCAAGACCTACCAGGGCTTAAGGGGCTGAATTGTGAAGTAAAGTCCACCGTGACTCTCTCAACTTTTTTTTTCCATTGTCTAAACTATTCTAATCTCTATTTATCTCTCTTATTGAGCAAGAAGTCTGAAGTGTTCATATTGCAAGTGTCTCATAGTATTTTCCCCAATTTATTCAGATATATTATTGAAAAGAAAGAAAAACTAGCCACTCGCTGGGTAAAAGCTGGCAAGACAGCTGGTCCAGACTGCAATTTCAGAGTGACTGATGTCATCGAAGGTACAGATGTACAGTTCCAGGTTCGTGCAGAAAATGAAGCTGGCTGTGGTCATCCCAGTGAACCAACTGACCTCATTCATATTGAAGATCCAACAAGTAAGTAATAGTGTAATATGCAGTGTATTATAGAAGCAAAGTACTGTGTAGAACAGATATTATGGAAGAAAAATTACACAATTCTTTTCTGTATCTGCAGGTCCTCCTTCACCTCCTCAGGATTTACATGTCACAGATGCAGGTCGAAAGCATATTTGCATTGCATGGAAACCACCTGAGAAGAATGGTGGAAGCCCTATTATTGGGTATAATGTTGAGATGTGCGAAGCAGGAACAGAAAAATGGATGCGGATCAATTCTCGTCCAATAAAAGATCTAAAATGTAAAGTGGAGGAAGGTGTTGTTCCAGACAAAGAGTATGTGCTGAGAGTCAGAGCAGTCAATGCTGTTGGAGCTAGTGAGCCATCAGACGTCTCAGAAAAAGTTGTTGCCAAGGACCCAGACTGTAAGAATAGATTCTGTTTGTTGTTGGTTTTGGGTTGTTTTTTTTTTGTCAGATCTGCATAACTGAAAAAGTAAGGTGTTTGACAACTTTTTAGTAATATTATACTTACTTTTACAGGTAATCCCACCATTGATCTACAAACTCGTGACATTGTTGTTGTTAAAGGACAGAAATTAAGTATTCCTGTACCCTTTAGAGCTGTTCCATCACCAACTATTACATGGCACAAAGATGGCAAAGAGTTGAAAGCTGGTGACAGAACAACAATGAAGAGCGATTACACCTCTGCATTGCTTGAAGTCATAGACAGTGTTCATGCTGATGCTGGTGTTTATACCATCACATTGGAGAACAAGCTGGCATCAACGACTGGTTCAGTCAATGTCAAAGTCATAGGTAACTAGGCTTCTTATCCTCGCTTGAGCCCTGCAGGTGACAGAAAAAAGGACTAGAAAAAACCCTTTTCTGCCATGTGGAGAAGTCACTTCAACTCAGACACACATAGATTGCCGTAAAGGCAATAATGTTACAAAATCCCACAAAGAAACCCCAAGACTTTACACCAAATTGGTCTAACTACTCAGTGGCTGCTTAAAGCCAAATTATTATGAATAGTCATCTTACACATGTGAAAATGCCTATAAGAATTCTGAATACTTTTCTACCTCTAGGAGCATAAATTCATATATATACAGTGTGTAGCCAACATCTGTGGGTTTGGTCTTCTTTCTGCAAAACAAAGAAATGTAATGCAATTTCATATTTGTAGGAATACAGTTTCCCATCTATTTAGTTTTATTATTATTCTTTAAAACAGGACCACCTGGACAGTGTAAAGACATCAAGGCAAGTGAAGTAACTAAGAATTCTTGCAAAATATCCTGGGAACCTCCAGACTTTGATGGTGGCACTCCTATTCTGCATTATGTTCTGGAGCGCAGAGAAGCTGGTCGTAGAACATATATCCCAGTTATGTCTGGTGAAAATAAGCTTTCATGGCAAGTCAAAGATCTTATCCCAAACAGTGAATATTATTTCCGTGTTAAAGCTGTCAATAAGATTGGAGGAGGTGAATATCTTGAACTAAGAAACCCAATCATTGCAGAAGACCCGAAACGTAAGATTTTTTTTACCAAATCACCAAATTGAATTTTAACTAAAATCTTTAAACTTTCTTTTCTCATATAATCCCTCTTTTGCTACTCTTCCACAGAGCCCCCAGATCCTCCTGTTGACCTTGAAGTCCATAATCCAACATCAAAATCAGTAACACTTACATGGAAACCACCCCTGTTTGATGGCGGAAGCAAGATTATGGGCTACATAATAGAAAAGCTCGCTAAGGGCAAGGAGAGGTGGGAGAGGTGCAATGACTATCTGGTACCTCTCTTAACTTATCCAGTGAAAGGTCTTGAGGAAGGAAAGGAATATCAGTTTCGTGTTCGTGCTGAGAATGCTGCTGGCATTAGTGAGCCTTCTCGGATTACTCCTTTTGTGAAAGCCGTGGATCCTATTGGTATGAATCGCTCATTTGATTGTTTGTAGTAATTGCTATACATCCTCAAATATATTGGAATATTCTACTCTCCATTTATTATTCTGTGTTATTACAGAGGCTCCAAAAGTCTTCCTAGCTGCAAACCTACAGTCTGGCCTTGAGGTGAAAAGAGGTGATGAGATCATACTTGAGGCACATATTTCAGGGTCACCTTATCCATCTATCACTTGGCTGAGGAATGATGAAGTTGTCACACCAGAGGAAATCAAAAAGAGAGTACCAACATATACAAGGAAGAAGAAGGATGAAGCTGAAGAAGAGAAACCTTTCCAGCTTTCACTGCCAGAACGTATGAGTATTGACAACCATAAAGAAGGAGAGTCTATACTATCAATTCGTGACTCCATCAGAGCTGACCATGGCACATTTACAATTAAAGTGGAAAATGATCACGGTGTTGCAAAAGCCTCATGTGAAGTCAATGTTTTAGGTATATTGTGAATGTCCTTAAAATCACTAAGTTGTTCAGCGTATTGGGTAAGAATTGCATAAGATGATTACTCATAATTTTTATTGCTTTACCAACAGATACACCTGGGCCTCCAATCAACTTTGTATTTGAAGATGTCAGGAAAGATTCTGTCATTTGCAAGTGGGAGCCTCCCATTGATGATGGCGGAAGTGAAATCCTAAACTATGTACTGGAAAAGAAAGACAATACCAAAGCTGAAATGGGCTGGGTCACTGTCAGTTCAACACTCAGGCATTGCAAATTCCATGTAACAAAACTGATTGAAGGAAAAGAATATCTCTTCCGTGTATTTGCTGAAAATAGAGTTGGATCAGGGCCACCATGTGTTTCAAAACCAATGACAGCAAAAGATCCTTTCTGTAAGTTTTAATTTTGAAATACAACCTTTTCAGAAAACCAGTGTAAAACTACGCAGACTCTTAGAATACTCAGCTTCATCTATGTGAATGTTTCCCACATGAAGTTTTAGCAATATAATTATTATTTATTGCATATTTTAAACCATTGAAATAAAGGGAAATATTGAAAACAATCTAATTTCAATGGTAAGGGAATAAGTGGCAATCACGTTCTTAAAACTTAAAACCCTGACATTTGAATAGTGACATTCTCTATGTTCAGTAAACTAATATTCTTACAAAAAGAGAGAACTATTGATCACTGATTGCAGTTAGAAATCAAAGTTCCTGAGAAAGAGAGTAGAAGAACTATGAATTACTTAAAATTAGTAATTTCTCATATCTTAGTTCTCTCTTAGCTTTGAGTAAGCTCTGAGAAAGACAAGAATGGTGACAAAATTACAATTCTTTTTTTTCAGCTCCACCAGACCCACCTAATAAGCCTGATGTGGAGGATGTTACCAGCAACAGTATGTTGGTTAAATGGAATGAACCAAAAGACAATGGCAGCCCAATCATAGGATATTGGATTGAAAAACGTGAAATTAATAGTACTCATTGGGCTCGGGTCAACAGGAGCCTTGTGAACGCTCTGGAAATAAAAGTTGACGGACTGTTGGAAGGTTTAACCTACATCTTTAGAGTATGTGCTGAAAATGCAGCTGGTCCTGGGAAATTTAGTCCCCCGTCAGATCCAAAAACTGCACAGGACCCAATAAGTAAGTAGCTTAGCAGAAGCTAATAGCAGACAGGAGACAGAGCAGGACCCACCTTAAACCTTTAACTTTGATTTGCACCTATTTATTTATAGTGCCACCTGGTCCACCAGTTCCAAGGGTTGCTGATACAAGCTCAACTTCTATTGAGTTAGAATGGGAGCCTCCTGCGTATAATGGTGGTGGAGATATCACCGGTTACCATGTATATAAACAACTGGTGGGAGTAAACGAGTGGTCACGTTGCACAGAGAAACCCATTAAGGTCCGACAGTATACTGTTAAAGAAGTCAGAGAAGGTGCAGACTATAAACTTCGTGTTACTGCACTTAATGCAGCTGGTGAAGGACCCCCTGGTGAAACCGAACCCACAACAGTTGCAGAACCTAAAGGTATTGCAATTGTACTAGTTTCAAGAAATATCCAACTGCTTAAAAAGTCTTTTTGAATCTCTCCTTTGAACTAATGAACTGTTTCTCTCTTTTCTGCAGAGCCTCCCACAGTTGAGCTGGATGTTTCTGTCAAAGCAGGTATTCAGGTCATGGCTGGACAAACTATTAAAATTCCTGCTACTGTGACAGGACGTCCTACTCCCACCATTGTATGGGCTATGGAAGAGGGTGAATTAGACAAAGATCGAGTTGTTATTGAAAATGTCGGCACAAAATCTGAATTAACCATTAAGAATGCATTAAGAAAAGACCATGGAAGATACGTAATTACTGCTACCAATAGCAGTGGCTCCAAATCTGCAGGAACCAGAGTAGAAGTATTTGGTAAGAAAAAAAAAAATTGATCAACTGAGCATTTCTCCGGGTGAGACAACCTTTGGGCTTTATCCTACTTGTTTGATTTTGTTTTTCAGATGTTCCTGGGCCAGTCCTTGACCTAAAGCCAGTGGTCACAAACAGAAAGATGTGTTTGCTGAACTGGTCTGATCCTGAAGATGATGGTGGCAGTGATATCACTGGCTTTATTGTTGAGCGGAAGGATGCCAAAATGCATACATGGAGACTAGCTGTAGACACAGAGAGATCTAAATGTGATATAACAGGTTTAGTTGAAGGGCAAGAATATAAATTCCGTGTTAGTGCCAAGAATAAGTTTGGTACTGGTCCACCTGTTGAAATAGGACCTATTCTCGCAGTTGATCCATTAGGTAAGATGACTAATTTTATGGGGGTTTTTAAACAATTTTTAATTGTAGGTTAAAAAACCATTATTATTTTGTGGATTCCTTTCTATCTAGAAAGTGTATTTACTTTTCTACTGGTTGAAGCATCTGCCTTAGATTAATGACTTCAGTCCAATCCCTGAGTCGGTTCTGTGAAACTACTATGGTTCTTTATGTAACAAAATACTGATATCTACTGAGACAGTATTTGTTACCTTTTTATCCACATACATGAGAAACTTTACCCCTAACCATACTCACATATTTTGCGTACAAAAGCTATGGCTTTAAAAAGCCAGAGATACTGTATTTGTGTGATTATAAATTCTCTGATTTTTAAATGTTTCTTTCATTATAATTTTTCCATGTTAATAGGTCCTCCAACAGCACCTGAGAGGTTTATGTACACAGAGAGAACAAAGTCAAGCATTACACTTGATTGGAAACCTCCACGTAGTGATGGTGGCAGTCCAGTCTTAGGATATATTGTTGAAAAGAGGAGACATGATTCTAAAGACTATGAAAGAGTTAATGCAAGGCTCTGTCCAACAACATCTCTTCTTGTTGATAAACTTGACGAACTTCATATGTATGAATTCCGTGTCAAAGCTGTCAATGCTATTGGAGAAAGTGAACCATCATTGCCTCTCAATGTAGTTATACAAGATGATGAAGGTATACCTGCTTTAAAGAAATCCATACAAATACCTCCAGAACACTGCAAGGCAATTTCTCTGTTTTATCTCGACCTTTAATCTGCCATTTTTCTTCTTGTTTTCAGTACCTCCAAGTGTTACATTACGCTTGGCTGTGAGAGGAGATACTATCAAAGTGAAGGCAGGAGAACCAGTTAATATTCCTGCTGATGTGACAGGTCTGCCAATGCCAAAGATTGAATGGGACAAGAATGAAGTTTTAATTGACCAGACATCTGATGCACTTAAGATAACCAAGGAAGAAGTATCTAGAAGTGAGGCAAAAACTGAACTTATCCTGCCTGCAGCAGTGAGGGCTGATAAAGGCACTTACACTGTGAGAGCTTCCAATCGTCTTGGCACTGCATTTCGCAATGTGCATGTTGAAGTGTATGGTAAGGATGCAACATTATTTAAAAAATGACAGCTAATAGAATTCTTTTGTCTTTTTCTTAATGTGATTCTATGCTCTGTTACTTTCATACAGATCGTCCTTCTCCACCAAGAAATCTTGCTGTTTCTGATATTAAAGCAGACTCATGCTATTTAACATGGGATGCACCTCTTGATAATGGTGGTAGTGAAATTACTCATTACATTATTGAGAAACGTGATGCTAGTAGGAAGAAAGCCGAGTGGGAAGAAGTCTCCAAAAGTGTTGTTGACAGAAGATTTGGGGTAATTTATAAAATATCTTTATTACATACTTTAGTATGCATAAAAAATAACAGTAATGCACTCATGCTCCATTTAGACTCCAGAATCATTGGATGAATGTTGTGCATCTATGTCTGTGTGTTTTCCTCATGTGACAAAAAAAAAAAAAAGTTCTCTTTTGCTACTTAATCTCAGGTTAATTCAGAAGACATCTTCCTCTCCATTTTTCAGCATTATCTGTAGCTTTACCAACTGCAAAACCAAAATACTTTTAAAGTTTGGTCTCATGCGTGTGAAATAGTAATATCCCTAGGGCATTATATACAGCTGTGTAGTACAGAAGCGTAGGTATGTCACTAAGATTCCAAGACATAATTTAAAGTGAAAACTGCTGTGTAACATCAAATTTATTTAAGTTTATTCTGAAAGTAGCCAAGTATTGATTTAAATCTTACTTTCAGGTATGGAATCTTGCAACAAATGAAAAATATCAATTTAGAGTCCAGGCTGTAAACAAATACGGAATAAGTGATGAATGCCTCTCAGAAAAAGTTGTTATTAAGGATCCCTATGGCCTTCCTGGACCCCCTGGCAAGCCAAAAATTTTAGATCGCACCAGATCATCAATGCTGGTGACTTGGGAGCCTCCTTTGAATGATGGTGGCAGCCCAATAACTGGCTATTGGTTGGAGAAAAGAGAGGTGGGAGGTGTCTACTGGTCACGTGTTAACAGGGCTCCAGTAACAAAGCCATCAGTAAAAGGTCTACAGTACAATGTGCTTCGTTTGGCTGAAGGTGTTGAATACCAGTTTAGAGTTATGGCTGAAAATCTTGCTGGAATTGGTCCTCCCAGTGAACCATCAGATCCTGCTTTAGCAGCAGATCCCATATGTAAGTACATAATTTGTGTGACTGTTTTAAAAGACTATATCACACTGGAACCATAATGTGCTGCTATAATTTCTATTGAATTTAATACAATTAATCCAATGCTTTGTTTTCATTAAGCCAAAAAGAATATATTGACTCAAAAAGTAGTTTTCTGATTTGCTGTTTGTCAGCATTTTGAAAATAATTAGCTTTAATTTATTTTTTTACCTCTTTTAAGAACCTTAAATTGTGATTACACCAGTGCAAACACTACCAAATGAACCTGAGTTCAGAATCAGATTTTTATATTATTGTTTTTCTTTATTCCTGAAGAGTTCAATTTTTATGCCTTGTAACCTTAAGTATCCCTTAATAATGTATTATATGTAATTAGTGTGCATGTTCTGTGATTATACACTATGCATGGCAAAAGAAAGTGAAAATATTTGCATTCTTCTAGAAAATACTCAGAAAAAATGTATGCAGACACTAACTCTCAGGTAATATTTACTTGCTCTTGTTTTACAAGTTGTTCCTGGTCCACCATCTTGCCCAGAGATCAAAGATAAAACCAAATCATCTGTAGCTCTTGCATGGAAGCCTCCACAAAAGGATGGTGGCAGTCCTATAAAAGGATATATTGTTGAAATGCAAGATGAAGGTAGTTCTGACTGGAAGAAGGTGAATGAAGGAGACAAACTCTTTCCTACTTGTGAATGTGTTATTCCCAACTTGAAAGAGCTCAGAAAATATCGATTTAGGGTGAAAGCTGTAAATGCTGCTGGAGAATCAGAACCAAGTCCTGCAACATCAGAAATACCTGTCCAAGATATTCTAGGTATGTGTTCTGGGAATTAATTTACGTATTTACACCTAAATGCCACCTACTGCTGTGAATGTCCAAGCAGGTTACCAACCAAGCTAAAGTCAAAACAGAGCAATTATGCAAAAATGTAACAAAAGATTGACAAACATTTTTGAAAGTGTCATGATGACCATTACCAGGGCAGGATCCATTAGAAAACTGATGAGCACCTCGGTCATACTGAGGAAATAATGTGTATTTTATGAAGAAATGACTACAACAAATTTTTCTATTCATCCATTTCCCAGATTCCTTTTCACACACTGAACTTTTCTTTCCTAGTCCTGCATTCTGCATATTTATGTGGGGTTTTAGATCAGTGCTGACAAAAACTTACTTTCAGTACCTCTTAAAATTTGTATATTTAAATATTTTTGCAGAGGAACCAGAAATCTTCCTTGATATTGGAGCACAGGATTTTCTCTCTTGTCGTGCTGGCACAACAATTAAAATCCCAGCTGTTATCAAGGGTCGTCCAGTTCCAAAAACATTTTGGGAGTTTGAAGGAAAAGCAAAGACAATAGCAAAGGTTAGTAAAAGAAAAAGCTTCTTTCTACATGTGTTTCTAGACATTTAAACCTATCACCTTTCATATTTACATCATTTTGTTTTGTTTATAGGAGGGTGGTCATAATATACCTGAAGAAGCTCAGGTAAAGCAAATATTTTTTGTAATATCGTTGCATTTTATAACATAGTGTTGCATTTTTTGAACAGAAGTATTTAAAGTGGATCTGTTACTTCTTTTTCTATAATGCACAGGTGGAAGCAACTGAAACACGTTCAGCGATTATCATCCCTGAGTGCAACAGAAGTCATTCTGGACGATACAGTATTACAGCAAAGAACAAAGCAGGACAAAAAACTGTGCATGTCAGAGTCAATGTGCTTGGTACGTCTTACAGACATTGAAGTATTTGGATACTAGATTTTAGTCTTTATTTTTCTATGTGCTTATGTAAAATTGTTGTGCTTTTGTCTTAACAGATGTCCCAGGCCCACCAAAAGACCTAAAAGTAAGTGATATCACAAGAGGTAGTTGTAAACTTTCATGGAAGATGCCAGATGATGATGGTGGAGATAGAATCAGAGGCTATGTTATAGAGAAAAGAACTATTGATGGGAAGGCCTGGACTAAAGTCAATGCAAACTGTGGAAGTACTTCCTTTGTTGTACCTGATCTCATATCTGGCCAAGAGTATTTCTTCCGGGTGCGTGCAGAAAACCGTTTTGGTGTTGGCCCTCCTGCAGAAACCATTCAACGGACCACAGCCAGGGATCCAATCCGTAAGTAAAATCAAAGTCAAACAAATTCTTTAAAGTCAGATGGTACTGTACGGTGGATTTATTCACATTTCTGTTTTGTTTGTGCAGATCCTCCTGATCCACCTATTAAACTAAAGATTGGCCTTGTAACCAAGAACACAGTGAGTTTGACATGGAAACCACCAAAGAATGATGGTGGGGCTCCTGTTACACATTATAATGTTGAATGTCTCCGCTGGGATCGTACGGGAGAAGTGAAGGAGACTTGGAAGCAATGCAACAGACGTGACGTGGAAGAAACAAAATTTACTGTTGAGGATCTTGTCGAAGGTGGAGAATATGAATTCAGAGTCAAAGCTGTAAATATAGCAGGTCCTAGTAGGCCTTCAGCCACTGTTGGCCCACTTGTTGTCAAAGACCAGACTTGTAAGTACTAACTGATACCACCAAATATGAATTCCATTTTAAAATTAAGAAGTATTTTTGTATGTTAATTTTTTCAATATTTTCTGTAGGCCCACCATCTATTGAACTCAAAGAATTCATGGAGGTTGAAGAAGGAACAGATGTCAACATTGTGGCCAAGATAAAGGGTGTACCCTTCCCCACATTAACATGGCTAAAAGCTTCTCCAAAGAAACCAGATGACAAAACACCAGTGATGTATGATCAACATGTCAACAAGATTGTTGGTGAAGATAGCTGCACTTTATTAATTCAACAGTCTCGCAGGAATGATACAGGCTTATATACTATAACAGCTGTAAATAATCTGGGAACTGCTTCAAAGGAGATGAGACTAAACGTTCTGGGTAGGTATCAAGAACTCTAATGTACTGCATCAATTTATACCATTCATGTGTTACTTAATAGCATTTTAATTAATTCTTCTTTATAAATTGTGTCTTTTAGGCCGTCCTGGACCTCCAGTGGGACCTATTAAATTTGAATCAATTTTGGCTGATAAAATGACAATATCATGGCTTCCTCCATTAGATGATGGTGGTTCTAAGATTACAAACTATGTTATAGAGAAAAAAGAAGCAAATAGGAAGACATGGGTACCTGTTACTAATGAGCCTAAGGAATGCATATTCACTGTTCCCAAGTTGATGGAAGGCCATGAATATGTGTTCCGCATTATGGCGCAAAACAAATATGGTATTGGAGAACCTTTGGATAGTGAACCAGAAACAGCACGAAACCTTTTCAGTAAGTACAAATACACGTCCGAATTATGTCAGTGTTTTTTTTGCTGGTATGTGTACAGCATCTGTTAAATATCACTACTACTTTTCTCTCTTCATGTAAATAGGTTTTCTAGACTATCTTGAAGAGTTTTAGCATCAGTAGTTAGTTCTTAAAGGCACATGTAGTACTTAAAACCAATTTTTTCCCTCAGTGTTATATATTAAAATGCAAACTCAAGCTTTTTTAAGGTTTTAATGTATGAATAAGGATTTATCTGATAAGATTCAGGTCATTCTGTTTTGTTTGAGACATTTTTGACATGTTAGGTCAGGAAAAGTCAATTTCCTGCCTTCAGTTTTGAAAGATAATTTAGGCAGAATAGCTCTGATGTAGGAGAAATACTAGGTTTTCACTAGAAAATCATTCTTAAAACATCCAAGGTTAGGCTGGGCAGTGAAATTAGATAGATCCAGTAAGGCGAAATAAACAAGTTTTTTACAATTGTAATTTGAAGGGAAGGTATTTTACGTTTCACAGAAGTATATGCACCTGAACAGGGATGGGAAGGTGGGAGGGCTGGTGTCTCATGCAGATAGGTAACTGCCTAATGCAACTGTGACCATGTAAGTGCATAGCTCTTCTTTGCATTCTAGCTATCTCTGTGTTTCTTTAGTGGTTTTTTACAAGCTGTGTGTCATTTTTTTCACCCAGCTGTTCCTGGACCTTGTGACAAGCCAACAGTAAGCAGTATAACACGTGACTCAATGACTGTAAACTGGGAAGAACCAGAACACGATGGTGGCTCTCCTATTACTGGTTACTGGTTGGAGCGCAAAGAGACTAGTGGAAAGAGATGGACCAGGGTTAATCGTGATCCTATCAAACCTATGACACTAGGAGTTTCATACAAAGTTACAGGTCTTATTGAAGGCTCAGAATATCAGTTCCGTGTTTCAGCTATCAATGCAGCTGGTGTTGGTCCACCAAGCATGCCGTCTGATCCAGCAGTTGCTAGAGATCCTATTGGTAAGTATTCTAGATTCCTATTTTTGAATGTGAAAATATTCAGATAAGGGCATAGAACATATTGTTATGCTGTAATGATGATGTATGATGATATTTTTCAGCCCCGCCTGGCCCTCCTATTCCAAAAGTTACTGATTGGACAAAGTCTTCTGTGGATTTGGAATGGTCTCCACCACTAAAGGATGGTGGTTCCAGGGTCACTGGCTACATTGTTGAGTATAAAGAGGAAGGAAAGGAAGAATGGGAACGGGTAGGTAGAAGAATATTGTGGTATCTGCATTTATTTTCTCTGTGAGTCTATCAAAATAAATCTCTCAAAAATATATTTTTTACATATGTTCACTATGCAAGTTATTTTTTAAAAATTCATATTTTTGCACCATAATTATCTTCATATGTTTAAAACATAAGACCAACTGTAAAAGTCAGTAAATCCCCCTCCACAACATCAAGTTAATTTTGCAGTTCCCTAAACTGCAAAAAAAAAAAAAAAGAAAAAAATTAAATTTCTATGTAAAGATGTAGGTAATTGTGGTAGAAGAACAGAAGACAAGACCAAGTGAGAACTGACACAAAAGTAAGTCTCACTGGTATCAGACTGTACCAAATCATTTGCAATTACTATGTCCCTATATTTTCAGTGAAAGTAGAATCATAGAATGGTTGGGTTAGAAGGGATCTTAAAGATCATCTAGTAACAAATCCCCCACCATGGTCAGGAACTGATATTTTTTTTTTTTTTTAAATAGTTCATTACTGAAATATTTTTTCAATAATGTACTACTGTTTGGGTTTTTTTTTTTAATAATCATAGAATCACAGAATGGTCTGGGTTGGAAGGGACATTAAAGATCATCTAGTTCCAATCCCCCTGCCACAGACAGGGTCATCTTCCACTAGACCAGGTAGCTCAAAACCTCATCCAACTTGGCCTTAAACACAACCAGTTTTCCAGCTTCTCTGGGCAACCTGTTCCACTGCCTTACCACCCTCATAGTAAAGAATTTTTTCTTAGTGTCTAATCTAAATCTACCCTCTTTCAGTTTAAAGGCATTATCCCTTGTCCTATCACTACATGCCCTTGTAAAATGTCCCTCTTCAGATTTCTTGTAGGCCTCCTTTAGGTATTGTATGGCTGTTTTAAGGTCTCCTTGGGGCCTTCTCTTCTCCAGGCTGAACAAGCCCAACTCTCAGCCTGTCTTCATAAGAGAGGTGCTCCAGCCCTCTGATCATCTTCATGGTCCTCCTCTGGACTTGTTTGAGCAGATCCATAGTCCCCTTGTGTTGGGGGCCCCAGAGCTGAACACAGTACTGCAAGTTGGGTCTCACCAGAGCAGAGTAAAGGGGGAGAATCCTCTCCCTTGACCTGCTGGCCATACTCCTTTTAATGCATCCCAGCCTACAGCTGGCTTTCTGGGCTTCCAAGCACACACTGCTGGCTCATGATGACCTCATCAATCAACACCCCCAAATCCTCCTGAGGGCTGCTCTCAATCTAACCTCCACGCACCCTGTAGTTGTGCTTGCGGTTGCTCCAACCCAGGTGTAGGACCTTGCCCTTGGCCTTGTTGAACTTCATGAGGTTTGTGCTGGCCCACCTCTCAAGCCCACCTGAGCTTGGAGGATGTGATCCTTGAATATTATGCAGTTTTCCTGGCCTCCTCTTCCCTCCAGGGTTTTATCCCATGGAAGTCCACCAAGCAGAACCCTAAAGAGGCCAAAGTCCACTCTCCTGAAGTCCATCTTACTGTGCACCCTCCTTGCCACCCTAAGAATCTCAAACTGTATGGTCACTGCAGCCAAGGATGCCCTTCAGCTTCACATTCTCCACCAGCCCCTCCAGCAAAGCCCCCCTCCTTGTTGATTCCTCTGCATTACTTAAAATTTAACTGATTCGTACCTTGGCTACTTTTTTATTGCCATAAACATTTGGGTGCATCTTAAGTAATACCTAAATTTGCTGCACTATTTCCAGGTAAACAGACTTTTTATTGGGTTTAAAAGGATTAAAGATTTATTTTTTTCCACTGCCATCTACATGACTTTATTTGTCCAAAATTACATGTAATTATTCTGAGTCCATGGACTATTGTGTTATAACATCCTTGTCTGTTAGAATTATCAGGAAGGTGGATCTTCAGATTAGCTTGTGTGCCTATGTCCTGCATTTCTGTACACAGATTCTGAAGAACTCTGTGTGAGCTAGATCTACATATGCTTAAGACTGTGTTGTGCTTGTAAATCTGAACCAACTTCTGGTCTAAGATTTGCTTCAAACATCACAAAGAAATTGATGATACCTTGATTTTAGCTGATAGTATAATATTTTTTTTCCAGGTAAAAGATAAAGAAATTAGAGGAACAAAGTTCGTTGTGGCAGGATTAAAAGAAGGATGTTTTTACAAATTTAGAGTTAGAGCAGTGAATGCTGCTGGCATTGGAGAGCCTGGAGAAGTTACAGACATTATCGAAATGAAGGACAGAATTGGTATTTATCATTTACATTTATATTTTCAGTACCTCTAAGTGAAAGTGGGGAAAAAAAAATTCATTAAATTTTCTTTGTTCACCTCCCACAGTGGCTCCTGATATTAATTTGGATGCAAGTGTCAGGGACAGAATTGTTGTTCATGCTGGAGGAGTAATTCGAATCATAGCATATGTCTCAGGAAAACCAACTCCAACAGTGACCTGGAGTAGGGATGACCAAGCTTTACCAGAAGAAGCCAAAATTGAAGAGACAGCTATTAGTTCTTCTTTGGTTATCAAGAACTGCAAGAGGAGCCATCAGGGTCTATACACTTTACTTGCTAAAAATGCCGGTGGTGAGCGGAAGAAGACTATTATTGTTGATGTGCTAGGTAAATAGCAACTTCATCCTTGTGAGCAAGTAAACTTTCATGACATTCAGCACCTGTGCTTATATACTTCTTTACTTTCAGATGTGCCAGGCCCAGTTGGAATGCCATTCCTTACTGAGAACCTGACCAATGACTCTTGCAAATTGACATGGTTTACTCCAGAAGATGATGGTGGTTCTCCTATTACCAACTATATAATTGAAAAACGTGAATCTGACCATAGAGCTTGGACTCCAGTAAGCTACACAGTTACAAGACAAAATGCTACTGTTCAGGGACTCACTGAAGGGAAAGCTTACTTTTTCCGAATTGCAGCAGAGAATATAATTGGCATGGGTCCATTCACAGAGACTACCAAAGAAATTGTTATTAGATCTCCTATAAGTAAGTATATTTTCAGATTTGGATTACTGTCATATGAAATGAATATGCAGAAAAATGTATTTACTGTATTTTCCTGTTGTCCACAGCTGTTCCTGACCGTCCAGAAGACCTGGAAGTAAAAGCAGTTACCAAGAACTCTGTTACATTAACTTGGAATCCTCCAAAATATGATGGAGGCTCAGAAATCACCATGTATGTTCTAGAGAGCCGTCTCATTGGAAAAGAGAAATTCCACAAAGTTACAAAGGAGAAAATGCTTGATAGGAAATACACTGTAGAAGGCTTGAAAGAGGGTGACACCTATGAGTATCGTGTGAGTGCTTGCAATATTGTGGGGCAAGGCAAACCATCATTTTGCACAAAACCAATCACCTGCAAGGATGAAATTGGTATGTATCATCGTCACATTTCTTTCTAAAACAGTGATTACCGATTCCTTAATTTTTCTTACTAATATTGCTGACATTTGTGGTCATTGTGTTTTTAATATCATCTTTCAGCTCCTCCATCACTTGACCTTGACTTCAGAGACAAGCTTATTGTTAGGGTTGGTGAAGCTTTCAGCCTGACTGGACGTTACTCAGGCAAGCCCACACCAAAGGTTACTTGGCTAAAGGATGATATTGTTGTAAAAGAAGATGACCGTACAAAGATCAAGACAACTCCTACAACTCTTTGCCTGGGGATAGTAAAATCTGTCCGTGAAGACTCAGGCAAATACTGTGTTACTGTGGAGAACAGCACAGGATCAAGAAAAGGATTTTGTCAAGTTAATGTTGTTGGTAGGTTTTACTGAACAATGGTAATGTCCATGATTTGTAGTAGTGATTAGAATTCACTGAACTATATAAAATATGAATATTAAAATGTGTTCTTTATTACAATAATATTATTTACTACATTCTCATTTATACTGAAATACTATTTATTAATTTAGAGTACATAATTAACTCTGAATTAAGTTATTCAGCATGAACAGTTTAATGTCTTTACAAGCATTTACAGAATGTCAACACTGTAGAAAATGTGAATCACCAAATACTTCATAAGCATTACGGAATTAAGTCCAGTAAGTCAAACACGTATTAAAGAGGAATAGTTTTGAGGTGTTGATTCCTTATTAAAACTGTGATGCCATGTTTCTACTTTCATAATATATTTACTATATCAACACTGTTTAATCTATGTCTCATGTGAAGTTCATATAATAGCACGTGTATGCTTTTTTTTTTTACTTAAACAGATCGTCCATCACCTCCAGTAGGCCCAGTTATATTCAATGAAGTTCATAAAGATCACATGATAGTTTCCTGGAAACCTCCATTAGATGATGGAGGCAGTGAAATTACAAATTACATTATTGAGAAGAAGGATACACACAGAGATTTGTGGATGCCAGTTACCTCAGCCACAGTAAAGACCACATGCAAAATTCCGAAGCTGCTTGAAGGAAGAGAATATCAAATAAGAATTTATGCTGAAAATCTTTACGGCATAAGTGATCCTCTCATCTCTGATGAGATGAAAGCCAAGGACCGTTTCCGTATGTTATTCATTTGCATTCTTACTTTGATACTTTAATCTGTACTCTTTTTGTAGAGCTCATAAAATACTTTTTTTCCTTTTTTTTTTCTCCAGGTGTTCCTGATGCACCTGAGCAACCAATCATTAAGGATGTTACCAAAGACTCTGCAGTAGTGGTTTGGAATAAACCGTATGATGGAGGCAAGCCAATAACAAACTATATTGTAGAAAAGAAGGAAACAATGGCTCCAAGATGGGTTAGAGTTACCAAAGACCCAATTTTCCCCGGTACTCAGTTCAAAGTACCTGACCTCCTTGAAGGCTGTCAGTATGAATTCCGTGTTTCAGCAGAAAATGAAATTGGTGTTGGTGATCCTAGTCCACCATCAAAACCAATTTTTGCTAGAGATCCAATCGGTAAAGTATTACACATAATTTCTCATTGAAATTTTAATGCACTCTTTAGCAAGAAAATAATTTTATTTCTTTTCCTTATTTTGTTTTTTCTTTTTGTAACAGCAAAGCCAAGTCCACCCATTAATCCGGAAGCAGTAGATAAAACTAAAAATTCAGTTGATTTATCTTGGCAACCTCCACGTCATGATGGTAATGGCAAGATAATTGGCTACCTTGTTGAATATCAGAAGGTTGGAGATGAGGAATGGAAAAAGGCTAATCTTACAGCAGATTCTTGTCCTGAAACAAAATACAAAGTCACTGGCCTTACTGAGGGTTTGACCTATAAATTCAGGGTCAAGGCAGTCAATGCAGCAGGTGAATCTGAACCAGCCTATGTTCCTGATCCAGTAGAAGTAAAGGACAGACTTGGTGAGTTTAATAAATTCAGATAAGTTTACCTAAGAAGAGATTTTTTCTTCATTTTCTAAAACCATATCATTTTGATTCCAGAACCTCCTGAGCTGATACTTGATGCTAACATGGCCCGAGAACAGCATGTAAAAGCTGGAGATACCCTGAGGCTTAGTGCTGTTATTAAAGGTGTTCCATTCCCAAAAGTCACATGGAAGAAAGAGGATCATGAGGTCTCACCCAAAGCTGATATTGAGGTTACAGGAGTTGGCAGTAAGCTTGAAATTCGTAACACTGTCCATGAAGATGGTGGAATTTACTCCTTGACAGTTGAAAATCCAGCTGGTTCAAAGACAGTTTCAGTAAAAGTTGTGGTCTTAGGTAATCTTTTTGATATTCCTTTTATAATGCATGTTTTCATTCTATAATTAGAGATTCAGAAATAAATTAGTTTCTGGAAAATATCAATAAACTGAGTTATAAAAATACACAGTAGAAAAAGGACTAAAAATTGCATGATATATATTAATTTCTCTTGACATTTACTAAGTTTTGTAAAAAAATGTTTTGGTTATCAAATAAATAATGAATTCGATTTTTGTCAATATTAGATAAGCCTGGTCCACCCAGAAATCTGCAAGTCAGTGAAGTTAGAAGCGATTCTTGCTATCTCACATGGATGGAACCAGAAGATGATGGTGGCTCTGTCATTACCAACTATGTGGTGGAAAGGAAAGATGTAGCTTCTGCACAATGGGTAGCCATCTCATCATCCTCCAAGAAACGTAGTCACTTGGCTAAATATCTGATGGAAGGCACTCAGTATGTCTTCCGAGTTGCAGCTGAGAATCAGTATGGTAGAGGTCCATATGTGGAAACGCT
Source organism: Pezoporus flaviventris (assembly GCF_033815535.1). Taxonomy (NCBI): domain Eukaryota; kingdom Metazoa; phylum Chordata; class Aves; order Psittaciformes; family Psittacidae; genus Pezoporus; species Pezoporus flaviventris. The sequence goes on along the minus strand of NW_026892549.1, from coordinate 42,530,600 downwards.
CAAGCCTATTAAAGCTATAGATCCACTGCGTAAGTGTTCTTCAATTATATGATTTGGTTTGTTCATATTATTCTTGGTAATTTTTGAGATTATCTTGTTGGTACTAATGTGAATGTAGCACACTGCTATCATAGATTAGCCATCCTAGTAACCATTTCTTTTTTGCCATTTAAAAGATCCTCCAGGGCCACCAAAGAATCTGCATCATGTAGATGTTGACAAAACTGAAGTTTCCCTTGTTTGGAATAAACCAGATCGTGATGGTGGTGCTGAGATAACTGGATATTTGGTGGAATATCAAGAAGATGGTGCAGATGAGTGGACAAAGTTCCAGACAGTCCCTATGCTAGACTGTGTTGTTACAGGCCTACAAAAAGGAAAAATATACAAATTCCGTGTGAAAGCTCAGAATATTGTTGGTCTTAGCCTTCCAGATACAACTATACCAATAGAGTGTCAAGAAAAATTGGGTAATTTTTAGTTATGCATGTTGTTTCACTGATTATTTCTCTCTTTAAGCATTTCCCCTGAAAAGGTAATTTCTATTTTTCTCCAATTTCAGTACCTCCATCTGTGGACCTAGATGTGAAATTAATTGAAGGTCTTGTTGTTAAAGCTGGCACCACAGTAAGACTTCCTGCGATTATGAGAGGTGTGCCAGTTCCCACTGCAAAATGGGTTACTGATGGCATTGAAATTAAACCAGATGGCAGATACAGGATTGAGACTGACAATTATTCGACTGTACTTACCATCAAAGACTGTATAAGGAAAGATACAGGAGAGTATCTACTCACAGTATCTAATGCAGCTGGCAGCAAAACTGTTGCTCTACATCTTACAGTTTTGGATGTTCCTGGCCCACCAACTGGTCCTGTTAATATTCTTGAAGTAACACCAGAACATATGGTTATTTCTTGGCGCCCTCCTAAAGATGATGGTGGGAGTCCTATAATAAATTATATTGTTGAGAAGCGTCAATCAAAGAAAGAAACTTGGGGAGTGGTTAGCTCTGGAACAAGTCACACAAAAATTAAGATTCCACGACTGCAGAAAGGCTGTGAATATATTTTCCGTGTCCGGGCAGAAAATAAGATAGGCATTGGTGCACCCCTTGATTCAGAACCAACAGTTGCTAAACATATGTTTGATCCACCATCCCCACCTGGTAAACCAACTGTTTATGATATTACAGAAAATGCTGCAACAGTGTCTTGGACCCTACCAAAATCCGATGGTGGAACTCCAATAACTGGTTATATACTTGAACGTCGGGAAGCATCTGGTAAATGGGTGCGTGTCAATAAGGCACCAATACTTGATATGAAATACAGAGTCACTGGTCTTTTTGAAGGCAACACGTATGAATTCAGAGTTTTTGCAGAAAATATGGTGGGCTTAAGCAAACCATCTCCAAGCTCTGATCCAATAAAAGCCTCACGTCCTATCACTCCTCCTGGACCACCTATTAATCCAAAACTAAAAGACAAAACCAAAGAAACAGCTGATCTTGTGTGGACAAAGCCCCTCAAAGATGGTGGCAGCCCGATCCTGGGATACATTGTGGAATGTCAGAAGACTGGAACTACTCAGTGGAATAGGATCAATAAAGATGAACTCATTAGACAATGTGCTTTCAGAGTACCTGGGTTAATAGAAGGAAATGAATATAAATTCCGAATAAAAGCTGTCAACATTGTGGGAGAGGGAGAACCAAGAGAACTGGCAGAAACTGTACTTGCAAAGGATATTCTTTCTCCTCCAGAAGTAAGCCTAGATGTGACCTGTCGAGATATAATTACTGTTCGAGTAGGCCAAACAATCCGTATTACTGGTAAAGTAAAAGGCAGGCCAGATCCTGACATAACATGGTCTAAAGATGGCAAAATATTAGTTCAAGAAAAACGTGTTGAGATACTCCAAGATCTACCTAATGTTGAACTACAAGTGAAAGAAGCCAAAAGATCTGATCATGGCAAATATATAATAGCAGCTAAGAACAGCTGTGGACATGCTCAAGCTTTTGCTGTTGTTAATGTGCTTGACAGACCTGGACCATGTCAGAACCTGAAAATAAGCTATGTCACAAAAGATTCTTGTATGATCGCTTGGGAGAGTCCAGTGGATAATGGTGGCTCTGAAATTACAAATTACATAGTAGAGTGCCGTCAACCAAACCAGAGGGGGTGGTCAATTGTATCCTCTGATATCACTAAGCGATTAATAAAGGCAAACCTGATAGAGAACCGTGAATACTTCTTTAGGGTTTGTGCAGAAAACAAAATAGGTCCAGGTCCTTCCATTGAGACCAAGACTCCTATCCTTGCCATCAATCCTATTGACAAGCCTGGAGAACCAGAAAATCTTCACATTGCAGAGAAAGGAAAGACATTTGTTTATCTGAAATGGAGAAGGCCAGATTATGATGGTGGCAGTCCCAATTTAAGTTATCATGTTGAGAGAAAACTGAAAGATTCAGATGAATGGGAAAGGGTTCACAAAGGCAGCATTAAGGAAACACACTACATGGTAGATAAATGTATTGAAAATAAGATTTACGAATTCAGAGTTCAAACCAAGAACGAGGCAGGTGAAAGTAACTGGGTAAAAACAGGTGAAGTTGTTGTGAAAGAAGATCTGCAGAAACCAGTTCTAGACTTAAAGTTAAGCGGTGTGCTAACTGTAAAAGCAGGTGACACAATTAGAATTGAGGCTGGAGTCAGAGGAAAACCACAGCCTGAAGTTGTATGGACAAAAGACAAAGATGCCACAGATCTAACTAGATCTCCAAGAGTCAGCATTGAAACAACTTCTGACACATCTAAATTTGTTCTCACAAAATCAAGGCGTAGTGATGGTGGGAAATATGTGATCACTGCAACTAACACAGCTGGTAGTTTCGTAGCATACGCTACTGTTATTGTCTTGGATAAACCAGGTCCTGTAAGAAACTTGAAAGTCACTGACATTTCAAGTGATAGATGTACTGTTACTTGGGACCCTCCAGAAGATGATGGTGGTTGTGAAATACAGAACTATATCCTGGAAAAATGTGAAAGCAAGCGTATGGTTTGGTCTACATACTCTTCCTCTGTTTTAACAAACTATGCGAATGTGACACGGCTTATTGAAGGTAATGAATATATATTTAGAGTTCGTGCAGAGAATAAAATGGGCACTGGTCCACCAACAGAAACAAACCCAATTATTGCAAAAACAAAATATGATAGACCTGGTCGCCCTGACCCTCCAGACGTCACAAGAGTTAGCAAAGAAGAGATGACTGTAGTTTGGAATCCACCAGAGTATGATGGTGGCAAATCAATTACAGGATACATTTTAGAGAAGAAAGAGAAACGATCACTGAGATGGGTTCCTGTTACTAAGACTGCAATCCCAGAGAGACGCAAGAAGGTTACTAATCTCATCCCTGGTCATGAATATCAATTCCGTGTCAGTGCCGAAAATGAAGTTGGACTTGGAGAACCAAGCTTGCCATCAAGACCTGTAGTAGCAAAAGACCCAATAGGTATCATACTATTGTATTCTACTGTATTTTGTTTTAATGTTAACATAACAGATTGCTAAATTGCACAACTGTGTTATTACTTGTAATTTTTATTGTCTTTCAGAACCACCTGGTCCTCCCACAAACCTGAGAGTGGTTGATAGCACAAAGAGTTCAATAACTCTTGGCTGGGGAAAACCAGTGTATGATGGTGGTGCTCCAATTATTGGATATGTTGTAGAAATTAGACCAAAAGTTGAGGGTGCTGATCCTGAAGCAGGATGGAAACGATGCAATGTTGCTGCCCAAGTTATTCACACAGAATTTACAGCCACCAGCCTGGATGAAAACCAATTGTACGAGTTCAGAGTTTCTGCTCAAAACCAGGTTGGTCTTGGCCGACCAGCTGAACTGAAAGAAGCTGTGTCTCCCAAAGAAATACTTGGTGAGTTTTCCCGTTCTCTTTATGAGTATTGACGTACAAACTTTATTTGCTCTGATTTTATTTTATTTCATGTGATAAACTTTGCATTTTTATTCCTTTAATTTTTTCTTTCAGAACCTCCTGAGATTGAGTTGGATGCAAGCATGAGAAAGTTAGTCACAGTCAGGGCAGGATGCCCTATTAGACTTTTTGCCATTGTTAGGGGTCGCCCAGCACCAAAAGTCACCTGGAGGAGAATGGGTATCGATAACGTTATCAGAAAAGGACAAGTTGATCTGGTTGACACTATGGCCTTCTGTGTCATTCCTAATTCAACACGTGATGACTCAGGCAAATATTCATTGACACTTGTTAATGCAGCTGGAGAAAAGGCTGTATTTGTGAATGTCAGAGTCCTGGGTAAGTAATGAAAGAAATATTGCTAGACAATTTTTTAACTATATTAAATATTTATTGCAAGAATTTTTATGACCCCAGTCAGCTAACACTAACTGCCGTGTATAGGAAGCTGTTAGTCCCCTTTAATTATAGCTTATTAAAGAAAAGACTAGCATAAATTGAAATTTCTTTACAGATACTCCTGGACCTGTGTTGGACTTCAAGGTTTCAGATGTCACAAAGATGTCATGTCATCTTTCATGGGCACCTCCAGAGAATGACGGTGGTAGCCCAGTGACTCATTACATCCTGCAGAAACGTGAGGCTGACAGGAAGACCTGGGGAACAGTCACTGCAGAACTGAAGAAAACTAGTTTCCAAATAGCTAACCTTGTACCTGGAAATGAATATTACTTTAGAGTAACAGCAGTAAATGAATATGGGGAAGGTGTTCCAAGTGACATACCAAAACCAGTTCTAGCATCAGATCCGCTAAGTAAGTATGCCTTTATGCACATTTTGTATTTTCTTTCTAATTTTAGTAAGATTTTGTAATTTTTTGAAAGTTGGTGTTTCTAAATTGGACAATGCCACTAACTACTCAGTGATAAACATGAATATTTCTGTGTCAGTTTCTTTCAAGTAATAAAATCTATGAATATAATACCTTTCTAATTATTAAGAATTTTGTTCTTTGCCATATTGTCCTTGTTGAGTTAGCACAGGTAATGTCCAATAATTCAACAAATATTCAAGAGTCAGAAAATCTCAGAAATTCAATGTTTAATGTGTTTCATTTTTTGTTTTTGTTTGTTGTTGTTTTTTCCCCTTAAAGGTGAACCTGATCCACCACGAAAACTTGAAGTTACTGAAGTCACGAGGAATAGTGCTACTTTAGGCTGGCTGCCACCACTGCGTGATGGAGGCTCTAAAGTTGATGGGTACATTGTTAGCTACAAAGAAGATGACCAACCAGCAGATCGCTGGACGGAATATTCAGTTGTTAAAGATCTCTCCATTGTTGTAGCTGGTCTGAAAGAGGGAAAGAAATACAAGTTTAGAGTGGCGGCTAGAAATGCAGTAGGAGTAGGTTTGCCTAGAGAAACTGAAGGAATATTTGAAATCAAAGAACAACTCAGTAAGTAACAATCTAAATACTATCTGTGTTGCAATATTCTGCTTTACTAATGAAATGAGGAAGAATTCTAGTTCATTGAATGAGTCCCAGAAAGACACATGCTCTATGAACTCATCTGGAGTATTATGTTTAACTGTATTGAATATTTTAACAAATTAGAAAGGATGAGAGTTGAGCACTAATTGAGAATTATTAGAGAATTTTATAGGTATTGTTTCAGTTGGAACCAGAAGACAGAAACTAAGGACAAATAAAAAAGGTCTTTAATAAACTTAAAATGAAGGAGGAAAAGTGTCCAAATGGTAGCTTGAGACATAAATGGGGCCAAAAGTGGGACCTGTTTTAAGAGAAAACAAGTAGTTTATATTGTAGAGTTGGTTGAGAATGTAAAGCAAAAGGCAGGGACGACAAGTTGGCCTAATTAAGGTGTCAGGGTATCTGAAGCAGAGAAAGATGTAGGGGTAAGGGGCAGATAAGAAGAACCTACTTTATTTGTGACAATGAAAGAGGAAAGTACAGGAGCAAAAGACAATGAAAACTAGCCAGTAGCAGGAAGAAAAGTATATACTGCCAAGTCTCTTTTGGAAGAAATCTGAAAGATTTTGTACAAAAGAAGAAGAATTCAAGAGTATAAAAGGACTGAATGTGGAAATGGGTTTCGTTCAGCGAGAACTTCAGTTTTTCTTCTCCTTCTTGTTTGTCTTGTAGAAAGTGCAATGAGTTAGCAACAAGTTCCGGATGAGGTATTTTATGTCATGCATTAGTAGTGCAATAGCCTCTACGTAAACATGTGAGAAGGCAATCCAAACTTAAAAATGTTCTCTTACAAAATGTGTAAGACTGTAAAAGACTGAAATAGATATTGCCTACTGCAGAATCTCTACTTGTCCATAAGTGGAAGCTAAATTAAAAATTATGAAGTCATTCCTACTGGTGCAGGAAGTCTTTCTCACTAAAGAGGGAAGCAGAGAATCTTCACATGAAAACACAAGAAAAAATCAATATATCACAGAAGTTGAATTTATATATCTCTATGTGATTTTCTTTCAGTCCCACCTAAGATTCTGATGCCTGATCATGTTCACATCAAAGCTGGAAAGAAACTGAGAATTGAAGCTCATGTATATGGGAAGCCTCAGCCAGTCTGTAAATGGTTGAAAGGAGATGAAGATGTACTTACATCCAGTCGCCTTGCTGTACATAAAGCAGAAAAGTCTTCTGTTCTTATCATTAAAGATGTGACTAGAAAAGATTCTGACTTTTACACTCTTACTGCAGAAAATAGCTCTGGTACTGATAGTCAGAAAATCAGAGTGATAGTCATGGGTATGTTTCATTTGATTATTTTTATACAAAAATAATAGCTTTATACAAATCTAGTTTTAGCATATTCCAGTTGTTGCCATGTTCTTTCATCCCTTTTTTCTTAATATGTTTTTTCACAGATAAACCAGGTCCACCACAGCCTCCATTTGATATTTCTGAAATAGATGCAGATGCATGCACTCTTGCATGGCATATACCTCTTGAAGATGGTGGCAGTAACATTACGAACTATGTAGTTGAAAAATGTGATGTAAGCCGAGGAGACTGGGTAACAGCTTTAGCTTCTGTCACAAAGACAAGCTGCAGAATTGGAAAACTGATTCCTGGAGAAGAGTATATGTTCCGCGTTCGTGCTGAAAATCGTTTTGGGATTTCTGAACCACTTACTTCTGGAAAGATGATAGCAAGGTTCCCATTTGGTATGTGAATCGTTGATAGCAGCATTTCTCTTTTTAATCCTCCCAGTAAGAAAACATGTAATTGATATCTATATTTGTATTTCTTTCTAGATGTTCCTAGTGAACCAAAGAATGCACGTATTACCAAGGTCAATAAGGACTGCATTTTTGTTGCTTGGGATAAACCAGATAGTGATGGAGGCAGTCCAATCACAGGTTATCTCATTGAGCGCAAAGAAAGGAACAGTTTACTATGGGTGAAAGCTAATGACACAGCTGTGCGCACCACAGAATACCCTTGTGTGGGGCTCATCGAAGGCCTTGAGTATACCTTCAGAATTTACGCACTGAATAGAGCTGGAGCAAGTAAACCTAGTAAACCAACTGAGTTTGTCACAGCAAGAGCACCAGTTGGTAAGCAAAACACACCAATAAATTGCAAGAGACTACTGTTTTTATGGTCATTTTTAATATACCTTCAACTCTATGATCTTCAGTTTGCCCTTACATTTATATTTTCGTGTTTACCATGAGTGCAGTGTGTGGGTATCCAGTATTATTAAAGCCATTGTTTAATATGTTAGCTTTTTTTGTAATACAGATTATAACATGATCTTATTTGCCTTAGATCCCCCTGGAAAACCTGAAGTTATTGATGTCACTAAGAGTACTGCATCACTGGTATGGACAAGACCAAAGCATGATGGTGGTAGCAAACTTATTGGCTACTTTGTTGAAGCTTGCAAATTACCTGGTGATAAGTGGGTCCGGTGCAATACAACTCCACATCAAATACCCTTAGAAGAGTATACAGCTGCCGATTTAGAAGAAAATGCTCAGTATCAATTTAGAGCAATTGCTAAAACAGCAGTTAACATTAGCAGACCTTCTGAACCTTCTGATCCAGTGACCATTCATCCAGAAAATGGTAAGAAATACAGAAGCATTTGAGAACTCTGATAAAAGTCTGTATATATTGAACTAACCCTCATGTGAAGAATGAAATGTTTATATATTACTGGATTGATTAACTGTTGGGCTTTTACCTTTCAGTTCCCCCCAGAATAGAATTGGATCTGTCTATGCAATCACAGCTTACAGTAAAAGCTGGAACGAATGTGCGTCTGGAGGCAAATGTATATGGCAAGCCAATGCCATCAATTACCTGGAAGAAAGACGGGGAAGTTTTAAAGCCATCTGAAGGTGTTAAGATCACCACTAAGAGAAATCTTGCTACAGTTGAGTTGTTCAGTGTTAACAGGAAGCAAACAGGAGACTATACTATTACTGCTGAAAATGCAAGTGGAACAAAGTCAGCAACCATTAAACTTAAAGTACTTGGTAAGCTAAAGACTGTCTGTTAATAAATTCGGTTTTAGTTAAATGATATAGCAAGAGACAGAGCTATAACAATGTGATGTTATTTTTTCTAGATAAGCCTGGTCCTCCAGCCTCTGTTAAAATCAAACATATGTATGCAGATCGTGCAATGCTTTTGTGGGAGCCTCCTCTGGAAGACGGAGGTTCAGAAATTACTAACTACATTGTAGACAAACGTGAAACAAGCAGACCAAACTGGGCCCAAGTCAGTGCCAATGTACCCATTACAAGCTGCACAGTGGAGAAACTTATTGAAGGACACGAGTATCAGTTCCGCATATGTGCTGAAAACAAATATGGTGTTGGAGACCCTATCTTCACTGAACCAGCGGTTGCTAAGAATCCATATGGTAAGTCCTTTGTGAGATAGCTTAATTGGTCATTTTTTTTGTATATACTTATGAATGAAAACGTAACTTCCAAATAAATCTTCACAGATGTACCTGGACCTTGCGATCCACCAGTAATTAGCAATGTAACGAAAGACTTCATGACTGTTAGCTGGAAGCCACCAGCTAATGATGGTGGATCACCAATAACTGGTTATATGCTTGAGAAACGTGAAACTAAGGCTCTTAACTGGACAAAGGTAACCAGAAAGCCTGTAATTGAAAGAACTGTTAAAGCTACTGGACTCCAAGAAGGAACAGAATATGAGTTCCGGGTGATAGCGTTGAATAAAGCTGGACCTGGCAAGCCTAGCGCACCATCTAAAGCAGTGTATGCTCGTGATCCTCAATGTAAGCTAAAAGCCTCAGGTATTTTCCGTGGTTATTTCTAAATATATTTGCACAGCATTTGGTACAATAACTTTGTTATTTTAATTCTCAGATCCTCCTGGCCCACCAGCTTTCCCGAAAGTGGTTGATACTACTCGTAATTCAATAAGCCTGTCATGGAGTAAACCAGCATATGACGGAGGAAGTCCTATTATTGGTTATCTAGTGGAAGCAAAAAGAGCTGACACAGACAACTGGGTCAGATGCAATCTACCCAAGAACTTACAGGCTACACGATTTGTGGTAACAGGGCTGATAGAAGATACAGAGTACCAGTTCCGTGTTTATGCTGTCAATAAGATTGGATACAGTGATCCAAGTGATGTTCCTGATAAACACACTGCCAAAGACATTTTAAGTATGTTTACTGGAAACAAATTACCTTATTAGCTTCTGCTTGAATTCATGGGCTGAGTTCCAAAGACAGGGTTTGTCACAGATCACAGAAGCAGATTAATCTGGAATTTTCTCAAACAGTGTAGGCTAAAAGTGGCTAATTTGGAAAAGAATTAGGGCGGTTAGGAACTGAGTAGAATCTGACTGGTGTCTGCTTTTTTTCTTTTGTATGCTAGATACATTTCCGACTCCTATTTTGGATCCTCAAGAATTTTTTCTTTCTCTAATCCTAAAATTAGACTTTTCAGATCTCACTTCTGTTCTTAAAACTTACATTCTTATTCACGTCTTCTAAATAATTTGAAGCAAAAATTACTATTCTAAGAATCTGTGTGGCACTATTTAATTTTTTGACACTTACTCCATAAGAGCCATGCTGGCTTCTGTATGCATTTTGCTGTATGTACAAAAACATTGCTTCACAGAACTGTATTGGTTCAGCATAAGCAGCACAGAGTACAGTCCAGGAGGCTTTGAAACTTCTTTGAATTCTAGAGAAACTATAAGACTTCTTCATATGATAGGCAATATAAATGGTGGAAAAGGTAGGAAAAAAAAAAAAACAGTAGTGAAAACAGTGCAAAAAAATTGCTGAGTTTGACAATGATCTTGAAACGGGAGTCAGGACACTGACTCTTTAGCATCATCACAGGCATGAGAACAAGTTGGTTAATACAGTGAAATGCCAGTGAAGAGGGACTTTTTGTTTTGTGATGGTTTTAAAGAATATGTTTTAATTGCGTGTTTTTTTGTTAAATACACAGCTCCTCCTGAAGGAGAACTTGATGCAGAACTAAGGAAAGTCCTTGTATTGCGTGCTGGAGTCACAATGAGACTTTATGTGCCGGTAAGAGGACGTCCACCTCCAAAGATTACATGGTCTAAAGTGGGTGCCAACCTAAGAGACAGACAAGGATTAGATATCAAATCAACTGATTTTGATACCTTCCTGCGCTGTGAAAATGTAAACAAATATGATGCTGGAAAATACATCCTCAGTCTGGAGAACAGCTGTGGCAAAAAGGCATACACTATTGTTGTAAAAGTCCTTGGTAAGTGTCAGGGGTTTCCCCATTGTAGTATATTTGTTAACTTTTAATCATGTTTTTGGTTGGTTGGTTTTGTTGTTTACTAAATCAAATGTGGGGTTGTTGTGTTTATCTAGATACTCCAGGCCCTCCAGTTAACCTGATTGTAAAGGAAGCATCTAAGGATTCTGCCCTGATTACATGGGAACCTCCGCTAATAGATGGTGGCAGTCCAATCACAAATTATGTGGTTGAAAAACGCGATGCAGAAAGAAAGTCATGGTCCACAGTAACAACAGAATGTCCAAAGACAAGCTGCAGGATAACTAACTTAGAAGAAGGCAAATCCTACTTCTTCAGGGTTTTTGCTGAAAACGAATATGGCATTGGTGACCCCTGTGAAACTCGTGATGCTGTTAAAGCTTCTGGTAAGAAAACTTAATCCATTTTGCCTAATTTGGTATTCAGATAATTTTTAGTTTTAGCTCAAATGGACACTTACTATGCTTTTCTTCCTTCTAGAAACACCTGGACCAGTTGTGGATCTAAAAGCTTCAGCTGTAACAAAATCATCATGCAATTTAGTATGGAAAAAACCTATCAGTGATGGTGGAAGCCGTATTTTTGCATATGTTGTTGAGGTCCTCATTGGTGAAGATAAATGGCAAGAAGTCATGCGGGCAAAGAACCTCCATTTTTCAATGAGAGACCTAAAAGAAGGACAAGAATACACTTTCAGAGTGAGAGCCCAAAATGACGCTGGATATGGAACTCCAAGAGAGCTTACAATTGTGGCAAGAGATGATGTTGGTAAGAAGCAAGATCATTAATTCAGTGCTTCACTTAGCCAAATTATATTTCTTTATGCAGTGGGTTGACTGTGGCTGGATACCACATGCCCAGCAAGCCATTTTACCACTCCCCTTCCGCAACTAGACAAGGGAGAGAAAATGTAACAAAAAGCTTGTGGGTCAAGATAAGGACAGCAAGAGATCACTCACGAATTACCATCATGGGAAAAACAGACTTGACTTAGGGAAAAAAGTTCAATTTATTACTCATCAAATCAGGGTAAGATAATGAGAAATAAAACCAAACCTTAAAAACACCTTCCCTGCACCCCTCTCTTCTTCCTGGGCTTAACTTTACTCCTGAATTCTCTAACTCCTCCCCCCAGGTGGTGTAGGGGGAGGGGAATAAGGGTTGTAGTCAGTTCATCACACATTTCTGCTGCTCCTTTCTTCTCAGAGGGAAGACTCCTCATACTCTTCCTCCACTGCTCCAACAGGGGTTCTCTCTCAGGGGTTACAGTTCACCACTAACTTTTCCAATGAGAGTCATTCCCATGGTCAGTAGTTCTTCACGAACTGCTCCAGTGTGGGTCTCTGCCACAGGGTACAGTCCTTCAGGAACAGTCTGCTCCTGCGTAGGTCCCCTGCGGGGTCACAACTCCTTCAGCAAACCTGCTCCACCATGGGTTCCTCTCTCCACGGGGCCACAGGTCCTGCCAGGAGCCTGCTCCAGTGCAGGCTTCTCACGAGGTTGTAGTCTCCTTTGGGCATTTGCCTGTTGGGTCCTCCATGGTTGGCTGCAGGTGGATATCTTGGTGTCTGCATAGCTGTTTCTCTTTTATCTTCTCACTCCTCCCTCTCCAGCTGCAAGTTACTTAGACAGTAACTTATTTCCCCCTTCCTAAATACATTCTAGGGGTGCTCCCACCGTTGCTGATGGCACTTAGCCTTGGCCAGTGGTGGGTCCATCTTGGAGATGGCTGGCATTGGCTCTATCAGACATAGAGGAAGCTTCTAGCAACTTCCCACAGAGCCCACCCCTGTAGCCCCATATACTACCAAAACCTTACCATGCTAAACAAATACCATTTTATGCGTACCGTCATTACTGTGCATACATACAAATCAGATGCCTTTTAAATAGCATCTTAATTTTATTACAGAGTTTATACATAGTTGAATAATCATTGTTTCTTTTTTTTTATTTTTACAGTGGCACCTGATCTTGATTTAAGAGATCTACCTGATTTGTGCTATACAGCTAAAGAGGGTAGCAATTTCCGTCTTAAAATCCCAATTAAAGGCAAGCCTGTCCCATCTGTAACTTGGAAGAAAGGTGAAGACCAGGCACTTACTGAGAGTGGAAGAGTTGCATTTGAGTCTACAGCAGTTAACACCACACTTGTAGTACATGACTGCCAGAAAGCTGATGCTGGAAAATACACCATAACTCTGAAGAATGTTGCTGGCAGCAAGGAAGGCACTATTTCTGTGAAAGTTGTTGGCAAACCTGGCATACCAACAGGTCCAGTGAAATTTGAAGAAGTCACAGCTGATGCCATAACCTTAAAGTGGGGCCCTCCAAAAGATGATGGTGGTTCAGAAATCACCAACTATGTCCTAGAGAAGAGAGATAATGTAAACAATAAATGGGTGACTTGTGCCTCCGCAGTGCAGAAAACCACATTTAGAGTTACAAGACTTCATGAAGGAAATGAATATACATTCAGGATCAGGGCTGAAAACAAATATGGAGTAGGTGAAGGTCTTAAATCTGACCCTGTCATTGCAAAACATCCATTTGGTAAGTATCTAATTTTAAAAATTGAAAAACCCCATGTGGTTTAGGGGTGATGTTTAATGTTTCTTCATTTTTTAAAATGCTGTTTAGATGTTCCAGATGCTCCTCCACCTCCCAACATTGTTGCTGTGCGGCATGACTCTGTAGCTTTAACTTGGACTGATCCAAGAAGAACTGGAGGCTCACCAATCACAGGTATATACCCAAAAGCCTCCTCATATTTCAGTCCTTAATAGGTCTTTCTCTCTGTCAAAGGGTAAGATAAAACTACCAGGTGTTTATGCTTTAAATTGATTGATTGATTGTTTTACTGTTTTACTACCTATTTTTTATCCATGATGAATTTTTAAAACTTTAAATTTAAAGTTAGGACTGAGAAACAACATTTTTTTCACAGAGCCAAAAAGTCTAAAGAAACAAAACCAAACTCACCTATATCTTACATTACTTGGGTCCTTAAAATTAGCAATTTGCATTTACAAACATCTCATTGTTGCTATTAGATGCATCTGTAGTGTATGGCCACATCCATTTCTTAATCTGTTTTTCAATGTTCCTCTTGCACAATGCCTATGTGACATGCCATACAGGCAGTATGATGTGTCACAATGCTGTGAGAAATGAAGATTTCTAGAAAACCCCTCATATTTTAATCACACTATTTTTCTTCTAGGTTATCACATTGAAGTCAAAGAAAGAAACAGTCTTCTGTGGAAGAGAGCAAATAAAACACCAATTAGAATGAAAGATTTCAGAGTGACAGGATTAACTGAAGGTCTGGAATATGAATTCAGAGTAATGGCAATCAACATGGCTGGAGTAGGTAAACCAAGTCTGCCATCTGAACCAGTTGTGGCACTTGATCCTATTGGTAAGTCATCAGGAAAGTAAAAAGGCAAATTCTGAAATTTGAAATAAGTTTTGTTTGACAACTATTTATTTTCTTTTTCTTTTAGATCCCCCTGGGAAACCTGAAGTTATCAATGTAACCAGGAGCTCAGTAACACTCATTTGGACAGAACCAAAATATGATGGTGGACACAAATTAACTGGTTATATTGTTGAAAAGCGTGATTTACCTTCAAAGAATTGGACAAAAGCTAATCATGTGAATGTTCCAGACTGTGCATTTACTGTAACTGACCTCACTGAAGGCTCCAAATATGAGTTCAGAATTAGAGCAAAGAACACTGCTGGAGCTATCAGTGCTCCATCTGAATCCACAGAAACCATAATATGCAAGGATGAGTATGGTATGTAGATGACATTAAAAATTTAGAATTTTATTTGAATAATTAATACAATTTTTTTTTTTTTCCTGTTTTCTCATTATAACGTTTGGGGTTTTCTGTTTGTTTGACAGAGGCACCAAGCATTGTTATTGATCCTACTTTGAAGGAAGGTTTAACAGTAAAAGCAGGGGACACCATTACAGTGTCTGCTATTAGTATCCGTGGCAAACCACCTCCAACTTCAGCATGGTCAAAAGCTGGAAAAGATTTTAGACCTTCAGAGCTCGTGCACATTGAAACCACACCAACTTCTTCTACTCTGTCTGTCAAATACGCAGCCAGAAAAGATTCTGGAGAATACACAATTACTGCAACCAATCCTTTTGGCACTAAGCAGGAGAGCATACATGTGAAAGTTTTAGATGTTCCAGGACCTCCAGGACCTATTGAGATCAGCAATGTTTCAGCAGAAAAAGCAACTCTTACATGGTCACCTCCTGCAGAAGATGGTGGATCACCAGTCAAATCATATGTTCTTGAAAAGAGAGAAACTAGCAGACTGCTCTGGACATTGGTTGCTGAAAATATTGAAAGCTGCAGGCATGTTGTTAGCAAGCTCATTCAAGGAAATGAATATGTTTTCCGTGTCTCAGCAGTAAATCAATATGGCAAGGGTGAACCAGTACAATCAGAACCAGTTAAAATGGTGGATAGATTTGGTATGTAGAACAAGCTAAGAGGTTCTGGTGTGCTTTCATTAATCTCTGAAGACTTGATATTTGTTTTAACTACATTTTTCTTCCTTAAAAGGTCCCCCAGGCCCTCCTGGAAAACCAGAAGTAACAAATGTGACGAAAAATACTGTCACAGTTACCTGGAAAAGGCCAGTAGATGATGGTGGAAGTGAAATCACAGGTTACTATGTGGAGAGAAGAGAAAAGAAAGGTTTAAGATGGGTCAGAGCAACAAAGAAACCAGTTTCAGATCTTAGATGCAAAGTAACTGGTCTCCTGGAAGGAAATGAATACGAATTCCGTGTCAGTGCAGAAAACAGAGCAGGAGTTGGACCACCAAGTGATGCTTCAAAATCAATCATGTGCAAGGATATTGCATGTTAGTATCATGTCTTTTCTTTTTTGTGGGTGGGTAGCATGGTTAGAGAGGACATTCAGACAGTGTAAGAGTGAATTCCTGGGTAATGCAATGTTTTATCTTTTGCTCACTTTTCAGACCCACCAGGTCCACCTGCAAACCCAAGAGTGACTGATACTACAAAGACAAGTGCATCTTTAGCCTGGAGCAAGCCCCACTATGACGGTGGTCTTGACATCACTGGCTATATAGTGGAGCATCAAAAGGAAGGAGAAGAAGAATGGGTAAAAGACACAACAGGGACTGCTTTAAGAATCACTCAGTTTGTTGTTGCTCATCTGCAAACAGGAGCCAAATACAATTTCAGAATCTCTGCCATGAATGCTGCAGGTGTGGGTGAACCAGCAATAATTCCAAGCGTGGAAATCAAAGACCGTGAAGAAATTCCTGACTTTGAATTAGATGCTGAACTAAGAAGAACACTTGTTGTTAGAGCTGGATTAACTATTCGTATTTTTGTGCCAATTAAAGGGCGTCCAACTCCAGAAGTTACATGGACAAAAGATGATGTTTCTCTCAAAGGACGTGCCAGTATTGAAAATACAGATTCTTTTACGCTCTTGATTGTCACAGAGTGCACCAGATATGATGCAGGGAAATACGTAATGACTCTTGAAAATGCTGCTGGTAAGAAAACTGGCTTTGTAAATGTAAAGGTCTTGGATACACCAGGTCCACCAATAAACCTTAAGCCTAGGGAAATAACGAAAGACAACATCACTCTCCAATGGGATATGCCTCTAATAGACGGTGGTTCACGTATAACAAACTATATTGTTGAGAAACGTGAATCGACTAGAAAAGCATATTCAACAGTCACTACCAACTGCCAGAAGTGCTCCTTCAGGATTACTAATTTGGCTGAGGGGTGTGAATACTATTTTAGAGTGCTGGCTGAAAATGAGTATGGTATTGGTGAACCAGCTGAAACCACGGAGCCCATAAGAGCTTCTGAGGCACCATCCCCACCTGAGAGTCTTAATATTATGGATATAACACGGAACTCAGTTAGCCTGGCTTGGCCAAAACCAGAACATGACGGTGGCAGCAAGATCACTGGGTATGTAATTGAAGCACAGAGGAAAGGAACAAACCAGTGGGCACACGTCACCACTGTAAAAACACTGGACTGTGTAGTAAAGAATCTAACTGAAAATGAAGAGTATACTTTCCAGGTTATGGCAGTTAACAGTGCTGGAAGAAGTGCCCCAAGAGAAAGCAGGCCAGTTATTATCAAAGAGCAAACAATGCTACCAGAGTTTGATCTCCGGGGTATCTACCAGAAAACAGTCATTGCCAAAGCTGGTGATAATATAAAGATTGAAATCCCTGTGCTTGGTCGTCCAAGGCCTACTGTGACTTGGAAGAAAGAAGATGAGATACTTAAGCAAACACAAAGAATAAATTATGAAAATACTGCAACTGCTACTATACTAACCATCAATGAATGTAAACGAAGTGATAGTGGTCGATACCCATTATCAGCTAAAAATATTGTTGGAGAAGTTAGTGAAGTAATCACAGTTCAGGTTCATGACATACCTGGACCACCTACTGGACCAATAAAATTCGATGAAATTTCATGTGACTCTCTATCATTCTCATGGGAGCCTCCTTTGAATGACGGTGGTGTACCAATAAGCAACTATGTTGTGGAAATGCGTCAAACTGACAGTACTACATGGACTGAACTGGCAACCACAGTGATACGTACTACATTTAAAGCCATTCGTCTCACTACTGGAGTTGAGTATCAGTTCCGTGTTAAAGCTCAAAACAGATATGGAATTGGTCCAGCCATTACTTCAGAGTCTGTAGTTGCCAACTACCCATTTAAGGTACCTGGGCCTCCTGGAACTCCTCAGGTGATAGCAGTCACCAAAGAAACCATGACCATTAGCTGGAATGAGCCAGTTACTGATGGTGGAAGCCCAATTTTGGGGTATCACATTGAAAGAAAAGAACGAAATAGCATTCTTTGGCAGACTGTAAATAAAATGCTGGTATCAGGCAATATCTTTAAATCAACTGGACTTACTGATGGCATTGCATATGAATTCCGTGTTATAGCAGAAAATCTGGCTGGGAAGAGTAAGCCAAGCAAGCCATCTGAGCCTATGTTTGCCCTAGACCCAATAGATCCACCTGGTAAGCCAATACCTCTGAACATTACAAGACATGCAATTACACTGAAGTGGACTAAACCAGAATATAATGGTGGGTTTAAGATAACTGGCTATACTGTTGAAAAAAGAGACCTTCCTAATGGCCGTTGGCTAAAAGCTAATTTCAGCAATATATTAGAGACTGAATTCACTGTAAGTGGCTTGACAGAAGATGCTGCCTATGAATTCCGTGTGATTGCTAGGAATGCTGGGGGTGCTGTTAGTCAGCCCTCTGAGCCATCAGATGCAATTACTTGTAGAGATGACATTGAAGCACCAAAGATAAAGGTAGATGCTAAATATAAAGACACATTAGTGCTGAAAGCAGGTGAAGTTTTCAGACTTGAGGCTGATGTTTCAGGCCGCCCTCCACCAACTATGACATGGACAAAAGGAGAAAAAGAACTTGAAGACACAGCAAAATTAGAAATTAAAATAGCAGATTTCTCTACTGCTCTCACCAATAGAGACTCTTCAAGAAGAGATGGCGGTGCCTACACACTTACTGCAACAAATCCTGGTGGCTTTGCTAAGCATATCTTCAATGTTAAAGTTCTTGATAGACCTGGTCCCCCAGAAGGACCTTTGGCTGTGTCTGAAGTCACTGCAGAAAAATGTGTGCTGTCATGGCTACCTCCACTGGATGATGGAGGAGCAAAGATTGACCATTATGTGGTTGAAAAACGTGAAACCAGTAGACTGGCATGGACAGCTGTAGCCACAGAAGTTCCAGTAACTAAACTGAAGGTTACTAAGCTGTTGAAGGGCAACGAGTATGTGTTCCGTGTTATGGCCGTTAACAAATATGGAGTTGGTGAGCCTCTGGAATCAGAGCCCATTCTTGCAGTAAATCCATATGTGCCACCTGATCCACCTAAAACACCTGAAGTTACAGCAATTACAAAAGATTCTATGGTTGTCTGTTGGGGCCATCCTGATTCTGATGGTGGGAGCCCAATAATTAACTATATCGTGGAACGTCGAGACAGGGCTGGTCTACGGTGGGTGAAGTGTAATAAACGGGTTGTTACTGACTTACGTTATAAAGTGTCTGGACTGACAGAAGGTCATGAATATGAATACAGAGTCATGGCTGAAAATGCTGCTGGCATCAGTGAGCCAAGCCCAACCAGTCCATTTTATAAAGCTTGTGATACTGTATTTAAGCCTGGTCCCCCAGGTAATCCTCGTGTTTTGGACAGCAGCAAGTCTTCAATTACAATAGCATGGAACAAACCAGTATATGATGGTGGATCAGAGATCACAGGTTACATGGTTGAGATAGCACTACCTGAAGAAGACGAGTGGAAGATTGTAACTCCACCAACAGGTCTAAAGGCCACTTCTTTCACCATCACTAACCTAAAAGAAAATCAAGAGTATAAAATACGAATATATGCTATGAACTCTGAAGGTCTTGGAGAACCTGCTCTTGTTCCTGGTACTCCAAAAGCTGAAGAGAGAATGCTACCTCCAGAAATTGAACTTGATGCAGAGCTGCGTAAAGTTGTCACTATTAGAGCCTGCTGTACTCTACGGCTCTTTGTCCCAATTAAAGGAAGACCAGCGCCTGAAGTAAAATGGACAAGAGAACATGGAGAATCTTTGGATAGAGCAAGCATTGAATCAACAAGTTCTTATACTCTACTTATTGTTGAAAATGTAAATAGATTTGATAGTGGCAAATACATACTGACAATTGAAAACAGCTCAGGTAGTAAGTCAGCATTTGTGAACGTCAGAGTTCTTGATACCCCAGGGGCACCTCAAGATTTGAAAATAAAAGAAGTTACAAAGTCATCAGTTACACTCACATGGGAGCCTCCTCTCATAGATGGTGGCTCTAAAATAAAAAATTACATTGTTGAAAAGCGTGAATCAACAAGAAAAGCTTATTCAACTGTTAATGCAAATTGCCACAAGACCAGCTGGAAAGTCGATTCACTGCAAGAAGGCTGCAACTACTACTTCAGAGTCCTAGCTGAAAATGAGTATGGAATAGGCCTTCCAGTTGAAACTTCAGAATCTGTAAAAGTATCAGAAAGACCACTTCCACCCGGGAAAATAACTTTGCTGGATGTGACAAGCAATAGTGTATCTTTATCTTGGGAAAAACCTGAACATGATGGTGGTAGCAGAATTCTGGGCTACATTGTAGAAATGCAAAGCAAAGGCAGTGAAAAGTGGTCAACTTGTGCTACAGTAAAAGTTACTGAAGCCACTATCACAGGATTGATCCAAGGTGAAGAATACACCTTCCGTGTTTCAGCTCAGAATGAGAAAGGTATCAGTGATCCTCGTCAGCTGGGTATACCAGTTGTTGCAAAAGACCTTGTGATTCCACCAGCTTTCAAATTACTGTTTACCACTTTCAGTGTTCTAGCAGGAGAGGACTTAAAGGTTGATGTTCCTTTTGTTGGTCGACCCAAACCAGCAGTGTTTTGGCATAAAGATGATATTGCATTGAAGCAGACTACAAGAGTAAATGCAGAAAGTTCAGAAAATAACACAGTGTTAACAATAAAAGAAGCATGCAGAGATGATGTGGGGACATACTTAGTTAAACTTACAAACTCTGCAGGTGAGGCAACTGAGACCCTAAATATTGTTGTCCTTGACAAACCAGGACCTCCAACTGGACCAGTAAAAGTAGATGAAGTAACAGCAGATAGTATCACCATTTCCTGGGAACCACCTAAGTATGATGGTGGTAGCTCTATCAATAATTACATTGTAGAAAAAAGAGACACCTCGACCACAACTTGGCAGATGGTGTCAGCTACTGTTGCAAGAACAACTATAAAAGCATGTCGATTAAAGACTGGATGTGAGTATCAATTCAGAATCGCAGCCGAGAATAGATATGGAAAGAGTACCTATCTTACTTCAGAGTCAATTGTAGCCCAGTATCCATTTAAAGTTCCTGGTCCACCTGGAACACCTTTTGTAACAAACGTCTCAAAAGACAGCATGATGGTACAGTGGAATGAACCAGTCAATGATGGTGGCAGCAAGATCATTGGGTATCACTTGGAGCGCAAAGAAAGAAACAGTATTCTCTGGGCTAAACTGAATAAAACACCTATTCCAGATACCAAATTTAAGACAACAGGACTTGAGGAAGGTCTCGAATATGAGTTCAGAGTTTATGCAGAAAACATAGTGGGCATTGGAAAGGCAAGTAGAGCATCTGAATGCTATACTGCACATGACCCATGTGACCCTCCGGGTCGTCCAGAACCTATAATTGTCACAAGAAGCTCAGTAACACTTCAATGGAAGAAACCTGTATATGACGGTGGAAGTAAGATCACAGGTTATGTTGTTGAAAAGAAGGAGCTACCTGATGGTCGTTGGATGAAAGCAAGCTTTACAAATGTCATTGATACCCAATTTGTAGTAACTGGTCTAGTTGAAAACCAGAGGTATGAGTTCCGTATTATAGCACGAAATGCTGCAGGTGTTTTCAGTGAACCATCTGAGAGCTCAGGGGCAATTACAGCAAGAGATGAAGTAGAACCACCTCAGATAAGTATGGATCCAAAATACAAAGACACAATTGTAGTGAACGCTGGTGAGTCATTCAAGCTTGAAGCTGATGTTCATGGCAAACCAATACCTTCCATTCAGTGGTTAAAAGGCGATCGTGAGCTGGCAAACACTGCTCGTATGGAAATAAAAAGTACTGATTTTGCAACAAGCCTTAGTGTGAAGGAAGCCATTAGAGTTGACAGTGGTCAGTATGTATTACTGGCAAAGAATGTTGCAGGTGAAAAGAAAGTTCCTGTTAATGTTAAAGTTCTTGATAGACCTGGACCACCAGAAGGACCTGTTGAGATTACAGGCGTTACTGCTGAAAAATGCATGTTGTCATGGAAACCTCCACTACAAGACGGTGGTAGCGATATTTCACACTATGTTGTAGAAAAAAGAGAAACCAGTCGCTTAGTGTGGACGGTCATTGATTCAAATGTGCAAACCCTAAATTGCAAAGTTACAAAACTTTTAGAAGGAAATGAGTATGTTTTCCGCATCATGGCAGTCAATAAATATGGTGTTGGTGAGCCTCTCGAGTCTGAACCAATACTCGCGAAGAACCCATTTGTAGTGCCACTTCCACCAAAGGCACCAGAAGTAACCGCCATTACCAAGGATTCTATGATAGTCGTATGGGAAAGGCCAGCCTCAGATGGTGGTAGTGAAATCCTAGGTTATGTCCTTGAAAAACGAGATAAGGAAGGTATTCGCTGGACAAGATGTAACAAACGCCTGATAAGTGAACTGCGATACAGAGTGACTGGGCTTATAGAAAATCATGATTACGAGTATAGAGTTTCAGCTGAAAATGCTGCAGGTCTTAGTGAGCCAAGCCCACCTTCAATTTACTACAAAGCATGTGATCCTATTTACAAGCCAGGTCCACCCAATAATCCTAAAGTTGTGGATGTTACAAGATCTTCAGTTTTCCTTTCATGGGGTAAGCCCATCTATGATGGTGGCTCTGAAATTCAGGGATACATTGTGGAAAAATGTGATGTAAGTGACAGTGAATGGGCAATTTGTACCCCTCCAACTGGAATTAAGAATACTCACATGGAAGTAGAAAAATTGGTGGAAAAACATGAATACAAATTCCGCATATGTGCAGTTAATAAAGCAGGAGTTGGAGAGCATGCAGATGTTCCTGGTACTGTTGTTGTGGAAGAAAAGATGGAAGCGCCAGACCTTGACCTTGACATGGAATTAAGGAAGATTGTAAATGTGAGGGCAGGAGGTTCCTTAAGACTGTTTGTTCCCATCAGAGGTCGTCCAACACCTGAAGTAAAATGGGGTAAAATGGATGGTGACATCAGAGAGGCAGCTATTATTGATACCACTAGCAGCTTTACTTCCCTTGTTCTAGACAACGTTAACAGATTTGATACTGGAAAGTATACTCTGACTTTAGAAAACAGCAGTGGAACAAAGTCTGCATTTGTCAGTGTAAGGGTACTGGATACCCCAAGTGCACCTGTTAATTTAAAAATCAGAGAAATTACTAAAGACTCTGTTTCACTTTCGTGGGAGCCTCCTCTCTTGGATGGTGGAGCAAAAATAAAGAATTACATTATTGAAAAGCGTGAAGCAACAAGAAAGGCATATGCAGCTGTTGTAACAAACTGCCATAAGACTTCATGGAAAGTAGATCAACTTCAGGAGGGCTGCTATTACTTCTTTAGAATCTCTGCTGAGAATGAGTATGGAATTGGCCTCCCTGCAGAAACCAGTGACCCAATCAAAGTTGCTGAAGTTCCACAGCCTCCTGGGAAAATAACAGTGGATGATGTCACAAGAAGCAGTGTCTCACTAAGCTGGGAAAAACCTGAACATGATGGTGGCAGCAAAATCATACAATACATTGTTGAAATGCAAGCAAAGGGTAGTGAGAAGTGGTCAGAGTGTGCTCGTGTGAAAACTCTTGAAGCAGTCATTACTAACCTAACTCAAGGGGAAGAATATCTTTTTAGAGTAATGGCTGTGAATGAAAAGGGTAAGAGTGATCCTAGAGCACTTGCAGTTCCAATAGTTGCCAAAGACCTGGTGATTGAACCTGATGTAAGACCTGCTTTTCATAGTTATAGTATCCAAGTGGGACAAGATCTGAAAGTAGAAGTACCAATTGCAGGTCGACCTAAACCAACTGTAACCTGGGTAAAAGATGACCAGCCATTAAGGCAGACAACAAGAGTCAATGTTAGTGATTTGACTGACCTCACTATACTGAATATTAAAGAAACTAGCAAAGAGGACAGTGGCACTTATGAAATCACTGTGGCTAATGTTGTTGGGCAGAAGTCTGCTTCTGTTGAAATTATAACTCTAGATAAACCTGACCCTCCAGTAGGACCTGTGAAGTTTGATGAAATAAGTGCAGAAAGTATTACCCTATCGTGGAATCCCCCAGCTTACACAGGCGGCTGCCAGATCACCAACTATATTGTTCACAAGAGAGATACAACAACCACTGTCTGGGAAACTGTTTCAGCTACCGTCGCAAGAACTACACTGAAGGTGACTAAACTGAAAACTGGTTCAGAATACCAGTTCAGAATATTTGCTGAGAACAGGTACGGGCAGAGCTTTGCACTGGATTCTGCACCAGTTGTAGCACAGTACCCCTACAAGGAACCAGGACCTCCTGGCACACCATTTGTGACAATTGTTACAAAAGACTCCATGGTTGTACAGTGGCATGAACCAATAAATGATGGTGGCAGTAGAGTGTTGGGCTACCATCTTGAGAGAAAGGAGAAAAACAGCATTTTATGGGCTAAAGTGAACAAGACTATTATTCAGGACACAAGCTTTAAGACAACTAACCTTGAAGAAGGAATCGAATACGAGTTTCGAGTTTCTGCAGAAAATATTGTTGGTGTAGGCAAAACAAGTAAAGTGTCTGAGTGCTATGCAGCTCGTGACCCATGTGATCCTCCAGGTCGCCCAGAAGCTATAATAATAAAAAGAAGTTCTATTACTCTACAGTGGACCAAACCAGAATATGATGGTGGAAGTAAGATTACTGGTTATATTGTAGAAAAACGTGACTTACCAGATGGTCGCTGGATGAAAGCTAGCTTCACAAATATCATTGAAACTCACTTCACTGTAACAGGGCTTACTGAAGACCAAAGATATGAGTTTAGAGTAATTGCAAAGAATGCTGCAGGTGCCATAAGCAAACCTTCTGACAGTACAGGACCAATAACAGCAAGGGATGAAGTTGAACTTCCACGAATTTCAATGGATCCAAAGTACAAAGACACAATTGTTGTAAATGCTGGTGAAACATTCAGACTTGAGGCTGATGTTCATGGAAAACCACTGCCAACTATTAAGTGGTACAAAGGAGATAAAGAGCTTGAGGAAACTGCTAGGTATGAAATCAAGAACACAGATTTCAGTGCATTAATAATTGTAAAAGATGCTATTAGAGTTGATGGTGGACAGTACATTTTAGAAGCCTCTAATGTTGCAGGAACAAAGACAGCAACACTAAATGTAAAAGTCTTGGACAGGCCAGGACCTCCAGAGGGCCCAGTCCAAGTGACAGGAGTCACAGCTGAAAAATGTTCATTAGCATGGGCTCCTCCTCTTCATGATGGTGGCAGTGATATTTCTCACTACATTGTAGAGAAGAGAGAAACTAGTCGCCTAGCATGGACTGTTGTTGCTTCAGAGGTTTTACCTACAATGCTGAAAGTAACAAAACTCTTGGAAGGAAATGAGTATGTTTTCCGTATTATGGCAGTTAACAAATACGGGGTTGGTGAGCCATTAGAATCTGTGCCAGTAATGATGAAAAATCCATTTGTGGCTCCTGGACCACCAAAGGCCTTGGAAATTACTAACATTACAAAGGATTCTATGACTGTCTGCTGGACCCGGCCAGACAGTGATGGAGGTAGTGAAATCATAGGTTACATTGTAGAAAAAAGAGACCGAGCAGGCATCAGATGGATAAAATGCAATAAACGCAGGATTACAGATTTGCGATTAAGAGTTACAGGCTTAACAGAAGATCATGAATATGAATTCAGAGTTTCTGCTGAAAATGCTGCTGGAGTGGGTGAACCAAGTCAAGTGTCTCCTTACTTTAAAGCTTGTGACCCCATGTTCAAGCCTGGCCCACCTACAAATGCCCATGTTGTGGATACAACCAAAAGTTCAGTTACACTTGGCTGGAGTAAACCTATTTATGATGGTGGTTGTGAAATCCAGGGGTACCTTGTAGAAATCTGTAAAGCTGATGAAGATGAATGGTCACTTGTTACTCCACAGACAGGTATACGTGCCACTCGGTTTGAAATCAAAAAGCTTACTGAACATCAAGAATATAACCTACGAGTGTGTGCCCTCAACAAGATTGGTGTAGGAGAGGCTGCATCAGTTCCTGGTACTATTAAGCCTGAAGATAAACTTGAAGCTCCAGAACTTGATATTGATTCAGAGCTAAGGAAAGGGATAGTGGTTAGAGCTGGTGGGTCTGCTAGAATTCACATACCATTCAGGGGACGACCAACACCTGACATCATGTGGTCTCGAGAAGAAAGTGAATTCACAGAAAAAGTTCAGATTGACAAAGGCATAAATTACACACAACTTTCAATTGACAACTGTGATAGAAATGATGCTGGCAAGTACATTCTTAAGCTGGAGAACAGCAGTGGTTCTAAATCTGCATTTGTTACGGTGAAAGTCTTGGACACACCAGGAAGACCTCAAAACTTAGTGGTAAAGGATATAAAGAAGGATTCTGCTGTATTATCTTGGGAACCACCCATTATTGATGGTGGTTCAAAGATAAAGAACTATGTAATAGACAAGCGTGAGTCAACCAGGAAGGCATTTGCAAATGTAAGTGCTAAGTGTGGCAAGACAAGTTTCAAAGTTGAAAATCTTACAGAAGGAGCAATTTATTACTTCAGAGTTATGGCTGAAAATGAATTTGGAATTGGTGTTCCAGCTGAAACCAAAGATGCTGTCAAAGCCTCAGAGCCACCTCTGCCCCCTGGGAAAGTAACACTCACTGATGTGACTCAGAGAAGTGCATCTCTTACATGGGAAAAACCTGAACATGATGGAGGTAGCAGAATTTTGGGATATATTGTTGAAATGCTGCCTAAAGGAACAGAAAAATGGAGTGTTGTTAGTGAGACCAAAACATGCAATGCGGTTGTGTCTGGTTTGAGTCCAGAACAGGAATATCAATTCCGTGTGATTGCCTACAATGAAAAAGGCAAAAGCGATCCCAGAGCCCTTGGAATTCCTGTGATAGCTAAAGACTTGACAATTGAGCCAAGTTTCAAACTGATGTTTAATACCTACAGTGTACAGGCTGGAGAAGATCTGAAGGTAGAAGTACCATTTATAGGTAGACCTAAACCAACTATTACTTGGACAAAAGATGAGCAGCCACTGAAACAGACAACCAGATTACATATTCAGGACACATCAACATCAACTATCTTAAATATTAAAGAAAGCAACAAGGAAGACTTTGGTAAATATACAGTAACAGCAACAAACACAGCAGGTACAGCAACAGAGCAGCTGAGCATAATTGTACTGGAAAAGCCTGGCCCACCACAAGGACCTGTGCGCTTTGATGAAGTTAGCGCGGATTTTGTTGTTTTATCATGGGATCCACCTGATTATACTGGTGGCTGTCAGATAAGCAACTACATAGTAGAAAAGCGTGACACAACCACTACCACGTGGAGCATTGTGTCAGCAACTGTTGCCAGAACAACTATCAAAGCAACAAAGCTTAAAACAGGTTCTGAATACCAGTTCAGGATTTCTGCTGAAAACAGATATGGGAAGAGCGCTCCTTTGGATTCTAAACCAGTTGTTGTGCAATACCCTTACAAGGTGCCTGGGCCACCTGGAACCCCATTTGTAACAGCAGCTTCCAAGGACCATATGATCGTAGAATGGCATGAACCAGTTAATGATGGAGGAAGCAAAGTTCTAGGCTACCATCTTGAACGTAAAGATAAGAATAGCATTCTTTGGACAAAACAAAACAAGTCACTCATTGCAGATACCAAATATAAAACAGATGGCCTTGAAGAAGGTCTTGAATATGAATTCAGAGTTTCTGCTGAAAATATTGTTGGCATTGGCAAAGTCAGCAAAGTATCAGAATTGTATGTTGCCCGAGATCCTTGTGACCCACCTGGCTGCCCAGAGGCTATTGTTGTTACAAGAAATAATATCACACTGAAATGGAAAAAACCAGAGTATGATGGTGGAAGCAAAATAACAGGATATATTGTAGAAAAGAAAGAGCTACCAGATGGTCGCTGGATGAAAGCCAGCTTTACAAATGTGTTGGAAACAGAATTTACAGTAAGTGGTCTTGTTGAAGACCAACGATATGAATTTAGAGTAATTGCAAGAAATGCAGCAGGTTGCTTGAGTGAACCATCTGAAAGTACAGGGCCCATTACTGCCAGAGATGAAATTGAGGCACCAGGGGCTTCACTGGATCCTAAATACAAAGATGTCATTGTTGTTCATGCTGGAGAAACCTTTGTTCTTGAAGCTGATATCCATGGCAAACCTATTCCTGACATTACATGGTCAAAAGATGGTAAAGACCTTGAAGAAGCAACCGCAAGAATGGAAATCAAATCTACCATTCAGAAAACAATTCTTACCGTCAAAGACTGTATAAGAGTAGATGGAGGTCACTATACTCTTAACCTCAAAAACGTTGGTGGCACAAAATCCATACCAATCACTGTTAAAGTGCTTGACAGACCAGGACCTCCAGAAGGACCTTTGAAGGTTACAGGTGTCACTGCAGAAAAATGCTACTTGGCATGGGCACCACCTTTACATGATGGCGGTTCTAGTATCTCACATTATATCATTGAGAAGAGAGAGACAAGCAGGCTTTCATGGACACAAGTAGCAACAGAAGTGCAGGCTCTTAACCACAAAGTAACCAGACTCCTTGCTGGCAATGAGTACATTTTCCGTGTAATGGCAGTGAACAAATACGGAATTGGAGAACCCTTGGAATCTGAGCCAATTGTGGCTCGTAATCCATACAAACCCCCTGGTCCTCCTTCAACACCTGAAGTTTCAGCAATCACAAAAGATTCAATGGTGGTAACGTGGGGTCGTCCAGAAGACAATGGGGGAGCTGAAATTGAAGGTTACATACTTGAAAAACGAGACAAAGATGGTATCCGGTGGACCAAATGCAATAAGAAAAGGCTGACGGACTTGCGATTCAGAGTAACAGGTCTTACTGATGGGCATTTCTATGAATTTAGAGTTTCTGCTGAAAATGCTGCAGGGGTAGGGGAACCCAGTGAGCCATCCATTTTCTATCGAGCTTGTGATGTATTATATCCACCAGGTCCACCAAGCAATCCGAAGGTTACAGACACTTCCAGGTCATCAGTTTCCCTTGCCTGGAGTAAGCCTATATATGACGGTGGTGCTCCAGTTAAGGGATATGTAGTAGAAGTAAAAGAAGCTGCCGCTGATGAATGGACTACCTGCACCCCACCAACAGGCCTACAAGCAAAACAGTTCACTGTAACAAAACTTAAAGAGAACCAGGAGTATAACGTCCGCATCTGTGCCATCAACTCAGAAGGAGTAGGAGAACCTGCTACTATACCTGGTACAGTCATAGCAGCAGACAAGATTGAACCTCCTGAAATTGAACTTGATGCAGATCTCAGAAAAGTAGTCACTGTACGTGCTAGTGGTACATTACGCCTGTTTGTCACCATCAAAGGAAGACCAGAACCTGAAGTTAAATGGGAGAAAGCAGAAGGAAGAATTAGCGAGCGAGCTCAGATTGAAGTCACCAGTTCCTATACAATGCTGATCATTGACAATGTGAATAGGTTTGATAGTGGTAGGTACAATCTTACTTTAGAGAACAACAGTGGAAAAAAATCAGCTTTCGTTAATGTCAGGGTGCTTGATACACCTAGTGCTCCTATAAACCTGACAATCAGAGAAGTGAAGAAAGATTTTGTAACATTAGCCTGGGAACCACCACTTATTGATGGTGGAGCTAAAATTACCAACTATGTAGTTGAAAAGCGAGAATCCACAAGAAAGGCATATGCCACTGTTACAAACAACTGCATTAAGAATTCCTTCAAAGTTACCCAACTACAAGAAGGATGTAGTTATTACTTCCGTGTTCTAGCAGTAAATGAATATGGGGTTGGTCTACCAGCAGAAACACCGGACCCAGTTAAGGTTTCTGAACCACCTTCGCCACCTGCGAAGGTCATTCTTGTTGATGTGACTCGCAATTCTGCTTCAATTAAATGGGAAAAACCAGAGAGCGATGGTGGTAGTAAAATCACTGGTTATATAGTAGAAATGCAAACTAAAGGAAGTATAAAATGGAGTGCATGTACACAGGTGAAAACCTTAGAAGCAACAATAACAGGCTTAAGTATGGGAGAAGAGTACAGTTTCAGAGTGATTGCTGTTAATGAAAAAGGAAAAAGTGATCCAAGAGAGCTTGGTGTCCCAGTCATTGCAAAAGATATTGAAATCCAGCCATCTGCTGAGCTCCTTTTCAATACATTCACTGTGAAAGCTGGAGATGATCTTAAGATTGATGTGCCATTCAGAGGGCGACCTCTTCCAACTGTTAGCTGGAAGAAGGATGGGAATCCCTTGAAAGAGACAACCAGAGTAAATATTCATACTTCAAAGACTTCAACTTCACTGTCCATCAAGGAAGCTTCAAATGAAGATTTGGGACATTATGAATTACATCTTTCAAATACTGCTGGATCAACAACAGCTTCTTTAACTGTAGTTGTCCTTGACAGACCAGGACCACCAACTGACGTGCATATTGACGAAGTTAGTGCTGATAGTGTAACTCTGTCTTGGAAAGCTCCAGTATATGATGGTGGGTGCCATATTAGCAATTATGTTGTGGAGAAGCGAGAAACCACCACAACGACGTGGAGTGTAGTATCTGCAGCAGTTGCAAGAACATCAATTAAAGTATCTCAACTCACCACTGGGTCTGAATATCAGTTCCGTATTTGTGCAGAAAACCGCTATGGGAAAAGCACTTACACGAATTCTTCTTCTGTTGTGGCAGAGTATCCATTTAAGCCTCCAGGACCACCAGGAACTCCTCATGTGGCACATGCAACTAAAGCTTTCATGATTGTAACTTGGCAGGTACCAGTTAATGATGGAGGTAGCAGAGTACTAGGATATCACTTGGAGCGTAAAGAAAGAAGCAGCATTCTTTGGACAAAAGTCAACAAAAGCCTTATATCTGATACACAAATGAAAGTTACAGGACTTGATGAAGGGCTGCTGTATGAATATCGTGTTTACGCTGAAAACATTGCTGGAATAGGCAAATGCAGTAAGTCATGTGAGCCAGTTGCTGCAAGAGATCCATGTGATCCTCCTGGTCAACCAGAAGTTACTAATATTACAAGAACATCTGTCTCACTGAAATGGACTAAACCAGAATATGATGGTGGGGCTAAAGTAACAGGTTATATTATTGAACGCAGAGAGATACCAGACGGTCGGTGGCTGAAATGTAATTTTACTAATGTACAAGAAACATATTTTGATGTAGGTGGACTTTCAGAAGACCAGAGATACGAATTCCATGTGATTGCAAAGAATGCTGCTGGACTTTTCAGTCAGCCATCTGAATCAACTGGACCTGTGACTGTAAAAGATGATGTGGAGGCTCCAAGAATTATGATGGATGCCAAATTCAGGGATGTTGTAGTTGTGAAAGCTGGAGAAGTGTTTAAGGTCAATGCTGATGTTGCAGGAAGGCCAATACCGGTGATTTCGTGGACAAAAGATGGCAAGGAGCTTGAAGGAAAAGCTAGAGTTGAAATAGCCTCAACAGATTACACTACTGCAATAACCATTAAGGACTGTATCCGAGGTGATTCAGGACAGTATTTACTAACATTACAAAATGTTGCAGGAACAAAATCTTTGGCAATTAACTGCAAAGTGCTTGATAGACCTGGCCCACCTGCAGGCCCATTAGAAACACATGGCCTTACTGCTGAAAAGTGCCACTTATCATGGGGACCCCCTCAAGAAAATGGTGGTGCAGATATTGATTATTATATTGTAGAAAAACGTGAGACCAGCAGACTTGCATGGACCCTTTGTGAAGGAGAGCTTAGAACAACATCCTGTAAAGTGACGAAACTACTGAAGGGTAATGAGTATATTTTCAGAGTGATGGGAGTTAACAAATATGGTGTTGGTGAGCCTCTGGAAAGTGTTGCTGTCAAAGCCCTAGACCCATTTACAGTTCCAAGTCCACCTACATCTCTAGAGATCACCAGTGTGAGCAAAGATTCAATAACTCTGTGTTGGGCAAGACCTGAGTCTGATGGAGGAAATGAGATCTCTGGCTATGTAATTGAAAGACGTGAGAAAACTAGCTTAAGATGGATTCGTGTAAACAAAAAGCCAGTTTATGATTTAAGAGTGAAATCATCTGGTCTCCGCGAAGGATGTGAATATGAATTCCGGGTTTATGCAGAAAATGCTGCTGGCCTCAGTCTTCCAAGTGAAACCACACCATTGATTAAGGCAGAAGATCCAATCTTCTTGCCGTCTCCCCCATCTAAGCCTAAGATTATGGATTCTACAAGGTCAAATATCACAATCGGGTGGACAAAGCCGCTGTTTGATGGAGGTGCTCCAGTAACAGGATACACAGTTGAATACAAGAAAACTGATGAAACTGATTGGACCACTGCTGTTCAGAACTTAAGAGGCACAGAATACACTGTATCTGGATTAGTGTCAGGCTCTGAGTACGTCTTTAGAGTGAAATCCAGTAACAAAATTGGTGTCAGTGAACCAAGTGATGTCTCAGAACCTCAGCTGGCAAAAGAAAGAGAAGAAGAACCTGCCTTTGATATTGACAGTGAAATGCGGAAGACTTTGATTGTAAAGGCTGGTGGATCATTCACAATGACTGTTCCTTTCAGAGGCAAACCAGTCCCAAATGTAACATGGAACAAACCGGACACTGATCTCCGTATACGAGCAAGCATTGATACTTCAGATAGTTGCACATCTCTTACTATTGAAAAAGCAACAAGAAATGATTCTGGAAAATACACCTTAACATTGCAAAACATCCTGAACACTGCTACCTTGACTTTAATTGTCAAAGTTCTTGATACTCCTGGCCCACCATCTAATATTGCAGTAAAAGAAGTAACTAAAGAATCTGCTGTGTTATCTTGGGATGTTCCTGAAAATGATGGTGGAGCACCTGTGAGGAACTATGTTATTGAAAAACGAGAAGCTAGCAAAAAAGCGTGGGTCACTGTGACAAACAATTGTCATCGCCTGTCCTACAAAGTGACTGGCTTGCAAGAAGGTGCCATTTACTACTTCCGGGTTTCTGGAGAAAATGAGTATGGTGTTGGAGCGCCTTCTGAGACCAAGGAAGGCACAAAAATAACAGGTGAGTGTTTCTAAGAAAAATATTTTTTAATAGTTAAAGCAAAATGTGTCTCAAAATGTTTACTTCAAAATAATAGAAGCAGCTTTAAATCTATTCACAGTAAAAAGATATTTTTGTGCTAGGTATGTTTGTGGTTTTACATATGAAAAAGAGCTAAGAAATGCTTAAATTTTAATTTTGCTTGCATTTTACTTAAAATGTCTCTAATGTACAAATTATTTCAACACACATTTTCTCAATCCAGATGGTACACCTGTGTAATTGCTAATATAAAATGTAAATACTTGCTATATTATTTAATCTGTTGCACATTTTTTTCTCTCAGAAAAACCCAGCCCACCAGAAAAACTTGGAGTAACAAATGTCACAAAGGACAGTGTTTCTCTTTCATGGCTAAAACCAGAACATGATGGTGGAAGCAGAATTGTGAGCTATCTTGTTGAAGGTCTTGAGAAAGGACAGCAAAAATGGGTTAAGTTTGCAGTTGTAAAGACAAATCATCATGTTGTTCGTGGTCTTAAGGAGAATGTTGACTATTTCTTCAGAGTGTCTGCAGAAAACCAAGCTGGTTTAAGTGATCCTAAGGAACTATTGGTCCCTGTTACAGT
Source organism: Pezoporus flaviventris (assembly GCF_033815535.1). NCBI lineage: Eukaryota > Metazoa > Chordata > Aves > Psittaciformes > Psittacidae > Pezoporus > Pezoporus flaviventris. The sequence continues at coordinate 42,497,056 of NW_026892549.1, read as the reverse complement.
TAAAGAACAATTAGGTATGTTTCCTGACATAAAACAAGGGTTGATACACATGAAATTGGATTCATATTTAAAAAGAATGAAATTTCTTAATGGTTTGAAAATGTTTTCTTTTTCAGAATCCCCTGAGATTGACATGAAGGGCTTCCCTCATAACACTGTATATATTCGAGCAGGATCAAACCTGAAAGTTGAAATTCCAGTTTCTGGAAAACCAGTGCCAAAGGTGACATTGTCTAGAGATGGTGCTCCACTGAAACCTACCATGAGATTTCACACAGAAACCACTGCAGAAAGTCTCATCATTAACCTTAAAGAAAGTGTGGCTGCTGATGCTGGAAGATATGACATTACTGCTGCCAACTCAAGTGGCACCACAAAATCATTTGTTAATATTGTTGTGTTGGATAGACCAGGTCCTCCTGTTGGTCCTGTTGTCCTTAGCGATATCACTGAAGAGAGCGTAATACTCAGATGGCAGCCTCCAGCTTATGATGGTGGTAGTCAAGTTACCAACTATATTGTACTGAAAAGAGAAACAAGTACTGCTGCTTGGTCTGAGGTGTCTGCAACTGTTGCTAGAACTGTTATTAAAGTTATGAAGCTCACAACAGGAGAAGAATACCAATTCCGCATCAAAGCTGAGAACCGCTTTGGCATCAGTGATCACATAGACTCAAAATGTGTGGTTGTTAAGCTTCCTTACAGTGAGTAATATGCTTCTCATGCTATAGGCCAATGTTTAAATGCTCTGATGTTGAAAATATTATTGTTAATAATTAAACACTTCTTTTTACTTCATCAGCTACCCCTGGACCTCCTTCCACACCATGGGTCACAAACGTAACCCGAGAGAGTATTACTGTTGGATGGCATGAACCAGTCACTAATGGTGGCAGTGCAGTCACTGGATACCACCTGGAAATGAAAGACAGGAATAGCATATTATGGCAGAAGGCTAATAAGACTCTCATTCGCACAACCCACTTCAAAGTCACCACAATCAGTGCTGGCCTTATCTATGAATTTAGGGTTTATGCAGAAAATGCAGCTGGCATTGGAAAAGCAAGCCATGCTTCTGATCCAGTCCTTGCAATTGATGCTTGTGGTATGTATGTCCTAGAAAATAAAGAAGCCCAACCATTTAAGTAGTGCTTTGTTTTTGTTTGGTTGGGGTTTCAGCTCCCCCCAATCCCCCCCGTGATATACTGTCATGTACAGTAAGCCAATATCCAAAACAGCTGTTATTCATTGGCAATACTGTGATGTTTCCTACTGCAGAACCACCAAGAAATGTTCGTGTCTCAGATATTTCGAAGACTGCTATCACTCTAACATGGCAGAAGCCAGCATTTGATGGTGGTAGCAAGATCACTGGATACATCGTAGAAAAACGTGATCTTCCAGATGGCAGATGGACAAAAGCTAGCTTCACCAATGTTATTGAGACTCATTTCACAATATCTGGTCTGACACAGAATTCCCGGTATGAATTCCGGATCTTTGCTAAGAATGCGATTGGTTCCATTAGTAACCCCTCAGATGTTGTGGGTCCTATCACATGTGTGGATACATACGGTAAGTGTTTTTGCAATGCTGTAACAGTACTATTTTGTGGTAGTAGCAGTAGGAAGCTTAAAGGCAGCGCTGTTTTGTGGAACCATAGTTTTTTAAATATGGAAGGCTACTTTACAGTGATTGATTCAATAAGCTTGAATCTATTTGGACATGATTGTAATGAACACCTTTGGCTGTATCTGTGCTCCTAAAGTCTCATCATAGAATAGAATCATAGAATCATAGACTCAACTAGGTTGGAAAAGACTTTTAAGATCAAGTCCAACCACTACCCCAGGACTGCCAAGACCACAACTAAACTATGTTGTTGAGGACCTCATCTATACTTTTTTTGAACACTTGCAGGGATGGTGATTCCACCACTTCCTTGAGAAAATCTTTATTTTTCAAGCAACAGAAGTCTACCCATGCCCCATGGCCAAAGGGGTTATACTTACATACGTGGTTGCCTTTTCTTGTTAGAATTAGTTCTAACTTGTTCTAGATTTACGATTTAAGTTATACATGCTATCTTTACTTCAGTCTGTATTTCTAAAATGCCTGTAATTAAATTGCTTAAGTAAATTTGCTTAAGTACAATTATTTTTGGCTTTGTTAAATACAAGTCTAAAATATGTATGTTTTAAACTTATTCTTATGTTTTTTAAGGTGCACCTGAAATCGATGTGCCACCAGAATATACAGAAGTGGTGAAATATAAAGCAGGAACTTCAGTTAAGTTAAAACTAGGCATCTCAGGCAAGCCTATACCCACAATTGAATGGTTCAAAAATAACAATGAGGTACAAACCAGTGCACTAGTGTCTATTGAAAACACAACAGAATTTGCTTCTATACTTATCAAGGATGCAACTCGGCTGAACAGTGGCACCTATGAATTAAAATTGAAGAATGCCATGGGTTCGGCATCAGCCCATGTTAGACTACAGATACTTGGTATGTCTTCAGATACAACTGTATTATACTGTTAAACAATAACTCAGTAATAAATACTTAACAGCTTTCTTCTGCCTACCACAGACAAGCCAGGACCCCCAAGTGGACCTATACAGTTTAAGACAGTCACTGCTGAAAAGATTACAATAATATGGAACCCGCCAGTGGATGATGGTGGTGCACCTGTAACACACTATGTTGTTGAAAAACGAGAGACAAGTCGGGTTGTATGGTCTTTAATTTCTGAAAAACTGGAGGGGTGTATCATAACTACAACAAAACTTATCAAAGGAAATGAATATGTGTTCCGTGTCCGTGGTGTAAACAAGTTTGGAGTTGGTGATCCACTGGAGTCTGAGCCTGTTATAGCTAAAAATTCATTTGGTAAGAAACATATAACTTATGCAACAGAATCATCTTGTGTATTATTTGTAAGTGGTATTTATCTACTCATGTATTTTTTTTACTCAGTTACACCTGGACCACCTAGTGTGCCAGAAGTCACAATGATAACCAAAAATTCTATGACCGTTGTCTGGAATAGGCCTACCGTTGATGGAGGCAGTGAAATATCAGGATATTTTCTTGAGAAGCGTGACAAGAAGAGTCTGAGTTGGTTCAAGGTTACTAAAGAAACCATTCGGGACACCAGACAAAAAGTAACAGGCCTGACTGAAAACAGTGAATATCATTTCCGAGTTTGTGCTGTCAATGCTGCTGGACAAGGGCCGTTCTCTGAAGCTTCTGACTTCTACAAAGCTGCAGATCCTGTTGGTAAGATACAACATGCAGTATTCCTAATTGGTTAGAAACCAATGGACGAGCAATTAGGATGGGATTGCACCAATGGAACTGAGGGCAGATTTTATTCCTCTTTGTGTTTAATTGTAAATATGGTTTCTATTTTGTCTCCCCCCATTCCCCATAAACTATCACTTACAGATAAGCCAGGCTCACCAACAAAGCTGAAGGTTGTGGATACAACCAAGACATCTGTCACCCTTGGCTGGGTTAAACCTGCTTATGATGGAGGAAGTCCAATTACCAGCTATGTGGTGGAGAAAAGAGAAGGTGAAGAGCAAGAATGGACTGTAGTCAGTACTAAGGGAGAAGTGAGAACAACTGAGTACGTTGTATCCCACCTTCAGCCAAGTGTTAATTATTATTTCCGCGTGTCTGCTATAAATTGTGCTGGACAAGGAGAGCCTATTGAAATGATGGAACCTGTTCAAGCTAAAGATATTCTCGGTACTGTACTTTTCAGTATTTGTTGTTTTTCTCTTTTGGTTTTTTGAGTTGTTTGTGGGGTTTTTTTTATTTTTTTGGTTTTTTTTCAAAGCATTTCTTATTTTACATTCCAAGAATGGATTATTAATTTTTACTTATTTCCACAGTGGCATCAGAGATTGATCTGGATGTTGCTCTCCAGACCTCTATTATTGCTAAAGCAGGTGAAGATGTGCAAACAATGATTCCATTCAAAGGCAGACCTCCTCCAACAGTCACATGGAGAAAGGGTGACAAGAATCTTGGGATCGATGAAAGATATATCATCCAGAACACAGAATCATCTACGCTACTTACTATTCCTCAAGTTACCCGAAATGATACAGGAAAATATGTTCTTACAATAGAAAATGGAGTTGGAGAAGCAAAATCCACATTTGTTAATGTAAAAGTACTTGACACGCCATCAGCCTGCCAGAAGCTGCAGCTTAAGCATGTTTCTCGTGGCACAGTTACACTGGTATGGGAACCACCTCTCATCAATGGTGGTTCTGAAATAACAAATTATGTTGTTGAAAAAAGAGATGCTACAAAGAGGGCCTGGTCAACTGTAACAACAAAGTGTTCTCATACTACCTTTAAGCTAACTAACCTGTCAGAGAAGACTGCATTCTTCTTCCGTGTTCTTGCTGAAAATGAAATTGGACTGGGTGAACCTTGTGAGACATCTGAACCAGTGAAAGCTGCAGACATACCTGGACCAGTAAAAGACCTAGCCATGAAAGATTCTACAAAGACTTCTGTTAAATTGCAGTGGAGCAAACCTGACTATGATGGTGGTAGCATTATATCAGACTATGTTATTGAAAAGAAACTGCAGGAAGAAAAAGAATGGACATATGCAGGCACAAGCAAAAGCTGTGAATTTGAAGTTGAAAAACTTAAGGAGCTCTCTGTCATGGAATTCAAGGTCTTTGCTAGAAATGAAAAAGGCAAAAGTGACGGTGTTACTGTTGGACCCATTACAGTGAAAGAACATATAATACCACCTGAAGCTGATCTTTCTGATATTCCTGGAGGTCAAGTTTCAGTGAGAATTGGACATAACCTGCTTATTGAATTGTCCTATAAAGGTAAACCTAAGCCATCAATGAGCTGGCTGAAAGACAACCTCCCTCTTAAAGAAACTGAACATCTTCGTTTCAAGAAAACTGAAAACAAAATAAGCTTAAGCATCAAGAATGCGAAAAAGGAGCATGGTGGCAAATATACTTTAATTCTTGACAATGTAGTCTGCAGAAAAACATTCACAATCACTGTCATTACTCTTGGGCCTCCATCTAAGCCAAAAGCACCTTTAAGACTAGATGAAATCAAAGCAGATAGTGTAGTTTTGTCATGGGAAGCTCCTGATGATGATGGTGGAGGAGAAATTACTGGCTACAGTATTGAGAAGAGAGAAACTTCACAAATGAACTGGAAATTGGTGTGTTCAAGTGCTGCAAGAACAACCTTCAAAGTACCAAACCTTGTTAAAGACACTGAATATCAGTTTAGAGTTCGTGCAGAAAACAGATATGGAGTGAGTCCACCTCTTGTCTCAGCAGATGTTGTGGCAAAGCATCAGTTTAGACCACCAGGTGCCCCAGGCAAGCCTGTTGTATACAACATAACCGCTGATGGAATGACCATATCTTGGGATGCTCCTGTTTATGATGGTGGCTCAGAGATTATTGGATACCATGTTGAAAAGAAGGAAAGAAACAGTATTTTGTGGCAAAAGGTTAATGTTGCATTAATATCTAGCAGAGAATACAGGATTACTGGACTGCTTGAGGGCCTGGATTACCAGTTCCAAGTATATGCTGAAAATGCTGCAGGTCTAAGCCGAGCTAGTGAGCCAAGCAAATTTACTTTGGCAGTCTCTCCAGTGGGTGAGTGAAAGATCAGTCCAAGAAAATGCTATCCTTGTAGAATATGGTGTGAGCAGTAATAAAATGAATTTTACTTATTTTCCTTTCAGACCCACCTGGTACTCCTGATTACATTGACGTCACCAGGGAAACAGTCACCCTTAAATGGACCCCACCGCTACGCGATGGAGGCAGTAAGATTGTGGCTTACAGCATTGAGAAACGGCAAGGAAGTGAAGACCGTTGGCTCAGATGTAACTTTACTGATGTCAGTGAATGCCAATATACAGTTACAGGACTCAGTTCAGGTGACCGATATGAATTCAGAGTGCTTGCAAGAAACGCTGTTGGTACAATCAGCCCGCCTTCACAGTCTTCAGGCTATATCATGACCAGAGATGAAAACAGTAAGCACCATTTCTTAATATACTTGTATTTGGGTACTGAAGCCAGCTAGAGTTTCTGGCTGTAGTGATGGGAAATGGGAGGTCAAGGGAGGTGGAATGTGTGACTGAGGTCCTTCCAGTCAACTCAGAACATTTCTGTTTGTACTCCAAGGTGGGAGTGTCTAAATTAAAGACACAAATCTGGCAGACATAGGTAATCAATTGCTGAAAGGCATGGCACTCTTTTTGTTGAATAAGCAGCAGTAGGAAAGTTGGAAAGAAATCATAAACTGTGCATCATATTCTGATGCACTGAATAATTTAGACATGAAAATGTGCCTCAGGTAACTTAGCATACTGTAACAGCATATATTAATGGTGTCTTTCAGCTTAATATGATGCACTTTGTGCATTAGGGGAAAAATAAGTTTACAGTTCATATAAAAACTGCTTTTTAGAGAATACCAGAAAGAATCCTATATATAACAATTTTTTATGATTAGTTGTCATGGTTTAAGCCCAGCCATAAATCAGAACCATGCAGTCTCTCTCTCACTCCCCCGCTTCCCCCCCGCCCCACTCCCAGAGGGATGGGGAGGAGAATCGAAAGAATGTAACTCCCACAGGTTGAGATAAGAACAGTCTAGTAAGGTATAACACAAACCACTACTGCTACCACCAATAATAATAATGATAAGGGAAATAGCAACGGAAGAGAATATAACCGCTCACCACCCACCGACCAATACCCCGCCCGACAGAGCAGTGATCTAACCCTGCCAGGTAACTGCCCCCAGTTTATACAGTGGGTATGATGTGCTGTGGTATGGAATACCTCTTTGGTCAGTTTGGGTCAGGTGCCCTGTCTCTGCTTCCTCCCGGCTTCCCCTCCTCCCTGGCAGAGCATGAGACTCACAAAGTCCTTCGTCAGAGTAAATGTTACTGAGCAACAACTAAAAACATCGGTGTTATCAGCGCTGTTTCCAGGCTGAAATTCAAAACCACAGCACTGCACCAGCTACTAAGAAGGAGAAAAATGACTGCTACTGCTGAACCCAGGACATTAGTACATTAAAAATATTATCAGGAAAAAGTACTTAGCTATATAGGAACTAAATTATATTTTCCTTTTTTAGTTGCTCCAACAATTGAATTTGGCCCTGAGCACTTTGAAGGCCTTACTGTTAAAGCTGGAGAGAGCATTAGACTTAAAGCTCTAATCAAAGGACGTCCAGTACCTAAAGTGACATGGTTTAAAGATGGTAAGGAGATTGAGAAAATAATGAATATAGAAATAACTACAGCTATTGGATATAGCACAATCTTCATCAGAGATGCTATCCGGGAACATCGTGGAGTGTACACAGTAGAAGCCAAAAATGCATCAGGCACTAAACGAGAAGATATTACCATCAGAGTACAAGGTACTGCACCAAACACTTTCAGCATGCTCTTTTAAAATAGTATCTTATTCTAAGTGTTAACAAATTGTAATTCTGAACCTTTAAAATTGCAGACACACCAGGAAAAGTTGGTGGACCAATACGATTCACAAACATTACTGGAGAGAAAGTCACGTTATGGTGGGAGCCTCCAGCTAATGATGGTTGCGCTTCTATCTCCCACTACATAATTGAAAAACGTGAAACTAGCAGGATTGCTTGGGCATTAGTTGAAGATAAATGTGAAGCTTGCAGCTACACAGCACTTAAATTAATTAAAGGAAATGAGTACCAGTTCCGTGTCTCTGCAGTGAACAAATTTGGAGTTGGCAGACCATTGGAGTCTGATCCAGTTACTGCACAAATACCTTATAGTAAGTCTCCACCTCATCTTCTAGAAATAACTGTGGAGTTGCCATTTTGTCTTTCTAATGACATTTTTCTCTCTTTAGCTATCCCTGATGCACCAGGAACTCCAGAGCCTACCAACGTAACAGGAGATAGTATCACACTCACTTGGACAAGACCAGCATCAGATGGCGGAAGCGAGATAAATGAGTATATTCTAGAAAGGAGAGAAAAGAAGAGCATGCGCTGGGTTAAAGTATCCAGTAAGAGGCCTATTACTGAGAACAGATACAGAGTAACAGGCCTAATGGAAGGCAATGAGTACGAGTTCCATGTCATGGCTGAAAACGCTGCAGGAGTTGGACCTCCAAGTGATGTTTCAAAACTGGTTAAATGTAGAGAACCAGTCAGCCCACCAAGTGCTCCTAATGTTGTCAAGGTGACAGATACATCAAAGACTAGTATAAGCTTGGAGTGGACCAAGCCAGTATTTGATGGAGGCATGGAAATAATTGGATATATCATTGAGATGTGCAAAGCTGATCTCGAATCATGGCAGAAGGTCAATGCAGAGACTGTTCTTGCTACTAAATATACTGTCATTGATTTGGAGGCAGGAGAACACTATAAATTCAGAGTTAGTGCTGTCAATGGTGCTGGCAAAGGAGAAAGTTGTGAAATTCCTGCTTCGGTCCAAACTGTGGACAGGCTTTCTGCACCTGAAATTGATATTGATGCAAACTTCAAGCAGACTCATATTGTAAGAGCAGGTGCAAGCATTCGTCTATTTATTGCCTTCTCTGGAAGACCTGTTCCTACTGCTGTGTGGTCCAAAGCAGATGCTAATCTCAGCTTGCGTGCTGACATTCAAACAACTGATTCATTCAGTACATTGACTGTGGAGGAATGCAATAGAAATGATTCTGGCAAGTATGTCTTTACTGTGGAAAACAACAGTGGAAGTAAGTCTATTACATTTACTGTCAAGGTTTTGGACACACCTGGTCCACCTGGTCCTATTACGTTTAAAGATGTGACTCGAGGATCTATAACTTTAATGTGGGATGCTCCTGTTCTGGATGGAGGTTCACGTATCCATCACTACATTGTGGAAAAACGAGAAGCAAGCCGTCGTAGCTGGCAAGTGGTGAGTTCAAAATGCACTCGACAAATCTTTAAGGTCACCGATCTGTCAGAAGGCGTGCCATATTTCTACCGAGTGTCAGCAGAAAATGAATACGGTGTAGGTGAACCCTGTGAATTAACAGAACCAGTTGTAGCCACAGAAGAACCTGCTCCACCTAAGAGACTAGATATTGTTGATACAACCAAATCTTCTGTAGTTTTAGCTTGGCTTAAACCTGATCATGATGGTGGTAGCCGTGTTACTGGATACCTTCTCGAAATGAAACAAAAAGGATCTGACTCATGGATTGCAGCTGGGCAAACTAAACAACTTACTTTCACTGTTGAAGGCCTTGTGGAGAACACTGAATATGAGTTCCGGGTCAAGGCAAGAAATGATGCTGGCTACAGTGCACCGAGAGAAGCTTTCTCTTCTGTTATTATTAAGGAGCCACAGATTGAACCAACAGCAGATCTCAGTGAAATAAGCAGACAGCTCATAACATGCAAGGCTGGAAGCACCTTTACTATTGACATACCCATCAGTGGGCGCCCAGCTCCAAAAGTGACATGGAAACTTGAGGAGATGCGGCTGAAGGAAACTGAGAGAGTGACTATCAAGACAACAAAAGACAGAACCACACTGACTGTAAAGGACAGTATGAGAGGTGACTCTGGTAAATACTACCTCACACTTGAAAACACTGCTGGTGTGAAAACATTCGCTGTCACAGTGGTAGTCATAGGAAGGCCAGGTCCCGTCACTGGCCCAATTGAAATATCATCTGTCTCTGCTGAATCCTGTGTGTTGACCTGGAAAGAACCTGAAGATGATGGTGGCAGTGAGATTACAAACTACATTGTAGAAAAACGTGAATCTGGCACAACAGCATGGCAGCTGGTAAATTCCAGTGTGAAGCGTACACAAGTCAAAGTCGCTCATCTCACAAAATACCAGGAGTACAGTTTTCGAGTAAGCTCAGAAAACAGATTTGGTGTTAGCAAACCCCTTGAATCAAAAACGATAGTTGCTGAGCATCCATTCGGTAAGTGAAACATTTCAAAATCTGTCCTTTTCCTCTGACTGAAGTATTTGTAACAACTAACATTTTCCTCCCCTCTCCATCATTTTTTTTTTTTTTTTTTAGTCCCACCAAGCCCACCTTCTAGGCCAGAAGTCTATTCTGTGTCTGCAACTGCCATGGCCATTCGCTGGGAGGAGCCCTATCATGATGGTGGCAGCAAAGTCATTGGATATTGGGTTGAAAAGAAGGAACGCAACACTATCCTTTGGGTGAAGGAGAACAAAGTGCCATGCTGTGAATGCAACTACAAAGTCATGGGATTGGTGGAAGGCCTAGAATATCAATTCAGAACATATGCTTTAAATGCTGCAGGTGTTAGCAAAGCTAGTGAAGCTTCTAGACCTGTAGTGGCTCAAAATCCAGTTGGTAAGTATTACTTTTAGGGTTATGTTGTTATTTAAGCTAAAATAGAATTCCATTTCTCACTTTTCTGTTTTGCTCCTCCAGATCCACCAGGGAGACCAGAAGTAACAGACGTCACCAGATCTACAGTGTCACTGAGCTGGTCAGCACCCCTTTATGATGGTGGAAGCAAAATTATCGGATATATTATAGAGCGCAAACCATATAATGAATCTGGTGATGGACGCTGGCTGAAATGCAATTATACCATTGTCTCAGAAAACTCTTTTACGGTGACAGCTCTTAGTGAAGATGAAGCATACGAATTCCGTGTACTAGCAAAGAATGCTGCTGGTGTGATTAGCAAAGGATCTGAATCGACTGGTGCTGTCATTTGCAGAGATGAATACTGTAAGATATATTCACTTGGGACAATTAAAACGATAATGTTCTATTTTTAGTACTGTCATGTAATTTGTTTTAATCTCCTTTTCCTTATGACAGCACCACCAAAGGCTGAACTTGATGCCAGACTGCAGGGAGAAGTTGTGACCATCAGGGCTGGATCAGATCTTGTTCTCGATGCAGCCATTGGTGGGAAACCAGAACCAAAAGTCTTCTGGTCCAAAGGTGATAGGGAATTGGATCTATGTGAAAAGATATCTCTGCAATATACCAGCAAACGAGCCATCGCAATTATCAAGTTCTGTGACAGAAGTGACAGTGGAAAATATACTCTAACAGTTAAAAATGCCAGTGGGATGAAACAAATTTCTGTAATTGTTAAAGTGCTTGGTATGTATCCCATAATTAATATTTATACTTAGTATACTAAAAGCCCACGTTCTTTTAAATAAAAGTGAGATGCTTTTCCTTAGCTGTTAACAGCAATACTTACTTTCATCTCTACCCAGATTCACCAGGGCCATGCGCAGGCAAAATCACAGTTAGCAGAGTAACAGAAGAGAAATGTACTCTGGCATGGAACATTCCTGAGGAAGACGGAGGAGCACAAATCACTCACTATATTGTAGAAAGGCGTGAAACCAGCAGACTTCATTGGGTTATTGTTGAGGCTGAATGCCAGACTTTATCATATGTGGTAACAAAACTTATTAAAAATAATGAATACATCTTCCGTGTGAGAGCTGTCAATAAATATGGACCAGGTGTTCCACTTGAAACAGAACCTGTGATTGCCAGGAATGCTTTCAGTGAGTATTAGTACCTTCCATTCTATGTGAGAATTTGTGGAATATTTCTCACAGTTAAAAAATTTGTTAAATAATAATTATTTTTTCAACCTCTTTTTTTTAAAAAAAAAACAAAACAGCTATCCCATCACAGCCTGGTGCTCCTGAAGAAGTGAGTGTTGGCAAAGAACATATCATTATTCAGTGGACAAAACCAGAATCTGATGGTGGCAATGAGATTAAGGACTATCTTGTCGACAAACGTGAAAGGAAAAGTCTGCGCTGGACACGGGTGAACAGAGATTACACAGTTTATGATACCAGACTGAAAGTCACGGGTCTTATGGAAGGCAGCCAGTACCAGTTCCGTGTCACTGCAGTGAATGCTGCTGGGAACAGTGAGCCTAGTGAAGCTTCGCAATACATGCTATGTAAAGAACCATCGTGTAAGTTACCACATTTAAAACATATTTACTTATAATAATGGAACATAAAACCACATTGACTCTTTGACTAGATATCCAAAACCACATATGATCTCACTGAACTAGTTAGAATTAAACTAATAAACTTAAAAGCAGTTATAGCTAATTTTAAATGCATTTAGCTGTTTAGAAATTGATTTTTACTGTAACATGTTTCCTGCACCAATGTAAAATGCATTTTCTTTTTTTTCACAGATACTCCTGCACAACCTTCAGCTCCAAGAGTCGTGGATACTACTAAGCACAGCATAAGTTTAGCATGGTCAAAGCCCACATATGACGGTGGTGCTGACATCTTAGGCTATGTTCTTGAAATGAAAGAAGAAGGTACTGAACAGTGGTATCGACCACATACAACTGCCACTCTGAGGAATGCTGAGTTCACTGTGACTGGTCTTAAAACAAGCCAGAAATACCAATTTAGAGTTGCTGCTACAAATGTGAATGGTATGAGTGAATTCAGTGAATCATCAGCAGAAATAGAACCTGTGGAAAGAATAGGTAATTTGAAAACAATGTATATTTTAAGAAATAATTATATTTTCCTTTAGAACTTCTAAAAGATTAATTAATTCCATATTTCTTACACTCTTCATCAGAAATACCTGAACTTGAACTTGCTGAGGACCTGAAGAAGACAGTCACAGTCAGAGCTGGTGGTTCCCTGCGCCTAATGGTCTCTGTATCTGGCAGACCTGCTCCTGTAATCACATGGAGCAAGCAGGGTGTTGACCTTGTAAGTCGAGCTATTATTGATACTACAGACAGCTACACTCTTCTTGTTGTGGATAAAGTTAATCGGTATGATGCTGGAAAGTACGTCATTGAGGCTGAAAATCAATCAGGAAAAAAATCTGCAACTATTTCTGTAAGAGTGTATGGTAAGTACTGTTACAATTGTATATGGGCATTTCATCACTCATAGTGCACATTGCTCAAGAATCATTCATTTCCAAAAGAAGTTTAAATATCATGAAAATGCTTGGGAAGTCAGAGAAACAATCTAATCCAAAGGGAAATGCATAGTTTCTAAAGCTGTGCTAGTTTATAAATCAAATGCCAGAGCTGGGTTTCTTTTTATGCAGAAGCAGTGACTGTAAAAGGAAAGAATCCAAAAGGAAGAAAAAAATCTGTTTTTTTTTTGTTGTTTGTTTGTTTTAGATACACCTGGTCCGCCAGCTTCAGTGAGAATTAAAGAAGTATCAAAAGATTCTGTGACACTTACTTGGGATATTCCAACCATTGATGGTGGAGCCCCAGTCAACAATTACATAATTGAGAAACGTGAAGCTTCCATGAGAGCTTACAAGACTGTCACTACCAAATGCAGCAAGACATTTTATAGAGTTACTGGACTTCTAGAAGGAGCTTTGTATTATTTCAGAGTACTACCAGAAAATATTTATGGCATTGGTGAACCTTGTGAAACATCTGATGCAGTACTAGTATCCGATGTCCCCATGGTACCACAAAAACTTGAAGTGATTGACACCACTAAATCAACTGTTACTCTTGCATGGGAGAAACCATCCCATGATGGTGGCAGCAGGTTGACTGGCTATGTTATTGAGGCCAGCAAAGCTGGAACAGAAAGATGGTTGAAGGTAGTGACACTGAAGCCTACTGTCTACGAGCATACAATTATCTCTCTCAATGAAGGTGAACAGTATTTGTTCAGGGTCAGAGCACAGAATCAGAAGGGAGTGTCAGAACCACGAGAGATTGTCACAGCAGTGACAGTACAAGACCAAAAAGGTAGGTATCTACTGTTAAAAAAAACCACCAAAAAACCAGGGTGAAGCTTATATGAAATAAATGTAATATTTATAAAATGGATGTTTAAATTCTCATTATTTTCTTTTCTAAGTTCTACCAACAATTGACTTCTCTGGAATACCTCAGAAGACAATTCATGTACCTGCTGGCAAGCCCATTGAATTAGCTATTCCAATTGAAGGACGACCACCTCCAGCTGCATCTTGGTTCTTTGCTGGTTCTAAATTAAAAGAATCAGAACGCATCAAAGTGGAGACTGCTGCAAAAATGACTAAATTAACTGTGCGTGAGACCACCATACATGACACTGGAGAGTATACACTTGAACTAAAGAACACAACTGGAACAGTTACAGATACGATAAAGGTTATAATCCTCGGTAAGGGTTTATGAAAATAATTGTCCATGCTCTTACTCCATCTGAACTTTGTTACATCAGCAATATGATTCCTTTTCTCCACTTTTCTAGACAAACCTGGACCACCTGTTGGACCTATCCGAATTGATGAAGTTGATGCAAATTATGTAACCATTTCCTGGGAGCCACCTGAACTAGATGGGGGAGCTACCCTGAGTGGCTATGTGGTAGAGCAGCGTGATGCTCACCGTCCTGGATGGCTGCCAGTTTCAGAGTCAGTAACCAGGACAACGTTTAAGTTCACAAGACTTGTTGAAGGTGCAGAATACGTGTTCCGCGTGGCTGCTACAAACCGCTTTGGAATTGGATCTTACCTGCAGTCTGAAATTATAGAATGCAAGAGCAGAATCCGTAAGTCTGACTTCGCTTATTTTCTATCTTTAAAAATAAAAATATGTATTTAAATGGGCTTCTATATCCATGCATAGATATTTTTTTTCTAGATGTTACTGTTTCTTTTGCCAGATAGATAAAATGGTACATTATGATGAACAGTATTCTTCTTATCTTTCCTGGGAAGAAAAAAAAGATATCCGTAAATCTATATAGATTTTATAAATGCACAGAACCTGGATGATAAACTTGAATTTTCTGCCCAGGTCTACCATTAGCCTTGAAAAATTTCTTTACCCTGTTACAGAAAACAATACTTCACTGACCTATTTTGTAAAGTACTTTGATATCTGCTGATAAAATGATTTTGATAGGACATCAATATTACACTGTCATTCACAGTATGTTGCATATCGTTAATGTGTAGAATCATTTGATGCTTTCTTCAGTAATCCTGTGTTATGTTTTTACAGGTATTCCTGGTCCTCCTGGCACTCCAGAAGTGTTTGATATCTCTAGAGATGGCATGACATTAACTTGGTATCCTCCAGAAGATGATGGTGACTCACAGATTACTGGCTATATTGTGGAACGCAAAGAAGTTAGAGCAGATAGATGGATCCGTGTAAATAAAGTTCCAGTCACTATGACTCGTTACCGCTCCACTGGCTTGGTTGAAGGATTAGAATACGAACACCGAGTCACTGCAATCAATGCCAGAGGCACTGGGAAACCCAGCCGTCCTTCTAAGTCTGCTGTTGCCAGAGATCCAATTGGTAAGTGATTTTCTACATAGATTAAGCACACTCTGGCAGAAGGGAATGATACTAGTAAAAGTTACTCTTTTTTTTTTTTCCCCCTAATTTGGAAATTTATCTGTATTAACAAATCAGATTCTGACTGGAGAAGACCAAGAAAATATTAGTAAAAAACTTTCATTCTAAGTTTTCCTGCATAAATCCAATAGATGTAATACAGATCGTATGTTGCAAGTTAGCATTTGTTGCATCTTTTAAACATTCATTAACAAGATCCCACTCTCCCATCTGATCTTCTCTTATAGCTCCTCCAGGTAAACCACAGAATCCAAGAGTAACTGATACTACAAGAACATCTGTCTCCCTGGCTTGGAGTCCACCAGAAGATGAAGGTGGTTCTAAAGTTACTGGCTACTTAATTGAGATGCAGAAGGTTGATCAATTTGAATGGACCAAATGCAATACCACACCAACCAAGATTCGTGAATACACCTTAACACATTTACCTCAGGGTGCAGAGTACAGATTCCGTGTACTAGCCTGTAATGCTGGTGGACCAGGAGAACCTGCTGATGTGCCAGGAACTGTCAAAATAACAGAAATGCTTGGTAAGACACTTCAAGTCTTAACTCTCATTGAAATTTGTCCTAAAAAAATCTTTGCCTAAGCAGGCATGATTTCATCTGGAAAACAGACGTAGCATGAGATGTTATTTTTGTTTGGTTTTTTTTATAGAATATCCTGACTATGAACTTGATGAAAAATACCAGGAAGGTCTCATGGTGAGACAAGGTGGAGTTATCAGGCTTACAATACCCATTAAAGGTAAACCCATCCCAATATGCAAATGGACTAAAGAAGGACATGACATCAGCAAGAGGGCCATGATTGCGACTTCTGACACTCACACAGAACTTGTGATCAAAGATGCAGAAAGAGAAGACTCAGGCACCTATGATTTGGCACTTGAAAACAAGTGTGGCAAAAAAGCTGTGTATATTAAAGTCAGAGTGATTGGCATTCCAAATCCACCAGAAGGGCCACTTGAGTATGATGATATACAAGCTCGTTCCGTCAGAGTTAGCTGGAGACCTCCCACAGATGATGGTGGTGCTGATATCCTAGGTTACATTGTTGAGAGACGAGAAGTACCGAAGACTGCCTGGTACACTGTTGACTCTAGAGTGAAAGGGACATCACTAGTGGTGAAAGGGCTAAAAGAAAATGTGGAATATCACTTCCGTGTTTCTGCTGAAAACCATTTTGGTATTAGCAAATCTCTCAAATCTGAAGAACCAGCAGTGCCAAAGACACCTCTAAGTAAGTCCCCTTTTATATACTTTTAAAAATGATTTTTAATTACTACATTGTGGTTCTAAAAGTGAAATAGTATATGCAAATGCTTTTTATTCTATGGCATTATTATTTCTATTATTTTTGTTACAATTACAAACAGATCCTCCAGAGCCTCCAAACAACCCACCTGAAGTGCTTGATGTTACAAAGAGTTCTGTCAACTTGTCCTGGGCCAGACCTAAAGATGATGGTGGTTCCCGTGTAACTGGCTACTACATTGAACGTAAAGAGACATCTACAGAAAAATGGGTCCGGCATAATAAAACACAGATTACCACTACAATGTACACAGTCACAGGACTTGTTCCAGATGCTGAATATCAATTCCGTATCATTGCTCAAAATGACATTGGTGAAAGTGAAGCAAGTCCTCCTTCTGAACCAGTTGTATGCAAGGATCCATTTGGTAAGAAAATGTTTGCATTAACAGATCTTCTGAAGAGCAGCTTAGTGACCTTTAAAGAGGAATTTATTTTCTGTATCTTACTTTTTAGACAAACCAAGCCAGCCTGGAGAAATTGAGATCACTTCTATATTAAAGGACAGCATTACATTAGAATGGGAAAGACCTGAAAGTGATGGTGGCAAAGAGATCCTTGGCTATTGGGTTGAATATCGCCAGTCTGGAGAAAGCACCTGGAAAAAATGCAATAAAGAACGCATCAAGGACAGGCAGTTTACAGTAGGAGGTTTACTCGAGGCTACAGAATATGAGTTCCGTGTTTTTGCAGAAAATCAGACTGGCCTCAGCAGACCTCGAAGGACTGCTATGGCAGTGAAAACTAAATTAACATGTAAGCAAAACCATATTGTCTTATTTCCTGTGATGTTGTGATTTGCTGTGTCATAAACCACAGTGCTGCTGCACTTAACAAGCTGCCTATTTATTTTACATGCTATTTGCCCACAAAGCACAGTCTTTCTAGTATATGACACACAAGTGTAAATGAAAAGTAATTCCCAGTAATACAGTAATAGAGGAAAATTTCATAGTAATCTTAATTATTTTAAAATTTTCTTTGTTGTAGCTGGAGAAGCACCCGCCATCAAAAAAGAAATGCAGGATGTTACAACTAAACTGGGTGAAGCAGCTCAGCTGACATGCCAGATTGTTGGGAGACCTTTGCCTGATATTAAATGGTATCGCTTTGGCAAAGAACTGGTGCAAAGCCGAAAATACAAAATGTCATCTGATGGTCGCAATCATACTCTGACAGTAATGACAGATGAACAGGAGGATGAAGGTCTCTACACCTGTATGGCTACTAATGATGTTGGGGAAATTGAAACTAGTGGCAAGCTATTATTGCAGGCTCCTCCTCAGTTCCACCCTGGCTTCCCGTTGAAAGAGAAGTACTATGCAGGTGCAGGTGGCACCCTCCGCCTTCATGTTGTGTATATTGGCCGACCAGTACCAGCAATAACTTGGTTCCACGGCAACAAACCTTTGAGAGGATCAGAAACAGTTACTATTGAGAACACAGAGCATTATACTCATCTTGCGATTAAGAATGTCCAGCACAAGGCTCATGCTGGGAAATACAAAGTGCAACTCAGTAACACATTTGGAACTGTTGACACAGTACTTAATGTGGAAATACAAGGTAATTAATTTTATTTTCAGTATTTTTGTGGAGTATTTTCTCAAATATTTACTGGCAAAATAACTGAAAATTACATGCTTTTTCTTTTACAGATAAGCCAGATAAACCAGTAGGGCCAATTGTTATAGAGTCTATACTGAAGAATTCTGTGGTGATAAGCTGGCAACCACCGGAGGATGATGGAGGTGCTATGATAACCAGTTATATCATAGAGAAACGTGAAGCCAAGGAAGGAGCAGAATGGCAACTTGTATCTTCAAGCATTTCAGGCACAACCTGTAGAATTATTAACCTAACTGAAAATGCAGGCTATTATTTCCGTGTTTCTGCTCAGAACACATATGGCATTAGTGAAGCACTGGAGGTTTCATCAGTTGTTGTTATGAAGCCTCCATTTGGTAAGTAGATGACAAAATATCAGTTTCTGTGTGCCCCTCTAATTACAAAGGTAAGCTCACTTTTGTTTTTGCACTTTTTCATTCTTTACAGAAAAACCAGGACCACCAGGTCAGCCAGCAGTAAGTGCTGTCACAAAGGATTCTTGTGTTGTCTCATGGAAGCCACCTGCAAGTGATGGCGGTGCAAAGATTAGAACTTACTATCTCGAGAAGCGTGAGAAAAAACAGAACAAGTGGATTTCTGTTACAACAGATGAAATTCGTGAAACAGTCTATTCTGTGAAAGACCTTATTGAAGGTCTGGAATACGAGTTCCGCGTCAAATGTGAAAATCTTGGCGGTGAAAGTGAGTGGAGTGAGGTATCACAACCAGTCACTCCAAAATCTGATGTACCAATTAAAGCTCCACATTTCAAGGAAGAACTAAGGAATTTAAATGTGAAATTCCAAGCTAATGCCACATTTGTCTGCAAAGTCACTGGTCATCCTAAACCAATTGTCAAGTGGTACAGACAGGGCAAAGAAATCATGCCAGATGGTGAAAAGATCAAGATACAGGAATTCAAGGGTGGATATCACCAGCTAGTTATCACAAATGTAACAGATGATGATGCCACAGTATATCAAGTTAGAGCTACCAACCAAGGAGGATCTGTGTCTGGGACTGCCTCTTTGGATGTTGAAGGTGAATGAAGGGTCTCTATTCCTAAGTGAAAACTTTATTAAGCTTTGAATATTTAGACTGCTGGTGCTCTTCTCATGTGCTTTTGGTCATGTGTTGTTTTTTCTTTCTCTTTCTATTCCAGTTCCTGCAAAGATTCACTTGCCCAAAAATCTGGAAGGCATGGGAGCTGTTCATGCCCTCCGAGGGGAAGTAGTGAGCATCAAGATTCCATTCAGTGGCAAGCCAACCCCTGTGATCACATGGCAGAAGGGACAAGACCTCATTGATACTAATGGACACTACCAAGTCATTGTTACGCGATCATTCACATCTCTTGTTTTCCCAAATGGTGTTGACAGAAAAGATGCAGGGTTTTACATTGTTTGTGCCAAAAATAGATTTGGAATCGACCAAAAAACAGTTGAATTAGATGTAGCTGATGTGCCTGATCCACCAAGAGGTTTGAAGGTAACTGACATTTCAAGGGACTCGGTTAATTTAACCTGGAATGAACCAGCTACTGATGGTGGAAGCAGAATCATAAACTACATTATTGAGAAACGTGCTACAACAGCAGAGCAATGGATTCGTGTTGCACAGGCTCGTGATACACGGTACACAGTGGTGAACCTGTTTGGCAAAACCACCTACCAGTTCCGTGTAATTGCAGAAAACAAGTTTGGCCAAAGCCAGCCTTCTGAACCTACTGATCCAATTATAACAAAAGAAGATAAGACCAGGGTAACGAACTATGATGAAGAAGTTGATGAGACCAGGGAAGTCACCACAGATAAAGCAGCTCACTATTCTACAAAGGAACTCTATAACAGATACATGATTGCAGAAGAGCTTGGACGTGGGCAGTTTGGCATTGTACACCGCTGTGTTGAAGCGGTTTCAAAGAAGACTTACCTGGCTAAGTTTGTCAAAGTAAAGGGTGCTGACCAAGTTTTGGTAAAGAAAGAAATTTCCATTCTTAACATTGCTAGGCACCGAAATATCCTGTATCTTCATGAATCATTTGAGAGCCTAGAAGAATTGGTCATGATCTTTGAATTCATTTCTGGAGTTGACATCTTTGAAAGAATCAGCACAGCTTCATTTGAACTTAATGAAAGAGAAATAGTAAGTTATGTACGCCAGGTCTGCGATGCACTAGAATTTTTGCATCGCCATACCATTGGACATTTTGATATTAAGCCAGACAACATTATTTATGTCACAAGAAGAAGCTCTGCAGTTAAAATTGTTGAATTTGGTCAAGCCAGACAACTGAAGCCTGGAGACAGCTTTAGGCTCCAGTTCACCTCTCCTGAATATTATGCACCTGAAGTACATCATCATGATTTAGTCAGTACAGCCACTGACATGTGGTCAGTTGGTGCTCTAACATACATACTTCTCAGTGGCATCAATCCTTTCATTGCTGAAACAAACCAACAAGTTATTGAAAATATTCTGAATGCTGAATACAACTTTGATGATGAAGCATTCAAAGACATAAGCATTGAGGCCATGGACTTTATCGATCGCCTACTAGTAAAGGAAAGAAAAGCTCGGATGACAGCTGCTGAAGCGCTTAATCATGTATGGCTAAAACAGCAAACAGAAAAGACCAGCACTAAAGTCATCAAGACCTTGAGGCACAGGCGTTACTACCAAACTCTAGTAAAGAAGGAGTGGAATACAGTTGTTTCAGTAGCCCGTATTTCCTGTGGAGGTGCAATTAGATCTCAGAAAGGCATAACAGTGGCTAAAGTTAAAGTTGCACCAATAGACATTGGTCCCAGCACTGGGCAGATAAAGCATGCTGTTGTGGAAGAAGGAGGGCATGCCAAATATGTATGTAGGATTGAAAATTATGATCAGTCCACACAAGTCACATGGTACTTTGGTATGAGGCAATTAGAAAGCAATGAGAAATATGAAATCAAATATGAAGAAGGTGTGGCAACTATGTATGTCAAAGATGTCTCTAAATCTGATGATGGTACCTACAGATGCAAGGTAGTAAATGACTATGGAGAAGACAGCTCTTACGCAGAACTTTTTGTTAAAGGTGTGAGAGAAATTTCTGAGCACTACAGATGCAGAACTGTTAGGAAAGTGAAACGACGGGTTGATACTATGAGACTATTAGAACGTCCACCAGAATTCACCTTGCCTTTGTACAACCGTACTGCATACATTGGAGAAAATGTCAGGTTTGGAGTAACTATAACAGTTCACCCAGAACCTCGCGTAACCTGGTTCAAATCAGGCCAGAAAATCAAACCTGGTGATGATGATAGGAAGTATACTTTTGAATCAGATAAAGGTCTTTATCAACTCGTGATCAATAATGTCACTGAAGAGGATGATGCTGAATACAGTATTGTGGCACGCAATAAGTATGGTGAAGACAGCTGCAAAGCTAAGCTGACTGTGATTCCACATCCACCTCCAGCAGATGCCACACTAAGGCCAATGTTTAAAAGACTGCTGGCAAACGCTGAATGTCAAGAAGGCCAAAATGTCAGTTTTGAGATCAGGGTATCTGGTGTACCAAAACCAACTCTGAAATGGGAGAAAGATGGTCAACCTCTATCCTTTGGTCCTAACTTTGATATAATTCATGAAGGTTTAGATTATTATGCTTTGCATATCAGAGATACTTTACCTGAAGACAGTGGTTATTACAGAGTTACTGCCACAAACAGTGCTGGATCTACAAGCTGCCAGGCTTATCTAAAAGTTGAACGCCTGAAATATGTCAAGCGTGAGTATAAGTCTGAAGAAGAGCGGGAAAAGCATGTACAAAGGCAAATTGACAAGACCTTACGAATGGCAGAGATCCTTTCTGGTGCTGAAGCTGTTCCACTGACACAAACTGCACAAGAGGCTCTCAGAGAAGCTGCTATCTTATATAAACCAGCTGTTAGCACTAAGACTGTCAAAGGTGAATATGAAATTAAGAAAGAAGAAAAGAAGGAAGAAAGAAAACTTCGTATGCCCTATGAGGTCCCAGAGCCTCGCAAACATGCGCGCACTACTCTTGAGGAAGATCAGAACATTAAACACTTTGTGCCTCTGTCAGACATGAAGTGGTACAAGAGACTGCGAGACCAGTTCGAAATGCCAGGAAAAATTGAGAGAACTGTTCAGAAACGCCAGAAACGCATACGTCTTTCCAGGTGGGAGCAATTTTATGTGATGCCACTGCCACGTGTTTCTGATCAATATAAGCCTAAATGGCGCATACCAAAGCTAACACAAGATGATTTGGAAATTGTGAGACCAGCACGTCGGCATATCCCGTCTCCAGACTACGAGTATTACTATAGACCAAGAAGGCGATCACTTGGTGACTTGTCTGATGAAGAATTACTCCTGCCTATTGATGACTATTTAGCCATGAAAAGAACTGAAGAGGAAAGACTGCGCCTTGAAGAAGAGCTAGAGTTAGGCTTTTCTGCTTCCCCTCCAAGCAGAAGCCCTCCACGCTTTGAACTTTCTTCCCTTCGCTACTCTACTGAAACAGCACAGGTCAGTTCAGAGGAAGAAAGAAAAAGACAGCTGAGGTACTCAAGCTATCACATCCCAACTAAAGCTGAGACCAGTGCTAGCTATGCAGAGCTTCGTCAACGTCACGACAGGGCTGCCTACAGACCACCTAAACAAAAGCAAAGGATAATGGCTGAAAGAGAGGATGAAGAATTGCTCCGTCCTGTTGGCACTGCTCAACGACTCTCTGAATACAGGAGTGAGCTTGAATACATGGCAGAAGAGGAAAAGAGCAGACTCAGAAGAAGGAGGGAAAGAGAAATAACTGAGATTACATCAGAAGAAGAAGAAGAAATAGAAATGGTGCAACAGGTTCACAGGGAATTTTCACCTCCCTCTAGATTACTAAGGAGGAGAAGATCTCTTTCTCCAACTTACATTGAGTTGATGCGTCCTGTATCTGAATTAATACGGCCTCGCTCACGGCCTCCTGAAGAAAGTGAGAGGAGATCCCCGACACCAGAGAGAACTCGACCACGTTCACCTAGCCCAGTTTCTAGTGAAAGATCACTCTCTCGGTTTGAGAGGATGGCACGATTTGATATCTTTTCCAGATATGAGTCCATGAAATCTGCTTTGAAAACTCAGAAAACTATGGAAAGGAAATACGAAGTATTTACTCAACAGCCTTTCACCCTTGACCATGCTCCTCGCATTACCCTGAGAATGCGCTCACACCGCGTACCCTGTGGCCATAATACCAGGTTCATTCTAAATGTCCAGTCAAAACCAACTGCTGAAGTGAAGTGGTACCATAATGGTATTGAGCTCCAGCAGAGCAGTAAGATACATTTTACTAATACCAGTGGTGTATTAACTCTGGAGATTCTTGACTGCCACATTGACGACAGTGGAACATACCGGGCTGTATGCACAAACTACAAAGGGGAATGCTCTGATTATGCAACACTAGATGTTACTGGAGGAGATTACATTACATACTCTTCCCAGCGGAGAGATGAGGAAGTACCAAGGTCAATTTTACCTGACTTGACAAAAACAGAGGCATATGCAGTCTCCTCATTTAAGAAAGCAACTGCTACAGAAGCAAGTTCCTCAGTAAGAGAGGTTAAATCAGAAATGTCAGCAACAAGAGAATCACTCTTATCATATGAACACTATGCTGCTTCTGAAGAAAAACTCACAGCAGCTGAAGAAAAGTCATTGGAGGAAAGGACTGTACACAAGGCATTTAAAAGCACTCTACCTGCAACAATTCTTACAAAACCACGGTCAATCACAGTTTCTGAAGGGGAGACTGCAAGATTTTCCTGTGATGTCGATGGTGAACCAGCACCAATAATAACATGGTTCCGTGCAGGTCAACCCATTGTTTCTTCAAGGCGCTTCCAAGTAACACGAACACAGTACAAGTCTACTTTTGAAATTACTTCTGTCCAGATGTCCGATGAGGGAAGTTACACTGTTGTGGTGGAAAACGCCGAAGGAAGGCAGGAAGCACATTTCACTTTGACTATTCAAAGAACAAAAATTCCTGAAAAAGCTATTGCAGCACCTCCAACAGTCAAATCTCCCGAGCCTCGTGTAAAGTCTCCAGAACTAGTTAAGTCTCCGAAACGAGTAAAATCTCCTGAACCCATCAGCAGCCCCCCAAAAGCAAAGTCACCACCTGCAGACAAAACAGTACCAGCAGAGAAAGTACAATTACCAACTGCCTCTTCACCAAAGATAAAACAGCATCTGAAAGCAGAAACTCTTGGAGATGAGGTGAAGTTATCCTGTGCAGTTGAAAGCAGTGTTTTAAGTGTCAGAGAAGTGGCTTGGTATAAGGATGGCAAAAAACTAAAAGAAGACCATCATTTCAAGTTTCATTATGCAGCAGATGGCACCTATGAGCTCAAAATCCATGATCTCATGGAATCTGATAAAGGAGAATACACCTGTGAAATTACTGGGGAAGGAGGTGTTTCGAAAACTAACTTCCAGTTTACTGGCCAAGTATTTAAAAATATCCACTCCCAAGTAAGAGGTGTATCTGAAACTCACAAATCAGTTCAGAAAGAAAATGAGTTGCTTACAGTTTCTTCCCAGAAGAAATCAGCAGTGGCAACTGAAGAAAAAGCAGCCATTGAAGAAGTCATTAAGAAGTCAATTGTTACTGAAGATGTCAAACAACTGAAAGCAGAAATTAAAGCATCTTCAACTAAAATGACAGTGTCCGAAGGGCAGAAAGTGACATTGAAAGCCAACATTCCTGGTGCCTCTGAAGTAAAATGGATGCTGAATGGAATGGAGCTGAGAAATTCAGATGATTACAGATATGGTGTTTCTGGAAGTGATCACACACTAACTATCAAAAAGGCTAGTAGTAAAGATGAAGGTATCCTCACCTGTGAGGGCAAGACTGACGAAGGCATAATTAAATGCCAGTACGTTCTGACCTTCTCTAAGGAGCGATCCAACGAGCCAGCATTTATCATGCAGCCTAAGTCTCAAAATGTCAATGAAGGACAAGATGTATTGTTCACCTGTGAAGTTTCTGGGGATCCTTCTCCTGAAATTGAGTGGTTTAAGAATAATCAACCTGTAAGTATTTATTTAATATATCTACTAGAAAAATTAGAATTATTCATAAAACTGATCCTAATGAAAGCGTTCTTTTCCCCTCCACAGATTGCTGTTTCATCACACATCAGAGTAACGCGCTCTAAAAACATATATTCTCTTGAGATTCAAAATGCAGCAGTAAGTGACACCGGAAAATACACAGTCAAAGCAAAAAATTACCATGGGCAGTGTTCTGCTACAGCATCTTTGACTGTACTCCGTAAGTTCATTCTATGGGTCTTATGTTCAGACTAATCACAACTTTTTGCTGTCATGTGTCTACAAAAATTACTTATGATAAACAACACAGGTAATGTTGATTTAGGTATCTTAATGATTTCCTATTTATTTTGTATATTATCTACACAGAACTAAAACAGCATTAGAAATCTATAACATCCACAGAGGAGCACACAGATGTTCTATTACATCAACAAATGCATGTTAACGGAAGGCTATGAGCGTTTGTTCTAGGATGATTGTGTTAAGCCCTTGGTGCTGGCAATTACTCTTTCCTCATTCACTGACAGAACCTGTTCCAATAAAACGAAACAATTGCAGAGTTAAATTTTATGGTAATGTAACTGAACTGGGTTTAGCGTTTTATTTGCTGCACCATATCCCAGTTCCTAGCACCAAGGAGTTGCTATGATTTGCTTGTATGACTGTGCTTGGGTTTGGAGGAAAGCTGCAGTGATTGAGCTTTTTTGTTGCCTTTCATAGCTTCAGAGCAGTGCAGTGAAATACAGACTTTTTCTATATCATGCTTGTAAGAACTTGAACAATTTCCACAAACATGGACTGAACACACACAAATTCTCAATGTCTAATTCTAGTAATGGTTCTAACAGGAAATGCTCTGTGATAAACTGTTTCTTCATAAGCATGTTCTTCCTTCAAGCTTATACATCCTAGTAACTGTCCCATTTCCTACTTACCTATTTCAGTTATAAAATACTCTTTGCGATTTCGGCATCTTGAATCAAATTCTGTAAATAATACTATACTCCACTGCAGTTTTCCATGGAAAGCAAACTATGCTGTCTCTTCATTTCTGTAAAATTAACCATATAGAACTGCATGACTTTGTTAACATGACATTATTGGTTTTTCCTTCTGTCTTTGCAATGCTCCTCAGCTCTAATTGAAGAACCACCAAAAGAGGTAGTATTGAAGACAAGTGGCGACGCAAGCATGCACGAAAGTTTTTCTTCTCAGTCCTTTCAAATGGCTTCTTCTAAACAAGAGGCTTCATTCAGCAGTTTCAGCAGTAGCAGCATGACTGAAATGAAATTTGCCAGCATGTCTGCCAAAAGCATGTCCTCCATGAAAGAATCCTTTGTAGAGATGAGCTCCAGCAGTATTATGGGGAAATCTAGCATGGCTCAACTGGAGAGTTCAACTAGTAAAATGCTTAAATCAGGTCTGAGAGGTGAGCAATACAATTACTAGTAGATTTAGTGCTTCAGATATCCTGAAGTAGTCCTCAGAATAGACTTGCTGCATGGCCTAGTGGAAAGACTGACTTGGTATTTCTTCTCCTGTTTTGTAAAGGAGTACCACCCAAAATTGAAGCTCTTCCATCTGATATCAGCATTGATGAAGGAAAAGTTCTCACAGTATCTTGTGCCTTTTCGGGTGAACCAGCTCCTGAAATAACATGGTACTGCGGAGGGAGAAAAATTGCTAGTCAGGACCAGCAAGGCAGATTCCACATTGAAACAAGTGAAGATCTAACCACCCTGATCATCATGGATGTCCAGAAGAACGACGGTGGACTTTATACCCTGAATTTAGCAAATGAATTTGGTACCGATTCTGCCACTGTGAATATTAATATTCGATCAATTTAGAAAGCTTGATCTGTATAATTTACACTTGTCTTTTTACAAGTGATTCATATATGGACTGAAATATCTGATCTGTAAATATAAAAAAAAAATATTTTTGTACCTACCTGAATGAGACAAAGTCCAGAGCTATACATTATGACTTATAGTCATTATTGACCTAAGAATTTTAAACACTTTTTTTTCACTGACATGTACATACTGTATATAGCCGAAGTTAACGGTTATGAAGTTTTGTACCATTTATTTTATGACATTTTGAAACGTAACTTTTGGAACTAACAGTTGGCAGGAGAAAGTTTCCTAGCAAACGACTACCCTGCTCAACATTTAACTAATTTTTGCGCCTCAACTCATTGTTGATGTCTAAGAATGCCTCAACAGGTAGAGAGGCTCCCTGTTGAAGATTACCTACACCTAACAGATGATACTGTGCATAGTATTTCATACATGCACAAATATATATGTTGAATCAGAAATGTAAGGCATTGGTGATGTTTGCAATTACCCTCCTGTAAGCATTACTTTAATGTTTTACGTTGGATCTGATTAAGTCATAATTTCCATACCTGACTGACTATTTTTGGACAAAGTGCAAGCGGCCAGCACTTTGTTCACCCACCATCTGTGTACTGTTTCTGACACACTGACTGCCTGAATAGCTTTAGAAAAGTAACATCACCTGGCCATCCCCTTAATCAACAAAGCTATTGAGGTACTCAAGTGCAGCAGCAGTACCCTCTCGGAGGTTCGTAGGATGCAGTGATTGAGCGTGTGGTAGTATTAGACATCCTGTAGTCACTCCAGGGCAACTAAGCAATGAACCACAGTTTGAAAACAAACTGTTGTTACAACAACAAATATCCTGAGCACTTCAGTTTGCTTTAGTTTTCCTAATGTAGTAATAAATCTTGTTAGCTGTTGAACCTCCTTGAGATAGACTTGTTCATTTGAAATAAAGCATGCTTTCTGCACCATATTTCCTGCAAGTCCTTGGTTTTTATTTACTATGCTCCGTTTTTCCAGTTCCTGTACTACACTACAAGTTGCTGAAAGAAAATACAAGATAGCAGTACAGTTCTCCAGTGCAAACTAGGTAGCTAACTAGCTGTTGAAAATCCAGCCATCTATCAGAAACAGCCTGGCCACCACACGGAAGCCAGACTCAAAAAAATGTCAGACTAAGTTTCCATCATGGGCTTTTCATCAATGAAGGATAATTTCTAGCACATTCCTAAACATTATGCTGTTCTTATTATCCCTCTGTTCAGTGAATTTACAGGCCTTTCATTACATCCCGTATACATAAATTGCAAATCTCTCTTCTTTATAGCTGGTCTCTGCTGAAAGTGGTTTAAAAAAACTGCCTCCCGGAAACCTATTGCCTCCTTTTTTTGGCAGCTACAACTAGTACAGACCAATGACCCTAACTGCCCTGACCTAGAAGTTCTCACCTACCACAGGTGATGAAGGGTACATGCCCCATCAGTTCTCCATCCCTCAAGTCAGCTGACATACCTAGAGAAGCAAAGCCTGTTTTTGCATTCCTGGAAGGGAATCACAAATCCCATGAAGGCAGGGCACAATTTTGGTTATCTATGGGAAGAGTATCAAGTTCAAAGGAGCAACTCTGCTTCTAGAATTCATTCTGGTTAGTAGGAAAAGCTTGGGAGCAAATACACCCACAGCAATGCAACACTGCTTCAGGAGCTGCAAAATCCTCTTAAGTAGAGCAGGAGCGTTAGTTAGCAACACTATGCATATCACTGTGACTCCCAGCATGCTACTACTACTAAAATACCCTCAAGTTTGTCAGAAGTAGTAAAGCAAGTAGTATGTTTAAAAACCTATTCAAAAAATCCCACTATAGAAACAGATTTTTTTTTAAATTTCCTATAAACCTACTACTGCTCTCCAGAGGTCCCTTCCAACCTTTACAATTCGGTGATACTGTGATATGCTATCAACCACTAGCTATCCAAATGATGCAGGAAAAGCTAATAAATGGGGATGAAACAAGGACTGAAGTAAAAATAAGGATTTTGAAAGGGCTAAGTTGTAGGTCAGGACAAGATCCAGACTTTTACAAGTGATGGAACCAGGAACATTTAGAAGCAGTATTACAGTGTTTAAGAGTGTGTGGTATTTCTTCCTTAGGGAGAAAAGTAGAAAAGAATAATAAAAATGAGGTAAAAAAAGGCCATTTATTTTAATCTCTAAAGAAGAAAAATATCAAGAAAGCTGCTCATTCTAACTTCATTAAATGTTTAAAACCACCCCAACAAACTCGGTACAAGACACAAAAATACACAGGTACAGTCTTGTTTAACCAACAATCAACTTGTGTACACAAGCATGTAATAAATTTAAAACTAACAATGCACTTAGTCAGTCATCTCAGCAGACAGCAGTAGTGACAGGCAACACGTGCAGATTTAAGCATGGACTCTTCTCCACAAATGCTACTGGAAACTTGGTCTTTTGTGGCCTCTACTGAGTCTAGACATGATCAAGAGGAAAGCACACTGTCTGTCATGGCAGTGTAAGCAAGTTCATTCTGCCTGCTCCTCTCTGGCCCAACCCTGTCCAGTACTTACTTAAGCAAGCATACCAAACTTTAAGCAGATGTCTAAAAGCAGGATTTCTTACAGGCTTTGCTGAAACACATCTTTAATAGATAACTTTACATGCTGACCTGCTTAGCCAGTGTTGTCTTTGTTGGTTTTTTGGTTATTTTTTTTTTCCAAAAGACTGATCAGTGAATGATCATATAGTGACATCAATAAAGTCACAACCTGAAGTTTCAATATTCAGCTTCACAGAACACATCCCTAAACAGTAACATTTTCAAGACGCTAGGTTAAGCAGTCTCTGGATACAAAACAAAGCTAAAATGACCAATGAAAAATTCAAATTATTTGCTTATTATATTAGGTTGAATACTGTACAAGTTAACATTTGTTTTCTTTAAAGAGAAAATCTGTTGCACTATAGGACCAAATTCAGAAAAAGATCCTACCACACTATGTGTGTAAGGCATTTGGACTTCATGTTTCCTGGGTCCCAATGCATAAGGAAAACTTTCTAATACAACACTGTGAGCTGCTGTACAAATAGCACCTGTAGGGGGCTACAGTATACAGCATATAAGTACAGTATGGTACCTGTAGAGGGCTACAGGTTCTCTACTAACATTTTACATGTGGCAGCCTGAGAAAAATAACTGTGATGATGGATAGCTGTCATAAAACAGATCCATTTTACCACACTAGCAAACAAGAAACCCTAGTCTTAACATTGCATTTAAGGTTTTATCCTTGCCTCTAGTTTCAACAACTTTTCCCTTCAAGGGGAGAAAATTGTATGAACAGAACATCTCTGATGAAGTAATAGAACTTCTTTAGTTGGGACTTCCCCCCCCTTTTTTTTTGGTTCTACAGCTTAGCTTTATAAAAAAAAAATGAATCTGAATGCTTAATGTCCATTTAAAAAACAAAAAAGCAAGCATTAACAGTCAAAAATCAATCAGTCAATTATTCCCACAGTGGAATAAGCCACAGTACTAACAGCAGCAGTACAAAGGAGAAAGGATGACAGAGAGAGTAAGTACTCTGGCACACCAGAAAATGATAGTGTGTAGAAATATAAGCATCAGACCCATGTAAAGTATTCAGGCCCACTTCTGCAACTGTAACCCAAACTTTGTGGAAAATGCCTAGGCGGCCTACAGAGTATACTGAGAAAGGGCAGCTACAGAAGGAGCCAAAGTAGTATTAATCACAAGAGAACATGAAACACCAGGAAAAAGAGAAGACACTTTTAAATCCTGTCCAGTGACAGGATTTAAAGAATTACCTTTGACATCTGCAATTAACAGCCTTGGAGATGGCTGTTTACCCTTCCCTCAGAAAAAGCTGAAGGAGGCCTGTCTCTTTTTGTTGTTGTTATTAAACACATCCATAGGATAAAATTGTGCTCTCCTCTTTAGCCTTCACTCCCATGTGTGATGACTAGAACAGTCAGAATATGGTTATTGGTGTACATGCTCTTACCAAACAACATTCTGGATTGTTCATCCAGACTTACTTAACAATTATCAAAATGCCAATTAAAACAAATTACTAAATGACACCTTATCGCTACTGTACACACAGTGGGAAGAGCAAAGTTAAAGTGCTTCTTGTAGAATGTTTTAAAGTTCAGGCCATAACTCTGTCTTCTAGTAAGTTTGTTTGTTAGTGAAGCACTGTTTCCTGCCCTGTATGGGAAAGGGAATGCCCAGTTTCCAAACCTTAGTTCACTGCTTAAGCTAGCTGCTAAGGGGCTAAGCCCTTTCAAAACAGTGGCAATTCTAAGGATATACATACACCGTTACATTCATCTGTGGAGCTTTACAAGTGAAATAATAAAAATCCATACGGTCCTCTGGTCTTCAACGTTCTTGGTCTTCAACGCCTCCAACAGGAGATATTTTCAGGATGGCAACTGTGGATTTGGGCACTCGGGTTCTATAAAAATCCCCTTTAGTAGTAACTTTCTCTTCTAGATCTGAAACTGTTAGGTTCAGGCCAGCAGGAACAGCTGCACTACAATACTTAAAACTGAAATGTCAAAACAAGTAAAACTCATGCTTATAGTTTGTGAAAATAATCTTAACATAAATAGCTGTGATCTCAATTTTTAAATATTTTTTTTTTAAATGCAGAAGAAACCTCTTAAGTATACCTATCCCAAAGACTGCTTTTTGCTGGGAGAAAAAAAAACACACCCAAACAACTGAACAAACAAAACCCCAGCTTACTGTTCACTAAGTGGAGAGAAATACAGACATCAATTTTTGTAAGTTTAAAGCCCCTAAATGTTGCAATCTCAGTCAGTATAAATTTCAGAAGTTACTTCTTTGCTCCAGATGCCAGAAGTATAATGGCGTATCAATCATATGCACCGATTTCACTGAAACATGTTTTAGGGTTCTTGCCGCAGAGCTTGGCACAGGTATAAATAGGATGATTTAACCTTAGCAACAACACGTTACATATATACAAACCCATCATTCCAGCTTTAGTGGCATGGAGAAACCCCCAAAAGTGCTGAAGTAATATGCAAATTTTATGCTGAATCTAATCATTACCAGTTTTGTCTAAACAATCCAGTACTGAAAATTATTATTTACTTCTACATTTAGTGATCAGTCTCAGAGGACTTTTGCACACTCTGAAGTCCAAACTATTTTCTCTGTCATAGCTGAAAGCCAGAAAAAGGTATTTGTTAATGTGACATGTAATTAACACTGAACAGGCTGGCAGAAACATCAGTGAAATTGCGAAAAGGCAGCTCTAAGCGTATGATTCAAGACAACACTTTCATTCCTGTATTTTACTTCTCTGAACATCCTTTTTTTAATACTTATTTTTACAATTGTTGTGTCGTACAGAATACATTGAAGCGAACATTCAGAAAACAAAAAGTACAAGCATACGTGTGGCTGATATGCATACACTAGCTGCATGAAAACTGACAGAACTGAGCACAGATGACAGCTCTGAGCTGGTATCCACAAGTAACTTCACTTGTACAAATCATTCCATTCCATCTGACCCTGACATAATGATTGATAAAACTGGTATTTTATACATGGACAACACCTCATATATTTTTCCTCAAAATTTGGACCTATTTTGTATAGATAAAATCAGCATTTCAGAAATTTATAAGGAAATCTTCCATTCCATTCTCATCTGTCCTTTCCAGCCTGCTTCAAAAACACCAAACTATTCATAAGCACAAAAGAAAGACTAGTTAAACCAAATTAAAGAAGATTTGATTACAGAAACAAATTTTGGTATGTGCTTGAGTGCAAAAAACCCTGTACATTTACTTAGCAATTATGTAAATCAAACACAGTAAATGGCTTGCTTAAAGTGCTCTACAGCTAAGACTTAATGGATCAAGTTTATCCCTAAATTAATACCCCCCAAATTCCCACAAGCTTACAATGCTAACACCAACAACCTCACGAACCAAGGTGCTAGTAGGCACTGTTATACTCTATTTATTTATTAAATATTAAGAGACAGACTCTGATCTCACTTACAGTTAATGCAAATATACACTGATGTAATTGAGCGCAGAATCCATCTCCTGGTATATACCATCCTCAAAAGATACAAAGGAGTTGCAAAAGCAGAAGCTTCCTCTTGTATAAATATGTCATAAATAAGTATAGATACAATTATTGACTACAACAGCAGGTGAATGGGCTAATATTTCAGCTCTTGCTTCCAGAATACTTTGCTAAAAATACATATTAAGTGAGCAGAGCGAATCTCAACAGTGCTGCATTAGCTACTTGGGACACTACACACCCCAGAAACAATTTATGCACATTTTGAAGCCTTTACTAGATCTTTAGTAGTGAAAGTAGGTAGAAATTTTTGATGCAAAAAATAAATAAATAAAAATTATTAAATATCCAATGTTTGGTACAAATGCTTCATATTAAGTTATTTTTATACATTTACTTAGAAAAATACACTAAATATTTCTACTTCATTGGCTACAAATAAGGATCAGATTATGTATATCCTTGTGTTTTTAAAGAAGGCAAATGTCAATTACCATCAAGCTGCTAGAGTAGACCCGTTAGTGCCTGTTCCCACAGCCCCTACACAGACAAAAAAGCCACCGGAGGGCTTATCACAGCTCCTGGTGGATGATACGGTACAAATGAGCAAGAGGCGCATGGCACAAGTTGAACTTCAGCAAAAAGGTTTCAGTTTTCTTGGAGGAAGTTTATAACCTGCAGGTTTACTAATGTATCAGTCTGACCTTCACACTTTTTAAAAAGAGCTACATTTACAAATGTGAATGCTTATCTGTTAAGCCACCATTTGTTCCAAAAAATGCACATTCAAACTCTGAAATATTAGGAAAATACTCTTGCAAATAAACTATATAAAGATAAAATACACTTCAAAGATAGTTTTTATGTTATTCTATAAAGTGCAGAGAAATCCTTCTAAAAAGGGAAATGACTACTTCCTGTAACAACAGTATAATTACAGCAGCTTTTGCATAGCATTATTTATCGAAAATTAAATATTTTCAGTTGCTTCAGGAAGAAAAGGATGAAAAAGTCTCTTCCAGTTCAGATCTTTCCATGGATACTGATCTATTTTCTTCAGGAATGGTTGATGATACCAGATCTCCATTGACAGCACTTCTAGAACAGTGAGCAGATCCTAAGAAAATATCAGTCAGTATTTAATTGTCAACCTCAAAAAAAAAAAAAATCTGTTAATTATTCTATTTGCTAAGTATTTCCTAAACATAAGCAATCAGAAGCATAATTACTCTGGACTTTTCCTGAAAGACTGCAATCAATATCATGCCCAAGGATGATGGATATGAAGAATGTTCAGCTTGTATAAATCAAGTAATAGCTTATTTTTTGTATAGACAATGATGTTTTACATTCTGAAGGACAATAATCTGTGAGGTGCAGACATACTTTCCAAGAGGAACAGACATACTTTCCAAGAGGAACACATGAACTTTTATTTTTTTTTTAAAGAAAAAAAAAAACTTATGCATCAATAAGCATTTAATTCAAACATTTTCTATCATTAAAATGAAATGAATGACTTACTGCAAACTGGGTATTGCTAAGCTACCTGACAAGAAAGAATGAAGATAACTGGAAGGTAGGAGAGGGAGCTTCTAACACAGTAAAAGAAAATAAAAAAAAACAAAAACAAACCCAAGCAAACAAAAAACACACACTGAACTAGAAACTACAGCTACAACCAAAAAAGCCTGGTATTAGCAGAAGCGCACCAGTCAGACTCTTCTCAGCAGTCCTGAAAAGTGTCAGACAGGGTAACCAACACCAGAAGCTCCAGATGGGTATCAATAAAACCTTTGCATTGTAGGAAGCTAGACTGATGCGCACCTACATTCGTGATGAGACACAGAACAGGATCTAAACTAAGTTTTATTAGCTTGGGATATATATTGGCATATCCTATGCTGGTGGCAGATGAGCAAGGTGAAAGAGGTGGTCACCCTGCATCATGCAAGCATCAGAGAACCAAGGAAATGGTGTGGAGGTGCAAATACTTGCTTCATGGTAGAATGTAAAGCATTAGTACCTCTGTGCTCACATGGGATTTCAGCAATGCGCAGGCCTAAGGTTTTTTCAATCCAAGTGAGGCACTAGGCACTCTGAAAGGAAGCAAGACTAAACTAGAACTAGTCAAAAGAACCAGGCAAGTTAAAGTCTCCCTGAGAGGAATTAGGATGGAGTCAAAATGACAGCAAGATTCAAAAGGAAAGAACACAGAACTGCCTACTAACTGAGGCCCATCTAATCAGAATGGAATAATACTCTGATAACAGCATAATTTCTTAATTTTGGGGGTTGATTTTATTTATTATTGGCTAGGCTGCACTATTTCAGAATAGTGCCATTCTCTACAAAAAGCAAGCAGCCACTGAAATGAGCCATCTTTCTGCAATGCACTGGTTGGAAACTACCCCATCACTCACAGAGGTCACAGAAAGTGTTTGTTTTGTGACAAGAAGCAGGTGGCAAACAAGAGTATTCCACATCACTTACCACAACATCATTCATGTAAGACTCTATTAGTACAAACATCCCTTTTCTGGTTTTGTGTCTATTTTATCTTGTCAGTACTCCCACTGATTTAAATGCAACTACTCCAGCTGTTAAGATCCTTTTCAATATGAATGAAAGCCAGAAGTCAGCCACATAACAAACTACAGAAGTACTCCGATTTATAATACAGGAGTCCTACCAACCAAATACCAACCAAATCTTTGCAAAAATCAGTAGACTTTTTTCCTCATGCTGATATTGGCTGTAAACAGTGTACACTTTCACACTGCTGTAAACAGTGTAAAAAAACTGTACAGAATGGGACAAAAGAAAACCACTGCTCTCACAAACTCACTCTGAGAATCTTCAAAGGGAGCATCAGTGTAAGATTCTGTATCTGAGTACGTTCTTCTGCGCTGCTGTGAAAATCGGTGAACAGATGAAACTGGTTCTTTTACAGACAGATTATTCCTACAAAATAAGTGAGATCCATCAGTCAGCAAAATCTGTATCAACCCACACAAACTTAATATACTTTAAATTAGAAGTAACTTTGGTGCTTATATTAAACCATTAGCATCAATATTTTTCACTAGGCTAAATTAAATATGGCACAGTCAACAGAACATCATTTTCACAATTATAAAGCCTGAAAATGGAAATAATATATTCTTTGCATGCAAATAACTCAAGAATCTGAAACACTCATCCAAAAAGAATGTTAGCATTCAAGCTCTATGTCTAATTTAATGGACTTGTCAGAATAAGTCATTTGCATAAAGTTTATATCAGGAAGAAATTTTTATAGTGTACTAGAGACAGCAGCTGCATTATTTGCTACCAACACCAATAATCTACACCTTTAGTTTTCAAAATTACACCAATTTATGCTGTTTAATATATTTTCCCTGAGTGAATTATTCTTCTCAACGTTTTGATTTTAATGCTAGCAGGTTCAGCAATATCTTTTTGAGACAGAAGAAAAAATCTTAACGAAATAGAAAATTACCTTTCTGAATAGCAAGGACCAGGGTGGCTAATGGAACGCTTCATCTGGAGGGGGGGAAATTCAAACAACAAACCACACCAAAAAATGTCACAAGCTACTTATACGAATATATGCATACCTACATTAATTTTTACTTTATTTACAGTCTCTACAAAGAGAGAAGAAATATTATTATTATTAAAAGCAACCATTCTTAGTTAAAAATCTGATTTAACTTTATGAAAACAGACAGATTGCCGCCAATAATTAATGTTTTAAAGCATTCAAACAGGAAATAGTTTATTACAAAAAATACTACCTTGTTTCTATGGAATTCACACTCTCTTGCTCAAAAGTTACTCACAGAGCCATTTGTTAATTGCTATGATATACCAAAATATCAAGACATTTTTCCTCTACCAAATGCCAGCTTAATTTCCCCATTACACAATAAAGCCATATCCTGCCTCTTGATTCTTTGTGGTTCTTCTGCTGTCACTGTCAGATCTCTATGCATATCAAAGAAAGTAACTAATTTAAATTAAATAATGATCAGCTTTGCAAGTGAACTGATTGAATGTAATGAGACAAGAGATCCAAGTGCAAAGAAAGGGATTCCCACAACAAAATCCCACAATACAGTTCATCTTGAAATCTATGCGTATGATCAAGAAGTATGATTCCACATACACTGTCCTACTAAGGGAAATTAATCAGTAGTGAAGAGTTACCTAAGTAACATCTTCACCTTTTTGCTAGATAAGGACATGTTAAATTAATATAAACATTTTGAATTACATACACTGAAAGATATGCTATCTTGCTGAAGTGCTTCAAGCCACAAGGCACTTAATCTGTTTAAACAGGAGGCAAGGTAATGGAATTTTTAAGATCAGTGTACAGCTAGCCTCTAAAAACCAAAGAAACAGTTGAACTGAGGAAAAGCTAAACCTCATGTCATTTATGAGATACTTCATGTCAAGGATCTTGACAGGTATGATAAATTACTCTGGTCATGTAAAGGCTAGCAAACAAATACTGGGAATGGAAAATTACTGATTTATATTTAGGACCATCATTAGTCATAACACAGTCAAGATTTCAGCTGTTGACATCACAGCACACAGCAATAGCATAGTCTTCTGCCATTCTTCCCCCCATCCAACCAACAAAATGACATTTAGAAAAAAATAGTATTTCAAAATGTCTAAACCATTTGGACAGGTGATGGTGACACAGGAGAAACTAAGGGATCAGGATGAGGCAGCTGGAACATTTCTGGCTTAAACTTGGCATTAGCAATCTTCACACATTCTTCAAGTGTTGTGATAAACGTATTACATGTGGCACTAAGCAAGGAAGAGGCTTCATTCATGTTCTGAAAATAAATGAAAGCATAAGCATAAGCAAGAATAAAAAAATAAATCAGGTGCAAATACAACTCTCCCACCACTGCTCACACACACACTAATTTCCCTCATTACCCCTAAGAACTTCCTTTTCCCATTTTATTTAATCAAATGTACACCTTCCAATGAGATTAATTTAAGCAAACAAATGTGACAGCATTATAATTTCCTTCTAACATCTGAATTTCTTTAGGGTATCAATCAACAATAGCAGAATGTTTTTACTGCAAAGCTTGTCTCAGAGTGACAAGCACGTATCAGAAGATCATTTGGCAAGATAAATGAACTGCAGCAGAACATAACAGCTTTACTGCTTCAGTGCAAGGAGCCCACAAGTCAGTTTTACCTCACTGTATATTGACAACAATTTGCTGTGTTGTGACTAAATGCAACCCCTCGCTTTGCTCTAGAAGTGGACAAGAATAATGCCCACACACTGCTTAAGAATGTGAAGAGCAAAGTCATTCATAATTTCCACTGTCAACTTTCATTCCAAAGCAGAAATACTAGAATAATTCTACTTGTGCATATTCAGAGAGATGTATCTGCACTGCAGGTTTCCAATACCTGTAACACTAACTTTCTCTGAAAAAAAACGGAACACCCTGCTACACAAAGAAGTAAAGAATGGATAAACAAGATCATTTCAACTCTGCCCACAACAGAGATATGCAATAATTTGTCTTGTTTCACATCTCATATGGGAGTCCTTCTGGCCTTTTACCCAAATGATAAGTAACACAATTTCTTCCTAATGCACATTAGAATTACAGTTAAATCACCCAGGTACTTTATGCACATATAATCACTGTTAGCATTATACACATACAAACACTCAAAAATTGGCCTTAGGCTAAATCTCCTCACATTAGGGAGATGAAAAAGTAAGATGTCAACAAAAACTTTAGGTGTATTATATAATTAGGTTCTCCAATAGCATTTGAGAAATTCTATACCTCAGTGCTGGGAGGAGAGCGAGTCTCATCATGGTGAACAAATTCTTGTATTGTATGAACTTGCTGCATTAAAAGATCACAGTAGAGACGAAGTTCGGACATTTTGGTTTTAAGAGATTCACTGGTCTCACTTATTTCTTAAAAAAAAATGGAAATATCAACTTACTGCATGCAATGTATGTAACCATTTTCATTTTTAAGCACTTTTCATTTTAAGTGTCAGTTTAAAAATTCACTTTCATTTACTTTTGATGAAAACTGGATTCTGCAGTGAGTCAAGAACAGTACTTGAAGCAGACAATAGTTTGTACCTTCAGATAACTGATGCTAATTTAATGACTATTATGAGAGAGACATAATAAAGGAAAGATGAAGTTGAAATCTTTCTAGCTGCAACATAATTTATAAAAAAATTAATGGATGAAATTTACTCCCACAGAAGTGGCTGGAAATGGTTACATTAACCCATCCAAGAAAAATTATGGGAAAACCAATATTAACTATAAAGAATCAAACCAGCAGAAATAAAACAGCATCACAACAGCCACAAACAGTAAGTTTGTTTTTCTAATGACAAGAAGTTGGTGGTATTTCAGCTTCTTAAAGACAGAAAAGGTCAATGGAGGTGACCTCTAATTCAAACATCAAGCAGGAATTTATCATATAGATGACTAGAAATAATTACAATTTATATTTAAAGACAATCAGCATTGGCTTTCTACCACAATATTTGCACTACCATTATCTAAACCCAAGCATTTAAAAAAGCGGTAAGATTGTATATGCTCTAGGAAATACATACATACCTTTTTCTTTTTTTGTTCTGGTATCAGCTAAACAGGCTTTTGCACTCCCAAGTGCTACCAGCCACCTTTGCCTTTCAGCTGCATTAACTGCTTTCATATAGAAATGTTGTTCCCCTGGGATGATTAGCTCCATCCTTGTGTTGTCTGTTGCATGAACTTATGATAAAGGACAAAAAAAAAAAATTTGAAGAAAAAAATAAACTTAATAGCAATTATTTATTAAAAACTGATCAAATTATTTAAGTATTTTTAAGTGTTTATTACAATCCCATAGTAATACAGTAAATCACAATGCACCACTACTAAGTATCAAAAAGCCCAAAGCTGCTCAACCCTTCTCCCCAGCATGCCTTCAAGTCAGAAGGAACACAAGACACCAAACAGTATCCAGACTCAAGAACAATGAGGTTCCCTTTCTGCATTAACAATATACTGAATATGAATCTGTAATAACTGTTGTATTCCAAACCTGGTCTAAACATGACAAACTGAAGAGCTTTGTTCCAAGAACAAGTATTTACGAGGAGTAGACTAAAAACTGAAGTAATCTCCCTTCTAGATGAAATCTGCCTTCAAGTTGCAGACACCTAGAACGAAGACCTGACGAGGACTTTTGTTTATAGTCTATTATACTCAACACTGCATCATAACTGACTATACTGCTGAGTTTCATGTTATCAACCACAGTTCCTTCAGACTCACACCCCACTAGTCATGGATGCAGGAGACTCCACCAAATCCAGACTTCAACTATTATCTTTTCTTCACCAAAAGAACAAGATGACAAGCAAGAAACTACTGGAATGGCCAAAAAATAGGATCTTCCACTTCACATCACTGATTTCATCTACACTAAAGAAACAGCAACAAAAAGGAGTTACTACATGAAAAACACTTATTGGCCCATGTAAAATAAGAGAACTCCCACTTTTTCATAAAGTATCCACTTCAAAAGCTGAATCATGTGCAGGTATCTGGAAAGAGGTGAAGAGCTGAAAGCACTGAAGAGTTAGATAATGCCTTGCTACTAGCCAAGGAGGTTGACCTACAGATTAGGATACACCAAATGCTAAACTTACAGTCTGACACAAACAGTTCACTTACTAACTCTACTATATCCATCACTTATGCACATGGGCAGCTGCTAACTGTGACTAAAGTAAAAATTACTCAGGAAAACAAAAGACTAAACATCTCTGGTTTATAATAATGTCCCCTTTCAGGTCACTGCTGGTGCTCTTCTGAAAAATTAGCACTCATGATTCAGTGCCTGTCCTGGTTTCAGCTGGGGCAAAGTTTATTTTCTTTCTAGTAGCTTTCAG
The DNA here is from genome assembly GCF_033815535.1 of Pezoporus flaviventris. Taxonomy (NCBI): domain Eukaryota; kingdom Metazoa; phylum Chordata; class Aves; order Psittaciformes; family Psittacidae; genus Pezoporus; species Pezoporus flaviventris. Next base: position 42,455,633 of record NW_026892549.1, on the reverse strand, counting down.
TGCAGTGCTTTGGCTTTAGTCTCAGAATAATGTTGATAACACACAGATGTTTAGTTGTTAAGAAGCACTTACGCTAATCAAGGACTTTCAGTTTCCCATGCTCTGCCAGTGAGGAGATGCACAGGAAGCTGGGAGGGAGCACAGCCAGGACAGATGACCCAAACTAGCCAAAGGGATATTCAATCACACTGAACGTCTTGCTTAGTACGTAAACTGGGGGGAGTTGGCCAGAAGGGGCCGATCACAGCTTGCCAATGAGCTGGGCATCAGTCAGCAGATGATGAACAATTATACTGTGCATCACTTGGCTTCCTTGGGTTTTATTTATCTCTTTTAATTTCCTATTAGTATTATATTTTTACTTTATTTCAATTATCAAACTGTTCTTAATCCATGCGGTTTTACCTTTTTCCAATTCTCCTCCCCATCCCACAGGGGAGTGAGCAAGCAGCTGCCTGATACTTAGTTGCCCGCTGGGGCTAAACCACAACAGTGATATCTTCTACTTCCCTGGCAGCTAAAATTTCATCAAGCATAAATCTATTAATTCTTACCTTTAATTTCACACACAGCCATCTTTATACTTCCTTTGCTGCCTTTGCAAACATCATCCTGTGAATCATAGTATGACAATATCCCATTGTCTAAAACAAACCACCGAGGCTGCCAACCTAGTGAGAGCAAATAATGAAAAGTAAGTTTAGTCTAATTACTAAATTGCAAATCAAACTCAGCTCTTTGACTGTTAAAACTTTTATTAAAAATGCAAACATTCTTTTAACTATTCTTTTAACATACCAGGAAGTAAACAATCTGCAGCGGCTGAAGATCACAGCCCCTCTATAATAAGACTAGTATTATATGGATATGTTCACTCCCATTCTTTTTCGATGCAAGATCAGCAGTATTCCAGTTTTCACCATATTCCATTCTAAAGCAAACTTAAATATCAATTTAGCCACCAAGGAAGCCTATTTTGAAGGCTGATAAATTACGTACCTCTAAAGAACTGGTCTCATTCAAGTGTATTTTTCAGGTAGACTTTCTGAACATTGTAGGAACTTACTTGTAAGATACAAGTAAGTGACTGATGTTACCAGCTGCTACGGTTCTCCCTCTGCCTACTCTGTGCCAGCGAAAACTTCGTATTTCACCCTAAATTTCTCTGAAAGAAGCCCAGCTCCATTGTTCAACAACAATTTAATGTCAAGTATTATGTGAAGAACTCAGACATGGCTTACAGTCCATCTGTGAGGACAGCATACACCAGCTCCTCTAAGGTTTTTATCAACTTCACATTAGCAAAATTTTATAATAATCTCTGACTTTACTACTTTTACAAAACAGAGCAGTTTACGCGTAGGTGCAAAGATCTATGAGAACTCTATGCAGCATTACAACACATACTGAATTACTGGCATGGGCCTTCTTGGATTAAAGTATATTAGCAGTCTTTTCTCCTTTCCTTCTTTTTTCCCCTTTTTCTGATTAGAAAAGCTTCATAGAACATCAGTCACTGGAATAGTTGCCCGAATGTCTAACACAAAATACAACTAAATGCAAACCCTTCTGCCTAGTAAATCACCTTTGTTTCTAAAAATAAAACAGAATTAAAATATTCCAGGAGAGCATTACAATTAAACTGGCCCACTACAATCTAGGTCAGCTGTTCAATAGAAGAAGATTATCCTATTATTTTACACTCAACACCAAACTTGAACTTCCTGCTCAGTTAGGGTACTAAAGACCCTGTCCTGTAAAATGCAGCTCAGAAATGCACGAATGTGGTTTCTTTTCCTGCTACACTGTGTTACAAAACATTAACTCTGTGATGTTCTTATCTCCTAAGAGCACGCACATCTGGTAAGTCAGCCTGTCTCAATTCAGATAACAAGGGACCCTACATGTATGACTTTTCCAACCTCCTATTATGCCACTATTGGAAAAAGCAGAAGCAAAGGACTTAAAAGACTCCAAGGGCCTCACAGAAGCAAGCTAAAGAACAAAAACACCTCTCCTGATTTCAAACTGGGAAAACAAAGCATCCTATGCTTGACAAAATATTTAACAATTCTTTATGTCACAAATTCTTAGATGCACACATATTACTTGGGGGGTGGGGAATAAAGCTGCATTTCTGATTTGCTTTTAATGAAGGAGAGAAATTAAATGTTTTCTACAATGCTTCAGCAACAGTAACAAGCTCCTTTACCGCCTGGCTTCTCCCATCAGTGACAAGACAGCAAGTCCTACAGCCTATTTCTGGCTACAGACACAGAGAGTTCTGTTGACGCGGGAGTTGCGGACAACGCAGAGATGATCGATGTGATCAAGCGATTGCCAAATTTATTACAAAGCCTTAACTCCTTATATACTATTTCTTACAGGCACTTACAGTGATTTGGCATATTATGATTGGATACATGTCTTGAAGACCCTTAGTGACTAACATATCATTGGTTAAGCACAGGTGTGAGAACTTGACCTCGAAAGCTTGCCAACACTCCACAGTTCTCATTAACTCAGTGAATTCCAGCTTCTTCTTATCTTGCTTGCTTAAGCTTCCTTGGGCCTCTCATGGCCTTGCTGTACCTTTCAGGATTATTCACAGTTTATGAGTTTATGTACCAATTATCCATTCTCCTGTGAGAACACTGTCTCCACATCTCCCCCTTTTTGTTTCATATATGTTTTGGGTGACCGTACTTGAGCAGGGGATTTGGGCTAGATTATATCTCCAACATATGCCAACTACAGGCTGCTGGGCTTGCCCCTTTTTTCTCCTGTATGGCTCTCTGACAATAGGGGAGGCCATCCCTCACATCAAGGTCTGGCATAGCTTGCGTCCCCACCGCTCCACGCCTGCTGGGTTGCAGCCAACAGTGGAGCTAAAAGCTCTTCTTGGCAGTAAACACAGAGGCCAACCCAGTCTTGCCCTTGATTGTGGTAGCAGGCATTTGGTCAGCCTCAGTCCTTGCACCTTGTTGTCAATGCAGTTTCACCTGCTTCATCCAGTAACAAGTCGCTACTACAGCAAGGCACACACAAATTTACATTAGCAGAGTAACTATTACAGGGTGCAGCACCATGTTGAAGATGCTGATGGCAGCGAGGGACTAGCCAAAGAAATTTCTTACCAGTGGAATTCTCTCACCCTCTTAATTTGTTCCATTACCTGCTTCATAATACTACCATTGTATTAGAATCTTCCCAGCTTTTGCCTTAGCATTTTCTAGCAGCTACTGCAAATTTCCATACTCTAACATCTCTTACAAGTGGCAAATCTATATAATACAAGGTGTAGTTTCTTATTAGCTACTGGCTAGTAAATACAGGTAGTTTTATACACAAAATCACAGCCTCTAATAATAGCTACTTTACAAGCACACATATATTCAAGCTGTTACTTTTCATTTGCCCCCAAGTGCTGTTTTACAGTCATTCGTTTTTCTCTTCCTCTATCAGTCCACTTGGGGTATTCACGATCAGCTCCTGTAGCTGAGGCATCAGGTTTTTCCATTCGTCTCTCCAGCTCATGGCAAGGCTTGACAAACTTTGCAGGCAGTCACCATGGACCTGTAGGCAGGAGGACACAAATATACGCCCTCCCCCAGGTTATCAGTTCTTGAGAAGCAGACAGGTTAAACTGCACATTGTTAACAGTCACGGAGTTTGCTGCATCATTGCCTCTTTTTTTTTCTTTTTTTTTTTTTTCTGCCACCCTGATGCTGCTTAGGTGACAGCTCATAAAGCTTGTGGTTGCACTACCCCTCTTGCTTTTTCAGTTAGCAGTTCTTATTTCAACCGATCTATCTATTCCTCCAAGTCTTGGATTCACCCCCAGGTTACTTTAAACATACTAAGCAAGGCTCCTACCATGCACCACTGTGTTGCAGGTTCTCTTTAGGCTTTGTCTGTGGTGTCTCTACAAACTGCCTCAATACCTCAACAGATTGAGAGGTTGGGTTGTTGTTTTTGGTTGGTTGGTTTTGTTGTTTTTTTTTCTTCACTCCTCGGCTCTGGCGTCCATCCTGGCCGTTCCACCGGTGGAGCACTGGGAGCTGAATCGGAGGTCAGCTTTTTTTTTTTTTTTTGGCCTTTTTTTTTTGCTTTTTTTTTTTTCCAAAAGTCGCTCACCCTGCTTTGCACAGCTACGAACACCAGCCTGCTCGGCAGCAGCAACCATAAATACCTGCCGGCAACCGCACTTTTGCATCAACCCTTTCTTGCCCGAAATGTTAAACTGCTACCGGTTAAAAACTTTTACATGAACCCAACAACAAAAAATACACAGAACACCGTCTGCCCTCAACACACACACGCACACACGTATGGGATCCCACAAGCACACGCCACACAAGTACAATATTTGAAGCACAAAATCCAATCATTACTCCCACTACAGTCCCACATACAGAACATGGCACAAGGACCCCGTGGAGACTAACACGAAACCAGCTCCGAGAAGCATCACTGCAGTGCGAGGTAGCAGGCTCATCCTTAGCGGGTGTCCCCACAGAGGCTCTGCCTCCCCGACATCGTATGAGGCTTGGGCTTTTATACTGGCCAAAATGCACGCTCATTCCAACACAGGTGGCCAGCCTATGTTGGAAGAAGTGGCCAGCAATATCTATAAAGGTCTCCAAAGGTCGATAGAAACCTGGACATACTTATATTTACCAACTTCTAGTACACGAGTATCACAGAGAAACTGTATTAAATGAGTTGTATATGGCCTCCCAAGTCCACAGTCCGTCACAGTATGCCCAATACCCCTGTTAACAGCATATGAGACCTTGCCACCACCAGAAAAATCACACAATACATCTGTATCCCACGCTGGTCTCGCTTCCCTGGAGGTTCGGGGGGGGGGGGAGAGGTGGGTTTTTTGGGGGTTTGTTTGTTTTGGGGTTTTTGTTTTCTTTTTTCTTTTCTTAACGTAAAAAAGGTTGCTCTCTTCACTTTAAGAAGGACTGAAAACATCCATGAAATGGATGTCCTGAGCTCAAATTTCAATTCATTCAATCACTGACAAGGGGGGTGTCCTGGGGTGATGCAGACTCTTTAAAGGGTTTCACCCATTGAGCTGGCACGCACAGCAAACCAGAATCTGTAATTTATACACATATAACCTTGACCAGTTAGTTTTACTTCCACAGGACCTTTCCAAATGCCGGTTTCCAAATCCTTGTACTGGACCAGAATACCCAGAGTTTTAGTCATATAACCTGAACCTAATGCCTGACCGTGTATTATAGCAGGGGGATCATTAAAGTCTTCTGTCAATCGCAAAAAAAAATCATAACATATACAGCTTAAGAGGATTTTAACCCATATGTGGTCACTGCTTGTCAGGCCTCCTTAACTATTTTGAGATCAAAAGCTTCCCACTCTTTACCCCCCTGCTGCATAGTAAACACAGGATATGCAGAGAGGCCCACTGCAGAAAATTCACCAGTAATAATCACATCTTTGATTAACCCGTGCCAACAGTGTGCAGGATTTGTGCCCCCCGATACCTCTCCCACCCCCTCCCCATTTGCCTTCTTTAAGGAAGGGGTTTTGCGGAGGATAAGGTGGTGGCACTGATAGAGATGTGTCAATCCAAGTCTCGAGGGCTCCAAGCTTTTTCATCAATTGTTGCAGCTGAGCATCTCCAAGGCCAGTGGGTAGTTGCTGATGAGCTGAGCAGACCGACTCAGGAGACGAAGAGTCGGAGTCTGGAAGCGGAGGATATAAATCTGGCTCGGATTCAGGGGACTTGGAGTCCAATCCTGGGTTGAACTCAGGGTCTCCATTGTTCGCAGCTATGTCTTTCTTGTCAGGTGTCTCTCGTTCGGTATGTGGCCATCTGCGGACCTGGCTCTTGCTTTCATCGGCTCGGGACGTTGATTTTTTCGGCACTGTTCCAGGTACCACAGGAGGTGCAAAAGTCATAGCCGCAGCACTATGATGGGGGTTAGGGGAAACAGCCCCTTCTGGAGCTGTGGTGGCAAATACAGAAGCTACTGCCGCCCTTTCCGATTTCATCTCTTTCAAAGTCTTGAACATCAATCTCCAAAGTGTAGAGTGTTTCTGTGCATCTTTGGTCCCTTTACTAACCTCACGATCACGGGAACACTTTAACAGCCTCTGTAAGGCGGCACTATCATATTGCAGTCCTCTCTTAGAGAGAATGTGTTGGAGGAGCTCCATCACTGCCTACTCCTCTTTGGAAAGAGAGTGCCCTATCTCCTCCCCAGCCACTCACCTGATCAGGGCGAGATTCCCAAAGTTTTGCAGACGTCTGAATTCCCAGCGCTGGGGCAGTGCTGAATTTCAGCCAGCTCTCCGCCCCCTCCTTTTTGTCGGACCTTCAAACTCATCTTCATCGAGTTACTGATCGGAGGGTCCCTGTTTGGGCGCCACTTGTTGACGCAGGAGTTGCGGACAACACAGAGATGATCGATGTGATCAAGCGATTGCCAAATTTATTACAAAGCCTTAACTCCTTATATACTATTTCTTACAGGCACTTACAGTGGTTTGGCATATTATGATTGGATACATGTCTTGAAGACCCTTAGTGACTAACATATCATTGGTTAAGCACGGGTGTGAGAACTTGACCTCGAAAGCTTGCCAACACTCCACAGTTCTCATTAACTCAGTAAATTCCAGCTTCTTCTTATCTTGCTTGCTTAAGCTTCCTCGGGCCTCTCATGGCCTTGCTGTATCTTTCAGGATTATTCAGAGTTTATGTACCAATTATCCATTCTCCTGTGAGAACACTGTTTCCACGGAGTTCCAAGAAAGTTGGTAATAAAATCTAAAATCTTGACTAGATTTTGCTTTTTAATTTGCTGCCCTCCTACATTGCAGAAATTAAGGGAATTCCTGAAGCCTGTAATTTTGAAAGGCAAGAGCAGATGCTATCAGCTTGCCAGCACACACTAAAGGAAAGGTTCTGCAGTTTGCTGTTTTAGAGGGCTACTTTTAGCACAAGTTAGCTGTGTTGATGTAACAGTCTATTGCCTGCACAGCAATCACAGTTACTGTTGAATATTTACTTATTAAATAACAGACTAAACTGGGAAGTTTATACCAAATACCTCAAGGGCTCATTACCTGTGACCTTTTACATTTTGCTACAGTAACTTTTTTTGGTCAGATAAGTGAAAGTGACATTTTGCATTCTATTTTGAAAAGAAACTTACACTCATAACCATTTCTTTCATAACCACAATTTTTCCTATATGCATTTTCTCCACATTTATAATGAAGAAATGACAAAAATATCTTACCAAATAGCTATTCAATTACAGTACAACTATTCTCTTTCATTGGAGAATTCATTCAGTATATACGGACATATATTTGCCCAGTAAAACACGAGATTATGCTCTGTACACTTCAATTCACAGCAAGCATGCACATTCCTTGCAATGTGGCCCACATTTTATGAACCTTCAGAACTGAGTTTCACACCACTCCACATTCAAAATCTGAATATGCTGAAACAGAACTGCACACGTTAAGTTCCAAAGAAGAGGCCAAAGAAGATACTGCCAAAGCAGTCAAACACAAGACCTGATTAAGACTCCAAGAGTAATTTGCTCTGGAGGGACAGAGTCCTATTACAGTGTCAGAAGAGAAACCTGTTTCACCTTGACAGTACCGTCTATCCATCACTAACTCCAGAGGGAGATTATATCTCTGTTATAACAGAGGATGAGGCAAACAAATCCAGAGGGTTGACGGCAAATGTAGGCACATTTGGTGCATTTTTGCCTGAAGCACATGTAAAACTACATTTCACGAGACTTCGCCCAGAACTGGGTTTTTTTTATATGTTTTGCAGGTAAAGATACAGGAGCACTGGACTTTAAAAACAAAGAAAAAAACCAACACAACATCCCAAAGTAAATTAAAAGAGAATTCAGACTCCTACATTTAGCACTGAAGACTTACTGAAGAATTATTTAAGACTTATTATGAATGACTCCTCAACTTCAAGCAAAGAAACCTTCCAAGCTTTTATGCTGCAGCATCTCGGAGAGGAATCGGAGGTGGAGGAGAAGACCCCATCGCTGAGCCGTTAGAACTGAACACTTTGGGCGGCGCTTCCCTGCAGCCTGCCCTGTTCAGAGTCCCTGACCAACTCAGCGAGGCGCTATCCAGGTCTCAAGAGGCACCTGCCCATCCAGCTCGCAAGGCAGGCGGTGGGGCAGGGCACATTAGGGCCGGGAGGCTCTGGGGGCCGCTCTGGTGCCCATAGGGCTCATGCTCGGCCGCGGCCTGCCGCCCCCTCCCGCGCCACACACACGGCTGCCGAGCCGCGCCGCCCCCCCGGAACGGCCCCCGGCGCTGACTCCGGCTCTAGGCCGCCCGTCTCCGGGGCGCCGCTTGGCCGCTACGCAGCGGCTCGGCCCTGAAAACGAACAGCGAATCCTTTCTCAGCCACCGCGTTAAACACAGCTCCCAGCCGTCCGCGGGAAGCCGGAGTCAGGCCAACCGCCCCTATGCTGCAGGCCCCAGCCGCCTCAACCACCACCGCTCCCCAAGGCCCCGCTCCCGCCGCCTACCCGCCAGGTAGTTGGTCCACTTGTACAGGACGCCCTCCATCGCTCAGATACCGACGCTGGGCCGCATCCTCCTGCTCCACCGCGGTGAACTGGCGGCGACTGCCGCCGCAGGGATGGGCGCTCACCTCCCGTCCCCGCCGCTGCAGCTCCCTGCGCGCACGGAGGCGGAGCCGCTCAGCTCAGGCGAGGGGGCCCGCGGCGGCCCCGTCGGCGCCACCCGGCCCTCGGGGAGCCCCACATCTCCCATACGCGCTCAGCCACGCTCCTCGGCCCCGACTGCCGCCGTCGTTTCCTGACGTCCCTTTCACTTCCTGAGTGGAGGGGACCGGCTCGCAGAACCGCCCGCCCCGGGGCTGCCGCTGCCTGGGCCTAGGGCGGGCCCATAGCCGCGACTCAGCCCCCGCCCCTCCGCCCAGCGGGTCCAGTGCCACGCCGGCGGCCTCCTCGAAGGGACATGGGCTGCGGGCTGCCGCTACTCCTCCTGCCGCTGGCCCTGCTGGCGGCCCAGGCGCAGGCTGAAGGCGGCGCGGCGACGGAGGAGGTTAAAATAGAGGTGCTGCACCTCCCCGAGGTCTGCAGCCCCAAGAGCAAGAAGGGGGATCTGCTGAATGCGCACTATGATGGTTTCTTGGCCAGCAACGGATCCAAGTTTTACTGCAGGTGGGCTTCCAGGGCACTGGATGGGAAGGGAAGGTGGGCCCCAGGCCGGGTGGTGTACGTGGCAAAGCTGTCTCATCCCCAGGAGCACTGGGTCCCACTTACCCAGCCAAAGTACCCCTTTTGGCTGAGTAAGCGGGACCCACTGGACCTCCATTTTGGGCATAGATTGGGGTCCACTCTAATGATGGTAGCATTAGTCGTTTCCCCTCATCTCAGCCTTTTTTGGTTCAGCCGAGAGGATGCAGGATTTACCTAGGGTCAAGAAGGACCAGCACTAAGATGAGCTGTAAACGAAAGCCAACCCTTGAGACTGACAGCCAATTTGGAGTTTCCTGATAGCACGTCACATGGAGAACCCCTTTAGCAGGGTGAAAAAAAAACACTGTATAATCACTTGCAATGTTCTGTGCCGTAATCTGTACAGAAAAACTCGGGTTTGGAGGAGGAGCTCTATCAGAGATGCAGGCTATTTTAGACAACTTCCACATAGTTGGCATTGCGCAGGGCACCCTGTAGTTACGCTAGTGGTTTGCAGTATTTATGCCCCTGTCCTATCACTGCTTGCTTCCTTGATTTTGCTGCCATCCTCTTTGTCCCAGTGTTAGCCTTTAGGTTTTTACTTTTTCACTCTGTGCCATCCATCTTCAGGCTGTTTCAGCTTCTTCAGGCTGTTTTAGCTTGGTTTAGCTTGCCTTACACAGAAACCATTGTGTGGAAGCTTTTTTTTACAGTGCCTTGTTTTTAATGGTGGGTGATCCATCCTACTGAGCTGGGACTCACCTGGGCAGACCTACGGAGGAGAATCTTTTCCTTCCTTCAGGTACCTGGCTCAGTCCTTACCCATACTGGACTGATCAGACAAAAGCGTAGTTTAAAACAAAAGCTTAGTTTAAAATCTTTATTCATTCCCTCCACTTGTATCATTTAAGAAAAAAAAAAAAAAGTATAGGATAATTCTACATTTAACTTTTTACTTGAATTTTTACTTGCATTTTTTGCCATTTTACTTGTTTGGGTTTTTTTGTCTCTTGAAGCAACTGCTTTTGGCACATAGAGTGGGTTTTTTACTGTATTTCTAAAAGAGATTGCCTCTTACACATCTCAAGATTTGACCTTAATTATAAATGTAGCAGAAAAAGTGTTATATATTATTGCACTGTAAGCATTCTTGTGTTATAATAATTTAATGTATGCTTTTACTGACTACTAATTTATTTATATATATATTAAAAAAAAACCTAAACACAGTGTTATCCATTCACAACTCTTTTAATAGCCGGACACAAAATGAAGGTCATCCAAAGTGGTTCGTTCTGGGTGTTGGACAAGTCATAAAAGGGTTAGACATTGCTATGATGAATATGTGTCCTGGAGAAAAACGGAAAGTGATCATTCCTCCATCACTTGCATATGGACAGCAAGGATATGGTAAAAAACTTTCAATACTAAACTTTGTCTTTTCTCTGTTACACCCTTTCAAACACATTATTGTAAATGACTCTTCAGAATTACTGCTGCTGTTATTTGTGGAGGCACTGAAGGTGATGACTGCAGCTGTGCACCTTAATCCTGTTCATACCTATGCAGTTTAAATAGTCCTCATAGATCTGCACCCAGGCTTTGCAGTTTGCAGTAGAATTCAGGACATGGAACCCAATGTGTTTTTCCATGTCTTGCCATAATATGAAAAATTGACAGCAAGAGGAAAATCTTCATTATTCATATCAGCATTTTTTTTCTTGAACTGTTATATTTTACTCATGTTTAGTTTCTGTTATTTGACTCTTACTCACTTACCCTTTCAGTGACATTCTGCATTTTCTGAGCAAAATGGAATGTAATCCAGTGCATGCCACAGAATTATCTAAGTATAAATAGGTTGTTTAAAATACTACTTACATTCTGGATGGTTAGCAGACAATATCACATTACATAATTGCAACAGTACAATGCATTAAATCTGACTTGAAGATGCTTAAGTGTGCAGTCTAGTTAAAAAAAGGAGTTTTTATGCAGTGTTTCGGCACTTAACTGTAGATAACTTAAAGTCAGCTCTTAACTAGAGTGTAGTAGTTTCTGTGAAAAGGTAACTCCTGCACTACAGCAATGGCTTGGTAGTGATACTATGTCAGAATTCCATGCACCAGATTTGTCTTTCATACAATTCCATTGTAGCCATTGAAGTTCACTAGGAATAAATTTTCCCCTTGAGCATAATGTCTCATAACTCTCATAACAAGGAAAAACACTGATAGAAATCTTTAACACTAGTGTTGTTTGTTCTAGGTAGCACTTCAAGAAAGTGTTATTTCTCTTCAGCATACCTGTCCTCTGCATATGTCTCAGCGTATTCCTGCATGCTGAGGAAGATGTCCGCCTAATCTTGATTAAAAAAAGATGCATGTGGCTTTCTAAATCTTTACATATCTTTCCTTTGTTGGTATGTATGCTTGTAAACTACTGGTACTGAATTCTAGTATTGTATCTTTCTTTTGTAAATAGTGATTAAACCATGATTTATATTCACATATTTAAAGCTTCCACATTTCTGAAGTTTGTAAGAGGAAAATCTTCTGAACTCTAAAACCTGTCATTTTTACTCTGGATATATTAGATGAATAGTGTGAATAATAGTTTTGTTTACCTTCTATTTACAAACAAAGTAGATTCTCTAATTTTTCTTTAAGAAGGATGAGCACAAGCTCAAAATTCTGTCAAAATTTTGAGGTTACAATGTCATGCTTAGTGGCTTTGGCTATGAATAGAAGCAACTTGCATGTTTACATTTTAATTCTATGCTGCATGATTTCTTGATGCTTTTTTGGTGCTATTTTACATCTCATTAGTTTGTTACTGACTCTTCAGTTCCTTTTTTCTTTTTGCCAGATGCATGATACACTGACCTGTGTTTTATAGGCAGTGGTGTTTTTACATCAGATACCAGAAAATGCTTTAACACAGGAATAATGAAGTCTAATGTATTTTTTTATTTCAGAGACCAGACAAAATATTCTAGTAGTTTGTGGTTGTTTTTCTTTGGGGGGAGCTAGGGTTTGTTTGTTTGTTTGGGCTTTTTCATGTGTGTGTGAATCAGAGGACTTACATTCTGATGCTTCTTTCTAATGATATGTATATTTTAAACATTATTTTATATCAAGACCTTTAACCATAGGTATAATTCATAGTAAGTTGGTAAAACTTGATTTTTCCTGCTTGTTTCTTCACACGGAAAATACATATGAGCATTGGTCTATTCATACAATCTTTCAAATCAGACTGCAGATACTTAATAAAGGCATATGCCTTAGAACCACTCTCTCAATAAAATCCATCATCTGATAGTATGTGAAAGAGTGAGAACTTCAGAAAAACTTGTTTTTCATGGTAACACAAACCTTTTTAATTTTTAAAAGTACCTGAATTGATATAAGCAATGTAATTTCATTTCAGGGAATTTCATTATTTGCAAATCTCTCTCAAAATCATTTATCTAACAGAATGTGAACAGTCTTGCTGTCTAGCTGTATATATTTAAATTCAGAGTTTAATATTAACAGTCTTTTGTAACAAAACCCCAAGAGTCTTTATGTGTGAATTCATCATGTGTGTGATCTCTGACCATAGTGTCTTATTTCTTAAATGCTTTTTTTATTCATAGCACAGATCAAGATTCCACCCAATGCAACACTGATCTTTGAGATTGAACTTTATGCAGTAAATAAGGGACCTCGCAGTGTTGAAGCATTCAATCAAATCGACAAGGACGGTGACAAGAAACTCTCTGAACTTGAGGTAATATGGTGTAACTAATTTGGAATAAATAATGTATAAAACTATAGGTATAGTTGCATAGCATTATCTTTACATGAGGTGCCTCTGCTGCAGTTGATCATGTAAAGCTTCTGTGTGCTTACATAAACTACACCATGCAATTCTGAAATTTGTTTTGATTAATACCTTAGTACGTCTTGGACTTGCTGGGAAACAAACTTAAGATGTGTCTGCACTGGAGTCACAATAACTTATATATATACCCTAGGTGTCCTTGAAGATAGCTTTTGAGTGCTGTCATAAAAACCATAATGGTTGGACTTTTTTCTTTTCTTCTAGATAAGCCAGTATTTGAAAGAAGAATTTGCGAGAGATGGCAAAAAACGTCATCCCTCAGTCCATGATGAAATCTTAGCTGATATATTTAAGAAGAATGACCATGATGGAGATGGTTTCATATCAGCAAAGGAGTACAATGTCTACCAGCATGATGAACTCTGAGTACTTAGAAAAATCTGTGGCCATTTTCCGGACACTGAATTTTAAATAATAATACTTTGTCACAGAAATTTTTGTATTTTTTTTTATGGTGGCATCTTTTTATACCTCTTAAAATGACTGTAAAAATCTTATTTTTACCGTTCAACTAATACAATGTTAGATATCTCAAAAGAAAGAAATAAAATTGGAAAACACTATGATCTGTTATTTGTGGTTCCTGCGTTATGTCCTAATCTACAGTATTACTCAGTAGTTTGTCTCATTGTGTAAAATACTGATGAAAATATTTCTGTCCTATCAAGCACACAACAGTGGTTCCAGTACCTGTTGACATCAGGTTATGTTATAACTAGTTCTCTATCCCCTATAAAATAAAAGGGGAAAACAAAATCCAAGGGACATATCTGTTAAACTTCTGCAGGCTCCTAGGCCAGCTTCTTGGGGAATTGCTGTTTGCAGCAAATTTAGCTGTGAAAGGCCTTAAGGGAAATGAAGACTGAACACTACTGAATTTCAACATAGAAACACAACTGTTCTTAAAGAGACTTAAAATAACCTCTTTGCTGTAATATTAACAAGAATAATGGGGTTCATGAACAGCTTGTATTTTAAGTGGGTTTTTAACTTTGGCTTCGTAAAATTATGAAGTTAGGTAGTTTATTCAGCAATACCAGCTTAAAAATCTACACCATCATGATTTACTTGGATGAGGTGTGCCATGGTTTAACCCCAGCAGGCATCTAAGTACCACGTAGCCACTCATTCACTTCCCCCACTTCCAGGGGGATGGGGAGGAGAACTGGGAGGGAAAAGATAAAAGCCCAGGGGTTGAGATAAGAACAGTTTAATAATTGAAATAAAAATACACAATAATAATAGGAAATGGAGAGGGAATAAACCCCAAGTGCCCTCCAAAAAAGCAAGTGCTGCACAATGCAGTTGCTCACCATCTGCTGACGCATACCCAGCCTGACCCAAGCAGCAATCTGTCCCTCCCAGGTAACCCCCCTCAGTTTATGCTCAAGTATATAATGTCCTATGGTACAGAATATCCCTTTGACTAGTTCAGGTCAGGTACCCTCGTCAGGTATCCTCCCAGCTTTTTGTGCCCCTCCTTACTGGCAGAGCATGGGAAACTGAAAAGCCCTTGACTTAGTATAAGTGCTACTCAGCAACAGCTAAAACATTGATGTGTTATCAAAATTATTCTCAGACTAAAGCCAAAATGCAGCACTGCACTGCTACTAGACAGTGCCCAACATATTATGTATAGGCCAGTGTGACTGCTTCATAGTTCAGAAATAATAATAAATGTGAATTATGAAGTGGTGACAAAGAAAAAAATATTTTTGACAGCTAGAGCTCTGTTTTGAGATTTAAAGTCATATGTATATTCCTTTTTTTAAAAAATATTTGTGTGTATGTGGTTTATTCCACAAGCCTGAAGATGATGGGAGATACTATATAGAAACATAAGTAATTATTTGGGCATCATTCTGGTTACCTTCACTTAGGAAAAATGTAAATAAGTAGCAATAGAGTTAATAGACAGTACTTCAGGCTCATTCACTGTTCTCCTTATGCAGATGTCATCATAATACTTGTCTAACATACTTCACTCTTCTCACATGAAAAGCAGTAGCTGCATTCCTTTCAACATGTAATAATCAGATGCACACAGTGAAGTTTCCAAACAAAAGTTTCCATACGTGGGTTATTCTTAAAGTCATGCTAAAAGGTAGAAACGCTTTTCTGAAATTGTTTTCCCAGTTTAAAATAGCGCAGGGAGAGCTTTTAACCAACGGCACTCCCAGCCTCAACATTGGACACAATTCTGCAGTGCCCTCTGGTGTTTACATTCTCAACAGACAGTTTTTTGTGGTTGAGATCTACCGGTTGAGACCTTAACCCTGAAGCTTTGTTGGGAGGATGTAGTTCTGTTATTTTTGTAAGCTTCCAAAATACATCGATGAGCAATTTTTTCTGAACACGTAATAAAGTCAAGAGCAGCTGTGATCCAAAATCCAAAGAAATTCAGACAGTGGACTATGTGGTATTTTTTCGTAATCTAAACAAACTGTTGACATATGGTAATGCCATCCTAATGTCAAACCCCTATCCCTAGTTTTAGTTGTTCCCTTTTTCAAATGAAACATTAGACTGAGCTAAGTTTTAGCATGTTTTTAATCTGATACCTCAGTTAAACATTCATGAGGACACTAAATTATTAACAAATACTTTCATTATATGCCAGGGTAGACAAAGGCAAGATTTTGGAGTGTAACAACAAGTTTGTGTAAACAACTTAAAGTTCTAGCATATATTTTGACATTATGAAAATACAATCTAAAAGTGCATTTTTCATTATCATGGTAATGAAAAGAGAAGGTTCTAGAAAGAAAAGCTATGTCAGGGAATGCATTATTTTCAAATAAAAGATCATGGACTGGAAAGCAAAAATTTCAAGATAATAGTGTAATAAAATGTTTTGCACTTTCACTATTTTGCATTTCAAAAATTTGAGTCATATTTACTAATTCTGAAAAGTGTGTGGCACAGTTATGCCCATGTCTGTAACAAAAGGCACTTACCTAGTTCAGCTACTTTACTCTCTTATGCCAGAGGTCAAAACAGGGCACAGCATGCAGTCGTACATACTTTTGTCCATTAAAAGAACACTCAAGGCACCCATAGACTGTCTCCCTTTTAGAACTTCCCATTCCACAAAGGACACAGGGACCTTTTGGGATGTTGTTATTAAGTAAATTAATTCGGATGTGAGACCCTTCTCTGAGATAGCTTGTAGAGAGATCAGTCATGCTTGCAGCTTTTTCATAATAATCTGTAAAAAGGTCCTCCAAGTAAGCTTCAGAATTAGCAATGGTAGCCACTACTCTTTTATCTGAAAAAGAACACACACACACACACAAAAAGCAGTGATTTGTTGTTACATTATGAACCATTTACAAAGCAACCTGTCAATCTAGTTATGAAAATAACAGCTGATTCATGAAACTATTCTAAACACACCGTGTTGTAGATTACTTCCCATCAGAAGCCCTGGGTGATGATTTTTTTGTAATTTTTACTTCACAAAAGACACTGAGAAAAGCCATACATTTTTGTGTGCCCTACATATTTTTAGAAACACACCTAAAAGGTAGGCATGAGGCGAGCTTTTGAAGAATTTGGTGCCAAATCAAATCACAGCTGCGTACTTCCCTGTTTAAACATTTTTATTTTTGCATTTCTAGTTTTATTTTCTAAAACCTGCAAATTCCTTTCTCTTCCCCTAGCACTTATAAAAAAAAAAAAAAAACAAACAACAAAACACACACACAAAAAAAAAACCAAACAATACTTAACAGGTTTAGAAAATTTGAAGGACTCCAAGTTGACCTCCTAGCAGATTTCTGAGCATCCAAACACCCCAGGAAGAAATTACGTTTGGAACAGCTTACCTTTTCCCTCTTTCTTCAGGGACTCCTTAGTTTCTATTGAATGACAAACTTTTAGACTGCTACAGCTACTGAGATGTAACACACTCACTGAAGATTTATCCCCTTAGCATGAACTGGAGCAGCACTGGAGGCTCGGTCCATAAAAGCCCTTTGATCAAAACCAGGATACAATGGAGCAAGGACAGACCAGCCTTTAGAAGAACGTGTTTACTACTCAACATTCATCTTCACACTCAGATTTGCAGATTTTCAAAATACTTAGGCTACAAAGTGTTAAAAGTATATGATCTTGTTCTGAAGAAAATATATGTATACACAGTTTTGTTGGATGTTGTGCTCATATCAGAATGAGAAATAGCAACTATGATGGTATCTTGCCTATGTCCTTGCCATGTGAACATACAGCCTAAAGAGTATGTTCAAAAATTTAAATTAATATTGTTTGATTTTTAAACTTTTAAAGATTTTTGAAGTTTGCCCTTAAATATTATTTATAGATTATAACTTGTATTGCATAACACTAGCTGTAAATGGCAAGCATATGAAATAGGCTTAATGTTAACTGTAGTTAATTGTATAATTACTCCACACCAGTTTACCATCAGCCATAAATTTTTAGGATCTTTAGAGTTTTAATGAAGAGCAACACCATAAATTTGTTATTTGTGAGTCAGATTCTCAAAAACAAATTTTAAAAACTTTGCAATTATTTCAATACCCGAGAAATTGAGGTACATTTTCCATCAAAGTTTTCTTCTTTAAGCATTCATCTTGCACACAAATTACAGAAACAAAAATGCACTCTTCATGCATTAGCTAAGACATTTGGATATAAATATCAAAAGTCATACTTCTATGAAACAGATTACTCTTTAACCTCCTTAATTTGGTCAGTGAAGATGATCCAGATTTCTCTTTTTCAAATCCTCCTTTTGAAATTGGAGTCACACAGAGCTCTGTAAAAATTAAAATTGTTTTTATAAAAACAAAATACAAAAGCAGTAATTGCACAGTAGTTTAATACGCTTTCTAATGTAAAAAGCTAACAGTGATTAAATTCAGCTTTGCTACTGTTTTTAATGGCTAGTACCACTTTTTAATACAAGTCTACACACAGTAATACCCCATAAAATCAAGTGACACAGATTCAGTGGGAATGATAAAATATTGGTGGCTTTCAGCACACATCCTCAGAGTTTGGTTGGTTTATACACAATTTAAGGCCGTGTTAAGAGACTAAGTCAATATCTTGCAACTGGAAGCCCTGCTTCTGAAGGAGAAACATTTCTATGATCTCATTTGAAACTAATAATGAAAAATAAGAAGCAATGCTGTGAGCTCTTTAGTGATCTCTTCTAACACTGAATCAACTATTAAAACTTTATTTTTTTTAATAAAAACAAGTATCACCTACATTTCTATCCATAACTTGAAAGAAAACATTTAAAGTAAAATATAACAATAATCAGTTACAAGTAACTGAAAAAAAAAACATGTTTTAAACATTATCAATTGAGAATTCTCTTCAATTTGCAAATAGAAATATCAATTTCATTGACTATTTCACTAATAATGATTTTAGGGAAAAAAAAAACCACTGTGCATGTACCTGCTATTGCATAAAGGTAAAATAAAATTAAAACACTTCCAAACCTTAAATTAATGTTAAGCATTCTACTTAAATGAATATAAAGAACCACCATACAAAATTATCTCCTTTACTTTTAATCTAGTAATTATGCCTGGTTTGGAATACATTTAAATTTTTCACAGAAGGGAAGGTATTTCACAGTTCAGTAAAAGGGTGCTTTGCAATGCAGAGTACCTGTTTTATCCTGTGTATGCCAAATGGTACAGAGCTATTTTCAACTTTTAGAACATAGTGCTATATAGATCTGCAGAGACAGAGATTAATACCCTAATCAGGTCTCTTATCTTGCTATTTACAGAAAGCCATAATGTTATAGCTAAGCAATTCCTGAAACAATTCCCACTGAGTGAATCTACAGAGGTTTCTGTATTTAAACACATGTGAAAGCGGTGGTTAAAACTTCATTTAACATCACTCTGCTCAGTGGGGAGTTTTGCATTTGATATTATTAAGCACTAGATGAAATCCTAAATTGACTTTCTGGTTTATTCCTAACAACTTTGGTAATATCAATAATGGTATAAATTACACTTTAATAAGTGCAAATTATGTAAATACATAAGCACTATCCTTTCCCCAAAAGGAGAAAAACTTACAGGAGCTATGCAATGTTTTTATTAGTTTCCAGTAACTGTGATTTATAAAAATCTTCAGATATCCATATGCAGGATATCCATATGCAGTAATGATTTATCAGACTGAAATTAAAGCCCTAACAGAAAAAACTGTTAGCTTAATTTTCAAGTTCTCCACATTTTCTTCTTTAATTGGGTCTTTTTTCTTTACTATTTTATGCAAAACTGATCAGATGGCCTCATAAGCCTGTTCCTTACAGACTAGAAACATAAGGAAGAAATTTTTTGTTCAATGCAGCTGCAAGATTCACAAAGAAATAACAAAATCATACTTAACTTTTAAAAAATGCTTCCATGCACCTGCCTTGATTATCTTTTCAATAATTGTTTCCTATAAAGAAAGACTACTTATGTGCATAAAATTAAAACATACCTTTGTAAGGGATCAGGGCTTATGTATATCAACTATTTTAAAACCTCAGATCATTATAAATAATAGCAATAATGACAGTAACTCACATCACTTACCAAAATTACCATCCAAATGAATATAAAGTTCAAATACACTAAAAGCAATAGTTGTATGTGCAGGAAAAACAATGGCTTTGTCCCGCCCTTTACAATTCTGATCTTCAATAAAGTGAAACTATAATTTAGAAAAGCATCAAAAGAAATTAAGTTACAAACTGAAGTGAAAAAAAAAACCAAACAACACAAAATAGTATCTTAACTGTATATATTAAGAATTATAATGCCAGGAGTAACCTTTGAAATTGAACATCAAATTCCACAACTAAAGAATTTTCTATCAACAACTTTGCATTTTAATAAAGTTAGATACAGAGGTAGAAGCTTAACTTGCATCACTCATTAAAAATTATATGAATTATTTAGAAATACTAGTAATGGGCAAACCTCGGAAGATATGTAGGTTCAATTACTGAAACACAGTGAAGAGAGGTAGAGGGAGGAAGGACATAAAACAGGGAGTAAGATGCCAATCCTTGAAGTAATAACAACCTGAAGTTCTAACGTGTTATAAAAGACAAAATATAAAAATGAAAGATAGGTTATACAGTTGTTGGAGATTCAAACTAAGAAGCTGAAAAAAACTAAGTTTTTTGCTGAGGCTTCACCCAAAGCAATGGCTCATTGTCTAGCCATCCTTTCATGCATTTCCCATCCCTGAGTCACATAAGCAATACTAAACAAAATACCAACTTTTAATCAGTTTACATCAGTGCAATAATATTGATTTAGTTCAGTTTTTTTCTGAGCATAGATTGGTAAAAACACAACCATATAATTTATAAAAATGAGCTTTTTATGTCTGATCATTTAAGTTACAGAATTTTGTCAAACATATTTACCCTCATTGTCTCTCCACGCATTCCAGTATGGACAGTTAATGAGCATTGCCTTGTAGTTCTAATACTTTCCATGACCACGCACAGAATTTCCATCCTACTTTTCCTTGATTGATGGACTAGACAATGATCAAAGTTTATTTTTCTAAAATCAAGAGGGAGGCAGGAAGGAAATTCAGAGATTATTAGTAATAAAATAGAATTAGTAACTATAAAACAGTAAATAAATCAACGTAACTTCTGTCTCATAACAGTAAAACAACTGACTGAGGTCATCTCTGGAAACTTAATACTGGTTTTCAGTAAAAAATCCAAGGAAAGGCAGTAACTTAAAAATGTTAGAGAGGATATGTGGGACATCCTGGAAAATTCTAGGTCTGTCCATGTGACACTGTTCTTAGTGATAGGAAGGAACTGTCAATTGACTCTAATTAATAATTTTTTTTAAAGTGATATAATTAATGTCAGAAAGAATTTACAGAAAATAGATAGTAAAATCAACAGCTGTAATACTTTACTTTTGGGCTTCTATAAGGCTTACTTTTTTGATTAGAAGCCTAAATAATGCCTGTAGAAGCTGGCATCAATGGATTAAAAACTGGGTTAAACAATACATGTCAACTATAGCTGAAAACACTCTATCACTCATAAACATGGAACAATCTTGAAACAAGTGTTTGTAGGAGAATTCCTGCACGCATGAGCTCTTAGTCCTATAGCACTGAATATTTTTATCAGAAGACCAGGACTCTTCTGCTATCCTCAATTATTAATCATAATATTTGGAGGTTACAAATAAACACGGTAAAGGTAGGTACAGAACAAGAGTTAATGAATACAAAATTACATGCAACGCTTGGTAAATAACTACAGGAAAATTTGAAAATACCAAATGTCACATCACGCATAGTAAATTATTTACTGGGATGCAACACTGGGATTCACTGGGGTAACATTATGGCCAAGGAATAATCTTTGAAATACAAACTAGAGAACTACTCCTAGAATTAGTCACACCATATTTCTATGTGTTTGACATTTGCACTAGCGCTACAGTAACACCAAGTTCATTTTCAGTGTCCTTAGCTCAACAAGGATATTTGAAAAATGGAGACTGCATTTAGAGAACAGCAACAAAAGCTTATTTAAAATTCAAGTAGATAAAGAAAAGGCTGTGTAATAGCCTCACAAAACCTTAAGCACCTCCATTGGCAATAACGCATATAGCTCTCTAGTTCATCAGACAAAGGCAAAGAAATCTTATTTCTGAAACCTTAACTTGGGTAATGTTATTCAAAGTAAATTTCAAATTTTCAATAGTATAGAATATAGATAGGACCTTGGATGGACTCTTCCTCTCTGGATTTAATTTTTTCCTGGAAGATGCACTGTAATACAGACAAGAACTAATTCAGAAAAATTTTGCAGTCTGCATCGTACAGGCTGTGTGTCTAATCCCAGTGATCCAACCAGAGGCTCTTCAAAATATATTAGATGGTGACTGCTATTGACTGACTAGAAATAATCAAAACCTAACCATTTTAGAGGTTCAACCTTATTGTATGAAATACAATTACAGAACCAGAAAACAAAATACATAATATAACCTTGTAGTAAGTTCTTTAAGTAACGTTGGTACTTCAACCTCATGTTTGCTCACAATGCCAAATGAAGCTTTAAAGGCAACAGAATCTGATCCAGCAACATCAAAACCAACATCATTCATTATCTGATTTCCTCTTCTACCATTAAGTGAAACATCTGATTTGTCTTCATAGTTGAGCAATTGGTAAGACGAGACACCTGGGTAAAAGAAGAATACCACTGTGTGATGAGAAGTCTGAAAATGGTATTTTTTACACAAGAGAATAAAAGGTACTGTTCCTACATTGCTTAACCGTTTTGATGTGAAATTCTGTGCTCCTCATCGGTATTACTACTGATGACATTTACCTGATTGAGACAGGGGTGTGCCAGTAATATTAACTTTGACTTTTACCTCACATGTCCCAATGAGAATGACTTACTGCATGCTCCAAGTATGCCTGATGATTTCAGGGCCTATGCCAGTTTATTTTGAAAGCAACAGATTAATTCTGACTTACTTGAAAGTTTGCATCAGTTTAGTGTGCAATCAAAGGGTAGGTGCCAAAGCATTTCTATAATGCTTTTTTAATAACCTTGAAACCACTGAATATTAGAATGCATTGGTTGCCAAATTAAAACTCATAGAGCAGGTAGAACAGAGGGATTAGGCATTCAAATTCATTTGAGAGTCTGGTGTTTACTCTTCTTTTTTTTAGTCCTTTGAAACTCAGGATAAACTGGCATTATGAAGTCACCTACTATAAATTCTGTTTGTCTTTAATTTTAACAAAAAAAAAGTTTCATGTATTTTTCATAATTCTAAAAATATTGCAATTGCTTGTATTTGTCGCATAAAAAAGAAATTCAATTGCAAAGTTCTTATATTAAAGGACAATACATTCTGCACATGATATCTAACCTTTACAGAAAAGACTAGTAAGGTTTTGTGAGACTTTGTAATGAGATTTTACAACCTTTTTTGCAGACTTTTTAATAAGATTTTTCTCTCTCCAACTTTTTTCATTATGCTTGCATCCTGGAATCCCCCCTTTGTGAGGTCAACCAGTATTTCTGTCTTCTTCTGCTCATACTGGTTTGCCTTAGTAGTGTTTTTAGTTAATGCAACCAACACTTTTGTCAAAATGGACTTTTTTCAAAATAAATAAAGTAAGTAATATAAAGTAATGCCACTGTTTTCAGAAAACGTAGCATACAGACAAAAATTACTTTTCAAAGGAAGGTACAGGGAAGTATCAGCAGTATAGTTCAATTTTGCACCTCCTAATTCTTCTAGAATCACCTCAAAGATTTCTGATATTGCATTGAAAAGGTAATTTACACACAGTTAAGCTTTTACAATACACACAAAAGATTACAAATGGAAAAACATCTTATGGAAATCCAATTACTTCAGTCAGATAGCTGTTGTTAAATGCTTCTGTTGCTGCAGAGCCCAGCCCATCAGCAGAAACTACTAGCATGGAACAGCTGAAGAACTGAGGCCATTCTTACATGGTTAGAAGTGAGTATACAAAGAAACATTAACATTTAAAACGATCAACATACATCAACACATCAGGAATTTGTTGCCATTTGTGAACAAACACAAGGCTTAACTGAATTTGATTCATAATAGTTCAGAAAATATCAAGGCTTTTTAGTATAATTGCTTCATTTATTTATTACAAGACTGAGCAAGATAAGTTTATTACCCATTTATTAAACACCCATCATACTACCTGCACAGTTTAAACTATGTCTGCTGTTCTGTATTTACTAGAAAACATTCATTTTTCCACTTTGAAGAAAGATAGAAACCTTACCTGCAGAAATTTCTTTCTCCCCTTGCAGGATGTCTTTTAATGTGAAAGGTGTTGAAGCAAATTTAGATTTTTTTGAAAGCAAACATGTTCTTTTCTTAATCACAAGGCTCAGAGGTTGATATCTATCAGCCTCACTGAGACTGGGCACTGGAACTAGTCTTCCTCCATCACCAACCTGTTTAACGAAGTTTTTGGTTGCAGCAGCAAACATATTATGACATTAATAATGATAATAATAAAAAGCTCTGTATCAAGTGTAACTTCCAGACGTCAGGCCCATGTTCAGTTCTTTTTGCAATGTTCTTTCAAACAAATTAACCTGGTTTTTAAAAGAAAGCTGTCAAACTGTTTTTTTTAGATGGAGCTCTATTTTGCTTGGAAAGAATCAACAGCATCTTAGCTACCAAGTTTCTGTGGTGTTTTGCTCGAGACTTCTCTCAAAGACCTTCAGCTAAGCTCTCTAATTCTGTATGATGAATAATGCATTACCAGTGTAAACTGATAGGGAAATAGTTGCCTTTTTATTGGCAGGTTAATGTCACTGTTAAAAAACAAAATTTACATTGTTAGAAACAGCAGACAGTAACTTGTGCAACCCTCAGCTCCTTGTTAGGAGTTATTGATGTATTACTGTTTCTTGGGTCCTTCCTTCATCTGAATTGTAGTGTTTTACCAATAACTAACAAAGCAGCCCAGATGCAGTCCAGGAGACTGCCTGAATTATACATTCATGAAAGCTGGTAGGTCTGCTGAGATGGTATTGCCTTTCAACGGCGGTTGCATGACCTACCTGTGAAAGCTCAGCTGGGAGTAAGTGGTGCGGTGGGCCAAAAACATATGATTAGAGATGACTGGGGTTAGGAGGACAACAGAAGTGGACTTTCATGATATTTTATTCTTCACCTATGGACTCAGCCGACTGTGAGATAGTTTTGAGACAGGACAGCTGCATGCGTTTGGCTCAGACTACTGAGAAATTCACTGAATTTTTAAAATTATGCTAAAATAATAAAAGCCAATTGCAGACAGAAGGGAGATTCTTGATACAGGATTAAGGAGCAGCTCAAGGATCCATGAGGGAAAGCACCAGTGTAAAAGGATATAAAATTGTAAAGCAAAAACTTAGTCACCAGACAGCATGGTGGAGGATCAGTGAGGGAACAGGAGCAGCTGAGCCATCCTCATGTAAACGATGACTTGATTTTCTTGCAAGAATGGTAAGTATACAACTACTAAATCTTATTGCACATCTTCTAGACTCCTTTTGCAGTTACAGTAGGTAAAACATCAGCCACAGGCTTGTAAATCTACACTTTAATATTATTATTCCTAGCTGCCAGGTAAAAACTTGTTTGGTTGGCTTTTTTTCCTAAAGTAGGGTTTTCATGTGAAAGGATTTTAATTAGTTTTTTTATAATATGATCACTTATTAAATACTTTCACATGTTTCATTTTAGCTTTTTCCAATATTTCCATAAATATTTTTATATGTTCAGAGTATCAGGAAGTCAAATAAAAAGGCAAAAAAAGGAGCATTTTACCTCAGCTAAGATGCTTTCCAACCCTAACTATTCTATGACCTAAGAGGAAAAGAAAGCCCATCAGAGCTTTCTGCTTACTCTAGGGGGTGTTGAAAACTCAAAGCTGGTCATACATAGATTTTGAACTGAAATGATGTGAAATGATGCAATTCAGTCTGACTGTAATTCATATTTCACTGCAGTAAAAAAAAAAAAAAGAACTGTATAAATTTACTCAATCAAAACACATTAACAGAACTTAAAAGGTTTTAAAGGGAAGGAAAAGCTAAGGAAATTCTTAAATTAAAATTGCCCATGCAGTCTTGATTTATATTTATCTTGTAGATGTCCTATAACTGTTTGACAGAATACTATTTTTTCTACACATTATCAAGCTTATCTGGCACCGTTTATTCAACATGTATTTGTATTTCTCTTGCTTAGTATGTGGTCATAGACCAGACTCAGTCTGATCCTAGCACTAATTTTGATAACAAATGGTTTCATCTGATACGTTTACATGGTACTCGTGTTTACTCTAACACCCTATAATCCACTATAAATGCTGCAGCAGCTTTTGTATCATCCTCATGCCACAGGTCAGAAAACAGGAGTGCAATTGCGCTGACATTGCCATTTTCGGAAAACATTCACTAAAATTTTGTGCATCCAAGTGAAAAAAAACTGATATTTCCCCCACCCCTCCAGCATGAGGCACTTCTGTACTTAGCACACAAGTGTCCTTATGAACTTTGAGCATTTCTGCAGCCCTGGCGTACTCTGACTTTGGGCAACCAATAAATGAAAAACATGCTATGCATATGTTATGCCCAAGTTAGAACTTCCATAAGAAAATCTTGCCTTGCCTCTACAAGTTCTGCAGATGAAAATCTTTGCTCCTATGTGGTTCATGCTACCTCAGGGGAATCCCAGGGACTGTAACCTTCCATACCCCTTAGCACAGGTCCATAGAACAATAGTAACAAGGCATCCCATCTGCCTTCACTATGCAGGATCCTCCATAGTCCTGATCTTAGCCCACCTTGATACATTACTGGATTAAGGTCAGACTTGAACCCTCACCACAACACAGACATCTTTTAAAAAAACAAACAGAAAAATATGATAAAAATCCCCCCCACCAGATTGCCTAATAACCATCTACAAGGTTCTTAAGTGAGCCCCTTGAACCATATACAAACTTGGTGGTCGCAGAGACAAAATTATTCCTCCAGTTTCCCCATCTTCTCGATCAAGAGAACACACTTTCTCTGTATTACCCCTTCTCTCTCTAATTATATATCCTCTGACCCTTGTAAATAAATAAATAAATCAAGACTTACTGGTAGAAGCCTCTGTTGCTGATTCATCTGTACAGCAGATTCATCCACAGCTGGAAGGTGGAATTCCGTGCAAGAAAAAAACATGAAGTAATGTATAGATATAATGCTCTACTTTCATGTTTGATTGTTTGGGGCTTTTTTTAATTGATTTTCCTGTCCCTATAACTATCTTAACTCTCTTCTGCTCCTACCTACTATGCTCATGCTCTGCTCTTCTTCCAAGTTGTCCATCCCCAGCAGACTGAAGGTGTTTGTAAATTTGTGTAAGGATATCACAAGTCTCCACATGGGCAGCAGTTTCAAGGTAGTTTATTTAGCTCTGTGCTCGGCAGTTTCTTTGCTATATCTTCACCAGGAGTGAATAGTAAAATAGTTTACTGCATAGAATCATAGAATCATAGAATAGTTAGGGTTGGAAAGGACCATAAGATCATCTAGTTCCAACCCCCCTGCCATGGGCAGGGAGACCTCACACTAAACCATGTCACCCAAGGCTCTGTCCAACCTGGCCTGCTGCATAGGCAAGATGAGTTCTCTTTCTTCAGAATTGGTCTTACCCATGGAATAGTAACAGAGCGATATATAGAAGAGAATTTTGATGCTTAAATACTGTATCTTTTCATTACATCGTATTGATAAGAACCTGGAGATTATTTAATAGTAAAACCTAGAGGACAGTCCTGCTTTCTGCATAACCTTTGAGGATGCAGAATGCTTCCTCATTGATTATTGATTAATTCCATAATTATTTTTGTTGCATTATTAGATAATTATACCTGCAGGAATGTTGGATATGTACAATGATGAGGTGTTTAAAGATGTATTTATAGGCTGACCTGAGGTGCGTGCAAGCTGGAGGCTTATCCAAGGAAATGAAAATGTGGAATTATCTCACTAATTCCAATCTAGAATAATCTGCAAATTATTTTGATATTTCTGTATTCCACATGAACTGATATAATTTTGTTTGTTGTCACTGTCAACCATACAATAACATTAACATACTTAAACAGTCAGTCGAGAGGAGAAAAGAATACTTGAATGTTAATTGACTAGATAAACCGATTTGGTGTTTCACTTGAAAGGGTTAAGATCACATGATCAGTAACAAATTATGCTGGCAGTTTGTTTAATATCTTCATATTGTACAAAAAGTTGCCAGACCACCTGACTTAAGTGCTTTTGAACTATATTACAGCTACCTACAGATCTGTACAAAAAGAATAAGCACAAGAATTTAACACCTAAAAACCAGGAAATAAAATGCTACTGAAAAAATAATAATAAAAAAATACTTGCTAAATTCCATAACTTTCCAGCAGATGGCATGAGTATGTCCCTAGAAAGCAAGAATCTGTTCACTATAGATCCCATTACATTTCAGGAGATAACAAAAGTAACAATTTAAGGGGACCAAATATGGTCCTTGTTAAATACATGCTTTATTTTTTCCCTACCTAAGTGGTTTTAACAGCACTTGGCTCACCCCTGCCTCCCCAAGGTGGAGTTTGTATAAGCCAAACAAGTTAGTTTAATACCATGACTTACATTGCTTCAGGGCTCCTGAAGACAGTGACACTGCCATGCTGAACTCCTGGTCTAGCAGGCTGCTGGGGTACTGGGGTCACTTGGCATATTGTTCACAGTGATTGCTGCTCACAAAGCATTATGGCATTTAGAGACCACTGTGGGAAGAAAGATAAGTTAAAGCAAGGTAAAAGTTTTCAGCAGACTTAGCTTCAGCAGAGATACTTCCATTGGATATCCTTATTACACAGTTCAAGTGCAATGAAAATTTAAAATCAGCTCACAAATACTATTTTAATTTTGCAGTACAGGGCTACAATATAAGTAGCTATGGCAATATTTAAATTTTTAAAATTTAAATATTTATATTTAAACTTTATTAAGCTCTCAATTTGGTAAAGCAGCAAAAAAGTGCTGTCACTTCTTGTGCATCTGAAACTTAATTTGTTCCTTATGGAAACCTCTCTGGGCAGCAGGGTAAGTGGACCGTATCAAAATTAGAGAACTCAGAAATTCAGAGAGGCAACCCATCAGAAGCCTATTCCTAAAATGTTTTCAGTTCCCCACATTTAAAGTATGTTTTACTTCTTGTGGAGACAGACGCTTTTGAATATTTCACTACTATCTGTAGTATCAGGAGAAAATTTTAATAAGAAGCTTCTAGGAGTCAGTATTTAAATGGATTTTTATGTTTTATTTATTTGGGACTTTTGCCTGTGAACAGTTTCTTCACCAATTAGAATGGATTTAAAAAAAATAAAAAGGTGAAGTAAACTGTTGTCGTTTTCCATACAGATATCTAAAATGTACCATTAGGGCTGTTTCAATTTATTTTCAAGGTCACCTTTAACAGCCCATTTGGAAGATAGATACACACACTCACTATGTTTCCTATATATTACTTTTCAGGTTTACAGCTGAAGTAAACTCTGTTGGAACCTCCTTCTATTCCCTGCCACATAACAGATTGTGCTAATACATATTCATAGTTCATGCCACAGGATACATAAAAGGGAGAGCTCCTGCCAGGAGGTGCTATATTATAGCATGACACTTGTCCAGCAATCAAAGTCCTAAAAGCTGTACTGTACTGTGAATGTTACATCAGTGAAGGATGGCAAGATGTGGAGCTCAACTGGCTTCCCTATGCCTTTTGGTTGACATCATTCCCCCCTTCACCTTTCTACAAGCAACATCTGTTGACTTGATGAAAAGGGGATGTTTTGCACAGTTGGCTCCTTTGTGCCATTTTGCTGCCTTCTCACTAGAGCCATGTTAACAATGAAAAGGAAACACAAAAGGGTTTAAGGAGCATATGTTCTGATGACAGCTTTATATGATCTTTCACAGACTTACCTTTCAGTTTTCAGACCTCTGTTCACATATGTGCACACTACTTAATCTGTGTTTCATGCGTCCATCTTTATAATACTGTCACTGGCCAAAGTGACATATATGACATATATGAAATATTATGAAATATCCCAGCCGTTTCTTGCTTTTAATCGTCCCAATATTATTGAAGCATTTTTAATGGGCAGATGGATGTGTTAGCTGTGAAGCGTTTAATAATAAGAAACGCAACAGTAGTACTCCAGGGAGAGATTTGCTGAGAAAGTGTCTTTGTATTTAACCTTACTACATATGAGAAGCAGACACATCTTTCTTCAAAAAGAACCGGTCATTCGTTACATAAACATTGCTGCATACAATGAAGCTACTTTCATTATCTAGCATTATTCGCTTGTAAAGACAAATCTGGAAACATACAAGCCAGTGTGACCTAAAGTAGGCTGAATGCTGCCTTTCCTTTGGAGGGTGCTGCCTGAATGGCTAAATCCTTTTTTCCAGCATCTTTGAGTGGGTGTGTCTGTGTTAGAGGACAGCTTCATGGGCTTGCGCATCCTCCTGTACGAGGATGCAGAACCATAGCTGCCGCTGCACCACTATGTCTGAAGAAAGTGGACAAAACAAAGGATTTGCTACCATGTTATAATTCACATTGTCGATGTTAGTCTGTCTGATGGGCACTGGTACAGTTATCTCTATGCAATACTTCTTCAAGTAGTAGACATATGCTGTTCCTTGCTTCTTCTCCTTATGTTTTAATCTGAACAGCAGGCTTGAACTGGATTTATTTTTAGCATTGCCACTAGCTGTTGTGTGATACTGGGCAATTAACCTCAGGCTATGAAACCTACTGCATGTTGCTGTGGTAATATATCACTTCCCTGAGCAGGATACTGCAAGAACTGACTAGTAGTATAAAATACTTTCAGATCTTTGGTTACAGAGTATTTATAAACAGACAGAATGAAGTAGGTGTTTGTAGGGCATCCAAGAATTCAATATCCTCTTTTATAATCACTTCTATTATTATTCAGGCCATTCCTTTCATGCTATGAGAACACTTCCCCATCTAGTTTCTTATTTTTTTCTTTCTTTCTTTCCTTTTTTTTCACATGTGTAGGAATGAAATAAGAAGATATTTGAGCAGTTTCCAGATACAAAACATTTTAAGAGACAGCTGACATAAAAATTCTTGTCACCAAACATAAAAGAGCAGCCTGACTAATACTGCTGTAATAGGTTACCTGATCAGCATTTAAGTGAAATCAGCTCTTGAACTAAAGAATGGATGTGCCCTTGCACTATATCACCTTATTTTCTTTTGACTGCTTATTGTAATACCAGGCCCTCAAAAATAACCTACTTAAAGAGGATAAGGCAAACTACACCTTAAATTTTATCAGTTTAAAAACAGAAAACAACTTGGTGTCCTTACCAGAATGTGTAGCCACTTGCAGTCCAACAACTGTAACCTTTTGGAAATGTTTCCTTATACTTTTTCCTCCACCGACTTGTCAAAAAACCTGCTCAGGAAACCTTGGACAGTCATGAAATTTGAGCTAATTCATTTCATTTCTTTGCTCAAGGAAATACAGCCAAACAGTTATCAGTGAGAAATGCAACCACATATTTGGTTTTACTTTGGAACTTTCCCATGTGATTACAAATGTAATCTAATCAGAGGTAAAGAAAGTCTTCAAACCAGATTCATGTCTGTAGCTTGCATTTATGCATACTTTGTTAACTTGCTTTGCATTCTTTTTTAGCTTTACCATTATTAGTACACACTTGGGATGTAGATACGGGGTATACAACCTAGCCTGTCCCTTAGCTACTCTGCCTAATAGTTACATCTTAGACATTGCTGTCAGAAATAAAAAGGAAAGTCTAAACATAAGACATTTCATTTACTGGCCCCGAGAAAAATTAGACTCACCACTCAGTCAAAATAAACTACAGAGTACCTCCTCAGCTAGTCCACAGTACCTCATTCATTTTGAATGGTATTTCAGATTAGTTTCTTTTAATCTGATTTAGTAATGACTACTTAGTGGAAAAAAGTAATTTTTCAGATTCAGGTGTGGGAACAGTAAATATTGCATACTTGTGGTTTTTAACATTTAGACCAACCTAAATATTTAGTAAGCCCATAAGGACTTGGAGAACCTTGTTGCTTGATACATTGGCTGAACAATAATGCTATGTGTCATCACATCAGAACAGATTTTTGTACTGGCAGTGAAACTTGGAACAGCTTTCTGTGGGCAACTCCTTTAGCTGAGTCAGTATAAAATCTTGTCAATAGCATCCCACACTGCCTCACTTCACCACACCAGAGCGCCTACATGTTTGTGATTAAGAAGAAGTATCATCTGGTCCTTGGTTAGATTAAGTTTAAATATAAAAATTATTACCATACTTAAATACTTTTTATGCTAAGTAAGATGTCAGATTGCCTCATAGGCCTCTTGCACTCTAATCTATTCCCAAATAATTCTTTTTTTCAATCAATTAAGGAATGACTTTTCACACTTCAATTATGCACAGGAATTTTGATGAGAAATAGTCATCAAAAAGTGTTAGATTTGTTTCGCACAGCATTCAGAGGCGAAGTACAGATCCCAGCTACATAAATGTGAAACCAGATCTGAATTTTGCTCATAGAATTGTTTAGCAGGGAATAAGCTCCCAGTCTACAAACCTGGTCTGGACGAGATCAGATGTGTACTCTGACACAAGAAAGCAAGCATGGCCATTCATGAAAATTCATTTCCCTTCCTTTGCTGTTGCTTCCACTCAGGCAGCCTTCCAGACTATTTGAACACTTGTTCTTTTTACAGAGCCAAGAAACAATAAAAATCTTAATTTCTCCTCCCAGCCAAATTCTTGGTTTTTATTATACTTTCATTTAAAATAAAACATAATCGATTTAAGGGCTGAATAAGGACAAGAACATAGAATGGGAAAATTCCACATACTGGTATTTTTCCAAGATGCCAGAAGAGGTGGGTGTCAAGTAATTTCTTTTTTTCCCCACACCTCTTTATTCAATTCTATTAGAGGACTACAAGAGCCATTTTCTCTACACCCTCTCACAAAACTTGAGAACATACTGCACAGAAAGGCTCTTACCAGCTGTAGCATGAATAAAACTGGGAACTGCCAAATAGAAAATTATCTTCTTTGAGACTGCAGTTGGTAGCTCCTGCCAGATTTAAAGGAACTGCACAGAGAATCACATGGGGGAAGTTTTATAAAAATAATACTGCAGTAGAAAAAGGTTAGAAAGGAACAGGATGATGCTTGTGAGAAGCCGCTGTTTCAGTGCTATTGCTGCCACTATCACCCACCTTTCCAAAATCAATACATATTAAGAATTTTACAATTAATAATCAATTAACTAGTTACAAATAGTTCATTCAGGAACCAAATTCTAAAGTGTTTATGTTAATAAATCAGAACACAGATGACAGGAGTTTAAACAGTGTACATTGAGATTTATTAGAACAAGCACTAATAGCAGCAGTGTACAGAGTGATGGAGACAATGTACTGTATGCATTGAACAATAATAATTATACAATTGCACTTCTTCAGAGATCTATTAGAAAATGCTTTTCAGTAAACAGTTTCCCAAATCTAGCATTGTTTGGATTTGCCTCTGAGGAAAAAAATACAAAAAATATGCTTTTTTTTTTTTTTTGGTAAGGCATTAGCAACATTCATTGGCAGGCTAAACAAGTCATTTGTACATGCATTATCCAATTACATTGCAATAGGTAAAGATGCATCATGTTTCCTCAGTACCTAGAATTGTGTGTGTGTGTGTGTGTGCTTTGGACACAACATCCTGGTAAATCCAGATCAGCCTTAAGGAAACAGATGACATCTTTCGTTACATTTTAGAGCACAACATAAACTACAGCATAGCCAGGTTCACCTTTGTTTCCTACTAGAAGCTGCAGGACCTCTCTCAGTTGGAGTTGGTATTATGGATATTGTGTATACCACATACATCACTGGAATAAAGTCTTTATTAAATTAAATATAATTAAATGACTATTCCCCCCACTACCACCTCCCTGAATCATGTGGCCAAAAGATGCTCGACTGTAATCAATATTAAGTACTATATGAGCTTGGGGTTATTGCATGAGAGGTAGTCAGTGTGAGGCCTCATCTCATTCTGGATTACTACAACAGTATGTTCAAAACCAATCCACGAGTGCAATGACACAGCATAAGTGTTGTAGCTGCATTATGTGGGAACATAAAACTGTTTTTAATTCTGCTCCTTCCTGACTAGTTTCAACCTCTGAAGTAGCCAGAGAACTTGATATATCAAAAAAAAAAAGCAATTCTATTCATGCGCTAAAGCCTAGAAGGAGAGAGGGTGAGGCACTTTCTCACATTCATGTTATTCTAGGCTGAGATTAGGTGCATGCTCTTAGTTAGCCACCTCCTTCTTTGCAAATAACAAAGATTAGTCTCCCTTTTTGACTGACATACAGTATTAGCAACCCCCACTCTGGGCTGGCACCATCCTGGGTAAAGTACAGGGAAACAGGTATAGGAAATTAAAGTATTCTTAAAATTAAGCTTGTCAGAGTGAGACATAATATGATGAATTGTCATTGATTTAATCTCCTGTTCTTTCTTCCAAATGTCATACATAATTGAGCTTAGCAGAGACATGAAGCTAACTGCTTTTTAAAAAATACAAATCTCAGAATAAGGTCCCAAAATGCAAGAGAGTCAAAATAAAGTCAAATATATTGCTCTGATTGGCAAGCAGTCAAACCAGCTGTATTTCATACATTTCTCTTCCACAAGAGAGTGTACATATTCAAAATTAATCTGAAGTGTAACTAGTTGACTATCTAGGCTTGGCTGTAAGACAGGCCCACAGCTGAAACAGATTCGGGCCCCCAGATCATCCACTCACCTGGAAGCTCACTGAGTTGTACCAACAGCATCTCAGCCTCATCTGCATAGGTGCTCATTCATTTAAGCATATATGAATTAAAAATCAAGTCCTATAGCATCTGATGTAACCAGATACATTGTTTTGATTTCGTAGGAATGTCACTATTGATTCTCTTTATTTGAACTTTATTATCTTTACCTTTTAAACTGAATTCAATGAGACTGTTAACACTAAACACATCAATGCCAGTGTAAGATCAGCATCCAAGCACATGAAGCAGGAAAAAAAACAGAATAAATTCTGAGTTGTGTATTGCTGATTAACTGTAATAAAAGTCTATAGATTTGGAATGTACAAATTACATCCTACTCATGTCATTCCTCAGCTGTTGATGCTTACTAACTGTAAGCAATACAGTTGTTTTTACAGGCATGATTACAGACAGCATTTGGAGTCAGAATTAATAAAACATAAAGAAGAATCATCCTGAAAGATATCCTAAACTTATGAATTGTCAAGCACAAAGGAATGCATTTGCAGGAAAGCAATCAAGATCAATCCAGATTTATTTTTATTAATGTTAAATTACTGAATGTCCTATGAAGGACTAAACTTGTGCTTTAAAAAATTGTGACACTAAGTACCTTACACAGTTTTCAAAACAAGTATTTGCAAATCAGTTTTCTATTGAGTTGTTTAGAAATTATCGTATTGACTTTTTTTTTCCAGTTTCCTTTTCTTCATGTCATTATGGAAGTCCACAGTGAACTTCTGGGCATAAAATTAAGGGTGCTGCAGGTGAGATTTAATATTACAGTGCTCAAAAATAACACCTTCTGCAACATTTCGGTAGCTGAGTACATAAATACGTCTTTCTTTCTTTCTTTCCCTAGGTAATAGCTTTCTATTGCTTTCAAACAACAGGAAAAAAAATGTCTGGTGAACCTAGAACACCAGCCCTTTCTAACACAGTCTGTTCTTTCCCTCTAAACCAGTACTCAAAAGCAGCTCAATTTTCTAGGTTTCTAGAAAGCAACTATTTGCCTTTAAAATCCATCTTAAACACTGGAAAGTGAGTTTCTGTATACCTTTCTAGCTGACATAATAGCATAATCCCAGTGGGAAGACTCTGAGGATCTCATTCTACAAGTATGCTACACAGAGGTGTACAAGAATTCACCAGATTGCGAGGAGGATGGGGGATGCTGTAGGATGAGGACAGGGGTATGGGCAATCAGCAAAGAATGCTCTTTTAGCTATTTAGGGTTTAGCATTTTGGCCTGTGAAAGAATTGATGCAAGGCTGTTTCACATCTGAAATTAAAGGCTGCTCAGTAAGGCAATGTAAAATTGACAACTATCTAAACCTTACTTTTCTAATGGCATTTTCAGCTTCTGAGTAAGGTATAACTAAAACTTACTACATTTCATACATGTGCATATGGGATCTAATCTCACCAAAATAATGTGAAATTATTCCCAATTCATATTAACTTTGTGCAAAAGTGAGAGAAAATACAGAATTCTTAAAATACTGAGATATCATAATTCACCAGTTAATTAAATAAAGCAATGCAGATAAAGACCAAAAGAAGAGTCTTGCTTACTTATAACAAAGAAAATATATGTAACATCCCAACATAGAACTATCATAACAATCTCTCTGGATACCACAGAAGTTTAATTTGATGATGGCTTTTTATGTGCTAAATAAAGCATCCACTTCAGACAAACTAGCAGTTACAGATAAAGAACAAGAAGTTTGCTATGCATTTTGGTGAAGGAGAAGATTTTAGACATCAGATACTAGCAGCTTGATTTCTTACTTAATTTATAGTAAATAACATAGACACAAATCAATATACAAAGAAGAATCCTGTCTGGGAAAGCATACTGATATTTCTGTTTGGTCCAAGGATGAAATTTCAGTGAGTAAGCACTACAGGTCCAGCCCACTCTGAGAACTAGATTAGAAAGATCTGAGAATTAGGTGCAAGACAGAAGCACCACTCTTCATGTCTGCAGAGTTCCAAACATTGTTTAAGTTCCAAACATTGTTTAAGTTTTAAAACTCAGACGTCACATGTAATTAATTCTTAGTGAGGAATTAATGCTCAATAATAATTAGTTTAGAAATAATTATAAAGGAACAAGAGTAGTGCTTCTGCTAATAAGAGAGAAAGACTAAGGTAGCAGTTGCCATCTCTGCATACGTACATATCATAATACATTCATAAGCATTTATTTCTCAGCTCATAGTCAGGTCTTGTTTGAGACTGATGAAAACAAAATTTACTGTGATCTGAATTTGTTGTACTATATTTCAACCACTAAAGAATACCAGTAACACTTATTTCAAGATGTAATTTTTAACCTCAAATTGGAACAACAATTTTCAGTGTTGACTTCAAGATAGGTGGCAAGGCAAGTTTAGCATATTTATGTACAATTTTATTACTGGTGATCCAATCTCAAAATATTTCATAAGATATTAAGCAAATACAAACATAATTGAAGATAGTGTCTGTATTTCTCCTGAATTTCCTTTGCCTGAAAAAATAGTGCTGATTAAACTAATATTAATTTTGTTAATTTTACTGTAATAATCCTTATTTGGGTCAATATAACAAAGGAAGAGAGGGTATATTCAGCACAGAAAACAAATTGGAGTTTGCAGTCCTGACTCTTTAACACTGATTGCCCTCTGTGGACCTGACAAACCAACACCTGGGCCACAGGCACAATCATAAATAGCAATGCAACTTCAGAAAAAGATGTTGTATGTGTGTCTACACTGACAGGCACAAGGAGCAAGTATCTCAATAACGAAGAATAGTTCTTGTTGAATATTTATCACCGTGTGTGCTGTTCTTATATAGCACTTAGATCATTTTGATGCTCAAGGTATATAAGTTACCCACTTCTGACTTTCTGAAGGAATTCCTCACCTCTTCCCTTTTTGCATCCCTAACATTCTGGGCCAGCAACATTATAAATATATATGTATAAAATACACACACACATACATATATGTGTGTGTGTATATATATATATATATAAACAAACACATATTAAGACATACCTTTTTCTTTAAGGCAGACCATTAACAGTAGCAGTTAATACAGAAATACATTTTAGTGTTTCCTAGGAGACAACATCTAGATCACTGCTCCAGAAGTACTACTAAGTAGCTTTACCATACGTCAATGAATATTGACATTCTATATTACACACTACTGATTATATATTCCAACTTTATCGTGTCCTTATTTATAAAATATGTATCTCCTTTTGTCCATATTACCCATACACCTTCACCCAAATGCTGGCTACAGCATTTTTTATTTATAGAAGGAATAAAAACTTCCTTCACCTTTAGAATTAATACTGAGTAAATGTCACCCATCTTCCCTTTTTCATGCTGTCATGGGCCAGTGGAAATAAAAATGGTATTAAGATAACCTGCCTGAAACAGATTCAGCAGCTTTACTGACATTTTAATTCATAAAACTTAGAAAACTTATTATGTTACAGCTGTGCCGCTGACAGAGCTGCTGTGACTAGCTTCCCTAGAAAGATTCTCCACCATAGTCTCTGACTCACTTTTCTGAGATTTGACAAAGATCACAAGGAATGGGGAAAAAATAAAGATAAGATGGGTTTATAATACCAAAAAACTCGTCAGAGTAGGGGGTGGGACACCTACAAGTACATTGCTATCACTTTCTAAACCTGCAAGATACCATATAAAAATCCTTTTGTAAGAAAGGCTTTTCAGTTCAGTGGAAGAAAGATGTAACTTACAATAAAGCTAATGAAGGTGTTTTACATTTTCTAGTTTAAAGAGCAAATTATGTATTTGCTTTTGTAAGTAGACTCCTTACAATATTGTCATGGTTTAAACTCAGTCAGCCACACAATCTCTCTCACTCCCCCTCCTTCCTTCCCCCCCACTCCCAGAGGGATGGGGAGGAGAATCGAACGTAACTCCCACGGGTTGAGATAAGAGCAGTCCAGTAACTAAGGTATAACACAAACCACTGCTGCTACCACCAATAGTAATAATGATAAGGGAAATAACAAGGGAAGAGAATACAACTGCTCACCACCCGCCGACCAATACCCAGCCTGACCGAGCAGTGATCTAACCCTTCCGGTTAACTGCCCCCAGTTTATACAGTGGGCATGATATGACAGGCTGTGGTATGGAATACCTCTTTGGTTAGTTTGGGTCAGGTGTCCTGTCTC
This sequence comes from Pezoporus flaviventris, assembly GCF_033815535.1. Classification (NCBI taxonomy): domain Eukaryota; kingdom Metazoa; phylum Chordata; class Aves; order Psittaciformes; family Psittacidae; genus Pezoporus; species Pezoporus flaviventris. The sequence goes on along the minus strand of NW_026892549.1, from coordinate 42,416,760 downwards.
TGCTTCCTCCCAGCTTCCCTCCTCCCTGGCAGAACATGAGACTCAGAAAGTCCTTGGTCAGAGTAAACGTTACTGAGCAGCAACTAAAAACATCGGTGTTATCAGGGCTGTTCCCAGGCTGAAAGTCAAAACCACAGCACTGCACCAGCTACTAAGAAGGAGAAAAAAATGATTGCTACTGCTGAACCCAGGACAAATATATAATGCAAAAGTAAAATAAATTGCTGTAAATAAGATACGTGCTTACCAAGATTTGCAACATTCTTGCTGGGTGCCATTCACCCAATGAATGTTCTAATGGAGCTCAGGGAGATATCCTACTCAGGAATAATTACACTTGGGCTAGATTCTTCTGTAAAAAAAAAAAAAAAAACAAACAAAAAAACCCCACAACCAAAAAACAACCCTCCCCCAAAAAACAAACAAAAAAAAAACAAGTCCGAACTTGTCCATCCCCCTCCCCCCCCCCCCCCAAAAAAGAGAAAAAAGTAAAAAAGACCTTCCTCCATGAACCTACTTCTGAGTGATACCAAGAGATGATAAAGTAGACCAGGGATAATAAAGTAGAAAATTACACTTCTTCTTACACTAAATATACTTTTGCAATTTTGAGCACATTAACAAAAAACCTTAGTTGCCACTGTTTCCCTGCCTACCTGAACTTTTCTCAATATATACTCTAAGGAGCAAATTCAAGTTTTATGCAGTTTTGATGACTGTTACTTAACGACAAACAAGAAAAAAAACCCACAAAGTAGCATTTTCAGCTTCAGTAGCTCTCAAGGTAAGTGGTAATGACATAATAAATTTTGTTAATGGCCAGTGAAGCCATTCCAGTGTTTCTCACACACGTCAAATCTTCTTCCTCCAGCTGGGTCACACCCTCTTACTTAACCGTTCCTGTCATTTTAACTTAGAGAAACAAATACCCTTTCCTTTCAGGTGGATTTAAACTGAAAACTCTCTTTTACTTTCATTATGCAGCTCCAGTATTAGTAATGACATCTAAAATAGAGTTAATTCCTCAGACTACAAATGCAGCCAACAGCATGTTAAACAGCTAATCTCTGCACCAGACAAAATCCTGTAAAACAAGGAGAGTTCACAAACCTGCATACTAACACAGCTTTGCTAGTGAAAATAAGTTGTGCAAAACTCACAGAGAAGGCATATTCAGCCTTCTTGGTTATTGTGCAAGCGCAAATGAACCTCCCCTCCCTTCCAGGGTATTTCTAAAAAAATCAGATTTTTTGAGGAAACTCTACAAGCAAGACTGCATTGTGCTGGGCACTGCTCTGCCTGGTTCAAGAGTGAGAAAATCCTATGTTACATCCATAGGAAAGAGGGCATGGCCCAAAGGCAAGCTCCTCACCAGGCACACATGGGGCAGATCCAGCACCGGCTCCTAGGGTCTCTTACGGTTTGTGTAATTTGTTTCCATAAAGCTCTGACAGTGTTCAGTATGGAATTAAGGGCAGTATCTTTCAAAACTGTGTCATGTGTATGCACTGCAATATTCACCATACGCCCAGCACGTGCTATTGAAATAAAACCCACAAAAGCCACACAAGCTCATTCAGAGTCAGAAGTTCAAAATGAGAAGAAAAAAAAAAAAGGTAAAATTATATGTAAGATGAAAAGAGTATTATAGTGGGAGCTCACTTTTAAAGCCAGGTAAAAAAAAAAAAAGTTTATTTCATGCTACTTACATCTGTCTAAAATTAGAATGGGTGTCTAGATGACTTTTCAATCACAGTGATACTGTACGATAAGCAACTGATATTCAAATTGTATCTCCCAGTGAGATAACAATTTCTAATATGCCAAAAAATCTACCATCTTGTTAATACAGATCTAAAACAGGAACAAAGCTATTTAAGTCTTTGTAAGACATTACATTTGATGAAAATAGCTATTTTTATCCTATCATATCCGCAGTATCAGAACAGGGAACAAATTAGGTTACACTTCTAAAATATTAATTGAAAGTACAGTTCACTATTTTTAAACTAAAGCATAGGGTTGTGTATTTTATACAGAAATAAGTGTTCTGAGAAAAACACAGTAAAAAGCAAAGGATATGTCTTTGTAGTGAAAGAGCTTCTTAAATAGTTTAAAAGGTTTTAAATGTCAAATGCTTTGCACTAATTTTCATAACATACCAAACTGATAGCAATATATCTACTAAGTTGGTATTTTTCATGCCTGGATGAATGGAGTGAGGTGGGCTGAAACCTGCACGAATCCCCAGGCTTGAAAGGACACTGACCGATGGCTTACTCCCCACCACCAGCCAGCAATGAGGACAGCCCTGCAGTGATCAATTTTGTGGCCCATATGAATCAACATCTTACCAGTTGCCCTGACCCGGGCAAGGGCATAGACTGCATGCTAACAAGTTTGAAGATGACATTAAATTAGGAGTATGAGATGGCATGCCAAATTGCAGAGCTTCAATCAGAAGAGCATTCCTTGGCTTGAGACTGGGCCAGAAGACACTTCATGAAGTTCAATAGAAGTGCAAAGATCTGCACCTGAGGCAGAAAAATCCCATGCCAAGCAGCAGCCCTGCCGAAAGCAGCAGGCACTTAAAATAGGTGCCAGGCTGCAAAGGAGCCAACAGTGTGTTCTCACACTGGCAGAGGATGTGGAAATCCCACTATCCCCCGCTGGGATAGTGCTGGTAAAATTTCACAGGTTGTCTACACATTATAATTTGGATAGAAGTCCCCAGACGTATCCTCTGTTAACCCATTCTCTTTAGAAACAGCACAAAATATGTCAAAATATCGCCAAGGGTTACAGGAAAATATTAATAAAAGATTTCACACGGAATCGAGAGAATGCTGCATTATAAGAAATTGTTCTATGGTACATCTGATAGCACATTTCAATTTCTCATAAAGACTGCAAATAGTTTGTGATGCATTGTTTTGCATTTCCTCTACTTAATAATTAACATTCAGTAGGCTTAAAAAGTGTCTTCAGTAGAGACTTAGCATATCACTTTTTTTATTCTAAAAATGCTAATGTTATTTTTCTCTCAATGAGTGTCAAATAAACAATTGTAAAAATTAATTAAATCAGTGATAGCATCTCTAGTATTCACCAAGTTTCAGTTTGCACTGCAAATAATGGCATTCACAAAGCACTAGCAGAACACTAAACCTAAAGACCTTATTTCTATATTTAAATTAAAAAATGACTGTCAAAAAAACTGGGAACATGCAGTTACTGTCCCTCAAATGCACTTGTACTCATACACACATAATGCTTTTTAATATCACAGTGAACTGCACACAAAGACTGGAGCAAATGTATAATAATGTTTTTAAGGAAACTGACACAGAATAATTAATTGCTGTTTTGCACACAGTGTGCCAATTTAATTCGTAGTCATTGAAGCAAGTAGGATGAATTTAACCAAATATGATTAAAACCCCAAACTCTGATATATTTACATTTTCTCAAAATAATTGCAGAACTAAAAAAAATATATAAATATTCAGACTAGTTTCAACTAGGAAAAAAAAAAGATATTGTTCTTTGAAGGATTCAAAATTTTTTTTGGAAGAAATCCTGTTTAATACACACACAGGTTTTTTAAAACAAATATCATAAGCAATACATGAGCATTCACAGCTCTTTAAAAAGTCTACTTTATATTTTCTTTAGGTTTTCATAGTTCTGCCTGATAACAGAACTATGTGAAGAAATTGGAATTCTTTAGTAGCTAGTTGCTTTGCCAGTGGCTTTGCCATACAAACAAGGGGAAGAACTGAATGTGTATTAAATAACCAAAGTAATCTCAGTTCTGTAGGGACCTGACTCTGCAAAAAAACAGAAGCAGGTAGAGAGCTGGGTATGTGTGGTAATCTACTGAGAACTGTCCAAGCAGCTCTGCTGGCAGGATCACATACTTCTCTAATGCTTTTTTTTAGGTCTCGGTACTGGAATCAATCTTCAATAGAAAAATTCAAGTGCACTATGTATGCTGCATATGAATAGAAAGAAACACAGTGTATATGCATGAAATCTAACCTATCATCAGTGCCTGGATGTATAATACGTGCATAAATGGAAGACTAGATCATACTATATGGAATGCAGTTTTTACCTAATAAAATTACTTTGTTTCTTTTTATTAAAATCTGCCCTACTGTTTAATGTTTCAGAGATTTTCAAATAGAAAGTGCCAAGCCTTCTCCCACATATATTAACTGAGGCTTAGCAACACATAAGAGACTTGGTTCTTAATCAAAAAATATAGAATCACTTTACAAAAAACTGTAAAATATAATTTTGCACAAAAGCTATTTTGGCAACACAAATAGTAGTTGTTAGCTACAACACATGGGAGCCTCTTCCATACTCTCAAATATAAATTTAGGTAAGAAAAGTGGATGGGGACAAATCAGAGCCAGTAAGCAGTATGTGCGGCAGAAAACAGTTGCATTTTTATAGTACTATCCAGCTTCCAGAGAGAAGCCAGAGTCCTTCCCATGAAATCTTCCTGTGCTTTTAACACTGTTGCAAAACTTCAGGGAATTCTAATGGTATAAACAGTTACGGGGAAACTCAACATCAGTCATTTCGAATATAATTTTCTGACCAGCAATTCATACGCGTTTTTCAAAACTGCCTCAAATTCAAGCAGTTTGCAGTTTCTTTTCAGTCTGAGTATACAGTCAGCTTCCCAAAGCTAAAGCATATACAGTAGATCTCATACCTCTGAAATACAGTTAGATGTTTGGTTGTTTTTTGATTTTAAATAATGCAGGTTCTCCAATATTTATATCAGGATAAAATTCTAGTGCTTTAAAAATCTGCCCTTCATACAAGCCTAAGCATACATATTTTAAAATTACTTACTGTACATCTTCATATTTTGTTTAAGGCATGAACAATGGCATATGAATGGGAACAGCTTCCGGAAAAGCATATCTTTTTGACAAAGGCCAGTCCAACCACATCATACCAAAGGACTAACCTGAAGCCAGAAATGACAATGCTGTGACCCAAGAGTTTTTAACAAAAATAGTTGAAATAAAATGGAATTTTTTTTCTCTTTTTCTTCTTTTTTTTTTTTTATTTAAATTACATTGCTCTTAATGTCTGTTTAAAGCACCGGTTGCAGTTCTGCATTTACCACCTCTTCCAAGTGACTTTGGATAACTCATCTGCTTCTTTTGTTCTGAATTTTCAATGTATGAAACTTTAAAAGGTTTCTGTTTCTTTTTTTTATTATTTTTTCCCTTTTTTTCTTTGTTTTTTTTTTTTTTTTTTAATGGCTGCTGCAAAATTAAAAAGATCCAGAAGTGGTCAGGGGCCTGGTCTAATGCACTTTCAGAAGTCCATTATAAAGATGAATATAAATGTGAATGATAGGTTTTTCCGCAGACCCACAAACCACACTTAGCTATTAGAAACATATTGTGCATAGTTATTTTTTTCTTCAGAGTGATATGTTTACTAGATCTACATTCTCAGTTTACCAGAGTATGGGAATTTCTACTTTGCTAAAGCCAGGATCCTTTCGCAGTTCCCAGTAGGTATCATTGGTAACCCAGGCTTCTCTTTGATTAGCATCAATAACTTTTCTGTAGAAAGATAAAAAAAAGAAGAAACAGTTCTGACCAGAGAGCTCTGCTTTATGCAATATGAAATCAAATTCCATACCCCTCTGACCTAACCCAATACTAAATGTGATTTCATATTTGTAAAAGACATGAGAACATTCAGGGATTTAAAAATAAAAATCAACCTCTCTACCTGTGTCAAAAGTGGAACGTTTAGAAGACAGCCAAAATTGCATGTATGCTGCCTGATCGGTGTGAGCTGGTCTTAGAACCACATAAGACCTCTTTGGCCATTACAGATTCTGACTATGTGCACAGAATCAAGCAAGAGTTTAAACTTGCAGAATGCAAGACTTTTACCTTTTATGCTATTTGCCTCCTCTGTATTTTGTTCATCTTCTACTACAAAACTGCATCGAGCATGTCCAATCTTTTCCCTTTTGATTACTCATGCTAAACATCAGACAATTTGGTATTAACTATCCCTTGATTCAGAAAAATGCTTAATTGAAAACAAAAACCAAGCCACCACCACCCCTCACTCAAAAATAAATACACTGTAATTTACGTATACATGCACATACATTTATATATGCATTTCACAGATGTATAAATATATGTATGATGTTGTTTTACAGGTCACTATTTCTTACTTTGTTTATGCAAAGACTTAAACCAGTAACATAGTTGAATCTTAGATCCTAATATTGTACTTCTGTTCCACTTCAAAGTTCAAAAAACATTGGCCAAAGGGTGCAGTAGGCTTGCATAGTTGTTACACCTTGTGAGAAAATAATCTTTCTATTATGAAGCTTTAAAATATGTAAAAACTGTTTCAAGTAGAACTCATCTATCTGATATTTTTTCTTAAAATTGCCATTTTCCAGGCTTTCACAATTAACAGACCACACTGGTGGTAATTCTTGCAGTACTTTGTACAGCCATACTATAGAAAACAGAGACTTTCTCCTGAAATTAATAGACTCACTTAAAAAATTTGGGTCTATATTCAATGTTGTTTTCCTCCATGTATCGCCTCCGACCTCTCTGGAGTTCCTCTATTCTTTGTTTCTCAGATGCTGCTGCTTCTATATTTCCTTCCTCCAGAAGCCTGCATGGATAATAACAGGTATTGCAGCAATTATACAGTGTCTAGAAAAAGGGATTTTCTAGCAACAATCATCATAAAAGACAAGTGGAAGCCACACCTGTTGTCTGTCTTGTACCCACTTTCAGATGTAGTCATAATCTCATAAAATAAGCATAACCGAGATGTGACTCCCCAGTTACATGTACCTGATCTATAGCCTAAGGTATACACTTTAGCAATTTCAGCATACACAAACATTGAGGTATTATGAACTGAGAATGAGGAAATTAACATTGCTTCCATTCATTGCAGGAGGACATGACATTTCAGAGCCTGTCTTTGCCATTTGTTATGAGGAATCCTACCTCTGCCCAAAGACTGCTGTACAGCACTACTGTACCAACAGGATGCTTTCTACTTTTCCTCAACTAGGTAAAGCAGAAATTTGATTCCAATACTGAATACCTTCTCTGCTAGCAGAATTCTCCAAATCTTAGTTCAGACTCTAGTAAAGACATAGATAAAATTCAGTACTCGGCCAAACCCAGCATTAAAACCACCAAATATTATATGTATAAACGAGCATTCTTACCTTTGATCTGGCCTGAATCGTGCATCTGTCACAGGAAGAAGATCTTTCAGTAAAGGATCTAATTCATTGAGCTCAATAGCAAATCTCGTGAAGCCATAATAACGTTCATAATTAGTTGGCATGGAGCCTGCGTGAATAAGTATGAGAAAGAAAAAAGTTTTTGAAACTATTATTCTAAATATGCAAGAGATTCATTTTTTTATTAAATTATAAAAGCAAAAATATGAATATATTTTACTCTCACATACAATTTAAAAGCATAAAAAGCTATTCACTAGGTAGAAAGAAAGTCACTAAATATTAATTTCAAGTGCTTTTTCTGCAGAGGTTGTAATTACATGCTCACATTCAAAAATTTTATGATCTTTCTTCCTTTTAAAATAAAAAAAAAATACTGGTTTTAAGATTTTCAACTTAAACATAGTTTCCTGTTCCCTAGAAAGTGGGCTTATCAAATGTCTGTATAAAAGCTAACCTTAACTGATCTTAGGGTTAATTTTGAACATAAGGCTCACTCACAGACTGCTTCAGCACTGTCCAAAACCTTCAGCACAAACAGCAGTCAGAGTAGACATTGCAGAGAGTAGGGTGAAAAGTAGGGTTCAAAATACTATCAATACAGAGTAAGGTTCAAAATTACATAATGACAATTCCTGGATAATCCTTAATGTATGAAAAATATCATAGGTGCAAAGGATGACTAATTCAACCTCAGGGCCTCTAAGCACACAGTAAGGTAGTTGAAACCAGCTCCTGAAATCACAAACTCACCATCTCTGAAAATCTTATTCTTTAGGCTAATAAAGCATAAAGATAACAAACTTAATAAACTGGCATCTCTTATTTGTTGCACCCAAATAAGCTACACTGATATCTGTGAGAAGGCAGGCAGGCCAAACATACAGCTCTTTTCTTAATTTTATTCTTATGTTGACCCCAAGACCCCCAAATATTTGACCAGGAGTCAGACTGAGTTGACGAAGATTATGCCCTATAAGAACATTTAATTTTACCATTACCCTTAATTCATGTAAATTGTCATTGCTATGGTTTAAGCCCAGCCAGTAATTCAGAATTGCACAGCTGCTCGCTCACTCCCCACCTTTCCCCCCCTGCTCCAGGCAGGTTGGAAAGGAGAATCGAAAGAATGTAAACCACATGGGTTGAGATAAGAACAGTCCAATAACTAAAGCATAATATAAAGCTACTACTAATAATAATAATTATAAAGGAAGTAACAAGGGGAGAGAATATAAAACTAAAAAGGGAAAGGAAAAAAACCCAAAACTAATAAACACAAGTGATACACAATACAATTGCTCACCACCTGCCAACCAATACCCTGCCTGACTCAAGCAGCAATCTGAGCCTTCGGGGTGACTCCTCTCAGTTTATATACTAGGCAGGATGTTCTGTGGTATGGCATACCCCTTTGGCTACTTTGGGTCAGGTGTCCTGTCTCTGCTTCCTCCCAGTTTCTTGTGCCCCTTCTCACTGGCTGAGCAAGAGAGGCTGCAAAGTCCTTGATCAGAGTAAGCATTACTTAGCAACAACTAGAACATTGGTGTGTTACTAACATTGTTCCCAAACTAAACCCAAAACACAGCACTGCACCAGCTATTAGGAAGGAGGAAAATAACTGTCACAGCTGAACCCAGGACACTTACTTATTTGTCTAGCCAGAAATTTAATTTCCCCAGTAGTATTTTGTGTATTTAAATGATGGCTAAACAAGCTTTACACAGTTTAGAGTTACACTACAGTGCCTGCCAGAGTTTATTACAAGGTTATTACCTGGCCTCCATATGCATTTGGCTGAAGGTGCAACCCCACAATAAAGGCCTTCATGCCACTTTCCAAAAAGGCGATGAACCACCTTCCCCTCTTGATCTATCACAACACCCTGGACCTCATTTACATTTGAATTCCAGTAGTTCACCTGCAAATTTAAGAATAAATCACTAGTTAACACTGGTTTTTGCATTACCCATTGTACCAGTACAGATACTGCACAAATCTTAATTGTGTGGCACTTACTGTACTGGAACAGCTCACCTGGAAGCAAGAATATCAGAACTCAAAATTCAGATAATCTGAATATGAACTGATCTAGTGTATGGGAAACCCTGAATAATTTGAAATATGGCTTTCATATAACTTGGGGACTATACTGTTGTTCATCAACCCAAATCAAATCCCATGCAATTCAGCAAAAATGACACTTTGAAAGTGCAAGATCACAGCCAGCTAACACTCTTCTTTCTATACAGAGAAATACTGAATATACCTGTACATGTAAAGGAATCTTTTGATTGATGCTGCATACTGCTGGGTGAAGCAGGGAACATGTTCAGCTGGTATTATTTGTTCTTTGTTGCCTTCTGTTTCTCTTTTCTTAAGACATACTTACTCCTTCCACCTTCACCTACTGAGCCAGCTGCCCATTCTCAGAATATCCATCAAGACTTGAATTTCAGATTTACAGTAATGCACAGTAACTGCAATGGTATTGATGTATTTCATTGCAATATGAAGACAAACTTATTTTTAGAGAAAATACTTGATAGTGACATAGCTATATAGCGGTCTGGTTTTATATATGGTCCTTGCCCGGTTCTTAAAATATTGTGAACCAAAGCAGCATTATTTAATGTAAAGAGATAAAATATTGACTTCCAAATTCTAGTAAAGGCAGAAGTAAAACGGCACAGAAGTCTACAGTGACACTGCATTTCATTGCAGTAACAGAAAAGAAACTTTGACATTCGATTTTTAATGTAAAACCAACAACAGTATAGCACACAGCTATACAGCAATGCAACACTCACATCAAATGGTATCAAATGTTCAACGGAATAGAGTTAGGCTACTTGACATAACACTCCCATTTGCAATTTACATATTTACAAATGTTGATAAAACAAAATGTGGAATGTGAATTTCAGGAATACTGAAGAAACAACTTGATAAATGCTTGAACTATGTAGTTTTATGAATATATGATATGTATTAGAATACATATGTTACCTTGACAAACGTAAGTTTACAAATACAAATGCTGCTTTTTGTGTTTCTGATAGTTATCTCTCCATAGTGTTCTATCCACCTCCTTCCACTAAGAATATTATGTATGCAAGTAGTGACTTTGTTCCAGACATAGTAGTCTCCATACCTAAGAACAGATAAACAAGTAGTTGATAACATACATTAATCGTAATTATTATGGACACACAAGAAAAGTAAAACATAACTCCATTATCATAAATACAAAACCATGTTCCTCAAAGACTTTTGAAACAAGAGCTTACTTTAATAAAGCACTGGTTCTCAGTACATTACTAATCCTCCTTAGAGAATGTCACTTAAGCTATAGAGCAGAGAACTGAAGAATGCTGCTATGAGCCACAAATCAAGACATTATGAACCACTGAACCCCTGCATGGAATATTCACTGTGCTCAGAGCATTAAGTGCTTTGGCCATAATTCCTTCAGGGGCAGGACAGTGCTCAAAGGTCAACATAAGGCTGAATTGAAGCTATTAAGCACACAATGCAATTAAATTACAAGTAGAACAAAATAATATGGAAAGGAGATAACAGAAAGGAAGAAGGAAGCCGGAGCTCACTAGAACATCATTTCTTTCCTTATGTAACAACTACAGAGTCAGAGCATCTCTCTTGTCAAACACAGGAATAAACTGAGAGAATTTGCTAAGTACATCCTCCTTCAGAGCTGAGGGGCAAGCATGAAGACAGAAGACAAAGATGCTCCTGAGTGCATTTACTTCAATTTCATGAAATCAATAAAGAGGCAAAGTGGAGTGATTCCATACTGGTAGAAGCAGAAAGAAAGGCTGGCTGCTACATACAGGAGCAGGAATACTACTGCAAAAACAGCAGACATGTTCAAAATATCCTCTCCTTGCATATACTCAGGATTTACAACTTGCAACTAGTCTTACTGGTGGTGAAACAACTCTAACTACTCTGTCAACATCTGAAGAATCTGTTTGGGCTTACCTGCATTTTGAAAACTGGCCTTACATTGTTACTACTGGTTGTTCTGAGTGAACATTTCTCAGTATTGAGAGCAGCAGCAGTTGCTGACATCCTACATTGCAGCCTTGTTCGGAACGGTTGTATCATTACCGTACTTGTAAAACTTGGGTTCTCTCTCCTAAAACATTTCCATCCCCTTTCTGTTGCATTTGAGAGAGTTTGTATATTTTTCCTCAAAAAAATCAAATGGATCTTTAAGCTCAAAAACACTTGTGTATCCCCATCTGTACACTAAGGAGAAATCTGAGCTAGCCAGTGACTTTCACCAGTACAATTCACTGATGTCTGCGTACACTTCCCCCAGTCCATTCACAAGGCAGCAAAGATTGAAATCAAAAGGAAACAGGACAGTAGCTTACTTTGGAAGAGTCACATTCAAGGTTCCAACTGGCAGAATCTCCATTGATTTCCCCCAGAATTTGTTTTTCCATCTGATATCTGAATGTAATTTACAAATGTGAAAGAAAGATTTACAAAAACTGAAAAGATCAAACCCTCCCCGTTGCAGTGATCTGCACAAGTGGCACATGAGATACCTGTGCTAGACCACCCAGTTTAAAACATGACAGTATGAGATTGCCACAAAAACACAGAAGGAACAACAACAAAAAAAAAAAAAAAAGTAGAAAATGACATTAGGTCAGAACAACTAAAAAGAAGTTTGATTTTCTTCTAGAAGTCATGCCTGTGTTACACAACTGTCAACTCTCTCATGAAAATATTCTATTCAAATTAAAGACATATGCCAGTAGATACAAAGAAAGAAATAGCTGCTTGTTCAACTGTGTAAAAGGAACTGCTTGTGTTTGTAAGAAATAATAATTTTGTTGGTAAGAAGCTTTTAAATGGAGAAGTATAAACAGATTGCAAGTGACAAGGGAAGTTGTAGCACGTCTGCTCACTCTTAAAAATAAGAATTTGAAGTGAAATAATTCAGAGCACCAGTTTGCAAAATGTTACTACAAAAATAAGTATAGAAATTTTGAGTAAGTTCCAAATGCAAAACTCAGCTTTTACAGACAAAGTTTTTATTTGCTAATAAAAAAGGAGTTTATGCTTTTGAATTAAAAAGTATACCTTGCCAAAACACAAAGTTCTTCGATTCACAGTGACAGGCTGAAATGGGAGGATGGTGGCTAACCTGGAAAACAGTTAGGTTGAGTTAATAAAAAATAATTTTCATTTTTAAGACAATGCAATTGAACTGTAATATGACAATACTAAACATCCCACACCATTTCTTAGCATATGTTGCTATGAAAATAGATGCAACTTCAGTTTGTACTTAAAACACTATGAACTTAAAACACTTCCTTGTGATTCCTACAGAAAATTATACTGCCTAGTATTTAAAGAATTTCTATCATAATAAACTTTCTTTGCTACCAAGAAAGCAAACCATTCTAATTGGACAGAAAAAAAATGAAAGTTACTATATGAAAAAAAGAAGAAAGAAAAAAAAAAGAACCAAAATCTAAATCTAAACAGGTCTATCTAAAACCAAGCTTTACCTGCTCTGAGAAAAATCGAAATCCTTTGTCTTCTCTAATACATTCGTAAGTTTCACCAAGCACTGGGTTAAATGGCTTGCTTCCTGCTCTGAAGTATGTAGAGGCATAGCCTGATGCTGCAAAAGCAGCTATGAGAACCTGTGAAAATACGGAAAAGAAGGTGAAAACAGACAGAGATTCTTGTGTCTGTGCCATCACTATGTGGAATCACACAACTCACTCCACTCAGAGTGAAATCTGGATTAATGAAGCATGCCTGAGAGTAAAGCCATACATCCCGGCCAGAACTAGTATAAACTGCATTTCTTTTGTTGATATAATTTGCTTTTTCTTCATGGCCTCAGTCAGCCTCTTTCAACAGTCCCTTAAAATAACAATCTGCACAAGATACTGTTTTTCTGCCTTTGATCAGGTTTATGGACAATGACCTAAACTACAAACCCAGCTCTAGTCTATGCTCCCCATGAGTAAGGACTATATAATGACTTCTAATGACAAGATCACATACCATTCTCCTATGGGAACTATTTTATGTAGTGCCAAACATAAATAGTTCTCACTTAGAATGCCCTTAATGCAGAGTTATCTCAGATGGGCGGCCTCATCAGCCCCCTTTGTCTACATGTAAAACCAAAATTTAGTAATCTCTAAACCAGGTCCAGCTGGGAGTAATAAGTTAAGTGACATGCCACTGTAATTTAGATTACAGCTCCCTTTAGCAGAGTTTTTAAAAAATTATCACAATAGGCATTCACAAGTCTCAACAAAACTTCAGAAAAGCAATATAGGAATAAAAATCACTCAGCTATGGATAATCTGCTAACAGCTGGGTGAAACTTAACCAAGTCCCCCTCTCCTCATGTTACCAAGGACGTAACACTCATGTGAGTTTTTACATGCTTTGCTTTCTTCCCACTGTATAATGGGTGTTCCATTTTCTATTCATTTCATATTATTCATAAATATCAACAGAATTAACACTCTTTTCTTCAACAGTAAAACTTTCATTCATCCAGCCTTTTTTTCATGAATTTAACTATAAGAGACAACAGAGAAATGAGGGGTTTTACTATCCTTAGGATATGTAGAGCAATGAGAAGAAAAAAGTTTCCACTGCTTTTGTATGCTTCTTTAAGATAGCTAAGTCTGGATTTTTCAGAGAACAGTGAAGAAGCAGGTACATATTCACAGCATTGCTACCAAGCTTTGGATATTCAGCACTTCTGCCTGATAAAAATTTCTGTGCAATTCGCATTTTTAAGGTGCTTGTTACAAGTTTGGCTTGTATCCCAGGTGTTGCACTAAAGATGTGCAGCAGAGAAGTGGACTTAAGGCCCTTTCCAACCCTAACTATTCTATGATTCTATGAATCTACATTTCCAAGGAAGATTTAAGTTGCACCGTATTTTTTCCTTCCTGAACTCTCCTGACTTCTTCAACAGTCACCTTCCAAGCTGTTCAACAGAGGCAGAGTCCTACAAGCAGTCTGCTTTATTCATTATAACTCTGCCCAGTCCTTACAGGATCTTCCTTTTGTGAGGGACATAAGAAATCTTATAGGAAAACAGCATGTGATGATAATAATTCAACCCCCTATCATAAGACTGATCTCCAACTTCTCCAGTGGCAAGGAAAAAATACCAGTGTTTAGGACCCCACACTCTCTTGCAGGCCACATATAGTTCATGGACCTGAGTGTGTGATGAGATGACAGCCAAAGGCAACCTCTCTTCTCCCAGTTATCTACAATGCTACCAACCCATACTAGAGGACAATAGTTCAGCACCAACACTACCAAACTTGCCCTAACAGCCTTTTCCTTGTTTCTTCTGAGCAAAAGGAGAAATGACAGATCGAAACACCCTGAGAGCTGAACATAAGATGTGGACTGTCAGTTAAAAAACCAAGACATACTTACAGGGGAGCTGAAGTCAGGCTGCCGAGGTAAACTTTGTTTTGGTGTTTTGAAACTTCTCTATTAGAAATTGCCTATGATGACATCTTATTGATAATAAGATTGACCATTGATCATAAGCCAGCCACAGACTCGATTAGCTCTTGGAGGCTGTTGGACTTGATCACTGAAAGCCAGGAAAGGATGCTGCAGGGTTAAAAACTGCCAGTGTCTACATACACAATTCCAGAGAGTGAGATCAGTTTTCATATCAATGAGTCACAATTGCAGGACTTGGTCTGAAGACAAGAAAAGTCCCTCTGCCTTACTCGGATCAAACCTACTACCTGCAATTGTTCACAACATTTGCCTGACCCAACACGGAAAAGCAAGAGAGGTCCCTGCACAGACCTCCACTCAACAGCTCCCATTTTAATACAGACATAAGAAGCGACAAACTAAATTTATTACCATGCGTTCATAAGGATCATCTGTTTCAGCAGCCTTGTCCAAAAGTTCGCTGTATTCCAGCTCTTCACAAAGATGTTGCAAGGTATTCAGAGGTTCATTTAGCTCAACAGGCATAGATACTTTGGAAAGATCTTTGCCAATGTTATTTCTCAAAATATTCCACAGATTGATGTTACTGGTGTCAGGGCTGGGAGCTGGGAGACAAGTTCTCCGCCCGTTCCTGAATGCACCTCCTGTCAACTCACCATTAAGAACTGGGAAGGGAAAAAAACTATTATCACACTATATTAAAAAGCATCAGATAAAGAAAAACAAACTTAGCCACTGAACCTAATCACTGCCAGAACAAGCATGCCCAGCTTCACTGATTTCAGCTATGTTGGTCTTGCTACTGACATGCAGTAAATCTGGTATATGAACATAACCAACATAATTCCCAAAGGTTAAAACATAACATATACTTTGCCGAGAAATGTTGTCTGCAACACTGGTGTTGTCCTCAGATATATTATCACTCACATCACTGATATAAGATTCATCATCAGAAGCCTACAACATAAGGAAAACATCAATTCAGACAAATACATATAAAATACAGTGACAAAGTAGGCAAAAATAATTAACTGAAACACAAATATTCAAAGAAATCATCTCTACCCAATTAGAGCTTTTTACGAAATCAACTGGGAGTTTCAATTGGCCCATACTGACAATGTGCTAAAAGCATCAAAACAAATGCTATGCTCTCGCTGTTTCTGAATTCCTTACTATGAAGCTAAATACAGACACTAACTTTACAAAACAGTGACTTCAAACAAGATCAGAGAGGAACAAAAGATTGAAAATGCAATGTGTTAGGGATGGGAAGTGGAGTCAGATTTGTGCTCTTTATAAAGAGTCTAACAACAAAACACAGCTTGTGTTTAAGCAAAAAATATATATAAACATTGACCCATCATTTTAAGAACTACATCAATGTTATGACTATTTTTAAGATTCTTTCTTCTTTTTCCAAAAAATATTACTTTCAAAATATTTTACGGTATTTACTCATCACAGAGTATTTATTATAAGGCCTATACCATTTGGGAGTGATTTTGTAAAGTTTCCATTTTATTTATACTACACAGGCACACCAATTTTCCATGCTGATATAAACAATCCAGACTATTGAGATAAAAGGTACTTGACAGAAATATTGCTGCCAGAAGCAGTAAGATAAGGAAACATTCCATTCTCTAGATGAACAATTCCACTCATGGTTGTACCAACTCGTGGCAGGTGAGCAATCCTTGTCAACGAGAAAATATTGTGGCACATTCTTACTTACTTTTAAGGAAGAGTCGTGGCAGACCACAGCACTACTGTGGCTTTATAAAAGGTATTTTCAAAAACTAAATACATTTTTTATATTGAAGAATTTATTCAGGCTATCACAGGAAAGCTGTGGACAGCAACACGATTCAGGAGCCTGAACTGCATCTGACTGCTTCAACTTTGAGCATGAGTGAGCGAATTTTTCAGGCTTTTGCCTATTTGTCTGACTACAGAGAATAACTTTATATGTCTACTAGAAGACCTTTTTTTAAAAAATATTTTAAAATCTAAATTAGTTGACTCCGTAGTCAGATATAATTGCTCCTGTTTATGTCATCCTTATCTGAAATTGGCATAGTCTAGCAAGGGCATGTACCGAACATAAGCTATTGGTACAAGCAGCTTTCAACTCAGTTTTACACTTCAGGGAACTTCTGCACCCCATCACAAAGGAGTCTCAAGTTCATTTATCTACACCTTACATACCTTTTTATTCTAAGGTCCATTATTAAAGAGAAAAGAAAAATCATTCATGAGTTGTAGCAATACCTAAATCTGTCCAACAGCAAAACTGCAGCATGCTGCCATAGCCTACCTCGTTTTCTGATGAGCTGGCAGATAAAAGCACTTCCTGTGCATCAAAGAACTCTGAAACAGATTCAGACATAGAGAGCCTGCTCTCATTAGAAACTTGCTGAGACAGTGGCAAACTGACATGAATTTGTTCACCTGTCTGTAAATAAAGCATAGAAAAATAAAAGTATTATTTCTAAAATAAAAGAAATATACAAAGATGGGGTAAATAATCTGAGCAATTTTTCTATGCCAAATATAAGCATGGATAGTAAAGAGAGAACTTTGGCAGGGCTTTGTGTGTACCTAACAGATGAGACTTTGACAATTACAAAATAAACTGCACTTTGAGCATCAAGATACATCTTTTAATTTGAGGCCTGCTCAGCATCAACTCCTAAGTTGTAGCAGTATGAATAATCACAGATCTAGTTCTGCATCCATAGACTAGTTCAACCATGAAATTCAGATGAAAAGACACCTGGTTGTAATAAACTACATCTCTCAGAGCTAGCTTTGATACAACCAAAACTCAAATATAAAGCTTTATAGGTCAGGGAGTTACTTGCAAAATAAATGCACTTGTGAACCAGTTTAGTAACAAATGCTTGAAATGTTTGAATATTCAGGAGAATTACTATAATATTTATTTATGTGCTTTTATTCCATGTTTGTACTCCAAATCTCATTTGAATTATGCCAGTAATGGGGATTCAATGCTACTAAAGGGAATGAAATCTTTATGGTTTTAAATTATGGTTTATTATAAAGAGAATTTAACAGCAACATAAGGGTTCAAAATTGTGTCGTGTATACCAATTGAGGGCAAGATAATTTAAATAGTGGAACATATCTTCCTTTCCATGCTATTGATGGGAGGGACACCCGGTTTCAATGACATCCTTGTCTCTAAATTGGAGAGACATCAATTTGATGGATGGACCACTTGGTGGATAAAGAACTGGCTGGATGGCCGCATGCAAAGAGTTGTGGTCAATGGCTCAATGTCCGGCTAGAGACCAGTAACGAGTGGCGTCCCTCAGGGATCGGTGTTGGGACTGGTCTTTCAACATCTTCTTCGCTGACATGGACAGTGGGATTGAGTGCACCCTCAGCAAGTTTGCCAATGACACCAAGCTGTGTGGTTTGGTTGATACACTGGAGGGAAGGAATGCCATCCAGAGGGACCTTGACACGCTTGTGAGGTGGGCTGATGCCAACCTCATGAAGTTTAACCATGCAAGTGCAAGGTCCTACACCTGGGTCAGAGCAATCCCAGGCACAGCTACAGGTTGGGCAAAGAAGAGATTCAGAGCAGCCCTGCGGAGAAGGACTTGGGGGTGCTGGTTGATGAGAAAATGAACATGAGCCGGCTTCAGTGTGCGCTTGCAGCCCAGAAAGCCAACCGTATCCTGGGCTGCATCAAAAGGAGCGTGACCAGCAGGTCAAAGGAGGTGATCCTGCCCCTCTACTCTGCTCTCATGAGACCTCACCTGGAGTATTGTGTGAAGTTCTGGTGTCCTCAACATAAAAAGGACCTGGAACTGTTGGAACAAGTCCAGAGGAGGGCCACAAGGATATTAGGGGACTGGAGAACCTCCCATATGAAGATAGGCTGAGAAAGTTGGGGCTGTTCAGGCTGGAGAAGAGAAGGCTGCGTGGAGACCTCATAGCAGCCTTCCAGTGTCTGAAGGGGGCCTATAGGGATGCTGGGGAGGGACTCTTCATTAGGGACTGTAGTGATAGGACAAGGGGTAATGGGTTAAAACTTAAACAGGGGAAGTTTAGACTGGATATAAGGAGGAAATTCTTTCCTGTTAGGGTGGTGAGGCACTGGAATAGGTTGCCCAGGGAGGTTGTGAATGCTCCATCCCTGGCAGTGTTCAAGACCAGGTTGGACGAGGATTTGGGTGACATGGTTTAGTGTGATGTGTCCCTGCCTATGGCAGGTGGGTTGGAACTAGACGATCTTAAGATCCTTTCCAACCCTAACTATTCTATGATTCTATGATTCTATGTTACCCTACAGGCTATTGCTTTAAGAAGGAAGGGGGAAAAAATTAAGTTTCTCTCCCTGTACCATTCCACCAAAGGAACTGCTGCTGTGGAGTGAAACAGGTTTTTGTCTTAATCCCTCAATTTATACAGCATGTTGCTTTGGGGGATAACACAGATGAAACTACTGAAGTCCTTCTAAACACAGTTAACTTCAGATTGCAACCCAATCCCCATTAATCTTACTACAGAAGTCCTGCAAATGGTTTTCTTGACATCTTAATCCTGTAGAATTATGCTCTACAAAGTTGCCTCACCATGCACTAATAAAAAAAAATAATAATAAAAAAATTCATAAACAAGCCAAGAGGTCAAAAACCATTCCATTTTCACTGGGTCTTATAGGCTTGGAGACAGTTTATGCTGTTTTATGAATTATAACAGAAATAGAAACTCATTTCACTGTTATCTTTACAGGAAGTGATTAAAATTTTAAGGTTTTTAGAGAGACTTGGAAAAATACATATGCCCCTACCTGAAAAAGTTGCTCACACAGGCATTATCTGCACACTGCAAGATTATATATATATACAAAAGCAATCAAGAGAAGAAGTGGATGAGAAAGCTGAGAACTTCTTTGAGAAACACCTTCAGTGAGACATATTGCACTAAGATACAGATGTACATGTGAAAAAGAAACAGCTGACGAAAAAAAATAGAATTGATGCTCAGAACTTCACTGCAGATCACTGTCTGTGCTGTGGCACTGCTTCACCTCTGTCTGTTGATAGCCTCCAACATGCTGGACTCTTGAAAAATTGGTTGGATATTTTCAAAAAGCAAACAAACAAAAGTAATTTGAAATGCATTTTCACCTTCCTTTCTTGATGGAAGAGATAATTAGGAGACAAGAGTATGTTAACTGAAGTGGCATATGCATAGAAAAGAATCAGTGGAAATGACAAATGAAAAATATTTTGGCAAAATGCAAGCAGAATGGTTGTCAAAGTGACCACATTAATTGTAACATATTACAGCTCAGAAACTCAATTTCTCATGAAAGAAGCTGACTTGTTATTGATAGAAATGTTTGGTAATCTGTTGACTGAAGGAAGCAAAATGAGAAAGTGTTGCACATATGAGATTAGTATAGTGCTTGGTTCATAGAATCATACAATCATAGAATAGTTAGGGTTGGAAAGGACCTTAAGATCATCTAGTTCCAACACCCCTGCCATGGGCAGGGACACATTACGGTAAATCATATCACCCAAGGCCTCGTCCAACCTGGTCTTGAACACTGCCAGGGATGGAGCATTCACAACCTCCCTGGGCAACCTATTCCAGTGCCTCACCACCCTAACAGGAAAGAATTTCCTTCTTATATCCAATCTAAACTTCCTCTGTTTAAGTTTTAACCCGTTACCCCTTGTCCTATCACTACAGTCTCTAATGAAGAGTCCCTCTCCAGCATCCCTATAGGCCCCCATAGTCTGAGCCTTTTGATTTCAGCAGCGCCACCCCAAATATTAAGTATTAGGCCCTTTAAGCACTTGCCAGCTCAGGCCGTTAAGTACTAAATTGCTCTGTTGATTTGGCAAGAAACTAAGACACAGAATTGGATAGCTACATTTGAATGTGTGTCACATTCAAATACAATAACAACTCACTAATTCACACAGCCAACAATTAATATTCCAAAAATGGAGTCCTTCCCTGTTTCTCAGAGACCAAACTGAGTTCTTTCATTAGGTAGGACAGAAGTTTTATTTTATATAGTGAAAATATAATCCAATTTTTTCTTTAAATAAACACTTGCCAAGCTGAAAAAAATCTGTAATTTGCCAAGTGTGTTTCAGCTATTAGTGAGAATTAGCAAAGTTTGCTCGTACTATAATCCATTAAAGGCCAAAATCTTACCTCATCAGGACTAGGGATAATATTTACACTGACAACCTGATCACAAATAACAGATTCTGAATGTATTCTGTTCAAGCGACTCCTTAGTTCAGCATTCTGGTTGAGAGCCTTAAAATAAAAATTACATATTTCATTTAAAATTAAAAAGTGTTAGGGAAAAAAAATAGAAAAAAAGTAGCTTCTTCCCTCAATTTCCTAAGAAATCACTGATTCTCTTTTCTTCCGTATTTAGAGAGATACTTAGAGATACTCTCTAACATGATTTAATCATTTGGTTGGTTTGCCTTCAGTGATTTTTAGGAGGCAGGAGGGACAGACATTCTCCCACAGTGTTGTAATGGCATCAGGTAGCTCTTTGGCAGGTATACTGGTGGGTTATGTACATTATGGAAATGGGGACTAAATGCAGTAAGAAAGAATGAAACTGCAGAATAACAGGAACTACCGGCAAAATGCCCAAAGAGGCATTTGGTTTGGTTTGGTCTACAAATTCTTGGTTTACAGCTATACAGCTTTTTCTGAAACAAGGTTATCAGTCCTTAAAGCCTGCCAAGGGAATTGCTTTGTTTCCAGCAAAACCAACATAATTCACCAGTATCACTGGGTGTTTACACATCCATATCAATTTTATATATTTGCATGTGTGTACTTATTTCAAATTACTGATCTATTAGTGTCATAAATACCAACAGAATCAACTGGTGTCTGGCATCTGCTGATCCTTTTTTAAAGCCTGACCTAGATTAAAGATTTGGGTGCACATATGCATATTGTCTACAATCCAGAAAGACTCACGTGCAAGATTCTGAAATCCAGAAGAAGTATAATATGTTACATACCTAGAACATAAACTGATTTAACCTTATCCCCAACACTGCGGATTATAGAAATGAACAACAGACAAACATACAGTTTTAGTAGAAAGCGACTGTTGTAACAGAGCACGACTCTTCTGCCTCACACTAGGGCAGCCTCAGGAATAGATTGCATGAACGTACTGAAATAAAATAGGACCAAAGTAAAATAGGCTAGCTTAAACTGTCACTAAACAGTTTAAATTACCCCATTTTGCTTTGTTCTGAAATAGTTTGGGCATGTTTATATTAGCCATCTACCAGGAAGGGAAAATGATGATTAACAGCAGCCTGGCAGTAGCTTCCTTAACTGCTCAAATCTGCTCATGAGACTGGTCAAACCCAACCATCGGAACAAGGTCAAATTTCCACTTATTCCTCACTGAGACTATGAAATAATGTGCGACGGTGACTTTTAGACTGACACTGATGGCCAGGAACAAGAGGAAAATAAGATCACCTATTTCAAACAAGTTAGCAATAAGTCTCTACAAGTCTTAGTTAAATTAGTATCAATAACCATAAATGGTTACTCTTGTCTCTTGTCCTTAACCTTTCTTTATTACAACACAAAGTAATCAATCTGTGTAACATAATATGCATCTTTACCTACAGAAACATTATGCATCAATTTTAATCTCATAGCAAAAACCTCCAACCCAATAACAGTGCATGAAATTGTATACAGATTTGAGTGAAGCTGTTTGCCTTTAAACCTCTGCTCACATTTCTTGCAGATGCAGTACTCCACACCAATCCATTCTTCTGAGTGGCTTTTTTTTTTCCTTGACAATGAATTAAAAAAATTATTTTGCAACCTGAAGATTTACTGTCACTTTACCTCTTCTTCCCCACTAAAGTCAATAACAATTCCTCTGGCTTAAGTGGGAGAGATGCTGGACAGTAACAGGTATGTACCTGAAAACCCAATTTACTCAAGATTCCTTTTTCAGTTAGAGACATAGACATATAAAACAAAGATGAATACAGTCAAAATTTAAAAATTAAGAAAATAGAGTATCTCCTTGGCTGTGCTGGAAACAGCTCCAGGAGAGATATCTAGCATTTGTATAAAAAAAATTTGATCCTATCTCTTTACTCTGAAAAGACATAACAGACACACGCTTACACAAACAAATGATATCCTTCACCTCCACATGCACCGAGGTTAGACCTATGCCATAATAGAACACAGGTCAAAGTTCTAGTCAAGAATCTGGCTTTTTCTGTGCTCCTTTCACCTCTGAAAATGCCCAAAGTACAAAAGAAATAGTGCATCTGTCAACCTAGATATGCTTGAAATTAAATCAAGAACATACCTGAGAGAGGGACTGTCTGAGGTGTGCTACTTGAGCATTGTGTCCTGTAAGATCTTGCTCTGAAACAATCTGCTTAAGCTTCTCCTTCTCTATAGCTATGCTGTTAAAGGCAGACTTCAAAAGAGAATGCACTAAGAAAAAAGAAAACAAATGTTTTCTCAGCTACAGAACTGCACATGACATCTATTACAATATTTCAGCAGTAAAGACAGATACAGAGATTTCCAACCCACAATTGCAGAAATTTGAAACTAGGACTGCATTTCAAGTAATCTATGCCAAATAATCACTTACAGCTTGAGTTTGTAATGTGCATGCTGTATATTCACATACATCATCTGAGCACACTCTTGGTACTGAACATATGGAAAGGTGTATATGTGGAAAGCCTGTGTCCAGTGTGTGATTCTTTCTTTCTGGTTGTTTGTTTGTTTTTTTCAGAAAAACAAACAAAACAAAACAAAAAAAAAAATCCCAAAAACCCCAGTTTTGCTAAGGCTTAATATTGCATTAATAAAGAGGATTACTTTCTTTAAACAGGTTTTTGACATTTTTAAAGATATCACTCACATGCTTTTTCCTGCACTTGTTCTATAACAGATAGAAAACTGATAACAAACCCTTTTAAAAATAGTATTTTTCAGTCTGTAGGACCATTCATGTATTGGCAATAAAATGGCATTTCTAAAGTACATTCTAGTAATATGCTCTTCTGTTGTTTTCACTGACATAGAAAACATTGCATAAAAATGAACTACACAACATTATATATAGCAGTGACATCCTGATTCAACTCTAGGGAGAAATAAAGCATTTTATTGAGAAAATGTTTGCAAATTCAGTCATATATTTACAAGATGCATAAAGTAGTTCACAAGACTCTTATCATACTGAGTTTATTTATCTCTAGATTCATGACACCCATGGACAGAATGATAATTCATGTTGTCTGTGTGTAAACCACCTGACCAGCTAAAAATTCTTCCACAGTATCATCTAATGCACATGAATGCCCTAGCCATAACTAAATGAAAGTAATAAAGAAACACAACAGAGAAGCACAATAAAAGAAAGGCTTAATATTTTCAGTTACCTTTTTGTGCCATCAGGCAGAATTCTTCCTGAAGCTTCATGTACTCAGCAGAGCACCCCAGAGGGTCCGTTACATGGCTTGGGGGAGTCTGAAACTCAATGTCTGCACAAAGGTTGGGATTGGATGAATGCAGTCGAACAGGTGACATTGTAGCACTGAACGGAACCTACAGTGAGAAACAGTGAAGAAATATTGTATAAGGTGCAATCAACCTTTTGACTCTGTTGAAGCAGAATACAAATTTCTTCTGAAAAGATTTAGTTCATAATGTGAAGAACATGGTAAGAGTGAACAGGTAACATTTTACTGTGCTAAATCTCAGCTCAGCTGATGCAGAATCTCTTGCAAATTTTCAGTGAAACAGACAAAAGAAGGCCTAAATACATAGCTAACAGCTAGGAATGGAGCATCTCAACTCCATTACAAAAATGGACCATTTCCTAATACTTAAAAGATGATTGGAAAATAGAACCACAACACATGCTGCTTTATATTTGGACATTTGAGAGTACATGCAGTATGACTCTGTTGTTACAATACCAACATTTGAAGTACGCAAGTTCCTCCACAGATCTATAAATAAGCCATACAATTACGAAATCTATCACTGAAGTATTTCAAAACTACTGCTAAATCCTGAGTTGAAACTAACTGTATTGGCAACTATGAAGAGGGAAAATAGTTAAAAAAAACAAACCACAACCAACAAAAAAAAAATAAAAAAGTCCACCTGATTTTCATTTAAAGTACATGAACCATATAAATGTAAAGACAAACAGTTTAGTAAGATCCAACAAAGAATTTACTTCATTATCATTTCCACCTTTCTTTCTCCTTCTATACTTTTCAGGTAATAAAAATGCACATGCAAATCTTTATAAATTATATACATGCATCATATATACTGAACAGTTTACTTATATGCTACATATGCAGTGTATGGCTACCACTGGTATATATGTAATGTGTATATGTAAGCGTATATTTTATTCTATTTTAATTTTACCATTTACATACATTTGTATAAATATCAGGCCAAGAACCCAATTTTCAAATTTGAATGCAAAGAACAGGCACGTAGAACTACACTTTATTACTTAAATATTAAGCACTGTTAAACATATTGAACACATTAAGTTATCTCATTATATTTATCAAACGTATAAATCAAGAATCTCTACACTGCAGCCCAATGAAATTTTTCAATATGAAAAATGGGGCCAAAGTATAAAATGTGTCTTCCAAGGCATGATAAAGAGCAGCAGATAACATAAAAAGTCATATTACTAAGAATTTTTATCAATAGATAAGTTCTATACTACCAACAATATTTGAAATCGGTACCTTATTATTTGATTAGATCAGTGAATGGCTTTATCAATCCCTTCCTGTAAAAGTTTTCATCAATACACATTTTAGATTTCTGACTCCCCAGTGTAAACCTCAAAATCCTGTTGTATCTATTCATCACATATCATTGCACTTATGAACATATTCCACAAAATACCATTTTCCATCCTGTTCTTCCTCAATTTCCTGATACATTTAGCACATAAAACTACAGGTCTGTGGAACCTATGCAGTATAAACTTTATTTTCTTCTCTCACGTATTCTGAGTTCAAGCTATATCGACAAAGTATTCTTCTTTTTTTTTTTTTATTGGACATTATTTTGGCCTCATATGAAAAAGACTTCATTAGTAGGAGATGTAGAACAAATTCCTTTCATTCATACTAGATATTTACCCCATAATCTTTGCAAGTACCAGACTGCCCTTCTCAACAGCCCCCCAAAACTAGGTTAATCAACTAATGTGACAAATTTATGTTCATTTCAAGTCTCCTTTACAAAACTTCCCACTTCTTAAGTTGGAGGGCATGTTCCCAGAACTTTCTGACAAGGAGTCAGAAAGGACTGAAAAGGTTCAATGGCTCCAGGAGGGCAGAGTAGATGGCTACATGATAGCTGGGGGAGGAGGAGCAGCACCTACCCAATGCTGAAGCCAATCCAGAAAGCAGGAAAGAAGCCGATCCCAGCTATAATGTAGAAGCTTGAGGGAGAGTCCCTGCAGCCCCACATGCCTATGGTGATCATAGAATCATAGAAAGGTTTGGGTTGAAATGACCTTAAAGATCTTCTAGTTCTAACCCCCTGCCACATGCAGGGACACCTTTCACTAGACCAAGTTGCTCAAAACCCCATCCAGCCTGTCCTTGAACACTTCCAGGGATGAGGCAGCCACAGCTTCTCTGGGCAGGTTGCCCCAGCGGCTGCCCCACATAGACTAGCAGAGCTGCAGGGTGCTCACACATGGGAAGGTGGGGAGCAAGGGTGACAGCTCTCTTTAGATTCATAATTTTGGCCTCAAACCTCAGCCGGCCAGGCTGAAAAGCAATGTTTCCATAGTGAGACCTATTGGAAAATTACCTTTTAAAGTATGACCAAGAAACAGCATTTACATGTTCTACAAATACTGTCACACTGCTTGCAAAAAATACACATCCACATGACAGAGACAAGTAGCTGCTTTGCTGACTGCTTTAAATACAAGAACCAAAAATACCAAACTGTTGACCAACAATGAGCTCTCCTCATATGCATCTTTTAGAAAAGTTTCCAAGCTACTTTCCAAAACAGATGAAAAAATCAACATTGAACAAACTCTTTACTTCTCTTGAATAGGCAGAAGTCCCAGAAACACTGCCAACATATTTCACTTCCCCTTTTTTCATTTCACTGCTGTGCTTTATATCTATATCTATATCTATGGTTACCTGCTTCTGACTTTACTACCAGACTGTTCCCAGTAGAGTGGGTTGTAAGGAAGACCTCCTCTTTCTGCCATGCAGTTAACTGATGTAATTCTGTCTACACACACAACTTCACTGCCTGGGATAGACAAGCACTTTGCTATATGAGCCAGGAAGAATGGGAAATTGCCACAACCACTGCAACAGCTGCAGCATTTTGGTGCTTCTGGTTTTCCTTCCTCCTGAGATTTTTCCAGCTCTGCCAAGACCTCTCTCAACAGGTCCTCACTTCAGCCATAGGGAACAACTCAGAAATTCCCAGGACTCCTACTGCCTTGTGATCTTAGTCCAGCTGTATGTGCTTTATTTAAGCACTCCTCGGCACATCTCTTTCCAGTGGTGTTTAACTACTGCTGAAATTACTGGTTAGAACCGTCTACTGAAACTGCTCAGCCACATAAACTGACAAGTGGGCTGATTTCTCTGCCAGGCAGGCAGGATGATGAACATCAGAATATTAATCAGTTACTGAGCACAGCATTCAGCATCAGCTAATTACAGGCGATTAAATTTAGATGAATTAATTTGGGAACCGGAGAAACAGACATTTCCCACGATTTTTAGGAGGGCTTAACAGGAATTGAGTTTTGTAGCAGGAGCTCAAGGTATTCAGGCTTAAGAAAAAGCTTTGTCTGATCTACTGATTTTAGCTATGGGCTAGAGCAGCAGACCTGGAACACTTTAGCCTGATAAAGACATTCACTGCTTGGGCTAGATAAGGGTATGCATTTAAAGCTCTATTCAGTCTTTGGCTGCACAGTCTTCCCTATCTAGCTGCTGTACTCATCACTTGATTAGTACTGATGTCTATATTGTGCATTCCTAAAAAGTGCTGTTCTGATAAAGCTGAAGATACTCTTTCAATGCTACTTTGATTTCACAAACAGCACTTCCCCCTCCCAATTCCTAGCCCCTGCTCTGATTTCACAGCTCCAGATTTTGTGTCCCAGTTGTAGAGAATTAGCAAAACTAAATACAGACACCAGAGGTAGTAATATGACTTTTTGGGATTATGGAATGTATTCAGAAAGTGTCTCAAATGAAAAGGTTAACTTTAAACTACTTAAAAGTATAGATTCATTATTCATTTTGAATAGATTACAGCAGAGTATGTCAAAGAGTGTTTAATTAGTGCAGGGGCCAAGTCTAATTTGCACTGGGATGGAGGACACGTACCACGCAAGCTCAGACCCACACTTATGGAACAGATTTGTGTCAGGCCAGACCACTTCTAAGAAACTCAGCTGAAAGTGGGTAGCATGTTTCTTGCACTTTTTGGACACCTCCAAAAAGTGCAAGAAACATTTTCATAAGCCTATTACACATTCGAGTTATACAGCTTCCCATCTTTAGAGCTATTCCTTGATTTTTAAATCCACTCACTGTTGTAGCCACTGCAGCTGCTAGTCTCTGTCGGCGTCGTGTTGTGCTGAACTGCCCCTTCGGTGCTGGCCCTTCCTGACAGTGAATGCAAGAGAGGAAGTAGAAACAGAGAAGGGAAGGGGTGATGGGACACAGGAAGATGAAAGGTGATCAGAAAAGGGAGAGGGAGAATCTTTAAGTGGCTTTCAATTTTGTTAACTCTTATGGCCTACACATTCTGAGGAACATATTACATGTTTTCAGTTGTGTATGCCAAAGACACAAAAAAAGCTAGATACTTCACTAGAATTATCTCCAGATGAGTTGGACTGCAGTGCACTCACTAAGACTACAAAAAAAAAAAAAAACACAACCAAAACTATTAGCATTGCCATTCAGAGTTATAAGGCAATATGGAATAAGAAAACAAAAAGGACGCTATGGCAAGGCAAAAAAACACACAAAAAAAACTCCTTCTGTGGGGGTCACTTGACCATGTAGAAGATGAATTCTGAAAGAGATCACTTTGCATTAGTGGAAGTGAATGAACTGTGTTCATTCAAGATGCATGCATCTCAATGGTAAAACTTTTCAATGTGTTATAGTGAGCTTGCTTATGTATTCTTGTGCACAGCTGTAGCATTTCCATGTCCATCCTTGAGTCTATTTGTTCCTTTTCTCCACACACCACTTTTTTGAGTTCCAACTACTTTTCCTGTACATTGTTGAAGTCTTGACTTCCAAAGCGATGCAAAAACTCAAATAAAGCACACAAATGAAAACTAAGCATTTCAACAACTGCTTCCTTCTCTGCATGCCTAACTTGTTGCCACATCCTGCTCAATTTTACTTTTATACTTTTGTACTTTTAAGAAAATTCACCATGGTACGGTCAAGTCAAGCAAGTAATTGCCTAATACAGAGGAGCTCCATACTTATCAAAGTCCCCCTATTTAATGTCTAATCAAAATGTCATTATTTTGAAGCCATTTTAAGATTTTAGCAGACCAGAAAAGCCACCTTTCTGCTTTAGAAAACAAGTTTCAATACCTTTATATTTTAATTCCCCTATATCTTCACCTTTAGCCACTTCAGTATTTTTTAATCCATACATATTTTTACTTTTTCTGAAAGAAGCCTGGGCACCATATAAATAACAATGGTATAGACTGGATACAGGACATCATGCTGAAGAACAGGATACTGTAGTCCAATTGTTAGCTGAAGTGTCTTGCTCCTGTAACATTCCCACTGGTAAGGTTGCTGCATCTGAGAGTGGCCATACCCTTCGTTCTCTGGCTAATATTAGTGCCAGTGCTACTGAAAATGGAAAAGCTGTCTAATGATCATGGTGAGAGAAGCCTTGCTTTGCCCTATATCATAAAATTCTTGCATTAAAAACATGTAAATAATCTCAAAAATATGGAAAACAAACATTGTTAAAGCAGAGAACACACCACATGCACAATGTAAACTGTGCTCTACAGATGTCTGTCTATCCTGTAAGTAAGTCTGAAAAAATATTCTTAACTAAAAGGGACATATATAAGAGAGAGACATGTACAAATATATATTATATATATACATGCAAGATCATGAATGTTGGTATACATTATTAAAATGGGAACAATGAGCTCTGCAGAACCCACACTCACTTCAACACAATAGAAAGTAAGGTCATAATCTGAGTTACGATATAATGACATTTATTTAAGGGAAAAGGTAATAAGCCAGTCTTTGGGTCTGGTTTCATTTCTGAGCTGAAAGCCTCAGTAGAGCAAGATGACTTTTCAGGTTGTTCTATATTATGTAGTTCTCCAAAAAATTACTCTCCAAAGAAATAAAATAAATGTAAGAAAAAAATAAAAAGTCTCATAACTTCACAATTCTGAGCTTTTGAAGGAAATCAAATCAATATTGGTTTGTTTTACTGCTTTTCAGTAATATATTTTCTTCTTTTAAAGACCTTTAGATGGTCATGAGAATGACAAATCAGTCTTTTACCTAAAGGGGCGTAAAAAAAAAAAAAAAATCCAAACCCAACATTTTGTGCAAAAGCATTATTTGTAAAATGAGTGAATACAGGTCAACTAACCTGTTGTTGCAGGCCATTTTCATAAGACTTTAAATAGGCCTTTTAAAACCAAAATATACCTCCTTCATAAAAGCAATCTTTCTTCAGAGAAATAGTCCATGTATCACTCTTGAGTAAAGGACTGTAAATTAAGCTGCAATTCTAGAAAACTTAGCAATACTCAACCCACAAACTTGCAACGTATATACATATGCTAAGCTCAATTTTACTTTAGGGTGCAACCCCACTTTAGTCACTGTGTGAGCAACTTTAACTGCATACAGAACTGGTATACCTAATTGGCAAGTATATATTTCTAGGAAACAAAGCAAGCAGCTTTTCTTACAAGAAAACCTATTTCAAACACATTATACACCTAGCATTCATATTCAAGAATGTGTGAGCAGGAACAAAAAAATGGTAATAAGTACAATACAATATCTGGATGGGAGAATTCTCTCCTTGCGTCTTGTGCAGTGCATGCTGAGCTAGCAAAAACTACATCCTCATTCCCCATTACTCATGAACAAGATAGTATATATAGAGCTTCCTAATTTTTATGTTCCCCAGAAGGATGGCTTTCAATATCATACTTTCAGAGGCTCTTTGGATGGTAGTTGATGACTGCTCATTCTAAAATAAATAGGTGCAAGTACTTCAAACGGAACTAATAGTGTGACTAGCTTAAAGTTATTATGTTAGTATTAGTATTATCCCCTAAAACTAATGAGATGTATGGAGATATGGGGAAAGACAAAGGAAGAAGTTTTCTTAGTATAAAATATCAACCACTTAGCAAACCATGTGTAGGAACCATGAAAAAGCTATCACAAATTATACAAAGTGATTTTCAGTAGAGGATACCCCAATAAACAGTTTATAAAGAACTGGAATAGCCTTGAAAAGATGACCTATAAGAAAGGCCAATGAAGCTAAGAAGGAATGGCTAACTGAAGAACAAAATGGGACTGTAAGCTTAAAAAGCACTTAGGCATCAGGGGAAATGCACATTTTTGTGGAATGGCAACATGAGCAAATTAGGAATAACACAATGAGTTAGAGTGAGGCCATCTTCCACAAATCACAGCTTTATACCATTCATGAGACAGGACAGCTCTTGGAAGAATAAAAAAGACGTTGATCCAATCAAACTAGCCAAGATAAT
This sequence comes from Pezoporus flaviventris, assembly GCF_033815535.1. Taxonomy (NCBI): domain Eukaryota; kingdom Metazoa; phylum Chordata; class Aves; order Psittaciformes; family Psittacidae; genus Pezoporus; species Pezoporus flaviventris. The sequence goes on along the minus strand of NW_026892549.1, from coordinate 42,385,081 downwards.
GGAGCACCCAAAAAGGAATCTTTGATGTAATTTAGAATAATTTTATTGTTTCTCTTTCACTGCAAATGAATGCATAAACCAGTCATCAATAACTTAATGCTTTACTCTAACAAAATAAGCTTTATATTTTCTGCATTAGGCTTGCCAGTACTTAATGCTGACTCAGGTTAGGCAGACTTCATTATTGACCCAGAAGTCACAGACCCATGTAGAGCAGTGCTATGCACACAAACTCTCTCAGGGTAACCTGCAAACCAACCATATTTGAGGATTTCAGGAGCTGAAGCACAACTCCTGCCAAGCCACAAACAGCAGTTTGAGACTTGTTGCCAAAATGATGGAAGCCCAGACCAGTGTGACTTTGACAAAGTGCAGGCAACACAGGAACACCTTGCAATTCCTCATGAGCCACCCTAGATCATCATACATTGACTGCTTTCATCATTTGTTTTTTCATCATTTTCATGGAGAGGGATTTGTCTGAGACCACTATGGCATGAAAGAATAAAATGCAGTATTGACTCTGTCTCTTCATAGGCAGCAAGTACTTGCATCCATTTTCCTGATATTTTTATTTGCCTATGTTATTCAGCAGCAGTGAAACGCAGTGATCCTTCAAATGCAGGTAATAGGACATGACATCAATCACCAAAATTCCTTTGTTAATAAATGTTTTTATTCCTAATAGATGCTTCATTGTTCAACCTATTGTGATTTATCTAGTATAACGGGTAGAAAGAAAAAATACCCACAGCTCCTATGAGAAAGCTGATGCAACTACAATTTCTTCTTAAGATTATTAATCTTAAATGAGTCACAGAAAACTCCTTATTGTGCCTCTAGGGGACATATTAAAGGCTTTCAAAGTTTGTGTGAATTCCAAGGAATTTAAATGGATCAAAAGTTGCTGACATTTATTCATTCTGTAGCAGACAGCACAGTGGTGATTGTTAGCTCCTGAAGTCAGTTGAACAGTCTTCATTATCAGTTGCTTAATTATAAAAAAGATTATATTTTGGATTATGCCCCAAAACACACAACTGCTTCTGAAAAAACAGTAAGACCCCCTGGATCTAGCAGTGACACAAGCATATCAGGCTTATTTCTGTGCTTTTACTTTTCAGCTCTTAGGCATAATAGAATAAATTCTTTCTTCGTGTAATTTATTCTCTTTTTATTCAGTTTGTTCCCATACTAGCCTTTTCCGTAAGAGAAGCCTTCTGAAAATACTTCTCATTGGTAACATTCCTAGTATAGATCTTTACAAAGGCAACTGATGTGTTTAGTATTTCATTCATGTGTTCTCCTTTTAGCTTCATGTCACCTGTTCAGTTACCCTCCTTGGAAGTTTGAGGTAGAACAGCAGTACCCCGGTGTGCTGCATGCATATTGCCTTTTTAGCACTTTAATTGACTTGTACTCAGATCCCACTCCTTTCCCTAGATGGCAATGTTTTCATATGAATGAACGGAAAATCAATACTTTCCTAATTATCTTCTCTAGGTTTTAAACAACAAACTGATATTTAATTTATTTCATCAGGAACATAAAGGACAGTACCCTGACCTCCTACTTTCAGCTAATATAAAACTTCATGCTTAGAAGTTAATCTGAAAGTACAATGAAAAGTAAAACATTGTGCATTCAGTACCTGAAGTTGAATTTTTGCCTCTTTGCTGACACTTTTTGTTCTCCATCGTCTCGTGACCCGCTTGTCTTTCTTTGAAATATCTACACAGTTAGCCTACATTACACAAATAGTTAGAAGCGACAAAGTACTATTAAGTTAACACAAGAAACACAGACAGTACAGCAAGTTAGTAAAGAAATGTAGCATTAGACGTCTACAAATTAGAAAGTAAGAAAAAGCCACTGCCAGGACCCACAACCTCAGCAGTGACCAGCTGTAGCTCCACATACACTTCTATGAATACATGGTATATTTATCTCATTTAGCAAAACTACTAATGTACCTTCCTCATGAGTGCACAATATTTAGGACCATGTCTTGAAATCCTCATGGATTTCTATTCTGGTACTACTCAGAGAAATGTAGAGTTCACTTCTTCCTGAAATCAGTGGTAAGTCTTGCGGTTACTTCATTGAAACTAAACTTCCCAACGCACCAACACCACTGGCAGATTTGTGTACTCAAGAGGACTGAGTGAAAAAGGAAAAAAAGTATTTAGGATTTAGGACCTGCTATTGCTTTCTTGTGGCCAAGAGGAAAACTCACCCTGAACTTGAATGCTGCAAACCTTGGGACCTTTGTACTATTTTCTAGACCATGCAACTGAGAGTCTTTGGGTCTCCACTCCTTAAAAACTTAAAATATCTTACTCAGCACAATAAAAATTCCTTAAATATCATTTCAGTGTATACATGTACTTCTATTGTTAACAGTTCTTAGCTTTGCTCTGCAGATGACTTAATAATTTGATTCTTCCTATTTAACTCAGTTAAGTTGTAATTTTTTGTTTACACATGAAACATTGTTATACATGATTAAGGTACAAATGTAAGGTAAACCTTTCATCCAGGAGTTACTAGAATTTTGGAAAATCTTTCTGAATTAACATACAACATGTTTAAGTTTTCTTTAACATAAAGAACAAATGTTTCAGTGTGATGATTTATGTTCAAGCATACTTACCTGCATATCTGTGAAATTAGGTGCTGACTGAGTTCTCTGTAATATTTCTAAATTTTGAAGAAGTTTACTGAGTTCCACAAGGTTTGATTGACAATGAGCAAGATCTAAATAGGTATAATACAAAAATAAATTAGGTGCTTCAGTTGCACTTTTTTATGTTTTGTCATAATGTCCATCATTGGCACCTTATTTCATTACAAAACTTAAACATCCAAATCCCTAGTAGTAAGGCATCTAAGTAAAAGTTTTATTTATTATTTACAAGAAATGTTGAGCACTTGTTATTTTTATGGGAATCAGCAACAAGGGTGGACCTGAAAAGCTGATCATATTTTAACAATGATATCCATTAAGATAATACAGATTAAGATAAATTTTAAAAGCAATATCCTAAAACTTGCAAAGAGGGAAGTTCCCACCACAACTATCTGAATTACCTGAAATAATTGCCATAATTACCTGAAAAGCTATTTCATGTGCATGTAAAGATGCCATTTAACCACTTTTTACTCACTGTTTCTTATTTTATATCAACAGTAAGTTTTGCTGAAAGAACAAGGGATGAAAAGATAAAGACTAACCTTCTGCACATCTGTCCATCTCTTCAGAATCCTGCAACCAGGCCGCTACTTTACTCTGACCAGTAGTGCAGGTAGCAGGAAGGCTGTTACTGCAAGGTATAGGAGACTGCCAGGGGAGGCTATTTTGCTGCACCTAAGGCATAATAAAATGCTTAAATTTACTGTTGCTATATTGTTCAGTCAGTGTTATGACCACCTACTTCAGAATAAGAAAACAAAATATGCATTATGATTTCAGCAACATCTGTGATGGGACTATATCATTCCTCAAGATGCAAATTTTTCTGAACAGCATGCTGGAGAACCAAACCAAGAACTTCATAAGCAAACCGTGTTTGCTAACCACCAGCTAGAAAAGCTGTTGTTTAAGATGAAGAACATTATCAAACAGTAAAGAAGCAAATTTATCCCTGATAGACAAAGGCAAGTGCAACTGTTGTTAGGATGGCAAATTCTTTGCAAGATCATGCAGCCCATTAATGAAGGCTAAACCATATCATTTTTTCAGCTGCCCACACAGATTTTCACTGGCCATTGGTTCCCACAGCAGAAACTCCTCACTATTGGCATTACAAGCAGAGCCCCCTTAAATTGTCCATGAGCAAGGTCAGTAGGCATGAGCTTTCAACAAAAGAGCATTATATACCTTTCCATCTGACACATTAGCAGCCGGTGATGACTCTGTTGTAGAAGCTGAAGGGAATATATGAAAGCTAGCATCTCTTGGAGATCTCACAATCTCATTCTGACGGTACAACCGGTGGTGGCGTAATTTTGAAACCCATGCATCAAACGAATCCTGTGACTTCACCTGGAAATAGAATCACTATTAAGAAAGCATTCAAAATACTACTTTTCTATACATACTTTCCAGCTTTATTTTTTTCCACAGTGCATGCAAAGACAGTAAGTATTTTCACCACTTTTTACCTTCAGATGATAGATGTGTTCTTCTGTGTCAAGATCTATTCTACGAGCCTTCTTCTTTATAGACATAACTGATAAACCAACATCAATGCTCCCATGGACTTTGCCTTTCTGTATCTAAAACCAAAAAGCAATGTAAGAAATTGGTAGTATTATGCACTTCTTCACTATATTTAACAGAAAAATATCTGCTGCTGAAATGTTGTCCCGTTTTAGGAACATTTTAAGGTAAAGCCATATTAAAAAATAAAACCTGTAGTCAGAGTAACTAACCACTTACTGTATTTATAGACAAAGTACCTCACAAGAAGTGCTCAGTGCAGAGCCAATTCCAAAGTTAAAGTGTGTCGGTTCACACCAGTACATGGCTACAGGTAGGTGAGAAGCAGAGAAAATTAGACAGTACTCAGCTCCCTGCTGCTACCATTTGATATCAGTATCCAATTTAACTAATTTAATGTTATCCTTTCATATCTTTTGAGTACACTGCAAGCAATTCTCTGCCTTATCCATATATCATAATAATCAGCTCTGACTGACATAAAAATTGAAAAAGAAAAATGAATTATCAGGCTGATCTCACAAGAACTTTCATTAAATAAACTAAGTAAATTAGTATTATTTTCATATAAGTAAGAAATGGTAGAATTCTTGAGGACAGAACACAATCAAAACCTTACATGCTTTCCATATACAGATCTCTTTGAATCCATCAACAACTTTCATGAGTGTCCTGTCATAAATATGCCTAGAGTGAGTATGAGATTTAATCACTCAGGCATGCAGAATTCCAGTACAAATGTAAAAATGGTCCTCAATTCTACTTACATCAATTGGTGACTTTGAATATTTCAACATTCCATTATCCAGGACAAAAAACCTCTGAAAGAAAAAAAAAAAACCACTCAAATTATTTCTTAATGAGCAGATGCAATATAAACTGTGTACAAAAATTCATCTGCAAAATAGAAATATTACTCTGTAGCAATTAAGGAATGTTTTGGGGTTGGAAAGGGAGGATAAATACAGGAGGACTGGGAAAGGGAAAGGGAAGATAAATATTATTGAATAATTTTCTTGCTTTTTTTGACAACAATTATCTTCTAAGCAAGAAAAACTAGATTCTCTTTTTACAACATTATGTTCTAGGTTTAACTTAACAAACCTTGATAATGAAGGGTATTTTTTTCCTGTTTTCCAGCCAATTCAATAAAACCCTTAAGAAAAACACTATAGGCTAATTAATAGAAACTGATTCATTTTTTTACAGTTTAACCTAAAGCACTAACCTATGCTAAGATCTAGAACACAGCAAGTCATTATCCTATATTCTCTAAGCTGTCTGACGTGGAAGGAAGGAAAATGCTTTGATAATGTGAACTTGTTCAACCAACACTATGACCAGGGTCAGCAGTTAGATGGGAAAATATCTCCTGAAGATGGTTCTGGAAATTATGTCAGTCGCACAACAGATGGTACCAATATCTCATGCAGGGCAAGAAAACAGTGCTTTCCTGGAGCTTCTTGAGTAAGATGTCAAAACAATGGGAGGGATTTTGGTTCAGGTTTTGTTTTTTTTTAAGTAGGTATGGTTATGAATGGACTTCATAATGACATGATAATCATTTTATATTGCTCTGCTTCTCTTAAGTTACACACACACACACAAAATGACCTTTCCTCACATTTTGTTTCAAAGCTATGCTGCTAAAGCACATACAGAACTGCCAGAATATAACACACAATGTTCGATAGACAAAGAATACTATGGCTTTGCTAGCAGAACCCTAACACAACACATGCTACAATTACTGTCTCTGGAACTCCTCATTGGCCTCACAGCATGAAGTATTGTTAAGGAAGCTGCAGGATACTGAGGCAGCAATTTAAAAATAATAATAATTAAAAAATCTTATTAACCAATCTTCTTCCATAGATCCTTAGGTGAAATGTGAAGCAGAGTAGAGCAGGATGCCAAACTATGAAGCTCTTAATCACATTAAAAATTATTTACACTGGTTAACTGAAAAGCCTGCATGAAAAACAGATCATCAGTAACGATCTCCTTCATAGAACTATTAAAACTGGACACTCCTTGCTCTCCTATAAAGTTCCTTACCAAAAAAGACACTTATCCAAGAAACAACATATCAACAGGGTAGTGTGACACTGCAACAAGTTGACCAGGGAAGCTGTTGCTGCTCCATCCCTGGAAATGTTCAAGGCCAGGTTGGATGGTCTACTGGTAGGTATCCCTGCCCACAGTAGGGGAGGTGGAACTAGATCATCTTTAAGGTCCCGTCCAACCCAAACCATTCCATGATGTTACGAACATAATGCATTCTAAAGGCATGGAAGCAGCAGGTTATTCCATATATTATTATACATATGATCAATTGTTTGGGGGGGTTTAGGGGTGGGGATGGTTTGTTAGGGTTTTGTTTGTTTGGAGGGGTTTTGGTGCATGTGTTTATGAGTTTGGTTTTGTGGGGATATTTTTGTTTTGTTTTGGAGCATTTTGGTGCATTTGGTGCATTTGGAGCATTTTTTTTTTGTTGTTGGGGGGGTGTTTGGTTGGTTAGTTGGGTTTTTTTTTAAGAGGCTCTCCTTTTCTGTTTTTTCAGTGTTCCAGGTATGTCAGTTTGATGTCTTTTAATCCCCACAAGCTAAATTCAACTACTGGGTATGTTTGGTTGCTGAAACTATAAACTTTAGTTAAACGAAGGAAAACAAAAAAAAAAAATCTAAGGTAGGTAGGTAGGCAAGCATGCACAAAAATGGTGGCAGGCATATGCGTAAATTAGCATTACATTCACAGAGAAATTAGAAGTGTAATTCATATGAGTCTGGACTGTATGGACCTGAGTAAATCCTACTGTGTTTAGCAAAAAAACGAAGTTAATGCTTTCCCAGGAAAAAAAAACAACATGTAAAACAAATGGTTCCACTATCCTTTGCAGTAAAATGCATTCTGTGCTAGGAGATTTTCCTGCTCCGATTACCCTCAGCTACAAAAAGATGGGTGAGCGCCAATACCGCACATCTTGTTGATAAGTAAAAAAAAAGGAGGGAAAATGTAATTATTATGGCATAAAATAGTCAAAGGGGTTTAATAACACTACGTTTAGGGCTAACAAGAGGTCAACTTATGCATGGGGAAATGTCTCCAAATTAAGTAAACATAAACAGGAAATTTGGGTTTGAGTTTCTGGGTGTTTCGTTTTGTTTTTTTAAATTGCGACATCTAATGGCAAACTGCATAATCCCACCGCATGCACACAGAGAAGACTGCCATCAAGAAGACAAACAAACTTCAGGGAGAAAGCTGAGCAAACCTTCCCAGTCATTATGCCTAAAGAGGAATGAATGTCTCCCATATGAACAACTTGGGTCCATGCAAAAGCCCCTTAGCTCTCCTATCATGAAGTCCTGTGTACTTTAATGTAAACTCAATGCAATCTTACAGTACGCAGCTACATTTTGTTATAAAGCATTGGAAAGAACAAAATGGATATTGATTAAGCCTCTCAAATCACAAGGCATCTTCTGCATTATTTACAACTTCTGTCTGGATTTTGAATATAGCACTAGGCAGCAGGCACTCCAATTCGGAAGCCATAAGCAAACTAATTCTTTACACAGTTTGAAGAAAAGGTCACACACCAAAACCCTGGGCATTTATTTGACATGCTAATTTCCTCTAGACAAAAGATCCCAACTCATAAAATAAGGTAATAAGCTTTTGACTTTTCTATGAGACATTTACCTTGTGCCAACCTTTTAGAGGCCATTTTCTCTTTTTCAGCATGAAACCTTCATGTTTGTCTGGCTTCTGGACATTGGTCTGACCTATTTTCAGACCCTCAATGATTTCCCAGCTGTCAGGTTCCTGGTGAAAAAATATGAAGACATATTGGTTAATTAGCTGTGCACACAGAGATGAAAAATTGCATTCACATTTAGCACAAGTTCTCCAGAGCAAGACAAAGAGTAAAGGAGGGCTAGACTTTGAAATCAGCCTATGTAGATATCAAAATACATGGCCACTGTATTATGTCCAGCTGTATTTCATTTAGGTTACTTAATACAACATTTTTGGAAGTTTAACCCTTACCAGGTAACTAAGAAGTTGAAGCTTTTAAAAAGGTCTTACACTGTAACTGAACAGCAATCTGAGTGTGGGTCTGAATATGTGTTTACAACAAGGACTGCATCGCAATTAAATAAATACATCCAAATACATGAAAACAGGACCAAATTGTGGCTAAGCTAAATATAAGAAAGATCAGACCTACTACTGGAGGTAACAGTGTGAAAGTGAGGGTGGCTCTGACCAGCTGTTAAGTCTACCTAGAAGGCAGCCCACAAATTAGTACTGCACTGTAAGAACGAAAGAGATGGAACAGATTTGCAAGTGGAGTATGGGCAAAATCTAAATATTAAAAATGTACCTTTAGTCAGAGTATTTCTTCTCTTACAAAAAGATGCGATCAGGAAATAGAATGAAGACGAAAGCATACTGTTAAATATATAGATACATATCAACAGTGTGCTTTGTGCTATTCCCTGATCATATCAAATTGTAAATTTTCTAATCTTTAAAGTACAAGCTACATTGATTCTGGATACTCTATTTTTCCCTTAAAAACAGAAAAACAAGCAGAAGAGGTTGATTTGTTGTTCGTTTTGAATGTAGCCAGGTCTTGTCTTCAAAAGCATTTCATGACAAAGCTTCACAGGCTAATTGCCCATTTAGAAATCTGCAGAAGGATTTTTTTTTGTCCCCCCTAGATTCATTTCACTGTATTAAGAGAAATTTACAGGAAAGCTAACTAATTTTCTCTCTAGAGAAAAGAATAGGAACTGTATCATTTCAGACACATCCAGCTGTATGCCTTTCAGGGAGCCAATTAAAGCATACTTCTTGTACATGCCACTTCTTATGTATGATGACTTGTACAACTCAAACTAGACTTATACCATAGTGAACAGCTAAAGAACAGTATTTTTAAAGAGAAAAGGTCATGCCCTTATTTATATCCTTTTGCTACTATTGTAATTAAAAAAATTCTGTACCAACTTAAAAATATCCTACTGCCTGCTCTCTAAGACTCTATTTTACTAATTGTATCCTACCAAATTGTAAACTTGCATTTTCTAGATGGTCTGTCACAACTCCCAGCGATGCTATGAAATGTTACCAGCAATGCTATGAAATGTTACCACGAAAGGAAGTTCATACAGAATCAAACATTTAAAGGGAACAAAAAAATTGTCTCCTACATTTCCCGCAGAACTGTTCAAAGCCTTTTAAAAGGCTGTTCAAAACTGTCAGTCTTTCATAACCCCTTCAGTTACACAGCCCTACAATTTTGTTATTTTGAGAAGGGTGAAAAGCCCTATCCCAAATAATACATACTGCAGTCGATTTTAATAGAAATATTTATTTAGTTTCACTTTCCCTGCATACTATAAACTGGAACTGTCACAGTGCCTTTAAATGCCATGCTCAAAAAAAAACATGTTTTGCTTGGATGTTCTATTTCAACTACTATAGAAGGAAGCATATATGTATTATTTTTTCCCTACAAAGAAGCACTTGACACTTGAGGGGTGCAAATTAAACTATGAGTCCCCTGGGGTGAGCAGAGAATCTCTCTCTGCAACTCTGCCAACTGATTCTTCAGCATATTGATTTCTCCTTTAGAAGATCAGCTGCAGGCATAAGTCTTTTATCTACGAGATAACACCGGTATTGATTACTTCTCAACTAGAAATCACAGTCTCACATAGCTATTCATTTAAACAAAAGGACAGATACAGAGGGACAAAATGAGCAATTATTCAGTGCAATGTGGATACCTGTCTCCTGCTGCACCAGTGCTACAAGCTGTTCTTTAAAGCACCCTAACAATACCTGACTCTGCCTCATCCCACAGGTTTACTGTGATGAGATATGCCCAATACAAAAGACATTATGCAAGAACAGCCAGAAATGGGAGAAAAACAGAGTGAAAGTGGTATGGTTGAGGAGTCCTCATCCAATGCTGATTCTCAAGTACAATATCAGTAATTTAGGGCTTCTGCGATTCCCTACGTCTTACATGAGAAACAGCTCTGTGCAAAGCAGAGGGGCCAGGGGAACCTAAGCACAACATGGATCTGCATATAACCCAGCTTTTGGGAGTAAGGGAGCCCCTACCAACAGGTTTCTGAACCTCGTCTTTTTGACTGCAAAGTATTTCTTTTCCAAATAAAACAGAACAAACCATTTCATTTTCCCTGGTAGGAACAGAATGTTTCCTTCTGAATTTGTTTACCAGTTCTGTTTCAGAGACTACAGACATTTAATTTCAGATTTTTCTTTTCCATCAAATTTTCCATCACAGCATCCTTGCCTTTTCAGCAACAATCTTTCATAAGAAGTATCTTAAAATGAAGCCTTCTTTATATGATATTAGACTTATTTAGAATCAGTTATTCTAAAAACTGACAAATTCATCCTGGAAGAAACTGACTGCAAAGCACCATACACAAGGCTGCAACTTTCAGGAATTCTTGGGTTTACCCCTACAGTTCTGTTTCCCTTCCTCAGGAAAGAAGTCTCAGCAAGAGATTTTAAATTTCAAACTTTAAGAAACTACCTAAAAGGAATGTCATTAAGACATATTTTTAAAATTAGTATCATTATTGCTTAGCAGCACTTTGGGGCTTGGGTATGGTTTGGTCTACCTTAATAAGAGGATTAGACTGGATCATTTCTCAAAGTCCCTATTAGCCCCATACTCTGAAACTGTAACTTGTCCCTGGGGGCCAGCCATGGGCAAAAAGCCCTAGACCATCACCACCATCAAAATCCTTAATTTTGTTAATTTAATATCTACTAAAGATTGCTGACACCTCTGACACTTCAGCTGGGGAACAGGAAGCTGCAGGACAGGCTCACAATATACTTAACCATACAAAAAAGCTGTTAGTCAAAGTACAGAGGAAAACTCACCACCTAAACTACTACCCATTTATTTGCTTACCTTGGATAGAGAGATAGGGTCACTTTCAAGGAACTGCTTGCTTAAAGAAGGGTCTGTGCTTCCTGAAGAAGCTTTCCGCTCCAAAATATGAATGCTCTATAAATAAATAGATAGATAAATACTTAAATAAATGACATGGGGTAATTAAAGATGATAACTTATCATTCAGCATTACCTTTCAAAATACGTATTAATTAATGACCAATTATTACACTCCTTATATAAAATATCAGCATCATGGCTCAAAACATACCAAGCACTAGCCATCCACAACATAACTGCACAGTTTGTCTTCTGAGGCAACAAACTGCTCAGACCTTCCTCTCTTTCTTTTCTTATTACTGATTTTTAAACTAATTACTTTGTTCAGCCCAGAAATGACTGAGAACTAAAAAACAAAAAAAAAAAAAGGAAAGAAAGGTAATGCAGTTTTTACAATCAAAGTGCTCATAGCCAGACCTGTTACATTTTCTGCTAAGATAGCAGACACTGAATACACATACCGTGCAGTCAGTACTTCTGAAGCAAACCACTGTACATATGATATTACTACCTCTAACATATTCATTATCACACCTTAGAATTTTGTTTCTGGCTTCTCAACTGAGATGAAGTAACTCATTACATGAGTGTGTTTTAATAGATGAAAGTTGTTCACAGTATCAGTTACAGGGTCTCAGCTGATGGGCTTGCTAGGAAGCATTCATGGAACACAGTAATCTCAAACCAGCATAGCTGGGTTTACATATGACAAAACCATAAAATTTTATATCTTCAGCGCATGGTACAAAAGTGAAATACATGATGTCACAACTAGTTCTGAAAAAAAATGCTATTCTTGAAAGATACCTAAAAATGTCTCCCCATTTCCAGAAATGTTTCACGCATATTTTGCAAAAGAAGAAGCATTTCTTGCTACAGGAGAAAATAACCACATTTTGCCTGCTTGGATCTGCATTTTGCTCTCTGGTGAAATTTTGCTACATTTCATATTACTATTTGGTAAGAATTCTACTACAACATATTATTAGTATCTCTTTAGCATGAAATAAAACTATTTCATTTCCGGAACATTTAGCACAATGTCAAACTTGCAATTGAAATTATCCCCTGAGAAGGGTAACATTTCGCAATTGAAAACAACAATTAAATTTTGTTCACAATATAGCTTCTTTACATTCGTTGCAAAAGAGATTACACAGGTACGAGTGACAGCAGAAACAATATGGGAATAGAAAAATACATGCTAACAGCAGAGTAAATATTGTTGTTTATACAGATAACTAAGTACAGAAGGATCATAAACAAAACAATGAAAATAAACACAGCTATTCATATAAATGTGTATATAACACAGACCACATCTTGCTGCAGAACAACACAGAGGCCTTCATCGTTCTTTCTCAGTTTGCAACTGTGAATGAGATCAGAAAAACAGGGGTATTTCTTTGTTGTCGGTGGAGATTAATAAGCATCCTTGACACTATGCAACAATAATCAGTATTTATTTTCAGTTTTAATTTAATTTTACAGTGACGGATGTAGAAAAGCAGCAGTATTACCTGCCACAGTCCTCAGGGCCAACCAGAAAAGCTTTGTCATCTGTGCTTTGAAATCTTCTGTTTTATCAAAGAAAGACCAGTCTTATAACTTAGCCCAATGTCTATAAATAGTTACCTGAGAAAAACATTTGTATTTATGTAACACAAGTTCCTATAGTACATGTCAAATAATTTTATATGCTTGCTTCAACTGAGCTCACTAATAATGAACTAAGATAAGGTTTTCTCACTGAATAGATGACATGCTATTTATGTACACAGTATCACGTTTAAACAATATACAAGAAAGCCTAAATCTGATCCTTCAAGGAAGATTGAAATGCTGCTTCATTAGCATAATCAGGGCGATTCCCAACTTTCTTGCCAGTTTTGTCTGGCAGGCAGGAATCCCTCCATCTTGAGATGGAGCAATGCCCAACACACATGTTCTGAAGGTCCCATATGTAGCAGCCGGTGCAGTTTGTTGTTACATAACTGCAATTTCATTTTTTACAATATTTAGAGTGGAGTAACCCAACAGCCCTTAGCTTGCCAGATTTCCAGTGACATTTTCAATCGCATGGTTTTAACACAGTGGGGTTTTGTGCTTTTTTGGGTTTGTTTTTTTTTTTTAATCAGCCCTCAGCTCCACTTCAGTTGAGAAACACATTATTAGCTAACAGCACTTCAATGAATGCTGGCTTACTCAATTATTTGTTTGGAAATAAGAAAATGAACACTTTTAAAATAAAATTGCTCCTTCAGGAAGTGTTGTCTGCAAATGTCTGCTTTTCAATTCTTTTCTGACCACTACTGCACTGACAAAAAAAAGGTCTTAAATTTGTGAGATCTCTAGCATAGTATAAAAAGACATTAACTGATGCAAAATGTTTTCCATTAATGCATGTTATTTTTCTACAAAATTATAGCTAGAAATCACACAATTATTAGACATTTTGAGAAGCAGCTATTTTTAATTATGCAGGAGTTTAGTTAGCATCACAGGAACAAAAATTATTTAGATCTTGAAGTTATTATTGAGGGATTTTGTTTTGTTTTAACAAGGAAAACTAGTGTTGGTAAAAGAAGCAGTTAAAAAGAAGCTAATGAGAAGAAAAGGAAGAAAGAGGCAGATCAATACAGCTTCTGAGTTTTGTTTATAAATGAACAGAAAAATGAGCAATCCACTAATCTAGGCCTATCAATTAACTGGTACTCTCACTCCTCTTATCCCAAGAATACAAGCAGACAAACCAACCTCTGCATTGCTCCATTCCAGACTTCTCTAATGTCACATAGGATCACCTGTCAGTTATAGCTCGCTTGTCCTGGAGAAAAACACCAGCCCCATCAGATTCTGTGTGCTCTTGGACATTAATTCAGTAAGATTACAAGTTTAACTGAAATTGCTCTGTAAATCCATTGCTAAATCTTACTCCTAATTACAATCATTCCTTCAGCTTTGAGATTATTCACAACATACATTGTGTATGTTGAGCACACATTTGCTCCAAAAATGCCCCTAACAAGCCTACACACAAGGAACACAAATGCTGCTTCTGCCCTGCATTTTGTTCAAGTTGTTTCCCAAAGACATGTGAGGGAAAAGGATGCTGACGGAGAGAATAATAATATTATGATGTTTCATACTCTTATCTTCTCTAGAGGTCAAGAATAGAAAACATATGTTATGGTATCTTTCTACATACCTTGCCAACTTTGTTTCTCAGTGATGACTTCAATGACCCATTCACCTCATCCACCGTAACAACTACTAACGCATGGAGTATCTGCTCTCCATCAGGCCAGAGGCTGAAGACCCTAACTTTTCTTAACTGAATCTGATTTCCCACTAAAAGAAGAGACATTCAACTGCTTTCAAAGGGAAGGTAAGGAAAAAAAAAGAGATATTGGGCAAGAAGAGATAAGAAATCCAGTGAAGGACAAGTCTGGCACTCATGCCTTCCCTTTCTGCTTTGCTGCTTAATTGCTTAATAGAATGAGTTATATTTAAAGCAATGAGTTCTCTCTAATTTGTAATTTATAATTTATTTATGTCCAAGAAAATGACAAAATGGTGAGGAATTTATCACTCACATAGGACACAGGCTCTAGCCCAGAAACATGCACAACGTGCGGCTAACAATTAATGAAAAAGATTTGGTGGGTCATTTTGTTTGTTCACAGCATTTCCGCAGTCTTCAACACCCATAACTATAGGGCCTAGACATACACTGTAATTCAAAATGGAGCATTTCGCTCTGGGTTTTTTGTGGTTTGGTTTGTTGTTGTTTGTTGTTGTTGTTTTTTTTTTTGGGGGGGTGTCAGTCCAAAGGACAAACTGGTGCATCTTTTATTATCTGCTATTCACTGGCATTCTTTTTACGTCCTAGGTACCCTTTCACAGACCTGTGCTGTTACTAGAATTCCATTTAGTATGAAGTGCAATGCTTAATTACTTCCTCTCAACTAAAAACATAGTATTCTCCAGTTATCTGAAATATAGCAGCAGTAATAAGTTAGACACAGATTTGACTGCAGACATACCAGGTTTTACCACTTCTTAAACAAAGCTGTGATATATGCTGAGTTAATATGAAATATTATTTGCAAAGGGAATAACCTTGAAACTTGCTTTTATATTAGGCTGCTCCTCAGTCAGCTCTGGTTTTCCTTCTGTCAATGTTGGAATAAAGACAGAATTTTGAGTATCGTGATAGAAAGGTGAGTACAAAGCAAAACAGCCATGTCTCCATCAGTGTATTTCTCCTTTTTTTTCTTCTAGCACTTTTTGGTTTTAATTTGCATAAAGCAACCATGGTCCTATTCTCACCCTCAGTTATCTCCTACTGACACTGCTCTATAGCTGTTTTCAACAATCTCAGCTATCAACCAACAAAGGAACTCAACCATATATTATGAATAGCACACGTAAGATTATTTTTATTCTTGTAGCACATACTCATCTTGTACAGAAATGTGCTTAAGATTAACATCATCTCTTTGTAACCTTTTTACTGAAAGGCAAGTGTATCTAAGCAGCCCCTCTGTAGCATATTAATAACAGACAGGTATATATGACTCTACTTCATTCCGGGGACACGCAAAATAAACACTTCCTGTGTTATAGAAATGTCAAGGCTCTGTTAGCTCTATGTCAGCTTTGTATTGCACGTAGCATTTCACATCAATGCTTTAGACTCAGGAAGCAAAGAAGCCTTTGCATTTCAAGATTGGGTTTTTTTGACAAACTCTGAAGAGAAATAAGCTCTTGCTCCTATGAAGAGCTTGGAGGGAAGTATTAGCATAAATTGATAAAGAAGAAAACAGCTGTCTTGTAACAGCAATCTTCTTTTTCCTGGAGCAATCTTCTTTTTCCTGGAGCAATGGTTTGGAACAACTACCAAGTCACGGCCTAAGTCTTTAATAACGATCTTCTCCTTTCAACTTCAGATTATTCTAGAAATTTTGAATGGCCTTCCTCAGAAATATATGCAGTCTTCACTTTCATGAATGACTGCAAGGGAGTCTGACTTAACACAAATCATAGGCCAGAAAGCTGGACACTCACCTATAAAAGTGGGGACATTCAAAAGAAAAAAGCCCTTTCTTTACATCCTTTTGTAAGTTACCTACTTAGACTTTCTCAATATCCTTTAAACTTTAACATATGAAGCACAGAAATACAGGAGCTAGGATAAAAGAAGTTTGAAAAATTTTTGATCAGCATTTTTTCTTTTACATTAAATTTTATTCTACTGAGGGGGTGGGGGAGCAGAAGTTTGGATGTTACTAATGCACACATGTATTCTGCCCAATACATTTGTATGTCCTGAATGTGGATAATCCCAATCATGCATAAGTGTCTTGAAAACAGAAGCCCTCACATCACACCTGCCATCACCCTCCCTCTTTTTTTCACTATTGTCCTTTCACTGAGGAAATGAAAATAAAATCGTGCTTTTCTTTCTTCTCCCCCATTTGCTTCCAGAAATCCTAAATGGCACTTCAGAAAAGCTGCACCCCTTCCCTCTGAACTCATGTGTGCATACACATTCCTCACTGAC
Source organism: Pezoporus flaviventris (assembly GCF_033815535.1). Classification (NCBI taxonomy): domain Eukaryota; kingdom Metazoa; phylum Chordata; class Aves; order Psittaciformes; family Psittacidae; genus Pezoporus; species Pezoporus flaviventris. The sequence continues at coordinate 42,368,281 of NW_026892549.1, read as the reverse complement.
CCCATTTTGGATCAGTTGCAGTTAGAAAATGAGTTCATGTTAAGATAGTATCAACCAATGTTTGTGGACACTTGAATTGTATGAATATTCATTTTTTTAAACATGCACACAAGCTGACCTTTTAGTTTATATTCCCAAGGAAAGTGAGACATGCTTACATAGGAATGGATGTCCATGCATGATAGAGGGAAAAAAAAATTGAGACGAGGAATGTAAGAGGGGCCATGCTCTGAAAACACCACTTTAAATTATCTGTCATAATTTGCATAGGTAATTAAGGTTTTATGTGAGTAATTTCCTGAGGTTTGTAATAGGAGATAGCTACAAAGGCTATTTCTACTCAAACTGACACAACATAAAAAAATAAATCTCTTCTCATTGCACATATTTGAACTCCATGCAATGTGTAAAGCACTCCTAGAGATAAATCAGCAATGTTTATGAAGCTCAGAGAACATGTACACATGACTCTGTGGGATAGCTTGGCATGCACACTATCACTGACAAGAACCGAACCAAGTCTCTTGCAAGCCATTTTTTTCCTCACAGGTCTTTCAGGCATTGTGCTGGCTTGCCTCATAGACCAGGCTATCTGTCTCTTCTTGACTGCTCCAGCCCATTTTATTCCTTCAAGTGCTTTAAAGCAAAGTCTTTCTTAGAAAGAGGCAGTATCTCCCTCTATTAATCTCTGTTCTTGTACTCTGGGAGATCTTATCTCTGAACCACTACAGATATTATGAAGGGAGGGGCATTCGTGATCCAAATATCTAGTAACTGGAGAGAGCACATCCAGTGCACATGCACACAGATGTAGTTCTTCTGGTTGGCATGTATCCACCATGAAAATTCTAGGCAGAAATACAGGCACAAGGTGAGGGACATCTGCTGCGTGCCTGCAGGCTGGCTTCACAATATACAGACAACGAGCCCGATGCATCCAGTCTGAACTGGGCTCCTGTGCATGTGTTGCTGCCAATGTATGCCAGTAGCCCTGCCCCCTAGGATTCCCAGTGCTGGAGCAGGAACGTCTCATATTTAAATGCACTCATCAGCTTGGCTGCTTGGGACGTGGGGGGGCTGCCTCACCCCTGGGGTCAATCTGCACCAGCTCCCTCCAAGTCTCACTTACACAGGGTCCTCCTACCCAGTCCCCAGACAAATCTGTAGCACAGAGAGCTTCACTTTGAAAGCCTACCTTCTTCTGAAGGTCTGATTGTGTCACATGTAGATATTCACTGTTATCCATATGAGTGATGAAAAAGGAGTCTAGCAGACCTGAGATTTATGATTTAAGACAAGTGCAGTGGCATTCAGCTTAATGTAACATTCACGTAAGTGTTCCATGGCTTCATAAATTACATTGTTTCCGAAATTTTTTCAGATACCTAAGTGAGACCTACTACCTCCTGAACCTAAGGAACATTTTCAAACTTTATTAAAAGACTCAGAAAAAAATTTGTTGTAAAGTAGCAGCAGCTAACCAAAGTGAAAAATAATTGCATGCTTTTGTTAACAATTTTGCCACTTCTTTGGCTCCCTCAGAATATTTGCTTGCTCCAACGAGTTGCTGCTTTTGAAGTACTTATTTAACACTTCCTGCTCTAATGCTGCTTCAACTGTATTATGTAAAGAGAGTTAATTAGGAAAGAGAGCAAAAGAGAATTACATCACTATAATAACAGTACTTGGCATTTAGTAGCATCTTCAGTTTGAAGTTTGACTTCATTTTGAAGTTTGAATTCTCACAAACTACTGAGAAGTAAAAGTGCTCTTAAAAGTCTATGTTTTGCTACAGTGGAAAGATGCTCCATGTTCTCAGGTCCGAACAATACCTACTACGCAACTGTTCATCCTTGCCAGCTTTTAAAGTCACAGAGAGACAGGAACAAGTGAAATTTTCAAACCACCAAGAACTTTTTCCTAATGTCACATCAGGCTGACAGCAGTGAGTGAGCATGTAGGCTCCTATTCAATTTAAGAATAAAGAAGCGATATAAATGCACTCAGACTTCTCTTCTACATGGGATATATTAACATTATATTGTGTTGCAATCTTGTAAAGGCACAATATCTGAGACACACTGGACACTAAAAATTCTACCTGATTATTATTGTCATTGTTTATGAAGATAAAATCTATAATGAAGCCACAAAACCATCCTTGATATTGTGTCACTGATTGTAGCTCATCATAAAATAAGAGAAAGTTGAATTATAAGGTATCTCAACATATTAAAACCAAAAAATATACACTACATGAACATGAACAATCCCTCCTATCCTTTCACAAACTCTCACACATCCAATCATTCTCAGTCTCCCAGAAAAAGTATCAAAAATGCTAAATGAACTAGGACAATGAAAAGAGACTCTTCCAAAGGACTTTAATTTCCAGCAGGCAAGATAAGATAGATCTGTGTATATGATGGACCTTACCCTGCCAACCTAGCTTACCAAAGGAAAAGCACTAGTGGCTGAAATCCCACAGCTGCTGCCATCACAGCTGCTCCTGCCATGATTCTTATCATTACCACTGCTCTGCGACTTCCCACTGAGCTGCCAGGAAAGGTTTAGCAGCAATACAAGCTAAAGCAATAGCAACAGCAGGTCTCATTTTAAGCCCCAGCATTTTGCATTTAGTAGCTTCACCCTCTAATACTGGAATACTTTTATATGGGACAGAAAAAGTGACTCTGCTATTGCTTAGAATAACCACACAAAAAGATCTTCTTAAACACTAAGCAGTTAAAATAACAGATTAGTCACATTGGGGGGGGGGGGGGGGGCTGACCATAAAAAAACAAACAAACAAACAAAACAAAATATAAACAAAAAAACAAACCAAACAACCCTCTCCCCTTGCTTTCCTTGTTCTTACTCTCTTCTTAATTTCTCAACCAGTTGTTGTTCTCCCTGCAAACTACTCCTTGCTTCTTAGTTTTGTGTCTACAACCTCACAAAGACCTAGGCCCAACCAGTTCTCTCTCCTCATTTCTTTCACCTACTCATTTCCTGAACAAGAGTCCCACTCTCTAAAACAAGCACCTTTTGCTTTCTACACTGCTCAGCTGAGCACTCCACTTCTGACACTTCTTCCTTCTTCCTCCTGCACCACCCACTTGCTGCGGCATGCAGATTGCCCATGTGAACTCTGCTTCACAGAAGCTGATGGTCCCTGCAGTACATCTAGGAAAAATTCGCAGATCACTATCTCCTGGGAAAAACTTGATGGTGGTTTTCTTAGCTAAGAAAAGCCTTCATAATTCTGCTTTTACTCTTTTTAATGTTAGCTGGAAGCATGAAACTCTAGAATTAATATAGAACCCATGATATTTCCCAATTATGTATATCCCTTCTCATTATGCTTTATCAGTATTTGATGAAAGAGAAAACAGACAAGTCACCTCTCTTTTTCTGGTCTCAGTCTGTTTCACCTAATTAGCACTTTATGCCAGCAACTGCCTTTTATTATGTGCTTAATACAGTGTATAGCACTGTGAGACCTAGATTTCTATTGCATCCCTATATCCAAATAATGATTATTAGTCCTTTTTTTCAAGTACCTTACATTTCACCCCCAGATTCACCTACTGCAGTACCTTTTTATAGTCTTCAAGTTACTCTATAAGCTAAGATTTGGTTAAGGCTGCTCTAGACAAATGATTCAATCCTTCCATCACCATAAAAGCCTTTATATCTACAAAATAGTGATACCCACCTTGGAAAATACTGCTTTCAGGAGACTACTTTGACAATTAAAATATGGTGGTTATAAAAAGCTAACTACGCATTTTCCAGCACAGACCTCTTAACAAGACCAGAGCCTTGATTTTGGAATCATTCTCTGTTCCTGAATTTCAAGGCCAGGCAAGCATCTTCAGTGCAAACAGCACCTTCTTCATCCCTTGAGTACACACTTCTGCTATTAGGCAATACTGCTCTTACAGAAAAAAAAAAACAACAAACAAACCAAACAAACCTCACCACATTGAAATATGAAAAGCAGATGATTGCTGCCTCTTTCTTTCCTTCAAAGCCCCTATCTTTCACACTTTATGTATGGCAGAAAGGCAACAGTCATTTGAAATATGAAAGCTTCCTTGGAGAAAGGTGACCACACAAGGCTATATGAAATAGGACTAAAAGCTTTTCTCCTTTTGTGTTTGCTGGGTGCAAAACAAACCCAGGCTTTGTTGAAACAGCAATCCAACAGAGAGGCAAAGAGGTAATAGCTGATCATCTCTCCCCCATAAGGACTAAAAAGGAAATTGAGACATTAGAAGATAAATCTTTGCATTTAAAATAGCAGACATTACTAAATCTACTTCACATCATGTATCAGCTAGCCTTTGGATAGATGGTGATCAGAAAAATCAAAATCTCTCCTTTGTTCACAGTTTCATTATTGTTACTCTCCTTCTGCATCACTCTCTCTGTTTAACACCCTGGGGTCAGGCCCCAATTTAGCAAACTGCACAGTGTTAACCCTATAATGTATCTACTTCTTTCTGCCTTCTCAGCACAATATTACTACCCATGCACTGCAGAGAACATATAATGTACTACAGTCTGCAGTATGACTTGCATACTTGGTCAATAAATAAAATATGGAATATTTATAAAGAACTTGCACCCATCGAGCTGAATACACAACATATGATTTTATCATATTCAGCTGTACTTTCTAAAAACAGAGTTAGTCTTCCTCTTTTTTGTTGTGCAACAGCATATGACTAGGTTTTCATCTCGTCTGAAACGCTTAAAGCCCCCCCCCCCCCCCCAAAACTCTGAACCCATTTTTTTGGTGATTGCTGGCTCCAGTAATCTGCTCATTTATCAATTACTTAGTCATGGATCCTGAAAATTGGCAATGTCAAAGCTTTTGCTGACTGCTAATTCTCCTAGGTGATATATATTGCACAAATAAGAACGCTACATTAAAACGCTGGCATTACATACAGCACAACATTTTCCACTCTCCCTGAAATGATTTATCATAGTCACGTTCACAGTCATTCAGCCTCCTTCACCATAATTTATTGGGAAGCTGTTCCATAATTGCTGGTATGACTTTGCCAAGAATTATATGATGAGAAGATTTCAGTCATTAACTATCTAGAAATAACAAGTATTATCCTCACATATGACAATGAAAGCTACATTGACACTTCATCCACTCACATCACTTTCCATATCAATACATATTACCCCTTCTGGAAGGGCGCTGTGTTTGGAGGAAAGCCTATGAAAACAAAAACATGTACAAATAATTCCACAGGCAAGGAAAGAAATTAGATATACAGTTGTTACAGTAGATGGTACAATGAAGCTGACTGATTCATTGCATCTAAATGCACAGAGGAAACATTCATACATTTATTTCCCTGGATATAGTACTATTGCACCTCATGCTGTGTTGCATGCTGCAGCTCTTTTTCACTGCAGAAGAAATTGCCCATCCATTCATTCTCTTGGATATTTCTCTACCTTTAACACTGAAAGCACTAAGGCAAAAAAATTAATGCCTAGCAGTTGCCTTTCCAGTCCACATTTACATACTTAAATATACTTGCTAAGCATCATCAAGCATTATTGGATTCAAGAGAGCTCTGGATGCATCACACCATCAACCTCTTCAGCATTATTTTAAAACCATGCTTCACGTTTCAGTGACCAAATATGGACTTAAAGTTAAGCATCCATTTCATTATGATGACAGGTATACCTTGCTATAGCCTGTTGCTATGGTAACAGATATAGTAGCCATAAAATTTATGTTAAAATGTATTCCCAAAAGGTAATTTTTTTTCATTCTCACTTGCATGATCATACCAAACTACCTAATTACAAAGAGAACTCAGTGAATATGCTCGTAGCTGACATCAGCAGGTCCTACAAGTCTTGCATTCACCTTCTTTGGGTGTGAATGTAGGAGATAAACTATACAGATGCTTTAATCAAAAGATGTAAGAATTCTTGCTTCCAGATGAAACTAATGACAATTTAAGAGGAGATCATATGCTAACCAGGACTTAACTGACTACAGCTATCCCAAATCCTGTACAATATGAAATGGAAAATATTTACTACCTGTGAGAACATCATTTTTGGATTCGCTGAAAAGCAATGGAAACAATTAAGAAAATTCCAGACGCATTTCCTGCCTGTTACTGAACACATATTAGAATTCTTCTCCTGGTTTAACATACCTTATGGTGAGATTATTTACATTCAAAGCTATTAACATTTCAGTTTTCATCAAAATTCTCAGTTTTCAAAATTTTCATAAGTCAGGCAAAGGAAAAAACTACTTCAGCAGCAGGCGAGAACAGTCTCACAGCTGGCATACAAGTAGTTGGGGAAAATGTTCTTAAACTACAGCTATTCAAGTAAATGCATACCACAGCAAACATTAAAGATCTCTTCCTGGTCAAGCTGAAAGAAAGCCAGTATTGCATTAACGAAAATATCTTCACAATATTTAAATTATAAAAATTGTTATATTCTTACATTTTGTATATTTCTTTTTTAAGCATGATCATGTCAAACCAACTCAGAAGATGATTCAGTGTTCAAGGTTTCCGTGAATAAAAATTTTGAAGTATGTTTTTATTCTAAAGAAACTTCCAGCATCAGCCTTTGTATTTGGTTGCCTAGAGAGGTGGTGGATGTGCCATCCCCAGAGACATTTAAGGCCAGGCTGGATGTGGTTCTGGGCAACCTGATCCAGTTGAAAATATCCCCACTCATGGCAGGGTGGTTAGACTAGATAACCTTTGAAGGTCCCTTCCAATCCAAACTATATTATGATTCTGTGATTTGCAAATATACAGGTGACAAACTATCTGAAGTCTAATGGGCAGCTCTGATATTTTCTGAAGTGCTCCCACTGATGCTGGGGTCATACTGTACACCCAGCCCTCAAAACAACCACAAGAAAGTCGAACACAACTGGACTAGTACTATGATGTGGCACAATTAGTGTGAATTTGTTGTAAATCAAATATTTAAAATTTTAAGTGCTTCCATAAAGGATGAACAATATGATATTTATATTGAATTAAAATATCACCTTGTAAAAAGATAATACATCTCTGTAGTCAGATTTACAGAAAGAGATAGAGGACAAAACAATCTGAAGCAATTGTAGGTTCATGCTGCCAAAGAACTCACATCCCAAAAGACCTCAGAACACGTTTCCTATTTGTCCGCGATTCCTGCTCCAGCCCCACACACAGTGCACATGTTGCTTCCGAATCTTTTCCAAAACACTTTAGAAAGTGGGGAAAAAAATTAGAAAATCAACACTTCTTGGCTATAGTGATATTATTCAGTGCTATAACCAAGCGAGTTTAGAGCTCGCAAGAGCTAATGGCCACATTAAAGGAATAAATGAATCATTTCACCCAAACTACAAACATGCAGATCTTTCCCTTACCTGCCTCCTGTCCCTCTGAGATGATGATGAAGAGGAGGCACTTCGATGTGATGGAGTGGATGTTTTGTGAGCTGGAGATAAACTCTTCTCCTCTGAACTCATCTTTGCAGCAAACTTGTACTAATGATCTTGTGCTCTTATCACTCATGTACAAAAAGGCAAGGGACAGTCTTCTGCATCCTTCTGTTTCACAGTTTATGGACAGCCCAAAAGGAATTCAATCTCAGCTGAACTGCACCTTAATAAAGAAAAATGTGAGAGAAAGAGTGAATGAATACACCTGTGCTCCAAAGTAGCTCTGCAGCAATCTGTTGACAGCCACTATTTAATCCAACAGAATTCCCATTTTTTATGTCCCTCCCTAACAACGACACAGTACAAACACATTGTTCTGCATTCTCACAGAACATTAAAGCGGTATTACATTATTCCAAACTACCCTACAGAAAGGCTTAAGGAATTGACACCAATTCTCAGGCAAAGTTTACAAACCTTTGATCATTACTGCATCTTGCATAGTATCATAACATTATCAAGTAACTCCTTAGGACTTCCCATTAAACACAAATACCCCTGAATGCCCCATTATATCAGCACTTCGTCAAAATCCTGCAGTTAGATTAAGGATTCTGAAAGTTGTTTATTAAAATCTGGTCCATCTTTCAAAGTCAGTGGCCTCACTGAAGGGGGTGGACAACTCAAGTTTCACTCCCCTGCAGCCCATGAAGGAGATGGATAGTCCTGAAGGAACTGCAGCCTACACTGTGCAGATTTTTCCCTGAAGGACTGCAGCCCTTGAGGAATGCATGTCAGAGCAGGCAAAAAGTGCAAGGAGGTACGAGTGGAAAGGAAAAACTGCTATGTACCAACCACAAACACCACCACACACCCCACCATGCCACTTGGGGCAGGGGAAGACTAGAGATGTCAGGAATGAAGAACTGAAGGTGAACCTGCGAAAAATGGGAAGGAGGTGTTGTCATTTTAATGTCTTTCATTTCTCATTACCTAGATCTATTTTAATTGGCAATAAATTAATTTTTCCTGAATTTTGTCTGCAACAGTAACTGATAAGCAGTCTCTTTGTCTTTATCTAGACCCATAAGCTTTCTCATCCTGTTTTTTCCCCACATGCCACTGATGTGAGAGGGGTGAGTGGCTGGGTGGGCATTTGGCCCTGGCTGGCTAACCCAAGGCAGCTACAGGGGCCTGTTTTACTACTACTGTTTACTCAGCCACTGCTACATGTATTACCTCTTTGCAAGTATTAAATGCTTTCTCTCACTTACTTCTGTCCACCCAAACCTTTAATCCATTCAAGAACAGAAAAAATAGATACTTAGGGCAGCACCAAGGATATTTTTGTCAATAAATAATCAAACATTAACTGTCAAACACTACAAAAATGTTGCAAGTACATTATGACAGTTAAGGAATGGAGTTACAGTTCCCAGTGTTTAACAGATTACTTTTATCATGCTTCAGCTGATAGATACTGTGTCTGATCTCCCATTAACCTTGGATAAAATCATTTCATGAATGATGTCTTCTGCTTGAAGCTAACATCTATCTTCCTCATCACCCTCTCTTTAATTTTGAAATAGTGTCCTTCCACATATATTTTGATGACAGCACGCCAAGCATAGCTAGCTTTAGCTGTGTGGAGACAGGTGCTGTCCTGCACCATGTTAAATGAGATCAGGACAAAAATACATTAACACTCCAACTTAACTGCAGGCTCAAAAAATTATGACATATTGAAAATAGAGCTCTAGCTTCTCCAGTCACAACACATACAAGAATATCATCCTGAACCCACAAACTCACACTGATTCAGCTAAATAATTAATTACATTGTGCCTTGCGGCCACCAGCTTTCAAATACTGCACCCTGACAAACACCCTTCTTCTGGAGCTGAGACCTGTGATGACTTATAAGTGAGAGACACCTTTTCTGATCGTTGTACTATGGAAAGTGGAATGATTCCACTTCATTAGTTACCAGCACTTTTCCAAGTATGAATATCACCATCTTACAGATGAGCTTCCACCTCTATCAAAGAGTCTCCCAAAGATATACTGATCCCACATAATATCCACAGAGCCCACATAGCAGCCCACTGGTATGACTAGAAGGACATGGCTGTTCCACAAGCAAAAGCTGCCCACATCACCTGAACACCTTGACAAATTATCTTTTCTTCTTAGGATTAGAAGTTCCTGCTAGAAGAAACCTAAAAAGATGGGTTGTGCTACATTAAGCAGAGTTTGAAGGAAAAAAGAAACAAGATGAACAGCACATTTGTTTCAGAACTTCAGAGAGAAAACAAAATGAAGTTGCACCCTGAGAGAGGCTTTTCTTCTATCCTAGCATACCAGCAACTGCTGAGCTATTTTAACAGTATTTTCATAGTCTACAAATGCATCCGGTAAATTGCAGCTGAAGAGATGTATCAACAGTGATAACCTAAGGTCTATGCAACTTTCTTATAAATCAGAAATCAAATTACAAAATTTAGAACACAAAAACTACAATCCCTCCTCAAAAAGCTGTGCAGAACAGTTGAGTTATTTAATAGTTAAACTGACAAATTTTCAGTCACTTTCAGCTCTGAGGTCACTGAAAATTTTTTAGCAGAGCAGCCTTCGGGCAAATGAAAATCAAAGCCCTTTTAAAACATCTGATCTTCACTCAGCTAGCTTATGTGAAAAGAATATATTTAGTATTGGCACAGGACAGTAATCTGCCTCTTCAAATGTGTTTTTAAGGCTTCTGCAAAGCATAGGTACTGTTGAAAGAAGCAAACACAGTGCTAGCAGATGGTACACAAGAAAAGCAGTTCTGTCAATAGTTGCCAGGTATGGGTCTGTGAAGTATGGGCTTTTTGTTTTGAGAGGTGTTTAAAAAAAAAAAAAAGAAAAATTAAAAAATTGTGGTTTACATCTAAGTCAAACTCCAGTGGTGGTTCTGTGGTGTTCCCCAAGCATTAAGAGCTGACCCTAACCAACAACTTGCTCAAAATTTATCAATAGCAGTCTTCCAAAAAGGATACATAAAACTAAACTGCCCCCCCACTTCATACTACAAGAAGCAAACATTTTTCCTTGCTCTATTTAACAGCAACAATAAATTCAATGCAAAATTGCTATTACTTATACATAGAAATTTCTGATAAAGAAACAATTCAGGGTTAAAAGTGAAAACCAGACAAGTGGGATATCTGTAAAAACAAGCACTATCAGCACAATAAAAAGTACTAATGCAAACTAGCAAGAGCTAGCATTGAGCTTATTGTTCTTGCACACTGAATTTGGATTGTTTCTCTGTATTGCTAAGAGCTTATCTTCCAATTTTGGCTTAAAATTTAGGTAATACATCTTTTTTAGACCATGTTAGAAGGAATAAATTCAGACAAATTGATGTGAAGAGCCACCAGTCTCTTGTAAGTAAACAATAACAAATCTAATTTTTTGGCCAACAAATTCAATTTACCAAAACGAAACCAGTGCTTTTGAGATTTTTCACAGACTTTTTCCATCAGTCACTGGCAATTTTGCTACTGACTTCAACGGGAAGAGAAGCAAGCCACATACCATAGTAGAATATTTCTAGAAAATAATACAAAATCTAAAAAACAAACTCAAAAAACTATGATGTTGGGTTTGGGGTGGCTGGTCAACTTTTTTCACTGGTATCTCAACTATTTTGGATTTAAAACATGACTTGTAATTCAGTAATCATAAACATTATTTACTTGGTCTTCAGTACATTCTCTTCTAAGTTCTTTATTTATTTTTTATGTAACGCATATAGAAAGGTAAAAAGTTCTGCCCAAATTCAAGGAAAGAGCAAGTCCTGCAAGCAGACCATGCAGCAAGGTCCCTGATGCATAAGGAGAAAAACATGTGCCATGATTGTAACATACTCCAGATGAGGCAAAACATCTCAAAATATCTGTATCTAATCCATTTCATAAAGGAATACAAAATTACTGTACAGAAACTAAATATGAAATTACTTAAGAAATACACCAAAGATTCTTCACTGAGTAGGTAAGAAATCGTTTATTCTTTATTAAATATCTGGTATTGATTTCTTATTTTATAATAAGACAAAATAAGAGAGAGAAGTGGAAACCTAGGGACTCCCCAGCCCCCATTCTTTCACTGTTTCAGTCTCAGAGTTTAACATATTTTACTGCACAATTATTTTTCCCTGTTTTATTCTCAGTTTGTTAGCGTTGTGGTTTGGGTTTTTTCCCCCGGTTTCTGAAATCGAGTATTAGATAGGTCTTAAAAACAAAGCTATTCTTCATTTTCTTTCAATCCACAAGGGGATTCAATGTCTTTCTGTCCTAAGAAATACTGGAAAAAAATGATGGTTTCTACCATATAAAAAAAAAATTATTTAAGATGCATCAAAATAAATGACCAATCAACCCAGTACCAAGACATGATTATTTTTTATATTGATGACACACTGACTAGTTTTGAAAGACAAAAAAGCACTGACAGCTACTTTTACTTACTGATTTTTCATCATCTTCTATCCCAGGTTACAATAATACATTTGATTCAGCATCTCTTAAAAGTATTCCCTGGGAATTCTGTGGACTGGACTTTTCAATAGCATAAAAATACTGAAGTGTCCTCGGTTCAGCTGTAACAGTTATTTTTCTCCTTCCTAATAGCTGGTGCAGTGCTATGTTTTGGCTTTAGTCTGGGAACAATGTTGATAACACACCAATGTTTTAGTTGTTAAGTAGCACTTACCCTGATCAAGGACTTTTCAGTCTCTCATGTTCTGCCAGTGAGGAGGGGCACAAGAAACTGCGAGGAAGCAGAGACAGGACACCCAACTCAAAGTAGCCAAAGGGGTATTCCATACCACAGTATGTCATGCAGAGTATATAAACGGGGGGTAGCCACCTGGAAGGCTGAGACCACTGCTTGGGTCAGGCTTGGTATCCGTCAGTGGGTGGTGAGCAATTGTATTGTGCATCACTTGTGCTTGTTGGTTGTTTTTTTGTTCCATTCCCCTTCTAGTTTTATATTCTCTCCCCTTGTTATTTCCCTTAGTAGTAGTAGTTTTATATTATACTTTAGTTATTGGACTGTTCTTATCTCAACCCACAGGGTTTACATTCTTTTGATTCTCCTCCCCATCCTGCCCAGAGAAGTGGGGGAAGTACGGAAGGGAAGGGAAAGGCTGAGTGAACAGCTGTGTGGTGCTGAGTTACCAGCCGTGCTTAAACCACAAGAAGAAGACACTGAATGTCCATATAAAAAATAATTCACACATAGTAATTGCACAGATAGTAATTCATTGCACAGATAGTAATTTTTAAAAATTTCAAAATTTAGGGGGTTTGTGTTACCAGCTAGAATAAAAAAAAAAGGGAAAGAAAGAAGGGAAAGGAATGGAATGGAGAAAGACTATTTTTATTGAAAAGAATAAAAAAGGTAGAAGGTTTAAAATGTCCAAGTGAGATACACACATAATTAAATGAGACAATACACCAGGGAGCAAAGAGCACAAAGCCTTGGGAAACACAGGATGTATAAACTGCATAAAATAAATGGGTGACACAGGAGAGAAGCAGCATCTGGAAAATAATATTAGCAGTATCAGAGGTATGGCTATTGCAGCTACCCCACTTTATGAGCCTCCCCATATGGCAAGTCCACTGACACTGTTCAGGGAATATCTGTCCTCTCCCAAAATCTGAAGATGTTCCACCAAGCCTGGCCAACTGCAGCAGCTACAGTGTGGTTTGTAAAAAAGCTATTAGTAGAAATGACGAAAACCTACAAATATGACTTGCGTAAGTCCAGAGTTATAAATAAACCTGCATGTCATATAACAGATAAATGGAAGTTCTCAATGGGTAACTTGAAGTCTGGATTCAAAAAACAGAATTCTGTGATAAACATTATGTTGTTTCTCACTGATTGACTCTTTTCTGCAAGAATGCTCAGAATGCTTTATAGACTGTATAATAACTTGTGCAGGATTGGAGTAATTTGAGAAGACAATTTAGGGTGCAGAACTGAGTCTCTAGACATAAATGAACCAAAAATATGTGACTGTCACTGGCATTACTTCAAGCAAAACATCTTCACAGTGATCTATCAATATGGGGCTGTTTTTCATTTAGGAGGGAAAAGGTTTTCTGTGATGCTCTGCGGCTCTGTAACACAGCCATTCAATATTTGAGCACTGAGTGGAGGCTAATCTTTGTTCTCGTATCACGAGGAACATATAACTGCCTGTTCCCCTTTTACTGCTGACCTTCCATGCAGGAAAATCATAACCATGAGTTTGTTACAGTACATGAATATTGCAAACACAAGAATATAATGGAAATAAAAATCTCAGTGCAGCAGCAATACTGTGGTGATTTAATAGACCACTTACATGAAATAAGCAATTTGTCTTTTTTTTTTTAATAAACAAGTGAACCAATCCTTTTACAGACACTATTGCAGAATCAAGTTACCTCATTTTACCAAAACATCAATTTTTTAGGAAAAGGCTTTAATCAATTCATTTTAAGATATATTTGCAGGTTCTGTCAGAAATAATTAAGGGTCAACTCCAGATTCAGGAAAATTATCGATTACATTTCACATGTTGACAATAGAGAAAAAAATTTGAGCAATCTTTTATCTTTTGATTCAAAATCAGTAATTCTCATCAGAAAAATCCATTTTCAACACTTTTCTAGCACAGTTTTAATAGCACAATAACTTTCAAGGCTAATATTTAGAATAGTCATCAAAAATCACATGTCCCAGACCTCTGACCAGTAAATTTTAAATCCTAGATAGATATCAAAACAATAATGTTGATCTAAGGGGACCAGTGAAGATTTTCAGGTCCAATATTTATAAGTAAGAATAAATGAGGTGCTACAGGAAAACCAGGTAATCTTACTAGCACTGGTAAATGCTGGAAGATAATAGAATTCATATGACTGTTACCACTGCTCCTTTGAAATATTTTAAAAGCTGCATATTCAGTGTTTGGATCACAAATGTACATGTCTAACTGCAGGCATTCACAACCACATTGGCATATACAAATTCTCAATCTGATACTATATACAGCAATTCATACACTGTCTAAATACTGCCATAATACACTCTTTATCCTGCATTCAGGAGGATTTAAACCTGGCTGTAGGTAGGAAATGTCAAGTTCAGCATTAAGCCTGAAGAGGAGCTCTGATACAGACCAAACAGCTGCACTTGGTCAGAGTAATTTGCAATTTCCATCTTTATAGAATAATTTGGGTTGGAAAAGACCTTTAAAGAACTTTAACACCATGCAATACTACAGGCTTGGGGAAGAGTGGTTGGAAAGCTACCTGTCAGAAAAGGACCTGGGGTTGGTCAACAGCCAGCTGAGTACGAACCAGCAGTGTGCCCAGGCAGACAAGAAGACCAACAGCATCCTGGCTTGTATCAGAAACAATGTGACCAGCAGGGCCACAGAACTAATAATCCTGCTATATTCAGCACCTGGAATCCTGTGTTCAGTTCTGGGCCCCTCACTACAAGAGAGATACTGAGGTGCTGGAGTGGGTCCAGAAAAGGGCAACACAGCTGGCAAAGAGTCTATAGAACAAGTCCTATGAGGAGTGGCTGGGGGAACTGGGGCTGTTTAGCCTGGAGGAGACTGAGGAGCAATCTTGTTGCTCCCTACAACTGCCTGAAAGAAGGTCTGTCTCCAAGTAACAAGCAATAGGATGAGAGAAAACAGCCTGGAGTTGTGCCAGGGGAAGTTCAGATGGGATATGAGGAAGATTTCTTCACTGAAAGGTTTATCAAGCATTGAAAGAGGCTGCCCAGGGAAGTGGTTGAGCCACCATCTCTGGAGGTATTTAAAGGCACATAGATGTAGCACTTAGGGATGTGGCTTTGTGATGGATTTGGCAGTGTTAATGGTGGGACTTGATCTTAAAGGTCTTTTCCAACCTAAATGATTCTATGATTGTGCAAATTGCGCTGACCAGATGCAGCAGTGATGATGACCCACCCAAGATCATGGAGTCAACCACCAGCCTCTGCTGCAGGGGGATCAGGGCACGCATTCAGCCTCCCTCCTACAACCACTCTGTTGCTGGGCTTCAGCAAAACACTGAGACATAGTGTTCGCTTACAAGGCTTAATGCCTGGTCAGATGTGGGCACTCAGCTCCTCCACCTCACTGATTACTTTATTTGCTAATTTTGCTAGATGCATATGACTAGATGTACATTGCAGCAATGAAACCATTAATCTCAACTGATAAAGAAAACCTAATGCCTTGCTATTTTATGTCTTATTTCATATTACGGTAGACAAAAGCAGTACTTATTCATTTTACACATGCATTTTCCAGTAAATTCTTTAAAGATTAGATAATTAATTGGCTAAGACACAATGTTTATGTCAATGAAAGCAAAGTCTAAACCTGCATCACTATTCTTAATTAGGCTCCCACTTCTCCTTGACTGATATTCAACAATACTGCAAAAGTAACGGGAAAAAAAAACCAACATATTTCATATAGGACATGTATCACAGCCCTACATTTGACAACCTCCCATAACAAGCGTTTGCTGGAAGAATTATCAAAGAAATGAAAATGTCATTTTCCAAAACAGCAACTAACTTTATTAAATGCAGCGTTATTCTAAAGTCCTTAAGCTTTGCTTTCACAGTTGTTTGTTGGTGTATTGGTTTGGTTTGGGTTTTTCGGGGGGGGGGGGGGAACACAGGAATAGAATAGGGGATCTTACGGGCTTTTTGTTTTTATGAAGATCTACTTCTGTACATAGTTTCTATAACTTTAGCAGTATATTCCACAGGAAACTGCTGTGTCAGCAAATATCACTGAGACACTCTAATTTTCATGTTGTCCTTAACAGAACATAATGTCCCCAACACTTTACACATTGTATTATTTCTTTAACACTGAGGTGCTTTTCTGAGTGGCTAGTCCAAGAATGTATCAATAATATAAAAAGTAAAAATAATATTTAAAAAATCACTTGTGTGGCATATATCTCCTTAAAATACACAGTTGTGACAGACTTCATCAAATAGATGAATGAGGTCAAAGAACAGTTAATCAGATTCAGACAAGAAGAGCTCAGTACAACATCTGCCTTTCCTATTTTCTGCTTGCCTACATGATTAGGCAGAGCTTTCCACCCTTCCAGAAGCCCCAAAGCATACATGATAATTAGGGGAGTCCCAGTATGTCCAAGCCTCCAGTTTAGATGATAATTTCAAAATAAACCCTCAACTCATTTGCAGTCTCTGAGGATTGTTTCAATAGCTGAAGCTACCCTAGGATTTTCATTAGGATGTCTTTGTTGTTCTGTGCTCCTCAGGCTACCACAGTAACAAATACTATTGATTTGCATGGCATGGAAATTTTTTGCATACTACAAAAGCAGCATACTAACCTGTGTTGTATGCATTTCTAACAGACTGCTGTGAGCAGAAGGTTAAGCATGTATACGTATTTACAATTATGTAAAAAGAAATACGCAATATATACCAGTTAAAAATTAAGCAGGAAAAAATAACATTAGCATTATTTATCATCCTTTCTAGACTAACATAATTCTAGTACACCTTTAAAAAAATAAATAAAAAAAAAAACAATAAATACTATTCCATCCCTTCACCCCTTTTTAAAGCTGAAAACATTGCTGGGGATCTTTGTTTCCATCTACATTTTTTTTTTAAATCATATTTTTTAACTCTTGAGAAAAAAAAAAAGCCATAAGAAGATTGAAAATGCTTTAAAGAATAAAAATATTTTTATGTATCCTGTTTTGGTTTTTTTTGTGGGAAAACCCCTCACAATATTCAACAAGCTCTTAAAAAAAAAAAAAAGCTTCTTTTTTTTTCCCCCTCCTTATTTCCAACTTGGACAAAGGAAAAGCCTAAAGACTTTTAGATTGCTTCTTAATTAGTCTCCACTGGGCAGTGATTTTAAGGAAAGAAAATAATTTCCCTTATAAAAGGACTACAAAATATTTTCAGAAAAATAGTACTAATCTTCCAGAGCACAGAAGCCTAGAAGACTCTTGTGGCCCTTGAAATCCATATCTGGCTGTTTTTTATCACCCTTCTTTTATTAAGGTATGTCTGGTTTCTCTGCATATTTCATTTCCACTACCACAAAAACATTTGATTTGGCTACATGTTTCAAACTGCCTGGTTTATTGATTTTGAATTTTGAGAGGCATTATCATCAAATGCTTGTAGGGAGGGTCCCATCAAAAAATAAATAAATAAATAAATAGATCAGTGCTGTTTTAATATAAATACAATGTATTTATGGGTGCAAATACAAGAGTGCATGCGATGGATTTTGCTCAGGTACACAGAGAGGGGAGGGGGAGACAAAACTGATGAATTAATCAGAGCTTCCACTGGTCCTATTTTTGGGGTGCTAAATAGATAGTTACATCCAGGAACAAAAAACAGGATGGAATTTTATTCTTGGAAGCAATTAGCTTGACAAACAGTAAGTGTCATAGTGGATCAAAGCTGCACAGGATAATATAGTTAATGGCTTATATATAATCTGGGAAATATCAAGAAGGAATAGGGAGGCTGTATTACCTCTGTGACTGCTATTAAATCACTGTGTCCAGTTCTGCTGCCAACATTTCAAAGACATTCACAAATGGGTTCAAGAGAGAACCATGAGCATGACAACAAGACTAAAAAACATCACTAGTAATAAAAGATTTATAGAGGTCAATCTATTTAGTTTGTCAAAGAGAAGATTGAAGATTGTCACTGAATGACAACCTATTGCCTGCTACATGGGGGGGGGGGGGGAAGGAATTTATTATTAGAATTCTTCTCAAAGGTGTAACAAAATCTAACAGGACAAAAAGAAAAAATAAATATATGCAGGTTAGAAATAAGGCACTGATACTTGAACACTGATAAAATATACTTACAGCATTATTACCCGGGATCACAGTGCGTGTTTGTAGGGGCACGAGAAGATATTTTCAAATTAAGACTGGAATTTTTATTTTTTTCATACATATTCAAAAGCTCAGACATCACTGATGACTTGGAAGCAGGAATCTATTCACTCCAGTCTAATAGCCTATTTTACGGTAACAGCTCAGGCTAGATCATTATGAAGCCTCTCCCTTCCCACAACAGAAACCAACCAACCAAAAAAAAACCAACAAATCAACCCAGAAAAAAGAGGGAAAAGTTAAAATTCTTTTTTCCTAATCGTGATCTTCAATGCACCCCATTAATCTCTCCTCTTAAGGTTCTCCAATTTTATCTTCATACATCACTAGACATTTATTAAGTCTTATCTTTTGTATGGAACAACTTTCAATTTTCTTCCAGTCTAGAGAAATATATATTCTGATTACTGCTAATATTTGGTTTTTCTTACTGCTCTAAATGAATCTGACATATATGTTTAATACATAAGTTTCCATGGAAGAACAGGAGCACATCATATAGTCATTATTTTTTTCTCATTACTACCCAAATTTCTTCACGCATCACTAAGTGATGGATTCATCAGAAAGATAGAAAAGAAAAATAGATTATTACTGGTAGTAATGGTACTGGTAGTACCAAAAATGTCTTGAGCACTTCATAAGAACATTAGGAATCAAAGGCATAGCTGAAAAGACCATGAGATGGAATAATCACTTTTGAAATTCCTTCAAATTCTGAGATACATTGACAGGAATGAAATTGAGCACAAGAATGGGAGAGTTTCTCAAAAGTAGTTTCCTGACAGAGGAAATCAGTGACAAAAACAAAACGGCCAAAAAAAAAAAAAAAATCCCTTCTCTCTTAATGCACACCTGGTTACCTCTAGACTCTCTTCCATGAGGGCAATGCATACTATTTTCTAACATCACACTAAACACTAAGTCCTGCACACGGATACTCTTGGTTCTTCCTATTTTTGAAATACTAATGAATCAACATTCAGCTGCATTGACAAAAAAAAACACAGTGCAAAAACACTCAAAAGTAACATTCATTTGCCATAGAAAGAACTCTCAGTTTCTAAAACTACAAATCATTTCAGCTGAAATTACACTACATTAAATTTCCTCTGCTTGTGCACAAAACATGATCTAATACAAGAACAGAAATGCCTTCAAGCACTTTGCAGAGAAAAAATACCAGAGTAGTCCTAGAATATTCTCATCATTGAAAAGCCATATGTTCTCCATCCATCATTGATTTCCAAAACATATTACAGACAGAAAACAACTCCTAATATGTATTGACTTTTATACATAAACAGATTAAACCAGAAGAGATCACTGTGATCATCTAACATAGAAAGGACCAAGTGAATTTTCCAGCTTAGCTCCTGTTTGAAATAAATCATGTAAATCATCCAACACCAATGCAAAGCATCCAGCGGTGTGAAGTGACCATAAATTCTAGAAAGTTCTTGCAAAAATTAATTTTCCACCATGTAGATGAGGCCCTCAGTGATATGGTTTAGTGGTGGACTTGGAAGGCCTGGGGTAATGGTTGGACTCGATGATCCTAATGGTCTTTTTCAAACTACCTGATTCTATGATTCTGTGATTAAGACTGTGCATGCTATTTCTCCTTTAAATGCATCTAAACTTAAATCTTAGTCAAGTGCCCTTGTTAAACCTTTACCTACCACATGGAAGAGCATTCTTCTAATGCAAAATTCGCTGGGGCACAAATAACTGCATTTAGCATTCATTCAAGACTTTAGGCATCTAATGTCAGTTTTCACAGCTTTCTTAAAGATTTTTGTAAGTTTGATTAAAGTTTAGGGAAGAATTTGAATAATTACATAATTGTCAAATATTTTCTAGTCAGATGCACAGAAAGGTCTGTATTTAGGTAATAAAGAAGAGGGGTAAAAGGCTGCTGCAACAGAATCATAAGGTATCTTCCCTAGTTCCCTCAGCAATGCACTTGTTTGTACTTCTAGACTCCAGCATGCTGCTTAATCACATTGCACACAGTAGGAGACATGACGTGCTTCAATGGTATAGTGGTAGAGGTATGCTTGAGCAATTAATTATTCCAGTAGCAGGTGAATTTCAGTGGCTTATATAACCCACACTGCATTCTTCCACTGGGTTTATGCAAAACTGGTGTAAACTTTGCATGACACTAGTTCCCAAAAGATATGCTCCTTCCAAGGCTATGTCAGATTCACAAATTAAAATGAAAAACCTGAGGGATGAATGAGAGATCAAATTACATATATATTAAAAAAAAAAAGTACAAAAGTCTTTGGTCACAATTAACAGTTTTATATCTGTAACTTAGCAATTCAGTAAACATGCCAGCTGGCAAGCAGCACTCTCCACGATTTCTTTGTGCGCTGAGAAACAACCAGCCTTCCCTTCCTAACATGAAACACTGCTATTCTCTTTGAACATAATATAAAGAAATTCTGTTTACACTTCCCCATAATTAGGGGCAGGACACTTATGTTTAGTATCTTTTGGTGTCTTATAGAAAATATCAAGGTTAGTAACGCCCAACTGAGAATCCTGTTTCATCTAGAAGTGACTAGCCTTTTAACACTTTAATGAGTGATGATCATTATTGTGTGATTAGCACCACTTGCAAGACATGAGATTAGTTTTCTCTACTTGACACACAATAAACCACGTGTACACAATGTATTCCAGCAAAGAGTAAGACTGAGAGACTCAGATGGAGCTATGCAATCTGGAAATAGGATGTATCGAGCTCAATCAACTGAAAAATGTGTTAATTTTACACAGGCCAGAGGACTGTACTGTGCTAGTAAACAACATTCACACCTACCAAACTCACTAGGTGCTTGCTAGCTATTTGATCCTTAATAATATCTCCATCCTCCAAGTGCCTATGAATAACCTGTGATAACCCGCTGAGAAGACCAGTAGGGATAACAGAGCAACAGAAACACAAATCCCTAACATGCCACTGTATATTATTAACATCTTAAATTTTTACTACAAATTCATTTTTCCCTACTGTTTGTGATCTTGCATCACCTCAGCTTCCCACAATTACTCTGTCCCCTGCAGAGTTATCCCTGTCGAAGCTAAACCTCTCTGCCCCCACTGTTACATTTCATTCCTCCTCTCCCTCACCCTGCAAGCACAAAGTTCACGCTACCTCCCTACAGACCAAGTTGCTCCATTATATTTCATGACTGTGCCAATTCCCCTTTTCCCCTTCCTTTGTTCATGCTCCTTTCATAAACAGCACACAATCATGATCCTTTGAATACATCTTCCCTTCTGTCACCCAAGTTCTGTATGTGCCCCACTTTGTTACACAGCACAGCCTAGGCGGCCAGCTCACAGCAACAAATTATTTAAGAACTATTTAAAACATATTCCGTATTTGCAAAAAACTGGACTTTATGGGAGAAGCCATGGTTGCAAATTCCAGTTATAAGAAAAAAATAAACAAAAGAAGAGAACCTACAATTAGAATTGAAAGATCTGAACATCTGCACCTGCCACTTGGCAATACATAGGCCTTTCTCTCTCTAGGGCTGAGATACGAGAAAGTTTTTCTTCAGCTTGATCTGTACAAAACCTGAATGGCACAACAAACAAAAGAGGTCTTATTTAAACAATACCTGTGGTACCCTCTCATTTTATCACAAACTATCTGTAACTTTCTTTACAAAACTATTTGTAATGAAGGGTTAAAGGTATGCCAGCAGCAACATCAGCACTTACACAGTGAAGACTGAAACTTTGATTTAGCAGTCTATTAACCCAATAAAAAAAAATAAAATCCTTCCTTTTTTTAAGGAAACATTATAATTTCAAAAACTCAATGGATTATACACAAAATCAAACTTTCCAAATCATGCTATATTTACAAGGTGCTTAAGTATTTTTCATCATAAATACATTCATGAGAACAAGGCAAAAAAAAAAGTTAAAAGCTCTCTGATTATTTAAGGTGAATTTAAAACTTTTTTAGAATAGGTACACATATACATACAAATAATATGGTAATATTTATTATTTATTTATATATATAAATTCATACATTTAAATAATAGGCAATATATATCTCAATATATGATATACATTACATCATATATAATGATCTATTGCTCTTCTGTGAATGCTGTAGTTTCACATTTTACATTTGTAAAGTAGACATCATTAGACAGGCACTTTCTCAGAGTAATAGGTAGACTAAATACAACACCTGCAGCAAGCTTTGTCACGTGTCACAGAACGTGGAAGGTGAAAAATGGAAGTTTATTTTAAAGTAAGATGGAAGAAAAGGCAAACGGCTATTATAAGGGGGGGAAACCTGTCTCCTTCTTTTCCCAAGCAAGCATAAGTGCCCCAAGTTGCTTAGATGCTAGCCAAGTATGAGCAGCCAAACATGAGGTTCAGTTGTGAAAGCAACACTTAAGCATTTTGCTGTCCAATATGCGTTAATGTCAAAGCAAATTGCAAACGGCACAACTGAAAAGAACAGTTAAAAGGCGAATCCAGGATCTGGCCTGTGCTATGGTGACAGCACAGATTACCAGATGGATGCAAATCCTGCAGTTGACAGAATTGCTACTCTAGTGCTGAAAACTGATGACGTTAACAAATACAGCTGAAAGAGGGCTCTTCCGCAGTCTTGACCATTTCCTTGCTGGTCAGTTGGACAGGATGAATCATCAGCTTGGATGAGTAGGCATCAAGTGGAATGGCTTAACTGTGGGCCACTCAGTCTTTCATTCTACATAGGTAAGTAATGTTTTGACTACTGGATAAGGAAGATCATGAGGGGAAAGGAGTGGTGGCCATGAGGTGTGAGGGGCAGTCAAGAGGGGCAGTCATGAGGGGAGTTGTGAGGGGCAGTCCTTAAGGGAGCTCGTGAGGGGCAATCATGAGAGTTGCTTGTGAGGGGCAGGTGTGAGGGGAGCTCGTGAGGGCCAGGCGTGAGGGGGGGATTGTGAGGGGCAGTCATGAAGGGTGCTCATGAGGGGCAGTCATGAGGGGTGCTTGTGAGGGGCAGGCGTGAAGGGGGCTTGTGAGGGGCAGTGATGACAGGAGCTCGTGAGGGTCAGGTGTGAGGGGAGCTCATAAGAGGCAGTCATGAAGGGTACTCGTGTGGGGCAATCATGAGGGGTGCTCGTGAGGGGCAGTCATGAGGGGAGCCCATGAGGGGCAGGCATGAAGGCCCGTGAGGTGCAGTTATGATGGGGAGTCATGAGGGGAACTTGTGAGTGGAGTTTGTGAGGGGCAGTCATTAAGGGAGTTCGTGAGGGGTGCTCATGAGGAGCAGGTGTGAAGGTAGCTGGTGAGGGGCGGTTGTGAGGAGCAGTCATGAGGGGATCTCATGAGGGGCACTTGTGAGAGGCAGGTGTGAGGGGAGTTTGTGCGGGACAGTCATGAGGGGAACTCATAAGGGGAGCTCATGAGGGGCACACGTGAGTAGCAGTCAAGAGGGGAGCTCGTGAGAGGCACTCGTGGGGGCAGTTGTGAGGAGAGAGGAGGGATGGCCATGAAGATTGAGGGGAGATCATGAGGGGAGAGCAGCGGCAGCTGTGGGCCACGAGGGGTGACCTTGAGGGGAGATGAGGGGTAGCTGTGAGCAGCATGGGTGGCAGCTAATACAGAGTAGGACACTGTGGGGGGTAGATGAGGGGGGACTGTGAGTGGAGTTCATGAGGGGCAGCCATGAGGGGAGACCAGTTTGCCCTTATTGACATGGTTTAGTGGTGGGCTTGGCAGTCCTGGGGTTATGGTTCGACTCAATGATCTTGGAGGTCTTCTCCAACCTAGTTGATTCTATGATTCATAAACATCAAGTGATGGCTTTTCATGAATAGTGACCTTGCTTAATGCATAAAGGAAATGCACAATTTCTTTCTCCAACACATTCAGTTAAAAGTAACATCAGTTAAGGATTAATTTAGACTTGATAATGATCAAAAACATCAGGTCATCTAAAATAACATCTTGCCCTCTGGTGCTTATGAACGTCTATGAAACATCAGCAAGCCTTGACTGTTCAGCATCTTCTGTATTTCCTGTTTTAGAAGACAGTTAATGTTATATCATATGCATGGGCAGGTCTAAAAAGCCACGCAATATGCCAGTGAACTACATGAGTTTTGTTACTAACTCAGAAAATGTAATCTTTCATGCATGTGAGGTAACACAAGACTGACCAAGAGTAACTAAACTACAGTGCATGCCTAAATCTGTTGCCACTTCAGCTCATGGAAAGATCAACAGTGCAGTAACAAGCTTGAAAAAGAAAACAAAAGTGAGTTTTAATTGTTAGAATCATAGAATAGTTAGGGTTGGAAAGGACCTTAAGATCATCTAGTTCCAACACCCCTGCTGTGGGCAGGGACACCTCACACTAAACCACACCACCCAAGGCTTCCTCCAACCTGGTCTTGAACACTGCCAGGGATGGAGCATTCACAACCTCCCTGGGCAACCCTTTCCAGTGCCTCACCACCCTCACAGTAAAAATCTTCTTCCTTACATCCAATCTAAACTTCCCCTGTTTAAGTTTTAACCCATAACCCCTTGTCCTGTCACTACAGTCCCTAATGAACAGTCCCTCCCCAGCATCCCTATAGTCCCCCTTTAGATACTGGAAGACCTCTATGAGGTCTCCACACAGCCTTCTCTTCTCCAGGTTGAACAGGCCCACCTTTCTCAGACTATCTTCATACAGGAGGTGCTCTTTGTGCTACCACAGTAATAAAAAAAGATGGTTTTCTGGACTGTTGCAATGGAAGTCCTATAATCTCTTATTAAAAAAAAAAATGGGCATAGCACTGGAATGTTAGTTATAATTACACATTACAAATTATAGAAATTGTCACTGAAAGGATTATGGCTAATTTCTCATGATAAAAGTTTTTACATATACACCTTAGAGGGAAAAAAAAAGGCACTAAAAATACTTTCAAAATCTTGGAATATTTCATTGACATTAAAAGCTGAAATTAAATATTTGTTTATTTACTGCTCTTCATTTGTTTGACTGATTAATTATTAACTTACGGTCTCCTCATCTGTACAGGAACTATCCAGAAGACCACGCAAGGAAACCAGCATTTTAGTGAAAGTGCTTTCCTCAGACAATCACACTGCCTTGAACAGAATAAAAGAGGGACTCTTCCACTCCCACATTCTGGCTGACATCATCACTCCCTGATAGGATGCAAGTACTGGCACTGTTTCAGCTCTGTGTGTAAATTCCCATATGTCCTTTTGCTATATTTGGCCCATAACACAATTTTCTACCAACCTTTTCATTACTAAATTATTTTATCATAGTTGAAATAGAAATCAACATAGCAAAACAATTTCTTTGAATTCAATGAAATCTAATTAAAATATTGACTGTTCTCCATCTATGCATAAGTAGGACAAAAACCAAACAGGGAGCTGTCCCAAGTCTCTTCCAGTTCACTCCACCTGAGGGTGGAGTCTCCAAATCCCAACAGACTGCAGGATTAAATATCAGTATCAGATATTAATAAGGATGGTCACTTGTTTAGGTTCTCCCTGCCTCTGATGGCTGTGCTGCACCTGTGTTTTCTTCACGGCATCAGACAAGTTAGAATGAGGGTTCATATGATGTATCCCCCTGTCTTAACAGGACAGTAATTCTAAGGGGTGATTAGGACTTTTTAACTCTTATTAATTATACTTTGTCAACACTAAAGAATCAGATTAGCAACATAACTTTTCTATATGAGTAGCCTTCTGAACTTGGCCCACAAACATGCCATGTAAATGAAAGGAAGTTCACTTCCAAGATGTAAATCAGAAGAGCTTGTCTTTAAAATTTAACTTAGTAAGTCATTCACAAAAACTGAGTTTCAAATCCATAGCCAACTAAGATATCTCACCTTTGTTTCAAAATCAGGGAAGCAAAACTATCCAATCTAAATTTAGTAAGCAGCAAATAACCATAAATTAGACCTCTGCGTTAAGAACAGTGAGCATCTGCAAACCAAGCTCTATGTGCAGATCCAACATAGTCAGTATGACTTTGCAGTATTTTAACCTTCCTTAATAATTCCTGTGATTAGGGGCAATACACTCAAGAACAGAATGGTTGTTTCTTTTGTGATGGGATTGTAATGAAGAGATACACTGTGAAGTATTTCACAGGTATAAAGCTTTTAAGCACTGGAAAAAGCACTGAAGATAATCACCGAATACCTACTCTCAAGTCATGTAAATGAAATGGTTGCTGCACTATATACACAGGTCAGTTTGTGCAACGGTACTCAAAGATGTGGCTCTAAAAGTGCCATGCGCTCTCAGCAGCACTCAAGCACCAAACAGGTTGCAATCCATAAGAAGCTTTTACAGTCCAAAGTGTTAACAGGACAATATAAGTCAGCAGCATTGCACTCAAGTCCACAAATTCCTAGCAAAAATGTGAAGCATTTTCAATCTGTGTATGCCCTTCCCCTGTGTTTAACCAGTGCTGATACACACCAGCTTTCAAAATGACCAGTTACGTCACTGGTATGTGTACTTCCACTGCCTGAATAAATCCCACTAGCTATCTTCTCAAGTACAAAAAGAGGCTCTGTATCACACGTATCTATAATTTGAGTCCTCCATCTTCATTACCAACAAAACACTTTTTATTCTCCCTCCAGTTTCCTCTGCTTGTTCTTCTTCTGGTACCTCTGCCACAATCACCCCATAAAGTTTCACAACTGATAGCGCAAGAGCATTGCACTCCAAATCCATCCTTAGTTTTCTGGAGTATGCCCTGGTCTTTGGTTGTTTCATTTCCATCCAGTATATAGGTAGTCTCTGCTGAAAGGATACATATACGACAGCTGAACCAACATACATATATATATATATATATATGTTGTGCTACAGGCATTACTACTTATATTGCAACGGTTATATTAATATATATCACAGGCCTCAACCAGAAAAAAAAAGGCTCTTTAAGTATGACCAACCAAAGGTTAAGAATCTGCTCAACTAGTATGTTCCAAAAATAAAAGTGACTGGTGACTCCAAACATCTCAGAGATTATTCATTCTTAACTGGCCAGCCCTCTGTAGGAACTTTCTAACTCAAAACTGGTATCTACAGGTTTTCATAAGCACAGTCCCAATGTGTTTTACTTCAAGCAGTAGTGAGATTTGTGGAATGTAACCTGTAGATAGATCCGTTAAGTCTGTCACGGTCTTTTAAATAATTGTGTCACATTTCAGATGGGTATTTCTCTGACATACCATATCTATAAATTAGAGGTGATAGTGCTAATTGACCATTCCTAAATACAGTCTGCCAGATGCAGCACAGGGATGTAAAAACCGAGTGTACATCAGAGCTATCTCCACAAGGCAATGCTGAATTAAAAAAGATTTTGTCAAGTGTCTGGGAAATCATAGCTGGATATTAGGCTTTGCCATGGCCTAAAAAGGTATTTTTAAAACTAGTTTTGTCTCATTTTAAGTGTTATGCTTTACACTAACAAACCATTAACAGATTGCATTTGTCAACATAATCTGTAAAAAATTTTTTCTCACACTCCACAATAAAAAGCTGCCCTGTTAGAAATGCTGTTCTTGGCACAAGGTGTTAAGCTGAGTTCTGCCCCCACACCTCCAGAGAACGGCTCAGCAGAAGCTAGCTCCCAAACCCGTTTTTAAAAAGAGGACAAGCCTCCCAGACCATGCTTTCAAAAAGCGGTTTAAATAAAAATCCTGTCTCATTATTTATAATGATTTTTTCTAAATCATTATAATGAATCCAAAAAGGAAGCTATACAAAACCAAAGAGCTTTTATATTAATTAACAAAGTAATTATATGTTGTGCTTATTTGCTTAAACAAGCTATTTCAGTCTACAGTGGTAACCCTGAGGAACCTGTGTGTCCTGGGTTCAGCAGTAGTAGGCATTTTTCTCCTTCTTGGTAGCTGGTGCAGTGCAGTGTTTTGACTTTCGGCCTGGGAACAGAGCTGATAGCGATGTTTTGGTTTGGCCAAGGACTTTGTGAGCCTCATGCTCTGCCAGGGAGGAGAGGAAGCCAGGAGGAAGCAGAGACAGGACACCTGACCCAAGCTAGCCAAAGAGGTACTCCATACCAAAGCACGTCATGCCCAGGATGTAACGGGGAGTTAGCTGGAAGGGCTGGCAGACTGCAGGGTTGGAGGAGGTTATCGGTCAGTGCTTGGTTGGGCTGGGGGTGGGGGGCGTGTTATCGGTTGGCTGGTGCTGAGGTTATGTATTCTCTTCCCTTGTTATTTCCTTTATCATTATTATTATTGGTGGTAGCAGTAGTGATTTGTGTTATACCTTAGTTACTAAACTGTTCTTATCTCAACCTGTGGGAGTTGCATTCTTTTCGATTCTCCTCTACGTCCCTCCGGGAGTAGGGGGAGGAAAAGAAGCGGGGGAGTGAGTGAACGAGTTGTCTGACTGGGTTTAAACTGTGGCAGCCAAGTGTCAATACCACAATATTTGCCATACACTGTGTTAATCCACATGCCAAAAATATCAAAGGCTAAAGATGTTTCAGAGACCACAGCAATATCCATTTTGCCTGCTAATGGTGTCAGCTTCTTCAATCACATCCATTAGATTTAGAGAGAACCTAATGCACAAAGAAATGGAACAGCAAGGATTTAGAGAGGTGCAGCAACTACTCAAGAGCATGTGGACAATAATGAATTGATGTACAAAAAGGGATCTGAGGGAAGTTTTCAGTGATCAGGAACATTTTGGGTCAGTGAAATTTCCAGCATATGCAGAACTTTGAATCTAGTACCATGAAGGACGGTGAACACATAAGCAAAGGTAATTCATGATCAAAGCCAGCAATACCCATAGGATCCACACTGTGCTGAGGCCTCCTTTACAGCCTCAGCATAGCAAAAGTGAATGGCAGATCGTGTTCTTGAGATACTAGTTCTAACACAGCTGGCTCCTTTCCACATCGAGGGGGAAGCAAATAAAACATAGAGCAGCAGCAAGCAGAAATAAAAGCTCCTAGAATTAATCGGGCTCTGCTCCTTAGAATATGATTTTTTTTTGTCCTTCTAAGATAGGATAATGATGCCTTCAGCTTGACAGAGGACAAAATTCCAAACAATAAAAGCATTTTCCAGCAACTGTAATAAGATTAAGATTGCAATATTCGCAACAGCAGGATGATTTGGCATAGAAGATAGTAAGAGAAGGATGCATTATAAGCTACCCTTGCATTGTCTTTAAAATTTGGTTCAGCCAAATGCAATGACTAACCCAGCCTATCATTTAAATGGGGAAGTTGCGCAAGAAAGCACAAGTGAGAGAAACATCAAGTAAAATACTCCAAGTTAACTTTTTACTATGTATATCTAGCAATTATTCAGCAATTTCCCTTGACTTTATTAAGCAAAACCAAATAGCCAGTATACAATGTAGAAGCGCAATATTGCTTCATTTTAGTAAAATATTTGCATGTTTTCTCAACCCCCTATGAAATTATTTGTTTGTCCATCACATACACATATTTCCTCTCTCCAAATCTGCCTCCTGTTGCTCCTATTGATCAAGGGCTTCAAAAAAACTAGAGCTGGCACTTCAGTACATCCCTTTTTCAAAGAGGAAAAGCACTAGTTTGTGAATGGCTTGTGACTACTTGCAAGACCAAGTTAACAACGAACATAGAACATAACTACCTAGAACACAAGGGACTCAACAGTGGAACTGATGTTCAGGTTTTTCTATAAAGCCTCTGGACAGGATAACAAACAAGGAACAAGGCCTTGTTCTGCCACTACTGCATCAAAAAGACCAAAAGGACTTCACTTTTGTATGCTCTATGCATTCAAGCAAAAGGGTTGTTACCCACATTTCTGTTGCCTTCCTCTTCCCCTACCACCACCTTTAAATACTTGCATGGCAATCATCACCTCATTATCCTGATTGAAATACACAAGTTAACATTTCAAAGAATTTAGCACAAGAAAAAACTGTCATGTATTACACTTCATTAAGTCAACTACTGCTGGTTATGCAAGAAGAACTATTTCAATAATATTTAATTAAATCATTTATTCTATTACTAGGTTGACAGTAGCTTCCATTATTTGAAAATAGCTTTTCAAGCAAGGTTTTCTTCATAATTTCATCCACTGGACAAGTAAAAGCATACAAAATGGAGGTGCCAGAGAATTTCATAGCCAGATTTTCAGCATTCTGTATTTTTATTCTGTCCTGGCTGTCACTCTCATTTCAAAGCCTGCTTTCTGTGTAGATTTTTTTTTTTTCTTTGCCTGAGTCAGAAATGACTCATCACCTAACTTATGATGAAATGTTCCAACAATGGTACATTCGTCAATTGGAATAGAACCAAAGTCTTGAGGTACCCTTGCCTTGAAGCATCTTCCAACTATAAATACACTATCTGTTCCAGATGATAGGCATAAATTGAAACTACTACTCTTTCCTGTAAAGCCTCTGATCATGACCCTACTACATAAAATAAAGGAAGGGGTGAAAACCAGACTGCCTACATTGGATGTTCTAATCCCACCCCATCAGCTTTTACTTTTTGCTACATAATGTTGGGAAAAGATTTTTACTTAGAAATCAAAAGGAAAACATCACCTCAACTAATGTCTTGTAAAAGTCTGACACAAAAAGAAGCTCCAATATAAAATCAGTTACCTAGATACCTCTCTACAGTTCTGAAACTGAAAATAATGGAAGACAAGAATGACTGCAATAAAGCTCCAGTTCCTTACGTTGTTCTGAACACAGTGCACCCTGATAAACATGATTCACAATTTTTAAACCAAATCTATTATTCTTTTACATGAAGAAGGTCAGTTATAAATGGAATTTTCCACCTATTCATCACTTCAACCCTTTTTTTAATCTAACAATTGTGTATGTTGTACAACATATTCATAATCCTTAACAGTAGATTTAGCCATCATAAAGACCTGCTTGAACAAGCTGACAACATAAGTGATACTTAAAATGCCTGTTAGTGACCATCAGTGAGACTAGTCTCCCTGTTTTCCAAGTGCCTGGAAACTGTGAAGTGCAACTGCCACTTCCAGTTGGAATGGGTTTCATGAAATCAGGAGCTCAAAGCAGCATGCTAGAAAGTAAAGGACAGAGGAAGGTAGTCAGCAGGCCAGGACTCATCTTCAGAGAAACAAAAAATGCAATGCAATTACATTTCTCTCTGTTGATATAATTACTAAACATGGGAAGCTATTAAAATGTAAAATCAAAGTGACACTCTATAGTTTACAAACAGGACAGAAACAAATACTAACTACAATTTGCAGTATTTTCCCTACAGACCTGTATCTAATTGTATTTTAAGAGTGGAAAAATGGTGAGTTAGCTCTCTTTGAACTGTTGTTTCACCATAACAGGGGTAGTGTTTTGTGGATCTGCAAATATCCAAACAGCACTTACCTGGCGCTTAAGGAAAATGGTATATTGCCATGCCAGAGGAAAAAAAAAAAAATAAATAAATAAAAATGTATGTGTATATATATATATATATATACACACACCCTTTTTGATATTTTTATATGTTTCTAAAGAAAAGTGAAATAAAAGCAGAAATTAGAAAATCAGAACAATGTGGGATGTTTTATAGAAGTTCCTATATTTGTATGTTTGAGTGTGCTTCCCAAACAAATGCAAGATTCATCATTCCATTTGTTAAAGGAATCTTAGTAATTTCCCATCCAGCTAAGATGGCACACCCATGTCAAACACCAGAGCTGCAATCCAAAACTCAAGAACAGTCAGAGCCCACTGGGTCACATTTTAAAAGCAGACTGACAGCAACTAAATTTCACTCTTCACTAACACCAGTTAGTGGTCTGCTATACCCAAAAAGGCATGGGTGTTACCAATGCAATCAGTAAGAGCTTTCTTATCACAAAAGCTACTAGGACTACTGGCACTCTGTCTTGCATGAAAGACCCTGGAGAGAAGCCAGACCTAAGGAACGCCAAGTTTGCATTATCCTCTCTCCTGAAACCAATCAAGACAGAAGAGCATTCATGACTCACTGCCTAACCTCCACACTGCAGATACCAGAAATATTCTGCAGTGTCCTAGAGTCAAGCAGAAAAATCAGGATTTTTAGTCACAGTGACACTAACTATTCTAATTTGAAATATTTATTTATCCTGAAATAAGAATGTTTTAGACTTTGACTGTTTATCTGATGGGCTGAAGGCTACACCAGCCATCTTTTACAGAAATACTTCTGCTCTAATATACCACAACAAAATACTTGAGACTTTAATTCTGTAATATAAAAACCTGCATCCTTATTGAAATGATTTAATAAATGCTTTAAAACAGATGTGTTGACAAAACTTTAAATAAAGGGAAAAACTCCACCACACACATACACTGACAGACTGTCTTTCTGAACTATAACCAAAAGTTGCAGTATGCATGGAGCTATTGGAACAGCGTTGCTCTCCAGGAATAAACTAGCAACATCAGAAATTCCAGCACTCCTGAAAACCTGCAAGGGTTACCTGACCATTACTACATAAATACCATTTCTGTCATCACAGAACTTTAGAATAGTAAGTATATTTCACACATGAGAAAAAGAAGCTGAGAGAAATCCTGGGTGCTTTGCATTCTTCAGAGAAAGACAACTCTAGTATATCTTGGTGTACAAGACCACCTTGTAAAACTTTAAAAAAAAAATGAAATAAGTAAGAACGAAAAACTATGCATTAGTATAGCCAGCTCAAAGATACTACACATGCATGTATTTGTCATCAAAAAAGGGTCACTGAAATCAACACTGTCATTTACCAAGTCTCATTTCTTACTCAAAGGGATACATGGAAAAGACACAAATCCTTTTCTTACTGTGATCTATTATACAAAAGGAACAGGTCTGTTCCTAAGGAACGTTACCTCATACAAAGCCAACCCACCAAAGGAGAAAATAGGGCCATTAAGTACTTGTTCACTGGAAGAAGCTGACATACTTTGGAAGATTGACGGTGCTGCAAAGTCGTAGATGCTGCTTGCCTTGCCTTTCTTGAACCAGAAGGCAAGAGCCAGGACAAACAGAGCACACAATGTCCAAATACATCATCTTTATACCTGCAATGCTATGAAGCAAGTCTTTGAAGCCACTTGAGAGATAAGGGTGCAGCAGTTCCAGACTAAGGCAAAATACAAATCACTTAAAGAGCACCCCCAAACTTGCCACACAAATAAAATTATGAAAGAAAAACAAAATCAACATTTTGAGCCCACTGTTAGCTGTATTGTCACTTTTTCAGGAAAGCTGTTATCCTAGAAAATACGATCAGCTGAAATTATGACAAAATCTATTCTTTAATCCAGTGTATCATAAATTAATGCTACAACAATTAACAGCATGTTGTATCTTGAAAACTGACTACTATTTAAGCAAAGAAACCCATGTAAGATGCATGTAAGGTTTGCCACTGGTCACAGCACACTGAGTTTCTGCATCACCATTCTGGCCATCACAGTTTAGTGAGTGCTATCAGCGGAAATTCATAAATCAACTGGCTGCTTTTCCTTTTCTCTCTCTTGCCACCATCTCACCAAGCCCATCTTCTCAGTGGGTTTTACAACCTTTTACTTCTCCAGCCTCAAAAATGTGAAGAAAAACATTTCTACACTTATTAAACAATGTAAATAAAAACCACAACTCACAAACATCACATTTAATAGAAGTTCACATAGTAAAATCATTTGTGACCTCTTTTTGCCTTGGAATGACCCAGCCAGCAGGACTATTATTGCAGTTACAGCTTTTTAAATGTGCTGTTGTTTCCCCTCCTCATTGTACATATTTAACAAACAACACAGGTTTATCCCAGTCATCACTGTTCATACTTAACTGTGATTTACAAAGTCTTAGATTTCAGCTGGCTCTAAATTCAGGTATTTGGAGAGAGAAACACAGCACTGTTCTCAAGTTTAAGCTAACATATTTATATTAAAAATAAAGCACACGTTTTCAAGCAGGACTACTGGAACAACTTGCGTTCAAGTTTGTCAGGTGTTGCTGAAACGGGAAGACAACAGACGTTGCTGGAAGGTATATTGACCAACACTGGGTCTGCTGTTTCTTTTTTCTTAACTGAGTCAGATCACATTCCGCTGTTGGTGCTAGCAGTCTGCCCATACCTGCAAGTGCCCTGTTCCTTCACCATCATATTTCCAGGGAGATCTTGAACCATCAGAGATTTCTGGGAGGCATGTCTGGTACCAAACAAGAAACACTGATGATTCTAATGGCAATAAGTAGCTTCTCAAGAACTTGCATACTTCTAGAGTTAATCTGATTAGATTAACCTAGGTCTGATCCTCAGACCTAGGATCAGAACAAGTGTTGTCTCTAGCTCAGGCTTCCAGGGCTTACGGAGAGACTGCAAGAAAGAAAGGAGCATGGCATGTGACATGAGTATGAGCGCTTTGCTGGGGACATAATGCTCCCAAGTACCTCATGACAATGAAATAGTCTTGCTCTCATGGTAGGGCAATTCATGGTTTTATCTCTGGGATTTTGATACAATAGGATTTATGACGCTAGGCATATTTCTGACTTCTGCCCACAGCAGGTGCTTTTACAGACCTTCTGGACTTACTGTCCACTGCACAACTGCATGTGATGCTGTAGGCTGGATTCAACAATTCAGGTGGTTTGTTCTGCTTCTGTACTGTTATGTTTCTGAAAGGGGTTGATATAAGCAAAGAGTAGAATTATTGCTAAAAAAAGAAATATATAGTACAGATCAATTGGATTGCTGCAGGAATTAGAAGTGGAGGTTTTTCTCTTGTGTTATATAGGAGGCCAAGCAAGACAACCTTGATCTCTTCCTATACTCTTAAAATTCCCTAATGCACGTAGAAGTGTTTTAGTAGAATTTAGTGTTCTGAAAGCTCCCTGTAAAAAAAATGTTTGTTATCTGATTGGTTTCAAATATAAAAATTCATTATGTAGTTATTAAAAAAATTCCAAACCTATCAGTGCTAGAAATGTGTCTTGAACCATGCTGCACAGAAAAACTCTGTAACTGGAGTTCAGCTAGTGACTTTCAGTTACGACATGCATACTAGCAAATCTTCTATCTTATTTTGTTTTGTGTCTGTACTACATCTGCCACAGTAACAAAGTATTACGAAATAAGAGAAATGTATCAGTGAGGTCAAGAGAGATGATTCATTGCAGATGACCATATACCTCTGAAGAGCTGAGTAAAATGGAGGAGGAAGGAATGACTGTAATCTGACTTTAACATCACAGTTACTCACCAATCCACTTTACTTGCATAAGTATTTATGACAAGGCACTCCAACATATGAAAACAAGCAAATAAATAAATAAAAGAGCCCAGAGAGTCCCTTCCCAATCACATTAAGAGCAGACATACAGAAAATGTTATAGGAATTCCATCTTAATGTAATAAAAATAGTAATACACACAGATCTCATGGGAAATATGGGATCAGAAGAACGAAGATTACAGAGGTTGCAGGTAAAGGAGATAAATGAAAGAGGAAAAAAGTTTACAATTATAGAATGAGCATTTTCTCTTTTTAAAGGAGATTATGATGATTAGAAACACTTTACTATCATGAATGTATTATCTAAAATGCAAGAAATTCTAGGTACATCAGATAGAATTTACTGAGCCTATGAAGTATACAGCTTTGCAAAGTACAAAGTGACTTTTTTATTTTTTATTTTTTTAGTCAATAGACAAAAACTATGCCTCTTTATACACACATATCATAAATGTTTTTGACTCCAAGGTAGAAGGGTAAAAGTAATTCCCTAAATGTTAGGGAAATTAAGCTAGGTCTTGCTGCTTATTATTTATAACTCGCATACAATGATAGGAAGAATTTTATCTGCAACTAAACTTTAAAATGTACTAATTTTTGTACTAATTGAAAAAAAATAGCACTTAAGTTGCAGAAGTGACTTTTAATGAGACCTCAGGCAACAATCACATGTACATCTCTCAGGAAAATCACTGAAAGAGAGTATTTTTTATTTCCTGTTTAGCTTGTTGTTGTTTTCTTCTCATGGCTTCACTTTTATTTCAAAAGACTTCCATGTCTTATAATTCTTTACAGGCTAAAGAAATTATTATTATTTTTATTAGATTAAAAGTCTAGTCAAGATCTAAACCTCTGAATTGCTCTGAACTTATTAGAATGCTCGAATGCTCAGAACAGATGGAACAAATACTTTGTACAGTACATAAGCTATTCAAGAATTCAAAGATTATATGTCTATAAAACAAGGAAAATTAGGTGGGTTAACAGCAGTAAAGTAGCTGCAACATCCCACTATGGATGTAGAGTGTGAGCCCTTTGTCTGGACGTGTGCCAAGCCTCCCTGCAGTTATCCTAGCTGTAAATAGGTAGCTCTTCATTCAAGCTGAGAAGAAAAAAAGGCTGACAGATGTGCTACCAGCCATATTGCTCCCTTGCGTGCTGTTGGCTGCAAAATACAAGTGTGCTTTAACCACACAAGACCAATAAGCCACCTGCACCCAGAAGGGATCTTTGGCAGGTGTTGAATTAGGGAAACAAACCCAAGTATCAAAGCATCAATAAGTCTGTTGATTTCATTTTAACGTATTTAAAAACAAAACCAAAAAATAAATCCCAAAAGACACAGATTTTTTTAGCAAAGACAAAAACTGTACCACTCATGAAGAAATACATTTTAACATAAATTACTACATGCTTAAAAATGGGTGATTCCCATTTTTACCCTTCTATACCAGTCCTTCAACATATCCGACATATCCCTCCTTTATCCTTTCTAAATGGCTTTATTCCGTTTAAATGTTTCTTCCGCATTGACACTCTTTATTTTTCTCCATCGCTTTGTTCCTGCATCCAAAATGCAGAGTATCCCCCCTACCTCTCCTTCCCACAGGATTCTTTCCCTTGTTCATGTTTCCTTTTATTTTTTTATTCCTACTTCTCTGTACTCCATGCCTTTGCTTATTTTCTACCACCTCAGCAGAAAAGAGTCCAAACAAAGATAAAAAGAAAATGGGAAGCAACAACATTCCTTTGCTACTCCACTGTTTTAACATGCATGGAAGCATGCCACTTCTGATGCAATGGTCCAACTGGCATCACAGCAATCCCTGTGGTATTTGACAAGCATGTTATGTTGCTTGGGCAACCATTCCTAATTGTCTCTTGGGATGCTGAGCAAACAAAATGGGTTTTTTGCTGGTCTCTATGAGGGTCACACTAGCACAGTGGCAAGTGAACACAGGTTTACTGCTACAGCAAGCGAGGCACTGAAAAGAAACAGATGAGGCAGCCCTGTATGCAATACCATGTCAATCACATATAAAATCCAGTCTATTCCACAACTACAGTCATGTAAGATAATGTGTACAACAGCTGTCATACAAGACTACAACAACCACTCTGCCAGAGCCATTAATGTTATTCTAGACTCATGCTGAAAGCATCTCCGAGTGTTTCTCCTGGCTTGAAAAGTATACAAAAAAGAGGTATCTATATATAACACCATCCTACAAGACATAGATTGTCAACAACAGTTTGGCAGGGCACTATTAACATCTTCTAGAGACTGGGAAGAAAAATTTTTAGAAAGTAAATCTCTGCTGAAACAAATAAAGGCAGAAGCTTTAAGAGCAGGAGCTATTGCCTCAAAGCTCTCCCAGAAGGTTCATCTCAGTATATGAATATTTTGTGTCTTAAAAGAAACACACCATATGCTGGGGTGGCTTTTCTTAACTAGAAAAGTCTGTCTCATATTTTTGGAAGAGACAAGTTTTGCATTGGACATGTTTATTGACATGTTTCATAAACCTCAAATCCTTAAGTGAAAAAAAAATAACCTACTTTGGCTGTATCAATACTGCATTTTTTTTAGTTAGAGACCCAAAGGGGGAAGAAAGGAGAAATTTCAGGTAACTTCAGGCAAAAAGTCCATTTCAACATTAAGACACACCAAAATGATCATTTCATTGCAAACGTATTCAAATTAAATTTCAGCTTCTCAAATCTGTCTCCATTTTTCTTTTTACGGAAAATATTTGCTAATTTTAATCCAAGGTCACTAACAAAGGTACAAAACTGCAACTTATTTCAGAGTACAGTGAACCACTATACTGCACTTCCTGATCTAACAGAATCAAAAATCCTCTTCTGTGGATCCAAGTACTGCCTCTCTATTTTCTGCCTGGCCCATAGAGGGTACACTGGAGAACGTCTCCAGTGTTCATCACCACAGAGAGCCATGTGGCAGATGTCACGCAGAAACTTACAGAGGATCCTTTAAGACCCCACCAGAAAGATGGAAAATATGTTAATTGTGTTTACTCTATTTTCTCTTGAGTGAAAGTAAAAGTAACCCTGTCCTAAAGGTTTCTCCAGCCTACGCTAAACCAGCCCACACTACTGGATGCACTAGCTATCTTCCCCGAGTTTCTACAGAGTTACACACACTGTAGTGCCCTATAACATACACATACTAGATTTAAGGTCTAGGAAGTGATGTATCTAGGAAAGATGTATCTGGAGCTACCTGAGTGAGACACTTCCCACTCTGACAGTGCCTGGGGAAGGGCAGGGAAGGGCAGGTAAGAGCAGCATGTTGTGCTCCCTGCTCTGAATTACTGCCAGAGGCTGGACACAGGGCTCAGCTGACCTAATGTGCCACAGCCAGGCTATGCTCATCTTTCATGGGGAGGAAAGGAAAAAAGGGAACAAAAAATATTTCCAAAGCCATTAGCAGTACTTTTCTAAGGTTGCTACAATCTAAGGTTCTAAGGTTAACTACAATCATTTTTGTCTCACGGATCATTCTACTTCCCAAAGACTGAGAATAGCTCACACTAAACAAGAGTACGAGATACAACTTTAGCAATTTCTGGAGAACACATTTAGCCACAGCTGATGAGAAGGCTCCATTATAGTGTTTGTTTAGCTAGATTTTCAGGCAGTTGCAACTATTTTTGGACAAAGAACTTTCTTCCAAAAAGGGTGGTTCTTTCTCACAAGTGTTTTACATTAGCAGACATTTTTTCCTGTCCAAGGAAAGCACTTCAGTTCTCTGACATAAGAAAGCAGATTTTACCACTGAGAACACTTGAACAAGACAATCGGAGAGGCCAAGATCACAGATAATTGACTATCAACACGTTCTGCATCCTGAAACACTACCACTAGCACTTAATACATCGACAATGTCAGTGAAAACCCTGCTATTACCACTCAGGGGCTTTCAACTTTCATAAAACACTCAGAAGCATTTTCAATTTCATAATGCTGCTTTAACATACATAATACAAATAGCTATGAAAACACATTATTCTTATTAAGCCCGGAGGAGGAGACAACAGGAGTCATATTTCTCTATTATAAATTATTATGCATTCTGAAATGTTAATAAAACAAGTGACAGCGGTGGATTGTATTCAGGAGATAAATAAAAGGAAAATTAAACTAAGACTTGTCCTTACAACTACTACTACTGACAGTGTGTTCATTTTCTGAGGAGCTATGTGAGTAAATTATGAGTTCAAACATTCCTTGCACTATCTGGTGTTATGAAGAAGAAACAAAACAAAACAAAAAACAACCAATGACAAAAAACCCACAACTTAATAGTGGTTTATGTATTTGCATTCTGGTTTCAATTTTTACCTAATTCTTACCTAACTTTTGGAAGACACTTTTTCATATATAGGCCTTGGAGTTCACAGCACACATAGCCCTTCATCTGTTTCAGTGGTGCTCCAGGAGGACACTGCTTGAGTGCTTCAATTCACAGGGCATAGGTATTACAGACTCACAGACTCTTGCTGCACTTGCATACCTACACTCATCTTCAATGAACCATTCTTTAAAGACTTGGAACCATACTTAGAAGTAGGAAGACAAGAGGATACCCAATATAAATAAAGATAAATAAAATAATAGATAAACACAGCATAAACTATCAATTAATTAATGACATCAACATTAAAAGCTGAAATTTCATACAGTACACTAGCACCAAAATTAACAGCATTCTCTGGACATTTGGTACTGGCATAGAGTCAAGAGAGAAAGCTACATGGTCTGTTTTACTTAGATTAAAGGGTGACCTAAATTAACGCTGGGATAAAGATAACAAAAACACTTCCAGCAGTAAGCAGCTGAACATAAATCTGCTTGTTTCAATTACTGTTGTCATGATTTCTCAGGAAGAAGCAGCACAACATTCTCCTGCAATTCTATTAGGACTGATTCTGAACCTGAAAAGGAAGCTTTTATCAGCATTCGGTATAGACTCGTGCTCAAGACAGGACACTAAAAATTTTCTTTCATGACAGCAGACTTCATTCTTGTATCACTAAACCTCCCAGTTGCCAAGATCCTATCTGCACCTCCACCCTGGCTGTTAACAACCATGGTAAGATTTAATCTGTGGTCTTCACCAGAGCCAAGAATCTGTGCTAGGTATCACAGACTCTGATCAAAGAGGGTTCGTTACATATCCCTCCTCTCTCTGCTCACTGACATTGACAAATCAGGGACCACTGTTTCTACTCTGAGAGATTCTTACTCTCATGTGAGATGCTGACAAATCTGCTTTCTCCAGAGCAAGATTCAACAAAACATGGACAGCATTTTAATTATGAATTTGTATGAATAAAACTGGTGATCCAAATACAAAAAATACATGCATCCCCTTCCCTCTTCAGGGGAATCACACGTTTATGAAACAGAACAGTTATGTACCACTGCTGATGCAGAAAAGGCGATAGAAGTATTTACTTCATGTTTTGCTGGTCATGAACACCTAAACAGTTTGTGTCAGAAATTGCAACTCAAGTCATCATTTTTTTCTGAAGTTCGGAATCTCTTTTTTAAGCTTCTCTTGCTGTTATTTACTGATTTCATAGCTACTGAGAAATCTCCTAATGTTATCTGACAGCAATCTCTAGGCACAAGAACAGTCCTCAAAAGTATATTTATAATGCATGCAAGAGTAATGCCAAAAGTATAAATGATAAAATGCTACTATATTAAAAATTATAAAAGATACAACAGAAGTAGAAATACAGAAAAAAATTTCTCCCTCAGCTCCTTATTACCATTCACAAATTACAAACTCGGGTTATTATGCAGGACAAGTCAGTATTTGTAAATGTACTAACATAACTGTTGGACTGCATTGACTCCAAGTCATCCATCATCTAGAAAGTGAAAATATTGTGATATATTTTATTTATACAGAAATGTTATCTCAAAAAATATTATGTAATACCAGTCATAATACTGACATTTTTACAAATAAATATACCCCCAGAAAGCTACATCAGAAGACTGAATTACACAGAATTACCAAAGTTCTACTCAAAAGTGAGACCTAGTCAACCTTTTTCAACTGAGATTTTTGATTAATGTGTATATTGCCACTGAAGGAGCAAGCATACTCAGCCACTTT
This sequence comes from Pezoporus flaviventris, assembly GCF_033815535.1. Lineage (NCBI taxonomy): Eukaryota > Metazoa > Chordata > Aves > Psittaciformes > Psittacidae > Pezoporus > Pezoporus flaviventris. The sequence goes on along the minus strand of NW_026892549.1, from coordinate 42,326,332 downwards.
TTTTTTTTTTTCAGGGCACTTTAGGACAATTTCATACCCCAACATCATAAAATATTTGTTAACCTTACATTTATTTTATCTCAACATCAACTTTCACGTTCTGTTACAATTTTTCTTCTTCCTTTGGAGGAGAGATCACTCCAACTGTAAGGACAACAGTAATTTTCTTAAGTAACTCATTTGGTTTTGCAACATTACTTAGTCCTTGACAATAGCTTGTAAGTCAATGTGTAGCCAAATATGTGTCAGCAACCTCAGCCAAGATGCCCATAGCCATTTACACAGAAGAGAAACTCCCCTGATGTATGCAGTACCTGTTCCAAAATTAATCAACAATAGAAAATAGCAGTAAAATGATTCTTGAAAGACTACCAAGCAAATACACTAAGGAAGAAAAGAGGGCTTGTAAGGTTAATTGCATTAATGCTGCATAGTGACACCTAACAAATACCTGTTTTGGGACAGCTTCCCAACTATAAAAAATCTAAAAGGCAGTTTGATGTGGGGGACAGGGAGGGAGGAAGGAGGAACCAGGGAAAAGCACTTAGATATTCAGTTGGAAATTGCAGTGTTCTGGAATGAAAACCTCAGGTTCATCCTCAGCATCTGATCTGCCAAGCCGGGTTTCACCATGCATTTGGGAAAGTCAGGACATTCACCTTGCTCACTTTTATTTCTTTTCTTTTCAAATACACCTCTCTGAAGCTGTGCAAGGCACTGCTCTCGAGTTCTACACCACTCCAGTCAGATACTCAGCAAGACAACAAGCAGCTGTGACAAATGACTGCTACGAGATGGAAGTCTACTATCCATTCCTTTAAAATATTTACGGTTTAGTCTTCGAAACTACTTGTAAATGTCATATTCTCTTTTAAATCTAGTAATAGCACTGGACTTTCCTTTATGCATTCTCTTTAATACTGACACTGCCTATTATAGCTAGATAGCCCAATAACAAAAATAGAAAAATACGGGTTTATGTGCAGAAAGAACTAGAACATAGTACTAAATGTACTGAGGCATGTAAAATGTTAATTACGACAAAAAATACTGAAATACATTGCTCAGGTCGCTGCAGGGCTGCTAATCAAAGTAGTTGATTACAGAGATTGCCCAAACCAACTAATGCCTGGCTGTCCAGCACATGCTCACACTGTGTCTGAACAAGGCACACAGGTTTAGATGCTCATTCAGAACTGTTTGTTGCAATCTGCCATCAGGCATAACCCAAATGGGGAAATATTCCATCTCTGCTTAAAGTTTCTGCACCTGCATGTTGAACAACCAAGCCTGTTTGCTAAATTGTGTTCTCCTGATGCCCTTTTTCTGAGATACACATTCCCCATTTTTATTTTCATAGGTCAAGTGAAACTTCGCACCACACAGCCCCTGTCAGCCACTGCTAACAAGAGACACTGCTCTTATGTTTGGGCAAACCTTGCAGCAATAGTAAAGCAAACATCATGAGAGAAACTTGAGCAAAAGTTTAGTGTCATTATTGGCAAGATCCACCTCCTCCTAGAATGGCACACCATTGACCTAAAGGACTTTATTTCTCTACTTCTCATCTGGTGGAGCAAATGCTGTTGCCTCCTACATGCTGCTCATATGTACACACACCCGTATTAGCAAAACAGAAACAATGACCAAAACTTAAACTTTGACATTTTCTGCCTTCTACTTTTGACCCATTGTGTTGCCTTTGATCATGCCACTCTTTTGCTACCCTCCGTAAACCTATGGAAATAGAAATGCAAAGTGCATATTTGCTTCAGGTAATAAAAAAATATTTTCCCTAATTCCAATCTACAGTATTTTCAAAAGATGAGTATAGGGATATCTAGAAGATCATTAAAGCAACAAACAAAATTAAAAAATTAAATACATTTGGCTGGTGCCAATATATTAGTAGGAAATGTTTGTCCAGGGATATATAAATTATAACATTGCAAGTTTATAGAAATTAAACTGAAGAACAAACCCACCTCCAGTACCAATACTTAAACACTGACAAATTTCCGTGACTACAAAGATGACACAAGCCACCACATTACTGAATGAGCAGAAAACTAACACATGACAGGAATCATTTTCAGCTCCTTAAAAAGTTTAATTTTTAATAAAACATTCACCTTCTTAACCTGAGGTACTTGAGTAAAGACCTTAAAAAAACACCTCTATGCCATCATTATTTGAGCATTTAACTCATAAACACAAGGAACAGTTAGCAATGAGAATAAAATGACAAGCACTAAGTATGCATTACACAAAAGATAAGTAATGTTTAGTTGTCTGGGAAGCACACACAAGTCAGAGAAGACTGGGAGCCTCATACTTCCTCATTTATCCTTTAACTAAAAAAAACTGACATTAGCTGAAAAAGTATTGATTTTCTGTGCTGCAACCTGTGGAAACCTAAAGAATTGAAAGTAACTTTTGCAACATACTGAGATTGTTTAAAAAGAAAAACTTCAGAGGGATCTGTTTGGATTACCTCCTGGATCTCATAATGCACATACATATTTATTTTTGTTCAGACTTGTCCTTCTAAATGCAAAACTCACATTAACAAATAGCACCTTAGACTGCTATTAGAGATAAGGCCAATTAGGAAAGTAATTTATTTTCCTTGGTATTCTTACACTGTGAATTTCCAAGCAGTTTGTTTACCAAGGTTTTTTCTCTTTTCATACTCCCCAGACCTTGACAGCCTCCACCAAGCAACTCCTGAGATAGCAAAGGACCATCAGAAGGAGCACGGAAGACTGCATCCACCAGAACAAGAGGGACAGCTGGAGGGGAGAGGCATGGAGCACTGGCAGCCTGGGCAAGGAGACATTCCTGTGTCCCCAGAGGGAATTGCTGAGCCTGGGCTCAGCACCAAAATTCAGAGTGTATTAAAGGGTAGGGAGTGACCTGCAGAAGAAAGGCAGAATGACAGAGGGCAAAAACTGAGAAAATACATCTTAATGCTGGAAACCCAGAAAAGTAATGAACACAACCCTGGTACACGTCTTTAAAAAATAAGTTTCAAAAGTAGTCTGCACTCATTGCATTTCTTTGTAAGAAAGTAAATATCATCTATATACAGACTCATCTAACATTGGTGGGTTTCAGTGCTGTATCACACAGCTATGACACATTTTTCATGGCAAATTATCCTAGAACTAGCCAAGAAAATAGAACTACACGTTCCTCAACATATCTGTGGCCCAAAGAGCAGTTTGTTTCCATCAGCTTTCAATGTAGGAATGTTGCCAGAGATGTTAAAATATGAAATTAATAAAGGTACCATGCCCTCCACAAGCATGTTCTGCGTTTCTCTACACTGACCACACTGTCCACAACCAAACAAAGCAGGAGAACAGAAGAAAAAAAAAAGAGAGCTTACCATTGAACACATGGAGCAGCATCAAGAAATAAAACTTCTTTGTTTAACAAAAAAAGTATAAAATGCCAAAGTCAATATATTTAACCTTTACAAAAGACTGCTGTGCAACTTAAAAATAATTCAAATAGTGAATAGTACATAGAATAGTAAAGAGATACAGCACAGGTTTATGACTGACATTATTTGATAGCTTTATGCAAAATGATTAACATGCTCACGAAGTTAAGATGAAAGCATAACAATTTGCAAATACTGAATAAATCTCTCAAAATTCTAAAGCACATTGTGGGGGAATCTAACAATGAATATATCAGAAAGTAATTATACCATAAATAGTGTAAAGTAGTGGCAGGGTCTAATAATACCACAGTGTATTTGCACCATGAGCTGTTAGACAAGGGCCAGCACATCTCTGGACTGGACAACTGTCATCTATCAGAGCTGAAGGGGATGATCCTCCCCCCCCCCCCCCCCCCCCCAGCCCTGTGCTCAGCCCTGGTACAACACATTAACAGTTTGAATAACATAACAAGTATATCTTTGGATCTATAAAGGTGGTAGTTAGAGGAAAAATTAAGCAATCAAGAAGGTGCATAAATGTCAGGAGATGGCCTCTGGGGAACTGTTCTGGGCATTTCAAGTGGAGAACCTAGGATCTAAAGGTAATACGAAAAATACCACAGCTTTAGGAAAGGCCAGGTGATTACAACACGGCTGCTTTACCAACTCCTCTATCTGAACTTACTGTTCATAACCTCATATTGCATTGATTTGGCCAAAGTATGATGAAAAACGAAAGAAAATTATGAACTGGAATCAGTAGTTTTTAAAGGTAAAGAATCTGCCACTCACTCTCATCTTGTTAGTGTAGCTCACAACACTTTACATAAATCTGTAGCACATTCTCTCTTCTTCATCCAGATGGCCACACAGCAGCTGTTATGGAAAAGGTAACCATTATGAACCCAAGCTGCCATGTTCACCATCACACTGAAGAGCAGCCAACGATTTTGCAGATCCAGTAACCTTTGCATAGCCAGAAATGGAACTTAAAAAGCATATCATAGATTACTTTTGAAACTGCTCCTCACAGATACTGCATAACCAGATGGAGCTACTGAAGAGTCCCCTAAGGGTCTGAGAGCTGGTCGTTTTGGCTAATTCTAATCCCCATGCTCTGACCTGGTTTGGGGTCTAACCCGCTAATCCTCAACTCACATTTCAGAAGAAAAAACAACCATTATTGTATTAGAAGCAGAAGCCATTCTAAATATTAGTTGTAAGCTCGGTCACCCAACAGTATTTATGGCAACTGTGCAGTGGACAGAGTTGGCAACTACCAAAGAAAATCACAGGTCTTTTTAAAGATTATTTTGCATTGCGTATCACTCTGAATCATATACTGCAAACTGACCATGGGGTTTATTTGTAGGCTACACTACCAGTCATAGGAGGGACTGAGAGGAGCCTGCTCCGTGGATCACCACATATTTTTCATTTAGCGTTCCACAGTATCCTGACAACACATAGCATATTTGCACACTCACACAAATAGAGGTCACGCTTCAGGAGAGTTACAGAACTGGGTTGGGTGGGGTTTTTTCCCACTCAGAGAATGGGTTATTTTTGCCCATGATTATGTCATCCAAGAACATCAAACCAGGGAGCAACTCTGACCTGACCAGTTACTAGACGTTACATGCACAAAAAAGCACAGTTGTCAAGTGCAAGTGAACATGGAAGGACAACCTGCATTTAGCTGACAGGAAGAGGGGAAAAAAGAAGATGGATTTTACGCATCAACAACCGTTACAATAAAAGACGGAATTTGTATGGCTACAGAGCTAACCTTCTAGCACCAGGGGCACACAGATACTTTACACCTAGACTCATCCTCTGAGTACTCTATAGCTGAAATTTCATACCATTCCCACCCTTCTGTTTTCTGCAAACATTTTCTGAAGAAAGCCTGTTTTCTGAAAACAAACTGAAACCAAGAAACACAGGCTTTAAACAGGAAAGAGACGTAATTACTTCCCAGAGGAATGCATATGTCATGCTCACACTGGAGTCAGAAGGACACCAACATGACTCAACACCAACTGCCGGTTTCAGACTTCCACAAGCTGTTTTTTATTTTGAAGCTTCTTCCTTTTAACCAAGTATTTCCAGCATCAGCCACCACCTTCTCACCCAGCTGACCCACTCCACTCTGCAATAAACATTTGCCACTAAATGAACTGCCAGCTTCCTATTTACATGCCAAAAGTCCCTTTATCTGGTACATTTGTTGCCATTTCTGTTGCTCTCCATCAGTGGTTTTGCCTTTCCAGTTTCCCCTGAAGATCACTCCTTATCAGGACAATCACACAAGACTGAATTCTATTTTCAAAAACATGAGGAAAGAAACAGTTAAAAGTTGTTTTCCTGAACAAGATCACACGGGTGTCAGGCAACCCTGCATACGTCAGGCACAAAAACACTCGTAAGTGTGCAAATGAGGACAAAAGCCTACCTGCAGTGCCAGAACCTGCAGAAGCAGGTTGACCACACTTGGGAGAGAGATGGTGAAGGCAGAGGGGAAACAGGAAGGAGAATCACCAGCTGGGAACCATTCCTGTAAGATGCTCACAGAAACTTTTCTTGATTCAAATCCTGTTTAACGTCACCTTATCCACACTGGGTTTGTCACTGGGGAGCAGGGTGAGGTGGCTACAAGAAGCGAAAGACAGCTGTCCCTGTCACATAATTTAGTCCTGTCTTATAAAGGATGGGTGCAGCATTTCTGTTCCTGCTGGCCTATTCTATAACACACACAAATCAAGGTCCAGGTGACAATGCCACCAGAAACCTTCAGGAACAGAATGTTCACCCAGCTGCTCTGCGTGTCCAAGTCCTGGCCAGTGGCCTGGACCTCACACCAACCTGTGTCCCTCTGGCCCAGCCTTCCAAGTGTCAGAGGTATGCTCCCTCATCTCCTGCAACTGGGGCTACTACTTTAGTTATTTATTGCTTCCCCCAGCAAGAAGACAGCAAGAAAGCAAAGTTTCCCAGAAGGAAATATTTATTTTTTTGGTAGAAAACTTAATCTTTGAATCTAACGCAACATGACACCTGCTACTTGAAGTTCTTGCAACTCTACATTAAGCTCACAATCAAATAGAGGTTTCTTTTCTTTATACCTCTGGTTAATGTATCCACTCCTTCCTTTAAGAAAAGTGCTCTCTAGTAGTACTAAAATATATTCACCTTTAAGGAACAAAACAAAAAAAACAAAACAAAACAACAACAACAACAACAAAAAAAAACACAACCAAAACCAATAAGGAAATTCTTTCATTCCATTTCAAAATGCAGCTGTTCTCTCTGCTACAGTGAGGTGTTTCTAAGAAACATTATAAAGCTTTCCTACGATGTGGAACATTACAGCTGGCATAATAACTGCAGAACTAACCTCTTATTCTTCTGTCTCCAATTTCCCCCTCCTTCTCCTTCAAAGCTTCTCTTTTTAAAGTTATAAATAACAAGTAATGAGACACGATCTTTTTTTGTTTCTAGGTTGGTGATGGAAGGGTTCACATCAAAACCATTTAAACAACCAGTCTGCAGTTTTCTCTGAAAGACAAGCTTCAAAATTCAGCAGCTCACTCGCTGCTGCTACTACCCGTAACTACATATAGCCCTATGACATACTGACACATGTTACTTTGGAACCACCTACTAACCTGCCTGGAAATTCTGCAGGACTAATACACAATCTCCAGATAGAAATAATTCAGAGTTTCTAAGCACCATCTATTTCTCACTGTAAATAGAAAACAGAACTGCCTGGGTTGGACTTTAATGCCAAAACAGTTACAGAGCAATTTAGGTTGCAAGGAACCTCTGAACATCACTCAGTCCAACCCCCCTCAAAAAAGGACAAACACAAAAAAAAAACAACTCTTCAATTCTGCTTTTTCTCCCAACAACTGTCTGTAGTACTTCAGTATTGTTCACTTTTTTCCTACCTTAGTATCTTAATAAGTCTATTCAGCCCAGAAGTTTCCCTAAAAGACAAGAGTTTGACTGTCTATGCAAGATAACTCCCATGGCCTTCTCCTATCTTCCACATTACAGACTCAGCTGTCCTCATTTTCACTGGCTTATCAGCTATCATCATCAAATGATCCTTCCATTGGTTTTCAGCTCTTCTGAAAGGAACTACCCAGAAAGAGGGCTATGCCTATTGCAGGGGACTAGATGGCCTTTAAAGGTCCATTGCAACTCAAACTATTCTATGATTCTATAACTTTGTATTCCTTACTATTTCATAATATTAAAACAAAATTCAGTTCATGTTACCTCATTATGAAACTTTCTCATCATTAGACTCCTCACAGATGGAGAGTTTCCCTATCTATCACCAAAGCCATGATTTGAATCCAGCATCCCTCACACGGCCTAAACAGGTTTACTTTCACTTGTGTGTAGTACCTGTTGCTGCTTCCTTCGACATCTAGAACCTCGATATGGCAAATTCAACACACATACAGAGAAAAAAAAAAGTAAGTATTTACTTTAGTATTCCACTGGGAAGGATTTTTTTTCCATCTCATTAAACTCGCCTTAGGAAAGAAACACAGGCCTGAAGGAAATTCTTGAAGAAATTTCTTTTAGAAGCACAATTGCCCAGAGTAACATTTCCCATGAAAATTATCTACAGAAACTGCTGCCTTTTCCCATGCCAGTATAGTCAAAAGCTTCAAACCAGCAAGCATTTAGTTACCAAAAACAGATACGAAAATAAAGCTTCCCAGTTTATAATCATCATGTACACCAGAAATCCCTGGGAACTGCTTGAATTGCTCAGTATTTTTAAAAGCTATTAGAAAAGACAGGGGTAATGGATAATTATTTTCTACACTGCATGTGAGGCATAAGGGTCAATTAAGCCACTGGGACAGGGTCAGTGTATACATACACACATATTAAAAATACAGACACACACACATACACTCTTCAGCAGTGAAACACTGGCAGTTCCCACCTCCCACTACAATACCAACATCAGTGACAACAGGTTATCCAGTGTGGCACAGAAGAGCTGACCTAGAGGACTAATGTCACTCAAGAAATGCAGCCCTCCAGACAGAAAGCTGCATGGTATATGTCCTGGTTTCAGCTATAACAGTTATTTGTTTCTCCTTCCTAGTAGCTGGTGCAGTGTTGTGTTTCAGCTTTAGTCTGGGAACAATGCTGACAGCAACAACTAAAATACTGTGTGTTAAGTAATGCTTACTCTGATCAAGGACTTTCCAGTCTCTCATGCCAGTGAGGAGCAGGGAGGAAGCAGAGAGAGAATACCTGACCCAAACTAGCCAAAGGGGTATTCCATACCACAGCACATCATGCCCAGTATATAAACTGGAGGGAGTCATCCAGAAAGGCAGATCACTGCTCAGATCGGGCTGGGTATCAGTCGGTGGGTGGTGAACAATTGTATTGTGCACCACTTGTGTTTACTGGGTTTTTTTCCTTTTCCCTTCTAGTTTTATATTCTCTCCCCTTGTTATTTCTCTTATCATTATCATTAGTAGTAGTAGTAGTAGTTTTGTGTTATACTTTAGCTACTGGACTGTTCTTATCTCAACCCATGTGGTTTACATTCTTTCGATTCTCCTCCCCATCCTGCCGGGGGTGGGGGGAGGGAGAGGCAGCTGGGAGGGGGTGAGTGAACATCTGTGTGGTTCTAGTTTACCAGCTGGGCTTAAACCATGACAGTATAGAAGCATAAGTTCTCAGGAATCTAAAGGATTATATAAAATAAATACATAAATAACATGAAAAACATCCCCAGAGAAAACCCATGCTGACATCTCATGTATTTGCATGTATTTGGCAAAACAAGAGCAAAACCATTCCCTTCTGTCACACTGAGAAATTCAGTGGCAGACCATACCTCAGAAGAAATGAGAAGCACCAGGGGATAGACACACATGCATATCCCCACACACACACACGTGCCAAAGGACTCAAGGGAAAATAAAGCAGTGCTATGAACACCCTCTGCCTTCATCTCCAGCATGGATTGAAGTGGCAAAGGAAAGCAGCTCTCATCTCCAGCAGTACTTGCAATAGTGCAGTATGTAGGGGATGCCCCCACTTAAGAAGTCACAAGTTTATCTTTCCACAGCCATGGTGGCTTTGGGTGTAAGGTCTGAATGACTGCTCAGCTGCACAGTAACTCTTAACACCTGTAAGCAAAGTTATCATTTTGATGGTTGTATAAAAAAAACATCCAAGCATATAAATAGAGAGAGAGAGAGTACAGCCCTTCAACACCAGCACTTGGCAAAAACACCCACACTTGTTCTTACAGTTACGTGAACCAGTATTTTGTAACTTCTGGGTGGAACTGGAGCAAACTAAAGACTAGAAGAGCCACAACAGAAACTTGGAGCATCACACAGATTTATCAATAAGGTCTCAGAATGGGCCAAGAACAAAATAGGACCAGTAATAGGAAAGACTGCTACTGAGATCCTTAATAGTATGGCTCACGTTAAGGAGGATCTGGTAGTGTAATAGCAAACTTATGCAAAGTGGAAGAAGCAGCTCGAAGAACCACAGCCCAACAAAAGGTACCTTTTCCAGCCCCTACTATCAAGAGAAAATGTTTAGGGGGTCTTCAGTCACAAATCCTGCAATATTTTGTTTTTCCAGATGTACATCCTGCCATTTACTTGTACAGAAAAGGTAAATATAAAACTCTTTAGGGTATTTTCAATAATAACTGTTGCACACATCTCTGAAAATGTATCTCAAATGGAGAGAAAAAAGAAAGTAGTCTTCCTCTTGTGTAGTTTTCAAACAAAAATAAAAGAAACTCCTATTTATTATATATATAAACATAAATATTTCACTAAATGAATGAGATACTGTGATCTGTAAAAACCACATCTGCTTAACCTCTAAAGGTCAAGGTCATGTCATATCACCAAGATAAAAAAATTCTAATTAGAATACCTAAAGCAATATGGGCAAAGGCTGGTTATTAGCAAAGCACTATTATAAACCAAACACAATTACATTATACAGAAACTGTTAGATGTGTGATGAGATTTTAATCTTTGAGCTGGTATCATTCTGCAAGTTAATCATCTGGAGAACAGAAAATCTGCTAGGAATGCAATTAAATGTACTAGTTCCATTAAAATTGAGCTGATATAGTTAATTGTACTCCTAAAATAGCTATTTCCTCACACCTTCACTGAGCAATTTTTTTTTTTTCATCTGCTTAGTAAAAGCCTATTTAAGGAACACTTTTCACTTAAAGTCTCTAATAAGATCTGTGAACAGTTATGTTCAGTTATGTTACCCACGCAAGTTGCGCTGCAGTTTGCTGTTCGACCTTGGATTCCTAATTCACTCTGGGAAGTACAGCAAGGTCTTTTGTTTCAGTTACTATTAGTCCATAGTATCTGCACTGCTGAAGCTTTGGCAAAGACTATCAACAACGTAGCTGTGCAGCACACGCTAAAGCAGCTATAAAATAAAATGAAATGACTGGCCTATGGCAAACCCCACGTCAGACGGTCGTTTTAAGCATCAGCAGTTCTGGCAAACAGATGATGTTCAAACAGCTGTTTTAATGAATCCATACATACTGCAAGTACTTCCAAAGGTTTTGCAGCAGCGCTATAAAACTGGGATTACAGGCCGTTCCTGCCTCTTTTTTTTGAGAGAAAGGCAGAATGAAAACAAAAAGGTGTGCTTAGATCTTATCAACGCAGTAACATCTGATCTGCAATTCACTATCACGGACCAGGCAGCTTACTGGGGCATTTTCAATTGCTCTGCAGGGAAGGGGGATAAAACCGCCGATTACGCTGCCAGGCCGGGCTGACACCGGCGCATCCCGCACCCCGCGCCGCGGATCCAGTTACGTAACCTCGTCCCCCCCACCCAGGTCCGGATGCTTCGGCTTCGCCCCGGGCTTGGCCGCAGCAGCCACCGCCGGACCAGGCCATAGACCCCGCTCCGGGCCCGCCGGCTCCGCGCCCCGGCCAGCTCCCGCCACCGCCGAGACCCGCCGCCCACACCGGCACCCGGCCGAGCCCCGGCTCCGCGGCGCAACACGGCCCGACCCGCTGCTCCCCAGCACGGCCTGTCCGGCGGCTCCTGCTCTGGGCCCGGCTCCCGGCCGCCAGCTCCCGTGCGCGCCCCCAGCGCCGCCGCTCAGCGCCCACCTCCTCGCCGGGATCCGCGGTGCATCCCCGCTGCGGCCCGGGAGACTGCGCCCCAGCACGCCCGCCCGCCGCAGCTCCCCGCCCGTCTGACGGAGGGAAGGAAGGAGGGATGGAGGGAGGCAGGGGGCGGGCAGCCGCGCCGCCGCAGCCCCGCCGCGCCGCCCCTCGCTCCCGCCCGCCGGCCAAGGTGCCCTCCGCGCCCGCCGGCACCCACCTGCGGCGGGCGGGCGCTCTGTGCCGGCGGAGCAGCCCCTCTCGCATCGCGCCGTACCTGGTGGCAGGTACCGCGAGACTGGGCAGAATGGAGCGGACAGCGCTGGGATGCTCCGGCCGAGCGCGGCTGCGGCCCTCTGCGCGCAGCGGCGGGGCGGCGCCGGGGCACGGCACCGCAGCCGGTCTCGGTACGCGAAGTAAAGGCCGGAGTTAAGTTGGTGTGGGCGTTTTCAGAGAAACGGGTAGCGGCGGGGAGCGAGTAACGGGCTTTGGTCATGAGACCAGTTCTGAAATTGAACTGGAAAGCACGAGGGCAGCAACGGAGGTGTGCTCCGGGAGGAGGAACCTCCGTGCCACCGGGGGGAGGGTGCTGTCAGACAAAGGGATGCCGCTGGAAGCCTCGGGAGCAAGCACAGAGAGGGGCTGCTAGCACCCGGGTAAGGACCTTTCCATCCACCGACTTGGTAACAATCAAGCAGATACCCAGCACTGCAGTCACCCTCCCTGCAGCTTTCGGTGCATTAGCGGCTCTATGTCGTCCGATCAAGGGAGGTTGTTAAAGAAAAAACACATTACATACTCGTGACAAGTGCCAGAGACGTCATTCCCTTAGTTTGATCTACATTAGCTTTCTTGTTTTTTTTTTACTGTAGATCCTCCATCACAGCTTTCATGACATCCTTGATAGTTTAGGCACACCTGGAAATGGGAAGCAGGATTGTCCTGTGCAGAGAAGCTACCGAGTGGCATGGGTCACCCTGCTGTTGGGGAGAAAAGCAAACGATCCACCTCTGGCACTCTGGTTCTTCTGCTAGAACCTGGTTACTCCATGTCCCCATGGATGGGGCACTGTGCTCTTCTCCAGGGGTGGCTCTGAGGCCTCTCTTAGCAAACTCAACTCCTCCTGGTTGTCCTATTTGAATCCTCTGTACCAGCCCTGCTGTCTAGTTTATGGTAACAAAATGGGAAATATATTTTGTCATCCAAGAAAATCAACTGAAATCCTTGGAGAACTAGATGCCACTGCCAGCAAAATTCAATAAGAGGAGGAGGAGGGAAAATGGCAAATTCCTTGGAAAAAGTAGAAAAATTTACAGGATTCTAGAAATCTAATTATTGAGCCCACACTATTCATTAAGCAAAGACAAACAGGCTGTGTGACGCTGGTTTATATTTTCCCCATTGCTCAAACTGGCAATTCCAGACTTGGCAATGTTGTAGAGCAAAGGACCCTGGCAAACAAAAAAAACCATGCCTGTTTTTCTCTTGAAGCACAGACCTCCAGAGAAGATTCCCTTGACAGAGTATTTTTAATGTAACTTCTGGGATATGCTGCTCAGAAACAAAATGCTTTATTCTCTCATTCTGAACGTGGTCGAGTAAAATTAGGGAATTTATTAAGTAACGTGTGTGTGTGTGTGTGTGTGTGTTCAGTTTCCAGGAGTTGAAGCAGGAAAAATATTGAGCTGGATTTTGAGAGGTGTCAGAACAAGTTTTCATATAAAATCCATAAAAAGATTAAGTAACAAGCCACATATATTACATAAAAGTTTGACATTATCAGGTACGTAGTCACTTATTTTTCTCCTAAGAGAAATGAAGGTGCATTAAGGACACCATTCACCACCACCATTATTCATTTCAGTCAAGAGGCCACTCAACAACTGTGACCTGAAAATGCAAAACATGGATAGAAAGAAATTACAGAAAACTGGGTTGTTCATTAGCTGGCTTGATCCTGAATAACTCATTCTCTAATGTTCTCAATACCAAATTCTTAAGTGGCTATTTTATAGAGCTATTTTCTTTTTCTTACTAATCTCCCTATGCTTAAACCAAAGAGAAGCAAACACATAGAAAGGCAGTTTAAATATTTTAAATATTTTGTTCAAACAATACAATTGTGTTACATAGATAAATGCTAGTCAAGTGAATGTACACAGATACCATCCTCACCTTCTCAGGGTCCATCTACAGAAAACTTTAGTCCTGAAATAAGCCATTATTTGGATGGATTCATACAGACATTTCTTGTATGACTGTAGAAGATTATAACTGTATTACTTCAGGAACAGTGGCAAAAAAAAATCTTGATAGAAGCCAATCCTATGTAATCTTACATAAACTTCTTGAACATCAGCATGGTTGCTACCCAGTGATATGAGAATTCTTTTCACTGGTTTTTACTCATAATCTACACCACCAGGAGCAAAGATTTGAACATCCTGATGAAATGTTGAGGTAAGAACATAAACACAGGAGAGGAGCTACATTCTATTCTGTCCATCCAAGACCTTGACCTGTTTTTCTCACATTTAGTTTCATTAACAATTGGGAGGGACGTTCTCAAAAAGAAAGATGTAAAATGTTTTTGAGTTCTCCATGCAAAGATAAAACCTCCCCAAGTTAAACCATGGAATTCTTTCCACAATTCTTGGCAAGGCATAAATGCCTTGAACATGTCCCATTCTTTAATTCAGGCAGCAGGAAGTTTACTAAATATAATAGGAAATGTTTGCTTACCATCCATACACTGAAGCTAAACAGAACTGTGGGCACTGAAAATATTTACTAACAGAATCTTAAGAAAACATTTTCATTTTCTCCTGCAGTAGCAATATTGTTGTTTCTTTGGTGTCATTTATTGTTAGAGTTTGTGGATGTTTGGCAAACCGGTACCCTTAGACAAGGCAGAGGCAGCAGACACATATTTTTATTAAAAATTTTTGCAAACTACACCTTGTCTTTTTGGCAAATTAATTCAAATTATGCAAAACCATGAGAATATCGCAGCAGTAAGCAGTGAACTGGAAATGCTTTGAAGAACAAGCATAAAGTAGAGCACCAAAAAGCATTAAAGAGTGTCTGATAATAAATTATGGCAGAGGGTGAATTGAGGAGGCTGTAGGAGGCTCATAGCAGGTGCATGCTGTGAAGGCAGCAAATGACAAGTACCAGCAAGAGGGAAACTGGATGTGCCCTAGAATATGGAAATGGCAGAAGACTGAAGACCCATCTCCAGGAATCAGAAAGCACAGCTCTCATCAGGACCAACATCAGGTAACTCCATTCTGAGGAGGAAACCAGATCAACACCCTCTTTCTTTCACAGGTGCACAAGGAGTTGGGAGGGGACACAGCCAGGACAGCTGTCCCCAACTGACCCAAGGGATACCCCTTACTATATGGTGTTATGCCCAGCATATAAAGCCAGGGGAAGAAGGAGAAAGGGAGGGATGTTCAGAGTGATAACAAGCTTTTGTCTTCCCAAGTAACAGTGAAGTGTGATGGAGCTCTGCCTTCCTGTAGATGGCTAGACACCTGCCTGCCAGTGGGAAATGGTGAATGAATACCTTGTTTTGCTTTGCCTCCACACACAGCTTTTGCTTTACCCATTAAACTGTCTTCACTTCAACCCACGAGTTTCCTCACTTTTACGTTTTCTGGTCTGTCCCCCAGGAAGAAGTGAGTGAGCAGTTGTGTGGGGCTTAGTTGCTGTCTGGGGTTAAACCACAACAGTGAGGACCAACAATCTTCCCTGTTTCCTGATGATGCAAGATAACTCATGGTAAGCCAAATGAAAGCTGACTCTGAGCAGTTGTAGAAGAATCTGACAGCAGTGAGTGATAGGGCACTGAGGCAGCAGCTGAAAGTCTATGTCAGTAATTGCGAAGCAATGTAAACAGTAATGAAAATAACCCTAACTGAACATACATAATAATGGGCTCTAAATTAGCCTTTATCATTTGGAGTCATTGCGAGTAGTCATTGTGAGTAGTTTTCTGCAAAAATTAGCTTGCTACTCAGCAGTTGTCCAAAAGGCAAATAATATTAGAAATTACTCCAAAAGCAGCCAAGAACAAAGCAGAAGAGCTCATTACATCCCTATATAAATATCTTTTGCACTTGAGTGCTGTGTACAGTTCTGGTTCCTTCATGTGAAAATACGAAACTAGAAAATTCATGTACGCAGCTAAAAGAATATATGCAGGTATGGGAATACATCTGTGTGAGGAGATGATTTCTGGCTGGAGAGAAACTGAAAAAGGATTATCTTCCTATCTACAAAATCCAGAATGACACGTAGGCAGCCAACAGGAAATGATCACACACCGTTTTTCCATCACACAAGACTAAAGGGAAACTCAGTAAATGATCAGGCAGCAGGCTTAGAACAGTGACTAGGAAGAACTTTTCCATACAAAGTGTTATTAAATTGGATGGGTTGCTGCTATACAGCACTACAGAGCTGAAGGGACAGATGTTTTTAAGCAGGGGTTATACAAATGAATGAAGGACAGCTGTAGTTATAAAGCAAATCATTTCCTTTCCAGTGCCTGCTTAAAAGGGGCCTGCCCATTGCCTGCTGAAAGTTGCCCAAGAAAGGACAGTCTTCATCTGCCCTGTTTCAAAGCTCTCCCTGAACATCAGTTTCCAGCCACTGTGGAGAGAGGGACACCAGACTAAACGGACGTTTATGCTGGTCCCATAAAGCCATACAGATGATTTATTCTTTTCTTTCTGCTCCGGTAGGTGTGAGAAACCAAGGACAAGCATCACCTCAAGCTACGAAAGCATACTCCTGCTTTTCCCCATCTTCCCTGGGAGTAAAACCAAACTTAGTTCTTGATTTTCTCATTTGGGTGTTTTTCCATTCCCCTGAAGAGAATTTGGAAAAAACAGGTTTTTTTTCATCTTCTCAACATTTTGCTCTTCAGTTTCATTCATTGGGCAATACATAGCAAGAGAAATCCTGAAGTATAACAATATATGATATGCACAGAATATGACAAAAATACCTTCCATATTCATAGATCATCACAGGAATAAAATCTAAGCCATTCTCAGACATCCTGGAAGAGAAAGGGATAATGATTTCTTCTCGCTGAACAAACTGGAAAGGGAATTAGACACACCTAGATGCTTTAAAACACAGATGCTTTAAAACTCTAATGAGAGTTAAACACCTTACATAGCGGAATTCTTAAGTTGTGGTTATCTAAGAGTATACCAAATAAATACGAGAAAAGCAAATCTGAAATTCAGTTTATCAGAAATCCAAGAATTCCTGAAGACAAACACATGATAAATCAGCTAGAGTGGTTCAATCTCACATAAACAATACCTGTATGGTTGTTATTCTATATAGCTAGCTATCGCCACTCAAAGATAAGGAAAAGAGTTTATTTCATGTTTGATTTCAGCAATGGATAGTAGTCTCAAAGCCTCATCTTCAGCAGAACACACAGTATTTCCTTACTGTATAGACTACAAAACCAAAGTACTATAAACACTTTAAGCGATGCATTTGAAACACCACCATCAAAAAGGAAGAAATCTCTAGTTGGAAGAGACCCTGCTGGCTATTTCAAGCCTTCTAGTTTCTATTGCAGACTGTTCAAACGTCAGTATGGAAAAGACTTTTCTCTCAATACCTCCCCTAAAATAGCTTTATAAAGGGTCACAGTGGTACAATTTCCTCTGCACTCTGAGAACTAACTTGTTTTTCCAAAGCAAAACAGAGATTATCCAGTTTCAGATGGCCTCCAGGATAAAATTCCAAAAACGTTGTTACATACGGGCATTGAAGCCATCTTTGTATCCTTGCCCTTTAAACAAAGGAAAAGGCTACTGTGATACTGTGTATGGATAACCTGTGTCCAAATTCCTGTCAGTAATTTTAAGTAGCTAAGCTGGTATGTTGCCATGGAGAAGAAAGGCAGCAAATTTTAATGTCCCCCAGCACTAGTATAACAGAGGTGAACTTTGAATACAAGTGAATCTTTTGGACTTGATTAAAAGTTAAAGACGTCAGTGGTCCACGACATACACTGCATGCTTTCACATGCCATTGCCTTTGAATTTTTTTTTTGGCTGATTAAATATAACTTCACTCCTGCTATCCTTAGATGTAACAGACACAATTAGGAGAGGGATTTAGTGTGCCCAGGATGAGGAGAATCAAAATTCTGATACCTAAAATAACTTTCAGCAATGTTACAATGTTGTTTGTGAAGCTGCCTATAATCTCAATTTTAGAAAATACTTCCATAATATATTTGTATTTCCAGTACAGTTTTGATGTCCACATACCTGAATACTCTGTTATCGTTGTCCTGTATTTCTTAACATGACATCTGAAGTTTGCACTTTCTAAAGATAGAACTCAGTCAGAAGAGTTGGAAGAATTCCCAGGGTATCCCACATTCAGGATTTGTAAACACTTTCTCTAAATAGAGTAGGGTCTGGTCAGTTAATTCTTCAGTATTAGTAAGTTCCTACACATATCTGGTGTTAACATTACATCTGAACCCATCACACTTCACACTGGGTGAAGCCTCACCTTCCCGAGCTCCACAGAGTTTGCAGACTCATAGTAAAAGAGTTAAGATTTAGGAGCAGGCCGATGCATACTGCTAAAGTAGACAAAAGTCTTGTATCGATATTCAATTAATCCGACAGTGCCATGTGTAGTTCAAAACAACAGCCCCACCAATTATGTGATGTGGGTTGTACAGTACTGGAGTGTTATTTTCAAGCTGTGATTTATGATGCTTACAAAGCACCAAGGCTGTAAAGGCCATTGTTCCTCTGAGCAGCTCCTCTTTAAAGCTTCTTTAAAGCATTTATAAACAAGCAGAGCAAGCAGCTGAAATGTGTTTTGTGTGATGTTCAGCTGCACACTTCTCTTTGCTGTTGTATCCAGCAGTCACCTGATGCAGAGCTGCCCCCTTTTGCCTCCAGAGCTTCAGCTACCAGAGCTGTCTGAAGCATCTGGAACCACCTGGAGTTTTTGAGTAAAACACAGCAACAGGCTGGCTGCAGGAGGCCTGATCCTCCCTGTCACGCAAGCTTCTGCTGCTGTGCTTGTCCCTGCCAAAGCAAACGGTGTGCATCAGCAACCTGATGTGAATATGTGCATCAAGCTGTTCAGTGAACAAGACAGCTGCAGTTAAGAGTGGGCAGTCAGTGCAAGGAGGAACGGAACCACCATGCAGCAGAGGGATAAAGGAGAAACTGCCCAATAAGATAAGGAGCTCAACAGAAAGCACACAGTTCTGAAAAACAGATACTGCTTTAAAAGTAATCCTGGTGCCATAATATTCATTATGTGCATATGAAATAGTGTATTTCAAAACAAAGGAGAAATAAGACACAAAAGAGCCATGTTACTACAGATTGATGTAAGGACATCTGTGGTTCATTTGTGATAGACATTGTGATAGGTTATCCAAAAGACTCCAAATCCCTACACCCAACCTCATCTTAAAGCATTTGGCTTCTAGAACACAACAGTGCCCTCATTTCTGACATGAGTCATTTGGATTATCCTGCTTTTCCCAATATCTGAATTGGCTTTTCCTCTGAAACACACACCCCCCCCCCCCCCCCCAACCTTTACCTCCTTTTAGACTGTTTCTTATTCTACTGTCTCAAAGTTAGAACTCCTTTTATGTCATCTTCCTTATTTTTCCTTTGCTTTGTACCTATTTTCTCAGGTTCTCTTCCCAATTCCCACTCATTATCTCACTATTCATCTTTTACAGAGAATTGCAAAAATACCAAGAAACAGTATACTGTTGTGTGCGGTGCTTTCAGGTGTAACATGACATTTTCATACTGGGCACAATAATTTTAATACTATTTGCTTAATCCTGCATTTGCAAAAACTATGAAAAGCCTCAGGCACGGGAAGGGAAAAAAATCATAAGTAGACATGTGAGACTTGCGCAAGCAAAAACAGATGATTTGCATTTCAAAACTACGTGGCTATGAAAAAATTAACAGTTTAAAAAAAAATCAGAGAAAAAAAAGCAAGTCAAACTAGGATTCTTTCTTCTCTCAATGACTTTTCATTATTTTCATTATGAAATAATAAAAATATTTTGAATGTGTTTGATATTGATATAACTTGAGATAATTCTCTACCTGTGGGAAATAAAAGAAACAAAAAACCCAAGCCCACAACTTTTCGGTTAAGCAATGCTATATACAGGTTGATTACCTTAGGAGTGGGTTAAGATTTTCAAAAGCATTAACTTGCAGCTGCAGCACCCATCTGCACATCCAGTAGACCAGTGACCTCTGCTGGAACACAGGGAATTGCCTCACAACGCTCCAGGCTCCGGTATCGCCCTTTGCTATGATGATAAATCACTAACCCTCCTTTTTCTCCCTCTCTGGTTTGTTTTGGAGGAAATTCACCAGTACAAGCACAGTTCAAATATGAAATTCTGTGAAACACTTGAGCACAATCTTTGACAAAGTTTTAAGTCAATATTTAACAAGTAAACAGAGGAAGTTTTGAAAATCACTTAGAAAAATGGTGTGGAGACAGTATGAAATGAGTAGTTTTCCTGAACTGAAGCTGTGAACATAATTATATGCTGTTTTCAGATTCCTCATTCATATGATTATTCCTCCTTCTCTCACTTACTTCTACAGTAATTGAAAGAGTGGAGGTGCCTGACATTGCAGACATTAGATGTCATTTCTGCTCTGTCTCCAAAGATAGCATGACAGAGTACCCTGGGTCAGAAAATAGACGATTAACAGGAAGAAAGGAGGAAGGATGCAAAATCAAATTCCACTGTGCACTGCATACCTGGCTCTGCTCCCATGTAAAGTACTCCAGTAGTGGTTTATATCACCAAAGAGAAAGGTCTCACGTAGCAGGCCCAAGACCCAGTGAGGGGAGTTTACTGAAATCACCAACTCACAGTCCACATTCAGAATGCACAGACCTCTTGAGAATGCCATTTATCACTTAATGCCTGAATGTCTACCTTAAGGTACTTCTGATCAACATAAGCAAATTAGTATCTTTCTCCAGCTACACAAACCAAAGCTTCCTCTGCTGACCAAGCAGTTATGACTCAATAAATGGATAAAATAATTCCTACTGGACATCAATTAGCATAATTTATGAAATCTCATTTCCAAAAGGTACAAAAGCCCCATTCAATGCCAAGAGAAACTGTGGCTGATGAACACAGCTGAAATCCAAGTCACTTAAGCATACTAAATTCTACTTACCACCATTAAAGCGCTAACACAGTAGAACAACACATAAATAACCCTATAGTTTTGGACAATTCACTAACAACCAGCAAAAGGAATATAAGTGACAGGTTTTTTTCCAGTACAGGAACCTAATGCTCATCCTCACAGAAGACAGTTTTTACTTCGGATTGAAATGACCTAGGAAAGCACCATGCCACTTACTAGTAATGCTGTATAACAATTTAAACAGGGAGTAATGAATATCATATCCAAACAAAAATGCTGGAGGACTTTAAAATATCTAAATTTATTATCTAAAATATTTGTATTTACACAAACTGGTGTTTAGCTAAAGAAGACTTGCATATCAATGCTTTGGGGAAATACACTGAACTCTAAGGAAAGCAATAATGAATTTGCTTCTAAAGATCTTCTGAAAAAAAAGAACAGCACAAATGACTCTCTGTGAGTCACCAACAGACTGATTCAACAACTAAAAGGGAAAAATACTGACTGCTTGCAGAGTTGCTTCTAAGGGTATTTTGAAGTCCTAGTACTGAAAATGGGAAAATTACTTTTCTAGCCTGATTCTCCTCTGATCAAGCAAAGAGAGCTATGTAGCTCAAAGCAGGACTACACGCAGAGCACTTATCTTCCATGCCCAGGGGAGTGCAGTGGCCCACTGTTTCAGACACACAGTAATAAAAACAGGGTTGAGAACAATTAGCACATGGCACTGTTCTGTCTACTTGGTAACATCACTACAAGTTGTAAAGGGTATCTTTTAACATACAGTGTGTGTTGAGTGCTCCTTCAAGGAGCTGTTAGGGTCATTCTTGCATGATTCTTCTTTCCCATCTTGGATGGCCAAGCTCTGACATCAGTCACTTCATTTTTGAGTGCCACCTAGAACACACAGGTATTCACCTTCAGTGCCGTATTAGACTGGGGATCTTGACATGGCAGATACTCAAAAAGGCCCATTCAAACACGTCAATTAGAAGTTTTTCTTTTTTCAAATGACCATACAGAGATTCTTGGCATTTCAACTGGTACCCGAATAACATGCCCACCATTATCCTATACTTTAAAGCACTACCTGTACTGCACATACACTGACAAGATGCTTGTGCTGGCACAGATCCTCACCCTTTGCAGGCTGTGTTTTAGCTTACTCCTAACATGCAGGCACACTGCACCATACACATTCAGCTGTATGTGTCAGACCCACTATACAAGCATAGTGTCTCTCATGTTTGCAGAGTAGGACCAATGCTTTCTAAAAATACTGGATTCACTGCACATGGACACTGGACAGTTAACACTACAGAGGTGCTGCATCTATGGCAATCTGGTCAGAATTACTTCCTCTGAGCAAATATAGGAAAGCTCCAAATTCTACTCAAAATATATAATGAGAACAAGGAGGGGTGGGGGAGGAAAACACCAACAAAAAAAAAAAAAAAAAGCACCACCCAAACCCTCACAGAAACACAGCACTTTTCCCAGGGAATCCCAGAGAATCCCAGAGAAATGGCAATCCCTCCTCACGAATGATCTTTGGAGACAAAATCCAACTCTTCAGGTTCAACCCTAAACCTGTTTTGTTCATTATGTAATTTCTAACATCGATAGCAAATTAAGCTGCTTTAACCATGCAGCCCTGATTCAATTTCATTCTTTGTGCTGAATGAAACAACTGCTCTAGGGGAAAAAAGCTGCTGGTGAGTCATCAAAGACTGCATCATAGCACATATTAGGGGAATGGAGAGAAACAAAAGGTTTCTTAGGCAACCTTTATTCTGCAACTTCCTCACATTTGAGCATTTGAGTTCTAGTATTTTTTTAACAAAAGCTGGTTTTTTTTTTAATATACAGTTGCTGTCATTTTAAACTTCTGAACCAATTATAGTGATGGTGCTTATTTTATATACCCTCTCTAATGCAAATATTTTTACCGATACTTTTCATAACGAGAAGGAAATAAAGAAAAACTAGTTGAACGTGGCTGTACCTTAGAGACCAATTTATCAAATGCTGTAAAGTATTTGCTCCATAAGAAACATTATGTTGCTGCATGTAACTATTATCCTAACTGCATTAATTTCATAGTAGGTAAAGTCACATGACATTACTAGATGGCTAATTTGGGTTTGTAACCTAGCAGATATAAATCACTGAATGTTAAATTTGTAAATTTTTAAGTAACTGTATCTTCCCCTGTAAAAGATTGCATCAGCCTCTCTGCTCCTTTTTTCCATCCCCCAAACTCCAATGAGGGGTGTTGCTTTAAAGGGTACATGTCTTTTCCTGCTGGAAAATAATGGAGAAAATTAAAGTTTCAACCGCAGCTTTCAGCTACTTAGGGCTGGAGGTATTTCCTAATACCTTCTCATTTCATCCTTCTCTTTGAAAAATAAATCAAGAAAAGGAAGCCATCTGTTGTAGGTAAAAAACATAGCTTAGATGAATAAAGAGACATAAGACAAAACCCACTAATTACAAAGTGCTGTGCTCCCTCACATTCACTACTGAGACTGGGAAAGTCAGCTACCAGAAAGGAGGCTGCAAGGACTGCTGACTGAGCAGCTGCACAGTACACATGAAAAACTTTCTCCCCAACCCTCCTGACAGCAGCAATCTCCCTCCTGGCAAGGGAATCTGAGGCCAAATGAACCTAACAATGCTGGCAAACCCTGTCTTCCTGCCAGCTGGGGATTTCTTGGAAGGAAGTCCTTCTGGAGGTACTCAGAGCCAGAGGAAGTTGCAGGATGCTCCACTCTTCCCACACCAGTGATCAAAGAACCAGGACAGGAGATGGTAGGAAGCAGGATGCACCCAAGAGCATGCTTATCCGCTAGTATGCATTCAACTAGAATTTATCAATTTTATCCATATAAATTATTTTAATAATCAGGATATTTTTAATTCAACAAGTAGTATTCAGGAATACAGAGAAAAGTGTTTGGCATTTGAAAGTTATCTGTGCAAATACTTATTCGAGCAACCTTCATTTACACTTCATCAATGCTGAAATCCTCTTCATCCTGCCGAAATACTGAATGGTCCAATCCTTACATAAACAGCGTATGTACTGAAAGTTTCTTAAAAAAAGAAAAGTAAAAAGCTGGTGACAAAGAAAACCAAACCCAACCCCTCAAAACAAAAACACACCCCTAGACTCTGTACTTTCTGTACAGGTGTAATCAGAAGACCTCAGAATAATAAAGAATAAATGTAAGCAGTTCTGGAAGTCTGACCCACACTCAAATGTCCTCTTCATTAACAGCATGCAATGCATAATAAATACTTTTGGCCCAAATCAACAAAATATTTAAGTATACTTGAATCTTTTCCTTGATTACAGCTATTTTCTTAAATTTAGCTTAATGCTGTCAGGTTCACTAGCAGGTTTCAGGTTTTTTGAAACAGTTATTTCATTTTCTTTGAATTTACTGCTGTACTTCAGTTTTTGATGCAATTTGAGTCATGAGGAATGTTTTCATAGAATCGAGTAGGCTGGAAAAGACCTCCAAGATCATCAAGTCCAACCTTTACTCCAGGACTGACAAGACCATCATTAACCCGTATCACTGAGGACCTCATTTGCACGGTCTTTGAACACTTCCAGGGACAGTGATTCCATCACTGCCCTGGGCAGCCTGTTCCAATGTCTGATTACCCTCTCTGTGAAGAAATTTTTCCTAATACCCAATCTAAACCTCCGCTCGTGCAGCTTGAGGCTGTTAAAATGTCTTCTAACAGTTATCTGAATCACTAACCAGTCAAGCCAAAAAATGCTGACTCCATTCATTGTAATTTCCATCTTAGAGGAGAAATTTAGTTATAAACAAAAGAAAGATATTTCTGTAATACAAGATTATAGGCTACTACAAGAACAACAACCAGCTTACAATTTTTAAAGCCTAGATAGTTTTCAGAACTGCATGTTTTCATAATCAATATCAGGAAGTACAACGTATATATAGAGAGAAATCAACTAAGAAACAAAACAAAAAAGCTGTCACTGTCCAACTGTCCACAGGAACCATGTCTAGTCACGTTTCCAGTCAGTCAGTCAGCTAGCTGGGGGTCATGTCATTATTTAGTTTCTGCAGAAAAAACACAAGTACAAAAATAGTATCAAAAAGCAACATACCTGTTTTTATTTTAAAATACATCACTATAAAACATAAATGTTACAGCATATAAGACTTTTAATATCTTTAGAAGAATATGAACATTTTATATACACTTCTCTAGCTTTTAAACAAGTACCTCCTTTGCTTAGCAGTATGTGAAAGCCAGCTACTTTCCTGCAGTATGCTGTTAATTCAAAATTATTTTGAATTAACAATTATAATAACAAATTATATAAAATATATATAACAATATATAACAAATATATAATACATATGTAAAAATTACTATAACAAATATAATATTTAAATATATTTTTATATTTATAAAAATGTATCTTTTAATTCTGGAGTATATTTCAACTATGACAGAATTACTTTTTGAAACAGTTTTGGACATAAGTAAATCACTATAGGTATACATGTTAAACTTCAGAATTTCAATAAAGTTTTAGCTAAAAAAACAAACAAAAAAAAAGAATGCAAATCAGATCAGTGATACAGGACTTTTTCAGGGCAGGGATAATAAAAGACACCAAAAAGGTATTTCATGACAGAATAAAATTTTCAGTACCAAACATTATCAGAAGGGGAAAAAGGCAATGAATCCATCTGCTGTGTGTTAAAGTAAATTAGCAATGACTATAGACAGCCACAGAATCCTGCCCTAGACAATCTGTGTTTTGCATTTCTAATGTAGTGCTAAATTAGAAGCTCTACTTTCCAAGGACTACTTGAAAGCTTTGGGGTGTTTGCTTTTTTGTTGTTATTGTTTTGTTTGCTTTTTGGAGGGGAGGGGTATTTAAATAGAACTATTAGGTTGCAATAGAAGTAAATCAGAATTCCACAATATATTCTTCTGACAGATACCAATTTTTTTCCTTCCTCTTCTATTTGAGTGATGTAATTTACACAACAGGCACCAGACAACTGCAGTGAGGTTCTCACTAAATACTCAAAGCAATGCAAAAACCTGAGTAGAAAGCACAAGCTGGTCAACACCAAGAACATTAAGATAGCTTCTGCTTTTAGCAACCGCCTAGAAATAAACAATGTAGCTGTCTTCTCAAGCCTATACTAACTCAAGATTATTTAGAATTCTTATTTCAACCACAAATACTTACTTAGCATGAGCGGAGAACCTCGTTCCTCAAAAAAATTTACATTAGAACTTAAAAGTAGTTAAAAGAATGTTTGCTATTGGTCTGTATTTACATCATTTCTCTGCTACTTTTAACTACTCATATAAACAACTGAAGTTTCATTGACTTGCAGAAGAGCCAGAGCATGCAAAATTTATTAGACAGATTAGTTTAAAATTAGAATTAACAAACATGTATTAAAATTCTCCTGATAATCAGGTTATTGTAAGATGAGACTGTTGTTATGATCAGAAGTTTACATTACAAGAGTATTATCGGTATTATTCATAAAATACTTAAGAAACAATTATGTAAATTACATTAAGATGATTTACATAAGAGAAAATACGGGGGAAATAAAAAATTCAGATAAAAGCTGCACTGAAATTATAAATATTTCAATTAAAAATTAGTCAATTGAATTAAATTTATTCTCACATAGATTTTACTGCTTTCACAGACCTTAGCATGGATTTTAATCAGAGAACCTTCTACAGAAAGGACTACTGCAGAAATCCAGTCACCTTGTTAGAGATAGCAAGCAATACTATAGGACTTAAGAAAGGATTTTCCTGTTTTTTAAGAGACAATGACTTCCTTCAGTGAAAACTCACTGGTACTATTTCGAAGGTAGAGGGAATTCCATCCCCCTTCACATACACAATTTAAAGCTTTTAATTGAAAGCAAAACGTAAGCCTCTAAACTACATCAAAACTGGAAGGTCTGCCGGTCCAATGCAGAGCCACACAAGCCCTTTGAAAAGGAGCACGATGGAATCTTTCTTTTTAAGGACCATTTCATCTTAATTTCTGAAACTGGCTAAAAGACTGTAAGACAGCAAGTAATTTTGTCTTTCTGTTCTAAGAAGAAATAGATCCTAAGACAACCTGCTAGAGACCCAGAATTGGGAACTTTATGTACAGGATGTAACAAGATAGAACACAGTAAATTTAGAAAGCTCTTCTACCTGTGTTATTGCACAGAGACAGCAGATGAAAGGCTAATCAGAA
Organism: Pezoporus flaviventris; assembly: GCF_033815535.1. Lineage (NCBI taxonomy): Eukaryota > Metazoa > Chordata > Aves > Psittaciformes > Psittacidae > Pezoporus > Pezoporus flaviventris. The sequence goes on along the minus strand of NW_026892549.1, from coordinate 42,299,203 downwards.
GGGAAATATTCAGCAGTCATTTGTACCAGAATTCAGCAGTCATTTGTACGAGAATTACAAGTAATCTGTCCAAAAGAGATTTGGGACATCTGCTTTTGAACAAACTAAAAATAGTACTCCTTATAATTTAAGTTTACAGAAATGCAACAACCTAGGAAAGGACAAAGTGCTCTGTTGTAGTTTTGCAGATTATTCGTGAAATACAACCTTATTTCTCCAGTTCTCTAATTAGGTAAAATGGCACAAGAGCAAACAGGTACATCTTACCCTTACCTTATAAGGGAGTTCATATTTCTAAATAGTCAATAATAGGTATATACATTATTTGAAACATATGTGAGTTTTAGCCTTTTGAAAACGCAATTTTGGACCAACTGCACCTTTTGTCACCTGCAGACTCCGAAGAATCTTCTCCAAAAAAAAAAAAAAAAACAAACAAACACACTAGAAAAATGGGTTCTTGTGTATGTGTGTACACACACGTGTGAATTGAAAAATGAAAAATAAAACATCGTTTACGCTGACAATCAGAAGAGAACCTCCCAGTCTTCTCACTCTTATCTTTCTTAAAACCAAAAAAAGAATAAGTGAGGATAAATTACCTTTCTAGTTTTGGATGCATATTGCATCTACGCTTTTCTAGTAACAAGTGGTCAAGACAGACCTGACATTACATTACACTTTACATCAGTTTTCCCTGGTAGTGACAAAGAAGCTGGCCTTTTATTACTGGAAGTAAGTCACATTAAAAACAAACAAAAGCTCTGCACAAAGGTAAGAGCATGTGTACAAGTTACTTAAAATTGCATTTACCAGAGCTAATGACGGGAAAAAAAAAGTTTCAGATTAGTTTTAGCTACAATTCAGTTCAGAAAAAGAATTATAGAAAACCATTCTTTTTAAAAGCAAGTTGTATGTAAGACTAAGGACAGCTTTAGTAACTGCTGCTTATCAAATGAACAACATGAAAAACACACTCTGGGCAAAATCTTTGCAGATCTTTGCAAGTCCTGGATCATAAGGAGTCTCTACACAGAGAAAGATACAAGGAATAAAGCTTAGAAGGAAAAATATTGATGCCAGAAGAGTAAGGATTTCATGTGATGTTTTTGGAGTGAGTTAAACAAAAACTGCACATCCCCTGAAAAGATAATATGGCTAATGAAATTATTTGGGAGGTACAGTAATATAACAGGAGTTATTTTGTAGAAAACAGGGCTCAGCCTTTCCTCCCCCAACTATAGTTCTCTTTTGGTAATAGTTCTAATTTTTTTTAATTATTATTATTTTTTAAACATTATTTGAATCAAACCAAAGTTTTAAAGAACACATGAATTTTGGTCCCTGAAGTCTATAAAACCTCTGTAGGTGCTCAGCCAGCTTTCACATGCCATAAGCATCAATTAGTAAATTCTCAAACTAATTATTTTAAACATAACCTCAATCCCTCCACAAGAAGCTCGGCAGTATTTTCTTCACTATCACATATTCTAGCTACACCTGATTTCTGAGAATCCAGATGCCTCAAATATCCAAAACCTTCATTTTCACCTGGCAACCTTCCCATGTCCTTTTTTTATCTACCCCTTTCCTACTCTGCCCTTCAAGGGCTGAATTCTGCATCTTTATCCAACACCAGTGTAAGAGCATTTCTTTAATGAAAGAAAGACACACACAAGCTGTGCTCAGTTCTATTGTTTATTTTTTTTTCCCAATGTTAACTGATACTCTTATGTACAGAAAGTATTTCTATGAACATCCAGATTGATGTTAATCCACTGGTTCATATTTGTTTAAAAATTATAAAAATAGACTTCTACTAAAATGTACATGTGCATATGTAAGCATACACACCTCCATATATACATATATGTATTCATACATATCACAAATTAAATTTCAAGCTGTTAGCTAAAAATAAAGTTTATCATTACAAGTTCATATCTAGCTTCAGAATACTTTACCTATCACTATTTCAAATAATTGAACTTCAGTTTAATTAACAGCTCAGACTGGTTACTCACCTCTCAGTAAGTTCTCTGACGTTTGTTAGATTCTTCTGAAGGCGAGTCTGCCAACCTTACTTTAAGCCTGACACCATTCACAATCTTCCCATGCAATGCAGTTATGGCATCACTGGCACTTGCTCTGTCTGCAAATTTTGCATAGGCCACATTTTTTCCAGCCACAAGGTAAACTTTTATCAACTGTCCAAAACGACTGGGTGGGGAAAAGAAAAATGAAAGAAAAAGATAATTTACAGGTTTTCCAGGTTTTCCTGCAACATAAATACCTATTAACCAATCCGAAGTATGTATGATTTCGTGGCTGCAAAAACTGTATTTTCATATTTTCTTGTGCTGCCTTCTTCCAATCCTCCCAGTTTTCATATTCCTTTTCCTAGAATTACAGCCAGGAATAGAAATAAAACCTAAATTTCATAGGCAGTGTTTTCTATGGAATATTACAATAGAACCACAAGCACCAGTGATTTCTCACTTATTTAAAAGAATACGTAAAGCTAATCAATACCATACTCCCCAAAGACTAAATGGCACTCAAAAAATCCCACAAAACCAAGACAACAAGAACACACATACACAAAGTAGAAGATAATTTAAAGGCTGAACTTGTTTCTCATTTAAATGAACTTGCTCAGTTGTTATTAATCTTAGAAAAAGTCTCAGTGAAATGACTCGGAAAGCAAGCGCCAAAGCGTTATGGAAAAACCCAGATTTCCGAGTCCTCAGGAGATTCCGGGACAGGAATTTCCTCTTTCTTTTCCTCCCCTGGTGCTTCAAAAATATTTTTGCTTTCCAAGAGTTATTGAAAATGCCAGCTATTAGAAGAAGGAAATGTCTTTTTTTTTCAACAGCATACTAAAAATAAATCATACAAAATACTGGTGAACAGTTAAACTATGGATCTGTTTTAAAGATGGCAAAAGTTGTCTCTGAAGTCTTTGGTCCTCATAGGGAGGTAGCACAGAAGGACAGTTGTAACAGTGTCAAGATGCAAACCATTAAAATGTCTCAGGATAGATCAGAAAAAATACCTCCCCATACTTACTCGACTAAGTTACTATGGAAATCTATCAAAATACTTAAATTCCTTAGAGAAATACGTACAAGAAAAGGCCAAATAAGTTAGGCTGTGAGAAAGGAAAGTACTACATTTTTTAGTAAAAAAAAAAAATAGAGACAATTTACTTCAGATTATTAATTAATATTATTAACCAATGATAAAGCTACTGTACTGATAATATTGCATCTATGCTTCACAGTGAATTCCATTACACATCTGTTTCAAAAAGCAACTGTTACCTATCGATCATTTATTAGTTACTGACCACTGTGCACTCTTTTCTGGAAGTTTTCATGGTGAAAAGCTTTTTTACTTTCAACACTTACTTTCATGTTTGTTTTTTTTTATTAGAGAACACTTATTTGTAAATGGATTCTTACCAGAACACATCCTCCAATACATTTATAGGTAAAGGATGGGGATGAAAAAGTATGAAAAGCCTTTCCTTCACAGAAGTGTCAGGTGGAACTTTTTTTTTGGGTGGTGGAAGTATGGCATCTGTTTGGGGCTGAAGTAACTGTGAGCCACAAGTTCCCCCAAATGCCTGCTGAAAAAGGTAGAAAAAATGCAAGTATAAATTAACTGATGGGGGAGGGGGGCAGAGAGGAGCAGGGAAGTTATTTTGCCCTATTACAATCTTTTTTTTCTCCAAATCACAGGACACAAGCGGGCTCTACCAGTTCTGATCTCAATTTCTTTACTTTGGTTATTTCATTATATTGCTCAATAAATCCAAGTGATGTCAGACACCTTTACAGGGAATAAAAGGTACATCTTAAACAGCAGCATCTAAAGGTACATCTTAAAGGTAGCATCTAAAACAGTTACAGAAGACTGTGAGCAGTGATCTGTACTGACACCGCTGAAGTTTCTTACAGCAATTCAGAAGAATATGAACAGTATCCATTATATTAACTTACAGGAGGTGTCCTATATTGCTGAACAACTGCATTGTTATTCCGCAACACTGATGACACATGTGCTGTTACCAGCTGTGTTGCCATTTTTCTGATGAGGCTGCAAGCAGAAGTGATAATAAACTATTTAAAGAGTGAGCTAAATTACAGTACTCTTCAATTCAGCAAGAGAAAACAAGTTTTAATGGGCATCCAGAAGTATTTCTGGAAATCTATAAAATCATGCAGATAGAGAAAAAAAGTCAAACCAGGCTTTCATGACACTCTAGACATGACTTGAAAGCATACACACTACCTGCAACTCACTGAAAACACACACTTCTACGTAAAGTGATACAAAACTCTTCCTTGCTTTTTTAAATGCCTGGGTGAGAAGAAGGGAGGGAAACAAAAGGAAAAAAAAAAAACAAAACACACTCTCCAGAGCCCACTACATTTTGTGAAAGGAACCTAAAAGGCAGAAGGGACAGGAAAGTTTCACCTGTTTCCATAAAAAGTACAGAGATTCAATTCGTAAGTCAGAATATTATCACAGGAAGTTTACTTCCAGCACTCATTTTCCAGTGATTTTTCTTTCCTCTGACACGGAATAAGGAAGATCGCCCTTTTTGCATAGGTTCACAGCCTATGTTGTAGGGCCATGAAACAGTAGTAATTACTGAAGAATGAAGGCTGCAATAAATATTTATTTTTGTTTAGATTAGACATGTACTTCTAAAGTGAATCTCCCCTTTGTCCCTCCTTACTGTCCTCATTCATATCGCAGAGTAAGTCTGACAAACTAGATTCCTTTAGGATGAAACTTGGACAAAACATTCACTGCAGCAGTGTACCTACTTTTAAAGGGCATATAAATCACAGGAACAGATTAGAGACAGTCAAAGTAAAACATGACTATGCCCACACAGTTGGCTCTGATAGATCCTCAGCACCCAACAGTTCTACTCTACATATGTGCTTCACAAGGCTACTGTTTCCAGTACTGCAAGCATGAACAAGAGATCAAGCACATGAATCTCGTTTTTAACACAAAAGCCTCATCAAAAAACACATTCCAGCCTTGTTACATATTACAGACATTTATAAAAATTCTTGCAAAATACGTTTTACAATCTATCTTAAAAATACATAGTTTAATCCTTTCTTTATCAAAAACTGGTACGTTTCAAAGGCTTATTCTACATCATTAGAAGACAAAACCAAAGAAACAAAACAAAACCACCTATATTTCAGAAAATACTACCTATAAGTATGAAACACTGCTGTTGGTTCTTAAATTAAAAAATTGTGTGTTTATTTTAAATTTTGCTCTCCAGAACACAACTTACAACTTTGTATCTCTATGTATTGGTACTTACTCTGAGCTATCACTCCCATCTTCTAGGAAAAGGACAGTTAATCGATTTCCAGGAGGATACTCAAACCCATGCAATTTATACTTGGCATATATAGCTGATGCAGCGGTACTGTACTGAATCACAGCGTACCCTAAAATACAGTGTACACAGTTCCAGTATGATATTTGTAAATCTTAAGGACAAACTACACTCATACAACGCAATATGATTAAACTGCACATTAGCCATGGAAGATACAAAATTCTTAAGTCTTTTACCACACACTACATTAATCAGTAGTATTCATAAAGAAAACTTCAGTGACAAAGCAGCAATAATTATGCTAACTTGGAAAGCTGGTAATAAAGCAACACAAGCAAAAACTTATCTTCTTCCCTACCCCCAAGTTAGGGACAAAGGCATATAGAGTTTCATTTTAAAATGCAATTATCCTATCAACAATTTTTAATTTTACATTTTAATTCTGTGAATCAATTTAATTTCAAGTGTCTTGCAAAGAGATATCTTCCACATTCTTCTCAGCAACAGCAAAACAATAAGACCGAAACAAAAACAATCCTTCCACGACAAAACATGATTTGTTTTGGATTTATTTTAAACCAGGTTATTCATGTCAGCTTCTACACAGACACACACCTCTCTCAAGAGGAAAACTCAAATGATCTGTTTAGAAAAACATTTAAACTATACATCTAATATTTTGAAACATTTTCTCCATTTATTTGGCCTCAAACTATTAACTTAATGTAACCACAAAACACTTCACATGGGTTTGATTCTGTCCTTCTTGAGATTCTATCATCCAAAAACAAAGGTATTGAAGGCTTTCTGTAAACAGGGGTTCAAACAAAACTGTATTTCTGGGATTATGCATCAGCAATAGCAGCAACCACTGATACATAAAACATTCTTTCCAACAACTGTACTGTATCTTGCAATACAAATGAACTGAAGTACAACTAAAAGCAATTCCCTTAACAGAAAGAAAAAGACATTTTTGGACTTTTACTTACCACTGTTGGTATGAGGATCTCTCTGAACATCACAATATTCCAGTCCTGGAACTAGATCAAAGAGGGCAAACAGCTGCTCTTGGATAAAGGGAAGCCGTGATACCACTGACAGACGTTTGGAGACTGACTCTTGAATTCTGCACTCTTTTTCAAAGCAACAAAACTCTGGGTGCCCACCTCAAGAATCAACATTTAATAAATAAACAAAAAATGAATAATTTGAGTCATCACACTAGCATGCCTTCATTTCATAGCCAATTATATACTAAAGGTAATATGTTTATTTATCCACCACAGGTCACAAAATAAGTGACCAACTAGAGCAAACCATAAAAACATAGAAAACGAAATGTCTGGCTCGTTTCTAAACCCAACATCCGATTTACTATATAAATGCTGACACAACCTTCCCTTATTGCAAAATGCATTCTCATTTTGTGACCACACTCAAGACCACAAATCATTTTTAGTGTAAAAATTGTGACTTACAAAATGAAAGTGTATTTCCTCTTGGCTCTTGCCTTGTATTATTACTATAATAATCGTGTTCAAGAGACTCGGACGACTTATTTTTAGGTTCAGCCAAAATGGCCCTGTAGCCTGAAAGGAACAACCACACATATAGCAACACTTTAGCACATCTGAATTACCTGACCAGATCCACATTCTCCAAGTACCATATACTTAGAAACACATTATTCAGAAATCCCAGTAAGTGCTGGCTTTAGGAAAATAACTAATCTGTAACTCAAAATCTGCCATGATAATTGTGCCAAAGTTAACAACTTCCGCATGTAACTAGATTAATTCTAAGTTAAGTACAACAGAGCCTACTTGGTGTGACTGAGCACTGTCACAGGGTGCTCAGAGATGAGGAACCTCCATCCTTGGAGATATTCAAAAGGTGTCTGGACATGGTCTTGGGCAACCATGGTGTCCAAGTGGCCCTGCCTGAGCACAGGGATTAGGCAAGGTGACCTCCAAAGTCCAACTTCAGCTTCTGTGATGCCTGTCAGGATTCAGAGATGCTCCAAAGGCAGTCACCTGAACTTAGGTACTGTAACAGCAGTCTATGTATATATGCACTGATCTATGTTTGTTTTTACAAAATAAACAGGTATTACTCTCAGGCTATCAACCAAATCAATTTTAATGTCACAGCAAAAAAGGAAATAGAATTTAACTGCTAAGTAATCTCAGACTCATAGTCCCACATGAGAATTGCCACAAATACAATCTTTGTAGAACCACTTATGATATATATGATGTGGAACCATGTATATTTGGGGGGAAAGGAGAGAGCAAACATATGCACATGCACATGCCAAGTCACTGCATATTTTGATTAAGAAAACACTGAACAGGAGGTTGATCTGGAAGGCTGCAGTTAGGTTTCCCCCAAAGCCTTGTTTCTCCTGGATAAGTTCCCCCGTCTCTCCTCATAATCCATGTGCTTCAGCCCCTTACCACCTTGGTGGCCTTTCACCAAAAATCACTAAAATTCATTAACACCTTTTTGGTGCTAAAGCATAAATGACAGATGGCTGGTTATAAAGCATACAAAGTCTTTCATTCTGTAACAGATTAATCATGATATTAAATTAAAAAAAAAACAAAAACTCCAATTAGGATGAATTTGTTCTTAAATAAATGGAATCACAACAAGATGTCCACGGATTATAGACTACATTTTATATGCAAATTCATTTTTTATCAAATACATTTGATTAAAATGCATACTCCCAGGGACACATTAAAATGAGGCTGTCCCGTGTATGAAGCCTACATTATAATAACGCATGAAAGAAAACTCTGTATCCATTTTCCAAACTCCTTTCACTGATCCCTCTTACAGTTTGGTCTTGCAAGAATGTAACCAAGTGGCTGTTCTCAACCAATACTACTTTTTATTTGCAATATAACTGTGTCAAGATGGGTTTACAACAAATAATTTACCTACAAACAAAACTAAAAATGAAATGTACATTAATGACAATACACGCTTCTTGTGAAAAACTTGAAAGAATTCAGATTCTTACTTCGATCACACTCTTCAATTGCTAGAGCAGCTTGCGACGGTTTTAAATACCTCACATAGCCCAAACCTTTACTTTCTCCAGTAGTCTTGTTTTTAATAATGCTGCAATACTCAATGTCGCCATACATCTAGAACAATTAAAAAGTGTATTAATTTACAACATTTGAAAATGCATTAAGCTCCATCTGTTAAGCCCTTCTGATAAATTAAGACAAAGGCAATTTAGAGAAGCAATTAACAAATAGCAAAGTAGTACCTTAAACTTCTCTCGCAGATCTTCCTCTGTGTAGGATTTAGGTATCATAACAAAGATTCGTGTAAGCTCCTCATCTTCAACATCTCGGTGGCTTCCAGAAGCTCTTGACTGCGCAATAAATACCTAATGAAATAATTACATAGACATAATTACATATCAGCAAGCAAGAAAAATTGTTTAAATAAGACTTTGCATCTTACACAAAAGCTAGCTTTCCCAACATGGAAAAAAGAGATTATCTCCGATCATAGATGCATCTGTGACAAAAGATCAGCATATATAATACACCCCAAATGGTTTCCTGAACAGCACAAAGGCCAGCAGGATTTCTCACTGGGAATCATGCAGAATTATCAATACCAAAGCCTGATTCAGCAGCACTGTCAATATCACCAGTCACATGTGAGGTAATAAAAAATGTATTACTGCAACAGGCCTAGTACAGCAGTCCTAAGAAAATAAGCAAACAAACAAAAAAGCCTAGCAACTTATTACAACCTTGCCACTGCAGTTCACTGCTCAACTGGGCTGAAGTCTGAGGGTCTAGTGCTCTATGAAGGATCATAACTTCTCACATCTGTAACTGTTAAAAATACTTTTTAATTACTGAAACAAATTTCACCTCAGATGTGCACAGCTGAAGACAACCAAGAAAAAAAAACAACCAACCAAACAACAACAAAATAAAAAGAAAAAAAAAAAAAGAAAACCACCCAATCAAACAACAGAAAAAAAAAACCACAAAATAACTGAATAAGGAAAATACAAGCAACATTCAAAGCAAGCCTCTTATGCAAAAGCAGCAACTGGTTTCACACAGCTCTCAAATTACTTTTCTAATAGCCACACAGGGGAGGAAGGAATACAACTCCGATTTTTTGGCTTCTAATAGCAAGTTCTTCAGAAAAGATTTTACTGACTCGACTGCATTTTCAAATTAAATATGTGGGATCTTCTTCCACTGTTCAAAGTTATTCATATCTTGGGGCATATGAAAACAATTCAAAGAGGCAGAGTTCCATTAAAAAAAAAACAAACACACTATAATTGCTTTGAAAAAACTGTAGAGAAGCTACAAGACCAACATAAAATATCCTTGTAAAGGCAGTTGTATTTATCCACCCACACCGATCTTGCTTGCAACACTTCAAATACACCGGTGTATTTGAGAGACTTTCTCAAGGGTAAATCAACCAAACAAAACAGTTTCCGGGTGCTGTCTTTTCTCCAGGCCTGTGGCAGGTTACGCCCCGCGTGGGAACGGCATTCGAGGGTGAAACGCACCGCAGCTCCTGAAGAGCACCGCCAAGGCCGCAACCCCCGAACCCGCCCCGCACCTGACCCAGAAGGACGACGGCACCGCACCAGCATTACACGCGGAGAGCAGACCACAGAAGCGGGTCTGCCGTGCTCGGTGGCGGTTCGCTGCCTGTTCCCAACAAGGAGAATAGCTTCAGCCAGGCATCCACCACCGCTGTCCCCGCAGCCCGCTCCTGGCCGACGGGGTTCCCATTTCCCCATGTAGGCCAACACTACATTCCAGCAACAAGCTTGGGCAGAGCGGCAGAGTCCTGCGGCCCTCCGAGGCCGCCACCCTGGGAAGGGGGCGCCCTGCCAGGCCCCGGTCGCTCACCCCCAGTCCCTCTCCCCAGCAGGATTCGGGCGGCGCGGTACCTTGATGGGCTTGGTGTCGGGGGCCAGACTACGGCCGTGCATCTCCTCCATAGCCCGGCAGGCCTGCGAGCTGCGGGCGTACTTGATGAAGGCGATGCCGCGGGACTCATTGGTGCGCTTGTCCCGCAGAAGCCAGATGTTCTGGATGTCCCCAAAGGGGGCGAAGCGCTCCCGAATCAGCGCCTCCCCGGTGTCCTTGCTCAGCACCACAAACACGCGGCTGTTGGGCGGCTCGTCGAGGCACTCAGCGGACAGGCGGCAACCGCTGCTCTCCTCCATAGCGGGGCTGCTGGGGGCTGCCAGCTTTTCCCAGAGGCCGGCGGGGGACGGCCGCAACGCTTTTCCGCCGGGGAAACAACTTCTTCCGCTTCCTCCTCCTTCTCGTCTCTAGCCGCGCCTCTCCCGCCTCCAAGGCCTAGTTGAGGGAGGTGGCCTCGCCTGCGGCGGGTGGGGTTTCTCAGGCGCCTTCCTGGAACATCGGCGTGTCCTGCCTGGAGGAGCTAGGCAGCTGCTCCCGGGAGGGGCAGCGGGCGGGTGTGAAGGACTAAGCAGAAGCAAATCGAGGGTTGGTGCCGAGGACAGGCACTCACGGCCTTTCCCCTCTCCCTCGGCAGCGCCCAGCCGCGACGGTGTCGCAGAGCCACCGAACGGGGTGGAGATAAGGGGGCCAGCCCCCTGCTCGGAGGGGCTGCCCTGGGCCATGTCCGGGCTGCTTTCGAATGTCTCCAAGGAGGGAGACTTCACAACGTTTGTGGGCCACCCGTGCCAGTGCTCAGTCACCCTCACTCTGTAAGGTTTTTCTTGACGTTCAGATGGAACCTCCTGCGTTTCAGTGTGTGCCCATTGCCTCTGGTGCTGTTACTGGGCACATCTGAGAGCTGTCTGGATCCATCTTCTTTGTTCTCTCCCTTTAGCTATTTATATATATTGGGCTAAACAGTTCCACTCTCTGCCTTTCTTCACATGAGAAATGCTCCAGTCCCTTAATCACCTTTGCAGCCCTTCACAGGACTCTCCCCAGTATGTCCATACATCCATGCCTCTCTTGTATTAGGAAGCCCACAGCTGGACACAGTACTCCAAATGTGGCCTCACCAGTTCTGAGAAGGAAAGGGTCACCTCCCTTGCCCTGCTGATGACACTGTTCCTCACACAGCTCAGGATACCAGTGGCCTTATTTGCCACAAGGGCGCATTGCTGGTTCACATTCACCTTAGCGTCCACCACAATGCCCAAGTCCTTTTTTGCAAAGCTGCTTTCAGCAGATCACCTCCCAGCATATAGTGGTGCATGGTGTTGTTCCTCCCCAAGCGCAGACTCCTGGACTTCCTTCTTGATGCTCCTGTCAGACTGTTCTTCCAGCCTGTGGCGTCCATCTCGATGGCAGCATGACTGTTTAATGTATTGACCACTCCTCCCAGTTTTGTATTCTATGTATCAATATTTTCCTAATGTACTTCTGTTGCAATAATTTATTTATTTTTAAAGGGCCTTCTTCAACCAGTAATTCACTACACTACACGGTGACCAACCTCCTCTGAAACAGCACTAATGTCATAGAGTTCCTCTTTGAATAAACCATTTTGCTTCTATGGACAACAGCATGGCTTAACATGGACCTTGGGGTACAGAGGTATTTCAGGGGGCACCTGAGAGGGGATCTCAAGTTACAGAGCCCCAGGGAATTTGATGTATTTCATAGGAAACAAAACAAAAAAATACCCAGGAAAAAATAGCTATCTGTAGGAAAATAAAACCACACCTAATAAATGTGAAGAATGAAATATTATTATAAATTTCATCCCTTCTTTGATAGCCAGATTCAAAAATAAGTAATTCCTCAGCTGAACACAGGAGCTGCCAGTGCCCTAGGGTTGTAGGGACCCTGGCCACTGTGCATCAAGAGATCCACAGCGAAGTTACCCTGGGCAGGCGCAGGCTGAGGCATTGCTCGGCTGTGCTGCAGCTATAGGCTGTGCCATGCTGCATGCATCCCTCAGCCCCCAGAGAAACTCAGCTGGCTCATCATTACAGAGGAGCCTGCAGGCAGTCCTGGCTTGGTACTGGCCACTGCACATCCTGCTCAGCCTTTCCTCTAACAGCACGGCAAGAAGGTCTCATGAGAGCATCATTTTTTTGGGGGCTGTAGAAATGTTAGAGTTTTTTCCATGTAAGGAAATCGTACAAAGCTTGAAAGGCCAGAAAGGGAGAATATCTACTATGGAAGTGGTCTGCACAGCGTGCTGTGTGTGAACTGGAGGCTCCCTCAGTGCTATGCCACTGGGGACTTCCACCATCTAAAAGGGTGTGAGATTATACTATTCTCTTCCTATAACATAAAAAAATAGCATTGTAGATACTTCACTGAGTCTAAGTGCAGTTCTTACTGGGATCATAACGGACCAACACCTCCTGTTGCACAATGGGGTTAAGTGAAAAAATCAGAGAATTGAGGTGTGCACGTTCTTGCTGTTATTTTCCACAAGCAAATTAAATATGCGTAAGTCCCTGCTCTACTTCACACAGATGTAGTTGTCAAGTTCGTATCAGTGAAGTTTCACGGAGGCAGGCTCTAGCAATCTGATGACCTGGATGAGGCAGTTCTCTGAGCACAGCACAGTCCTTGCAGTAGACTTGGAAGTGGCATTTTTGTGGGGGTTAAATGGTGTCCTGTTTGGGAGTGTAGCATAGAAGGTCGATGAGTATTTTAGATGAACATACTTTGGATATAGTGGTTGAGTTTGGTTCCATGTAAAGGAGTATTTCAGAAAATCTTTTTCTTTGCACACCATTGGGAAGCCTTTTGAGCAAAGCAAGATTACAACTGATTTGAAGAAAACCCCTGGAACAAACTTGCCAATAAAGTTTTCAAGTTGACAAGCAGGCATTCTTTATTGTAGCACCAGGAGACACAGGGGATAGCTCCTCCTAATGTGTATCACTGTATTGCTATACAGGCCATCCTTATGTAGTCACTGGGCATACGTACATATTCACGAGGCTGCGTATGGATTACATCATTTTCCAGAAAGTTTCCCGCATGCATATAAAAATGTGGTGGTGGTCTTTGAGAGTCATCTACTTCTTCCAACAATCTTCGTAACTTCTGGCAGTCTTTGAAGCACCAACTTAATTACATTACAGACACAGCAATAATCCTGTCCTTCTACTTACCAGTCTAACTACTTCCATCCTGGACATCTGCTAGTCCCAGATATTCCCCATCCCTAGGTCCCGTTTTTCTATTCTGTTTTTCTTACACTTTTTGTACTAAGGTCCTAAGGATCTGAAACTGTGTCAATGACCTTCAAGCACCTCAGTTATTTTCCATTACAAAGCCAAACTTAACGTTACTTAGAACTGATTACATTTTGTGGTTTTGTGCCTCCTTGTCTCACAACCCAGCACAGCCAGAGCACTGTTTTAGGGCTGGAAGGCCATGTCTGTTCCAACACCAAACTTCGCACTCGTTTTTCCCCATCTTCTGACACCATTTTTCCCTTGCACTTAAGAGTGGAGGCATGACGGGCCATAGTCCTTCTCAGATTGAAAAGCGAGCTTTTCGGCGTGGCGAGAGCCTGCGCACAGAAGGCGGCATTGCCTGAGGCGCCATAACACTATGCTGCCGCCCGCGCCCACTAGGGCCGTTAGCACAGCGACACCCCACGCCTCCCGTCGCCGCACGACGGAAGGGCGGGATGCTTAGTCCCGCCCCTTGGGCCTGCAACGCACCAATCAGGAGAGAATCTGCTGAGTTGCCCTCTCTGCGATCGGGTGTCGCTCTGATGACACTTGCTGTGTGCCGGGGAGCCCGCAGGCTTAGGAGGGGTGGCCGGTGTTCCGAAGCAGCGGAGGCGCGGGCTGGCCTGGTCTGGCGTGGCGCGGGCTGGCATTTCCTGCCCTCCGAAGGCCGAAAGGTGCTCGGCTCTCCTTCGTTCCCTGGCAGACGCGGGCCCGAGGGCAGCCTCGCAGTCACCTTCTCCCGTTGCTGGGGCCGTTGCTACTGGAAATTCCCATTATCGCCAACGTGTCCTGTCAGGCGGTGGAGGAGTTGAATTCTAAAGTTGTGGAGACGTTCCAGGTAGCACAGGGAAATCCTGAGAGGTTGCTGTCTTTTATATCACTCTTCTAGACAAAAGTACATTGACCTTTACATTTACCATAGAAGTAGGTCTAGAAGAGCAATTGGGGAACTTAAACCTACATCAACTTCCAAAGATAAGAACAAAGTCTGTAACAAATTCTGAGGTGCAGCAAAAACCCCATGGTGCTTTTTCCTAATGGTAAATTGGATAACTTAAAAAGAAATTAATTCATGACTGTTAATAACCAGATCATGTTAAGAAATCATGCAGCTTAACAGTCTTTGAGACACATTTTGATTGTCATGCAAAACAGAAATAGTTTATAAAACCATAGAAGAAGATGATAAATGTGACCAAAACCAGTGAACTTATTTGTTCAAATTTTTATTTATTTAAAATATTCTGTATAGGTCAAAATGGGTGATGTTGAAAAAGGCAAAAAGATCTTTATGCAGAAATGTTCTCAGTGCCACACAGTTGAAAAAGGTGGAAAGCACAAGAAGGGACCAAACCACTGCGGTGTATTTGGCCACCAAACAGGACAAGCTGAAGGATTTTCTTATTCAGAAGCGAACAAGACAAAACGTAAAATAGGTGACATGGATAAGGTGCAGTGATGGAGGGGACATATACGAAAAAGGCTTTCTTTAGAAGTACAATAGAAAGCCTCACAAGGAATTAAAACTGCCTGCTTTATATTACTGCAGATGAATCTGAGCTATAATTTCAGAAACAAAAATCCTAGGTCCCTATGTTGAAAAGAAATTTTACCATTATTCAGCACACCAGGTCAGAAGGTATATAGCTTTCCCAGAATTTTGTAATATCAATGGGCAAATTTCCATTTCTATTTCTTGAGAGTGCTTTCAGATTCTGTCTGCTGGTCACTACCCTCTACTGGCACCGTGGTGTGCTGCGGTTTTTCTGCTCAGAGCACTTGGCTAAATATCATCACCTACTAGTAAGCTGTGCCTTTTCTTGTGTTTTTCATGCAGACAGTCTTGAAAAGCAGTGGAATATATAAAGTGGAGAGTAATTCTGTGTCTGTTTCATTATTTTTATTTTATATTATTTGAATATAAATTATATTATTTGAATCAATCTATTAATTACAATTACAGTCCTGTTTGGTTTTGGTTTCATTTGTTTGGTTTTTTTCCTGGTTGCTAAGGTACTTTAGAACTGGCTGACTTCTTTGTTATTCTGTGATTTCTAGGAAATATTTTGTGACATTCACTTTATACTAGGACTTCCTTCACACAAAAAAAAAAATGTCAGCATATGTTAAGTATTTTTTCTCATTAACAATTTAGTGAACAAATCATACAGATGTTAGTACAAGTTTTTAAAAGAAAGCCAACTAAGTGACATCGAAATCCACCTTAGACCATGGGAAGAGTCAACTCTGGAGGGCAGAAGAGAAACTTGAACATGTAGTCAGAGGTATTTGTATAGTCTTGAGTACAACAGTAGGCTGCTTCTGTTGACAGAGACAGGTTTTATCAGGGTTGGGAGGAAACACGAATAGTATTTCAGCTTATGTCAGGAGATTCCAGGATCTGGCCGCTGACAACCGCTTTTCTAATGCCCTTCAGTGGAGCACAGCCTTGATGAATTTCATGCTAATCTGTAGATCTTATTTTCAACACCTGTATGAAATTAAAAGTTGGATCTTCTGCATTCTGGAATTACAAAGGTATAACATAGCATAAAAGTATTAAGTAGTTTTATGTGAAATTGTGCAAAGAACTGCAAGTCTCTACGATGCAAAAAGGATTTACATTTGACTTGTTAAAGTGACACAAAGACAACATATACCTTGTGCATTTTACATCATGTATTATTTATGCTCACATTCCTCTTGGATTCTAGACACATTATGTTCAGGAGCATCACACCTTTTATTTGAGATGGTTCACATTTTCATATCATACATACATGCTGTTGGGCCAGCCTTATATTTTATAATTTTTTTTTTTTTCAGGAATTGTCTGGAGTGAGAGTACAATGATGGAGTATTTGGAAAACCCTAAGAAATACATTCCTGGTACAAAAATTATTTTGCTGGAATTAAAAAGAAAAATGAAAGAGCTGATCTTGTTGCATACTTGAAAAAAGCAACTTCTTGAAGCACTGCTGCCACAGTTGTAAGGTTAGTGAAAAATGTTTTGGATTTTGATTAGCTGCTATGTCAAGTTTTAATATTTTTAATCTAATTATTCCTTAGGGACTGGCATTAGTAAAATCAAACAAGGATATGTCTGAAGATGCTATGTTCTAATTAAAAACATTGGAAGGTGAGAATAATTTATATTGTGTTATATATTTCATAGACCTTTGTGAAGTGTGCTATAGAAATGCTGTTCCTTTCTATAAGGAGATCTGAGAGCCCAATCTGCAACTAATTATTAGAACACTCAGCAAAACTATTATCTAATTGTGGCTACGTAAATAAGAAAGTGCCTGTAAACAGTAGGACTGACAACTACATGAAGTTTTTATTCCGGAAAAACAATCCTCAGCATTATCACCTGTGAAGGAAAGTACCATCTACAGTAGGTAACAAAACATAACCTTACATTTAAAGAACACTACATAAAAGTGGGGGAGGTGGAAAACCAAGAATATCGGATATTTTCAGAGAACAAGTAACCTTTCAATAGTGATGCTGACCTGAATCTTGAGGAGATACCTGAACACCATGATCTCTTTGGTTTAAAAACACTGCCCCACTCTGTTTAGTGGGGGGTTAGTCTGTTCCTCTGTTACTGTTCCTTTGTGTATTAAAAAAAATAATAATAATTCTCTACCGATCTGTTTTCAGAGTTGTGGGTTCTTTGTCTCCATTTGAGGCTAATACACTAAGGTATCTTTAACCTCTAACATCTAGAGTGAATGAGGGATAACTAGGTCAAGCAAATGATAGTAGGAGATATTTTCACCAACAGCAGAGGATTGATGAAGGCGATTAAAGTCCTCCTAAAACCTCCTCATGAATCTTCTACCACTTGAATTGAGATTTACAATTTAATTCTCAGTTTACACAAATGTAATACATTAAAACATACTTCACTCAATTAAGGTTTCCTTATGTCTTTGCAGAAGGGAACATTAATATAAACTAATTTACTACAGTATCTATTCCCAGGTCCTCACTTTATCAGTATTGTTCTGATGCTTACCCACCAGGAGCTTTAACCAGTTGTCTTGCCATGCTCCAAGGAGCTCAACTGCTGTTTTTAAGTAAGGGAATAAGCAAGAGTGGGCTGAAAAGTTCTGTGACACAACCAGCTTCCTTTTTCTTTTGTACTGTACCTGTAAGATAGTTCCCCCTTTCAGTTTGACAGCTGGGACCTGTTCTGTTGACTGTTTAGACAATTAAAGCATCTGCCTCAATGACAAAAATTTTCTGGAGTGCTTTTCTCAATTGCACTTCGAAGAGTTTTAAGAGTGCATTTGCCACTTTCTGAATAGAGAAACACGCTCTGCTGAGAAATAAACTCTAGTTTCTCCTCTTGATTCTTTTAGGGCACCTTTGCATGCTTGTACCCGAGGAGACCAGGTGGGACTGGCTAAATTCTGCTTTGCTGTCTGAATTGTCTTTGTGCATCCACACAAATAAAGGGTGCATCATACATCAGATGCAGCAGATAAAAGCTGTCTGTGCCTCACTGCAGCATAGCTGTAGAGTTACGAAGGCAGCACAATCCTATGACACTGACAAAATCCATTTGCCTCTTTAGCCCTCCCATGAAATGCCTCAACTAATCTGTCTCAGGCTCACACACAGAGCTGCAGCCCAGTATACTGTGTGCTTGATTTACTAACCCTGCAAACAGAGGTAAAGCCTGATGTGTGCAGAACACAGACCCAAGTTTTCTCCTAACACTCAGTGATGCACCTGGCCAGCTTTGTGAATCAGGTTTTACAAAACCTGTGCGAGTTACAGAAAAGACAATTCATCAAATGTGATAATTTGTCACATTGTATCTGGAAACACTAAATTGGTTTAAGCTTTTACATACAGAACTGCTACACAGTAACCGTTATGTAGTAAACATTGGTGTGAGTGCCCAGACCAAACCTTACCATAGTGAGATGGCACAAAATATTTACGTACAGTTCTTTCACTTGTATGCAGATCCCCAGGGTCCTTGCTGGAGAGCTCAAAGTGCCTGCCAGGCCTTCAGCAGCTTACGCGGTATCTTTGTGCAAGTGAAGTGTTTGTGCCAGCGTTGCAAAACCACGAATGCTACTGGAAAGGCCAAATAGCGATTAGCAGCTTCGGGAAAGCGGGCGCCCTGCAAGGCTGACGCTGACGCAGTGCCAGCAGCTGGGGCCACTTCAGTGGCAACACAAGCAGCAGTGTACAGATGTGCGCCAACAGCGGGGCCTCCGCCGCCGACGTGGCGCTGTGCCTGCTGCCGCGTGTGAAGTCCCTTCACTTCACAGCCCCGGCAGCGTGTCAGCAGCGCGCCGACAGAAATGCGTAAAACATTGAATGTTTCAGTCGCCCTTGCCCTCACCGAGACGCACCCGCAATTTCATGTCCACGATACCTGTATGAACAAGCTCAGCTTCTTTAGAGGTGCGAGCAGCTCCGGGGCGAACCCGTAAGCGTGTCTTGCGACGTCCCCTCTTCCCGCCCCTCGCCCAGTCCTCTCGCCGCGGGTGCGGCAGCCGGGAGCCCCCCGGCAACTCAGCTGCAGCTAAGGCACGCTGCGGCGGCAGGGAGCAGCCCCTTCCCCGCGCCACGGCAGCCCCCTGCCAGGAGAGCAGAAAGAAGCCGTGCCGCTGACCGAGGGGTAAGCCCGGAGCCCTGGCACCACGGCAGCCCGGGGACGGCAGCAGTGAGGGAGCTGCTACTCCGCCTGCAACATCGCAGGCACCGAGACCGGGGGCAGATACCCTTTGTCTGTCGCTTCTCAAGCAGTCTCCGGGAGCCACAGCACCTTCAGGGAGCCTCTCGCAACCCCCGACTGCTGCGGGAGACACGGCAGCCCCTCGGGCACACACGCAGCCCTCCCTCCCCCAAAACCCACCTTCACTATCCACATCTGTCCCGAAATCGTTCCCTCTCCTTGCAAGCACTGCCTGCATCCCCGAGCCGGGATGGGCTGCTGCAGGAGCAGGGTCCCCGGCAGGTCGGAATCTCGTTTTATTGAAGGTTTGCCCGTGTGTTTTCCCAGCCACCCAAACTCCCATTCATGAATTTCTGAAGCTGCCTCCATTCAGTCTTTGGTGAGCGCATGAAAGACATTTTTCACGTGTTAAGATCCATGACTCCGTTTTGTGGGTTTTTTTTTTTTTTCAGTCGCTTACGCGTAAGCATCGATTTTGCAATGAAACGTGTTCCACGTGCGCATAAAAATAATCCCGGTCCGTCCGCCCGGTGGATACAGTCGGCTTCCCCCTGGCAGCCGGTGCTGCAGGAGCGGGCGCCCAGGAGCTCCTCGGCAAGCCCGCTACCGCCGAGCGCCCGCCGGGGAAGCGGTTCGTGGGTACAAGGCTCTGGGCGGCCCCGCGGGCAGAGCCGGCTCCCTGCCCCGCTGCACGGCGCCCAACGCGGAAAGCCGGGCAGAGCCGGTCCACCCGCGGGAGAGATGCGGGCTTCTCAACGCGGGGATTCAACAAACGGAATTCTTTTGGTCTTCCTGGAGGGACTCCGCGTTTCTGCCTGTCTGCTGAAGTGCTGAAGTACTGAAGCGGCGCAAATAACGCTATAAATCAAACCTCTTTAACGTGAGCGCTCGCCTTAACTCCCCCCGCCCCGCCCGCAGACCGGGCTTGCCCCTTCCCTTGCACACGCATGACAGACAAAAGGACCCTCCCTCTCCCCCCGCACACGCCCACCGATGATCCTGAATGAGGCGCCCACTGCTGCGAAGCTCCTTAGCGCAGCACCCCCTGCTCGCGGTCCTCCTGCCGGGCACCCTGCGCGTTTTTACCCTTCTCCCCCAGCTTTCCCCGGGGACGCTTGTGAGGCGGCTGTCGCCAGGCTTGCGGCGGTGCTCCCCCCCCCCGCAGCGGGGCTCGCCAGCCCGCCCTCCTCCCCGCCTGCCCCCTCGCTCGGCTCCCGCGTCCTCCCCCCACCCGCCCCTCCCTCCCTCCCTCCCTCCCTCCCTCCTCAGCGGTCCGCCGGCTGGGTTACGCAGCAGCCGCCGCCAGCACTGACAGCGCCTGGCAGAAGCGGTTTGCCCGAGCGCTCCCGGAGCATCTCCAGAGGCGCGGCGGCAGCGCCTGCCCGGCTCACTGGGGTAGCCGGCCCAAAACCGGGCGCCGGGGCCACGACCAGAGAAGGGCTGAGAGTCAAGGACCAGGCAAATACCTAGAATAATACTAATACTACTGCTAATAATAATAAAGAGTGTGGGCAGGAAAAGGAGGTCTCGGGGGGAAGCAGAGGGAGAGAAGAAGGCGCGCCCCCGAGGACGGGCCCGGGCAAGGGGCAGGACCGGCTCCTCACTGGGGCTACCGGCACACCCCGTGCCCCGGGGCGGCCGTCGGGGCGGCAGCAGCACGTGGAAGCGGCGGGGCATGGCCTCCGCGGGGGCTCCTGCGGCCTGAACCACCCCCACTGCCGGCACCATGGCGGCCGCCGCCGACACTGGCCTCGACGTGGCGGCGGTGGAAAGTTTCCTAGAGAGGCACCCGGAGCTGGTGGAGAAGTGGCTGAAGAGGAAGAACTCGCTCCCTAAAGCGCCCTCGGTGCCCGCCGCCAGCCCGTCGGAGGAGCGCCGAAGCAGCTGCGGCCCCAGCGGCGGCTGGGGCAGTGCAGGCGGCCCCGGCGTCCTCCAGCGCCGAGCCTCTCAGATGGAGCTGCGGAAGAGCTTCGCCCGCTCCAAGGCCATCCATGTCAACCTTACCTACGACGAGCATGTGCACGCCCGGGCGCAGGAGCCGCTGAGCAGCGTACGGCGGCGGGCGCTGCTGCGGAAGGCCAGTTCCTTGCCCCCCACCACCGCGCACATCCTCAGCGCCCTGCTGGAGTCCCGCATCAGCCTGCCCCAGTACCCCCCCACTGCCCTGGACTACAAGCGCTACCTCAAGGAGCATAACGAGCGCCAGTTCTTCCTGGAGCTGGTCAAGGACATCTCCAACGACCTGGACCTCACTAGCCTCAGCTACAAGATCCTCATCTTCGTCTGCCTCATGGTAGACGCCGACCGGGGCTCCCTCTTCCTCGTGGAGGGGGCCGCCGCCGGCAAGAAGAGTTTAGTCTCCAAGTTCTTCGACGTGCACGCCGGCACCCCGCTGCTGCCCTGCGGCTCCACCGAGAACAGCAACGAGGTGCAGGTGCCCTGGGGTAAGGGCATCATCGGCTACGTGGCGGAGCACGGAGAGACCGTCAACATCCCCGACGCCTACCAGGTAGGAGCCGGGCAGGCTCCCAGGGCTCCACCGTCCCCAGCTCCCCCCCGGACCTGGGCGGTGGATGCGCCTGCCGGGAAGCCTCGCCGCCGTCCTGCCCTTCCTCCCTTCTGGGGCGTCCCTCCCCGCCGCCCGGCTTCTCCCCGGGCCGTCCCTGCCGGGGGTTACGCGTAGCGGGCGCGGGTACGCTCGGATCAACTGTTGACGGGGCGGGAGGGGACTCCCATGAAGGGGGGAGGAAAGCGGAAAGCCTCTCCCGGTGGCCGGCGGGGCCAGAGTGGCCATCAGATCGGTCCAGCAGTGCTGCTGGATTTCGCAGGAGTGTTACTTCCCTTCATGTGTTTTCAAAACGTGTTTTGGAATCGGTTGAAGAAAAGTTTAAAAAAATGCCCGTGACAGTCCCGATGATAACATCCTTAAATCTCTGTCTCGTTAATGTTTTCTGTCTACCCTCTGCTAAAGTAATTTCACTGCTTTCAGAGGAGCATATATTTTCAACTTTGCCTATGCCCACTGAGCCCCCATGGCATGTATTTTCAATCATATTCCTAGGAGTGATAACCAGTCTTGTTCTCCTACAAGGGTTTTTGCCACCTTTCCCTTTTATAGAGGCTTCAGTATGAATTGTGAAAAAGTAGTCCTGGCTTCAAGGCAAAAATTCCCATTGACTTCAGCAGGGACCGATGTGTCTTCGCCTACCTGTGTAAATGCAAACCGGTGCATTCAGTTTACTGGCTTGAAACGTACCTCTCAGTCCTAGGGGCTATTTCTACTGTTTATTTGTGTGAGACACTGTCAGCAGTTTGAGGCTCCCGAGAAAATTAAGAACCACAGACAGATTGAGAAACTCAATTAGGATCTTGGAAAGCTTCAGAAAGGTGGGAGATGCATGTCTTTAAGGATTTTAGTGATAATCATTGCCCAATGCCTAATTTTGCTAAAACATTATTAATGTTTTAATAAACATTAAAAAAATCCTGTTGATGCTTTATAGCAAACATACAAGGAAGAAACTTGAAAAATAAAATTGAATTATTTTTGTTTGAAATGCAGAAGAGCCAAGGTAAATGTATTTTGGGCCGAATACTTATTTATTCGTCAAGCAGTGAAGAATACCAGGGAACTCACAGATCTAGACAGACAGAGGTTCCCAACCTACAGAGTTCAAAGGGAATGAACAGAGCTGGTGAAAAAAGCTGCATTATTCAGACTAAAATGACTGAGTGTTGGATCGCCTTTGAAAAAAATCTGTTTTCTTCCTTTATTTTTCCTTTTCACCATTATACACCATCTGATTATTTTTTTTTTAATGATTATTACTTCTCAAACTGTACTTTTCCCAAATATCTTCTGTTGGGGGTTAAGTAGATGCTTTCAGTAGTCTCAAGTGGCTAAACAGATAGAAAGGATATCTGAGTTTGGCTGTGAAAGGGCTTGATTTCTCCTTTTAACTCTGGATAGCTCCAGCCAACTTGTTTTGAGAATGCCAGTGGAAAGGGTGCTTTGTAGTCCCAGGGGACTGAATTATTTTTTCTTCAGTGTTTGTTTATTTTGTGTTCCCTTCCCTTATGAAAAAGCCCCACTACTTTAAACAGTTTCTTGTCTGTTTAATTCGCTGAGAAAAGTGAAAAACAATCCATCCAGTTGCCATTCCTGATATTATTTATATTATGCTTTTGTTTGGCTCCTATCCAAAATTGATGAAAATATTATAAATAATAATATAAAAATATAAAATATTATAAATAATACAATTCACTGTCTATTTAAGCCACAAGTACATTAGTTGCAGTAGAAGGGAAAGTTCTAAGCCAAGTTCATCCTGTAATTTTATCAATTGCAACTTCCCTGCTTTCAGTGGTGTTACTTCTGGTTGTGCAACTCTTGTGCAAAAGAAACCTTGCAACCTTAATGAAAGTTTTGCTTGATAATAAAATGGGGATCTACTTTCTATTATGTTTCTGAATTAGTTTATCTTCTTTTACCTGACAAATATATATCCATTGCGCATCATTAAAAGGAGACCTTTATAATTTAATAGTATAGAGAGCCCTATGGAAGCCCAGGTACATCTGTGTAAAGAAGCGACAGCTGTTCCATTTCAGATCATTGTAGTGCTCACAATACAGCACTTTAAAAATTAATAAATATGATTGTATGATTTTTTTTGCCAGCATTGCCACTGGTGCTGGGAGTGTTTAAACAACTGTCAGGTAAAAGAAAGTACCACCAGGAAACTTTGTCAGGCTGACAGGTGGAGTTGAAGATAAAGGGGTGACAGCACAGCACCATTTTGTTGACTG
Organism: Pezoporus flaviventris; assembly: GCF_033815535.1. NCBI lineage: Eukaryota > Metazoa > Chordata > Aves > Psittaciformes > Psittacidae > Pezoporus > Pezoporus flaviventris. The sequence continues at coordinate 42,275,104 of NW_026892549.1, read as the reverse complement.
AAGAGAGTGTCTGCATCAATACTACCCACTTGGTAAGAAAAGGCCTATATGATAGGACAGAAGAACACCTCAAGATTAAACTTTTACTTTTTTTGTTGCTTTCTTCTTGTTTTGTTTTCTTTTTTTCTTTAAATAGCAAACTTGTTTAAAAAGGTAAAGATACTACTGTATAATCACTTGGCTAATTTACAGTGTTGGGAAATTTGTTTTATTATCATCCAACCATCTTTATTTTCTCAGAGCCTGCTCTAATACCAATTGGAATTCCACCATTGAATACAAATTGGGTTGCCTGCTTCTATCATCAGCTACTACTGACATTAATAGGACTTCAGTGCAATCCACATTACATGTAAATCCTGCCACATCTTGTAATGTGCTTCACACAGGCAGTCCCCTGTGCTCATACACAGACTGGTTTAGGAAATCTTTGTAAGTGGCTGGCAGTGTAATTTTCAGAGATTGTGTTAAGTTTTCAATTACACATTTATTTTTCTAAAGAGAAAAAGTACTAAAAAATGAAAACAAACAATAGGCTGGGGCTTTTCCACAATCCAGGTGATTATTACTGTTGTTGAGTCAGACTTTCAAAACCTGCTCATGGAAACAATTTTCCATAGTTCAATAAGCATACTTAGATAAAAGGTTTGGAACTAGCATTATGTATTGAGGTCTGTATAATAATGAATTCTTTTAATACTAAACAAAAACTATATAATATCTCATGGCACTTTGATTTAGGAAGTTCAGCAGTGACTGAACAAACTCTTTGGAGTTTCACAGCATCAGAGAATTTGACACATACTTAGTTAATAGAAAGGTTTCTTTTGATAATGACTGATTCAAAAATTGCACAATTTCATTCATGGCATTAAAAGAGCTTTATTTATTGCATTGCAAAATCAAGTGATGAAAGCGAGTTTATAACACTTTGCAAAGTATATGATCTAATCTGTAAGAGTTAGCACTACAGAGGATTTGAGAACAGAAAAGGAATTAGATACATTCTTTGCATTTTGGAGCCAGTCTTAAACTCTTTCTCCTGCAAGTAATCCAGCTGACTTGCAAGTTGAACTCCTAGTCGGTTTAAGTTTGAAAATAAGGCCTTGGGTCTTCCCCATGTTAATTTTAGGAAGCATTTCTGACTCTTTATTCTTATGTGAATAATGCACTGCAGTTTGAGCACATATGTTGAAGAATCCAGTTATACTGGAAAGAAAATTTGGGTCCTAAATGTACATTGAGACTCCTTTTAATAGAGCATAAATGTAGCTTTTGAAGTCATGTATGAAGACTATTAAGCATATCATAAGTACAGAGGAAGAGAGGCTATTAAACCTTACCTACAATTCTTCTGAGTTGTTTAAAAATGTAAGTTTTTTCCTATCTAAAGCTATAGTTTTTTTTATGTCATCCCTTCTTCTCACATTTCTTCTATGATGTTTAGCTGAAACTACTGATCATTTTAATTTTGTTCTACCTTTTAGAGCAGTATTTAAATAAAATCTTTAAATCACAAGTAATTTTTGGTTATCGTTATACCTTTAGCTGTGCAAACATTGGGAGATAATTTAATAGCATCCCAAGTCCTTCTAACTAGTGAAAAAAACCCTATGACTCTTTAGAATAGTAAGCGTACATCGAAAAGTTGTGAAAAGTATGTTCTGCCATTTGCCAGTGTCAGCTGAATAAAGTTTCTGTACATCTTACGTGAAACCAAGAATTTAAAAAGTAGCTTTTAAAGACAGAAGAAAACAATGGCTTATCAGATAAATGTTTTAATAAAGTGGGTAGCAAAGTGAGGAAAAATATTAAATGGAGTAAAGCAAAGACACTGGGTTTTGTAAGTTGGAGAAAGTGCCATAAAAGAGGTCAGAAATTATTTTTCTGTGTAGCTCAAGTCTTTAAAACCAAAATGTAACCATATTACTGGAGCTAAAATCAAGTAAAACAAGACAAGTCAAGCTCTGCTCTGCACTGTCCTGTGACCTCTTTCAAGCTTAGGCCAAGCAGCATACAACTAATGCACACAGCCTTTTACAGTACGATTTAAGCATCCTTTATCACCTTAGATACAGGCATCAGTGTTGTCTTCTTCAGGATGACTGGGAGAGCTCTGAGCATGCAGGGTGTCCTGCTGTGTCAGGACAGCATTACAACATTACTGCTCATAGGTGCAAACCTTTCAGCCTGGGGCGGGCTGCTGGCATAGTTCAGGAGCAGGTGAGAGCCACATTTTGTTACACAGGGTAGCTGTTTGTTACCATCAATAGTAACAGTGCATCTCTTTCAATTTTAAAGAGCAGTTAAAGCATTAAAACCCTGGGTGGTGGGAGGTTCAGTTCTGCAAATGGGAAGCACTTAGGCGCTGTTTTATTCAGCAGCACTTGAGCAGCAGGCACCAACAATGGCAGTATTCATTTCAATGCTAACTCTTTAACAAGGACAGGGGTTGCTCTTCAGAAAGCATGAAAACTGGTAAGTAGAATAAATAATAATTTTTTAAAATTGCATATAAAATAGAAAAAAAGAGTTAAAACAATTTTTGCTGAGCGTTATTCACTAGAAAAGTGCCATGGGGAAGGCAGGAGATAATTGCAACTCTAAAGAACTACATTGCTCTGATATGCTTTCCACAAAAGGACACTCCAGCCCATCAGCTAAAATTTAGGAAAGCTTGAAACTGTACAAGTCAGTAAATTGGTGAAGGGATGTTGTGATTATCCCAAGTCAGAGGAGACAAACATGTCCTGTGTGTCACAGCAGCATTGGCCTAGGAGAGAGGGATCTCTCCGCAGCACCTTCCTGCCCCTCCACAGTAGAGAGCCCTTGGGGCAGCAACTGAGGTCTCCTCACCTTCTGTCACCTCCCTCACTCCTCACATCTTCTTCTAAAGGAACAGTTTGTGATGAACTTGTAACACGTCATGAGGCCTTCCTGGGTCACGGCGCCACAGCTCTCACCTTGGAGATGTTTGCCAGGGGCAGGAGCTCCTGTGTAGAAGGACATACACCCAAAGCCACCTGAGGGCCCACTTTCACGTCTCCATGCTACTGCTCAGGTGGATCACCAGGACAGGCAGGTCTGCACAGTTCAGCGTACCCCACTGATGACAGCCCTTAGGTATCATGAAGGGAACACAGCTTCCTCTCCATGCTTATGTTGGGCAGGCGAGGTTACCTCATCACTCAGTGGCCTGTCCTTCAAGGTTGCCCAGCCATTACCTCATGGATGCACCTCACCTGCTTGCTGCCCCTTCATTGGAAATGAGCAGCAGGTGGGCTGGTGGTGGCTGGGCAAGCACAAGTCCCTGCACTAAGACCGAGGGGAAGGGTCAGTCCATACTCATGTGTAATGAGTTCTCTCTGCTTCCCACTGCAGCTGCTGGATAATTATTTGCCATTTTGGGGGGCTTGCACACTGACAATCAGTGCTGTAAGATAGAGGGTTGTCTTGTTTCAGTGCTGGTGGGGGCTCCTGGGTGAATAGAAGCATGGAGGACCTGAGAGCATTAGCAGGTTAGTAATTTTGTGTTTTGGGGGCTTTTATTTTGTTTTCATAGGTTTTTTTAGCTCTCTCTTTTGCAGCAGTTCCCTGCGCTGTTGATTGTGGAGAGCTTGAGTTTGAAAGGTCCTTTGGAGAGCTGGGGTAGTTTTCCTGCCCTCTGTAAGACCATCTTTTGTTAAGCTGGTAGACTTCTAACTGATTTATTGCTCAGTTTGTCCATCTGTCTGAAGAAAACAGACATTTTAATTTTTTTTTTTCCCTCAGATGCTTGTAAAACTTCTTTGTGGAACAGGTGTGAAACCTGGTGCCTCTGTGGCCTGGAATTTCCTTGTGAGAAAGAGATATGTTTGTATAGAGCAGGTTGGTGACTATGAAACAACTGCAGGATTAGGCCCTTAAAGTTTTAGCTGAAATCCTGTTACAATCAAAGCCCTAATAAAGCTGTAATCTTGTTTGGTAAATGATTTTGCTGTTCTGATTGGTTTTCAATTTTCAAAGCAAATGGATATTTAATTTTGGTTATTTACAGTTGTAGGCTAGTGTGTAGTTTTTCTATAGAGTAACACAATAGATAGGCATGCAGTCATTATGCAAGTTAATTTGTCTTATTTTTCTAAAACAATTGTATTGACAAATTATGAAATATAAAGAACTTGAGCCAATGGCTCAGCAGAGTTGCATGTTAACAGAATAACAGCAACTGTGTGCTGAGTTTAATGTCTCTACAGTATACATATGAAAATGTGTGGCTTCGTTAATAATACTACTGCTTTGTCACAAGAAGGTAGCTTTGATTTATTATTCAAGAATTTTATTCTGCTTCTGTAACATTTGAGCCCATGTATTGCTCACCTGGGTAATCACTTGCAGGTGACAGGCTTAAACCCATACACAGGTTTCTGTTGAAACCCTCAGGAGTTTTGTTGATTTCTTTCCTCTGAGGAGTATTGGCTTTTTAAAGCCACCCTGTGTGTATATATATTTTATATGATTAACATTAAGGAGATCAGCACTGAGACCTGTCTGAAAGTGAGGTTGAAACGAGATGGGAGCATGGGCATGATTGTGGTTGGTTCCCAGCAGGGCATTAGCTAGGTCCAGAAGGGCACAGAGAGTAGCTATGGTGGAGACAAACCGTGGTTGGTATGATCTCTAAATATTTAAAATTAGAGGAAAAATATTTTTCTTTGTCAGTTTTCTTTCTTTTTAATGATGATACAAGCAGAGCAGAAGTGCACAGAAACTGCTACACCCAAGACCACAACTTGATTTACTTTTGTGCTATGGGTGATATAATAGGAGTCTGTTTTGAAGGAAGAAAACAAGAACTTTTTGATGTATCTGGGTGAGATTGTCGTACAGAGGAATACTTTCTGATCCCTGCTGTAGATCAGCTCAAACTATGAAGCATGAGATCTAATTATGCTTATTAACTTGGCAGCCATGTCTGCGAACTTGATAGTGTTTATGAAGTTATTTACTCCTGTCTGTGAGACTGCCTATATTATTTTTCCCTACTATTTTTGTGCCAGTCAAAAGTAGACAACACACATTATTACTTAGGTCTGTGGCCTAACTAATAAATGAAGCAGTGGTCAGAAAAGGACATAAAGGATATGACACTTTAGCCAAACTAAAAAAAAAAACCCAAACAAACGCAAACTGCTGATACGTTTTAAAGAAAAATCAAACCAACACAGCAAAACTTTCATGTTGCATCATTGCAAGTTAATATTTTGTTTTTTTTCAAAGTAAATTTGTGTTTGTTGGTTTTGTTGTTTTTTTGTTTTTTTGTTTTTTTTAATTCAAATTATACATGGACTTATTTTTAAATCTGGAAATTAGGAATTTTTCAGGGTTAATTTTCCCTATTTTTTTTTCTTTACAATTGTTTTGGGAGTGTAGGAATAGAGTTAACTGAGCTGTTTTGTGCATCCTCATCTGTTTTATTAAATTCGTATTACAAGAAATATTGTCATTATATAAATAGTCACAATATAACTGGACTGTGTGCTTATTTACTTGGGAGAATTGGGTTTCTGATGCTGGTGAATGGTACTAGTTTGTTCTTCTGCTGCTTTTGTCTCCAGGGCTTTAGGAATTTTGGGGGAGATGACAAGAATAGCTGCAGCAATCTTTACATGGAAGTCTCTTCAGAGATTGCTTTATTACTTGTGTTTTGTGTGTGACTTTCTTCTCTACAAGGTTTTTCCCATATCTGCTCTAGTGGTTTATTACTTGGTTTGTGTTTCCTGTTTATGCACAATGTAATTTATACCATATGTGATTTTTAGAGAAGAGTATCTAGAACAGACTGGGTGACAATTTTTCTTTTGTATTTAGCTTTGTTAGTGTTGTGCTTTGAGTCTAGATAACTTGCTGTCTTTTGATTGCTCTTTTTGTTTGCTATAAAAGCTTACGTATTCTATACTCAAAGGAAGCATAATTAAGAAGTTGAATAGGTCTCTTCCAGTTTCAGCATCTTCAGTAAATGTAAAGGCTCCTGCATGACGGCTTCCTATAAAGTCACTTGGAGGCACATTAAATCAGTCTATCTCATACAGTTTGGTAGTACAGAAATACTTAGGTTAACAATGCTTTCAAACATACTACTTCTGTTGCCTATTTTTGATACGACTTGGGTAACTCAATAAATACAGTATATTCAATGAAATTTTGCTGCAAGTTTCTTGTTTTGTTTTTTTTTGTGAGCCCTTCCTAAGGAAGAAACAATTACGTGCAATGAACTATAAAATATAATAGGCCAGGCTTGTTAATTGAGCACCTTTTGTGTTCTTCTGTTCAGTGTGATTAAAAAGCAGTAGTTTTAAATCATTAAAAAAATCAGAAATGGCTTTTCCTTGTAGCTGTCAGCTTTGGCTGAGTCACTTATACCATTTCACTAGATTGACTGCTTTCTCCTTAGACACTGGAGAAGGAAAACAATGTCATGAAGACTTAATTTGTGGAAATGTATTCAGGCAGGCTTCATCCTCCACTACATTATTTGACTCTTAGCTATCTTGGTTTAGGATCCTACTTTTTCTGTTCTAAATCATGCTAATAATACATTAATTGTACTAGCTTCGATAAGTATATAGAAGGACATGTTTTCTTTCCAAGTTCAAAGAGTTATACTATGTTGAAAGAAAAACACAAACCAACAGAAACTACCCTTGCTAACAATGTTTGAACCACCTACTTAAACTGAAAATCAACATTGAAATTCAGTTGGTAAAACTTTGCTCAGAAGTTAAAACTAATTTCTGTCAACCAATTCTGTTACTTCAAATGTCTTGAGAAAAGATATGTAGATGTAAGTAAGAACAAAATACTTGTTTTGAGTGTTTCATGGGAGTTAGAGACACTCTATGGCCTCTTGTGGAATACTGCATGTCCTTAGAATTTTTTGAGAAGAAATCTTTTTATTTCTTATTTTTCTTTTTCTTTTTTTTTTTTTTTTACTGAAAATCTGTAGATAAGGCTTTAACATTTCTTCCTGGTCAGGATGCATTCATTTTTGTAGGCTTCCTCTAAGTGTAGCTGTTTACGTTTATTCATGATCAGTTATTATTTGGTGACTTCGTCCATGGTCCATGCTACTGATATCAAAGAAAAAAGGACGAGGCCCTAAAGGATTTTTCTTTTGCTTGCTACTTCTGTCAATGATACAGATGATTTGACTCTTTTCAGTCCTTGCTGAATTCATAGTCAGATTTACAGACTAATTTTATGAATACAGAGGTCAATCTGGAGGACTTGACATACAGGAGATAAGCATTATTTGGTTAGGTCTGCGTTCAAATTGCCTGAAGCCTCAGGTACATCAAGATAAATGAGCATCTTACGGGATCAGGGCTTGTAAACGTCATTAGTGTTTTTAGTCTTCATCCAATATGCTGAAGGTAAGGGATCTAGAAAAGTGTATTTGAATATACCAGCTTACTGATAAGAATTCATGCTGCTCACAGCCAGGTTCTAGCATTTCTGATCCTTATGTTCATGATAACTTTCAGATCACACTTTCAATGTTATCCAAACAGTTACAGGAACTAGAAATTTAATGTGTTTCAAATGGAAATTGAGATTCTGATAACACGTGATTCCAGAACCCTAGGAAAAATCCTCTGTGCGTAATTTGGTATTGTATAGAATGGAAGCATGAAGATGTTTGTCTCATCTCATCTATTGACAGTTTTAAAATACGTCCAAAAAAACCAGGACTTCAGTGTCACTGCGCAAGCAGCTGAAATACCAGTACTTGCATTGACAAATCAAACCTGCTCACTTCTGTGTCTTTACTTGATTGAATGTCACACTTTACTGGGTAATACTTCCCCAAAGAAGAATTTACAATCAATAAGTAACTTCAGACAAGGATAAGGTTTATCCTACAGAATAACTGTTCCTGTTTGGCAGTTCTGAAATTCCAGTTAAAAGTTCCTCAGTCTTCACATTTTGAGTATCTCTATATAGAACCAAAGTACTAAAAGCAACTGTTTCATTTTAACACTATTGTAATATTTTTACATTAATATTTTATATTTATACTAATATAAAGTATTAAAATAGTTTAATAATATTTTAAAGTCAGTGGAAGACTTTACTTGTAATTCTTGAGTGGTTTTGTGTGAAAATACTGCCAGTACAATCAAAAATATGCTGAAGTCTCTCTCTCTAGTGTATATTTTATCTGGTCTGTCCATAACTTCTGAATGTAAGTCTTGGTTGAAAAAGAAACTTAAAAGTAAGTGCTGCATTCTATCAGTATACCTCCTTACTGTGTGGGAGCCTGGTGCAGGTGAGGACCCTCTTGTGCTGCAGACTGTTTTAGCAGTTTGTATCTCAAAATGTTTGCAGTCTGACAGAGGGCTTCTGTCTGACTTTGCAGCTTTGTTATCAGCTGCTGAACAGGCCTTCTTGCTCAAGGTTACTATGCTGTAAGGAGAGGTAGATGTTAATTTTGAGCAAGCTTCTCGGCCATCACAGTTCATACTTGGGCATTGAGGTTTTTATTGATGCTGTTAAACCCAGTAAAACCTCTCTGTGGGATCCTGCCATATACATTCTATTATGACAATACGTGATGGAAGAAGGAGGCTGTGAGCATCAAAGTGGTTTGGGACATAATGCAGGTCATCCAGTTGTTGAGTTTTCTCATATTGTTGAACCTTGGAGTATATACATTAATGTTGCCAGAAACTGTGTTTTATTTTGTTCACTTACATAGCTTTCCTTATCCCTTTCCTAAATGTCACCAAAATAAAATTCCTGCCTGCTTTTCTACAAAAGTTTAGGGGTAGAGTTTCACTTCACATCTTTATGATTTTCAGTTTTTACCAAGTTGCTGTTGAGGTTTTCCTCAAAAAGTCTTCCTTTCCTAATTAAATGCAGTGATGTCCTTATACTGTGCTTGCCATATCTTTAGACTCTGCTTTAGAGAGGTAATACACTTCTCCAAAAGGTAGTCCAGTTCTGTAGCGTATGTGGATAATATGATATCAGATGGCAGGAACACCAAAACATGTCATTGCATCTCTGTTGAATGGCATGCTTCTGGGACTGAGGTTGTCTGCTCTGGGATCCCTGGGCTTCCTTTCTCCTAGTGCACGGGTCCCAGCAAGAGACACAAATGGGGAAACTTCCAAAATCCACTTGAAAGTCAGAAAAGCAATGTAGTAGCAACTAAAAACCACTTTCCAGATTGCTTATCCCTTCTGTGGCTGTTCCTAACGCTGGCAGCTGTACTGTATGTATCCAGTTCAGACAGGTTCACAAGTCCCCTGTCTTGGGTGCCACCATTCATTGCAGGTAAATTTCAATTGGATTAAAATACCTACTGCAGTGAACCTTGTTACCCAAACAAAAGAAGCTTTCAGATCAACATGAATACATCTTCCTAATTTTTATCCCAGACCTCTGTTTTGTCTTGTAACAATGTATCTCTTTTAATTGTGTATTCAGAGAAATGAATTGCAACTCATTTCATCTGTCCCAACAGCTGTCCTTTTTCAATTAAACTCCCCCTTGAAGACTTACTTTTTTTATAAGGCTCACAAGATGTAAATCAAAACCAATATTACTAGTCAAGCCATGTTTTCATTTTAGTGTTTTCCCATGTACTGTTTCGCTTTGAACAAAATTGGTAGAGCAGAGACTGTCTCTCCAGTAACACAAAGAGTATTACCAATATTTCGGCAACAATAGCTAATTCCAAATAGTAATTCAGACATTACCAAGAAGCGATTGAAGAAATGATGTTTAATTTATTCATTGGCAAAGCCTATTGTGTGATAATTGAATTGCATTTCATATTATGTTACAGAAGAACCATTATTTCTAGGCAGGATTCTTTACAGTGAAGAACAGATCAGCTTCAATTGAAGTTGATATAAAAGTGTTTAGAAGCATGTGGGAAGATCACAAGATCAGGCAGATCTGGGTTCTTGATGCCATTATTAAAAAATATTCATCATGAGGGTTCTAGTTCTCCTAAGGAAGTTGTTAGGCACACATAATTCAAGGAAATCTCATCAGAGCCTTATCAAAGACTGCATATTAGTAATCTAGTCTTTATGGAAGCAAGGATTGTTTACTATACTCCAGAGGCAGAAATAGGTGTAAGGAAGAAGAACCACTCCTAATAAACTTACATAATTAAAATAGAACAAAAGAAAAAAGTATAATACAAAAAGACCAAGAGTTTGGTATGCTGTGGCAGAAGAGCACTGTTAACTGTGTATTAATGCTACAGTTGGTGTTAATTCCTTGTGGTTGAAAAGTGTGAAAAATTGCAACAAGTAGTAAAATAGCCAAATGTATATGTCAATCTCTGAGTGTGGAGCATTTATAAATCATCTCTCTTGAGGAGACTAGAACAGTCTATTTCTATAGAATCTGCAATTTACAACAGGGAAGTAAAATTGCCAGGAAAAAGTCTGTCAGTATTGAGCGTCAGTAAAGATTTAATGAATTATATCTTTCTCATCACAATCGAATTTTCTTTTAAAGACTGTATGGATTGTTTTCATCACCTGAGACAAATACGGACATTATTTCACAGTCAATATTGTCTAAACTTTTGAAAACAAAACTTGTACTTGTTTTTGTAGAACAGCTCAGCTTGCTCATATTAAGGGAGTCAGAACTGGCTGTAACTATTGTCTGCAGCATAAATGCTAACTTCACCCCAGAGGAACAGAGCTGCTGCCAGTAAATAGCAGTAATTCCCTTCCTGGCTGATAGCTGTTGAAGACTGTTTTCCAAGATGAACAAAGATGCTGTTAGCACTACTACTGCTGAACTTTGCAGCCTCCTTTTTAAACTGTGATCAAATTCAATTTGATTTCAAGATATAATATTGTCACTCTACACAATTTTTGCACTACTAATTATGGTTTTGAAGGCGGTAGTTTATAATCTTTTACAATGTATTGCATTCTGATGTTCCTGCAATTATTAAGGCACCTGGGTTTTCATTAAAGCAGGAGACAGTATTTCTAGTGTTTTAGTGCAAAATGTGCTAGTCAGTTGCCCCTAAACCATGTTTCATGTCTGAAGTAAGAACTGTCTAAATGCGCTTTAAGTCAGTGTCTTTATGTTTTTGGGATTAGCACTAAGACTTTAGTACCTGGGTAACTTGGGACAGAAATATACTCTATGTGCAGCGCTGTGAACCACAGAAGAGGGCTGACAAGAAAGCTGAAGAAAATCTAGATTTAATAAAAGATTTGGGGTGTTTTGTGCTGAAAAGGGAAGTAATCTGTGAATGTGATGAAAGCATTTATTTCTCATGTACTTCCCTCAATAAGGATTATATGCAGCCTTAAGCACATTCTTTGCCTTATAAAAAAATTTACAAAATACTTGCTGGTGTTATTCATACCAAGATGCTCTTTGAAGTACTACTCTTCAATGTGTGTTTATAAACATTTTTACTATTTGGCTGTAAGATTGATTTCTGTCATTCTGCTTTAAGAGGGGTCTTATGCTCACAGTATGTGTTCTGGGTTGTTTGTTGGTTTTTTTTTTGAGGAAATGCATGCTTTATGATTAATAGGATTACACTGCAGGCTTATTTAATTGTCATCTGGAGATTTTATATAAGCATTAATTAAAATAGATAAAAATCTTCATAGTTAATGACGCATTAACATTGTTCAAAAAAAATCTAAATAAAAGTGGATACAACAGCATATGAAATAATTGCGCCTAAAAGAAATTATATGTAACAATAGAAACACTTGATGTTAGACACAATTGTTGGTCAGCAAAATTTGAAAATTAACAAAGCTACAAAAAATTATACTTGCAAAATTCTTGAATAAATGATTGCTACTTGTCATGTAAAGCTTAAGGGAAAACATTTATTGTGGGCATTCAGTTGTTCTGTTCTAATAGCACTGAGAGTTAGTATTAAATTTGCCCCTTAGAGCAGTACAAATTAATGAAAAATTACTCTAGATTAGGAATTTCAGACTACCCAGATATTTGCCTATACATTTTCAGCACAGCACTTCTTGCAGCTTATTATTCTTTCATACAAATCCCAGCATCTGCATGCTCCACACACTACAAAAAGATATGTTTCATGAACTGTGAACAGCTCTTTTGTTAGTATGTGCCTTGTAGGAACTATGGTGTGTGCACAGGAGTTTGAGGCTCTCACCAGTGCTTGCAAAGGCTGTGTTGTTACCCACAGATTTGCTAGTAGGAATGTTTATTGGCAGCAGTAGGATCATAAGGGTTGGCAGGGACCTTAAATCTAGTTTCAACCCCCTGCCATAGTCAGTGACACCTTCTATTAGACCAGGTTGCTCAAAGCCCCATCCAACCTCGCCTTGAACACTTCCAGAGCATCCTGAGGCATCTACAACTTCTCTGGGCAACCTGTTTGAGTGCCTCACCAACATAATAGTGAAGAATTTCTTCCTAATATCTAATCTAAATCTGTCCCCCTTTTTGTTGTCACCACATACCTTAAAAAAAAGCCCCTCTCTGGATTTATTGGGCCCCCTTTAGGTACTGAAAGGCTGTTAGAAGGTCTTCTGGAGCCTTCTCCAGGCTGAAAAACACCAGTTCTCTGAGGCTTTCTTCCTAGGAGAGTTCTTCTAGCCCTTTGGTCATACCCCTGGTCCTCCTATAGACTTGCTCCAATAGGTCCATGTCTTTCTTATATTGGGGGATCCCAGAGCTGGATGCTAGTACTCCAGGTGGGATCTCACAAGAATGGAGTAGAGGGGGAGAATCCTCTCCCTTGACCTGCTGGTCACACTTCTTTTGATGTAGCCCAGGATACAGTTGGCTTTCTGGGCTGTGAGCGCACAGTGCTGGGTCATGTTTTGCTTCTCATCAACATACACTAGACCCCTAAGTAAGTCTTCTTGGGGCTGCTCTCAATCCATTCTTTTCCCAGCCTTCATCTGTGCTTTGGTTTGCCCTGGCCCAGGTGTAGGTCCTTACACTTGGCCTTGTTAAACTTCATGAGGTTGGCATTGGCCCAACTCACAAGCCTGTCAAGGACCCTCTGGATGGAATCCCTTCCCTCCAGTGTGTCAACCGTACCATATGGCTTGGTGTCATCAGCAAACCTGCTGAGGGTACTCTCAGCCCCATTGTCCATGTTGCTGACAATGATGTTAAGCAGTGCCAGTCTCAATGCCAACCCTGAGAATACCACTCGTCACTGATCTCCACTTGGACATTGAGTTGTTGATCGCAACTCTTTGTGTGTGACCATCCAGCCGATTCCTTATCCACAGCATGGTCCCTCTGTCAAATCTATGCCTCCAATTTGGAGACAAGGATGTTGTGCAGCACAGTTGTTGTGTTGAGCCATGGGTGTAAGGAGCTTGTGGTTTGTGAGATCCCAAAGTGTGTTGTGCAGTTTTTATCACATTTTTTTTATCTTTTTGTATTTATTTTCCTCATGTTTAATTTGTCTTAATTTTTAACATGTTCTCCTATTAGCTGCTTTGGTAGTGATGCTTTAGGCAGGACATTCTTCTAATTGAGAACATAAATGTGGCACTTTACTGAATACAATTATGTGATGGTAAACCTGGTACTGATCCTTTGAGAAAACTATTTTTTTTAAGTATCTTAGGAAAAACAGCTAAAGAAGAATGGGGTAATAGCAAAGCAACCACATAACATTACTGAAAATACTGTATAAAATGTTGAAAAAATAAATTACTTTGCTGCCTGAAGAAAATGTAGATGTACAAATGCATGTTAATGCTTCCTTATTTTCTCTTGAAGGATCGACGCTTTAATGACGAGATTGACAAACTGACTGGATACAAGACAAAGTCACTTTTGTGCATGCCCATAAGAAACAGTGATGGAGAGATTATTGGTGTTGCCCAAGCAATTAATAAGACTCCTGGAGGTGCCCCTTTTTCTGATGATGATGAAAAAGTAAGGTTATCTTTTGTATTTTTCTTTAAGTTTCTTTTGTAACTCAGTAGACTCTTCTTACTTAAACCAAATAAGTAAATGGCGCAGCATTTGTGTTAATGATGGCTTTTTTAGAAGTCCTTAACATAAAATGTACATTTCTATTGTTGATCTTGTGGCTTATACTTCAATTTAATGGTCTCCCAATCTTATGTAGTTTTTTGGGGGGCTTTTTTTTTTGTTTTCCATGCAGTAGATCTTAATAGGAAGACTTTTAATTTTTTGCAAACTTACCTGTAAAAATAAGTTCATAGAAGAAAACTGTCACAGAGATACTCCTGAGCTTGCCGAGTTTAAAAATCACCATATTTTTTTAGTCCTCTCCATCGGGAAAAATGCCTATAGTATATACAACAGAAATTTTATTTTAGAGGAAATGATCCATATGCAACTTCATGCTATTCTAATACATAGCAGACTTGCAAATGCCCATCAAAGGACAAAGGGCAGAAAGGGAACAGTAGATGTGTATATGAAGTGGAATTTGGAGAGTAAAGTGAGCTCAAGAAGCAGGAGGGTAGAGGGAGCCAGAAGGAAGGAACTTGAATTAAGTGGAAATGGAAAGACAGGAAATGGTGCTATTGAAGGCAGATGTTTTCACCTGAATGTGGAGGGGAAATGTGCACAAAGCCAAAAGGTGACTGGGGAAGGGAATGGCAGAGAACAGTAGGATGGGGAGGAACTGAACAGCAGTGCAGTCTGCACAGTAGAGAGAAAGGGAGTCTTCTTCAGGCATATAATAGGGAAATGCACTTCTGTGTATTAAAATAATATTGCATATCTTTTTTTTTTTTTTTTTGTGGAAGTGTAGTTAGAAGCCCCCAAAAACTCTTTGTGTTGATTCAAAGGCAGTCAATATTTTTTTGCTGAGCCACTGGTGATGTATTACATGTGTGTTGACATTTCTGTGCTATGACAAAACCAGAAATTAAGTAATACTTGCTGGAAGGTGGAAATCTCGTCACATTGGTTCATCTAAATAGATGGAGATAATTTTTAGAAAGATAGCTTGAAGTGAACAAAATGCATTATAAAGCTAAACTACCAGTGGTTTATAAATGATATGAAATATTGCATAGATCAAACTCCTCTTCCATAGAAACCATAGTAGTTGTATTTTTGAGTACCTCTTGAAGTTGCTGTTACATTATTTTTTTTGTTATATACTTACAGCAATACATTTAGAACATTGTATATAACTACTTCATAGTTTGAAAAAAATTGGTGAAAATAAGAATATGAACCTTTATATGAATAATGTCTGGTAATTGAATTATACCCTGGTTTGCTGTGCGGTGGGAGTGATTCAAAATTGATTGCTTTTTTTAAATTTCAGTATGTAAAGGAATCTTCTGCAGTCCAGGTAGGAGCATCTTTGACAAGTGAACTGTGTTAACAAGTGGCTGCATAAAAGTTGACAGTAAAAAAGGTATACCAATTATTTTTAGACCTTGTATTAATTATCGTATGTCTACCAATAGAAACAGTTATGAATAAATATTTCTTTATATTTTGATTAGATTATTTAGCATATCACAGCTTTCCTATCAAGTGGAGTTCTTGCAGCAGTTATTCTTAGCAACACCTACTTATACATGAAGGGCCACCTTGCTTGCTGCATGTCACTCTCTGATATTGGTGCTTTTCCTATATTATACTCTGTCTGATGTTAACCTCTTGTTCAGTTTCAAACTTCAGGTTCTCATTACGACCTAGCCATTTTGGATGCAAGTTAAAAGAATAGGCATGTTTGGATTGTAATATATTTTAAAATTCATTCAACAAATATAAAAATTGGAGGATAAAGCAGGCTGACAGTAAAGCAGGCTTATAGTTTAACAGACCAAAAATGCAGATGACTCAGCTCCCCAGTGATACATAATACTGTAGAGTGAACTTTTAAAAAATTTTATAAATGCCACCTAACTGTGGTTACTTTTCAGACCAATTCTATTAATTTTATAAAACTGAAAAATTAATTGCAAGAACAATACTCGTTGTGTGTATGTATATTTGGCGTCATCTTTTGATTAGATGTTTTTCTTCTACATGTGTTGAGTAACAAGGGAGGAAGTCCTTGCAGGATTGGCAGGATTACTTATTCTAGCACCACATTAAAGACAACTTTTCTGTGAAAAGCTTAATTTTTTTCCACAAAAATAATTAGCTTTTGATTTCTATTTCTGTAAGAGGCCTGTGTAGCTCATTCTGCAGAGTGATTTACTTTAAATAATTTTTAAAATAACCCTTAATTTTCAGATGCTACTTTTTCAGACATCTGACGTAACCCAGTAATTCTTACATTGTTTCTGGGTAAGTTATCAAAACTCCTGTAACTATTGGTTTGCTTCTGAATGAAGTCTGATTCCTGAAAATCTTGGATGCTGAATATTGATTTACTAGCATACTGTACAAATCTGGAGTGAATGCTTCAATGGGTATTTGAATTCAAACCAAACAAAATTAGACCTTCTCTGAACAGGCTTTTTTTCTGCGCTTTTTACTAGTACTCTCTGTGTCTGCATAAAGGGAACTTTATTTAAAATGGAGCCTTTATCACAGATACATTTGATTATCAACTAGCAAAACAACTCTATACATGTGCGTATTACATGTACATTTGTCGTAAACATAATGTAAATATTTGATATTATTAATGTAATCATATTAATGTAAATATTTGTCAGTGCTGAGGCTATGTCAATTTGCTTCCATTCGGTGGCTGGTAAATATCTCAAATCACTAAGTTGCCTGTACTTTAATTGCCGTTTTTATATCATTTTTACTAGTCATTACATTGTTGTTTTAGGTACAAGCCTGTATGTTAGGACTCTTCTATAATATATTAAATGGGTTCTGACATGTAGACTTTATGGAAAAATTAATGAGAACATAACCATTATCATGACCTGTAATAGATTTTAGCTTTAATGAGGCCTGGTATATCATGTCCTATTATTTCCAAAACTGTGCTTTTAAGTTTCTTCACTCACTGATAGCCTACAAAGCATGATATACCTCTGGGAAGCAAGAGAGCTCACACTTCCAGGAGAGCACCTTGCAGGATTAGCGAACAAGTTTGGTTTCAGTTTTGTTTGTTTTTTTTTTTTAATAGTAATATCAGCAAATGTGGTTGTGAGGGAAGGGGGCAAGCAAAACCCGGGAAATCCTGATCAAATTAAGAAAATGTCTGCTAGGATATTATGGTAGTTTGTGCAGAAAAGCCTGATGAATAGCTGGCAGAAGATGCAAATTCAGCTTTATGTTGATGTTACAATTTCCAACAATTAGCAGCTTCAGAGTGGTTAGAAAATAAAAATGTGAATTACTCCTCCTTTTTCTCCCTCACAAGCCCTCTTAAAGAAATGTCAGTGTCATTTAAGTCTGACTGGTGTTTACAAGTGTCTGTTCTCTCTTAGTATTGTGCGAAGCAGTTAAAATGGTCTGTTGGGCTGGGTTTTTTTTTGCAAAGCTACAAGACTATATTCTATAATGAAATGTCACTTGGGGGCACTACTGTCTTGAGTCAATAGGAAACCAAGAATTACATTTTCAATTAGAATTAAGTAGATGCTAGTATCATTTTAATGTACTCTTAGTTGTATTCAGGAAGTTAAAAGCAAATAAAATATTTAAGGTTTGAGGAGTCTTTATTGCTCCCAAGCTGTAACCAAGTTTGTATTTTGCAATATGTAAAACAGAGCAGTAGATTTCAATGTTTTTCTAGTTTTGATTATTCACTGCGAATTTTCAGGTTTTTCTTTTACATCTCTGACCATGGTGATAATTGCACAGCATGAATAATTAGTCTAAGTGAATTTTCCACATGTAGTGATTGTTTCCCGATGCCAAATTTCTTTTCTCCTTTTGGTGTAAGGCAAGTTTCAGCCAATTCATTATTTAAATGCAGAACTGCATGCCACCAGCATGAAAGAAAATGTTCTGTCTCAAAATGTGTTTCTCTCCACAACATCAGTGGCTCAGTTGAACAGACTGATTCCAGACATTAACAGTTTGACACAAACAATAGTAGAATACCTTCTTACTTTTGTATACTAGCCATTGATATTCTATTATGTTCGTAATTGGTGACCTTTTGGAAAATCTAGGCTTGTGATATACTTCTACATGTATTTTTCAAATAAGAACACCAGTTCATCTGCACAGACGTAGAAAGATTAAAACTCAAAACCCTTAAAAAGAACTGTGCAGCCTGCATGCATTCCCAGTACTGTCCTGAAGAATCATTTAAGTCTTTATGTTGTTTGCTGGTGAGTCATGCTTGTTCCATGACTGGTGAGAAACTCAGCCCAACATGAATTTGACAGTCTGTAGTTTAGATTATGTATGCCCTTTAGAGTCTTCTGAGATGCAGTACCAAAACAAATCTGATCCTCCATCAGAGAGGCTTAACAAACAGCAGAAGCAGATCCACCATCGCTTAGAGTGACGTAATGTTTTTTTAGCTCTGATGTCCTGCTAGCCCAAAAGAAGTGAATTGACTGCAGGGAAACTAGCCAGTGCAGGCAGCTTGAATTAAATTCTTCATAACTTACTGAAAAGCAGTAGGTTGGATGTAGTGAGATATCTCCTGGGAGGGGGAAGGAAGAACTGGATTTGTTTGTCTGTGCTCTGTGGACAGTTTTATTAAGAAATATATATATATATATATATCTCTATCTATCCAGATTCCAGGATTCAGCTGGTGTATGTTTGGTTTGTGGGGACTTGAAGATACAGTTCTCTTATGCTTCAACATTTCTATTTCTTATATTCCTAATAGCAGCTCTGTGATTCTTAATTGCCAATTTAGTGTGTTTTTCCTGGTCCACACTTGTTAAGGCTTAAACATATTCTATACAGGATCTACCATAGTGATGAATGACTTGCAAGGATTTTGTCATACCTACCAATTTGTTTTTTGTGTATTTTTGCATGATGACCTTAGAATTACACTGGCAGGTAGCAATTTCAAAGTCAGTTAGGATGGTTTCTTTATCTTATGGAAGTATTCAACTGTAAATAAAACTACTAGGGAAGGGAGCAATCCAGAATAAGCAGTCATCTCCAACTGTTGTGGAAATGATGACCCTCAGCTCTGTGAATGTCTGGAATTTACAAAAGAAGTCTCCTGAAAATTATTTTGAGTACACTAGAAAGGAACATAAAAAAAAGATTAGGTAAAGAATATGTTTCATATATAGCAGTATGTAATTGCTTCCTGCTAACATCCACCTTGGTTCTCTGAAAATCTGCATGGCAGTGAGACTCTATAAGCCATTATTTAATGTTGGCATAATCCTCAAAGGTATCATGTGGTCCATATGTCATTTATGTCCCTAATACAAGAGACAAGTTCACTGAAAGAAGGCAGAAAATAGCAAAGACATTTGAAGGATGAAGGTACTGAGGCGCTGCAACTGTCTGGGAAAACTCTAATGGTCTATTAGGCACAGTTCTCAAAAAGTACTTGCTACACAAATTAAAATAAATCACATTAACTGAGCTCTCTTGCTGGGGGAGTTTAGAACAATTTGTCACTAGAATATTTGCTTTATCAAGGCAGCTTCATACCACCGGTTTGCAACCAGCAGCCCCAAATGACTGCAGTGACAAATATTTGAATGGACTTCATCTTGTATGCATAGAATCATGGAATGGTTTGGGTTAGACAGGACTTTAAGATCATCTAGTTCTATCCCCACTGCCATAGGCGTTCAGTCATGCTTTCAGGTTAAGCTGAAAGTCTAGATTTCTTTTTAATTACAGAACACTATAAATGTGCTTGAAACAAAAAACATACCTTTATCAGTACTTCTGGCAGTTAACATTTGAATTGGACATCTTTATGTCTGGGGTATGGAAACATGTCTAATGTGTCTTGCAGTGATATTTTAGTGCACTTTTTTTAATTAAATGTGCATTTTCCTAGGTTCAGGGGCTACTTTGTTGTGTGTTTTATGTATTATGTGTATTATGTATTATTGTATTATGTGTGTTGTATGTATTACACTAAATCCTTGATATTGGTTTGAGGCCTCCGGGTGCTATCAAAAAGCAATTAAACACATTATCAGATGTGGCATCAGGAAGGGTTTCTCAATAGAAGAGTTCAGTGAAGATATTCTTGTTTTTTTCTTGTGGGTTTGTTTTTTGTTGGTTTTTTTTTTGGGGGGGGGGGGGGGGGGGAAGGACTGGGGTTTCATTCTGGTGTTGTGTCATGGTGAGACTGATGAAGGTATCTGGGTTCTTCCTGGAATTGCCAGCAGGAATCTCAACCTTTTCCCATATTTCCTGTGCTTGTATCTTAATTCAGAGAGACTTGAACAAATAAGAGCTAGACTGTCATTTGGCTAATGTTTGTAGTGTTTCACTCAAAGCTCAATAAACTAAATGGAAAAATCTGTGGAATTCATGGGCTTTTAAACATCAAACCTCTGTCCATATCTATCATAGGAGCATTTCATTAAGTGCAGACCCCTGAAACTTGAATTCATCTCTGTCAGAGCACTGACGGAATCAGTTAAGGATCAGTTTTGGCTCCTGTATCCTTCCACTGAATGCAAACAGGCTCCCAAAGACTGAACACAGTTTCTGTGGTAGACTGTGCTGTTGATCAAATACATCTGAGATACGCTGAGTCCCTAGACATAAAAAAGGTGACGGCTAAATTGCCTTTGTGAGCATACATTGAAAAGTCAGAAAACTTGAGAGGTGGTTGTACCACACAGACACTGGCCCAACAAAAGTCAGTTTCCCTCAAGTTAAATTTATTTTTTTATTTTTTTGAGATATTTTGTCAGTCTGAAGTTGCCTCTGAGCTTGAAAAAGGTGATCAGATTTAGGAATGGTAGTCAGTCCTGGAAAAAGCCATACAAAGAGCCATGAGACAGAATGAAACTTTCATAGTATTTGTTGGATGCTTGTGGTCAAAACAATCTTGTTTCCACAAAGAGCCCTGCATACTTCTCTGTTGGGCCTCATCTCTGTTCAGCTCTACAAGAACCGTGTTGAATATAATCACAGTATGGGAGCTGCTGGTTTAAGCTATCATAGAATGGTTTGGGTTAGAAGGGACCTTAAATATCATCCAGTTCCAGTCCCCTTGCCATGGGCAAGGACACCTTCCACTAGACCAGGTTGCTCAAAGCCCTGCCCAACCTGGCCTTAAACACTTCACAACTTCTCTGAGCAATCTGTTTCAGTATCTCGCCAACCTCATAGTGAAGACTTTTTTTCCTAATATCCAAGCTAAATCTCCCCTTGTGTCTCTTGAATCAACTATTTCAAGTGGATTAGAGAATCACCAAGATGGCATTGTATTGGTTATTGTAAGGCAGCCTCCACAACTGATTAAGGACTTAAAATGTTTCCATTGGCTAAAGTACAGACACACAGAGACCTGAGCCTTCAACAGGCTAATGGTAATAAGTAGTGCTTTACAGCCTGGGTTATTAAGGTTTTTTTACTGCTCTGTTTGGCAATTTGTGGAAGCAGCGTGACTGATTTCCTGGGAACTTGGAGCCACTTTCTTTCGATATGAGGGCATTCGGTACTTGTATTTAATGAGCATTTTAGAACACACACTGCTGCTTTTCTTCATGCTTAGTTCAGTCCTGTTATCAAGAATTATACTTGTAATGATTGATTTTTATTAATTACATCCCTGGTTGACAAAACCCCAGATGCATTACAAGCATAAGTGATCCATTAGAGACATTAATTATTAAGCATTCAGTGGTATGCTGGGTTTGAGTCTTAGTAAAAGACCTCTGGGTCCTTCTGCAAATTCTGAAGCATAGAAATATTCCTGGAGCTTGTTCTGTTTTCCCGTTTCGTTACTGTTCACAGGGGGTTGCAGCAGGCCTGGAAAAAGGAGTCCAGATCTTTGCTGGTAAACAGACTTCACTGGTAATGCAACAAAATGCTGTGATTATGGATGCCTTGTGCAGCCATACTGTGTTCATCAATGGGAGCAAAATAAAGTTTTCAACAGAAAGCTCAGAAGCCAACAATTCTGCAGTCCAGATTGTAATTTTCAGTCAGTAGAAACTGTGATGTTAATCATAGAATCACAGAATAGTTAGGGTGGAAAGGACCTTAAGATCATCTAGTTCCAACCCCCCTGCCATGGGCAGGGACACCTCCCACTAAACCAGGCTCTGTCCAATCTGGCCTTGAACACTACCAGGGATGGAGCATTCACAACTTCCCTGGGCAACCCATTCCACCTCACCACCCTTACAGTAAAGAACTTCTTCCTTATATCCAACCTAAACTTCCCCTGTTTAAGTTTTAATCCATTACCCCTTGTCCTATCACTACAGTCCCTGACAAAGAGTCCCTTCCCAGCACCCTTATAACCCCCCTTCAGATACTGTAAGGCTGCTATGAGGTCTCCACGCAGCCTTCTCTTCTCCAGGCTGAACAGCTCCAACTTCCTCAGCCTGTCTTCATAGGGGAGGTGCTCCAGTCCTCTGATCATCCTCGTGGCCCTTCTCTGGACTTGTTCCAACAGTTCCATGTCCTTTTTATATTGAAGGCGCCAGAACTGCACACAATACTCCAGGTGAGGTCTCACAAGAGCAGAGTAGCGGGGCAGGATCACCTCCTTCGACCTGCTGGTCACGCTCCTTTTGATGCAGCCCAGGATATGGTTGGCTTTCTGGACTGCGAGAGCACACTGCCGGCTCATGTTTGTTTTCTCATCAACCAACACCCCCAAGTCCTTCTCCTCAGGGCTGCTCTGAATCTCTTCTCTGCCCAACCTGCAGCTGTGCCTGGGATTGCTCTGACCCAGGTGTAGGACCTTGCACTTGGCATGGTTAAAAAGAATAAATAAAAAGCTCAGACAGGTGTAGTCCCCCGGAGGAACCCGGGGCCACAAGTTAATGTTGGTTTTATCTTTTCTAGTAATACTCTATTAATAGAATTTTCACTTAAATGATTTGAATGCCAAAACAGCAGCAACAGAAGGGCTCAGAGTCTTATGATTTAGTTTTGTTCACCTGTTGACAGAAAGCAAGCCCACCACAAAATAGTTGGAGGGCTATGATGTGTATTTGTGTTACATTACCTAAGGAATAAGGCTTTTACGTTCAGCTCTTCCTTTTCTTGGCAAAACACCTTAAACCAACTAAATTGTTTTGATCAAATGGCTCATTAGAAAAATCTTGTTTGCTTCAAGTGAAACTTGCACTGAGGCCTTGTTCCGGAAGCACGTAAGAGGAAATCTTTGTGGTCAGCAGCAGGAGAAGCCTTCATTTCTGACAATTGCTGGAGATGTGCCCTGGGGGCTGGATGGAAGGACTTTGTCCCTAGTGACCTGTTTTCTGAACTTTTGTCAGTTTGTTCAGTTCTCCTTAGCTGTTCTTCATAATAACTTCAAGGCTTCATATACTTTTAGACTGCAGCATTTCCCATCTGCAAATTGCTTCTTTCCTGAAGCAGAATGAAACGTTCATACAGCAGTTCATGCCATCAAAAGTGTTTCCCACTGGAACAGTGATGCTGAGCCTGTCTGTAGCTATAGGTTATATGATGAGATATTGAAAACTGCTGAGCAAATCATTTTGCAAAAAATTAAGTCAACCTCTGACCTTCTAGGTGTTATTACAGGCTTCGTAAGAAGCTGTAATTAAAACGGTATTGTTATTCTAGTACTGACTCAAGGTATGCCCTTGGGCAAATCCACTTTACAGTGGTCTCTTTGAAACATAATTCTAAGAATGGCTTTAGGTAATTCCGTATGTATTATCAGAATTTACATTTTAGGTATTCTTATTTTATAAAAAGGATGTTGTTTTCCCTCTTGTTGAGCCTGAGCTTTTGAAGTCTTGCTGAATGCTTTCTTTGCATGCAGCATCTGTAATCTGAATGGATCTGGTTAGAAAACACCAAAACAATTTCACAAACGTCAGTTTCAGCTGTTTGTTCCGTGGTCCCAGCTTTACATACAATCTTTCTCATGAAAATTATGATACCCTTCTGTCCTTGATTGGTTTGCAAAAGTGTTAACTAGTCTATAATTGGCAAATTCCTGAGGTACATCAGAAGGAACTTAGTCCTCCTCCATGCTATGTTTGCAAGTGCCAGCCTGAGAAATTCGTGTCTGCATCCCAGCAGCTGGCATATGTAAGATTGTAGCTTTATTGCCCTATAGGTGTGTTTCCTTTACAACTGGGAAAGTGACTGGCTGATTCTGTGGCTACAAATGAATTAAACTACTGTCTTCTCACAGGAATATAAGAGAAGATTGCCTACCTCAGATGAAAGGTCTGTGTAACCCAGTGACCTTTCTCTGTCAGCTGCTGAAAACAAATACCTGGAATGAGGCAAGCAGGAGATGGTATTTCTCTCATGTACTCCACCAGTTTCCTGTGACTTGAGCTCAGGGACAGGCATGGTATTTAATACCCCCCCAGGGATTTTTTACTTACGAATTTATTCAGGCATTTCTTGAAGCAAGACAAACTTTTGGCTTTCACAACTTCCTGCACACTGTGTGAAGAACTGCCACGTGACTTCTGCTAATTTCATGTTGTTCTGCCTTGTTTTGCTTTTAGTGAACACAATGAAATATCATTCCCTATTAATTTTCATTTTAATTGTTTTGCCCTCAGAGTCTTCAGACTCTAAAAGATGTGAAGTTCCCACTTGGTGCAGCAGTCTTTCCTCTAGTCAGCCTTCTGCTTTAGCAGGAGGGGTGTGAGCTCCCCAGAGCCCTGGACAGTGCCTCCAGTTTGCTGTGATAGTCAGTACATTCCATGTCTGGAGAAGCAGAAGGTGTTTGAACTGGTATTGTTTGGGTTGTTTGTTTGTTGGGGTTTTTTTTTGTACACTCTAGCCTGAAAGACCGAGAGCTGCATTTTTATTAGTGTTTTACAGCTGCCTGTCAGGTATGCCCAGAACTGTTTTTTGAAAGCAAGAGCAAATCTTCGTTGCATCTTGATGTCACTGCGTTACCAGAACCCATGCACACAAAAATTCACCTCCTAACTTAGCGAGTCTCCTCTGCTAATTGTAAATTTTAACAAAAATTATCACTCTTATGAAAGATCCCAGAACTCCCTGAATCATTGTGGATGTTGGGAAGTGTCATGTAAGGTTGTTTTTGATTACTGAAAACATGAAAAACAGGTCACCAGTGGAAGTTAGTGAACAAGAGTAACAATTACTTTGCAGCAAGATCGCATGTTCCAGAGTAGAGCTGACTGGAATTATGAAAGCTAAAGTAGTTTAACCAACTAACAGTAATGATTTCACATCCTTTCGTAGCTGGCAAACATTCAAATAGGGTTAAAGCAATAAATATTATAATGATCTTTTTCAGTTGGAACATTGTTGGAGCTGTCACATAATTAAGCTACGTTGTTCATAATCACGAATGGTGGTCAGAGATTTCAGGAAGGAAATTATGCAGTGAGCTTCAGGTAACTCTTATGAGGGTAAGTGAACTGTGTTCAGAAAAATATTTCCTCTGAACAGCATAGTGATACAGGCAGGGGCATCAGAAAGAATACTTCATTTAACAGTGCTTTGTGAAAGCTGTGAGTAAGCATGTTAATTGTCAATTCAGTCTATGAGAAACCCTTTTGCTTAGGATATTTATTAACATAAATTTTTAGCTGAACAAAAATATATTTTGACTGGCAGTTATCAAGGCTGAAGTCTTTGGACTGAGCCTGACATGAGTTTAATCTTAATGTTAATTAGTTGGCAATTTGCTGTCTATCTGGTAGAAAAGATAAAAACAAATATTGGTTTTCTTTTCTTTTTCTTTTTTTTAAAGGCTTTTGCTGTATAAAGACTAGAATTTTGTGATGCCAGTGTCATGGTTACAAGTCAGATTCAATGACAATAGCTCTCTGGTGTGATAATAGCTCTCCAGTGTTGTAGTATGCTTTTAAACTGGGAGGTGAGTGGAAATGGCCTGGAGTTGTAGTAGACAGGCCTCAGAGTGTAGGGCTGTGTCATGGGGTGCCAAGTGCAGGGAAGCAAGTGCCAAGAGGTGATGGACTTGCAAAGATCTGAGAGCTGCAAAGAGCTGAGGATGTCTTAGATGCCATCTGGTGAGGTGTCAGTGGGATGTCTTGCAGGAGAGTGGGGCCACTTGTTGTGTTCTGAGCTGGAACAGCCCTACAGAGTTATCCTACAGAGCAGAATAGATATGAATATGATACTATGTTCTGCTTAGGAGAGGAGGCTTAAGAGAAAAGGAAGCTTGCCAAAGCATGTTACCATAAACACAACCTGAATTTCCCTTTTCTATCACACACAGTGGAAAACATGTTTAGTGTGGTTAGCAGGGGCTATGTACTTGCTTCTGTGCTTTAATCACAAAGGTTTGTAATCTACTCTAGCCTGGGGCTTCAGGGTTTCTCCTTCAACTCAAGGTCTAAATATATGAGGTTTTAATCCTGTATGTCCAGACATTTCAGTTCTCAGTGATGGCAAAGATTGTTGCTATCCTACTGGACATGCACAGCAGCTGAACAGTGGCCTCAGTAATACAGCTGTGGCAAGGCTAAGCTCTGATCTCTAGACTAATAAAGAATATAAAATAATTCTAAACTTCAAGAAATTGGCAAAATTTGACAGAGCAATAGGGATGTGGATGACTTAAAAAAGCTGGTCTGTCTGCAGAAGCGTTAAACCAGCAGACTGGCAAGAAACTTCTTACTAATAAATTAGAGCAACAAAATACTGCATCTAATTGAAGTCTTGGAAAAAAATGCAACGTAGAGCTTATAATTTTCCTTATAAGTGCAGAGATTATCTCTGGTTCTGTGTGATCTCATGAACATCTGAAAAAGCCTGAGCTCTGTGTTACAAACTCAGTAGTTGCTGCCAGCCCAAGCAGCTCATATACAAATGAAAGTGTTCTATTTTTCTGAAGTGGGTTTTTGGGAAATCACTGTTCACAGGAAGCAGAGGCCATTCCAGTGAGATATGGAAAGGTTTAAGCCACTGCAAGAGCCTGTAGAAATGAGCTTGAACATTTCATGTGCTCAGCTTTCACTCTTACGAGGTTTGAAGTTGCTGCGTTGATGTTTACTTTTTGAAGAGTATAGAGGTGTTTGGTTTCCTTTTTTCTCTCTCTCAACCTATTATAGCTTTTCATATATTCTCTAAAAATGAGGTTCCTTTTTTTATAGTAGAAATGGTGGAAAAGAATGGTGAGAAATGATTTTATAAGCCTCTGTTCTATGTATAAGGAGGATTTATAGTATTTTAATAAATTGAATTTTTCCACTAACTACTAAGTGATTATCTTCTTCAGTGATGTAAAACTAACTAGTTTGTCCTGAACATTAAAACAAAATACTTCAATTATTGCTTTATCAGGTACTTAGACTTTTTCTTTTAATGAAAGCTGAACTAGAGATGAATAATCTGGACTGATTCTAAATTAATTTGTTCTAATTTGCATGGCCTTCTGTTTTGATTCTGCTGTCAGTTTTGTGGGCTTTATGAGAATAAATGCATCAAGTCAGATACTAAGATCTATTTTTTCTTATATAAAAAGATTAATTTACTTTTTTTTAGTAGAATATGATGTTGAAGCTGGAAATATCTGTTATGAGGTACTGTTTTAAACAGAACCTACTTTTCTGAGGTAGTTGCTGTAATTCTGATGTGAAGTTAATCAGGCAGTGTGGCTTTACGTGAATGTCATTATGAACCGTATGAAACTGAGTATCAGGAACAGTAACCAGAACATTGTGCGTCTGAATGCATCTTCTACAATGGCAGAGTTACAGCAGCAGAACTGTGTTGGTTTTCTTTATGGAATTATTTGACATTTCTTTTTGTTATCAATATTTCAGGTCTTTGAGGCAAACATGCTTTTTGCTTTTCCTGGAGTATAGAGGTCTCTGCCTCACTGGCAGCAGCTGCTGCTGGGAGTATTTGTTGCCATACCTAATGGTGTGGTTGTCATCCCGCTTTCTGTCATTGGGGCTGCTGGATTAATACTCAGATTTTCGATCTTGTGATTGGTATTGTTGCATTAACCAGAGCTGCATACTGATACCATATCACTTTCATCTGCAGTTACTGTCACACAAAAACCCCGAGGATGGGTGATTGTAAAATAGCATTCAGAAGCACATGTAGGAATGCAGAAACTGTTGTCTCTTTAAGACGGGTTTTTTGCAGCAGGGAGAGGAAAGGTGGAATCGAGAAAGAGCTGGGCTAAAGGGATTAAAAAGCCGGGGAGAATCCGGGCTGCGGGCGCAGCAACAAGTGATGGGGAAAGCATCCCGCACTCCTGCGACTGAGTCTGGCACTCCTGTGCCACCGGAAAAGGGTCTCACCCCCTCTAGTGGCTTGCACTCCTACTTGGTGGTGGTAGCAATATCAAATTAAACGAGTATGTATACGTAGAGTAGTGCCTCCCAAAAAGTTGTGACTCTCCTTCAGCTTAGCGTTTCTGGTATTTTTAGTGCCTTTTTAGCACGGAAAGATGTCAGTATGTTTTGTAATTGTTAATTAAATAGAAATCAAGTTATCCATCTTCATGCTTCTTCCACGTTTTCGGATAGGAGTTTACTCAACATCAGTGCAGCCCAGCTTTAAGCTAAGAATGCTACAAGTGTGCAGCTCATGTCAAACCAGCGCTTTACATTTCCAGGGGGGGATTGAAACCGCGCAGTGTCTTGCCACATTACCTAAGCAGTAGTCTGTTCACACTGCCATCAAGTGGATAAGAGGCATTACGGCACCAGCTTTGTGTTAGGAGTTGCTCATCCCCTTGCATTACATAAATATCTTATGTGCCTTGTTACTTGTATGTCTGATTCTGACAGCAGTTTCAGAGGCCTCTCCTTTTTGTCTGCAGTAAGGAAGAGGTAGAGCTAGTTCTGTCAAACCATGTGCTTCCATGGGAAGATAAATCAAGATTTATTTTTTTTTATTTTTTGTTTACTCCATAGTTTGTCTGCAAGAGACGTGTATAAGGTTGATTTTGACATCAATATCCATATCATATGTGAATAACTGAGATTTCATTTAAGGTAGACTGAAGTACTCAAACATCAGTAACTGCCAAAACTGAAGTCATGATCATAACTGCAGTCAGAGCTTTCCATGGGTTGTGTTTGTTTTATGAGCAGTATGCGACACTTTTCCTGTGACTTTGTTGTGTAACCTTAGACTTATTTGCCTCCCACTTTTCAGAAGATGACAAGATGAGGAGATGCCTGAGTCCATTTCTGGATCTGATCACTTGGGAATTTAACTGTACTTTGGGCATCTTCACTCAAAGAGAGTCTTATGGCTACCTAATCCAAGAAATGCCTTGCACTCAATAGCTACCTCCCTCTTCATCCACAAACTATCCAGTATGTCTGCATACACCGATGCTTCAGTCTGGCAGTGTCATCAATTATTAAAAACTGAACAACCTTCTCTTTTGTAAGATGCTGAAAGTAGCTGAACATCTTCCAATGGGATAATTTTTCAGTTGCTTACAGCCCTATCACATATTAGATGTTTAAGATGAATGTTTCAGTGCTAATTTCCCTCCTCCTTCCCCCCTCCCCCTCCCCACAGCAGAAACTCCTTTGAAATTTGCCCTTTTTCTTTTAATCTACTCAAAATATGCTTCTCCTAAGCTATTTTTGAAAATATTTTGTTTGTAATGCTACTACACATGAAAGTTCTGAAAAGGAAGCCTTGGCATTTGGCAGTGAGCTGGGGTACACATCTGGATACATGTCATGGGTAGTGTGAGGAGCCCAATGCAGTCCATGTGGTTTAAGAAAACTCCACCATTATTTATTTTTTATTGCATACCTAGAACTTTGTTGTTCTGCTTTCTAGTTTATAGTTCATTACACACCTCTCATTTTTCTTACATTTCAACAGTTGTATCATCCTTTTTTTTTCTGTTACAGGCAGTGTACACCAGTGCTGAACACAAAGCCTGTCTTTGCTCAGTGTGTTCCTTTTTTCTTATCCCACTGCTATCCTTTTGCTAATTTCTGTTTTCCCCTGTGCTTTGTGCAGATGGGTGCATTTGTGAAAGGGCTAAGAGTCTCAATAGATCTGCTGTTTGGTGGAGCTCAGCATGTTTCGCTTCTCACTCAGATGCTGAACAGGTTGGTGGGAGGGAAGGTCATTCCACAAAATCTTTCAGTGTTACAAGAGTTCTGCATGTTCAAAGGACTACTAGATTTCATACCAATGAAAGCTGCTACTGGAGGGTATCACAGTTTGGCAGTGTTTCTCAGACAGCATCATATGTCTCCAATTTTAGATATTACTAGGAGTGAATAGAAGGATGTAGAATATCCTATGCCCCCACTGAATTATTTGCCTGATAGGAACAACTAAGTTTACTTGATCTATACGATGTGTAATGCAGTAGGTCCATTCCTTTTGAGACTTTCTTACTTATTAAGCCTTTTTACAATTTTACTATAGTGCTGTTTATAATTTTCTTTTGGTTTGCTATTCTGAATCTAATTTAATTTTTATTCATGTACCTCTGTTTTATTTCTACTTTATTTTTCTGCAATGCAAAGGGATTTTCTCCTCGCTTCCTGCCTTACTCATCCTTGTCATGCAGGAACCTAAAGGTAGCAATGCAAATGAAAGATACAGCACTAAAAAGCAAACAAACAACAACAACAAAACTGTAGGCACAGTATCAAATAAAAAAAAAAGTTAAAAAATAAAAAGGAAAATTGAGAATATGTGGGAAGTTTGTGAGTGGTGATTATCCTTTGCCAAGACAAATCGGAGCACTTTGTAAGACAGATCAGCAGAACGACTGCTCATCTATTAAACAAAAGCAGAAACTAAAAAAGGAAAAGAATTCACCAGCTGCAAATAGAAACAGTCCTGGTCATGACGGCAGTAGTGGAGAGCATACCTCACTGCATCTGTGGTGCGGGTAGACAATGCAGGACAGTAGGTTGTCTTCTGCTTGCCCATCTAAATAATAGTGTAGCTGAGGGACTGGTTGTATACCCTTAAATATGCAAGGAGAAAGAATGTAATGTGGAGAAAAGAAGGAGAAAAGGAAGGGGAAAAACCCCAACAAATCCCAGGAGACAAACAAATTAACCCTGATATAGATTGAGCTTTGTATATAGGGTAGCTTTAAATGTTGAAAATTGTCTTGAACTGGTAGGCAAAGCTTCAGGAATTTTAGTAAGATAGTGGTTGCTTTCACACCCCCCTTTTAAGAGGCAAAATTGGTGCTAACTTCAGTTCAGTCTTCTTGGAAATTAGGCTAGGATACAAATACATTTTTCTTGTTGTCATGTTTTGGTCAGTACTAATACTTCCAGAAAACATTTGTCAGGATGCTAAATGCAAAAAAAAAAAAAATAAAAAAAAAATTCAGGGTAGTTAGTTCTTTGAATTCAAATTTTAACAAACTTACTACTAACATACTCTGGTTTTTCACCTCAGCCAGGGTTAGGTGTAGCAGTAGTAACATTGTAGTAGTAACTGTGTGATAGCAAGTTTCAGACAAGGGTAACAAAGGTTCATGAAAGCTTATGACATTCTGCATTAAGTTAGCTCTTCATGCTTTTTATATGTAGCTGGCAGCTTTGATTATCAGAACATTAATGCTTTTCCCAGAGCCCTAAATTTGGGTTGGTTGGGTTTTTTGGTTCTTTTTTTGTTTGTTTGTTCATTTTTTTGTGGGGTTTTTGTGTGTGTGTGTGTGTGTGTTGTAAAGATGAGAACACCCCCTGCCCTAGGTTAAGTTAAAGTGGAGGGTGGAAAGCATAGGAGGAAGAGATTAAATAGCCAGAAAGAGTCAATCCATAAAACAGACAGATTGGTCTGGCTAACTGTGGTTGTCTGAGTGCTCTAGGATATTATGTCTGCTTAAAGGAGCAAAATAAAACCTAACAGTTCTGATATGGAAGCTAATGTGGTTTTAAGACCCTTCAGTCTTTTTTGTTTAAAGTGCTTAGTAAATACTACTGATACTGTACTTGTTTTCAGGTAGAAATTGAAATAATGCCATTTATTTCTTGGGTAGAGAAACCACTTTACCCTGTGTTGTCTCCCAGCTTTCTGAACTATTGTTATTAGCCACAATCTCTTTTCCTGCAGAGGACAGCTGCAAGGAGATCTTGAACTTAGCTCTGTGTTTAGATGTGATCATTATGTCTATGTAGGATTCTTTTCCAGCTGTTGAATGCCAGAAAGTGCTCCAGGTAAAATATACTTTAGATAAAATTCTCCAGTCAGCTAAAAATGTGGAATCCAGGTTTCGAGCCTTGGTGTTGGTTTAACCATGGCAGCACCCACACTGGGTTCTGGCATGGGAGGCAAAGCTTCATTTCTGGGCAGTGCAACTCCCTCCCAGGTGCTCATTGTGTGCAAGCTCCAAGCCAAACCTGTAAGTAAAGATACTGTGCATTTGCATCATCATTTATAATGTGCTGCTCTTGAGTAGTCAAAAACTAAATTCTGTTACATGGTGCGATTTCTCTTTAGGAAATCCTATATAATGTATTGAATGACTTAGGTAATTACTTACATTCTGTTAAGAGAGTAACAGGAGTAGTAAATCTAATGAGAAAATTTTTAATACAAGTGTTATAGAGATGATGTAACTTTGGCTTTATTATATGTCATAGGTTTTATCTTTTGAAAGTGTGCCTTTATTTCACGTGTCCATACATTATTTATTTATTTATTTAACCTAGAAGCCTCACTCATGAGCCCAATACACCAGTACAATAGGTGCTGTAAAGGCAGTGAGCAGGAGGCAGCTTCTCCAGAGACAGTAGGAAGTATTACAGAAATGACAGATGGGTTGTCGTAAATACATATCTGATGACCTTCTGGTAGGCTTCCCTAGCCCTTCTGGACACTTTGAGAGAATTTAATTTTTGTGCTTTATAAATTTTTCAGCTGAAAGTAGGCCACAAAAAGGAATGTCAAGGGAAGAAGACAAATCACTTGATAGTAGTCATAGTGAAGAAACTGCAGAAAAGGCAAATTCTTCACCTTTAAGAACTACACTAGGATTGTAGATCAGGCTAGCTCTGGTAATTCCAGGATGACAGCATCAGGCCAAAAGTTGGTTCTAGTCTTTTCGGGGACAGAATGATACATAGATAGCTCTGCCAAATTTTCATTAATGCAATGTAAGTTGTATGTTAGCTGTTACTATACAGTAAAAGAGTCCTGGTACAGTGTTCAAGATTCCTGTCTATCAAAAACATACTATGGGTTCTCCTTACCCAAAAAGTACCCTACACCAAAACAAAACCAAAAGAACAAACCAAAACCCCAACTGTGTTGATTTTGCATGTGTTAACATGGCTAAAGTTTTCAGGAAATGCTCTTAAAGCCAGCTACTTTGAATACTTTGTTTTTTTCTAGAGCAGATTCCATCAGTTCTGGTTTGTTCCCAGCTGATATTTTTTGGATCAACATACTTCAGCATACCTTCCTTTTCTGCATTCTTTTTGACATGCTATATAGTTATTCCTCATAAGCACTGTGTCCCAGAGCACAAACATAGATTCACACTAGCAAAATTTTCCTTCCTTTTGTGGCGGCATGTAGATTCTTTCATGCAGGAAATTTTCACAGTATCACAGTATGCTAGAGATTGGAAGGGACCTCAAAAGATCATCTAGTCCAATCCCCCTGCAGGAGCAGGAACACCTAGATAACATTACACAGGAATGTGTCCAGACGAGTTTTGAATGTCTCCAGAGAAGGAGACTCCACAACCTCCCTGGGCAGCCTGTTCCAGTGTTCTGTCACCCTCACTGAGAAGTTTCTTCTCAAGTTTAAGTGGAACCTCTTGTGTTCCAGTTTGTACCCATTACCCCTTGTCCTATCATTGTTTGCCACTGAGTAGAGCCTGGCTCCACCCTCGTGACACTCCCCCTTTATATATTTATATACACTAATAAGGTCACCCCTCAGTCTCCTCTTCTCCAAACTATAGAGACCCAGCTCCCTCAGTCTTTCCTCATAAGGGAGATGCTCCACTCCCAAGTGGCTCTGGATGAATAGAGTTGTGGTCTTTTGTAAAAGGAAAAAAAGACATTATTGATAAACTATGTCCTGTTAGCAGTTTTATTAAAATGTAGTAACAAAATATTACTCATTGCTGCACAGGCATAGCAATACACCCTGCTGATGATAATAGGAACTCAGGGTTAAATACATTTACATCATTTCAAGAAGCTTTTAATTCACATCTTTCACTGTCATTTGTTTTCCCTTACTGTGTGGGGTTTTGACGGATTTTTACATTTTTTAAATGAGTGACGGGAATAGATATAGGTCTATCAGGTTGCTAATAAAGCCATAAGAAATACAATTATGTTTAAGGTATCGTACAACTGTGTGTTATATAGCAGACCAGACTGGTGAGGAACAAGGTTTTTTAGGTGGTTGTAAAACTTTATTATAAATGGCCTATTTAATTGTAACCTCTGCTGACTTGAGAGCATACCAAGCACATAATTTGGTTCAAATCTGCAGTTGTTGGCTGAGAATCTGTTGTACCTGGCAGAGGCGCTATAAGGAGAGCTCAGCCTGGAGGTAGAGGAACAAGGGGTTGTTTTAAATTTTCAAGGTTATTTGGTACTCTGCAATGCTTACTAGACAGTAGAACAGTTAAATTCAGCAGATTTAGTTTATTGCAGCTTCTCTGGGCTGTCTTTGCAGTCTGTAAGGGCTCCAAACACAATCTTGTACTCTGTGCTACTGTCCTATCCACTTACGCATACAATTCTAACCCACGTATGACGGCTTTCCACCTATATGCATCCTGTATAACTTAGGGATAAGAGAAGGTGTCAGTGGTCTCCTGAATTGGGACTGGAAAGCTAACGTCAGAATTTGTCCTCTTTAACTAAAAATCCATCTTCTAATTTGCAGGGAGCAAATTCTTTGTGAGAAATGCAATTAGTTTTCCACATGAGGTTTTAATTCCCTGTATGTCTTTTAATGCTATTGAATTAGGACTCCAGTTGTATTGTTTCATTATACAGGATAACACAAATAATTGGGTTGAACACCATTAGCCAGTTGTATTAGCAACTATATGAATGGGCAGCAGTTCACACCCAAAGAGCTCTCAGACACTCAGATTATAGACTTCCAAGGAGCTGGAAGTAAACAAACATGGTGTTCTGCAGTACAGTTGAAATCAAGGGACTTTCTATGCAAGATGACTTACACCCTAAAACACAAAGAGAGACAATCACAACACACTTTCATATCTAAACCAAGGAGAGTGCTTTTCCTTTCATTGGAATAGTAAGTGCACTATAAATGCATATTGGTATTGTCAAGTGTTGGGCTAAACATTTTTTAAGTCAGTAGCTTTTATCCCTGGGCCCTTCATTTGTTGACAGCCATTTGGAACGATTAGGATCCTTTATGGAACATAAGGGTCGAGTCAGCAGTTCCCAAACTGATCTGCACTTGTCACAGCCCACAACAGAGATGCTTACCTTGTATATGCCTGTGTAAGTAGAAATAACAGGGAGGTCTGTGGGCACATACTAGTGAGAACTAGCAGAGCCGGGAGTAAGATGGAAAGAAAGTTTTTGCCTGAGAGATAACTCAAAGAAGGTTAACACTTAAAGCAGAAAATCCTTCCCCTGCTTATTTTTTGCTTGGTTCAATGTGATGAGACTTAATGCACTCCTTATATAAAATAACATTGCTTCAAAGCAATATTTACTTCCTTAATCTAGTTCACCCTTTTAATGAAATCAACTTGCAGTCAAAATTGTGCTAAATGAGCCTAAAAAGAGGGGCCATCACTATTTCTATCAAAATATAAATACAAAATATGTACCTGTCTGTGTTTAATTTTCTTGTGATCAGAAATGTGCCTTCTCAGTGAAGCAAGTCCTCTCCCAACTCGTGTGTTTGAAGAGTTTCCCCACTCATTTCTAGAAATTGCATTGAGTGTTCGTGGTAGCCATTCATGACCTGACTTTTACCTTCAGAAATCCAAAAAGCATAAGGTGACTGACTGCTACCTTTCACATTTCTATTACGCTTATTGGAACACATGAAATAAGCACAAAGTATCAGTTTGTTCCTGGTATTTTTAATGTAACGTCATTCCCATTGTCTGCCTTCATACAGTGTGTGGGAAGGGAAAGATTTTTTTCATAAATAAGAATCTTTTATAAATTCAAGTGTAGTTTGATTTTTTTTTCCATGTAAATGGATGCTGAACACATCAGCAGGAAATAGATTTTTGTCTTCAAAATGAAGCTTTGTGGGTATTTATTTGTGTATTTATTGTGGTTAGTCTCCTAGATCTAGTGTAGCTGTTGGTAGTGAGTCAAGCCTGTTTAGTTACAGTAGGAAGCATAATATTCACATGCTTGCAGGATAGATGTGAAAGTCTCAGTTTTCAGTATGTTTGTCCAGTAGTGCATGAAGTTCTGGCATGGAAACCCATGGTTTGTTTCCTTTGATTTTAGGGCACTTCATTTACTAACTATTATCATCTGAACATAGGATGGCTTTATGCAGACATGTCCTGCCAAGGAGGCTTAAGAGCAGTGTCACTGCTACTCAGACTCCCAGAGAAGGGAAATGTTAACTTTCATTCTCAGCTGCAGGACAAAGAGAAGGTCTGGCACTTTTGAAGCCAGAGGTTGTGATCAACAGTGGTAACTAACAGAAAACAAAGCAATGTTTGTCTGATGCCTTGACTGTTTCTCAGAATGAAACAAACTGTAGGAGCAAAGAGTGAACTGTTGGGGAACAGGAAAAAAAAAAATGTATTTTTCTTATGGACAACTTTATCTCTGAAAAACTTTCATATTCATATGGGAGCTGAGGGAAAAAAACCTGATTTTTAATGAAGATTGTGTGGGAAATAAAAACATTTTTTTCTCTGTAACCTTGTGATAATTTCCCTGTACTTTGAAATCTTCTAGTGATGCTCACTCAGAAGCAATGGATTTGGAGTAACTGTCCAGATCAGAGGTAGAGCTAAGAAAACACAACTCTGACACTTCTTTGTGTCTTGGCTACTGGAACTAATCTTCCATTAATAAGAGAGGGAAATGCCATGTACTAATTTTGATTTCTTGAGGACCTGGGACAGATGCTTTATTAATTCTAAGCTTGTCTTCTTTGTTGCCCCCTTTTCCCCCCACCCCTTTTTGTTTGTTTGTTTTGTTGTTTGGTTGTGTTTTGGGATCTTTTTGTGTATATGTTTTTTTGTTGGGGTTTTTTGTTTGTTTGTTTTGGGGCTGGTGTGTGTATTTGTTTTGGGGTGATTGTTTTTTTTTTGTTTTAGCAAAATACATATATTAGCACAATTATGGTTTAGGTCAGCATTTCATCTCCTGTGATTACATACATATGAACAACCAGACTGATACAAAATGTGTATCCAACCGGAAGTAGCACCTTCGAGAGCATTATACCAGCAAGAATATGGCCTGTATCGCGTGGGGGGTCTTGTGTGCTGCCTGCACAACTGTCTACCAGTGGGACCGTGTGAGACTGCTCGGTGGTGCAGAGATTGCCTGCTAGCCATGTGGATGAAAGCAGATAAAGTCAGAAATATCCTTGTGCTCTGGAGCCTCTTTTCTCCTATCAGTATGGATGTTGGTTTTGACTTTCCATGAATCTGCAAGGGGTAAAGATGTATAGATGGGAAGGAGGGAGCAGCAATGCCAATGCAAAAACTGGCTAATTGTTTCCTCGTAAGACCAGCAGCTGTGAGAAATGGGAACTTGAAAAAGGGGGGGTGGGGGTGGGGGGTGGGAGGGAGGCATTTGTGGGGATTTTTTTGTTTTGTTTTTTTTTCCCCAGCCTCTGAAATCAGATTTACAGTTGCTAATTAAAAATGAACTGTCTTCAGAATCAAGAATCTATTTGCACATAAAAAGTTGCAGCAAGCTCTCTGTTTAAATGCTCCAGGCAATTAGTATAATGATATAGAGCTTTCTGGTACTTTGGTTTTGATACTACTGGCACCATCTATTGGTCTTTTTCAGAGAAATCAATTTATGCTTTGGGTTCAGTTTCTCAGAAACATCAAAAAATCCACTGTCACATAGGTACTGGTAAAAATTTTGTCATGAAAAAAGTACCAAAAAAAAAGTTACCTGCCTATATTGTATTTTAGGACAACTGACAGGCTAGCATGTAGAATTTGCACATTCTTTCTTGGGCTGTTCCATTTCCATGAATAGAGGACTTTTATTTTTAGTGGACATCTTTCTACAAAAAAAAACAAAAAAAAAAATCACAGCCTCAAATGAATTAAAACAAAGTAAGATAGAGGTTTTTTTTTTCCAGGAAGCAATAGCTAAATTAAAATTGATTGGTAAGTGGAGATGGATTTGAAAAAAAAAAAAAAGAATTTTGAGAAGAGAATAAAGCAATATTAAAAAAAGAAGGTAGAAAAGATGGAAAACTGAGTGGGTGTAAGGACTGCAACAAGACCTTATGCCTATTGAAAGATAATCTAAACTAAAACTGTTTATTTCCTAAGCACATAAAGTTAAGATAAAATTACTGGGCAAGGGGAAAATGTTTAAACTCATATGGGAAATGAATAAAAGCAGAAAGAAAGCAGTTGTGGGCAGATATACAGTGAGATGAATTTGAATTTCTCTTTGCATCTCTTTTGTTGTTCTACTCAGCTGTAAGAACCAAGGGCGTATGACCCAGGGGACTTTCCTGATCAATCAGCCTTGCTTTGGTTAGTATTCCTTGCTTGTTTAATAGCAACTTTTGCAGTCCAAAACTACAGAAACAAAATAAGAGCAAGCCTACTCAAATCCTAATCAAGTCAAAATCACTGTTCTTTTCAGCATTTTTCTAATTAAATATCTATGAGAGGAGAATAGCCTGTACGATGAAAGGACACACAGTTTTCCTATTATTTCTGTAACTTAAAGACCAGATATACTTACTCAGTTTGTGAAATATTTCACTCCTTGGTACTACAGAATAAAACTAAGGCTGAATGATCTATGATATTACTTAAAGTAGTATCAACTGGAAGTGATGACTTGTTTTGCTAAGTGCTCTGTAAATATTTAAAATAAATTGGCCGTAGACTGAACTGTTGGTAACGTAGGCAGAAGTAAGCCCTTAACATCATTAAATTTGCACCATACAGTGTGAAACTGATTTCTGAGCACAACTCAGCTACCTGAAATCAAATGCCCTCCAGTCTGCAGTTCAACAGCCATATTAACATTAATACCTTACTGTTTTTCTTTTGGGGCCCACAGTGAAGTATACCTAAGTGTACGTTTGGAAGAACCTTGTGTTGCTGGAAGGAAAATGCATGTCTACATAAATAACTGTTAGAGGCTTGCTTATATATAAAGGCTTGGTTTTCTTCCATTTAAACAGAGCTTTGTTTAGATACACAATCACTTGAATCCAACATCCAAAACACTATATGATTTTCAGCATTAAGGATGCTGTGTGCTTACTAGGTGTAAGATTAACATCTTTGAAAATTCACACTTCAGCAGATCACTGTTTTATATCTTTTAGGATGTAACATGTTGTATGGTTTCTAATGCTCATAGAGAAGTCATTCAGGTGGTTGTTCTGAACTGTTTTTTCTGTGTCCTTCACCAAATTACCCCACAGAAAGAAAGTGAGACAAATTGCCCCATCTGACTCTGAAGTAAAAACACTTCATGGCCACTTGCAAAGGAAGTAGAAAAAGATACATAATTGCTACCAAATGCTGATGCTCCTGCAGTCTTAACTAGCAAAAGACTCAGCACTGGGGAAGAGGGTCTGAAAGCAGAGATTGTAATGTGAAGGTTTGAATACTTCTCTGGACCAGGGAGTGAGACACTTCAGGCAAGACTGTAATCATCAGCTTGGAGCAACAGTATTTTTGCTTTAATAAAATATCTTTTTTTTTTTTTTTGTCTGCAGTGGTCTGCAACACGCAAGTCTCCAGGTATAAATAGCCTGTGTGGCAAATACCTGCTATGAGAGAAGATAGGGTGTTTTTCTATGTTGAGGGGCCCTCAGAGGTCTATGATTGTGCTTATCTTCACCACATCAGTTCCATAGTGGTCTGCAAGATAAAATTACTATGTGGGTTTTATCAGGGGAGAAGCTGAGTCCAGTTTTCATTGCATCTGAAAAGAGAGTGAATTCAGTGTCCCCAAATTGTCTGCTTCAGAGACAAGTGCTTTACATAAATCATGATCTGTATAGTTATACCACCAAGGTTAGGCACTGCAGTTCCAGTTCATAAATAACTTTGCCTAGAAATCGGAGAGCATGTGCAGGTGTGAGTCATTAGTGCAGGAGACACAATGATGTATGGAAAAAGCATGGCTCACATCCAAGCCAGCCCACACACTTTCATCAGCCCCTTGAAGTCTGCAGTACATTAAAAATCAGATTTTTTAAGTCAGGCTGCTGAGTCCACCCAGTCTTAAAACTCAAAGTTGCGGTAATACAGGACTGCCCTGGGTTCAGCTGTGACAGCTATTTTTCTCCTTCTCAGTAGCTGGTGCAGTGCTGTGTTTTGGCTTTTGTCTGAGGAAGTGCTGATAACATACCGATGTTTTAGTTGTTGCTAAGTAATGCTTACCTTGATCAAGGACTTTCCAGTCTCTCATGCTCTGCCAGTGAGTAAGGGCATGAGAAGCTTGGAGGAAGCAGAGACAGGACACCTAACCCAAAGTAGCCAAAGGGGTATTCCATACTAGAGCACATCATACCCAGTATATAAACTGGGGGGAGTTACCCAGAAGGCCCAGATTTCTGCCCGGTTTGAGCTGGGTATCGGTCAGTGGGTGGTGAGCAATTGTATTGTGCATCACTTTGGTTTGTTGTTTTTTTTCCTTTCCTTTTTTAGTTTTAAATTCTTTCCCATTTTTATTTCCCTTATCATCATTATTATTAGTAGCAGTAGTTTTGTATTATACTTTAGTTATTGGACTGTTCTTAACTCAACCCATGTGTTTTACATTCTTTCAATTTTCCTCATCCAGCCAGGAGTAGGGGAGAAGAAGGGAGTGAGAGAGTGCCTGTGTGGTTCTGAGTTACCAGCTGGGTTTAAAGCATGACAGGAATACAGTGCTTATCCTGATGCTTTGTGGATCAGTCATGCTCAAAAGGCAGTTTTGGAAGACATTAATTTAGTGTCTGAGTTAATTACCAAAATTTCAAATGAAATGCCCCACATGCACACCCAAAAAATGTGTGTTAAAACTACATTCTGTAAATTGTTGTTGTAGAGCATGTACTTGTAAGTTCTAAGGAATCGGGGAAATACCCAAAGTATTACTTGATCTTATTCTTAAAATTTCATGAACTGAAACTGGAAAAAGTTAATGAAATTGACCTCCCTGATTGCAGAGTTAATGGAGGCTGTAAGGAAGAAATCAGCATTTACCAAAATAGCACTCATTTAAAAGGGGATATTTTTGGAGAGAATTCCAGGGAAAGGGGAAAAAAAAAAAGAGCTTTTATATCAGAAATATGCCTGCCTTGTAACTAACTGGTCTGGCAAAGTTTATGCTTTCAAGCCTGAACTTGAAGTGAAAGGGAATACCTGGCTCTCATCCATGTAATGATTCTTTCTTA
Organism: Pezoporus flaviventris; assembly: GCF_033815535.1. Classification (NCBI taxonomy): domain Eukaryota; kingdom Metazoa; phylum Chordata; class Aves; order Psittaciformes; family Psittacidae; genus Pezoporus; species Pezoporus flaviventris. Next base: position 42,233,575 of record NW_026892549.1, on the reverse strand, counting down.
CTAATGTCTACTGAAGATCCCTGGCAAAATAATTAAATTTAAAAATGCTTCAATATTGGTTGTTTTTTTTTTAAACAAAGATTAAAGACATAAATGGATTCTTTTTCACCACTTTGCATTCTAGAATTTTCAATATTGCAGATTGTGTAACTTATGAAGATAAACAATGATTCATTTTACTATTTGCTGGACAATATTTTTTTCCCCATATGTGTTCTTTTCCTATTTTTGCAGTGAAGATGGAAAGTTGAAACACAAATTTAGATCACTTTCTCTAAAATTATGGCTTTAGATCTTATTATACTACATATTTTTCTTACTTGCTGTCATTGAAATCAGGGATAGGATTCAAAGTTCTGCACAGAGATGGTCACCTCGTTTTCTGTTTCTATTGGTATGTTCTTGTGCATGGATTAAATAGTAAAATGTGAGACTTGGACATCCTGGTAGACCCAGAACAGCGATACAGAGAAAGCAGGGAATGTCAGACCAATCAGGCTGTATTAAAAATTACATGGCTACAATGATGTGATTCAGGTTTCATAATTCTGAAATTCTGTAAATATTTATGCTCAGCTTCTGACCGGCGTCTGCTTGGAAAGGGTAAAAGAAACTTTGACGTCGGTCTGCCATCAGTGGAACCGATAGAGCCAGAGCTGATGAAAATGTCCTTGAGGCATCAACCACATTTCCACACTTTTAAAGACGACAAAATTCTGTAAGTTACAACCACATAAATCCAAATTAAGATGTTGGATATATTACTGCAGCTACTTTTCTGCTGTTGTTCCTTTAAACTGTGCTCATAATGAAGAAGAGGAGAGGTAATGCAATTGCTCAACACACTTTTCTGTAAACAGTTTTATTAAGAAAACAGTTAAAGATTTTTTTTTTTTTTGTACTTCATGATGGCCTTTCAAAAGCTCCTATCATTTGAATCTAATAAGAATTAGCATTTTTATTCCTTCTTGTGGTGTAAAAAATTATTCTAGTATTACGTTAGTTTTCATCTGTCTCTAGTTTAGTAGTTACTAACCTTAAGTTTTGGGTTTTTTTAGACCATTAAGAATGATACTGTCTAGGTTTATAGATAACTTTCCCTCTAGCAAATTCTGTCATTTTGCATGGAAGCAGTTCAAAAGAGGATATTGCTGCTGTGTACCACTTTTTTTCTTATATGAGCTCAACACATAGTTTGTGAACTGTTTTCTTTGTCAAAGGTTTGTAGGTTTTATTCTCCTACTTCCTCATGTGAAACATTAACACAGTGTGATAGGTAGAAATTGCATGTTGAGTTAGCAGTGCTTTTAATCAGATCTCAAAATGCTATAAAAGAAGCTAATTCAGATTGCCTAATTGGCATAATCAGTTTCAAATAACAGTGTTTTCAAGTGTGTCAAGTTGCATAATCCATTCTGCTAGAACAAGTTTCTGCACTTTTGCAGAAATATTGCATTTCTAAGAAAAAGTATATGGGTAAAAATGATACATTGAGAATACACTGTATTCCTTATTTTTCACCTTAAAAACTGGAAAGGAGAATAAGACCTTTCAGGAGAAATGTATGTGTAGACAAGTGTCACCAGCATAAAAAGCTATGACTTTCAGTAGCAATGATACTAGTCACAAAATATATATGTGAAGTCCAAATAGGCAAATGTAGAAAAACCACTGGCAAATTTCCCTATGTTGGGGAGAAACTCAACAAAATAACATAAGGATTTATGTAAAAGCTATGGTGGTGTTATGTTGTGTTGTGATGCTTTTATGTATTGTGGAAGAAGAGTTCAAGGTACTGATGCATCCTGGTTGGAAGAGAGACAGAAAGTAATGTGGTGAAAGGCAGGGTTAGTTATTTGTCTTTTGTGGGATATTTCTGCTTGTTGAAGATACTTTTTTTCATTTGGGAGTAAAGTATCTTAAGAAACCCTAGAAATGCTCTGATTGACAAGCAGTAATGCAAAGGGAATAAAGCTAGTGTCCTGAGTCCCTGGCTTAAGCTGAAGCTGTCACTCAAATTCTAGATCTCACCTGCATAAGAAAATCTTCTTCCCCCTTTTTTTCTAGTTGACCAGAAGGAACCCTTTCCATCTCCTTTGGACTAGTGTTGCAAACAGTGGGCAATCAGAGGAGCTAAACTTATTCATACCAGGCACAATTTAACCTGGGAAGCCTGACTGGTTTATGTGCTAGATTCAGGCTTTTGTATTCCAGCTGGGGTTTCAGTTAAAAGGAAAGATTTTTACCAGCATTGGCTTTAGTCAGTCAAGAATGCCCACCTTGCTGAAGAGGAACTCAGCATGGCAGGGTATCAGGCCTCTGCAGTAAACTCTTCCAGAAACATTCTCTTTCTGTTAGTTCAGCATGGGGAAAAAAAAACAAAAACCAAAAACCAATGAACCTGAGTAGGAACTTAGTAATATCACTGATCTCTGTGCAGACTGTTACATATAGACATGATAAATTCTTTTTTTGGTTAAACTGCATGCAGTATTTATGCAACAGGATTGAGATTCACTCAAGACTCATACCAACATGTCCAGTTCTGGCTTCTAAGAGCAATAGATACATGGATGAACTTGACAGAGTCCAATGAACATACACACAAAAATTATTAGAGGGACTGGAGCATCTTTGCAATGAGGAAAGGCTGAGGGAGCTGAGACTGTTTAGCACAGACGTCTCATGGGGGTTTCTCGTCAGTGTGTATAAACAGGTGATGGAAGGTTGCAAAGAGGATGTAGCCAGACTCTTCTCAAGGTCTCTTCACAGCAAGAGACAATGGCCATAAACTTAAACACAGGAAACTGCCTGAACATCAGTAAACACTTTTTAACTGTGAGAGTTACTGAGTGATGGCACAGGTGGCCCAGAGATGTTGTGAAGTCTCCTTCCTTGGAGATATTCAAAAGCTGTCTAAGACACAGTCCTGGGCAACCAGCTCTAGGTGGCCCTGCTTGAGCAGGGGGTTGGACCAGATGACCTCCAGAGGTCCCTGCCAACCTCAACCAGTTTGTGATTCTGATTCCATGCCTGCACTCTGGTTCTAAAGATAATGTTTAGTTTGTACAAAAAGTAAAAGACACTTCAGTTATGACTAAGGCAAGAATTAGGAGAAATAGTTTTCAGAAGCAAGAAGTATATGAATAAATCTAGTTTTCATCATTGACAAGAACTGGGAGATGGCAACTGAGTTGTAAGTAGAATTGTGACTTGAAGATGACATTCTCAATGTATGGATGAATATGGAATTTATTCTTGCTTTCAATAACAATTTGCATGGTTGGTTATTATAGGTAGTATCTGCCAGAGATCACACGTGGTGCAATTTGAAAGGTTAAAACTGAAGTCTGCAATTGTGTTGTAGGAAAAATCAATTTTGAAGCTGTGATACTTACTAATTCTGCTATGCCAGTTTAAAGTTCTGATCTGCAGCTCTTCTTTTCAGCATTGATAGTATTGGTCTTCACTGCTCTTCACTCTGCAGTGCCAATGCAAAGATCTTCCCATCTCATGCAGTGACATTTACAAAGCTTTTATAAGTGTCTTCGGGCAGGCTGGGTATACTGATTCAGGCATAGTGGGAATGGAGGTTTTCCAAAATTTTGACAAAATATTTCTTCCTGACCTTGTTCTTCCCCTCAGATAAATCACTTAATCTTTCTTTGGCTCCGTTTTGCTGTCTCTAGAAAAAGGAAAAAAAAAATGACATGATACTGCTGCTGTAAAACTTTGTTCATGGTCTGGTCTGCCAAAGTGCTTTGATATACTGAGATTTAAGGCATTGCAGAACCGCCTGCCTTACACAATGGCTGCAGGCTCCCGTGTCTGGACACTGGCCTCTAGTGCCTCATTTTCAAACAGGAGAGAGGAGCCAGGCAGTAACAGCCACTCTTAGTCGCTGTGGAAAACGTTACACAGGTGAAATGTTCTCTCCGAACCCTCTCAGCATGACTTTTATTAAAGTGATAATATAATTCAGATGTGTCAAAGATGACTGATGCTCAACCTTTGAAGGAAAGAAAGTTAATTGGTGGGTAGGAATTGCAGTTTTGAGGACATTTGTGACCTTTCATGGTGCTGCTCATTCATGTTATTTCAAACAAACTAATAACACATGCCTAGCACTTCTCAATAAGACTTTCTCCAAAGGATGGTGCACTGCCAACTTTCAAAACTAATGGATGGAAACACTGGACTTGATAAAGAAACATCAACTGTAATTGTCAGGTTGATTTAATGGCCTTCTAGCTGCAGGTGCTTACACAGACATGGTGCATTACCTCCACCATCCAGATTTGAGAGTCCTCAGGAGCCCTTGCACTGAGGAATCTCCATGGCTTTCAACTTGCTTATAATATAGAAGCATATCGCTCAGGCTGCCTGTAAGGTGTCTTTTCCTTGATTTCAAGCTTCATGTGCTTTTTTGCTGAGCTCCCAGGACTAAGTGCTGAATGCCAGGCATTTGGCTTACAGGTACTTGCACTAGCATGGTGATGCTCCTTGTGTCACTATTTTTTTGTCTTTGACTGCTACACCTTGTGTAACTTTTCTCCTCTTCTTAATCCTGTTTTTCATGCTGGAAATGCTGGCTTTGTATCATGTTGAATACCTGAGTGGCAGTTTGAAGTGTTTGCTGGGACAGGGCTTATTACTAGGCATCACTGATTCGGGTATGTGTAAGAGAAGGAAAAATTTCCAGTGAAAATTGCTGGATTTTTGCATGTATAAGATCAGAAGATTGGATCATAGAATAGTAGCCATTTTGCATATAGTTAAATTATTTTTGACTTTCTAGTCTGCAGTAGAAATGTTTTCATATTTCAGATTTATTTGGAGCAACAGCATTTAAAATGAGGTGCTCTGTGGAAATTTACAGTACAATTTATTGTCCTTCCCACTTTATACCAAGAGCTAAATTCAGTGCAACATTAACATGTTTAAAAACGTCTTACAGAATATTGCTAAAAATAGGTTTAATAGCCAGTGCCAATGTTTTTGTGTATGACAAAATAATTCAGTGGTTTTAGATATTTCTTTTTTCTTAACTTTACCTTATGATAGTGAGGGCAGACATGAATAATGTTTAGCTGCAAAGTGACCGGCGCAAGGAACCTCCAAATTTCTGCCAGAAAAATGAAATAGGAGTAGTAGATGTGTATAGTTCTCTCTGTAGAAATAGTTTTACAACTGCATTAAAGTAAACAGAAGTCAATATGCTCGTTTGTTTTCCCTGTTTAAAGATCTTAGGTGTATAGTAGAAAAAAAAGAGAAGATGGGTTTTGTGCTGTAGCAAAAGAAGGTCAGTGATGGGGGCCTAAAAAATGGTCAGAGGCTGAGGCTGAACTTGTTTGAGCTACACTCCTGTCCCTTGCTCCTGCATGTGAGAGTCTCCCAGTCCCATGGCTTGTGAGGACAGCGACCTACATAAGATTCAGGTTTTCAAACTGTAATCAGTCTGCTCCTACAGCAGATGACTGTTGTAATCTGTCTGGTGACGCAGTTATCTGGTTTGAATGTGTGCCAGTAATTTTATGAGGCAGGCAAGCACAGAGTCACAGTGCTGAAGAAATGTTCTTACAGTCTTTTTCAGGCTGTTTACAGCCACCAAAAGCTTCCTGTTAGTGAGCTTTATAGGACAGAGATGCTGCTCTTTGTGAGCATTAAGGCATTTTTATGGTACTGCATAAGTAACAATCACATGCAAATGAAACTAAAAAGAACCTCAAACAAAATGTCAGCAATAGAAAATTGCCCTGTGAGCCTCTGCAGGTTCACTGATACAGGAGGGTGCTATGTGCTCTATTTGTATGCCCATAATTCATACAGTGTCTCTACCAAGCAATTGTGCTGTCCATCCTTGGGATGGAAAAATAATTTTGGAAAATATTTCTGAGAATTGCAAGCCTAGGTGTCGATCAGATTTTACCAGAGGCATGGATAGCTAGACTCTGTGCAGCTGACAGAAAGTAATGGAGTCTGGATGAATGCTTGTGCTTAACCATTTTGCAATTGATTTTGGTCTATGGTTTTCAGAATTCAGTAAAATATTTCATTACCTGAACCTATTTTTAACACTTTAGGAAGTGTTTCAAAGGGCAGCTGGCTTCCCTGACTTGGTTTTTAGCATGTCCACAAAACTTTTGAAACTGTAGCAAAACATTTACTTTAAAGGACTTTTTTTGTCTTTCTAGGAAGCCTCTACTAGCTCATTTTCCCCACAGGCTTACTTACCAAAGAAGCTGTGTAAAGAGAAGTGGCTCCTGTGGACACTAAAGAAAACAGTTGAACCAGACAAGCATTTGCAGAGAGCTTAACCTGGAGTTTGTGCCAGATTGGGTACACAAACCTTACTGAGCAGCTGCTTCTTTCACCAGACATCAGCTTGTTTTTGTTTGTGACCACAGACAGGGGGATGCTTGTAGAATGCAGAAGTCATGAGTCTGACTATATCTAGCTGATAGTTATGGCATTGGGTGCTCTCTGAGGATGCTTAGTGCAGGAGAAACCGCATGTGGGGGAGGCAGGGTGAATGTCATTGCATTTAGCTGAAGCTGTACTCAGGGCTTCTTTCCAGCCAGCAAGCGTGAAGCTGCACCTTATTTTTGCAGCATGCTGCCATTGCAGCACTGGCTGGTTTTCACAATTAGCTAATAACTTTCTGCATTGTAGGTCTGCCAAAAGATATGTTGAGACCTGCAGATATTAACACCTATATTCTTAAATGGAGTAAGAAAAGTAATATTTCGTACTGTTCTATGGTTGATATGGAGTTTGTGCTCTGTGTGAGGGTAAAACAACACTGCAGCTGGGAAACTGTTTATATATTTATATGGGAAACTATTTATATATTAAGGATTTTTATACTTTCTTGTGAAGAGAAGATTTCCCAACTTATTTCCTGTGAGGCACCCAGTTATAGAAAACAGCTTTCTTTCGAAGTTTTAAAGTACGAGCCTGCAGGGCCTTTTCTTGGGTAGCAAGGGAAGCAGTTTTAGGTTCTGCAAGGACCATCATCCCCAGTCTGTGCAATGCAGGGAAAGGTGTTATCAGAAAGAGTTTGACCAGGGGTGGTCTCTCCTGCCTCTTTCTGACAATGAAAAAGTTTATATCACTATGAAGTTATTGTGACAGCCAAGCCCAGATCATGAGAGAAACCCTTAACTTATGTTTAGCAGTTCAGAGGAACACTGATAAGCACGTTACTAACTTACGTATTCTGAGTATGCCTCAGCATCTATGAAAAGCCAGATGAAAGGAAAATGAGTGTTACATCTCAGGACATTCTGATGCTGGTATGCTCAAATGACTATGCCACCAGGTATGGAACCTCTAGCCTATGGAATTCAGATTGTGAAGAGGGAGCATATGGAAGACTGTGCTCTGAAATTCTGAGGGAGAACTGGTGCACTTCTGTCCTTGGTTCAGCTGTAACAGTTATTTTTCTCTTTCTTAGTAGCTGGTGCAGTGCTGTGTTTTGGCTTTAGTCCGAGGACAGTGCTGATAACACACTGATGTTCTAAGTTGTTGCTAAGTAATGCTTTCTCTGATCAAGGACTTTTCAGTTTCTCATGTTCTGCCAGTGAGTAGGGGCATGAGAAGCTGGGAGGAAGCAGAGACAGGACACCTGACCCAAAGTAGCCAAAGGGGTATTCCACACCACAGCACGTCATGCCCAGTATATAGACTGGGGGGAGTTACCCAGAAGGCCCAGTTCGCTGCTTGTGTCAGGCTGGGTATCGGTTGGCAGGTGGTGAGCAATTGTATTGTGGTGAGCAATTGTGTCGTGCATTACTTGTGTTTATTGTTGGGTTTTTTCCCTGTCTCCTTTTAGTTTTATATTCTTTCCCGTTTTTATTTCTTATTATTTTTGGTAGTAGTAATAGTTTTGTATTATACTTTAGTTATTGTACTGTTATCTTAACCCATGGGGTCTGCATTCTTTTGATTCTCCTTCTCATCCCACTGGGAGTGGGGAGAAGTAGGGGAGTGAACAAGCAGCTGTGTGGTTCTGTTACCGGCTGGGCTTAAACCATGGCAGCTTCATCTGGATCTCAGAACTGATGCCATAAAAAGCCCAGTGAAACAAGCACAGGTTGCAGCTTGCTTGTCCTAAGAGTTAGTAATGCAGAATTTGGAAATGCTTTGTACTTCCAGATATCAGACTACTGCTGCAGGTCTTACTGTGGATTTAAAGCTCTAACTTTGGGCATACAAGTCTGGACATGTGTGGAGATGCTAAAGCAATGGGACTATATCCTTCTGTGGGAAGGAAAAAGTAATTATGGTCAGGGTGGTTATTTGATCTTACTGTAGTTTTGCAGAAAGGATACGTCATCTTCAGGACCTAGCTGAAAATTTATGTGGTTGCATAATTGAATGTTAAAGCCTCCAGTACTTACCCTGTTCATTCCCTTGGTGGTTGTATTTTAATGCTCCTAACATAAAATAGCCCCATAACGAACGAATATAATTTTCAAATGAGAAGGTTGAGATATTGAACCAGTGCCTGTTACTTCATTGTCTTTTCATATAAGGTTTCCTGCTCTGATAAAATATTGAACCGTTTGTAAGTGAGCACAGCTTTTTAGCTCTTTTATGCTGCTGTGAATCTGTGAAGTGAGTGGAGTTGCTACCCAAGGATGCCGTACTTCTTGGAGAGCTAGATGTGAGAAACTGTGTCAGGTTACCTGAAACTTGAATGCTCAAGTAATTCACAGTATAATCTTGTTAAGCTGCAGTTATTGTATCTGATGCCTTATAGTTGGCATGAAAAAAATAGAAGTCTCTTCCAACATCTTGGCAGGTTCATTAGATTAGCTTATTATTCAGATTTAACATAATTTTTATAAAATACTTTGTTACATATTTACTGATTTGTTCATTAATACGCTGCAATAGTACTGTGATGAATCAATTCAGCTAATCTTATTTGCCAAAATGAATTAATGAGGTATATCTGTTAAAGCTATATTTTTGAAGGTTTTATATTCTATTTACTTTCTTAGGAAAATGTTTTGTTTAATAAGTCTGCAGGCTCTTTTTGCGTAATTAGCTCAAAATAGATGTGGAAGGAAATTTTCTTTCAGATATACTCCATTGTTTCAAAATGGAGTATATCTGAAAGAAAATTTAAATGGACTTCAGTATAGCAAAGGAAAATTATTTTATGTCTTTCAGAAGGGTATGTTAGGTGTTTTTTCATTAGTTTCACACCAATCTTTATGCATTAGTGCAATGGAAACATGTCATATACTCAACCTTTGGATCAAGTGTCAGTGATTCCTTTTCAAGTTCCAGCATCAGGTTGGCTTCACTATTTAACAAAACTGCTTGGTAAAACCTGTACAAATGTTGGCTGGTAGAAGCAAGCTGTCCTGGCCTGTTTAGTGCCACAGGAAGAGCAGCAGACAGGGATAAAGAAAATTGCTCCTTCTTACAAGATCTTGTATCAGCAAGGCAAGTTAACATAACCATGTCATTTATCTGTGTCATTTTCTGTTATGTGCTACTTAATAATGTGTCTTTGACCAACCTTTCAATACCTTGTCCTCACAATACAATTTAGTCTTCTGTGCAATTTATTTGCTGTTACCAAAAGTCAGTATTATATTACTGAAGCATACCCATGCTGGAGAATGAAGGTAGTAAAATATGGACTGTGATTTATAGTCATTATAAGTTACATCCTTTTGTTTAAGGAGCAATGGTAGTAATCGGAAGGAATGGAAATGGAATTACAGTGTGTTATGGTTCAGTGATGTAATATGCTTATATGCTTTTTACCTTGGAGCATCAGAGGATTAGTAGTTATATACCTACCACTTAAAAGCAGGAAAAAAAGATGTATCTAGCTTATAGGGTGTCCTTGGTTCAGTCGTAATGGTTATTTTTCTCCTTCTCAGTAGCTGGTGCAGTGCTGTGTTTTGGCTTTTGTCTGAGGACAGTGCTGATAATACACTGATGTTTTTAGTTGTTGCTAAGTAATGTTTACTCTGATCAAGGACTTTTCAGTCTCTCATGTTCTGCCAGTGGGGAGGAGCATGAGAAGCTGGGAGGAAGCAGAGACAGGACACCTAACCCAAAGTAGCCAAAGGGGTATTCCATACCACAGCACATCATGCCCAGTATATAGACTGGGGGGAGTTACCCAGAAGGCCCAGATAACTGCTTAATTAGTTTAGGTTGGGTTGGGTATCAGTCAGCAGGCGGTGAGCAATTGTATTGTGAGCCACTTGTATTTATTGTTGGGTTGTTTTTCCCCCTTCCCTTTTTAGTTTCATATTGTCTGCCCTTGTTATTTCCCTTATCATTAGTATTGGTAGTAGTACCAGCAGTTTTATATTATACTTTAGTTATTGGGCAGCTCTTATGTTAACCCGTGGGGTTTACATTCTTTTGATTCTCCTCCTCATCCTGCTGGGACCAGAGAGAAGAAGGGAGGTAGTGAGCAAGCAGCTGCATGATTCTGAGTTGCTGGCTTGGGCTTACAGCACAACATAGTGGTATGTGCGATTTTCTCAAATTTTTTTTTTTAGGGAAAAATCCCTGAAGTGACTGAAAATAACAGCTCCTCACAGTATGTGCTGTGGCTTACGCAAGTGTTTAATATTATGTTCCACTATATTTGTGTAGAGTTTGGAGGTGGTTGTGAAGCAGTCTTGAGTCCTACTGATTTAAATTTCTAATTTGAATTCAGAATGTAATAATTGCTTTTTACTCCGTTCTGCAATTTTGGCTAAAAAATCTTATTTAAGATTCAGTTATCACTAGAAATGTGTCTATTTTTTATTTATTTGGTACTGCATTATAATTTGCTGAAAGCAGTTTAGGCAGCAGTCACACTGTTCAGAAAGTACAAAAGAGGAATGACAGGAGGCTTTTGTTTTGTCAATTATTCTTAGGCAAACAGGGGTAATAGATTTATCTGTTGTCACAGGGTTGTTCCTTTCTACCTGACAGTTGGTTTTTCATTTACTTATTTATTTATCCATAGGTGTAGAAATTTATTAATTTCTTCTATCTTAACTTGGTGTCTTCTTCATAGTTGCATGGCACCTTACACAATTAGCTTGAGGGGTGAAAAGAATTATGTAAGTCAGCAGTTTTTCAAACTCTTGACATTTCATAAACAAGTGTTTTATGAATGTTAATCTCTATATAAAGTCAGTGCCTTGGAATCTTGGGTTGCAGAGAGCAATGTTTTTCAACATTGCACAGTCGTATTTTTTTCTTGCTGAAAAAGACATCTTTGCTATTTATTTGCTGGTTTTGTGGTGGCTGAAGGTTCATAAACTTCTTGTATGCTTTCCATTGCCACAGGTTAACATTACTTTTGGGAATAGAGGTTCCAATGTAGGGCAATAAATACTAGTATTTAATTATTTTTATCTAGTAAAAGATATATCCAGTCTCACTATAATATTCATAAATGTATTAAAGATCAGACTTTTCTTCGGTTAAAGTTTTTCTACACTGTATCTCTTACTTGTATTTAGTACTATTACAAGAAAAAATGGAACAAAACCCTATCTATATTATCAAAACTGAAATATGCAGAATTTTTTCAGTTCTTACCATTTAAAAAGTTAACCCCTCCTAGTGATTGTTAATAGTCTGTCTTTATTTTTCACTTTGTCTACTCTTTCCTGCAGATCAAGTGCAATAGTTTGCTAGTTTAATTACTGCCTTTCCAAGAGTGTTCATAGGGTCTAAAGTATGTCATTTTCATTCAGAGAGAACCTTGATGGGAAAAGGATGAAAGTGTTTGCAAACTAGCAGTATGGGTGTATTTGTGCTCCCTTAAATTCTGCAGTTATTATGAAAGAATGGCAGCTGAGAAGGCAGAAAATTCAGGATCCGAAGATCCTTTTCAAAAAATCATTACTCAAACACAGGTGAAGTAGACATATAGCCAATGGGGTATTTAAGGATGATAAAGTACAACAGCAATTGCTGCTGTTCTGGTTCTCCTGGATGATTACAGTTTTCTTCCCTCCCCCCCCCCCCCCCCAACAGTCTCAATAGCCTGTTTCCCTGGATTAGCAGTGATTTTCTAATTAAATGGAATTTCAAAGACAAATGCCACCTTCTTGATGCCAAAACTTGTCACAGAAAGGATTGCTTACCCTGGATCTCCCACTTGACAAAGCAGAGAGAAAGGTTAGCTGCTGTAAGCACTCTTTTGGCTCGGTAAACAGCAGAGTGTCCTGACTCTCACTGGCTTTGCAAATGTTAAGGTTTTTCAGCACCTATAAAATTTACTTTGATGTCTCAGATTTAAGCTACCATTCAGCAGTGGCAGTATGTTACAGTCTTGTTATCACTCTGTGGCTACTGTTATTGGACTTTGATCCATTGCCGTCTTTGTGAAAGTGCCAGTCCTACAGGTATTTGACTAGCCTAATTTATTCATTCCACACAGCTAGCCTAAAGTCATCTTGTGCACCTCAAAATAGTTTCCCAGTCACTCTTCTCCAATCTTTCTTAATGTACAGTGGTGAATCAGGGGTGTTTCTCAAAGCATGTTCATTAACCTCCCACCTCTCCCCTTCCCCTTTATTTGGAAGAAAATCAGCTTTCTCACTAATAGTTTAGGATCAGCGTGCTGTGTTCCACTGTGCTGGCATTCTCCAAAATCTTCTAGATCTTCTAGAAATCATCAGGAATGTGACTCAATATTTCTTGTTGAGCTTAGAACACAAAAGCAGCCCAGAAAAAAAAAAAAAATTTCTAGGGAACCTGTAGTATCTTCAGCAGACATTTTGTAGACTTGAGAATCTTCAGCTTCTCAAACAAGTTACAGAGGACCCTCACTGCTTGGACCTATGAACTCAAATGCATTTGGTCTTTCCTACTTCTTTGATCTCTGTTCCACCCATTTCATGTGCCTTGTCCATGATAATTTTTGTTTTGCTTTTAGTGGTCTGTTGAAGAGTGAGCAAGCTGAGACCCTCATGGAACATGTCCCCTATGTTTAGGTCTCTTTGCTAGTAACATGAGTGTCTAATTTCAATTGTTTTTAATGACTGGGAGTTTCTTTTGATACCAGGTGATGCAGATGTATCTCCCTTTCTGTGGGATTGCCATATCCAATGCCCAGCTATTTGCAGCATCAAGGAAGGAATATGACAGAAGCAGGGTAAGTAAAAAATGTATAATGGATCAGTATCAAACTCCTGTCTTTTGTTCCTTCAGATTCCAGCTATGCATTGGGTGTTTGCTAAGCAGACACTTTAACTATGTTTTATTTAAAAGAAAAAGGATTTTCAACAGATCACTGTCTTCACTGAGGTAGCAAACACAGAGTGTGGGAGGGAAATACGCTCATGGTTGTGTCTGTTGTTTCTTGATGTCAGATCCATGCTTTGTAGTGCTGAAACAATTGCATTTGTGATACAGACAGTGCAGGAGAGAGCACTGCTTTGGCAGACATTCAAGCTCTCATAGAATTCCAGAAATATCAAACCTTTGCCATCCTGAATTTGTAACATTCAATTCATGTGCAAATAATGTGACTGTATCTTTATAAAAGTAAGCAAGAAAAAACCCTGTATGTGAAGGGTTTTGACAGGGTGTGTCTGCTTAGGTACATTACTCACATTACTCATGATTGCTGATGCCATGCATGAGTTGGTATAGGAGTCTCCGAAGGAGTGAAAATAATGCTGAGCTCACATGTCATTTACTTCTCAGAAAAGTCTTTATTTTTTTTTTTTTTAGAAATAAAACTGTAATTTTGAGGGATTTTTTTATAGTTGTTGGCTTTTTGCCCCTTGTTTTTTTAATCACCTTTCCTGCAATGGCAGGAAATGGTACTTTTGCTATCATGGATCACAGCTCCAAAGCTTCAGTAGAAATACCACCAGTAGTGTTGAACCTACTCTTGCTTCAGTGAGCAGGAGAAACTACAGCAGGGTGAGTCTGTACATTGAACATTGATATTTATATAGTCAGGATATTGGTGCTTTCCATGCATGGAAACTAATGCTTTCCACTACTTTGAAAACTAGCAATAGCCCTTTCTAATGGTGTATATACTTAAGCGTCATGGAGTATCTGAGCTTGTCTTCCATCTAGGTCTGACTGCAGACCACTATGTTTTAGGAGGGAGATGTGGAGGAGAAATGGGGTGAAAAGAAAAGATTTTCTTCTGAAGGCGTTTTTCTTTGATGTTCAAACAAAATACTTGTTTGACTACATAGAGACTTAAAATTTGCTGCAGATTCCCAGACTGCAGGGAGCAATGACAGACTTTTTGAGGAGTCAGCGTTTAATCTTCAGAGTGGCCATAGTATTAGGGATATTCTCGTTATTCATTCGAAAATGGTAAATTCTGGTGGTTGGACACATCAGGAAATTGGATTAGGAATAAACTTTGTTTCTTGTTGCTGCTGCCATGTGAGGCATAACAAATATCTTTGTGTTTGACCACTGCATGGTAACGTGTACTTAATTGCATTTCTCACCTGCTGGTTGTCTTTAGCTTTGATAAAATTAGTTGGCAGGTAACATGCTATGGACAAGCTCATATTTGCCTTCCCTTTCAAACTGGATACCGGTGGTGGCAACTTCCAGTGACTGTGACCCACATTTTGTTGATAACCATTGTGTTAGGAGAGCTAAGACCACTAACGTTTATATACTTACCTATATGGATGTTCTTTAGTGTTGGCCTCTTAAACCAGAATAAAGAATAAAGCACACTTCTCTGGACCCATGGTAAGAAAGAACATGGCCTATTATTTTTAAAGCAGATTAAGTGAGAGGGGAAGCCCTTTGTTTTAAAACATATTTTACAGACGTTGTTAGTGGTAAAGATTGGATCAGAGTGCTACTGGAATATGGAAGTATTGATGTCTTTCTTTCCAGCTTTGAGCATGCAAAATGGGCCATAAATTAATAAAATCTAGTTTAAATGCATCAGCAAATTCAACACAGAAAATCAAGTAACTCAATCCATACTGTGTACTTAGAGAGTTGGATTACAGCCATTGATTATTTTTTGGACTACAGTGAAATAGTTTGAAAGATTCCCATTGTTTGCTAGGAGTTAATTTATACCCAGTTATGGCTAAGAAACACTTCCTTCTTTCTTCAGATACCCCCACCCTAATTCTGTTGCCATAATAATGAAGAATTTTATTTGAATAAAGTTTCTGATGGCTCATATTAAAATCAGTCCCAGGGATTATGCTTCCTTTGCAATGTTCCATGTATTATTAAGTCTACGACCAATACAAGATTTTTCTGTCTTTGTATGCAGGCTTTACTAGAAGTCGTGAATGACCTCTTTGAGGAACAGACTGACTTGGAGAAAATTGTCAAGAAAATCATGCATCGGGCCCAGACTCTTCTGAAGTGTGAACGATGCTCAGTATTGCTATTGGAAGATATCGAATCACCAGTAAGTATGGCTACACATTGTGCAGCAAGGCACAATGAATGGTGGATCAGCTGCTTCTAAGTCATAAAGCTGTTTCATATGTAGAGTAATGGCAAGTATTCTTCTAGCACATCATTCTTAAATGTAAGGTAAGTACAGGTTGAATCTTTATCAGCAGCTCTGTTTTGGTTTAACTCCAGTAGGCACAACCTTTGGCATTACTGAAGTATGGTAGGGTTTTCTTGCAATTGCTCTGACCACTTAACCAAGGAAAAATTCTTTTATTGAAGAGCTCTGTTATGTTGAACAGATGTTATGTAGGATATATGAAGAGCTGTGCTTCACACATCGTTTTGACATGGGTTTTCACTGGGAATTTGTAATACTGCCATTTGTATGGTACAAGAGCCTCTTTATAAATGCTTAACATTTTTTGAGTATTGTTATTAGTAGTAAAAGAAGTGACTGCCTTTATATTGGTAGTTCCCTTCAGTGTTTTCAGGCAATTCAACATGAACTAGCCTCCTTTCTACTGATTTGAAAAGTTGTTGAAGGATAAAAATGTCGCTTGTAATATCAGTCTTTTTTCTATTCAAGTACCTTTGGATTCACTGACTCTGTAATTGATTATTTGTTGCTGGGCTGTGACATGTCTAAATGATTAGCAGAGGCAGGATCATGAGTCTGTGTGCATGATAGAAAAAAAACCCAACAACATTTTCTTTCCTGGAGGAACGACATGATTCTTATTTTATTTAAACTAATAGAAATTAAGTACTTTCAGTGGAGTATACCCTAAATTACATTAGCTTTCATAAAAACAAGATCAAGGGTAGTATTTTATTTATATGTTCTCTGTCAGAGAAATGTAATGTTTCTAGCTTATTTTCTCTTTCTAGACCTACACCCCCTCCTTCCCATTTTATAATTGCAATATACGGTTCTTCTACATTCTTACAAAATGCCACTAAGTTTGCCAGTATAAAATGATTTTCATTTTTCACAGAAAAGTACATTGTGTTAGTAGCAGGCTGCGGGTGGCATTGTTCACTTCATTTTTCTGCTCTTGGTACTGTTGCTGCCTTTGGGCACTGAGGGGGTTTTTTACCAAACCACAGCCAGTGAGTTCTCATTCCTCTAGACTGAATTCTGAAATGTGGATAGCCAGGGTATTCAGATAAGCCTGAACTTTTTCTAATCATTCATAAACCTTAGGTTGATTTGGAATAGGAGAATGGCATTTTGCCACCCACTCAGTCATTTTTTACAAGTGGAAAAACAGTTATTTTCCCGATTTCCCTGAATTTTGGAGGGTTAACCTATATATCAAAATAGATCTCCACAGAGTAACTCAACGTTAAGCCATGTCTAAAATACTGTAATTTTTACATCACATGGAAAGCTTTTGTAATACAGAACCAAAGTGGAAAAAAGCGGACCCACACTCGCATCCAAAACCATGACATGTTCTGTGTCACATTAGCCTGTCTTAAAATGTTTCATTTATGTTCTGTTGGCACATAAGTTCAAGGAAAATTGGTTGCAATTAGTAGACCAAGTGAGTGTTTCTGTTTACTTTCCTATGTTAAAGAAAGTAAAGGTTGAACAAAGCTCCATAATTCATGTTCCAAAGCCCTTTAAAGAGAAGCGTTATACTGTTGCAAAAAATGGTTTCATGAAGGAATCTAAAGATATACTACTTGATTAGATACTGTTAGCAAACTGTGCACAGTGTGTATTTTGAACATGAATTCTCCACTGGGAGAATGCAGATTGAATTTTTATTCTAAGACTACTGGCTAAAAATACAGTTTAAATATAAGAACCTTGCATTACTGTTTTCTTACATATTTATTAATCTTAATAACAATTTTAAGTTACTTTTTTTGTGACAGGTGGTGAAATTTACAAAATCCTTTGAGTTGTTATCTCCAAAATGCAATGCTGATGCTGACAACAGGTTAGTGCTCATGTCTTCTATGGTAATGGATTGTTTTATTTTTCACATAGTTTTAAATTTGCTTGATCATAGTTTTATTTTTTTATGGAACTTTGGATAGATTTGATTAAAGAAGGAGTGCCTACAGTTTTTACTCAAATAAGACTCCTGTTGCTTCAAATAGAGACTTACTTGAATAAATATGCATGGTTATATTTTTATATATATGTGAGTATATAGAAGTGTGCTAACATTGTATCAGGGTCTCAAAGAGGAAACCAGTAAGTTACCAATGATTTTTTTTTTTTTAATTTTTGAACTCATGGAGGACATATTAACTATGTTTTGCACAGTTAATACTGAAGTAAAAATTGGAAAATTATTTTAGATTGTTGGTCTCTTACAAAATGCCTCATTACAGTTGTGTTGAAAGGTTTAAAGTAAAATTTTATTTCTGCTCTTGCTGTCAAGTTGGAAATCCTAAAAACCTCAGGGAATGTGTATTTCCCAGAAATTATGATGTTCTGACTAAATCTTCTTTGGGAGCCCAGTCAAAATAGAAGTAAATATTTTGTTAGTAATATCTGTATTTAAACATTGATAAAGGGATAATACTAAGTAGTAGTAGGAAGAACTTTTTGTTTATGTGGGGTTGCTGTATTAAGTCCTACAAGGTAATACAACTGGTAACAGTTCACATAAAATGTCCAACATACTAAACAAGTGGACGAACATTCAGTGCTACTGTGAGAAGGTTCCTCCCATCTTTTGGGGCCCAAACTCAGTGATTAGCATGCATGTTTTATGCAAATCAATACTGATTCTGAATTAGAATTTTCTGTTTCAAAAGGCTGCCATAATGAATAACCTGGCCTTCCATTCAACTTGCTATCTGTATCATAGCAAACTTGAAGATTATTTTGTGCTTTGCCATATTTAAGCCCTTTAAGCACCTTCTAAAAATATTTGGGGTAATTTGCCTTCTTTTGTGCTATATTTCTCCATGTCCAGCGTAATAAGAAGCTACCACTTCATTAAGGTTAATGTGCACATTGACTGGTCATAATTCTTAATGCTTTTCATGGATTGATCTTGCAGCACTACAAAAATGGACGGCATGATTTTTAAGGTGGGCAAGCTGACAGCAGTGTTCAGGGCCCTACAGAAAGATGGGTAGAATCTAGGTCTCTTCTCTGCCCTATGCATTAATTGAGAGATGGGAATGGTGAGAAAAATGGAAAAGGAAAACAAATGATAAAAATTAGGAAAGTTTAAATATGAATAAATATTATTGGGAATAACAAGTTGCTGCTTTTGACAAAGAACTTCAGAGTAGCAGTTGGTCTTTCCTAGGTCAATTAAATGGGTGAAAATACATTCCTTTTGTTCAGGACAGGAGTATGAATCAAGGGATGTGGTGGCTGTTCCTGTTTTTCTGAAACTTGATCTGTAGCCAGATTAGTCAAAACAATGTGGAGTGGTGTCAAGATAACCAAGCTGGCTCATTTCTTGTTACCATAGTTATATTAGCATGTTACCAAAAAGCAATTTGTAGTAGTCTGCTCTGCATGTAGTCAAGATTATTTTAACTTTATTCTGAGACATGAATAAATACATGTAATCTGGTAGCTAGTCTTCATAAGGTTTATAAACGTATATTTCTGTGCCTCTCAATATATTTATTGCTTTTTCTTTCATTTTTCATCCAGTCAAGAATGAAGTGGGTTTTACAAAGACCAAGGTTAGACTGACAGATATGATGTCACATTCGGATCTAGCACAGGCACAGATCGAGTTATTTTCACTACAGTGGGAAAATAAAGGTTATTTAGGATATAGAACAATGCCGCGAGCCCTTGACATTTGAGCACTTTTCTAGGGAGTTTTGCCCTTTTCATTCTGCATTCTATAGCCACAAATGATGTAAAGTCATGAGACATTTCATGTGGCAAAAAATAACAAGATGAGTTTTTTCAGCATTACACCAGTGAAGATAAATATTATTTCTTTGAAATTTTAGTGGAAATTTAAAGAGATTATAGGCATAGTTCTAGTTACAAGTTTTATCTGAAAGAGATATTGTCCAAGGACAATATAACTTTTAATGTCCCAAAATATTTTCTTATACAGTTTTAGAAGAAATAGGCTTTTCTTCTGCCCTTCCTCCATCTAGCTAATAGCAGCTCAAATGTTTAGTCCCTAAATAATACAATGAATACTCATATCTTTTTTTCTTTGCTGTTGGTTGTAAAGAAATACCTTGCAAAACCACATTGGCATTTATCTGTTCAATTTGCAATTTTCCAGCACACACCATGATCAAGTTTGTTTATCATCCATTATGGCACACTGATGCTCTTGTTTTTGCCATTTAGTTCTTGAAGTAGAGGTTTGCCAAGTCTCCTAAATTTTCTTTCCCTTTTAAGATTATACAAACGTTAGAAGCCTTGAGAGTTCAGTTCTGATGTATTCTAGATGAGTATGAACTCAAGGGAGGGTGCTGTGGGCTATGTCTTTCCTGCACAGAAGTCATTTTGGCAGTTGATGTAGCTGAGATTACAGCTGTCTAACCTCGGTAGCACTGGTTATGGTCATGAGCCAGAATGTGGGTTGTGTGGGAGAAAATATCTCTGTCAGTTGGCTTAGGACAGAGAAAGTGTTGAAATCTCTGCTACTACTGTTTCACCACCAGACTCTGGGATTATGTATGCTCAGTATTGCCCCATTTCCTGCAGTATTTTTATGCTTTGTAAGGCACCTTTGTGATCTTCTAGTCCTAGGAGGTGGAAAGGTTCATGTCACTGCTTAGAGAGGATTGAAGGTACCCATGACTTTGGCTGTACCACTTCCCTACTGTACTTTCTGCCATCTGTGCCAGGGATACTCGGGGAGACAGCAAGGCAAGCAGCTGTATAAAGGACCCTGCAGCACTGCGCAGTGCCCTTGAGCAGCAGAGTTCGCTCTCCTGCATGGTATGTGTTGCTCCTGCTAGGGTGTGGGAGATGGTGGCATGAAGCTGCCTGCATCAGTCCAGCAGGATTCGCGGCTTTCCACAGTTTGGAGAAAATTGTTGCTTTGGTGTGTTCTGCGCTGCTAAGGATGGAGAGAGCACCAGCTGGCTGTGATTTGCATCAAAATTAATCATTGATTTTTCTTCCTAGTGAAAGCTGAGTGCCTCTCTTCCAGAGTGTAGTTGTAAAGCCCTTGTTAGGAATGGAGACAACGTAGTAGAACACACTTTCAAAACTTCTTCCTGAATGATGTCTTCTTTCTTTTACTTGAATTTATTTGCTGCATAAAGTGCTTGGCACCCATAATGCAGTTCCAATTTAAAGTGTCTTATATAATAATAATATCCCCCAGATTTTTAAAGTATGAACTGGGAGCTGCGCATTTGAAATTAGATCCTTATCTGTCAAGATTTTTTTTATTTCTCAAGTATTGGTCTCCTGAGAAATTTTAAATTATAAAACTGAATTTTTTACTTAGCTCAGAAAACAGTATATTTATGTAAAGATTCTTGTCAAAGTATACATATAAGATGTATTGCAGTCACTCAAAATGTTTAGCGCAAATGAAAGTTGCTAACACTTAGATTTATTTGTGTAAATCATTATTAGTATATTTATTTATAGTCTTTTTGAGTTTTCTTTCAAATGAGCAACTTAGTTGAATTAGTCTCCAGAAAATCAGTGCAGCCAGTAAAAATCAATCCTTTCACTTTGATTGAGCCTTTCAAGCATTGTACTATGCATCCTTCTTTCATTCATGGGCATTACTTTGAAGCTTCAAACTATTCTAGTCTTCTTCATGTCTGCTCAGACTCACTTTTTTTCTAAGCAACGTTGAAAATTTCTTCTTAAACTAAGACAACACGCATTCGTTTATTCGTGCATGAATAGCTACACCTAGACAATGTCAAAAACCTGTCTGCAATAAGTCTGTGAGAATTTCCTTGATGATTGGATGAGGCTTAAAGTGAGGACTTTAATGCCTGTGTGGTTTCCTGCAGAAGCAGCAGTGGAGTGTGGTGAGTTGAGCCCATAATTCTAGAGTCTTATGCTCATTTACTGACATCTGTCTAGCCCCTCGGTAGATGTGTCAGTAGCTCAGCCAGGGAAAAAAAAGAAAGAAAAACGTCATGTACTGTGTATCTACTTGGATCCACCTGCTGCAGCACACTTACATTATTGATTTTTAAGACTTATTCGATGATCCCTTCTTCAGCCATTCAGGTCTGGCATTTCAGACCATGATCTAAAAAAATAGCATTTCCCTTGACAGGATAGCCATTGGACGTGTGAATTAAAAGTACCACAAACTATTAGACTAATTTGAAAAAATAAATTCCCAAGATTATATACTTTCAGGTAGCACTACAGAAAATATTATTTAGAACTGGTTGCTTTTTGTGAGCAGGCCTGTATCCCACAGAAGCTTGGAACATAATCCCACTCTTTGATTCACATGTAAATGCATTTCTTCATTAAAGATTGTATTTACTTTATTTGTGAGACCAATGATATTTTAACCATAAAGAATTGTGTTGAGATTTTTTGATGTACCATTTCAATAAATACTAAATTATTGCTCCACAGATAATGTTTGTTAACCATTAATAACTGTGAATGGTTCTGTTCTTCCTATGAATATGCCTATAAGACATGCTGGACTTCCAAACAACACTGACTGTATTCTTGTCTTACCTTGCCATGCCTTTTGATAGTTTCAAGGACAACGTGGAGAAATCATCGTCTTATTCTGACTGGCTAATAAATAATAGCATTGCTGAACTCGTAGCGTCCACAGGTCTCCCTGTGAACATCAGTGATGCCTATCAGGATCCTCGCTTTGATGCTGAAGTAAGAGATTTTTAGAAATCCAAATATACATCGTATTTTTAGCATTGCAACTAATATAACACCATTTTACTGTTATAGCCAAATGCCTGTGAAGTGTGAATATTTATTTTGAATTATTTGTCCAGTATGTCCTCCTGGTCTGCTGATGTTGACATGGCTATAAACAGGCCACTGAACTAGTGTATGACTTTATGCAGTTACTTAATCTGTCCAGGATTCACTTCTTTCCCTATTTATAAATGATACCTTCCTCTAACAAATGATTTGATATTCATGCAAACTGATTTTTATTGCTGAATATTCAGCTGCTGGTGTTCAGCATAAGCAGCACCATCATTGTTAGTTGTTGGGGTGACTGGAACTGTACACATACAGAGAGTAAACAGAAACGGTATCTAGAGGAACAAATGTTTGTGATTTAATTTGGCCAACTAACCTTTTAATTTGCACAAATAAAATATGCACTCTGGATTAGTTATTTCTCCAAGATGCATACCACTCCTAATAAAAGTTGTGTTTGTATCCTAAGGTTTTCATTCCAGCCTCAGTTAGGAAGGTGTAGGTACATTTAAAAGGATATATGTATACTTAACACCTAAATGAATGTCAGAGACATATGGAAGGACAAAATCTTCACTGAATTCTATCCAGTGAAATAGTATTCCTATGGGGGACTTGGCCAGCCGTTGGGCAGCACATTAATCAGTGGAGAGCCTTGGTCAGCAAGTTTGCTAAATCATATTACTCAATAAGTGCGCTTGGATGTGTTTCATATTGAGAGTTTGCTTGGGTCCGCTTTCATTCCATGTGTCATTAAAGGGTTTATCACTCAAACCAGCAGAATTTGTCAAAAGAAGAAAAACAGAGGCCTGCTGTAAAAGTGTACAAGAAAACTGTGTTGCTACTAATTTGCTTAGAATTTCAAAAAATACAATTAATGCCTGGGGTCTATTTCTTGCCAAAGAGATATGCTAAAGTAAAACACATCTGTTCCTGATACATGTGCGGTTGTATTTGTAATATATCATATCCTAATTAATTCAGCCATCTCTTATTTGCTTCACAGTCCTTTCTGAGTTAGAGGCACTGCCCAATTTATAAAGAGAAAAAGGAAAACAATACAAAGGGCAGTAATTCTTTTCTATTGGTGGGTTCCTATGAAAATTTAATTCTCAGAGTCAGTTGTGGCAATTATTTCTACAGCCAAGTGTAGTAAGAGAAACGTATTAACCCCTGTGACTTAAATAGGATCATATCTGTAGTTACTAACATACTGTTTTCTTATTCTGTTCTCTGCTTCTATAAAAAAGTCTCTTTTTTTCCCCAGAACACTAATTGTCATTTTCAAATGTTGATGCTCAGTTTTCAACTCATTCATCAATAAGTCAATGCTGAAGTATTTTCATTGAGTTCATATCTGAAGATATAAATTTGAGGCAATTTTTCTCTCATACCCATGGATTTTAGGCGGCACTCTGTGCTGATTTTAGTAATGAGTTCTGAGTATGTACAAATAAGCAGCACTCTAGTTAAAACCCGAGTTACATCTTTTTGCTAGCTGGGAGATCACAGTGATCCTATCCTGCCTCCAGTATATGAATTATTGCTGGTCTAGTACTTTTCTTCCATTATAGATTGCCTGTAGCACTGACAGTTTTAGTATGAGAACATATCCTGGTTTCCTATGAATGGGCTCCTACCACTCTCTAAGCTCTTCTGAAAAAGATGCATTATATTCTTCAAATTTTGCAGCAATGACTATAAAGAATAAAGCTGTAGAAAAAAAATCTGTGGCACGTGGAATAAATTTCTAAGTTTTATACTATATTAGGTAGAAAACAACAAATGAGGCAGAAAATACTTTTCAGAACTACAGGATCAATTAAACTTACATAGAAAATATCAAATCTTTGGTTTGACCCCATCCTTGCATAGCTTGCACTACTGCACAATTCACTACTTACTCTTGCTTTTCTTCTGAAAATGCATTTCTTGTAAACTGCTTCTTATAGCTAAATCCAATTTCATTTTGATGATTGGAAAGAGTATTTCTAAAGCTCAGTTATTCCATGGAGATTGTCACAACTCACCACTGTGAGTAATCCAGAAATTGACTGGACATTGCCTCAACTGTAGTTTGTCTTTAATTCCAAATCAGATTCAAATAGTGTAAGATTTCTGTGGCAAAGATGGCAATGTTTGTATTTTCTTTGGCAACTTTTAGAATAATCCTTATGTGTCTTGGTTAACCTAAATGTGAATGAGGTTTCAGCAGAATTTTTTTCTGGGTGAAGGCTGATCCATATTGGAAGGATATTTGTAAGTGTAAGCTTACTCCTTGACTTTTCTACTACTAGAATGTAAAAGGCTGCAGATGATACCTTCCCTAATGGGAGCTCTTGTTTCTGTGTTTCAGGCTGACCAGATTTCTGGGTTTCATATACGGTCTGTTCTGTGTGTTCCTATATGGAACAGCAGCCACCAAATAATTGGTAAGACATTCCTCACGGCACATCGTTTTTTGTGCAGATGTACATTTAATTCTGTCCTTTACTTTTATGTTCCTTTTTCTTCTTCTTCTTTCCAACCCCCCCCCCCCCCAAATATTGTTAAGAAGTTACAGTACCTAGGATGCATGCTAAGTATCCAGGAAGCGATGTTTTGATTAGGATGCCCTATGGACTTATTAAGCTTTCTCCCTGTGTCATTGCTCAGTTATATATTGTATTGAAACTTGAAGACTAATAAGATGAAACCAGAAATTGTAATATTAGTGAAAAACTTTTTTATATGCTTTGGTATTTCTCTGGGGTCTCCGTTTTTTTGTACTCAACTCAGACAACTGTTCCTACAGTCAGGTAAAGTGGACATTGCCCTCTTTAAAAATAAATGGCAGTCAAGGGAAGTCCTACCAGAGAGTGTGGCAGCTCAGAGCTGCCTGTGGCAGTGGTGTACGCTGGATCAGGACATGACAGAGTTTTATTGGTATGATGCTTCCCAGCTGTGATACACCTGAAGTTTTCCCTGCATTATTACCTGCTTTTGGCACAAGAAGGTTCGCCATTTGTAAACAACAGTGCCACATTCTTCAGTTAACTTTCCACAGTAGAATTCAAGTCAGAGCAATAGCAATTCAAACCGTCAGGGCAAGACTTACACCCCTGTGTATTGTGGCTGTCAGCAAGAGCTGATATCAGTAGTGCATTGCTGAAGGCACTCAGTGCCATGCAGGATCGGGATCTTTGAGCTTATTCAGCAAAGATGATGTAGGAATTGATTCTTTTGAGAATATGACTCATTGTTTGCTGTGAAGTATTACCTTAAAAAAGTAGAAAAAACCTGATCCCTTAACTGCTGATAGATCTTGCAGTATTTTTCTAAGGGCATAGTATAACTAAATGAAATAGAAATGTGGAATTTAATTTTAGTTCAGCTAGAGACAAGAGCTTTGGATGCTAAGTTTTAAGGATTTCTTTTTCTTTGGTTCAGTAAATTAATGGACCAGGTATGTGTTAAAAAAGGACTTCAATACACAGGTGATGCTAAACCAACTAAGATTTTAGGAATGAAAGTATTGATTCAGCAAATTATATTAGAAACTCGAAATTGCTAGGACAGCTTACATAATTGCTGTTAGCAACATGCTCAGGTTCTTTCCCGAAGAGATCATCAACATTTTGTGAAAAGTGTTGTAACTTCTGAATTTGAAATATTATACTTGGACAGTAAAGAATATCAGTTTAATAAACTGAGTCCTGGTATCAAAACAATCAGACTTTGACATGTTTATGTCTGTTTATTGATTTTGAGTATAAATACTTGCAGTGTTGCTTTTCAGTTTGAAAGATGCATTTTAAATGTTACCAATGAATAAAATATCCTGCATTGTGAATTAATGATTGAAGATTATAATTCATATGCATTCTTTCTAAAGGGGTAGCTCAAGTGTTGAACAGGCTTGATGGGAAACCCTTTGACGATGCTGACCAGCGACTGTTTGAAGTAAGAGGCATTCAATTTTGTTGCAATAACCTACTACTTTTCAGCAGAATTTGGTATTTCTAGGTAATGCTACTTCAGGCTACTCTAGGGAGGGGGGAAAGAATACGTTGTCTGCATTTGTGGTTTGACATTAATTCTCACAACTCCTCACTTAATAAGGTTACATCCTAATTAAAACAAGTTTCTTGCATCTGTTCTTTCTCATCTTGTTGAAGCCAGTGACTTACCTGAATTTTCAAGATAACCTAACCATGATTATTCCTAGTATTTCCACATGATTCCTTTTCATTATTAAGCCAACATTCATCTTTGTGTCTGTATTATAATTGAGTTATAATTGACTTTCTTTTATTTTTCTCTTTCTAATTTTAGGCTTTTGTTATTTTTTGTGGCCTGGGCATCAACAACACAATTATGTATGACCAAGTGAAGAAATCCTGGGCAAAACAGTCTGTGGCTCTTGACGTATGTGCACATCTTATTGAAACCTTTTCTTGCTCATAAGCATCACATGCAAAGGAACCTACTGCTTCTGAATTTATTGTAGTTAGCATCATTTTATATATATATCTCTCTGCATCTGAGTGTTATTAAGGTAATGCTGAAGGGAAATGTTCTCAGAGTATGCTTAGCTGTGGAACTCATGCACAGCTTGAGTAATTTTGAACATGGATTATTTCATTTGATTTTTACATTACAAGGGTGGGACAGTGATGATAGAGAAGCTAGTTTCTTATAGGAGTAAGTGTGGGAATGAATCCAAGCATTACATGTATTTTTTTGTCCATCTGTATCTGAAAATTCCTTCGAATTTGATATTTTAGGTAGCTTAGTGTTGTTTTTCTAATGCTGTAAAGTATAAGTAAAACACTCTGTGAAAGGACAAATTTGAAAATAGTGACTATTGTCATAGGGTTTCTTAGTATCAAAAGCAACATCTACTGAATCCTTATATGGATATATGTCTGACCAGAATAAAGTCCAAACAGGATGGCTGGAAGCTAAGCAAGAGCTCTGCTGTTGGCCAGGGCTAATACATAATGCAAAGTCCTGGCATTTTCCAACACATCACGTCTTTCCGGAAAATACTTCTAGAATAGCTAAATGGATGAGAAGCTTTCTCTTTTTTTTTTTTTACCTGTTGCCTTTGGTATGAATTTCTTTTCCTGTTTATGCCACCTGCTACCATTCATGAAAAATGGAAATCTGCCAGCTCCTATAGAACAAACTAAAATACAGAACATTTTTTAAGAAATATTATTTGATCTTCTATAAGCTGATTCAACAATAAAACACTATTCTTATCTACTATATTCTGTAGGCTTTAAGCATAATCATATTAAAAATAATCTTGGTGAGAACAAAGCATGGAGTTTTGAGGATAGCTTTACAAATCTACGTTAGTCCTGCTTAAACAGTAATTAAGAATGGTTTGAATGAAATTTAAGATCTTTTAGAAAAGCATTATGCAAAACTGATTAATCTTAAAAGATTCAAGACCAGGTTGGACGAGGCTTTGGGTGATATGGTTTAGTGTGAGGTGTCCCTGCCCATGGCAGGGGGGGTTGGAACATGATGATCTTGAGGTCCTTTCCAACCCTAACTGTTCTATGATTCTATGATTCCTCTGATGAATGGGTAATGTTGCTAAGATTTCAGTATTGTTTTATATTTTATATGTGATAAGAGAAGAAAATGATCCAGCTGCACCCTTTAACTGTAACTCCTTTGAATTTACACAGCACCCACCATTACAATGAAAATCGCAAAGCCAGCATTGGCCTGATTGAGATATGAATTTCTCGCTATTAAAACAAAAAGCAAACCAAACTGGATTGCTGTGAAGATGCTATAATTGTATAGTTTTATTTTGCTTTAGAGTTGGAGATATTTATCTATGTATTGGAGATCTACTCTGTAAAGCATATAGGCATGTTAAGGCTTTTTGAAGTCAATAGGACTGTTTGTGTTAGAAAACATCCTTGACTTTTTTTTATTACCCATGTATATGTATTCACTTAGGAAGAAATGTTAAAAACTTTCCTTTTTAGGACTTCTGCAAGATTCCTTATTCTTTACATACCATAGTAATGAAATACTAGAAGCCCTCATACGCACCAGATATTTGTGCAATATGACACCTTAGAATGAATATTCCTCCTGGCAAAAAAACAGGCAATGCCAGATATCGCACTCAGATACATAGTGATCAATGTTAACACAGAAATTTGTCATTTACTACTAAAATCAATGAAATACGATTTTCTTGTTTTAAAATACAGCTTGTTTCTTTGGTCAAGAAAAGACTCGTATATCTTGAATGTAGATTACAGGTTTGATATAGTCACTGTGCTTCAGTGAAGAGTAATTCTTTCTATAAATGAGCAACAACTTGTGATAATGTTTGTGTAAAGTGATTGAAGACAGAGCAAAGTACTGAACAAAAGAATGGTGTATGCTGAAGTACTGCAAAACCATTTTTCAGTAATAGAATAATAGTAGTTGTGTATTTAGGTAGGATGGCAATGAGTGGCATTTGAAATGACATTCATATTGGATGTAAAATAAATCAACTTGATATATACTGTAATAAGATTCTTATCCAGATATACAGGTACTCTTTTTCACAGAGAATTCTCAGAAGGTTGACTAATAAAGAGAAGATCAAAATGGAAATAAATGATCAGGGAAGGTTGAAAGTAGGATGCCATGTAGGCATGAAGTAGGATGGCTCAAAGCTAGGCTGAATAGTATTTTATATATTAAGGAGACAAAATTAATGAATGTTTAAAAGATTACAATAGTCAATATTAAGGAAGACTAGAGATCTAGAGGGATACAATGAATGCAGGTAAAGGAGAATCTTCACAAGAATTTTAGTATAAAATGTTATCTGTCATAGTAGAAAACATAATTTAACTAATCTTATAGATTTCTGAGAGAAGCTGCAATATGGTTGGACAGAAAAATAGATACTGTTAGAGGAAGGACATGATGTGGAGTTACAGAAAGTAAACCAAGGGACAAAACATGAATTGGTGTTTGTTATTGTTATTTATTCTTTCATAGTGCAGGAATGATTTCCTGTTACTGTAAAAGATGACACCTCTAAAATTGATATGAGTAAATATATCTTGGGACTTATTCCCACAAGGAAAGCCAAGGGCATTTGAAATAGGCTTAGGTATTTATACGAGTAACAGAGACATTCACAGATGAAAACAATTTCAAAATAAGAAATATATATCAAAGCTTTAGCACTAAGTAGATAGGATGTTTGTACGGTGAGGAGGACCTGTCCTTGCTAGGAGTGTTCTGGCTCTGTGAGCTCCCTCAAGGACAAGAGCCTCATCCCCCACACACAGTCAGACCTTGGTGGGTCCAGTTCACAGGATGGCTCTTGCACCTTTTGGGATGTTGTTCAATGTTATTATTGCCACATAGGGATATTATGTATTCCATGTAAATGTATGCATACATGCAGGTAATCAGAGGAGGTGTACAGTACTTTGTGCATTTTATTTGATGCTTTCATCTCCAAAATGGTACTGACAAGCATGTCGGGCATAACATAAAGGTGCTAATTTACATGCAGTGATGCGTCACTAGCAAAGGCATAAGGCTTTACAGTATTGAAAAAGGCATTATTTAAAGTCTGTAAATCTACTATTATTTTTACATCAAATTCTTTTTATTGTGGAACAGGAGAACAATGTAGGAATGCTTATAATATTAAATTGTTTACTGTCCATGATTCCCTATAAAATTCCCTGCAACATAAATGCCAAATGTATACCTGATAATCTGCAATTAGTTATTATATGCTGACATTCAGAACTGAATTACCATGCCCAAATATTAATTAAATTTGTTTTAAATATCCTTGATTAGACTGCAGTATGGAGCCCTATTATTTCTACTTATCAAGCTTATAAAAATTTGTTTTTATCTTTTGCTCTGGGGCAGGTGTTATCTTATCATGCAACATGTTCAAAGGCAGAAGTTGACAAATTTAAGGTAAGGATTTAAGTTTTTAGTTACTTCTGAAAATAAAACGGTAAAGTAAAATGGATGTAGATTATCTGAGAGAAAAGTTTTTGTCAAAAGCAGAGAATCATAACTAACTTTAATTTATAAAGGATGTATTATACATTAGGCTGTTAGGCAGGGAAGGTGGAAAAAGTCTTTCAAATGATAAAGAGCTGCAGTAATAGGTGCACAGCAGCAAAATACCATTGTTCCAGCACCAGCTGCTGGAACAGCACATCAGTGTGGGTTTGGTGCCCTCCTCAGCAGGACCTGCTACAGGGAAGTCATGGTGGGCGGTGAGGAAAAGACTAGAGAAAATGAGAAGAACATGCTTATAGTGTGGAAGCTGTCCTGTGTTTACTTAAAAAGCAGAGAATTCACTATTAAGATTGTGCATAGGCTTAGAAGGCTGAATGTGATGGTGAGAAATCCTCTTCTGACTTCTGTAAGCACAGGCAGAACTGTAAAGTGATGTGTGCATAATATAGCATTGCTGGGGACCAATAATGATGTGTTCACACTGAATCCTGCCTTCCCAAGGGGCAGAGAGTAGGAGGAGCAGTGACCTTGCCCTTTCACCTCTGCCAGCATTCCAGCACAGCCTTTGCTTGTCCTTTTCTGCTTGAGGAAAACTTGGTGTTGCTTTACTTGGCTATGAGGAGTAAGCGTTGAGAGCTCCTCATAACAGTTTTAGAAGCTTTTGTGGTGGGTATCAGGGTTGGTTTCTTTTATGCAAAGTACCTCAGAGACTGGGAAGGAGATCAGGGCTGTTGTGACCCCACACTGCTGGCATTCCCTGCTGTGGCTCCTTGTCACCTATCCGGCTAAAAAATAGCTGTTTGTTTATTTTGACACTTGGCTGGCTAGCTGCAACCTGATCTCCACACCATGCGGATGGTTGTGGTCCAATGGGAAAGCCTTGGGTGACTTAGCAGAGCTGATACTGTTGAGTTATGTGAGCCAAGGAAGGGCAGCTGTTACTAGTTAGTTATTAGTTGGTAGGTTATTGCCCAAACACTGGCTGTGCCTATCACCAGGTAGCAATGCAGAGTTCTAAGGGTGTAATATATTGTCTCCCTCCATTGTAGTCGTTGGTGCAGTTACTCACCCTTTTGTAAGATGAAGAGTAGGTACCTGAATTACTGCTGCAATCATACATCCTTGAAGATTATTCCAACACTGTAGCCAGCAGAAAATACTTCTGTGTGCTTAATAAGTTATATTTTATGTTGCGCAAACACCACTGAACACTGTGTGAGAGAAGGGGGAAAGAAAAGGATAAAGTGCCATATATAATTTTTTTTAAGGTTGGGGTTTGGTTTGGGTTGGGTTTGCTATTTTCTGGGTGGGTTTGGTGGTGTGTTATTGTTGCTTGGTTTGGTTTGCTGGTTTGATTGTTTGGGTTTTTTTTAGTTTACCTTAGAATAAGCACCTGTAATACAGCTTCTATGATTGTCAGGATTCAACCAATATTTTTCTACATACCAGAGGGCCATACTTCTTGGTTGCTTTCAATCATTGAAAGATAATTCTCCATCATGGTCTGTGGAGTTGAAATAAGAGCCTGCTATGTTACTCTTTGGACCTAGGTACTAGTGTGATGAGGAGCTATTCTACTTGTTTTCCCAGATGTTTCCATTAATAGATTTGTTGGTCTCCAAGTAGGGAATGTCTTCTTGTTATTCTGAAGGCTTGTAACTATCCCTTTAATGGTTAATGACAAGGTAAAAGGAAATGAAAAGCGTTTATTCATTAGTATCCCTGATAGATACAATTTTATACAGAAGATAAATGAGAAAATGAGGAATAAAACCAATCTGTGCTTAAACTAAGCTGAGAGACTTTTTAAAGAAAAATTTCCCCTTATTATCCAGTTGACTCTCTTTCAGTTCCTGACAAAATGACTGCCAGGTAGTCTGTGTTAGTGCTTTGCACAACTGGTTGTAAACAAAATAAACCCCAACAAAACCAGAGGGAGGACCAGTGTGTCTTGTGGGCCTTCGACAGAGAGCTCATCCCCAGAGAGGGCCATCCATCTGTGTGATAAAATTGCTTCTGTCTCACCCCTCTGGCAGCCAGTCTCCCTGCCGAGGTCTCCTGGGGCATCCTACCCTGAAATCACGGCTCTTTTCTCTGTTTGTTATATTGTTATATTTCGTATATATATTCGTATAACCCCTTTGTTATATTAGTGTCATCTTCTAGACTTGACTGGCTAATAAACAATTCCTCCCTCTGGGGGTGTTTGTGACTAAACCTGTCCCCTCTCCTTTTGGTAATTTATTGGCAGATGTCAGAGGAAATGTCTGTTACAATTTACCTGTTGTTCTGATTCAGTCAGAATAGTAACAGACTCACATGACAGAGACATCTAAATGAGAGTAATGCCAGTAGCTCACTACTGTCTCTTGACTGACACAGGACCTAATGGTAGTTAATGACTTTGGAGTGACAATACATTTGAGTTGATAACTTTTCAACATACTACCCCAAACATAGCGTTACTGGACCCCAGCAGCATGGGAATAATCACATATTCTTCCTTTTTTTTTTTTTTCCAAGTCATTTCCTTCTTTGTCATATTATGTCTTTAGAATATTAATATATTTCTTATCCATTCTTTTTTATTTTCCTAAGATATAAAGAGTATCCTAATGCAAAGTAAAAAATTGCAAGTGTACTTGAAGTTTACTTTTCCTCTGGCTCTTACCAGCAAATTGGTTTACTGCATTGCAGAAAGCATGGCATGACTATTTAAAGTTGATTTTTTTTACTTGAAATTTTCTCAGTAATTTCCTACTGTTATTGAGTGAGTTCACAAAAACACAAACTCAAAAATATACCTGGTATCTTTTTAAGAATTAACCATAATCACTGTGAGGAAAGCTCTGATAATCAATAATATTTATGTTCCTATTAATTCTGCTTAAGAATGTCTGAAATAAAAACCCTCACCTTAAGAAGAAACCCTTAAGAAATTAATACCTTTCTCCAGATGCTGGGACGGGAGAAAGTGCAGAGCACCAGTGGTTGTGGAGCTCAAAAAAAGGGAAGTTCACAGTATGGAGCAGTGAAACATGTGTGTATGATAATGAACCATGTCATGCAATTGGCCTATTCCCTCTCTGATTTCTACAACTGTCTAAAACCAAAGCAGCAACATAAATTCAAGTTGAACAGTGGTTTTGCACATTTTTGTAAGGGATCCCACTTCTGGTGGTACTAGGGTATAGCTTCCAGTAATAAAACTCTGAAAGCCAAATTTAAAACTACTTGTATGATTAGAAATTACTCTATTAGTGAATGATTGGAGTTTTTTTCACAGAAGAGAATCCAATTATGTGAATTACTGTAAAAGTTCATGTCGCCAGTCCTTTTCATTATTTGCATTAAAGCTTTTGGGATTCATTAACACAGGGTAGCAGGCACACATTTATCAGGAAGCCGGTGCCAGCGGAAACAACATGAGACTCCGACACAGGTGCTGCTCTGCTGATCTGGCTGGAGCCACCCATTTGGTTCACTGCCTGTGCTCAGGGGAAGTGGGAATGGAAAATTCATGCCCTTAACCCAGTAAGTTTGTTTTAGCGGTCAGAGAGGGGGCTTAGCCCTTGGGTTAGACACAAGGGGATCTGCAGAGATCTGGATTCAGAACTTTGTCTCTGTAGCTGATGATCTGGCCCCAGGAGGGTAATACGAAGTTTTTCATTGATTTCATCAGGATGGTGCTCTCTTTAGCTTTGGCATTTTGTAAAATTGCATAGTAATGATCCCTCTGCCACCTTCCATCTATTTAGTCATGGCAGTCAGTCTTTAGTATTGTATTTTTTGATAGAGCAACATCTCTGGAAAAGAAAAGTATAAATTTAAGATCCAGTCCTCTCTTCATGCCAGTTTAAAAATGTAGGTTAAATAAAAACTTGAGTTTTCACACAGTGTAAAATGAGTCCTTTTTCCTGAAAATGGGTAGGTTTTAAAATGTGGAAAAGCATAGAAGCTTAATTGGTAGAGTTTTAATAACAGGCAATTGAATTGGAGTTAATTATTAATCAGAATTAGTTGTGGGGTGGCTACCATTATTTCTGCATTTGTGATATGAGCTGTACTTCCAGGTTCTAGGAAAGATGTGGGTTTTGTGGATGATTTATAGGATTAAAACAACTGAAACAAAACCATATGATCTCTAGTAAATATTGCACTTAGACTCTGTTGCTGGATGATTTTACATTTATTTGCTGCTAAATATTTTTCAACTTTTATTTTTTAAAATTTAGATTATGATGGCTTAGAAAAATTTATATCTGGTATACTGCTAAATTCATATAAGCTGCATTATATTTTTTAGGTTTTCTGATATGTGCTACATTACTGTGATAGATGAATTTCTGATACCGTTGCTGTAGATATACAGAGAAAAATTAAACTTTACTTTCCACGTGCATTTGCAAGTAAAACAAAAAAAAAATTCCATCTTGAGTGCAAATATTTCTTTCTTACCTGAGAATGTCTCCCTGAAGCCTGATTTATCACAATGCTTCCTTCCCACTTGCATCTATGTAACTACACTAAATTCAAACTCAGTTTTGGCAAGATAAGCTGAATTAATGCAACAATGAACCATACATGTATCAATATTCACTTGTGGAGGATTTTTTAAGTTATAAATAAATATGATTTTAAAAACTGTGGCAATGCAGTTCTCTCTTGTATTTTAGACTTAAAAGACAACTCCATTATCTCCATTGTGTACTAGCACAAGTGTTTAGCTATAACCATTTGATTACTGAAATAGAAAAATGTAAAGCTAGTCGAGACTGATTAATCCAAAATTGATACTATCCTATAACATTGTCCTGTAGTGCCGTGTTCCTTCTCATAGAAATGCAAGCTCTGCAAGCCTAAAAATAGTCGTCTTTTAGACAAGTATAGAAAGCCAAGATACATGAGTAAAGAATGCAGAATTGTGTCCAGGACAGGATATTTATAGCGAGAGTTACAGACTTTTGCGGCAGTAATGAGCGAGTCCTGTGACTTAGCAAGCTGTCCCACAAACAAATCACCTTTAAATTTAACTAATATCATTTCCAATGAGAATACGTAAACACTGTCCTATTATGGGTAATACACAAGAAGCTATTTTAAAAAGCTAACGTAATTGTGCAGCTGTGAATGGTATAAGCCAGATCAATATTTAATGACTATGATGCATTATTTATAGCCCTGTGAGAGATTCCCTTTTTTAGGTCAAACAGCACATGAGAGAGCCGCACAACAGATAATAATGTATCACCTACTTCACAGAATCTTTGATTAAAAATACAGTGTGAATAACAATTCCTCTATTTCTCAATTCCATAGCCTGAGGTATGGCTAGTTAAGAGCTACCCTGATATAGGGAGGCTTTTGTGTGTCTCTTAAAAACTCAGGCTTTTATAATAAATAATGATGGAAAGAGTTGAATCAAAAAAAGGAAACAACTTTTAGGACTGCTGCTGTATATGGCAGTGTAAACCGCTGAATCCTTGAAAGATGGTGGATCTAAGTGAATTTGATACTTGGAGTGAGTTACATGTATGATATAAAATGAATTTGTTATTCATGTTTCTGCTGTTGCAATTTTATACCCTCTTTTAAATGCATAAGGGTGGGCAACACAATGAAAAATTGCATTTTATATATTAATTTTATTTCCAGTCTCTGTAAGGATTGAATGGGAGAGCATTCCTAGGCTATGCCATCCTTAATTGTGATGCCCTCTTTCAATTTAGAACTATCTTTGTTACTTTTATATTCGGGTAATCAAATAATTTGTAGTGGTTTATAATAATTACATTATAGTCTTCCTCAGTAATTAAATTTCAGAAAGGCAAGCTGATTTGGACCACTTATGGAATATTTCCATTTAAATAAATGTAGCTAGAAGATGACGTTCTTATGCATTGATGACACTGCTGTTTTGATCTCTTTGGTAACATGGGTTTACCAAGGACGGAAGGCACCTAATCACACTGCAGTCAGTATCACAAGCCATGGTCCCAGACATGCATATGGTGAAACATGTACAGGTCTTTAGAGATCTACAGTTCTATGTAACTGCATGAAGTTATTCATGTGCTTAAGGATTTTTCAGATTGTCCTCCATGGTGAGTCACAGACTCCTGGACACCTCTTTGGCTGTCACAGGAGGGTCTGTGCTGGCACTGAGCTTTTCCACAGTGCTATTCCAGCTGCTCAAGTTCCACTGAAAGTAGCAACAATGGGAAAATTAGGAGAAACCTTGAGAGTAAACAGGGCTTAAGTGTTAATATTGAGCTGTGTTCCCTTTAGAGAATGCACATGTTCACAAGATGCAAAACAGTTTATTTTCTCTGCTTTTCCACGTGCACTGTCCACATAAGACCTAAAGCGGTGTTTCATAATTCATGAAACTGAGGTCTTTATTGTGTTTCATTATTTCATACACTTACATGTGCCTATGTCTTCAGTTGTCATGGAAACAAGAAGTCAGGAACACACTGCATACACATTGGAAATTATTAAAAATAATAAATAATGATTAGAAATAAAATACTGTGGGGTTTATGCTAGTTTCTGAAGTGCAAGGCTGTCATCTGTTGACATCAGGCTAGTGCTCTGTAGTTCAAAGATATATAAAACTAAAATATTATTCTAATTTCAGTGAAGAAGGAACGGCATGAAGAAGAGGAGTAGGGAAAGATTGTTCATGGTCTTTTTCATACAGTGTTTAGGTTTAGAGGCATCAAATGAAATTAGCAGAGTACATATTTAAATTTGACTAAAAATTTATCTTCAGTAAACATGTAGTTAATCTATATGGCCTACCATCTTAGATCTTAATGAGTTTAAAATGGTGAATTAACACCAAGGAAAAAGCAAATGAGGACTGTTCTATGAAGACAGTCATCTCTGCCTTAGGAAATCTCTGAAGTGCAGCTTGCTGTACCAAAGAGGAGTGCACCAAGGAGGTATGTTTTCTCAATTCAAATAGTCTTCCTTGCTCTTGGTCGCTCTCAAAACTAAGGTACAAGGCTTGGAAGGACCTTTGGTCTGGCACAATAGAACTATTCTTACCTTATTAATTAGTGCCTTCCAACAGCACTGCTTGGGAAAAAAAATAGGAAACTACATTCTTTACATCGCTTTTATCATCCCGAAAAGTAACCATGCCTTTTCTGTTTAAAATGAAGAAAAATGTGACTTATCATTGCTGTCATAAATCTCAGAAATTGCAGATAGCAGGGTTTGAAGAAAACTCCTGAGTTTGCTGAATTGTTTGCTTTATTATGAGCTGTTTCTTTTCCTTTCTCAACCAGCTGCCCCTGGAAGCATTTCTGTATTGTCCTGCTATGCTATTTTTCAGCTCCTTGTCTCAGTGCTGGGACCTGTGATGTGATTCTCAGGTGCACTTCTACTACAATAGCCCTCCTCATAGAGATATTATTACTGTCATGAAACCTGTTCCAGTGTGATAGGTTTTATTGAGAATAAGGCATATAAAAGAGCAATATGAAAGTTCATGGAAGAAGTGAGGGTTTTTTGCTTTAATTTCTTCCATGAGGCATTTTGTCATAAATAAAGTGG
The DNA here is from genome assembly GCF_033815535.1 of Pezoporus flaviventris. Taxonomy (NCBI): domain Eukaryota; kingdom Metazoa; phylum Chordata; class Aves; order Psittaciformes; family Psittacidae; genus Pezoporus; species Pezoporus flaviventris. Next base: position 42,195,756 of record NW_026892549.1, on the reverse strand, counting down.
GATGACTTCAGCGTGTCAGAGGCATGAGAAGCACCTGTTCATGAATTACTTCTGTAGCTGTCATACTAGATTAGTGTCATATTATAGTGTCTACCCTCTTGGGATATTTAATAGAAAAAGCTAATGGGAATTCTGAATTTGCTTTCAAAAAATTTAAACATTCATTTTTGTTTAAATTTCAGCATTTGAAATTACTGGCTTCATAGTTGATCAAGACGACATTAAATTGCTGCAAAAGGCTGCTGAAAGAATTCCTTCTGTATTTCTAAAATGACCACATTTATTATTTCCAGGTGAAAATGTGGAGCTCTGAGAGTAAAATGTTCCCTTCCCTCCAGGAAGATGAAATATGAATCTTCCAGGATGTGGTGGAAGGAGAGTTTACAAGGAGCAATTTAATCTGGTGAGGCTCAGGCACTGAAATGCTCTCTGAAGAGGCTAGCTCTCTTTGTTGGCTACAGTGGGGTAAAGGAAGGCTATAGCAATCATGAGGAGTACATCCACCTCATGTGCCCACTGTAGTCTACCTAGGCAAGTTCCTTGCCCTTGTCTTGTTATATCATCTGGGCAGGGCACTTCTTTGTGATTTGGTTTCCCATCTACAAAGAGGGGATAGAAACATCAAAACATCTCTATGAAAGCTTCCAATACTTCTGCTTTCCGACTCCAAAAGATTTGTATGATGCAAAGGCTGCATGAAACTAGTTTATTTTGTAGTGTAGGAGATAAGTAAATCTTTTTTTCAAAAAAGTCTTTCTCTTGAGGATCTATATGTGATTTGAGAGAGTTAAGGCAAAAGAAAGAAAGGTATGGCCTGGAAGCTGGATAAAGCCCACAGTTTAACCATATATCTATGGCCAGACATTTTTTTTCTGTTTACTCATGAATTTAGCACAGGTCAATAAATTAATGTTTTAAAGGAGTAGTCTTCATTTAGCAAGGAATAGATTCTGGTCTGTGGGTTACGTCAGAGCAAGAGCATAATGTGTATGTCAATAACTAATTTCCTGTGGATTTTTTTTATATGGAAAAGCAAAATATTTTTTGTTTATGCTATAACAGAAGAATTTCTGAGTACATTCACACTCTAAGCTATAAAGAAGGGAGTTTAAGGGGGTTAGGATTTAAAAAAAAGTAAAAATCAACATTGATATTCTGACTGCAGAGTAAAGACACGCAGTAACTAGAAATGTTAAATAATAAATTACTAAGATCAGCTACTTCATCGCTAGACCAGAGCTTAAATCTCCTTGTTAAATACCTTAACAAGTAATAAACTTCAAGCACTGAAAATAACAGAAAATTAAAATTCTATGCATGGTCAAAACTGGTGTTTGTATTACTTTTTTAAAAAAACCTTCTTCTGTAAAGCTGAAATAGATTTAATTTTTAAGAATTTTTCAAATATTCTAATTTTTTCTTCAGTACCAAAACAACAGTCTAAGTAGCTTAAAATGTTACTGAGTTATTGCTTTTAATAGTGGCTGTTTTTCAGTTTCTTAGTAATTATGCACACTAATACAGTGGTACTTCAACAACAGAAATTTTCAGCAGAGGATTAAGAACAAAATTATGGTTATTAATTTACCCATACTTAAAGAAAGCGTGCTGCTTCTTGGCTCCTCTCAAATAGTGGATTTTGTTATTTACATGGGAAGTCTTCTATTTTGTCCATCTGTTCTTATGTCCAAAACCACAATTAGTTTGGGAGAATGCTTAGAAAAAGAAATTGGAAATAGAAATTGTTGGGGACAGAGTACTGCTCACAAGTGAAGGTATGATTTATTATCCAACAGACCTGTTGTCTGTCCTTCAATCTGATCAGTCACTGTACTCCACAAGAATCTCTTGTCAGCTGGAAAGCACTGAGGAGTAAATACAGTTCAACATTGATACACTATTTAGCCAATAACCATGCAAAAAGTGATAAGGCATAGAATACATTTAAAATGTCATGCAAGCCTGAGGAGTATCTGATGAATGATATAAAAAAAAGAATCAAAACTTGTCAAATGATAAAGTAGTGTGTTTCAGTCAGTGACAGACATGGGAATTTATGTTTGGAAAGGTTTCCAAAGAGGAAGAAAAGTCTATCTAGCAAAGACTTGTATGCTTAAATTTGACCAGAATGACTTAAAATATTGGGCTACTTCAGTGAATGATGGTCCTCTAGTTCTTCACTGTGGGTTTATCATGGCTCTTTTGCCATTAGTGAGGAGCAGATTATTCCCCATACAGGTGATGGAATTCCCTGGGACTAGCCCTATATGTGACAGCTCACTCTTCTGAGACCTGCATGGCCCAGTAAGACCTCGGTATTGTTTGTTTTAACTCATGGAAGAAAGAATTCTTCAAATAAATAAAAAAGAATGGCATATTATTTCACATTTTTATATTATTCTTTGTCTGAGCTTGGATTCCTTTTGTAGCTGACAGGCTGACAGCTGTAACTGGGAGTTTTCTGCTTAAAAAATATCAAGGTTTTGGTTTTTTGTTTTTTTTTTTAAAGAAAAACAATATTTGGATAGAATTTTTCTATCGAATTATCTATAATTGGCATTAATATCAATTTTAATTTTAAAATTAAATAAGTTCCTTCTTATTTGTAGTGATTTTTTTTTAAACCAGGGAAAGAAAATATGATTTTTCCTACCTTATACCCTACAAAAGAAAAAAAATACTTTGGTTATTTCTGCCTCTATACAGTGTTCTGGCTGTAAACGGTTGTCATAAATGTTTACTGGTATTGATTGAAAATTATTAATAGCAGGGTTTCTATAGGTGGGTTTGTGGGGTGTTTTTTACAAAATAATTTACAAAAGGAACCATAAATGTCCCCCACAGGAAGAAGGCAGTGTCCTTTAAAAGCTTTTGACATTGCCAAGGAGTTTAATATTAGAGTTAGAACCTTTTTAGAATTAAAACTCCCAAAATTAAAGAATGGGAAATAGATGAGAAATATTTTTCTGAGATGAATCCGTTTGGCCACTGGGTGCCATCCTTGCTCCACTTTAAGGCTGATTGCCTAGCAGCATTTCTGCTAAACTGTAAAATCCTGAAATAGTGCAATTTCACACCATCGTAACGTTTGTGTGTGTGCATGTAGTAGAATATGTTAGCAGTACAGGCATGTGTCCTGTTCGCGTGAGTCACCCAAGAGCCTTGGGAGAAATATCTTCATGAGTTCAGCCATGTTACATCCACAGTCTCAAATCTCATTAGTTTTGGGGCTTTTTTGCATTCTTCCATCAGCTGGTAAGAATGGGGCTGTGCTGAGAGACCTGTTCCCACACAGGAGTGTGTGACAGACCATGTTCCTGTGCATTATTAACTTAGGCTATGGGATAGCTACATGGATGCACACTTGTTTTCTAGATCAGTTCACATATGGGGTCTGTGGGCTGTGGCATCCAACCAAAACTGTATCCAGCATATATAAAAAATTATTTGTGATTACAATGTTCTACAGGTTATTTATTACACTGATTTGTTGTCTGACCGGGGGAGGGATTCATCTATTGTTTCAGTCTCAAAAGTCTCTCTTAGTCTAGGCAAAATCCCAGGCAGAGTAGATGTAATTTCTAACAGATAAATCCTGTGAGTAGTTCTCCAGTTCTGCGTTTTCAGTCTTCCAAATTTAAAGTGTAAACACTTCAAAAGTATAAGAAATGGCTTTATCAATTCTCTTTCTTGCTGCAACGATATAAAAAATGTGCAGCCTGTAGTCCAGGCAAAACCAGGAAACTGAATATTTTATGAGTTCGTTTCTGTGAAGTGTGCTTGTGCTTTGCAACAAGCTACACCCAGCTCTGAACACTCAGAAAAGCTGAGAACATCAGAGCTCAGTGTTTCCCAGCACCTTTGTGATCCCACTGCTCATGCAGCATCCTGTTTGGTGCGCTTAAATGTAACTCAACTGAACTTGCTTTCTGTGCTGCCATGCAACAGTGTGTTTTTTGTTCCAGGCATACCACAGGCCTATAGGCGCACACAAAAAGACCCCCACCCCAAAACAACAAAAAGATGTTTCTATTTATGGCCTTCCTAAACTCTACTGTTAAACTGACTCCAGGTATCTTCTTGTGTTAGCAGCACTTTCTCTGAAGGAGGCCTGTTGCTGTGGGTGTTGGCAAGGAAAGGTCGCATGGTAGCGACCCAGGGAAGACACTGGTGAGTCAGGCGCTGTGTGGCACAGTAATGCAGTCCCAACAGTGTCCCATATCCACCTCCTTGCTTGGTTCATTTCTCACTTGTCTGCACATTGACAGACTGAGGTATTTGTGGTGACTGAGGTATTTGTGCACCCCACAGCTTTGTGCCAGGCATGGACAATCCTCAGTGTCCCTAAAATGGAGTTACCAGAGAGACCACTGAGATTCATACTTCCTCAGCTGATGCTGCAGCCCGTCTGCATCACTGTCTAAGCATAAGATAAGATGTTCTATTCAAAACATTGATTTGGCAGATGCAAGGTATCCAGGAGAAGGCACAGTTGTAAGTCAAACATCATAAGAGTATTTTCATAGAGACCAGTTAATGTGTATTATAAGCTATTAAGAAGCTTATGAATGACAAGAAAAGTATTTATGGCTGTGTTGCAGCCTTTCACTTCAAAATAACAATAAACGAAAGCACCTATTTTTTAAAGAAAAATTATAACGCTAGTAAGATGTAGGTAGTAAGTAAAGAGCTAAATAAATAGAAGATTTAAGTGCCTATCATTTGTTTTTGTTGAGAGAGGGGGATCTGTAAATTTTATCTTTTGTCAGAAAATACAAGTGATTAGGCTGTGAGTTGTGCAGCTGTGTGGGTTGGGTGCTCAGGGGGATGAAAGGTGCTGTTGAGGGTGTACATTCTGCAGTGGGGAGAAGTGTTGGGCTGTGTGTTCACAGTCTGCTCTGCCTTGCACAGGATAACCCTTTTGGCTTCTTAAATTGCAGCAAGATGAAGCTCTGTTTTTTTGGAGAATGCACTTTTGGGCAGTCTGATTGCTCCTAGGGAGCGATTTATGAATTCAGAATAGGAAAAGTGGATTTATTTTAAACCTGCAATCAGAACTTAATGAAAATAAAGAAGACAAAGATAAAACATGTTTTAAGGCTAATCACTGCAATGTTCTCTAGTTTATCTGTAAATGTATGTTGTAAGTTTGAAGGTGGTTTTAATATTATATATTGTCTCTCTGACAGTGCTGCGCTATAGCTGTCACTCTCACAGATCTGAAATAGGACTTTCCCCCCAGTGGAGCAGTAGCCCACTCATATATTTGCATAACTTTCACCACTGTACTGCCAGCCTGATTTGTTGCAGGTGCTCAGAAAGAAAGTTTCGGTGGCCAGCAGGATCACCATTGCTGTCTATGCACTCCTGCAGCACCGCCACGGTGCACTGTGTGGCTGCACATGCCCTACGGTCCTGCAGAGCTGGGGTTCAGTGAGTGCTGCTGGCGTACACTGGGATAGGAAAAAGTGATGTAATAGCACTGTACGTGCCACTGTGGCACTGGTGGGGCTTTGAGGGCTTACTGGTTCTTTTATACTTTTTTTGTAGGTTCTTGGCAGCACCTTCATTTTTTGTTCTCTTTCATGCTCTTTCACACCATGTGTCAAACTGGGCATAACTTAGGCAGTTTACCACCAAAAAAGCCAGTTTTATCCTGTGCCTTCACATCCTCTGCGAGAACTCTGACTCTGTGCCTTCCACCCTTAACCAGGTTATTACTCTTCTGAGTCTTCAGGGAAGCAGTTAGTCTTCCCTCCCCTTCCCAGACAGTCTTCTTGAGGAAAAGGCTCCCTTGTACGCCTCTTCCCTCATCCTCCCAAATTTATAGGTATGATGGGGTCAGTTTGCATTACCCATTCTGCTCTTCATGGGAGCAACAAATCTGACTTTCTGCCTACCAAAACTAAGTAAGGCTGTTGTGGGAAATGGCAGCCTGCATGCCTGACACTTTTGTATCACGGAGAAATGCTTGCCCTAGGTTTGCTGCTTGTGTTTATTTAAAATTCTGGGACAGAGACTGAATAGACCCTTTTGTATGAGCTTCTCATCTGTACCAGTGGTCATAAAAAGTCGACAGTTGCTAGCCTGTAGTATGTGACACACTGGTTATTTCCTAATCACCATAAGCCAAGAGGACGTGAACACTCCCCTGCACGCCTCGGGGGATCATTGTGTCGAATGTGCATGCCCTGTAAAACTCCAGTCCTAGGCTTCTGTGGTTATGGACTTTGGCCTTAAGAATAATAGATTCTCAGACCATTAATTGCTTTTATTTTATGTCTCTGTTCTTTTAAAATCAAAATTTCTTGTTCCTTTTATAGGCTGCCATATATTTTGTTTCTGTGTACTAGGGAACAAGTCTGACATCAAGGATTGGTTTTCAGCAACATAATTAATGTATTTTGTGTCCTTTCTACTACAGTTTGCAACAAAATTTTAAATGCAGTAATTTTATCTCTGACATTTATTATTCCTTTTGGTGGGTCCCAATTTCAGGAAGCGGCATGTCCACACAGGGCTGATTGACTGATCAGAAACATTCAAAATACTTCCATCTTTTTAGCTATAATTCTGGGCGTATCTTTGGAAATAGCATGCGTAATACTGTAATGACATGTCTTCCCTAACCCTTTAAAAAATAAAATTATAAGAAAAATCCTTTACTCAGGCATATATAGCTTCATCCCAAAAGCAAAAAGTAAATACCATATTTTTGTCCGAAGCATGATAAAAAAAATTCCTAAATGCTGTATTTGATAATGATATATAGCTTAATGGCTACTTTTCTTGTTTTAATAGAAGAAGCAGAATAAATAGCTTTCCTAATGCCGTGAAGTTTCTCCTTTAATTAAAGCAAATACTGGTATTCATACTAAGCAGTAGAGAAGTTTGGTAAATGTTCAAACCAAATATAACATTTTGAAACAAGACCCAATGCAGCTTTCTTTGTTCCACGTTTCATGTCTAAATTACATGTTACACTGTTAATTTGCTGGTTGCAGATGAAGCAGTGTACACCACATGGACGTGCTTCAGCTGCAGATTTTGAAGGTGGATGCAAAACAGCAATATTCTCATTTTAGAGATGCAAAGCTTCAACTAAAGAAATTAATGACCTTTTCAGCAAAGTAGGCTTAGGCACCTACTGTGGGACTTTGGGCAGAGTTTAGGCATTGGGTTTTACAATTGCAGCTCTCTGCCTATCTGCTGGGTTACTCTGAAGACTTTTAAAATATATGAATCCTGTTCCAGGGAGTGTTGATGTTTTTTTGCATCTGAACAGTTGGTGGATAAAACATTCACAGACGCTGGCACAGAGAACCAGGGAGTCTGGTAGATCTGACAGTGCAAAGTGCGTTTACATGGGGCAGTGTGGGGTATCCTTATGCCATGTTTTTGTCCAGCTGCTTTCAGAGGAGTCCACAGCCCCACTCCTTTCTCACTGCAGTCTCCAGTTGTAGTTGTTAGAGTATCCCTTCATACAGTGACCTCATTCAGAGAACTGGAATCGGTGAAAGTTGTTGGAAGTACAAATAAAGTTGAGGGTGAAGTTCTGGCCTTGCTTGAGTGAGGGCATTGGACTGGCTAGTCTCAAGAGCTCTGTTCCAACCTAAATGATTCCCTGATTCGTGACTTAATTTCTGAAGGCAGCAGCAATGCTACTGTGATAGTCACATTAAAAAGTCATTAGAATCAAAATCCAGATGAGAATATGTGTGCACATGATAAGTCTCCACCACACCCATTCCCTTGTACTGTAAATATTTTAAAATTCCCTTTAAATGGCATGATCCTGCAGTTGGTCATTGGAAAAGAGGCGCTAACTCAGCATTGTGAAGGCGGAGAGGTGCCATCCACAGTCTTCAGTGATGGAGGCCTTTAAGAGCAGGGCTACTCTGAGCATTAAAACATCTCTGAGCTGAAACTTTTGATTCTTTCCACTTTAGAGAAAGAAATATGTCAAACTGGAACATAACAGGCTTTGGTTTTCCATGGCTATGAAGTGCAAAATTTGTCTACTACTGCTAATAACTGACTATAAAGATGCGTTTTAAAAGATGCCTGTGTTACTATAAAAGTCAGTTGGAGAAACCCTCTAAGACTCAATTTGGAGTTTTAGAAAGCAGCATTCTTTATTGGCAGTGCTGGGCACGCACAGAATCATTTCACAAAGGTGAGCGTACCCGATACTTGCTGACAGCAGCTATATATTTAGCCTGCTCATGCATATTCATAGCTTTTCCAGGAACTTATTATAATATTTGCATTCTAATTATGTATGCTCTTTCTTGCTGAGTGGGGGTCTTCTTTGGTGATCATCAGTAGTCTTCCTCACTGTGTTTACTGAATGACCTCAGTGCTTGCACACACTTGCAATTAGCAGTTGGTATGTCCTTGCTTCTGTTCCAGTCTCACTCCATGCTGGGCGCCGCTCTGCTATCTTGAAGGCTGGCATCCTTGGTCTTATTTACTCTCTCCTTAGTTAACAGTCCCATGATGTTCCTTCCCCCATCAGGCAATCATTCCTTTCTCTCTCTGTGTTAGTAAGTTAGAACAGTTTGCTTTATTCTACTATGCTAAAGGCACACACGCTATTGTTAGTTTAAGATTTAAGGTTACACCTGCGGCTACAAGTATAAGCAAATATTTTAGGGGGCTTTATTCAGGAAAAGAACCCTTTAAAAGTAAAAATGTTTGCCATCAGAAAATACTGTCTCCAAAGTGGTTTCATAGAAGATTAAGTGAGAGAGAAAAAAGTCATCACATTTAAATATTCTCCATTTTGATGCTTTCTGTGCAGTTTTAGATGATCAACCTGGAAGGTTTTTCAGTTCCTAATCTTCTGAGAGAGACTGTGAGTGAAGAGATACTTGGAAGGGTGCTCTTACTTTTTTTATGTATGTCATGTTGTCTGAAACTTGTTTCACTATAGAGTACAAATGAGGTCAGATCCTGACCTGCTATAGAAATAGTATGTGTACTCCTGACTTAGACAGTGCCCCTGGATGTTAAGAGGCATACCATATTGATTTGCCAGTCTTCTGCTGCATCGGAACATATATTTCATGGGATATCTTTGTAGTGTTGTATATTTGAGTTTCTTGTTACTTTTTTTTTCCCAGCAGTCTCTCAGTATTTTCTGATTAGGAAACCTTGCTAACCCTCCACGTGTCATTGTCCATAGGGCTATATAAATGTGGTCTATGTTCAGCAGTGGAAGTTATTGTTAGAGAATAGTCCTGATAGTGCATGGGGAAGAAGCTGTGCATACCAAATGGCAAAATGTGCTCTTTTTTTTTTGTTTGTTTTTAACAAAGCCATACTAATATACTTATCAGTAGGTTTCAAAATGCTTTCCTCACGTAATAAGCACTGATGTCTTATCCACACAGGTCTTAAAACTGAAGTACAGACAGTTTAACCTGACACAGCAAAGTAGGATTTCAGTTTTCTGTGTTTAGCTGTACTGCTTCCATTGTAGTCAATGTTTTACCAGGAATGCTTTTTGAAGAGCTCACCAGTTTCCTTGCATCTGATTACGTTAACATTATCATGTTATCAAATATGGATATAGAAAATAGTGAAAAATATGCTATCAGAAGTATTAGTGCAAAATCATTTATTAAGCTTTCCCTTAAGCTTAAGTCAATCTGTGGAATGATATTTTTGTCCTGTGTTCCTAGTATCAAATGGGATCAAAAAATATTTTCATGTATCATGTAATGCTGAATTGTTATTACAATCAGACCCTTGAGCTATAGGTATCTTTTGTTTAAGAAACTCCTTGAGCTGCCTATCAGTGTGTGCCAATTTGTAGGAAATAAGGATGAAATAAGATTACGGCAAGATGAGACAAAATGTAATCACCACCTTGAAATTTCTCTCTCTCCAACACTGACCCAGACTGTCTCATAACTAAACTCTGTTATAGCAGATTATTAAATATCCAAATTGCTATTTCATATTTGGTGACGTGATACAGTTTTTTCCTACATAAGGAGTTATTTCTCTCTGACCATTTTTTATGCTGGCAGCATAAGCTGCATAAGAGCAGAAGTCTCCCCTTTTCAATGTGTTGATTGCAATTGCTTCTTGATTGCTCTGAATATATGTGTGTGCATATTATACTGCATTTTTCTGGCATACATTTACCCATTAACATATACTTCCTAGAAGAAAAGATGAGAATGGTTATCCTTTTTGTTGTCTAGTTGCATGCTAACGATATAAAGAAACCATTTTATACAACATATGTATTATACACGTTTCTAAAAGCATGAAATAGTTGTGTTCAGCAGCACTAAGATCTAAGCATCAAATAGTAGCTTTTACTTCAAGTATTTAGCCTTGCAAAGTTTCCATAAAACCTTGACTCTCTAGTTTCCTAAAGTTTTCTCTAGTCTTTGTTCATCCACAGCAGCCCAAATGGTCATAAATGATATATGGCCCTTTCAGGGTGGCAGATGTAAAGTAAGGCTCAACCAGTCACTCATCTCCTAGCTGTTCACATATACCAAGCAGGCTGTGAAGCAATTTACATGATAGCAAAGGGCGGTGAGGAAAGGAGAATCTGTCTCCAACCCTGAACTGAGTATGTAAGTGCTTGTCCCCACCTCCTGTATCCATCCCACCCCATGCACATCTGAATATGGGGTAGCTACAGACCTTGTTCTTATGCTCTCATTCAGGGCATGACATCCTTTTTTTCAAGCTCTCTACAAGTGGTGATAGTTTCCCAGTCTGGTAACTGCTGAGTTTGTTCTTCATTAGGCAAGACCAGTTCTCTTCCATGCATTAAGCCCAACTGGTGTTTGTGGTTCCTTTCAAGACAAATTTTTGCTTTAGTACCAGAGGGTATGCAGACATGACAAGAGGAGGCATGTCCGGCTTTAATTTACCATAAAAGCACAGAACAGTCATGTGAAGTTTTTTTAAGGATAAAGTGTTGAAATTGCTTAGTCCACAGGGAGAAAAGACTTCAGAGTATAATGTTCTTAATTGTTTCTAGAAAGGGGAAATTGAACTTTAAAATGTTCAAAAGGAAGCAAATCTTTTAAGTGATTTCAAATCACTGGGGGGCTTTAAAAAGTAATTTCACTGTAACTTGAATTTTAATTGTCTGCTCCTTTCTCTTACTGTCATGGTGTTTTCATCCTGCCTGTTTTCCTGGAAAAGAGCGTTGTTATTACTGTTTATTTTAAGATATCCCTGGAATTTGTCCTGCAGTGCAACAAAATTTCAGGGATGGATATGTTTTAATATTCTGTACTATGAATATTTTTTATATCTTTGCAATTAAAAAAATGAAGTTTTAATGACTCTTCTCCTATAAACCCTGGGCTGCTGCATTTCTAGCTTAAGAAGCTGAGGACAGACAATGCCAGGTGCAGCCAGAATATTGCTGCAGCCCCACATCGTATAATTTTTTTTAACATTATTCAAATTAGTCTCAACACTCATATTTCTGTTGTTTCCTTTATTGCTGTTGTAAAGCAAATGGTTCTTTTATACAAATGTTATCTTCTGGCTATTAATTCAGCAGTTATTTTGGATGATGGCACTCCTGTTAAATTTAGGAATGTAAAACCTCATAAATATTTAAAAGTTTCTAACTGACATGGGAAGAAATTGTTTTTGACTTGCTTTGTTAATATCCTGTTGCTCAGTTCATAATAGATTTGGGATATACTGTTATTTCTCCACTGTTTGAAAAAGGGAAAGACAATTGTAGTTGAGCAACTCCTTCAAGTGTTCTCCCTGAATTGTAACAGACTGGTAAAAGTGTTTGCTTCCAGTAAAAAGCCAGGAAAATATCTGTTTTCTTTTAAGAGGGCAAAAAAATGTGACAAATTTAATTAGAGCCCACTTCAAAGTGAATGAAAATGCAGCAGTAAGTGTGCAAAGCTACTTTCAATAAAACAGGTTCTAGTAGGTCTACCTACAATCAGGTCCTTCTCTTTCAGCATCTGTTACTTAAACTTCTTTCTAAGGACCAAACAAGATTGACAAACGTGTTTCTTCCCTCAGAGACATTCTATGAAGAGCACATTTACTGTGCAAAGAGTGCATTCATAGACTAAATATTAGCATGCATCTCAAGTACCCCCAAAGCTCTGAAGAATAACTGAATGATAAAAAAGTCACAATTTCTGTAAGACCGCTAAAGGTCTGGACAACACAATCCCTGGGCCCAGGTTCCTCCTTCACACCTAACCATGTTTTCTTTCTTTTTTTGCCTCAGAAGTAAACACATAGCTTCTCAGTCACATCTTACAGGGTGTTAAGGTGTAACTCCTGTTGGGATCATCTAGGATTTCAAATGTTTCAAAATATATTAAAAAAAAACCAAAAAAGATGCTGAATTGATTCAACCTGGATAAGTACGCTTGCAGACGAAGTCAGTACGCAGTTAACAGAGCTTACACCTCTGCCTGCATGCTCCAGAGGTGGTTCAGCTGTGTCCTGGGATGACACTTGACTTAATGATTTGATGTATTTCCTATGTCCACTAGTCTCACTGGTGTAATACCATAACTTCTTGTGGTATTGGAATGCTCTTACTAGGTGCTGATCGGCAAAGGCTTTTATTCTAGCTAGTAAATAACACTGCCGTGTTAATACTGTTTTATGTCAGGTTTACATCAGTATAGTTAAACCAGCTTAATCTCTGCATGAAGTAATTATTGAGATGGCATTTTCCCTTTAGCCAGAAAAAGCATTTTACGCATCGGTAACTTGGAGTTAGGATGCAGTATTTCAAAACACAGGTTTTCAAAAAGGAAAAACCACATAAGGTGGTCACATAGAAGTTGCAACTGTGAAGGTGAACTTACAGTTGCATGAACAAATTGGTATTTTATACAAGTGAGTAGCTGCATGTGCCACACCAGCTGAGTCCATGTGATTTTAATGAGTTCAGCATGGTCCAGCTCATGGACTGTGGGCTGGACACAGCCTCTTTGTGATGTTTCTACCTGACGCATCACCTTCTCACTGCGGGAGACAAGGAACAGATGCTCTGTCAACAAATGCAGCCTCCTCCACCTGCCCTCTCTAGGGAGACAAGTGGCAACTCTGAAGGGGCGCATGGAAGGGCAAACAAGCCCATGAGGGTTGTCAGCACCGCCGCCTGGCTCCTGCAGGTGCTGCCACTGGGCCAGCCACAACGCATCTGTGTGCACAACTGTATGCATTAGCCAGTCCTGCACACTCAACTGAGGTTTTGTGTACATGAAGAGCTCTTACAAACAGAACAAAAGTCTGCTGTTACATGGACAAAGCAAAATGTAAGGCTTTTGCTGTTGTTTGTTGGCTTACTACATAATCAGCATATTGAAAATAAGTTTTGTTTTACTTTGAAAAGTATTTCTGCTAGATTTCTTGTAATTACTCTGTTTTTTTTGGTTCTACAGATGTGTAGTAAGCAGTGTAAAGCAAAGGGCACTTTATGCTTACGAATGTAAAGACATTTGGATGAAAAAATTCTGCAGAGCAGTATATTTACTTTGCATTTCTGAATGGTAGCTATTAAAATTCCCAGCTGCTGGCTGTCCAGATGTTTCTTGCATTACAGCATTGTAATTTGCATTGGAATATATTGCATTACTGCAGTAGCTGTAAAGTGGTCAGCTCTCACAGTCTAAACGCTATATATGGGCTCAAGTTGGAATGGTGAGCATATTTCCTGCTCACACCAGGTTCTTCTCCTTCCCTCTGTTTCTCTGCTCATTAGCTTGACGTGTTCATATTTCTCTGATGAAGACTTTTATTGCTCAGCATTCAAATCAAGCAGGGGATGTATTGGCAGGTCAGAACTGATGTATGGATGGTTGCAAGAGTGACACAGAAAACAACTCCAAGTTTTGAATCAGAAGTTTCCCTCTCCTTTTGGCTTTTCCAGGCAGCAAACATCCCTCTGGTGTCAGAGCTTGGCATTGATGACATTCATTTTGATGACTTCTCGCTGGATGTGGATGCCATGATTACGGCAGCCCTGCGGATGTTCATGGAACTTGGAATGGTTCAGAAATTTAAAATTGACTATGAGGTAACCATCTGCGCTGCAGAGAGATCTGCTGCTTTTGTCTTGGCACTGCTCTGTCCATTTGTACACGTTTAGTAACCCTGATACAATTTGTACTTTTCATTTCAGACGCTGTGTAGGTGGCTTTTGACGGTTAGGAAGAATTATCGAATGGTTTTGTACCACAACTGGAGGCATGCCTTCAACGTCTGCCAGCTAATGTTTGCCATGTTAACTGTGAGTATCCAGCTACAGACGCAATCCCACAGGAGCTTTTACTGCCACATTGCTTTACCTGTCTACACATTTTCCAGCATTTGATTTCTTTTTTAGTTATTATGATACTCATTCATTTCCAATAGAAGTGCACACGGAAGCTATTCAACTTAAGGCAGCATATATTTGGCAAAACCTCACAGTGTTTTAGTGACAGTGATATCACAAGCACATTAAAGTGACTGAAAACAGATGGCAGTCTTGGAGTGAGCTTGTTATTATAGATCTTGATCTTACAAAAATGTTTTACTTTTGGAAGTCTTTGATTTGACATTTATTTCGGACTTTTAAATTGGGAAGTACAAAACCAAGGAAGATTAGAATCTCAGAAGTGTTTCCTATGCTTATATTTACTACTTTTCTATCCAGCTTCATCTAACTAATTGTAGAACATACTGCTTTAAAACGTTTTAAGATTATCTTCCAACAGAATGATCTAAGTGAATCTTGAATCTCTGTCAGACACTGTAACATTTCTGAGTTTGATTAACATGTATCTCCATCAGTACCTCTAACTCCTTTCAACACACCAGTAAATTCTGATGCAAGTACCACCACTCTTACTTGCTCTTTCTCCCCTACCCCTCGGCAACCTTGCTGCAATAAATAACCCCCATTTGGCTAATTAATTCTTGTAAATGTGTTGATATAAACCTCGGTGGTCCTGGATGTTTAATATTCTGGTTAATATGGCAAAAGAGAAGCGACATGTCTATGTGCTCACAACACTTAACTGCTGTACTTTGCGTTTTGGGTTTGCCTTATCTCCAGTTAAAAATAAGAATTCAAGTTTTTCCATTTTCTCTTCATGTTCAGTCTTAATGGCCAGTCATCTATTGTGAACCTTAAAGTGATCATGTTAATAGCATTTGTGTAAGTATTTATTTATCTGGAATATCATGTGCTTCTTTCCTAATTCTTGTGTTCTTGTTGATGGCTGGTCTCTGTGGCATGGTTAGCATTTGGACCCTGTTTGCAGCAGTGGAAACCCCACAGCCTGTGCCATTCACAGCATGCATCAGCGCCAGTGTTACAGGGACTTGAGACAACCTGTGGCTTGTTTCCTGCTCACAGAGCATGGGTTCCCAGCTGTCCTCCTCCATTTGGCCTATCTCTGTGGCAGAACTTTTTGTGTCAGGCAAGTTAAAAAAATAAAGAGTATGATGCAAGTAGATGTGGTGTAGTGCTAGGTCCATCCCAGCTATATGGGTTTGTTTCTGTGAGCATTTACGGAGGCGTAACAAAGTTTTACCATACAACATGAGCCAAAGGAAATCGAGGTGTTCAAGAGAGAAAGGTTGAACTTCTGGGTGTGAGGCTGCTCAGCTGACCAGAACTGATGTTGTTTCAGCAGACACTTTCTGATGGTCTCTAATGAAATCGTCTGCCGTTTTTAACTTTTTATAAACTTGACATGCTTTTTTCTTTTCAGTTATGGAAAAATGAAAAGCTTTCTACTCAGACAAGTAAGCGTAAAGTCAGGCAGCACCATTCACCTGGGAATTAGACTAGTTTCTGTCAAATGCTGCCAGCGCATGAGCCTTCAAGCCTCACCCATGAGGACCTCTAGGTGGAGCTCCGAGGCCACGTTTTGGGCAGGCTGTTCTTCGGTGGGAAACGTGCTCTCCCACTAGGCATCTCCATCTCAGATAGCTGTGACTACACTGCCTGCAACAAAGCACATCTCTGTTGCTCCAGCAGCCACCAGTAAAAGCCTGCGAGGTCTCAGACATAAACTGCTTTGACTATAGTTCTCAAAGCATAATTTTGGGTTTCTTTTAGCAGTCGGCACAGGGATGCAACTGTCTGTGGGAGCATTTTCAAGCCTAGCTCATTTTATTTCACACGCTTCCAGTAGTAAACTGAATGAGCAATTCCATGTGCAGGGCTTGGCTGCATGTGCCCATGGCATTGGTCTCACCATGTATCCCACCCCACTCTGCTGTGGCTCTGGCTGAGAACAGAGTGAGTTCAGTGTATGGCCTGCTTGTGCTTTTCTCCCTTCCAGAGGTAGGAAGACTCATCTTGCCAAAAAAAAAAAAGCCAGGCACAAAAGAGAGAGTCAAGAGATTAGTAATAGCACAAGGCTTGCTCTTACTGCAGCTGTCCTGGGGAAACCATCCAAGTTAGTATGCACCTTGTTTATCCACTTGCAAAAAAGGCAAAACTCCTTGACCGTCGTAGAGGGGCTCTGATGGTCAAGAAGGCAGTGTTCTGTGCAGTTATTGCACCCTATTCCTGATTTCTCTACAACAGTCAGCATATTGCCTGCACCACAAATAGAAGCCAATAGGTCTATTTTAGGGCATTTCCAGGTAGGTTTACCATAGCACAATAATGTCTAATCTGTAACGCAGTAGCTTCTAATGGCCCCCACCTGCTCTCACTGAATGCAGAAGGAAAATTCAGCTGGGTTGAAAAGCCAAACAACAGAAAGCAAACAAAGTTTAAACCAGTTGTTTCACCCCTGGATCAGCCTTCTGCATATCTAAGGTATGTTCTTGTTTATCAAAGTATGTATTTTCTATCTCTGGTTAGAGACTGAGCAGTTATAAGCCCAGTCCTGCAAGCCGTACTTCCGTATTTCAGACTTACACAAATATTCTGAAGACAAGGACTGAAGGAAGACTGCTCCTGCGAGTTAAGGATGTCACATGAGATTAAAGTGCAGGATTAATCCCAGGCTTCATTATGAATGCCTTTGCCTAACGCAGCTCACATTGACACTTGTTTCATAAAGTAAAAATGAACAAGTAAGCAATACAAAATTAAAATCCCATCTGCTGTGCTAATAACAAAACATATATATGTGGGGCAAGGTATAATGAATGCAATTCATTTCCTCACATGAAAGAATGACCTCTATAACTCACTGGAGACTCTGCCACTCATGAGTTATGGGTCATTCGTTTTCTGGTGAAAATGAATTTTACTGCACAATCAGCTATAGCCATGTATTTTTTCTCCCTGTGTAAATTCAAAACATGAGGAAACATAATCCTCTATTTTCTTACATTATGGTCAAAGCAGATATCCCCTTACCGTAACACTGTTTTAAATTAAATGTTTTTTATTAAGTGAAATATGCATATTTCTCTCACAGATTCAATGACAAGACCTTTGCTTAAATAAAATCTTGCCTTTATTTTTGAGATATTGCTACTGTTAATAAATTTCTTAATCAGCTTTCCTGTATTTGCAATACAGGTTGAATGCTTGAGTTTAATCAAAGCTAAATGAATACTAAAGACTACTTGTTACACCATCAATTTCATGTTATAAAATTTCTATTTTAAGTTGTTTTAACTTAGCTGTGAACATTTTCTCTAGATTGAATCTTGACACATGGCACGATGTCAGTTACAGTTAATTCCTTTTTAAAAAATAGACCATGATTATTAATTGTTACACAAGAGCAATGTTTAAAAAGTAAAAAGAGAAAACTCTCCATTTTAGACAATTTCCTCTGCCTGGGTAGCTGCTACTGAAACTAAAAAAAGTGATGCCCTAGGAATCAGGAGAATCTCTTAACATTCAAGTTACTCTGTATACCAGTGGATTTTACATGAAAGAAATAATTTTTCCTTATATTTGACCATCTTTTCCGATATGTAAACTTTCGGCAAAACTCTGAAGCTTTTGTAGCAAGTCCTGCACTTCTCAATTCCTGCTGAAATGCATTTCTGAGCACCTGAGGGAGCTTGGCTCCCTGTACTGCCTAAATATTAACTATGGCCACATTTCAGACTATGAAAACAGAGGCTATTTGGATTTGAATGTGCATTTATTTAAGTGGAATTTGTGGTCTTCAAGGTGAACAGAAGAGTTTTCACATGGTATTGCAGCAATTGACTGGCATTTCCGAGTGGGCTGTACGTTCTGCCAAGTACGGACATCAAGTCCCACTGATCTTCACCATCTTTGTATCACCCTCTTCTTGCCAGTGAGTGGAATTATACTCTATTAAAAATCAATGGAATTCAAGATTTCTTAAGTACCATTAGTGTTCACCCTTGGTTTGGTCCAATATAAATCTATTTTATATTTGTTTTATACCATTTCCTTTCATACTAACTAGATTGTGTGGCTAGTTGAGGAGTGTAATTAGAGAATGGCGCTGTGAAAAGACAAATGTTATGATTTTCCAACTCAGCCAGTTATTTTTGCAGGCAATATGTCCTTATGCTTCAGAAGAGGTGAAGAACCAGGTGGTTTGATGGTTAGATGGGCAGCACCAATGAGGTGGTGTCCCACTCAGGCTCCAGCACCTCCTCCAGGCAAGATCTGTTCAGGATGCTTGAGGTTAGCAGTAACAGTAGTGTTTATTTTCTGAGATGGGGCAGTTCAGGCAGGAAAACTGCTGTGGCAAGTATCCACATGGAGAAGTATAGTGGCAAAAAATGTTTGTAGGATGAGCCTCCGCCTTCACATGGTCATATCTGGTCTGAGCTGCTCATGGGAAATTTCAGTACATCAGTTTTCAAAATTCTTTCCCGAATTCAAGTAGGTATCTGCAGCAGAAATATGCCAGATTTCCTCTTTGAATCATATTGCTTCATTTCGTATGTCCCAGATAAAAAATTTCTTAATAGTTCATAACAGTTCCATAGAGCATATTTTAGCTGGCTTCCTTTATAGGTCTTTTGATTTAACATCTTGGCTATCTGTGACACTAGGGATTGACCAAGATGGTCACCTCATGATTGAAGAAATCTGTCTAACTACTCCTCTGAACAATAATTTCAAAATGAAATGAATTTTGTTTTTTATTTCTCTGATATGAAATTCCAGTTCCTGTCTTAGTGTGCAGTTATTGGTGTTTGTCTTCAGCTCTTTTTGCCTTTAGTGACTTCTGGGAAGTAGAGAAATGACACGCTGGAAATGCAACAGAGAGATAGTAACAGATCACTCCAAGGACGTTATCTGTTCTGCTAACCATCTAACATACAGCAGGGAATATAATATGACAATAAAGCATTTATCTTCTCCTTACTGAAACATTCATGGTATCAAAACAAACTTGACTGTTGCTCGATGGTCTAACATTACTTATCGCTTTCGATACTGATAGTTACAGCTGCTATTTTTTTTCTGCCCTCAGACCGCAGGATTTCAGGAGATTCTAACTGAAACTGAAATTCTAGCTTTGATTGTGGGATGCTTATGTCACGACCTTGACCACAGGGGAACCAACAATGCCTTCCAAGCCAAGTAAGTTTTCTAATTCTTATTACTTTAATTTGGTTTTCTTCCACAGAAGAGCAAAAAGTGACCAGGATAAAGAATGAGGGATTAATTTCAGGTTTCCTGGGCCAAGGCCAGCTATTCTTATTCTTGTATGTAGTGAGGGATTATCCATCTTTATCATTCTCTATTCTTTTGGATAATTGCTGGCTTGTCATGTGTATTAGGCTGTTGAACTGACGCTGTGTATTGAAATGTGGTGCCAAAAGTTGATGTTCTCTTCAGGCTTGGGTATTATTGATTCTGGTATTCAACCCAGGAAAAAATGGAAGTGTCTGTCTGGGTTGCTCCTGCTTGTTGGAATGCCTGATGTTAAGCAAAAGCTGTTCAACTATTATGAAGAAAATATGTAAAAATGAAATAATGCTTTCACAAAAAAAAAAACTTTTCACACCAGCGTAGGCAAGCCGACATAAATTCCTGGTTCTGATACATATCATCCACAGCAGGTGCCCGGAGCAGTTGTCTCACCACATACTCATCAGTTGTGCAGCATGCAGTGTCCCTGGCCAGTAGAAATGCCTCCTCCCTGCCCTGTCCCACACACCAAAGCACACAGAGCCTGTTCAGAGACATGCTGCAATGGGTGGGGGGGGTGGGGGGACTGGGCACCAGAACATGAAGCTGGATCTCAAATGCAGATTCTTACCTATGTGAAATCTTACTCTCCAGGCTGTTTTCAATTCTAAAAATGAATTTTATTCTATTCAAAGTGCCTATGACCTGATTCACCTGCCATGACCTGAATATATTTTTGCTGTCCAGTCTGCTGCCCTCAGATACAGTGAGGTAGAAGCAGGCTGTGGAAGTTTTGAGGGTTCTTCTTACTGTGGTGGTGAGGGAACTCCCTTAACAGAGGTCAACTTCTTTCCAAAATCCATGTTCCCTGAGAACAGAGAGGGACAACAAAAAATACTGCCTGACAACATCCTGGCCGAGCTGTGAAACAAATCTGTCAGACAAAGTGACTCCTCCAAATCCTGTGTTGTTTTCTCGGCTTCCCAGGTCTTCTACAGCCAGAATAGAAGACTTTTAGGCTCTCTTGTCCTGCAGATCCCGTCATGTATTTTCAGCTTTGTGTGTTTTGCATTACTGCTAACCCTTAGTGTGATAGGAGAAGCGACCAAATGGTTGTCTAAAGATACTTGAAGGGCAAGGTGATGTTGCATTAGCCTGTTTTGTCGTACCTTTTGCAGAAAAACTCTGCTGCACTGTGTGTATGCATGGGCTGCTGCATTTCTGAGGGCAAGCTGCCTCAGTGAACATCACTCAAACTGATGTTTCTGATACTCACTAAGCTGCCATTTCCTGAGCTATTGGTGTTGCTGTACAGTCTCAATGAAACAATGACACTGTCTGGATCTTCAATCACCATAGCAAGGAAAATCAATTGCAGTGCTCAAAAGACAGAGCTTATGGTGCAAAGGTTACCAAGCACTGCTAGATGCCTTTTTGCAGCTGAGTCTTGAAGAAAATCAAAAAAGACGAGACAAATAGGAAGGAAGCTCAGCTGATTGATGTTTACATTCCTAATTTAAAAAACCCAAGACCGAAGATTTACATCCTGACTGTTTTAGGCTCTGATTAAGTTAACCACTTCTCCACTGTAACACTACTTTTGTGTAGAGGGGTGGCTGAGTTAAAGGCAGAGGTTTCGGCACTAGACTGCTATCACTTGTTTGACAGCAGAGTACGAAGAGGAGGCTGCCATTTTACAACTCCATCAAGAAATTGCCGAAGACATTTAACAAAAGACAAACATTACCACACATGCATAAAACATCCCTGAAAACAGAAGCTGTAGTTTTCATAACAGCAGCTATGATTTATTCCTCTAACCTGACATAAATTTAAGCATCACATTTTCTTATTTTATCTTCAGTGTTTAATACTGCTGTTCTGTGTGATGAAAGTTCAAGAGGTATATGATGGAGGCAGTATCGCAGTTGTCTGAATTGGCTCTGCTATATATCTCAACACCATATTCTCGAGGGATGATGTTTCCTGGACATCCTTCTTTCTAATATAGCCGCTTCTGATAATTAAATATCAATATGATGCAGTTTTATAGTATATGGTCCTAGGAGCCTCTTTCTGTTTGTCTCTAGTGTAATAATCTCTTATTCTCATTTCTTTGGAAAGAAAACCCATGTTGTTGCTTTAGATCCCAGAAGTGAAGTCATGGTGAATGGTAACTATTCTGACAATCCAATCCCATTCTCTGCATCTCCTAATGATTCACAATTTTATAATTGTATTCTATAGATTTTTTGTTCTTCAGACTTAGAAAACTGACCTGCTTTGTGCATTCCGAAGCTAATTTTGGTTTAGACAATAAACATGCTGAGAAAATACATTCCAAAAGATGCTAAACTTTACTTTTATATTCACTCTTATCACTTGTGGGTTTTTGTTTACCTTTGTATTTTTTTTTATAAGTGCAGTATTTTACATGCAGACAGAACCTCACTGCATTTGCAGTTGATTTTTTGTTGCTGTGTTTTGGATTTTCTTAAGAGTTTGCAATCACCTATTGTAAGCCATTGTGTTTATATCTATTAAGAATTAAAAACAGTAGCAAAACAGCCACTCCTAGCTCAGGGATGTTACTGTTTGTCTTTAATGCGCAGTGGTGTGCCTGTGCTGTTGCACTGCAAGGCACTTTGAAAGTTACATTACAAAATTTCATTCATTAGTTCCAGGAAAATCTTTAGTCAGCGGATAATATTTAGCAAAGTCTGTAACATAAATTCTTTGTCTTTAAATTAGTATTTTGATCTTGTCAGCTCTCTGTGGTTGTTGAAATGAAGAGGGAGCATATAGCTACATGCTTTTGTTACTAAACTATCTCTGAAACCTGCTTTGTAAACAGACACGTGCAGTATTTGTTGACTCCCCATGTTCTGTTTCAGGAGTGGATCAGCCTTAGCTCAGCTCTACGGCACCTCTGCTACCTTGGAACACCACCACTTCAATCATGCTGTCATGATTCTCCAAAGTGAGGTACAAAAGCGTTACTATTAATCTCACTGTAAGGTGTTGGGAAGTTTCAGCTGGAGAAAGGAAATACCACACACAGTACCTTTTTAATGCCCTCTCCTTGAAGAGTTATTTATTGGTTACCACAAGGTCACAACTAGCATAAAATTAAACAACTACAAATGCTTATCATAGAGCCCAGAGATTGTATTTGTCTCAATCAGCTAGGGGCAAGGCGGACAAATCCTAACCGTATTGTCAGCTTTTCTCAGCCTTTTTACATATATCCTGCACAATGGTTTATAGATAGGTGAAACAAGCTCTTACATTTCCACACAGGTCTTGTATTCAGAGTATCACAGTCATCCTTGACTGGACAAATTTACTTTATTTGACAGTCTTTTTGTAATCAGTATTTTCATGATAGTTTTACATAATTTTTCTTAATTATTTATGAAAAAATATCAGTAATATCATGCTGTCTAAAGTACACTAGTTGTTTTGCAGATAGATATAAAGACATATTTCTTGTCTAGAGTATCTTATGTGTAACAGTATGCAGCATGCACTACCTCAGAGATACAGTGAGAAAAGAAGGATGTGTTTTCTGATTTTACACAGCTAGCTTGTTACAGAATGCATCCAGTATATATAAAAACAATAATGTCATGCATACAGCACACTTGGAGACCATATGCTAATCTGCAGTAATTTTTGAAGAGCATCTCGGAATGTCCCATGGTCACAAGTGGAGACAGGGTGATGGCCTTCCCTCTATGTACAGAGCCACAGAGATTAGTCATGGGACTGTGGCTTTTACTAGACGTCATATTAAAAAAGCAGACGGAGGACTGGTATGAGATCTAAATAGCTCAATCTGCTCAGCCTAGACTAGCTTGTCTAAAAGGTGATCCCAGGAATTAAATGGTTCCTTACACTACCAGGGAAAGGCATAAGAAAAAACAGCATTTGAAAGTTAAACAGACCAGTTTAGAATAGGAAAAAAGAAGTTTTGTTTTGTTTTTCTAAACCAATGAGATTGTCCAGTCCCTGGAACAAGCCTTCCTGGGAAACAGTGATTTCTCTGGTTCCTGAAATCTTCATTGTAACTGAATATTTCTCTGAAGACAGGATCAAGTCTGAAGACAAATGCAAGTTAAATACAGGTCCTCCCCTTTGACCATTCAGTCCTCACCAGGTCCTCATTTCTAGACCAGAAAAATAAACCTACGTGATTTTTAATTCAATAGATTGTATTTGCTAATGGGACACTGCACTTTTTACTTTGGATCCTACAATTTATTTAAAGATACACCAAGATTCACTTAAAAATTCACCAGCTGAGCAGTCAGTCTCCTCTCTTAAATAAACTGAAATTAATTTATATCCTATTTGTTAATAAATAAGCTTTAGATTCTTAAATCCTTCTCAATATTTAGGTGAAAAGAAATAATCATTTCATTGTCACAGCAGAGATCATCTCTTATGAATGGCAAAATATTTTTTTAGTCCAAACACTACCTGATCTATTAAAAAATACTATCTCTACCTCGACGTTACCTTGACTATGTCCTCAGACCACCAGAGTCATAGCAATCCTCCTGCTGGAAAATTCTTGGGTTTAAGGGCATTTTAATCTTCCTAGGCAGTAGGTGGCAGCGCATACTGAATGTGGGCATTACAGGGCTAAATATCACCAAAATAAAACTCTTTAGCAAGAACCTCATTGTTTCTACAGGTGATTGGGGGGGGGGGGGGGGGGGGAGAAAGAAAAGGGTAGTGCTTTTATTTATGTCAATTTAGTTACCTGTGACTAATGTCACAAAGATCCCTTCTTCAGCTTACATTTAGAGTTTTCCATTCAAATTGTTTATCTATTTTCTCTAGGATTTCATAAATGACAGGATCTCTGTCCCTCTCAGTTTTCAGAAATGCAGTTACAAATGGACCTTCCTGCTCTCAAATACCAATATTAAATAATTTGTTTCATTCTGGCCACAGAGCACCTTTCAAATTCTTAATCCACGATCCCTTAAAAAGTAGCCTATCTGGCCTACAAAGGGCATTTAAACTGCATAAAGTTGTGGGGTTTTAGTCTGCATAGGCAATGCTTGTATACACTGTAAGACAACGCAGTAATGGGCAGAGTGAGCACATGGACTGTTTTGAACGAAAAACTGATTTAATGTCTTTGACTGCTCTAATAGCAGTTTGTGTGCCTGCAAGCAACAGCACAGATAAATCTATTAGGCACACAACTCAAAAGCTGCAAGACATTGCTACCCAAAACATTTTATAAGAGAAAAGATTGAGATGTGTCCATAGTTTTTCCTCATAAACTGAATCTATGCAGGGTCAGAGCAAAGAGTAAATCTTTCCTCAAGAGGCTATAATTTCAGCAGAGTTTAGAAAAACAGTGCAGGCACTTGATTACAATTGTCAACTCTTCCACCCCAATGTAATCTCAGCAGTATTAACATTATTTTTTTTGTCATAGTTTTGCCATGAATCAGAAAAGGCCTCTGTTAGAGGGAAACAGTAGACTAAAGAGTTAGAAAACCTTTTAAAAACATTTATTGATTGCTAGCACTTTACCTCTTTTATCTCTTTCATTATAGGGTCACAACATCTTTGCTAACTTGTCCTCTAAGGACTACAGTGACCTTATGCAGCTTCTAAAGCAGTCGATATTGGCAACAGACCTCACTCTGTATTTTGAGTAAGTATTGGCATTTCTCGTATTTGACAAATGAAAATTCAAAGAATTTACTCTAATGACCTATTAAATACCAATAAGGGTATATAATATGAGAAATTAGTGTTTCAACCTGTGGTTGAACAGATTTAGTCTAATACTTAGTATATCTTGTGCACTTGAGATATTCGTATTAGACTAAGTAAGCTTTGCATTTATGTGTAACATGACTGCATCAACAAAAAGCAAGTGAAATTCTAGACTTATACTTTAAGCCAGTTACAGCTCAGTGCTGTAATTTTCTATCCCTTCTATGATAATTCCTTGAGGCATCTATAAAAAAAAATAACATTTTAATTCTTTTCCACCATTTCTGTTTCTAAACGTGTGCTAAGAAATACTGTATTTAGTTACAGACCCAGCTGCAGAGGTAATGAAAGCATACACATTGCTGTTTTGAAGACAATTTATGTAAATTTGCATTACATGAGTATAGGTCTTAAAAAGCTTAACTCAAGAGACTCTCTTTCATCCAGTTTTCTTCCTTTTCCTTGTTTACAAATCAAATCTGAAAGTAGACTTCAAATTGGTGGTATTTTATGCTTTTCAAATACTGCTAATTATTACCAAGTTCTCCCTAGTAAGTATGCGTGTGACTGTACATGTGATCAGAAGAATCATGGTATCACCAGCACACTGGGCTTTTGACATCCCCCTCTGGCACAGACAGTCTGACTTACAGGGAGAAGTGCTGCTGGATGCACAGTTTCTGCATACTACCTTCCTAGTCTTGACAATAATTCATCCTTCGGATTTTTTTTATGTCCATTAGTGTCCTCTCCTGTATAGTGCCAGTAGCATTTAGTAATGTTTTCCTTTGGGTGGTATACCTGGATTCGGTCCCTCCATTGTGCTCATGGTTGATACCAAACTAAGTTTCCAGAAAACAAGTAAAGTCTACACCTTGAGATTGTTCAAATATCTATATCAACATTGTGTCTTTAACTGTTAATTGTAAAAATACTGAGATGCTGCAATGTTTACTTTGTCTTTTTTTCCGCAGTATTTGGTTACTGTGCCAAGGGCCGTTTCTAAACAGTACTGGCAGTAGGCATGCTGACATTTTTTGTTTCCTGCAACTGTTGTCAGAAAAGTTGTATTAAGAAAGGCTTTTAGTGAACAGTTTTATTATAAATAACTTCTAAACATTAGAACATTAGAACATAGTCTATGAAGAAATTTCTCTTGCTGACAGGAAAATCCTGAGTAAAACTAATAACCCCTTTTAAGGTTTAGGGTTTTGAAGCTGTCTGTTAGGATTGCTCTTTACCTGGGTGGCTGGTATGATGGGAATTTGCTGACAGCTTGAAGTGAGATAAAAGGACCACAGGGATATATGAGTATGGGTTTTCCTGTTTCACCACAAATAACAAGTGCTGCAGAAATGTTTTGTGTTGTCAAGGAAGAGATGAGTGGCAGGAGCTGAGAGGGCGACTGCCCTGGCACAGCCCCATATGTTCCCCCTGCCCAAGATCCTGCAGCCCCTGAAAGAGCCAGAGAGGGCCCATGGCAGTGTCCTGGGAGGAAACCCAGTCCAGACCCTGATGTGACGGAACTCTCTTCTCTGCCTGCCTTAGGTTGAAAAACTCCATGGCCAAGTTGTCTTTCTAGTTTTAAATCAGGGAAATAATGTCCAAAAAAGGAACATCAGGTGAATTTCAAGGTTATTTTTCTTTGCTTGCATAATTGATTTTATGTGCTACATGGATCAGAAAACTTTTAGCAAATGAGGCCTCTTTACTCAGAAGTCTGCAAATGAGTTATCTTTTCCTCTAGTGTTATTATGATTCATTAATCTGGTAGTTGTTATGCTACTTTACTTCCAAAAGTGCCTAAAAATCACTCCCTGGAAACAATGATTTACAATCCTTAATGCCTCTCTATGTTAACAGATGTTTCCACACAAGTACCTTGTTTCTTCAGTTTGCTACATCTTCAATACTCTTGTAGAGGAGGAAATTCTTGTATCAGTATTCTTAGAATGCCTAAACCTAATGATAGCAAACTCCAGCTTGCTAAACAGGAACAAAACTCCAGGCAGACCAAAGCTTTAGAACCTTCTCAAGACACTACTTTTCTACAAACAAAGATGGTTTTCAGTGAAATACCAGATGGAAAATATACTTCTTTTTAATAGATAATTCTAGATAATGATGCTTGTAGATAGTACAAGAAGCAAAAGTATGGAACCAAAATGAAGTTTATGGAAATTCACCCAAATGATGTCTTGAGCCACTGGGCTGTAGAGCAACTGGATTTGCTATATATAGCAAGACAACTTTCCCTTCCAGGCAAAATCTAGCCAGAGTTAATGTTACTCAAAGATATTACAAAATTGTTATAATTCTGTTTATTTCTGAAATCCTGGTGTATTATGTTTGCTTAATAATAGCAAACCTCTTCATTTTGGATACCATGCATAAGCAACCAGTAGGAAACACAAAATTTTTCCTTGTACCATGGATGCTTTCCTCAGGCTAACTCCTTCCTACACTAGAAATTCTCTGTGGAACTGGACTACTCCTCCTGCATTCATTTAAATGGATTTCAAAAGAAAATTCTTATTTTAAAGTTTTTAGCCTAACATACGGCCTTGAGACTCACGTTTTCAGTTACTGTTTATGGATCGCTCTATTTCAAATGTGAATGTTTGAAGTTTCTGAGATGTCACCTTCCTGAGCTTTCAGCTTTAAGCGTTTTTACCTGGTTTTTGTCCATTAATATATGAATTGCCCAGAACATCTAATACTTCAAATACAGCTACAGGTTGGGCAGAGAAGAGATTCAGAGCAGCCCTGCGGAGAAGGACTTGGGGGTGTTGGTTGATGAGAAAATGAACATGAGGTGGCTTCAGTGTGCGCTTGCAGCCCAGAAAGCCAACCGTATCCTGGGCTGCATCAAAAGGAGCATGACCAGCAGGTCGAAGGAGGTGATCCTGCCCCTCTACTCTGCTCTCGAGAGACCCCACTTGGAGTATTGTGTGCAGTTCTGGTGTCCTCAACATAAAAAGGACATGGAACTGTTGGAACAAGCCCAGAGGAGGGCCACAAGGATGATCAGGGGACTGGAGCACCTCCTGTATGAAGACAGGCTGAGGAAGTTGGGGCTGT
The DNA here is from genome assembly GCF_033815535.1 of Pezoporus flaviventris. Classification (NCBI taxonomy): domain Eukaryota; kingdom Metazoa; phylum Chordata; class Aves; order Psittaciformes; family Psittacidae; genus Pezoporus; species Pezoporus flaviventris. The sequence continues at coordinate 42,167,366 of NW_026892549.1, read as the reverse complement.
TCAGTCTGGAGAAGAGAAGGCTGCATGGAGAGCTCATAGCAGCCTTCCAGTATCTGAAGGGGGCCTATAGGGATGCTGGAGAGGGACTCTTCATTAGAGACTGTAGTGACAGGACAAGGGGTAACGGGTTAAAACTTAAACAGGGGAAGTTTAGGTTGGCTATAAGGAGGAAGTTCTTTCCTGTTAGGGTGGTGAGGCACTGGAATGGGTTGCCCAGGGAAGCTGTGAATGCTCCACCCCTGCCGGTGTTCAAGACCAGGTTGGATGAGGCCTTGGGTGATATGATTTAGTGTGAGGTGTCCCTGCCCATGGCAGGGGTGTTGGAACTAGATGATCTTAAGGTCCTTTCTAACCGTAACTATTCTATGATTCTATAAATCATTACCAAATTTTGCATTGTTAGATTGGGCACTGAAACACAGGATGGAAAAATCCACTGCTTGTTCTCTTAGAGTGTCTAGTTATTGATGATCTGGTCAGGGTTAGCCTGGTTTTAGCTTTATGTGCCAACTACTCTTGGCCATTAAGATTGTCATCGTTGCAGTAGTTATTTTCACTGGAGCCATGATGCTATGACTTTGTGTCAGAGAACTGAGTTGTTTTCTGCATGTGTGGCTTTGCATTGTCCCAGCAAATTTTGTAATGTGAAACTCCTATATCTTATTTCATGAAGGATTAGATACCATTATGTATCCTTATATCTCTCTGCTCTAGCTGCTGTTACGAAATCAATTATAGAAAGGCCCTACATTAGCAGCGACTGGTGGTGATGCAATGTATGACAGTCAGGAACCAGAATAATGGAACATATTCCACATAAAATACTGTCCATTGAGCAAGGGCAATGTTCCTGGCAGTGTGAATCTCCTCGGATATAAAACCTGTGCTGGCTGCTGTCAGACTATTTTCAATAATCACTGTTCAAAATATGATGAAGTTAATGTAGAAAATAAATACAAGACTCTGCAAACTCACTCTTGGGGAATCGAACTACATTTTCGGTTAACAAAGCATCTCCTATGAGATGGGGCACTGGACTGTTACTCAGAACACAAGTATCTGCTTTCCAGCTTTGATGCTAATACGTTGTGTGGGCAAGTTGTTCCATATTTTTATACCTCAAATTCTGCTATATCTGGGTCAGGATCTGTTTCATATTGTAGTCATGCTGCATGCAGTAAGAGCTGCTCAGAGTCTCAGTGCCATAAAAAGTTACAGGCTATGGTGAGTCAGAATTTTGCTACTAAAAGGCACCAAACAAGCATTAACATGCCCTGGCTCACGTTTTGTCCCTCTTTGAGGACGCAAGGAAGATATTCAAGAAGACAAAGCACGGAACCAAGCAGGGAGACCTAGTTTCTAGTCAATTAAGAACTACTAACGTGAAACATCTGCAGCTCCTGTGTCTCACTGTTCTGTTCTGTGTGCTGGAAATAACGGGAATTGTGCGTCTCTGACAAACCCTCCGGGATAATGAAGTAAAAGCCATTTTGCAAAGACAAGTAAAGAGAAGTGTGTAAATATTTCAGGGGTGTTTCTATTGTCTGTCCACTGCTGTAGCTGAACATTTCATGCTTCCATGGATGACTGAACATTTTGGTACCATTTATTTCCTTATCTTCAGAGACCATAAATACAATATTGCTTTTACTAGGCAACTCTGACATTGGTAACAGACATTTATAGAACATGTTCAGATATTAGTATGTTTCGCTTAAATGGACTGTCAGTATAATGACTTTAAAAATAATACATGAGGTGCAATGATTTCATGTCATCCAGAGAACTGTACTTCCACTGCAGTGTTGCCCTGAAAGTGTCATTTCCTTCTCTGATAATCTGTTTTGTTGCAGGAGAAGGACCGAGTTTTTTGAACTTGTCAGTAAGGGTGGTTATGACTGGAAGACAAAAAACCACCGAGAAATATTTCGGTGAGCACTACTATTTCTTGCTTTCTGGTTATTTCAAAGTAAAGCCATATTTGTTTAAGGAATTTCATATATCATGAAGACTTAGAGTAACAAGATAAGATAGCTTGTTTTAACTATATGATTCATGATAAGAAATATATGGTATGATTTCTAAACATTACCAAACAGCAAGGATGTAATCAGTGTGACCTCACCTTCTCCATTCCTGTTTCTGCCTTGACACTCTGTCATGTTTTCTTCCCTTTCTCCCAGCCTCACCAGTTACCGCTCAGCCCTTCTGCTCTTTCTCCAGAAAGCATCAGTATTCTGCCTCAGGACACAAAGATCTTTCTTGTCCCTGTTCCCTCCTCCTCTCAGCTGTTTTCTTTCACTGGCCATGCTTCTCTCTGCTCTTCTAGTCTGTACCTGGGAATTTGCAGATACACGGTACTCTTCTAGCCCTCAAAAATGATCTGAACATGCATCCTATTGAAAACCTCAGACATTGTGGGTGGTTTGAGCATACCAGGCTTTTGAGACAATAAAATGTGTGCATTTGCATATGCATGCCTGATTATGTCTCATTTTATCTGAAATTTCATTTGAATTCCGTTTCCACTTGGTCTTTTGACCAAAACATTTTCTATTTTCCATATCATTTCACCCATTCCTAATTTTAGATTCAGGCAATATATTTGATGTTTCATTTTCAATGCCCTTGTTCTTCATTTAAACTTTCTTAGACTTTTATCTGCATCATGTACTGTACATAAACGCTTTCTACAGCTGAATGGTTTCTTTCTCCTAATGCATATAAAACGTGGCTGTAGCTGGGTATTAAACTACAGTGGAACAGTATAGCTCATAGTAAATCTTAAATTTTTATTGTAGATGAGCAGTAGAAACTGCTTAAACAGTGTCTGGGTTGCCTCCTGTGATTATAGGTTCTCTTGCTACAGCAGTCACTTTTACAAATAGGCATATAAATTAATCCAGTTTGCAGGTGTTATTATATAATAATACCCTTAACTTACATCATGTGAAGCACATGCTTTCCAGTATATTACAGGTATTAATGTAAGCAGTGTTAGAAGTACTGCAAAATTAGCAGTTAACTCCCTCGCAATATCATTTCTAGCATGCAAAGCACAACACCAAAATTCATCATCTGATGACCTGCAACACATTAGGCTTCCTAGGCACAATTGTGATGCAAAAGCCATGCTGATGGCTGAGATTTCAAACATGTCATTCTTTTCTGGAGGTAAAGATGGTGCCAGGGCTGACATTTTATATATGTATTATTTATTTATGCACTCAGAGCAGAGTTGTTTAGAAATACAACAAAGGTTGATTCAGCTTGTATTGTTCATTTCTGTTTTTCAGATCAATGCTAATGACAGCCTGTGACCTTGGAGCTGTGACCAAACCGTGGGAGATTTCAAGACAGGCAAGTCATGATTAATAGCAGGGCTGGGAGGAGGCGGGACTGGCAGGACAATATTCCCAGGGCCCTGGCTTACAGGGGACCAAAACTGGAATCAATTTACAGCGGTATTAATGCTATAAAAAAACAGCAGGGGGTTTCTGCAAGAAATGGTTTATTGCATAATCTTTCCATGTACACATGCTGGTGAGCAGCATGTAGGTACCTGAAGAGATCTGGCTTTACAGCCTCTTCTCTTATGAACCTTTTAAATCCATATTAAAAAAAAAAAAAAAGGATTAAACAAAAAAAGCATTAGCCACATGTAGATGCATTTACTTGGTTTTGTCACAAAGTTCTCCTTGGCAGTGGCAAAATCTTCTCTAAATCAAAAATTCTAGCAGATGATTTGCAAACACTGATTAACATAAAATATTTGGTATATATGAGAGGAGACGTGGTCATTTTCTCAACACTAAGGGGAAAAAAAAGTGCAAGTGTAGCATTGAACCTTTTTTAGCATGCGCTACTTGGAAACAAACAAAAATTCACGCTTCTGCTGAGTAGGTTCCTTAGAAATACACATAATGCATATCTGTACATACATAAATATATACATACATACATAAACATACATTTATATACAATACTCCTAAATACACATGAAACTTGGGTCCAGCATTGGCAAACAATTACAAATGTGAGAAAGCAAGCTGTCCCAAAAGTCTTGTCCTTTACCACATGATTTTCCCTCGTCTAGGCATCTTTCCGTACTCGGCATCCATCCTTATTATCTCCTGTATCCATGCTAATAATTCTGTCCTTTACTGAGGTCCAGAACAAGCTAGTATAAAGCAGGATGTGTAGGGTTTTGAAAGAATATACAGCATCAGGAAGAGAATATGATATATACCAGTGCAGCTGAGTGTCACTAAGCACCTGGAGGGAGCTTGATTGGCTTAACAGCAAAGTGATGGTTAAAAAGATGTGAAAAAAAGAAGCTAAACCAGATAAATGGTGAGGCAGGAGCAGATAGATTTCTTGGGGAAGGACAAAGATGTAACAGGAGCTGAAAGGGACCTACAACTGTTACACGCACATTAACTCAGTAAAAACAAAAACCAAACCACACTTATGTGGTGAGGGCTTCAGCTCAGCTTGCAGCTTTGTCAGAGATTTTCTTGCTTTTATAAACAGAGCGTGACAACAGTCCTTCTATAAGGCTGTTACTCTACTTTAATATGGTCATCTCCCATGGAAATCATAGAAGTTGCTTGTATCCTGGGAAAATGAGTCACAAGATTTTTCAGTGTCACCTAACCACAACTGCAGTGTGTGCACTCCCTCCTCAATTTTCCTCTTTAACCCAGTTAGCTTCTCCCTTTTCTTTGACAGCCAAAATGTCAGGTAGGGTCTGTTTTCCATGTTGTCAGTCTGTGCTCTGGTGCTGAATTAGTGCAGAATTCTCTGACAAGCTGTTGCTCGGAGTTGTTGGTTCCTTTTTTTATTCTTACCGCTTTTGAAGTCTGCAAGTGAAAATTCATCTGCAACCTGGTGCATAACCTGAAACCTGCAACCAAATCAAAGGTTCCATTTGAAACACTACCTGGTTCAGCAGAGAGGCTGATAAGTCCATAGAGGGAAAACAGAAATAGTTGGACCTCAAATGTACCAAAAGAAAAACACAAATTCCACCCCCCCCCAATAATTCACAACATGAAAAGTGAGGGATAAAGATTAAAATACATGAATCAAAGGAAATAAAGTCTATATGTAAGAAAGAAAAATTCAGGAAGAGATGATAGGGAAAGGCACACAAGGAGTACAGGATCAAAACAGCAGTGACAGACAGGGGCGAGACTAAATCTTTATCATTTTTATACAATACACTTGGCAAACTGTTAATTGCCTCTAAATTGTTAAATTATTCCTCTATCTGGAGTATTGATCCAGGATTTTATTAGTGCATTGGGATAACATACATTATAAAGTTCCAAACTATGTGATAGCCTAGCTCAAGATTTAAGAGTACTTTACAACATCACTTCACCCACTTCAAATTTATTTCAGTACTCCTTATTTCAACTGTAAAAAGCTTTGGATTTGTGAATGTTAGGAAAATGCAGTTGCTAGAGCAAGAATTTTTGAGATTTTATGAAGTGTAAGTTCTCTGCTTAGTTATGCGCTCTTGTGCTTCAACATTCTAAAATCATTTCCTAGCTGGAATTTACTTGAAAGCAATAAGGAGGCATGACAGGAGCATTAGGAACCAAATGCCATCTTCAGTAGATTAGTTTCCTTTTTTTGCATCTCAAATGTCACATAAAAACACCTACCTTCAAAGCCCCACACATGACAAGCACAGTACATAAAGGCTACTTTATCAGGATTATTCACTGTTTGACTTCCTAAAATTCCTGATGTTTCCATAATCAATTTTGTTTTAAAATCTTGTGTTCTTCTGAGAAGCACAAACCTCATCTGTGAATAGAACATATTCATTCACAAAAGCCAGAAAGATGTATTTCAACTTCCAACCCACTAGTTCTTGATTTTGATTCAATATGATAATCACAATCTAACTTCATATTTAGATATGCAGAGCTGATAGGTATTACAGTCATGGGAACAAAGTAAAGCCTAGTGGGGAAAAAAACCTTTATGATTTCACATTAAATTAAGACAACAGATGTTATTATTTAATTAACTTTCTTTTATAAGCTAAGTTGTTTATACAGGGCAACAGGCTGTAAATAACCAGAGAGCTCTTGCACATCTTACAAAGCATTTTTACAGACATAATTGTGGATGCCAACAAGAAGCTATAATTTTCTATTCTGTTCTTAATACTTGATTAAATTGCATAAGTGCATTGACTGCTGCCTCAATATTGCAATGTAATTCCAACAGTCAATTCCCTATCAAAGTGATGTGTGCCTATCAGTGATTATGGCTGTTTATACACCCTGTATGCCCAGTCCTGAAAACTATGCAAACACATGCCTGACACCAGTCACATAGGTTAAGCTATTCACTTCTTTACGGTTAAGCACAGGCTGAAGCCCTAGTCTGAGCAAGAACTCATTACCCTAAAAATTATGTAGTGAGAATTCTAATCTTTATCTTGATTTATGTTTTAGGCAGCTGAGCTGGTAACCAGTGAGTTCTTTGAACAAGGAGACAGAGAAAGATCTGAACTGAAACTCACCCCTTCAGTAAGTTTTAATACTTTCTGAAATAGTTACTAACTTGCATAGGGTAAGAAAATATCATTGGGTACATTCAGAAAAAATAACTATATTTTGCATGTAAAGAAAAATCTTGGAATAAATACTCTGTCTAATAAGGACATGCCATATATTAGACCTTTATATAAATAAAAGCTTTCCAGTCAACTCAGTCACTTTGTATTAAGCCCTTTTCTCCATTTTCTGTACCTATTCCAAAGGTTATTCTGTCAGTCAATTTTCTAAGCAATAGGTATTGTTTTTAATACACAGTATTCAAGTAAAAATCACCGGCTGCCTATGGAAATCAAGATTGTCAGGTTTCGTTTACGATGCAGCTGTGTTATTTGACTTGTCAAATGCAGAAAAGCATTTCTATAGATATTCAACTAAATATAACACTGTGATTGAAAGGATAAATTGGTATTAAGTGGAATACAGGCAGATAGGTATAAAGTGTCAAACAACTAGGAAAAAAGTTTCATAAAGGTTTTCAGTGAACAACTTGAAGAAAGAGACTTATCCAGGTTATCTTTATCCAACATTTCTAAGCATTGCCAAGCCATTGTCTGGAAGCAACAGGAGAAGGATTGCAGAAAGTATTCTAAGGAATTTAATTTGCAAGCCATGACAAATATATTTCCTAAAATAAAAAGACCACTTCAATGGCTCTGACTTATTCTCACTTCAGTAATACTCACATATGAGCCTGTGGTGACATAATGAAGTAAAAAAAGTTAAAGTATGTGGTCAATAACACTCAGATACAGTAAATGGCTTTTCACTTTTTATACTGTCAGAGGTTGCGACATTACTGAATTTCTTCCCTATAGGAGTTTTGTATGTACATCTCAGAAAAAAATGATAGCTATAGTCCAGTAGAAGAGTAATCAGTCAGCCACGGTATTCAGAATTCTGAGGCCAGTTCTAGGCCTGAATAACTGCAAGTAACATTCCATATAATAGGGATGGAAGTGCCTTTCCTGCCTTGTATATAAAATTTGCAAAGTGTGTTTCTCATGCTAGTGAAGCAAAATAGGAAGTTAATTTTATTTTAACACACCCATTAATGTTACTGTCTTTAAGCATCAATCAATTCCAGTGAAAACAGCCCAGGTCCAGCAACCTTAAGAGTCATTTTCAAGTGTGTTATTACACCTACCTTTTGGACATACTGTAGACTTGGTAGAAGCGCAGAGAAAGACAAAAGCCCAGAACTTTCTTCTAGACTTCTGTCTTCTGAAAATCTGCATCTAACAGCCCAGACAGGTGGGAAAGAAGTGTATTGCTATAAATCTTTTTAGTATTGCCTCCATCACAGGAGCCCTCTCACTCTTGGACTCTCTCACCAAGGTATGTAGTGATTTATGGGCCACGAGCTTTGAAGCCATACAGCTTGAAGGAAGATTTTCCTCTCTGCTTGGCCTTTCAGAATTTCAAAATAATCCAGTTAACTCATGTATTAAGTGTTTTATGATGGGAAATAAGGCCAGTAAATAATCCAAGTTCATCAGTTCAAACAGTTGATAGCCAAGGGTCAAAATCATAGATCTCATGTAGAGTTTTACCACAGTAATGAGAATTTTTAAACAAGATCAAATGCTTATCTATTTCATGACATATTGCTATGACAAACCACCTAGATAGGTATCACTGCTAATCAGACAAAAGAGTTGGTAATCAGCAAGATAATGCAATATTCTCTTATACCTCAAGGATTTTTTTCTTGCATTGTGCTCGTAATAATCTGAAAATGACAGTATTTTTCAAAATTACATGAATAATACATAACAGAATTTTCCAAAAATCAAACCTAAGATTCTCATTTAAGACCACAGAGTTCCTGAATCTTACCTCCTGCTCTTATTTAGATACACTGAGTGATACCTGTATGTCAGAAAGAGCAGGCTACTACTAGAAGAATTCAATCAGACATTTAATGTAATGTAATTTGTATAGTCTGGAGTTTCGAGAAGGAAGAGATGGAAAGTAAGTTTCCACAGGAAACATCAACATTGAGAAGATGGGCCCAGAATAAAAATAGACTTTCCAAAGAAAAAGACAGAAACATTTAAAACTTGGCATATCCTAGAGTAACGGAGGGAAGGAACCAGCCCAGATCCACCACTGTTCATTTTGCTGAGCTGGAGAAACCTATGCGAGAAAAGGGAAATTTCTACTCAAAAGTACCTACTTATATTTCTACAGGAGGTTTCTTACCAACTCAACTCCAACTTGTGGAGCATTTATTTTACCCCACAGAATTACAAAATTCAAATATATTCAGCCTACAAATTTCAAAACAAAATTGAAAATAAAGTGTATTTTTCATGCCAGACAAAGCAGTAGGAAGACTACTGCAAAGATTGATTACAGCTTACAAAGTGTTCTGGTTGTGAGAATTCGATCATAGCTCCAAAGTGCTGGATGATGTGTCTGTAAAATACTCCAGTGTAATAAAGCATGACAGTTTTGTTCCCTTCTCAATTCAGGCCATTTTTGATCGGAACAGGAAAGATGAACTACCCAGGTTGCAGCTCGAGTGGATTGATAGCATCTGCATGCCATTGTATGAGGTAATTTTTACTTACTGCTCTTGTAGAGTCCAGAGAAGATTGTTCCTGCCTCTCTAGGGAAAAAGAGTTAGCTTGCAATGCAGCCTTGAAGGCTATTTGAACTCTGACTTTACCAAAAGTCTGAACTCCATGCAGAAATCTTCAGAGTCCCTGAAGGTGGTAACATCTATAAACATAATTCCCCACTAAATAATAAAAGCCGATAGGGCAACCTTTTAGTTTATTACATTTGAGACAAACAAATTCTCATCATGGCAAGGTGTGGAGTGGGACAGCCTTGTTATGTGCTGCTGTCCAATCTGTCCAAATATGTGTTACCCAAAGGGAAGCACAAGGCTGAACCTTTGCGCTCCCTTCTGACTCCATTCCATGTTACGGGGCACTCTAGGCCAAGCTTTTAAGGTCAGTGGCAAATGATTTGTGGTTTAACCTATGTGCTGTTTAACTTGGAGTTTCCTCTTTCAGTCATGCTTCCACATGGACTGTGTGGATGCTCGATATAAGTGCTCAAGTACTACTTTATTAATGCTGTAGACGACCAAAATAATGCTTCTCTCTTTTCGGATTAAGCCAACTTCAGAATCTGACTTGTATAATATAAGCTTCATAATTTTAACTTTTTGTCTCTTACCTGTACAGAAAGCAGAGCTACATAAGCAGGATAAATCCAAAATAACACTGTAGAAATGCAACTATCAATAACCACGTCAGCCACTCTTCCACTTACTCACTGAAACCGCACAGACCACCTTATGCCACTAAAGACTACCAATTTTACCACTGAGAACATTGGGGTGTTCTCGCTAGGCAGTTTTGGGGAACTGAAACACATTCTCCCTGTTACCACTGTACCCTAAACTGCCTCACATATCCAAGCAATGAATGGGTCTGTGATGATACAAAGCCAAGAGGTGGAAAGCAGGTACCAACTCTCATGTTAACACTAAACTGCTGAATTTGTGCCTGAATATAGCTTTTCTACACACAAATAAAAAATGAATTGGCAGTTCTTTTTCATTTTATAGGCCAGACACATCACCAATAACATACAGTGTGCTTCCCTTGCTCTCTATACCTTGTAGCACCTGAGGCTGACACTGTGACAATGAAATGACTGCCCACCAGCAAAGGCAACTCCTGTTGTGTGACATGGACAACATGCACTTGGGTGAACAGCAAGGCGTGCTACTGCCTTGGCAGCAGATCTTGTCCCTTTCTCAGGACAGTCTTTGTCACGATGAAATAAATTAAAGCTACAGCTTCAAATAATTAAAGCAGAGCAAGCACAGAAGAATATAAATCGGTATTTTTTTAAAATGCCAAGATCATTCTGTGCAATGGAGGTGGGGGGATGACAACTGACCTTAGACAACAACTCTTAAAAAGAAAGTTCCTTACAGTATAATAGTACATATTACACTAGAATGCATATTGTACCAGAATTCACATTTGTAATAGCATCTGTAATCCAAAAATGTATGTTAAAGCAGGAAGAACTGATAATCAGCCCATCTTCTGCATGAGGAAACTATATCAGAGCATTAAAGCTCTGGTTAGTTAGCTCCATCTTAGCAGGAGATCTCTGGGGAGTATATTCGCATCTGATTTCCCTGCTTTCTGCTGTCTCTGCATCATGCTGTGCAGCTATTAGCCTGCTGCTCAACAACTTAAAAAAGAGACACCATCAAACCTGGAAGTCATTGCAGCACCAGCCTTAGGGGTAAACAGCAAACTTGATGTCATAGTACCACACTGCGGGAGATTCTCTTCAATGTGGAGCCAAGTTTTAATTTTCATATCCAGCTTAATCAAACCTCAATACACATATCACATCAGCAATGTATTCAGACATTGTAAATCCTCCATTTAGGGCTGGCTGAACATTACAAGTAGGAACAAGTCCTAGATTTTTTTTTTCCTTCTAAATACAATCTTTAAAATTCTAGCCATTGTGCTATGTCGTAGGGACTGCATGTGGGGAGAGAATGAGTTACACCATTACAAATACAACATAAAGAGGCAGAGTGGCAGCTGACAAATTGGTAAAATCTTAGCAGTACTTATATTGCTCACTAGCAAAGTGCTTATAAAAACCGTATGTTTGAAATAAACATTTGACACTCATTTTGATACCAGAATTACAGCATTAAACCGTAGAGAACAAAATGAAGGCTTTTGCAAGTAGTTTTTTCCATCCTAGCGATTAAAAGTCCTGAAAACCATGTGCCCATATCTTAGCACCCAGAGCCCCGAAGGGAACACTGTGGGGAACATGTGCATGCATTCCGAAACAGTTGCTACAGCAGGACCTAATGCTATTTGACACCCTCACAGCAGAGATGGTCCCAGCAACTCCCATTACACTCCCAACTCCCAAATGCTGGCAACTCCCATTAAAGTCAAACAGGAGATCAGCAAAGCACCCTGAAATTTTCTTTGCCTAGGAGTAGGCTACTCTTGGAAGCTGCACTTGTCTGAAGTATGCAATGCAGAAGGAACTCCACAGCCCAAAATTCCAGGGGTGGTCTGACACCACCCCACTGGCCCTAATGCCACTGACAGTACTGTAACAGACCTGTATCTTCTCCACAGTGCATACTTATGAGTGAGGCTACATACCAGAATGGCCACAAGGAACGTTTTATACTTAAAATTTGCAGAGCATTTTAGAGTATTATGGCCTTCCTAGCCTCATTTCTTTTTCCACCATTCTCAAACACTCTGTGGGAGATTTGGCTCTACCTCCTCTCCTTATGCATCTGCTCTCTACATTTCCTTAATGTAATTAAGACAGACCATTTTGAGGTGCAGTTCTTCTCCCAAGGAAAGGACAATGAAGTCTCTTTTATTGGAAGATGTTTATCGCATCCCTCTGCTTACCTGGGTAGAACTGTTTCCCAAGTTTGGACCCTTTCTGTGAGAAGGCTTACAAGTGACTAGCGAAACATCAAGATCTGTGCCACTTCCATTAGCAATCCCACCTGCCCCTTGGAATGCCTGTCCAACTCAGAAGAAGGAATGTCAGGAATACACTAAACATGCTACACCGTAAGTTAACATGCAGCTTGAAGCTGAATGTAGATATATAATGATAGCTGGGGATATTAAAAAATAAAAATAGCAAGAATTATACACAACTCGATTTCTCATATCCAACTGCCTAAATCCAAAACCTTTTTGTGTTTGTTTGCTCTGTTAGCCGACTCTGCTCTTGGCACAAGGTAAGCCATGGCTTGCTCTACTCCCTTGCTCTCGCCCACATCTACAGCTCAGTGTGGGAATCAAGCCACCTCCAATTTCAAGATACCTTAGCAATCAAATCTGCTTCCTTCACAGTATGGATCAAAGATTTGAAGATAAGCGCTTCCCAATTTTTTGTTCATTGCTTTTTATTACTCTTGGGACATTATAATTTTATTGAATTTACTTTTTTGTTACTGTAGTGATCACTGCTCACAGTATTTTTATACGACAGTGGAGTTTTTACCTTGAGTAGCAGAACAGCCATCCATTTACTCTGAAGCTCTGCTTTTAGGGCCTTTAGTTACGCTTTAACGCGTCACATTTGCTCTTCATTCAAAAATGTCACCAAGAAAAGCATTCATCAGTAGAGATGAGAAACAAACTTATTAGAATAATAATTTAAAGAAAAACATGGTTTTGTTTTTTTTTTTTGCACTGTAGAGCATTTCAAATTTACTAGTGCAGCTTCAGGATGAAGTAATCATCCAGGGTTTTTTTTGTTGTAATATTCTGTGAAGGTGAAACACATACAACTATAGCAGAAAATCTAAGACATCCCACTGGAAATAAAAGCACTACAGCTACACTGACAGCTGTGTTCACTACACAGAAAAAATATTCCGTACTTATCTGGACATACATGTTTGTGTAACAGGAAATAAAATATTGATCATTAGACAAATTACCTCTCTGTCCCTCCAGCAAAGAGATGCTAAGAGCTTCAGCACTAACAGATTTCTCTCCTGGGCTCTGTGGTTTGGGTGTACCTAAAACAGGATCTGGCACAGATTTTTTTTTCACTGAACTCAGATTAATTTATTTATGGGGAGCAGACAGAGTGGGAGACCGAAGATCTTACTCTTTTTAATCATTATTTTTCTCACAAACAACATCAAAGCTGCAGCGATTCACATCAAACAAAAGACGCTAACAGAAGCCCAGCTCTGTTCACAGCATTGTTAGGCAGAGACAGTAACACCATGAATAGCAGGGCCAAAGGCCATGCACTCTGCTTCTGGGCAGATAAATACATAGTCAGGTAGTCACTGACAATGACAGCAGCTATTTAAATTTAAGGGAGATGTCTTTGTGGAAGATAAAGAAGCTCGCGGCTTTTACAACTTATGCGTGCCTGAGATTGCCCTGCTCACCTCTACCCTGGTACTCCATTTTAGTGTTATTTTTAGTGCTATTCAAGATTTTCTTGGGTATTGAGAGCTTTAAACATATAATAGTATCTACAGAAGTGAATTTGCATTACTCCATCCAGGATTCTAGGGGGAATCTGGGAAAAGTAGAAACAATTATGCTTAGCCTAGCAAGTACTTTAAATGTTGTGAATGGAATGTAGAGGAACAGAGTTCTTTATCACACTGTTTCCCTGTACTCAGAAAGAAATCTAATCAGACCTTCAAGAGCTCCGATATGCCTGTTTTCCTACAGGAGATAACATTTGGCCTTGTAATTAAATCTATTATTAGAGTATGATGGTGTAGCTGCAAAAGCATCTATTCTACTTCTAAGATTACATGCATAGGGTATCATAAATGCTAGAGCCTTTGAAAAGCATAAGAAAAAATTACACAGAAATGCCCCAAAATCATGGCTACCTCCATGCTTTAACTTCTCCAGTTTGAGTTGACTTTGACTTCTTTGACACATGAATTGCAAGTGCACAGACTGAGATTTTTTTCACCAAAAAAAAGTGTATACTCTAGTTAGTTACAATATAAGGAGGGAGATTAACCTTTCAATTATCTTCAATAGCAGAGAAGAATCACGCTTGCACAGCTACGTCCCAATGCAGCCCTTCCTCAGTTACAACTGCTATCCCTTTCCCTCATTCCTTCAATTACAATTTTACATAAGGAAATATTGTATAAGAAATTCAGTGTTTGAACCACTCCTCTAGAAGTCCTGCTTGTCCACAATGGACTGTATGAAATGGCCAAGTCCTTACTCAAGCAGGAAGCACTGGATGCAGCCAACACAACCACATTTTCCTTCGGATGTTTCTGCCTCTCTATACAGTCAGAACTGAAAAACTTGTAAAATTATTTTTTGTCTATCTAAATGAACATTTTGGCAATGGCTTGCTGTACCCACCATTCACCCATACCTGGGATTGTTGGTACAGAAGTCAGAGCTCAGCTGTTCCATTTTAAGTTTGCAACTAGTCAGGGGGCAGGGGTAGCACTAGGTGCTGAGCTGTTCACCATGAGCAATACTCAGACATTCCCTGACACATGTTCACAAAGTTGTTGAAAAGGCAATCAGGACTAAGCTATTCAAAAGAAATACATTCACAGGAAGCAATTTGATCAGCTGTGTGCGATTCTCGCCAAAATCGGTTTTTTCCTTTACAGCATGTTGAGGGAAGAGAAAGATAACTTTCAACAGATCCTAAAGAATCCATGAAGGTGCACACTTCTGGCAGGGCTTATTTCTGACATTTGATTTGGACACAGAGAGAGAATGCATCTATGCTTCCAGGGACTGCCTGGCTGACAAGGATTAGTAAGGCAGATAGACTCAGGATGCAGCATGCGATACACCATGGACTGAGGCTGCACAGACATTGGCAGATCAAATTAGTCTCACTTTCTGTTGAAATCCAGGGGGTAACATTATCCAAGGAAGAGCAGGTGCAACATATTCTGCTGTCTTTGTAAGAAATTTGCTTCAGAGGAAACTTAATCAGGCCAAATGCCAGTGCTGGGGGGAGTCAGTAGCTGAAGATTATGTTAGGAATAAGAGTTTGTCCCAGAGAAAGGAGCTTCTGGCACTGCAGAAGGATCTTTCTGTAGCCTTGAAAGAGGAACATAACTAGGTTCAGCACTTCTGTTGCCTTGTTGCTTGTCTACTAATGATGAATCTAAATGAGGCCACCTGGAATGAATTCTCTTGTATTTTCAGAAATACTCAGATATTATGACTGTATCACAACTTCCAGTAACAGAATAAACATCAGCAAACTGTTTTTCCTTACCTCATGCCTTTAACTTAAGGGCCTGTGGTTTTCTGCTACTTTTGTACTCAGAGAGAGCAAAGGTGAAGTGCTAATATACAAGAAAGAAAAACCAGGAACAGAAGAAAAAATGCTTTTCTTTGCAATTCCCTTCTAAGTCACTGTTTCATAGTATAATAGGGAAAGGCATAGTTTTGGTGGCTTCAGAGCAAGTATTTTTGTGTCTATGAAGACCATGAACATCTTTTTACAATGGGCACAAAGGAGTGATTCATTTTGCTTTGGGAAATTAACAGAATTATTATTTTTGCTAGGATTTTTGTGATTTGGCAGGATTATTGATGAAACATTGCATCACTCTCAATAAATTTAGGAATTTACAAGATTTTCCAAGTTGCTTAGAGGAGACGGCAGAAACAAGTACTTTTTCCCTTCAAGCCAGAGTACTTCAACTTATTTCTCAAAGTCATCTGATGCCAAAGAAGTCTCAACTGAAAGGGCAGGTCATCAACAAAGGTATTTAGGAGAAAACAGAAAAAAAAACATTTGCCAAAGGCTTTCAGCCTGATCTGTAAGAAAAATAACTCACAATATTACAATTTCTGTTGCTGTCTTATTTAGAATTATCTGCCCAATGTGTTATGCAGTCATGTATGGAAATGTGTATAAAGATCTGAGGAAGTAGATTGAAAAGTTGGCAGATAACGTAGAAGAGACAGCCAATAGAGGGAACTCAAATTATACAGCAAATCTGAAAGAAGATAGATGGATAATTTAACAGCCATTCAGTTTTCAAGAAAGACAAAGCACAAACTACATTGCATCAGAAAAGGACTAGAAATGATGATGGATGAAATGCTTCAAGTAAGTGTTTAACACAACAGAATCACTACAGAATTCCCAGCTGAGGGCAAATTCAAAGAACTAAATAAGCATATGAGACTGATACAGTTTGAAGAGTTTTTCAAAATCCATTTAATAGCAAGGCATAAGACATTGATCAGCTGCTTGGTTAAGATGTTGAAAGGAAGAGTTAGAAACACTCTGTCTCTTGCATGCTTTAGACACAGAATCAAAACCATAAACAGCAGAAACAAATAAGTAGTTGTTTATGAAATAATAACTCTTCCTGTTCTGAGCAAACCCTTGGTTTCATGAAATTATTATGAACAGATGAATCATTTACAACTATAGCAACACATCAGTTGAGCTACTTCAGTAGTTACCCAGGGAATAATACTTCAGTATTACTCTTTCCATTTGACAACATTTGGCTACCAGGAACACTGTACACTTTCCTCCCTGAAGTACCTGGCACATCTTACCAGTGGAGAATCCTACTTTATAATCGTTCCTTTATAGTATGCATGTTTACTTACAAAGGAGTGCAACATCATTCTTGCTAATGTAGCATCACCAGAAAGAAGCATAACACTAATTCACAGAGGAAGAGCAGAACACTTGTGTATGTCTCAGATCCCTTTCCAGTCACAACTGACTTACTTCTACACTGCTAACAATTTCTATAGAGAAGCTAAAAGAAACTCCTGCTTTCTATAAGGGGACTCAGTGGTATATCCCTTTCATCCAATTACATATTTAGGCATCAGAAAAAAATCCCTGGCAGAAATGCAAGAGTAATGCACTGATGCATTACGCACTCAATGATCTGGACCCCTCCTCAGTAAGCTCCAGAAGGAATAAACAAAGTCTCCTTCAACTATGAGGAGAGTGCAGTAATTTACATTTATTCATTAACTCAACAGCTCCCAAGTATTTTTTCTGGAATATAATGATTAAATATGGCCTTGAAGTAGTAGGGCAAATAATGAATTCACGTACACCTACAACCATAGAAGTTAGTCCTTATATTTTCTCTGTATCACTTTATCTTCTGTATTCTACCTATAAAAGGTAGAATTGCAGCAGTCTTTTTGATTTTTTTGTACATGGATGTATATAAAGAAATATTTTTGAGCTTTCAAAACAGCTTCCATCGAGCATTTGTATTATGAAGATCAAATCTGTGGATGACTGCAGTACAGATTCCTTTCTATTTGAACTAATCTGAAGTTCAAGGACTTTCAGATAGATGGCTCACCTTTGGACTATGTATTCTCACATGAAAGCCACTTCAGCAAAACTCAGGAGTCCAATTCAGCTTTGCTGTAACTGGTCATGACTCTCTTGACTTCAGCAATGCTTCATATGCTTACAAAAGGTCTGAATTTATCCCTATGGTTTCTCGGTCACTGGTCCTCCCTTCCAACTCAGAAACTGCCTACATAATAAAAGTGATTCATTAGAAACCGCTGGGTTCCAAAGTAGAGTGAACATTGAGACCTATAACTTTCTTATATGTGCTCAGTCATAAAAATGAATTTATATGGTCTTATTCCATGAACTCACTTTACAAATATTAGACCCACAACCACACTTCCGTGAGTTGTAATCTTGTCAAAGCTCATAAGTTAAGCAAGGTCAGAATTGGTCAATATTTGGATGAGAGCCCCCAGGGCAGGGGGAGGGAGATAAGTATATACTCTGGAGTTCCTGCTGCATTTGTAAGCTCTGGCTCCTCTTTGAAAGGATTTTGTATTAGTCTTAGAATACAACAGAATATTTTGTATTTGCCTTAGCAATAGTTTAGGCTCTGGCCATATCTATGCTGCATCTTGGCTATTTCAGCTAACATCTTTTTCCAGAGATGAAGATTATGTAGCAGATGAAATCCTCTCCCCCACTACCACCCTTTAACCCAGTGTGCAGCTCTACAAACAAAATGCCTCTACTGTTACCCATCACCCTCTCCCTGAAGCGTTTATTTCTACTTATATTACTTCTGCATTCTCTATGCTTTATCTAGCAAAATATACCTAAAAAATACAGCTCTATACCCAAGAAAAAGCACTCTCTCCTCCTTACCTTCTCCCACAGTTTCCTCTGAGTATCCCATACTCTCTCCTCTTCTTACCTTCCCCCATAAATAACTCCCTCTGAATATCTCATGCTCTCCCACCCTTTTGAGCTCTTCCTTCAGGTACCCTGCCCCTCTCCCAGGTGCATGCCATGTAGTGCTCAAGTACCTTTAACCTTTCATTGTGCTGGAGGAGCTTATATGTAAAAGGACCTTTTGCTATATCTTGTGAAAGTATGCTGTAGGCAGAGTAGTATGTAGTCAGAAAAGACATAAATAATTGAAGGTGGGAAGAAAAAGCATTATACAGTAATTTTCTGAGAAACAGCTTAGCCACATATCTGAGGTAACATATGGACACAGAAGGGAACTGCAAACCTACCTGGCTTTTCCTAACACTGGAGTGCACAGACGCCAGCATGACTGCTCTTTCAGCACACTTTGTCACTCTATTAGGAACAGCTTTTACAGTAGAGGGGATAAAATGGGAAAGGTCACCAATCTTGTACCTAGCAAAGCAGCTGTGTTACAGTGGAAGGACTGCAAGTGGGCATGTAGGTCACAGGTGGAGAGAGGGGAACCCCTCAGGCAGGGGTTCCCTCACCCCCCTGCACTGCATGGCTGCTGCCTGCCAGCTCACAGCCTGCCCCCTGCATCAAGGGGGGATGAGGAAGGGCACTTCTGGAGCTATAGGTTTATGTGGTGGTATGCCATGTCAGACAGCTGCTGAAGACCTCTTCCTAGTAAAGCAAGTAATAAATCCGGTGTTAAGAAGCTGGATACCAAATTAGACAGATCACTAGCAAAGCTGTTCCTAAGAGGCACACATCAAATATAGTGGCATGGAGGAGCTGTACATCAAGGGGTTCTCATGCAATAAAATGGGAAGTAAAAAAATGCAGCCAAGAGGTAGAAAACCCTGACCAGGCTACAGCCAAACAAACTTAAACATCTTTGGGAATAAATTGGTGGTTTAATCTGGATCAGGAACAGGTGCTATGACTGTAATTCAGTAAATGGTCGAGAGCCTGCCAGAAGGGAGAAAAATGTGTTGCTTTTGAGATAATTTCCCAGAAGCTTCATAAAAGAAAATTGATTACTGGAGTTTAATAATTAAAACAGGGCCAGATATATAGTAGTCAAATGAGGTTTTAATTACATCTCAAGTAGAAATAAAATCCAATTTGTGTACTTTGTATCAGGAAAGTCTTACTGAAATGCTTTGGTAGCTGGAAAAATAAAATAAAAGCTAATTTCCATAGGAATTATAGTAGTTGGTTTAATTAAAAGATCTGATCAGAATTAAAGAGGCACAGAGTGAAAGGATACTAAATACAGAAGTAGTGGCTTAAACAGCAAATCAATGACTGAATAAAGACATTTTATAGACTAAGTACAAAATCTGCAGTGTCAAGTATCCCTAATATAAATTAATGTGTAACAAAATAAAGTTTCTTTAAATTACCATATATTTTGAAAGTATTTCATAGAATTAATTGCTTGTGCTCTGCTAAAAATGAATATCTAAGAGATGATTTATTCTTTCTTAAATACTCTTTTTATTTAATCAAAGTTAATGTTATTAGTTAGCCATTCCTGTTATTTACTGCACTTGGGTTATCAGACTCTGTAATACCCACTTTGCTATGTATCTCTAAGAAATACATGCATCTACTTTTGGATTTAAAATGTGTTTACAGCTCATAACATACAGTGATTACTGTAGAACTATGAGGTAGCTTGTTGGATCCATTCCCAATCTATTTGGGCTTCTGGTCTCTGCTGTAGTGGATGCAAAGCTAATTGATCTAAACAGCTCAAGCACTCACAGTCCTCCCAGCATTGTACATGAGGAGGCTGTCTCCTACCGTAAGAGTGTGGCAGATGCCTAGGCCTGGAGGGACAAGCACAGCAGTAGGTCCTGCCCAGACCTCTGCATTTGCTCCCTGGCACTAGGATTGAAAACATCATGGTCTTGTGGTCAGTCTTGGCAAAAAAAAAAAGGTACAGAAAGGACACAGACATAGCATGGCCACGCTGAGACAGACAGAGGCCACTGTGCCAATGAGCTGCTTCTCCTCTATGTTCTCTGTAGCAGGTTGCTGTTACAGCATTTATGACAGGAACAGCCTGTACTGCATTTTGTGCTTACAGATGCTGTGGCAGACAGAATGGCCTCTTTGTGCTTACAGACATTTGAAATACACTGATTTTTAAACACTGATTTAAATATAGATTTTTAATTTTTATTTATTTTTTAATCATCTTAAATGTATACTTGGGAAAATACCCCACAAAAACTTTTTCAAGATTTCAGAAATACCAGCAAGCTTAACTGCCAGTGGACGGATACTGGCTTTGCACAGAAAGGATCTAGTATGTTGCTTCTGAGAGCCGAGTATCTAATGTGTGACCTGTAGACACTGTGTTAGCAGTGGTAATGCCTGTGATAATGATAATAGCAATGAGGTTTTTCAGGTATTTTCAGGGTTTTGTAATGTATTACTACCCCCCAGTTTTGGACAACAAATCAGGTTTGAGGAATACACAGTGGTCTGAAATAAAGAGCTAAAAATGGGGAGCCCCGAGCCACGGTGTTGGCAATGTTACAAATTCACATCCATTCTATCAAATAAATGACTGTCACCAGCAAGCAATACTATAATGTGGCAGAGACTGCAGTAAACTCTGCCTCCTACTCCAGGCCCAAGGTTGCAAAATTATCTGCCCACTCTGTGCCATACTCCAAGGAAATAATTTCAAGCAGATTTGCTTCAAGTTCCATACAAATCAGCTTCGTATCCATGGCATGATTTTTCAGAAGTGCTGAGCATTCATATTTGCTACTGAAGTCAACTGAAACTGCAAGTTTTCAGCACATCTTAAAATCAGGCCATTAACCCTTAATTATCATATAATAGCTCAATTAAAAATCTAGCAAGACTTACTTCAGCAGCTAACCAAGCTCCCATGGCTTGCAGACTAGCTATAAAAAAAACAGGTTTTCAGTGGTGTCTGGGCTCCAGGGACCACTTAAAGTGGTTGTTGTTAACCCTGCTATTTAAAACAAACAATGAAAATTATCAACTGTAAAGGTACCTGCTTCCCCTTTCCTTCTTCTCCTTATAATTTTCTTCCCTTCTGGAAAAATAACTTTTGCTGTCTTCTCCATCATTACTTTTGTTTTTTATCTTGCACTAATCCTTTATTTCAAATGACAAATACATAGCTTCCAAGCTATCAGAGAAAACATGATACCCAGCTCACAGCAAAACCCACTTCTTGTTGATCAGAAAAGCCACAAAAGAGTAATAGTCCTCTATCCTGAAAGGGCACATTACATGATCGCTTGGGAGGTAACTGCTTAACCCTTTCTTCATATCCAGGTGCTGCTGTCAATGAGGTTCTGTCTCTCTTTAATGTAGGAACAAAACCAAGTGAAGCACTTGTGGTTTCCACATAGGAATTTGACACTAAACGGGAAGGCAAAATAAACTTCTAGCAAAGGTGTGCAGGAATTACATAGTTTAGGGGCTGATTCACAGCCAGCTGAAAACAGATAAAATGTTCTTACTGGCTCCTGTGAACACTGGACTGGGTATGTAGAAAAGAGGTGATTTTAGTGCAGTCTAAAAAAAGAACTTTATCTATCTAATTTTTTTTTTTATTTTGAGCACATACTAACTTATTTTTTGCCAGCTTTGGAAAGCACAGCACGGCTGTGGCTTACTCATCTACAGGAAATAAGACTCTAGCAGTAAGGAGAATCTGGAAGTTCTTTCAGCTTTGTCCAACTGGACACTGGACCTCTGGCTCACAGATGTCAGCAACCAGATAGTCTCAGGCGCTTGGAGGATGCTTCAGAAGGGCTGTCTTTAAGGATTACAAGAAAGCTAAAGTAGTCGAGCAGCCATTCTGCCACCTTATGGGCTGCTTTTTTTTGACATTTTTGGTGGCTTAAAGCCTCAGGTAAAACAAGTGACATAAAGAGATCTCCATGGGCACAATAAGCTCTATCTGCACAGGAGTTTACAGCTGGGGGTGTGGAGGGCTGGCATATGGTGCAGATTAAACTCTTTTTACCCTGTTACTCCCTGGTCTGTCCATCAAAGGAGTGGAAATATTATCAATATTTTTTTCTCTTTAATCTTCTTCCAGAGTCTGGTGAAGCTGAATGTGAAACTAAAGCCTATGCTGGACTCCATGGTGGTTAACAGAGGTAAATGGGAGGAGCTGCACCAAAAAAGACTTCCTTCTCAGGCGGCATCCTCGTCCTCCCTTTCCTCTAGCTTTACTGTGTCTCTCAAAGACATAAATTAAGCCTGCAAATGTCAGTGTTGCTTTACGGTAAGAGCTGTCTGAAAGGTTTTGGTAAGCTTAGGCCCATGATTTTTTTTAAGAGATGCATTCAAAGGCATGCTTAATTGATTGGATATTATCTTGATAGCAGCATAGCTTGCTTTTACTTAGTGGGCTTAGTGGGACTGAAAGGAAGGCCTGTGGTGAGACTGCGCTGGTATCTGGAGCGACATGGAAGACTTAGCATAAGAAGTATTCATTCAGCTCCACTACATTTCAACTGCTGCTGTAAAAATCTGTAAAGCTGACAACAGACTGAAATATAAGAACTTACAGCTTAATAAAATTAATAAAACAGAGCAGAACTGGGAGGCAAGCTGGTCAATTCATATGCAAGGAGCTGCAGGAAAACAGAATAGTATGTAATTACATTGTTGTTTTGCATCTCTTCAGTACATGTTATGAATCAATTATGCCTGCTTTTGTGATGTCCCTCTCTCTCTTCCCTCCTCTTTTATGCCTGAATGTTCCGAAAAGCCTGCTTTGTATTCTAAAGAAGTATTTTTTTACAACAAAGCTTCTTAGTGATTGATCAGGGCCTTTAGGATTGCCTACCTTTGCTACATTTAAAAAACAAACTTTATTATCTTTAAAAGCACCAACCTGTCCCTGCTTCCCTGAGAAATGCATATTAACGCATTAAATTTCTTAGCAAAGGGAAGTTTGCGTAAAGGCAAAATACTGCAGAGATTCCTCTTTTTTTTTCTTTTAAAAAGTACTCTTTTAACACATTCACTTAAAAAAAAAAAAAAGATTAATGGGCTTTAATGAAAATACAGTACAAATAAAAAAGGAAGTCTATTGCCTTGTCCTTCAGGTTTATATTACATTGAAAAGTAGACCATGGATGAGTCTTTCCAGTATAATTTCCAACTGAAATTTCTATTTTGAAATGGTGGAGAGGAACAACATGACCATACTGGAGTGACTGCCTCTTGCTTCTCTTTCGGTACAATTTAAAATGCTATTACAGCTAGCCCAGCACCAGCCAAGGCTTACATGTAAATGTCTGTGGTAGAGGTGTTCAGAAAAATCTAATCAAACATGACAGGTCACAAAAACAACTATGTCTAGTTCTGTGTGTTGATGCTAGTATTACCTGAAAGTCAGTCTCTTTCCATTAGCGCAAAGATCACTAGTGTAGCAAAACTGTGATCTATGATTTCAGGGTGCTTTCTCTGCTGCATGACTGGACACAAGAGGAGTCATGCTACAGTGCTTACGAGTTCCCATTCATAAGGAAAAAAAGCCTTTGTATTCCATGAAAAATGGGATTCTAAATATAGGGTTGTCTGGCAGCAGAAATTAAAGCTGAATTCAGCTAAGTCTTACACCTGTGCCAAACTCCATTTACTTCAATGGAATTACTTTGAACTGACACCAACTTAATGGAAATGAGGGCCTGGCCCAGCTGACTAGATGCTAAAAAGAGCTTTCCACCTTCCTAAGGAAAGTGAGTCGTTAGCACCTTTGAAAAGCTGACTACTTTTGTCTGACAATCAAACAGAAACAGCAAACAAACCACACAAAACAAACCCGCTCTGTGCAAACAAACCACAGCAAAACAAACCCGCTCTGTGCTAGGGATCTTGTGTATAAGAGAATAGCTGGAGACTGCAGTACCACTGCAAACCAATCTGTTAGTATGCCATTGGATCACAACACCTTCTCTAGCAAAAAGAAGCAGGGAAGGAGCAGAAATGCAGACTCCACAGCAGAGAATACATGCACCAAATGGAAATGTTTCTGCTATTATTTTACCACTTCTTTCTTCCCTGAATAAAGACAGACATAAGATAGCAAGCAGCAAGCCATACAAAACTTACCACCCGTACTTTATAGGAAAAACAGAGACTAGGAATTGCCATAATTCTGGCAGGTACACACACCTTTCCTGAATTTTGATATTGCATATTGCTAAGTATAACATAATTTATAGTGTGTACCCTCCAGCTTCCCTCAAGGTTGAGGCTCCCCTCATTTCCTCTCCCTTTTATTGGCTTCAGTGCACTGTTGCCCCTGGCAACACCCATGATGCAGGGATGGGGATGCAGCAGGGCCACAACCTGACATACAGCTGAAGCTCTAACA
Organism: Pezoporus flaviventris; assembly: GCF_033815535.1. Classification (NCBI taxonomy): domain Eukaryota; kingdom Metazoa; phylum Chordata; class Aves; order Psittaciformes; family Psittacidae; genus Pezoporus; species Pezoporus flaviventris. The sequence goes on along the minus strand of NW_026892549.1, from coordinate 42,142,649 downwards.
ATGTCAACCATCAATCAAGTGACTGTTTGTAATTGCCTCCATCTATTTCTCCTGTCTTTCAGTATCTTTGCTATTGTGGGTCAAAATTCAGAAACTGCTGACTAATGTTACGGTTCTGTTCCTCCATCACAAGGAAGAAAATGAGAGAGCACTGCTAGATCTTTATCAAATTGTTCTCAGGCAAACCGAAGCAACCCTACTGAAACCAGGGGGCACAGTACTGCACCTCAGAACAGCATTTGGTCTCTGAAAGTGAAAGAGCTCAATCTTAAAAAAATAACCAACAACAAAAAAAAGCTCTTATACTTTTTTCTTTAACACCTAGTTAGGGAATTTGCAACAGACTTGCATTTTTGTGAGACAAAGAGGATTCTTTGTGGAAGCACGCAGTATAGTAAAGAAACATATTCCAGGTTTCTCATGTTTTAAGATGGTGAAAACCACTTTTTAGCTGGCGCTTACAAGCTTCGTAGACAGAAATTATACCTGCTTTTCATTATTTCTGATAGGGAAACATTTCTCAGTACTCCAGTCAGTTCTGCCAAACTCTTCCAGAATGTGCACAGGAGATGACTCTCTAGGCTATTAAATAGGCATTATCTGTCTTTTACTCATTTCTCTGCCCACTGCACAAGGGGAGATCAAAACCCATTGAGATCAGCTTAGTTCTGGGAGTGCATATAAAGCACAGGTCCACCAGAGGCGAGGGCAAATTAGAGGGCATGAGCAGAAGAGGACAGAGAACCCACTGTTACCCGGGACAATGCTAACGTTGCTTGGCCTTTCCCTGGAGGTGCCCAACACATCTGGTCTGCCTCAGCAAAAAACAAGTCATCACTTTTTTGCCCCAGCAGTTAGTGGAAATTTGGCCTTGAATGAGGGCTCTAGCGTTTACAATTAAAGTGCTAAACTGTGGTGAACATGTGGATCATCTGTAGGGTCATAGGGGCTTGATTCCCCCTAGTTTTGCTTCGAGCTGGTTCAACAGCAATGTTTCTAGGTGTTCTACTGACTAGTGCTAACAGCAGCCTGAATTCAGTCAGGTTTCTTGTCTCCTGAATCACAGGCTGTGCAGTCTCACAGAGGCCAGCCAGCAGCCCTTACTTTATCAGCAGAACATGCTCAGGAGAAAACCTGGGTTTTCATCCCCATCCTCAAAGATAGTTCAGGTCACACAGTAATTCCACTCAGGATTCCCACCTGTGAGACCGCTTAACAAAATCAAATTTTCCTCTCCATAAAAAAGGAAAGCTTTTATTTTCCTGTGTAAGTGCCCTAGCATTACATAGGATAATTGGGAAGGAGCCTTACATTCAAATCCTACTTGAATCTGGAGGAGATTTCAAACTGCAGCTGCACATTCGCCACCAATCTGTGGGGAGTCACAAGGGTGGGCTTGTCTCCTGCCCTCCTCCATAAGCCCCTTACATGTGCCCAGCAAGGAGACAGGATGCCTGCTGGGTACAGCCCAAGCTCCTGCTTCACTCGTGGGAGATGCACAGATCTGACAGACTTTGGTAGAAGAGCTCAGGAGGGGCTTGTATGTACATCCTGCTGGAATGAAATGCTCCCCTGCAACACAACACTGTGACCCCACCAGAAAAACAGAAAAGCTAACACTGTCCAAGGCAAGGAGCCCTGGGGTAGAGGCTCTCCTACTGTGGTTCAGATGGAAGGATTTCCTACCTCCCAAGAACAAGAAGTGGAAGAGGTATCCTTGGCCATACTTTTGAGTAGTAAAATCAGACAATTTCCCTACCTACAGGCAAAACAGAACAGCTTCATAATGTGATCGAGATGGAGACATTTGCTCCTTTCTGTCAGGAGGCAGGCTGGCTCCTGCTCCAAAGCAGACTCGCACTTATATGGCCAGACAGCAGCAGCACAAAGAAGTTTAAGCTGGATGCCTCAGGTGTCAACTGGACACTGAACTCCCCATACAGCTCTGTCGTGCCAGTCGCTACTGCACTGAGGAGGTCGTTAGTATGGTTTGTGCCCTGCAGAAAACAACCACAGAGTAAACGAGTATGTTTCATTTTAGCTCAGGTATTCCTGCAGATGGTGCCCTTGGTACAGCAGGTGCACTTTTCTGGACTGGTGACCTTCCTAACTGCCCCCTCTTATAGTGCACTGCAATCTCATAACGTGCCTGTAGTTATCATCAAAGCCAATACTAGTACTCACAAACTACTTTTGAAAACTGCAACCAGCAGTGCCTAATGCAACTTGTAATATTTAGATGAATTAAACCTGGTGGGAAAATAGGCGTGTTTCAGCCGACACGCCAAATACTTATTTTCCCTTCATAAAATTAAAACGATTTTAGTTACTGGTAGAACATTTATGCATTGAGTGACATTTTAGAACAGGTTTATTTCAAGGTTATGTAAAACATACTAACGGACACTTCCAATGCTTAGAGTTCTGGGCAAGAAAATGTAGTGCGAGAAGATTTCTATTGGCTTTAACAAAGAAACAGAAGATTTTAAGAGTAAAATCATGTGAATGGTTTCTAATATAACAATGAAGTGGGAGGTATAAATCAGCTGAAATGAGACTCCAGAGACTTCCATCACTTGAATGTGCTAGGATTGGAATACATCGCATATACTGCTCATTACCTTTTCTTTCTTGGATTACTTTCTATTTAATTACCCATTTACAAGCATGTTGGTCACTTGTGCGGGGAATATAAGCTCTGAACCTTTGCCTATGGGAAACAACTGACACACACACAGAAATACTGTGTGTATGTTCTAATGCAAGTGAACCCTATGTACTTTCCAAATGTGTAACTTCAGACTTCTGGATCCTTTTTCTTTTTTGCATTTTAAGACCACTGTTTTGCTTTAGTAGATCAAACAATGCTGATTCAGCTTTTTAGAGCATGTTTTTGAAATTAACAACTCAATTTTATTGGTCTCTCTAAAAAAAGAATAATAAATCATTTTAATGGTTTGCTGTGATTTTTATTATTACTATTTTACTTTGAAATAGTGTTGCTGGGATGAATCATACAATTATAGAATGGTTTCGATTGAAAGGGACCTTAAAGATCATCCAGTTCCAACCCCTCCTGCCATGGGCAGGGACACCTTCCACTAGAGCAGGTTGCTCAAAGCCCCGTCCAACCTAGCTATCTGTAGGCAGGTATATATATATTTATATTTATATATGTACGGAACCATATTACTGACTCATGCAAAGAGAAGAGCATGAGAATACATGAGACTAAAGCAACCCAGATAGCATTTTTGAAACAGGACCTCGCAGCCCTTGTTCCTGGGAGCAAATGTAACCTTGCTGGATATTTGGCATTAGCCTGGAATGACCAAAAACCACATACAGCTGGTGACTCCAACAGAGTTATTTACAAGAACAGAAATTGCTCAGGTTGCAGAGTCTGTGATACTGGATATACCATTGGTCAGTAGAAATACGGGGGGGGGGGGGGGGGGGGGAAGGGGGAGAAGGGAAATATCCCCCCAAGAACAATTACATTGTTGAAAAGAATTTCAGAAAAGTTGGAAATTATTTCTTCTACATTTTCACAGCTGCAGGAGAACCGACAGACTGCACTAAGGTAGAAACATCCTTCCTTGCATCAGCCCTAACCTTTGGATCTCACTAGGCTGTAACGGGGATGTTTCCTGTCCAAAAAGCCCAAGACAGAAGTAAAATACCAAGTGGCCTGTGTTCCAGGACTGCATTTTTAGCATAGGTCCCGCTTTTACGCTACCACTCGCTGCTGAAGAGAACTTTCACACAACATTTATGAGTAAACTAGCGGAGCTGGTTCTGATTTTATCCCTTCCAGCTGGCAGCGCAGTCAGGAGGAGTGAACTCTGAGACAATCTCGAATCTCCACAGAACAGCCCTTTCACTGCTCAGGAGGCAAAAGCACGAAAGGGCAGTCAAACACAACAGTACGCCGCTCCTTTCGCGGGCACCACCTCCTATAGACACCACGGCAGCGGCACTCCCTGGCACGCACCGTCCGCGCCATCCGCAGCAGAGGGCCGGAGGGGGAGCTGTCAGAAGGGAGGGAAGTAAAGAGCGCAGCACAGGGAGCCCGGCCCAGGCCCACTCTCGCCCTCATAGGGACCCGACGTGACCCCTCGCACCGTGTCCTCCGCCGCAGGCACTACAGCTCCCAGCGTGCCCCGCGGCGAGCCGGCGGCGCACCACCCGTACGTACCCGCGCTCGCACCGGCGGCGTCTGGGGGAGAGCTTCCGCTCTGGCGGCGCCGTTACCACGGCAGCAGCTCGGGCTTCCGCGCCAGCGTGGCTGTTTCCGTAACAGTGGCGATGGAGGCCGCACCGTTGCCGGACGGGCAGTACACGGCCGTCGTCTACGGGCTCATTGTAGGCGGGAGGTGCGCGGAGGCCGTGTCGCTGCTGAGCCGCGAGCTGCAGAGGAGCTGCCGCTCCCGTGGCGGCCTGTCCCTGCTGGGCTACTGCCACTACCAGCTGCAGGACTTCGCGGCGGCGGCCGAATGCTACGAGCAGCTGGTGGCGCTGCACCCCGAGCTGGAGGCGTACCGGCTCTACCTGGCGCAGGCCCTTTACAAGGCCGGGTTCTATACCGAGGCCCTGCGGGCAGTCAGCCCGCTGCTGGACCTCCCCGCCTACCAGGGCCGTGCCCTGCGTCTGCAGGCGGCCATCCACTATGCCCAGGGAGACCTCCCGGCGGCCAAAAGCCTGGTGGAGGAGGCGCTAGCTGCCGCTGCGGACGGCGGCCCCGGAGCGGCCGAAAATCCCTCGGAGCGTGCTGACGCCGATATCAACCTGGGCTGCCTGCTGTACCAGCAGGGGCGGCACGAAGAGGCCAGCAGCAAGTTTGCTGGTGCCATGCAAGTGTTGGGATACAGCCCTGAGCTGTCCTACAACATGGCGCTCTGCTGCTATGCAGCCAAGCAGTACGCCCCTGCCCTCAAACACATCTCCGATATCATAGAGCGTGGCATCAACCAGCACCCAGAGCTCAGCGTAGGCATGACCACCGAGGGCATCGATGTCCGCAGCGTAGGCAACACTATGCTCCTGCACCGCACGGCCCTGGTAGAGGCCTTCAACCTCAAGGCGGCCATTGAGTACCAACTGCACAACCTGAAAGCAGCCCAGGAGGCCCTCACAGATATGCCGCCAAGGGCTGAAGAGGAGTTGGATCCAGTCACGCTGCACAACCAAGCATTAATGAACATGGACAGCCAACCCACTGAAGGGTTTGAGAAGCTGCAGTTTCTTCTGCTGCAGAACCCCTGTCCACCAGAAACTTTCGGAAACTTGCTGCTACTCTACTGCAAGCATCAGTACTATGACCTGGCAGCTGATGTGCTAGCAGAGAATGCCCATCTGACCTACAAACTGCTCACACCTTACTTGTACAACTTCTTGGATGCCATTATTACTTGTCAAACTTCCCCTGAGGAGGCTTTCTACAAGTTAGATGATTCAGCAGGGATGATGACTGAGCAGCTGAGAAAACTCATGAAGCAAGTACAGGAAGCTAGGCAAAACTGGGATGATGAAGCTATAAAAAGGGCAGTTAATGAGTATGATGAGACTCTGGATAAATATGTAGCAGTCTTGATGGCCCAGGCAAAGATCTACTGGGACATGAAGAACTATGCAATGGTAGAAAAGATTTTCCGCAAATCAGTGGAGTTCTGTAACGAACATGAGGTGTGGAAGCTCAATGTGGCTCATGTGCTCTTCATGCAAGACAACAAGTATAAAGAGGCTATTAGTTTCTATGAGCCAGTAGTTAAAAAGCACTATGACAACATTCTTGATGTTAGTGCCATTGTGTTAGCTAACCTCTGTGTCTCCTACATCCTGACAAGCCAGAATGAAGATGCAGAGGAACTGATGAAAAAGATCGAGCAGGGAGAAGAGCAGATGTCTTATAATAATCCTGATAAAAATATCTACCATTTTTGCATTATCAATCTAGTCATCGGGACCCTCTACTGTGTGAAGGGAAACTATGACTTTGGCATAACAAGGGTCATTAAAAGCCTGGAGCCGTATAACAAAAAACTGAGCACTGATACATGGTATTACGCCAAACGGTGTTTCCTGTCCTTGCTGGAGAACATGTCCAAGCACATGATCATGCTATGTGACAGTGTTATTGAAGAGTGCATTCAGTTTCTGAAGCAATGTGAGCTGTATGGAAGAAACATTCCAGCTGTCATTGAGCAGCCCCTTGAAGAGAAGAGGTTGCACAGTGGAAAAAACACAGTTACCTATGAGGCCAGGCTTTTGAGGGCACTGATGTACAAGATCACTGGGTGGACTCCCTAAATGGTGATCCCCTATAGCTGAAATGAGAACTTTGTGTCTGTTCTTTTCTGATGCTTATAAGGTGGTGCTCACCCTGGTAGTCCATAGCAGGGTGGGTTTCTCTTGATCGCTTATCTTTAAGGATTTTGTCCGGTATTTGAACATCCAATGGAAAATAGAACATTTGCACAAAAGTAACCTGCACCAAATAAGGAGGGGCATTCTCAGTAATCTGGCATGTTAAATACACCTTAAGATGTGTTGACCAAGAACTTCAGTACAGAAATATAGTTTTATAAAATATTATATATATAAAATACATATTTTATATGTATTTTGATCAAGATTCTTTTCATTGGTTGACAGTTGAAAAGAATTTGTTACCCACCTCTTTCAGCACAAAAATTGAAGAAGCAGTTGTTTCAATTCTCTAATTTGTGCCTCTGTAGGAAATGTTTTTCTTCTGCTTTTTCCACAGTATTTTTAATGTGTTACAGACCATGTCTATAGTATATTTAAGCGCAAAAAATGGCTTTATAATAAAAATCAGTCCTACAAAGATTAACATCGCCTTTTGCTAATTTGGTAATAATGCACGAGTATTCTGGCAGATTGTATACCTAATACAGGGACCATGTATATGTTCCATGTGTATTAGGAGGCTACCTCAGTGTAGGCCTTCCCTTGCAGTAAAGTTTTTTTATGACTGGACCTAACTGGCTTCAGAGGCACAGCTCAGTGCTGCCTCTTGGCCTCTGCACCCCCAGGTGCCCATCCCTGCACCGTCCCAGTGGCAGCTGTTGCTCTGCAGACCTGTTTGGTAGCAAGTGCTTACTTAGTAACAGTCCTGTTTGCAGCCTGGCCTGTCCCTTCGATCCAAATACCATTCCTAAAATACAGCAGTTTCTTGTAAGAGACTGTGAATGTGAAATTATTTTCCTCAAATAAACATGTAACTTCCATTTCATGCATGGTTTATGACTTACACCCTTAGATGGAAGAAATCTTCTTTTCAGTTTCCTCCTTGTGTTGCTATTCCTACATCTCATGACACCTATCACAACCCTTGTTTATTTGCTTAATTTCTTTACTTGGCATCTCCATCACCTTGGCATGAGTGTATTTTCTCAACAGTGTCCCTGTAATTTTTCCACCATATTACGTGTTCCACAGTGAAGCGAGACAAAAACACCTTTCAGCTCTTTTACACAGTGTGGTTCTGTGCCCTGTGGCTGCTCTCCTGTTCATGTATTCTGCCTCCTGAAGCAATGCGTGACCTGAAGTTTTTTCAGTAAGGATCAGCTACCCATGGCTTTAACTCATTTGCTTACCTTTGATACTGCCTCCCTGAAGAGCTGTCATGGGGGAATTCTGGAATCAGACTATATGTCCCTCAAAATCCAGTTTCTGTGCTGTGGTTTACCTGGAAAGAGAGAGGACAGCGTTTAAAAGTTGCTCTATTATAAAGCAATGGAAAACTTAATCCTTCTAGAGGATTACATGGGGACTGAACAGGCCTGCAACCATTTCAACATACAGAAAATCAACTCTAACTATCCCCTGGGAGAGAAACCTCTCAGAGCTGAGCATATTGTCCGTAGCTAAAGGAAGTGGCTGTGGGTTAGGTAATGTTACAGTTTACCCTAAGCTTCCTATAACAGTAAAGTAAAATCACATTTAACAGCGTCAAGAATGGTAAAATATTCTAGGGAAGCAAGAGAGCAGACAGGAGATGTAGCAAGGTGTCTAGAGAGGCCTGCAGAGCTCAGTACTAGTTCATAAAGCCCCCTATTATGGTGATATTAAACATTTCCCACAACTGCTTCCCCACGAGGAGCAGACCTGTGACTTCGAGTTCTGTTTCTCTCCATGAAGCACAGCAGCAGGCTGTAAAGCACATTTCTAATTTACAGTGGAATTGCATTCTGTATTATGCAGCATAAACAGCATGACCTTTAAAAAAAAGAAGTTTTTAAAGTCATGCCACATAATGGTGCCTAAAGAGCAGTAATGGACAATGACTTTGGGAACATCAGCCCTGGTTTTAATATTCATTGAGTGTATTCTGTAAAAGTCAGTGGGCAGTGCCTGCCCAAGTGCTGAATGCCCTCTAATGGAGAGCAATTTAGAGATGTTTCCGTGGCTGTTTGGTGATGTTCAGATGCTCTAGAAGCTCCCGTACAACCAGTGCATGGCTTTCACTCGGGCGCTGCCACCGGGATTAACTACACTAAGCACTTCATCTCTTTGTCACTTTCCATGGTCATGCAGGGGTCCACTACAAAGAAACAGAGGTGACAGGGTTGGCTGGCCCTGGCACAAGCACCCCAATCCTGCCTGCCTCCAGGGCAGGCACAGGGCCCTCTGCTGCAGGGTGGGAAGGGAAAACAGCCGTGCTCCCCGTGGATAAAATGTCCCCATAAAGGATGTGGTGTTGTGCAAGACGTGGCTGTTTTAGAAGACACGGCTAGAGGGCAGTCAACATGTCTGGAATTTGCTTCAGCCTGGTGGAACAGATCAGAGGTACCAAAAAAGACACCAGAAAACCCTGGGGAAAATATCAATAGCAGCATTTTCCTTTTCCTTCTGCTTTTACCTGCTTTTCCTCCCTGAGTACACTGCACCCCAGACAACCCAAGGTTTCTGAGCAGCTCGGGTAATGCTGAACACCATAATTCCAATGTGGAATGGCCTCTGTTGATGAAAGGAGAGGGAGAAGCAGCAGAGCTGAGACAGAACAGGAGGATACCTGGGACAGGCACTTCCTCGTCTGCTGCATCAATGGGTGCTTCTGCATGGGGTCTACTCCCATCACAGCAGTATTTTCCACCATGTTCACCACAGCCTCTTCCTCAGTAAAAGCCTACCTCCTATGGCCACAGCATGCTGAGGCAGGCACCCCAGCCCCTATTTTGCACTAGAAGGTGGCCTGCCTGCCCTGTGCCCAGAAGATCTGTGTCCTGGGAGTCATGCAGCTATCATCTTTTGCAGTGTCTGTCTCTTCTTCCAGAGGCAAGTGTGCATTTATAGCATCTCCAACTGCAAAGCACTCTGGTCATGAAAAATACGTAAATGTTACAACCAGTTTTATTACCACCTTTATGCTGCATTTAATGTTATCATATGTGACTTACACACAAAATACATTTTTAAAGGAAAGCACATACATTTTTATTTAGAGAAAAGGGAGGACACCAAGTAGTGGTTTATGCTCCTTGGAAATGCAATAAAATCCACGTAAATTAGCACCCTAAGCCAGCACACTTCTTTTGTCCACAACCAAAAAACACTGTTTTCATTTAAAAGTATGCAAACAGAAAACATTACCCATAAACATCTGACCATATTCCCAGGGAGCTGCGGAGGGCAAACTACTGCAGATACACACAGCTTCCTAAGCAAGAGCCTCTGATCTTTTTGGCATGAGCAAGGAGAAAGCTGGCCTCAGCCCTCTGTTACAGCATCAGTATCCATAAGATGAGCAGCGCGAGATGCCTCCCAGACACACATCATCACTGTACTGAGGGCAATCTCCAGTTTTTTATTTGACCAAGCATCCTCTCTTGCACCTTGTCCTTGCAGTGCATCTTGTGAAATGTTCTTGCCCTCAGACCTTACAAGGGCTTGCCCTGTGTTGCAGATGACTGGCTGTATTGTACTGCAGTGGGCAGATCACCTGTTTTTTTCCAGTTAACCTTGCAGTACTTACAGCACACATTGCACAAGCAAAGGCCTCAAACTACTCTGCCAGCAGCCCACCTGCACTGGCGGGTGAACAGGGGAGGCACAAAGGGCCTGAGATGTGATTTACTTCATGCCCCACCTTGAACCCCCTTGGTGCTCACATCCCTGTAGTTAATCAAATGTCTGCTGCCACCACCAGCAGAGCAGAGGTAATGGGTGCCAGGAACACTTGTGATCTGCTCCAAAGTCAGAGCTAATAGAAAAGATTCAGTAATCGAAGGGCAGCTGACTTTACAGTAAGACAGATATAAAAGATGAGACAAAAGAATCTTCTGTATAGTTCTGGGAGGAGCATCATTAGAGTCTTCCCTGGAGAAGTCAGGGGTGTTTCTACAGGGTACACAAGCCCCATTAGAAGATGGACAAGGAGACGAATGATATTTCTCCAAAAAAGGCAAAGTTACATACAAGAATAAAAGCTGACTTGACAACTTACTTACAACATCCTAGTTTAGATGCCCAAGTTCAAAACTTCCACACATCCATACTGGCTTTAGCCTCCACATTCTTTCACAAGCACAGCAGGGGGCATCTCTAGGCTTTCCCTGCATATCCACCACATTTAATGGCAGCCACAGGTAGAGGAAGCTTCAGCAAGGTGCAGCGCATGCCTGCTGAAGCTCTAATGCACTGAGCCAGGGCACACAATGCTGATGTTCACATGTGCCCATCTTTGTCAGTGCCTGCACAAGATGCCATGTCAGGCCTCATGAACCGCAGGCTGGCCTTTCTGAGCAGGCACACATGGCTCTGTCACTCTGTGCTGGTGGGGGGACATGGACAATGAAAGCCAGCAGCAGAAATTAACCTGGCTGGTGTCCTAGGGGAGGATTATGCAAGTGTGGAAATGGTGAAAATCAAGTTAGTGTTAAAATCCTCCCAGCTCCAATCAATTAGACTGTAATCAGTAAGATAAGGATATCCAAGTGTGTGCACACAGTATGGGAAACAGGGAGAGAAACACTGAGGTGTAACTGATACAACACACAGCTGTTCTGCGGTCCTCTGCGCCTCATTTGGACAATGCAACCTACTTATCACTCCCAGAGAAGCCATTCCTAAATAATGCAAGAGAGGCTTTCAGTCCTGACAAACCTTTAGGCTTTACTTTCAGCAAAACAACTCTTTTTTTGGCTGATGCTTTTCCATAAAGTAGAAAAATGGAGACACTTGGACTCCTTTTCCAAAGAACCTTTTGATTAGCATAATTTTCCTAGACCTTGCCTGAATTTAAACTAATGAAGCCCAGTCATACAGCAGACCTTGCCAAATCCAACAATTCAGTCCAGAATGTTTCTATTTTGGGGGTTCTTCCCCTAAATTCAGTTCAGTTTATAGCCCAAACTGGAGCCCAAAGAAGCCAATTAAAAAGTTCCCATTGACTTCAATGAGCTTTAATTTGGCACCTTAGAAAACACCCATTTTCACAGGCTGCTATTTCAAGCTGTCCAAGAGCAGCTTCTTGAAGGTACTGGAATGCTATAGCCCCAGTCAAATTCAGTGACAAAACCCCTTGTTTCCATCCACTTGAAATGCTGCATAAACAGCTAACCCCCTGGTTTTCCCATGGTGCAACCCCTCTGCACATTAAGAAAACGTTGCTGTTGCACAGTTAGAGGTAGAAGTCGGCAGGGGATCCTGATCCCAAACCTGAACGCAGCCAAGCAAGGCCCTCAGCAGCAGCCCACACAGCCTCCTATCCATGTAGCACAGGATCACCCCTGCAGTGCAGCTCCAACCCTGAGAGACACTCACATCCCAACAGCCACCCCACTGGGAAACATGAGGACCAGGTTTTCTTCTGGAACATAGGAATCCACTCAGCACCACAAACTTTTAAACTTTCTGGGATGAATTTACACACTGGCTCTGAGCAATCTGAGCTTTGTCCTCTGCTGCACACAAGCATCCTCTTTGAATTCCAGCCTTTCCTGCTGCTTACCTTCTCCTTCCCCCCCCCCCCCCCCCCCAACTCTGCATCTAGGACCCTTGCCATCCTGTGTCACAAGCAGGGAACAGGTTGACTAACAGCTTTTTATGAGTCAGTTTTATTTTATAGCCCTCTTTCCCGTGGGAGAGGGCAGAAGGAGTTGGCTAACGCTCAGATCCTGTTGGGTTGAACTGTTTTCTAACAGCCGCCTTCCAAATGAAAATGATGAACACAGCTCGGATTTTTCTTAACTGCATTTCTCTGGTGCCTCACAGAGATCTTTGTGTCCTCCTGCACTGATTCACGGCCGCTCAAGCAGCCGGCACACAGAAACGCAGGAGCTCTGACATGGCGTATCTGATTTTCTTGTGCTGTCAATGGTATTTATCACTGCAGCTCCCATGCGGAGCAGGAGGGTCTGCTTCTCCATCAGAGCTGAGGGACGGGAGGTTCAGAGCGCACATAAATCCTTCGGTCTTCCCCTGCAGAGCGGGTCAACGCACGTTGCATTTATAAAACAAAAAAGGACCACGTCTTCCGATGGCTGTCACCCGACTGCTCCTTCAGCCATCGTGATCGCAGATAGCCGCCCCTCTGCCGAACGGAACCCGGGCGGCTGTTCGCGGGTACGAGGCAGGTGAAGAGACAGCTCCATTAGGAATCACCGCCTGATTTATCAAAGGGGCATTACTCTTTCCCTGGCAGCACATGCCTTTGGGTAACCTTCAGGGAGGGGCCGGGCGGCTGCTGCCGTGCTTCGGCCGTGCTACAGAGGGTGCTGCTACGCCAGGTTTGGCCTGGAGGGGCGTTCCCGGGGAGGCGGGGACGGCCCCGGCCGCCTTCTCGGGATCCGCATCGCTTTCTCTAGTCCCTGGCATGGGCTCGGGTCAACCAGGGCGCTGGGAAAGAGGCTGTGCGAATGTTGGCAGCTGACAATCAGTGCAGACAGAAAGCGTAACAGAATAGTCCCTATTTTCTCCCTAGCCCACGCTAGAGTTCGCTGCTCCTTCTGGGTGGAGAAGGAAGATAAAAAGGGAAACAAAAAACGAGTGGTAAAAAGCAGCAGTCCAGGGCCGCTTCTGCCCTGAAGAGATCACTGCACCCTCAGGTCCAGTGTTGGTCTGTCTTGGGCTCCCCAGGAGCTCTCTGCTGCTGTTTTACCTGTATTTTGAGAGGGGCAAGGTCATGCATAGGCCGGCAACAAGGCTTTTACACCACCCATCAGGGGAAGGAAGGGAAGGGGAGCAGTTCTGGGTACCAGTGTCTTCACCCCAGTGATACAGGCACTGCTGTGCATCAGTGCAGCCTCTCACACACCTTGCACACCTCTTGCACCCTTACATGGGTTTTGCCTTGGAGAAGAACTTGCCCGTAAGGGCTGACCTAGACATACCTGTACAGTCCAGAGGACAACTCTGACTTGACTGGAGCTCCTCTAAATCTGTACTACTTTTACCACAGGGAGCGTTTACATGCATGAGCGCACCTCCCCAGCTCTCTCTACTGAACCCTTACAGTGGTGTCCAAGATGGGAATCACCCTTCCCTGCAAATATGGGGAGCAGCCACAGCTTTTCTCAATATAGCCAGCGGAACCTTCTTTTTTGACACTTTTAGATGCCTTTTGGCCTTTGCCTGCTCCTGCCCAACAATCAAATCAGAGATTTGGCAGACATGAAATGCCAGTAACAAGAGTTAATGGCAATGAAGCAGTCAACAAAATATAAAGCTGTTAGAGCAGGATGGAGTTTCTGGGAAGGGAGGTGTGGGAGCCCAGCCCTCTGCTTCTGTGTTCAGTCCAGGGCAGAAAACAGAGATGCCTCCCTGATCTTGTGAAATGCCTGCAAGTGAGCATGTGTAATGTACTGTGAAATTCTTGTGACTTGCTAGGTTATAAAGCTGGTTATGAGAGAATTTAATAAAAAAAGAAACTAGTTTATCTCCTTGTGATAATTCTGTATGGCTTTAGGGTCTCATTCTCACTTCCTTTCCATGCCTAGAGAGGTGATCCTAATACTCAGTGTAAAATGTACAGATTCCCTAAAGGGAACTTGAAAGAAAATCGCTGCTTCAAATTCAAACCTGGCCGTATATATCACATCAGGGGATCCCTTTTATCAGCAGGATATTCATAAGGGATGAATGATTTACTCACATAATCTCTTAAACCTTTCACTTGCAGAGCCTGAGATAGAATTTATAGCATTTTTATCATTTGGACCTAAAAAAACCCACAACCCAGTAAAATTCCTCTATGAAATCTGAAGCCCTGCTCATTGATTTCGCAGCTGATGAAATTTCAAAGGAACATATTTTTCCTGGATGGAGTAACAACAGGCCTCTCTGCCTTCACTTCAGTGTATTCTTATGTTAGAAATCAGATAATTCCTCCCTAAGGAGACATGTTAAATAGATACCGCTTATCTTTTGCATTTGAAAACAGTGGGGATGTGTATTAAACTCCCATCATTTAAGACTGCACCAATTTATTTCTCAGATTTCCATTTGCCAGATAGATCTATATTTACAGAAGAAGCCTAAACAACTAATGCTTTCATTCTGAGCTTAACCCAAATAATCATCTTTGTCTCCAGGATGGTGAGAAAAGCAACCTCTGGAACAACATTTCTGCCACGTAGCTACTCCAGAGAAGTAAATCAAAAGTAGGCTGTGATGTTTGACTTCCCCTCCTAAGATATTTTTGCCTGTCTGATATGTTCCTCCTTTATTTGATGAAAATACAATGTGTCCAGTTTTGCTTATTGTGTTGTACTGATAGAGTGGTACCACTTCTTTTTATTCTTCTAAAGGTATTCTTGAATTAAACTGGGGAAAATGAGCCCAGAATGACAATGCAGAACAGATTCTCATCTCATTTCCTGGCACTATTTTGTTTGCTGTTTGAACCTAGAACCATTGAGTATTAATCTGGGGTGAGAACTCATTCAAAGAAACACGTAATAATACTAATTACTATTTCTTCATTTGAACTTAAGGAGGCATCAGAGGCAGGAGGCAAATAAGCATGACTAGACTGGTAATCAACACATTAGAAGCATCCAGAAGTACAAATCAGAGCTACAAAAACTGAGATTTTAATTTAGTTGTTGGTTAATGCCTGGCACCTCTGGGAATTAATCTCCAGTAGGTGGTCCAGTGATGTGATCTGGTTAAGAGTGCCCAGTTGTCACCTCAGGCCACACTTCTATCAAGCCCCATCCTGTGTTCCTGGGGGAAAACAGGGATAACTTTATGCCTCACCACTACTACTCTGTTTTATGGTGAGAGCACCACACAAGCTAGTGATTTGCTCAGCCAGGATATCACTGACCTCTGCAAGGCAGCAGTGCTCACCAGGCACTAAATTATGCTCACACTTACCCAATGCAAGCCCCAGTACTTCCATCCAGTTCAGGAAAACACAGTCCAATTTAACCAGTGTAAATTTACACCTTCTTTACACAGCAGGATTTGGTCCTATGGAGCAGGCCTGCAGGGGCAGATCCTCCATGGGTATAAGTTACTGTGGCTCAGTTTGCATTGCAGTGCCAAATTTACTTCTTTCCATTTAGTCTGTGGTCCAAGGTCAAGTTAAGAAAATATTTCACTGTCATAATCATTCCCATAAAATCCAGAGCACTTTGTATTTGGCAGCCAATGTCATTTCCCATGCCTTAAGAAGCTGGCATTAATTTCCTGACACCAAACAAAGACAGATTCATTTACACGTTTTCCAGACTGCCAGTTTGCCTCCTGCATTTGAATCCCTGCCATCTGATGCGGTCCTGGAGGAGCCTTCCTGGTCACTACTGTAGCACTAACAATAACCATATCTCCATTTAATGAGGATTAGTGGCAGTTTCTGCTTTCAACCTGAGGAGCAAGCCTGGTGGCACTGCCTCCCAAGAGCTCCTTGCTCTTGTCTTTTCTCCCGCAGAGCCCTCCTGTACTCATTAGAAAGCAGAGGTGGGGATCTCACCGGTGGGTCATTTCCAGCCTGCCATCATGTATCAGTAACTCTGCAGCTGGATAATGCCGTGTGGTTGTGCAGCCCTCAGGACCAGCTTAGTGCTTCTGGTACAGACCCTGCAGCACCTTCCCTCTCCGAGCATCCTGCTGATACAGCAGAGCCCCGTGCAGAGCTCCCCAGGGAGAAACACTGTCCCGTTTCTCCCATCTGAAACGAAACTCAGCCTGGGAGCAGCCAAGCGGGAGCACCGGCAGCACCAAGGGCATTGGTGTGTGATAAAGGCTCTGACTGGCTGAATTGACTCAGGATAGGACACCCACAAGAGGCACTGCAGGAAGCCTGGACTCCGCAAGGCGGATGCCACAGAAGAATCAGGCTGGAGCCTGGGGAGGGCTATGGAGGAGCCAGGATGTGCTCCTTTGCCTCCAAGGGACCTGGCCTCCACTCTGCCTGCAAACGCAGTTGTAACAGCCACGTCCTTTCTTCTTCACACACTAAGAAATATTTCAGTCCATGACATGTAGCTAATATCCTCAGCTGATGCTGACTTGCCTCGCTTCCCCTGAAGCAATGAATATTTATAGTAGCTAAGAACCAGCATGCATTTCATATCCTCCTGATTATTTCTCACAGATATTTGTTTGTTTTCCCACAGCACTCAGTGGGCTGAGTGTCTTTTTCATGCAACACAGTCAGTTCTCACCATACATTTTTCCCTATGGGTTTGTTCATCTTTACACGTCGTGAGTTCCCATCATGACCTCTCACAAGTTTAAACTGGGCAGTGGCAAAATTACCTTAAGTGCATTTGTGCCAGCCTGATAAATAAAAAAAAAAACACCAAAAATTACTCTATTCAGGTCAGATAATTCTTCACATCCATCACAACCACAGAGCCACGATGGAAACAGCAGTGAGGAGCCTCCCACGCCCTGGCCAGCACTGCAGGATTTCAGTAAAATTTCCCATTTCTCAGGATATTAAGTTTGACTGCAAGGAAAGCAGATATCATGTAATCTCACTCCAGCACTGGTGTGGAGCTCATAAAACATGCCACAGCCTAGAAGCTTGCTCAGAGGCTCATGTTTAAGTTTCAAAACGAAGACAAGTACAGCGTGGGTGTGATGGGGACAGAAAGAGCAAGGGAGGAAGATGAAACTATAGCAGAAGAAGGCAGAGCCTGATGGAAAAATACAGACTTCCTGAGCAGGGAAGGCCAAATGCAGATCAGGCCACTGATGTGCACCACACTCCACTCTGCTCCTTTGGCCCCAGACAGGGCTTGTCTGTGGCTGGGGACACGCAAAGGGATTCCCTGAGCTGGGAGACAATGCCCAGTGGGGTGGGCAGCAACTCTTCTGTCACCCCCAGGGAGAGGGATGTAGAACCTGAAGTATGCAAGCATTAAGGGCAGGTTGTGAGTGTGGAAGCAGCTTATAGTTATCTTTATGCCCCCTGTGCCATTACCCTCTCTGGCCCAAGGACTGGGGTGAAGCAACCACAAATGAAGCAATGGAACCCTCAGGCTGAGATCTGGGTGGCATGTAAGCACCTGAGCCTTGCCATTTCAGCAAGAGGTTTCCAAATATCTTTGGGAATCTCTGCCTTAGGATATGGCATGCTGGGACACCACATGAAAGCACGCACATGCACTGGGGGTATACCACTGCTATTACAAGGTTGCTTGCCCCTACAGAGAGCAAGGAGCTGGCCAGGCTACAGTTTCAAGGACCAAACAGCAGCATCCCGACCCTTGCCAAGGAGGCAGACCTTTACCTCCTGCTTTGGGCCTTGGAAATAGGCTGCTGAGCTCAGTGGGCTGCTGGCAACACATTTTAAATAGTTGGGTTTATTGTCCATCTTAAACCCTCTCTTCTGCCCTTTGGCTGTTGGTTTGAAAACTATTGCTATCATGAAACACAAATTGGGGTTTGTTTATTCCTACAACAGTTCTGCTGTTACATGCAACGGTAGGGCTGATCTCACCAAATCCACCGTCAATTGTGACAGCAAAGCACTGAGGTAAAACACACAGGGACAAGGAAGGGAGATGGCATTTCCATTACAGAGCCCAAGCTTATAGTACACAAAGAGACCACTTCATTACGTGCTCAGGAAGAATAAGAAGGTCTCATCACACAGCTTGGATGGACATTCGGGTCTGAGATGGGGCTGTACATGAGAGTCAACACCCACTGGATGCAGGCCAGTGGGATAGAAGGATGATATTAGAGCAAACCTCACAAGCCAGCAGGACCAAGTCTGGAGCACAGTACAGCTGTTCCTGGTGGACACCAGAGTGCTGGGACTTCCCTTGACTTTGGCAATGTTTTTACAACTTGCCATGTCAGGGCAGCTTCCCTATATATCTGGTCTCAACAACCCTTTTGCTGCTTTTGGAGGGCTTATCTCTCTAATTGGGATAGCTTTCATCACAGAGCAGTGACACCCACCTCAGTTTTTATAGGGGTGTTACAGCAGAAGCTGACAGAGGTGTTGGGAAACCTGATTATTTTAACAGAGTTTTGCAAGTTTCATACCCCAAGGCAGGTTTTATATATTCTGTGCTCATTTGCAGCAAACAAATTTGTTTTCCCTTGCCTGTCCCTTTCCTGTGTTGTTCCCTTTGAAGCTGCCCCCCCTGTATTTAGGCACTGATAGGAGCTCCTCTCCAGGAGGAAATTCCCAGCTGGATATGGGCAATGATTTGCTGGTTTAAATGGGAAAACCGGGTGCAAGTGTATATAATTCAGCTCTGAATCCTGACATCCTAAGGATTTAGCAAGGAAATCTATCAACACATGAGCATTGAGGAGTTAAAATCGTGTTGTGGGGGCTGCCTGGTGAATGTGCAGAGCTGCTGCAGGGAGTCGGGGTGAGGGGAATCCCTCTGGTGATTTGTAGGTTTGGAGGAGGAGGACCAGAGCTGCTGAATGCCAGGAATTTGATTTCTGGCTGCAGCTGTTTATTCCATCTCTTACTCTTCCCCCTCACAAGGCAAACCCACACCTTCTGAAGGGGCTACAGCATGCACTGCTTGTTTTTACCACATCACAGAAACATCTGACTTGGCTCTCGCTGTATTTTTAGTGCTTGCCAATTCTAATGCCTCAGATGTAAAACTTTGCGACTATCCTCTGCCTAGCTTTTGCTTTTCAATTAGATTTCCCCCCTAGCAACAGGATGTGCCCCAAAGTTTTTCTGATGAGAGCAACCCTCATCTTAACAAATGGTAAGACCTTGGCTCTGTATGATATATGCCCTAGTTAAAGTAAACAATAACATTCATGTTTTCCTGTAGGCTGCACCAGAGCACTGGTCAACCATTGAGTAAGTAGCCCGTATTTCTTATTGCAATTTATGGCCTTGAGGTGGACAGGAGCTAATGTAAATGTCCTAAGCTTTTGTGAGGGATGGTACAGGGCATATTATGGCTTTGTAGTTACCCATGCTGAGCAGATACACAGTTCACTGATCTGTTAAGCACTTCTGAGATCGTGCAGTGTATAAAAAAATACTATGTACTTGTAAATGTCAAAAGGAGTTACTGGTATTTATGTAAAAGAAACTGGTTTACTGTTTCCAGTTCTGTAAAGCAAATACGCTGTATACTTTAGGGTTCAGCTCCAGCAGCTCAGTAGTTTCTGTGTGGATCACATTTTTAAGGTCATAAATTGATTTAGATGACCCTAGCGACTCAGGGGAAGGGCAAGTGGCATTTAATGGTGGGAAAGAAAGCAAAGCAAAGCAAGGGGAAGAAGGTGGTTCGTAATATGATAATAAGAAACAAACACGTGCATTTCATCAGGTGGATTTCATAAAGGGCTTAATCTTGCAAGCTCTCTTTTGCAAAATGTGCCTGGGCGTATGAATTTGTCTGTTAGCCCTGAACACCACACAACCCGCTAACAGGACTTGCCAAACACGAAATCAAGTCAAGCAAGAAAAGGAAGGATCAAGTCTGACAGTAAACATGTGTTTTGGAAGTCATGGCTCCCTAATTTAAGGCATCACTTGGAAGGCTTTCCATTTTAATTTATTGGTTTCCTTTTAATTGACCAGATGAATTATTTCCACCTTGCCATTTGGCAGGTAGGTCACTGCTCCTTTTTACAGCAATAATGAACTAATTCCACTTTTCCCCTTGTAATTAAAAGTGCAACTTACAGAGATCAGGTTTATAACTTGGCTTGGTGTACAATAAAATTTACTCTTTATTAAATAAGATATAACATCACTTCCCATGCCAAAAGGAATTGGTTTTCTTCTTTCTCCACCAGAAAAAGCATTACAAGAAAAAAAAAAAAAAATCCCCTAAACCCTGCACTTTTCAATTGGTGATAAAACTGGGTAAAATAAGATTACCAGTGAACTCCTGAACACCCACAGTCTCCCATGGGCACATGAAGCTCAACTGCAAATGTGAAAGCAATTGAAAGTTTCATATTATCAGTGTTTTATGCTCTAATCAAGATCTTTCATGATCAGGTCAAAAGGCAAGACTTGGAAGTATCCTGTAACCTTAGCTGAGGAGGAGGCACTGCACCTGGCGCATTAGCTTTAGCTGCTTGCTTTAAGAAAGGCTGGAGAAACATCAAGACATGCTTACTGCGACCAGCACTGCAGTGGGCTGATTTGAGGTGTGCCACACTTTCAAAAGCTCATCTTAATTCCTACCTTGCCTTCTGAAATCATTGTGCTTAAATGCAAGCTTTGCCTGCCTTTAAATGCTGTTGCCCAGTGATCTTGCATAATGGCACCTGATTCAGATTGAAGCTGGATCTCACTGATTGTATTGGCTAGAGATACGCAGCTAAGCTGTGAAATTGGAACTGAAGCAGGAAGAAGAAGAAGCAGCAGGGGTCTTTCTACAGGAATAGGGCTGGACAGATACTACAAATGATTGTCTGAAAGCATTATTTTGTATTTCTAATGAATGGACTACAGTCATGCTGAAGGCTCTTTTCTGTTCTGGTTTTAGACCCTGATGACTAGTGAGTTTAGTTGTCTGAAAGACATCTAGAAATTGCATTTCACAGTCAAGTCCACAGGTACACATCATATCAACACCTCCTCCCACCAACTTAAAATACTTTCATGTATGTGCTGGCATTGTCCAATCCACTCAGATTGGAAAGAAAGAGAACTCTTTTTAAGAAGTATATGATCTATCTGCCAGGCAGAAAAAAAATAATGTGTTTGATGAGCTCTAACATCTCATCTACCTGTGAGTTCTTCAGCAGGTGAGATAAGGGAGAGTCCACGTTTTCTTACTGAATCCCATGCCTTTGTCTAGCTGTGAATGTGGCTACCACAATGCTTGGACAGGGGATGCAAAGTGAAGGAGAATTGTAAGGTTGGCAGAAAAATGAGGGAAAATGAAGGATAGGAGAAGGTCAGGGGGTGCTGGAGAGTTAGAAACTAGGGTACTATTGCTGGCCTGGGAAAATAAATACCCCAGTCATCAGAATTACAACTGCCCAAGTATAAATGTGGCTGACAGCCCTCATCCCTTTCTGCTGCCAGAGCAGAGCTGCCCTGTGCAGCTGAAGCCCTGCTGTTACAAAACAGTCGTTTTCCTTTCTGCAGATTGCAGATTTTTTTCCCCAACAAAGAAATAGGCAAATGCCTAAACATATAAACCAGCCTTAGGAGTCATTCTATGTGCATCTGTGAGACTGAGATGAATTCGACAAGATTGTGAATAAAAATACAGCAACTGGTATTTCTAATTCCATTTCTCAGTGGAAAGCTTCTAGTAACAGCTCATAACTAAGTCATACTAATCAACTCAGTGACAAAACCTCTAAAGTATGTAATATAACATAGTTTCTGGTTTGTTTTTTTTTAATGGAACCTACATGTTGCAATCTCCTACTCTACCGTCATAAAAATTTATAGTCTTCTCTTTGTCTACTGAGATTTCAGGTGTTTAACCACTGACTTCCACCCAAACATAGTCTGAAGCAACAATAATGCTATCCATGTGCTGTAGTAAATGAGCATTTCAGCTTGGCTGGCAGTGGCAGCTTTCACATAGAGCAGTCCAACTTCTGTCCTCAGCTGGTGTAACTTCACTGCGACGTTCATGGCTGTCAGTGGGATTACTTCTGATTTACTTCAGCGTGACTGAGGAAAGAGTTTGGCCCGGTTTGTGCATGTTTATGGAGAGAAACCTAGAGGACAGCGTCTGTTCTTGTTTAAAGTATAGCAGGAATTACAGCGTTGCTGAAGAAAAGCGTGCAAGCCGTGACTGTGGCCAGCAGTGATGTTGGCTATGGCATGCCATCCTCAGGCTGCTCCTAACGTGCTGGGAACTTTGTTACCTTCCCCACTGCCTGTGGGACCAAGGCATGTTAAAGTATTTATGTTAAATGACTTTTCAATTCAACTTCAACCCAGAGGCACCTCTGGAGAGACAGCAGTGGTGGAGGAGGAGGGACAGCGTTTGGGAACCTGAAACAATTATAGCTGTTTTGTGCTCTCCGAGCACACCTCTGCCCATGCACTGCCCTGTATTATGTTGAAGCCTGGAAAGTCTGGCAATAAAAACACAGCAGTTCAATTAAATACACTCTCCAGGCACAGGCTTGTAACAAAACTAGGGAGTCACCTAAACTTATTACCAGTCCTGGCTGGCCATACCTTTGCTGCAATGATAAAGAGTCTTTACGGATAACTATAATTTTCCATGTTTTATCTTGTAAGAACAGTCAAGAGACCCTTCTAGCAAGCACAATCCCATTGGCCATGGGGAAATTTTCAGTTGCTAAAGTTCTCTTCTTACATTCTGGATTGTCCTTTGGGTAGTAATAGAGAGCAGCCACAGCACTCATAGTGCCATTATGTATTATTGCAGCCCTTCATAGAACAGCCCCAGTTAAAGGCCTAACAGTACTTTCAATAAAATAACTTGCTTAAGGGGTTTGGAACCTGATTCAAAAAATTTCGTTGAGGCTGAAACTTTGTGCTCTGGCACTAGAGAATGGCAAAAAATAATAACTGAAAACAGAGCTTGAGAGTTTCAGGTAGCAATGCAGAGCTAAGGAAAATAGAATTGAGCTGGAGCTGCAGCTGCCTTACAACCCAAGGAATTTGTTCCTTGAAATCTTCATTTAGATTTTACCAGCATGCTCCATGTTTCCCCAATTTCCTGGAGCTATGCTAATAAAATTAAAGACTTGTCCCTTTTGCTGAAAGTCTCTGGGTGTTTTGCGTAGGAGAAGCCAGCACTTGCCTTCCACCATGTTGCATTCACATGTTCTACCTCCAAGTATCAGCTCTTACAATTTACTTAACACCAGCAACGTGCAAAATGAAGGCATCCTAGCTTGAAAGGAGCAGCTTAAAACTCTTCCATACAGACACGCATACTCCAAAGTGGCTTTTCACCATCTGATAGACCCCACTTACTTCTTTGCCATCAGTGAAGATCAGCCAAAGCCTGCAGCACACCACCACCACAACAGACCTAGGCGACCCCACCCAACTTCTTACTTACCCACCCCTATGAGCGAGTTTATCTTGGACAACTACAAAACCCACCCACAGCTTTTCCCTACAGAGTAGTTACCCACTAGTTTCCCACTCTTGGGTATCACCACTCACACTTGATTCCTGAGTTGGGGTAAGCTGTAGTCACCAAGAAGCCTGGTGACAAAACAGAAATACCTACTCCAAAGCAATAAGGCAGGTTCCCCTGTTTGCATCATCAACCAGTGAGTCTAGTTACATGATTGGAAACAGCCTCTGTTGCACCCAAGGGATGCACATGATGGGAGAAAGGACAGTGCATAAGGCATCTGCTGAGAAAACGTGTCTCTTGCTCTCAACAGCCTATGTACCATGGGCAACCTGCAGCTGGGCAGCTGCCCAATGGGCATACAGGGTCAGTACAGGCTTAGTATGGTGCTAGTATGGCACATTTGTATGGTATAAACAAACTGTAAAATAAGGTTTCAGGAGGTTATTGGTGCAGCCTGCCAGGCACCCAGTTACTTTGATTTTGAGGTAGTTTATTTCAGCCTAATGGAAGTATAATCCTGATCCAGAGAAAAAACAAGTTGGGATGTAAGGGTAATACAAAAGGAGGTTTAAAATACACCCTTGGCTTTTCCCTGGAGAGTGATCACTTACAGTCCAGTAGTAAGAAAAATTAGAACACACTGATGGAAAAGGAAAGTAAAAACAAAAAGTCAGTGCACACCACTGATTTCTGTTGTTTCCAGATCTTCTGATCCCAGTTAGTCTGCCTGCAAATCTATAGAGAGCTCTTACGATTTTATTAGTCAGAGCATCCTCACAACTGTGTTGCTGTGCCCCCATAAAAGCACATTATGGTCTCGGTACAGTGCAAGTAATTAGCAGAAGGACCCCTGCAGACAGGCTTGAAGTTGTCCCTGTCAGCTCAAGAGTTTCTCGCAGAATTTCATATGCCAAGACCCTCCAGTTCTCCTCAAACCCACTGTCAAACTGCAGCTCTTACAGAGGAATAAAGATTTTGGGTAAACAGGTTTCATTCTGCTCCCAAGTACATAGGATGATCGAACACCTTTTCACCTGTCTTCTAGTACCATGCAGGTACAGGCAGGACCTGAAACCAAGCCCACTCCTGTCAGAGGAATCAGGCAAGACACACTGAGCTACTTCAAGTCCTGTACCAGGTGTGGTGCAGAACTGTCTATGCCTTCCACAGACACCAGCAGAAAGCCTCTTCCCTCCTTGTTCCCTCCCCCATTTTGTTTTTTCTGGTTTTCCATCAGGTTCATTAATCCAAGCACTGGGCCAGGCTGGAGCAGAGGAGAGAGGCGACAGAGGTGACCAGGAGGTGGTCAGGGAGGACCTGGCCCTTGCAGCTGAGGTCACAGTGTAACTTGGCATCCTGGGGAGGAGTTCATCACATCAGCAGGCACCATGGAAGGAAAACTTTAGTACAGTAAATATTAAAAAGACTTAAAAGTAAGGAAATTAAAATCTTTAGACTCAGCATGGAAGCTATTCAAGAAACTTGAATGCAATCATGAAGAGCACAAAAAAAGGAAAAAAAAAGGTGTGCATGGAGGAGGGGTGAGGCAGGAAAGTGTGGGAGAAAGCAATAAAATGGTTAAATGGGAAGTTATTGTTCAAGCCAAACAGGTGCCTTTCAAAACCATGAAACCCCAGCCCAACTGAAGCGAATAGAAAGGGAGTATGAACTAGAACAAATAAAATGCCAGGGCATGAAAGTCAGGAAGGCTGAGAGTGATTAAGAACAGCCAATAATGAAAGACATAAAAATAAATAACTAGAAATTCTTTTAGCAAATCACCTGGTTTAGTGAGGATTAGGAGGAGACAGCAGAAGAGCTGTGTGATTTCTTTTCGTCAGGGAGAATTTAAGAGACACCTACTGCAATGCAGCCTTACCCATTCTTAACGCAGAGAAGCTGTCAAAAGAGTGTTAATGAAGCAGCCCGAAACACTAAACCACCCAAACCACCCGGGGTGCAAGCAGAGAGGCCCATTGCTTATAAAGCCATCATCCAGCACAAAAGGCTGGGTTTTCCCCCTGTGGTTGTTAGTGTTGCCATAGGAAGTATGAGCATGTTTATTGGTGTGAACTGGAAAGGTTTGAGTGATAACACAGGGCAAGATGATTCATATTAGCACTCTCTCAATAGCAATTCTATCCAGGAGAGAATAATTGCCATCCAATATTGCTTTGGTGGTCCAGAAGCACACAAGTCTCCCTTCAAGAATAAAGCACAGGATCCTTCAATGGGCAATCCATACTAAAAAAGTGTCCAGAATGGCAATGTAAATAGTGTGTCTTAACACTTACTTCTTGCCTGCTTTAGGTAACAAGTACCTGACCTCAATATCCAGTCTGGAAATGAAACCTGGTTATGAGACATCTTAAAATTCTCTGCATACATCTGGCAACATTAGTTTATTGGTAAATTCATGTGAATGTGAGCTTGACCACTGCATTGATTATACTGCATAAGGCTGCATAATGCATCTTCTATGCCTCCTAGATGGTCTAGAAATAAAGCTATCACTTATCAACAATATTAAAAAAGCAATATGAATTCATAGATGAAGAAAATCCTGCCAGACGTAGGCAGACAGGCATGCTTTAAATCCGTTGTCACCCTGATTTCAAATAAGGTGAAATGAAGAAAAGGTGAAACAGACGCAGAACATTTGGTCTGCATATTTGAAGAAAATAAGGGTTTCTGCATAATAACTTGAAGTCCTCATAGTTGCAGCATTTGGATTGAGTTGTGGTGGCCACAAGGTGTGATTCAATTTGGTTTTAAATTCCATTTTGCCACACTGTAAATGCAGTCACTGCTACAGGTCTCCATAAAAATCAAAAGGTGGGGTGGGTAGGCAAACATGGGTAAAATATTCCCCTGGGATCTACAAATGGGGGACTGGATTCAGAAAGCACTGAACAAGAAATCCAACAAAAAAGGGGGGGGGGGGGGGGGGGGGAGTAAGAAAGAGATAAAGCTGCCTGATAAAACTACATGAATACTTAAGAGTAGACAGGTTGTACCTTCTATTAGTTTCTCTGAAATGGAAGATCCAAAAATCTCTGAGTGAAGAGCACAGTCAGACTCACACACATTCAACACTGAAAAGGAGCTGAAGAAGGTTCAGCTGTAAGCCAACAGCTTCCTCACTTGCTACATAGTCTAGTGATAAGATCAAGCAAAAGGTCATTTTTTTTTAATATATATTTTTAAAATAGCTTAATCTATTCACTTGTTTTGAGGATGGGCTCAGGGTAAGGGGGGGCAAGGGAAGGGTGCTTTGAGTCATAGTAACCGTGGCTGGCTTTAAGGTCATGGCTGAAATCAGAGAGGACAAGAGAGGACTATGAATGATTTTCCTGTTTAGATCATTTGTGTGAGAAGAGCCGAAAGAGAAATGCATCCCTCTGGGCTTGGAACTAACCCAAACACTAAAGGATTTTACCTTATGTTGAAGATGATGAGAACATTATCTTTAGCAGGAGGAATTTTTTAGTAGTGGAGGTCTCCCCGTATTCTTTGGACTTGTCTGTTAGCTTTAAGTGACACTTAGAAACTCAAAAGCTCATTTTAAACAGAGAGCATTACCAAGAATAAGCCCGCCCAGTTTTTGAGGCGTCGGTGTTAACAAGAACTTAGTTCTCTTGTTTTCTGTGATAACACATTCATTAGCTTATATGGAATAAATCAAATGTTTGGCATCACTTAAAAGTTGCTTTTACCTTGAAATAAGGGGAGGGCAGAATTTAATTATATATCTGTCAAAGCATAGCCCTATACAGACACTGTATACCCTATAAAGCAGTTATATATATACATATATATATACACACACATTATATTTATGTATAGCCCCATGAGTTATCAATATGGTTATCATGCAAGAGGAAAAGACATCCATCCAGAAGCTTCAGAGAAACAATCCATGGTGAAAAGCAAAGTCTAATCACAAAAGCTCGTTCTGATGCAGCATACATGCTTTATGTGCAGTGCACACTAAACAGTGTATAAATCCAGCACTCAGGTTGTAAATAGCTTTGAATTGATTGCTCTGGAGATTCAAACTGTAGAACCAGCTATGGGACCAAGGATGCCGAAAGTCCTCACCTTTACTGTCACCCTGTGTAGAGATTACAGTTCTGCAGCAAATCCCACGCAGTCTGCACTCCGAAATCATTCATAAAAAATATAAGAAAAATAGATTTACCTTGTGCTAATAGCCCATTCTGAAGTTATTTTAGCTTTTCTGTTTCGTATGAGACTTCAAAATCAAATTAAAAACAACCAGGTTACTTGATGTGCACCCTTTGAGTTCAGAATAAGTGTGGTTGTTAAACCTGAGTCAGAGCATTTGTACAATATATACACACAAACTGAAAATTCCTGAGGCAGTATGTGGGATTTTAGCACGTTGCTACTTCTGAAACACCTACACATCAAAGACGGAAGTCTCCTCATACTGGCTTTTGAAGGAATGGTGATAAATAGCATGAGAAGATACTAATGGAAGACTCATCCTTCTGATTTTCATGGTAGTTGGGCATACCTACCACCAGGGTAGAGAGGGGCAAAAAAGTGATGGAGAATTCATTATTTAATTAATGGGTCACTCTACTTCATAGTACCCTGTTGCTGTAATTTTCACTTCAAGACACACAAACCTGACGTTTCTCGTACATCCAACTCCGTGCTGCTGTTCCCAACCTTGGCATTCTCAGCAGAAATTGCTGCTAATCAAGATAGGCATATTACCGAAGCGGAAAATAACTGGCTTACATAGAGACTTCATGAAAAATGTTGACTGTGAATCCTGCTGATCTGTTGAGTAATGCTCTGTTTTCACCAGCTAATCTAATTGTGCAAAGCCTTCTGTGTTAGAATAGGCCAAATCCAGCAACTGCATTTCAAATGCACACACTGTGTTTATAACTCTCATGAGACATGCTGTCCACTCCATTAAAAATAACAACCTTGGTAGTTATGCATGCTAAAGTATTGGTAATCAAATCTCATGCTCCATGGTATAAGATGACCACTAGAAGTGTCAGGAAGAAATTATTCCCCTAAGAGATGGCACAGCAAGACATGTTTGTTGCCTTTGAATCATCACATGTTGTCAGTAACAGCATACTTGTGTGTTAGATCATTGATCCAGCAATTTGTTATAGCAAATTCTATCACCTAATGCTCAGCAAATCAGTCACTTCAATACCAGCAAAATATAAATCTCTTTCACCACAGTGTAGCCAGCACTAAATTCTGAGGTGGTGAGGAAAGCAAGTCTGGCTCCTACACAAGTTTTAAAGAAAGGAATCTAGTTCTAGAACTGGCTAAATCAAAACTCCAGATCTAAACATCTCCTCAAGGTCTGGGGCATCGAGATTCAGCTCCGAGATTTGCTACCAATTTGGGGCCAATCTCAGTATAATCTTGGGTTTTTTTGTAATCCTTTAAAGCTGCCAAAGTTGAGCAGAAAACATGCAAGGACAACTGTGTTGGAGCACTTTGTATGGCTGAATTAATTTCCCTTTGAGCCCTGCTGTTATGATGATTTCTAGGGAAATTAAATGCAACAGAAGCACCATTTCTAAACCAGGCTAACACTGCATAATGGCTGGAATTAGGCAGGGAGAGGACTGCTGACCTAGTGGTGTATTTCACATCTCACATTAGCCGTGTCTGCCACTGATGGGCTTTTGGTAACTACAGGAGTTGAGAGATAATCTGTAGTTGGTGGAATCCTTCCCAATAGATGAAGATATCAATAACAAAGATGCATGCTGTAAATATGGATGTTAGTTCCTGGTACCATCTGTGCATTAATTCTACCCTAAGTCTGGTATTTTAAATTCCTCGAAGAATATTTCTAGGAGAAGAGAATCAGGGCATTTGCTCTTTGGTAGATCTATCCCAGCATCTAGAAATTACCTTACAGAACTGTCAGTTTTCTTAAAATTAAAATAGATGGCTGATTCCTGGAAGTGCCTTCAGGACTAGGGTTTTATTATCACCCTGGCACTTCTTGCTCACATTGGCTGCTATTCAAAATCACCTTGGCACCAGAGTCCTGGCCTGGCTGCAGCTTCTCATCACCTGGCACCAGCAGCCTGGAAACATTCCTTTGAGATAAATGACCATGGTGCCAAATAGCAGCATAAAAGTGAACAGTAAAATGTTTTTCTTTGAAGAAATAACTCTGATGCTGTGACGCTTTGCTGTCCTCTCCTGACGGCTCCCCTGAAGCTGTCTGTGCAATGTCTACTCACAGCAGGCACCCTTGCAGAGCTTAAAGCTCTCTGCCCTCCAGAGGAAGGTGCTCAAATATCCATGCAGTGGCATGGCCCCATGCAACCATTCCTCTCCCACAGACTCACATGAGGTGGAAAGGATCTGTGGCTTCGTGTTTAAAAGACCCATGCAAAAGCTTCCAGCCCAGCGCCTTTCCTCCTGCTCACTGCCAGCAGGCACCCCACTGCCTGAATATTGTACCCACCTCCACACCCAGTGCTTGGCTCCCATCAACCCTCATCCTCCTGCACCCAGGGAGAGTCTTCTTAGCACTTCTGCCATATTTTGGTCTGTGGGCAAGACGTTGCCTGCTAACATGCACTAAGTTGTCTTGCCCACAGTTCAACATTCTTTGGCACAACTAAGAAAAGAAAAATCACAGGTTGGTATCACAACAGAATGAGCAGATATAATCCATGCTATAACCCATGAAAAGACAAAAGGCTCAGACAGGTGCACAAGGGTTTGTCTCTGCTGAAGCAGTAATATTCTTAGCCCTTAGCAGCATTACCCTGATCTAGCTTGCCTGTCCCTGCCAACATTGAGGCTGGAGTTCGGTGTGCGGCCCTACACACCACTCGTGCTGGCGTGTACTCCTTACAGCTGCTGCTGGCTACCAGGGCTGGTGTCTGGCAAAGGTTATCTGTGCTGCAGAGAACTGCAAAGCCTTCCTGTCAGCCCACCCACACTGGTGAGGGCTGGCAATTACACTGTTTATACAAAATACCTTTTGATTAATGGTTAGAGAAATAAAAACTGTAGCATATGTTGCTCTCTGTAAAAAATCGTAAGTCTGTCAGGCTTATGGTGCATCTGGCCAGGAAGGGGGGACAGAGATTTATTCCTTCTATTATACCCTGAACCCCCTGTGTCTAAGCCTGATCTCCCTACATCATTTCATCTATTGTACTCTCAGCCAATTTGGAGAAGACATCTAAGTGTGGTATCTGCAGCAAACCCCTTCAAAAAGCATGAAGAAGGTGGGACATGTTCATGCTGACAGACTGAGTTGTAAATCTTTAATAGAGCTGGGCCCTGACCCAGGAGTGGCTGGGACACCTGCTTGCAGCCACCAATGAGGATCCTGGGCAAGGCATTGGTTTCGCTTGCTCTTAGGGGAACCAAGGAAATGGTTTCCTTGCTCAAGGACATTTACAGAAGTCCTGCTTTATACACAGGACTCTGAGCACCTGGTACATGCAAGAACTGAAGGGTGATGTTGCCATCGCTGCTTCCTGGGGGTCTGTCATGCATTGTACTTGCAGCCAAAATCACACCTACATCTGGTGTTCACACATGCTGACCTGGCAGTTCTGTCTGGATGAAACAGCCAGCAGCCCTCACCTCACTGTATCAGAAGGAAAAGCTTCGTGATACCACCAGTACTTAACACAGGCCTATGGCAGCACTGTCCATTCACTCAAACAGTCCTGGTGATCTTCTTGAGTCTCATTTGAGGAAGCCATAACTTAATAGCCCTGAGAGTACATCCAAACTCCCATTTTACAATTGCATCCCATTACTTGTGAGATGTGAAGAGCAGTGCTGAACGTGTGACGGCACAACAAATCAAGACTTGCCCTAGGACCTGGTGGAGAGGGCGAAGTCACAGGTCCCCACCCACTTACATAAACCCACACCAATGGTTTTGTGTTCTCCTTTCATTCAAGGGAAGAGAGAGGAAGCATTCCCAGGGAGATGCAGACAGGTCCCACACCAACCCTAACAAACAGATCAGTTTTAGGAAGAAATAGGGCCAGATGCACGGGAGACTGACAGACCTGGGAAGAGGTGACCGCAAGTCTTCTTTTCCCCAGGTAAGACAGCTAAGACAAAAGGGGAGGGCTCAGTGTGGGGAAGAGAACAGGACCCAGGAGAGAAAGCTCAGTGTTTCACTATTATTAACACTTTTATCAGGCATATCCTTTCTGAAAGTCCTTTTGTTGCAAATAAACTGTAATAACAATTTCTGTGGCACCCTTAAAAAGATCCTTCTTCCTGAAAAGGGACTTGCATGCACCAAAACTTCTGTTTTCCTCCCCCTCAAATAAATCAAAGGAATCTAATAAAACATATTACCTCTCTCGGCAGATTTTCTCTCAGTTACAAATAAGACATTGGGCCAGATTCTCAGCTGGTATAAATTCCGGGTCACCGACTCAAAGTCTGGTGGAGTTGCACCAATCTGGCCCATTGTCTGTAATTCAGATTAATAGAGGGACAGGACTCTAAACCAGGTATCTGTAAGCCAAACCACAATTTTAAGCACTTCCTTGCCAGTTCCTTGTGTCTGGTGCCATAGATCACAGAAAGTTACAATACAGATCAGAACAAAGTGCAAATGTATGCACAGCCCAAGCATGTTCATTTTTGAGCACATCCTTACAATTAACAAAGCCAAAAGCCCGAGAAGGAGCAGAGAAAGAGTAAAATCTACTGGTGTTAACAAATTCAAATATACAACAAAATTAGAACCAAAATTAGAGAGTGATTCTGCCTTTTCCCTGGTGAAACACAAGGTTTATCAGCAAGCTACCAGCAATGCTGCTTCAGGACTCCACAAAGCCGTGTTTCTGCACAGCAGAAATCCTACTAAACTGCTTAGCCTGGCAGAATAGAAACAAAAGTCAGCGAAACTGATGGGGCAGAAGTAAAGCTAAACAGCAAATGAAGATGTACTTAACCTGTAGCATACAGAGAATGAAGTAAGGGCACAGATCAAACCCTAACATGCTCCAAGATACATGATTGCTCTGCCAGGGCCCATTAACACCTCATAACTGTAACTCAGCACCCAAAGAAAGAATTATCTTTCATATAAAACAACATGAATACCAGGCAAAGCTCAACAAACCACCCAAAAGTAAATCAGAGCAGTTAATAGAAGTCAGACTCAATTATTTTGAAAACAAAAAAATAATGGGGTGTGTATGTAACATGAAGCAAGGAAGGCACTCCAAAACTTTGGGTCAGTCTGGAAAAACTGATGGACAGTCCTTGTTTCAGAACCAATTATTAGCCTAGCTGCTTGACTTGGACCTGTGCTTTTCTATGGAAAGGGCAATTTCCCATGACAGAAGATCTCCTCTTGGGGCCTGCATGCCTTGTTAGCAGTGAGACTGCACTATGGGGAGAGACCAGGTAGGAGGAACCGAGAAGCAACTATGGTGAAACCGAAGAACTCATCAATAGAGGTGACATCCTCTGTCACCTGGAACAAGGAGAGTGGGGCAACCCAACAGGCTCATTCTTCTTTTCAACTGAAGCTTTTCCTGAGGTGTTTTCTATCATCATCTTTTCTGATGTTGCAGCCTTGTATCTTGTGGCTGCACCCCTAATCCACGCCTAGGCCGGCAGTGATTAAGTGATGACCCTGAACTGAAGTATTTGCATGAAGATTTTGAATGTCTTAGAGTTTGGGATCTTTGGAGCATATCATTTGGCTCAATCTGTGACAGAGGTAAAGATAACTGTCCAAAGGGAAGCCAGTGAATTTGTGTTTATAGTGAACTGCCCTGTATGGGCTGAATTCACATCAGTTTGTCACAGGCAGTTAATTACTCATGGATGGGCTAGGGGCCCGCCAAACATTTGAGGAGTTGCTGGCCTTTAGTAAGGCCATTAAAAGTGAACAGCAGTAATAAATACTCCTGGTTTTATGCCTCCAGAAAGCCCGAAGGTTAAACAAACTGAGAATGTTGCTCCTTCTTCCCTGTCCAAGGATCCTCCAGATCATGATGGACACTGTAAAAGAACTGATGGAAGAAGCTTGCCAAACCCCAGCTGGTATTTTTTCTAGGGTACACTGACATAAGTAGTGAACAGGTTGCTTAGTGATTCCTATGAGATGTTATGATTGCTGTATAGTATGTAAGCAATGGGAAAGTGAAGACAAGGACTTGGAAAGGAAAAGAAAAACGTAGCTTGCTAATTGCAATTAAACTTTTGTATTGATCTTTAAACACATTTCAGAAAACTGAAGTAATAACATCAGACTGATCTTTGGCTGCTGCATGCTGGCAATAGCAAATGCTTTTTAAGAACAGAGAAGTCCAGCAGCTCTAAGTAAATACTCCACCCAACATTTGTTTTCCAACTTATTTCCTCTTAGCATTCAGACCTGCACCACCTGGCTTAACGTAAGAGTTAACTTTCATTGCAGTTATAAGGTGATCTTTGATCTAGAGTTAAATGAAGATTTTTGCATTATGGTGTGTCCTGGGTTTAGCAGTAGCAGTCAATTTTTTTCTCCTTCTTAGTAGCTGGTGCAGCATTGTGTTTTGACTTTCAGCCTGGGAATAGAGCTGATAACATCAATGTTTTTAGTTGTTGCTAAACCCAGGACAGTGGTGACTGCTTTTGGCCAGTGCTAGAGAAGACAGAGACTCTCTTGTCCAGTACCTCATTCCAGCATGGCTGGTAAAAGACAGCAGCAGCTTTACGGGTCAGTGAGTGCTTAGGTCACATGCCAGGAAATGAGATTGGTTGCTCTGTCAGTGAGTAGACAGAGAGCAACTGTGTAGACAGCTTTTACTATAGCTCCCAATGATAAAAAGGTTGGCATCTTTCTGGAAGTGGCT
This sequence comes from Pezoporus flaviventris, assembly GCF_033815535.1. Taxonomy (NCBI): domain Eukaryota; kingdom Metazoa; phylum Chordata; class Aves; order Psittaciformes; family Psittacidae; genus Pezoporus; species Pezoporus flaviventris. Next base: position 42,108,331 of record NW_026892549.1, on the reverse strand, counting down.
CAGGAAGGAAGCAGACCAAAGTGCACACTCACACAGCACTTACAGTAATGGACATGCCTGGAAAAGGGGCCAGAAGCATCCACTTTAGCGCAGGGTGGCAAATTAGAAAATAATGATACATGGATGTGAAGGAGGGAAGGGACCAAGAGGCTCATATGCCACCCCGAACATTCATTGTATTGATTTACGGGCCTGACCCAGAGTCCAACAGGCAGGCCTCAGCTCCAGTCACTGCTTACTGCATTGCTCTGGCATACGCTGATGTATCTTACTGGGCTTCTGACTTGCATCCTTTGTTTGTTTAATTTTAAGGGAAGGAAAGAGGTAAGAAAAGAAATAGAGGTAAGAATATAAGCGCTGCCAGTCTTTTCACAAGAGATTTGTATCACCCAACAGAGCTCACATCTTTTATTCTTGCTGAGCTCTGGTCAGCACTCTTCTCCAAAAGCAGTCACTTTACATAGCAGTTCATCTTGATCACACTCATGGCTGCTCAGGTATTTTCAAATCAAGCTTAAAGAAAATAAAAGCCAACTACAGATCTCCCATGGGCAAGAATATGTTAGGCAATTCCTGCACATTGTTTAACAAGATAGTTTGCAGGTCTGAATTAAAATAAACAAGTTACGGGGGAAAAATTATCCTCAGAAGTGCACTGACTTAGGAAAAACTCCTCCCAAATTATATGAATATAAATGATATAAATATAAGTCAGATATAGGGTTTTTTCCCCATCCAGAACTAAGATTCAGAGATCTGGAGAGCTGAGTGAGACATGCTTGCTCACTAATACACTGCTAAGAGAATCTTAGCTCATTCAAAGTTCAAGTTCAGCTCCAGGTCAGCAATGTCACATGTTTCTCAGCGGTGTTAACATCACCAGTGTCTTAGTGTGACTCCCAGCCCCTCCCAAGGCACTTGTTTGGGCTCATTCATGATGCCCAGACCACATTCTCTCCCATTTTTGATTTGTGCATTATAGCTATTTGCACATCATATATTCACTTCTTCAGGAGACCAAGGTCAAGGGAAAAAAATAAAGATTTTTTTAAACAGCCTCTTAAGGCACCATCAGTTTGTCATCCAGAAAAAACAGAGGAAGGCCATTGCTACATGACTGCAGGACTTTGCAAGTCCTCAGCAAGGATGTGGTGGAATGCAAGGTGTCCTTTCTCGGAGCCACTGAGAACTGCTGCCATATGGGAATTTATTATTTATTTGGTGTAGTCTATGGGGAAAAGGCCAATAGTGCCAATACACTGTGAGGCAAGATGTATGCTTGTATGGGAGTCAGTACCACAAATGTATTGAATTGGTCATTATTAGATATCTTCGCCTTTTTTGTGAACTGCTTCAGCCTCAACCCAAAACTTCCCCTTCTCAGTAGCATCTACCAAATGCTCCCAAAAAGTACCAATCTGGCACCTTTATTTTTAATAGGGCATGCAATCACATCAGAACTGCAGTTTGGTGCCAAAAGTAATTGCCATTTAAGAAACACATATACAACCAAAACTAGTTGTTTCTGGCATGCATCATGGACTTTGTGAATACTGTGCTAGGTAGCAGATTTGCTCATGTCCCCCAATTTTCCTAGGTATTTATACTTACAGAGCAAACACTTAAAACATTTGAACACTTTAATGTACCTGTACTCACCGTAGCACTCTGCTCCATTCAGGTGGGTTCACATGCTTGCTTTGCAAGTGCCCTGTTTTTCTGGTGAACAAACCTTACTCTAACAGCTACCAGTATATTAGACACATCTTTAAAAACATAACTGCACAGATGGAAATAACCTAATTTCAAGCTTAGTGGCATTCCTAAACTGCATATTCTGACCTGAAATCTTACCCAATGTACACATTTGTACCATTTTTCTTTAACTATCTCAAGGGGTTTGCCAAATCTATAGCAGAACTTCCTTGTTTTCAGAAGAGAAAGAAGTACGTGTTGCACTAGACATTAATGCACTTAAATCAGATTTGGCATACTTAAATTTAGCATAATTGTGTTTCCTTCTTTGTTTTTTTCCTATGCAAAGTGATTGGTATGAGCATTAGCATCTGTCTTTGCTTTTAATCTGTTTAAAACTTTATTAGCATAGTCATATAAGTAAATATCTTTTCATGAGCCTGTAAAACATCATTAGGTTATTCTTTCATCGTGTCAAGTTGGGTAAGCATCTCACAGTGCCTGTACATCTTCATGAGGATTTTATTATTTATTTTGATGTAGACCAAACTTAAAATGAAGACCTGTCCCAAGGCCCCAGGCTTCTCTGACAGTCTTTAAAATATACAGTAATAAAATTGAATTAACAGGCTCCCTCAGTGATTTCCAGATGGCAGGATGCTGGTAACAGCAGAGAAACCACAAAAGCTTCAGCTCTCTCTGTTCTGCTCCAGCATTGCAGCAGAGGCTTCCTTTGTGTCTCTCCCATCCCATAGTGGAAGGCCAGAGGGCAACAGCAGTGGGGCAGGCAAGAATGGATTCCTGTTGTCAAAATAACAACCTTGCCAATTTCCAAATGTTCAGGGAAGGCAACATCAGCTTTGGAGGGTAGTGCTCGACTGTGAAAGTTCTGGAGAAATAACCGCTCCCAGGTAGATAATTTAGCATTTTATCCACATGGAAACATTAACTGTGTCCAGTGAATTAGAGAATGAATTAGCAGCACAGTGGTTGCATTACTGAAGCTAATCTGTATTAATTCTGCATGTAGAGTACCATGATAGGAATTAAGCTCACCGCTAAGTATGCGGCTTACTCCAGGTTTGAAGAGAAAGGGGTCTACACTGGGAGCACCTGGAAACACAAGTACAAACCTGCAGTAGGTTCATTTTCCTGCTGATTAACCTTGAGTGCACCAGAGTGGACAGCTCTGACTCAGGACACTTGATTATAAATCTCACCTTCTGTCCAGCTGAAGTTACCTAAGCCATTTCCCTCCAGCTTTATAAACTGGACAAAACTGAAAAATTGTTTTCTTTGAATTTAGCAAATGCCAGGAGAACCAGCAATAGGGGAAAATCTTGTCCTGCATGAAAACATCTGCACAACTTTGCCAGTGTAGACCCAGTTAATACCCTTATCATCCAAAAAGAAAGCCACCACCAGAAGCAAATAAATTGTTTCTGTTGCTGTAACCTGCACAAGAAACTCAGAAGAATGCAGTAGTGTATCCACATTTGGCAAACCTGTCCCGATCCCTTAAAAATACATTGTCCTTGCAGTCTTTGCTGGCTAACACTTAATAGAAATAGGGCAATTCTCACTTGCAAGCAGGTCAAAAACTGATTTTTGTGCTTGAAAGCAACTATAGTACCTATGAAAGAGGTGACTAACCTTGCCAGCCACCTGTGGATAGCACCACTATTGATGCAGAGAAGTGTTTTGGACTGATTGCAAGATGTGGGCTTGATCCATTACAATTAATGTGTCTTCAAATACAGTGGTAAGTGAAGGGGCTTGGTAACTGCAGGACTGAGACTACAGTTCTGCAAACAAGTGGGATGGAGAGAGAGGAAGAATGAGCAAATAACACAAGCAGAGCTAAGTACTTTTTCTAAAGACATTTTTCTGTTCCAACACAGATGATTCTTCCTTTTCAGTCCATGGCAAACACAGCATCCCTTTTGGATACAAGATGCACCACTTAGATGCCTGTTCCTCCCTGTCCTTTAGTCTTCCTCACAGACCACACTGGCAAATACCCTTTTACAGGAATTACAGTTTCTTTAATGCGAGGATAATTAATTCAGAAGCATCCAGAGAGGAAACAAGAGTTCTCCCTTCATACTCCAGCAGGTCCTGACACAAGCGGGAAGACCCTCTATTTTACCTTCAGTGAAGTCAAGCAATAAACATTTATGATATCAACAGGTAATGCAATTCAAATGTTTCACTCCTGCTACCATTGCTGTTGAAGTACAGATAAATGATGCTCTGGACACCGAGCCTCACTAGTTAAACAATAATAGCTAATTATTAAACAGCCCTGATGCCCACAGACAGCATCCTTGCCCAATGGTCATCCCTTCTCCTTCTTGCAGGGTGCATGGAGGGGGTCAGGTCTTCACCAATCCGTAGGGCAGTGGTGGAGGCTCTGCAGCTGCCTCTTCCTCCTCATGAAGGCTGAGGAGCCCTGGGAGCTGCAGGACACCTCATGGTAGGGCAGGGTCCCAGGGCTCCTTCCTCTGTGGTGCAATAAGGAGACCTCTGGGCACCCCTACATTGTGCTGGTACCAGATGGCAATGAACCCAGGAGCTGTAACAAGCTCCCTGCGGTTCCCTCTTTCCACTAAACTGCCCCTTCTTCCTCCATGGCATTGTGAAAGAAAAGGTCATCAAACACACAAGCCACTGTCACGGTTGGGGAAACATAGGTATGCGGCTTAAGTAAAAATAACTTGATTGTACCAATAAAATTGAAAACAGAGAAATGACATAAAAAGAATGTACGTTATTTTCAATTGCAATTTTTTTTATATGTTCGTTTTTATTGCCTCGCTCCTTAAAATAAATCCAGGGCCTGATTTACTTTAATAAAAGTTTAATTTCACATCTTGGTTTCAGTTCTGTACTCTTAATTTGTTCTATGGCCAGCCTTCTGACAGGAAAAGAGCTAGAGCAGCTGTGGAGTTTTACAGGCAGGTTACACCCAAATCACTGTAGTACAGTGGTTAAGAGCAAATTCAGTTGTGGCTCTGACTGCACAGGAATGCGAGATTTCTTTTTTCCATATGTATTATTTTGAAAAGCAGCACAGGTTCAAACAGAGCTGTTCTCCACATCCACAAACACGTATGTTCACATTTCACAGGCCTATGTTCGAAAGTTGACAGAAACTCCATGCAAAAAAGGGATGTTCTAAAGGGCAAACCCAGAATATGTAATACACAATGACCTGCAGCGGCACCACAGAAGCCTCCTGCTTTCAGAACCTCAGCATACCAAGCCCAGTTTGGATTAGACCTCTTCCTACTTCTAAAAATCTCCAAGTGCTTTCAGAGTGCAAATGCAGATAACAGTTACTGCCCTTGCTCCGCAGCTGAGCAGTTGTGACCCTCCAGCTCATTCAACACACAAAATGGATCCATTAGCAAAGCCAGGTTGGACACACACATATTGGCTGCTTATAAACAAGGGCAGAACGTGATTTTGTTACCACAAATGACCAATATAATTGCACAGAAATTTAACAGTCTTTTAAAGTCACTTGGGACTCGCATGTCTCACATTGAAACCCTGCCTCAACGTGTCCGAAACACACACAAAAGCTAAGAGGCACCCGTGGGCACACAGATATGCCCTGAGGGAAGCCAGGCTCTGAACAGCAACACTCAGGTTTTATCCTGAGCTCCCCATTTCTCTTGGGCAGGCCTGGTTCCCCCAGCACCTCGCCAAGGACCTGACTGAGGGGACACCTTATGCACCTTCATTTTGGCCCAGGGAGAAGAGAGCTGCTCCACTATCAGCCCCTTTGACCACAGGGCGTTCTCAGGACACCCTGTCCTGCCAAGGCCATCCCACTGCAGATTTCACCCTCCAACCCCATCCTGGCCCTGACGTTCCTATTAGCAAGCAGCCAGGGACGCAATAAAAATCACCCATATCCTCACAGACTCATCCTCTTACCTCAGTGGGAAGCATCCTGACAGCCTCTCCCCACTCCAGTGGGCTGCACTGCACTGTGGAGAGCACCTCCTCCGGGGCTGCAGCCCCACATCGCCCCACACCCAGAACAGGGACAGCCCCCTCAGGTAAACCTGATGCATCTGGGGCAGGAAGGGGCCAAGTGAGGGCTGATCCCTGCCTCCCACCCGATGCACCGATGTGCTCCTCACCTGGCACAGAGCACAGCTGAGGTCCATCATTATCACTGCTGAGGGGGGGAACAGGCAGCAGCAGAGAAAGGGCCCGCCATTGTTTTCCAAATGAAGGCGTGTAAGATTTGCTTGGGCAGGGCTGGAAGCCATGTGAAGGATAAAGCTGGCTCTCTCAGGGCCAGAATATACACAGCCAGAGCAGAAAAGTCTGTTTGGTGTAAAATGGCAGGCATTTGCAGACACAGAGAGTGCAAACAGCCCTTGTGAGGTAGCTAGGCTCTCTGTGTGCTACAACACCCATGTGGTCCAGCCTGGCGGGGTGAGATCTGCAAACCTCTGCTGTCTTGGCTCCCCAGCCAGGTTCCTGGGAAGCCAAGGCATACACAACCATTTTGTTCCCGAAGAGCCAATTCACAAATCCTGTTGTTCAGACTCACAGTATAAGTGTAACGTCACAGTTACAATGCAAGATGCCAAGTGCCAGCAGCAAGCACATGGCTCTGCATGCAAAGGCTCGTGGATGCGAGCACAATCCTCCTAGACACTAGTCCCTGTGTTTATAAACCTGCTCAGCTTCCCCTTAAGGGAATTTGCCTTTAACCTCAGTGGTAAGCACTTGTGCTCTGGCTGCTGAAGGCCCTGCTGATTGCTATAGTGTCTCTGTAAGTGTAACTCATTACAAATGCATCATTCATCACCAGGTTCCCTGCCCTACCACTCACAGCTGTTTTAAGTTTGCTGTGTGCTGGCTGGGCTGCAGCTGTGCTATATCAGCATGTGGTTTTAAAACAAACCAAAGAAAACTAAAGTAACACTTTTGTACCATTTTTGTCAAAGGAGCGTGTAATAATCAGCCTATCCTTTCTGTGACAGGAGAATTTTGGTTTTAATAATGTAAACCCTGCTGCAACAGAGGTTGGTGGAAGGACCCAAAGCACTATAGCATGGCTGAGCAGGCCAGCCCACAAATGCTCAGCTGTAAGCACCTGAACAGTGACTACTCAAGTCCAGAAATGTAGAGAAGTCTTACATGAGCTACTGAAAAGAACAGGAAATAGTGTTGTGTTTTATTCATGTCCACAGAGCAGCACATAGCTCTACAAATGAAGAGACAGTGATTTCCTCTCATCGGCCTTAAAAAAAGTACTAAATTGTAACCAAGGCAGCAGATTTCTTACCATCCCAAATTTATTGCTTTTCTATAGCAACCAGCTCCCTTCTGCCTGGCTGTTGTTGCCAGATGTTCATTTCAGTGTAATTTAGCCATGCATGCAAGACACTGGCTTGCACTGCCCTTGCTCTGTTTTCCCCGTTAACAATTCTCTTTGCTTCCTGGTCACTATTTCATCAGCAATAACTCATGCAACAGACAGGTGAGGTTGTACAAAGAGGTTTTTATTGAGCATGCTGATGGGCTGTGCTGCCTGATGAAGCTTTGCAGGGAGTACAAGCCTTCTCAAAAGCTTTTCTCCACTGCCCCTTGGGCAGCAGTCACTCATCTCCTCCATCTTATACAGTAAACCCTGCTTCCTCAACCGCTCATTGGTTAGCAACCTGGAAGGACTCTCTGCTTGTAAAGGTAGGGCAACTCTTCATCAGGAGAACCATCAGGACAACCATCAGGACTTTGTTAACACACATAACAGACTCAGCTTATTTCCGTCATCTTACAATAGCTTTTCTCTTTCCCCTTCCCTCTCCCCAACTCCTTTTCACAGCTGCTTCTTGTTCCCTGCAGACTGTTTATAATGCTTTAAAGGAATCTCACCTCTTAAGGAGATGGCTACTATAATCCACCCATTGGAGACACTTCTGCATGTTTAAACTGAGCTCCAATACTATCTCAAGGAACCCAGAAGCCTCTGTTCTTCATGTTCTTATGCTAGAACATGCTAACCTGTAAAGCTGAGCAGAGCTGAAAACTTGGCACAACAGTTATGAGACAGAATCTTCATTTATCAAGAAAATATTAGTTAAAAAACAAACAAACCCAAACAAAATAATCCCAAGCAAAGAAAAAAGAAAAAAAAAGGAAAAAAAAAACCCACAAAAACAAAACAAACAAACAAAAAACAAAATAAAAACAAAACAAAACAAAAAAAAAAACAAAAAAAAAAACTCAACAAACAAACAAAACCTGACTGGAAGAACAGCATTGCCCTGTACCTTCAGGAGCAGGAGTACTAAAAAGGCCAGTTTGCCTTGTGGCTGACCGCACTCATCAAGGCACTTTAAGGGTCCAAGCACTGCAAGGCAGAGCACACTGACCATCTGCAGTGGATGCGCACCAACTAACATTTGGGATTTTACCATGTGGATTATCTGGTATTAAAACGGTTGAGCTGACATTTCAGCTTTCATCTTCCTTACCAGCCCAAATTAGGGTTGCTATTTTCCACAAAAAACTGCAAGAATTTAATACACTTAGACTTGAATCTTATTTGAGTTTGTCTGAAGCTGTTCATGAAGATCAAAAGCATTGCAGGGGAGAAAAAAGGAGAGGAATGAGGACCAAACTACACAGCAGAGAAACTTATTTGCTTTGTTTTCCCAGTATATTAGGCTAAAACCAGGATTCTGTCCTAAGTAAGTCAAGGAACAAACTTCAGATATACCCAGGGCTACGCCCTAAGCCCATAGTGTGGTCTGTATCATACCAACATCTTGTCAACAAGTGTCATTCTAAACCTGAGATTTTCATGCACCATTCAGCTCATCCACATCTTTGTTACATTTGCTTTCTAGCATTAGCCAGATTTACTTTCCTTAATGACCAGCGTTTACAGCCTCATCTCTGTATGTATTTACCCAGCTGCTATGTATTTGCTAGGTGAGCATGTGTGTCACTTCATGTTTCAGAAGGGCTTTTAACCCTTGCCTCTGGGCAGCCAGGATTTCCTGCTCTGCAGCAGCAGGAACTAAGTGAGACAGGAAACACTGCTGGCTGCTGCCAGGGGCTGGGAGGGAGAAAGGTCAACGGCTGTGTTTGTACCTTCTCATTACTCCCACATCCTCAGGCTTGCATCTAGTCAAGATTGCATTTATCAATGCCACTATCAATATCCAATTTATGCATAACTGAACTTAGCAGATAGCCCTTTATGCTTTGAGTATTTGCTGAACTTCATTTAATATGTAACATCAATGCCATTCATTGTCTTCAAATGGCTTTGAATATTACGTTGCTGAAGCTAGCAATAGCAACACCAGTAATCCACAGTTTCAGTGTCATGGGCATAGAGCCAACCTCTTCCAGCAGCCTGAAATTGGAGCAGCTTTATCAAAACCCCGTCTTGAGACCATCCCCTTTAGAATTTGCTTCAGGAGGTCAGCTGCACCAGGACAAGTCAGATGATACTGAACTGCAAAGTTGTGATGATCACTTGACATTCTTCATCATTAGAAAATAGTTTAATTTTAAAATGTGATTTTTTAAACAAAACCATTTTTCACTTATTTCCTAATTTAATCTGAAGCTCTAAAAGCATCAGTTTAAATTTTGCATTACAGTCACACCATCAGGTTTTGTCCATCATCTTTTTGCATACACACAACTTCATTGCAGAGATCAGTATGCTTTATCCTTTAAGAAGGTTGCTATGATACTTTATAGTACTACAATAAATGCATTAATTTAAAAGCTGCTATGTCCCCATATGTGTGTGGGGAGACATGCTACTACATACTACCATGAAGGTAGAAATAGGCTGAATACTACCCAAATAGGAATGTCATACTGGAATTGCTGAACAGTCAATTGAAACAAATTTAGCTTTATTCTGAATTAAAATGAAACATTCATAAAGTTCCCATAAAAAGTTCAATGCTTCGTTTTTCCAAAGTGCAAAACCAAATTCATAAATGAGACATTTCACAGCATTTCAGTAGAGGTACATGTTATTGCAGCTTGTATTGATGACTATTGCAAGTAACAATACAATTTTAAATATTATAACCCACATTTCTGAAACTGAATTTTTAATTTCAAAAGGACAGCACTAGTCTTTTTCAAAGACATTATGGCAAACATTTTTGAAAAGTATCTTTGATCACCTCTGCTCTTGAGCACCGCAACAGACCTTGAGGCTGAACCCAAACAAAGCAACTACCTGCCAATTCTGGTCTCCATAAAGTGGCTAGGGAAAGACATCAATTTATGTTAAAGGTAATGTGGAATTCAGAATCTGTGTTGGGACTACAAAACCATGAACAGTGAGCCGTAGTATTTACACAGCTGTGAGTTCAGGTCTAAGTTTTTATAAAACTTACTTCTTTTAAACAAAGAGAACATTGATGGAATCTGGCTGTCATCCTGAGACAAGTATATCATCATCTAAGGTCTCCTTCAAATTGAGACTATCTAGATCCAAGTAAAAAACCGTGCATTTTTATGCTGTTAGTAAAAGGGAAACACAAATAAAATGCTTGATGTCAGGTAGTTTTTGCTTTCCTGTGAAAAAGCACACAAAAGAAATTTGGATCATATTGAGAAATTGTTATACAAACTGAACCATGTCATTAGTTCGCCTGTCACCTGCATGCTGTGACTTTTGTGGGTTTTTAACAATGTGCACTGAAGAAACTGCGTTAACTAAGACAATTTAATAGCTCTTCAAGCAAGACATGATTTCAGCCATTTTAGCTCAAAGAGCATAAAGGCTTTATAGCAATGAAGCAGATAACTGAGAAACAACTCTTCTGCTCACACATGATGCATTCGTGCACATTGAACTTCTAAGTAAATTCCAGGACGTGTAACAAGGAGGTCTTAAATGAGATCAACAGCAGGAGACTGCACACCTCTTTGCAACAGCATAATACAATGGGTCTTTGAAATATGGGAAAGCTAAATCAGACAAGGTATGTCCCTGTATTATATTAGGAGAACTTTCCTAGAGAAGTTGAATGCGGTCCCTTTGCTGCCCAAACAGTGAATACTGAGGAAGTAAAATTTTTCAGCTGAGTAGACTGGTGTTTGTTTGGTCATCTGCCTTTCCTTCACTGAAATTCTCTCATTTTGCTTTACATGGGACACAAAAGCAAAGCTTCTATTGCCATACATTTACAAATTCAATCTCATTTCTCTCTGCAAGTGTCAAAACCTTCCTAATAGTCTTCCTTAGGTAAGAGCTCATCATCACGGTAAAGTGAACCAAATACGACAAGTTAGTAGAATATATTTGTTTAGTTTCAGCACAGAACCACGTAATTGTTTAGGCCCATTTTTTTATTAATAATATAAGGTTCTATATTTTCTTAACATTACAATTGATGTTTTACAGTTAATCTCACACTAAAATGACAAAGTTTGGCTTTATTTGCAGAAAGTTAAGTTACCTTGGTAAACAAACATTTCCAGGATTGAGAAGCAAATTGTGTTTTCTGGATTTCAGTGCTAATGTATCGCTGCCTTTGAAATTTGTTTCACTTAATTAACATTGCTATGGAAGAACTATTTGGCCTGGCCTTTGTTCACAGCTGTAAGGCAAAGATGACATCTCTAACTCAGAAATATACTGTAAGTTATGCAAGAAGAGTCATGTTTTTCTTTGACTGTAAGATTTAGACCCTGGACCAATTTCTAACAGATTTTCTTCTTCCCCCTCAAAATTATAAAGGTCTCTCCAACTTAAATACATTGCCCAGTCAAAGCATACTCACTCTGCACCTTTCCCTCTTCAAAGAAAGCAGAATTGGAATTCATGAGTAAATGAGTAATTGGAAGTCATGAGAAGACTAATTAAAACTGCTTGCAACTCACATACAGCCAAAACAGTCGAATGAATGAAAAAGTGATGTGTTATGCCAAGATACGCTTCTGATCTGCATGGATCAAACTCCACCTCTGAACAGGCTGCAGCTAAGGGAAGTGAAATCTTTAGAAAGAGATAGAGAATACACAAGGAAGAGTAGTGGAAGACTAGTAATGATGCGTTTCCAGGTCTCCTAAACTTGACGCTTTCCTCTACTTTGATTATAAATTTAAATGTGAAGTTAAAGACAAGTCAACAATACATGCATTTCAACAAGCTCTGACCGGTGTGTAAGATAGAAAAATATTCAGCAAGACAACAGTAGAGTGGCCATTAGAAAAAAAAAAAAAAGAAAATAGCCATTACAGTTGTAGTTAATCTTTTCCTCAGAGCTATCCAGTGACATTGCTTTGGGACCCTTACAGCCTGATATTTCACCTTCCCATAGGACAACTGACATGCAGTAAAAATCTTTACTGCATTTTAAATCACTCCAGAAGCCAGTAGCTACTTAAAGATTAGAAATAGAGAGTATAAGCGGTTTTGCCCATGTATCTTTACATACAGAAAAGGAGTAAGGAAACCATAGTTAGAAAATTGAGTTGTGTTGTACTTATGTCAAAATCATAAGAGACTGGTATTACTGAGCTGCGACTACTTGGTTTAGTTCTGTTTGTGCTGTCATTCTGCAAAAAGGCTTCACACACTTTCTGTCAAAATTGATTCTTCATCATAGACATATACTTTCACTGAGGCACATAAATACCTTTTATATTTACCAACTGCTAGAAAGGTCTCTTGTGTCAGAGCAATACAAGTCATCAGCAAGACACCAGCTGTGGCCATGTAGTCACCATAATGCAGCATGCAAAATAAAGAAGTCCCTTGCATAAACTTTGCTGAGACACCGTTGTGTACGTAAGGAACACTTAACCACAGTGCAAAGACTCAGCTTCCTAAACCAGACTACTCCTGTATTGTTCTCGTTGCTGCCAAAATATGAACTCTGGGGGCCAGAAGCAAAAATAGAAAATAATAGATTTTTATGTTGAAATGTTGTGAAGCAAAACCCATTGGAAATAAATCCAGCTGCACTGCAAATATAACATTAATATTCTGTTTCGTGACTTCTGGATCATAAACTTTTCCCTTATGTACCTTGAGAGCATCCATTTTAAAGTGGTTTTGAGTGTTCACATTTTTTGATAATTTAAATTGTAGCATTGAAATTGGTTTTAAACAAGTGCAAAGTTGTCTGATATGCAGTATTTTTCAAGCATTTTATACTCTTTTTAGTATATTACCAAAACTAATTAGACAGTATTCTAAAAGAGTTTAAAAACAAAATGCAATTTCATTTCTTCTCCTCATTAAGGGCACTACCAATACAAAAGGTGTCCAAACTGACACTATACCTGTGAAGCAGTTGCCTACAGAGAGGGTAGTCTGTATTTTTTCCATCCTCTGCAGTCATATACATTAATTATCAAAAAGTTGGATAATTTAAGAAAAGAACCCACCTTAAAAATGGATCATGAGTATTGATAAATACTTTTAGTTTTACTGATTAACATTCAAGTTTCAGTGTAAAAATGCGTACTCTTACACAATACTGCTCAAAAAATTTTCGTTTTCTTAAAGTTTAATGGACAATTAAAATTGTGGCTACTTGTGAAGTGAACGATTCATAAAGGCCATACGAAAGTGTACAAAACTAAAAAGGGAAATCTCACTTCCAGGGTGACAGTATATTGTCCACTTAAATGTTTTATTAAACTCTTAAGACTGTTTCAAAAGACAGTGCTGGGCAGTTTCATTTGAATAGCCAAAACATTATTTTTAACTGAAAAAGATTATTTTGCATTTCTGCAAAATAAACAGGAGCAAACCCCATACACACTAGGACTGAAGTACAGATGAACACAAAGTTTTGTTACAGACCTGTTTTCAACATACAGTGAGAAACGTCCATTGTACAAAACTTAGTGACTGACCTACAATTAATTTAAGATTATCCCAGCAATGCAAATACAACTCAGAACAGCTCAATTGTGTAAGATTTCCCAATAGGACTACAGTGAGAGACTGAGTTTTTAGACATATTTTGACTTACATAGTCTTTTTTTTATCAAAGCCTACATTTGTACTTAAAGTGTTGGGTGGTTACAAGCCTGTCACACATTTAATCCTCCAGTACAGTGAAGTACTCCTTGGTGTTTTCTCATCTGTCTCTTTAGCAGCTTTCCTTTAGCAAGAGGCTGGGCTGAGCAGCTGCTTTTGTAGAAAATACTGTTGTTAGTCTTTGTTCTCCTTGCAGGGGAGGCTTTAGTAAGAAACATCTGGCAGTATCCAGCATTGAAACTACTGTCAACTGTGTTGCCTAACCAAACTTGGAAAACCAAGTTTGCATTTCCTGCTTGGTAATAACTCTTAAACAACCCACTGGGCACAAAGTGTAAGAGCACGGTAAGTAAAAATCCGTAAACATTAACAGTGATGATTACACTTTATTGGGGGGAGGGGAATAAGGTAGCAAAAAAAAAAATAAAATATCAAAGTCACTAGTTTTTAAAGTTTAGTCTATGTTATATTTGATTACTGGGATATCAGTACAATGAAAGTGGAGGATTTTCAACAGTAATTTCGAAGAAGTTTTAGTACATCATGTTGTGCAGGGCTTTATAAAAGATTTTTGTTTCCAAAGATGTTATTGGGGTCCACATATTCTTTAACAGATCTCAGCATTCCCAGGCCAACATCAGAGATGCTCTCCTTCATCCAGCGCTTCCGCAATTTGCCTACTGGAAAAACAAAAACAAAGTGTTTCAATATATGACAGGATTGTAGGAGCCAAATCAATCTTGTGACCATGAATGAATAAACACTGTGTGATAAATGCTTTTATTCAAAAATGAGAAATGTTTTGCTTTATTTGATTTATTGAGCCCACCAGACTATCAAGCTCATTAAGCTCAGCATACTCCCAGAGGAAGACTGTGTTCCACACTGTCTACTTTCTTTAGAAACTATGAAATTCAGAGGAAGTTTAGGCTGAAATCTTTATTAAAATAGGGAATCGATAATACGTTTTAAAAAGCCACCAAACTAATTTTAAGTAGGAAACTGTACAGGGGATTACTAAAAAGAAGAACCCCTTGATTACTTTAAAGTGAAAACATAACTCAATAATCTAACTTAAACCAGTATTGGTTTCAATAGTAAAAAAAAAGTTAAGCTTTCTGCTTAGCAAACACTTACTTAAAAAAAAAAAAACAAAATATCTTATTGTATTCAAAAACTTTTACACAGGCTGGAAATTGCTCAAATCATTAATTACATAAGAGATTATTTTTCCATCTAAAAACAGATAGTCACAACATATACCAAATACAAAGGAAGGCTGAAACACCAGCGATTTAAAAACTCATTTCACTAAGTCTCACAATAGTCCTGTTAAATGGCCAAGTGTTCACTTACTAATTAACCAAGTTAATCAACTCTGATTTAACAGATCATTCAAAATAAAGGACATTTTTTTCATTAAGCACACTCTAGCATTTAACTTGTCAGCCTGAAATCCATTTGTCAGTATGAAGCAATATAGTAAAGGTTTGAGAGACAGATGCTTTAAGAGTATCTGAAGCTAAATTCAAGCCATCTTTTGTGCCCTGTTCTCAGTGTAACCATCAAACTGTCATCAGAATAATAAATTACAGGGACACCTCTGGAGAACAGGGTATATTTGTTTATACCTTAAGGAATATGAGCTAGTCACATGCCAACTGAAAAGAAAACAATGTGAGAAAGAATGAAATTTGCAGTTTGCTAGAAAACTACTATTAGCAGCATGTGTGTCAAGAGTGAAGATCATAACTGAAGGACAAAATAATCTGTCATGTGGTAGGAACTCTGGTTGTATTTTGCATCCCAGCTCAAGAAAAAACAAAACAAAAACCAAAAACCCATCTGTAAATACACCATCACTACAACGTGACTGTCTGAGCACGCTGATGTAGTGAAATTTTATCTGGGGAAATTTAATACGACAGCTACAAAAAAAGAATCACGGACGTGGCTTGACCATTACCTCAGGTCACTCACACTGGCTCTTACACAAGCAGCTGAAGAACAGTCATTACCATTCTCAACTGTTATCTGTAATATAGTTTCAGTGAATGTGTCCTGTGGTTATGGATGTAATTGTCCTGAAAAGACTGCAAACAACTGCTCCAACAAGATGGAGCACATTAGAATCACAGCAGGATGCCCAACAGCTAGCATGCCTGCCTCTTTTACACCTCCAGTAATAATGCAATTCCACAAGGAACTGAGCTACTGTCTGAGCAGCACCAGTCGTTGCATATTTAATGAAGTCGCTCACCAAGTGCTGGAAAACAGAAGGTGTTTGGAGTGCATCATTAGTTCTGTCAAAGTGATAATTTACACATCTATCTTGTCAAATTTTCTATGGTTTATACTTTTGCAATAATAAATCTAACATACATTTGATTAGTGAACTGGAAAGAAAAAAAGCTGTACTACAGTTACCAGCAGTCCTTCACAAACATTTTCACTGAAAAGATTTTAACCCCTTGATAGCAGTGGGTTGAGCCTCTGCTTCTACTGTTCACGTCAATAAGATATACATGGATTTCTCAGCTACTCAAGTTTTCATATTAATTAGAGTTAAAAAGCACTGAAGCAATCTCACTCTTTGAATTCTACACTGGTCCATCTGATTAAATGGAAAAATAGACCAAGTGAAGGAAAGGCTTTGTGCACCTGAGAGCACCACTTAGAAAAGCAATGTTTATATTTATTTCACTTTGGGTTACTGCTGCCCTGTAAGTATTCTCCTCCTTCTCCATAGGATGATCCGATTAGCTTCAAGGATGAGAAGGGAAAAGGAAGAAGAAAATGCCCTAATAGTAAATGATGTTACCATGAACATAGGAATAACTCTAAGTGGTAAAGCAGCTGAACTCCACTCTAACCCTAGCCAAAGAACAGCTCATGAGGAAGCATGAGCTTCCCCAGTAATAAAAGATCTGTTAAGCCTGATCTTACCACAGACTAGAGAAAACCGCCTTTCTATTTCTAGCCTACAGAAAGTAGACATTTTAGTTTTAGGCCTAGATGATGCCATTTATCTAGAACTGACATACAACAATGCACAGAACCAGGTTTTATCCAAGCATCTACCACTTACAGACTATCAGCCTTGTATACTTTTCCCAATTAAAGAGTGAGACCAAATTCACCTGATTCTATCTGATACATCATAATATTATTAAGGTTCTCAAATCAGCATAATGTTGTACAATCAATTTGTAGTAGTTTAACAAGTAACTACTTGTCAAGTCAGCACATACCTGCTGGCCACAAAGATGGTAAAACTGGAGTATAGCTCTCCTGGGTCATAAAAGTTACACTTGTTCATCCTTGAAAATGCTTTTGGATAGCTGCAAAATGCCCTGCTGCCAAGGATGGACCTAGCAAACAGCAGGCCGCAATTGCTTTTGTCACTCTGGAATGTAAAGTATTTGGACACATATGAACAGTCCCTGTAAGGAAAGTTTTAATGTAACTAATGGAACCCAGGATAGATTCTACACCCATGCAGAACAGATGTGTAGCAGTGTCTGGTCTCAGTGGAAACAGGCCATAGTGGCACTGCACATGGCTCTGGACTTTCTCTGCTCCAGCCCTTTCAACTCAGAGACAGTTACTGCAGAACAACTGCTTTGGAAAAGAAGAAGCAAAAAGAGGTCATAAGAAGGATGGGGCTCTTACTGAAGCTGACTGAAAGCATCTCTCTGCTCTTAGAAACTGCTGAAGAGGTTATTACACTTCCAGAGAAAGCTGCAATACTGAGAAAGGTCAGTGCATTGATCTAATACTCTGGTAGTGCTGGAATAGATTGGACCAGCATACCTGACATCTACTATGTAATTAATTAACAATTACAATCACTGTAACATCTTCCACATTTTCACTTGATATCTAAACAACTAAGATGTTGATTAATCAAAATTGTTTGCATTTCTTTGGTGAAAAAGGCACTGAAGATGCCTATTTTATTAAGACTTTCAACTGACTAAGTAGAAAAATACAACTGCCTTATCACATAATGTTACCTTCTATGCCTCACAAATGTCACAATTTAAACTAATCTGTACAGCAAGCTCTGGTTTTAAAATCAAAGTATCTAGTTTTAAAATCAGTCTCCAAGTAAGAAGATAATGTTCCTGCATAGAGGAGAAAATGTGTTCAACTTTCCCCATAAGAGAATTTTATAATTCCAGATTTTGTAGTTTGTGGGTTAATTACTTCAGTGTATAGTTAAGCCACAGTCTCTTAATGATGCCAAGGAATTGCAATGTCAAACATGCAACTGAATGCAGATAAGGTGGGGGGGGGGGGGGTGTTGGGTTTTTTGTTTGCTTGTTTTGGGGTTTTTGTTTGATTTGGGTTTTTGGGGTTTGTGGTTTGTTTTGGTTGGCTGGTTTTTTTTTGTGTTTTTTTGTTTGGTTGGTTTGGTTTTTTTTTGGTTTGGTTGTTTTTTTACTTTTTCTCTTTAGTTTTTCTACATAAACTGGCAGGAAATTGATACTATACCTAAACATATGGAACAGGGTCTACCTGGTTAACCTTTACTCTAGTCAATTTGTCTAGAAAGTGGATGAAAATGAGTTCTATTACTTTAAGTGGCTAAATGGGGGTATTTTCCTCAAACTCATAAGCTGGTAATTGCTTCCGTAAGTAACTAGTTTTAGTTAAAACATTCCCTGCAAGGGAAACAATCTATCATGAATTTTTTATACTCTTCCTTAGTTTTACATGGGTGCTTAGCTTGGTAATACAGAGGAAATCAGGCTCAAGTCCAGCCAGCTCCCTTCTGATGCTGTACTCTTAAGGGGTTATAATTGTATTTATATAGGAACCATATCTACTGATACTTGCTCATCAAATTATGTATACAAAAAAAGCATGTATTTTATAAAACAGGAATTAAGAATGCAAGGTGTGACACATCATATGGGTGGTTTTAAGGCTTGTCCTAATGATTAGAGAATCATTTATCTAAACTTAATCTTACACATACAAGAAATTGGCATTCCTAATGTTGCTTTTTAAATGCTAAGTTACTATAAGCTAACTGGCTCTAGCAACCCTTACTTACATGACTCAAATCTGAAGATACTCAATTGCCAGAAAAGCTGATGGATCAAACTGTGTTCAGAGGTATGCACTATCCCTTTCCTAAGTGTAGGACATAGTCAAGGCAAGGTGAAGACTGTAAAAATCTCCTGTAGGAAATGGAGACAAGGGGAATGCTGCAACTAGAACATCTGATTTTGAAGTGCATTTCAAAAATGTCTACGAAGTCACATGTTATGACACATCATTTAGGTAAAATGGAAAAAGGAGGCAGAAGAAACTACTTCAAAGTCACACATTAAACATTACTTTAAAACCATTAAACCTTTCAGCAGTTTGTTCACAACAAATTTAACAACAGACCTACTACATTTAAACAAGACTGTCAGGATCAAAAATGTCTGGTACCTCCTCTATATGGCTCTATTTCTGACATACCGGAGAATGGCTGAATTCTCCCTGCGTAAGAAGTGCCTATCTGATCAGCTATGCATTTTGGGTGTATTTTTATAGCAACAAATATGCCTGATTCTTCCTAAATGCAAGTTCTAGTTCATTATATAAACCAAAACCTTATCAAGTGTTAAATGCTAACATTAAAAGTAGGAAAGCCACTCCTGCCATGACACTTACCAATTAAATATTTGAAAGCTGAAAGTGAGAAGGACTTCAAAAAGGACAATTTGATTAAAGTAATTTAAGTTGCAATATCATAGAAATTCTACGCAGATTTATAAAAAATATAATCTGCATATTCTACCTCAAAATAAGTAATTGTTACACTGAAAGGATAAATTTGTTACACAGATGTATCTGTCTTCACTACAGCTTCTTGTGTCCATGAGATGCTTTCTGTACAAGGCTGATACTGATACACTTCTGCACTTTCTCTGTGGCGATGTGTTGTTCTTACATATTGTAAGGTGTGATCATTAATGTAATCCATTAACAAAAAATGTTATGCTTCTTACAAATTTTAAGTCTCAAAACTCATCGGGGGGCTAAGGAAGGACACACATGTAAACCTTCTCACAGTATTGCTACCTTTAGAGAGTCTTGCCTAAAAGTTACAATATTTTTCATTAGCCTGGATGAAGGGGAGAAGAGACACTGAGATTAAAACAGAATCCAAACTAAAGTCTTTCTGAAATGACTCTTCACAAGGTTAAAAGTATTATGATTTCAGTTCTAACCGTAATTGTAGTTATGCATCTACCTACAGTTAGTACTTCCCAGATGTAATTTAGAGCTTTAACCATCTCAAACTGTCATATATGACCACTTCTTCACTCAAGGAGTGTATGAAGATTGACTTAAGCAGGCTTTGTATTTCCTATAGCCTCGAGTCCCAGACTACATCTGTTTTCTTTGATACACAAAACCAGAGTTAAAATAGCTCCATTTATCACAGGGTGATTGTAGGCAGACAAACTAGCCTGACTGCTTCCAGATAGTGAAAACAACTGTTATTAATCACAATTACAAGACAAATACAAGAAATTGCACCAGTATTTTCTTTTACCCCACACAATAGACTAGTCTTAGCAGTGCCAAGAATGACAGGGCCTTAAGGTCATTAAATAAAACTAACACTGTTAGAGTAATTCTCAGCAGCACTTTTGCTAAGAACTAGAAAAAATGAATCTTGAATATCATACACAATGAACTGCCAGACAAAACCACTCAGACCTGAAAATATTTATAAGAGGCAGTCATGCATACAACAGCAGCAGAAGTCTAACAAAAACCAAGTTTTCCATATCTGTGGAGTCAGAAAGCTCAAATGTGCAGGGGTTTTAGAATGCTATATAGCTTTTTTTCTTGTTCAACATACGCAGTAAGCAAGGTTTCATATGGTGAGGGCAACTACCTCCAAACACATGACAAGCTCCAGCTGCATGCAAGTTAATGGATAAAATGCTAGGCACAGTAAAATACAGCTGCCACAGCAGGGGAGAGCACAACAGTACATCAAGGAGGTAATTCCACATCTCATATGTGAGAGCCGACTGGTCCAATGTACCACCATATTAAAGATTTAATCAGAGGAAAATAAGAGCGTATTAAAAAATCCTGAAGCCGTTTTCACTCATGTTATCATCATCTACACATCTTTCAATATCCTGACACTGCTAAACCAGAGTCAAATTCAGTTTCTGTCACAAAGCTAGATGTCTGAAAACAGCCCCAGCTGAAGGTTTCAAGTCCAGGAAGTTGCCATTATGTTTTAAGGCACAGCTTCCACCTTTCAGTTTTCACACACACAGAGCCTTATTAGAATCACAAAATTTTTTATCTAGTTTCATACCATTAGACTACTTCTTTGCTTTTATTTCTGTGACCAAACACCCCAAGAGAGGAGAGATAAGAAATACATTAACTTAACCAGTAAGCCGCACTTAAGAAGTTCACTGCACAAGTCAAATTGACTTCACAAGTCTTGCATGCATCCGAGTATGCAGCATTGTATAGGACACATGTAATCAAATTAGGCTACCTGAATATGTGGGAAAAGCATACATAAGGTATACAAAGCATCCCTTACACATGCCATAGGTTCTTAATAGTAAAAGCACAAAATAGCTTGCAAAGAGGCTAATAACTCATGACAAGTAATTTCCAAACTCCAAGAAAAGAAATTGAATAATCATAACACACCGATAATATCAATACTTCCCTAACAATTACACAATAAATGGTAGGTTGCAACATAGCCCATTTCAGGTCAGTAGCTCTTTTATGCAGATACTTTCACTAAATGCTCTGAACTTAAGGCTAATGGCTTTTACCTAGCCATAGCAGCCTAAGCTGTCTTAAAACTGTGAAGTTGAGGTCTTCATAACTGAATACATCTATGCACAAGGGTCAGAAGAAGCTGCTTAAGACAGACTGACCAACTACGTTTTCAGGTTCTCGCAAAGCCAATAGACTTCTTATAAAAGATTTGAGGCTGGTGCTCATAAATACACCACACTGTGTGATTTGACATCAAGCAAATAAGGTCTAGGGACATATGCCATGGAAATCTGGCAAAGGCACAAGAAATTCCTAGGAAGAATGCCAGGAGATGGCCTTCCCCTTTTCTCCCCCAGTAATTTCAGTTAATGCCTGTAAAATATTTTTCAAAGTTCAATTACAAACTATTCTATGTAGTCATGAATATTTAGCAATATTGAAGACACTAATATTAGACTGAGAACATTACCTCCATGGTGATGTGACAGACTACCCCCATTGGCAAGTATTTCTTCTCTAGCAGCCCTCTAAATTGGAAAGAGAAGATACTTATTCAACAGCAAAAGCACAAGATTTTTGTTGTTAGTCAAATGGTTGCTATGGTACTAATTTACACAGGTGTATGAGGTTTCAGAAGTTATCAAGGGCATGCAACCCAGGTAAGCATTTTAATTCAAGTGTGCAGATAAATTTAAGTGGGGATTTTCCAAATAAACATTATGAAAGCCAACACATTTCAAATGGCATCTGTTACAACAAATCTAACATAGCAGACTTAGATCAGTGTTTACCTAGGCCTAAACAGAAATAACCACAGTAGTTAATTCTCTAAAATAGCACAAGAAAGACCCTCACATTTATTATTCTCTATACTGTTAATAAAAGATCTCGATATCTTGATAGTTTTACCATGTATTTTAAAGACTAATTGAGTATTACATGAAAGAAGTAGCTTCATAGATAGTGAAACTAAGAAAGTCTTGTTTCCCATGGATTTGGGTTTTATGGTTGATAGTTTTTGCCATCCAAGAACAAACTCCAGTTCAAGCTTTCCTACACTTCACTCATAAGCTGATGTCTAACATACTCACCTAGTAGTCTTTTCTCTACTTGGTGCACTATTAGAGTGCACCTCTTTCCCTAGCTGCTAGTGATAAAACCTTTACAAACAGACTTCGAGGATCCTTCCTGAAAAAATCAGTTAGCTTGGCCAATGTGTTCAGCATATATTATAGGACATCAGTTTCTTTCCTGCCCCCTTAACTATCACTCTTACATACATTACCTCAATTTGTTCATAGACATGAATAGGATCACTAATTCCTCTGTAGTTAAAGGCAAAGTAGAAGTAGACACATGCACCTGCATCGTAAGTCTGTGTCACCCTGTCAAAGAGAACTGCATTACAAACAAAGCTTTATGGTATTAAGCCAGCCACTGTATGACATACATTACACAATTCAGAAAGTTACTTGGCTTATTTAAAAGGGTGGACTTTTTTTAGTTTTGTACTCTTTTTGACCAGACTTCACAAATGATTAAAGGCCAAGAGCTTCAACTCTCAGTTATAAGTCATTATACTCAAGTCTCATTAATATCAACAAGAGTAAGTATCAAGACTAATCAAGCGCTACTAATCTCTTGAATTATCCACTTGTCCATGTAATCCACTTCCAGGTTAAAAAGAAAGATCAAGATTACTAGTGTTTGTAATACCATTAATAGATGCACTTTACCTACTAGCTAGCAAGTTTGATGACCTCTGCCTTAGTTCTCTTACTAATCAAAGATTCAAAAAATTATTTAGGTTGTTGCAAGGCTTACCTGCAGGTGGAAAGAGGAGCAAACTGAACGCCCTTTTCTTTGCATTCTCTTACTATCCTTTCTTTTACATTCCTACAAAGGTCCAAAACCCTACAACAAAACACATATTAAATATAAAACCTACTATATCTTCTTATGCAATTTCCTAAAAACACAACTTCAACAATTTTTTCAGAAAAGTATAATCTAATAAAAACAGGTTCTAGCAGGCAATTGTCTGTTTTACCTGGCTTAGATTTTGTTCCAAGAATAGTCCTCATCAAGACTTCACTAGTATTGCTTTTTCTGTACTTCTCCTGTAAGTTTGCTGAGGTAGAATAGGTAATGAAAGCTCTTTTTCTCAAGGGATAGGAATCACTAGTTTGCCAGCTTGACATGTTATAGTTCTCATATGGCAATGAGCTATTAAACCTGGTCATAAGCCATACCTGTTTTGCTTTAATTATTTCTAACATGGTAACATGTGCTTGCAGCCCAGAAAGTCAACTGTATCCGGGGCTGCATTAAAAGCAGCATAACCAGCAGGTGGAGGGAAGGGATACAGCCCTGCACTCTGCATTCTTGAGACCCCACCTGGAATACTGCTTCCAGCTCTGGTGCCCACAACATAAGGACGTGGAGCTGTTGGAGTCCAGAGGAGGCCATGAAGATGATCAGAGGGCTGGAGCACCTCTCCTATGAAGACAGGCTGAGAGAGCTGGGGTTGTTCAGCCTTCAGAAGAGAAGGCTCAGGGAGACCTTACAACAGTCTTCCAGTCCCTAAAGGGGGCCTCTACAAGAAATCTGGACAGGGACTTCCTACAAAGGCACACAGCAACAGGGCAAGGGATAACTTTAAACTGCAAAGAGTTTAAGGATTTAGGTTAGATATTGGGAAGAATTTATTTCCTGTGAGGGTGGTGAGGCACAGGCTGCCCAGAGAAGCTGTGGCTGCCCCATCCCTGGCAATGTTCAAGGCCAGGTTGGATGAGGCTTTGAGCAACCTGGTCTAGTGGAAGATGTCCCTGTCCATGGCAGTGGGATTGGAACTAGATGCTCTTAAGGTCCCTTCTAAGACAACCAATTAGGTAAAAGACCTTAATCTTGGACAGAAAGTTATATTTTCAGTTTTCATTTCCCTGCATTGCTCAGGAAAGAAAAAACTTAAATATACTTAAACAATTTTTTTAACCTTCACTATGAACTTGTCTGTTTCAAATACACTGCTGATCCCACATATGTGGCTGCTCATCACACAATACAGTTATTTTGACTGTTGTCCAGCTTCCTAAACTGGGCAATTTCAAGTCCCATATTTGTTACAGTAAGCTAGCCTGAGTTGAAATATCACAGAATGCTTGCATATATTGGATTTACACAATCCTGACATGTAATTTATTAGCAACTTTAGCAAGAACACACAGGTGCAAAACTTGAGGCACATCAGGGTGCCTCCAACACACATAAGGCCTAAATTAAATAAAGTTTCCCCATGAGCAAACATTAGTTAGGAATAATTTGAATGAAATCAAGTACAAGTTCTAAGCAATTCTGAAGAATAATCACAGTTTACCTGTCCCAAGGAACAGATGTCTCAAATGATTCTCCTATTACATAGTAATCCAGGCCAAGGTCCTAATAAATAGAAAAAGGAAATTATCAGTAACATTCAGCATCAACATCTGGGAATCTCATTTATGCTACACAGCTAACAGTTGAGGAACTTCAGTTAGTTCTTATGAGAAAAACAGAAAGTCTGTTTAGCAAAAATAGCCATGTCCCAGTGACATTAGTCTGTAATTATGGAAATAGGGTAGCTCTTCAAAGAAAGATGACAAACATTTTGATGTCATGGCTACAGTGAGACAAATTGTCAGACTGTCAGTAAGCCTACATTAATCAAATATTTGTATCAATGGAGCATCAAGCCAAGAAGTCCGTTGTCCTAACCAATATGACACCTAATAGAAATAATTATTTGGAATGCAATTCTTACCTAGGTAGAATAAATACAAGCATTTTGCACATTTTACATGCAGCCTGATGAAATAATGGGAAACTCAGTGATTTTTCCCCAACTATAAAATCCACTTAAAATCTATAACTTAGGATGTGCGTGCTATTCTCAAAAAAAGAGCTCTCAAACAGCAGGACTGAAATTTGTAAGAACAGCTGCAGCAATTCAGACTAAAGGTCAGTTTCTCCTGGAATTCCGATTCAAACCACAGCCAAGAACAGATATCTAAAGACAAGTAAGAGCTGAGTGAGCACATGAGTATTTCAGGTACTCTCCCAGCCTTCGACTACATTCAACCTGTAGATTTGTAAGTCTGATCTGTTTATTTAGCAACTGCTAAATAAACCAATGGAAGCTTCAATCTAATTTTCTCTACCCTTATTAGGGGCCATTTTTTTAATGAGCACATAAATTTATGTTTTTATGGTGTTTTGAGATGAAGTTCCATGAGCAAACACTACTCAGAAATGGAAGAGATACAACCTCTGGGAGAACTGAGATATCAACCAAAGCAACCTGCATTTAGATTTCAGAGAAAGCATCTTCAAAAGAAAAGCTGTTTTGTTGTATCAACCAACAAAAGTTTCAGCAAGCAGACAAAATGTGACCTACCCGAAGGTAAGCGATGACAAATGTCAGCATATATCCTCTCTGTCCATTATCTTCTCCTGCTGCCAAGCCACTGCAATTAACAAGAATTTAATTAATTTTCCAGCAAAGCAGTCACTTGTTTCCAAAAGTGTTTAGAAAATAATACTTTGATATCAAACATATGTGTAAGTTTAGATGTGTCTAAACTGCATTACAATAGTTGCAAGTATTAGGGTCATCTTCAATAGACATAAGAAGTCACTTCAGACCAGACCTATAACTCTTTGCATCTCTTTTTATACCATAGTCTGAAGAGATGAACACTAACAAAATATTTAATGTGATCTTTAAGTCTTCAAACATCAAAAGAGAGAGGGGAAAAGGAACTAGACATAATATATCGTTCATGTTCATTTACAGGAATACATGTAACAACATTTCTAAGTGCGTTGGATCTGTTCATTTGTATGCTTACAGGTCACTGAGAGCAAGACTACTGACTTGAGATCCCAAAAGTGTAAGTGATGTGAATAGAGAAAAAAAAAGAAAAAAGACAGAACTAAAAAAAAAAAAGGAAATTAAGATATTAAACACTTAATAGTTAACTAAGCCTTAACTGAGCAGCACAGAGCACTGTCTAACAGGCTTCACACAGACAAGTTTCATCCCCCCATATCAACTCATCACCTTGAAATACCACAAAATACAAAGGATTTACAGTTGAAGCCTTTTCTTGCATACGACATTACAATAAATAAAGTGCTCTTTAAGATAATAGCAACATTATTCTCATACGAGCAAACTGCTCATGTGAAATCCCACTTTTATAAGGTATTTTTAAGTGGTAGAATGAAAGCACAATGAAAACAAATTTCAGAAAGGATAGCCTTGAAATGCATAAAACAATACTTATATATATTTGAATAGTTAATAACACTAGCAATAACTTTCTTAAAAGAAACAAGTATACTCTTCATAAATCCCACTTAATGGTTTTCAGTCATGCTTAATCAAAGCAGAAGGACAGAAGCTACCTGCTCACTATTCAGCCAATTTCCAATGAATGTTTTCTGTTCCTTTATAACAACAGAAAACAGACTGTGGGACAGAAATTCACTGCATTCCTTTAACTAAATACAAAACCCTCTTGAACAAGCTTCTTATATGTTCACATAAATTCTGCAAGGATTTAATATTACCCATATGATTTTTGTCTTCCCCTTCTGCAGTTAAAATACAGTCTAGTACTGCAAAGCATTTCCATTCCTAGAAGCTATTATAATGGCTAGTTTCCATTTTAATAACATTAATTCTACGTTTAGTCAAATACTTACTTTTCTGCAATACAGAGCTGAAGTTTTCCAGTAAAGTTACCCATTAAGGGTTAGCACAAGCCATATATATTGAACATTCAGTAGCTAGTTGATTATTGCAACTTCAAACTAATAAATTGAGAACATACTATACAGTAATCACTAAAACATGGCAATCCTGTTTTTTTTTCCTGAACAGTTAACTTTCAGTTTCATATGAAAAAGTTTTTTGACAAGCATACCCAAACTTGGTGGCAATATCATAGACTTGCTTTTCATGCTGAAGAACTTTCTCTCTGTCACCTTCAAAGAGTAAGGTAGCTACACACAGTATGTTGGGATCAAATCCTTTAAACTGCAAAGACAGAAAGCTTCACATTATATGGTGGAATACAAGTTCTGACTTTTCAAATACATAGCATGTGCTCTGGTTAATAAGTGGTGTTGCAAGTAAGAGGGAAAGATTAGCAAAAAACATATCTTTCAAAAATTCACTCCCAAAACAATCTCAAGTTTGTCCTTGACAGGACCAGCATTCACAAGCCCACTGAAGTAACAGTTATTATCTCTGTCACCTTTTTTTCTCCTGTTAAAAAGCCAGACAGACGTAAAAACTGCCTACAGGTGCTGAAGAAACAACAGGTCTTAACTGCTTTAGCATTCAGGAGACACTTGTATTCTACCAACTATTCTTGTGTTAAAGCAGGAAGATGACTGTGATGACCATATATCACTGTTCTCAAAATAGTTGTACCAGAGAATCCCTATGCTGGGAAAAGCACTATGGAAGGAAAATAACTTCTAAACTTGTGGGAGGGAACATATCCCAGTGAAAATGAGGAGAAAACTATTAAAGGTTTAACAGTAATGCAATGAGGCTGTATGTATGGCTTTGTTTCAGGAGTAACAATCAAGATTCATCTCTCTGCAACTGGTCCAAAAAGCACCTTACTTATTTTCTACATACCTTTTTTTTCCTGTTATTAATTAGCTCCTGTGAACTACCACTAATAAGCAGGTTTCAGATAGAATGAAGAGGAATATAAAGTTGCAATAAATCTTAATACTCTTTACCCTTTTTAAGTATCCTAAATAATTAAATTTTTACAACTATTCTTAATATGCATATTGACCAACAATTATTTTTTTAAAGCCTTTCCCTTCCCAGTGGCATTCATCTTTTCCAGCCTACTATGCTTGTGGTAACTTGTTACTTAAGCATCAAAGTTGTATTTAGTGACATAAATAATCAAGAGAATCAAATTCATCCTTTATGCACAACAGCTATGCAGAGAAAAATCCCAGGTACTTGCTATTCCTTTTATTAGTCCCTTAATGGAATAGATATACTGTACTGGAAGTTAACTGAAGGTACCAGAAGGGTTCAAAAAACCAGCATGGAGGCAAAGTATCAGGGTGGCTAAGTCCTCCAGCCAAATCTGCTTGTTAAGACCCAGTTATAGACATCCAAATTTCTGAAATGGATACTGTATCCTACCACCCCCAAAATAAACCAGAATAGCATCATGAAAACCACTGTGAAACAGAATATACCTTGGAAGGAAAAAGATATTTTTCATTAGTCCTACAAAAACAGCATAGCTAACAACTAGAAAACTATTGTTACTACAGTGATAAACTACAAGGATAGGAATAAAGGATGCTGTTTACAGTCCCTTGTTCTAGAACCACTTGTATTTCATCTAGCATGAATCCTTTCAGTCTATTCTGCCATCTTTTGGCTGTGATACTCAGGTAACAATTTATGGCTGTCTTTAAGAGGCACCGGAGGAACTAGCTACAGTGTGAACTAGTAGACAAACAATGCCTAGAATATTCATCTATCAGTGAACAGTCCCAAACTACATGGAAGAGTAAACATGGGAGAGAAAGACTTCATCCCTATTAAGTGGCATCTGTTGAACAACTACACTTTTCAATAAAAGAATGAAGTGTTAATCTGATGTTTACTCCCTTCCCCAGGGAGCAATTCACAGATGAAGCATAAAACACATTTGAGCATCTTGGTCCCAGAAACACTTGCTGTATCAGCCTCAAGGGACTGTGCCCTGACGTAAGAGCTTCAGACTGGTCACCAACCTAAACTGCCTGGATCAGTATAACATAGCATTGTTCTTATTTCTCCATGGTTTTCCTCCTGCAGAGCTGGAAGAATTTGAATTGCCATACAACATCCCCTGGTGACACAGTATCTCAAGTGGAAGAGGTGATGCTTGTTGCCAGATACAGAAGAAGGAGGTATTCCTAACAAGGATTGTTTCAAACCAACAGCTGTCTTGTTACCAAAATCTTTACTGCAGCAGATCTGGGAAGGCAGGCAAGAGTTTTGGGCTATCTCTAGAATTAATAGGTATTCCCTAACAAAGTAAGCCCCAAGACACATGGTATTTTCAATTTCAGTAGCTCAAGAAAAAGCAACATAATCGGTATTAGCCACTGTCTCAAATAAGCCTACTCCTTGAAGACACTCATAAGATCAGAATGGAATGTTTGTCTTCCTAACAGTTATCTAAAAGCAGGATAATGCTGTTTATTTGCTGTAATTTGAATACCCAGGAACTCCCTAGTTAGCTAATTTGGAGGAAAAAACCCACAGTAACAAAACAAATGATTTAATACAAAAACCTAGGTGAAATAATTTTAGCACCAGATAATTCTGAATTAAAGAATATTCATTAAGAGTTATTCCAGAAAGACTGTAAGAACACTTTACACAGGCAATTCAAGACAAGCATTTTGATGTCCTTCTAAAATTCTAGTTCACTGTAATAACAAGGTATATCATGCTGTGATAAAATCTGGGAAGAGGAAAAGATAAAATGTTAGCCCTGCTCCATCAGTATTAACTGATTAACAGCGGTCTTCAAGCTAGATAAACTGGTTTCAATCAGTAGCTCATTATTAGACAAGGCATATTAATCTCATCTACACATATGACCAGTGAGAAAAGCTCTTGTGGAACGACTCCTCAAACATATAATCTCTTTTTTGATTAAACCACCTTGAGAATCTTGAGTTATCTGATACAACAATGTGGGATATGTTACACTCAAACTCATCTACATTAGAGACAGTCTACCAATGAGTTCTTTGACTGTATGAATAACATGTAAAGTTCCAAACAGTATTAAACCCCCGAAGTTACCTTTGTGATGTAGAATTTTTTCAGTCCATCCAAAAATGATGTAAAAATGGAAGCAACTTGTGGTTTAAGAGCATGACCTTTGGTAAAAAGTGGAAAAAGGTGTGTTAAGGCAACAGTGCTCTTAAAATTCCTACTTCAATGTGCAAATAAAGCACAGCTTAGTAGTCAGAGTTGCAAGAATCACTTGGAGAGCTTTAATTATCATAATTGAAGAGACTTCACTCATTTAGAAGATGATTTAGGAACATGTTTTTATTATTTTTTCTTTAAAAGGCATACATACAACTGTGCACAAATATTCCATTTAGCACTTCAATTAAGGCTGCCCTAGTTTAGATCTTTACAAATATATGGCACATGGAAAATTTTAAAAGAGTACCTCATTAGTTTTTACACTACAAAACTAAGCAAAATCAGTGACCTTTTTTAAAGTTATGCCAAAACCACTGAAACCAGTAGCCAAAAATGGTGCAAGTTGGGAGTTAAGCAATTTTTTTCTTAACGGTTATGTCACTTGTGCAAAATTTCCTACATAAAGCTAGTAATTGCTTCCTTAATCAGATACAGGGAACTAAAATTACCAGGATATATAAATGGTGTCTTGGAGTCTGTTAAATTAACATCTCTGCCTCAGGACTGGGTTTAATTGAGATTAAAGTCTTTTACTGTTTGCTCCATTGTTTTCAGTCACAAGCAACTTCTGAACTCCCATTACTGCTTCACTATAGCCGTCTCACATCTGGCCTACACGCTGTGAGCCCAATTCATAAAAAAGTTATGCACCATTTACATGATACTTCCTTCTAAAATACTTCACAAAGTATTTCCTCCTGAATAAAGCACGAACTTAAGCAAATGATTACTCTCCTTCCCTCTTTGGCACTCTCCCTGCAGATAAAACAAACCCCCAGGAGTACACCTCCAAGCACACTTAAGTAAGCATAACAAAAAAGCACCATATAACAAAAGGACATGAATTTATTAAGCCACAAACTGTAAAAACTATTGGATTTAAGCTTACCTAATAATGGCTACAAGAAAATTCTATATTAACACACCGGAAATTATACTTTGCAGGTGAATGTATAAGCTACAACCTCAAATCAAAGGAGATTTATTTATTCGGTGTTTGGTTTAAAGCCTGTAATTAGCCAAGCTTCTTCCCAATTAAAAAAGTAAAATGTACGTCTTCCACTGAACATATGTCGTGGTTTAAACTGCTGAACCCAGGACAACATATCTGAGAGAACATGTGTAGCAAAAAAAGAGTGACATAAGCAAGCAGCAAGGCTTGCTGAAAGTCAAGATTCATCACTGAGGTTTCTACCCAAAGGAAGTTTCAAAAATTCTGACTTACTCAAGTGGTAGTAAATTAGGAGGTTTTCAAGGTCAGCCACACTTCACATTTTCATCTTCCAAGTACAATTGAAATAGCATGGTCTATGCAAGACCTTCAAGTTCTGTTAACTGTTAGCTTTTAGGTAGCGGAACTTCAGGTTCTCCTCAAGAATACCTTGACCCAAAACATATCTGTGTTCTTCCTACAGTTAGATGTGACAGCTTTCCTTAAGAACTGCTCAAAAACGATTGCTCTGCATGTCTGATATTGTCCTATTTAGGTATTTTAACTAGTTGAAATTTCACAAAATCTTTGTGTTTAGTAATCTTCTAGTAGCTTCACTGACTTTCTATACTTAAAGCCTTCAGCTTAGTTCTATTTGCATACACTTATGGCATTTACTATGTCTAAGCTTCTCTTAAAAAAGAGACAACTCAGTTTGGACAAGTCTGTCATCACCTCTCTCCCATCAAAACAATCATTGTCACATCAGATTATTTTCTGATAATTATCAGAATTATAATTCTAATTCTGCTACTTCTAAGGAGTCTGTTTACCATTTGGTTCCTTTGTATTTCACAGAAACATGACAATCAACTTACCTTCAAAATAAGGTGCCCGCATTCTGATAATTTTTTTCATCATATCCAACTTCTCATTAGTACACTTAGAAAGAAAATGTTTCATATATTGCACACTATAACACAAAACTATAATCTCTGCTCCTTATGGTAAAACAGAGGAAGCACCTCCACAATTTCAAACTCTGCAGTAGACTATATGCTAAGAATAGAAAAGTAGCAAAAAAAATTCTCATGTATTTATATGCAGAGCATGGCTCTTAACTGACTGTTGTAGTTGATACTGTTTTCCCAGGGACAAAACCAGGCTTTTGTTCCTGAAAGTACACACTGTGGCATTATCTGGCATTTGAACTTCGGGCTCATTGTCCTAGTTTTGAGGAACAGAACTACCTAAAACAGACGTAAGTAACTAAAAAGCAAAACCCCTGGAAAGAGATATTTATCTGAGAATGTCTACATACTTACCAAACTGAAATTGTGCATTGTCAACAAGGCGAATTGATGCAGGAGCACATCTCTTGAGGGCCAAGTTAGGGGAACAAGAGGGAGGAAGAAAAAAAAAAGAAGATTATGTACATAGTTTTGCTAACATTCACTACAATTCAGTTTTTATTTAAGAATACAATACAAGAAAGCACTTGGATACCAGAGACCTATGGTCATCATCATAATTGAAAAGCAGTGACTATAAGCTTGTTTTCACTTGAATAGCAACATTTATTAGGTATGTCTAGATATAACGCATTGAGAATTTTAGGTTTAGCATCAAGCCAACAAAAGTGTAGTCCAAAGACCTTTGGCCTTCAAGTATTGAGTAGTTTTCTAAATTGCCATATGCACTAAAGATGCCATAGTTGATTAGAATACCAAGCTTATATTAGTATGTAATCAAAGAAATACATTACGAATTCATTGAAAAAGTCTAATTCTCTACAGTTTTACTTCTAACCATGATGTTACACAGATTAATCTGATACTATGCCCCATCCCTGGCAGCATTCACAGCCAGACTGGATAGGGCTTTGAGCAACCTGGTCTAGTGGAGGAGAGGGTGTCCCTGCCTATGGCAGGGGCGGTTGGAACTAGGTGACACTTAAGGTCCCTTCTAACCCAAAATGTTCTATGTTTCTATGTTACTGTGATATGGAATATCCCTTTGGTCAATTTGGGTCAGCTGTCCCAACTGCATTCCCTCCCAGCCTCTTGTCTGCTTCCAACCTACTGGCTGGTGGGGAAAAGCATGAAAAATAAGAGAAAGTCTTTACAGTGTGTACATGCTTTTCAGCCAAAACACTGGTGTGTTAACACTGTTTTGGTCATAAGTACAAAATGCATCACCACTTGGGCTGTTATGAAGAAAATTAACTCCATCGCAATCAGACCCAGTACATTAATGCTCTGCCATCAGACTGCAATTAAAATCCCTATCTGGGTCCAACCTACATTCTGCACTGTACAGAAATCTGAAAAAACAGATTGCCCTCAATTAGGCAAGCTTCTCATCACGCATATGCCCACATCATGTACCTGTGATAGCTATGGCCAGTCATACTGACATGTATGGCCAGAGGAACATGACGAAGCCTGAATTTTAGGCTATTCTCATCTAATCACATAATTATGGAAGTATGTCTCTACCACTGATATGCTCACCCTCCATAATATCAGTACTCTATACCTTATCACACAATAGGAAAAAAGAACATGAAGAACCAAGATAGCTCACCAGGCAGGCTGACAGAAGACAGCTAGATGAGTGGTTTTAAATGAGAACCAAACCACCCATATCCTGCAGGTTGGTTATTCTTACATTAAAAGTAGATCAACACAGATAAGAAACAGCTTTTCAGATAACAATCATTGTAATTACTACCAAGATTGATGCAAAGGGCAACAGAAGAGGAGTAAGTACTTCAGGCTAAAGTAAGCAGTGAAACAGCAGCAGTAGCTTAAAAATGGAGCAATGTTAAGTGGCTAATAGTGCCTTTTTTTCCTCCTTTTCTACCTAAGCCCACAGCTAGGAAAAGGATACTAGTTACTTCACTGACTTAAAATGTTGTTCAGCCACATGATTAGGCATTCCCAAACAGTCTGCTTAGATACCTTTAACAGGAAGAACAAGCACTAGCAGTAGAAGCATGAAAGAAGAACTGGCAAGTGCTGCTGACTAGCATATACATGTCATTCACATACCAGTTTGAACATCTGGCTTGGAACATTAAGTCATTAATTTAGACCAATCACTGGAAAAAATGTAAAGCTGTGTTTAGTTTGGCATTAATTAAAACATTTCTGAAATTACTTCCCCAACTCAGGGTATATTCCACCATTCACAGAAATTATTTGATATGTTCTGCACAGAGCAAAGAGAAATTAGTCTAAGATAGCAAAGAAAGAGGCTAGTGTAAGATTTGCTTTGAAGCATAGCTATGAGGAAAAGTTATTATGCAATTTGGATATGCATGTCTGGGTTTTGCTACCTGAAAACTATCTGATCACACTATGCAGAAGGATCCACTTAAATACTACACTGTAAGCACAATTCCACCTCAAAACATCCAGCTCACCTGAAAATGTCACTATGCTTTAAGAAGTATTTTCTAAACATAGGCCATATCCTTCAACTGCATAACTTCAGGTCCTTTGTCACTTCAGAACCATACATTCAACTGCCTTTTACTTGCAAGCTGCAACTTAATTCCTTTAAATACTGGTTCCTTTTACATAGTCCTGAATTAATCTGAGGATAAAGCTCTCCGTTGAAGGAGATGCAAAGCCAAATTTTCTGTGCCAAGATATGGAAATAACTCTCATTGAAAAAAAGATATCAAAAGGCACAGCCATGTTTGGCTCAGTATATCAAGCAAATTCAGAACACACTCAAGCCTCAACTGCATAATTTCCAAAAGCCTCATGGACCGTATACACTTCATGGGGTTCATATCTCAAATCCTTGGTTATCAGTTGCCAGAAATACTACAGCATCAGCACATCACTAGTGCTAGAATCTGTGCCCTTGACTGAAGTCAACATCCAGCTTTTCTTTACCTGCTTTGCCACTTCCCTTAAGCAGGCCACCCCTCGTTCAAAGTTAGGGAAGACCACAGAGCCATACTTCTGGTATTCAGGGACTGGGCGAATCTTTATCGTAACTTCAGTAACCACTCCAAGAGTCCCTTCAGGAAGAAAGAAGAACTGAGTAAAGTATTGCAAGATGTACTTCTTGCAAGTTACCCAACTTAAATGTTTACCAGGATGTCTTAAGTTAACATAAACCAGAAATCCCAAGAGTTCAGTAGTAGGTGATGTATTCTTGACTATTTACATGGTAAACTCTCACAGACCCTCTAAATCACTATGTTTGTTAGTAGACTTGTAGGCTAACTACACAGATCTGTTTTAAGCACTGTTCAGAGTTGCTTAACTTCATAGTCTTAAGGTCTTAATTTATTACCTTAACAGAAGAAATTCATGCCTGCATAATGCTACCCATAGACACAGTAGAAGCCACAGCATAAAGATGGTCAAATCATCAGGCCATTACAGAAGCTGAATAAAGATGTGGTTACATTAAATTGTTATGTCTATACCTTCAGATCCCATAATGAAGTGATGGATATCAGGTCCTGTTGACATGCGAGGTACTTGGCAGTTTTTCTCTACTATTCCTCTGGGAGTTACCATTTTTATGTGAATCACCTGTTCAAACAATATGCAACAACAATCAATATTAGCATTAAACACAATGGGTTTTTGTACAGTATTTATTTTCTACAAAATATCATACAGTACAGCTTTGTAGACTTCAAACATCCTGTAGGCAGCCCAAAGAACTTTTGGGATAATGCAAAGACTATTGCAATTACAATAACACAACACAGTTTGCCCACACAACAGACTGCTTCCAGTTCTGTAACAAATCAAATCAGCTGTTGGCTACATGCTGACAATACAAGTTAAAACTGTTTCGTTTCTCAGTGCGGGTAGTACTTTATGAATATTAGGATTTTATTCCAGAACATACAGAGGAAGAAAAGTGAGGGTTTAAATTCTGCTTAACTTTTGCTTTAGAACTGCTGCTTGATAAAGCTAATATAATTTATTGTTTGCTACACAAATATTTCTATTAGTAGGAAAGACAAAAAGCTTAATGAAATAGATTATCAACATTAAATCAGCAATAAGGCATACATATGTAAGGCTAGAAAGTTGTATATTTTGAAATGTTTTTCAAATGTTATTATATCCAGCTTTATCCATGCACATGCAATACAGAGCCTAGATATGTTTTTTTTAATCCTTTATTCTATTTTATATGAAAGAAGTGGGGGGTTGGGTTTTTAAGTGAAGCCTTTAAGTGGAGCCAAAATAACTGAATTTCAATTAATAGCTTTAAAACTTTTAAGCACAGGTAGCCAAGTAATTTTCATCCTGCTTAGAGTTATTCAAGAATTTAATTACATGCTGTTTATGAACTGTTGATTCTGCAGTAAAGTGGATTTTGGGCCGCTTACGCAACACACCGTTTCTAGATATAAACTTTCCTCAGAAAGTAAACACTTCCCTGAAAGCTTCTCACTGTGCCATTTAGAAACTCATGAACTGTTCTGAATCAATTTTCAATCCTATTTCCTCCTAATGAAAATTTCAGGAGCTGCCGTAGCCTAAAGATATGTTTCCATCACAGAAAAGCCTTCTGCTTCACATCTATCAGTACAAGCAAAACTATACCATTCAAACACTACAAGCAGTAGGCGACAGATGACAGACAGTTTGTAAGTGCTAGTAGTTTTAGTTTAGCCAGGCCTACTGAATAAAATCAGTGTAGCTCCTGCCAAGCTCAGTTACTGATAGTAAAGTGTCATGCCTGTGCCTGGAACAAATATGTCTGTGCTATGAGCTAATGAAAAAGCCTGAGATTATGGGGATACATTACCTAGAGTGTGCTGCAAGAAAGAAGGGAAAAACCCACGTGTGCAAGAGCACAAGTACGAACTACAAGAGAAAGCTGGAAGTCTGAAGCAAAAAGGCAAAGTCTGAACAGCGATGATTTTAAGTTCAGTATGTTCAATATATCTGTTATAACAGAGAAGGCTGATTTTTAAATCAAAGTATACACTTTAAAAAACAAATTACCTGGGTTAAAGATGATCTATTTTTATGCTTAAAATGGGTTCAGGAGTAGAATGCTGCCAATGCTTCCTTCCTCAGTGTTCCTACAGACCATGTGGTGACATTAGATTTCACTATTGTACTTCCACATGGTCAATTAGATCAGCCTACTGATATGAAAAACTACTAGCCCAGGGGAGGTAGGAAAAGAGAAAGAGCTAGTTTGATATCAGTTAGATGATCCAACTAGACTACTTCAGGAATACACAATGTGTAGGAGAGAACATGGGTCTTTCGCAATTACCTGGAATGTTTAAACAAGTTTATTACATTGGATTAATAGAGAGCACAAAATAGTGGAAGAAGGCACCAGAGCCAGGAGAGGGTAACAATTCCTTAAGCTAGCCAGTGAATACCAAAATGAAATTGGCTTTTAGTACTAATAATCCTTATCACTCATCTAATACCAAAGGCAAGAAAACAACCATTTCAGTTAAGATTTGATGCCAAAACCGTATTATTTAAGAGAACCACAGTTTATTACCCCTTTTTCCTCATTGTGAGTCACTATAAGGGTTAAACTTCCAAACAGAATAATTAGAAAAAAGTATCAGAATTATTTACCATATCTTCAATGTTTCCATAGATGGTTTTTTTCATGCCTGATGCTCGTGTTGCTACCCATCCTCCTAGTGAGCTGAACTCCATGGAGTCTGGTTCATGGCCTGTACAGAAGCCACTTTCAGCAAGCTAAAGAAAGGAAAAAAAGTATTCTACAGATGGAGTACTAGCATTTGCTTAGTACTCCAAATCTCAATATGCTAGGTTTTGAGGTTGGTTTTGGGGTGGGTGTGTCTGTGGGGTTTTGGGCTTTTTTTTTAAAGCATCCTGACCACATCCCCATATATCCTAACACAAGTTTTGTCTTTGACATGCAAATGAAATGCAAATTAATTCTGTTTCAACTGTGCATACATTGTGCTATGTATTGAAATACAATACTCCCCCGATGTTTTAAAACTAAGACTGCTATAGTTCATAAGAAGGTACAAATTCAATTATACACAGAAAAAAACCTACAACTAACTGCCAACTTTGCACAAATGCTGCCAATAAATAAGGTACTTAATCTCTTGTTCTTTCTATCCTAATGTGATATACAGCAGGTCTGCAGAAAATGTGAGCAAATTGCCTGTACTTAATTCTCTCAAGAAGTGATGTGTTTTAATATACAGCCATCTGGTTGGGCTTCCTGTATGCAACGCGGTCAACTATTTGTGATGCAGATCACACATTCCTGTACACTAAGTAGTCACTTGTTTCTCATTTTTCTGTATTAACTTGGCTTTGCCATCTGTACAGCACCTGAGGTTCATTTGATGCCCTCGGAATTGCAACAGCAAAACTGCTGGGCGGGAAGAATTAAAGACCCAGTAGTCTCACATTAAGTGATAACTGTGTTAGTGCATTTGAGATCATCAATTTGCACTGACCAACTGATAATAATTGTGTTGGACATCGGTATTTAAATATACCACATAATGTGGATCATTAACTATGTTCTGTCGTACAAAGCAGCTCCAACTTAAATGATTGAAAGCCACTTCTATGTAATGTCTGTGGTGATTCATCTAGCTCATGGTCCTCTCTCACACCAGAGAGATCTTGTGGCTTTATATGCTTACTGGTCATATATTAAGAAAGAGTTTAAACTTGCACCCTCCTCAGTCTCCAAGTTGACAAGAAATTTGCTTCAGTTACAACTTGCCAATTTCCACAGGTTGTATAAACACTTTTCTATAGAGCCCACTAATATCTGGAGTTTTCATCCAGCAGAAAAGTATCTTAATTACACTAGAGTCACTAGCTGAGAGACAAAAATGTGACATGTACATTGCTTTTGAATGCCTCATTATAACATGTACAGCCTAACTTTTGTCAAATACCAGGTTTTCCAAACCCATTACTTGCTTAGAATTGGCTCTTAATTTTTAGTTACTAAGGTTCATGATACCTGTAAATGAGATAGCTTAAGTAACTTCAACACCCACAGAGTGAGGAACACATTAAGAGGCACCAATCTCTTCTCTGCAAGGTAATACCTAGATAATGCTGGCAAAGCCTCTTACAGCAACAGAAGTTAGCCTCCAATCCAAAGCCTACTTAATACTGGCAAGCTGCAAACCAAACAAACCTTTCCGTTTTCTCTTTGTACAGTCCAAATGTATATCTATCTGCACTTCTGTGGAAGTCTGCATTGGCATTAACTGTAATATTAAAACATACTTATGCTCAGCTTGTACTACACAAAACAAGCACAATTTGGACTCCTAGTTTTAATCACATCTGATTTGCCAGTAATACCAGAATTCTAGTAGATATAATAAGTTTTTAAAATTAATATACACTTCAGGTAGATGAGCTGATTTTATTGTATTCTTCACAGGTTGAAGGAATTGCATAGAAATCCTTATGTACTCAGAGTCACTCCGTATATTAAAAATATGGTTTACATCTATTGCATGTAATGCTTACCATACCAGTCTGCATGAAAACAATCAAGAATCAAGATAGAATTCAATGATTTAGAGAAGACATGAGGAACAGCTAATAATTGAGAAATACTAAATGCTTAACTAATTAAAAATACCTGGTTTTCCAGATCTTGACCAACAATGCCAGCTTCCACACAAGCTGTTAAGTTTTTCTCATCTATCCAGAGAATCCGATTCTGTTGAAAAGCCAATCAAAACTAAGAATCAGTGTTAAAGATTTCTATTTCCTTCCCTTTACTATTAATACAATTTCAGTTATTACAGCAGTGGAAGCTGAGCCTCCTCACTCTGTCAAACAGCTGCACAACAGGTTACACTTTATGAAATCACCACATACCTATTAGTCAATTTATGCTAAGAATGCTTACAGAAATAATATAGAAAAGCCAGAAAGCATTAAATTGAAACTCTTACAGAAGTTAAGCAATACAGTGATTTTTCAAAGTTAGTGATTGAAGGTGCCTGAATCTATCTGAACATTAAGTATACACCAAGAAAAGTATTCTTAAACATACTTCATGGGTTAAAAAGATCACATTCAGTTATTCCAGGTCAGCTCTTGGATTTTGATACAGTACGCTAGAAGCAAGATATACTACAGGATGACAGAGTAGGTACATGCTTTAGAAATTTAAGATACTTGGAAGGATTGTATCATTTTGCCTGATGAGACACTCACTGTCCCATCAGTATATTCTACTAAACAGGAAAAGTAGTAAATGCTGTAAGTTACACAGTGCACTAAGCATGATTGTCAATGAGGACAATCCATGTGAAGGAGAAACTTGGAAACAAAAATAATAAACATATAGTTTTAGTTTTGTTTATAGTAAAGACACTACAGAAGCTTCATCTTCTGCTCCTCATTCTTACTAGGTACACTTCTGGCATACTTTATAATTTGCGCATTAATATTGTTAAAAAGGAGAATAACTCCAGCTTCCCTTAATTTTTCAACTGACAGAAACATGGACATCTTCTAGTCCAAGTTAAACCCTGCTTTAAAGCAGCTGTCTCCCCTCGCAACAGGAGCTAATTATTCAAAGCCAGCTATTTCAAATTTATTCAAAGCTATATTCAAAATTATTCTGGGCTAATTATTCAAAGCCAGCTATTTCAGCTCCTTTCAGACACTCAGCTTCAGCATAAACTGTTTAAATAATTTAAGATGTTTGTATTTTTATGTAATGTAGACCCTACCTACAAGACAAAAATACCTATTAGCTGCCTATTAAAATAGTAAAGCTTAGCCAATCATCTTAACTGCTCTGAGACACACAGATTTTAACTCTGACAATGCTTCTTTTCAATTTAATTTCCTTATTTTCCCTCCTCATTAAAAATTACAAGAACTGGCTGGCAGAATACAGACGTAAGCAGTCCACTTTCTGACCTGGTGCACACTTTAATACCTAGCTGACAAAAGCATGTGTTCTGCCACCTTTGTAGAACAAGATCACTTTGTAATCAGATAAGCTTGTCATTTCTCAGTGTAACAGAAGCACCACTGAGCAAGCAGAGAAAATGAAGCCAAAACCCAGGTCTTACCTTCAAGGCTAAAGGAGTTAATTAGCTCAGCCAGTGCTCAGGGGCAATAGAGCCTTACATCAAAGACATGGAGCTGTTTCTGAAGCATCTTATTACAGTGTAACCATAAAACTACTATTTAAAAAGTGTAAAGCTCTTTCATAATGGGAAGATGAAAACCGCACTAAATTTTAAAGAACTTTATTTTTGGACTGCCGTAAAACTATAAAATTCACATTCTCAAGATGGTAGCTATACAAAAATCTAGGTGTTCTTTTCTTTAAAGTTGATCCTTCAAGTTGATTTATAGATACTACATCACCTTACCAACCTTTAAGTATTTTTAAGTCTGCAAAAAGGTAAAATTTGCAATAAAAGGCTAGGAGGAAGTTATTTGTTATTTAACTTCACATACAAGTTCCAACAGAAAAGAACAGTAGCTTCTTCTCATTTACTCTTAAAGCTGCTATAAGAAGGCTTAACAGTGGTTTTTTACTTATTAAATACCTACAGGTCATACGAAGTAGTACAGGGCTAACATCAGTAAAAAAAAAAAACACAAAAAACAACACTTAAACAGAAGGAGTAACAATTTAATCATGTATGTTACAAAGTAGTACTTCCATCCCTATTTTATTCTTACAAAGAAAGGTCATTCTCTAGTGATCACCATTCCAAGTAACCACAGGATAATTAAAAAAAACACCCCCAAACAAACATTAAAAAATTGAGACATGTACCATTTGTGATGTATCCAGCGAGACAATTGTTCTTTTTTCTTCTTCAGGACATTCAAGGGCACTAGATACACTCGTCCCTCCTGCAAATATGAGAGTGACACTGATCATAAAATCCTCTGGTAGCTTTTCTTCATGTAACATCCTCCTTTCCCTCCTTTCTGTTATTGAACTTAATAAAGTAAGACTACTGAAGTTAACTGTTTGAGGCTAGTGATTAGCCTTTTAGGGTTGCCTCTTCTTCCAAATGGAGTTTCACAAAATCAAGGCAGCACTCAAGATAACAATGATTTAACCACACTTGATAACAAACCATAAAATTCTGTGACCATCTCAGCTGCTTCTGTTAAGTCCAGAATAGATTCTTAAAACAAGGGAAGATGAGAAATAAAGGCCATTAAAGAAACAGAGACAGCTATGGGCTTATAGATAGTCTTTTGAGATCACTACGGAAGGCACTATACTTCTACCTAAAAAGTTTGCTTAAGAGGTCCACCTAATACAGGTATTTGATACTTCTCTGAAAGCAAGAAACAGAAAGGATACAACTCATAAAAAAAAAACAACAAAAAAGGATAAAGCCAAATGTCCAACTTCACCCAAGGTTTCTGATGTATCTTTACAGGATGTCACAGAACACCCTCCAAGAAGCCTCTGGCTTCTCAAAGACTACAAAGGATACTAAAGAGATCCACAGGAAGCTACAAGAGAACAGCCAATGGCAAGTACAGACACAGCACCAACTAATAAAACACTCTCCAAGAGCAGTAAAGCCCATAACCTTCATTTCCAGTGGTAGGAGAGGTGGCATTTTCCTTCAATACCAAACCCTATAG
The DNA here is from genome assembly GCF_033815535.1 of Pezoporus flaviventris. Lineage (NCBI taxonomy): Eukaryota > Metazoa > Chordata > Aves > Psittaciformes > Psittacidae > Pezoporus > Pezoporus flaviventris. The sequence goes on along the minus strand of NW_026892549.1, from coordinate 42,065,270 downwards.
TAATAACTCCAGAAGCTGACCATAGTTTAGTATAAGCATACTTGGAAAGCAAACTAAATCTCTTTCTCTATCCTGGTCAGCAAAGAAAAGATAGTCAATATTACTACCTTCTGCTATACCAATTTACTAGTACCAAAACCGACTTGTTACAGAGAGTGTTGCAGCTCTCCAGATACAGCTAGAAAGGTTGAGAGGGTTTTAGGGAAAAGACAATACCAAAATAATAGAGCTGGTTTCAGTGACATGCTCATCTTCTCAAACAGTAAACGTCCTTCCTACAGGGGCTACACTCTTTCAGCATAAGCAAGTACCAAGCAACACACAGATTTCTCATAGAATTAAGAGTTCTTGACAAAAACCTTCTCACAGAATAAGCTCATAAAAGACAACACCCCATGCTCTCTGAAAACACAGTAACTCACCACTCTACCTCAGCAAGCTTAGAGGATAAAGCATCCACAAGTAAGAACCTGATGTCCTTCAGAAACTCTATAGGCTAAGGACACAGATTACAGAGGCCTTTACCTGTACTCTGTACCTGGAACATTTCCCAAAAAACTCATCACAGGAGTCTCTACTCTAACTTTCGGACTGAACAATGTCTAAAAGGCAATTAGAATTATGGTTAATAATTTTGCAATATGGTCTCACAATTCTCCCTGGACCTATGAGCTTCAACAGTACTACGAAAAAAAACTTTTTTATACGTGGGCTTTGTTAACAGAGCACAAATAACACATCAAAAAGCATGACACCTCTAACTGACATTTTAATCTCTTATTTCCTAGAAGGCTTCCAAGACAGGGGTAGACTTCAGCTTCATGCAGTCACTCCTCTTGCACATTTCAATATTCAAGATGTTGACATACCTTTAACGACTTCCACTAAATTGTATATAGCAGCTTTTAATGCTGCAGGATCATAAAAAAAAGACCACACATAACATACTAGCAGAAGAGCCCCAACTATGGAATTATTGTTACAATACATTACCAAGATCACATATTTAAATTGAATTCAAGTAGAATACATTTTCACTAGTAGAGTTAAACAGAGTTGAGATTTCCAACACTTACCGCCAAATGGTATTATGCAGAGATTGTGTTTGCAGGCTAATTCCACAATTTTAACTACATCTTCATGGCAAACTAAAAAAGTCCAAACAGTTAAACAGGATTTGTGCTTAGTACTGTTTTATATGCTTAGTACTAAATATTGCAGTCTGAATAAGCAGCAGCTCTATTTCTAACACCAGCAAAGAAGACATTTCAAAGCATCAGGCACTAAATACAAGCTAGGCTTAGAAGTATCAGCCTAAAGTTTAGACCTGAAACAATTCTACACTTGAAGAACTGAGTACAAACCTTAGTCTCCTGCTCTGCTCATGGACTGACACCTTCTGCAAAATTCTGAGGGCTATCAAACTGTTAACAATTACTCTAGGTACCTTGGAGAACATACCAAACTTAAAGCTTTTATTGAAAATTGGCTGTCCAATTTATTTTAAGCAAAAGTAAGTCTCTTCTGAGCCCTGAATAACACATCTTTTTCTTCCTCACTGACATTCAGTTTTGAAAGTAGAGTTGCTGGTGAAATTTACTTTTTCAGAATGCTTTCTGTATCTGGTCAGAGAAGGAAGCAGAAATGCTTGTGCACAGGCAAGAAAAAAGGATCAAAAAAAACAACCTCAAATACAGTGCATACATGAGTTCGTGCAAACAGCAGAGAATGAGCAGGACTCAATAAATAGGTGTACGAACCCCTGCTACTTCGCTCTTGCCATACAGAGCGGCTTTCAACAAAGGTAGTCAATCATTTCATTTCAGTTGCTTTTGGAGCTGCACAAAATAAAGCTGCGGCAAGTGCAGTTCATAGTCACCAGTGCTGTCATATCAATACCTGTCCTCAAGTAATCAGCTGTATCTTATAGTGCCTCTTTTTAAGCTTCCCGTATGTGATTTTTTTTCCCCTAAATAAAGGAAGCAAAATTGAGCTAAGACTAAGCTCTTCTCAGAAATTTTAGGGTTTCTAACGCAGCACAGCTATCAAAGTATTAGAAGAGTTACAAACAGCAAGGAGTTGGATTCATGCTGAACAGATGTTGACAGGTACTTAGATCTAATGAGTTTTTTGTTAGCTACATGGAAAGTAATTCCCAGTGATGAGAAACACATCTCAAGTAGAAAAGTCACACAAGTGTGCAAACAGTCATATCAGTTTAAGTATTTGTATTCTACTAGATAGAAGCAAGCATATTTTCTGCTACATATTATCTACAACAGCTTTAGTTATAACTCTTTTTAAAGTGGGCCTAGCCTGTACTCAGCTTGCACTGCTCTTTCTTCAAGTCAATAATCCTTTGTGAAGTGTTCTGATAGGAGTTACAGGTGTTATGCTTTTTTTTGCTGAAGTACAGTGTGTCATAAAACAAAGCTCTTTAAATACAAACATTTCACTAACCCTCTATCATCATGTACTCCTTTAAAAAAGCCAACAAGGTTCAGACTGCCATTTAGACAACTATTCTTGGTGAACATATAAGTTCAAATTACACTGTGGTTACCCAAGTCATTAATTTAACTGTCAACAGAAACTTCAGCTATATTTAATAAATTTGATTTCCCCACAGAATGATAGGATTTCACAGGCACAACCTGCAATCCAGATGTTAAACAATCATGAATTACCATTCATGATAAAATTCCTCCAATTTCTGTAAAGACAAGCGAAGAACTTGCCCATGACAAGAAAGCACAGGAGTTCAGTAAACAACAGCCTCCCAGATCAGAAGGCAGAATATAACAGAGCTTACCAGGCCATACAACTATATCAGGAACTCGCTTAAACATTCCTTCCCTGAGTATAAATATCTCATGTAGGCAGTGACCTGAAACACAAACAATAAGTTAACAAGTTCAAACAGGGACGCATCAAAAGCAACACAATTATATAAATTAAGTTCTCTTACCATGAGCTCTGAATACCCTATCTTCTGCATCCTGTGAGTATGAGATTTTAGTGGCTCTAAGATCCTGAAGAAATTCTTCTTTTACAATGGATGGAGGTACATCATTAACATTTAAGGTTGCCTACAAGAAAATAAGTTCATTAAGAGTCCCTCAAGTCTGAGAAGAACTGAAAGTTTTTTACTACTGCACCTATTATTTTAAATACACTAAAATCGGGAGTTGCAGAAAAATCAGTTAAAGCATAGTGCAGTGTGCTCAAAGTTCTGTCATGAAAACCTTGCTGGCAAATTAACCAACATCACTTTCAACTCAAAGAGAAGAGTATGTTTACAATTTTGGTATAAAGCTATCAGAGAAGACTATGGGCTGCTAATAACACATGAGAGAGCTTTCTTACAAACATACCACCAAAACGCATTTTGTACTAAGTGTTCCACATAGTCAAAGAAACTTGGACCTTTTTTTGAACGAGCCTAACCTATGCTTCTTCACAACTACAAAGAAAACCGAATTCACTTCTCTCACCTTCTGAAGTTTCAGTTTCCTTCTACAAAAAAGAGGGGATATTCACCCATTCAAGTTTTTTTCTCCCGAAATGGAGTTTTCCCTACTTTTGCTCTATATAACCTCCAGAATAGTTGACACTTTTTGCCAAAAAGTGTATTTTATTTTAAGGTAAAAGCTTAGAGGATAGCACCAGTTACCAAGCTAACAGCAAGAAAAATAGACATTGCCTCCCATCTGCCACCACAGCAGCACTCTTCTGAATGGCTTAAGTCTCGAAGTCATGAGAGCTGAAGAAGGGAAGATTCAAACTTGAACAGGCAAGTTTTTGGGTAGTTCAGAGATTCACAGTGATGGAATTGGCCTACTAGCGTCCACCATACAAGAAACTATGGAAGATTACATAGAGATTAGGAATATTTACAGGGATAATTCAGACATAGTATCTACATGAGCTACATCTACGACTGATCGTTAACATTTATAGAGGTTCAAAATGCTAAGTGTTTGTTTCAGAGTTTTCATATGGGACACATGACCTAATAAAAATACAGTTTTAACAATTTGTCTTCAGGAAGAGGATATGCGCTGTTCTGGCTTGCTTTAAGGATAATATTATACTTGAAAAAAGGTGTCAGACATCCGAGAAAAAAGTTTTTCCCTCCAACTTAGTCACTTTGTCACCTACAAACAAGGAAATTGAAATTAAATGTTGTTCAGGTGAGAGGCACAACAATACTGATAGATCATGATTTTAGGGGGCAGTCAGGTCTTGGATTACTGCTCTAAACTCTTGCTATTCTGCTATCAATGCAGAATCACAGTGCTGTTTGCTAACCCAAAAACAGAGCTCTGACAAACTTGAGAAACATAAACAAGCAAATAGGTACCAAATACAGATCTTTAACCTACTTTTAAAAAAACCTTGCTAGCTTTGCTTATATTTTCTATTTTAAACTTCTGTTTCTTCATGGGTTTCCACAGACAAAACTATTTCATATTATTTCAAGTTGAACACCAAGTGCTGAAAGATCTTTGTTCACCAAGAGAAACATAAACTACTTAAAAGTTGTAACAATTAATTACTCGCATATGGTTTTAAGTATCCTGATTTTTATCTCCCTGTGACAAGTATTTTAATGTTAGTTTGTCTTCAAGATTCAAATGGTCATATTCATCTATAAAAACCTTCTGCACAAAGCCAAACTAAAATACACCTTTATTCTTATCGGACTGACATATTTTAAGATTTGTGCACTGAAAGGCTAGACAGGAAGCCTGTGTGAACTTGGTCTAAACTGCTGTCCAAGTCTGAAATAAAAAACATTATCAAGCCTTGATCACGACAGAAGCAGGTACCTTAACGGTTGTCAATTACAGCAGAAAAGTTGCATGCAACAGGAACCCTCCAGTCTCACACAACACAGACAGGAAGAGATGAGCTAGAAAGACAAATGGACCAAGAGATCCCTTCCCTACTACTGTTCCTGTAAACAAGTTTCGTTATGCTCTGATGACAGTAGAAGGTAAAAACACAATACAGCATGACAAATTAAAGTATAAACTAGGAACTATGACACACTGAAAATGAGGGACCTGAAGAAGTAGCTGAGAATAGCTATAAGAAGTCCAGATATATACTGGAGACTCCAGTGTCCTATTCTGTGTCAAGGCAGCCAGCCTGTTTCAGATTGCACCAAGAACATCAGAACCAGAGCAGCACGATGTTAACAGGAAAGCATTCAACGTTGCTGGAAGATCTCCTTAAGAACTGGTTTGCAAGACATGCTGTGGGATCAAGACACTAATCAAGAATCCTTCCTTATCCTCCACTTCTACTTCATTCTATATGTCCCTCACATGTAGAAAGAGAACAATAGCTCTCAAGACCTCTGGTCACAGCAAGTTAATGCATTTGCCAGTTAAGACCAAGACCAGTCCTGGTTAAGGAAAACATATCAAGATGATTTTTTTCAAATTACACTGGCAGATGAAAAAACATCTTTATTAACAAGAGAAGACTGAAGAAACATTCAGGTTTTTAGGCCCTATGAGACTACCTACTTCAGAGAAAATGCAATCTTGAACTCACTCAAGAAATGGGGAAAACTTACCCAAAGCAGGGTTGCTAAAGTCACTGTGCAAGCACAGCCTGCTTCCAACACTGTTTAAGCATCTATCTAGTCAGGAAACTGCAGCCTCAAAGGAATTAATGTTAGCAGGGAGTCAGCTCTCCCAACTAACACAAGTTAATCTTTTTAAAAAGCAAAATATGGGTGCTTCACAAAACCCAGAACATTCCAAATGTGGGTTTTTTTCTGAAAATATTCAGCTCAATTTTGAGTATTCTGGCAGCCACTTTTCAGCACCCAGACATTAAAAAAAATTTACTGTCAAATAAGAACTTTGATTTCATACATACACTGAAAACACAGCACAATTAACTTCACTGTATCTTCTGTCTTTGCTATCATGAACACCACTTAAGTTGTATAAACAATTCTCCCTAGGCTAACAGTTTCCACTACCTTGAAGAGCAACCTGCACACAAGGACAAAAACCTCTGAGTTGGAAACTTTCATTCCAATAAAAGTATCACCAGTTAAAGTGGAACCACAAATTATGCAAAGTCACTGAAGGTTTCACATAGTAGTTCTACATCAATTTTTCTCTTTTTTCCCAAAAAAAAACCCTGAGGTACCAATACACTATATTTAAATCAATTATGTGCAACATGACCTACAGGACAACAGCCGAATTACCTTTAACAGTGTGGTCTTGACTATCACCAAGACAAGTGTTCAAAGGAACTGGTTCAGCTATTTACTTACTCTAGAGGTAGTTTTGTGATCCAGACTGGCTCCAAAGGTTTTTTCCATCCATTCCTTAAAAGTTGGTAATACCATACCACCTAATCTGTACCTGAAAAGTCAATATTACACAGGGTCATTTTAGATTAAATGACTGCATGTCAGATACACTTCTTTTGATTCTGTGTATGCACAAAAGTTATTTCCAATTCTTTACCTACAAGCCTGCAGACCTTCTAACCATTCAGTTTTCATGTAACTGCACATTTCATTGTATTTAACTGTTCTGTACTCCATGCAAAATCAAATCACCATCATCTTAAGTATTACTTTTCTGCATGATCTTTGGGAATCATAGAATATGGCTTCTGAGATATCCCAAACTTCCTTCCACCCCCTCTTCACTTTTAAGAAAGGTCTCTTCCTTTCAGTAGTGTGGAAAGCAGTATCACAGTTTACATGCCAGTTATAGGTAGAGGACGTGTTTATGGACACACTACCATGTGAACAGCAGTCTCAGAGACCTTACGTATTGTCATGACAAGCAGTGTTAAAGGTTCTTCCCTCATAATCAGAACGCAGAATAAGAAGTAAAGGGCAGGGTTTGATCACTGTCCAGGACAGATCAGGAGTGCAGTTTGCCACACACTGGTACTAGGACCAGTTATATATAAAGTCTTCATCAGTGATCTGGATTCATTAGTGGAATATTCAACTAGATGAATATTAAGCAACTTTGTGGAGACAGATACTACACATATAGGAACTCGGGACTTTAAAAAACCTGAGCGAACAAATGAAGATGGAAAATAATAGATAGACAATTGCAAAGCCATGCACCCACCCCCCAAAAAAGGCATTACTTGCACATTCAGCAGAATGTAGTGGAGCTAGAGAGGGTTCAGAGAACAACTGTAGAGGCCAAGGGACCTCACAAGCAGAGACTAAAGGGCCCAAGATTCCTCAGCATCGACAGAGAGCAGATTATTTGAGGACACAACTCATAATCAATAAAGCAGCAGATAGGCCAAAGAACTACCACTCACCTAATCCTGCAACACAGTAAAGGATATTTGGTTTAAAACAAGTACATTACACAACAGCAACATGGAACTTGCTGCCATGGGATGCTGTAGAGGCAGACAGTTATCAGCAGACTTGAAAGCTGTTAGACAAATTTATGGACAACAGATCTATAAGTAGACACTAAAAGGATGCAGCATCTTCAACATCATTGCAGATGCCTATTCTCCTGTTTCCACTCCAAACACTCTCCTTTTGCCACTGTGACAAACTTTTCCATAGAAACTACAATGATGTGGCCCAACAGGGCATTTCTAATATTATCTAGCAGAGAGGCAGAATGCAGATGGGGAGAAAAAACTGCCATTCTCCTCCCATTTTAGAATAGTGACTGGTAGGTACTTATCAGTCAAACAGCAGCCTCAATGCTTCCTGCTGAAAAATAAAACAATCCAAGTCTAGCCCTTTACTGTTTTTATCTTCACACTGCCTGGATTTTCTGTGCAGCATAACCTATCCCACATAAACTAAAAACATCAGATGAAAGAATGAGTGACAAAGTGGTAAGAGTCAGGATCCTGGCAAAAGGAGAGAGATCACCAATATCTCCCTAAATATTATACAGCGAATTGAAGCGCCTAAGACAAGACTTTGCATAAGCTCCCTTCCAACCCAAACCATTCTATGATTCTAAGACTGAAGTGCTCAACATGCCAATTAGGTTTTCTCAGCTTTGACTCAAACTAGCTCAATGCTAGTTCACAAACTCAAAGACCAGGAAGGAAATTTTCTGAAGTACAGTACTTATTTCAGACTTATTTCTTTTCCCTATTCTTTTCATGTATTTTTTAAACCAGGGAAGACATAGCAAGACTGATTTCCAATGACAGAGAAAGTAAGATGTCAAGCGCCAGGCCTAAACCTCCTGAAAGAAAGATCCCCAAGTAGACTTAATTTTAATATCATTTCCTCAAAAAAAAAAACAAAACCCAAATTTCTCAGAAAAACAAGCTTGCTATGCAAAGTGCTAGTACGTACTAAATCAGAAGTGTTGCCACTAAAGAACATACAACTGATAAGCAATTTTTATTTTAAAAATAAAAACCTCAGGGGATAAAGTAGCTCTGTGCACAACAGTTAAACGCAAACTGGAAAGTTTAATAAAGCAACTTGATGTTTGAGATCCTCAAAACTGCACAGACCTGCTGCATGTCACTAAGGCTTTATAACATGGTGCACATTCTTAGTTTGAATCCATTCTCCAAGGGAAATTTAATGCACAGAGTATATCAAGTTAGAGAACACTCCATTAATTTATCTTTATCATACTTTTAATAAACCTTTCAATAAGCCACCCCACCTATTTCACGACACAGTAGGCTACTGTGCATAGAATCCAGTAAACCTGTTAAGTACAGAGCAACTAATGACCTATTCTATGAGATAAAGCAAGGTTTTTTGCCTTCTTTGGATAAACTGAACAGTGAATGTTTTAAACTCTTTTCAAAGAGTTACTAAATAAGATATTTCCTTTATATAAATTTTCAACTTGCCTTTTTCCTGTGAATTCTGCTTGACCCTTCTTGTTGAAGATGAATTTGGAGTCATTATAACCCCATCCATTCCATTTCAGAAGTTCTTGCCTTAAAGGGAGAAATATATGTAAGACTGTTAGCATATTGTAAGCCCAAAGGCAGTTACATGCCTTTGGAAACAGTTTTATCAGATAGCAGTTGAAGAACTCAAGTACATATCCAAAAGTGCACAGCTTAATAGAGCTAAAAGTAATTCTGCAGCCACAACCATTACTTTTTCAGATTGCATCCTAAGACTTGAAAGACAGGATGCTTTATAAAAACAACCACCAGCTTGGAGTCAATGCATATGGTATGGTGATAGTCTCAAATCCAGAAGAGTAATAGCTGAAAGATGCCTATGTTTAAATCTATACATAAATACTAACACACAAATAGGTAACGGATAAATATTTTCAGAATGAAAAAGGCATTTAGCATTATTATTCTCTGTCAAGAAAATAATTTTAAATTTCAGGGTTTTAATGTTACTACTAAAATCCCACTGCACTCTTAATAGCATTCACTTGATAAGGAACTCTCAGACATTTGATTGAAAATACATTATGGAAAGTAAAAAACACAGCCAAAACTAAAACCAACCCAACAAAAACAAACCTTAAGAACTGCAGGAATAACATACCAAATACAACCAGAATGTACCACCGTAAGATAGGAAACATTAAAAAACCCAAACCCACAACTGCCAAAATACAACCGCAAAACTGAAATGCCTTAAGGACAAACATACCAAAACAAGACGATCTCTTAATTAGGATGAAGTTTTGAGAAGTGTATCAATGTAAACCTATTTAAGACTTAGGGATATACAAAGAATAATTACACATTACTCTAACTTTGCTTAAAAAGTTTGCAAATTATTTACATTAGAAATTAAGTACCAACCTAAACCATGAGTATCAGTTATAAAAAGGCATACTGAAGAAGTCTGAAAGCAGATGATTTACCCCACTCTGCTATACAGAATGTAGATCTTATGCTTTGACTGTATAACATAACCAGGGGTGACCATTTCACAAAGACCTCAGGATTCAGAGAAAGCACTGCCTCAAGTCAGTTGTAACTCAAGCATTATACCCAAGATAACTGGGTGACGACTGATTACCAAAGGTCTTTTTTATAAAGATAATATTAACATAGATTGCTACTGTGTCATAAATATACTTGGCTTAATTAAAATTCATTTTCTTCAAGCTGCCTGCACACAAGGTTTTAATTAATCAAATGGAAAAAAAGACATGAACATGTATTTCATTACAATGTTTGAACTGGACATTTCAACAAGCCTCTGACAAATCTGGCACTTCAAGCAAGCTTTAGCAGTTTACTGGGTATTGAAAGAGCTCTATACAGCTTTGTGAAATAGCCAATCTATATTGTTCTTTCACACTGAGGAACTGATTCTAAAATTTCAGCCAAAATTAAACTGTTTGAGCAGACAATTGTCCAGATACAGAAGCCCCTCTATTTGGCTGCCTTCTCTCTCAATAGACTTGATCTTTACACATGTAGTGGCCACACAGAAAAGGACATAGGTCTACTCATGTTTGATAGCACAGGACTGCACTGTGCTATCGTACCAACATGAAAGATTATGAAAAAGTGTTCTTAATGGACATTATGCAGGCTTGCCTTTTTTTACATATTATATATATATATATTCTGTATATGTATATTTATCAATATTATATACATTTATAGGAAACTCCAGGAAGACGCTGAATTGTTCCAAGCTGAGAAAAAGCTGACACAGAATAGGCCAACTCAGAAGCATTTATTTTATTCTTTTATTCTTTTAAACTAAATGTCTCACCACTGCAGTCCTCCTCAAGGCAGGATTTCTCCCTCTGCTGACTAAATGTAGTATTTCTATACACCCAATCTCTGTAGTTTGTTACATCCTGTGAAGTCAGCACAGACATATTAAGAAGTGAAATTTGAGGAAGGCTCAAGCAGCTTCCCCCCCAGTTTAGACAGGTAAGTCCTCTCACAAGGCAGTGCTGAAATAAGTATGCCAACTATGACACATGAAACAGGCTAGAAAAACTAGCTACTAAGCTGGAGACAATCAGACAGACCAAGACACGGAAGACCAGGCGCCAAAGAACCTTTTGAGGTGAGGCAAAACTGATAAACCACAGCTTTGAAACTACCATTAGTCCTGATACTGGTACAGATAGATACTTCCCACAAAATCCAGGGAGATACTATTAATTAAAGTACTGAACAGAGACCCAGATAGAGGGTCTTTCTGCTAAGCTGACTGCTTTTCTAAAGGCCTGCTTTCCTACGTGGTGCTTCCATCAGGCATTAAAATACAGAACAGATGTTAAAGAGTTTTAACTCCAGAAAGTTACTCCAGTAGCTTCAGGTTGAGCTACTCCTGAATAAAATAAGTACACAAAGGTTTACACTGCCCAACAACATAGCTCTTGCTATTAGCATGATGAGAATAATCTAACAATTTGCACATTTTTAGAACAACAGCTGCTTCTAAAACATCTCCACTACCTTATAACACAGAGTCAGGAGATTCCCCCCCCGCCATGCATAACGGGCAGTATTATATGTTGTGACAGGTTGTTGTGGTTTAAGTCCAGCCAGCAACCCAGAACCATGGGTTGCTCACTCCCTCCCTCTCCTACCCCCACTCCCAGAGGGATGGGGAGGAGAATCGAAAGAATGTAACTCCCATGGGTTGAGATAAGAACAGTCCAGTAACTAAGGTATAACACAAACCACTGCTGCTACCACCAATAATAATAATGGTAAGGGAAATAACAAGGGAAGAGAATACAACTGCTCACCACCCGCTGACCGATACCCAGCCTAACCCAAGCAGTGATCTAACCCTTCCAGGTAACTGCCCCCAGTTTATATACTGGGCATGATGTGCTGTGGTATGGAATACCTCTTTGGCTAGTTTGGATCAGGTGTCCTAACTCTGCTTCCTCCCGGCTTCCTCTCCCCTCCCTGGCAGAGCATGAGACTCACAAAGTCCTTGGTTAGAATAAACATTACTGAGCAACAACCAAAAACATCGGTGTTATCAGCGCTGTTCCCAGGCTGAAAGTCAAAAACACAGCACTGCTCCAGCTACTAAGAAGGAGAAAAATGACTGCTACTGCTGAACCCAGGACACAGGTAAAGACCACCACAGAAAGTTAAGCATTTAACTTTTATATTCAAAACTACTGAGCAAGTCTGAGGTTTCTGTCTGGAGACAGTCATCTTACATTCATTCTTTCTTTTGTTCCACCACACCACAGTAACTACCAGTTTAAGCTGGTTATGGCAGTCCCTAGCACTTCATGCCTATGTGCTAAGACCAATTTAGCAGACATACTACACGCAGCTCCCTAAAAAAGAATCCTAATGTCCTAGTTTCAAGGATTTAAACCACAACACCTAAAAAGACCAGATTTTAAATGCAAGACTGATTAGTCAGCTCTGATTTGTAACTGACAGAGCCTGCAGGAAGACCAAACTGTTTAGGTCTTCCCACATACCATTTGAAAGGTATGCTCTTCATGAACAAGAGCTGGTAAACCTCAACTCAAGAAACAGAAGGTAAAAAGGAAAAAAGTATTTTTCTAATCTTTTTATCTTTTGGTCAATGAGAAAATGAAAATGAGCCAGCAGTGCGTGCTCGCAGCCCAGAAAGCCAACCGTATTCTAGGCTGCATCAAACGGAGCATGACCAGCAGGTTGAAGGAGGTGATCCTGCCCCTCTACTCTGCTCTCGTGAGACCTCACTTGGAGTATTGTGGGCAGTTCTGGTGTCCTCAACATAAAAAGCATATGGAACAAGTCCAGAGGAGGGCCACGAGGATGATCAGGGGACTGGAGCACCTCCCGTATGAAGACGATCTGAGAAAGTTGGGGCTGTTCAGTCTGGAGAAGAGAAGGCTGTGTGGAGACCTCATAGCAGCCTTCCAGTATCTGAAGGGGGCCTACAAGGATGCTGGGGAGGGACTCTTCATTAGGGACTGTAGTGATAGGACAAGGAGTAACGGGTTAAAACTTAAACAGGGGAAGTTTAGATTAGGATATAAGGAAGAAATTCTTTACTGTAAGGGTGTTGAGGCACTGGAATGGATTGCCCAAGGAAGTGGTAAATGCTCCATCCCTGGCAGTGTTCAAGGCCAGGCTGGACAGATCCTTGAGTGGCATGGTTTAGTGTGAGATGTCCCTGTCCATGGCAGGGGGGCTGGAACTAGATGATCTTAAGGTCCTTTCCAACCCTAACTTTTCTATGATTGTAATCATAATTGTTTTAATAGCATTCCTCCCTCTTCTTCATTTTCATACTGCCCTTTTGCAGCATTATTTATACAGTCACCATTCCTTAGAAAAAGCTTTTCAGACCCCAGCTTAAGTGCAGCACTCCCACTGCACCCTGTAATGCCCTAGTGCAGCAATTAGAGCTGCCTATCAGATCAGTATCCTGCATCACCTTTACCTTGGCTCTTTAAGAATGATCTTAAACTGTGACTGAGCAATCAATGTAGCCTTTTACATTTCCCAAGGTTTTCATTCCCCAAAATCTCAGTGTTAAACTCATATTCCAGAGGAGTAAAAAGGGCAGAAAGAATTGTGGAGCATCAGCAGACCTAAGTGCAAACTGAAAACTCCCTCCATGTACAAGTACTCAATCCTGGCTCTGAGACAAAGGGACTCAAACAACACACTGATGTGCAACTAATACATACCACCAATAAACCTACCTAAACTTTTTACAAATTATGTATCCTCTAACACACCTGAAACAAAATTTCCCTTGATAGTAATGGTTCCTATTCTCATTTTTAAATTCAATAATTGGATTGCTAAATGGTAAAACAACAACTCCAAATACCCTGTATAGTATCTGAGTAACATCTGAATATCTCAAAGCATGTTAAAGACTTTCATGCCCCCACCTGAAAAAAGAAATATGCTCAGTTTGGCTTAGTCAACCGACATGTTCCTGCTACACGCTCTATGTGTAGCAAAACATAATTTACACACTCATCTACTTTTCTTCCCAGCCTCCTTTCCAAGAACATATATATAGTAAAGACAGACTCATCAACATTTGGTGTTATTCTTGCTTTAAACTCTGTATTACTCAACTCTATACCATACCTGAACTGTCTCATTTAAAGACAGCATGTTTCCTATTCGGTACATTGGCTTCAACAAATTATCAAGCTTACTGACTGGTTTCATCTCTTGACAGAAATATGAAACATTTTAGCCAGAAATAGTAGGAGATTACCAGTTCTTTCTTGCCTTCTAACTCAAAAGGGCAGAAATTCACTACTGAAAAGCATGAAGTACTACAGAGCATGCTTCACTTTTTTGAATATATATTTTTATATATATATATACACACAAAATGATATTGCCTGAAGGGAAAAAAAAGCTGAAAGAAAACAAGTTACCATGGAAACAGTGACACTAGGAAATGAAACAGTGTGACCAGGTTAAGCGAATTTCAATATTTTACTTTCATTACAATGCCCAACACTGCAATACTAATGTGACTCTATGCAATACAAACTTTTACAGCAACATATTTGTTCCACAAGTCCAGCATTTTTCTGGAAAACTGTCTATGGAATAACCAAGGAGACACCGGGCAGGACACTGATCAGGTCACGGCCCAAGGCACTGCATTAAGCCCTCAAATGACCATTAACAAACTGGGCAGAAGCTCACAAAGTGACAGCATGTCTAGACTGGGAGGGTGGCCTCAAGCCTACTGGCTGAGTAAGTGCTCCCAAGGCATCCAGTCACTCGGCTGGGCAGGTAGAAACCTCCAGACCTACCCTGTTTCAACAGGATTGTACCTTCCAGCACTCCCCACATCTTATGTTTTAGCAAGAGGCACAGTGACTGGCTGAAAAAGTTATTGTCTCTCCCTAGACTGAAGAACAAGCACAGGGTCTCCCACAGGTATCCAAGCTCAGCATCCAAAGTTCAACTCAAGAGGAAATTAAACCATGGATATAATTTTCTCATAGTTTCAAATTCACATGGCAGGTACATACCAGACATCTGCATACAGAATACTTAAAACTGCCAGTCAAAAAGAGTTTTATGCTACAGAAGTATCACCAACAGTTACAGAGCCTTTTATTTTCCAGCGTCTAAAGCACACCAGAAGTAAAAACAAAGCTTTTCATTCATGAAGTTATGAGATTATGTTCAATGAAATATCAGAACCAAGAAATGAATGAACTCCAAACGCTAGCATCATGCAATTTAACACAAAAGAATGGAATTGCCTCATTACATAGGCATAGCATCTAAGCATAAATACCAACAAAACTTCCCCCTCCTCCAAAATAATCTGAAGATCTGACACTTTATACACAAAACAGAGACAAGCAGGCTAGCTTACTCAAAGACCAAGCGACAGCTCCATGTATTTTCTTCAGAGAAGCAAGATGAAAGTGCAGTTCCATCCAACTAATTCCTGTACCTCAGGTGGAGCAAAGCCAAGATGCTCACTCAACTTCCTCACAATAACCACTAGCATTTTCAATTTGATCACCAGTTGATGCTTAGCATTAAAACATATACGTAAAACACTCAGACACTCCTCCTGTTCCATGATCCAAGAACCAGCATGTTCTTGCAAACTAGTTTAAAGTGGCAGTTTTAAGGGCTACCACATGGGCTAAAGCACCAGCATTTGCCAAATGTAACAATACAGAAGTGTCTTGCAGGTTGTAGGGGTCTTGCAAAACACAGTAACTCCTTAAAGCCCACCTCACCTGGACTTTTGGTTACCAGCTCAAACCACCAGCCTGAAATTCAGAACTTCTTCCATGGGTGATACCAGAAAGTCACTCTCCCTCCCCTCTGGACCAGTATCTCTGTTTGGGTTAGAAAGTCACACTTCTCAACCAAGTGGGCAAGCCACTCCAAAACCCTTTATAAACCAGCAGTAAATTAGTTATCAGGTGCCTGGAAATAACAAAAGGGAACGTAGCCCAAGGAATCCCTCAGGAACCGATTTGTGAAAGCAACATTTATCTGAAGAAGAACGCCATGCTGCAGGCACTGAGTATCTGCTGTGTTTGTCATTTTTAGACTTCTTCCATCTTGAAGGATCTTTCCTGCAGCAAATCAAATGTAATCCCTCTCAAGTCTGAAGTCAAATAACATCTGTTTTATAAACTTAGACACATTCATGTTCTATAGCCCACACTTTCAGTTAAACCCCTGCAGCTGCACATACACCTGTTCTGTTTGCTGATATGGCAACTGAAACCTTGCATTCATATTTACAGTTTAAATATAAAGAAAGCAGCAAATGCAGACAAGATTTTAGGCATACGAATTCAAGGGCTTAAGTACTCAAGTGAGGTTTTTTTTAAACTGTTCTGATAAAAGAAATGTTAACTCTCCTTATACATGTTCCTAGCCTCCGCTATTTCATTGCTCTTTATTTCACCACATTGTAATAAACAAAGCCCTGAGGAACAAGAAAATTGGCATTTCTCTAGTGTTCTTTCATAGAAAGCACAAGTCAATTACGGTGAATTAAAAATTCAGGAAAGCCAAGACATTATAACTGTGCTGCTCAGTGTACACTTGCCAAACGATGCAACAGAATACTTTACTAGAAGCTATCTCTATTCCACCTACTATTTCACTTGGCACCAATTTTGTTTTTATCCTTGAAGAGGCTGCTTTGCTACAAAATACACGTACATGGCTACTTGCAGGCAGCAAGCAAACAAGCACTTGCAGATTTTCCAAACGCTTGAGATCAGTCCTTTGAGAAGTAATTTTTTGAGTTTGCAAAGCCAGGACATTTGCTTCACTATCTTAAAAATTGAGATAATGAAGGAGCCAACTGTCTGCCACTTATTCTCTCAAGCAAATTAAGCTCAGTTCCGGGACAATACTGTTTTACCTATTGCACAGGCAAAAATTGCCATGCTCTGTAGCAAATACATCATAAAACCGCTGAAGAAAACTTTCTGGCTTATATCATCAACCCTGAAGGCTTGCACGTAACAGGCTAGTTTTGGATATAACAACATTTGGATATAACAAAGGCATTATGTTTGTCCATCATATCCAGCCTACAATTTATTTTTATTACTTCACATACTTGTTCCCTACAAAGAGGTATAACATTTCAGGAAAGTCTAGTTGGCTGCAACCTGTTACACTACAAGTGTCCTTACTTTAATCCAGCTCAAAGCAACTTTTATGAAGTCCAAGTGCAATATCATTCTATTCAGTTTAGTTAAGCAAGTCAAGTTTAAATAAATAGGTATATACACATTCTTTTTCCTGTACACAACAGTTCCAATCTCAGTAGATAAAGTCAATCTACATTTTTTTTTCTATTTTTGCTGTAAACTGCTACCTGCCTTCATAAAATTCATATTGTACTTTACATATTAAGCATACTTTACACTTCTGTCTTGTATCTGGGTTTTTTCCTAACAAAACTAACAACTATATCCAGTTTGGTTTATTTGGTATCAAATGATCTAACAATAGATATTATATTACCTAAATATTACAGATTTCTTACATTTCAACTGCTTTATATTCAACTACTTAGAGCTACACAGGAATCGCTGCTGTATATGAAGTCACATTTGCCTTGAGATTATAACACTTCCTTTTATCAGACTAATGATTCGATGAGAGTCTCTTACTTTATCTGTCATCTTTATCTCTCATCTTTATCTCTCAAGCATTACCCTTGACTAACCATTAACTACTCTGATGCAATCACAGAGCTGCCTGTGAACTGCCACACCTTCCTCAATGCACCAGGCTCCTACTCTTCCGATTTCTTAAGAGACTAGTGGCACCAACCCTTTCCTCCTTTGCATTAAGCTTCCACGACCTTCAGATATACCAGGATTCAGTTTAGTGTCAAGTATTGCTTATACACTGTTGTCTAAACAGTTAAATGTTTATAATAAACTAAAGATTGGTATAAGTATTGGAGGCAAGATATGAAGCCTCTTTGATGATACTTGTTAAAATTCAAGTAGTAACAGCTTTTTAGGAGTTAATTCATGATGCTTCTTAATAGAGTCAATCATTACTAGCAACTACAGCAAGAACTGGTATGGTGCTATTAGCACATTACCCTAAGCAACTTGAGTGTGAACTTCATACAGAGCAGGCAGCTAACTGTATACTCATTCCTCAGTTTACCCTGGATAACAGCATGACCATAATAATTAAAAGAAAGCCACAAGCCTCTCCTCATCCCACAGGAAAGAAGCTTCTCCACAGAAAGAAGAATTGGGAAATCCTGCCCTGCTTTTTCTTGCTCCAGGGCAGAAAAAAAAAAAATGAGCCTATGAGCTACCGAATCAACATTTAGTTACACTCAGCCAATACTCCCCCTTTAATAAGGATCAAATTGTTTAAAGTCTGAGTAAGTTATAATAGAAGCTACTATGGCAAGATTAACATCAGTGCATGCTCCACCTCTGAGGCACTCTTACGTTCTAGCATGCATAACAGTTACTTTGCTATAACTGCATTCTAGGGAGTTGCAGCACCTTACTGTTTTCAAAGCAGTACAAGTTGAACACTTCATGCAATTACTCTTCAACATGACCATATGTAAATTTTTAACTCAGGTCTTACCAGCAAAGTGAACTTATTAATATCTGGTCAACAAAAGTTATCAGCATAACAGAAAAGTTCAGAAAAAAAGTAATTTCAAGAAAAAGTTGGTTTTCCAACTCAGTTTTGTCTGATAAGTTTTTCAGCATGACTATCATCCTGTTAAGGCCTCAACACACACTATATAACAATGATCCCCATCTTCCACTGCAACAGTGAATTAAAGTAGGAAATACAAGCCAGGACTGCCACCAAGAAATAACATTTCTCCACTCTTCTGGTGCCTGGGATTTCCCCAAGTGGATACTCAGAAAACAGAGCTGCTTGTCTTTTTAGATGACTTCTCCCATCTTTATAACTGACATTTTAAAAAGTAGGAAGTATATTATAATCTTTAAACACACTGATCTGCAAACACATTGTTTAGCATTGAGGCATTCTTCTTTAGAAACAGGAATACCCACAGACTCCCAGTTAGCTTCACACACTCTCCTTCCTCCCCTTGCTGATGATAAATAGCATCTGGATAAGATCCTTAAAAGTCTGGTCTTTGAACAATCAACAAGAAAGCAGTGCTTCTGTAGGTTACTGTCTAGTGACTACTGGATAAGCGGCCAGAAGAAATATTTTTCTGATCAAGACATACACCTGAAGTACTACAAAGGGGGTTTTTCACCATAGGAAGTCTACTTTGCAGAAGAAATGCAACATGGCAGTGCACCTAAATCTACAATAGTGTCTGTAGCTTTGATACCATTCCAAAAACCACAGGAAAGATGCAACAGGCATAATGAACCAAAATTTTGCCTAAGGTACTTTTGCCAGGAAAAATGAAAGGAATAGCTCAAGAGGCAGAAAAGCTGAATCATCATACAGAAAACTGCAAGAAAAAAGGATCTGTGTTTGGATTGTACTAATGCTGCTGATAAAAGCCACACAGTATCTCACAGTACCCATCTATAAGTCAGTTACTTTTACCAGATTTCTTTCAACCAATCTTCCAGATGAGCTAGAAGTCACTAGAGCTTCATCACTTGCCACCTCCAAATCTGCATAGGCAGCAATTGTCTTTTTTGCCCCCCATCACTCACTTCAAAACCTAGGTACTATCCTCAAACACAAACTCTACCTACATCCTCACATCCAAACTACGTTTAAGTACCAGAACGTTCACATGCAACATCTCAAACATATTTCAACCACATCTCAGATGCTCAGAGGGAAACTTAAGACAGAGATATAGTCCCCTTCAAGGATTTTTTGTTTCCATACGTACAAAAAGTCTGGGCTGTAATGACATCAACACAGTTGTACCTATCGTGTGGACCAAGCTTTACAACAGCTTCCTTACACTCCCACAGCAAAGTACCCAGCAGTTGCACCATTTTGATCATAAGCTTCTTGAAGCAACAATTTTTATTCTTAATTCAGAACAAGTTATTTTGAGTAAAACCAGCAATCCATTACAATCCTATAGCAAATCCCAACATGGGAGAGCAATGTCAATAACTTGTAGAAGTACAGGTATGAAGTTCACTGTGCCTTTGCTTCCAGAGAAAGAACCTACCCTTCAGGTCACACACATCTTCACAAAAACTTTTCTCCTGCCCTCCAAGGATAAAATAACTGGCTGTCAAAATTACACAATAACTCATATAAAAGAAATCCCTAACTAGTTAAACTGATATATTTTTCCAGAAATGCTGACTTCTTCCTAAATCCAAACCAAAGAAAAACTCTCTAAGGAAGACTACAATTTTGGAATGATTCATTTCTTCTAGTGAGCTGCACTGTTTGACACACCTCCTGCAAGAGCTTCAAAACCCCCTCAGTGAGAACTAAGGACTTTCAAAGTTGTCAGCATTTGACTACATGCCCATGACATCCCAGTATTCCTAGAGCAGTCATGCTCAGCTTGTGGCCCTGGGCCACAAACAGAGCATTAGAATAATTCAGACTGTGCAGTTGAGAGCAAACCATAGGCTGAATGGAATTTCCTCAAAGGAGTAATAACTCTCTCAGCACTACTTGCCTTATTTGCCTCTTTTCTGTCCCCATACACTAACGTAATAGTCCCTGTACACAGCTCAATGGAGAACAGTAAGTTTTCTGTAACCTGAACCTTACAATGCTCTTACAGGATAGCAAGCCAACACGTATACAGAAAATCCACATCCCAGAAAGGGAAAAAAATCGCGAAACACAAGTCCACCCCAGCAGAAAGGTAAGCCTCATGGTAAGTTACGTGAAACTGTATCATGTTGTTTTAACTGAAGCATTTAAAAGGATCTAATAGAAAATTAAACCCAGGAGACAGTGAAGCCGTGTTGAACTAGACGATTTGCCTTCCCTTGGTCTCATGTGACCTGAGATTCCTTATTACTAAATACAGCAGGAAACAGAAGAAGTAGTTAATATGCTTAAGACTATTCATTTCTAATAAACCTTAGAGTCTAATGTATGAGCACATCTTTGGCAGCATTCACAAAATATAAAGGTCTCACATGTCTGTGAACACACGAGAACTGAATGCCCATACACAAACCTCTCTCTTCACATGCCACATTCTTTGCTATAGCAGCCTCAAAGCATTTTACAAACACTAAATCTTTTCTTCAGTTATTAAGGACACTATAAACGACTTTCCATTTTAATGCAATCCCACCTACTACAGAAACAAGTAGGAGGCTGAAGACCCCCTTCCTTCAGTTTCATCTCATCTCACAGTGGTGAATCGCTCCAGCACATCAGCCGCCTTTGGGCTCAGTCTCAGCCCCATCCTCCCGCCCGCCGCTGCCTTCCCAACTCGTCCCAGCCCCGCTAACCGGCAGCTCCCCGCACAGCCCACGGGGGCCTCCGCCCGAGCCGCTAACCCACGCCCGTCCCCGGGCGGAACTAAGATCTCTCTCTGCTGCACAGGCTGCCGCAGTACCGACCCGCACCGGCAGCCGGTCACTCCGGGAGGCCGCCCAGCCCGGCACAGCCTCCCCTCCCGGGCACAGCACGGGGCCCACTGCCCTACGGGGACCCCCGCCCGCACCCACCGCTTCCGGGGGATGGAGCCGGAGGCCGGCCCGGTGGAGCCCCCCTGCGCCTTGCAGGGACTCAGGGAGAGCGCTTCCCGCTCCGGAGCCCGCGGCGAGCTCCGCAGGTGCCCTGAGATGATTCGCAGCCTCCGCCGGGCGGAGGACGGGGAGCCGCCGCCGGTTCCCGCTGCCTCCTCCGCTGCGGCCGCCATCGCACTTCCGTGTTGTGCCGCCGACCGCCGCCGGGTGAGAGGTCGGGCGAGCGGAAGGCAGCTCCCGGCGCTCCCCTCATATAGGCTGTCCCGGCATGCACCGCCGCCCTCGCGCTTCCCGCCTCGGCCGGACCCAGCCCGGCCCAGCCTTTGGGGGGTGGTGGTGAGCGCGGCGCCGTGAGCAGCCCCGCTGGGGCAGGCGTTCCTTAGGGGGACGTGGGTGTTGTTAGAGCTCTGGAGCCCGGCTTCCATGCGCAGCCCTTCAGAACGGTCATCTGCCTCGGCAGGGCAGTGGTGAAACGAGAGAAAAAGGGGCTTTATTAGGGATTGCACACGTCCTGTGCTGTGAGTGTAGCTCCGTTAGATCCCTTAGAGAACACAATGCTGGGTGTTCTGTAAAGATGAGGATTGCCAAAGTTAATGATGAAATGCTAATGAACAGTGATGGCATAGGCGGGTTACCTAAGAAACAGGTTGGTGAGGTGACAGGTGATCCTATAGGGTTTATCATTATTGTTGACAGGGACACAATGGCCTGGTGAGTGATGGCTGCTGAGCCAGGCGCCTCTGCCTGTGTAACCCAGCTGCACTTCCCACGATGAACATGCACTGCTAGGAGAGAGGCGCCAGGCTCCCGGTGATCCGCTCCCTGCAATAAACCTACACCACAGAATGAACGCTAACTGGCTGACTGGTGGGACTGTATCCCCTTCTGTAGCCAGCACAACCATCCCTGAACAGAGAACTGTCAATCCTGACCATGTTCAAGCCCCATTGGGACAGCTGGGATTCACTCTCTAGCATCTCCTTGAAAAGGGAGAAGAATTGGGATTTATGTTCTGGCGTCCTCAACATAAAAAAGACATGGAACTGTTGGAACAAGTACAGAGGAGGGCCACAAGGATGATCAGGCGACTGGAGCACCTCCCGTATAAAGACGGTCTGAGAAAGTTGGGGCTGTTCAGCCTGGAGAAGAGAAGGCTGCATGGAGACCTCATAGCAGCCTTCCAGTATCTGAAGGGGGCCTACAAGGATGCTGGGGAGGGACTCTTCATTAGGGACTGTAGTGATAGGACAAGGGGTGATGGGTTTAAACTTAAACAGGAGAAGTTTAGATTGGATATAAGGAAGAAATTCTTTACTGTGAGGGTAGTAAGGCACTGGAATGGGTTGCCCAAGGAAGTGGTAAATGCTCCATCCCTGGCAATGTTCAAGGCCAGGCTGGACAGAGGTTTGGGTGACATGGTTTAGTGTGAGATGTCCCTGTCCATGGCAGGGGGGTTGGAACTAGGTGATCTTAAGGTCCTTTCCAACTCTAAACTATTCTGTGATTCTATGTGATGCCAACCCCAGGTGCTGTCTGATGCTAGAAGTTTACTTTCATGCACCAAAGTGCTTTGGTCAGCTTTGAATTTCCACTCAGGAAAAGATGTGGAAACTGGAAAAATTTTAAAGGAGAAGATATGAGAAGAGGTTTTGGTTTGTTTTTTTGTTGTCAGAGAATGAAAAGAGGCTGAACAAACTGAGTCCCTTAAAGGAGGCTAAGGAAGATAGGTTATCAGTCTACAAATCTGTAAAAGATGCCTATGAAAACAGCTGTGAGCAGTCAGCCCTGCATGGTCTGGCTGTGTTCGTGAGAAGTAATGAGCTCAAACTGCAAGATGTAACTTCAGTATTAGCATTAGACTACTAGCCGGAGAATGAAGTCACCTTCATTAGAACAGCAATAGTCTATCACCTGTCACCAACATTAGAATAGCAATAGTCTATCACCTGTCACCAACATTAGAATAGCAATAGTCTATCAGAGATGATATCGTTATCAGTAGTTCTGCTCAGAGCATTGTGATGGGATAGATGACCTACTCAGATTAATTCCAACTTTTTTCCTGTGACATGAAATACCTCAAACCGTTGAAGCCTACTCAGCTGTCACACATGACCTAATTTCATGATCAGCATTTGCAGCTGGATGGCACCAGTCAGCTTTTTGGTAGTCTTGAAGCAGAATGCTAATATCTAAGCAATTACTAATATTTTTGTGAAGACATTTTGCCTATCGTTGACTTATTAGGCAATTCCTTCCTCATACACCCTATGCTTGCTGTATCATGCATATGAACTAAAATCACATGCAAATTCATAAAACTCTTACCTTACCATTTCGAATCTTTTCCAGTGACCTGTTTCTCCCATGAGATTTTAACATGGTACCTTTCCATTAGCTAAGCAAATAGCAGAAAGTTCTCCAGGGAGCAGCATCAAGCCAAAAGTTCTCCAGGGAGCAGTATGTAGTGCATGAGCAGTGAGACTCTGGTTCAGCTCCCTAATTCCTGTGCAATATTGGTGCCTCTTTCAATCATAGCTCCACATATATAAACCAAAGATAACAGTATCTCCCTGGAGAGACCAGTTTGAAGATAATACACTAAGGACTGTGTGACAGTACAGGATCAACACCTATAAGACCTACTTATGAAGAGCAGCACATAAAAGCCACCCAGGTATTACTACTATTTGTTTTGCTTTTATTTTCACTGTTGTTAATTGATTTTATGTCCTTTGTGTACTTTGACTAGAAAACAGGCTGTAATTTTCCTGGGGCAGGAATCGCACTAGTTGCAGTGGGGTCTGAGCTTTAGGTTAGGTTTCTGGTATTACTGCAACATAAACAGCTGTCCCAGCAGTTTGATAGTTTGATTCTGGAGTTAAGTTCCCCCCCCCGTGAAAAATTTGTGTACCACGTTTTGGATTAACTCATGCATATCCAAATTTAACTGCTACTGTGGAGACAGTCTGTAGGGAGCAAACAGTCTCTCGACTCAGTTTCCATTCATGTTGTTTACTGAAGTACTGAGGGGACTTGAAGTCAGTTATCTAAATCTTTGCTGAATCTAAATCACATTGCTGAATGCTGGCAAAGAGATACTAGATTCATGGTAGTAGGCTTCATATTTTCCTAGGATGTTTCTTTGTATCGCAGTCACTTGAAAGGAACAATAATGAGCCCATTGCTCATTTATTTGATCCTAATCATAGAGGTTTCCAGTAAAAAAAAAATGAATTCAACTAGTATCTGCTGAGCAGAATTCATCACCACCTCAGAACTTAATTTTTTTCAAGTGTGTATGTATGTGTTTGGAGACTTAATTGGAGGAAGGGGGGAAGGCATGGTGGTATGGTTTGGAAACCAGTGACAGCCCTTGTCTTATGCAGAGCAAAGGTATACCTAAGAAACACCTTGGTTTTGTGCAAGAGAGGTCTTTGCTTACAGTATGAATGCTGAGTTTATGCTTTGCACGCAATCCTCAGCTCCCTTGGGAGGATGCCATGAAAAGAAGCAGTAACATAATGTAGTGGTGGATCATGAGGTCGCTGTTGCTCATCTTTTTCCTGAAGTGAAGTACTGGCATATTTTCAAAAAATATGTCTACTTGATTCATATAAAGTCTATGTGATAAGTAGAAGGTAGAAGTGCTGAAATCCTTAGGAGGCACAATGATTTTCAAAGTAATACGGTTGTGGCACCAAAGAGAACTGATTTCAGTAAAAATACCAGCAGATCTACAGCATGGTAATTTGAAGGATGCTAATGGCTGCTGAGCCAAAGCAGCAGTGTTTGCCGTTCCATGAGCTGTCCTTTCCACACACCTGAGTGCATCTGCAAGCATGAGATGCCAGCTCAATGTGACATTCGTCTTTTCATCAAAGATCTGCATTTCCAGAATTTTCATACTGGCATTTTCAAGGAACGTAGATTTAAAGAGAGTTTACAGTGCAATACAAAGTAAAGTAGCAAAAATATTTTGAACTTTCAGAGAGGGCTTCATGAAAAGATGTCTCGGACACTCGGACACTACTGTTACGTAGTAGTCCCATGGGAGAGCACAGAGGGAATGTGCTGCTTAGGATAAGCACTACACTTTTGGGCAACCCATACACCAGCTGTGAAAAGAAAAGATGCTTCTGATAAATTTTATTGCCTTGAATAGGGTTCAACAGATTGTTTAAAATCACCTAATGTAGCATAGGAGACATAGGTATCAGATGTGGGAAATGAAGGCACATCCAGCCTTAAAAGCTTCAGCAGCTTACAGGCTGCTGAAATAGCAACTGTACACACATCTAGAAGACAAGGTAGAGTAATATATTCAACTGAAAGTGTAAAAAGGATTTTGAAACCTGAGAAAGTTCCTGATCCTAGCTGAAACTGGCAGGAATTGCCAGTGCTGTAGTACACACCTCTGCTGTTCCTTTACTGACTAAATAGCAGATAAAGGCGGTGGGATTTTTTACTTGTTTTTCACTTTTAAAGTAGCAGTAGGCTTTGAGTTATGAGATAATACTTAATTCACCTCACTGCTTCTGAGGGCAAAGAAGAATATTATCACAATAGTATAGTAGCCAATGAGAAAATGAACTCAGAATCCTTTGCATTCTAGAAAGATGGAAAATTAGAAACTGATTTTTTGAAGATTCTTCATTTCATGGCACAACTTGCAAGGTTAAAACAGAAGGAAACACCTACTTGAATAAGGTGTGGTTTAGATGTTCTTGCTTTCTCCAGTTCAACTGCTATTCAGATGTGATTGACACTGAGATATTAGAACACCTTTTTGTTCTGTATCCCTGTACAAAAAGCCACCACCTACAGCAGAGGTGGGGATTTGGCTGCTTTAGGTATAGGGTGGGTGTGGGACACCCACATCTGAGTCATGGGCTGAGAAGAATTTGATGAGGCAATAAGAGGTGGAAAAGGGCATAAACCCTTGAGATCACCTTTGGATTAGTTATTTTTTCACCAGATGAAAACAAGAAAAAGAAAGCTGACACCCATTCATGAATGTGTCATTCAACACTAAGTAATTCAT
The DNA here is from genome assembly GCF_033815535.1 of Pezoporus flaviventris. Classification (NCBI taxonomy): domain Eukaryota; kingdom Metazoa; phylum Chordata; class Aves; order Psittaciformes; family Psittacidae; genus Pezoporus; species Pezoporus flaviventris. The sequence goes on along the minus strand of NW_026892549.1, from coordinate 42,038,657 downwards.
TCTCTGGGAGTAGTTTTGTTGGTACTTGATCAGGCCAAGAAGTTTTCCTAAAAGGAGCCAATTTGTCTAAGACCTAGTGGCTTTGTGCCACTTTTATAGAGTCAGCAGAGACCCTTAGGGAAAGGCATCATAGCCAGCCAGCCAGGCAGCTTGCAGGCCTCAGTGCCACAGAACAAGAAAGGCCCAGGTGTCAGAGCTTACAGCGAGGGAGAAACCTGCAGGACCTCAAGCCGTTGGCAAGGATCAGCATGGATTTCAAAAAAGTTACACGGAGATAGAAGGAATGGAAACCAGGAAAAAGGTGATAAAAGCTTGCAGAGCATGGGCCACGAATGAAACCTCCTATCTAGATAGAGATCTCCAGCTAGAAGCTGCCCTATTTTATATTGAAAAGGTTAGTGGGCAGCATGTTTTGTCTTTAAGCATACAAAAAATACATATGTTTTTGAACATGGTGGTCAACTCTCTTCAGGTAAAGACAAAAACTACCACGGATAATCAGCTGTTTCTGCTTTCAGAAACCACATGATCTGAACTGATTAGAAATGCTACAGCTTAGAAGTCTGTATCTGACCAAGATCACTGAGAATCAAGTGCCTTCCACTGGTGCCCTAATGCAGAGTTATCAGTAATATATTATCTATGTACTTGTAATAACTACAGATCTGACTTTTCTGTCTGCCATACTTTGCATGAAAGAAAAATACTTGCTAAATTGTTAGCTGTGCGCACAGATGAGCCTGTGCATCAGCAATTCAAGGTTGGCCTTTGCAAACTGAGTAAGATGCATATCTGTTTCTTCTGCTTGCTTCTGGTAGTAAAACCAGTTAAACTCTTATCACTAGCAGCAGTAATGGCAGGTGTGTTTATCGATGTACATGCTTCGCAGGTTTCCAGTGAACTCGTTTCACCTTCTTCATTTTACTGCAGTGACAGTCCTGCTGCCTCCAAGTAACTGAAGGGAAGAAAGGCAAGCTTCCTAGAAAAGTCTGTTCAGAGATCTATAGCCCTGCCCAGTTTCAGCTCTTCCACAACTTATGTCAAAAACCTGTCAAGAGAAAAAGCTTCCATATTTATTTATTGAGGCAATTCAGTAAACCCAAACATAGTTACCATGTGTGGCTTCCTGCAGCTTTGTCAGTGAAAGTAAGCGGAATTTCACATTTACAGTTAGCTTTCAAGGTGTGTATGCCAAAGGAGCTCAAGTGTGGTTTGCACACCATTTTTTACTGCCCTGAGACTTTCTCTCCTTCCCCTTTTTTAAGAGAGCTGTCAATTAAAGTGAAGTGTAACTGCCCAACATGCCAAGGGAGCCTCTGTAGAAACTGTTTGCCTCTACACTTTCCCAGCTGTTGCAGCTCCTGTAAACCTGCATTTTTTTCTTGGTGACTTCATCTCGTAACTATTTTCATTCTCCTTTTTTACTTTCAGAACATCTATTTTTTATTCCAGCTTTATGCCCTCCTGTGGAAGAGTCTGGCAGGAAGTGTTGCAACTCTGAAAATCCCCTTTTGAGAAGGAGCATTGCCTTTCTTAGCCTAGTTTATGAATTTCTTCTGAATAGAGTTGGTAGTTTCCTGTTGAGACATTAATTCATATAATTATGATACTCTCCTCATTTTGAATAGTTGTGCATGTACGGAAAGGAAAGATGCCCTTTTATATTTTTCCAAAAGGTATTGCTTGGATAGTCAGCAGGCAGTAGAAAAACATTCCATGGGGAAGTGAGGCAGGAGAAGCTGGATGTAGTAAACACTAATCAAGTTCAACACTTTTTCCTGATAATCCTATAGCCTGGCACTCTCCTGTCCCCTGTACTTTAATGTGTATGTAGTGTGAGATCAACTCGGGATACTTCTAGGATCTCTATGTACATCTGATCTTCCAGGTTGATACTGGAAGCTAGATTGTATTACAGCATTTTGTTAAATAATCCATTCTAAGTATGTAGTTTGGTGCACTAAAATTCTTGCATTAAATTCACCCAGTCTGCTGCCATTTCTCAGAATTTACAAGAGGAAGAAGAAATAACCTAATAATGCCATTTGCTTAATTCTGTATTTCCCTTGCTCTTCTCCCTAGACATATTATTGGTTCTAATAACCGTTGGTTTACTCCTAAGGGCATATAACATATAGACTGTATTGTGGAAGAGAATGTTGTTTGGGTTTTAATTAGAAACTCAATCCCTGTATATCCTTTTGGGAAGAGTGTAGGCATGATGAGCTCTACATTTTCTGGGTGAGAAAAAGCATCTCAGGAGGAGGAGAAATACAAGGGTATGGAGAGGGCTGATGGTGCCTGAATGCAGTTTAAGTCTGTTGGATTTTTCTTGCTTCATTAAAATACAGAAAAGGTGCTGGTGGAAAGCCTAGTGTGTTTGTGCAGTTCTTGACTGAATCTTATTACAGAATTCTTTGATGCTGGAAAATGGACATTTGTCAGATAACATAGGAGAAATGTTTGACATATTTCAAAGCCATAGGACTTCACTGTTGCGGCTAATTCAGGAAAACCTTTTGCTAGAGCAGATAGCAAGGCATCTAAACAAACAAATCAGCTACTGCAGATCCTCAGAATTTAATGAGAAGGAACAGTTTCTTCTGGTGTCTATTACATTTTAAGACTATTACCTGAGTGTGCTCTAGGAAATACCAAAGTTATGTAACATCAGACACACAATTAAGCAATGTAATTCCATAAACACCATATTTGGTAAAGGCAGAGTGTTTGAATAGACCATGTAAAAACTGTTCCCAAATGAAAATAATTGATTTGAATTTTTTTCCTTTGGTTAAAGTGAGAGGATTTTTTCCATGGTTTTGAGAGAACTAGATGTCAAAGTGTAATAAAACATCTATATCTTAGATTAAAACTGTTAACTCTGTCTCAGTAATACTTATATTATCCTTATATAATGTTATATTATTCCATAATTATCTCCCACACAATAGTGCAATTGTCCTGTAAAGGTAGCTGCTAATGGAAAGTCAAAATTTTATAACTAATAAGAGAGAATTGTATTAAACATCTGAATTTCTGAGAACATGATAGCTGCTTTGTGAAAATGGTAGACAGAATACAACTACTGTGAAGCCTGTGCATTTGTTCTGATATACACAGGCACTCATATCCTGTCATAATTCAGGTCCATAGTCTTTCAACACACAGCTAAGAGTGAATACTACCCTTGTCATTAAGGTCTGCTGAGGTTAAGCTGTGTCCTGATGTCTTGCAACAGATTTCATAGTTTACAGACTAAGCTACATCCACTCTTACCTAAACAACCACTGTTCTCCCCATTGCTGAACTTTTATCTTAGTTCAGCCCTTGGAGATACTCACTTCTCTCCTAGTCTGTTCCCGCAGTTTCCTGCAATACTATATTGTTCTTTCTAACTGGCCCGTCTTCCCTCTGCATTGTCAAATTAGATGTGTCTTCTGACAAATCAAAGATGTTTTCACTGTATGTACTAAGTAGATGCAGGTGACCAACACAATTCACTTTCATTTTTAGAGACATGCTTTAGGATCCAAAGTTTAGAAAGACAACTATTGATGCAAAGATGATGAGACTAGATTAGGAAAGAGTCAGGCAGAGTGTAGACAGAAGCAGGTGGTGGTATTAGGCATTTAATGGTCTTTTCAGGTGCGATGACAAGAGGGGATCAAGCACCCTGAGCAATTACATGGCAAGATAATGGAGGCAAACTGAATATCCGGCAATGGCTTTTTATGTGCTTGCACCACATAGAGACCAGCACCAGCAGGAGACTGCCAATGCCATGGATACAGGATCTTTTGTGTCCTTGTGTCATGTTACTTCTGTACCTCTGCTGTTCCTCAAGGAATGGAGAAATGGGAAGCAAGAATTGCAATCAGTGAAAGAAGAATCAGAGGCACAGAGCTGTGAACAAGGAACTTAACCACAGGGTGATGAGTACCATCCACCATGTGGTATTGCACTCATGGCTAACCACAGCAGAAAGGGAGTGATTTCTTGGTTTGCATTTAGCTAAATTATCATCATGCCCGTACTATACCATTTGCATTTTAGAGGGGGCAGAAGCATGGAGTTCCCACACCTCATTTTCATTCTCCTTTTCCTGGACCTGGATCTGGCTCTTCAGTTTTGCCTCGTCTAGAAACAAAAAACAGAAGGAGGAGACAGGCTGAAGCAATAATAATCAGATCAAGCAATAAATCAAGGAAGTTTGAACAAATGTAGCTAATTCTGTCATTCTGTGAAACAAAACAAATGTTGATTCAACTATAACTTATGCTGTGGAATCAAAGGCAGCTGAACAGAATATTTGTATGAATAAAAGCAACATTTCTGCTCAGATGCAAATCTGTTGCAGTTTTTAAAATGCAGTTCTAACATCAGAGATGCTAGTAAAAAAGGGATGATTTTCAGGATTTTGCAAATTACAGCACAGTATATTAAGAGGGATGAGTGGCAATTTATCTGAATCTGCAACGCTATAAACCAGAGCAGTTCAGCAGCTGCTGCAATGGCAGCTAAACTGTCTTTGTGATGAGAGCGAGAGCTTCCTGGAGAAGGGTGGAGTGGACAGTCGTGGGTAGAAACCATTGAAAAGCATCATTACCTATAAGTAAGCAAGCACTGCTAGAGCAGGCTGAATCGTGAGCCTGGCAGTCTTTCTCCCTTTCATTTCTGGAATTACTGGTTATTTCTTGATTTTAAGTTCTTAAAATTTTGTTTCCTTCCCAGTGATGATTTATCAATTCATCTGCACATTTGATTATTGTATTGTAGGAGTTTAATTAAGTATGTAAAATTAAAGAATAGCTTCAGCTCATCCTGCGGAATTTGCACCAGCAGGACACCTTAAATGCTCCCACAGCTGCTGCCTTGCCAGACCTGAGGACTCCAGTCTCAGGCACTGTCAAGCCAATGCTGTTCACCAGTGCTTTGTTTCAACGGAGAAATGTGGTGCATGCAAGGGATAACAAAGGCAGCTCCTTTTTTGAAGAGCACAAAATAGATTAAGCTGGTCTCAGCTGAAAAGGATGCCATCAATTTAGACAGCAGCCTGCTCTTTCAGCTGAAAACATGGGAAATGGAGCAGCACAAATGGGTGAACTGCTTGATTCTTCAAAATATTTGTGAGATAATTAATCTCTACTGCTTGCTTTGTTTGATAGGGGACCAGCTTACTGCTCCATTACATGCAATGATATTGCTGAGGAAGGTAGGCATTTTCAAATGAGAGAAAAACAGAATTTATTTTCTCTTTAACACAACATTCTTTGTGTGTTGAGAAGTGAAAAAACAAACTCTTCCTGTGTTCACAGCTCCTCAGCGCTGCAGCACTGAAAGTTTAGGGGCAAAGGAACAGCTGTAAAACAGAAAGTGGGGGCAAAGAAAGCAGTGCCAGACTTTGAGGGAGAAAGTACTACTGTAAATATACCTAATGACTAGGCATAAAAAGAAGTACTTACTGAATGATTCCTCATGCTGTTGTGAACTGAAAGCAGTTTGGTGAGAAACCTCAGGGCAATCATTCCCAAGCTTGCTGGAACAGCAAGACTAGGATAATAGTGCTGGCTCCCCTGCTAGAGCACTCCCTCTTAGCCAATGTATGGATTAGTTTTAAAAGGGCAGTTAAGGAAAATAGTACAACCTTGTGACTGAAGGAAGAATAAAACCATGATAAAAACCATGATAAAATTCAGGAAAGGAAGAATTGGAAAATTGAGACATTTATCAGGACAATTATCTTGCTGTGATGATAGCAGTATTTACCCTGAACATCCTGGTGAAAAGCAGCTTGGGCCAAGAGCCTTACCCCCATTTAAATACCAAATTTCAGCTGGAATCGAGAGGCTGAGACTCCTGGTGCATAGGAAAGCAAGACAGAGCTGAAATGCCTGTTCTTGAGTCCCTAATTTGAGTTCTTCTGTGTTTGAATTTTTCCTTACATGGCTAGATATCATTTCTGTCTTATTCACCAATGAGATGTTTAAATTCCTCCTTTACTGCTCAGTACTTCATTCAAACTCTCCAACTCTCAGAGCAAAAAGCATTGTTTTGGAGTCTTCAGCAAAGAGTTCTCTGCTCTTGGAGCAGAAATGCAGAGCCATAATACATTCCTTCTACAGAAAGCTTTTTAGCAATTATTTTGTAGTCAACTGAAATGTGTACTTGTTTATCAGCAAAGTACTTTCTAAACACTTTTGTTAGAGTGTCTAAATGTATTTTATTGTAGCTTCTAACCAGTTTCTAAACACCATTAAACAATTAAAAAGGAAAATTTATTTGCCTCAGATTTCTTTTCCTGGTGATACCATGGTTCCCAGAATTGCCAAGCATTCCTCCCTTCCGTAGCTTTTACTTGACTTGTACGGCATTGTTGGCTGTGTTAAATCAGGAAGGCTTGACCCTTTTGCCTTGTCAATGTTACCTGAGATTTCAGCTAGTTATGCTTTGACTGGATTGCACAGACAAGCTTTCCAGTTACTTTTTTCCCCTGCCCACCTTCATTTTTCACTCCATCTTACCTTGTACAGTTCTCCCAGGACTCTTTAATGTACTAAATAGTGGAGCAAGACTCTGGAGTTGGCAGCCCCTGCACACAAGCATCTTCCAGACATCCAGAGTGCTGAACTGTGATGAGCTGATTCGAATCAGTGTCTCTATAGCAAGCTTTTGAGGCAGCATCCTCAGCCCTGCAAATCTCTGCAGGTAGTCCCAGCACAGGCCAGACAGAGCAGACATTCCTGCCTCACGCGCTGGAATGCAGAGGCTGAAGCTGTACCCCAGAATCTGGTGACATCTTTTCATTTGTCCTACGGCATCTGGGAACAGCAAGAGTCATACATAGATGGCATCTCCATGTGAAAGCCATTTAAAGTTGCACAATACTGAGTTTTGATCTTAGGAGATCTGGTAAGCTGAGCAGGGTGTCTTCTGAGCAGACACATCCTAAACGCATCATTGGCAAAGGACTGGAGCCTGCTATTTGTGACCTTTGCTTCCAAATGCACCAAAGCACAGCTTTCTTCTTACCCAGCAGATGGCCAGCTGCTCTTAGTAAGAGAAAATAAACCCAAGCAGAGGTTTTCTTGCTAGCATTTATAGCTCTGCAGATGAACACTTTAAAGGAACGGCAGCTTTGTTAAAACATAAAAACCTATGATAACTTTAAACTCAAGGCCTGATTTTTTTTTGTGTTCTGTGGTGGATCTTCCTTTTCTTCAGACAGCTGTCCTCGAGGAATAAAATACATGCCAGGCTTCTGGGAAATGTAGCATGTGCTCCAGGGATGTGTGGTGGTTTCTGCCAGGAGTGCAAAAGGCTGCAGTAACAGCCTTTGTTACTGTAGGTAGACTTTGTATCCCTGGAAAAGCTTAGAAATATTAATTACAGGAGGAAATATAAATAAATGCTTTACAGTTTTGTTCAGCAAAGCTCTGTCATTCCCTGATCTTGTTCCTACTCTGGAAGTTCATTGCTGCTCCCACGGGCACCGCAGGTTTAGCTGGATCCAGCTGCAGCTGGTGGTCGCAGTTCTGCCTAGTGCCTGTGACTGTAGGTGGTCAGAGGGTGCACCTAGGTGGGAACAGGAAAGTCTAAACTTGAGTATTTTTTCCAGATCTCACATTCAGGATTAACACAGCAGCTCAGACAAGGTACTGAAACACACAGTTACTCACACTGGGGGGAACAGGTTCAACTCACATGTTTAGAATTATCCCTAATGTTTTGTCTCCCATGATTAACTTTTAGACAGTAGTTACCAGCACGGGCTGGCTGATGAACAGGCATCTTCTAGGATCAGTAAAGGTCTCACAATGACAAGATGAATTAGCTAATAGGAAACAGCTAGGAATGGAAAAAACAACTTTCATCCATTGCTAGGACATTGTGCAGCCTAACGCATAATCGCAACTGTTGGCAAGTACTCAAGTGGCGGAGCATGAGGTACTTAAGAGGCTTAGACTGACCAGTCACAGGCTTTGTCAGCCCACATCTCCAGGAGCTGAGGACACAGCAGCCACCAGTTCTCCTCCCAGACCCCTCTTCTGCTTTTCCCATAACTGTTACAGGCAGAAGTATTCAATCACCAAAGAGGGATACATACACCCCGACAGACATTTCTGTGGTACACAAATTATAGGAAACAGTTTCCTGCTTTATTCGATATCATTTCTACCACAATTTGAGTTAGTGTTTTATTATTCTTGTATGTAGTCAGTTAGCTTTTTCTGTCTGAAAATCTCTTGCATGGCAACACAGCAAAGGATATAAATTAAGAAAGTATGACTATATAAATTAAGAAAGTATGGCTATGCTAGCAAGCTAAGAAAACTGGCAGAAATCTTACAGGCAGATAAAGTAAATAAAATAGCATTAACAATCATGGAAAAGCATTCCAGATTTTGAAACTGCAAAGTCCCTTTCAATAAGCTTTTTACATTACTTAAACACTGGCTGCAGTGGGTTGTGCAAACAGCTTTAATGTTCTCCTCTTACTGAATCAGGAGGTTATGCAACCAGACCACAATACACACGTTGCCTTTGAAGACAAGTTTAAAAAGCATTGAAGTATTATAAAAGTATCATTACAGGAGCAAAAGCTCTTTCGAATCATTCTAACTGCTCATTTTACAAGGGAGAGAGGTTGTTTAAGGGCTGTGCCATGGTATAGTACACATGTAAGCCATAAAAAGCAGCCTTGGAGAGAGATGCACTGCCTGCACCAGTCAATAAAGGATGCCACAAATGTTTGCCTTTCAGATGTGACAAATAATACTGCAAGTTCACATGCAAAAGTATGCGCAAATGGGCTAAAAAATGCCAAACAGGTGGAATGAAAGGTTTCTGGCATGGAAAGTAACTAACCTGAGGGGAACTTCTGAGCAAGTAAGTGTGCTTCTCTTCCCTGCTAACGTTCTCTGCCATCCTGCCCTTCTGCCTTGGCATCTGTTACCTTGATATGCTTTTACTATTTCCTGCCCTACCCCAGGTGTCTCTAAGCTTAGTGTCTGATTTTTGGCACCCTTTTCCCTATCTTGCTTATGCTTGTTTCATGCCAACAGCAGCTGCATAGAATAAATCCTGTGGGTTTTATAGAGCCATTGTTCAAAGTTGTGTTAAGAATGCTCCTACACATTTGCAATGGTAAACAACTATAGAAAGAAACTGGAATTAATAAAAGATGTCATAAAAAGGCAGACCTAAATACTGTTATGCAGTGAAAGCAATTGGGAGTATGCATGTAGAAAAATACGTCTTTGATTAACACATTATGAAGGAATAATCCTTTTCAGGGGAAGAGCATGTAGTATGCATTTCATCCATCAAGATGCATCATTAGTATTGTGTTTTGAATACAGTTTTGAATAAATACTGTGGGGCAGGGATGTTAGATTTGCTTTCTTCATTTTCTAAGTAAATGTCAGTGTAGGTCCTCTTTCAACCAATTGACTAGTACTCTGATGCATACTGGAACAGCCTCAGGGATGAGCTAGTTATGTTCAGACTACATTTGTTCCACAGGGAGAGAGATTGCAGCTAAAAGTACAAGTCTTCCCTCTTCTATATCATACTGCCTTTTTGCAGAAGAGAAACATTTGGCGTACAGCTCCTCTGGCAACTCCACACCAGCTCAGAGGCTGCCTTGCAACAGAGCTATTCCTTGGAGTCCGTGTTGGACCTTATTGCTGGAAAAAGAGAATGGCTTGGCTGTAGCCTTTTTTTCTTACTGGGTTACCCACAAATCACTAATTAAAAGGAATGGATCATTAAAACAGATGAATTCAGAGTTACCAGTGAGACTTGCTAGTTTAAGGGCTGGTTTACACTGTACAAGAAAAGAAAAGAAAAAGACAGTAAACATCTTCTGATAACCTCGTATATTCCACTCATACAGCTAGCTCCTGTTTTGTGGAAAGCAATATGTACAGTGTGCATCTTTATATTATCTAGAACTTCAGAACACAAGATGGCAGTGTACATACTGTAGTGATTTCAGGCTTTGAGCTGCTCCTGCTACTCAAAGAGAGCACGTAACATTTTATTCAGTCCTGTATAAATCTGGCCATGTACTTGCGGTATTAGAAATAAACCTAAAAGTATTTGTCAACTGCAGAAACAAATGCAATTTGTCAGTAATTGAGTATTGCATGAACAAGTGTTAGGTAAAGCTTAATTCAAGATTTTATCGTACATAACAGCACTCCGGAGACATTAAAAGTCTCTTATGGAACTCCTCAATTGCAATAACAAGAGGGTATCCCTTTATGAAGGAATGGAAACTGGCTCAGTCGCAAGAGCTTTAGAGCAAAATTGGCTGCTGGGGAAAAGCACATAAGAGAGCTGGCAGCCTGAAATATGTGAAAAGCTCAGGGCTCTCAGAGGAGCAGTGCAGACCACTGGAGTGGAACAGGCTGAACAGTGTCTAAAATTGAACAGGTGCCTTCCTATGAAAAAAACAACAAAGCAGACAACTGTTTGGCATGATGATTCAGAGAAAAATAATTCCACCGAGAAGCATCAAATTAGAGGATAGGTCTCTGGCTGAGGACAAAATCGTTGCTACACAGAGTTGGACCTTTCTGTGTGTACCTTCAGAGTAGGTTCATTTAGAGGCTCTCTGAGTACCAATGGGCTAAGAGAACCACAGTAACAATCTCTCTAAGCAAGTCTTTTTTCTTTTGTTCAGTTGAGTAGTGGAAATAGTAGGTATAGCTAAAAAGTTGTCTTGGCTACTTCCTGAGCTGAACCCCTAGATTTGGTTATGAAACAAAATAGCTGAACCCCTAGATTTGGCCTTATTAAAAAGGCTTGATACATAGTAGAAAAAGCCCTAAGAAAAACAGTAATATTTCAGAGTATAAAATAATCCTGGAAAGCATTATCCCTGTTGGATGTGAAGACTGACAAAATTCTAGGCAGTCCTACTTTCTCCCTGGGGGGTGCTCAGGTGACATTGCCTCCCTGCACCTGAGCTTACAACAATAACGGGCACACCAGATGGACTCTGAAGATCAAAACTCTACACCAAGGTTCATCATTTCTGGATACAGCTCTTAATTTAACATAGTTATTTGGAATTAGATCATGAAGATATACGTATTTCTCTCAGAACAGGAGTATATGTCATCCTCCATTTTACTGAGCAATGGAGAACTTCACAGCAGTGTGAGTGGAGCGTTGCATACAGAGCTTGACCAATGTTTTTGATAGAAGGTGTAATTGGGAATGCTGGTCCCCAAGTCTACTTTTCTTGTAGTCATTATGTGCGTGTGAAAATACTGCCCTGTTCCCAGTCCCTCAGTCACAGTAGCTCCAGTGAAAAGTTGTCATATTTTTCATGGTGGCCCACTCTTGTCATTACAATTGAATCAATTGCTGCTTGTTATTGCCTTATGTTCCCACGCATAAATCAATGGGTTTATTCCAAGACTCTTTTTTTCCCCTCTCTCTTTCTAAGTTTGCACAAGATTGAATTTGGCATTGATTCAAATCAAATAATTCAAATGTCATTTTTGCCTGGTATTTAAACTGAAGGTGGGTTTGTGACTAAAATACAGTGTCTTACCTAGCAGTTCCAGTCATTTGGTCTATTTGTCACAGTGGATTACAGAAAGTGCGGCATGCACAGAATTATGCATGCACTTTTCAACCATCTAAAATGTAGGATAAATTGAACATGTCATGGTTCTAGGCCAGTAATTTATATTGAGTACAAGCTGGGAAGGGACCAGAGCCAAAACCTCAGATCTAAATTACCTTGAGTTCCAGGGAAATTTTAATCCAAATAAAAACTTCACAGCTGTTCATTGTATAATTAGATGACCCAACAAGAGACCATGTCTCAGCACTCCCAAACTAAAGAATTTACAGCAGAATGGAAACTTTGTGGCTAAGTCCACAAATGACCTTACACTGACTGTTACTACTGAAGTTCCCTGTATGCAGTTATTGCCTCTTAATTTCTGCATCTGTTGTAACTACTACACATGTCTCTGTTGGCTTTGCAAAAATCCCTGTTCTCTGCTCTGTAAATGAACTTTTTCAGCCCGATAACATTTCCTCACTGAGAGTGTGTTACGAGGATTCAGAAACTCAAGATTTTCTATATATGGACTATTGAAGTTGGTCTTATGGTCTTTTCATTACAAGTGCTTATTCAAGGTTTGATTTGCAAGGGTGCCTCTTCCCTTTGGCAACCTTGGGAATTGCCTGCCTTTCAAATTTCTGTGAATGCAGGTACCACCAGTAATGTTCAGGTTTGGGAGGAGAAAGGAAAACATTGCCTTTTCTTGCTGCTTCTGCATGGTCTTCCCTACAGACGTTCCCTTCTTGTGTTTCTAGTCAAAACCCTACTGCTTTTTTTATGGCCCACAGTGAAGTTCCTTCTTTAGGTAAAACAGTTCTTACTTTTCTGTACGAATCATTTCTAATCACACCTTCCTTTACTAGGCATAACCGATTTCCCCATAATCAAAGATAATATACCCTCCTCCCACAATAAAACGTAGGTGTAATAGAACACCCTCTCCAGTATTTCAGAAAAGCACGTCTTTGACCCAACCCAACCCAAACCAAAATTCATTTTTTCCTCACAGACCAAATGAACTTCTCCCCAAAATAAACTCTTCTCTTGACATTAAATTGTAATGACACTTGCAAATTTGGGAAGTCACAGGGCAGCAGAATTATAGAAGTCCTAGAGACACTTTAACCTTTTCACTTAGTGCAAGCATCATCCCTCTGCCTTTCGTCACCCCTAATGTTAAAGGCAAGGTCTAATCTATGAGGGGATGGAGCAGGAAATGTCAGCAGGCTGGAGATTACTATCTTCTGGTCCAGCATGGACACGCGGGTGCCAGCTGGGGCTTCAGAGCTGTTCAGGGCACAGAGTGGCTGGGGAAAAGGATATTAGGAGTTATTGCTACCACTGATACATTCCCCAAGTAAACACTGACTGTTATAATGAAAGTAAAAGGCAATATATTTAAAACTGGCAAAAGTAATATGCCTGTGAAACGTGCTGGCAAATGGTATCATCAAGGCCAAGTGCTTAGCAGGATTCAGTAAAAGGTTATACATACATATTCATACATTTGTGTGGGGAATTAGATTGGGCCTGATAAAAATTCATAATGGATAAAAATGTTCACAGTTCAGGGCATAAATCAGCCACCAGCCCGAGGTTAGAGAATAACTTCCCCTATAGCCAGGTTGTTACGTAACTATCCATTATATCTGAAGTAGGAAAAGGAGGTTGAAGAATAGGGCAATTTCCTCAGAGGCATCTGGGAATTACTATTGGCAGACAGCTAATTTAGATTTGATCTGGTACGAAAGTTCTTACATCAAATAATGTAATTTAGAATTAAAGCATATGATTTATTCTGTATTTCTTACTCTCCATGTAATCAAGCTCATTCCTGAGGGTAACTGCAAGCCTTCTTCCCCTTATAAGCCGGCCAAAGTTAGTGAAATTCACTGTTTTCTCACAGAACCTCCTTAAAAACAGCTTCAAATTTTCCAAGGAAGTCAGGCAGAGTCCCAGGAATTCAGTTTGTTGAAAAGCTGGCCAACTAATACAGCCAGCTTCCTGTCTGTGTTAGCAGAGAAAAAGCTGCATGCGTGAACCGCAGTAAAAAGCTCATACTCTGAAAAGTTCTCATTCTTGCTAAGTTTGCATAATAACCCAAAAAGACTTACAGAGCTCCTGAAAATCACAAATTACAGCACGTGGGCTACTCCAGGCCTGCTTTTCCTGCTTGATATTGCCAGTTCATCTCAGCAAAACAGTGTTCAGCAGACTTGTTTTCATCAAGCAGCATACCTCCAGCTCTCTTGTTGCACTTGCAAACAGTCTGCATGCTAACGTAACACATACTGCATGCTAATAAAAACAGCCTTTGTGACCTTGCCAACAGATAGCTTGATTGAGAATCAAATCCTTAATCAATTGATTAAGAAACACTAAGTGAATACCAGGAATCGTTTACGTTCACTGCAGGGGTCAAGGGATACTAGCTGCATTCTGGTAGTTTCTGGAATGCCTGTGATTGTAATTGTAATTACAGCATAAATTCTCATCACAATACATGTAGGAAACTGAGGAGCATTTATTAACCGAACATCTCACCAATTTTCTCAAGGAAAAAGAATGGCACTTAGCAACGGTCTCTCTTAAGCATAATTCCTGTTTCATGCGAGTAATACTAGAAGCATGGCACAGTGATCACACAACACCTGGAAGGTTCTAGGGCCACAATCAACAAACACTTTGGTGTTACTAAAAAAAAATCTTGCTGCACAAACTTGAATGACCTCGTTGGACAGGTTTATAAAAGGAATGGCTGAAGAGCAGGCAGCACATGTAATGTGGTAGATGTTTCTGAAAGGTTTCAAATCATATTCCATAAAAATCTTGAAAAATTAATCCAAGCTGGCTCTGCTGGGAAAGGTGTGAGTTTGTTGAGGAGCGCCTGTCCCTTGACGGGGGGCAAGGAGGAGGCCCTGTCCCAGCCAGGGCTCCCTCAGCTCCGTACCAAGCCTCTAGGTGTTGGAGGCAGGAGGTTTTGCAGGCTGTAGTCACCAGGCTGTCCTCCTGTAACATGCAGGGTCTGCAGAAGTAACATGACTGCTTTATGGCTTTCTCAACAAATAGGGCAACTCCCTTAAGCACAATTAACTCTTTAACAGTGGCAGCATTATTAGCCCTGCCACAGAATCTCAAGTGAGGGTTATGATCACATGGGGTGGGCCTTGTTGGGACCATTTGACACCAGTCTTCTGCCAGCTACATATGCCGTTTTGTTGTGTCTCCTGCCTCCTTATGTCCTCCTGCTGCTACTACTGACACCCTGCCAGCAGCAACCAATTTCCCTGTGAAGCTGTCAGGCTGCTTACAGCCCTGCTGCCTCCTTCTGCCAGCTACCAAACTGCTGCTCCAGCTCCCTCATAGGCTTCTTCCTTTCAAACATGGATCACAGCATGCTGGAAAACTCAGTATATATTGGGAAGCTCAACACAGTGTCGCAAAGACATACAGTACTTTGAACTGTAAGGAGGTGTTTGAGGTACGATAGATATGGGTGGGAGGACTGTTGGGGTTTTTTTCTATTATTTTCATCAGGAAAATAAACTTCAGCATGCTGCTGACATGTGCAATTGTACCATCACAAAAAACTGCAAATACCAGTGAAGAGAGAATTATAGATGGGGTCTAAAGAAATGATGGACTCAAAAAGTAATAGCTTTGATCTAAAGTAAGGCAAATTTCTTGGTCTCATGGGTGACCTTCAACCACCCTGACATCTGTTGGAAGGACGGTACGGCCCGGCACAAGCAATCCAGGAGGTTCCTCGATTGTGTAGAAGACAACTTCCTTCTGCAAGTAATAGAGGAGCCGACAAGGAGAGGTGCCGTGCTTGACCTCATGCTCACCAACAGGGAAGGGCTTGTTGGAAATGTGACGCTCCAGGGCAGCCTTGGATGCAGTGATCATGAGATGCTCGAATTTGAGATCCTCAGGACAGTGAGAAGAGCGTGCAGCAAGCTCACTGCCATGGACTTCAAAAGAGCAGACTTCGGCCTCTTCAGGAACTTGCTTTGGAAGGTTCCATGCAATAAGCCCTAGAGGACAGAGGGACCCAAGGCTGTTGGTTGATATTCAAGGATCACCTGCTGCAAGCTCAGGAGTGTTGCATCCCAACCAGAAGGAAGTGCAGCAGGAGGGCCAGGAGACCTCCTTGGATGGATAAGGAGCTGCTGAGGAAAATTCAATTGAAAAAAGAGGCTTATACTAAGTGGAAGCAAGGACAGGTGACGTGGGAAGAGTACAGGGATGTTGTCCGAGAAGCTAGGGACCAGGTTAGGAAAGCGAAGGCCCAGTTAGAATTAAACTTAGCTAGAGGTATTAAAGATAACAGAAAGGGATTCTACAGGTACAGACTAGGGAGAACTTAGGCCCCCTCAGGAAGCTCTTGGGAGAACTGGCTACACAGGATTTGGAGAAGGCTGAGGTTCTGAATGACTTCTTTGCCTCAGTCTTCACTGGCAAATGCTCTGACCAAACCACCCAAGTCTTGGAAGGCAGATGCAGGGACTGTGAGAATGAAGACCTTGCACCCACTGCAGGAGAGGATCTGGTTCGAGACCATCTTAAAAATCTGAACGTGCACAAGTCCGTGGGTCCTGATGAAATCCATCCGCGGTCCTGAAGGAGCTGGCAAATGAAGTTGCGAAGCTGCTGGCCATCATATTTGAGAAATCATGGCAGTCAGGGGAAGTTCCCAATGACTGGAAAAAGGGAAATATAACCCCCATTTTCAAGAAGGGGAAAATGGATGACCTGGGGAATTACAGACCAGTCAGTCTCACCTCTGTGCCTGGCAAAATCTTGGAGCAGATTCTCCTGGAAGGCATGCTAAGGCACATGAAAATCAACAAGGTGCTTGGTGACAGCCAGCATGGCTTCACTAAGGGGAAATCCTGCCTGACCAATTTGGTGGCCTTCTATGATGGGGCCACAGAACTGATGGACAGGGGTAGAGCAGTTGATGTCATCTACCTGGACTTGTGTAAAGCGTTTGACACTGTCCCACACGACATCCTTGTCTCTAAATTGGAGCGACATCAATTTGATGGATGGACCACTCGGTGGATAAAGAACTGGCTGGATGGCCGCACACAAAGAGTTGTGGTCAATGGCTCAATGTCCGGCTGGAGACCAGTAACGAGTGGTGTCCCTCAGGGATCGGTGTTGGGACTGGTCTTGTTTAACATCTTGTTTAACTGCTGACATGGACAGTGGGATTGAGTGCGCCCTCAGCAAGTTTGCTGATGACACCAAGCTGTGTGGTTCAGTTGATACCCTGGAGGGAAGGAATGCCATCCAGAGGGACATCGACACGCTTGTGAGGTGGGCTGATGCCAACCTCATGAAGTTTAACCATGCCAAGTGCAAGGTCCTACACCTGGGTTGGAGCAATCCCAGGCACAGCTACAGGTTGGGCAGAGAAGAGATTCAGAGCAGCCCTGCGGAGAAGGACTTGGGGGTGTTGGTTGATGAGAAAATGAACATGAGCCAGCAGTGTGCTCTCGCAGTCCAGAAAGCCAACCGTATCCTGGGCTGCATCAAAAGGAGCGTGACCAGCAGGTCGAAGGAGGTGATCCTGCCCCTCTACTCTGCTCTTGTGAGACCTCACCTGGAGTATTGTGTGCAGTTCTGGTGTCCTCAACATAAAAAGGACATAGAACCGTTGGAACAAGTCCAGAGAAGGGCCACGAGAATGATCAGGGAACTGGAGCACCTCCCGTATGAAGACAGGCTGAGGAAGTTGGGGCTGTTCAGTCTGGAGAAGAGAAGGCTGCGTGGAGAGCTCATAGCAGCCTTCCAGTATCTGAAGGGGGCCTATAGGGATGCTGGAGAGGGACTCTTCATTAGAGACTGTAGTGACAGGACAAGGGATAATGGGTTAAAACTTAAACAGGGGAAGCTTAGATTGGATATAAGAAGGAAATTCTTTCCTGTTAGGGTGTTGAGGCACTGGAATGGGTTGCCCAGGGAGGCTGTGAATGCTCCATCCCTGGCAGTGTTCAAGACCAGGTTGGACGAGGCCTTGGGTGATATGATTTAGCATAAGGTGTCCCTGCCCACGGCAGGGGGGATGGAACTTGAAGATCTTAAGGTCCTTTCCAACCCTAATGATTCTATGATTCTATGAAAATATGCTATGATAAATAGCATACAAATATTCCAAACAATTTTTCAGTGGAAGAATAGCATGAATTGGAAAAGAGAATGATGGGAAACTCCTTCTTTTGCCCTGGCAGCTAGATGCAAGTTTGCACAGGATATGGCAAGGCAAAAGAGCAATGTAATTTTGGACTGTGGATGAGGAGCTGTAACAGCATAAGATTAACTAATTTTCTTTATGATTTTGGCCTAAAATACTCAGTTCTATCCAGAGCACTGTCAAAAAGACAAAAGATAGATGAGACAGAGTTCTGAAAAAAGTCAGAAAAACGATCAATGGCTGGAGGCCAGATTTGTTTGGACAAATGTGTGTAAGTTCAACTTGTCCAGACCTCTAAGAGTGATTAAAGGGAACCCATAATGGACAACTTCTTCTGGAACAGAGTACTTAGAAATACAGAGTAGAAAAAAAGGGTCAGCAGGTCATGGGCTGCCAGAGATCCCAACACTTCTTTGTTAGCTGCTACTGACCAGCCACCAAATTACGCTAGTAGCAGGTCTCAAAAGGGTGCATAGAAGCGAGGGTTGCATTGATATTCTGAGAATCAAGCTTAGGTTTTGTTTCCTTGGAAAGTCACTTCCAGAAGCAAACCTTCCTGTATTTAAATAAAAAGTAGGCACACGGTCCAGTATAGTGCTGAGGATCACACTGCCTGCGTGATACTGCTTCCTATTCAAGTCCAGTCTCCATCCATAGGCACGGGGGGCTATGTCTTACACTCTCCCTACAGCAGATGAGGAGTGGCAACACCATGTAGATAAATAATGACATACTTAGGAGAGGAGAAAGAGATGCAAGTAGAAAGAAAAAAAAAGAAGAACAGTACAAAATGCCGACAGAAACACCATGACTCCAGGGTTTCTGCACTTCTGTTGCCTTCATACTGAGGCATAGAGGACAGGTTGACACTGGAAGCCAGTCTGTGCCACTTGGTGAAGGCATTACCTATGCTGCCTAGCTAGCAGTGAGGCTGCATGAGCATTCTTGTGCAGCACTGGCATCTGCCCTCTTACCTATGCCCATCCTCACAACCCTCAGCACACTTGGACATTAGCATCCCACCAGATGTATCAGGACAGGCTCAGCGCTGGCAGCCGCCGATAGCTAACAGGTTGCTGTGTAACAGCCCTGCGGATGCGAAGCAGAGCATCTTGTGCATGCGGCTGCTCCAAAAGCAGCTCTTGCAGAACAGTGTGAACAGAGTCAGCAGGTTGCTTAGATTTTAAACATGGTAAGTAGGGACTGCTTGCTGGGTATGGCACATGACAAGAGGTTGAAGGAGTAAAGAGCATATTGCATTCCCATGTCATGTGAATATCACAAGGGAAATCTCAAAAAAAAAGAAACAAGGAAAAAAGTGGCAATAAATCAGCCAGTGTCTCCCATTCTCTTTGAAAATCAGAACAGGAAATCACTTGGAGCTTCCCCTATTTAGCAAATGCTTTTGTTACAGCAATGACGTACTGAGATGACTTAGAAGATAAGGAAAGTATTTCCTAGAAGAGATGATGACTGTATCATGGATTAAACACTATTTGGGTTATTGATTCTATTTGTGTAGATACAGCTAGTATACTAAAATACTTTGATAGGACAGATACTCTACCCAATGTTTGTGTTATCTCTTGCATCATGAAAGTCAAAGAGACCTCATTATTATTCTTGTTTTCACATTTTCTGGATTTTTTTTGGGTGCAGAAGGGGCAACACAAAATCCTTGAACAATTATAGTTTGCATTTGAGAAATGTCTAGGCTCTCTGAGCTCCTGGGAACACTTGAGAATTTAAAGGGAAAGAAAGATAAGCAGGAGCTGTGTCAGCTCACCTATGGCATAAATGCACTCCAACACTTCAAGGTTGGTGGAGAGTTCAGTAGCATATCAGACATGGGCTTCTGACTCCAAAGCACGTGATGCACATGAGACTCTTTGTAGTATGCTTCCTTATAGTTAGTCTGGCTTCAGCAGTTCAAGTCAGAAAGTCTTTTAAAACCATTCCCAGTATATTCAGTGCAACACAGGTTGCAAATGTTTCTATTCATGGAATTTAAGTTGGATTTTAAATCACTATATATACGGGGTCATCAATTCTGGGATAAGTTTCTTCAATATTTAATTCTAGAACAGTTACTTTATTCTAGAATTACTCCAGAATTGTCTTGGCTCCTGAAGGTCATAGAATACCCTTCAGCAGACATACTGATGTTGTAGTATGCCCTGGGGAAAACAAGAATTAGGATTCTAGTTGGGTTAGGAGCACAGATCATAGAATTTATTTTCTGCAGATGCCAGGACATTAAACCTTTCGATTGTTTTCCCACCAAACTGAATGAGGCACTTCGTTAATACAATTACCTCTGTATAATTGGAAACTAAATCAACGATGACTGCGTGATTTGAATATTACTTTAAATAATTTCATTTTTATGATGCTATTTTGTTGTACATGGTATTGCCAAATAGCTTATTCATTTTCCTGCTGGCTGTGATTTGAGTTTGCACCTTTCTTTGAGAAGGAAGAAGCATATTTTCAACCTTCTTAGTTTTCTGGGATGCAGTGCACATTGCTTTTAATTATTCAGGCTGACACACATTAACACTAGAAGTCCATAGTCCATACTGAATGAAACAAGAGGGAACGATCAGGCAGATTATAACTACCCTGGGTAGAGGAGTGAGCACAGGAGGTCTTTGGCAAGGCCCTTAAAGGAAAACAAGAATGTGGGGTGACAACCAACAAAGAACTTGAGTATCGTGAAGGATTTCCCTTACTCCTTTCAGAGGCATGTCCCTAGTCACTGCATGTTCACTCTTCTGGAAAGTAGCCATTTTAAAGTATGTGGACAGATAACAGGGATAAGAGCCACAGACTGCTCATTCTGTGTCACGGTCCTTTTGGATCTCTCAAATTTACAGGTCAATATACTCTGTAAGTTAAACTTTGTTTTATGAGCTCATTTGGAAAGAAAACAAATACAACAAACACAGGTTCAATCCCCTTTGTACAGGCTAGTCTAGCACATGAATTCACTAATTCAACACTGAAGTCACAATGTTTCTAACTCACAAGTTCTCTAATTCATAATTCACAATACATTAACTCGTAACTTGTAACTCGTGCATCTACGAGCAAAATAATTACCTAGCCAACAGTGAGAGTGCTCATCCTTCCTCCTCTGTCATGCTGCAGGCATTGCCTGTACCACACCAGGAAGCACAATCATTAGTGTTTTATCATCAGTGTTTTCATCATAAACCCAAACCAAAGCACCGTACTAGCTACTATGAAGAAAATGAACTCTATCCCAGCCAAAACAAGTGCATTCTTCACTCCTTATTCCATACCATTTACATCATGCTCAGGCCCCACACTATCCAATAGATCCTCAGTAGCCCCTTTCCCCCTTTCCATCCTTTGATATATATACACAGGTATCATTAGCTGATGTCCCACCCCTGTAAATGTCTGTGAAATGTCTCATGAGTTCATTAGTCCATGACTTGAGTTCTGTCTGTTACAGTGGTCGCTCAGGACAGGAGAGGTGGTGTGTTGTGTGGAGTTACTTGGCCAGCTCAGGCTGGGTCACTGCTGCACTTGCACTGCCTCTTGTAAGACTGGTCCTCCACTGGTAGTGGTTCCTGCTATAATAATCCCATAATATGTAACTGGAATCATAGATTACAACAATTTAAAGTTATATCCATCACAATCTCTGCTTCTGATCTCTTTGGACACCACAGTGTACTTTCCTTGCCTCTGCTCCAGCATGAGCTTACCAACAGACCCCAGTCCCTTAGGGGTGGATTTGATCCAGTGTGGACCTACTCATGGGCCACAGTCCCTTCAGGGGTGTGTACCTGCTGTGTTGTGGACTTATCCATGGCCACAGATACTTCAAGGTGTACTTTCTCCCATGTGGACTTACTCTTGGGCTGCAGTCCCTTCAGGGGTATACCTGCTGTGGTGTGGACGTATCTGCAGCAACAGATGGTTCTGCTCTGACATGGATTTACCCACAGCCACAGACACTTTGGGATGTCCTGCTCCCACATGGATTTACCCACAATTCAAGTCCTTTCTACTCAAATTGACACTGGAGCTCCAGGCTGTCCAGCACAGCAGCACAGGAACAGCAGTGATGCCCTGGCAACTGGCCATCAGCCAGTTCATGCACGTGGTCACTGCTGTTATCAAAGTGCTCCCAGGCACCACTGGGTAAGATGATAAGACCTACAGCAAACAGCAAGACCAAAAAGCAGCCGCTAACAAGCAGCAGTTGTACAGCAAGCACAGGAACCTAGTAATTAATAGCTAAACAGCTGTATCAGCTATAAATTCAGCCTAGCAAACTCCAATCAAATCTGTCATTACCTTGAACCCTTTGAGCCCCACACTGGGCACCAGAAAGGACTGTTGTGGTTTAACCCAGCTGGCAACCAAGCACCATGCAGTCACACTCTAACTTTTCTCCAGTGGGATCTGAGAGATAATCAGGAGGGTAAAAGTGAGAAAACTTGTGAGTTGAGATAAACACAGCTTAGTATGTAAAGCAAAAGCTGTAGTAAAGGCAAAGCAAAGTAAAGAATTTGGGCACTATTTCCCATTGGCAGGCCATCCCCAGGGAAGCAGGGCTCCATTACATGTAATGGTGACTTGAGAAGACAAACAGCCTAACTCTGAAAGTCCCCCTCCCTTCCTCCTTTTTCCTGCAGTGCAGCTTTTACCACTGAGCACAAAGCCATATGGTATGGAATATCCCTTTGGTCAGCTGGGGTCAGCTGTCCT
Organism: Pezoporus flaviventris; assembly: GCF_033815535.1. Lineage (NCBI taxonomy): Eukaryota > Metazoa > Chordata > Aves > Psittaciformes > Psittacidae > Pezoporus > Pezoporus flaviventris. The sequence continues at coordinate 42,016,119 of NW_026892549.1, read as the reverse complement.
GGCTGTGTCCCCTCCCAACTCCTTGTGCACCTCCAGCCTACTTACTAGTAAGGCAACCTAAGAAAGAGAGAAGGCCCCAGCACTATGCAGCAATAAGTAAAACATCCCTGTGTTATTAACACTGTTTTCAGCACAAACCCAAAATCCAGCCCCATACAAGCTACTGTGAAGAAATTAACTCTATCCCAGCCAAACCTAGTTCAGTAAATACATTAAAAATAATGTTTAGTTGACCAAAAGGTCAGCATGAAAGACACAAGTTCAACAACTAAGAAATGTACTTTATCTTGGTTTTTATGAAGCTAACTTAATAGAAGGTGAATTTTTAATGTGCAATAGTGGTAAAATGTGCTCCCAGAATTACATGGCAGAAAGCTCTTCTGAAAACAACTATCTGTTGAGATCTGGTTGCTGTTGCAAAAATGGAGGACTGTAGAGTGATACTGTCACAACAGCAGGCTTTCTCTGAGTAAAAACGGGTGTGCGTGTATGTGTGTGTGCAAAGTGCCTCCAAAGGCTTCTAAAATACTGCCACAAAGGGGCTAACTTGTCTTTTATGTGGTTTAGATGTATTGTTCTCAAGAATCTTTCAACTTGAAAGGAAATTAATTTCTAAGGTTAAGTCATCAAGCCATAACAAGACCGAAACTCTGACAATCACGCACTTAAAGCATTTCAGTGTCAGTTTATTCTACAGGATGAGACAAGTACCAGCAGTAGATAAACCATTCCTAATTCCTCAGAGACAAATTTAAAGTTGAACTTTCCTCAGGAAGAATAAGGGTCTATATTCTACTTGTTCACACTCATGTACAAAATCCTACCATTTCTTGTATTTCCATGGTTCCTGGGAATAAGATCACAACCAATACTTAATGTCTGTGATGTGGAAAAGGCTGCAGGCATATAGCTACTATTTTACTAATAGTGGAGATGGTCTTCTCCAAGAAGTGAAGAAAGAACCAGCTACTGTACTTTTGACTGTAAGTTAGCCTCATCTAACTTTCAGATGGTAAGGGTGAGAGAGATGAATTCCACCCATTGTGGCTGAGAACATACCATCTTATGCCAACAACCAAGCAGAGTTCCATGGCCCATCTTATGACTGTGCGATGTAAGAAGGGATGTGCCACATGTGAGGCTGATTCTATTGGTCCTTGGCTTACATCTCATGCAGAGTTCTCTGTGAAACAGAGGATGTCTCCTTATCACTGAGTGAAAAATACATTTTGCTTCACTGAATCCTTTCATCAGTGTTTTTTTAGTGATGTCACAGGGACTAGTTTTAAAGTGAAAGTTCTCATTAAAAATGTAACAGCGAAAAAACTCCTAGTCAAAATCCCAGCTCCTCATTCACTCCTCATTAGAGCTTCAGTCAAAGTAGCCACTGGCTCAAAGTTAAAGAACTCAGTGTGACTTAAGTGCACTTGGCAAGTCAAGACTTGTCTTCACCATACTTCAGAGGTTTGAAAGGTCTTATTCCAACAGATATTTTCTTCCACTGTCCTTTTGTTTGAAGGAATCCAAACTAGCAAGGTCTTTAAAATGTGTATTTTCAGCAGTAGGTGGCACTATGAAGTTTTTATCTTCACTTATTCTAATATAAAATAATATAAAATGTTATGCAGATACATTAGAAAGAACTTCATCAGAATGTTGTTAATAGTGCATGATCTGAAAATATGGCCAGATCTTTCCATTTTCCTAGCATTTTAAAGTGTTTTCCTAAAAAGTCTAATGTAAGAGTAGGAATAATGGGAATGTCTAAAATAAAAACAGGTAACTTCAATATAGTATTTCAGCTACTTTAAATTTCCTAGAAATGATGTCTATTCATTTGCATGTAAGCTGTAATATTGTAATAATGGGTGTCAATACACATAGACTAGGTTTGTAAGTTTTATAAGCTAAATGAACATATTCTGTAACAGGAATACAGCAAATGGAAAAAGCATTTGGGTTTTTATGTGCTTGACCAAAAGTTCGTATTTACAGACAGAGACCAAAGCATTATATGTGGGCTCACATTTCTTTACCATATGGAGATGTTACTATATCCCAAATATACTCCAGTATTAGAAGGATGCAATGTTAGTAGAAAACATTTTCCAGGTACTTCAGGCTGCCTAACCAAATGAAAACAAGAATATTGCAGAAGTTTTGCTCATACTTTGTTTCAGGAAGCCCCTAATGCCATACAAGTCCTCCGTCAGCAGCATACAGTGGGAATAGTGCAGAGATGCAGAATTTTTATTAAGCTGGTTTTTGGGTGGCTGCCTGTCAGTCAGAAGTGAAGCACTAGTCTGCTTGAGCTCAAGGTGTGCAGATAAGGAAAGGAGAAAAGAAATCAAGCAAGGAACACAAATTAAATATATAGCCAATGCCCTTTTATCTGCCCTGGCCAGAAGTGTCCTTGCCTTTTTCTTCCACCCCAGGCTCCAAGCAAGCTGTTTCTGCACTATGGCAGCACCTGATATTCACGTTTGCTTTCCTTTTTCTTTCTGACATTGTGTATTACTCATTTCGTGCTAACTGGGTCTTCCGCTTGCTGGGTCTTTTTTAACACTGGATAGTCAAAACCCGCTACTTGATAAAAACATCATTTGCAAGGAGCTGGCAGCAGCTGTACTCAGAGGCTTTCTAACTTGTGACAGTCCACTTTTGTTCCTCCAGAGCCCTTTCAGCTGGAGTCAGCTGGGTTCTCTTTCAGACCGCAGAATAAAGCGGTACTACAACGGCACACGGGAATATGAAGTCCTGCTGCCGGTTGCCCTTTGCCGACGCATCATCCCCACGGCGGGGCCGCGGAAGCACGGGGGCGGGCGATGTTCCCGGCACTGCCGGGCGCCGCTGCCGGTAAACGAGCCGCGTCCGCGGGCTCCCGCCCGCCGCTGAGTGGCTGGGCGCCGGCGGGGCGGAGCGCGGGGCGGTGCGGGCCGCCTCCGTCCCGAGGCAGCGCCCGAGAGATAGGACAAGGCCGTGCCGGGGCAGCAGCCGCCGATCCCGGTCTCTCGTGCCTCGACCCGCGCCATGGAGATCGAGCTGCCGCCCGCAGCCCAGGTGAGAACGCGGCGGACGGCCGGGGGGCGGAGGGAGCGAGGCGGGGACCGGAGTGGGGGGGTCCGACACCCCCCTCTCCCCCCGCAGGGCCCGGCTCGGTGTGCGGGCGAGGAACAGGGCGGGGACGGCGGTCACGCGGCCGGCGGAGCACGTGGCGCCGCCCCGCCCCTGCGAACGCGCTGAGTCACGGGGGGGGGGCGGTGTCTTGGAGGCCTCTGCAGCCCTCCCCCTCCCGCCGCCGGGGGGCCGGGTCTGGTCCGTGCACTTCCAGCCCGCGCCGGCCGCGCAGGGGTCAGTCAGGGCCGTTAGTCGCCGTCCGCGGCGGGCAGTCTCGGCTGGGGCAGGAACCCGGAGGAACCGGGGAGGGCGAGAGGGCGGAGCCGGCACCTGAGGGAGCGGCTGGGGAGGCACTCGCCGGCGGAGGGTCTGCCCGGCCAGGCGCAGCCCCACGCCACTGCCCCCGGCGTGCCCGGGCGCCTCCCGCTCCCCACTCGGTGAGTTACCGCCGCAGCGGCCCTTCTGTTGCAGCGCAGCCGGAGCCGGCCCGCGGGGGCTGTTCACAATCATGCGCTCCCCCCGGGGCGGCTCTGGCCTTGGCTCGGCCTCCCACACACAGCCCCGGGAGTCTAAACCTGGCTGACCCCTGCTTGGGCCTGTGCCTGTGCTGCTGGTGGGATCTCCGACCGGGGCGCTCACCTCCGCCCGCTGGGGACCCCCGGAAGGGTTTCAGCCAGGGGCTTCGCTAGGGTTTTGGTATATGAGGGGATGAAGCCTTGGTCTCCCTTAAGGCTCATCTGTTGGAGGCTGAGGGGTGTTTGGGTGTGTTCATGTCTTGTACTCTAGTACAGTGAAGCCTACAGTACTTCTGTATGGCAAACTAGTTGCACAAGAGTGGGGTGAATAACTGAATTTAGAACCCTGTTTTAAATTTATATGATCGTTACATGTGTTCCTTGGGCTTTTAAATGGAGAACGTATCCTTACCAAGTAAGATTTAAAGCATTACTTCTTTAATCTCTAACCAAGTAATCTAGAGCTGCTTTAATTCTTCTACAAATTTAAGACTCAAGAGTTTTGAGGCTCTTTCAGTGTAAGTCGGTACAATATATGCTATGTAATAGAGTTTCTTTTAATGTTACTTGTCCATCCATTAGGATATATAAGTGGTTGCTTCCTACAAGTAACATCTCTCTAGCAGTGTTGTATATACGTTGCTGTTGCGTTTTCTATCTCAGACCACTTAAAGCTGTGCCAGGTCCATCTGTTTTTCTCACCCAGGCAGCATGGCTGTGGCCTCCAGCTTGCGTCCTTAGTATCTTGGAAAACACTGCACCAAAAATCATGTTCTCAGCCTGTGCTGCGTAAACACCCCATGAAGGCCTTTTTTGCTTGTAGCATCCAGCTATGGCAGTCTTGCTGTTACTTCTGCAGGAATCGTGACAGACTGGTTCCTGCGCACCTGCTTTTGTACCTTCTTGCCCAGTCTACTGTGCCTTCTCTACCAGCTAACCTAGCTTTTGTTACTTGTTTGCCTACTTTGTCAACCCCTTTCTACCAAAGCCACCTGTTGCAGTGTCCCTATCTGAGCTCAGCAGCTGCTGGTTTCTTCTCTTGCAGACCTAGCCTGAAAGGCACTGCGTTTGTTAGATAGTAAATGATTACCATCTTGGACATAGGGTTTAAAATGTATTTATTAAATGGAAAATTAAAATATCCATTCCCATGAAATGTTCCCTCAAACTGGGCAACTGGGAGCACAGTCTTCATTTAGCCCCTCAGGTTTTGCAGTCCCCAGCAGATGGGAATGATGTGCACTTGTGCAAGTACAGTACAAGCTCTTGGTTTTTATGTGCCTGTTAGAAATTAATGGCAGCAGTAAAGGTGAATGTGAAAGACTAGGATTGGTCTGGCTCCTTAACCAGAATGTTAAAATCAGAGTTTTCTGCTATATACTTCTGTGGGAGATATGTAGAACCCTGCAGTGTTCTTGGAAAAAGTATTCCTTTGTTGTGCCTCTTTGCCCAGAAATAAGGATACATGTCCGTATGCAGGGGTGAAATGGGATTTTGCTATTGCACGCTAATGACACAGACATCAAAGCGTCTAACAAAAAAGAATGCAATGTGTCAAGATGTTTCAAATCACACTTGCGAAAGCATGATAGTCTCTTAGTAGCTCTTCTTCTCCTTGGTAATTTTGAAGTTACTGAAATGTCGCTTGTAACCTTGTAAAACAGCTCAACAAGCTAACCAGTTATTAAATTTTGAGCCTTACAAGAAGAAGAGAGCAAAAAGCATTCACTTTCCAACAGAAAGAGTGAAGGTGTGGGTTGCGCTTAGGCTGAAGGAAAACCAGCTAACAACTGGCAAAGCCAAGTAAGCAAATAATTTGAGTGCCTGTGTAAATGTATCTGTTAAAGGCTTTCTACCAAGAGAAGGGCCCTGAAGAGTCTCCAGCTCAGTTAGTGTGAATCCTCTCAGTCTAAAGGACTTTTATGAGGAATCACACATACTTTTTTTTGACACATTGTATTCAGTTGTAAAGTTAATGGGTTTATTTTTTATTCCCTAATGGCCTGTCATTTATAGGCAGAATGAGAGAACGGTTGTGGTTGGAAAGGACACCAGGTAGATTCCGCAGGCAAACAAGTGCACACTGCTCAGGCCTGGCAGCAAGTCTTTGGTTTTTGGGTTGGTTGGTTTTTGTTTTGTTTCTTGATAATGAGGTTTAATATCCCTATTGAACAGGAATATCTGATCAAGGTATCTGTAGAAATATTTATTTATCTATCTATGTAGATAAATTTCAATATAAGAAAACATCCCCATTTCCGAATATAATGTTGTCTACTAAAATTATGGACAAGTTTGAAAGAAGTAGATGGCAGAATATGACAAGCTTTATCTTAAGTAAAAATACATTCGTTTTGACCCTCTTAGTTCTTCTGTGCTTACCTTGATACCAAGCTGCATTGATATGAGGGTTTTTTTCCCTCGAAACTCACAAAAGTTATCTTTCAGTTAAGCCAGCGATAGAGGTAATGCAACATAGTAAGCTTGGCTGAAAGGAGTATAGACTAATAGGAGCTGACTGGCAGTCCCTTCAGGGGAATAGCTAATTGGATATTATTAGTAAATATCCATCAAATGAACACTGTTCTGTAGTTTGTCTTTAAAGTGTGCAAAGAATTTACAATTATACTGGAAATTGACAGGCATGCAAGAAGTTAATGGGCCCTGAAAAACTGATTTGAAGTTTGTGGTTAGCACTCACAAAGTTGGAGAAGAGTTTGGTTTTGAAAGCTTGTTGGGAAATCTTTGAAAGACACCAAACTGGAACAAAAAAGAGCATTCAGTGTAAGCAAAGGGCAGCTGGATGATCTCCTGTATTTTAAAGAACTTGAGACATTTTTATGGCGCTGTGTGGGTGGTTAGGAAGGTTTGTGTACACTTCCCGCTAATGGTCATGGGCAAATATAAATTTTGGCACTCTGTCCCTTTTTTCTTTTTTTTAGTTGAAAAAATAGGGGTGGTTTCATGCTTACCCTGAGGAAGAATGCGGCAGGTTATGTACAATTGCGAACAACAAGGATATTGTTGAAAACGTGTCAGATTGTCTCTATTGTGGCCCCTACATACTCTTTTGGTTTCTTTTCCTCAGGCTCTATACCTTAAATTTGCAAAGCAGAAAAATACCTGTTCAATAGATGCTGCTAATTTTGTGATCCTGACTGAAATGAATGTAGCAGCAGCATATTGAACATATTTCATTAAAAAAATCTCAGATACTGTTGTGGAATATGCTGGGCATTGTGAGATGTCACTGAGGACCACTAGCAGTGGAAGGACTGAAGTGAAGTATTTGTTTGCTTGGGTTCTTGGTAAAATCAATTTTCCCTATATAGTTGTTCAAGTTTGTTATATTTGGTCCTTCAAGAGAACCAACAACCCCCAAAGTAGCAAAAGCTTTCCTTGAATATTTTTGGAATGCATTAGGCTTTTAAAGGAGAGTTAAAGAGTCAATTGGAGGCCCAGAAGAGGGTGAGTTTAGGGGAGAAGAAGAAAACATAGAAAGTCCTGATGATGACAGTAGATGATGCCAAGCGTGCGTATGCCTGTGACACTGGATGTCTGCTTCATTGGAAAGAAGGAATTTTTTTTTTTTTTTTATCTAGGGCACTACTTATTTCCTTATTTTTTCCCCCTTTTTTAGTTTGAAATGATGAAGATGAGCTTTAAGATGACTAAACCATTCAGTAAAATTAGGTGAATTCGTGAAAGTGTGATGTATTTGCAGTGATTGTGTTGGCTGAGGCTAGTGCAGTACAAGTCCAGGCAGTAACCTGTCAGTGTGAATTAAATGTTAATCTCCTGCTGCTGTGCTTGAATTGCAGCCAGCAAAGAGTCCTCCAAAGTCTCCAGGTTAATCACTTAGTTAAAGTTTGTCTTGGCCTCCATCTCATTCCAACCCTAAGTAAGCTATTATTTTAATATGGCACATTCCTAGTTAACTTGAAAGCCTGTTCAGTTTTCTGATACAGTCTATTATATCAAAGTTGGACTTTGTGCCACAGCATACAGCTTTAGGTGAAGGGTAAAAAAATAGTGTGTAGTTCTTTTCAGTTATAATCTAGTTTAGCTTGTTTTGGAAACACTTCATCTGCTACTTGGACAAGTGTTTCTACGTAGACCAATGGAAAGTCAGGTAGGAGGAGTTGCGAGTCACAGCTTTGCGTGTTAACCAAAGGCAACTGATGTACAGTGAACTGAAATCCTGCTCAGGATTGCGCAACAGTAATACTTTTATGGCATATTTGTTTTATTAAGGTAAACAAACCAGCCAGTAAGAAATGTAGCCAGCAATGCTATCTGTGGTATAAAACTGCTTTAAACCATGGCAGGCTTATCTGAAACAGATACCGGCAAATACATTTCAACTTAAGATAGACATTATATGCTATATCTTTCCTACCCAGTAACTGCTCTCTGTAGAGGAAAAGCAAAGCTAGTAACAGTCACATATTAGTTGGCAGTAGCATGAGGTTTGCTGATCATACGGTGCTTATGTTTTTTCTGCAGTACCAGAACAATATTGGTACTCTGTGCAGCACAGTATGGAAGCACAGGGACAGCTCTGTCTCAAGACTTTTTTGGTTTTCTTTATTTTTCTTTGCCACCTTTTAGAATAAGGAAATAAATACTTTCACCAGGAGAATATCTTGTTTTAATATTAGCTTAGTTTTACCTAGATGTACATAGTCCAACTGTGCCTGTTTCAAATAGAAGCAAAGTCTCTTCAGAACCATACATTTAAATTAAATATTAATTTGGATAACCAATCAGTCTGTAGCAACATCAAGTAAAGATGAAAGTGTTTAATTGTTTGACTGCTTTGGAGAAGAGGATTCGTCTTCACCTTGTGAAGCATCTTCTGTTTTCTGTCTTGAGCCGTTTTGACTTCTTGGTGAAGTATTTGCTTAGCTTTCTTTAACTGACACATTGATTTTTGAATGTTGTGTGTTGATACACAGACTTTGTGTTTAGCTCTGAATTTCTACTTTAATACTGACTTTAAAAGAATTAAGTGTTTCTATATGTGATCATGGAGATAACTGAAAAGCTAATAGGAATTAGGAAGAGTGAATAACACAAAGCTAGCATTGTTTTACCAGCAGAATGTAACTGTTGCTCAGTGGTATATTACTAATCCCCAGCACAAGTACTAATTGGCAAGGCTGTAATAGAATGGGAATAGCTTAAAAATAACACCTAGGTGGGTGCATTTTATAGACTACGGATCTGGTTGGAGTTTTTCATTGTGTCCATTTAAATTTCTGATTTTGGTCTGATTAGCTGCATTTTTTTTTTGTGATGGAAGAAGGAATCTAAAATAGTGTTTATTTTTAGCTAGTTTTTTTTTTGGAGGTGCTTTAAATTACATCTTTACAGCTAAACTAAACCGTTTCAAGGAGTATGTCTTTGTTCTTGATGCTACTGCAGTACTGAGGGAGTTGAGACCACCCAACCTTATACTTGTCTTGCAGAGTCTTAAGACTTAGTCCAACTTCTGCAATATTATTATGAGCACATATATATGTGCAATTAAGGTAACTTTACTTTCTCTTCCCTATTTTAAGTTTGATGTTGCAGCAACAAGTTATGTAAGACCAGTTTGAAACCACCTCTTTCAAACCTTTTAAGGAAGTGTCTTCTGTATGACTATGAAATATAAAGATATCCACTTTTCCCTCCTTGCCCCCCACCTCTGTCTTGCAATTCCAGTTTTATTGCTGCTTGCTGCATTGGTTTTACATCGTGCCTCTTGTAAGTGAAAAAAATCCACTCCTGGAGATTGTTTGCAAAACAAAGATTGCATACTTGAGAAATTGACTCAGAAAGAGATAGCCTGCCTTTAAGATGAGGTTTGTTTTATGATTAAGGGCGTGTCTGTTTGCTGTGTTTGGAATTAATGCTCACTAAATGTTGAAACAGTGAGTTTTCTACAGTTGAGTTGCTGTTACTTTGGTTTGCTTCCTGCTCAGATCATCACTGCCATTCAGCCCTAAGGAGCTGATCCTGGGGGGTTGGTTTGTTTGAACCCTTGTGATAAAATTAGTACCTCCCTGCTTACTGCTATAATTAGAGTGGAGCAGTTCTTGTGCTACTTGGACTGCTGGAAGATGCCCCATTCAGAATTCCCAGGCAGTACGTGGTTAGTGCAGGTCTGCCTCTCTGAATGCTGCCTGCTCCCATGCAAGATGGTCAGTCTCGGTCATTGTTGCAGCTGGCATCTGTGTGGTGTGCTACCTAAACCTGGGCTCTGTCATTTCTCCTTCCTGTCTTCAGGAGCTGTTTGCTTGAGTTATATGCTGTTGGGTAAGAAGGCTGAATTTTGTCCTTAACCCCAGGGTATTTCCAGTTTGCGTGCAGTTATGTGATCAGATGTTCTGCAATCCCCTGGGTAAATAAAACAATGGGCAGAAGAGGGTGGCAGGCGTGGTTGGGCAGCTCAAAAGGCTGGTGCAGCTCAGCTCACATGGGTACCAGTTTTTCAGAAGCTTCATGGCTGGAAGGAGAACATGGAGACTTTAGCAGCAGAGGTCGTCCAGGATGTGTCAATGGGAGGATTCTGTCCCAGCTTGTTACACTAACGCTTGGCTTCACCACCATCACAGTTGTCGTGACTGATACATATGCACCGGAGCAGATAATACAGTCATTAAGTGTCCTTGGAACAAACGTACTATAGACCTTGGTGCAATCTTCTGTGAATTGTTTGACCTGAGATACGCAGGCATGTTTTCTGTTTTGTAATGTTGAATCATATTTGCACTTGTTTTTTTTCCCAGTTGTAGATGGGTCTTGAGCAGATCTGTGTCAGCCGTGAAAATTTGGAAGATTGCCCTACCGATATTTGTAATTAAAACCTGAGTAAACTTTTGGAACAAGTAGGACTTAAGATACATAAGGATGAAAATGGAAGTACTTCAGTAACCGAAATGGTAGTATTAAGATCTGTTTTTTCATATTACACTAAGTTATCACTCCTGACAGCTGCTCTTTCAAATTATTTACATTGAATTTTTGGCTGTGGCAATGCATATCATGTTTAGGTGCCTCATAGCTGTGTGTGCCACAACAGAGAGAATTACAGCATTGTGATTTCTGATACTGTGCTTTCTCATTTGGTTGTAATATCTGAACTAGAGTATTTTCAGGTCAATTCTTCAACTAGTATAAACTCAGTGGAATTTTGTAGTTCTGTGGAGTGTTTTCCAGCCTGATTTGTGATCCTTTATAACCTGCCACTGCAGGATCTACCAGTCCCAGCTGATGACCAATGTGAACTTCTCCAGACATCTCTAATCTCTTGAAGTTTCCTTTGCTAGCAAAATGAATGGAAGCCTCTTAAAAATGAAACTGTTAATAGAGTGCTTTAAATTGTCCTGATAAACTCTGTTACTGAGTTCAGAGCTACAGAATTATTTAAATTCAAAATTAAGCTTGGGATGAGAGTTTTTGGCAAATAGTATGTGTATGTGGCAGAGATGATGAACAAGGTCTTAGAAAATGAAAGCAGTAATGACAGCAGTTCGTAGCTGACTCTGTAAGTAATGAGTTACCCTAACAAGATGTGTCTTTTATTATCTAAATTAACTGTGGTATTGAGGAATTTTAGCATCTTACAGTTTTTACTAATAATTTGCTATAATGTGATTTCCCCCCTCCCCCAGGTTCTTACTGATGCATAAGAAAGTGTTCTGGTCAAAGGCGGAAAACTGCATAAGATCCAAATGGAGCATTTTCTTTGCATTCTGTATTTTCTTACTTTGTAAGTGATGATCTTTTGTTGACCTTTTCTGCTCAACAAATTTATTCTAATTGCATCTGGAAAGCAATCAAATCTTCTGTAATGTCTTCCAAAAAAATCAGTTGTAAATGCTGCTTTTGGAAACAGTCTGGTAAATACAGTGTACTGTATTATATATTACCCATATTAACATGCCTGGTGTATGTTTGCTGTTTATGGCTGGAAGAGGTATATTGACATGTTTATTATTTGTGGCAAACAGTTTTGTTTTGGCCATCATAGGTACTGGTAGAATGTGTGAGAGGACACACATCAGCAGTCGGCCTTTACCTTCATTCCTTAGGTACGGCTGCCCATTTAATCAGAAGGCTGAAAGGGGCATCCCTGCAATGCTGTGAGCCTCATGTGTACTCCAGAGGGACAAACATGGTGGAAGCCCCAGGAAGGCAGTGGGCAGTAGAGGCTCTTGATTTGGATGGAAGGATGGACACAATTACTGGTGGTTGAGGATGGGGGTTTTGTCGCTTTTTTGCGGATATCAAGAATTACTGCTTTTATATCATTTGGTAAGAGGTGTAAAGCCATTCACCTACTCTGGTCCATGCCTTGGAAGATGAATTAGCTCCCCTTGCTTTCAGAATAGGTAAATTGAATACTAAAGATAAATTGAATACTACACAAGACTTTTAAAAGCGAGGGTTAGATTGCAGTACACAAACGAAGCTTTAGGTTTTGTACAAAGTGTTGTTCAGTTCCTCCATGTATTTACGTTTAAGTAAAAGCTGTCATCAGGTATAAAACCAGTAGGTTGGCCTGTAGGTGCCTGGCATGTTGGCTCTTTTTGAGCTTTCTGGTTTAGTTGTTTGACTTTGCAGGATTTTTAAGTGGAAGAGCTTCCTGAAACCCTTATGGGAGTTGATGACTTTTAGAGGATTGTTGGTATTTTTGCTGAGAAATATGTGAAAAATGAGTGAAATCTATCCTTGCCTTATTCTATGTATAAACAACTCATAATACATCCTGGTGTGGCTGGGGGAAGAAGAAAAGCTGTACTAACTCCTTTTGTGCAAATTAAATAACAATTTCTGTTTCATGTAAATTTAGATAATTTTTGTTTACTAGTGTGCAGTTGAATGGTATTATTTACTGAAGCCTTTCTGCAGTATGTCACTAATGAAGGCTGTGCATGGTGGCAAATAAACCATTTAACCATGAATTATTTGTTTGGAAAAATAGTGTCACCACAGGGAAAATTTGCCACACTGGGCCTCTGTTCCTCAAATCTGTTACTACCCTGTATTGTCCAGTGGTGAGCTGTTGAATAGCAGTGTATTTTTGGCCTTTTTCTTTCCCCTTGTAGAAACTAAATAACCTTTCCATGTCTATTTAAAGTTGAACACTAAAAAGAGAATAAATAAAATGTGGCCCTACTTATTTAGTCAAAAGTGTGCACTCACTCTAAATTCCCAGCACTATCTGTATGTGAAAAGTGCACAGAAATTACCAAACTCTGATCCATAAAGGTACTTAACACTGAGCCCCGCAGGCTGCAGTGGTTGGTAGGCACCTGTGTAATCTACTAGAGGTGGGCTGATGCATACTGAACATGTCACAGCTGACCACCTCTGGAATAAGCTATTCCCTGCAATTTACCTGTATTCTTAAGCTTTCAGTATTACAGTAGTGCTTCTAGGCTGATGAGGTGTATGGGTAGCAAGTTCTCAAGAGTCTGAAAGCATCCTTGCTCTTTGTTAGCTCAGCTTGGAAGTGCAGCCTTATGGAATAGATGTCTATTTCTGAAGGCGGGCTGATGGATGTGTGCTGTCATGAACCTCGCTGCTTTCTAACTGTCATGTATTGCAGTTGCTTGCCATTGTAGTTTGGCCCATGAACAAAGTAAGTTGCTTATGAGATCAGTGAAGTGAAACTTGGTGAGACATGCTTCTTTGTGATACTAGAACATGCTGCTGCCATATCCAGGCTATAGTGCAGCTGTAATGACCTGTCTGGTGTCTGTCCCCGTAACTGCCCAGTCACCATCAAAATAGCAGCTAGAAATGGGGGTTTTACAGTAACATCCCAGTGCAGTGAAAATGCGTAGTACAACAAAGGGTCTACATAATCCTGGAGAATATTTTGAACCACAGATGTACTGTTTGCATGATTGGTTTGAAAGACCCTTTTCCAGAAAGTATGTAATCAAAAATATCTGATGAAATCGGGTTCAAGGCCAGGTTGGACAGAGCCCTGGGGGACATGGTCTAGTGTGAGGCATCCCTGCCCATGGCAGGGAGGTTGGAACTAGATGATCTCAAGGTCCTTTCCATTTCCAACCTGTGATTCTATAAATCAAAATATTGGCCAAGAGGTTATAACCCAAGGTTAATACAACCTAATAAATGGGCTATTGACAGTTAGGTTAGGTTCTTTTCTCTGTTTCTGTGTTCATTCTTTCTTGCTTCGTGATTTGTTTCATTGGACATAAGAGCATGCTGCAATTTGACTGGATCATGTTTCCCAGATGACTGAGCCATTATTACAAACAAATCCTCTTGCAGATAAACTAATGAGTAGCCTGTGGCAGTGTCCGCACACAGCACTTGCCTGGCTGGGTACAGCAGGATAGCTTGAAGATAATGATTTAACAGGTAATTGTTTTCCAAGTACTGTAGATTCAATATATGAAATTAACTGGGACACAAAGGCTTTTGTATTCCTATAGTTTAAAGGTCAGCAGGATTTTCAGATGCTGTGTGTTTTCTTATATTATTTGCTTACCTGTAGGGTAAGGATTTTTTTGTTGTTGTTTAAATGACAAATTGCGATTAATAATCATTTTCTTATGATGAAGTTCTAACTTGGGAGGGGAAAAAAAAAAACCCAAGCACCAACAAAGCAACTAGGACCAGCTTTTCCTGAAACGAGGTAGACTTCTGTCCAAGATGGCTGCTATTTGAATGCCTTTGAAAATGGAGTTATGTGGTGATTAGACAACAGCTAGAGAGTCAGCCACAACAGAATCCCTGGGTTTACTTGCTGAGGCAACACAGCAGAGTTTTGTTGATGTATCAAACATGTAAAAACCAAACAGACTGACTAACCTACTCTTTCAGAAAACAATCTCCTATTTTTGCCAACCTCCCAATGTCATTATGCAACTTATGTAATAGATGGTAACTTGAATACATACTAACTTTGTGTGCTTATTGAGTTAATCATTTTGTAATGCTGCTGACTCAAGATAAAGTAGTAGCAAGTCAAGGGCTCTGTAAAGCTGAAAGAGGGATTTGGAGTTTGAGCAGAAGGGGCCACAACACTTCCATACCAGCCAAATACACTGTGGAGAAGTGAAGTTTACTTTAATACAATATAATTAAGACCAAAAAGGGAAGAACTGAACTCAAACAGCCAAAACTCTGAACTGAAACAGCCAAACTCTGAAAACACATAGGATTTGCTGCTTTAGCTACTGATGGTCCAGAAAGTGCTCTGGGATGTCAAGAGATTGAGGACTAAGTTTGAAGCAGAATGACACCTATGACCATTTCTGGCTTTTGCTTAGCAGCCGGGGTGGCGGTTGTAAGTATGGGCAGAGTTAAATGTATTCTAGAGAAATTCATCATCATCAGCGTTAGACCTCACTCTGCCTTTCCTTTAGGCTAAGGCAGAAATAGGGGAATTGGGAGCAGTTACAATGCATGACCAGTCTGGCCATCAGTACTGGAGAATAACTTTTGATAAATCAGATATTATACAAAGAAAATTATCCATGTCAGATTTAAGATCTTGCTTTCCGTAAGCCATGCAAATGAGATGGTGGGGTTGGGCTTTTTTCTTCCTATTTTATTTTAAGGTGTTGAGGCAGGATCAGTCCTGGGACCATTCAGACCCTGGAAACCACTTACTCTATACTGAGCTTTGTTATTTTGAAGCTACATTCTAAAATATGGATTGATCAAACAATTAAGTAAAACACAGCTGCTTCTAGGGTGTCTGAGAGAGGGTATGAAACAGTCTTCTGCAAAAAGATCTGCAGCACTGAGCAAGAATCCCTTGATCTGTTGTGACAGAAATGGTCACCCTAAGGCAGACCAAATGTGGAGAGAAAAGGAGATATATATATATATATACACACACCTATATTTAATATACATACATATATGTATTTAATGTGGCCTTGCTCTACTGTTAGCGTTAGGGTTTTGTGGCTTTTGGAGTTGAACTGAAGTTAGTACATTAATGACCATAAAGAGCTTAAAACAGCTATTTTTTTTTTCAGTTACATCCTCACTCATTTTATGTTCTTCAGGCTTAAAGAATCCTGTCTTTTCATGATTGTTGGAGAATATATGAGGTACGTGTTTCCCCTGGCAGTTTGGAAAGCTTACTTTCCATAGGGTGTACATGGGAAAATCATCATGTTGGAAGCTGTACAAACCTTACAGTGGTAGCATTTGTTAATACCATTCCTGGAAGATGATACTTCAGGTGAAATACATAAATCTGCCACTTCTCAGAGGAGTTATTTCTGGAGTGAGGGGTGGGAAAGTGAGTGACTAGTGTCCAGAATTGCCCTTGTAGGGGAAGGAAGACTGTCCTTCAAATAGAGCCTCTCCCCATCTGTATCAGAATCATGCCCAGACAAGGCCTGTAGTGAAACTTTAATAACACTGGACAATCCAGCCAAGGAGGATTTCAGCTAATTTAATTTATAAGAGTAGGTCCTGACAATTTGGCATTTATTAGGAGAGCCAGCTGGAATACAGGGAGGTACAGTCTGAAGTATAAGATGAATGTTAGGAGAAAACAGAGGCTAAACATTTTTAGCTAATGAAATACCAGGAAGACTTCTGTTCCTGGTCTGGCAAAGCATTCTAGAGGTTTCTTCAGTAAGAAAATTAAATTTGCCCTCAAACACATTTTGGGGACTGAACTCATGTGTCTCCATTGGGGCAGAAGAACATCCTGAGACACATGGTCAGCATTTTTCAACAGGCTTGTTTATATAGACATGGAATGGAAATTCTCTAGCAACATCAGTTCTTTCAGGTTATGGCTTTCCAACCTGATTAGAGTCCTTTTTCGGGTAAGGAAAGCCCCCTGCCAGGGCTTGAAAAGTTTGCTGGCCAAGATACCAGGCATCCAAAGACTCTTGAGGGCTGGGAAGAGTAAATGGCCATGAAGAAGCAGAAGCAGGCTGGTTTAGAGCCAAGGCCAAGTCAAGTTCAGTGTCAGTCCAGTCACACCAGCAGTAAGTGGCACAGATACAAAAGAGAGAAGTACCCCCTCACACCCACCCAACCCCCTGTTTCCTCCTACATTGCCTGGAAGGTGCTGGTGAAGAATGTGGGACAGCATGCAGCTCCACAGGGAAGGCAGGGATTTGACCTTGTGCATTTACAGTCACAGGTTGCTGTCACATGGCTTTGTTGGACAGCTGTCTGTTCTGTCACTCTTCCAGATCCTAAAGCCAGACATCTAAAATTGCTACTGTAAACCTCTGCCCTCCACTGTGAATAGCTTTGCCATTCTTTTTTCCCCATTCTTCCCGTAAGAGCTGCTGCTTGTTCAAAGTTTTCATGTCCTCACTGTCCCTTCTGCATTCTTGAGTTAACTTTTGTTCTTCAGTTTCCAGTTCTAAGGGGTTTAAAGTATGGGTCAGCTTTCAAAATGTAATTGCTTTTAAATGTTAAAACTATCTGTGATTCCTCTGAAACATGAGGCCTGTGTGTCCTGGAGCTTTTCTGCCGTTATGAGCTGTAATTAAACAAGTAATTTACCTTGAAAAGGATTAAGAAGACAAACCACTAGATTTCAGGGATCATCTGAAAACATGAAGTGACTTACAAACCATTCTTAAAGCCTACTTGAACAAAATCGGCTCCTCCTGAGGATAATGTGGGGAAGATACTCAGCTGTTGTGTCCACAGCCTGTGCTTTTCTTAAGTGGCAAGATGCTTCCAGCTCCTTCTCTTGCACTTACTTTCTTACTTGATCCCCTCTCTTTCATTCTTGCCTTGGATTATCTCAGGTCCTTGTTCCTCACTTCCCATGTGTTTTGGTTGTGGTGTTTTGGGTATTTTTTTTTTTTTTTTTTGGTTCGTTTGGATGAAGCAAAAATGTGAAGTTTTTTTGTTCATTCCTTTCACTTCCTGGAAAGCAAATAGGAATTGAGGGATACTTTGTGATACTTTCGGTGAGTAAGCTATGGGAGTGTTCCGCTTCTTGTGGGGTGCCGGTCTGATCTCTCTGCTGGATGCAGTAGGCATTGATTCTGTTGCTCTGATTTATTCATGCTGGCATGTGAATCTTCTTGGAGTTAGGTGCTAATGGATCATGGGAAGGAAAACCAAATCCTAGTCTGATAAGAGATTCTGCTAGTATTATCCCAGTTTATGTTGTGAAAGGCATGAGTTTTATGAAGTAAATGTGCAAAGGCCACGATGTGCTCTGTATTAAGGATAGCTAATAATGGGCTGAAAGCACTGGCTGAGATAGCAGATTGTTTCTCTGCTGACACTTGGGTTGCTGGATGTTTCCAGTTTACCGGTGCTACCTGCAAATGTCTTCCAATCAAAACCAAAACCAGCCAGATAACCCAAACAGGGATGAAATGAAAGATGAGCATTTTGTTTGAAGGCCAGAAGTCCATCTATGAGAATAACTTGAAAACCAGAGTCTCTTCCCTTTGTTTACTATACTGCAAATATGTTTGTTTAGAAGCAATAAGAGTTAATTGTCAAACTTTACAATGTAGTCAGAGATTTTCTCATAAAATGTATAACAGACTCTGCCCAGATGACAAATGCTGATATGTAAATCTAAACATGAAAATTTCCATTGGGGGCCAGATGGTGCCATAATGTGAATTGTTTAACATTTGTGTTTATCTTATTAAAAGTGCCTTTATATGTCCAAACTAAGCCATCAGTGTGGTTGGAAGAGCATATCACTAAATGAACAAAAAAGTCAACCCGTGAGTACAAGACACCTCCTGCTTACATGCATCATAGGAATGCAGAGTGCGTCCTCTGTGAGGGAAGTTTTTTCTCTGTTTACAAAATCGTGAAGAAAACATTATAAACAAAACCAAATCACTGCTTCTCTGCTTGGGAGGAATATTAAAACCATATTTACTTTCCCAGAAGCTGCAAGTGTTGGGAAATGGTGATACATTAAGTACTGTAACATATTTCCCCTCAAAATAGGCGTTGGTATTGAGTGGGATAGAGCTGAGCTCTAGACAAGGGGGAAGCATAGCGGCTGCATTCCTTTCCAGGCACAGTCCTTCCTCCTGCCCGGGAGGCTCTTCCTGTGCTGCCAGAGCCATCATTTCCTCTGATGCAATCCAAGGCATTGCACAACAGAGGAAAGAACAAACGGGCGCTTGTGGACTCAGTCACATGAGGCTGGCGCCCTTACAGTAAAGACATCTGATGTTAAGGGAAGTGGTTAGTGGGGCTCCAAAGGGCAGCAGTGAGCCCTCAGTTGGATGAGTCTTTCACAGGGCTCTCAGTGCACATGCACCAGTTCGGGTACCAATCCATGCTCACTTGTCCTTCCAAATAAATCCGAGAGGCACATCCTGTTGAGGCATCTACAAATTGGAGGGTAGCTATTGCACAGGCAAGAGGTAAAACAGCTTGTAATAGCCTTAGTTGAACACTGCAAGTGTCAAATACACAGTTATTTTTGTGATGCTTTTACAGTGGAAGGGGAAAAATGCTGCAGTGATAAACATAGAGTGCCTGCCTGTGTAGATACCTCTGTGTATGTGTGTGATGGGGTTCAACAAAGCAGACAAATAAAGAGGAAAGCTGTGGGGAGACTGAGGAGCAAAACTGCAAAATACTTGCTTTAGACTGCAATCTTATTTTGTATTTCTTTGCCATCACCTCATGCTGGGGTTGTGATTCACTCCTTAGTGAATCACTGGGCAGTGTTGGCTCCGTTAACTTTGACCTGGGCTTTGGACTAAAGCCCAGAAAAGGACAGGGTTATTAACAGCATTGGCTGAAGTAGTAAGTAAGTGCGTGAGATAAGTGCATGGCAGGTTGATATTTACATCAGTGTGCTCTTTGATTGATATCATATACTAGCATGTTGAACAGAACACTTCCTCCATGCGACCCATTCACGTGAACAGTAATTACTTGAATTGTTACTGCTGTATTTATGCACAACTTTTCTGACTGAAAATAGGAGGGCTCTTTTACAATTGTATCATGATAATTAAAAAACTAAACCAATCACAAACCAACCCCCAAAACCCAAACACCCTTTTGGTTTTAAGTGCCACCAGCACAACTAAATGAAAGAAAGGTGCTCCCAGCAAGCATCTCTCCAGGGTGTAGAGCACAGCACTGTTTAGCAGAGCTCAGCCCTTTGCCAGAGATAAGATAGCGGGTGAAATATGGTCCCTTGGAAAGTGGTGACAGGAGCCAATCAGTGATGACTTTTCTCAGCAAGAAATAGTCCAAGATCCTGAAAACCCCTGAAAACCAGGCAAGCATATTGATCCAAATATGAATCCTGTTTGCTGAAGTGATGGCTGCACACACGGAGGTGGTGGTGCATAGCCATGGCTACGGGGGCTTTTGGCCAGCTAGTGTTTTTGGAGGTCTCTCTTCCCACAAATGAAGCAGCACCCAAAGCTACTTACCTTGATGATGGATATAGCCAGTAGTATGGCAGATTTACTAGCAGTGCCTGGGCACTAAGGCTACTTGTTTCTTCTTCTTAAGGAAAAGATACCATTCCATCTGTATCTCTTTTTTTTTTTTTTTATCACTTGTTTTTTGTGGCTTAAACTGAAACTGAGCACCAGTTCTGCTATTTCTGTGCTGTTGTATGTTGCAACTCGGGGAGGAAAACAGCTCTGCTAATTCACAGCCTTGTGAGTTAAACACACAAAAAAAATATGTCTTTGGAGCCGTGTTTTTAATGGTGCCGTGTAAATGAATAATTCAGAAGTGAGCCCTAAAATCCAGATCCTGCAGTTTCATCCAGAGCATATTGCAAATGCTCTGAGACTAGGAAACTGTTCCGAATCTGCTGCAGAAGGAGACAGTGAGCAGCTGGTAAACTACTGGCCTCTAATGAAGCTCTGCCATATTGCAGGAGCTCCAATTACTGCAGAACTTAATTAGTTCGTTTTACACTGCCAAGCTGGAAAGACCAAACATTGTCTTGGACAGCCACTGTAGTTATTTCAGTTTCTTCATTGCTGGCTATTAAAGCTGAGTTCGGTCTCTCCAGCAAGATATGTTAAATTTGTCTTGGATTTGGGAATGCCTACATTGTGTTACACACAGATATTTTATGTAACTGCCTGATCTTAGAGAAAAATAAGGGGTTTTTTAGTAATTGGTAGAAGTAGTTCATGCCATGTATAAGTATGGGTGCTAATAGTATAAAAGTTTTAACAAAGAAATGAGAATACTGAATTGATTTGTTCAAATGGGGACTTGCCCTAAAGCTTTTTGCTGTAACTGTTGCATGGAGGTAAGTGATCACTTTGAACTGAGCGTTCAGGTTACTTTGCTTCTCTGCTTGAAAATACACTTCAGAAATAAGGGAACATTTTAATTTGATGACAAAATAAATGTATCTTGGGTATAGAACTGCTAATGGAGGCAGTAAAGTTCTGTGTAAATGAAAGGTAGTGTTAAGTGTATCATTTGTATTGTGCCAGCCTGATGAATGCCCAATACTGGACGTTATTTGTGTGTGCTGCCGCTAAAGGGCAATTTGAAGACTAATGAAATATGCCATAAAGTCAAAACTGCCGGGCATCAGCCAAAAATTGTTGGCATTTACCCATCTGACAAATGTGGCTGCTAAGTATGAAAATTCTGTGTCAGCTGACAGCCAAACTCGTGGGGCTTGAGTGTTAGGGGTTCTTTACAGAAGAAAATAATGTAAACCTCAGCACTTAAATACGGAGTACTTGAACAGTGAAAACTCAAAACAGTTCACTAACTACTTCCCCCTGCCCTTATACAGTCAATTACTGAACAATCTACTAATAGTGACAGGACTACAGATCTACTGTAGTGACAGGACAAGGGGTAACGGGTTAAAACTTAAACAGGGGAAGTTTAGGTTGGATATAAGAAGGAAATTCTTTCCTGTTAGGGTGGTGAGGCACTGGAAGAGGTTGCCCGGGGAGGTTGTGAATGCTCCATCCCTGGCAGTGTTCAAGACCAGGCTGGACAAGGCCTTGGGTGATATGATTTAGCATAGGGTGTCCCTGCCCATGGCAGGGGGGTTGGAACTTGATGATCTTAAGGTCCTTTCCAACCCTAACGATTCTGTGATTCTAATCACCTTCCCTCTTCCCTCCCCCCAGAAAAACCCTTATGAAACAAATCAAAATAAGTTGTAGCTAAATCAAATAACATTAACTGGTCTTTTTTCCCTAAATAGCAGAGTTTAATTTGTCTTCTGAAGGTGCAAGGGGTAGCCAGTTGCCAAGAAACCTAGGTCTTTGTTAGCTGTCTGATGATGAGCCAGGGGCCAACTGATGAACAGTATCTAAGACCTGTTGACCCCTGGTTTATACTCAGTTGCTCCAAACCAGCTGCACTTAAAACATCAACTTAGACTAAGCTTTAAATTGCAATTTTATCGTAATAGTCTTAATAACTGCGTTTAGTGCTGCAGTGTTATGTCAGTTGGTGACTTTGAAACCAGGTTTTCCTCTGTCCTGCTGATCTTTGATTAGTATTTAATACCAAGATGGAACATACATAATTTAAAACCCATATTGCAGCAGTGCTATGAGCAGTTACTTCAGACAGAGCCTGTTGTGGTTTGAGTCAGCTTTTACAATTTTATAAGATCATCTGAAAACAATTCTTTTCTCATAAAAGTTGCTTTCTTCATGTGGTAGAATTCATTCCTTCATGTTTTCTGTGAGTGAATTTAGGAAAAGAAGAATGTATTTATCTTCTGTCTGGTTCATTCATTGCTTTACACTTCTGGTTTCTGTGAGCCTGTGTATGGGCTACAGCAACCGAACCATCAGTTCACACACTTCAGAAAGGTCATATAGAGTCATATTTTATTTAGGTCATTCTGTAGGATGAAGAGAATAAGCCTCAGTCTGCCTGTTTGATGCAGAAATTAAAAGCTTTGCTGTTGTTTTAAACTAGTTTTGCTGGGGAAGACCTTTGCTTAAAAAAGCATTTCTATTACAGGACATGAACTTGATTGACATCCTTTGGAGGCAAGATATAGACCTTGGGGCAGGGCGTGAAGTTTTTGACTTTAATCAACGACAGAAGGAGTATGAACTTGAGAAGCAGAAGAAACTTGAAAAGGAAAGACAGGAGCAGCTCCAAAAAGAGCAGGAGAAAGCCCTGCTGGCTCAGCTGGAGCTAGACGAGGAAACGGGTGAATTTATTCCTGCTCAGCACGTTCAGCCAGAGAATACTGAGCCTCCAGTCGGTTTTTCACAGGTAAACTCCTTAATGTGTGTTTGTGAAGCATGTTTAAACCTTTTTCCATTCGCAGGAAGACATAATGTTAGTGGTTACCTAAACTGAATTTGCATTCGTTGCTGTAATGGAAGATTCTTCAGTTATTCAAAGATGCAGTTAACATTTGTCATAACTTTCCTATTTAGACCACACAGAGTTCAAAACCAGAAGCAGAGGCCTTCTCCTTTGATGACTGCATGCAGCTCTTGGCAGAAGCATTCCCATTTATAGATGACAATGAGGTAAAAATGCTCAATGCAGCGGTTTCCTGGGTGGTCTTCTAGGAGCTTGGTCTCATGTTTATCACCAAGATTTGTGTGCAGCATAATCCTGATCTGTGATATGATTTGGGTTTTGTTCTCAAGCTGACTCCAGCTGGAATAGAGCAGTGTAGGGGGCTTGAACTAGGGCTGTGTCTGGTGGGAGGGGAGTGGAGTGGTTCTTGTGTTCTTTCTACTGACTGAATCCTGCAGGCAGGACTCGGTGTTTAACACCAGCTGATGACAGCCCTGCCAGTTACTGCAAATGACAGTGGTCAGTTTGTTACAGTGAGCTTCATGCAGCTCATGGGAGTCAGTGTGTTTGGTTGCTCTATTACCATGTGCTGACCCAGACGGTTTGATGTATAATACGAAGTGGGGTTTCTTATGTGGGGGTTTCCTTTTTGTTACTGTTTTGTTTGGGGGGGGTTAATTTGTATTTTTTTTTCTTTTGTTCTAAACATTCCAGGCTGCTTCAGCTGAATTTCAGTCGCTGGTTCCTGCTCAGATCGATCACAACCAAGTCTTGATCTCTACTGATGAAACTCAGCCACCTGAATCGCCTGTTCTTGATCCAATTACAGATGTGGAGAACATGCAGAACATAGACCAAGTTTGGGAAGAATTATTGTCCCTTACAGAGTTACAGGTAAAGGTTTTGGTATGATAAGCACCTGAAAAAAATAGTGTGGTATTTTGCAAGAGTATTGTATTTCGGAGAAGGCAGTACAATAGCACCTTAACGCGATAGTTGTAATCACTGTGTATTGGATCCTACACCTGCAGGATGTCTAAAACTCAATTTAAGCTTTATTTTTTAAGAATATATTGAAAAACACGTATATTGAAAAATACCAGTTGTTTATCCAAGGTCTTAATAACACGCGGTCTGGCTTCCCAATCAGAACTTCCCCATGTTTAGCAAATCACTTTCTTTCTCTGCGTGCAGCTCATTGCAGCATGATCATGGTTTAAATTTCAGCTGCTTAAAAATGGACACTTCCGAATTATGGCTGCAACGGGAATTGTTTCCATGAGTGTTACTGTAAATATTGTTCTTTTTTTCAGTGTATGATTGTGTAAATCATTTATAGTTGCATTCAACTTTTATCTGAGGAGGAGGTTTCGTTAAGATAAGAACTACTACTGTTTATATGTGTTCAGGAAGAACTAGCCATGTAACGTACATGAACCAAATATTTCAAAGGAACAAAGGAATCACTTTGCTGTATTCCTCAGCTATGTGTTATGGAGAACATCCAGGGTTTGGTTTTTTTTTCCTCCTGTCTTCGTATTTCTATTTATATATTCCTTAGATTTGACTATAAGATTGAATAAAGTTACCACACAACAACATCATGCTTCAGCATGATGCAGCTCTACTTTATGCTGTTAACACAAGAGATGAATGCTCAGTAGAATGCCTGTAAACTGAAAACACTGAAAAACAAATGTTTGCTGGAAGCGAGTGCTTTTTGGGCCTGTACATTTTCCTTTCAATTTCTTGTAGTTTTCAAAGTGTCCCTACTTCCCCAGTCTTACTGCTCTGGTAGGTTTAAAAGCCCCACATAAGTAACAAGGACAATTGGCTGCGGAGGGGCAGCAGCAATGCTGAAAATGCAGCAAGAGACCAAACCAAACTTACTCTCTTTCAGTAATTCTGAGTAGTGATGGAATAATGTTCTGAAAGCAGTGAGATAGTTCAATTGAGGGCATCAACTTTCACAAATTATGTTTGAAGAGAGAGGGGAAAAAAAAAGAGCTCTCGCTCCAAAACCTTAGCTTAAGCCTTGGACAATCTCTGGTTAAATAACAAGTGTGTGGTCCCTTCTTAAGAGAAACAGAATAAGTTTGGTAATGGCCTAATTCTTCAGGACAGTGGACCCTCTTATGTCAGCTTTAGCGCAGAAACTGCCACCCCTTTGGAAAGATCATGGGTCTTGTAGCCAGTGAAAGCTGTAAGTCTTGGGTGCTCACACTGTTGTCAGCCAGCCTAACTAAAAGTGTGTGTGGCGAGTTAATGTTTGCAAGGCTTCATGTTAGTGCTCTCTTTACTCTTGAGAGTTATGTTTCTCTGCACTGAGCAGCTGCCTCTTCCAGTACATCCTAAAAGAATCTTGTTCTGTAAGGAAATGTATTGCATAGCATGGAATTAAAGAGTGCTAAAAGTGATTGTTTGCTAGAAATGCTCATAAAGTCTATTTCAGTAACAGTTTACCAGAGCAGGAGGGCTCTATGCAGGTTCCATGCAGTGTTGACATGGGTCTCTTAAGCATCTTGCCAGGAGTTTGAGAGGCTCTGCTCTCTGAATCTAACTAGCTTTGTCCAGAATGCACTGCTTCATGCTCTTGCTTAGGTATCTAATCTTCTTCCTAGTAAGCCTCCCCTTAGTAAAAGTATGTTGTCCTCCCCTTAGTAAAAGTATGTTGTAGTCACCTAGGTTGTAGCAACGTTGTAAGACTCATGTTAAGTGCATACTGACTGCTAGAGTCTTTAGTGTTTGTGGGTTATAGAAAAAGGCTTTATTGATTGGAGATGTGTTGCTCAACTTCTCTTTTGCATTTCCCATGCAGTGTCTTAACATTGAAAATGATAACCTGGCTGAAGTAAGCACAATCACAAGCCCTGAAACCAAGTCAACAGAGATGCACAACTACAATTACTACAGCTCATTACCCACCATGAGGAAGGATGTTAACTGTGGTCCAGAGTTCCTGGATAGCATTGAGGGGCCCTTTTCTGGCATTTTACCACCAGAAGACACCAGCCAGCTGAGCGTGAGCTCTTTAAATGACATGTCCCCCTCAAACTCCGATTTCTGTGAGGATTTCTACACCACCTTTATCGACACAAAGGCGAACGGTGACACAGCAGTGACAAACACTGCCAGACAATCACTTGCAGAGATTCTAAGTAAACCTATTGATCTTTCTGATTTCTCACTGTGTAAAGCTTTTAACAGCAACCTCTCAGGAACTGGACCAGAATGCAATGATTCTGACTCGGGTATTTCACTGAATGCAGGTTCTAGCATAGCATCGCCTGACCACTCTGTGGAATCATCTGCCTACAGAGATAAGACTTTTGGCTATAGTGACTCTGAAATGGAAGACATGGATAGTCGTCCTGGCAGTATGCCGCAGAGCAATGCTAGCATGCACTCACTGCAGTTCAAGGATCAAATGTTCTCTTCCATGGGGCCAAGTGCTGAAACACCAAGTTTGCAGAGTACATGCACAAAAAAGAAGGAACCCCCTCCCAGCCCTGGCCACCCCAAATCTCCCTTCACAAAGGATAAATCTTCAAGCCGCCTCGAAGCTCATCTCACACGAGATGAGCAAAGAGCAAAGGCTCTGCAGATCCCTTTTCCTGTTGAAAAAATCATCAATCTCCCTGTTGATGACTTCAATAAAATGATGTCTAAGGAGCAGTTCAACGAAGCCCAGCTTGCGCTCATCCGAGATATACGCAGGAGAGGCAAGAACAAAGTGGCTGCTCAGAACTGCCGTAAAAGAAAACTGGAAAATATAGTGGGACTGGAGCAAGATTTGAATAACCTGAAGGATGAGAAAGAGAAATTGCTTAAGGAGAAAGGAGAGCACGACAAGAGCCTTCGTCAAATGAAAAAGCAGCTGACCTCCTTATACCTTGAGGTCTTCAGCATGCTCCGTGATGAAGATGGCAAGTCTTACTCTCCTAATGAATATTCTCTGCAGCAAACCAGAGATGGCAATGTCTTCCTTATTCCTAAGGGCAAGAAGTCAGAGACTAAACTCTGAAGGGCAGCACAGCTGGCTACTGCTCTCAGAGCTCTTATTTTTATATCATCCTCCTGATAGTTTTTACTGTGAGGTGGAATGCAGAATTAGGTAGTATTTTTTCAAGTAATTCTATGCAATGATGATTTAAAAGTTAATGAGTAGTTCATGGAAGATGCAGGTTTAAAACTAACAGCGTAATGCAGATGGAGGTATGCAAGATTTGTAATCTCACTTTTATAACAGACATTTCCTTCTTATAGCACCACTTTGACTAGTTTCCATATACATGTAAATATTTAAAGATACCGTATTTATATACTGTTCCTATCTCTTGTATTCATAGATTGATTTGATATATATATATATATATATAAAAGTGATTTTAGCCTTCTAAATATAATTTCTGGTAAGACAAACAGCATGGTTTCTGATCCTTTTTTATAAATATGCAATAGGGCTTGTTTCCCATTTTTCTTGCACATTTATACTTGCTGAATATTTAATATGATTTTAATATAGTATAAAAGTTGATACTTAAAGTTTGATTTTTATCAGTTCATTAAACCTTTTTTTTTAACTCTACTTCATGCACATTTATTTCCCTAACGAAAGGAATTCCCCCCTAGTTTTCCAAGGCTTAAGTCTTCATGTAACAAATGTACTTAATAACCAGAGAGACATATTGCACAGCACTGTCAGCATTACTAATGCCTTGTTCAGCTTAGTTCTAACTGCCCTTTGGAAGGATTGTGTAGCAGAGTTTTGCGTTATGCTAGGTTTATGTCATTTGTGTTTTGCCCTTTGAACGCTACCTGAATTCATGATGAGATCTTTCCTCCAAAGCCATTTAAAACGTGTGAATTCGGTCACTGGCAGCATTAAGCGTTTTTTCCAACTTAAGATTCCATACACTCTTGAGTAACTGTTCTGGATATGCACTGTGTGGCTCTGAAGGGGCCTGACTCGGGTCAGAGTTGGTCACTCACATTGTGTCAGAGCACACAGAAGGCGGCGCACCAGTGGCCAACCAACCATGCTGCCTGCAACCTGTGCTAAGGTAACGGGAAAGTGACGTGAGCTTAAATTATGATTTCTAAGAGAGTAACAAGCAGGAGGATCACTGACATTGCATTGTTTGCTCTTCTCATTGACTCATACTTGACCATTGGGGATTTTCTGAATACAGGAAATGCATCATTTGTTTGAAGTCCATGTGTAGATCTGAACATTAAAAAACGCATCATCTTCTTACATATTCCCTATGACACAGAAGGTGTATTTCATCTGAGTTTTTTCTCTGTCACTGATGCTTTATATGATTTTCCAAATCTTTTGTCTATAACAATATTATGCGTAACTCCATTTAGTATAATAAACAAGTTGTTTTGCAACACCTTCTGGTATTTCTTTCTCATAAGAAGGAAAATGGCAGAGTAGGACCCACACTGTTAAAAGGAAAAAGGGTTTAAAGAGGGACATCAGCTCAGGAACCCAGCCTTGTATTATTAGTTCATTATTCACAAAGTTAGGGTAATGCTAAACAAAATGATAAAGCTGCTGGTGAATTCAGGCTTTTTATTCCTCTTAACTTTTTAACTGTGCTGGAGCTGCACACAGCAGAAGCCATCTCATCTCATGGCTGGCCATGAAAGCCCAAGAAACACTTTTAATTAACATAATCCCAGTTCCACACTATCTTACATTTTAGGGATGTCCTGAGTGACATACAGAACAGTGGAGTTGTGATGTGACTGTCACAGGCTGCTGTGGAAGGTCTCCTGTTCTCAGTTGCTGTGTGCTGGTGGTTGTTTTCAATGCAACTCCTTGGGCCCCTCTCACCTGAACAGCATCAACTCCTTTGCAGCCTACAACTCTTGGGTACCAGGTTTGGTTTTCACTCTATACACAGAATTTCAATTGCTGTTTTATTGTCCAGGTGGTCACAGTAGGATCATTGGAACCATTTCATTACTTTTTATTGCTCCCAAATAATTTCATTTCCAATCTTTGTCACTTGCCATTCATCTTCCTGTTAACTCATTAATTCTGAATAGCAGAGTACAGACATGCCTTTCACTTTACCTGCAACACAACCTTAGCTAACCAGAGTAAAGCAGGGGAGGAAAGCAGAGCAGTAACAACAGCTTCACCAGGAAGGGAATTCTTGCCGCAGTGCAACCTAATGCCAGGAACCACAATCCTATTGACTATCTCTTCTTTAACAGGCAAGTGTAGTGGTGAAATGCCAGTACCAGAAGTAAGCCTTTGGCACCATCAGGTGTTCCAGCCCTGACATTAAGTACTAACATTTGTGGTGCCAAAGACACTACAAAATGTAAATCCAGGTGACCCCCGCTTGCACTGTGAGGCCACTTACCTTGTTTATACTACCTGCTTGTTACCTGCCTGTCAGTCCATCCCACTGCACAGCCCTGCACATGCTCAGAATGCAAGGATATGCCTCCTGTTGGGAGCTAATGGACAATACCAGCAGCTGAAAACCTAGAGACTCGATTTGATTTGGTAAAGGACAGAGAATCTGAGGAGCTCCTGGGTTAGCACCTCCCCCCCGCCACTATTAACCAGGCTATTAAACACCTGACATCCAAGATGTTCTCTCTAGCTGCAATATACTTTAATTACAAATTGGGTATAAAACAGAGACCTCAGTAACCTCCTGCTTTTCCACTTTGTTCCTTTAGTGCTAATGCAAAAGCAAAGGACAAACAGCACCATTAGAACCAGCCTTTGCAGGAGCTGCTGTACATGTACTACCCACATGGTGAAAACCTAACACTGGGATACTTACTCCATTACCAGGATGAAAAGGGAAATGACAAAATACCTGCAGTTAATGCAGAATCCTTGTTCAAATTCCACCAGGCAAACAATCAGTCTGAAGTAACTCACACTCAGTTTAAAACAGTATTTTTTGTATCACCAGCACAGTGAACCTTGTATTCACATCAGAACACCCACATCAGCAAGGAAATACATATTCCATGTTAAATTGGGTATATGAAAAAAACATTGGATTGCAAACTATATCCTTCACTTTATTATTACTGAGGTACAGAGTATATTCCCAAAGCTGAGAGTGACTGTGATACCGCCAAGTCTAACGCATCCCAATGCTGACACCAGCTCTCCCTGTGGAGACCACTTGATCAGAACAACCATTAAAAGCAAAGCTGAGGAGTAGGGCTGAGCCACCAGTCCCAAGCTGAAAAGCTGATCCTCTAACTCAGTGTGCTGCAGCAAGTTAGGACCACTTTGTGTTCTGCACAGCACTTAAAAAAAGGTGATGTCAACACATTTTAGATGTGAGTCATTTGACAGCATACACTTTATTCTGATACAAAATGGAAATATTTAAAACAAATTTCAATCCATTATGGATTATAGTGAAAATTTAAAATTTCCATACTATTTTCAAACTTGTTTAAGCACAAGTTCTAGGATCTCAGCACACTGGCACCATTGCTCTTCAAGTCTTTGCCAGTTATTATAACATATTATTCTGTTTCCAATCTTGCGATATTATCTTCTACATGAAGGCCATTTTTCTTCTATGGAGATACTTGGGTTACTTTAAGTTCAGGACAAAGCTAATCTTAGACAGAGATGTCAACCTGTAGCACCCACAGCAGAAAAAGAACCATCCATCAGATACCCGAATTTCAGAGAGACTCAGGATCTTTCATGCTCCACAAACACCCATCAGAGACCACAGGCCGATACGTAAGTGAATATTCCACTGTGGTGAAACAGTCTGATGAAAACATATTAATGTCTTGAACACAGGAACCAAAGACAGCAAGTCAGTATATCACAAAACCAGTGCTTGAAAGAGAGGAGCATTCCCCTTCCCACATTAAGTATTTAAATGATACCAAAGTTAAGATGCTGTGTTTAATTTCAGGGTTCTATAATAACAAAATATTCATCACATCCGCATCAACCTGGGCCCCTTTTGGGGAAATACATTTTTACTTCTTGGAAGTAGCATCTGCTTTTAGATTAAGCTACAGGTTTAAACAGCAAATAACCTTCTGTAGAACTGCAGCTTAGGGACCAATGCGTCATTGACTTTACATCTCCATTTACAGCTATTTTCAGTAGCAGCCACTGCAGAAAAACCTATCCACAAAGCAGAATTCTTAACTCTTGGAAGCACCTCTTGGGCAAAGATCATGGGTTTACCTTTGACAAAGTTTATTTCTGAGCAAATTGGGGTATGAACAATTGAAATTGGGCAAATGAGTCTAAAAGGAGTGTTACAAATCGAAGTGTGGAAATAATTCTGACAGTGACCATCTAGTTCTACACGTGGTGCAAAAAAACCCCTCCAGAGCACAGAACGAGTCTGCAGCCACATAGACTCCTCTCATGCTAAGGCTGAGCTGTGCTCTACACACAGGCCTAGTAATGGGATACAAAGAGTTTTTGCTAAAACATTAAGATTCTGCTGTTAAAAACCAGGAACATTTCCCCTCTCCCCCGTGAACAGAAGCATTTGCCCTCAGCAGAGACACACTGCTGCTCTTCCCCACTTATTTGGTGCCATGTACAGGTGAGCTCACAAGGAAACCCTGCCTAGCAGAGGAAAAGCAATGGTATTCCCATCCTAGGCGTAAGACAGCAAGCTGTCAGCTTGGCAGCTCACTGCCAGCACATTATGCTGCACTAAGGAGACTGTGACCTTGCTGCACCAGATTCAAATTCTGGTTCAACCTCTGCTAAGCAAAAACGTTTCTCAACATTTGTCAAAAACACAGTCATTGTGAGGTTTCCATTAAGTAGCTCCTGATTACATGAAAATCTCAACATCAATCACCATTGTAAGTTACTTTCAAATTAATTCTAAGTTACAATGCTTTCTGGATCTTTACCAACAGCAGGTAACAAGTTTAAATACTTGAGTCAGTCTCTGAACATGCCCAAGCTCCAGGTTAAACTGAAATGCAGGGGTTCTGTTTGACTATTTTCTCAGTAACTGAAGCATAACCGATGCTAAAATAGAAACAAAACTAATGCAGACTCAAAAATTTACTGCCACGTTTAAATAGGTACTAGGCTACTCTAAATATAAAAGGAGCTAAAAATACTCCAGGCCTGTAACGACCAAAGATGCAGAAAAGGAAATACATGTTCCAAGAGTTAAGAACTGATCTGCATTAAAACAGGTTGATGAAAGATTCCCTTAATGCCATTCATCTGTGCAACACAGCTGCGCACCCAGCCACGCTTCACATGACAGCATTAAAGCCCCCTGCCTGGATGCACTGCGCAAATGCATACCCAGAGACAAGGCATGTTTACTAGGCAGGGAACTCACTGCCCTGAGCAGCGCAAAGTATCTTTACCAAGTTCCCATGAGACCTGGCGTGGACCGCTTCCCATCTTCCCTGGCTGGGTCTCTGCAGGGCACCTCTTTCCATCAAAGGGGAAACAACAGCTTCTCCCCCAGCTCCAGCCCTCCTCCCCCAAGCACCCCAGTAACTTTTACAGCACATAGTTCAAAGCGTTTCTCATTTCTCTCTTGTTGATCTCAAACGCCAGCTTTGTACCTGCCAGGAACAACAGAAGATTCTTGAATAGCAATGATGCCAGCAAGCAACCCCCACCCAGATCAGGGAGTGCTGGATGATGGATGCTGGAGTACTTGCTCCTCAGTACTTAAGGCTTTCCTTGAGGCTGGCAAAGGAAAGCCTAGAAGGAAGTAAGGGTTAAACAAGTGGTTTACTATACACTACAAATCTTACCCAGTCAGAAACCTTCAACTGAAGAGGATGTGCAAGACATTCCCCATTTTGTCAAGCAGGAGCTTCTCATTCAACCTGAAAATTAAAGAAATTACTCTTACCTTGTTCAAAAAACCCCCGCTACTCTTTATAATTCATGAAAAATTTTAAAGGCAAACCTTACCTATGCTCATTGCCCTTCCTTTCAGGTCTAAATGCTAGACCTATTGATTTTGAGTCAACTCAAGTAGCTATCACTCAAGGAGGTTCCAAAGGGTGAAGAACTCTTGCTAGACTTTCTTCGATATTTCAGCTGTGATTAGCAGATTTAACTAGCCTTTGGGAAGCTGCTCACTATCAGCACAGTATCTTATGCCTTCACTTTTCTGGAAGTTGAAGCTGTTGCTCCTGCTGCCTCGTCATTCTTTAATTATGCTGACTTCTCCATACTCAATAGGCTGCTGAAGTCCTGTCTTAAGAGTCTCCTTAGCAAGTATGGGTCAGAGGAGTACATCCTAGGTTCTTTCAAGCTGGTTAATCACTGTCCTCACGGCTTACACTTTTCCACGTTCACAGACAACATCTAAGCTACCCCACCCGCCTACAAAGCCGTCACTTACATCATCTCTTAAAAGGTTGCATACAGATCTTGTTCATAAAGTTTATTATGACACTATTGTTCAAAGTTAACATTGTTGTCACAGTACAGCTACAAGAGGCCCTGTTAAAAAGAACACTGTCAATACATTCTAAAAAATTTAGAAATACCAGATCAATTGTCAGAAGGGACATCAACCCCATCCTTGTTGTCCCTGCAACCAGGTGCAGGCCCCAGGTACAAGTCTACACGTCTTCTAAGCGTAGTAACGTACAAAGCAAGTCGGCAGTTAGGTGGCTCACTCCCTAGTGAGTTGCATTTTAGTTTTCCATGTTTTCAAACTCCAAATGGGTTGTTTAAAAAAT
Source organism: Pezoporus flaviventris (assembly GCF_033815535.1). Classification (NCBI taxonomy): domain Eukaryota; kingdom Metazoa; phylum Chordata; class Aves; order Psittaciformes; family Psittacidae; genus Pezoporus; species Pezoporus flaviventris. The sequence goes on along the minus strand of NW_026892549.1, from coordinate 41,982,538 downwards.
GCCTTTATTGAAATACAGCCTCCCTCCCACCCCAAGCCCAAATTAGTATGTACAGCAACAGAAGCGTTCACTAAATCATCAATTCTTGCTTTAGCTTTAGAGATGTTTTAAAACTCCACAGAAAAGAATAAGCAGACTTTTGAAATCCAGTTTGGAGGCTACCATCTTGACACCAGTTCCTTGTTTTAACGTACTGCAGTCTAAATACACTCCAATAACAGTGTTTAAATAACATTGTTTAATTTTTTTCAAACAACACACTCATTATTCTACTACTTCTTAAAATTATAATTCATTATTAATATGACTGATGATGCCTCGAGCCATTTCATACATCTTTGCAGATTTATTCCTACACTGGAATTGCATTTACCTTATACTGCACATTGACCCAGAAGTGAGACAGGTGTAATTCCATTACCACATTGCCAAGTGTCTGAGCATTTCTTCTATTGACTGCATCCCTACTCTTCTGAATCTGAATGGACAGAAAGCACTGTCCTGGCAATGGTGGAGAGAATTGGCATCAGATGAGAAAAGGACAGGCTGCAGTGCCTTAATTTGGAGATCAGAAGTGAGAATGAGGTACAATTTCTAGCCACATGTGCTGATAAGATTTGCTACTCCAGTGCAATAAGAAAAAAAAATTGAGTTGTCACACACTATCATTCTACCTGTGGGAACTTCAGACTGTACCATTCTACATTGTGGCAAGTGTTTCTAGTCAGTAAATTACAACTAGATCGTGTTTTGTTTCACCTTCGAGCTCTCAGCTGAGCGCAGACATTCGCAAGGGCAAAGGCTTGAAAACTATACTACTCAGAGCCCGTGGTGAAGGGGCTTTTGGAACGCGTTACCTGGGACTGTCAGTGATTACACCTGTGCTACCCTTGGCTCCCAGTCAGAAGAATGTGTCCAGAAAATTGCCTAGGGTGCATGCAAGAAAGTATATAGCCATTAAGTTATTGAGGAACACACCTATTACTCTCACTATGACACCTTATTTTATCGCAACAGTGCAGTCTGGTGTGAGGGAGAGGGACCCGAGGACAAAGGGGATGAAAATTCCAAACCACCCTCCCCAAAGTATGTATAGTTTTATTGAAACAGAATCATTGTATATCCCAAGGAAACAGGCACTTGATTCCCCCCACCTTAACTTCTCGGGAATTACAATAAATATAAAGGTAAAAAGCAAGTTTCTTTTTCTCTTCACCCAAGACTTAAGCAACTGCAGTTATCCCTTGTACATCTCAAATGAGACGGGAGACAGCTTTAATGTGTCTAAAGTTGGTCTTGTTAAAATATTTATCATGCCTTATTTTCTTGAAGCGCTAGTACTAATACAGAACTACAAATTAAAAAAATATGCACAAACCAAAAAGTAATTTGAAATTTTCATTAAGGTAAAGCTTAGTTCTATAATTCACAAACACTAATTTGAGTAACTCAATCCTAGTTATACATCTAAACAAACTATAATGCAACATACAGATGTTCTCCCTCTGTATGCCTATGTAACTCATGTCAGTGACAGTTACATATATACACTGAGACTAGACCCCTTAAGACTGCAAATCAATAGGTGTTTCTATTGTTAACTTTAAATTAATACAAAATAGTAATTGAGAAAATGCATTAATCCTCTCTATTAACTAACAAGGAAACACCCTAAACTACATTTTATTTCTGTTATAGAGTTCTCTGTACTAAATGTGGAAAAACTGAACTACACAAATATTGAAAAGTTAAAAATTCCTTAATTTGTTTATTCCTGGTACCACTACCACAATTTACAGGGCAATATACCTGATGTAATGGGAAAATAAAAAGAAAAAAGAAAGACAAAGCTACAACAGATAAAGACCTCAGGAATGTACATCTAATCGACACTACATTGCATTAATCAATAGCTGCACTTTTTGCAAACTGTGGCTATGACAGTCCTGAACAAGAAGGGTTTCCTGTTTAAGCTGCAGTAACTTTTCTGACTATGGATCATCGCTCCTTCTGTGGCAGATTTTACAGTTCCTCTAATGCATTTGGGACGACTGTCTCAAAGTAACCTGCAGCTTTCCTGACAACTCCTCGCTCTCTCTCCTGCTAAGAACTGTAGCCTGTTGAATACAGGATAAGAAAATTATTACTCTCAGTGAACAGTTGTACATAATTAATCATCATTAGAAATATGCATTACACCTACCCTTTTTCTGGTAGCATTTTTAGAATCTTCTACCACCATAGCCCCCACTTCCACTTCCAGATCCATAACCACCTACAAAAAACAGGGTGTATATTTAAGTACAAGAAAGCCAAGAAACTTTAACTAGAAAAAAAATATTGTTTGTATAAAATCATATTTACCACCATAGGGACTGCCTGAACTTCTGCCACCAAAGCTGCCACCACCTTTCATGGGACCATAGTTGGACTGCTGCTGTCCACTGTAATTGCCAAAATCATTGTAGTTTCCACTTCCACCATAATTACCTGAAACAAATATAGATTTATAAAGCCATTTCTGTTCAACACTTAGGATATGAAGCTTGCCGAATTACGACACCCAATGTTAATTTAATAATTTAAAACCAACCCATTTCTGTTCGACACTTAGGATATGAAGCTTGCCGAATTATGACACCCAATGTTAATTCTAATAATTTAAAACCATTAAAAATAGAATTGTAAGCATTTTGCACACTCCCTCTACTTGCAATGCACAAACGACAGAAAACCTCTTAGCATTTTGAAGATTAGAAACTGGTACTTCACTGGAAATGAAAAACATCATGATACTAGAAAATTTATAGATTTGAGTAGGCAATCTGAAGTCAACACAACAGACCAAATTTAAGGCCTCCAAACTTACAGAAGGACGTGAGTTTCACCGTCATTCTTCCACTGCCCAACTCCTTGTATGTATGACAATAATGTAAAGTACACTGAATTTATTTGCTCCATTGAGTGACAGAACCACAAAAGCCATGCTGAATATACACATCAGAGGGTATAATGAAGTATGCATATTCTGCACCTTAAATCCCCACACTTGGGGCAAACAATTAAAAAGCTTATATAAACTTATAGTCCTCACAAGGAAGATGCCATCTACACAATGTGAACTGGTATCTGACAGCAATGACATTCTTCAAACGGTCAAAAGCCTCAAAATTCTCCTACTCTACATAGATTTACAGTTGCTGCTTTTTGCAAAGTAAGTTCCAGGCAAAACAATGTATAGAGTATATCAAAGCTGATTCAGATGGAAAAGAACTTTCCTTATGTAACATAGTATTCTACATTAAGATCTCACGGTACAACTCATTTTAAGCAGTATCACACTCAAGACACTATACAACTCAGACATGTCTGAAAAACATCTAATGAAAACTGGCATCTTACCACCACCGAAATTTCCTCCTTCATTGTAGCCATCATAACCTCCTCCTCCACCTCCATATCCACCACCTGGGTTTCCATATCCTGGTCCGCCGCCACCACCATAACCTCCTCTGCTGCCATAGCCAGGACCCCCTCCATAGTTTCCCCCTTGGAATAAAAGAATCAAATTGAACACACCAAAGCTAAACTGGTGAGGAAATGTCCATTTAAAAACAAAACAAAAACCAAATACTGAGTAAGATTGTCTCCTCCCAGTGCTTTCCCTGTATTATATTAATTGCAGTTTTATCACCTATCTAAACTATTTAACCCAAACAAAGAAACCCCATTCATTTATGTACACACTTGAGAAAGGCTACTCAGTTCATTCTGGCTCACAGAAAATACAGACAGGCTGCTACCACCACTCCCCCCACTACCTGCACTAACTGCCTCTTTACACAAATGGCTTTGTCAGTACTGTGTACCATCCTCTCTATTCCTCTGAATTAAAACGTCTCATGAAGGATAGGTCCTCAGAAGAATTCTTGTTCACAGTTTTTATCTAGGCCTACAGCTTTATTTACATGTGTGTCAAAGCTACTGAAAATTCTTTTTTTCTAATCGCATAAAGCGTATCTGAAAGACTTGGTATTCCAGAGGCTGACCTGGTCTCTGACATTTTGATGGAGTAATCCCAAACTGGAAAATAGTTCCAAAGAACTCAACATAACTATATTTATCTGCTTATAGATTCAGGACATATAATCACATGCTACTTCCCCAACTTGTGCACGCCCTCCCCCCCCCCCCCCAAACCCCACTACTTCCACAGCCGTTTGGTAATTGCCACAGTTCTCTTCAGATGTATTTTGGATACTCATTCAAACTTAACCATAAAAGACGACACTACTGAGCCACGAGAAGTCTTACAGTTGGTTGAAGATATTTCTCTTATAGCAGATCACTGCTTTATTCAGTTTTAGTCATCTCAGCTGACAGCAGAATCTTCATTTAGTTCTCAATTATCATGAACAGCTGCTGCATGAACTTTTAAATAACCTCATGTCACAAGGTAAATACAGAGGTGGGTTTTTTTCTCCACCCATAATTTTGTGGGGAAAAAGAAACCCTTTAACTCTTCACAGCTCTACAATGTAGAAACATTATTATCAAAGCAGACTTTGTTTTCAAAGCGAAGGCAAGACTTACAGCTATCTATAACATTTGGGAGGGAAGAGGGAATGAACAGTACACTTACCATCACCAAATCCATTGTATCCGTCACCACCCCCAAAGCTTCCTCTGCTCCCACCACCGCCACCACCACCCCCATAGCCTCCTGGAACACAAAACAGATAATTTTCCTGAACACACATCCAGTGTTTAAGTCAACTGACACAGGAAATAAAAATAGGAATCCCCTTCTGTATAAGTATTCCAGGTATTTACCTCTTCCACCAAAGTTTCCTCCTCTGCCAAAGTTCCCTCCACCGCCTCCAAAGTTTCCTCGACCCATGAAGTTGCCTGAGCCACCCCCACGACCTACAAAATATTTTACTTCAATTACATTAATTGAAAACCAGCTCCATACAATACCAATGTACAACTCCAAACTCACCTCTCTGAGAGCTAGCAGTCTGCATCTCTTGTTTTGAGAGTGCTTTTTTCACTTCACAGTTATGTCCATTTATAGTATGGTATTTCTGAACTAGAGAAAAATGTGAAATAGGACAGTTAGAAAATAAAATCATTGAAAGCAATACGCTGTAAAACTGTCACAGAAAGGCACAATCACACTTTTAAAAGGAACATTAAATCTATCCCTTCTTTTACAATAGTAAAACAGTTGATTATGCCAACAGCTTACATTCTACACACCACTCCTCTGAAATCTCATGTTACACTTTTATCCTGCAAGTCATTTCTCACTGAAGAGCTACATACCAACAATTTTATCAACTGTATCATGATCATCAAAAGTTACAAAAGCGAAGCCTCTCTTCTTTCCGCTTTGCCTGTCTTCCATGACTTCTATGGTTTCAATCTTGCCGTACTTTTCAAAGTACTCCCTTAAATTATATTCTTCTGTGTCTTCTTTAATTCCACCAACAAATATTTTCTTTACTGTGAGATGTGCCCCAGGCTTCACAGAATCCTACAACACCAAAAACTCCATTCAGTGTTTTAAATTATTAGGTAAAGATTAGGAAATTAGGTTAACTTAAACACTTAACTTACCTCCCTTGAAACCGCTCTCTTTGGTTCAACCACGCGTCCATCAACCTTATGAGGCCGAGCGCTCATGGCAGCATCCACCTCCTCCACACAAGAATAAGTCACAAAGCCAAAGCCTCTGGAACGTTTTGTTTGGGGGTCTCTCATCACCTGCAAAAAATATAGGGGGTGCTCTGCATTTCTGTGCTAGATTAAGCACCTCGATCCTTCAAAAGCACAAACTAGTATTTGACACTTTACCACACAGTCCGTGAGTGTGCCCCATTTTTCAAAGTGCTCTCTCAAGCTATCATCTGTTGTTTCAAAGCTCAGACCTCCAATGAACAGCTTTCTCAACTGCTCTGGCTCCTTTGGCTCATGGCCCTACAAAATCAAAAATCAGAAATGTATTTTGACTATAAACCAGAGTTAAAATTTCACAGAATTACAAAAAAATTATCCGTGCACATTATACTACAAATAGGTGGAATACATTTACATAAAAACAATGACTTCTAATGGGTTCAGACAGCAGTATAGTAAGCATAATGAGGTGTGATTTTAATTAAAACACTAACTAACTAAGTGCTCCAATGCACACATCAGTAAAGAGATTTCAATACACCAAATAATTTGGTCTCTCCCCACTGCCCCAGGAGTATGTTCATTTTACGACTATCTTATGTTGTTGCGTATCACTCTGTAGGGATTAGCAATGAAGCACTGCTAGGTAAAAGGAGGTTCTAACACTTTACGAAGCATATTCGTGAGGAACTATAAAAAAAAATTTAAGAACACCATGTGAAAGAAAAAGGGTTATCATCCAGAGTGTCCAGTCCTTCAGGATATCCTTTGTGAAAGGTTATTTTTACGCATTATGAAAAAATTTATCCATTTTTAATTCCTTAAAATTGTAAATTTTCTAGTCTGATGATTTTGTAAGTTGTATGGATGCAAGCAAGAAAGCAGAAGTACATGTGCAGTTTTCAGTGTTATGGGAAATACCTCTCAAATGTGACTCAACGAGGACTTATGTCTTACAGACAAATGATGTCCTGAGTAATGACCAATCAATGACCAGTAGTGGATACAACTACTGCAATAAGACTGGTACCTTAACAAGCATAATAAACCAAACAAGTATAATTGAAGCTCTTGAGAATATCACCCAAATACGACCAGCCACTTCATAAAATGTGCTATTTTAAAAGCCCAGTTTTATACATCATAATCAAAGTGGGCTTACAAGCATGTTAGTGTTTCTGATCTTTCAGTGTTGCATGAGGGCTTTTTTTTAGTTAGGCCAGGAATACCCTCATACACTTGACTGGAGTTTATGAAAAATTACTTTATAGATTTCTCCCATCCCCAAGACAGAAAAGGCTTATGAAAAGCCACCAGATTAAAATATTATTTAGCCAGCTGGTAGTTGTATGTATGTAAAACACTGCACAAGGTGCAGGCCAACTACACTGCTGGCTAGATACACTGCATATGACTTTAATTCCGCAGCATGAATGTATAATAAGTTTCAGCATTTCTGCTGCAGTGGGTTAACTCAGTCCAGATGCAGCATTAGCCTGAATGCTGAACTACATAAAAGTAGCCAGACTGCTACATGTAGATGCGTTGCTTCAAACCCGAAGGTGAAATTCTTTAAGCTCTGCCACAGTTTAAATACAGGGGGGTGGGTTTTCTAGGGTTGGCCAGAAAAGTGTATGTCCCTTTGAGTGCAACACAACCACCCTGAAGAGTAATGAATATTATGAAGCAGTGTATGGCAAAATACAATTTCTGAACTATATACTGCTTTAGGAAACACTTGGTTTATGATGTTCCACTTGCAATACAGGAAATAATGCCCAAGATTATGAAAAGCTGGCTGGGAAGTAACCCCTGACCTTATTCCTATGGAACTTCGTACAGAAGAGCACCAGCATTCTCAGTAACAACTTTCTATTTAAGGCAGTAACTCTGTAACTACAGGAATATTATATAAATAATTGACACTGAATGGTCCTGTGACTACAAAGTAAAGCTTCTTTTCTACTGTCTTCCAAGTGGTCTGGACTACAGAAGTATAATTTAAAAAATATCTCTTCCAACTATATGTTAACTTAAAACCTTACAGAGTAACACATCTACTGTATATAGAAGCATGCTTTAAGTAAAATACTGTTTTCTGTTGCTAATTGCATTGTTTGGGCTTTTTATCTATTGACAGTACTTCATTTTTATCTAGGTTATCTTAAAGCTGGGACTATTAAGCGTTTCAAACTCTCCTACACAGTAAAGAAAATCTATATTGTGAAACTGCAGAGTCTGGACTCATCCAAAGCCAGAAGCCTTATGAGGCAAAACTAGAGAGACTTTCTGCAGTTCTCTGGCACCCCCTCCAGGCTATGGGGCTTTCAATTAGCAACTCTGACTGCTTTTGCCTTAACAGAATAACCAAAAAACTCTTCAGGTCACTCTTGAAAGGAAAAGTGAAGGTTTTTTCTGCTTATTTTTATTATATGCATGTGAACTGCCATTTCATATGGGAGAAGTAACATCTGCTGTTACAGCTTCTTTATCAGAGAGAAATTAGCCCCAGAACACACCTATTGTCATAAGAACTGTTCACAGACACAAAAGGCAACATTTTCTTACAGCATTAATTGGGTTTCCTTTTTTTTTCAGGTAGCTTGTTCTTACTGGGGATAAGCATCTCTAGAATTTTCCAAGCACTGTTCTCTATCACACACGACATTGTTTCTCAGTCCTTCTCTGCTGAAGTTGGTTTTAACAGCAATCTCTTGTGGGCAGCAAACCTTGCACAAGACATCTTTCCCTTCCTCCCTAGTCTATCTACCATAGTACTTCAACAAGACCAGCAGGGTCCCGCCTACTCAGCTGATACTGTGGGGCAGCATGCCATTCTGCAGTGCTCCTTCAGTTGTGGGGGGGGGGAAGCGGGGGAAGGAGGAGGGGTAGCAATAAGAATGCCCAGCTTGCCTGCAGCCAGCAAGCAGCTTTGTTTCTCTCCCTAAGGTGTTTAAGTGGCTCCCCAAACATATTAATGGGCTCTGAGGAGGCCGGGAACTTCCTCTCCAGCTGTGATTACTGACTTCCTCACTCAGGCCAAAGCTCTGAGCGGCACCGACTGCCTCCATTTTGTGAGCGATCTCATCTTCTCCACCCTCAATATGGAGCCGGAGGGCGGGGCTCACAGGAGCAGGAAGGCGCATACAGCAGCGCTCACCCCACCACCCGCAGTAGTGCCATGGAAGTGTCCTGCCGCCAAGGCTGGGGTCCGGGAGCAGGGCAGGGAGAAACGGGGGTGCCGTGAGCTCACCCTTTGTCACCATCAGAACTGAACTTGTGGCTCCTGTGTCCTACCTAAAGGCCCAAACACTCAGCACAGCCTAACTAAGCCTTTCTCGTAAGAGGAAGAAAAAATGGCAACTGTTCCCCCTCCCCCATGTAAATCCTAATCTTTGCAGAAGTGACAACACTGCTGCAGACAAGTCTGCTATACGCTTAACTTCCATATGTCCAGGGTTTTGAACAGCCTTTTAGAACTAGTATTTCTCTCTAATGGCACTGTTTTGAAGTGGACTGTACCTCTGTGAACACCAGCAAGTGCCCACAAAGTGCCTGGCATCACACCTACACTCATCTGCAGGTAGACCTGTAAGACGAGACTGCTCCACCCCCCCGCTAGCCCAATCCTAGATTGCCTCCCTAAATGGGAAAGCCTACAGAGAACTGGGAACTCACCAGCTTTCCCTGTGAAGTATTTTCCCTAGGAACTGAATAGCTTTTAAGTACATTCCAGGGCAAGCTACTTTTCCAAACTGTAAGAGCTCATTCAGTAGGCAACTGAGTGACCCCAGTTACATTCTATCCAAAGTCCAAAGCAGTGAGACAGTTGCAACATTTCTTCCAGAAGGACTTTACACACCATACTTCAATACAAAAATAACCAAACGCTACCAGATACATGCAACTCAGACAAGATTTGTTCTTAATTGAAGTGCACAGGCCCTCCCACATTGCAGTATGTATCATTCCCAAAAAAGTTGAACTAGCTAAAATATTCAGGCACCCTGGAAAAGTAATGTTAGAAAGCAAACAAGTCAAAAGAAACAACCAGAAAATGTCTCAGTTATAAGCTATATAAGAATCTTAAATACCCTCTTTGCTGTCAAGTTTATTGTCTAAAGGGTATCAAGACTTTCCCCCCCTCCCACTTCCACACCCTGCCCCACAGTAACTAGCTCCCATCCTCCCAGAACAGCCCCAACATCTTCTCTATACTACGCACCTTATTCAGTCTACGGTATTTCTGCTAGAAGCAAAAGAAAACAGTTATTTTTACTTAGTACAGCCTCACTTTCATTTGCAGTGACTATAAGGCAACCATTTTTAATTGAAAAAAAAAAAAAGATTAAAAAAAAGATAAAAAAGGAAAGAAAGAACCTGTCTTCATTCCCACCAAAACCAGCATTTTGAAGATAGGAAGGAATCAAGTTCCTGCTGATACTCTGAGGATACATGAATTTCTTAATAACTACACCTTGCTTTTATCACAAACATACATTTAATCAATTTTGTCAGAACAGAAAAACTATAAAAGCAAAATTTCCCCACTATGCTTAACACCCCACCCCTTAAAATTGTATGTAATACACTGCAACTTAAAGTTACTCCGTCAGTACAGGGATGAAGAACGTAGGGAAAAAAAAAACTATGAATTAATACATCAGATAGAAATGGTTAAGTTGTGGGTCTTCTCATTTTTCCCCCTTAAAGCTACATTTATATTAAAAAAAACAACAAAAACCAACAATCCTCTCACCTGTGAGGATCGTCTTCCTTTCCTCTTGTAGTCTTCCACCTCTCTCTCTTCCTTAAGAGCAGCCATTTTGGAGGGGTACTCTAACTCAGCCTTTCTTTTAGCTCTAGGAAACCTAGAAAACAGGTTGGATAAGTCAGTACTTACCCCGATTCCTGTGAAGCAGGGCCTTCTCTGGCTGCAGTGCATGGGTGTGGCTTTACAGGTGGAAACAGGTGAGGGGGGAAACAGAAAAAACCTTAAGAATTCAAAAGGGGAGAGTGAAAATCCTGCCTATTTTGCTCACAATTAAGAAGAGCTGCAGAAGGAACATTTGCTATCCTAGTAAAAGCTTTTTACAACTGCTGGAATAACTAGGTACAAACTAATGCTAGAATTGGTAGAAAACAGCCTATGTTGATTGCCATCTTTCATAACTATTAACTGGTAAAGGGCAAGCAAATCCCACTTTTTGTACCCAAACTTGTTGCATAAATTCTACTTCCGTAGATCTTAAACCACAAAATGCCTAACATTTTGCAAATATCATTTATTAAAAGTTCTTATGTGTAACCTACTGCATCTGGTTATCCAGCAGCCTGGAAATCTAGAGGATGTGTTAAATGTTTTCTGTATTGAAAAATACCTTCCACTAACACCACTGCAAGAATCCCTTACTGATTCTACTCTTGCAACATCATGAATGTTAACAGTTGATCCTCAGCAATCTGTAGCACTAGTCATCTGCATTACTTTTCCTTCCAAGTGATGTATTTGATTACTACCCTATACTCTACTTACATTCCAAACTTTTTACAATAACCATTAACAAAGTCATATACATATTATTATAAAAATCAAGTATTTCACAAGTTCAGTGAATGAACGCATAGATAAACATTCAAACTAACAAAAAACATATTCCCTTTAGCCTTTATTTCAAGTTTTCTGAGATCAGTAAGTTATTTCTTACAATAATGCATTAGTATCTTTGGCTACAACTCCACACAACTTTGGATGGTTCTTGAAATTTTATTACAGTAGCCAAAATACAATAACTAATACGTTTCTGTAAAATTACACTTGTGCTACATCAAAAACATTGGTATTTACAAGATTAGGTGTATTTCTGTGGCAAGTTTTGTTTGTTTGAAGAAAGTTTTATTCCTGCAAACACTGCATAGGGCAAGGCATGCAGATGCCTGCTAATCACCAACACGTACTGTTATTCAGAGTGGAAATTATTTAATGTAATTCCATGCTAAAATCCAGCTTCAAATTAAACTCAACTGTGAAATCATGAGTACCATGATTTACTGCACTAACAATTTTAACTGATTATGTAACATCGAAGTGTTTGTATTACCTTCAGTTCCGCTTTACACCATGCTAAACCTGCTCCTGAAATCCTTTAAATCAAACATCAGTTTGACTTAAGAGATATTACACACAGGACACTGTGTTTCAACTGAGCTGTTCAATTCCTGAAGTCATACAGGAGAGGTATGAAACAGCACATTAACAGTTCAAGAGCTTTTTTAAAAAAAGTAGCTGTGTGGCAAAATAAAACTTCGGGAATTGTTAGGCAGGAAAGGGTTATGCTTAAGTAATGAAAAGTATGCAGTCCCCCTCTGATCTTGTCACCTGCTGCTTTCCCCAAGGAGGCTCCATGCCAGCCACCTTAAAGCTATCCGACATGTCACTCCCATGATGGCCTCTCAAGGCCAGGATGGTCAAAACAGAACTGTCTCCTTGCTATTGCACACTATCAACTGAAGTGGAACACAGCCCTGGTCAGCCCTATTCCTACTTCGCTTCATAGAATGTTGCTAAGAAGAGCTGTCAGTATCAGTTTTTCTACACTTAGCAAAATATTCAACTCTAAATAAAAATAATCAGAACACTTACCAGCTGAGTTAAACTAGCCTTGAAAAGGTTGTATACTACAACATAGCTACAAAACCGAAAGTGATCTCAGAACAAACCTGTTATAATGAGAAAAAAGTCAGTAGGAGATGCTTCATCACTCAAATGAACTTACAGTACTACTGTACCTCCTACAGGGACAAAAAGTTAACAGAAGCAAGATAAACATCCAGCTTGGGAATGTCTACCTGTTAGAGAATACTATGGAGATGTACTGGTCTTTTCTCCAAATAATTACAGTTGGACCTAACATGCATACACTGTATCATGCCAAACCTAAGAGTTAAAGCAGCAAAATAACAGATTTCCAGCTCTAAGTGCATTGGCAATTTATTCCCAAAGCTAACAGTAACGTCTACTGGGAGAAAAAGCAAGAAGATACTAGCTTAATAACTTGGGTGATGGGTTTCCAAGCTTTACTGAAGCTTGTTCAAATGCTTTGAATGCATTATCCCCCCCAGTTGTCAAGCTATTCAACAACCCTGAAGCAGTGAAAACAATTGCTTATATGGAAAGGTTATTTTTAGCTGTTTTGCTACGGGATCCAGTTTCTTGTCTGCTTTTAATGTAGGTACAGAAACTACTGTGACCTGTTGGTTTCTCTGTTCTGAATTTTGTAAGATTTCTGCCTGCAGTGAAGGGGGTCAAAATAAAAAAGCCACACACAAAACCTGCACCATTTTTGCTCACCGTACTCTATTTGAGGAAAAAAAAAAAAAAAGAAAAAAAACCAACCTTCTGTTAAGAGGAGGAAAGAAAAGCAACGGGGAATAATCATGAGCGTATTTCCCTCCACGCAGGGTGTGGGTGACTGCCCGAGCGCACGTTTTATCTCGACTTCATTCAAGCTGTGGAAAATTTGAACCAAGGTTTTTGCAGGACTGCTTCTTCGTGGTTCCCACCAGAATCATGGCGGGAGTGTCACGGCCGAGTGTCACGGCCCTTATTGCACGTGTGGTTGGGGGAAGAGAAATGGAAGTGGAGAGCGCTTCGCAGTATACCTTCTCCTACCTCCCCGGCCAGCAAAAGCTCGCTACACGCGCTAGCCCCCACGGGAATGGAATGAGGGGACAAGGGCAGCGGGGAGCTGCTGCAACGTGTACCAGCATTCCTCAGCGAGAAGCACGAACACAACGCTTTAAAAGTCCGTTCCCAGGAAAATTTGTGGTATAATACACCTATCGAACTACTCCAGGTAGCTTACACGGGAAGAGGTGGGGGGGGGTTAGGGAGAACAGAACAATGACACACACATGGCATGGGCCTCAGTTCTCTCCACTCTCGCTCGAACCTGCACCCAAGTATTTCGGTGTTCCCCAGAATAGCTGAGGGCGCCTCTGTTACCCAGAGCTCTGTGCCAAGCAGAAGGCCAGGCCTCCCCTAGCCGCACGCTGGAAGCAGCGAAATGGCGGCCGCAGCCGCTGTGCCCGAGGGGCCCATAGCGGAAGCGCAGCCTCTCCCGCATCCTCCCTCTTCCTGCCAGCAGCCGCCATTGCAGTCTAATGCGCCGTGTCTCAGGGGAAATGAGGTCTGGAAGACGGCAGAAACGCTACAAAGAGGCGGCGACCGCTCCGGTACACCAGCCGGAACTGCGAGGGGCACCATTACGTGCCTCCCCCTCCCCATTACTCCCCCTTCCCGCCCGGGGGCTCTGTCGGGAGAATTGAAGCAGCTCTACCTCCGCGGGGGAGATGGAGGAGTAAGGGACCAGCGGTAGGAAAGGAGGCCGCTTTACGTCGCCTTCCACCCCTGCCTCAGCTGAGGCTCACGAGCCCCGCTCCCTCCACGCGGCGGGTAGTTACCTCCATTTTGTGATCAAGCTCGCCCGCTTCAGAACCAATATGGAGCCAAGAAGGGGAGGAGGGGGAGGGGAGAAAGAGAAGCCACGTGACGGGAAGGCGGGCTCCGGGCACCGCGCGACACCGTGGATGCGGGGGGAGGGAGGGCTGGGCCGAGAACAGCGCGCGCGCAACGACCGTTACCGCTTTCTCCTCAGAGGCGGCCGCCCCTCCCCATCCCCCCCCGCCAGCCCTGGGCCGCACTACGGCGGGGCGGCCCTTTCCCCTCCCCCGAGCGGGTAGAAAAGGACGGGAGCGAGTGCAGCCGGAGCGGAGGAGGGAAGGTGCAGGAGGTAGGGTAGCAGAGGTGAGCAAAGAAGATAAGATATAACCGTGCCGGCGTTCAGCTCAAGCGCCTTCCCGCCCTCGTCGGTTCCACGCCAGCAGCCGGCCCCGCTCACCCACCGCCGACCCGCTGTGGGAGTAGCCGTTCCTAGCGCGCAGCCGCGAGTAGCGCGCGCAGGCGGACTCCGCCTCTCCTCGCCACGTAACACCGCTCGCTGATCCCGCCCCACCCCTCATCCGCTTCGAGAGCCGCGCATGCGTGTCAGCGCGTCCGTCGCCCGCTGTGGGGGCGTGTGTGGCTGCTGAGGGGGGAGGGAATGAGGGGATGTCGGGTCGCTGGTCTGACGGGACAAAAGCACTCGTAGGAAAGGGAAGAAAAGACAAGTGAAGGAGTGAGATGCTTACAGAGGACTCCTTCAGGGGTGTCAGGGTTTACTTGAGGCGCCCAGGCTCTTTTCGGCGAAGTTGCTTGTTTCCACGTACTGTTTTTGTTCTGGAGACGCTGCAAAGAGACAACTCAAACGATTTGCTTTTCAGACGCTGTTCAGCACTCACCCTTTGAAAGGGTAGGTTAGTGTATTTATGGTTGAGCACCAAAACAAATAACAAGCAGTCCGTTTCATGAACCTCTGTGTCTTCTCCAGCAGAGGCGTTGCCTGTATCTTTTAATGGCGTTTGTCGCCATGAACTAGCAGAGACTTCAAAAGAGAGGGTGTCCTGCAGTCATTCTGCCCAGAATAAAGCATAGTTAAGTGCATACATAACAACTTTTTCCTTATCTGGGAAATGAAATCGGGGGTGGGGGGGGGTGGGGGGGGGGTGGGAGAGAAGACATAAAACCCTACCCTTAAAGTCAGAAGTTTCTTCAGACTTGGTTAACTATTCTCTCACAGTACCAGCAGCTATTTCAGTATGATAAACCTAACCTAGACAGAAAGTGTTGGCAGTGACCACGTTTAAAAATACCTTTATGCTCTACAAAGGGTAAACCAGTTGATACGGTTTACTGAAAGGTTTGTACGTGTGTACCGAAGCATGTGAAATGCTTGACCAAAAGGCTTATGAATCACTGGAACTTTAGTATTAGGTGCTAATTTCAGTTCTTTATGTCTTTACCCTGCAGTTCATACACAAAAAATCTCCAAAGCAACAACAAAAACCAGGAAAGGAAAATGTAATCTTTGCGTTTCATATTAGCATCTTTCATTTATACAAAGGCCTCAAAACCTGTTTGATTAACTGCAGAGGGTTTTCTTAATACATAGAGATATTCCCAATATGTTTAGAAATGTTACTGCTGTAAATGTCTACAGAAGTTAAATTTTTATATTATTCCTACATTTTGATCTCTATGAGAAGGCAGGTGACTTTCTAGGACGTAAAACTCACTGGAAATCTCAGCAGCCTCCAGATACTCTTTGCACTTAGGCCAAAACCAGCAATTTCTCATGCTCCTTCTCCCTAGTAAACCACTTTTTATTTCAGTTAACATTCTTAATAGATGTTGCTTCTTGCCTCTGTTACCCACAGGGTGAGGATGCTGTGAAATAGGTAACGGTGCTGGCTGAATATGTTTCCAAGGTTCTTGTAGTTTATACAGGAGCTGCCTCATGGAATTTGAGGAATACCATGCCTTGATTAGTTTGATTGTCATTCATTTCACAGTTAAGTGTCACTCATGGAGGCTGACTGTCTTGCAGTCTCATTTGATTGCACAGCCATAGGCAGATTACATTTGAATGTCACAGTTTCAGTTCATGGTTGTCCTCCCATATGTGAAATCAATTGTACAGAATGTAATAATTTTATAATAGTGTGCTTACTCCACTGATGTAAAAGACAAGCCAGTAAATGAGGGAGATGCACATTTTACAAAGATTCACAGTTGCTGATAAAAATTATCCACAAGTTTGAGGTCTTAGATGAAAAATTATGATTTTAATTTCAGGCAAACAAATTTTTTGCAAGTAAAGTGTTTTCAGGTTCCTTGTTACCTAATAGAATATTGCTTCCCATTTTGGGTTACCCATTTCCTTAAGAGAAAATGCAGCATTAAATATACCTGTGTCTATTCTGGTTGATGTAGTTTCACAGTCAGATGAAGTTTCAGATTATGTAGCAGATGCAGTATTGGTGATCTAGGCAGATGGCTAACAGGCTTTTATTCTTTTCCTAGCAGTGTTTGCAAGCACGTACTCTCCTCTTTTTAAGCCAAGGGAACAGTAGTTTGTACCTGGTTAAAAAAAAAAAATAAAATTTAACTTTTATATATGTCTGTAGCTGAAATGTCAATTTCTTAACTGCCCTTTTTTGTTGTGGGTTTGTTGGATGTTTTTATTGCTTGTTTCCTACCTGGCATTTGTTTGTGAAGTGAATCTTTGGATA
Organism: Pezoporus flaviventris; assembly: GCF_033815535.1. Classification (NCBI taxonomy): domain Eukaryota; kingdom Metazoa; phylum Chordata; class Aves; order Psittaciformes; family Psittacidae; genus Pezoporus; species Pezoporus flaviventris. The sequence goes on along the minus strand of NW_026892549.1, from coordinate 41,965,687 downwards.
TGTAAATATTGACAGTGAAATTGACCACGGTTGTTTTTTTTTAGTGTTAGACAGAGGTTGATGTGAATATGAAATTGATCTTGTATTCTAATCTCCAGAATAGTAATGTTAATGGAGACAATTCACTGAAACAAGTGTATTTTCCGTAAGCCTCTTAGCTTGCACATACGAATGGACTCATTTGTTAATTAGATGTTACTATTGTGATGATAGCTTCGCAAATGCAGTTGGCTTGAATATATTTAAGTTCTATGCTTTGAAAAGGACACTACAGTTTTCATAAGAAGGCACTTGGGCTGTATAGTTAAATGTTTATGTGAGCTTCAGGACAAAAGATTGTTTAACATTGAGTTCTTTTTTTCTGGGTTGTAGAAATTTTTAAGCATAGGCAAGTGTTCCTGTAGTCACTTGACTATGGTGCAAGCAGCTGCAGCTTCTGCTCTCTTCTTCATTTAGAAACAATTGTTTTCATCTCTCAGTTTGATTTAAATTGCTGAGCTTCACTGAACAAAGACAGGATAATATATTATTGTAAAATCTGCTAGCATTTTGGTAATTCTTCTTGTATGCAGCACAAGGTGAATGAAAACCTTTCACTTCATTAATTAAAAATACATAGAACCAAGAACCTGATTCTCAGTATCAGAATTAGTAGTATTATTTTGCTGCAATATTTGCTTTATGTCAGAAATTATTAATACTCTTTATATATATACATATATGCATTTGTATTCACACACACTCCAGAAACAACAAATCCTGAGAAACAAATCCAGAAACAACAAATTTCTACTTGAGATTGTGCCAATTCAAGTGTCTTGTGCCCCAAAACTCTGCTAGTCTCTGGAGGACTTGGTTGCAAGGGTTTGAGATAGCATTTCTCCTTTCTGTCTGCTATTTTCCTGCGAAAGTCACTTCATGTAGATACGAAAGCTGCTTCAGTTTAGTCTCCTATATTAACTTTAATAATTGATAAAGGTGCATTTGAAATAATTTGTCAGCCTGTGAGCTAGTTTGAAGCAAAACAACACACACTTGTCCACCAGCCTAGTACAGGTTTAGTCATCTCCAGCAAACGTTTGGGGAAATAACACCAAACTCTTGCAACTATGTCTGTTAGACTCCATCTGTCAGAGACCTTAGATCAATTTTTCATGACTGTATTCATCAAGAGCTACATCTCAGGGCTGTGATTCAGGAAATGAGAGATCAAACAATTAGCAACTAGCTGAATTAAAAATTCTTTTAAACTGCTTTCCCTTTTGTATACTTTGGTTTCATTCTATATAAAATGTTTATTCTTTGGAATATTTTGTATTTGTAACAGATACATAATCTTGAAAAGAATCCTACATTTTGTATTGCTATAAAAATGAAGGTTCCTAAACATTTTTTCTCCCCATTTATTCTGCTCTTCTTTGGGTGCTAATTACATTTGAACATACTAGACTCTATTTTATTCCATAACCTGCTCTGTCTCTGTTTTACCTGAATTTTCATCTTAAAATTTTATTTCCTTTAACACTTTTGACAAAAATTAAAGGACAGAGTGTGCATTAGGAATGATATTAGGACTAAGAAAACAAAAAATCCTCTAGCAGAGAAGTAAAGATGGCCTGCTGAGGTGCTATTATAACATAGTTGTCTCTTTGTGCACAAGAATTTCTTATCTATTGTTTAGATGTTGGGATAGGAGGAATTCTGTTACTAGCAAAATTATGCCCTAGACAAAGTGTAAAGGTGTCACGTTGAAGTGTCAAGTATCATATTTAAGGAGCTTCCTTGAGATAAAGTATTGTATGTCTAACATTCTGTGCTGCTTGATTTATACAAGGCTCTAGGGTATATTTAAGGCTGCCTTAAAAACAATATACTTTGTTTATGCTAGATTTTCTTTTTTTTTTTTTGTTAGCAAACATACATTTTCTTTTAATGTAGATCAAATAGAATAGAGTGTATCTATTGCTAGAGGGAAAAACAGAACTGAAAACTCGAGGTAAAACAAAATTTAGTATGTTTTGTTTGAGATACCAGTGCATGAGGAGTCAGCTGTGTTAAAATTTGTATGAAAATATCATCACAACTGGGAAAAAGGTAAGAAGTAAAAAGATTCGTAGAATAATTTTTAATTGGGATTTGTGTTGTCTGCACAGGAAGAAGAAACCCCTTGAGATTTAGAAGAAAGAAGAAAAACAGAGAATGTAGCAGGTAACATCTGCTGTTCCTGAAAACAAAATCGTAAAACGTAGTGTATGACTATACTTCATCTTAGTGTGCATTCTTTGTTACTAAGATTTGGAAAACACTAGTTAGCAGTAATTGTACAGCTAGCTAAATATTTTTTGGTACATTTTATTAAGGTGGATTTCCTGCTAGCCTACGTATCTGTGCAAGAGGCTAGGGCTGGGGAAATAAATCTTGTTCTTCCCTTGACTGCAATGCAGATCTGGCTCTGGGAGGGGTTTTTATATCCACACGGCTCAAACACATGGTCAGTGTTCAACCAATAGCTAGCCTTACATCTGGCACTGGATTTGTGTGGCACAAAATGCCTTTTCTGACTGCTAAACATGAAAACATCTCACTTTTTCTTTTGTTTTTTCTAAATTGAATTTGAACACCTTCTTCAGACTGATTTATATCAAACATCATTTTAACTGTTTATCTGGTGTACACTGTAGCTTCTGTAACAACAGCTTTGCCAACAACTGCTACAGACAGGATTTTGTTAAATACACAGCTACATAGAGAGCTCTTCCTGCACTTACTCTCTCAGCTATGCGTGAGCTACTAGGATCATGCTTTTTGATGGCATGCTACGTTTTAATCTGTTTGTAAATTGGACTCCAGTATTAAGTGTTACATTCCCCTGGCAAGTCAGATATTTCTAAAAACATATAACTTTCTTTACATAATTATTTTATGGTCTGTTGCTGCTGAGAAACATTTTATTCATTTTATAATATTTATTTGAGGTTTTTAGATTACTTTGATGTCAGCACATACGTACAGTTCTTTATATAAAGCATGAAACATATGTGAATAAGATTATGTCTCTCAAAAGCTGCCAAAATAAATTTAAATTCCAGAGGGTAATACCACGTGTGCTATTACTTGCATTTGGAACATTAAGGCATATCTGTTTTAAAAAAAATCATCACATCTTCATAATGAATTCCATACAAGTTTTCTCTTTTCCTAACATAGAAATTTTGTATTTAGCTAGAAATAGATATTGCCAAATACAAACTGTTATGCCCTAAAATACAAGTGGTTGTAATTTAAACCAATATCATAGGCATTATAATAGTATCTCCTAAGTATCTGATAATTCTTTCTCACTACATTTACAGTGATTGTACTGACCAATACCAGGAGTTTAATGGAGGTGCTGGGCAAGTAGTATAAAGCTCTAGAAAATGTCAAGAACCAATCTACTCATTGTGGCTGATTGGATGACTTTAATTAAGAGAAATGTATTGAAGCCGCTGCGAGAATATAGCCAAAGGTGAGGAAACTGCAGCTGGTAGTTGTTTGTACATTCAGAGAGCTCAAGTGTATGAACTGATGTTTTCCATGGAAAATAGTATTCTGATTTTAAAAAGATGCCCGGTAATTATAGAATATTTGCCACAGAAATGGCTGCATATGCTTGTTTACCAAATATTGTAGGTCATGGGCAATAAACACAGTTAGAAAATGCTGAGTAGTAGAAATATTTATGGCAATATATAACCTGATGACATTTCTGCCTTCAGGACACACATGGTTTGAATTCATTTGCCATATAATTAATCATTTTCTATGTGTTAATAAGAGGATATTAATATGAGCAGATAGATTATGCAACAGATCTAACATAAGGTCAACTATCTAATTCATAAAAATGTGTTTAAGGCTGCAGCTTTCAAACAAGTTACATTGTCTAGATGGGAACAATTCAGATTTAAAATGTTGCTATTTTGCTTTTGGAAAAATGAAAGCTAACGACTGTTTTTGTGCAGTTTCCCCACAAACCTATCACTCTGGGTGAAATGTGATATAAAAACTAGTACTTTTTTTAATGTTTACTACCATCACACTGTTGTAGTTGCATCATCTGCATTTAACATATATTTCATCAATATACATTATTCAGATGTCAGAGGACTTGGTTACAGTATCTCATACCAAATATAGTTAAAACATAGTTTGATTTTGTGGTGTTTAAGGGATTTAATAAACTGTTTAACAATATCCCTAAAGTGTACAAAAACTTCCGGATAAAGGCTTTGGAGTTATGAAATCAGATTCTTGTCTGATGCACATTCCTTGCACTTTTGTTGGCTGAGGATGAGGCCTACAATCTAAGCAGGCCTAAGTAGTATGCAGATATTATCCATTTTCATATTCTTTCTGGGTGGCATTTCAGAGATTGGTTACTCAAAACATGGGTCTGTTTCCTTCCCTTCAGTGGGGCTAACTCGAAGGAGCATCACCTCAGATTCTGTGACTGGAGTTGCTTTTGAAGTTTAATCAAACAAGGGCTGCATTGTTTCGAATATTAGCTTTAGTTGTACCACAGGATTTCCAATTACAAAAATAGTTTCTAATATTTTTAGAATCAGTATACAATATTTTATTTAAAAGTCAAGAAAGGTGCCTGTAACTTATAAATACAGAAAACAGACAGCTGGCTATTTCTCTAAATTAAAGTTGCCATTTTACCTGAGCAAGAATTGACAGGTTTTTATGTCCTCGTATGGAAATTGCTAAACCCTCAGTACACCTGTTGCTTTTATTCCCTCTTTCTCATGAAGTTAGCTATGGGATTAAATGAATTAGTAACTTTTTCTTCTGTTCTGTAGTCCTGTGCCCAAACAAAGCCTCTGTCTTGACTATTTTTTTAAGTTTAACACCCTCCCAAGAGTTTCAGAAGCAGACTGAGGCAATTATATAGCACATCCTGGTGGAAAATTAGGACTACTGTGTCAGGCCTGGAGCAGTGAGGCAATATTCCAAGCTGACTGCTGGAAACCACAAATCTTGCCCATTATTGCAAAACTTGTGATAGGAACATAGAGAAGAATATTATTAGCCAGTCATGGAGTATTAAATTATACATGAGTGTAGCACTTCTGAAACATCAGCCACCAGCCTAAAGCTCTTCCTTTTTCTGTTGTGCTTACTTCAGTGACAGGAGGCGGATTTTCCTTTTGTAACCTTCAGATTTAAATCTGTAAATATTGATTTTAAAATCTGCCTATAGTCCATCAGTGGAACTTCTGAACCCAAGTCTTTTTTTGGTGTGTATATTTGAAATCTGTATCTGCAATCCCATTTGCACTGAAACACAAGCATGCATGTTTCCAAGTGGTTTACATTCATTTTGGTCTCAGGATGCTGAGGGAATTGGCAGTATGTAAGCTGAAAAATGTCTGTATGTGTTTCACCCCCTTATTAAGATTTGGTTTAGTGGTATTCCAGTAAGAATAGAACATAAATTTCAGTCTGCTCTAGTATGACTTCTGTGTGTCTGCAGTAGCAAGCTCCTTTAACAAAAGCTAATTGCTGGACCAAAACAGCTTTTGCTGAATTACTTCTCTGAGAAGGGTAGTGAGGAGAAGGGAATATTTTGGTCTTTGAATACAGTTTCCTTTGGAATGTATGTCTCTCCTACATGCTGCTAGATACTATCTTAGCTTGAGAGCTGTCCCACAAACCTTCAGTTCCTTGTAGCAGAGGCTATGTTCCTTTGTTGTCTGCCTTATGATGTTAGTTTGCTAGAACCCACGTTATTTACCATTTTATGAATATCACCAGTGGAGAAAGTTTCCTCAGACGTTACCAACATTGTCTCAGGCCTTCCTGAGACTTTCCTGGACACTGCTGCTCTTCTAGAGCTCTGTGAGTGTTCCTGCTTCCCCTGAAGACTGTATGTCAAATTTGTTAACACAACACTGTAGGACTGCCACCGTGTTACTTCTAAATTGCATTCAATCTTTAAAGTTCACAGCCTAGGTAGGGTGATTTGGGAAGAGGAATACACTAGAGTTCTATCTTTGTTGTGACAATCAGCTGTACTTTCACCATTCTGGAAGGAGGTGGGTTAGAGATACCCACAGAATTACTAGTATTTTGAAAAATTCAAGTAATACATAATTGCTCATTGTTACTTCCGGGGGGGTTGGGAGGGTGGGTGTGAGGGTGGGGGAATTGGTATGTTTCCAATAAAATCTGGCAAAATGCTGTTTTCATAATGCTGAATTTGAATAGGTTTTGGGTTTCGTTTCCTTCTGGCAGATTGGTTATGACTTCAGCTATGGTAATTGAGGGTGTTTTCCTACATCCTGTGGTTTAACATGTTGGATCGTGAGTTGAAGCAGCTAAAGAGTATGCCCACATTCCCCTCTTCCTTACTGTTTTCCTAAAATGGTAACTTCCAGCAGGGGAGGTACCAGACAACAGGCAGTGTGCAAATGACTTAAATCTCTGCAGCTGTTGGCTCCTTTCTGTTCTGGTGCCACATGTTGTTATCAGTAATTTGTGACATTCATCAAAAGTGGAAAGTGTGTATGTTTTTACTTTTTTGTAACGTATGTGCTAGCATTACAGTTAAGCTAAATGTTAAAGCATTAATGCAGTTTGTTTTATTCTGTGCAATACTGCCCTGGCAATTACTGCTCAACGGGCAGACTTTGTTCAGGAAAAGAAAGTCAAGGTGAGGCACCGCAAGGGAAACAACGTCATCAGCTCCTAGCGAAAATCAGAAAGAACACTTTAATGGTTTTATATTTAATTATTTTCTGTTGTTCTTAAAAACTGTATATATAGCATAAGAAAATGATATAAGAACGAAGGGGCTTGGTGAACTTAAGGGGGGGGGGGGGAGATTACAAGAACAAGCTGCTGCTTTTGTTTTCTTTCCATTTGTATGCTTGGTGAATTTCAGACTCTGGACCTTGCTGTGATTATATTCACAGATAAGGTCATTGGCACTAATTCACCTGGAATTAGCATCAAATCAGAGCACACAACAGCAGAATAAACATTTAAGTCCATATAGAGCTTGCTCAAATATTTATGTATTAGGCTTAAAGATTTTCATCAGAGCTTACATCTATTATCCTAGTGATATGTCCTAGCTCATAAAATTCATATTCCAAGCTGCATTTTTCCACAATCAGACAAATAGATTCCACAACCTGTTTAGTTTCTGGGTTTGTTTTCTGATGTCTCATTAGACATTGTCTTTTACTTTGTTTTTACTCATGAGTGAACTACAGCCTTGCTTTTTTGTATCTTCCCTTAATTTTCGATTTTTTGATCATATATTCCATTTTTATTGCCATCATTGGTTTTAAAAAAATAGGATGTAAGTTTTGAAAGTTAATAATTATTTTTATATTCATAATTTGCATTTTTCTTCAGTTTCTACTTTTTATTTTAAATAAGATGGCTGACAGCACAAAGTAAATTTGACAAAATGTTAATAAGCAGTGATTATAATAAACACATTTTACTTGCAATGCTACCTCAGTATTTTGCTTTGAGGTCTGAATCTGGGACTTTCATCATTGTACATGGATTTCTAATCCTTGCACAGCATTGTACAGCAGTTGGTCCTTGGTAAAGAAGAAGTCTTTCTTTACAAATAAAATCGAAGTTTACCATGAGTCTTTCTCTTCATATTACATTCCTAAATCACTTAACATTTCTCTTCATTTTGACTCTGTCCAAGTGGGCTGGCAAACTTTAATGTTAGTTGAAAGAGTACAATTTGCCTTTTATTAATAAAGGTGGCAGTTTATGTGTGGCATAATAGTTGAAGCCATCTCCTCATTGATAGATTAACTAATAAAACTGATAAAGGGGTGTCAGGTTTAAAATCTTGTATGTGTCAGCAACACCACAAGTAAAGCAGATTTATGCAAACTACACCATTTTTTCATTTATTTGGGAAGAATCAGGATTGGAGATATCAAACCTGAATCCCTTTTGCAAAGGAAGACATTAAATACTTTTGAGATCAATACAGTAGTATTATCTGAATTAATATTGATTTCTTGAGTGTGAACTCTTTGGGTTTGTTGTACTAAAGCTCTCATCCAGCCATCTTTGGGGTTGGTTAGATATGAAGTTGTAATATAGTTCTCTCACAAGACTCTGTATATACTAGCATTGAAGAAAGGGTTGCTAAATTCCTAAAAAGGATGAACCTGTCTTGAAACTACACAATGCATTTGTCAAGTCAGCCTCAGATAGTGATGTATACATTTGGTTTATTCCTAAAACAGGTTTTTTGCACAATTTAAAGTGGTGGAAATTACTGGTATTATGAAGCCTGGTCTAGCTTTGTGAGGGACTTCTTTTTTTTTCCTCCTCATCATTCCACATATAAATACTGAGAAGCTTGGCATAAAGAACACAGCCTGGGGCATACCCCATAAAACTTACAATGCAATTAAATGAGCAATTTCTACTGGAAATAAAATGGGTATGTTGAGTAGAATATGAATTAAACCAAGAAAGAACAGAGTCAGACAACCTTTCATAGTACTCCAGGCTCTTCAGAAGAGCCCTCAGGGTCAGCAGTACCAAATGCAGCTGACAGGTCAAGGCCAATCAGTAAAGAAAGATAACCGCAGTTTGCAATGAAAAACAGGTCATTCCAAACGTTGATTAATGTAGTCTCAATGCTTTGGTGTCCACTTGACTGGCTTAGCAAAATAAAGACAGATAGCAGTGGATTAACTCGAACACTTCTTTATTATACCTCATTCCAAGCTTCTCTGCTGCATTCACCAAGAACAGGTTTTTCTCCAGTTTATGATCCTTCTTCTCACATTGCTGTCTGTCCTGAATTCTGTGGAATTGACTCAGTTACAAGGGGCTGCCCTGTTGACTATATGCAGGACTACCAGAACGACCTCAAAATAACTCTGGAACAAGGCAAACCCACCACTATGATTAGTTGATGTTGGCAGCATGTTTATCCTGTAGAGTGTATGTGGCAAAAAAAGTGTCAGCTTCCATGACTTTGTTAGAATCTCAAGGGCAATGAACTTGTTTATTGGTGGTTTTCATTACACAAAGCAAAGACTCAAAACCTTTGGCTAGAGAGTGAACTTTGCAAGTGTAACTTGCCAGTGGCAGGTATTTGAGAAGTCTAGGTACAATGAAGAAATGTTGCCGTGTAAACTTTCCTCTTAGGAAAGAAAAAATGTGATCCTAATATGTGTTCCTTAGATAGCATTTTTTGAAGTAGAAGAGAAATAAATATGCTCTCTTAATTGTTCTGCTGTGTTCCAATTTAAAATTAGCAAGGAAATGCTTGTATACATACTGGCCAAAGTGGGACCGGAATAAGGCTTTACAAAACACAAAATATCTGTATCAGTGAAGGATAAAATTCCCTAGGAAATATGAGGCTACTCCAGGAGATTTTAAACACCAAAATAGTTGGATGTAGGTGGGTCCTTCCCGTTACTTTCTGTCTTTCCATTTCCCTCTTTCTTTTTGAAGGTAAGAATTTGTGCCATAGCAGTTTGAATATATATAACTGTGCTCACTAACTGAAGTCCTTCCATGCACAATCACAGTATCACAGTATCACAGTATGTTAGAGATTGGAAGGGACCTCGAAAGATCATCTAGTCCAATCCCCCTGCCGGAGCAGGAACACCTAGATAATGTTACACAGGAATGCGTCCAGGCGGGTTTTGAATGTCTCCAGGGAAGGAGACTCCACAACCTCCCTGGGTAGCCTGTTCCAGTGTTCCGTCACCCTCACTGAGAAGAAGTTTCTTCTCAAGTTTAAGTGGAACCTCTTGTGTTCCAGTTTTTACCCATTACCCCTTGTCCTATCATTGTTTGCCACTGAGTAGAGCCTGGCTCCATCCTCGTGACACTCCCCCTTTATATATTTATAGACACTTATAAGGTCACCCCTCAGTCTCCTCTTCTCCAAACTATAGAGACCCAGCTCCCTCAGTCTTTCCTCATAAGGGAGATGTTCCACTCCCCTAATCATCTTCGTTGCTCTGCGCTGGACTCTCTCCAGCAGCTCCCTGTCCTTCTTGAACTGAGGGGCCCAGAACTGGACACAATACTCCAGATGCGGTCTCACCAGGGCAGAGTAGAGGGGAAGGAGGACCTCTCTCGACCTACTAACCACCGCCCTTCTAATACACCCCAGGATGCCATTGGCCTTCTTAGCCACAAGGGCACAGTGTTGGCTCATGGTCATCCTGTCGTCCACTAGGACCCCCAGGTCCCTCTCCCCTGCACTGCTCTCTAACAGGTCGTTCCCCAACCTATACTGGAACCTGGGGTTGTTCCCGCCCAGATGCAGGACTCTACACTTTCCCTTGTTATATTTCATCAAGTTACTCCCTGCCCAACTCTCCAGCCTGTCCAGGTCTCGCTGGATGGCAGCACAGCCTTCTGGCGTGTCAGCCACTCCTCCCAGCTTAGTGTCATCAGCAAACTTGCTGATAGTACACTCAATTCCCTCATCTAAATCATTGATGAATATATTAAATAATACTGGTCCCAGTACTGACCCTTGAGGCACTCCACTAGTTACAGGCCTCCAACTAGACTCAGCCCCATAGACTACAACTCTCTGGCTTCTCTCCTTCAGCCAGTTCGCAGTCCACCTCACTACCTGATCATCCAGACCACACTTCCTCATTTTAGCCGTGAGGATGCTGTGGGAGACTGTGTCAAATGCTTTGCTGAGGTCAAGGTAGACCACATCCACCGCTCTGCCATCATCCATCCACCGTGTTATTTCCTCATAAAAGGCTAAGAGATTGGTCAAACATGATTTCCCCCTGGTGAAGCCATGTTGACTGCCCCTCATAACCTTCTTATCCTTGATATGCCTTAAGATGGTACCAAGGATAAGGTGTTCCATCACTTTCCCAGGGATGGAGGTGAGGCTGACCGGTCTATAGTTACCCAGGTCCTTCTTCTTGCCCTTTTTGAAGACTGGAGTGACATTTGCTTTCCTCCAGTCCTCAGGCACCTCTCCAAATCAATCCATTAGTGAGAACTGGTTGTGTTAGTTTAGACAACAGCACTTTCATGAATGTCAGTGATTATCCTGGAAACACAGGTGCAGTCTGTATGCATAATCTCCTCAGTACTAGAGACTGTATGGGAGCTGCTTTTGCTCTGCTGTACAGCTGGATGGAAGGACAGTATTTAAAGTGAGCTCAAGACTAGCTGGTACTGCAGTACCAGTTAGTACTAATAGCAGAAGCTGAGTGGTCTAGATAATACTGAAAGTGTAGATAAGTTTCATCATTTCCCTGTTGGGTAGAACAGAAATGTCACTATAAAATGATACAGGAGATGACCTTTTTCAGAGTATTAGAATGCTTTTTTTTTCCTGCATAGCTGACAGTACATGTTATTCTGTGGTACTGCTGATACTGTAGTGAACCAGCTGCAGAGTTTGTGACAGGCATAGCTCTGTTGTTCAAAGTGTACGTTATCTTCTCTGTGGTCCTATGGAAGATTGTAAAAAGATTGTAAAAAAGAATATGTGTAACTTTATGAGCTGTCTAATGGTGCCAAGGCCAGAATGCCAGGGTTCTCTTGAGGTGACTGCCATTACTGATACAGAAATCTTGCCTGTATGTCCCAGCTTTAAGAGTGGCTTTGGTTGTACACCTGCAACAAACCTGCACCATAATAGGAGGAAGCTTTATTTTCCTTTTAGGGAGGATTTTCTTATTAAAAAAACAAACAAACAAACTTTACTTATAGAAGTATTTCTTCTGTTCAGACCACAGCAGAGAGATTGGCCACAAATATGATGTATTTGTAAATTAACCGTGCTGTGTTAGTGGTATTTTGTGAACATTTTGGGGTTTCTGTGCCCAACTTGTAAATAAATATAAATTTCACAGGCAGTTTGCAACAGTTGCCTGAATTTTTGCTTGGTTTCTCCCGAGGCTGGGCAGTAGTTGACTAACTTGTAACTCCCTTGCTTTGAATTTTGTGTGTGTCTGAATGTATGGGTGCGTGTGCCAATGCCGGTGTGGGGTCAGCTGACGGTGACTAGTCTGGAAGAATTAGAGCAGAACATGGCAAAGTCTATTGCAGTGTCAGAACCACTGCAGTCAGGGAATGGAAACCGAGGCCCCGCCTCTTAGGGCATTTGTATCCAGCCAGCAGACAATGAAAGCAGTGGGCTCTAATGAGAAAAGGGAAGCCAGTGAAGGAGACAGACTCTGAAATTTATTAGCTGGTGCAATAAAGCTGCTTCTTTGGGAATGAACCTGAAGTGGCCCCTGAGTTTATTTGGGATGAAAAGCCTAGTAAGAGAAGGAGTTTATTGGGGTTCATCCTCTTCATAATCCAAGATAATGACCTCTATGGTCTCCCAGCTAGTAGCAAAACACATCAGGCTCCTATTTGTGCACAGTACCGTTTATTTTCATCTAATAAAAACAACCCCTGAGTCTGTTAACTATTACCCATTTCCCTCGGCAGGATGTATCTTACCAGTCGTCAGTGAGAATATTGCTTTCAGCCTCATTTTAGTTTATAGCCCCAAATATTTCTCGTTTGCTTTGAATAATTGTTTTCTGTTAAAAATTAGGTAGCTGGCTTGTTAATTAGGAAGAGATAAACGAGTCGTATCACTACATTTTTAAAGCTATGGTGCCAGCTAGTGGTGAGGGATGATAGCGTCTCAAGCTTGACATTTACGTAAGCGTACATTATATTTTTATTTGCATCATGATAAGGTGACATTAAGTTTTATTTGTCAGTTATCACTACCTCGTATCAAAAAAAAAAAGGCAAAATAAAATCAGCAGCTGCTGTCATTTCCCAGTCGGATTTTAACTGGGTGGTGTTTATTTGAAACCTTCCTGCCGTTAATTGACAGAGTAATTGCATCATTCATCAGGTCATTTGCCAGGGAAGTCTTTTAGCCTTTAGTTTCTTGCGTGTGAGCATCAGTTCTGATGCGTTATGAACCTGTAGGTGCCCTTTTGCTTTGCTAGAAAACTGAATTCTGTAAAAAATGCAGCAGAGTTTAGTTGTGAGCAGCAAAAAGCTGTGTAAATGGTTTCCACAAGTCGTGAACACCGAGGAGAGCTCTGGTGTGGTCAGTAAAGGTAAAACTCTGAATTAATCATACTTACTTGTAACTGATGCACCACACTTAGATGAAAACCCTGTATTAGCATGTAAGGAAAATCTGAACAGTTCATTATTGCATACGCTGTGTCCATGTAAACTCACAACAGAAAAATAAGCAACCCTTACAAATATTTATAAAGAAATGTACAAAATAATATTTTTTATGTTTTTTTGAGCAAAGAGTAATTGACAGCCCATCTTTTTTAGTTTAATTAAGCAATAACTGATCTCAGTGAGGTTGTGGAAGGCTCCTGAATACTAATAAATAAAACCAGAAGATGAAGCATTTCTTTCATTAAATAGTAGGAGCTGTTTATAACTCTATTACTTACTGCTAAAATCAATTATTATTACTAATACTCTACAAGTAATTTATAACTGAAGGAACACTGAAGGTTGTAAAGCAGAACTTTTCTTTTTAAATGTCAGACATAGCCATGAAGGTCAGCTATTGTGAATAAGGACACCTCAGATGAACACACTTGTAATAATATTTGTGAAGATAGATCTCATGTTAGTGACAGCTGCAGGCAGTAAGCAGAGTTTTCACAGGCTCGCTTCCCATCTAATGCTTATGACTGCATTGGTCTAGACGTACAGGGATGTTTCTAATCCAAGGGGATAAAGAAAATTGAATGTTTTTTTTTTTACAACATTTAATCATCTGATTTAGACACACAAGGAATTTATTTTAAAAAGATGCTTGAAATATTAACCTGTGCAAGAAATAATCTTCTGTTACTAAAATAAACTGTATGCTAAGAGGTGTGAAAGAATTTCAGGGGCCCATGGTGCACGTTTGTTTCTTTGCATGTAACTACTTGCAATGTACTGTCATACTTTTATCATATGCTTCCTTTTGGTTCTTTTCCATAGACAGTGTGTTTGCAGCAGATGTGCACTTTCTGTTCTGTTTTGTTGGTTTTTTCATGTGCTGTTACAACACGGTTGCTTTAATTTAATACTACAGGGAATATTTAAATAAAAAGCCCTATGTCTCTTAAAAAATTAAAATGCAAGCATGAATCTTTTAACTGTGGGGTTTATTTCTTTCATGCTCTTTCCTAATTTATTGCTGAAATAATTTGGGATATTCTGCAAATTGGTAGTCTCTTACATTTACATAACTGTTGATTCAATAAGGTTTTAGTTTTTCAAAGAACTTACCATGTGTTGCCCAGTCATGACTGGCATGGAAAATTCTGTGCACACTTTGAATTTGAGACCAACAAGCAGCATTCTCCAGCTTCAGTTTTCTCTTTTTCTGCTTTAAATTAAACAACTGTCCATAAATATTTTATCAGTATGCAACTAAACCACCATATTTATGCCATACTATTTTATTTTATTGGAACTCCACTATGAAAAAAAAAAAACCTAGAAAGTCATTTATTCAGACTAATGACTATAATGCTGTCAGCACTGGGGTTAAATTATCAAAGTATTTGATTTCCAAACAAAATAAAAGTGGAGTTCAGTTATTTAAACACAGTGACCAGTATTTATTATGGTCAAATATCGTTTGGATTGGCAGTCCTTTAACTATCATGGTATTGTACTCCAAATGTATTATTTCCAAAATAAATAAGAAGACAGAAATGATACAAAAAGATTATTTTAAAAACTATTTTTAAAGGTATTTCAAAGTGTTTTTTTTCATGTGTTTACCAAATAAGATACGAATTTAAGAGTTTGCTTTCTTTACTACTGTAGAACACATCTTGTTACAATAGCACTGAGATAATACCTAATTAGTGTATTCTAACCCTGAAACCCTTCTGCATCGCATACAAGTCTGTGAAATTTATGCATTTAAAATCTGTATAATAAATTAAGCTCAGTGGATTTAGAAACATCCAAATTGTAAACAGAAACCCTGATTTTAAAGTAAGAAAAAAAAAGACCTAATTTGAGTTGTCATTTAATTCCTTTGCATCCACTAATGTGTTGGTACTGAATTTTATACTATGACTGATGAAGAGGAAAAAAAGATTTACAATAGTTTTGAAGCCAAAAGGAATGTGTTTGGAAGGCTCTTTGGCAAAAAAGCTGCTTTATTATTTACAAAAAGCTACCACATTTGAGTACCTGGTGGTGGCATTTTTTGCCCTCCCCTCCAGAGCTCTCTGTGTCAGAAGATGTAGTGGCCCAGTATGGGAGTTGGCCACATCTGTCAGGAAACTGCTACAGATGGTTCAGCTCATTAGTGACAGAACTCCTAGCAAACATCATCCAAGAGTATGGGGACCTCACTTGGACTAAACGTTAAGCTTGCCTCCTGTTCAGTGCCACTGCATTTTCTGCAGAGTAAGATCCTTTACCATTTCTGTTGGACTCTGGGTACATTTGAATCTAAACACTCTGCAACCCTTTTTTTATACAAGCATAGCTCACAGTATCTTTTACATTTTGGCTGTATCTCATATTAGTATGCCTCCATAATAATATCAGAACTGTGATGCAATGAACTCTAATGCATTTCCAATATATAACACATTTGTATTTGTAAAACCTTTGCTTTAGTGTCATGTTTATATTGTTAAGTGTGCAGTCACTCATGCAGAATTGCTCATCTTACCTTTCTTCTTGTTACTTGGTGTTTCTAGCAATTTCTAGCAAGGTTGTGGCACATTCATGTTAGCACTGTTAGTAGCAGAGCAATTATGGCAGGTGTGTTTCATAGTTAATTTCTGCAGCAGAGCCAGCAGAGGGAGCATACACATTGGTGGTTTATGATACTTACAGACTTGGGCCAATTTTTATTCTTTTTGTAAATACATGTATTTCTGTTTATGTGGCTAGTATGTATGACACCATGGCCAAATGTTTGTGCTCTGGAAGGGCAGTAACTGTGGGGAAAAGCTGAGCAGTCTATTGTTAGCTTTGCTTTTATAAGTCCTAGCATTTATCAATTTGTGTACTGGGAGTAATTCTTTGGACAGAGGGTTTTTTGACCCTGGAGAGAAGAGACTTTCCCCCCCAAGCTCCCTTCTATTATACCACAGAATACACTGTCTTTAGAAAAAACATAACATAAATTTAAGGGCAGGTTAAAATGACTTCACACACTTGCAAGGTCAAGCCCTTAATAAATCACTACATGCATTGTGTGCAGTTCACCTGTGTGAAATAGCCTTGAATACACTGTTCTGGTTTTAGCTGATATTTGGAGGTACATTCTGTGTGTATGCAAAATATACTGTGCAAAGACTTCTTTTTTTGTTACATCTAAATATGCAGACTCTTAGAATGTGCAATCGCTCTGAAATCGTTCTCACATTCATAGTCATTGTGCCTTTGGCCTGCTCCCAAAGTTGACAGGAATTTTACATGAAGAAGTGTTGGGTCAGAAGTGTGGGGTTTTATACAGTCTTATGTGTGTTTAAACAATCAGTGAATTAAGGATTTCTTTGTAAATTATGTTGTTTGCATCATGATTTAAACTTTATTTAAGTACTTTTCTTCGTATTTAGCATTATTACACTATGTGCTTGCTTAAGCCAGGCGGGGTTGATTATCATTTAAGTGTTATTTATTTCTATTTTATTAAGCCCCTTTTTACATTCATGTTACAGGTTAATTTATACTTTTATTTCATGCACTACTTGGCTTTACTGATTAATATGCCCCATGGCATTCAATAAAGCCAGGCAGTGGAGGAAATAAGAGTGGTATTAATTTCTAACATTGCTATAAATTTGCCTTAATAAAACTAGCTCAATAACACTGCAGTAGTAATACAATGGATGCTTCCAAATTGTTAGTAAAGACACAACTAAAAGAACACCACTTTTTTTTTTCAGGAATTTAAAAATGCTGTGCTCTTTTTTTCTAGTGATCAAGTTAGACTACCTGTTATAACACTGAGTGTTCTGAAATGCAGTATATGTTTATCAAAAATAACTATTATTTTACTTAGTCAATGAGTTCATTCAGATGCACATAAATCCTTTGGTTCCTTTCAAATGTCTTGTGGATTTTCATGCCACTGTTATGTAACAGACTTCCTAAACCAGGATTTAAAATAGAAAAAAAAAAAAAGTGTGTATATATATATATATATATATATATATAAATAAAATTCTGGAGTACAAGGGCAAACAGCAAACAAGAAAAATTAGAAAAATGGCTTTTCTTTTTAGTAGTAAAGTAACTACTATGGATTTACATTTTCCAATATTTTCCATTGGTTTACATGCTGTTTTTTAGTAGGGTGAGAAACACAGATGGGCTAGGTGAAGTTAATTTTAGGTGTATGAACTACTTGTGCTGGAAATATTTTTGCTATATTTTATTTATTAACTGATAACTGTGATAGCTGTATTTTTTTTTCAGTCTAGATTGTGAAACCTTTATAGTATGAGATCCCTAAGTAAATTTTTCCATATAACACCTAGCTATAACAAACTTTTTACTCATGCCTGTATTCTTTTCTTGCTGAAACTCATATTAAGATTTTGCTCAGTAAGAGGGGTTTGGATACAGCTGTTATTTGACCTCAGCGCAAAATGAAAGCATAATAAAGAAAGTTAGCATACAAAAGTCTGAACAAAGCCATAGTCGAGAAGGATTGCCATATTATCCTCAGAGCTTGATCCTGAAAGGTGCATGGAGAAGCCCTTAGTTCCTGAAGCCTGTGGGAGATGAGCTTTCTCTGCACTTTGCTGGGTCAGGACTTAATAAATCACTCAACACATTTTGCAGAGATCACCCACTGTTTAACTGTTTAAAAGGATTAATATAAACATTATATATCAAATGGAACTTACTTTTACATTCAGGCAGCTATGAAAATAATACTGTCATTTTGATAGTTGTATTGGTTAAAATCAGATGGTCAGCCAACTATCTACTGTCATTTGATTTTACTAAATAAATGTACTAATATACAATTGCATAATGAATAGGCTGAGGATCTACCAATGTAGATTCAAATACAAATTTTAGGCTTTATAGAATGGGTTTTGCTTAACATGTTTTTCAAAATAGTAACAAAACCTGTAAAATTGCCTGATTTACTATCTTACTTATTTTACATATACATCCAGACATACCATTTAGTTTTCTTATATGGTGCTGGTATAGTTTATGTAAAATAATTGTGCAAGTATTCTGTAACCTTTAAATCATAGAGCCACTGAAGTTAGAAATGGAAATGATCTCCTGACACATGCAGGACACAGCCAGTGCCCTACACGTGCAATGTATGGTATTTTGTCTGGGTTAGTCCTCTTGCAGAGTTCCACTTTATCAACTGCTTTCTCAGAAGAGTATTTAGTTTCTAATGGAAAACTAATTGTCTTCCTGTATCAAACTTCAGGAATAATGGCATTCACAGACACCTTAGAGTCAGTGGTTTACATTGGAATATAACCCATTATACTTCGGGGGGAAATTTGCTAACTTCTGTGTCAAACTGGACTGCTTATTCTGGAATTGTACTTCATGGAAAGCTCCTCTATATGCCCCTGGAGCAGTGTAAAATTAGGTTAGATAAATAGACCATCAGTTAGATTGTTTGGCAGTCTGGTTTGCCAGAAATGCTGAAAATCTGTGCCACATACTGATATTGGTGATAATTGCTTTCCATCGTTCATTGAGAATGGTAGAAGTCTGGGCTACTCACTAGCTCTCTGGATAAGGCATTTGGGGGGTATGTAAAATATACTGAGATATTTTTGTACCGGCACACTTAAGCAGATATGATTACAAAGGAAAATTCACAATTTTTAGTATGTAAGCCCCCAGTGAAAAGCTGTAAGGTCTGTTCTTGTATCATCCCAGTGAAGCGGAATAAGCTGTGGTGCTTGCTAAACAGAAAAACCTGTGTTTGAGCTGTGAAGTATAACACGTGCAATTAACTACGAGAAGCTCCCTTCAGTTAAGAGGGAGATGGCTGGGGCTGGGATGGGTGAGAATCGCCAGCCCAAGTGCTGCCGGTAGGGTACTGAGGGCTACATCTTTTCCTCTGAGAGGTTTTTAAAAAGCAGTCTGTTTTGAAGGGATACCTATAAACTACAAAACCCCCTCCCCATCTCCCACACTGCACTTACCTTCATGCAGATGCTGAAAACAAGAACATTTGCTTCTCTTTTAACTCCAGGTGTCTTTTCTCAGTAGGGATAGGGCTGGTGTTTTGACTTCTTTTGCTCTTTCTTCCCCCCCCCCCCTTTTTCTTTTTTATTTCCCCACCCATAAAGCACACCTGACCACAGAAAATTCTCTACTTCTTGCAGAAGGAAATAGGTACTGATTTTCTGTTCCACCCTTCCACAAAACATTTCTCCTCTTTTAATGTATTTTTATGAATTATAAGGTGTTGCCTTTATTTATTGGCTGGCAATAAACATTATTTATTTGTACACCTCCTTCTTTACAGCACAATCCTGGAAGAGGAGCTGTGGTCTAAACATTGTTGTTAGGTTTTGTGTTTCCAGCCATGCATTTAAGTGACTTTTGTTTCAGAAGGAATAGATCACTTTTAAGGTGACATTTTCTGGGAACTAGAACCAAATATTCGAAAACAATGTACCCACCCCCCTGCCTGTATGTGCAAGAAGAGCATAAACTGAACACAAGAAACAGCCAGACATGGTCACAGGTTCATTAAAATGTTTTCTGGACATCTTGAGACAAAAACGAGTGTAACAGGACATATTATTATGTATGATGCATCCTCTATGAGGCGTCTGGAACAGGTGAGCTGTTTCGTTGCCCACCCTCACTACGGATTCGAACTGTGCCTTCACTCGAGTCTTCTCGCAAGCGGCAGATTACATGCAAACGGCAGCACCGGAGCCACCCCTCGCGGAACACGCTCATCAGCGCGGGGTCCTCCCGCCTCTCCACCGCACCGCCGCGTAATTCCGCCAGGGGGCGCCGCCGCCCGCCGCATTCACTGTAAAGAAGGTGGTGGCGGCGGTGGTGGCGGCGGTGGCGGCGGTGGTGGCGGCGGTGGCGGCGGATGGCTTGTCCGTGTTTTCGTCCGCCCCAAGATAAAACACACGATGGTGTAGCTCTGATAGTGTGATAATTATGTGATCACTGTAGTGAAAACGGTGTTGCTGTCTGTTCAGTTCCGCACAGCAGAGCTGCGCCTTGCGTTCTGGGTTCAGTGGGGAATCCTTGCAGTGTGTCACTGCCTTTGCAATGGCGTATTTCTGCAGATAGCCACCGTTTTTATAAAGAGATAGGAAAATAAAGGTGGAGCGTGAGGGAGGAAGGGTATCAAATTGCATATAGCCTTTCCTTATTTGCTTTCACATAATTGTTTAAAATCCTGCTTGAAAGGCAGATGTGGAGAAATGTCCTACCTTGTAAACTGTTGGAAATAGACCTCAGTTGATGGGTTTTGTATGGATAGTAGTTTAAGTGCAATCCTGAACACACTGGATACAGAGATGAGTTTAGGAACATCTGCCTCTGGTGTTCCTGGAAACTCATTTCTCATGTTTGGGTTTGGGGATGCAGATATAGAAAGGTGAATTTCACTTTTTTGCCCACCACAGTACCTCTCCTCCTTACATGATAGTAAGTAATGATGGTTATAGTAATGATGCTGATGATAATAATAACAATACTTGTAACAACCAGTATGAAAAGGAGAGCGGACAAAAGGACGTACTACTAGAGAAAATCAGCAGAAACGTTCTGGGCACCTCACCCAATCCATTTAACTCACAGGAATAAACCTTATATTTAAAATTCAAGCAAAGTAATCACCTGTTTCTTTTTCTCTTCTCCTTCCGACCAAATGCTTGCCAAAAGTTACGGCTCCTTAAGTGGAAGGTTATTTGGAGGTTCCTTAGAGAGTGTGGATGTGGTTCACTGTAGCTTAGCCCAGGTAGAGAGTCCCACTCTAATGGCAAGATGCTCACTATGAATTGCAGAAGTATGGCCTGTTTGTCTAAAAATCAGCATGCCTCATTTTGTTTGGCCTTTGTGAGACTGATGTTGGGTAGCCACACCATTCTTTGTGTTTAAGTAAAACTCTTGTGAAATAAGTACCTGGCATTCATATAATGCATGTATGCATATATATAAAACCAGGTATCGGCCAAGGAGCCTGGGATGGTGCTCTCAGCCTGGAGCTTTCAGGAAAATGATGCAATAGGTCTTACCAAATGTCTGAAGTCAAGACGTCATCTGAGTTAGTATGGACAGTTTGTGTCAACTATAATTCTAAATGTACTATGATCTCAAGCCCTTTTCCTAAAATCCAGCAACTTTTGTGTTTGGATATTCAAGTTCCTGTTACAATCCTGCACAGTAAGTTCAGCTAGGGGATTTAGGGAGAATACAGGGCTTTGTAGCTTCAGAATTCTGTCCAAGGAGATGCATGTGAAAATATTCTCTTTTCTATGGTTATTTTTATCCTGTCCTTTGTTAGAGAAAATATGTAGGAAAAATGCGTTTCTAAAATGTGTTCGCAACTGTAGTGGTTGTTACAAAGCAGGGGCTTTGTTTTTTTAAACAAATGTTCTTCCAAATTGCAGCATGTTCTTTTTCTGGCATTTGTTACTTGGAAAAGAGGGGAATGACAGAAGGAAAAGACGAAAAATAGATTACAACAAATGGAGTAACTCTTTAGGAAAGTACACTTTTCACCTCTGGGTGCCACTGTTCAACTGTTTCTTGTGCAGTGACCATCTGTTCAGAAGACCAGCTCTTACTGGAGAAATATTCCCTGAAAGAAACTGTTAAAGAGATACTGCCTATATCCCTGGATAATCAAGGAATGAGTTTCTGAGGTATGGATATTAGTTATGCACTGTTCTGATACGGTATTTACAGACTAAACTAGGAAACGGTAAACAGTCCACATTGTTCATTTTAATGACTGAAGTAGTCCAATGGTTTATAGAAAACTTTTCTTGCCTTTTTAGTTAGAGTTGAATCTTTTTTTTTCTTTTCCCCTGTATGAAATGAGTACTATACAGATTTATTTACTGTAACCATTCAGTTGATTTAAACAAGTTTTACAATATCAACAATAATTTGCTTTATTGCCCACAACCTACTTAATTCAAAAATCTATTGACTGGTATCATTTCTTTTCAACTCCTGTAGGACTGTTAATACTCAGAGCAAAATTAATTGGTCTGTATATCCAGCTGTTCCACCAGATTAATTATATTGTGACTATTTCTCCTAGAAACTCAGCCAGGGCAGCTCATTGCTAAATGACACTAGACGTCTTCTCTGAACTGTGCTATGATTTTAATTCTAGTCAAATAGAAATCTTCTAAGAATTAAATCATGTCATTTAACTTCTGCATTACTCTAAGGCTGTGTTTTGGGCACATTTTCAAAACAATAACAATTGCATTTTAGGTCATAATGATGTGTACCTCTTGTCATGCAGGGAGGAACACTGCTGCTGCCTTGCCCATACCTTCAGTCTAGAAGTGTTCTTCCGTCACATTCTAAGTACTATGAAGGCTTTTTCGTATCTGCACACAGACAGTGGAAAGTTCCATGATAGCCGTATAAACAGGCATGGGCTGTATTTATTTCTGCTCAGTTGTTCTATATGTTCTGTATATGCATTTGTTTGAAAAGGAAAAAATCAGAGTAAAACATCTGTTAAAAATTAATTTCAACTTTGTCCCAGATTTGTAGATTTTTTCTATCCAGTGCCACTGGAAAATCCCAAATAAGTAGAGCACTTCAAAATAAAAGAATTTAACTTTATCCTGGGAACACACAGTTCAGGTTTTGGAAAGGGAAATGCATAATAAAATGCAGCTCAAATGAAATTGGTAAAGCTGTAAAATACGTAAGTGGAAACTTTGAGGAAACTGGCAATGAGAAACTGGAAATCAAGCAGTAATTTAAGTTTCACACAACCACCCTTTGCATGTGTGAGTACAAAGAAGAAACTAGGCACAAATGTGAGTCAGAGCTCTCCTCTCAGGAACTGAAGGGACAGAGATTCCCAGCATCTGTTTCCTTAACTATCACCCAGAGGATACTGGTGGTAAATCACAGTGAGTAAAAATAGAATCAGAAAACTAGCTCAAAACAAATGAGTTACTGTATTTTGCAGTACTTTTGCAGTAGATCTGGTATCTAGCTGAGCTTTCATTTGTGTTCAAATTGAATGTGTCAGATTACAGTCTCTTCTAAACCAAGAATCTACTAAATCACAAGCATGGATAATTAGGATGTCCCACAGAATAGGCAGCCAAATTTGATACCTAAATGGGAAATTTATCCTGCTCATGTATTTTATTGAATACATCAATGTCATTGTTATAGAACAAGATGTCCAAACCCTTTGGTAGTGTTAATCACTGTCCTTTTTAAGTGAATGGGTCTGTGTCGAGTTGATTCAACCCTGGTCCAGCTAAGAGACTCCAATGGGATGAGTGAGTTTGTATGTGTGAATTATTTTGGGTGCCCCATTGATCTGTACATAATTTCCATGTCACCAGTGAAGGCTGAAGTAATGAATTTTGCCTTGAAGGGCTCTAGGGTTATTTAATTGAAGTACTGTGAGTTCTTAATCTGGAAGACACACAGAGTTGCTAAGAATTCTTATCAACTGGACCAGTTCTGATTTTGTACTTGAACATCAAACATTTAAAATAAGATTTTACCCATTTATTAAGTTGTGACGTTAAAAAAAATGTGAAAGATCAATGTGAATATAATGTAACTCTTGTGACTTCTGAAGAAAATCCCAACTTCTATTTTAGAAATATATTTATATGTGCAAATAATATGAGGTATTAATGGAATCTATAATATTTTAGTAAATAATAGTTGCAGATTTCAAGAAGTACAGTAGTTTTAATGAATTAGATTTTTAGGTTAAAGAATTGATCCATTAAGTTGTCACTGACAACTGTTAGTAACTACAGTTTCAATATGTACTACTACTGTCAGGAGAGAATAAAATTTTTATGTCTTTTAGTGTTTTGGCTCCTCATATTTTGAGGATATACCCTTTTAGTCTTGTTTTATTAATCATAAAAGATAATTTAGTTTTATTTCCAACACAAGATGTTTTAAGACAAGACTTCTAGAGAAGTTCATCGTTTTAGTAGGAGTAGCCCTAAAAAAATCTTCTGGTTGAGGAATATTTAATAAAACAATAAAAAGATGACAAAAAAGAGAGCAATCATACACTATAAATACTAAGAATGAACTACTCTTGGTTAAAAGCTCCCAAGCAGAAAAGGAAAATGTTTTCCAATGAGAATCACCTGTCCTACTATCTCCTCTTGCTGTTACATAGAGAGAATTTGATATAAATCAGTATCACAAAGAATGCAATGGCAAATTAGCGGTGATGGTGTTCAAGAATATTTGAATTATCTGAATCTCTAATTACATAGAATTTACAATTCTGAAAAAAATAATATTCTTGTGCAGTTCTGAAACTGGCAAACTAAACAGTGTGACTCTTATCTGGCCATAAGTATCTGCTATTTGTAATTCTTTTCATCTTTGCTCTACAGTGCATTTATTCCATGTCCACATTGTCTAGTTTCTCACAGCTACCTTTCTAAGACAGTTTTCTTTCTTGGCATTTATATAATTTAGAATTTGCATGTTAAGGTGAAGAGTACATATTTTAAAAGAAAATATTTCTTACATTTTTATCCAGGTTAAAAGATTTCGAATACTTTTTTTATTTGATAGTTTGGGTAGATAGTCATTTAAGTCCCCTTAATACAAGATGACCCAGCTCCATTCAGTCCCTTGTGCTTACTTCTGTTTGTGACATGATCATTTCTAGTGATACTTTTTCCAGTAGTATTTGTGTCAGGTAGTGCAGTGAGTGTACCAGCTGCTTCAGGTGCAGATGGCATTTTCCTTGTATGCTTCTCTGTGCCATTTGGCATTTGTTTTCCATTTTGTGTGTTGACTTGTTCACTCAGGAGCTCTAGCAACTGAAATATATCTGATTTGTTCATTGAATATCATACATGTTTTGTCTCATATCTGCTGTTGAGAAATGGTGTGAAAGACCTTGGAGAGACATAAGGCAAACAAAGCACCAGGTGAATTAAGTGATGTCAGAATTTTTTTACTTTCTGTCCCTAGTTTCCTTGTTTAAAACTAAATGAAGCACTTTGCCTACATCATATATATTTTTAGTATAATTGGCATTTATTAATTACCCAAAGCAACCTGCAGTCAAACAATGGCAGCAGTTCTTTTTAGCAGTGAGAAGAAAACCCTGAAGGCCAGTAGTAATTTACAGTGTGCAGTTTCGTATAGTTTTTGAAAAAGCTATGTTAATCTAAATTATTTTCTGTGCTTTCTCCCACTGATCATCTATGTATTTATTAACACATTTATGTATTTATGCTGCCTCTTTCACCATTCTAGCTTTGTTACTGATCATTCTGATTAGAATTAGATTTGCACATACATAGTATTAAATTTCACCTGTGCAGACAAAATGATAAAGGTTGACTACATGCTCTTAACACCAGTGAAACCAAGTGAGGTGGAGCAGGACTTGACATACCACTTCACCATTGTTAAGAGAGTGTTTTCCTCTAACCCATGTCAACTTCTTCTCTCCCCACTTCAGTGTGCTTTGCTACTGCTTACGATGGCAGTTGAAATGTTCAATCCATGTCCTTTTGTAACTTAGGATAGTTTTAGAGAGGAATCGTGTGTTGCTGGTAGTGAGTTAAATGGCTTTGCTGAGGCATCAAGTAAGAAAACACCAGAGCTAATAGGAAGGAGCAGACAGGATTGTGCAGTCAGATGCAGGAGCTGAGAGAAGGAAGCATGGAGATGTGCAAGGTCGAGAGTGGAGAGGGGAGACAGAATTTCCCTTTTTTGTACTAGGTACAGTACAAAATTCTAGCTTCTTCCATCTAAAACCGACTTCACTGTCACATAGGAGATTCTGTAGGAGATAATTATTGGGTTTTAGCAAGCTGATGGAAAGGGTACACAAAAACTTCTGCAGTTACGCATTAGAAAATCTGTAGTTGCCTTAACACCAACTCCTATAGGCCATATTCAGTTCTGAAGCAGATTTTCCCCTGGCTTCAACTTTTCTGGCAAGTTTTCAAGAATCAGTAGAAATCTTATCCAAGTGTCAGGCTTGGCCAGTAGCCAGTATTTTATAGAAATACACATGTAAAAATTGGGAAAAAGAGACTATCTTGAAAAAAGGTGAAGATGGTGGAAGTTGGATCTCTAAAAAGTCCCTCCTCTGAAAGGCAAAGTGGTCTTGTATGGAGTGTTTTCTGTTTGGAAATATGAAACTTTGCATTTATGTATGTCGTGGTTTAAACCAAACCAGACAACTCGTTCACTCACTTCCCCCCTTCTTGCCCTCCCCCTACTCCTGGAGGGAAGGAGAGGAGAGTCGAAAAGAATGCAACTCCCATGGGTTGAGATAAGAACAGTTTAGTAACTAAGGTATAACACAGATCACTACTGCTACCACCAATAATAACAATGATAAAGGAAATAACAAGGGAAGAAAATACAACATCTCACCACCAGCCAACTGATAACTCGCCCCCCCAGCCCGCCCAAGCACCGACCGATACCTCCTCCAACCCTGCAGACTTCCAGCCCCTTCTGGGTAACTCCCCGTTACATCCTGGGCATGACGTGCTGTGGTATGGAATACCTCTTTGGTCAGTTTGGGTCAGGTGTCCTGACCCAGCTTCCCCTCCTCCCTGGCAGAGCATGAGGCTCACAAAGTCCTTGGCCAAACCAAAACATCAGGCCAAAAGTCAAAACACAGCACTGCACCAGCTACCTAGAAGGAGAAAAATGACTGCTACTGCTGAACCCAGGACAATATACTTCTTTCATTTTTTTAGTTAAATTTTTAGTGGTTGCCTTTGAAAAGAAAAGCAGAAAGGTTGCAGCTTGCAATCTTTACATTCCTGAGGTATGTTCTTATATCCTCATAGGGTTGTTTTGTACTATTTCCATTGATTTCAGTTACTCCTGCCATGCATGAAGAACACACACTGGGTGATCACTTAGAAAACTTTGCTTTGAGTGATTTGCCCAATGTATACAGACTGTGTAAGTCAGCAATAGCATCTAGTTCCTTAGGGCAGGTTTCCATCGTCTTATTCAAGAAATCATTCATACTGCTTCACCTGACTTTCAGTTCTTTTAATTGCATAGCTTAGCCCACATAAGTGTAACAAATATTTCTCATTGTGGTAAAGAGAATAAAAAGATCTTAAGTGAGAGATGTCAAACATTATAATAAAGCTTTATGAAACAGCCCAGGCATCATGAAAGTGTTTACTTGTTTCATGGCTGACTGCAAGCATATTAAGTAGAAAATCTGATTTGAGGAGACCTGTGAGGTCCAGAAGGTATTTCTGGAAATATCAGACTCCTGAGTGCCAAAGTTGCACTGCACATGAATTTTCACTGTAACTGCATATTAAGAATACACCTGCACCCTCTGGCCTTCTGCAGCAAATGAAGCAGTGGAATCTTAAAAGACTTCTGTGCAGAAAGAGAACAGAGCAGCTCTAAACTGCAGCCAGATAGGGATCATGTGAAATAATTTATCTGAAGTTCTTTTCTTTCAGTCTTTCAGTCCTCATCATCTTCTCGTGTTCTCAGTTGAAATTCTCGTTCTCTCTGCTTATCAGGATGCTTCTAGATGTTACAGTAATTTTTGCTTTAGTTAGGTTTATGGAGAACTTGCAAGTTCAAAGTCTTGTTTGGCTATTGAAGGGTGATATTTTCCAGTGCATAGCAGCTGGATCTGTGCCTCATGTACCAAGTTTTATCAATTTGGCTGCTACCTGTAGACTCTCTCATGAGAACTGTTCATTGTTGATGAAATCGATGGTGGTGGTTTGGAACAGCCTGTAGATGTTACTTCTGTTTGAATTCTGTTTAACTGGTTTTCTGCATGCCTACACAAACTATAAATATCTATTTATTTAAAGCAATCACAAACAGAATGGGAGGAAATGTTTCTATCCAAAACTTAATCCACAAACAACACTTGGGTCAAACGGTTATTTTTGTCTGGCTTTTTATAATGACAAAATGTTACATGAACAGGTCTTGCAGGAGCTGTTTGTAGACTAATGGTTGAATCCAGTCCTGATGGAAATATATGGAACTCTGCTGGACATACTCTGTTAGAACAGGTCTGGAACTGGGCCATTCAATTCAGTAGGTAAGTGCAGGATGTAAATTGGTGTTGAATTTGATTCACTGCAGTTATTAGGGGTGTGAATAAGAAGAAAATAGAGTCTTGTGGAAAAAAATATTAACAGCTAAAAACCAAAAGCAGCATTTCCATTGGGCATTTCTCCAGTAGATGTTCTATGAAGCGTTAATAATATGCAATTAATTCTCTGAATGCAGCATGTGCACTCTTTTTTATCAGGGTTTTGAACGTCTGTGACAACAGGATCCTTTCAGCTGTTTACAAGACACTAAAAATTATGTCATCTTTTAAGGCTCATGTTCTCCTCCTGGGAATTTGAAGGAGGGTAGACTTCTGATTTTGCCGAGTATACAGGTGACTTGGACCCGCCTTGTCTCTGATATACATTGTGGATCCAGTTTATGGTACTTTAATACCTTATTATAATATATAACTGAACATTTTTATCAGTCACAGGATGTATGTGCAGCAAGTGTATTTATAGGTACATGCTTTTCTTAAGATCAGAAGCCCCATTTCTTCATTCTATCTAAATCACAGTATGGTTTTTCATTTAGTCTGTGTACAGCCATATGCCCCTGTAGTTAACTGGATTGATAATTGCTAAGATGGAGTATTTTTGGGGAAATGGTAGAAATATCGGGAGTAAAATGACTGCACAACTTTTATTTGAGCAAGAATAAAAGAATATGACTATTATGTTATATTGAAGTATTTGCCTATACAGTCAGTACTCTGTAACTAGGCTCAGAATCTGTCCAATATTACCCAAGATTTTTTTCTTTTCAATGATTACTGCACTATTTTTAATGAAAGCACATAGAACATCTTTACAGCTAAATAATAATGGGCTTTCTTCTGTTGTGTTTTTAAAGCACATTTTCGACAGCTGTGATGTAGAATTGGTTATTTCCTGGCAGTTAACACTCAAGTTTCCCATAGTAAGATTTGTTTTCCTAGAAAACTGATGCCTTGGTACTATAGGATTAAAATTCTAAATCATCTCAATGAAATGCCTGTTTCCATTTTTAATTGTTGAAGTCAGAAAGGGGCTAAAACTACAGAATTACAAATGGGTTTGGATTGCAATTTAAAGAGAAAGCTGTCATCTTAAATAAATTCAGTAACTCCTGGGAGCCAAGATAATTTTCAAAAGATAATAACTTTGAACAAAAAAACCCCAACAACCCAACCTCAAGTGATGTATATTTATAAACAGGAAAATGATTTTCAATTGAAGAGTAGTCTCTAGAGATCACTACACTTCCACAGTAAAACAATTCTCAGCTTGAATCCAGTCCAATTTCATAGCTTTCTACTGTCCTAACATTGTACCCTTATCAGTTAAGATGCTAATTATTTCCCCTTTGACCATATCATCTGATTCGGATGATATCAAAGCAAACTGAAGTGATTAAGCATACAATTATTGGACGTTTGACGTCATCAAGTGGCAAAGTTCACATTTTCCTCCTGTTCGCTTATAATGCTATTGTCAAAGTACAGTAAAAGTCCTTTTGTATTGTGACTTAAATGATGCCTTTTCTACAACTGCTGTGCCCGCTTATTCCTTTCAGGAAGCAAAGGAGAAAAATAAACATTTGGTGTTACAAATGTGGCTTTTTACACTCTGACTTAACCTTTAGAAAATGAAAAATACAAGGTCAAAAGGTAGTTATGTTAAAAAATATTTACATGGAACGCTGTATTGATTTTTTTTTTTAAGGGAAGGCCAATGGCGTATATTTGCAAAATGTGTTCATTAGCTCTAATGGCATGTTTCTAACAGCAGTGCTCCAGCAGTCTTCCCCTCCCCCTATTTTCATTTTGAATGGTTACAGGAGGTGATCCTGCCCCTCTACTGTGCTCTTGTGAGACCCCCACTTGGAGTAGTGTTTGTGGTTCTGGTGTCCTCAACATGAGAACGACATGGAGCTGTTGGAACAAGTCCAGAGGAGGGCCACGAGGATGATCACAGGACCGGAGCACCTCCTGTGTGAGGATAGGCTGAGAAAGTTGGGGCTGTTCAGCCTGAAGAAGAGAAGGCTGCGTGGAGACCTCATAGCAGCCTTTCAGTATCTGAAGGGGGCCCACAAGGATGCTGGAGAGAGACTCTTCGTTAGGGACTGTAGTGATAGGACAACGGGTGATGGGTTTAAACTTAAACAGAAGTTCAGATTGGATATAAGGAAGTTCTTTACTGTAAGGGTAGTGAGGCAGTAGAACAGACTGCCCAAGGAAATGGTAAATGCTTCATCCCTGGCAATGTTCAAGGCCAGGTTGGTCTGGTGTGAGGCATCTCTGCCCATGGCAGGGAGGTTGGAATTCACTGATCTTAAGGTCCTTTCCAACCCAAACCATTCTGTACTTCTGTGACACTAAAGTGGTGTTTTGAAGATTGGAATTATTTTGGAACCTGATGCAAAGCCTGTGAAATTAGTAGTTTCTTTCCTTTGATTTTGAAGTGCTTCAGATCAGTAGAAACTTAAGTTTTAAGTCCCATTCAAGTCACAGTACCATCATCAGCCAGAGGCCTTCCCTAGCATTGCTGAAATGTTTCAACACTGATTTGTGGGAGAAATACACCACTTACTGAATCAGTCAGAGCACTTCCTGAACATTTTAATTTTACGGGAAAAAGAAAATAGTTATAGGATATTGAAAACAATAGGCTCAGCAGCTTTTTGCTGGGGGAAGTCTGACAATAATGGGCTTTGATATAAATACTGCCATGCAAAAGTAATTTATCTTTCTTCAGGAAATCTAAGAAAACAAGGAAAATGCTACCAAAGTTTTACTGATATTTTTCCCACTGTGTTTATAAGGTCAGATTTATGATGTGAGTGTTTGTATCAGACATATAACTGTGAATCTGAAATGTGCTCTTCCTGAATATTACCTTAAAATATTGAATATTTCCTTTTTTTTTTTTGCTAAAAAGTAAAACAAAACAACAAAACATCAGCCCCAAACAAAACCAAAAAAACCCAAACCAGAAAATAGCCCAACAACCAATTTTTGGCCTATATTGTCTAAGCAGTTTTTCCTTTAGTCCTGGCCAGTTTTATAATCTGATCCAGAAAACTACTTCTTCAGTAAAATCCAATTAGTAATCTGCGAGCATGGACCGTGTATCTGTTGCTGCTGTGAGATCATATACAGATGAGGGCTACTAGTAAGAATGGTCCTGAGACTGAAGAAAAGCTATGAAAGAATATGTAAATGAGTGTTCTGTGAAGAGTATAATCTCTTTGAAAGAATCACTTCAAAATGGAGTTTCAGTATTTTTAAATTAAATTGTTTGATATCTCTTAGAAAAGATGTCAGTACAAAAACAAAAAGGAAAACCACACGAAACTACTGCCTTTTATTCTCTTGGGCTTCTTTGTTCCTCCTGTTCATTTGTTGATGTTGCAGATCAAAATATTTTTCTAAATTTACAAAATCAGTTTCACTGCCACATGCTATAGAAAAAAAAAACAGTATGAAATATGTGATGTCAGGAATGTATCTTAAGAAATTTTGTTTTGAAAAAACATAGAATACAGAGTTTTAGCGAGAATCTTACATTAAATTCAGTGGAATTCTACTTATCAGCAATTTATTGTCCTACAATTTTTTTTTATTAAGTAATTGATTTGCATTTCTTTAGTTAATACCCAGAAGGCTGAATCTTAGCCTTTTTGTTCAGTTTGGACAGGATTCATGCTGTTTCACTTCAGGCACTTTTGTGAAAATATGGTAGATTATCTCTTTAGAAAAGCACTTCCATGGACTGATTACTGAAAGGAACTAGACCTAAATCTGTCTGGATGGAACAAGTAACTTTAAAATTGTTTCTTTTAGGTTTTCTTATGTTTATTACAACATCAGAGAATCAGATAATGATGTAATGCAGTAATGTATGCGTGTGCAGCAGTATGTGTTGCTGATAACAGTGTCATGGGATAGCACACCCTGATCCAGTGGTGGATCAGAGATGGTGGATACAGTAGAAAGGCTTTCAAAAGGAAGCGCGAGTCCTGACAGACCTTAGTCACAAGCCTACTCTATCTTTGTACATGACAAGGAGATACCATCATATTCATTTCACCAAACTGCCTATGTAAGACATGCGACTTTTGTTTCACCTGTCACTGAAACCCATAATTTCAGTACCAAGCCCATGACAAATTTTAGAGGATATAACTTCATGGTAGTCTAAAATAGTTGTGGATTTATGCAAAAATAAACAAAAGAAAATACTAAATCTTCTTTTGGAGTGGTGGAACAGATGTTGTCTCAATCCAACACTAGAATCCTTAGGGGAAAAAGTAATCTCTGAAGTAAGTGTGCATCTGCCTGCTGCTTCTGCTGCTATGATGGATAGTCACAGGAAATAAACTGACTCAGCCATGGTACAATGAATCTCACTACCTTCTCTACTCCTGCTACTTCTGTTCTGTTCAGAATTAGTAGATAGATACTCCGATTAAAACCTACTGTCTAGATACAAACTATAACACTGATTAAATGGATTGTTTTGCCAAGGGAGATGTAGCTGAATTGCCCATTTTTCATTCAAATGTTCAAGCTTAGAGAAGTAGCTTCCAGCTCTAAATATATTGAATCACCATTAACCCAATGAAGAGGGTAGGAACACAGATATACACTTCTTATTAGATGAGCAGAGTTGCTTGTCTGATATGAACAATTAAATGATGGTGTTTATTTAGATCCTTTTAAAATGAATTTGATTCCACTTGACAAGGGTTGATTAAACTTGCAACAACAAGGATTCAAGAGTACCCATGTTCAAGTATTTGTACAGGTCTAGTAAGGGCCCACTATGCAAACACTGTGCATAATTAATCGGTTAAAAAAGAAAAGGCAGACTCACCAGAAATCAGGCTCACCAGAGTTATTGCTTGTTCACAGTTGAATATAAGCCACTTCCCATAGGAATCAGTAATTGAACCCTGTTCATTCCACTCTGTAAAGTAATCACTACTTAAAAGTAAAGCAAAAAGCTTTGAGAACAGAAGAAAATGCACATACAATTTAAAAATGCTGAGTTCTGCTATATGGAATACATATGGGAAGAAAATGCTTTGAAAACATGATAAAATACCTGTATTTGTAGCTCTGTTTGTTAGTATTCATTTTGGATTTCTTTAGTGCATAGCAACTTACAGCATCTTAAAAGAGAATTAAACAGATGTATTTGTGTTTATTAGTCATGAGGTTTTAATGTAACTCTTCAGATTTATAACAGCTTTAAAATGGATTCATAGAGTTTTAAGGCTAAAAGAAATGTTTATGATTATCTAGTTTGACCATAGGCCATTCCCCCTGGTGATTCGTCTTTGACTCAGATGACCTGTGCCTGAACTACAGTAAATTTTATAGAAAGATGGTAGTAACTGAATATGAATAATTTGCACATTTTATATTTCATATAATAATCTTAGAGCACCTTTTATTGTTTCCCCATGCCTGAATATTTCCACTGTGTCTACTGCTGCACATATGAATACACATGAGGTTCAAGGCTTACTTCATAATTGTTATTTTATCTGTTTGTAGATATTGCAGTTCGTAGCACAGAATAATAACTTACTTGCTCAAACAGAAACAAATCTATGACAAAATAGGTAACAAAATCCCTTTATGATGTAGATTTTGGTCCCACACACGCGAGCTCCTCAAAACACTTGGCTCCATTAAAGTATTTAAATGGGTGGTATGCTTTCCAACACTTTTTATGAGATTTGTCTGAATGGACAAACTATCTGAAAGGAAATCTCTCTTAAAATAGCATAATGTGAAAAAATAAATATACCTTCCTCATATTAAAGAGGATATGGTATAGACATCTGTGACCTTTTATGGACAGCAAAAAATAAATCCATGATGTCATAGCCAAACATCAACTGTACTTACTTGTGTTGAGAATTGTGTAAACAGCAATTTATTCAGCAGTGTTTGAAACTGAGTGTCTTACACTTTCAGTGTTTTTTGTGCTAAATATATCAAATAAGAGGCCTTAGAAATTACTGCAGTTTTCTTTGTCAGAGATACAGCAAGTGAGGAAAATGGAATACCAGTTGGCAAGATTTTTGTGGGAAAGCATTTTATAAAAAATTATACTGCTCAAATTAGTGAAATTCTACTTGTACTGAAGAGAGGATATAACAATTATGGAAAGCAGTATTCTCTTTAAGGATGGAGTTTTAAGAAAGAATCGCAGTCATGAAAGCATGCTCTTTATGTACCTGAGAAGAAGTAAAATTTCATGTGGCATCAAAACTAATTCTTGACAGTACCATGTTGTGTGTGATTTCGATTTTTACTTTTGTGTCGCTGATAACTGGGTTTGGGCTTTTTGTTCTGGTTTGGTTTTATATGTATCAACCAGAAAAAAGTTATTAGTGTTACCAGTAATATCTAATGCCATCAGTTCATAACTAAGTAGCTATTAGCATGGAACATGAATGAATGCACTCTATTTTATGAATGAAGTTACCAGTAGTGAGGAGATACTTGAAAGCAACTGTGGTAACAAATGATTTTGCACTTGGTTTTGTCTTTGCTTTTGGACTCTTTAGGATAAGTTCTGTTCAAGTCAGGAGGACAATATTAACATATATGTTGGAGTTGAATCGGAACCTGCTGCTGCAAGGGACAGTAAAAGTCTTCCCTAAGTTCAGACCTGTATTTCTTGACCTGGGATAACAGTTGCCATCTCATACCTTTTTCACATGTGTGTCTGTGTGTTTGTGTGTAAAAGATGCGCAGAACAATACATTTGCGAAAAATAGTTACATTAATTTAGTAGAGAAAACCCTGTACAAACCGACCGTTACTGACTAGACAGTAATCTACAGCACTGAAGAGGGATAATGTTACTTGCATCTTCAAAAATGAATTTACATTTCTGCTTCGCTAAGAAATCGTCAAGTATTGTGACAGAACAAAAGTAGTAACTTTTCTTTCCACCACAAGCAGTGAAAAGAGAAATTGCACTAAGTAATGCTTTTTGTATAACCTCCTGATCTTAGGGCTGTAGATGTATACCTAGCTTCAAATGTTTGTTTTATTTATTGCTTGAAGCAGAGCCTGTTGCAAATTGTATTTCCTTCTGTAGTAATTTTAAGTGAATAAATGCAGAGATCATAGCACATTTTCCACTGGTACGAATGGAACGATGTGCATGGTTTAATTGTTTGTTACCGTGTTACTTTCTGGGGTTTTGGCTGCTCATAATGATTGTCATTTGCTTTCTTTTGACTAGACAGCTAATTAACTAAACTTCCCATAAATACTTATTGGCATGTGAGTTACATGTGAAATTCAACTCAATCCAAAGGTAAATCTTAAAACTGCGACTGCTTCAGGTCTTAACTGTAAACTCAGCAACAGAGCTTAGCACACAGTGTGTGCTAATCCCACTCTGATTGGAAGCTGTAAATTTTCATTTCAGCACCAGTGGGTCAGTTTGAGTTCAGTTACGCTGAATGAAGTCGTTTACATGTTACGTTACTACTGCATTCTAACTCATTCTTTTGGTACTGAAGAACTGATTACCAGATGTCATTTGCAGAGGTAGAATATCAATGAATGTGAAAGTCCTGTTCTACTGACAAGATAGAAACACCGTTTTGGGAAGTATTTAAGCAGCTAGTTTAGATAACTTCAATTTTAAGATGCATAGTTTAAATTTTAATAATACTAATAATTTTTATTTTAACAATAAATAATAATAATTTAATTTTAAACCGACACTTGAAAAATGTGTGACTCCTAACAACATGCTTTTTAAGCATTAGTTTGAAATTCAAGAGCCCCCTGGGTTACTTGTGTGTAACTGAAAATAGATTTTAACCAGTGTTTATGGCTGCAAAAATGTGTCTATTAGATTTATTCCTAAAGTGCTATTTGCATTTTATTGAAATGATATGTAGCAAATTTTAAAACCCATGCAAGAAAGACAAATCACTTTCTCAGACTAAAAATGCATCACTGGTGATGCATCATTGTCTTTTATACCTTCGTCATCATATCTCATAACATTAATGCGCAAACTTGTGCACTACTCAGAGGGTTTAGTAAATATTATTTTTCAGTGATTTATGATTGTTGCTCTTTTTTGCATGATTCTGCAGAATAGAGATCCTGCCTACCCCTGGTGTTATTTAGATCGTATCTTTAGTAATAGGAGCTGGTTCACATGTAAATAGGAGCTTAACACTGAGCTTAAAGGTGTTGATCAACAGTACGAAGTCTAGCTGGAGGCCAGTAACTAGAAGTGTATCCCAGGGGTCAATAGTGGGCCCAGTACTGTTGAATGTCATCATTAATGGCTTGGATTATGAGGTAGAGTGTACCCTCAGCAATCTTGCTGGTGACACCAAACAGGGAGGAATGGCTGATACAGCAGAGGGTTGTGCTGCCATCCAGAGGACCCTAAACAGGCCGGAGAAATAGGCTAATGGGAGCCTTATGAAGTTCAAGATAGGGAAGTACAAACTCCTGCACCTGAGTGGGAATAACCCCACACACTAGTACGTGCTGGGGACTGACCAGCTGGAAAACAGCTTTGCAGAAAAGGACCTGGGGATCCTGGCGGACACCAAGTTGAACATGAGCCAGTAATGTGCTGGCATTCAGCAAAGAAGGTTAAGCATATCCTGGGGTTCATTAGAGGGTGTCTTACCAACAGGTCAAGGAGGTGATTCTTCCTCTCTGCTCAGCACCGGTGAGGCCACACCTGGAGTTCATTGTTCAGTTCTGGGCTCCTTCATACAAGAGAGATATGGGCATACTGGAGGGAGTCTAGCAAAGGACCACTAAGATGATTCTGGGACTGGAACAAAGGATGAGAGAGCGGGGACTGCTTGGCCTAGAGAAAAGAAGGCTTAGGGCATTTCAGCAGCATATAAAAATATCTGAAGTGAAGGTGTAAAAATGGAACCAGGCTTTTTTTTATTGGTGTCTAGTGACAAGAAACAATGGGAACAAAGAGGAGCCCAGGAAGCAGGAGGTTTTGCTTAAACGTGTGGGTGACTGCACAGTGGCACAGGTTGCCCAGGGAGGTTGTGCTGTCTCCTCCTTGGAGATACTTAAAAGCCATCTGGACATGGTCCTGGCTAACCTGTTTTAGGTGACTCTGCTTGAGCAGAGGGAGTTGTAAAACATGATCTCCAGAGGTCCCTTCCAACTTTAATCATTCTGTGTGTGAAGTTAAGTACCTCTTAAAGTTGAAACTATTCAATTAATATAACTACATAAAATAAAAGCCCTCACTGCCAAAAATGGGGTGTAACTTTGCTGAATGACTGTTGTGTTGCTTCACCAAGTATTTTGGTAGAACAGTGGGCCACAGAAGGATGTGTTCTGAATGTTCATTGACTTTAATTTCTTGTCTTGTGCCTGGCTTTTTTTTTTTTTTTCCTCTCCCTTTATTTTTTACTGGCATGACACTGCCTACTAGTAATAGGAAAGTCAGCAGAGGAATTACAGGCAACAGAGCTAGAAATTGCACTTCAGTTGGTAGAATTACATCACTGTGATAGCAGTCTCCCTTAGTTGAGGATTATAAATAATGCCAGCTTAAAGCCATGTGTATGCTAGGCCTGGCTCATGACTATGGTTAAACTGCTGTCTGCTGCTGTTTGAAGTGCTTGAAGACAGCTAGTCACACCCATCCTGGTTTAAAAAAATACAGTGAAGAAAAATATTTCCAACTTTTTTGTGTTCTCTATTCTGTCATACTTGGAAACTGGCAGAGATGTACTGAAAATGTTACACTTGCGTGCAGAGAATTCATGAATATCAGCCTCCTGATTTTAACTCTGCCTGTCTGATTATTGGGTTAGGGAACCTGGAGGCCATATGCTGCAGGGAGGATAGACTTCTTGGCAATAACCCAACTTTGTAAAATAGAGAATGCTCTGCAGAGAATGATGAAGAGCTGGCGTTCCAAAGTTTGGAATAATTTCATCAATGTACAACTAAAGCATGACCAGTGATAGTTACCGTATACATCTGTTATAGCAAATGCAATTGATTATAGCAGGCAGCTGAAATATTCTAATCAGCGAGCAACTGAAAGAAAAATCTGAAGTTTGAGAGAGGAACGTGTAAGGAGTTAGGTGCTTCTAGGTATTAGCTGACTCATTGATAGGAAGGCCAGTAAGAGGTTCTTTTTAATAACTTGTCTTGTTTTACAGTTATGAATATCTGTCATTTCATCAGAGTGAGCCATACTTCTGAGGACAGAAGTCACTGTAGAACTGGTACCACACTGTTGAGAGGTGGTAGATGCAAAGTGTACTAGTTGTGATGGTTAGATGTGACTAAATCTCTCAATTTTTGTGAGTACTACTTTAGGCTTTAAGGAAAAAAAAAACCACACAATGAATAATCTGAAGATATTTTAAATTAAAATGTAGAAAGCAGCAATTTTAATGAGCACAAAAATAGATGGAACAGTTTCATTATTGAGGGGTATCTGCCAGGAAAAAATTATGATTTTGCAACTATTGCAAGTCCTTCCCAGATGTCTGTTTCTTTTTTTTATATTTATAGGCCAGGATGAAAATCTAGTTTAACACACTTTTTAATGGCTATTAAAACAATAATAGGCAAAGAAGCAGGCATATTATAATGAATAGACTAGTAATCCAACTGAATTCAGAACTAGCTATGAATGAGTCCGTTGAACTTCAGTCAGTGCAGCAGGTGTCAAAACAAGTGATGAAATAGATGCAGTCCCATGTCAGAACTTTGAAGCAGGAGCTTCTAAGACCCTAAAAAGCTACTTAGCATTTTAATGGCTGTTTTTATGTACCTAGTGAAGGACACAAGTATCAGTTCTGCTCTGAAATAATTTGCAGAGATAAATAATTTAGTGTATGTGGTAAAATCAATCTAATGAAGTTTCTGAGAAGTGCAGAGACTATATAGGTTTCTTTATGGCCCACAACTTCAGTTTCTCAAAATCTCACAGCTGTTGCATGAGCAGTTGTTATTTTCCTTGCTCCTTTCCTTAACAATAGGGTTGCACAGAACTCACGACGGCTTAGGTAGAACAGACTGCTGAAGAGCACTGTTTTCT
The DNA here is from genome assembly GCF_033815535.1 of Pezoporus flaviventris. Classification (NCBI taxonomy): domain Eukaryota; kingdom Metazoa; phylum Chordata; class Aves; order Psittaciformes; family Psittacidae; genus Pezoporus; species Pezoporus flaviventris. Next base: position 41,926,307 of record NW_026892549.1, on the reverse strand, counting down.
GAAACTTAAAATAGAATCTTTTAAACTTGTCAAAAGGTACAGATTTGGGAGCTGTGATATTGTTCCCCCAAATGTATATACACCATATATCTGTACATTGATATGATTTCATTGATGATGGAAGAATGCTTCCATCTCACAAAATAAGCAATCTTTTTAATTTTATTTTTAATGTATTGCCATTTCTTCTGTATTGTCTTCTTTAGGAACTTTGCTCTCTCATGTTTGTTGTTCCTAAAATTCAGTCAGTTAACAGCTCTGTTAGATGCTGATGGCAGTAGGAGTTCCAAAGCAATGGTGATTAGCTGGCATGGTCAATGAATGAAATTTTTCACTTGCTCCTGCACAGGGCCATCAGTGGAATGGGGAGATGCTCATCTGAAGTGTTGTCAGTCAGCTGAGAGACCGCAAACTGCCTTTATGTGTTCATGACTTTCTGGGTCTGGGGGAGCATTCTAGTTTGCTTTCTGTGAAGACAGATTGTCAACAAGCTTAAGAAAAGCTTATGTGGCCCAGTCTTTCCATAGTAGGTAGGCTTCAGATTTCTTGTCCTACTTGGAGAATCCTATTTGTAGCTTCTTGTTAATCTGGAAAATTCTACTGCTGTGCCTGTCTAACTGGTACTTTCAAAAACACATCAACAAGATCAGCTTGACCCTGACTAGGAGAACCAGCTCCCCATTTGATATATATCATTTGATATATTTGATATATTTTGATATATATCATAGGGGCAAATGCTTAAAAAAATAGTCAATGACATCACTAGTACCTACATTTCGTTTACAGAGTCTTTAAAATCCACGACTTTCCTTTCCTGACAAGAAACAAAGGAAGTAGCATGTGGCCCAAATCAGAATAGAATTTATTAACTACTTCAGTGGCTTTTAACCTAGAGATGCAAGACTGCTTGATCTTTCGATCAGAATGAATTAAATTAAAACTATTCAGCTTTTTCTTGTTCTTTTGTGTTCTTTTTTTTTTCTTATTGACTTAGTAGTGTTTGATTACTATCCTATTTTTTTCAGATTATGATTAGGCAATCTTTAGTGTCTTTTTTTGTCACTGTATATTGACAGATTTTGGATACCATTGCAACTCGTGTTTCAGACAATCACAAAATAAGAACAAATTCAAGGAAGAATTTGCCTTCCTATCAGCTAGTTTTATATGAAAATTTAGCATAAATATTGACTAACCAAGTTCTTCGTGTCCCCTAGGTACTTATATAAGAGCAAAACTAAACACTTGTAAAAGTTCTGTCTTTTACATACCTTGATTTAGAGCACGAGGCCAAGCTGTATTTCTGTAACTGCTTTATGAAAGTAATAGGCAGAGTGTCTTACTGAGCTTGGAAGAAGCCCAACAATTTTAAATACCAAAGTACTTTTAAATAATCCTATTGGGACTTTTTATCATGTGTTACACCCTATGACCAGGGTTGTTATCTTTCCTCTTACCTTTATGCTCAGAATAGAACATAATCAATAAAAAAGACTTAACTCCAAGCTCATTTCTTTCCAGTGTCTGTAAACAGCTCAGCTGTAATTCATCGTCATATCTGTCTTTCATTTGATACCTGTGCAAGTTTAGCAAACACTCTCCTCTTACAGAGGTTTTGGGAAAAAAACAAACAAAATCAAAACTTAGAGACTCTACTGGAAATTAACTGGAGCTAATGAATTTTTAAGTGTTCAAATCTTCCACATTTATGACTCATTCAGGTAAAAGACCCAGTTGTTTACCCCATACACTCAAAGAAGGATTTCTTTCTTATTAAGTAGAAGGGCTGCATACAAACACCTATTGAATTCAGTGACCACCGACTTTCCCTGAAGAAAAACTGTACTTGGAACACTACGGACATGAGCAGTAAAATAATAATAAATAACAGGCTGTTGCAATAAATAGTTTTCGTTAGCACATCAAAGAACTGCACTCTTCTTCCCTTGCTTGGAGTTTGACAAATAAGCAAAATGTCAGGAGATCTGCTTTCTGCTTGGCTTGCGTGGGTTGTTTAGTATCATCTTCCTCAGTTCCTGTCTGTAAGTATTGCCTCTTAGGGGTTAATTAATTTTTATAAAAGGAAGTGAGATTTTTGGCTGCAATTCATAGTAGGAGTGTAAATTATCAGTACTACTTTTTGGCATCTTGAAAATAAAATCTTTATATGTAGATTTTATTTTTACTCTTTGCAGACAAAACTATTTTCCTGTTAGGTACTTTTATGAGTTTCAATGCGTTTGAAACAGATCACGCACAATCATGTGGGATAAGCAAAAAGTTGTGTTTCAGATCTAAGAATCTTAGTTGTGTCACCGATAATGTTGATTTAACACTTGCTTCATTAAATGAATTATTTTATCTTCTGTGAGTAGGTGATAAAGAATATAGGGGAAGATAATGTGTGGAAACTTTAGTAAGACTCAGTACAGTAGAGACATATAAAATGGCTACAGTGTAATAAAGAAGTGTTAGGGTTAATCCATTGCCATCCATCTTTATTTTCTATTCCACTCCACTGCAACCACAAATATGAACTTGACAGATGTTAGTAAGTCTGGATATAATCCAGGCTACACTGCTTGCTGTGAATAGAAAGTTTAAAAGTTTTGGCTCAAAGGCTGCAAGAAGCTGAGAGAAAACGAAAAAGAAGAGAACTTGGGCTCTGTGACTGATGGACAAAACACAAGTTCAGTTGCTGAACTCTAAAATAAATTCGTATTGAGGAATATCTGGTTGATAAAGCCTTATGAAAATAAGGAACTGGATGGCTTGAGTTCTATTATTTGTTGGTATGGCTTATAATGGTGTTGAGAGATATGTAATTTATCACTCGTTTTACATTATGTGGTGGGACTTTCTATGCTGGGATTGGTCAGCTGAAAAACACAAGTATAGTATTAGTGTAATGGACAAGCCTTAGCATTAAGGGATAGAATGTCATAATTCTCATGTAAATAAGAGTCAAGAGTTCAAGTTTCAAAAATCATATTTTAAAATCTGTGCTATGGTCCAATATTTCAGCTTAAGTAAGTGTTTGCGATTGTCAGAATGAGAATAAAAAATATGGGCTTGGAACACAGCACACCCTCTCTTGCCAAGAAAATGATAAGCATATTTCTTTCACCTCCTCAATGCCACTAATTTTTTTGGCTAATGGCATGGAAAATATATCTACCTTAAGAACACAGGAGTGTCTTTGTAACAGTTGATCTGTTCAGCAATCTTTAATAATGCTGGCTTTATTCACCAGACTCCTTTCTTACCTGTCACATGTTGTGATGCTGAATTCAGGGAAACCTCTATGGTATTAGCAGTATTACAACCTTCCTTAGTTACTCTCTGCAACTTAAAAACCTGATTCTAACAAAATAATAATAATGCTAGTTTTCTCACCCTTGCTGACATTGTATACTTCTTTAGTTCAGGAAAGCGGGAAAACCTTGGACTTTGGCCAGAAAATCCTGTTGTTTTTGCTGATGTAAAGAGCTGGCAGAAAACAGCTTTTGATTTTAACTCAATCTTCACTGCTCTGCAACAAAATGCAAGCTAGGCCTCCTTATAAGTAGTATTCTAGAAATGAGAAAATACAAGCAGTAGAGACACGTTTGTAGTGAGCTCCTACATCTTGGCTCTTTCCCATTTGTTTTTGGCTGTTTTTCCAGTAATAATGCATCACTGTTATCTGTTCTCATATATCTGTTACTTAAAAGTCCCTCAGTGTTTAGAGTCACTAGAGCAAAAATCCAGAACTTCATTTTTTGTGTCAATGCTCAATTTTGGCTGAGGCATTTCTTCCATTATTGGTAAGAAAGCAGCTGAAGTAGTCCTACAGACTGCTTAGTTATCCAGGAGAGTAACATCTTTTATGACCAATAGGTATTTTTAGAAGAAAGACAGAATGTTCCTTCAATAGAGCTTGCATAATTTTTTCCAATAGAACGATGCCTGTTTGATGGAACAAAAATGTTCCACAGGAATGTTCATTCTGTCACAGCTATCAACAGAAAACGGGCAGGGAGGTGAGCTTTGATTTTCTTGCCAGGTTTTGCACCAATCAACCAGCTTGTCAACAGCTGTGTGACCTCTTTTCTAGGCTCTCTTGGTTCTTGACCTGGCAAGCTCTTAAGCTCTGCAGTATCCTAGTTCATCACTTGATGGGCAGCTAGCTCTTTCTCTGGCTGCTTGTATGAATCACAGAGTGGCTTGCTCCTGGCTTGTCTAAGCTTCCAAGTATCTTGCTAACTGGCTTTCTTCCCTTCTATTTAGCTCCTCAAATACCATTTCCACAGACTGCCTCATTCCTCATATCCTTGGCATTTGTGATATGGTAACTGTGACTGGCCTGTTGTCCATCTAGCTGGCTCCATGGTTTATAAGCATCAGAAATCCAGCTGGCTTGCTGTTCAGAAGTTGTTTCCTAGCTGTTGTCTGTTTATCTGCTGTATAGATTCTCTATAAGGCTTGACATTGCACCATCTTCTGATGGTGTGGCTTGCTCAGTAGTGTTCTTTGGATGTTTTGTGAATTTTCCTACCACAAAGCATGTAGGGGTTTTTAACTTTAGATAATGATTAAATGTGATAATTCTTTAAATACTTGCACAGTTTTCACTGCAAAATCCTAAGACTTTGGCTTCCTGTGTTCTTCAGTGAGCAGGATGTTTGTCAAAGGAATACTCTAAATTTAAAAAGCTAAAAAACTCTTATTAAAATGTTTTTCTCCTATAAGTTTCTGGCCAGACATGAATCAGAGAAGGTGACTAACTTTGCAGAAATAATATGTTACATACCAATTAGATTAATGTTATCTTGAAAAAATACACTTCTGTTATTTATCGGTTTTATCAATATATGTGCTAAAAGCAAGGGCAGTGTGAAATACTAAAAGATAATATTTAAGATAATGGAATTTAACTTAAAATATCTTACAACTAAGAATATCATCTAGCAACATTTTAAAAAATGTTATCTCACTGTGTCTTCTCTATGGAGGGAGAGGTAAACCTATTATTTAGGAACATCATAAAGCCCACTTAGGGCATCACTATTTAGGAAGTTTTGATTTTTAATTTCCCCTATTTTCTATTCCTTCTGCTCCTTTCTGGTACAGATGCTATACTTCATTCTTTTTTCTTGTATTTTGTTTGCTCTTCTCTTATGCCACTTGCCATATGAGCATCCCATGCGCAAGTTAGCCATCAAAATCAAGACTGTAATTAAAGTTTCTGATTGCATTATTTAAAATGGTAGGCTTACTTAAAAAAAAAAAAAAAAAGGGGAAAAAAAGAAACTACCTTTTCCAGTTACTTGGTTTCAACACCCTCGTCTCTGAAATTAATACTGCTCATAATCTAGTAGTTGTCCTCGCTGCATGGAGAAGTAGGTGGAACTTTATTCTGGCCATAGCTAGGCATTCCCATCACCTCCTCTGCTGACAAATGGTGCTTTATTCTTTTCACATTCTAAAGTTTCAGTAAACCACAGAAATGGGAAACACATGAAAAATTTTATTAAAAAAAGGTAATCTTGCTTAATTGTTAAGGATCTTAAAGAGCATTTGCTGTTCTCAGATGCTCTCAACAGTTTGAAAAATGAGGTAATATTCTTTTGTAGTTTCAGTTAGGAGAGTACTGCAGTATTTGTGATAATGATGATGGTGAGACTTTAGTCTTTCCACTGAAGCAATAAAATATCTGCTATGAATCGTCTGTCAATACTTCAGTATTTCAGAGTGTTAGTTCCCTCCTCCAATGAGGGGTGAAATAGTAACAGAACATTGGGAATGGACTTCTAGTGACTTCCTGAGCCAGCTAGTGTAAAGCTGTTTTGTTCACACTGCTGTTATAGGTATGTGAACTCTTTTCTGAAGAAGAAGGAGTACAGAATGGAGCAGAGGAAATCTGCCCTGAAAGTTACACTTTTGTAGCTAAAAGGATGCAGCCTAAGGCAATGAGAGAGCAGTCCTTTGCACAGTCGTTTTGAATGTTTGTTTAAACAAGATATAAATCTTTTGTAAATGACCCTTCTTCAAAGCCAGTGTTCACCTAATGCGGGCATTGTTTCATATTCTCTCTCCTTTTCCAGTGCTTCAAGCTCTTCAATGTGCTCCTCTTTGGCATATGTAAGAAGATGATAAAAACTTACAAATCTCATATCCATGTTTGAAGCTTGGACAAGTACAGTGTACTCCTGGTATTTAAAAGCTATTTCCTGTAGGCAGTCGGGCCAAGGGAAGGTATCCAGAGTATACTGCAGAGATTTAAATACTTCTCTTTGGCTAAGAAGTCAAGCCAAAGCAGCATTTGTGTACCATGTAATTAACGTGAAGGCTTTGTACTGTGTGACTAGAAAATCTCAGCCTGTTCTTTAGCATCATTTAGGTTGGAAAAAGGTGAAGCCAAAGCTGTGAAAATGCCTAGGAGTCAGTTATAAACCCCAAACTATTAGATTGGCTTTGCTGAAAGTTCTGAATTTGACTGCGAGTAACGACTAGTTTTTCTGAATATCTCTGTGAACTGTGACACTTACAGCAACCTTTATATTCTAGGCAGTAGTCAAAAGTTATATGCTTTTATATATATGGCATAGGAAGAGAGAAGAGGATGTTATTTACAAATAGTAGAGAGGGAAGTGGTTTCTGCTTCTAGAAAAACTGAATCTTACGCATTTGCCAAACAGAACTGGGAGTTCTCTTCGGCTGAGTGGTCCCTGCTAATTTAGGTGGTAGTATTTAGCATTTTCAAATATTCACTCTTTATGAGGTTTATTATTAATTAATAAGTCATCAGATTTTTATGGTATCATGCAAGTATTATTACATACTATACCTAGCAGTGAAGTGACAGATCCGGAAAAAAAGCTTTACCCAGTTAAACTGTAACACTTGATCTGGCAAGTAACACTGCAACACTTTACCCAGTTATTCTATGTTTTGGCTCCCTCCCTATGGATTGGAGCTCAGTTCCATTGTTTAAGCTGTCTCTAGGTCTGACCATAGCAGTCTGAAAAAGTTACATCTTCACCACCGCAACCTCGTCCATGGCCATTTATGAAGCCAAAGAAGTGTCAGGCAATGTGGGAGGACTTAGAAATACATTAGGGTATGAAAAAGAATTGCACAAAAGCTGGATGTGGATTTGATAACATAGATTTATTTGAGAAAGAATTATCCCAGACTTCGTTATTTCAGACTTCAATACAAAAAGCAAACTTGCATTTAGTTTTTCTACTTCAAAACTTCTCCTCTGAACCCTTTGGGAGGTATTACATAAAACACTACATAATATTAGCTAAGAGACTTAGAATTGGTTACAGTAAGTTTACACAGCAATTTGAATGCCTGCCAATTTTAGTGTTTCAGCAAAAGTTTCATCCTTTCCACACCCTTTAAACATCCGTAAAGTATTTCCAAGAAAAGAAACAAGTGTAAAGATAATACACTATGTGTGGCATTTCTGATAAAGAAAGGCCTGATTTATGAATCTTTTGCACACCACTCATGTTGGCAATTTGTAGACTTAAACCCCTTTTTTCCTTGCTCATGCAATTTCCTTCTGTCTCATAAACAGAGACATGGAAGCAGGTGAAATTGGCTTACACAACTTATATGGTATTCTGTCATGACAAACAGGGAGCACATTTATTTTCCTTGAAGGTTCCTGGTGTGATGATTACAAAAATAACTGGCTTGTGTTCAATCCACATACAAATATACAAGCACAGAGGAGGTACAATAACCACCTCTTGGGAGAGCCAGTGCTCTCCTTTTTTCCGGAGGATACTAGAGTTTGCATCCTCTTAAAGGATCCTGGAAGCAGCAAGAGGCTGAAGCTGAGGTTCCCCTGTCCTGCCAGTAGTGGAATTAATCAGAAGATTAATTCTGGCATGTGTGACATCCCAGAAAGGTCTTTGGAGTTCTGGGTAAAAGTTTGTTTCTACAGTTTAGCAGAGAGTACCTCTGCACAACTGTTTTGTACAGGCCATGAGTAAAATACATATTCTTTGCTATTATAAAACTGTATAGTGAAATGAAGCCATCTGCATGATGGATGTGCTACATGATGTAAAACTGTCATTAACCTTAACCACAGCACCATTAAACTGGTCAAAAAACAAGACTGTGCAACATTTGGGAATACAATTAATATGTTCAGTAATCTTTATTTAACTAGGAACAACATCTCTCAGCTGTAATCTTTTACTAAAGGTATTTGTGTGACCAAGGGAATACTTACACTGTCTGGTAACTGCTGTCTTTTATGTAGTGCCTAAGAGAACAACAGCAAAAATATAGTTGCAGGGTACCTAGTTTTAAAGTCTAATTCTTAGAAAATAGAGATTGTCACAGTTGAGATGTGTTGTGTAATACCTAAATAGATGCTAAATATGTCTGTTCCCCTGGAACATGGTAACTTTGCAAGATAGTGGCTGATTTAAAACAAAGTCTTTATTGAGAGACTGTAACAATTCTGCAGGAGGTTTTATGAGCTTTAGTGTAAAGAATCTGTGCACTAAAGAGAGACTAAGTAGAGCTTGACACAGTCGACCATTGTGGTCTACTCTGTCAATAATATCCGTACTGAAGAGAAGTTGTTAGTCTGCAGATTGAAATATCCTGCACTACTCCCTAACACATTCACCTCCACATTCTCTATTGCTACTACATATTGATAACATGCATATAAAATTCTTTTGTCTGTGTTTTGCCGTGGAAAACCATTATGGATCACTGAGTCTCAGAAGTGTTCTCTTGGAACTTCCATTTGACAGTAAAACTCCATACTGCAGGAAAGCCTTCCTAGTCATTATTTTAGATTAATTCAAGACAACATACATAGAATTTTTAATAATCTTCTACTGTGGGATTGTTTGTTTCATAACAGAATCCAGTAAAAATAAAATCATCTTTTCTAAAAGGAATAATCACCTTTCTAGAAAATATAGGATGCAATAAGGTCAGTATATAGTCACAAGCACAAAGACAGAATTAAGGTTGAAAATTTATCATTAACTGGCATAGAAGGTTGGGGCTGTTCAGCCTGGAGAAGAGAAGGCTTCATGGAGACCTCATAGCAGCCTTTCAGTATCTGAAAGAGGGCTATAAAGATGCTGGGAAGGGACTCTTTGTTAGGGACTGTAGTGATAGGACAAGGGGTAACGGATTAAAACTTAAACAGGGGAAGTTTAGATTGGGTATATGGAAGAAGTTCTTTACTGTAAGGGTGGTGAGGCACTGGAATGGGTTGCCCAAGGAAGTTGTGAATGCTCCATACCTGGAGGTGTTCAGGGCCAGGTTGGACAGAGCCTTGAGTGACATGGTTTAGTGTGAGGTGTCCCTGCCCATGGCAGGGGGGGTTGGAACTAGATGATCTCAAGGTCCTTTCCAACCCTAACTATTCTGTGATTCTATGATAGTATTACTGGATTGTCAGGTATGGTGTACCATGCGGTATGTTGCAGTCACTCCTTACTACTTTAAAAAAAAGGCATTTATTATTAACATCAAGCTTGCTACTTCAGTGGGTTTGTCAGAACCTTAAATTTACAGCTACGTTATCATTTTAATTGAGGTATTGCATAAATTGCATAGGATTCTGTTTGGAAATTACTCCTTATTTCTTAAAGATAATAGTAAATGGAAAAAACCTGTTAGTGATCTGTGAACTCCAAGGACAGGGATGCAAGGGACTACAGAGGTGTATTCAAGTCATACTGAAGAAACAAGACTGCAGTTTGGTTTAATGTCTGGACTAGAAATTTCATAAGTTTCCTATTCAGAAAAAAAAAACAAATATTGCCTGAAAAAGGGCCTGAAATCAGCTTCATGTGTAATACTTCCACTTTTTGCTGTTCAACTTTGATGAAAACATTGTCTGTTAAATACAGTCTTCTTTCTTCTTAGGCTTTACTCCCATTTTAAGTTTTGAATTTATCTGTGTGTGCATAAAAACATCTTTATAGCAACAGGTGGAAAAGTAGCAGAAGATTCTTTTGAGGAACTTCTGTGCACCCTGTGCATTGAGAATGTCTGAGTTGCAAAACTGTAGTTCACTTTTTACCTTCTTATGTTTTCTGAGCAAGGGCAAGATGATAAGCGTGGTAGTAGGTTGTATTTAAACCACAGAAAACCTGTAGTGTTGCTGCGAATGCAGAATATATTGTGTCTACTGACGTGACAGAACAGTGGCACATGCCATGTATCACATCAGTGATGAATCATGCATTATCACAGTATCACAGTATGCTAGAGATTGGAAGGGACCTCAAAAGATCATCTAGTCCAATCCCCCTGCCAGAGCAGGAACACCTAGATAATGTTACCCAGGAATGTGTCCAGGCAGGTTTTGAATGTCTCCAGAGAAGGAGACTCCACAACCTCCCTGGGCAGCCTGTTCCAGTGTCCTGTCACCCTCACTGAGAAGAAGTTTCTTCTCAAGTTTAAGTGGAACCTCTTGTGTTCCAGTTTGTACCCATTACCCCTTGTCCTATCATTGTTTGCCATTGAGTAGAGCCTGGCTCCATCCTCGTGACACTCCCTCTTTATATATTTATATACACTAATAAGGTCACCCCTCAGTCTCCTCTTCTCCAAACTATAGAGACCCAGCTCCCTCAGTCTTTCCTCATAAGGGAGATGCTCCACTCCCTTAATCATCTTCGTTGCCCTGCGCTGGACTCTCTCCAGCAGCTCCCTGTCCTTCTTGAACTGAGGGGCCCAGAACTGGACACAATATCCCAGATGGGGTCTCACCAGGGCAGAGTAGAGGGGAAGGAGGACCTCTCTCGACCTACTAATACTAATACTAATACTAATACCCACCCCCCTTCTAATACACCCCAGGATGCCATTGGCCTTCTTGGCCACAAGGGCACAGTGTTGGCTCATGGTCATCCTGTCGTCCACTAGGACCCCCAGGTCCCTCTCCCCTGCACTGCTCTCTAACAGGTCGTTCCCCAACCTATACTGGAACCTGGGGTTGTTCCTGCCCAGATGCAGGACTCTACACTTTCCCTTGTTATATTTCATCAAGTTACTCCCTGCCCAACTCTCCAGCCTGTCCAGGTCTCGCTGGATGGCAGCACAGCCTTCTGGCGTGTCAGCCACTCCTCCCAGCTTAGTGTCATCAGCAAACTTGCTGATAGTACACTCAATTCCCTCATCTAAATCGTTGATGAATATATTAAATAATACCGGTCCCAGTACTGACCCTTGAGGCACTCCACTAGTTACAGGCCTCCAACTAGACTCAGCCCCATAGACTACAACTCTCTGGCTTCTCTCCTTCAGCCAGTTCACAGCCCACCTCACTACCTGATCATCCAGACCACACCTCCTCAATTTAGCTGTGAGGATGCCGTGGGAGACTGTGTCAAATGCTTTGCTGAAGTCAAGGTAGACCACATCCACCGCTCTGCCATCATCCATCCACCGTGTTATTTCCTCATAAAAGGCTAAGAGATTGGTCAAGCATGATTTCCCCTTGGTGAAGCCATGTTGACTGCCCCTCATAACCTTCTTATCCTTGATATGCCTTAAGATGTCACCAAGGATAAGGTGTTCCATCACTTTCCCAGGGATGGAGGTGAGGCTGACCGGTCCATAGTTACCCGGGTCCTCCTTCTTGCCCTTTTTGAAGACTGGAGTGACATTTGCTTTCCTCCAGTCCTCAGGCACCTCTCCCGTTTCCCAAGACTTGGTAAAGATGATGGAGAGTGGTCTAGCAATGACTTCCGCCAGTTCCCTCAGCACCCGCGGGTGCATCCCATCTGGACCCGTGGATTTATGGATGTCCAGATTGCTCAACTGGTCTCTAACCCATTCCTCATTGACTAAGACAGACCGCTCCGTTGACATGACTTTATCTGAGGTCTCAGGGGTACAGGGCTCTTCAGGACTGCCTGCAGCAGAGTAGACAGAGACAAAGAAGGCATTCAGTAACTCTGCCATCTCTGTATCTTCTGTCACCAGGGCACCCATCCCGTTCATCAGTGGGCCTACATTGCCTCTGCTGTTAGTTTTATCTGCCATATATTTGAAAAAGCTCTTTTTGCTGTCCTTGACCCTTCTCGACAGGTTTAATTCTAAGGAGGCCTTAGTCATCCTAGCTGCCTTCCTACATCCTCTAGCAGCAGCCTTATATTCCTCCCAAGTGGCCAGCCCCTCCTTCCATGACCTGTAAACTCTCCTCTTCCACTTGAGCATACCCAGCAATTCCCTATTTAGCCACGCAGGTCTCCTGGACCTCTTCCTTGACTTCCTACGCGTCGGGATGCTCTGATCTTGAGCTCGGAAAAAGCAATCCTTGAATGCCAACCAACTATCTTGGGCCCCTTTACCTTCAAACAGCCTTGCCCATGGGATTTCCCCTAGCAATTGCTTGAAAAGGCAAAAGTTTGCCCTGCTAAAGTCCAGGGTTGCAATTCTACTTGCTATTCTACTTGCTATTATCCTGCGACCTGCTCTGTATTAGTGAATCCTTTCACCCAGGTATGGTACTGGTGCACTGTTTGTGTGCCCAGATGCCCAATGAACTCAATTGGCTGGGATTTAAAGACTTGTCTTCCTATTTTGGTTATAAAATGGGAGCCTTCACATTCAAATATTGTGATGGGAATGTAATACATAATAGATGTTCTGTGTTGCTAGTAAAAAAACACATTAAGGTTGAAAAAATAGTTCTAAGATTTTATTGGAAGCAGCTCCTTTAATTTGCTGCTTTGCTTTCTTCTTTTGATTGGAGCTCTGAATTTTTTTATCTTTTCATACAAAGCACACAGATTTATACTCAAGAGAATGCAACTTATGTTCAGAAAAAGCAGAGTTTTGCTTGTATTTCCTGGGCCATCTGCACAGTAAACTCAAGAGCTGGCAAACTTACAAAACCAGTTGTTTGTCTGAGCTCAGGTCAAAACTCTGAAAGTTTGCCTGTGAACATTCTCTGAAATCCAAATGACTTATTATCAGGCTTCCTTTGCTTTTGATCCTCTTGTAGGATGATGTGTTTTCCTAATGATGCAGAATCTCTCATTAACTTCAGGAAACAGGATATAAGGATAAGTCAATTGACTCAATTTATGGGTATAATAAAGAAGGCCCTATTACCTTTGGCAATCAAGGCAAGACAAGGTGAAACACAAAGTTGTAAACTTATTATGACAAATAACAGTATTTACCTGCAAATACAGAGTTAATACACTGTGGTTTTGAAGCAGATTTTGAGGCATTAAAATCTAAAAATAATAGTTGAGGTCTATTGTTTAATCTGTCATCCTAGAATATCTCAGAATTAATTCAAAGCCAGAAATATCTGTTACTAAGGCATGATGAACTGCAAGAATTTCTTTAAGTATTTCCTAATGTCTGCTCTGTATCTCCTTTTGGCCTTTCCAAGTCAGTGTTAACAGCTGGGGCTTTTTTTTTTTTTTCTTACTTGTAATGTAATTAAAACCAAATTTAGCAGGAGAATAGAAGTTTTGTCTGCTGAAGGCCTGTTAGTTTTTAGGAAGGTGATTGGCAATGTACACAGCTGTTCTGACAATTCTAAAGTTAAAACAGGGGAACAAGGGAAAGAGGCTGAATTTACCAAATATGGTTTCCTTTGTATGTCAGTGAAAAGAAATCACTGGACTGGCTAGATTTCTTCATGCAGTGTGCATAAATAAGAATCCTGTGCACATGCTGCATTACAGAAATCACAGATGAAAATTAGTAACTTCCCAGAGAAATCAATGCAATAGATGCTTCCAAACTACAGGGAGCACAGTAGCAGGTAAAGAAAACATCGGCAACTGCAATTTAAGTTACACTTTTTTTGCCTTAACAGGAAAAGAAACACTTAATTTCAGATGGAATATAGACCACAAGTGGCAGAGAGATGCTGCCTGTACATGCAATTAAAAGTTGCCCCTTTTTTATACCTATATGCAACTAAGTTAAAAATTATGAAAAGATGTCTTGAACTTGTGCATTAATTAAGTCTCTCATGGTGCAGATATTGCCAAAGGAGGAAAATGAGACAGTACTGAAGGAAATGTGTGAAGCAAGTTGTCAGTCGTTGGTACTATTACCTAGTACTGAACTACGGTGCTCAGGAACAAGTCTGCATTGAGCTGCTCTGACTCTGTGTGTGTCATTATTCTGGGGAATATTTAACACAGGGCCGTAACCACCTTACAGCACTTTCTGTAAAGACAGATGTGTTCATCTGGGTTCCTCATGTCCAAATTCACTTCAAACAATAATATTTCACTTGTTGTTTTTGCCTTGTTCAAAATGTCTTCTGTGGTATGACACAGGGAGCTGATATGCTAGGGAGAATGTGAGTGACCCTTACATACCATTTTTATGTTTGTTTATAAAGTGCTTTTGAATCTTAAGGAATTCTAAGTGCTAAATGCAAGGCATCATGAATATTATATAAATATATGTTCATTAGCATTAAAAATTCAGAAACAAGTTATTTCCAGTGCCAGCATTTATTCTTATGTTCAGTTACTCAAAAAACAAAACTAAAGAACTAGCAACACCATTCCCATGCCAAGAAAAACACTGCATTTCAAGACAAGGGGTTAAGGAAGTAGACTCAACGTTGTAAACATTTTCACTATTCACTTTGTACAACTGCTGGATAAAATTCTCTTGTAAGCCCATTTACCATGTCTCACCTTGTTCTTTCTCCCTTGATATTTGTGCCTACACTTCTGAATAGCTACTGGTTACTAAAGAAGTCAAAATAAAATATAACAGCAGAGACAGGGCAGCTGCTGTGTAAGGTAAATGTAATAATGATATTGATGATTCTACTAACTTACTTAGTGAATAAGAATTTATCTTGGGAATAGGGATGAGTTTGTTGTCCATCATTGTTATTTCATTCATCAGCTAGATGTTACTCTGGCAACTGGTGTGCTATTTGCCTCTCCTGGATTGAGCTTGTTTTTTGGCCAGAAAGATTTGCATTTCTTTTGTTTGCTTCTTGTACTTGCTGTGAGCAGTAAGGGAAAGGAGACTGCTGCTCTGTGAAGAATCTGAAACTGAACCCTTGCAGCACCTGAAGAGCCAGAAAGCCTCCTGACTCTGTGCCCTAGGATTTGCAGTTCTCTATGAGCAGCCCAGTCTTTAGATTCACCTGCTTTTGAGTTTTTAAATTTGCAGATGACAAAAACTTCCAGTGGCTGTAGTATCCCAACCTGATCTTGCAAGAGCATTCATGGTGCCTCTTTAAAAATCAGTTTGTAGCTGCTGTTGGAGAACTTGAGTAAGTTTTAAGTGCTGCTTGTGATCAAATAATATCCAGAGAGGGAACAGAAATTCGTATCTTCCTCCTTGCTCATGTTAATAACTAAGCCTTTTCTGCAATTGATAAGCACATGTTACTCCCATTCCTTTGCTTCATTGACCCTCCTTCTCATTTCAAACCTCATTTGAAACATATTTTCCCTCTCCTGTTGTTTGTTACTTAACTCCATTACTCTAGTTACTAAACACATTTATTGACAAGCACAGAGGGTAATACTGAATGGCTTGTGAACATGCATGTTTTTATTGCTTTATCCTCTTAGCTACAGCTGCAAAACAATTAAGAAAAAACACATTTTTAGGTATAATATTCTGATGTGTCTGCAAATTAAATATGTGAAGTTTCATGAATCATATAAAAATCTATTAATCTTTTTTACATTTAGGTATTTTGCCAATATATTCCCTTTCATCTCTATGTTTTGAAAACAGCATATTAAAAAACCCACAAGCTTACTGACTTTCCCCCGTATGGAAAGTTTAGAATCAGAGCTAAAGGCCTAATAAAACACCCTAAACTTCCTGGTAGAGTTTCAGGAGATTTCAGTGAGCTTTGGATAGACTCCTCAGTGGTATCAGCAATATAGGCAATACTCTGGTTTAGTGTGGTGTAGACTTCTGGGGAGGAGCAGAATGAAGGCTGGGATTTGAGGAGTCTAAGGATGTTAAGGGAAGTTCAGTGGATGGAATTTGGGGTCTGAGTCATCATAGCATTCGATTTGAAAAGTCATGGGAAATCACCTTCACAGTGTGAAGGTAAGCTTTGGGTGAGAGCTTAGTCATGTAAGAGCAACAAGTGCTCTGAAGGAGACTTGGGGAAAAGGGACTCAAGTTTAAGGGTATGCGTCTTTGTAGAGTCTGCAGTTGTGGTTGGGCAGGTGTATGGTTCTGTTTGTCTTTTTCAGCCTTTCTGGGGACCCTGTTTTTTTTGATCTGTACTCATTAGAGCAGGGCTTTCTTCTGGGAACATCTGCTGGTACAGAGAGGAACAGGCAGCAACACTACGCCATAAGCTCTCCTGGGCCGCTGTGGCAGGAGCAGTTGGCTGTGAAAGCAAAAGCCATTCAGACTAGATCCTTATCTCATTAGACGCAAAGAAGGTAAGCAGTATATCACTACAGGCTGTTCCTACTTTGTTGCTTGAGTCTTAAGGTCATGTGTAAACAACACAGGAAAGTTTGTAAGGCCTCCCTAGAGAGTGTATAGTTCTCATTTAAGCTAACAGTTGCTTGGTGTGTATATTGGTGATAAGACCATCAAGATAGAACTGAAAATGTATGTGGCAAGTGTCAACTTTAGGCATATATATTTCTTTTTAAAGCTGTATATAAGAAAACCCCCTCAACAGAGGGCGGGTCAACAGATCCGAGCAGTGTTTGTAGCAGCTGTAGGTGGTTGCTGAGTAGCCAACATTTATACCTCACAAAGTCAGTGCACACTTGAAAAAGTTCACTGCACATTCATGTGTCACTGCATGTTTTTATGGCCCTGCTGTGCATGCAGAATTGTTTGTTTTCTTCAAATAGAAAATAGCATGGACCTGACCAACACTTCATAATAGCATAGACTTGTCTTCTAACATCTGGTTCCTTTCATACTGTAATAGACAAACAGCTAAACATTCAGTGGCTTAATTTCTTTTTCTTTTTGTAAATCTGAGGCATTCAGACGCTTATCAGATCCTGACGGGCTTGCTGGTTTTACTTAGGCAAAATCACTATTGACTTTGAAGCCCATATCAGCTTTGTTTAGCTAATGAGCTCTGACTTGAGAATTTGGCCCCAGATTCCTTTTATAGATAAATCATCTGGAGCTCTCACATAAGCAAACTGACTACTTATGTTTTGAGTATTTTGGGGGTGTCCTAGCATGAGGAGCATCATAGAACTGAATGACCTTTCTCACAAGCCTTCAATTTCAAATTGGGATTGGGAATTTGAAACAGAGGTTTATATAAAAATGCAATCTTCCTGGCAGGAAAATGCAGTAAGTTCAACAACTGCATACCCAGTAACACTCCCACAGAAACAGATAGCATTAGTGTCAGAATTCAGCAGGGGCACAAATGACAACCAACAGTAGGAAATAGGGCTGTGTGACCAGACCTTTGAGTTCTTACATCTGCAAAACATTATCTAACATGTGGGCAGCTACACAGGTGTTATAAAACTGTTGGTGTTGAGGGACTATTTGATGAGCTAATTACCCTTATAAAGGGACAACTTAATCCGTGTGTAACTCCCCCAGCTGAAAACTCATTTTGTCATTCTATTTTCAAATTTTCTCACCACAAATTGCAGTTAATTGGAAATTTAGAAGAAAAGAAAGAAAAAAAAAGGAAGAAAAAGAGAATCTAATTTGTCAATAAAAAAAATCAACTTTTAAAATTCCTCCCTGGTGGTCTGGTATTATTAAATATTCTCCCTGATTTTTTTTTTTATCTTGGTTTATTGGAGGGAGAAAAACAATTATCTGTAAACGTAATTTTTAATGCATGGTAATAAAAATAAATGGTACAGCTCTGCTGCTACTCACCTAAATCTTCTTCCCTGGTGGTCTAGTGGTATTAAATAATCTGGTCCACATGTATTCATCATTTGCTGACAGGAAAAGGAAAACTTCTTACATTTTATTGTCCACAAAACAAACACAATGTGAGTTAATCAGGTGGGGACGACTTTTCTGAGGGTCACTCAAGAAACAAAAGAAACCTTTTACTTTCCCAGCTGGTGAAATTTTAGCTCTCTAATTTACATGACAATTAGCATGAAACTAGAAAAGCAGAAATTATTTCCAGAATGCCCTTTGTGTTCAGTTCTATTTTGGACAGATAATATTTGTTATGGTTTTATTCTTTTCTGCAACAAATTAGCCAAAGTAATGAGTGTTTGCCACAAATTATCTCATTGCTGATGAGTTATTCCTTTGCTTTAGGATATTACTGTCTGGTTTACACTCATGCATAATATTTTTGTATGTAAATCTCACCATGCTTTACTAAATTAGATAAGCAAACATTATCCTTCCTATTGCAGACTGATAAACTCATAGGTGATTGTGCGCAGTGTGGACTTGCCTGCAGCTGTGTGGCAATTTCGTGACAAAAGAGGAAAACAGAGCCCCAGTCTCCAGGTCTTTCCCCATCTTACAGTTGTCTAGTATCTTCTACTTCAAAAACATGAAGATTTTATACTCCAAATGCCCTTAAAAGACATAAGCTTTTGGCAATGAGAGTCCTCATCAATTCTTATTCATCTTCTTTTCTGGCAATTGTGCAATTTTTAAAAACAATGCTAGAGAATTTTCCCCTTGTTTTAAGCAGTGTGATGTCATTGTGTGTTTACTCTCAGAGAAGAGAGACCAAAAATAGTGATTTTTTGGACAGGGTGTTATATGTATTAATACTGAATTTTGAAAATACAGCATTTCTGCACTGTTACGATTTTGGTTTTGGCATAAAGTTTAGTAACATATCTTAGAGATTTATCTGTGCTAACTGATGATTCTTTTCATTTTTTAAAACAATATATATGATTTACTTATTAAATACAAGGCGATATTATTAACATATAAATCTCAAGTATTATACAGGGTGTATACTTCATATGGCACATGGGGGATGTTGACATAAACCGCTTCATTTCCTTTGGGTTGTTTTACTTTGATACAGTTTGGACATTGAAAACAGCAGTGGGCAGAAAATGCATTCTGGGTTATTTCACAAAAGCTAGTGCAGGGGCTGCTTTTTCCTAAAAAGCCTGTAAATAACAAGACCATAATAGGCTGCTACGAGATGCAATTTTGATCTCATTATGCTGTGGAGGCTTGACAACCCAAGAGAAGTAAAGCACCAGAGGGGAATAGATTCCCTATCGCAGTAATGTTAAAAGTAAAAAATTGTTCCAAAGGGTTCACAGTCCATTCTTGGGAAGCACAAATATTTTTGGTTTAAACTAGGAAGATGTGTACATTTGTTTTTAAACATGAATTGCTTTCATCTCAGAGGTATAAAATAATTAACTTCAACTCTGATAAAATCTGTAGCTTGTAATTGAAAACATATGCATTGTGGGACCAGTGGAATGTTTCCAGCCAAGCTGTGTGTGGCAGAAAGGAATCTCTACAGAGCTCAAAGCATTCCTGGTTTTATGGTAAATGTCTCTCTCTCCTCACTGAATTCTTATTAATCAGTTTTATTTACATGGCATTGTAGTGATCTACTGAAGAGTAAAATGTTTTAAAAACATTTTGAAGGAGACATAAGAGTCCTTGAGGGAATAAACTTTAATTTAGCAGTGAGTTCCATTATAAGTGACATTCGGTGATAAAGCTTTAAAAAATCCCAAACTTCTTATGTATGTGTGCATGTATGTATGTATTTATTTTCTACTGAGGTTGGAGTGACTTCTTGGAAAATTCCCTTATAGTGGAGTGATGAATGACTTGTGTGGCAATGATAAGAGTATATTTTATTAGCACATAGTATTTGTTAACATTAACTACATTGACTATATTATAAAAGCTTTTTTATTAAACCACTGCTCTCTGGGGCATGTAGTTCCCAGGGATAGTAAGATCAACTAGAGTACTGTCTTTGGGGCAAATGTCATACTGTTAAAACTGAAGATTGAAAACAAAAACCTAATCTAAAACCATTACTTGTCTCTAACAAAAATCTTGTTTTTACCAAAATATTACTTTTTATTAAATATTTTATTTAAAAGAAACTGATAGCTTCTAGAGATTGTGAAGTTCTCAGTGACAGTCTGTTGTCATTTTCCCCAAATGCCCGAAGCTATTTCATTTATTTCCTAATGTGGTTATCTATAGTACCATAGGGTTGTTTCAGTGTTAATCCCTGTAGCATTTCTCGGAAGACAATCTTTCTGTAGTTACGTGGGAAAACAGTTCAATCTGGGTTACAAAACCTTCATAGGCCAGAAGTAAATGTGTGGTAGCTTGCCTATAGTAACTCCCATGTCACTGTGGCTGCTGTTGCTGTGGAACTATCAGTAGTCTTATTAGATAGTTCAAAGCAAGCTCAGATATATGTAGGTGAATTGCAGACCTACTTTTAAGCTGTAATATAGACATGCATTCTGATTTATTTCTAAAATACCACTTACAGTTGTGGTAAGGGGGAGGGTCTATGAGTAAAGCACTGATTGCATAAATGAATACTGGAAAAATACTTAACTGTACAACAGCACATAGGCTTTGCAAATACTTAATTAGCCAGAGCACGTTTAAAAAGCACAGTGATAAAAATGGCAATTCCATTGCATAGACTGTCTCCAGAAATCTTTATGGTAGAATGGTGACTCCGCAGCACAGATCTCTAGCTTAAGATAATTGAGAAACTAGAAGTAACCATTACAAGTTACTATTTTCTTACACTTCACCATAACATGAGGTGAGAAAAGCATTTTGTTAATGAATTGTAAATTACAGCAAAGGGATTCAGTGTTTCATTCTCTGTTATGGAGATGTAGAATACTTCTGGTCCATCTTCTATAAAGCTTTTCTGATTTCAGATGACTCAATTCTCAAATCTGAAATCATTACTCCAGTGTAACAGCTTTCAATACTTGAAGAATAATGTAAACAACTTCACTCTTTGAGGGTTTTTGTTTATTTGGTTGGCTTTTTTTCCTCCTAAGTCAATCTGAGGTAGAAATTTATCATGCAACATTCACTCTGAAGCTACTGAAAAGAGTGTTAGGTGTTTGGTGTTAAGTTTTACGTTGGCAAAAAGATCTTGACTCTGGTAAATGCAGAGATTTCCTAGAATAAAAAAAGGCTTGAATTTCAGGGTAAGAATTCATAGCTAAATCTATGTAAAAGCAGTGTCCTGAACCCATTCAGCTCCACGCACCAAATCTATTTGAAGCATTAGATTTTTGTAAAAGCCAAAATAGATTCTTCACTACAAACAAGCATGCCACCTACCCTTGTGCTAATATGTTCTAAAGTACCAAGAACTTATACACTAATTAGAATGAAAATTCTATTATTCTGAGCAGGAATCCAAATGAAACTAATGGGTGTTCAGTTTGAAAGTAACAGAAGGAATCCTTTTCCACACAAAAGAAAGTAAGCAGTGGAATTCCTGAACTCAAGGTTTAGATTTAGTACTGAACATGCAAAAAATTCATTATGATTCAAAAAACTGTTAGACAATTTTCTGAGAGAAAAATATTAAATATGAATTTACTGCTATGGTTCAGAAAGTCCCCAAAGTACAGGTTGCCAGGAGATGAAAGACTATTCTGGAGAAATACCAGTATATGACATATAATCCTTCCAAAGCATCCTTATTGGCCATTAACAGAAGGTAGGATGGGGGATGAGACAGATTTTGGTATGGCTGTTCTTCTGTTGATACACTGTTGTAATATCATTACTTTGACAGCATTACTGCTTTGTCACAGAGTAATTCTTCTTACAGTTGTTAGTCTGTGTGATATCTGCACTAATATGGAGGACATCGGTCTTCATAGTTAAAGAATCACAGTAATTATTTATAGGCATTACTTTTATTTCTGTTATTGCCTCCTTATGTGACTTGAGGGAATTCTTCAGCTTTGTGTGCCTCTGTTTACCCAGCTTAAGAAACTGTTTTTGAGTTTTCATTAGCTGAGTGTTAACATTTTTATTTCTCATTGTGCTCCTTAATTTTCATTTTCATATTTGCATTTATTTTGCGAAGTGGGAGAGCTGTGTAAACACAAGGATGAAGAAGAGTGATACATCCTGGCAAAACATCCCCCTGCAGGGACAAAAAGCGTTTTGGGAAGGGAAACTTCAGTTATAAGCTGTAAATCTGAGGAAAGTATAATTAGCATCTGAAAGCGTTTCAAGCAAAAACAGTTGTATAGCATTAACCTAACTGTCATTATGCATTATAGCATTACATTGACATGCTCTTAGTCATATGGAATCAAGACAATGATACATAAATTATTTATCAAAACTTCATGACTTTTAGTCATCTCAGCATACGATACTATCCTTCTTCAGGGCAATCATGAATCAAAACGTGAAGTTTCTTGTAGTTTGGATTCTTCTTGAGAGAAGTATATACTTGTGGACATACAACAAGAGAGGGGACTTGCTGCATTAGAAGCTCGGACAGTCTTTGTTTTGAACTCTTTGGTGAAGCAGTTTGTGCATGCATGTGTCGTGATTTAAGCCCAGCCAGAACCACACAGCCATTCGCTCACACTCCCTTCTTTCCCCTTCCCTGTCTGGGTGGGATGAAGAGGACAATCAAAAGAATGTAAACCCCACAGGTTGCAATAAGAACAGTCCAATAACTAAAGTATAATACAAAACTACTACTACTACTAATGATGAAGGAAATAACACAAGGAGAGAGAATATAAAACTAAAAGGGGAAAGGAAAAAAGCAATAAGCACAAGTGGTGCACAATACAATTGCTCACCACCCACTGACCAATACCCAGCCTGACCCGGTCAGTAAGCTGCCCTTCTGTGTTACTCCCCCGGTTTATATACTGGGCATGACATGCTGTGGTATGGAATACCCCTTTGGCTAGTTTGGGTCAGGTGTTCTGTCTCTGTTTCCTCCTGACTTCCTGTGTCGTCCTCACTGGCCGAGCATGAGACTAAAAATTCCTTTATCAGGGTAAGCATTACTTAGTGCCAACTGAAGCATCAGTGTGTTATCAGCATTGTTCTCAAGCTAAAGTCCAAGCACAGCACTGCACTAGCTACCAGAAAGGAGAAAAATAACTGTTACAACTGAAACCAGGACAGCATGGTATCTTTTAGGTGCTTAGTTGAATGAGAGCCTTCTGTTCTTTAAATAGTTAACATACATTAAGACTTTATCTGTAGCAATGGTAATTTTCCTAAAACAAGTCTGCTGTCTGTGTATATGCTGGAACACATACTCATCCTCAGAACATGACAAAAGTAAAACCTTGTAAGATACACAGAAGCCATAAAGAAATCTAAATGAATCCCTGTTTGGAAGAATAATACTAGCTGTGACTCTGAAATGATCCCAGCTTGCAGACCTATGGGTAGGAAAGCTTATAGTGCCAGTATCATACTCTGCCCCATTCCAGATCTGGAGGCAAATGGAGTTGTCATGAGAGCTCTGTGGCTTCAAAGAATGGAAAGCAGCCCTTCTACCCAGTGTAAATGGGTAAGAGCTTAGTCCTTACTACTGGGAGAACGTGGTGAGAGTATAATTACTGGAAAGTGACATTTAAGTCATAACATTGACTGCTTACATCCAGGTCTTGCATTATGTCTATCAAGTTGCTGTCTGGACTTGGAAGAAAGGACTGTGTCTGTGAGGTTCATTCTTGAGAAGAAATTGAAGCTATTCCCTGTGGAAGGATTACATTCAGCAGTTGTAACTAATAAAAGCAATCAGCTGACATCATCAGACCACCTTGACATGATTTTCTTAAGCTATAACGTAGGTTCAAAATTGAGCCTATCAAATACTCTTTTGCATTATCCAGATACCTTTCAACAAAAGTAGCTTTCAAGAACACTGTACAAGTGCTTTCAAAACCCAGTGCACAAAACCAAGTAATTCTTTCTGTTAGTATTTGCCTTGTTGTGTTCCACCACAATGGAATTTTTAACTCATCTCTTGTCTGGCTCTTCCGTAAGATAATAAATGCAGTACCCTGTCCTTCTAAATATTTCCTAAAATGCCAAAATATTCAAGAATTCCATAAAAAAATTTTGTCTTTAGAACTAGAGTGAGTTTTACCTTTGGAGTAGTCCTGTGTGACATCTTTGATGCTGTTTCTTGAGGAACTGCTGAGATTTGTATTTCATGCCTTGTCTGTGAAACACTGCTACAATAGCCTCAGAGAAGTTCACGACCTGTGTTGTAATGAGGCTGTGTTCCTCAGAAAAGCATTAGACCATCCTTTTCACACAGGATATTTAGCACTGTCTGAAATAGAACTGATTGCCTTTTGTTACTTAATATTAGTAAATTAATATTAGAAGACAATGTAGTTAAACATTCTTTGTTATGTGAGATACAAATGAATACAGATGGAGGTATTGAGAATGAATGGTGAGGACTGGCTGGCTAAGATGAATATAAGTGCTGAAGGTATACAATAGCTTTGGGCAAATGGAATGTCATTTTGTATGATCAAAAGGTCATAAAATATGCCAGGGCGTGTATATATATATAAAGAAGTATTTAACTGATGGGTTGGAAAATGAGCGCAGTAATAAAATGCACAGAAGTCTTCCTAGAGAGAGTAGGATTGCTCTTCCAATCTACTGGCCATTATGTTCTCCTAGTGCAGAGAGCAGAGCCTATGGTGGCAAAACCAGCTAGCTATGTGTTTCCAAGTGTGCATTTGTCTCAGTAGCTGCAGGTCATGTACAGCTCCAGGAGAGCTACTTTATTGGTGGCTTCTTACCTTCGTTAGTCTTACACTGGGCACAAGAGTTGCACTGTGACATTGAGTATATATTGGCTTGTTCTACAAGAACCTGCACTTCCACACATGTAAATAAGGTGTTTTATGTGAGAGGAAGAGGTGGTTATGGATACATTTTATGTGCACTGTATACTTACCCTTGAAATGTTTCAGCTAAGCTGAGCAATGTTAGACACAGGGTTGATTAGGCATATGGCAGCAGGAGAAGTAAGAGGTTTTCTGAATAGTTTAACTCCACCTTTTTCCTGCTTCCCTCATCTGCACCTTTATCACGTAAAGCCTATCTAAATGCTAGCTGCTCATTAAAGAATAAGTATGCTCGTGGCAGTCTATAAGCTTAGGCTGGAGTTTCAGAAGTTCTGGGAGCCCAGCAGCTCCAGCTGATAACAACAGGAATTGCAGGTGCTTTGCACATCTGAAAATTCAGGGCTTGTTTTTTTACCTGTCATAAGTGTGGCTGTATCTGCACTTGGGGAAAGGTGGTAAAAATGCCAAAGCATGCACTCACATGCAAATCAAGGACAATCAGGTTTTCATTATGTTTTCAGATGTACACTTAGAATATCAGAGTGAAAATAAAATCCTTCATATTACTTGCAGTTACTTGAATATCTTGAATATATATCAGAATAGATCTGCAGGTTTACAGAGGGCTAGTCCACATAAACCTGCAGCTCATGTCCTGGGGACAGGTCCTTGTGGTGTGGGGAGTCTCATTATGTGCTCAGGCACTGGCTGACATAATCCTCCTTGAAGGAATGAAGTTTATAGAGACAATAGAGACAGACATGTCTGAGATTTCAGTACTTACAAAGGGCATCAAAGCAAATAGAATTTTTAATGCAAAAAGTTGTAAAGTGTTATGGATGGTGATCCCAGGTGTTAGCAGCTTCTTATAAGCATCCAAAATTGCTGGTGATATTTTTGGTAACCGGTAGCTATTCCCCACTTCTTTATTCTCCTTTCAGGAAAATGAGAAAATAGTACTACATAAAATAATACTCTCTCATTTCATAGATTTTGGCTTTGTTTTTGCTTTTTAAGTAAAATGCATTTGAGGAACTCTAGAGAAAGGCCCACATAGGAGTGGAAAAGCCTGTATCTGGAGCCACACGTTGTGGAGCATATAGAGAAAAAACTGCATAAGTATTCATTTGCTGAATGAGGTGGGAATCTATGGAAAAATACTGCATGCAGTCATCTTGTTAAAAGCTTTAGCACAGAATATATGGAGCTTTCTACTAAACTTTGAGTGTCTAGTTTGCTAATTTAGCATCAGTTTTATGTAGCTGTGTAAATGTGTAACTACGTTACCCATCACAGGGCTTAGTGGGACTCTCCTTGCAGGAAGACAGTAACAGGGTTGTGATCCTGTGAACCAGGACATACACAATGTATAGTAACAGCCCTTTTTTGCCTTCTAAATTGTATATGCAATATTTTCATAAATGCTAAGCTCACTCCAAAGTTAAACACACACCCCCAACCTAAACAGAGTTAACACTGATTTTGCTTCAGTTAATATGTTTATTTATGAAAGAAACATGTCTGTTACTCATGCAAGCCCATGGGTGCATTTACAAATACCAAACAACACAATTAATAACTTTTGTGTATGACACTGCTAGCCATTGGCTGTGTGAAGGATATGCCCTGCATTTTTTGAATACTATCAGAGAAGATGCTAACATTAAAGGCAAAATCTCTAGCAAACCAACCACAAAACCCTCAGCTCATTTTCACAAATTTACGCATAACACAACCTTTAACTAAGATGGCATTTTTGGAAAGAAAAACAAAACCCAAAACCTTGAATTATGACAGTGTTGAAGAAAAGCAGAGGCCTCACGATATAGCTGGACTGGCAAGTGTTCTGTCCCATTAATAATCTAAGTTTGATTGTCATGATGAGGCTGCGTGCTTCAGAGTGACAGCACTTTAAGTCTGCTTTAAAGGAAAATGGTTGAAAAGCTGGGACTTCCTTCTGCAGCAAGCTTTCTACATGCTGAAATGCAGTCTGTGTTCCCCATCTTGCCAGCAGCAGTGTCAAAACAAATACTCAATATTTCTTAAATATGTTTTAAAGTGCTATGATTAGATGCAGGTAAGCTGCAATTTTTAGTAAAGATAGTTTAGGACTGAACTGTAGGTTAAAAAGTTTTAAAGAAAATAAACAGAAGCATGAATGGTAAAAAGAGAAAGAATACCAAATGAATAATAAAATTTAGTGCTTTTCAATTAACTGCTGAGACGCTTAGTACACTAGTATATTATATCATAAAAATCATATCTATTCATTTTTTGTAGCCATTATATTGACTGTGATTTACTCTCCTCAAATCATTAATAATGCTATTAAAAAGGTGGATGTAGATGAACATTCTCAGTAGTGTGCAGGAAAATAATAGGATTATGGCTGAGGGTCAAGAATGAAGCTGAAAACTAACAGATTTTAGAGGACAGAGGTGGGGAACTGACGGGAACAGACACCTGAAAGGGAACAAAATGAGGAGGAAGGAATACAGCAAAAACTGTGATCTCACTGTGCATTTTCGTAAAGTAGCTGCAATGCTTTTCTGTAAAGATTTCTTTTCTCTTCCCCAAAATGCTGCGGTTTAATCTTATCCTGAACAAAACCTTCATTTTGTGAAAAGCACAGCCTTTTGGAATCACACAGCTTTTCTCTGCAATGGAAATCTGTGTGTACATCATGAAGATGATAAATCATGTATGAAGAAGAGTCCTTGGGGTCTTTTCTGAAGCAATGAAGCATCCTTGTTTCAGGTTACAATGGCAGCTTGAGGGCAGCATTTCCATCCAGAAGAAAATGGCTGGGACTCTTCATAAATAGAGGCCTTCTTGGAAAATTAGATAAAGTGCATAACCAGGAATTTGTTAACCAAAGAGAAGAGAGAAACATCAGCAAAATGAAAATGAACCGCTAACGCGTAGTTGGGAAAAGGTTACTAGTGGGAATTTCTTTGTCTGAATGGATGCTTTGCTGTATAAATACATGTGTTTTTATCATGATATTAGTTGCTAGTATTAAAATTGTCATCATATTTCCCTGGTATTTTTCACACCCGGAAATGACAGTCCTTCACACAGCTTAAGGATTCACTGAGTCAGAGTTTTGTGTTAATGTTCAAATCTTATGCTTAGGTACCAGCTAATTAGCCCATGCATTTAAAGTGAGATAATTCTTCCTATATTGTTTTCTTTATGGTTTCAGGTAGAAAGGCTGGGCTGCTATAAAAGAAATAGTAGCAATGCTTTGTGACTGACAAAGGATGTTATATTGCAAGGTCCACAATACGTCTTGCATGTTCAGCACCTTTTTATACACACAGACTCCACGCAAATGCCAGCTGATGGGAGAAAGAGGTGTTAGCCAGGCTAGCAGAGGCATCCTAACTGCCCTGTCTCTGTGAAACAAGGTGGCTGAATGTTGTGGTCTGCAGCATGGCTGTGTAAGGAACTCTCCACTCTCTTTGACTGATACCAATAGCAGCAGAATTGTAAACGCTTACAGCCGTTTTATTACACTCATTAAACCAGGCCTAACCACTCACTGGGCATGCTGGGGAGTGTGTTGTCTGCAACTCAGATACCTAGGGAAGCTCACGGGTTTTCAAGTCTAGCAATTATTTTACTTGTTTGCAAAGAGGGAAGGAAATAGGATGATACTTTTAATAGTAATTAAACCCCAAGGATAAGTCTTGAATATGAGCAGCAGCTGCTGGTTGCAAGAGCTCCTCATGCTACTTCAGGTCCTGATTCTGGACACTAGAGTCCCTTCTGTTGTTCACATCCTGATTCCTGAGTGGAAGTCCAGGAGGACTTTACCCCAACCCAGCAAATATTCTGTAGAGGAAGAATGGGCCCTTGAGTCCATGGTAAGAGAGAAAGCTGCAGAGTGAAGAAGGATTGATAACTCTTGGTGTGCAAGGAGATATATTTCCTCACTATATGGTTGTGGTTTTCCTTGGTTTTGACATGCACAGGTTACATCTCAGTACTTGTTTCCCATCTCAGGCTCCCTTCACACATATCTGAAGGAATGAAGGTGAAGGCCTTAAGTACCTGATTTTCTCATATTTCCAGAGGCTTTGGTATGTGCTTTCAGTAATTTCTTTGAGAAATATTAATTGAATTACTCCTCTGCATTCTGAGTTACAGTGTGCTTATCTCTCCAGGGTCAAAAAACCACCATGATTGCCTATTTAGTATTCATTTTAATAATAGGCAAAATTATGATGAAATTATGATACATTATTTTTGTACTATTTAAGAGGACATAATATGTCTAGATATCATAACCCGACATAACAAGAGGGAAATTTTACAAAATTTTCACCTCCACAAAAGCAAATCATATTTTCAACATCAGCAGTATGATACGATCGCATTCATTGGCTGCTTCCCAGAATGCTGCAAAAGAGCCAGTCACTTCCTTAAATGTCTTTGTACAGTGACAGTCTAGAGAGGCACAGATTTTACTGTGTTATCTGGCTCTGAACATGCTCAGATAAGCCAAACAACCAAATGAAGTAATGAGTGACTAGATTAAAAGATCTCCAGAGAAGCGCTTTTTGATTTTTATCATGAATGAGATATTAATAAATATGTGCTTTGTAATGTACTTTTCTGTGTTTTGACTGTGTTTCTTTATATGTTAAAAGTACATTAAACCCCAGTTGTCCTCATTCTTTTCTACCACAAGACTTCAGCTGTTTCCTTCTTGCCAGCCCACTTGAGTTCTGTTTCTGTACCATCTCCCTTATCTATCTTCTGGCCTTCTGTTGAGTCCACCTTCTTAGTGTGCAGATACAAAGTCTGAATTAATAAACCTGAAGCCCTTTAGTACTGTTGTATAATACTATTTATTAACCATCATTTGTATATATTTGTGAGTTCTACAGTTTAATTATGCGCTCCATAAAAGAACTACTTTCTTTTCTTTGTTGTATGGCTGCTGATCATTCCTTGAGAATTTGGGGAATTTTCTGTAATCTGTTCTTCATTGAATGCAGATTCAATGCAGTATCAAAACCAGTCTAAAACAAGGCAATTTTAATATGCTTGTTTCTCTGTAAAGTTGAGAAAATCAGTGTCTTTCTTTCATTACCTGAGATGGTGGTAACACACAACAGTCTTGCAAGCAAAAAGAGCCCTTCTGGGAATGAACAACCTTCAGAAACATTGTATCTCATGTATCAGCCTTATTTTTGCTCCTATTGAAGTCAAAAGCCTCCATATGTAATATATTTTAGTTTATTCTGTTAATAGCAATATGGTACTTGGAAAATCTCCATCAAAGAGCAATTCTAGCACTGTTTACCACATGCATAATGTCCTAAGTTTTATTTCTCTTTTAGTCTCTCTTTCATATGGTGTCATATCCAAACATAGTCTGATCTCCCATGCGCTATGAACATGAATACTTCTGCTAAAACCTATTAGAAACTTAAGTGAGTCTTAGGTAGCAAATGCTGCATAAATACGTGTGTATATTTGAACATTTTATTAGTTGCATGAAAAATATGGGGTAAAGGGATTTTTCTGCAGGTCTATAAGTTGTTTTAACTGTTTATCTGAAACACTTGTTTTATTAGAACTATAATAGCACACATAGATTCTGAGTTAAGAGTGGCAGCTTTTTGTGAATTTTCATAATGTGAATTGTGTCTCATAACCGACATAAGATCTCATTAGTGTATTCTTAATAGGTCACAGATAGAATCTGTTCTGTTCGTATAAAAATCCAGATACTGCTCCAAAGAGACTGAAGACTTGACAATAGTGAAATAGAAACTTGGTAAAAATTCAAAGTGTATATAAACAACCAAATGGAAAAAGCCTAAAAGCCTTATTATAATGATCAGAATATCTCAGTAGATACAAATACCTTTTGGATCTTTCAATGGCCAGGTAACATCAATATTAAGTATTGAAGTTTGATTGAAAATAATCTTTTAACAGCAGGTAATAACACTGTTTAGGTTGAGAGGGAGCTCTGAGCTTACTTTAGAGCTCCAGTATTACTGAGGCTGGCATAGTGTCATTATATAATTGCATCCAGCTGATTCCTTTGCAGTAATCCCAGCATTTGTTCAGTAACTCAAAACAGAAAATGACAAAATGGTAGAAGTGCTTATTTCCTCCCTTCCCCTCAACATACATTAAGGCAGCCTTTTCCTGGTTTTTGTGTTTATTTACCCAAATGCTTGCTATTCTTTCTTACCCTAGAAATGCCACTTAATAAAGTTATTTTTAGCTTTGTTTGCCTTTCCTCTGCCTTCCCTAAAAAAACTGAAGCATACAATTAAAGTACCCTTTTTCATTTATAAACTGGATGGGTACCTTACCATAAGCATGTCCCTTAGTATTATTCTTAGTATTATTGTTGGCATTTGTTGGGCTATTGCTTGTTTTAATTTGTATTTAAATATATTGCATGGTAGCAAGACACGTATTTTTTGTTCTCCGCTGTTATCTGGAGTCACATTCAGTTAAAGTTCATTTGTGTTTATTCTTGGGATTTTGGCTTGGCCAGAGAGGAGAATTATCCACAGAATCTTAATGTGGACTTCACTGGCTTTTAAAGCTCAGTGACATTTGGAATTAGAAGTTTGATTCTGGTCCACTGCTATTCTTAATTTTACTTTGTTTATTACTGCTACTGTAACAAATGTGTTTCTGATGCCAAGATTCCAGTTGTCCCTGATACCATCAACCTTACCCTTCACTTCTTGGTATGGCAAGAATGGTCTGAAGCAAGTATCACTTATCATTTCAATTGTAAGATTAATTGTAATGGCAATAGGCTGAAACTTCACCTGGAACCATGAATTCAGTTCGTTTAGGTTGGTCAAAGAATTACACCCTCTGCTTAGATGCCATGCAAATGACTTTTTGAGGGGATATTTCACTTTTATATATTTGTCTTTAAAAAAAAAAGAAAGAATAATTCCTGTAATGGATTTGAACATATATGACCAATGCAGTGAAGATTATTACAAGCATATGTCTTGTCAGGTCCACATACCACAGTGTGGCGTGTCTTCATAGGGAGACCACACTAAAAGATAGGGTGATTAAATGGAGAACATTGGAAAAAGTGTAAGGACATGGAAGCAAAAGGGGAAAGTGTTTTCTGGAGGCCAGTAGCACAGCTACTGATAAAAATCCTACTGCAATACTTCATTTTATTTTATATAGGAGATTTAATTTTATTTGGATGTAGCATAAATCCTGAAAAGCAATTTTAGAGACCAGAAATATGTCAGTCTTTCATAACAAAACAGAGAGTATGGGTAGTTGTTAGTTTAAGGATGAATTGCTATTTTGACTGCTTTCTAGGTTTTGACAGTTTGAAGGTGATTCTGAATAGAGTAAAGCACCTTTTCTTACCTGTGTGGAAGTGGAGTGACCTGTTCTCTTTTGGGTATAATATTCCAGGAAAGATTCACTGGGTGTATTCCTTAAACAAGACTGTGCACAAAGCATGTGCAGATCAAGAAAAAATAAGTTGCTTCAGACTAATAAGTTAGAGCTACAACTTTACTGTTGTTGAGCATAAATCACCCTGCATATAGGTCTAAACAACTTCTTTTGATCAGAACAAACGGTTCTGGAGTGATGGTTTTGAATATAAAGTCAAGAAATACCCATTTACCTTCTGCTAACTTCAGTAAGGAATGCAGGCCACTGTTCTTCATATATAAAAATACCTAAAATGTATCTTTTTGGTGAATTGCAGTTAGATGTAACAGACATCACACAGGTGAGTATGTTCTGCCTCTATACATTTTCATATTGAGACCCTGTCTTGTTTTTAAAGCTCGATGACTGGAAAAAGGGAAATATAACCCCCATTTTCAAGAAGGAGAAAATGGATGACCCGGGGAATTACAGACCAGTCAGTCTCACCTCTGTGCCTGGCAAAATCTTGGAGCAGATTCTCCTGGAAGGCATGCTAAGGCACATGAAAAACAACAAGGTGCTTGGTGACAGCCAGCATGGCTTCGCTAAGGGGAAATCCTGCCTGACCAATTTGGCAGCCTTCTATGATGGGGCCACAGAACTGATGGACAGGGGTAGAGCAGTTGATGTCATCTACCTGGACTTGTGTAAAGCGCTTGACACTGTCCCACACGACATCCTTGTCTCTAAATTGAAGCGACATCAATTTGATGGATGGACCACTCGGTGGATAAAGAACTGGCTGGATGGCCGCACACAAAGAGTTGTGGTCAATGGCTCAGTGTCTGGCTGGAGACCAGTAACGAGTGGTGTCCCTCAGGGATCGGTCTTGTTTAACATCTTCGTCGCTGACATGGACAGTGGGATTGAGTGCACCCTCAGCAAGTTTGCCAATGACACCAAGCTGTGTGGTTCGGTTGATACGCTGGAGGGAAGGAATGCCATCCAGAGGGACCTCTACACGCTTGTGAGGTGGGCTGATGCCAACTTCATGAAGTTTAACCATGCCAAGTGCAAGGTCCTACACCTGGGTTGGAGCAATCCCAGGCACAGCTACAGGTTGGGCAGAGAAGAGATTCAGAGCAGCCCTGTGGAGAAGGACTTGGGGGTGTTGGTTGATGAGAAAATGAACATGAGCCAGCAGTGTGCACTTGCAGCCCAGAAAGCCAACCGTATCCTGGGCTGCATCAAAAGGAGCGTGACCAGCAGGTCGAAGGAGGTGATCCTGCCCCTCTACTCTGCTCTTGTGAGACCTCACCTGGAGTATTGTGTGCAGTTCTGGTGTCCTCAACATAAAAAGGACATGGAACCGTTGGAACCAGAGGAGGGCCACAAGGATGATCAGGGGACTGGAGCACTTCCCATATGAAGACAGGCTGAGGAAGTTGGGGCTGTTCAGCCTGGAGAAGAGAAGGCTGCGTGGAGACCTCATAGCAGCCTTCCAGTATCTGAAGGGGGCCTATAGGGACGCTGGGGAGGGACTCTTCATTAGAGACTGTAGTGACAGGACAAGGGGTAACGGGTTAAAACTTAAACAGGGGAAGTTTAGATTGGATATAAGAAGGAAATTCTTTCCTGTTAGGGTGGTGAGGCACTGGAATAGGTTGCCCAGGGAGGTTGTGAATGCTCCATCCCTGGCAGTGTTCAAGGCCAGGTTGGACGAGGCCTTGGGTGATATGATTTAGTGTGAGGTGTCCCTGCCCACGGCAGGGGGGTTGGAACTAGATGATCTTAAGGTCCTTTCCAACCCTAACGATTCTATGATTCTATGATTCTCTCTGGGTTTCTCGGGAGAATGAGTTTAATTCCAAGATTCCATTTTGTCTAGGCATTCAAATGATGTTTCTCATCATAGTTCTGGGCTCAGCAGCTCATGGAGGAATGTGACTAATATCTGTCACATGTTGGTCATTCTTTCATCCTCTCCCCAGGGAAGAAGTACGTGCAATGGAATGTCTTGGTTTGCTAGAGATTTAAATTTTTATTTTAAAATTCACAAGCTGGTATGGGCTTATTTTAGAGACAGCAATGTCCAAAGAAATATGCCTTGCACTAGGAATGGAATGGCACGAGTTTTGCAGCAGTCCTTGTTTGTTGTGGGAGTTCACTCCGTGAGTTTGGATAAGCTGAGGAAAATCCATGTTCTGTAGGCACCCAACCATTTGTGGTGGTTGTTTTAGAGGAGTGGAACAGTTAACAGCCTTCCATGTGGAGCTTAGTGTGTTTTACTTATCTTCTCTGGGTCCAGACTGTTTAGGAAATGAATATATGGTAAAATACAGTGTGTGGTTGTGCTTGAGAAGCCTCAGAATGAGCTACCTCAGAGTCTTTGGAAGAAAAAGAACTTCTGAACCTGATTTAAAATTCAGTTTGAAACAGAAAACATCTTTGGCATGCTTGTACTTACAGTAAACTGAGGGAATTCCGTCACAGACTTCTTTTGTGACCTTTGGCTATCTAGTATCTGGGCCTGCAGAGAGCCATTTATGAACACAAACCCTGAATGTGGTGCTTCACTCCTGGCCAGCCTCTGGCCCAGCGTTCAGACAGATGGGGCAATTTTTGTGGTCAGAGGGGAGAGAATTTTATACGTAAATACACAAAGTAGTTTGGTTTTTATTCCTAAGTACTAGTAGTTTTGATGCCATTCTTTCTACTCCTGTCTGTTGCAGTATGGTGTTAAAGAATGACAAGTTTTGCAGCATGATGAGAAATAACATTGAGGAGTGCATTACTGTAGTCACTGTAGTAATTATGTCTATAAAATTGCAATACAATTATGTAAATTATTGTAGGATGACTTATAAGTGGTGATAAGCTGTTATAACAAGTCTTTGGTGAGTTCGTATTTTCAAGATCAGGTCCATAATTAGCGGAAGGTCCAGAAAGTGTGCTCACATACAGGCAGTGAGTGGAAAGATTTGAAGTCAGAAGAATTTCTGGCACTTGCATGATTACAAGATCAGGTCTATAATGACTACAGTAGGAGAGCTCTGCTTTTATTTATTTTAACTATGTATGAAATATTTTTAGTAAATTTAAATTTTACAGAGTTTTTGTATGATGAATGAAGGAGAAGAATGTGCTGTCCTTGTGCTAATTAAAGATTCTCCAATCTATACCGTGTCTCCACCAGCTAAATAACAGCAGGTAAGTACTTCTTATTTGAGGATGACAGAATCTGCTGCACATAAAATAGCTCATTTGGAAACAGTGAACTCTTTCCCTCCAAAATGATTTTTGGTGCATTACACATGCACAACTATTTAATAGTCATCTAAAACAGGGAAAGAAAACAAAAAATATCTGTCAAGGACAGACTATGGTTCTATCTGTATGTATACATCTCCAACTTTATAACATAATGCAAATGGGATTTTAGCCAAAATTCATTTAATGTGGAGGGGAAATGGACTACTAAAATATTGGTACAATTCACACCCATATTTAATGTATAAATTCAAAACTTGATAATATTTAGAAACATAATATTTTCTAAGGAATTTTAAAATGCAAGGAAAGAACACCTGCACTAAGAATGAAAGGGAAATGTGTTTTACTATTATATGTAAAGGCCCTTGATTCTGGAGGCACTTGCAGGAGTAAAGAACTGTGAACGTAACAGCAGCTACTGATTCTTTCCATGGTTGATTTTGTTCAGAAGTTTCTATGGATGTGCAAACCTTTGATCCCAGAAATACAAACTGTATTTTATTCATAGAAGTAGCTTTATAGATGTTAATGGGGCTACTTACATGAATAAGACAAGTGTTTGAATAATTTTTCAGGAATCCTTGCCTAGATATTAATGTATAATATGAGCTATTAAGTAATTAATGTGCACTTGTGAATGGTGAAATGCTCCTGCAGTTTTTTAAGATGGTCTCATAAATTTGCTAACACTAATCATGCAGTAATGCAACTAATACACTTAGTTGTCTTCAGGTTTGGGCTGTGGTCTTCAATATAGTGGTAATTTAATAAAATTTTATTTTCGCTTGTGACAGTTTAATGTTTAAACCAATCAGTGTTTAAAGAGTATTCTTAAAAGTGCCTATTTCGTAGTGCTTGCTGGGAGAAAGAAAGCCCAGTGGAAGGAAAACACATCTATAGAAGCAGCTTAGTGAGACCTTCCATAAATATTCAAGTGTGCAGTTCTCAGCTGCTGGTTTGATTGCTAAAGGGCTAATGTGAAATCTATGAAGTGCTCATTGGTGGAAACAGACCCAGAACTGTTGCAGGTCCTTCATATTATACTACAGATTCACCCAGTGGACAGTATATGCTAACATGCCAGTGTGAACATGACACTTCATCCAAAATCAGTGCTCAGCTTGACTCTGTGCCTTACACTAGTTTGCTTGTCTGATCTGGATTTCTCTGAAATAAAAAATAAACAGTAAGATTGAGCCAAATCCAGAAATATTCCTTGACTGGGCCTGAATAAGGAGGACCTGAGAACAAGAGGCTTATGTACATTCAAATTCCTGTTTGATTTATTTTCGGACATATTTAATTAATCCCTGGGATCTATGGAAGCTCTACTGCCAGTTTCACTGTATAGCCCTCTATACTCCTCCTCTTGCTGCCTGGAGGAGTGGCACCAATGAGCTGATTGCTAGTTTTCTGCAGTGACATTCCCATACTATTAGGGACATGAAAGAGGATCTTAAAACTGTACCTAGCTTGAAGATGGTTTGATCTTCAGAAAACGAGTATACATAGTTTGTTCCCAAGAGGATCTTAAAACTGTACCTAGCTTGAAGATGGTTTGATCTTCAGAAAACGAGTATACATAGTTTGTTCCCATCAGGCATTTCTAATATCCATTTCTCCATAAGAATTCCATGGTTCCACTGTGTGAGGGGGACAGCCTGCCTCACCATGGTCTGCACTAAGTGCTGCAGGGGAATCTCTGCTCCAGTGCCTGGAACACCTCCTGCCCTCCTTCTTCACTGACCTTGGTGTCTGCAGGGCTGTTTCACACAGATTCTCACTTCTCTCTCTGGCTGCCACTGCTGTTGCATCAGTTTGGGGTGGTTTTCCCCCTTTTTAATGGTGTTATCCCACAACTGTCACTGATGGATCGGCCTTGGCCAGTGGTGGGTCCTTTTTGGAGCCAGCTGGCATTGGCTCCATTGAAAACAGGGGAAGCTTTCAGTGGCATCTCACAGAAGCCACCCATGTAGCTCCCCCTGCTACCAAACCGTTGCCACACAAACCCAGTACAATTATGTTTTAAATGTGTTGCAAGGTACCAGGTGTGCACTAAGTCCATATATGAAAATGTAAGACAACAGTTTAGCAAAATATTTGAACCCAAAATGACAAAATACATAAGAGAAGTTTTGGAGCTTGTCACTGACATAGACTTATCCACATCTGGGCTCTCAACAGGGTACACCAGGAATTTCTTTAGGAGTTACTCATATAAAAACAATGAATTGCAGTATTTTTAAATAGACCACATTATATAATGCCATATATTTCCAATGTCTTAAACGTGTTACAGACCGTTGCCATTGTTATAGATTTCTCACACAGCTCAAAACAAGACTAAAGTTAATGAAAATATTTAGTGTTGAAAGTGCAAACAGAAATGACAAATTTTGATTTGATCTACACAAGCATAAATGCAAAATGACCCTGTTATCATTAGAGGAATTCTGCTATATTTACGGTAGCGTAAGATAAGAAACTGGCCCAGTGTAGGCACTTTAGCAATAAAATGCATCCATTTCTGGGGTAAAAATATAGTGCAATAACAGATACAAGGAAACTAGCAGGGAATCTGTCTGGCAGGGCCACGAATCGCCCTGGGAGAACCTGCTGTCTAGGCTGGCTTTCACACCTGTTTTTGTAAAGAATTGTAAAAGCTCAAATATGAGTGTCACCTAAATTGCCAAAGCAGGAAGGAACAAAATTTATAGCTGTCCAAGCTGTTCTCTATATTGTTTAAACCACTGACATCAATGGTGTGTAGAATCTATAGAAAAAAATATGTGCCTTTTTAGCGTACATGTGAAAATTAGTTCTTTTTGCTTATAATTTGTTTAAAATGGAGTTAGTGGCAATCTTTCTTGGTATTCATTTTTGGTGAAGACTTTGTGCACTTTCATCCTGTATAAAATTTTTAGGAGACAAGTTAAAACCTTAGAAAAATTGCTATCATAGCAATAGGATAAAGACTTGTTATGTAGTAGGCGCTTGATTTTTTATTTGACATCACTGCTGGTCCCAGCCTGTGCTAGGAATCTTGAAGTCTTATGCACATGGAGAACTGTAATCTTATGGAAAAATGAAAACATTTTTTTCATTGAGATCAGAGTCAGATTCTGATTTTAAAATCCTGAAAAATATCCACCTTGCCCTTACTACTATGGATTTAATTTTAAATTACTGTCTTACTGTCTTTCTACAGAGATAAATGAAAGTACTGGTAGGAACAGGAGTACAGTAGTCTGGCTGGCAGTCCAGTATTGTTCCGGTAGGTGCAACCATCCAGAGCAGACACTTCCAGGATTGATAACAAACTTCAGTCGTTCAATATGGCTGGCAATACCAGTCCATCTTTAGTGAAGGGCACTATTAATAGCCAGGTAAAAGCATTTGTGTATTAGAAGATTCCAGTTATGGTTGTATTGTGTCAGGAAGATGTCAGTGTTCTATCTCGTCCTGCTACTAATGATTGCTAATATACTACTTACAGGATAATAGATGAGAAGGGATGGATTACAAAATTCTAAATCAATCAAAGTTTTTGTGATACATTTATAAGCTTCTGTGGCTTGTTAAATCATCAAAACCCTCAGATTGATTTTTACTTTAACAATCAATCCTCCCTACGTTTTTTAACATGCAGTCAAGAGTTAAATTTTGTAACTATAAATATTGAGAGGAGTATTATGACACTAGCAGGAAGATTTATTGCATTCTGATGGAGAGCTGAAAGGATGTATATACTATACCACTGATGCAAAGGTTGATTAGTCAGAGAGAGTTTGTTTTACACAGAGGAAACTCATCTATATGTTCATCACCTGATGTGCAGCAGGAATTCATCTGCACAAATGTTTATACTCACAGATGGTCTGATATCAGCCCACACATAGGCTAATGTTTGAGTTTGTATTGAGAATGCTTACAACATTATCTAGGCTGAAGCTATGGCAGTACACAGGTAGCTGTCACATCTAAGGCTGTACAGCTCCTCAAACATTCATTTACTGCTTCTGATAAGCAGTAAGTGACCCTCAGATTCAGGCTTTCTATTCACACATTTACTGAAAAGGTGAGATTCCAAATGAGGAAGCCTTTTAAGGGAAAAGAGAGCAATTAAGTCTCTGAGTGTAATCAACAACTAGCTTTTAGGTTTACAGGCAACTTTTCTATTTGAATGCCAGCCAGTAAGTACATAAAAATTTGACAGCTGAGCTTTTGACAGAAGCTCTGTAACTGAGACATATGTAGACCAGGAACAAGACTAAATCTACCAGACACATTTTGCGCAATTAATACAGCTTCCAAAAATACCATGTTTTTATTAGGTACATCTCAGTTTACTATGAAAACTGGTCTGTGCAATATTCAGAAAGCGCAGCACTATGCACAGTAAACTATACCAGTCCACTGAACTTTGGCTGAGGAAGGAGATTTTGAAAAGTTGGAGCCTGCAGATCATTAGTAGGGAGCTTCTTTGATAGCTTGTACAAGCATCCCATGTAGTTCTACATGATGTTTCCATCACTGGTGCTACCTAAGCCATGCAGAATCTTGCACTTAGGTGGAATTTCTTCAGTGCATCTGTATGCAGTTGGTAAAGCGCAGCAGCAATCTGAATTGAAGTACATGTCAGGTTTGATGCATTGACTGCAGAAGTATGGCCTGTTCCAATAATGCTGTGAATGTCCATGCTAAAACACTCTGCTTTAGCTAACATAGTTTACTTCTCAAGTGGAACAGGCAAATAACATATATATGTCCAGTTTATATGTGCTGAGCTAACTATTTGCAGCTGTCTGCACATATCTTTCATCTGAAACCGTTTTGATTAGAAAAAAAAACTTGTATTATGTTAACAGAACACTTATTAAAAGGATTAAAAATAGGCTAATGACAGATACCAAAATATATTTGCGTATAGGGAGAGATTAATTTGGTAGATTTATTTCCAATGGAGCTCCCCAGGGATCGAGGCTTGTTTTGATACAATACTTTTGCCAAAAACCACTGAAAAGCATTAATCGATAAAGTCTGTAGATGAGATGAACATTAGTGAGTTAGTAACAGTAAAGAAAAAGCACAATGGTTAAATGGATCTCAGTGATCTCAGACATGGCCACAGGTTAATTATTATGTTATTAACAATTGCATGTTAGTATCACTATAGATACTATACGGTAGAGTCTTCCTATAATATAGCAAGATATGCTATACCTAGAAGTTAAGAACCTAAGCAGTAATTCTGTCATAGAAGAATGTAGTACCTTATGAATATTCAGCTCCATATGAGCTGTCAATGATGTAGCTAAAATAGGCAAGGGGTTCCTTGGCTGTGTGAGAAGAAAAGAACAGGCAGCAGTAAAGAAGTACAAACAATATTGTCAAGATCACTAATAAGATTGTGCTGTGTTCTGGAGACTGCCTTTCAAGAGGTAGATGTGGAAGTGAGTTCAAATGCAAGCCATGAAAATTATGCAGGTGCTAGAAAACAAGCCTTATTCTTCTAAGGAAACAAAACCCCACCAAAACTCAAGGAGTTCTACTTACAGAGCTTCTTAAAGATAAAGTGAAGAAGCACACGGCTACCCTTCCATGGGAAAAACTGCAATAATTGGGCTTTTCTGTCCTGCTGACAAAGCATAACAAGATCGAATGGCTGAAAGCTGTGAGAGTAATTAGATGTGGGAACTGCTTGCCAAGTGAGGATTTGGACTCACTATTACTTAGATTTTTAAAGAAGGGAGGTGAGATCTTCTTTAAAATAAAAAAAAAAACCGAACAATTCAACTTCAATAAGAAATTCTGATACCTGCATGTTTTGTTTATAGGGACAGGAATGTGGGAATAGCAGTGAAAATGCATTGCTGAAGGTTTCCCATTATCTTTTCTTTCCTTGGAGTTTGTAAATCTGAGTTCCCCTTTTTGCGGACTGTAGCAAGAATGGAAATGCTTGCATTGCTCTCTCTGAAATGCTTTTATATTGTTTTGTGACACAGCCAGCTCTGCATTAAGACAATAGTTATAAAGAGCTCTCAAGCTTTAGAGCTTCAGCCAGTCAAGAAGGAATTTCCCCAGATGTCCAATTAAGTATATAGATCCGAGAATTTTGTTTGCAGCTTCCTCTAAAGGAGGGACCGACCATAACTAGACATGAGACACCAGATAATGAGAGCGAGTGTTCTGAGCTGTACAGA
Organism: Pezoporus flaviventris; assembly: GCF_033815535.1. Taxonomy (NCBI): domain Eukaryota; kingdom Metazoa; phylum Chordata; class Aves; order Psittaciformes; family Psittacidae; genus Pezoporus; species Pezoporus flaviventris. The sequence continues at coordinate 41,884,654 of NW_026892549.1, read as the reverse complement.
GAAACCTTCTAGATACGGCTCACTTTCTTACTCATGTGCTTGTGTTATTGTGACTGCTGTCTGGGAGGGAATACACCTGCAACCCAGATGGGGTAGGCCCTCAATAGTGGAGGCTAGAGTTCATTTGCTGAGATCACTTGGGCACGTCTCACCTCATCAGTTTCCTGCCTGTGTTGAAGTTTTGCCTTTTGGACTCTTATTAGTGCCCCTCTACCTTCTGCCTCAGCAAGTAATTTAGTACTCCAATGGGGTTAAATATTTTGGTTTAACTAGAAATTTTGGGAATCATTGTGGGCCATCTGAATGAAACTTAATGGTTTCTGATTAATAGATGGCCAGCTGGAAGCATCTAATAATTCTTTCTGACTTTGAACTATAAAATTTTGAAATATACAATTTAATGGCTTTAATTTAGGGCTCTTTGCTTAACAGGATTAGAGTTGTGATTCCATTTTCTCCTTAGGTTGTCTTTAAAGACACTCTTAGAACTCTGGTGATTATTATTGTCCCACTAAATACCTCTGAAAAATCCTGCGTCCTTCTGCTGAAACTGTCAGCACTGTTTATACTTGGTGAGAAGTGTCAGTAAAAGATGTCAAAGCTTCTGCTAGTCAGAGTGAGCTGCAGATTGTGCTTGAGCAAGCTGGGAGGAAGGGGTGTTGGTACACCCACAGTACAGCAACGTAATACCCTGTGCCAAGGAAAAATTCCTTTGGTCATTGTGTGTCAACAGTATGTGAAGGGCTCCAGAGTAGCTTCATCACATTCTCTAGTTTATTAGGGAAGGAGTTCAAAAGTGCGCATTTGGAGCATGAAGACTGAATGAAGACTGTACTGCTTAATAAGAGCCTCATGGCAGCACTGGTTCCTAACATACGTGTGATATATGCTAGTATGCTCCATTTACTTTATTACTTTGTAGAGAGGTTTACAGTTTGACCAGTATTAGTGATGAACCTGGAACTACAATGCACTGAGTTTCTTTAGCAGATGCAACAAATGACATAGTCACATTCAGCTTTGCTCAGAATCCCAAAGGTGTTTTAGTGCAGACAAAGCGTAGTTGGGGTGACTGCTGAACCATTCAGTCTGCTGAAGTATAGGGTCCAGCAGCAGTCAAACACAGTTGACATTTGAAGTTCCCTTGCCCTTTGTGTCCTTTTAACTTTGCGTTATGCACAAGACTTCACGAGAGACAAGGGTAATCCTCTGTGACAGATTTTAAAAACAGATGCTCTCTTCTTTTGTTGACACAAAGATGGAGGAAAAGAGTGAACGTTGTGTGCAGTACGGTTTCTGTGTTTATTAGTGGAAGAAACACTATGAAATTCAGGCATTTTTTGCTAAGCTATTAGCCTTAGGTATGAAATTGGCCAGCTGTTATAAACTGGTCCCCTGTTTCTCTATAACATACCAATCTGATTTAATACTAAAAACACAGTTTAGGGGCAAACAGTTCATTCTGCCCAACATTCTGAAACTCATATTCAGATGCTTTTGGTGAATATATACAGTAATATATTCTGTCTGCACTACAGTTTGTAGATTGAATATGATCTTCCTATATACATGGGAACAAGGCTATTTGTGCAGAACAGTGTTATCTATTTTCTTTTTCTCAGCCAAAAATGTGCTAACCATTTATTATAAGCAGAAATGTGATTGCATTTGCTAGACAGGAGAAGAATAAAAAATACTGTAAATTTTGTTTTAATTACACACAAAGTCAGGTATGTTTAAAATCTGTGAATACATCGTGAGTTGTTAATAAATTAGTGAAAGTGCAAATTGGTTTTGCAAAGGATTTTCAGGGAGGAAAAGAGCTACATTTGTCATGATTCCTATAAAGTAATGTGACCAATGGTAGTGCTAACATCCTTGTCAAGAAAGATCTCCTGTTCACTTGTAACCCCAAAATCTGAGCCCCACAGTCACCTAAGACCTGAGGCCCAGATTGAGTTGTACTGAGGAAACTCCTAGCAATTAATGTGAATTGAAGGTACTACATTGGACGGTCTTTCTTGCTTGAGCAGCTATTAAATTAACTCTCATGCATTTCTGGGTTTGATTTTTGTTTTGGTAAGGGTGTCTGAATTCTTATTCATATTAAAAATCAAACATGTAGGAAGAATAATGGGCTGCTTTGGGTAAGGCATTTTATCACTGACATTTTCTGAGATTAGAACAGGCTTTTCACACACACACACACACAAAAAAGTCCAGAAAGTGAAAAAAACACTGTTTGGATTATTTTTGTTGTTCTCTGCCTCCAGTATCACTGCAATAAACTACAGCTATAATGCACATGTTTCATTCTGTACACATACATGCTTTACAGAAAAGCATTAAGACTTGGTCAGCAAACAAGAGAGGCTTTTCTGAAATGCTGCTTCTTTTCCACTGCTTCCTTGTGTTCTGTTGTTAAAATACTTCGCAGCTTCCTCACTGTGTAATGAAGTTTTTTGGGTTTTGTTTAAATTGACGTACTGAGGGAAAAAAGATGTAAAAAGGGATCAACTAGAAATCAAGAGAGTGACTTGGCTAGCTGAATGACATTTAGGGTTAACTCAAAATTCTATGTTCCATTCTGTTTTGGCCAACAGGCATGAAAATTTGCTTGTGCTTTTACCTGGACTTTGCCTTCTCTCATCTTATGTTTTTAGCTCCAGACTCACATTAAGGAGTGCACTGTTTTCTAGCTGTTGTACTTTTGTTTAGGCCAAGAGCTTCATCTGGATCTTTCTGCATTTTGCCCCAGGCATTTGTCCCACTTTCCTTTGACAGAAGAATAGAAAGCCACATTTGTAGTATTCCTAAATTAATTATACTTTTCCAGGCTTAAAATACTGTGACAGATCAACAAAACAGTAGCAGAAAACTAATTCCTTCAGAAAATATGAAAAAAGGAAGTTGTGTAAGATGGTGTAATTAATCTTGCAATAAAAATAATTGTTTACAGTTAAAATTAATGTAACATGCATTCCTCAGCAGATAATAAATTATGGGTTTTCTCATTAGCATTTGAATTGATTTCCTCTAATTTCGGAGGAACACATGAGCATGTGACTAGATTAAGTTTAATTGGACTACAGCTGGTGCTGATTGTGTGTGGATAGGGTGGGGGTTTCTGACTGATTTGGTATCTTCCTGCATTGTGTTTCATTGTCTGTTTCTTCCTGTTCAGCTTTTTCTGTTCAGATTATAAGGCACTGTGAGAAATATTAGAGAATTAAAATGGAGAAGAACCCTTTGATTTGTGAATACAGGAAAACTGTAGGTGAAGTATTTATAGAAGGTCTGAGGTGTCAGCTAGCAAGCAGGCTGAAAGTGAGGCAAACATCATACTTTAGAACTAAACTGCTATGCAGCATAACATGCAGTTGATACAAACATTACCAGAAGAGCATCTGTGAGTCTTTACTACAGCAGTGTAAGGCACTGCTGAGTAGCTCTCTGCTATTGCCTCACTAACTGAATATCACTGCTATCACAGGAGAAGAGTTGACTGAGATCTGTATTACATTCCAGAGCTCACTATGGTGTTTTAGCTGAAGCTGTGAACTGAAGCAGCTGGGGCAGGAGTACACATTCTTTGTTACTCTCACTGCACAGGCAGTAAGCTGTGTCAGAGGACCAGATTTTAAGTAGCATTACTGGAGTTCCTCTCTCAGCATAGCTAGCCCAGATTCCTTCTTCCAACAATGGCCGCTAATAGCTGCCTATGAATGAGTATGAGAATAGGTCAAACACATAGTGATAATCTGTTCTCTGTTGTAGTCTTCATTGATTTATGGTTCTAGGATTTCATGAAGCAAAGGTGGTATCTTTGTGTTTAATAGTCCTGGATGGATTTTTCTTTCATGAAAATATCTAACGGCTTTTAAAATGCACATTGAATCTTCAGCATTCCCAGCATCCTGTGTTTAATTTTGTTAGTATAACTGTTTAATTTTGTTAGTATAACTGCACATTTGTTGAACCATTTTCATTTGATACTGTCTCATTCTTGTATTAGAAAAGATATTTCAAACTTCTTCATACAACTTCTGATTTTTTTATTTAGTATTGTTTCTTCTCAGTGGCATGGCTTTAAGAGCCCTGCTCTATTTAATCATTTCTGTGTAGAACTCACTCCAAGTCCCAGTTGTCTTTGCTGGCCTCTTCTTTCTATTTTCAACAACAACTTTTTTGGGCTAGACAAGTTTACTCACTCTGGATTCATACAGTGACATAATGATGTTTTTGGTTTTGTTTTTTTTTTCCTCCATTCCTTTACAAAGACTCTAAATCCATAGGGAATACCGCACTATTCAGGGACAGGACTACTAAATACAGACAGGTACAGAGGGCTACCTGTTGAAAAGAGCATCGTGCAAGTAATGGATAGAGACATAAAGACTGTGCTTCTTGTCTTTTACAAAGATGTTTCACATACTGAAAAGGAAATAGTTTAAAGAATCTGTAGATGACAAAATAAATTCAGTGGAGGAAGTACTGAACTTGGGGCATATGGAGAGGTTATTAATGGGAAAGAAAGGGCCACAAGGTATAATGAAAAGGCAGATGCTAACAGTGAGCAATTAGAAATGCAGATAGAGAGCCAGACTCACAGTATAATTCAATTTAGGTCGGCATTTGAGGAAGCATATGAAGAATGAATTTGGTTCATGCTGTATAATCTTGGTTTTGATTCTCCCAGTCATCTTTTGTCTTCCAGGTGCTTTCCATCACAGCTAGAGATAGAAAACAGTGTTTACTGTTGGTTCATGCTGTACTTGAAACAAGTAACACATGTGAGGGAAAGTAGAAAGAATGTTTTACAAGTCAACTTTCAATAAAATATTTTAACTAATAGGTTCCTCGGATAGTTTTCCAGAACTCTTAAAAATGTGCACTGAGAAGACAGGCAGAGTTATTTTAAGAATGAGTGGTGGACTAGAAAGCTTTTTATTTGTGGCACTTCTTTAGACCTTTCTTCCTAAGCAAAGAAATCCATAGATTGATTGAACCTGATTGGAATGGGGAGAAAACATAAAAAGATAATATAGAGGATAACCTTACCCCAGAAAATCAAGGAAAAAGAAAGAGTGAAAGATGTCTAGGGTTTTGCTTGCATTTGAATTGAAGAGTTGCCTACTGCATGAGTTGCTTTTACATGTACATTGCAGAGCATAATTGGAAATGTAGCCCTTGCAACTTCTGACATATTTGGTGCTGTCTAGTGGATATTTTTGGCAGAAATAAGAAGATATCCAAAATTATATGTTTTGCCTTCTTTCTGGAAGGTTGATATTTTAAAGATCGTGTTTCAAAAGCTCATGTCTGAGACATTTGTCTGATGCATGTATGAAGTAAAAAAAAAAAAAAAAGAAATAATTTTCCATTCTTGGGGTAAATATCCTGTGCAGAATTAATTCCTCCATTTGAAAGTTTGTCTACTAGTTTATTTTACTAATACTATACAGTTGCTTTGAGAAACATATAATGGCTTTTAAACCTCTATGAATATTGAGAAATGTAGTTTTACATTTCATCTGAAAGATTACAGCTCCGGCGGTACACTGTAGGTTAGGACCATGCTGAGACGCCAGCTTACCACTCATTTGAAAAAAAGAATACCTCCTTCTCAGGAGCTGACACTGACTCTTCCAGATGGGTTTTCCGTGGAGTATTTTCTTCCAAATACTGCTCAGGTGCTTGCTAGGTATTACTTACAAAATCCCATTTGTGAGATTTAGCAAGGTTAAAACCCTAGATATTCTGGCTACTGGCCAGTTTCAGACTGTGTGTTTCTTGGGATCAGAGCTGCTAAAGTAATATCTTGTAACACGGAAAAAAAAATCAATATCAAACTACATTTTTTATTTAAACCTACATATAATTCTGTATGTAATTATAAGTAGCAATATAGTTATGTAAACTATTATTAATTATTTGTATGTCTGTAGTGGCTGCAGATTGCATGTGGCATTTTAGAAGTACTTTTTGAACACTGTGGATGTGGGGTTTACTGTGCATGCCAAAGAAGGCACGAATACCAGGCTAGTTAGTGATCAGTGACACTGGGATGCCCTTTTTAAAAGCAAGGCAAGATTCAAAATAGGGAAGTCAGCAGCAGTGCTGCTTTTGCAATGCTTTCCAGAAAAAGCCAACTGCTGGCACCGTGCTTGCAGTGGAAATAATACATTTGTTACTGCTTCACCTAAGCATGAAAAATAATTATGCCAACCAACCTTAAAAATCAAACAGAACACTAGAAGTAGTTGAGAAGGAAGGAGTAAGAGGAGATAATTACAAATATGATCAGACCTGTTCTGCATTTTGCTTTTCTGCTTTTTTTTGTTTGTACCTCTTTTGTCTCATCTCCAGCTATGAGCAGAAAAATTCCATAGTGTAAAGTACAAATGTTCACCTTATACTTAAGCATTAATTTGGAGAGATGCTATGAACCTCCCAGCTTCTCAATGTTATTTAGAAAGTGTTGCAGGTTTCTAGGGAAACCTAGGTTTCTTCTGCAATCATGGGCTCTAATAGCCTCCAACCCTCACCAAGTTTTTTTTCTTCTGTGCTCTTTATATGCCTACATGCTTTTGAATTTGAAGATTTTAGCGAGTCTCAACTAGACTCTTCTTTCAGTGACACACTCTGATCAAAGCATGTAGCACAATTTCAGTGCAGCGCAGTGCACTGTGTACCATCTCTAATTGGTTGGGTTGTCAGTGTAGGTTTTTAGCCTGCTGAGAACTTTCAATCTTCTGTGCTTTATGTGCATTAAATCTCTCACCATCCACAAAATGCCTTTTCTCCCCCCTTACTTTGTGCTGTAGGAGAGCTATAGTCCATAACCTTTGTTTTCAGTTTTATCATAAATTGAAATACACGCACACTTAAATTTTCCTAATAAATAAAGTGCTATGTTGTTCTAAAGCTGCCTTTTCACCTCATTACAGCTCAGCGGAGTGGAGAGTGATGTCATGGTTGACCCAGCACCAGCATGCCCATAAATGATACAGTATGTTCCCCCCTTTACTTCCTGGCTAAAGCACTGGGAAGGAGCTTAATATGAAATTCATGCTGTGATGACAGATTTAAAAGTTGCTACAGACTGTAACAGACAGCAACTGCATTTTGCAGACATACATGACACATACCACTCTCTTGTATTCTTAAGTGATGACATTTTCAGTTTAAAGAGTTATGCTTCTATTGCGTATTATGGCTGTCTGTCTACAAAATTAGGCGGGAGGAGGGAAGGAAAAGACAGGACAGAGAAAACACTGAACTTGATATAGAGCTCTGCTTGGAGAATGTGCCAAATAGGAATCAGTGGTTGGAGGGGCAGCACACACCGGTTTTCATGAAGACTGCAGTCCTGCTCTGTGCCTTTTGGGGGATTTCAACTGTTTGGAGGCAAACAAAGCAGTTGTACTTCATCTGGTGAAATGGGCCCCTTGCACTTTTAACAAGGAGACTCTGAAAACCCAAACGGTGCTAAATTGTAAATCTGCAAGCAGGAAACTAACATGCCAAACTTGAGACACCCTTCTTTGGCTGGGCTTTCCAGGCAATTAAATAAATAGCCATCATGGGGTGCCTCCAGAGCAATAAAACATGCCACAGAGAAGAATTTACAGGAATGGGCCAGGGAGGGTGTTGGCTGATAGAGAGCTCTGATGTTCTCCATTTGCACCCATGTCTGTGCTGGAGAAGCTTCTCATGAAAATAAAGCTCAATTGTAAATATGAGCACTGGTTTATAACCTTGGCATCTTCCTTCACCCTCCGCTGTCTGTTCCTTTCTGCATCTACTCAGTATCACACCATATGTGACTGATAAATAGTCACTCAAATTGATACAAAGCAAAGTTATGCAAATATGTAAGAATGGATTACTAGCGTTGCACTACATTGGAAAACAAAATGATACTGGCCTCTTATCAGAAGGCATTTCATACTGTTATGGCAGTTTATGCCAAATAGGCAACTTCCTCACCGGAAAGCATATCCATTAATTTTCTTCAGGATTCTTAGATGCCTGACCAGGATGTCAGAAAAACTGAAGAAAAAGAATATCCTTGAGAGTTCCTTCATGTTTTGTTCTGAGACACGTATGTGCAGAAACAGGATTTTCTAATTTTTTTGGATGCTGAACACCCTTAAGAGTTGAAGGAAAACAGCCCCATGCAGAATTATGTCTTTAGAATGGTAGGAATGCCTAATCACAAGAGACATGATCAATAAAGCTTATATTTTATGTACCTCGATATTGAGTTTCCATATTTTGATTTAAGGAGCTCCCAGTAACAGAACCCTACAAATTTTCCTGCTCTGCATGAATGAAACGTTGCCATTTGTTCAATCCTCAGGTAATCTATCATGTGAAGTCCTTCCCATATTACTGAACCCAAATCCCCTCGCAAAACAAAGGCAAAAGGAGTATAAAGCTTTGCTCCAATATCAGCTAGTGAAGATCAAAGTCCTGTGCATTAAATCAAAGCAGAATCAAAACTTGAACATTGTTAAATCAGCAAGGTTTTGTCTTTCAGGCAAACTTTCTGAGTTTCAAAGGAGTTGGGAATTTTTGACCTTATTAAAATAATGAAGCACTGTGAATTTCATCAAAAGATTGACTCTATGAGATTTCCAGCTTTGGGCGTCAGTTGGGTTTGCTTGCAGAGAGATTGCTAAAACATGCCTGCGTATAAAGATTCAGATCTTCAATGCATTACCTGATGGAAGAGTGATATTTCAAGTATATGACCTACCTTTCAATATGCCTTACAAACTGGAATTTACATGTCTGAATAAAAGCTGTGTAAACACCTAAAATGTTTGACTGTGAATTTTGAAGAGATGCCACACTATTTTTCTCAGCCAGTCTTAGCTGAAATGTTGTGTTAACAGTTTTGACATAGATGGTAGGGTGTGTGGGTTTCTGTCTTCTGATACAGGTGCCAGATCAGTGGGAACATCATTTTAATTCTTCATTCATTCCAGTTTCCAACATCCAGTTCAATTTATCTTTGTCTCTTGTAGAGCCTCACTTAGCTGAGTTGCTCTCATTTGTCCCCTGACCTTTGACTGCTACTGGCTATGTTGCATACGGGATAAAGAGGGGAAACTGCCATGAGAAAGGTTTCTTCTTTTTTCCATCAATCCCTTAAGGAACTGAGCCTAATCACTGCAGAAAATGCGAGGATATGTTGTAAGTTTCTAGATTTATTTGCATTCCAAATGGTGTTTGTAGCAATTGCAGTCACTGCAAAGGGTATGAAAAAGTATTATTTAGGAAAGAGTTATTGTATTTTCTGCAGCGTCAGATAAGGGTGTGTTAGTGCAGATTTCTTCACAGCAGAAAAATGCATTTTCAGTGAATGTCAGATTTTTGTAAATTACTCTTTTAAACCAGAAAATATTCAATTGCCATCAGTTTGCTAGTTTTGTTATTTTGCAACATATGGAGGACAGTTCTAATTATTGAGTATTAAGATATTTTAAAATGAAGCATAGCTAACACTGTAAAATGGAAAGAATTAGAAACTATTTAAAACTAGTGGCCTGTTCTCCAAACCTGGAGCATGGATTAGCAGCATGTGAAAAGGGAAATCACCAGGGATGAAGTATTGAACAAGGTAGCAGGTCCTCATCAAGTGAAAATGTAACAAACCAGAATGTTATTAATCACCACTTATGTGTGCTTTGAATTGTTTTTTCCCTAAGCAGTATTATTAATTGTGAAATGTAATAGTGTCACTATAGTTCTGTAAAGATGATTGTGATTTTTCTGCCAATTCAGTTGGCATAGTACCAGACATAGTGCCGTCCCTATCAGCTTAGAGGTAACAGACTACAGCTTGTGATGAAGCAATGTGCAGATCGTAGCACAGGGGCTTGCCGGCAGGTCCTTTGTCAGTAGAGAGAAGAAGGAACCAAACCAGTCTGCTGCTGTGTCCCAGACCAGCAATACAGAAGACTGTGTTACAGTAAAGGAACATTTTATCATGACTTCAACCTGGATAATGCCCCCTGGATTCTCACATTCCTCGCTAGTAATTGCTTTTACTGTGATACTCTGCAAATTTGGATGCTGATTCTATAAATCTTGCTCATACAACTTGTCCTTAGAAACACAAGTTGTATTCTTCGAGTCAGTGATTACTCATTTGAGCAAGACTTAGGGTTCCTAACCTTATATGTCATTCAACAATTAAGGAAAAAGGACTTTCCTCTCATTTGCCTGTATTTATGAAGCAATATTTGTTTCATATAGAAGACACATGTTAAGCTGCATCAGTGCAACATCTCTAAATAATTGAAGCCTGTTACACTTCAAAGTGCATTATTTCTCTTTTTTTTTCCTTCCATGATTTTTACACAACACTGGAATGTTGTCTCTGATCTTTAGCAAGTTGATACAGATCTGTAAGTACAGCAAATTGACAGGAAAAATGATGAAATCAGGCATGCTCATCTATTTCACTTTATTACATGAGAAGTACATCTGATTTGTATGTGAGGATAGAGGTACATCAACTGCCTTGAGATATGTGACTGATGTAGAAGAGTCTAGCATTACCAGTTTGCTTCCAGTCTGAGAGACAAAGCTGTGGGGCAAAGTTAATGATCACACGGTGTGCTTTCCCCTGGAACTCTTCAGCTAATACAGCGCCAATGGTAGGTGCAGTACCAGTTGCCATGAAACACAGCAGCCTATGTCTGGCTTCAGGAATTCAGGGACCAGGTGGCAACCCAAAATTTACTATGTGCTCTGCTATGCTGTGCATCCTTTCGCACCTTCATGTGTTGTTAGCGCTGTTTTTGAAAACTGGATGACATGAGTCTCAAATTGGCAGCGTGGGAAAAATACAGATTTGGGAGATGAAGAAATACTTAAACAACATGGAAGGAAGGAATATATCACCAAAGAAATATCACTAGTAGAGGCTTCTCTTGCTGTATTAATGTATATGTAACAGAAAATGACAGACATGATTCTCATTCTGCTTGAAAGGAATGGTTGTACATTATTCTCAGAACTTTCAGGTTTGGTTTGGGCTTTGTGATGGCTACGAAAACTTTATAACATGCTGACAAATTCAGTCTCATTACTTATTTGTATTCCTCTATTGGTCTGTCATTGCCAGTCATTGTGGCTTGGAAAGTGAACTCTTTCTGTAAAGACCCCCTGTGTTTTGCCACACTTGGCACAATTTTCACATTAATGCAATATATAATAAATAACATTGAAGTCTGCTAATAGGCAATATTCAAGTGGATACTCAAACCAATGAACAGTACTCATGCCAGAAAGATCACAAGAAAAAAAGTGCACAAGAGATTAGGCTGAAGGCCTCGTTGTCCTTAAGGCAAATACACACATAATAGATGTTGGAATTATTTTCATGCCAAAGGTGAGCACATTATATATCTAGTATGAGTTTGTAATGTGATATTGTAGAAGAAAAAGTAGGAAAAAACTGGATGGCAGGTGCAGAGGCTTTCAGTCAGCTGTGGTGCTGGAATTACCAACAGAAGATTAAAGGCCTTATTCTACTGATGTCTGGCGGTAACCTACTTCACCAACCATGCAATTGGAATGAACAGGCAAAGTAAATCAGGATAAAGGATAGCAGAAGATGACCATCAATGACAATGCAAAATGTTTGGTTTGGTTTTATGATAAATGGTGTTTACCCAGGAGGAATGGGATAATTTCTTTTTTTAGGGGAAGAAAAAAAAAAAAAAGGCTGAGCAACTAAAGACTGAAATTGTATTTGTTAAAATGGCAAAGACCTCTTTAATGCGTTTCATACAGAGCCACTGACCTTTGATAACTAAATCTCAATTTAAATTTGCCTGAAGTTATCTGGAAATGGGGTATGGCTTATTTCTGTTATTTAGAGCTGATTGTCCTAACCATCCAAGTATTACAGGGGCTTTGCAAGCCAGGTTGTGATTCCCTCTTCTAACAAGCAGCGTCACTTCTTGTAGCTGCTGTCCGGCAGGCTGAAAGAATTAACATCCTGACAGTGCTGTGACAGAGTTTTCTCTGATTTCAAATGGCAACAGAAGTGTTTCTGTACTTATGTAAAATTCTTTCTGCAAGCAGATTTTCTGTTATTTTCCCTTCCCTTCATAAGGTATATTTTTTCTCCTTGTGCTGTGTTAAGTTTTGAGTAGAAATTAGCATTAGCCAAAATGTAGAGATTCCAAATAAATCTCTTAGACCCAAAATAGTTTATACAAGACCCTGAAGTTTTGTGTCTGATCACTATAATAATTAGTCAAACATCATGTTCAACATTCCCATAAATGAGTGAACCTAGATTTGGACTGGGTATTAACTCTGTGATTTGAGATGATGCTAATGCTGTTGTACTCTTGTACTCTTTAACATCTGCTGTACTTCAGCTGACTAGTAGATAAAGTGCTATATGCACATAATGCAGGAGCAAGAGTCATGTGTGAACTAGTCAGAATAAACTGGACAAAGGGTCTTGGTTATTTTAGGGGAAATGGAGCATATTAATCCCTGTCTTCCCTGGCCTAAAGCTTAATCCCAGAATAACCTTTCAAGCTACTTTCAAGATAAATTATTTTTTGGCGTTCTCCAGACTGGAGTCAATGAAGATAATTTTCTCCTACAGTTCATGCTGTGCTGATTGTGATTCTGATACAACATTTATATATGTACATAGTAAATATATTTGCACTAAGGTTCAAATGTATCAAAAATCCGTACAGTTAATTTTCATCCTGTTACTGTTTGATTTGGGCGGTTTTGAAGTCTTAAAAGTAAATCTGTGATTAATCTTTTAGAATTTATGGTTTTGGATACTAGTCTAATTCAGAGAATGCTAGACATAATTTTGCACCAATGTTTTAATCCCATTTCATTGTGTTGCTTTTTATGTCTTCCCCTTTTAGGACTTCATTTGCTCTCTCTTCACGGATGTTAGAAATGGACAAGACTGTAAGCATATTCAGACTACTCTCACCCATTTCTTGGGCTTTTGACAATGTGTTTGAGTATATTCTTGACTCTGTGGGGAGACAGCTGTGATTTGCCAAAAATCTTGGTTCTTTGTTACCCTTTTTGTCCTGGGGGAAAAAGAAAAAGGTTTTGGATTTAGCCAGAACTCTTGTAAGGAGATACTTTCAATGCTTTCAGTTAAGACATGTTTTAAAACTGTTTAAATGGATGACTTCATGCTGCATTTTATGGCATTCCTGGAATACTGTTGCAAATACAATAAACGTTCATTTAATCATGAATACTATGCTAGTTGTCATTTGTGAGACACTGCAATAAAGTCCTCACAAGTTCTAAATGGCCTATTTTATATAGAATACAATATCCTTGAGATATAGTAGTGATGTTCACGTTAAACTCAAGAATTTAAGTTTTATATTGAAGGGTCTTTCTCTTATTTCACCAGGCACATGACTTCCCATAGAAGTTAATCTCTAAATACACCGAGTCCCATTTTGTAACGTATTTTATAGGGGAAGATAATTGCTCTTGTGCTGCACTTTGGTCTGATTCTGTTAAGTTTATTCTAGAAACCTGTCATCTATAAAAGCTAACAAGAGCATCCACATCTAAATAGTTTTGCAGTGGTTGCACTGCCTATACATAACAAGGGTAGCAGATACAATGCGAGTTTATGCATAGTCTTTGTGACATTTTCCATTTGACATTAGATATTTACATCCGTTCAGCAAAATATGTCTCCTTATCAGTCTTCTAAAGATGAGCCAGTAATATACATGATTATGGTAATTTAAAAACGAAACATAGTGTAGAGAAAGAACATGATAAATGCATATCATCTTAATCTTTATGGCTCCAGTAAATGTCATACCTTAGGCTAGACCAAATACATTTTGAGTTTCCCATGCAAAAATCATTTTCAAAACAAGTCAGTCAACAGGCTTTTCCTTACTCATTACTACTTAGCCTAAAGATCTTAGGAATCTGTTTTTGTTTCATTATCAATTTATTTCTCAGAAATATCATTTTCTTTACCTAGTACTAAAATAATAATTTCCCTTCACTTTGTAACTGGGATGAAAGTAAATTACCTACTAATTCTGTGAAACTAGTTCCATGCCTAGGTCTTTCATTCTGCGTGATGCTTTTATCTGGAAATTAATACAACAGATACTCCTCAAAGAGTCTCAAAAAGGAGGAGAAAATGGTGTTTTATATTGGAATCAAGCAGTCAGCTAGATACTTTAGTTGTCTTTATTTGGAGAGCAGTAAATCTTTTTAGCAAGTGGAATAAACCAGTGAGAATAACTAGGAAGGCATTTAGTGAATTACACAAAGGGTGTGTGGCTTAGACCTTTTCTGGAACGCAGGCTGCAGTTTAGCTGTCGAGGCACTATCATTCTCCTCAAAGGTGAAATGATTTAGAGGCCTAGAGAAACTTAATTTTTCTTGATCACCATGTGCAACCTGGAATTTTAATGGCAGGCATAATTAATTCTTCTGATGTTAATCATCAGGGCTGGGCTCCACAATTATCAGCCTAGTGCAGCTGGGGCATGGTGCAGACATGAAAAATTAGGAAAATGAATCAGTAATAGGGTGGCAGATTTAATCTGCATCATGAAAACAAAGTTAAAAAGAGGGAGATCAAGAGAATTTCAGCTGAAGCTTTTGTGCCAATGAGCACTGACAGAACTGAAAAATGTTGCCGATGTCCAAAGTGATTGGTAATTACCAAGCCATTGAATTTTTTATTGTCAATTTATCATTGCGCCAGAGGTTAAATTTAACATCTTCTTCTAAAGCCATCACTCTAGGAGGAAGGCAAGCTTTGCATCACGTGGCCCAGGAGTCAGTGAAAGGTTAATCAGGTATTCCTTTAGTTTGTATGTGCTTCCAAATCCGTCTTTCTTTTTTGTGTCCTTTATGCTGCATACATACCATGGGGTATTTTCTAATTTATATTACCTGTACACTTCAGAAAAATATTAGATTGCATTCCTCAGCACAGCCTCATCTGCCTTGCTGTGTATTCATAATGCTGTATTTTCATACTTCCCCAGGCATATTTTACACACATTTCAATATGTATATGGAAATTTTATGTATGCAAGGTAGACATTTCCCACGTAAGGAAAACAGATAATCTTAGTGACTGAAAGTACTGCAGGAATGAAACAAAAATTGTGATATAATTTATTTTGTTGGGTTTTTTTTTTAATTTTATTTCTAAACTGTGTCATTTGGTTTGCACTTTAGTTTTGCTTTGTTCTGAAGCTATGTTATTTGTGAATGGTCCAGTTTAAGATGAGGATAATGTCTGGAATGCTAGAAACTGCTTTTGGGCTGAAGGACTGACAGGGAAAGGCTGTTTGCATTTCACACCTTGCACAATGCTGAGTACATTTTTGGCACTTAGAAAATAAGAAATATTCATTATTCAGAAAGGAAGCACACTTTGTTTTTTTTTGATCTTCCTGCCCAAGAATGTATAATAAATGGTAGAGTCTTTTTTAATGCAAAAGCTATAAAAGGCTGAAAGAAAGACAGCATCAAAACATCCTTGTAATAGAAATATATGACAGAAATATACATTCATACATTAAGGACCAAACTGAGCCCTTACTGAAGTAAGTGAAAATCTGTTCAATGAAAATGTAGGATTTGTGCTTCTCTGATTATAGGGTTGTACCTGCCCTGAAAATCCAAATGCATATTCTCACATTTATTGCTATGTAGCTGTCTTTTGATACAATGCTAAATACAACTTCCTTGTACCTAAATTCCTACCTTTATTCTGCTCAGTAATCTCGCTTCCACTTACTATATTTTTTATGTGAGTGCTTGTTTTAGATTGCATGCTATGCTCTGATTAAAGGAATCGTATGCATTTTCTATAAATTAAAAATGGAAATGGCCTTTAGGGGAGAGTCAGTAGAGGAATCAATGTGTGCATTAATTACTGCAATTCATTACCCAAATAAACACAAGACTCAGCCTTTTGCTGGATACAAATTTAGGGACATACAATGTTTACAAGAGACAAAGGCTTGTGATCCTGCTCATGTTAATCTACAGATCAAAGTATGTGAGCCTATTCCTAGTGGAGGCTCCTTTGGGGATACCATAGCTGGGATCAATCCCCCCATGCAGGCAGTGAATTATTACTGCTGAATACAAAAGCTGCTCACGTGACATCACTGTCCCCTAACAACAGGGACACTTGCTCCAGATAGTGCTTTAGAAGAGCATGTTTTCTTGATACCTCACTTTCCTATAATTAAACTCAAATCATAAAGCAATAGCTGCACAATGACACTGATTCCCTTCGTGAACAAAAATATGCTTCAGTTCATACCAAATACTCATTCATTTGAAAAAAAAAAAAAAAAAGCATGAAAATATAATCTTTAGCTTCCCAGAGGCTTTCTAGAACATAAACAGAAGGTTAGAAAATATACAGCAAATAAAATTGTACAGGAAAAAAAACAGTGATTTATTGAAAAGGCTTCATACGCTTCTGAATTACTATCCTTTTTCCTTAAGAATAGACTAGAAGAGTACTGGAAGAATGCAGTTTTTCTAACAGCATCTGGATGCCTTTCTTCTTCATATTTAATAGATGGAGGATAAATTACCATACAAAGGTTTGTGTTCAAACCAGGACACAGAGCGTGATTTGAATCTCACTGCATTTTGCAAAGCTGCCATTGTGGGTGCAAGCTCACCCCCAGTCTCAGCAGTTCACAGCAGAACACCAGACTTTTCCTTTTTTCCTGTTGGAGAACTCAGCTATTGTAATGGGATTCTGACCAAAATTGCAACTAATTAAGAATCAATCCAAGACCATTAGTAAGTGGGACTAAACTAGCCAGTGTTGCATATTTCAGAAGAGTTCACTTTAATGAGAGGAGTTCTTGGACAGGGGAAGAAAAAACCCACAAGCAGATTAAAGATAGTATAGAGACCTTCTCCAGTTAAACTAAACAACTAATGCTACACAGAAAGATGCTGAACTTGTAGTCTTCTCTAATTGATCTACTTAATGATCTTAAGGAAACTCAAAACAATACGAAATGCAGGTATTAACTGTGTATTTGCATTCAGTAGCTATTTATAAACATTAGCAATTGTTACATTTCGCAGTCTCTTCATCAGAGAAACATATGTGGTTTTTTTTTTCAGACATATTAACCTTAAAACTGTCAAGCCATTTTCTCTGGGCTTTGTACTTCCTCGACATCTGTTTATCTGCACTGCATTGCCTGCAGATGGTATTTTTAAATTTGTGAAGGGGTTTAGATGCCGTATTTTTGACAGCTGTGGTTTTGTCTCAGCACAGAACAAAACTTTGCTAAAAATGCAGTGCTTTGAGGGAATGATTTCATTGTCATTTCATTAGTTGTATCAATTTATCCCCCTAATCTGTTCCTATTGTGAGTGCTGTTAATGAACTGGTAGCATGTAAATGTAATCATTTTATGAGAAATAGGAAAAGGCAATATACGGCTGGTGGAATTATTAGAGTGGGAATGCTTGCAACTGTACTGAGATAGTCTGATATTAAAGTACTAAAATCACTATACAGTAAATTGAAAGCACAAACCCAGACAATTTTGTGGTAAGTCCTAAACCTCACAATGACCTCAGCTCATGAGAAACTGCATGGACAAGTTTCTCAGTTTGAGACGAACTGAGCAGAGTGACAAATCTACTGTGAGCCCATTCAAGAAAAAAGTTTATATTCCTGGCATGTAAACATGAATTGGAGACCTCAGTGCAGCACCTTTATAGTTGATCCATGTTTCAGACGTTTTGTAGAAGTAGTTAAGAATTTACACAGGAATTACCAGGAACCTTCATTATTTCAAAACACCAGTTAATTTGGCTGCAGGGGACAGAACGTGCTAGAACATCATTCCAGTATGCTTGTTTGAAACATACGCATCTTGGCTATTTAATTCTTAGTTTTCTACATTATAATCTAAATTGTAGTGCTTAACAAAGTGTGCACTCAGTGCAATATTCTCTTGCAATAAATATCAATCAGAACAATCATAAAGAGGCCAATAAATTTTGGATTATTTATCTTTGTAGGAAAAGTGGGCCCTAACCAGGAGCAGAAGGGTCTCCCTGTGATTGCCATTTACCTTAGTCCTTGCTTTGAATACATGCACTCTTAATAGACTGTGTACATCTTGGAAGTGCTGGGTTTAGAAGCTGTATCTTCTCAACCAAGCTTCTTTAGCTTCTGTGGAAAAGGAAATGTGATTTATGTTTGTAATGCCATGTGACAGTGAGAACAGCAATGAAGGAAAATAGTCTGGGGAGAGAGGAAAAAAGCTTCTTTAAGGTGTCTGGGAATACATCAGGACTGTCTGTTAAACATCTTTTATTTTTTATTTTGAATCTCACTCAGATACTGCATTTTTAGTAACCTCAGATGTAAGTTGACATTTAAAAATGACTGACAGATCAACAGCTGTGAACTTCTTTATTATTAATAAAAGAAGCAAACAAGTAATTTCAGCTCTTTCTTTCCTGTGGGCTGTGTGCTAAGATCTGAGAAGGATAGAAATAAAGAATCCTACATCCTGGTCAGAGCTTTTGGCTTTTACAAAATAAATGGAATGGAACAAAGTGTCACTTTAATGTAGAAAAGGATGTTTGGAATCAGGACAGGCCAGGAGAGACATGACCAGTATTTCCATGCCAGTGGAGATCCACAGACCAAGCGACAACCCTCAGGCAAGTAAGCCTCAGAACAGCTCCCAGATGCTATAAAAACTATTTCAGAGTAGTTGTGCAGCCATTTCACATCTCATGGGAAGAGAATTCTACTGGCCTGACTTGTGCCACATGACACAAGCAATATCTTTTTTGTTTTCTTTTTTGGTCTTAAGAGGTGATCTGAATTTTTCTCCGTTTCTATTCTACCATCACTTACAAAAGTAAAGCCTCTGCTTGAGCTGGAAGAGCTGGAGCTCTCTTACCACTTCCATCTTCTGGGTTTTATTTTCGCTCATTTATAATAAGCTATGAGGATCTCCTAATGCTCACTTAAGGTCAGCCTGTTCAACATAACAATATAGCTGCAGCACTATGAGTACTGTCAAGTTCAAGACTCCTTCCCAGATTGTATGTGGTGTCCTTTAGATTTTAGTTAAACTTAAGTTCTTTGTGCAGATTCAGTTTTTGACATCTTCCTGACTATTCACATCCTTCTGTGACAGCAATGGACCTCAAATCAGGGGTGTGTGTGTGTGTAATTGGGGGGGGTTAGGGTTTTTATTGTAAGTTTTGTTTAGGTGTAGGTAATTACAGAATGACAGGGGCTGGGTAAAAGAGCTGATAAGCAACTGGAGATCCTACATCAGGTACGTAATGATGTCTTGTTGGCTAAAATTTCTGATACTATGGAAACTGAGTAAGTCTAAAACATCATTATTTTTATTTTTACTTCTTGGCATGTAGTTACTGCTTTCTTTCCCATGCAGTTTGCCAGCAGCTTTTTTGCATGACTGCCAGCAATATGCAGACTTTAAGAGTCTACAATTGCCTTTGCCTTCCTTTCAGAAATTCATGAAATGCATTTCACATCCTTCCAAGGAAGATCTCTCTTTCTCTAAATAGGTATTGAAAGAGGTGAAATAGAGTGGGAAACACAGTTCTTTTCCTTCCTCTTCTTGGATATGTAGCACTCCTTTATAGGTTCTCCACGAGGATGCATTCCCCAAAGAGAGCTCCCCCTTCTGTATTGCAGTGAGAGCCAGTTACTCTCCCAGAGAGGAAGAAGCCAAGGATGGTCAGAACAGAAACAAGGCAATGACTTTACTGACAGGGCAAATTCATACAGCACCTGAACCAGGAAAGCACAGCAGGGTGGTGACAATAACAGGTCCTATTGATACACTAGTGATGACCAACAGCAAAAGCAAAATAACAAGTCGAGTTGAAAGTCAGCCTGGGAAAGTCAAGCAACAATTCAGGTGTAGGTCTGGGACAAAGTGCACCTGTGATGTACCTCACATGCAAAGAGTGTGTGCCCAGGCCTGAGCTTAAATGGGGCTTCTGAGTCTGTGGGCAGTGTTGTGTGGAGGCCCTGGCTGGGGGAATTAAAGCCTACTAGTGCACTCAAGGCTGAGGCGGATCTTTAGAGTTTACATTTCAATCTGCATTTTTCCCACTTTGTCCTGCCATTGAATTGAATTTCGTTTTCTCTGCCACCAAAAATGAACTTACACAGCACCTCTGCAGTTCCCTACTTGTCCTCTTCTCCTCAGTTCTCCCTTTCTTCACCGTTCTAAGTATTTTAGTGCAAAGTGACTGCAGGAACAGTAAAACTTTGTTATAATGTCACTGGAGGTTTGGATAGAAAACAACATTTATTCTAACAAATCCATGACTTCATAGCAATTTTACACTGTGCTGCAGACCATAGGTACTTGGAACCTCATAGTCCCAGCAAAGACATTTTTACTTCCCAACTATGACTGCTTCACTTTATTAGAGGTGTTTATATAAAAGACTGCAAGGCTTTGTTTTGAAAACCCACTGTCTGCACTAGCAAAAACTGGGCTCATATACAGTCCTTGCCATTCTATTCACTCCTTGCCTATGATGTCCATGATTCTCATATCACTGTTTTTTTCCCCCAGTGCTCTGTGACCTTGCTTTACTATCCAACAAAGTAGGAAAGCCAGCAGGATGCTTAATCAGTAACAATCATTTCAAATGAATGTTAACATGCCTATTTCCTGTCTGTCCTGCTCTCTTCCCCCACTCCCTTTGGTTATGATTTATTAAAATGATTTTGACTGAGTGCACGTGGACCCCTGCCTCCTACTGGAGAGTATCAGATGGGTTCAGCTGTGTGCCATAAACCTCATTCCTTCAGCAAATATGAGAAACACTGCAGTCTTTTATAGAAACACATCTAATAAAGTGATTTTTACATATGATATGTAACGAAGTAGGCTAAATTATAAGCATAAAATTTCACTCTTAAATACCTACATTTTTGCCTCTACAGTGCTGTAGAAGAGAAAAATCTTTGCATTGGAAACAAGAAAATATGAATAGACCTAAAATGTGTCATTCTCCCCTGCCCGCAACTCTGCACTGGCTTCCTAAGGAAACACAGTCAAGGACAGCCCAACTGTTCTAGTGGTACTGTAAACCTGGCATTTGTATGAAGCTGTTTAGTCATATATTAGCTTTTTCAAGTTATTTTCTTATAAAAGAAAATTACATCTTTGAGATTTTTTTTATTAATTCTAAAAACTAGTGCTACAGCACCTGATCAAGTTTATTCTTTTCCACTTTGGGAAAGGCTGCCTTATTTACAGCTGTTGAGCCAGTCAGCTCCCACCTCTTCCAAAAAAATAACCAAGTACATGTATGCCTAAGAGACACAATGGGCTAGGAGGCATAAAAAGGTTCATCCTCGTTATGAGTTTCTCTGATTTCCCTTGCAAAAAAAGCTTGCAAGTTTAGATGAATAAACTTTAGAGTTGAGGATTAGCTGTGTAACCACAAAGACTGTGGGCTTCTCATTATCTGAGGGGTTTGGAAGTGTGGGCAGTATGTTCTAGACCAAACCAAAAAGTTTTCCATTGGCAATCACCTGTCAGTAATCCTTGCAAGCTATTAACTGAAGGTGGAATAGAACAGGACATATATAAAGATTAAATAGTAACAGCAGGTGCAGACCTGACTTCACAAGAGGCAGAGGTCTGAGACAAACCATGCCATGTAATGGTATGTCCAACTGATCACTACAAATAAGAACAGCACATGAGACAAACTGGCAGTTCAGTTAGGCAAAGACATTACAATTAGTCACTCATTCTGACCTTAGAAATTGTGAAAATCTGTAAATGCTATATATTTTGTTTTCATAACATGTTCCTGGCACCAAAACACACAGGAGTAATTCATTCACCTCAGAAGCTTGTTTAGCCAAATTGCTTTGCTAGATTGGAGTATGCCCAATATAAAATATTTAAATGGTTGTAATTTTGATCCCAACATAAATACCATGTGAATGAAGGTCCTTGTCCTGTATTTTGATCAAAATGTGTGGTTGCTGTACCTGTTCAAAGGAAACAGAGCTCTACGAGATGTGTGCAGCTCAGAATGCACAATGGGGGGCTAAAAAAATAATGCAATGGCCACCTAAGCTATGTATGCCTTTTAGTAAGAATGAGGTCAGTTTGTATGATTGATGGCTTATGTTCGTTATCCTCCTTCAGGTAAAACATTTGCTGCAGGCAGATTTTCTGCAAAAACTTCAGAACTGAGATCTAAAAATGATTTTGCTTTTTGAATAATTTCTCTCTTTCTTTGAGCAAACATAAAAGGGTCCACAGAGCGGTAGTGTATGAAGACAAAGCCAGGCTGAGTATTACATCTTACCAGAGATACACAAGTGTTAGTCAAATGGAGAGATGACAGTGAAATAAGGAAACAATTAAACTTCAATAAAAGAAAATAAGGAATAACATTCCAGTCAGATCTAATCACATTATGTATAGCATAACTTTCAAATTGGAAGTCCATAAAGCCCAACCACACCTCAGCCAGTTTGTCTGACATCCGTCCTGTATAATAAGCCAGAGGTTCCTCGTGGCACAACTCCAAGGCGGTTTGAAACCATGTCTGCAGTCGGGATGGCACTGAGCCATGTTTCCAAAGAAGCAGAACAATTTTTCTGGTGGGAAAGGTCAGGCAGTACAGAGCCATGAGGGATGAAATTCCCTTTTTTGGCTTTTTCTCCATTCATATTCCTTCAAATATATTTCTTTTAATAGCAAAATTAGTTCACAAACAGAAAACCTGCCATTAAAACAACATTAAAGATCCATTTGAACTGACAGGCAGCAGGAAATCCAGAACCCAGGCAACCTGGCTTGTGTCATTATAAAACTTAGCAAAGAATTTGATAGGTTGCTAGTTACCTTTGCTCTGTCCTGTAAGTCTGTCCTCCAACAGACTTTTTAAACTCTTACCTAAAGCAGATAAAAAGAAGATAATGCAATGGATTCTCATTCCAGTGTTCTATATTTGATGTGTGCAAGGCATGCATGAATATAGTAGTTAATTTACATTTATCTTCCATTTTAAATAATAATCTTATTCATAATGCATAAATGGATTCCATATGCTACTAGACAAATCATTCCTAATTTTCATTATGGAAACCCATATGGGAACTGTGCTCACCCAGGGTGAAATCCTGGCTCCACTGAAGTCAATGGCAAATTTCCCACTAACTTTGCAAGGGCCAAGATTTCACCCTTGATGTGCAGCCACCCTAATAATACAAAGAGCTAATACTGAGAAATAGCATCCTGTCCTCTTGTTCTCTCTTCTCATACATCAGATAAGTTTGAGCAAGAGCTGAGTGATTGCTGAACTAATGTAATCCATTCCTGTAAGTTTTCTAGCTTGCATGAAGCTCTTTGCTTGGAGTGAGGGATACAGGTTTAACTATAGTAGCCACACAGTTGTCTGTAAATGTTATCAGTGCCAGCTATTTCAGAGACTTGCATAGAGAAGTGGAGCAGATCACTGGGAAATGACATAAGAACTAGGTTGCACTGGAGAGGAAGGGCAATATGGAGCTTTCCAGCAGCAAGAAACATGTCTTAGGGAAACAGGGTCTGTGGCATCTTCTGTCAAAGTCTGTGGGTCATGATTGGACTGGTCTGAGACAAAATGATGTTTGACCCACTGCTCATTCTATGTGGCCCTTTTTGGACTCTTCAGAAGTGTAGAAGGCAGGTTGCAGGCAGCTGAATCTCCTTGCAGTCTGATTTCTTTTCCAGGGACCCTAACACCCTTCTCTATAATACAAAAGGAAATGCCCTCTTCATGTGGCTAAAATGCAGTTCACTGGAGGATGGATACATATCCAGTCATTTGTCATCAGTGCAAATGCTTGGGACACATGAGCATCGTGCAAACAGTCTATGTTATTTGAAAAAGAGTATCTCTTGTGGCCCATGTGGAGCAGAGATAGACTCCTTTTACTTCAGTTGCACTCAGCGGTAACTAGAATAAAGCTCAAATTCCTCTTAATTTCTGTGTTGGATTTACAGTATTCCAACATTCTGTCTTGCACATAGAGAAGGGATGCACACTGAGAAGACCTTCAGTGAAACTGGCTGGATCACTATATTTTATCTTTGGTTAGATTGAGCTTAATATCAGTTATTCCAAAAGTGGATGGCTGATTTCCAAGACTGATCTTGATTCAAATTCCAGCATCCCTAAAATTCGCACAAGTTGAGCTCTGGAAGCCTTCTGTATATTGAGTGTTTTAAACATGTAAGAGAAAACCCTCCATTTTCTTGCCAGACCTAAGAAATAACTGATGTTCTGGCTCACAGAACAAATGAAAATATTTAAACTTCAAAAACTGATCACAAATTGAAAGGAAGCATCAGTTTGAAATGAAGAAAAAAAAAAAACACCAAACCTTCCAGTAAAGACATTTTGATTTTTTTCCTGGGTTTTTGCACCCTTTTAAGTATGGTTCAACTAAGATTCCTGAAGCATTCTGGATAAATTGTAGTTTTGACAAATGAATTTATGATTTGAATTTATGAAAACATGTCACTCAGCCTAATTACTTGTTAAGATCCATTGTTTTGGAGTCCTTTCACTAGAAAAAGCTCCTCATTAAGCTAATCAGCCAAGTTCTTGGCTGGTGCAATCTGAGCATCTCTGCTAGTGTTTCTGGCAAGATCTCTGAAGTCATCACCATCACATCACTGTCTGCTGAAGCAGACATTTTCCATGTGTCAGGACTATGAGATTAGGCATCATGTAACATGGGAGAAGTTGGTTAATAAAGAGCTGAAACAATAAATTATATTAATAACTTGAATTTTAGCTAATTTGTCTCTGCAAGGTATTATTCCACTTTATTTTGTCTGCATTTTTATTTTCAGCACTAGGACATGACAAGTTGTGAATTATGATCTATTCATTCATACCCAGTTTCAACACAACTGGGTGTGAATTAATACTCCATAATTCATATATTGGAGTGTCTTATTACAATTATAAAATTTTATTAGAAAATGTTTTTTAATATTTATATTGTTAATTAAATTATGATGAGTCTCATAAATTCTGAACAATTAATTAGGTTGTATTAGGCACTATTCAGATTTCATCTGTTAGCCAATGAAGGTACACAGACTTCTCTATTATTTAATATACTATATAATAATGTTGGCCTATGAGATTTTTCTTTAGTATGTGGAATTTCTTATTCAGATGGACTTTATCAGAAAATTTTCATTAATGATTTGTAACCATAAGCGTCAGTCAAAAGGAAATATTATTTCCTTTTACAGATGATAATTCACTGAATGTAGGAAAGAGCATTTAACTCTTCATGTAAAAGGTAAGAAACCCCATGACACGTAAGCCTTGAGCAATTCAACTTTGTTGTTTCTGAGGGCAACAGCAGTCTCTTCTGTCTGCTAACTTCCCTAAAGCACTTTGATCTTCCATATTTTGGCTCTAGCTCTGCATTTCACCTTCTCTGTGTTAAAGTTTCATTCCAGGTCTGCTTGTGAAAGCACTTAAACATGTGTGTAAAGTCAAACATATGCTTCAGTGTCCCCTAAATTAAAGTGAGATCTGCTGTACTCTCCGGTATATAGAAACCAAAGATGGGAGGCATAGTAGGAATTGTCATTCAAGATAGATATGGATTACATGACATTGCTAGGATAAAGGTATCCCAATTCTGATGACTATTCATAAAATCAAACACATACGATCTACATAAATTATATGGAACGATGCAGCAGCCAGAGTTAGGTACTATAAACATAATATAAACAATAGGAAATAATTTAGATCCATTCTGTATCTATGTAAACTTTTTCTTTTTTTTTAAAAATCTCATGCATTTTTCTCATTGGTTTTTATGAGAATTTTTATTTTCATTTATTTGCGTAATGTTGTGGATTAATTTAATACCCATAGAATTTAAATTACTTTGAGTCTGGTAGAGTGAAGACCTGAAGAAGTTACTTCCTTCCCAGCCTTTGCTATTCTTTTGATTACAGATAGCATAAGAGCCCTGTCCCAGGTAGAGATTCTCTGTGCAAGGAATGGAGAGCTGAGTCCTTCAAAGCAAGGATTATGTATAGCAGCATTCTTCCCCATGAGGTAGTGCTGTTGTGAGAGTGCAGCCAGGGTCACCTACTGCTGCTTTATTAATAATGGAACGCTCACAGAAATTCCATGCAAAATTGATTTTTGAACAGTATATAAGAATCTAATGTGAAGTCTTAAAATGTTATTGAAAAATATGTTTGTGATTTACTTTGCCTGTAAGAACTTACTGGCCCACTATAAACAATTTTATTGTATTTCTCCCCATTAAACAACAATTTTTTTACATATTTGTTCAGCCTTCTTGCTGTGACATGCCACTATGAGCTGATAGATAGGTATTTAAAGCCATACATGGTCTCTCTTTCTTTTGTTGCCTTTTTCAAATGGCAAGTGTGGATATCATTTTCAGGGCAGTGTAGGTGAACGGTGTTAATGGTTCATTAACACAGAACGTTGTTAACTGATGAATTGCAAATGTACTGTTTGGAAAAGAGTGAACATGCTTCTGTGGCTGCAAAAATTGTTCTTGTTCCTTTTTTTAAGCTCTGAAAAAAAGACTATCAAGTACAGAGCAAAGATTCCTGGGGCTGAGGCCCAGAACAGGGGAATAGGAGACCTTAATTTTCATTGTTTTCTGTTCCAAAACTTTCTTTGTGACTTGAATTATTTTACTAAGCACTTGATTTAACCTCCCATTGAGTGACCCAAGACTTTATCAATAAAATTGCAAGTGTAACTTTACATGCAATCCTTAATTATTAATAATATGCATATACAAATAGGCTCTAGGAACTTTTAGGAATTTTAAAAGGCTGAAGATATTTTTTTCTGCCTCATTTCTTTATATCCAAAATGGACCTGAAAATACTGAAACATACTGAAAACGTTGGGGAAAAAAATGTATGTTCACCAGTGTCTGCTCAGATTTCACGAGTATTCTGCAAATGTGTGACGTTTTATTTTCATGTTATTTTTCACTATATTCAGTAATATCACAGTATTTTCAGTGACAGATGACAGAACCCCAAGGGTATGTCCTCCTTGCTTAATAGAGGGCTTCTAGTACTAAAGCATTGCTTGAGCTAGTTTGTATAGTTCACTTTTCTGCAGCTAGGCTGTGGCTTTTGACTTCATTGTACCTAGCAAACGTGTCAGGATTATGGAATTCCAGAGCTACTCCATATTAAAAGATCAAAGACATGGTTCTGCCACTTAAACCTAAGGGTTGTAGGAGTATGAAAGAGATTTTGACAACCCTGTCCAATATGTGCTAGTATTTGTGTGACTTGGGAGATAGAGATTCCAAGAAGCTAACTTATTTCTTATTTTCTAAAGTGTTTCCAACAGAAGGGTTGAAATTTAATAACTTGTGAAAACATAGGAATTGCAGGAAAAGGTAGCTGGCTTTATATGCTACTTAACCATAGGCTCTTGATCAGCTGGAGGAAGTTGTTTATACTGGAGGAAATTGTTTATACTTTTGGATTAATAGCAGAGCTTGAACTATGGATTTCCAGTTGTCCTTCAGTCAGGGATAAGCTTTAACACTTGACTATGCCACTACCCATTATATTAGAGAAGTTGTGGCAGTCTGGTGAAGTTCCCACTGACTGGAAAAGGGGAAACATAACCCCCGTTTATAAAAAAGGAAAAAAGGAAGTCCCAGGGAGCTACAGTCTCAGCTCTACCCAGCAACATCATGGAGCAGATCCTCCTGGAAACTATGCTAAGGCACATGGAAAATAAGGAGGTGACTAGTGACAGCCAACATGGCTTCACTAAGTGCAATTAATGCCTGACAAATTTGATGGCCTTCTATAATGGGGCCACAGGATTGGTGGATAAGGGAAGAAATCATCTACCTGGACTTGTGGAAAGCATTTGACACTGTCCTGTATGGCATCCTTGTCTCTAAATTGGAGAGGCATGGATTTGATGGATGGACCACTCAGTGGATAAGGAATTGGCTGGATGACAGCACTCACATTGTTGCAGTCAACAGCTTAATATCCAGGCGGACACCAGTGACAAGTGGTGTTCCTCAGAGTTCACTACTGGGACCAGCACTGTTCAACATCTTTGTCATCTTTGGACAGTGGGACTGATGCACCCTCAGCAGGTTTGCTGACAACACCAAGCTGTGTGGTACAGCTGACATGATGGAGGGAAGGGATGCCATCCAGAGGAACCTGGACAGGCTTGAGAGGTGGGCTTATGTGAACCTCATGAAGTTCAACAAGTCCAAGCGCAAGATCCTGTACTTGAGTTGGGGCAATCCCAAGTACAAATACAGGCTGAGTGGAGAGTGGATTGAGAGCAAGCAGCCTTGAGGAGAAAGACTTGAGAGTGCTGGTTGATGAGAAGCTCAACATGAACCAGCAATCTGTGCTTGCAGCCCGGAAAGCCAACAGTATCCTGGGCTGCAATATAATCTGTACTGAAGGTGACAGGGCTTGGAGAGGGAAACATGTTATGAGAGCTGGTAGCTGGAAGTCAAAACTACTACGTGCCTAAGGAATAGAAATCCA
Source organism: Pezoporus flaviventris (assembly GCF_033815535.1). Classification (NCBI taxonomy): domain Eukaryota; kingdom Metazoa; phylum Chordata; class Aves; order Psittaciformes; family Psittacidae; genus Pezoporus; species Pezoporus flaviventris. The sequence goes on along the minus strand of NW_026892549.1, from coordinate 41,855,990 downwards.
TAGCTAGTGCTTTTTCCATAAAGTAATATATATTGCATGAAGACATGAAGATTGGAGAATTTTGGAGACACTGCCTTGAAAAGCAAAGGCTGCATTGGAGCTGAAGATGAAAATGCAGCAGTACATGAGTTCTCTGAAATAATCTCTATTAACCTGCAGCCTATGCTGCAATATAATCCTTTCTCTGACATGTGGGCCAGGACACTGAGTTTGCTTTCTGCTTCTTCATCAACATTTAGCGCTAGCTAATAATGAAATAGGAGTGGGTATGCTACAACTTGGAGATAAATGTCATTTCATATCGCTAACAAAACTTGGGGGACTTGATAATCAGAGGTTATGGCTCAGTATTTTCTATAAGCAATTATGCCATGCAGATATGTTTCTTGAATTTCTGTAATACAAGAGGATTTGTTTGGGAAACACAAAACTTAGGATTCAGAGTAATTTTTTACCTCTACATTTTTACTGGGTATGTTCCTGTCTGTCAAAGAAAGCTCTTAACATTTCATACGTCTTTCCTTTCCTTTGCTAGTGTAACCTAGGGCTAAAACTAAGATGCATTGGACTGGAACTCAGGAGACTTGAGCTACATTTAAATGTCTCCCACAGCCTTTTTTGACCTGGGCAAGTCACCCTTCTATTCCCATTTCTTACCTGTATGTTATGGGGATAGTAATTATTTGCCTCAATTGCCTAATTAGACCATGAGCCTTGGGAATCCAAGCTGTATGAAGCCAGTAGCCAGTACAATGGTATCTTTATTTTAGTAAGCACTTTTAACATCTCCTGTACCTAAAAATATGTTACAAAAATGCAAAACTCTTGTAAAAATTTGTAGAAAAACTTTCTGTCCTTTCTGAATAGCCTCATGAGAAATACATGGAAGACGTAAAGGGAAAGGATGGTGACCCTATGGAGCTCAACTGTGGAAGCTTGAAAACACAGCTTGGAGTTGAGACCTATTGGATTTTTTACCCTGCTACCTTATCCATGAAAACAGTAGCTGGTTTTGCAGAAAAGGAGTAATGAATGCCTTGAAGTCCTTAGAAGGGATGACCATGAGAATCTGCCTTGTACAAATACTGTTTATTTCAAGAATAGGAGCAAAAGTTTGAAACTTTGCAGGAAGAATGTAGGCTATGACTAACTTCATGCGTCTTGCCTTCCTGCACTTAAAGAAATCACTTGGTGAAACTGAGCAGATCTGTTTTGCTTCCTACAATACTTGATAAGCAAGAAAACCTCTAGTGACTGGCTAACCTTACAAAAACTTTATTCTGCTTTCACTATTTAGAGAAAATTTTAAGTTAGCATTCGTATGAAAACCTACAGATGTTAGCTCTTTATCCTTTGTCTAAGATCAGATTTATCTGACTAACCAGCATTAAAAATGTGTAAATTCGTGGCAAACACAATGAATCTTGAATATATTAAAGAAACAAACAGATGAGCCATCTGGAAACAAGATGTAGATCTGAAATAACTATGCCAGTGGCGCAATCCAGGCATAATCCCTGGCATAATTTACACAGAACAACTCTATCAAGAGCCAGAAACTATTGTTTTAGAAGGCACATTATCATTCCACTTGCTGTGTAAATATTGACAAAGAAGTGGCACTTGCTATAGAAATGTATCTACATCCTGCATTCCCTCTAGGGAAACTTCTGCATTCTAAATTTTCCCTACTATTTTTTTTAACTTTTGTCTTTCCTAGCCCTTTCCCATCTAAAATGACTGCAGTAGGTGTGGCTCTGCAACTACAGGAATCAGTCTGTTAACTTCACACTTATTTTTGATAACTGATAGCCATTATAGTGCATAATTGATTATGCACACAAATGCTTAATATTATGTGAAATAGGACAATTTGCTAAGTGGAGAAAATTTGCACATCACCATTAAGCAGACCTTAATTTTGCCATGCACCATTAAAGATTCACACATAATCCATCAGCTTTTCTCTCTCTGCTATCACCTGAAAGGATTTCACATTGTCACACCATCCCAGCGGAAACTGCTCATGAGGAAAGTAGTAGATTTTACTGTGACTAACTAATGCCTTTCAGCTGGGTGTGTTTTCTCATGGCACTGGAATGTTTTGGCAGCCTGCAGTTTCATTGGTAGTGAGCAGTGCATTGGTAGTGAGCAACACAAATTGGATATTGTATTCTTTACATCTTTACATAGCTGGAAAAGGTGAGACACCTCAACAAACAATGCATCTTGAAGAATGTTTGCAGGGTATTTTGAATGGTGAATATATTGCAAACCTGGATAGAAACTAGGTTGCAGTGTATCTTATGAAGTGACTGATTTAAACCCATACCTAATGTATCTTGTAGGTTAGCATTAATTTGACTTGCCGAGGGGATGGAATTTATGGGTATAATGCATTGCACTAGACAAATAAAAACATCCTCCTTCAGTAATAAAGGTGAAGGCAGACTCCATACTGGCAAGCCAAGCACTGTCTTCTAAGCTTTAGCTATGTAATATCCATCTTACTGCTGTGGCACAGTGATGCAACACATTGCAAATGACCCCTGTCAGGAAATACCATTCTGATATTTGACTTCAAGCTTAGATTTCCTTGATTTTTTAAAAAACCTCCATGCAGCATTTGTCTGTTCAACACCATTCCGATTTTTCTTTTTCTTCTTCCCATTTTGTAATTATTCTTAGCATCTTAACTTCCTTCTCCCTCAGGCATTTCAAAAGGTTTTATCACCTTCCTCCTCACTTTTGTTTGTATCTGACTTGGTTCTGTAACACATAACAGCAAGCAACATTAAAATACTTGTGCTTACTAGTATATCATGCAAGCACAATCACAACAACTATAGGCTTTGCTCTGGAAAACTTACAGCTTTAATTAGGCTTGCAATTTTAATTATCTTTCCAGAACAAATCTTGGAAATGGACATGGAGAAAAGGAAGAGATTTTCCACACTGGTAGCAAAGTCAGAAATAGAACCCATCTATATCTTTTGACTTACTGCATACTTTGTCATTCTACTGGTACTTCTTTTGCTTCTACTCTTTCTGTAAGGAAATTGGGCTCATTTTGCCGTTCAGGAAAAGATGACATGTTTATTGTGAAGCCTCTTCTACAAAAGCAAGTGCTTGACTTACTGAAATGAAGCTCCATTACACTCAGAGCGAAGCCTATACCAAAATTCTAGTTAGGACTGGACTCAAATTATGAAGTGTTTGTCTGAAATGTAACCTACTTTGTACCTTGATCCTTCCTCTTCAATAGGAGCTTGAGAACACAGTTAAATAATCAGAATAAAATAAAGATGTTTCAGTCTGTGCAAATGGGTTGGATGATGATTTAAACAGGTAAATGAGATTTCCCTTCATTTGTGGGGAAGCTGTATGTATATATCCAAAGATAAAATATGTGTTAAGTATTATTTTTCCCCTTTTTTTCCTTTTATTTTTCACTTTTGGGATTACTTTTTTAGAGGTTGGCAAGTGTTTGCTCTTTCCAGATCTTTGGAAATTATGATCTGTGTGTGTGCCTTCACCTGTGAGGTCAGCCAAAGGATTTTGCTGTTGCTGAGACAGATTTCTTTTAAGCTCTAAATACTGCACATCCTAAAAAAATCAAGAAAACTTATATCTTGCAAGAATGACCCAGATCTTTGTAAATCAAAACAGTGCCTTCCCTCACTAATAATGGAAAACTTTTGGGGTTTTGGCAGTTGAGGCTTGTTTGCTTGGTGTTTTGACCCTGAACACTCTTAAGCCTGAACAATCACATCTACTCAAGTGAGCTAAATGAACATACTCAAGCGAATGAAGTTCCACAAATGCTTAAGAGCTTGCCGGATAACTTCTTGAAAGATATGCTCGAGTTCAGCCACAAATTACTTGGCTAGACACTGGAATTGCTGGGTGAATTTCTATGGTCTGTGTTTTGCAGCATTTCAGACTAGATGATCACAGTGGTCCCTTCTGACCTTGAAATATGTAGCTTGGGTGCTAACCTATGTTAGCAAAGCCAGAATAAGGAACACAGGAATGTAAGGGGTTAGCATATGAGAATTTGTTCAGGTTTTAATTTTACTTTTAGCGTAGACCCTAATCAAAAGAATCAAGTTATCTGGAAGCCCTAACAAACTACTTGGCAGTATTAATCACTTGCTCAGTTCAGTGTTAAGGGAAAAAGATATTAGTTAATCAGGGTGATTTTTCTAACCACCTTTCTGAGATTTTCTCACAGTCTTCATATTGCCAGTCCTTTAGGGGCTTCTAGTGTTAGAGAACCTGCATGGTCTTAGCTCGAGTGTTTACTTCTGAAGGGCTTGTTGTAACAAACAGTATCAAAAATCCTTAGGATTTTCCATCTTTAATTTATTAATGTTTGTAGTTATAGATGAAGATACTGAGCTTTTTCTTTTCCCTTTTTTTTTTCCTATTAAAACAATTCTGTAATATTGTTATTTCAAAGAAGAGGTTTTTATATTGCTTTTGCCATGAGATGGCTTATTCTGGAGTGCTTACTAGACACACTTCAACAAAATTCTCTTTCCTGAGATACAATGGCAAAATGTGGGGTTTAATTTTTATTTTTAAAACACAAGCATTTTAAAGCACATTACTTAGAAATATATGTCTTGTACAACAATTTATTTTGCTCCATTTTATTGTGATGAGCATTTAATTGCAACTGAACTTACATGTGTTGAGCTTCCAGTAGAAATTCAAGATATAGCTGTATATCAAGTGGGATATTGACAACCATGCATGTGAGATCCCATTTCATGTTTCTCGACAGTTGCCTATGTAAGCTCCCTTGTTACGTCGCTTATAAGGCGAAGGTATAAGATAGCCATTCACATCCTTGTTTCTTTTCAGGCTTTTAATTGCTGTTTCTCTAAACTACTCAGAAGAGAAAGGAATAGCACTGGGGTTGTGCAGGCTGAAAGGGTAAAAGTCCATCTCTGTTACACTGGTTTGAAATGCAGAGTAAGAAGTCAGCTTTATTGTCAAATGTAGAGGATTGACTGCTCTTCTTACATGGCTGTTCAAGTGGAGAATGCTTCCTTCCTCAGCTGTAACTACTGTGAGTTGTTAGGGTTCCTCTTTAATATGAATTCAGAATTCATTTTCAGTGCACAATCATTTTTCTACTTTGTGAGCAGGACTGAATACTGCGGATAGAAAGCTGCTAGCATGTGGGTAGACTCATTTATCCAGAGGTGGTACCTGTTGGTGCTAGTTTCTGAAGATGATACTGGTGGCTGTTGTGCAATGTCAGCCCACAAAGAAATTCAAAATCATTGAGAATCAATCTGTCTAAAGCACTTCTGACAGCTTGTATCTTCCACTTGGATGATTGGCTCACTTAAAGGCTGGGCTTGATGTGTGTTGTATTTCTGCAACACGCAAGACTTAACTGCTTTTCCACATTTTACAGCTTTTGTCCAGTAGATTTTAGTGAATAGAAAGTATTGCTGATTGTACAGTGATATACAGAAAGATAAAAAGGATGAGGTGTTATATTTTTACCTACAGATTGTGGTGAGAAATGATATATAGGTGAGCTCTTGGTATCCATGTTGTTTCACTGTAGCTCATCCCAGGAATACTATGTCTTAGGCTAGAAGAGAGCTCTCTAAATCAAGATGCTGTAGTCCAGAACATAAACTATTTACTTATTGATCAGAACCACTCAGAACTGCTTTAAATGTCTGTACCTGCACTCACTGAAGTCAATTTCTTTCTTGATCATTTCAGGATCCAGTTCAGGATGCCAAAAAGGGCTGTGCCTAAATGGCACGTAACCTGAAAACTCAGCCTATATATAGGTACAACTTACATACTGAGAATCTTACTATCTTCCTAAATAATCTGTTCATTTTCTTATCATTCCCTCTAGCTTTTCCATTTAGGTCTTGCTGAGTTTGGAAATTTCTCCCTCTTTTTGGAGGCGAGAAAAGGAATTTTCTGGATTCCTTGTGAATATTTCTGCTTAATATCCCTGATGTTTGGATCCCATTTTCTCACTGATGCACTAGAAGAAGAATGTAATTAACCGCATGATCTCTGCACAAGAGTTACATAAATCTACTTAGGAGAAGAAGACTCAATAAGGGGATAATTTCCTCCTTTGATATGTCTGACTTCTATTGATTTGAGTGAAAATGTATGTGCATCTTAGGCACAATTTACATAGAGAAGGACCTGAACTAAAATTTTTCTGTTGACCTACTATATTAGGTGGAAAAATAGGAGACAAACTTTGCTTTTGTTAAAGACCTCTTTTTGCAAATAGCTGGGAAATACAAGAAAGAATTTCTGAAAGTGTGTCATGTTAACAGAGGCTAATTCTACAAAGGCCTATGACCATTTGAACAAGTCAAATACAGTAAATTCTTTATTATTGTAAATAACACAAAGAGTTTCCTTTCGTTTCCCTGTTTCAAGCATCAAGTAAAATTACTGTAGGAGCAAAAGTAGTGACAAATCACAGGCTATTTTGTGTAATGCTTTTAAAATCAAGCAAGTAATCTCTTCAATTTGCAACCCTTCACAAGAAGTTAAGAAGCATTCTTAAAGTAACATCATTCTCTTGACTTTCTCAGCACTATTTCTCATCACAAATTCTCACTTATTCCCGAGATTGGCCAGTTTTGTCATTTAACAGACGTGCCTTATTTGTTTTCATAAAGGAAAGCAGAGTGACACAAAAAGTTTCTTCATCCTGTCTGAAATGAACATGTGCCTTGATGCAGGGATTGTGTGCGAGAGGTGTAAAATAGCTCTTAGTGCCATTTCTGGAACACACACATTTTGTGGAGGCTTTTCTGTTTCACTGCTGACAGAAGTGGGAGAGGAGCCCACCATGCCGCTGTGCAGGATGATGGTGTGCCAAACGGCCCTGTGCTATTTGCAGCTTCCACACTTGTCTGCTCTCTTGCAAGAATCACCTTATCTGCTGGACCAATGAGACCATTAATGGAAACCCTGTAGTATGCCATCAGAGCTCAGCTTCTTGATCAATAGTTATTTACTTCTGAGAGGTCAGAGCCTGGCTAATATAGCTGAATAATTTTATTGATAGATAACATAACAATGAAAAATAAAGTTTAAAATAGAAGATGAATGAATTCAGCACTTTCTTCAGGGATGAATATTATTATTTGAAAATTTTAATAGCTGGTGGAATGCTGAAAGGGCAGACAACAGAAGCATTGAATAATTGTCCTAGGACTATAATCAGAATTCCATTATTGACCTCTGCTAATATTCTACTGTAACTGTCTGCTAAATTGGTTCCTTGGGGCTTGAAATATACAGTGATGTTATGAGTTCCTATTGTAAATTGCCACACAGAAAAGTATCAAGTCTCTGAAATAGTGCTGGCCCTGGTTTGATCAATACTCAATTCTAAGCAGTGCAAGAGGCAACTGTTGCCATAGAAACATTGATGTCACTGAGGTTGAACAGTGGCTCTTACAACAAATCATTTCCTTTGAGCAGTTGTAATTGACTATATGTACAATTTGCTGTCACCTGAGACTATTTACATCAAGCCAGTAACAGAGCTGCATTAGTTATTCTGGGAGTAAGAGGGTTAGCTCTTCTTTTTGTGACCTTACAAATACCTAGGAGGATATTGCCATGGCAACCACAGATATAACAGGATGAACATTAAGGTAGCTACATAATGCAGTGGCATTTTTTTGGTGCATGAGAGGTAGTTTTAATAAACTTTACCTAGCCATTGCATCAGATAAACGTTACATTAGATATATCTTTGTCGCAACTTCTGAATTCCGTAAATGTTACCTTTGGCACAGGTAAAAGCAAGAATCTTTGAAACCAGCTGCATAACTTGAATGCTACCCATTTTGCATTGAGGTGTTACAGAAGCACATTTTTGCAGGATTAGGGAATGCATTTAGGATGGAGAGCCTTCTTCTGCTTTCAGATGTAATGGTGCATGTTGATCTGCAGATAGTGCTCATTTCAGAATTTGTCTGAATTGCTAAGGTCCATTTTCTCACGTAGCTAGGTATTATTTGCATGTATTTTTTAAACATAAAGTCAGCCAGTTGCTTAAATACCTTTGTGACCTCACATCACAATCTTTTACCTCAGTGGGGTCTTAAAGTAGGTACTATATAAGCCTCTTTAGTGCTTCCCCCATCACATCTGCCTTTGTTCTTTAAATGATTCCTCTGGAGCCAGTGGAACATCATTGGGCCCTGCAATGCTTGGTGGTTCCATGGAAGGGTGAGATCGGGTTGTAAAACACCTGCAGTGCCCAGCAGCACCAAAGCAGTTGAAAGTAAAACCTCAGTAATGCCTAACATAGAAGCTCTCTAAATGCAAATCAATGACCTTGCCATGAAAATACATATTATGGTTCTTTTTAAAAAGACTGGTATCTGATGTGATACTGTAATTACCCCAAACTGCTACATTCTGTAGTGTAAATATAAATTTAGTGAGTTGTCAGTCAGCCACACAGACCAACATTCTCTGGTACGTCAGTAATAAAAGTACTGTGCATCTACAAACTACCAAATTCCACGTGTAAATAGCTAGCCTCCCTATGCCTGTAATTGCATGTATGGTCACTGTTTTCATGTTTTATACTGCAAATATGTAAAACTAATGATTGTTTATTTTCATAGTAAGATATACAGGCTTGATGGCCTCATATCGTAATTATTGAGGAAACTGATTGTTAGGCAGGTTTTTAAAATACAATGCCAATGAACTCTCCTGGCATCTCACACCTCTCACTTCTTTCACAAAATACCATGTGCATGTGTGAGATCCTGTTTATGGTAATGCATGGTTGACTCATGGAAATTTGTAGCCACAGGAGATAAAGGCCTCCAAGACCTTTCTTAAAAAAAAAAGAAAAATCTACAGCAGTGCAACAGTCAAAAGCTGGTTTTAAATATAATGTTTATAGAAATAGGATATATTTAAAAAGGCTATTTTCATGTTCTAGGGCATGTCTATCTGGTGACAAGGAAGAAACTCCCCTTAGTCTACCCAGAAAGCATTTCAGGCTTTTTTGGATCTGCTGCTGAAATTTCTATTTCTGTTTGCTGTTATGGACAAAATCCAGGGGAATTACACCACTGGTACAGCAGTTTGTTTACTAGAATAGTTCAGAAAGAGATTAGGCCCATAGGTGTTGCCTGTCTTCAGGTGAAAGAATTATGGCATTTTCTGCTATTTAGAAATACACTTTGAGGTATTTTTGAAATGCAACGTGAAATCACAGCTGTAGAATATACAGTGTATAGAAGTAACTGAAAATAAAGTATGTGCTGACATTTTGATTTAGGTGCAATAAAATTAATTTACAGGGAAGAACTGAGACACTGCATTCTTTCCTTGCTTCAGTTTGAAACACGGGTTTCTTTCCCTACCCACCCACCTTTTTGTCTAAGGAAGGCTGTATAACTTTTCTGGGGTACAGAGAACAATCTCTAATATTATATCATTTTTGTGAACACAGCAGTGAGGACAAGTTAAAAATATGGTGTGCTGAGAGGTAGGCAGAGCAGTGGACATACAAGAAGCAGCAGCAGCACAAGCACAAAGGGGCTGAGATTCTGCTGTCGTTACAGATATCCTTCTGTACCATTCATGATTCCCTGGCAAAGAAATGCAGACACAGTACCGAAAGCCTCTCTGCTGAAGTGCAGGGCCTGGGACAGGAAGAAGTATTTTATACATTAGAAGTGCTAATGCAGTCCAGGACTGTGAGCTGTGAGTGCAGTATAGCCAAGGGACAGCTCTCGAAGCTTGATGAGCTCTACAAATGTGTGTGCGTGAAATGCTCAGCAGAAAGTCTTAGGTTGCCAGTAGTCTTTGGCCAGCATCGTATATAAACTTTCCATGACCCAAAGAGACAGCTATGCTCAGTGAGAATGCCGAAAAGGTTGAAACTGAGGGTAGGGTTCTCAGGAGATGGAGGCCTACAGAAGGAGAGCTAAATTCTCAAAGCTGGATCTTACAGTCTTTGTAATGAATTCCCATAGGTCGATTAAAATGAACCCAAACCGAACTTTGTTCAGGACTGTGTCCTCCATCTTGGAAAAAGAATGTAGCAGATAAGTTTTGTTCCTCTCCTTATTTGGGGTCTTTTTGCAGTGAGTATGCTTCATTATAGTAACTGTTACTTAATGGCTGCTCTATTAACTATTGCAAATGTAACACACTTGACCAAATATTTTGTCTTTAAGAAGCTTCAAAAATGTGAAGGTCTTATGGAAAGAAATTAGACTGTTTCCCAAGTGTGAATGCAATAGAAAGTCAGTGAGGAATTTTTTCTTTTTTTGGCTCTGGAAATCTTTTATGGTCTGGAATTCTGAAAGTTGCTGCTCACTCTCCTTCTCCATCCCCTTCCCACACCTTAAGTAACTTCTGTGAATTCAGCATCAATTACTCTTGGTGGACTTTGCTATTCAGAAAAGACAGGATCAGCTCCATTGTCTTCAGAGGAATTTTCCTTTCCTGTTTTGGCACCTTGTTATTCCCAGTACTGGTGTTACATTTCAATTTTGATTTTTTTTTTGTCAGAGATGCAGTCATAAATGTATTACTACATTTATGCTTTTAGGTTGCCATGGTTTAAATTCTTCCTCTTTCTCCACTCTTTCTTAGGACTTAATTTTCTGTTGATACAGGTTTGGGATTAGACGCATCATAGATGCGTGTTTAGAAGGGCAGATCTGCAGTGATATGCAAGACCATCATCCTGCTGGCTGTCACTGGTGGATGGGTCCCCACACCCATCAGTGGCTGAGAATGTCTGCGCATGAGGAGAAGGAATGAAGGGAAACTGAGAGAGGGTACTGTTCTGTCTGAAAAAGCTCTGTCAGCACAACAAGCTGTTTTAATAGTCTTAAGACCTTAGTGTGTGCTAAGATGCCCACAAGCTTTTCTATGATTGAGTCTTGCATTGCTGTGACCCTGATATTTAAGGCAGCTGCATGTCTTCCCCTGCATCCCTATTTATCATACCAACTGTTTCAGGGCTACAGTCTTCTGGAAAAGAGATGTGTTTCTCCATGCACTGGAAGAAGAGAAATTTTCTGTGGCCTGGATGTTACTGAGAGAAGGTTCTGTTGGGATCCTTGGGTCTGTTCCATTTGCCTGGGCTATGCTTTAAAGAGTAAGAAAGCCACGTGTGTCCTCTGTGTCCAGGATCTGAGCCATGACTCCTTTAGGCGATCTGACCCATTTTTATGAGGGAAGTAAGCCTGGCACAGCTCAGCATCTGCAACCTAGTGCCTTCCCTCAGCCAGTGCTATTTCCTGAGTCCTTGCATCTTGCTGTCTGAGCAGAGGCAGAGTGAGAATGTTCATTCAAGGTCTTTTACAGAAGGAAGTTGTGACAGCTATGATGAATGAGTAAGAAGTTGTGAAGAAGCAAGAATCAGGTGGGGAGGTGAGGAGGCAATGATGGGAATAACTTCAGACTGTTTCCGGCCTGGGGCTGCCTAGCTGTCTAGGACTATGTGAAAGGAGAGCAAGTTTTCAGAGCTGGGTCTTAGCTGTCCACAGCACATCTTAGTTATGGAGAAACTGGTTGTTTGGCATCTGCTTGCACATTGGCTGTCTAATACAGAGGTAATTACTTTGGTCTTTAGGTAGGTCTTATACCAAACTCATACATTCAGTGGCAAAAAACCCAATGCAGCCAGGTTTTTTGTTGTCAACGCCGTTTCTCTTCTGCAGTGGTTTTTTTGTTGTTCCCCCCCCCAAGTATTGGTTTTGTATTCTAATTTTGGGTAGCTTTCAGTCAATCTGATGACAAATATAAGTACTTATTATGTAAAGCAGTATTAAGTACTTTTATTAGCACTGACTGTTTCATGAGCTAGCTTTCTTCTCCAACAGTCTAACATAAACCATTGTTTGGCAATGGATAATAAATTAATCTTCATATTCACATTCCTTCTATGCAGTTAATACTAAGATTCATAATGCTTTTTTGTTTTAAGTATGTAAATCTTTGACTGTGCTATTCTTTTACCAGGGCTATATAACAGCATCTAGGTCTATACTTAAGTGAACTTTTCCATTCCAAAATAGGAAGTGCTGACCTCAAAACAGTATGAGTAATGGGTATCTTTTCATGGCAATACATGATTGACTTTACCAAGGGTGTAGGAAGAAAATACAACAGAAACTATGCACTCCATTTGTCCTTCATGCAGACAAGCATAAAGTTCTTATAGTACATATTGCATCTACCTTGGTATCAATATAAGATTATTAGCAGATAATAATATTAAAGTTCATTATGATTAATGTAATTAACAAGCATACAGAAATCCATAAAGATTCTCTTGTGTTACTGGAAATGCTTTTAGATGCCATTATGGTCTCCACCATTGTGTATCTCATATTTAAGACTGTTCTTTCCTTTAGCTGGAAGCTTCCTTCCTTTGCAAAAAGTAGAGGTAGGCTGGAGACTTCATCTGACATAAAGCACCTCTGGGCCGGAATACTTATGCAGAGGAAGGAACTTGCTCACTTAAGAAAGTGGTGGGACATGCTGCCTCCTTTCCTGGCCATGCTTATGCTGTTACTAAATAACATAAATAATGATAATAATAAATTATTAATAAAAAATTATACATAGCACTTATATATGTAATTTATTACCCAAAAGTGGAGTTAGGCCTTATTTGCTCAGTGCAATAGGCCAAATTCTTCTCAGCATTTAGGTTTGATTTTTGTTAAGAATCAGACTAGCCTAATACCATAGTTTAAAAACTACCTTTAAAAGTGCAAAACAAGGGGGCTAGAATAGATTCCATGCTTGTCATTTAATCTGATGGTATCTAGATTGGCACCATGTATGTTAAAGGGAAAAATGCACTATGCTACTGCCACTGTCAGAAAAGAACTTCTGAGAGTAGACGTGAAGATCTGTGTTAGAAGGCAGATTTGGTCTGGGTTAAATTCAGATTTTCTTGTCTGTGGTTTATTATAGAGATGTTTTGAGTTCAGTGCATTGAATATGAACTATCTCAAAAGGGACTGACTTTAGTTAGGAGAATGATAGTTTTATGTAGTAGAAAGAGCAAACCTGTCATAAGGACAGTAGTGAACAAGTAGTAGAAGAAATGTTCTAGCAAGATGGAGGAAGCTCTGTGGATGCATTGAAGGGGTGATTTGCTCAGCTGGGTTATGTTCCTGTCGATCAGTGTCTACAAAGAATATGATGGCCTCTTTTCTTGAGTACATGTATTTACTTCTATCTTCATCCCTTCCACCAATTCAAGACAAATCAAACAAATCAATTTGGGCAATCTCATGTTTAATCATTCCTGGGCAAACTGGGCAGCCATGCATTCCCAGTGTTAAAATACTGCACTGTAGATCTGTTTTGGTGCTATGAATGGCATTAGAAAAACCACGGCACTAGGTTTTGATACTTGAGAAAAGCTATGTGTTATGCAGTATAGTTGGACCTGCATCACTGTCTCAGTAATAAATGGTGTTCATTAGATGCAGGAATATTTGTACAAAGCAAACAGTGCTCTTTCTGAGAGTAGGATGAGATACACTATTTTGCAGGAGAGATCCTGACTGATGTAGAGTAAAGCTTAACACGTAACTAATTAGAGAGCAGACTTCCCTCTCCTGAGATTCAGAGGCATTAATTAAAGAAAGAAATTTATTACAACCTGCTCCATTATCTCCAGTCACCTTTACACAGATGAAGACTAAATTCTCTCTCTTTCTAACAGAGTTCTGCCACAGGACTATAGCAGTTTGGCAGAGACTTTATGTAGGCAAGCAAAAGAGGATTTAAGAGAGACGGTCCACTTAGTAGATGTACTTTATAAATCATGTTTCTTCTCTATCTAGTGTATGTTTCTGGGTGATGTTTATACTGGGAACCCATGAGTTAACACCACTTTTGGAAAAGGGTATTGGCTCCTGGTTGATCGTCCTGGCAGAGACATCCAGAGCAGGTCCCATACTTCTGCAACTGGTATTGACTGGCACAAGGCTCAGGCTGAATGCTTTCCAACACATTGTGTGCATGGCACAGGTGTTGGAGGCTGATGCCTTTGAACTCCATTGTGTCACTCTGATCTGCCTGCCATTGCTGTAGGCCCTTAGAGGGATTACTTTGTTCTCTAGATGAGAAGGGGTCTGCTAGTTTCCAGATGCGGAGGCATATTTTTGTATGTTGAATTGACAGTAGCTCCAGAGCAGAAACAAGTGTCACACTTGTGAAGGTAATGGTACTGAACACCTCCAGGTTGCAACGCAGCAATTCAGCATGGGAAAAGAGCAGGAGAAGCCAAGAATCTTACAGAGAGAATGAAGAAAAAGAAGACACTTGCTAATGATGCTATTCTCTAAAAAAATTATTCTCAAGTATAAAAGCTGGTCAAACATCAAAAAATCTCTTGCTGTCCTCACAGAAAGAGGCTGTTGGCAGAGGGAACACCCTGAAAGTTAATACACAGTTTAGACAACACCTAAGGACTGCCTAATGAACAGAATCAAAAATACAAGAGCGACTTCATAGATGGGGACCAGTCTTTCTGTGTGATTAGCTAGGTCTGGTTAGGTCAACTTCCACCAAGTATTTCTAAACAAGCTATTTATGATTAATCGTAAAGATGAGTCAGAGCTTTTTTACATGAAGTTAGAAAAGAGGTCTCTTGCTGAGGTCATCTGGAATTCCTCCAAGTCTCATCAAAAGATCCTTGGCTACCTTACCCTGACAAGGCAAATTGCACAGAAAGAGGCCCTATTCTAGCAGGGCACAGACAACTAAACAGGAAGTTGTCTCAGCTGTAATGCCTTTGAAACAGCACTGGAGACTGGAGGTAGTGCTTCACAGGACACTGGAGGAATTGGGATTGGTGCTGGTGTTGAAATCAGCGTTTTCCAGACTGCACGAGTGGCGTCTGGCAGTATGGGTACAGAGTTGCAAACTCCTCACACAGTTGCCCTGTATTCATGTAAAAGACAAGCAGTATTTATCCCCTAATGAAAAGGGACTTCTGGCTAATTCTTTCTATGCCAATATTTGCGTAGTCAGGTGCGCTGTCTGTAGGAGAGTGGTTTTTCCACCACTAACTTACCTGTGTTACAGGGAGCTTGCTTTCTTAGCTCATTCCTAGTTCATCTAATGAATTTTCAGCTTTCAGAGCCCCTCCATACATATATTTCACAATGAAAGGGATGGAGAATAGGTTTTAAAATTACAAAAGAAGTAAATAATTCTGAGCAGTGTTGAACCCTGCTGCCTAGACCTATGCTTTATAGATAATTGTTCATTAATCTGTGTGGTGGGAAGGAACTTCTGTATCTCTTATATCAACATCCTGTTGATTCTGGGAGTTGGGGTTATTTCCCTGTCTCTCTTTTCTCTCCCTCACTGTACATTTTTTAGATTTCTGGTTTTGAAAGAATGCCAAACAATGGCCTAAATAGGTCAAAGACTGTAGGAGAGGAGGAACATGGATGGAAACTTAAAACAGACGCAGGGCCAAGGTAAAGAGCCTTGAGGAAAAGAAAATGCATCTTGCAGTTTCTTTTCAGCTAGCGTGTTGATGGCATAATTAATGAGTAAGCAGGATTACTGTGCTTATATGATGGCATTTTGTGCAAGCGTGCATTGATATATTGGACAGAGACCGTAAAGTACCTGAAACTGGACAATTGTATTAACCTGAGACAAGTTTCTTTTCCAGTCAGAGCTTTTCTACTGTTCCAAAACACAATGTTGTCTTCTTGCTTTGTGTTCAGTAGAGCAATATTTTTACCATTCTTTCTAACTGAGAGGATAAGTAGGATGCCCAAGAGCTTTGTCTAATCATTTAGCTAATGATTCTGCTCTGTAATATCTGTTCAGGTGTTTAATTCAGTTTAGATTACTACTCTGATAGTCCTTTCTGGCCACTGGTTTTTATAGGATGCACTTCTAAACGCTGCATCCCCTGAAGAGGGAAGGTCATAGTTCAGCTCTGAATTTACTGACAGTGTCCTATTTTAACTTGTGCCTCAGTGTTGGGCATTCAAGCCAAATATTAATCTTTAGTTTATATTAAAGTACCTTGAGCTGTACCCCAGATTTCACATGTATGTTTTGTGGGTCAAAATATTTAAAAATAACAGTTTGTAGCATAACAGCATATCCAGTTATCTTACTTGTAGGGAGAAAGGAACTGTTATTACTCCATGCAGTAATCACTATGGATCTGTCTAACCTTTCTGTTGTGCAGGCAAAAAGGCCTCAAACTGTCCCACCCTGAAGTGTTCAAAAAACATAGCTCCATAATATGCTGGAGAGTTTATGCAGTAGAGCTATTAGAAGAACCAGAGAAACCTGTGGGCAGCTGCAAGAACTGCACTGCATTGTTATTCCTCCAAACCTGAGAGAGAACTTAATGTCTTTAATGCTTAGCTGTCTTCTTATGTATTTGAATACACTGGGACAGACTCTTCGCTAGAAACTTAAAGCACCTTCTCTGGTATGCAGCACTTCATATGTCTTGATGCTTCAGTTTGAAGTGTTTAAAACTCCTGCCACATCACCTGCTGTAGTTTTCTCCAGTATCTAAGCACATCAGTTTCTGGTTTATTAACTGCCAGGTTTTCACTCACAGCAAGATATTCTGAGGAAGTATATTGTGATGTACTCATCTATTATGTTCTTTTGAAACTTTTTATCAAACAAACAATCCAAAAATAGCTAGACAAGCATAAATGGAAGACTCCCCAGGTCCCCATTTCACCTCTCATTGAAAAGTCATTAAAACTGTGGCTAGTCAGCAAATCTGAAATCTAGCACCTGTTTGCCAGATAAAAACCAGCTGCACTGTATGTATGTTATTTAACCCATCTGTAATTTGCATACCATATGCAGTACCACTTAAGTTCATTTGCTTAAGGTGGTTTTGGATATAACGTTTTTATGAAAGATGAGAAGTTGATGATATAGAGTGAAACTTGTAGTGAGACTTTGTGATATCAGTATCTTGAAGTCATGAGATTACATCAAGGTTGAATTTTTGAGTTGTAGAGTTTTTCTTTCTTTATTTTTCATTTCAACAAACCAACCCACTTTTTTGTTCTAAAACTATATTTTCCCTCTTAGCTTATTTCTTCATTGGCTTTGATTAGGTCATGACTTATTGAGGTGAAATGAATTCTTCTTCTTTTTCTTTCAAAATAATTAGAAAAAGACAAGTTCCCTGGGCAACCCAGTCTTTTGTAATCCTTCTTATTTAGTGCAAGTGGGACATTCCTGTGATATGGATTCATTTTAAAATGGTTTCTCTTCCTTTAACACAGAACTGGCTTGTAAAACTACTTTCCCTTTTCTGAAAATTATTGTCCTCTGAAGTGTCTGGAATTCTGAAACTGAAGTAACAGAAAATCTTTCTCATCTACTTTCAACCTACTGGCATTTTCTGCTGTCCTCCGCTTTGTTCACATACATTGGTGAAGGTCCTATAAAGTTTTTCATAGCCTGTGAGGTAAGAGCAGATTTACATGAGGTTTGCTGCAGTGACAGTCTGAAATGGCATGAAAATATGGACAGCGCTAGAAAACTTACGTCCTAGGCCTGTAGTAGACAACAAGAAAGGAGTGGAGTTGAATCTGAATTTCATACTAGGTAGCACAGTATTTGACATTCCTCATTATATCCAGTAGTATATATTTTCATTAAGCTGTAAAAGTACTCATTATAAAATAGTACATTTATTTGTGAGATGCAGTCACAAATGAAGAGCAAGTCATGAGATTAGTAGGATTTTAGTCCTTGGTAGACTTTGATTCAGGTTTTGATTCTGCTATAGATTGACTGTGTGTTCTTGGATAAGTTGCTTATTTTCTGTGTGGCTAATTTTCATACTGTAATATATATATATATATATATATATATATATATATGCTAACATTTGTTTTCTCTTTACTCTTACCCACCATGATCAAACTGGTGACACTCTATTACTTATACTGTACATGTGATGCAGGCATAATCTTTAGTCTGTGGCATGAAGTTATCTGTCAAACTATAGAAAAATAACAGAAACTAATCTTGGAAATTCTGAGTGTTTCTTAACACTTCCAATTCCATTTCACTTCAGTGGAAATCTGTGTTATCGCACAAGAGGAGGACATGACTGATAAAATTCTAAGGGACCCACAGAAATTATACCACCGGTGCAGTAATTATGACCTGGTAATTATGATCCTTAGAAAATTCATATTGTGCTGGCTTTTCCTCTTTCTTTCCTGGTGCTAAGTTATGTTGAAAAACCATAAATCCTTTCCTGAAATATATTTTATATATAAGAATTACTAAGTGATCACTGCAGAGCTTTATCAAGAAGGGAAGAAGCAGGTGATCTGCACAGTAGTAAGTTGGTTCATGTGGCAGCTTTGTCATTGAATATGGGCTTGGTGATTCAGCACCATGAACCAAATTCCAGTTTTAATAGGTAGTGAGCAATTGCTAAAAGTATGTCTCAGTAACTTTCTGTAGTAGCATAAATTTATGTAGATTAATCTCTGAAGTTGCTCAGCTTATATAAAAATAAACTCCATTTAAACATTTTGTTTCCAAAACCTTATCCTGTTATAATTTATAGCAAATCCTTCTAAAACTTGCGTTAGAAGTAGCAATCATTAGTCCATGCCTATTGCCATTTTATCTTCATAAGAAAACCTTTGAAAAAGCTTTTCCTATGTAAAAGCCAGTTTCTACTGCATACAGTTGATTCTTGGTTTCCTTGTACAATCACAGAATAGTAGCTTCTGCTGTGACACTGATGCTTCCTTAGAAAAGACATTTCAGCTAAACAGAAGGGCAAAACAAGGTCACTGGCGTTCTGTATCTAACAGTGAGCTTTAAGAAATGAGTCAGACCTACAGATGGAATGATAGTTTGCCTTGTCATGAGAACACACATCTTCAAAAGGTTCCTGCTTTGGAAAAATAAAGTAAAAACCATAAGGAACCACTTAAGAAGGCTGCATAAATAATTTGCCATTTGTGAGCAATATATGCAAAATGATAGGACTGCAAGGACTGGATTTGATGGAAAAGCTTCTAACCATTTAAACTGCCATCCTGGTGTTTATTACTTGAATCACCTCCGGGAGTCTGATAAACACCTGTGATCTGCTGGTAATTCAGGAAAGGAAGCAGCACTCTGCATGACCTGCTTTTTTTCTCTCAAGCAGTCATGGTGTAATAAACAGGGTACAGTGATTTGGAACATGCAAAGAATATATTTAGACAAGTTAAGGCTACTACTATTGGTTTAATGCTTAACAAAGCTAGCAGCACAATATAAGTGGTTTAGCGCCTCAATAGGGTACACAGAGAAATAGGAGAGCAAAAGACAATAGAAGCTAGTGGTACATGAAAGGCAATTCAGTCATTTGGTTTAAAAATGAGACTAAGTGTTAAACACATTAAAGAGAAATAGGGGAGAAGTAGGGGTTTCTTTTAACCTATACATTTTTTAAGTTAGTACATGACCAGTAAAGTAATAATTTCCTGGAAAGCAATATTTAAACATATCCATCATCATTTACATCTTGGACACATACTTAAATATTATTGATTATTTGCAATTGTGTGCATCCACGTGTAGGTATATTAAACAAAAAAGTAATGGTAGCGTGTCAGTAATTGGGATAAAGTACAAAAGTGGAACTGGAGTCTCAAATTACTAGTTGTTTGGCTTTTTTTTTTTTTTAATTAAGAAAGCCACAAGCAAATTATAGACATCCAGTTTATAGCATTGCAATCTTACAGGCTTGCTCTCATGAATATGGTAATTTTTTATTTTATGCCCTCTTGAGATGTCTTGTTAAAAACATTTTATTGGTGATCCTAAAATTCAGTAAATTTGAAGCCCTTGGCATCCTGAAGATAGTTAAAGTTCTTCAAAAAATGTCAGCAATAAATATTTGGCAAATATAAAGAATATGCACATTTTCCCAAGTGGGTGATATATTTTTTTCCCCAGTTCTTATAGTCAAGTGATGACACTGCAGTTCAGAATATAAGTGCATATTGATATTTTCTTCCAGCAACTGCATGTGCTGCTTAGAGAGTGCCTCTCCTACTGTTATTTTTGTGCAGACACCTGGAAGTGGTTACATACTCACTCCAGCTTTTAGACTAGTTTTGAAGAGTCAGGTGTATGTATGAGCAAGTGGTCTTTATTTGGAGCAATTAAAATGCTAACATTCTCCTCTCTTGACATGCAATTACTAGGGCTCTGCTGTTCCACTAATTGCTCTTGCTGGGGACATTGGTGAGGAGCCAATGATTTTGATGGGTAGTGGATTATCATTTTTACTCTGCTACCTGAGAAAAAAATCATTTGCAAAATCCCTTGTGTAATTAGCAAGACTCATGATTAATTGTCCTGCAAAATTAGCTTCACTGTTGCTTTTATTTTACTGCTTCAAATATTAATTAATGTTAACTCCTTTCCTTCAGTTCTAGCTTTTGAATATTCAACGTGGCTTTGAAAAATTAGTCAGGGCTTCTACTTACATTAACATGCTGGAGCTTTGATTTCTGAATAAGTATTCTGATTTAAAAGATCACACGTGGGTCATAAATAATTTTTATAGGAGGACAAACAAAGCATCAAAGCATCATGGGAAGGCATTCATGCACTAACTGAAAGTAAATTGTTTCAGTAATGATTCATTCCCCCAGTGCTTTTGGGGAAACATCAGCAAATATGCAAAACGCTGCATTGTGCGGGGCAAAACAATTATTTAATGACAGCAATCAATGTATGTATTTTCAAATAAGTAGCACAGTGAAAGAGTTCAAATAATGGTGGACTAATACTATGTTAGTACCAAATTGTCCTTTAAACTTTGAGCAGTTGCAGTATCTACTCTCTGTATTGCTACGAATTGCTGGTTCTTACGTTTGATGGTGTAAGGTGGAAAATGCCGAGTGTCTATATTTCAGTGGTACCTGTCTTAGCACTCTCAAAACTCTTACGTGCTTAGTGTTGTGACTGACAGAGTCAGAAGGCACACAAAGGACCTAGTGAAGACTGTTCTCGAGTCACTGGGATGCTGACGGACTGAATTCACAGGACAGCTCGTTAAAACCAGCAGCAAGATGTCCTGAGACTCCAAAGAGGCTCGGCTTCTGTTTTAGCTGTTTTCAGTGTGGCAGGTTAGCTCACGCAACTCCTCCCAGAGGAGCTCTTGTCCAAGATCTGCTGCTTTCTCCCAGCAGCTGTAGCACTGCTTATAGAGCACTCCTGCACAACAGTTCCAGACTTAATTTTGACCGTGCATCAGTCCTTGCTTTATTTCTTCTCTGTTTTCAGCATGCAGCTAGATGAGTTTCTCCATAATTCATCAGAAGAGCTCTTGCCCTCTAGACGTTCTTCTCATTATGCAATAATCTCACAGTAATCTTGTCATAAAACTCAAAATTGACCACTGGAGAGAGCAGTAGGGGTGAAGGCAGGAGCATGGTATACTGGACAACATTGCTTCATTATCAAATATAACAGGAGAAACAAGCTTGTTGAATTTTGTCTTGCTCTTCTCATTAAAGTGTACAGCTCTTCTGGCAGCTTTTGTCAGACTTTTGTAATGCAGTGCAGGACCTAGAAAGGTATAACTATCTTTCATGGGGTTAGTTACTTCCAGACTTTTGTAACTGAGGACTGATTTTGGCCTTGAATGCCTGTAAAATGGCATTACAGCCAATATGCTGTTTTTCTCTACAACAGTTCTATTATCCACATCCCCACATATGAAATAACCAAAGAAATCACTTTCTCATTGCTTGAAAATGAATGCTTGCCCCAAAGCTACGCTGGCAGTTACACCACTGAGCATTCTGCTGCTTCCAGAAACTGCCTCTACTCTTTTCATGCATGCCACCTATTTCTGATGACGCAGCTTGTTTGTGTGAGAGTATATGTATCACATGGAGAGAAAGCATTCCTCCATGGAACCACATGGTTGATTTTACTTGCTTTCTGATCAAATGAATGAGTTATTTTAGCTGTTTTTCTAATATTGACCTAGGAAATCAATGATGGGGAAATAGTGTTACCTTTATAGCTGAAATTAATTAAATAACAGACCTGAATCCGACCTTTCTTTTGGTCACACTGTCCACTATAGCAAATCCAGAATTCTTTACTAGCTCATTAAAGGCATTGTGTCATCCTTTCTTTTCTATAGCCTTCTTAAATCTCAGCTTTAATGACTGGCTTCAGTGTATGAGCCTCTTGCCCCTCTTCATAGGCTCAGTCATGCCCTTCTCTTCCCTACATTAAAAAGGTTATTGTGTAGGCATATTAAATCAGAATTTCTGTGGAGCCTTGGGACGTCTTCGGAAATGAGTGAAAACCAAAAAATAAATTCCAGTCTGGATCCAAACGTCAGGAAAGGTTTCACATTTTACTTGGGTTTTGGGAATCTTTGAATAAAGAAAACGTTCTGTGAGTTTTCTGCTGTTCATCTGTAATTGCTTAGTCAGACTAAGGTGCAACGATGAAGCCAGAATTGGTTCACAGGCTTTTCTAATTTCAGCAGAAACAGACACATCTAGTAGTGGTTGCAGAGAAAGAAGCAGGAACACTTGCAGATGTGCATGTATAGGATGTGTGCAAGAAATATTCTAGTTTTCTCTCCGTCACGTGCTTTAAGAAGCCTTTTCTATACAGAAAAGTACTGTCACACATTCTGATTAGAGCACATCATTCTTCCTGTGCAATCATAAATATATGGACAATCTTTTCTGCAGTAATAAATGGCCTTTTTGCTCTTAAATATACCATTTTAAAAAGTAACTTACTTAACTGTGTTAAAATCCTTCATACACTGATATTGTGTTGCAGCAGTCTACCTGAGAATTACTGAGGGATTTGGAGCACAGGTAGAGTCTGAGGGAAGGAGGCTCATTTGGGAATTTAAATAGGAAATATTTCAGATTTGGTCCCCTCCAAAAACAGGGGCTTTGATCTACTAAATTGGTACACATTAATGAAGCACAAAATAGAACGTGAGATACAGCAATTATGAAGGTTGTAACCTTTCTGTTTCCACAACTGTCCCATTTACTTGTCAAGCATCCACAGGTGAAACGTTTTGCTGCAAAATGGAAACAAAAAAAGAGAGATCAGTTAATCTTTAGACTTAAAATGGAGCAAATAACACCATGACAGCACAGTCTTCCATATATGAAGGAATTCATAAATCTCCTGCCTCAACAAACTGCCATATTGAACTCTTCATCTTCCAGTGATGCCCACAGGATTTGCACATGCAGTTTTACCAGAGCAAGTGGCTTCAAGTCCAGAGTCAGAGGCACAATGGTCATTATCCAAGTTTCTGTATTTGTGGACAAATGTTTTGAGGTTTTGTAAGGATCTGTATAACCACAGCTGCTTAGGGAAATTTAAGGGCTTGCAGAATCTGGCTTTAAAAATAAAAAGCAAAAAAAAGTCAACCCCTCCATATTCTCTTACTGGGTTTGGGGGATTTATTCTAGTTTGTTTTTTTTAAATCCATGTTTGCATGTAACATCAATCTTTATCATTTGACATAAGAATATAGCTTTCATAGGTGTGTATTTGGCTGTGGTATAGAAAAACACATGTTTTTGAGAAAGGCAAGGGCAAGTCTATGTCATGGGGGGTGTGCAGAATTCCAGCCAGCACACAGTTGTATCTGAGCCACCTGCTACATTACAGACACACTGAATAGCCTTTGGGGAGGCTTGTTTTCTCTTTTCCACTTAACCTTTTCTTCTCTGTATGTTTTTCTTTAAAAAGAAAAACAAACTAACCTATAGGCAGAGAATCACAACCTTGGTCTTCTCTTCCGGGCAACTTTCCCTTCAGCTTTTTCCACTGATTAGCACTCTTTAAAATGCCAGCCAGATATGGGATTAGTTTAAGATTTTCACAAATTAAATGACTGTTTGATGTGTAGTGAAGGGCAGAGGGAAAGGAAAGATTTATCATGTGTGTCTCTACCTCTTATGAATCAAATATGGCTTCTTCCTTCAAATTGGCCTCTATCAGGGGGTAAGTTACCCTGAAGGTTAGCTAAAGCCCTGTCTCGTGCTGAGATGGTATTTTCTGGATGATGAATATATTAGTTCAAATTTCAATTGATTCGATGGAAGGATAATGTTGATACCATATTTACTGCTGTGTTTCAGTAGTGTAGGCCAATCATTAGTGTGGATAGTGGGAAAAAAATAGCTTAAGGGTGACACTGTCTGAAATGCAGGAAATGAACAGTGCTTTATAAATAATATATTTATCCTATTATGTTAATTTTTCAAAATATGCTTAGAGTTAAGTGTAATGTTCGATCACTTGCTTCATCTATACTAGCATATTATTAGTTTGTTTAGTCACATCTAGAAATATGTTCTTCATATTTGTGGTTGCCAAAGTAAATAGAAATCAATGAAAGCAGCAAAAGTGCTGAAGTCATTTCAATAAGTGAAGAGCTCATTAATTTAAATTTCACACTTGACATTGTAACAGACTAATCATAGAAAATAAGGCTTCTAAATATGTTCCAAGACCAGAAAGTATCCTGCAACTTTATTTTCAAAGTGGCATTGACATTAGAAGGAAAGACCTCTGACTGCATCAGTTTAGGCAGATGTTAATGATATAGCAAACTTTCTTGAAAGCCTGAAGTCCATTCATATGGATGACATAAGCCTGAGGAGTTAGCAAGCAAGCAGTATTGAGATACTGGGACTAAACATGTTCTGAAACATCAAAAAGCTCTTCCTGCCGTTTTCAAACATCTAAAAATATGTGTGAAGCCTGTTCACAATTTAATGGGAGATATACAGAGAGCTGGGGGTGGTTATACAGGAAATTAGAAAAGCCTCTTCTCATCAGAGTGAAATAAATATGCCACCAAATAAGAAATGTAATTGGAGGGGTGTGTCAGTTCTGTTGATGTCAAGCAGGTGTTTATAAATTAGAATTAAACATTTATAATTGATATTAGTGATAAGAAAGTATTTTAAGTTACACTGAAGAGAGATACCTAACTTGTCTGTCTCCCTCCTTTTCCATGTGGAAAAGAGAGGGTTGGAAATGCCATTTCCCCCAGCTATCTTTTCCAATGTAGATTGATCTATTCACCTGCCTGCTTTCCCCTGAAACATTGCATAATGCAGGATGCAATGGAAGTAGCTTAGAAGGAAGACTGCATTGCAGTTGCAATGCATTAAGTAGCTTTACTTGTAGATAATGGGATGCAGGTAGGTAGCATTCAGTTGATGATTGCTGGTTGATAGGTGCAAGGATACTTTCTGTTTGTTGTCTTATCAGCCTCTTAGTCATGGAGAACTCCCATTGATGGAAAATGAATGTATTTCATTCTCCTGCCCTTGAGAACATCTTCTGTGTTGCTTGGAACAGTCAAGAGAATTCAGAATTCTTAGCACCCCCAGCATAGATACCTAAGGTTCATGGCACACAGATCCTTTATTGTCAACCACTTTAAAGAGTTAAGTAACTTTGCTCAGACTTGCTCAGAAGGCAAGCATGCCCCTGTCTAGCATTTAGTCCACTGTAAATAAGTTGCTATAACTGTTGTGAAAATCTTTTCTGATCTAGTATATGAATCATGACTAGGAATTTAAATATGAATCTTGTGGTGTGTCCACAATATATTTTAGAGCACAGGTATTTTTTGCTGTTACAGACTCTTGCTTAACACCAGAAGAAATCAGTAGTAGTGGTAAGAACAGCTTCAGCATGAGAACACAGTATGTATCTGAATGCACTGCTAGGGTGTCTTAAGTCTAGTATTTACTCAAATCTTTAATAATGGATACAGTATTTCCAGATCAAGAAGCAGAGGACTATAAAAATGTCCATGGTGTTTAAGTGCATTCCTACATTACAGCTCTATGTGGCCTATTTTTTCACCAGTTTCCAGTAAAAATTTGGATAAATTATAACAATATTAATTGGATAGCTCAAAATTTGGCCATCAATCTAATTTTATCTATCTAGTACATTTTACTATTGATTTTTGGGTTGATGATTTTGGGTTGACCTCTTCAGTAACAAAATTCCAGTAGCCATTTTGACTTCGGATTTCCATGCTTTTTAAACTGAAATTTGTGAATAAAACTGTCAGACCCAGTGAGCTAGTGACTGGCTTATCTTTACTTAGTAGAAATTGAAGCTTCTCAGTAGACACTGTACATTTTACAAACCTGTCCAGTTCCATTCTGATATGAAATGGGAGCAAAGTGTGTCCCTCTTATTCAGACAATATTTACAATACAGGATTGCATTTAGAAACCAAGCTATTACTGAGAGCCCTCCTACTGAATGGAACAATAGGAAAGGTGGTATACCACAAGGCTTAAATCAATGCAAGGTAGTGGTTTGCCTTCCTTTTCGACCAGTGTGCTTTTGGGGAATAAATATCTGTATTGTAATTTGCAACTTACTGTAAGTTTTCCGGATAAATATAAAAAAATCCTCCCTTTTTCCCCATGATGATCTTGTCACTCCTGTTTTCCCTTCAGAATCTTCCAACTAATAGTGAAAAGAAAAGCATTTATAGTAGGAAACTAAAGAAATAGTATCGATAGTTTAAATATTATGCCAAACATGATATTTAACTTACTATAAACATTTCATCAGATAATATACCTCTGTGGGAATAAAGCAAAGCAGTTCTGTTCTACCCTTCTGATTGAACGTGTGGACCTTTTCTGACATTTATGTGGAGTTATGCATGAAATATAACTGACTCTGTCCATATTTAGACAAGTATATATATTTGGGGCTTCTGTCCTTTGTATCCCTGAAAAAATGTTCTGATCTGTGATAGCATTGGGCTAGATAATGAGAAAGAAGGTTGCAATAAGGGTGCCTTGGTCCTCAAATGCTGGCATTACTCTATTCCTCTTGTCAGGTAGGTGTATGACTTCACTGTGTGGTAGTACTTCTATCTCAAAGTCTGGCTTGTGCAGACTAGTTTTTGTGCCATGTATCAGCTTTGAGCTTTGAGAACACATTCTCTGTGCAAAAAGTGTGTGCAACAGCTTCAGTATCGTTAAAATATGAGTCTGGAATGAAAAAGAGTGATGCAGAATGGGTAGGAATAGAAGCCTTAGAGGAGACAAGATGATTTGAACCATCTGCAAGTGAAGGTAAGCAAACAGCTGCAGCAGGGGGGAGACAGCAGGGAATGGGTGCAATTAGCTTCTGCTTCACATTGGGGAACTATCATTTCATTTTATGGCTTTGTTGACAATCCTCTAATTTCGTTTTTTTATTGTGAATGACATCATCAATATTATTAGATGGAAGAACAGTTCACTAACAGATGGCTTTGTACCATATCCAGTATGGTACCCAGCGTATCACCTTATATTTACTTGCTTTCGGTAGTATATTTTACCTGGAGGAACTTGTGTTTAACTGTTGAGCCTGTGTAGCTATCAGTGAGCCATAAGGCAATAAACAAAATTTCAGTAACATTTTGCTAACTAATTAATGAAGTGGATTAACATGTTTTGAATTTACTTGTTCATTTTACTTTTCACTTACCTGTTCAATTTCCTAGAAAGGAAAGGATAGCAGTTCCAATTGAAATGGGGAAAAAGAAAACTATGCCACTGTATGGTGTGCTAGAGAGTAAGCTAAAGCTCTTCTGAGTCCTTTCTTTCTCCCTTGTAAATCTGTCCAGGCCACCAATGGTGAAGCAGCTAAGGGTGTCACGTTTTCAGGGCATGCAGTTTTGCCAGTGTGTTGGCAGACCTCAAATAGGATGGTGAAGGTCTTGTGTTTAAAAGAACAATTAAGGAGAGTCCTCTATTTGTCTGAATTGGTGAAGGAACGAAGACTATATACATGCAAACAGCCTAAGTACAAATTCATCAGTCTAGTTATCAAGAATCTGCAGATAAATGGGACACTTCTGTACTGAATATGATAGTACTATACCAGCTTCTTGGCCAAGGAATTCTTGGTAGTATGTGAGATGCTGGAAACAAGGTCAGTGCATAATCTGGGACCAGTGGATATAAGGGAGGCAAAATGTTTAAAGGGAAATTTAGGTATCTATTGAGTTCTTGGAAATGTATAGTATTGCTAAACTTGAATTAAAAATGTTTCATTATTTGCTTTACTTCAAGCTCTAGATATTCCAGATATGGTATATTTTTGCTGATATCATGCAAAAATTAAACTAATATATTCATGAGAACTTATTGACATATTGGTGGGTTTAATGGCATAGACTCCTCCTAAGTAAGTATCTGGAGTTAACAGAGCAAGATTTTTTCAGTACTCAGATGACTTCATTTCCCTTGTAAAATTTAACTAAATTGGTTGAGAGAAATACATGTTGATTAGTTTGGGTTAAAAAAAGCAGAACAAGCAACACTCTAATAGAAGCCAAAGAAGCTGGAACGCCAGCCCTGAGGAGCTGTATGGAGAAGAGCAGATTGATGTCATATGTAACAGAATTCTAAGTAGTGTCCCTAGTTCTTTTGATACTTAGTCATGTTTCAGTCTAGTTCCTAAAAGGTTTTCTTTTTTGCTTGGTTTAAATTATGTTTTCCCTGCAGATGTTTAGACCTGCAGTAAGTCATGCAGCCTACAGGATGGAGGCCCAAGCTGTGTTAGTGTCCTTCTTCCTCAGCTAGTCCTGATTAGTATCCAGCTGGAGGGTTAAAAGGTTGCTGAGCCTGTTGAAGAAGGTAGAAGATGTATAGTCATTATCAAGTTCACTTGCCAAATACATATCTGAAAATATGATTCTTCTTAAAATAAAAGCTTATGGCAAGCTATGTCATTCTCTGTATTCAAAATGAGAATCTGAAAAAAAGACCACCTGGGCACTTATTGTAGGCTTGGTATACTAACTTCAGTCATCTCAAAATGAGACTCCAAGACCTATTATTTTACTATTATTTGACCCATCCTCCTGTTAGGATCTTTACAAAGTAATTCATAATGGTTTGTAAATTCATCATTATGACTGCGTCTAGTACTGTGCTATCGTGTATTTTTGCAGTGACTTACTGATTTCCCTCTTATTTCCACTTCTTACAACCAGGACAAGTAGGATGGGAAGATACTTTGTTTTCTATTCTTTTGACAGTTTAGTGTCCAAATAATGTTTAGCTTATCTTGTAGTTTATAGGTGATTTTGACACTTAGAGAACACCCTGCTACCTGTATGATCTCACTGTGCAAGTAGTGATGGAAGCTTTGCTGTGAAAAATCTGTGCCCAAGGTTTGCTCATCACTAAGGTCTTAAGGCCATATGGTATGCCAAAGGGTAATTCTCTCTGGTGATTCTGGCAGAGGTTGCTGTGGATGGTTGCTCTGGAAATAGATGCTTTGGATGCTCATGAACTGGAGGAAGAGAGTCTATAAAATTAAGGTCTGTATTCATAATCTTTGCATTTACTTCCAGAGTATCACATATTTGTATGTCAAAATTAATATACTTTTCTTACAGATGGTCTTTTCTGCTGTATATCTAGATCTATCACGTTTTTTGGTGTTCCATTTAAAACCTAGCAATACACCTAGCTTTGAGGCTTATCAGCTGACAAAAACTCTAATAAGCTATGGTGCCAGCTGTTTCTGACCATTCTATTCAGTCCATACAGCTTATACTAACAGTTTGTTATATTTGGTCTTCTGCACAAAAAAAAGCTCACAGAGAAGTGCACTGGTTTAGTGACATATTCAGGGTTAACAACTCAGCTCCCAAACCCCCAGTACTTGGAGTCAGTGAAAGTGCTGCTTAAAGGAGGACTGCACACTTGGGCTTTGTATGGAGCAACTAAGAAAACTATGATAAAATTAGTAGGATAGTTGATTGCTAATAGTATGCTGTATTAGAAACCAAAGGAAGGGGGTCCCTTATGCTGTGGCTGTCAGATCTTTGGAAATAGTTGTCAGAGAGTTAACAGTGGCTGAAAAGGTGGTGAAGTTCATGGGAGAGACATTCATTGATGGCTAGTAAATGTGTAAGAACCACCTCTACTTCAGAATATCCCCAAGCTGAAAATGGGAGGAAGCTGGAGAATATGAGAGGGAAGCATGTTTGCCCTCTTATTCTTCCACAGCCATCTGCTTATGACCTTGGAGGCAGAGTAAAACAGTAGATGGACCTGCTGAGCTGAAGCAGTATGTTTGTTGTGAAACATGGTGGAGCTCTAATAATTAAACCTTTAAATAGCAACATGCTAATAGGTTTTCTGATGTACAACGTGAGAATAAAATGTCTGCCCTGTTGCAATCTGGGTTTGGTATATTTAAGTCGTTTTCTCACTGATTTTTACAAGATGATAAACTTGAGATGGACATTCTTTTAAGCCATAAATACCACGCATGCTGTCCCTAGAAGTACAGATAAAGCCAATGGGATGTTAAAAGCAGTTGAAGTGCATTCCTTCTCTACCTGCTTCACCCAGATGAAGCTGTCTGCTATCAGTTTGGGCATACGGTGTTTGACCCTTGCTTGTAGGTATAAATAAAATAAAGCTTCCATCACTTAGTCACAATGCACTGAATGGCAAATTTGTCCACAGCAGTTGACCTGAAAAATGGAGGCTTAACCTTACACGGAAGCCTCTGAAGTTTCTTGCATCTGCTTTATCTCTGTAAACATTCTCCAGTGTTTCCCCATCTTATTTCAGACGAGGCTCCTGGGACTCTGTGGTTGCAGACTGATTCTCTGAATTTTATATTCTGTTACACTCTTCTTGATTTTGTGTTTTTCCTATTATGTAGGTCTGGAGAAAAAGTATGGAGCAACATCCACTGTACTTTTTGCTTGGGTTTGTGCTACTTTTTCTTGACTCAAACTCATTTTTAAAAAATATAATGTATTTCAGGATATGAATTCTATGCATTTTTTTTATCAATGCCAGAATATTAGTATTGTTACAGTTCTTTAAGGTTTTCTCAGCACAAGTCTGCGTAATATAGGTTATAAATTGTATTACCTGGAAGTGCCTGATTGAAATGCAAAGTTGTGAGAATATTACTTAGAAGCAATATGTGCATACATTATCTTTTACCTATAATGAGATCAACTCAGAGGCACAAGAAATCACTTCAAAAGTGTGAATTCAAAGGCAAAAAAAACAATTGATGGGCATTCAATTAAGTTTCCTAGCTATGGCCTTGCAGATTGTCAGCTCTTTACTTTGCATCATGCTGAACAGGAGGAGAACAGAGAAGAAACTTCTGGAGTCAGTGTCTTAAACCTCTACCCTTAAACATTTGCAAAAAGATAGATTATTTCTCCTTATGCTTTTTTAAACTCCCCATTGTGTATAGAAATGCCAAGTGCAATTCCATGTTCCAAGTATGTGGAGAGAGTATGCACTGATAATTCTGTTGTAAATTGGGACCATTGACTGAGCTCCTGTTAGGAGAAAGTTGATATTTTACATCTAGAATGTTATTTATCCAAATATTTTCTATTCACCTGGACAAAGGAGAGGAGTGTGATGTACTACAGTACTACAGTGTTCAGTTCTAATTTCATTCGTAGAAATGAGACACTCCCAGTTTCCTATTTAAATAAAGAGATTACAATGTTACCTCATTTCTTACATTTATTCAGGAGAAAGAATTTTTACCTCTATCTGTTTTCTTGTTGTTCTGTAGATCTTTCTTGAGAATTGGGCAACATTTTAAACTACATCCCACAAGCTAAAAGTGAAGGATTCCAAGCTAGAAGGCTGAAGAAAGTGTGTGTTTTGGGCACATTACTGACGAATTTCTATGCTTCCTTTAATCTCCAGTAAGGGAAAAGGTGAGCCCTAGCTGTTTCCATGGCTGCTTGTTCACATTTAGAAAAAGACTAAACAGACACAGCATATGTTCTTCAGTTCAAGTCTGCAAGATCATGGTGAGGACTTGGAGTGGGGACTTGACTGCATATCTTGAAGTTCCTTTGCTCCTGTGAGCTGCACTAAGTGGAACATGGACAGCTAGGGAAAAGCATAACTGAATTTCTTCATCTTTTCATTTCTTTGGAACATGGCAAATATATCACCTGTTCTTCTCCCTATGCGTGTTTATGACTATCTTGCACATTTCAATGATTATTTTGCCTGTTCGTTAGTGTGATTTATTTGCTTAGAAGAAGAAAATGACTGCCTGTACTACGTACAAGATCTGTACTACTACAGATCAAGGGTCTATTTTGCCCAGTATCTTGTGTGTGCCTGGGAAAGACCAAAAGAACAAATCAAGCATGCAGTGAATATTCCCAGAATATTCTTGCTGTATTGCCTCAGTTATGGCTTAACATCTTCCATGAGCATATCTGTCCTTTCTGAACACCTGCAAACATTCTGCAGCCAAGATGTCATCAGGACTAACTGCATATAAAAAAACAGAATGTTGTGTTTACTACAGAAATTACTTAGTTATTGCAGAAGATCTTGGCTTTCAAAGCCATGCAGTTCTGAATTATGATCCTCCATAGAAAGTTCTGATTTGTCTTTTTGAAGGCTCTGAATTAAGATTCAAAGTCCCCATGGAAGTTAGAATAGATGTATCACAGAGGCACAGGCCTTCCTGTTCTCTTTTCAACTTGACAAGTCACTTCAATGACTTTCAATAAGGTAACGCAGAAGAAGGAGGATCACATTAGAAATCCCCCTCCATCTCTTCCTCCTTGCAGGCACAAGCCCTTGCCTGAGAAACAAATTCTCTCAACTTTATCTAAGGAGGATCATACACCTTCTGCTGTTGTTCCCAGCCATTGTTAATTGTTGTTAATTTCCAACACCTCATTAATTATTTACTATTAAAGATGTGAGTGGGGCAAATGTCCTTCACCCATGGATAGTCACAAGAATGGACCATTAATAACTACAAAAATATTTTACTTTTGAAGTTGAAAGGGGACTTGTATGAAAGTCACTTTACTTGCAAGAAAAGCCTGATGCAGCATCAGTGTGTCATTTAATAAAGAGCTGGGTATGAACAATGCCTTAACATACAAAAGAAAACAGGGAACAATGATAGAACTGTAGCTGATGTAATCAACAGTTAGAAGTAGCTTCCTCCCCGCTGCACTCAGTCTCATTTAACTTGTTTTAAATAGCAATATTTTTGATTCCTTGCATGCTCATGGTACTTCCCATATATACAAGTTTTAAATCCCATAAAAAAAAACCTCACTTTGGGCTTTGTTATTTAGTATGCAAAACAGTACGTTAGGCTAGTATTCTTATTATGTTAGGTTTGAGAAGCCTCAGCCAGGATAGAGACAAAGGTCATAGTAAGACACAGTCTCCAATCAAGGAATTCACAGCAAAGACAGAAAAATGGATGAAGGGAGCATGAACATTCCTCAGAAGTAGGAATGTGTTCCCTAAGGTGATACTTAGGAATTGTCCTGTATCCTAGGAGCTGGGAAAGGATGATCATTATTTTCATGATAGTAACGTAACAGAAAAGGAATTTCTTCTGCCCTTTCCCAGTTTGTGTTCAAAGCAAAGCCTGTCAGAACGGTTTCCACAACAGCAAGTTTTGACCTTCTTAGACAAAATTTTGCCTAAATCTACAGCTACTGTCCAATAACCTCTTCACTGTTGCCTTTGGCTTGTGAGTCTACTTTACCATAGCCTGCAGCTGTTAGAAATCCATCAGGTGTCATTTCAAGGGATTTGCTTATCTTTGACTGTTAATGCCTCATACTTAGGTGAGGTGGAAAGCTTTAGGGCTGTTATTTCCCTCCTTTCTCTGTTCTGGAAAATGTGCCATCAAATTAAAATATATCCATTTTGCTTCATCTCTTTTTACCTCTTTTTACCAGCTTTCACTTTTATCTGGAACATTTGGGCACTCATTGCACAGATATTTGGTAATGGCAGCCCCACGGCTGGCTGAAAATCAGTATCAGATTCTAGCCTGGAACCCAAAACTAGATTATAGGCTGGTTATCTTTCACTGCTTTAGCTGCAGGGACTGAGTAACTGCCAGAGAGGGACAGTAACTTCTGCTGCTGCTGCAACCCAAGTCCAAGTAGAACTGTGAATCAAAGCCTTCATTTGCCATTGTTCACAGCCTGTTATATTCACTTCAATTAACTTTTTTTAAATGATATTAATATGTAAGGCAAGGAATTGCAGCAGCAGGGAAGTTTACACACCACCCCTCTGTGTCTTTGTTATGGGCTCCACACGTTCTTCAGGGAGTGGGTGGGTTGTAGTTTCAATAATTTGTGCAGAGGAGTAATTTCTTTAGTTTACTCCAAAAAGGTCCATGAAGCAGAGCCAACAGGTCATGTGGGCAAAGACTGAAGAATCCTGTTCACCTAAGCCAAGTTACTTACAGAAATAGTTCCATATACTATCCGTTGCACAGGAAATCTGAAGCAGAGCCAGAAATGTTTCCATGTCTTCTGAGCTATGTTACACCTTTTTAATACCAGAGCTACCTTCTAAAGCCAGATTTTAATTCAATGAGTTGAGCCAGAACGTGAAATTCTCTGACATCCAGCTTACAATCTAGTCAGTGTAGGGGAGTTTGGACTGCTCCATAGCTGCAGTCTACCTGATGCTGCAGAATGCTCCTCTGAGAGGAAGATGGGGATTCACAATGTTGTTAGATCTCACCTAAGTGGATTAGTACCTAGGTACTGCTACTTTTGTCTTTTTTTCTTTGCTCCATGCTGTGAAATAATAAAGAAATAAACACAGACCTAAATCTTTGCTTCTGTGAAAGATGCTAGCCTTGAAGGCTGAAAAGGGCCATTAGGTCATCTCTTTATTTCTATAGATTATAAAATTTTGGCCTTCCTGGCGTTGTCTCACACCTTTTACTGAATCCTGGGACCTTCTCCATAGGCCTCCAGCCTTGCTTTGGAGAGATAGAAAGGCAAGACATCCACCATTGCCCTGATTGTTTTGTCCCTATAGCTCATAAGCCTCAGTGATTAACAATTCATCAGTCAAAGATATATATTTCATACAAAAAAAATAGACTGACTTTGCAAACACTTGAAAGTTACCCTCACAAATACTGACTGCATAATGCAAACTCAAGAGTTACATTAAAGCACTGAATAATATCATATAGCCCTGTCTCAAGTTTCACTTTGGGACAGATAAAAGCTTCCCAGGAAGTATTTTCACCAGATGCTAAATATGTAGTTGTTTTAGAAGAGCTGGAGTATAATGAAGTACCTGACCTAAGACTTTCCAAGATAGGAAGCACCTGGTTGGTGCTAAAGCTTCATTTTTAATTCACTCTTTATTATGGAAGTTCTTCTCTCTGGGAGTTTAAGCTGCAGTCAGGAGCACAGCCAGGACAGGTAAGGCACATGAACCTTGCCCTGAAAGCTGATGAACTATCAGAGCTGAGCAGTCAGTTACACTGAAGACAGGTCTCTTTCAGGCACTAGTTCAAGCTGAATATATTCTCAGTCACCTCCAAGACTCACTGAATATGGAATGCACCAAAATGATATGTGTCTTTTAAAAGTTTACAATCTATGTGCTTACAGGTTATTGTCAGGAGGTAATAAGAAAAGAGAAAACAACAAAGCCTTCCTCTGCACATGTGCATACCAACATTTACACATGCTAACACAGACATAAAACTGTGTGTGTCTATAATGATAATTACATATTACAGTATTTATTACAGTGGGTTTTAGACTTAAACAAAATCCTGTATCAACAGGGCTTAATGAATTAGAGAAATAGAAACCATATAGACATTCATTTTAATATGTTTTGATGGAAAAACTTCATATTTGGTTTGAAAATTAATTTTGTGATCTGTTTGGGTTTCTATATTCCGTGCTGTGCTAATTATTTTCTTGGGTTTTGCGATGACTGACATGTAATCATTAGTGCTTTGTGTTTACTTTGCGTGCATTGCAATGCAGTTTCTTTGGGAAGGAAACAATGTGCCATTGCTGCGTATGTACATAACATAATGTTTGTTATGTTATTGTACGGTACCTTGCATGGTGGTCCTAAATGCTCCTCTATATTATTTCAGTATAATTAATGTACAGTCATTAAGTTTCTATTTCTCTATTTCTGTTTCTGATGGAAAGTGGATTAATCCATGAGTCCTGTAAAGTTGATGAAACTTTAATATTAGGCAGTCCTGAGCCTGAAATTTATGTTTATTTTGACTTCCTTTGTTTGGAACATGTAGGTGATGTACTCCTTTATCAGAGAGTGATAGAAAATCTTACATTTCTACAGTAAAAAGTAGGGAAACAAAGCAAACAAACAAACAAAAAAAGGGAAGCAAGTTTCCTAGAGATGAGGCAATGGAGACATACACGAACGCAATAGCTGTGTCTCCAAACAATATGTACACAAATGCGCACCTGTAAATTAAAAACTTGGTTATGATGGACCAAAAATTTGTTTTTTTCATATTTTAAGGGTATATTCTTTCTTATGGGTGTATTCTTTTAGCTTTAATCTGACCAGAGAGGGTAAAGGCTGTTTTTCAATTATCAGCATGACATTTTCTAATTTTTTATTTGTAAGCAAAACCCTTTTTCCATTGCAAAAGAAAAACAGAAATGTTGCAACCAGTGTATTTATCTCTCTTCAGGGTCTGGAGGTTAATATCCAATGGCTCATAACATCTTTATTATAATGCGTTTATAATGATTTACTGGAATGATTCCGTAGCTACATATCTAATGTCAAAGACTAGATTTGGCATGGTGGAAAATGTCGTATCCTTGGGTAGCTCTAGGGAAAATAAAGCCCTGCCAGTACTTTTCTGTGTAATTCTACTAACTGTAATAAGGATAGGGCTAACTGCATTAATGTCAATTAAACTATTAATAATACCTATCCTGTCATTCCTAAATATAGCAGTCACTCATACATATTACTGTCGTCTGTAAGGACTGTACGTAAATGAGATCATGGCTTATTTATACTATGAAATCTGGCTGACAACCAGTCTTGTAACTCTTGTCTAACACCAAAATAGCTATTATTTTGGAGAGAAATAACCTACGCTGCTTGAAGAGGCTGTGTCCTGTAACTGTGATGTTGATCACCTCATGCTAAATACACAGATCCTATGTAATTTACAGACTCCTAGGATGCCAGCAGGGCATTCTATCACTTCCATTCATGTCAGAGGAAGCTTTTTTGTGACTGACAAAGATCTTTAGTGATGCTCACAGCATCTCAGTGCACCTGAAGAAATGTCATCTCTGTTGATGACTTCAGTTTTCCCGTACGATAGGCCATAACTAGTGGTGTGGCTGCCCTTGCTAACCATCTGATGTGGCCTCCAGTATTGGCTGTATTTATGAAATTAATTCTGTTTCTAATACCACTATTAATTTGTCTTAAGTGTGATTAGGCAGTTTAAAGACAGAGTCCTGGAATAATGCAAATGGGCATGCAATCTCCATAAAATATGCACCGATCTATATTTGATAAAGCAGTTGCTGAAAATTGCTGCAATAGTTTCACAAAATGAATGGCTAGTTGGTGTGTTGTGCAGTGCTTCAAAGATGGTGGTTAAATGTTCAATATCATCAGCTGTAATGTGCAGAAAACCATCATTAGCAAATTTCGAGGGTTACCAAAGAGGTCACTCTCAGAGCTGGGCTGTCCTTCAGGCAAGAGGAGAGAAAAATGTGAGAGGAGCCTTTCAGTCAGAGCACATGACAAATGAGAGGCCATGGCCAGTTCCCACAGGAAGACAGAGAAAAGTACCATGAGCTGCCTACATCAAGGAGCAGGAAAAGAGGCAACAGATGATATGTATTCATTAAGGGCGAGAGGGGAAAGGGAAGTGAGAATGAGACTGGAATTGTTTTTGAACACCTCTGGTATTCTAATGCTGCTCAGCCCCCTACCATCTCCAGAGAGCCCGGAATAAGGTTATAATAAGTGAAGTCATTTTTGTAATAAAGTTGGCTGTAGCTCTAGGCCATAAATCACACATTCAGGTGCTCAAACTTGCACATTTCTCTCTTGCCTCACACTCTCTTTCTATTAATACTTTGATTTGGATGAAAATTTTCCCTGAATACTGAGGCAGGAAGGGTGAAATATTATTTCATCCCTATAGAGAATATGTTTACATATGACTTACTTAGTAGGATTGTTTTCTGTAGAGTAACATCATTTTCTCCTACCAAAGGAAAATAACTTTTCAATGACCCTGCTACTTCCATTCTGTTTTAACTGATTACTACCACAAGGTTTTAATGTCTCCAGTTGCTGTGAGTAGCCATTAGGTAGACTGCCCTCTTCAAGTTTGTGTCCTGTAGAGCTGAATCTTACTCTTGACTCAGCTTTCATTTATCCCTTCCTTACTCATTTATTCCTTGTTCCAGTGAAGTTAAAATATCGCCAGCAATGCATCGTTTCTCAAAACCATGTAACACAACAGAAAATAAACTGGCATCTTTACAGTTATTAGCATTTTAAGAACAGTTCAAAGCATTGATACCTCCTTTATCCCTTTTATGTCAGAAGTTCATCACCTTTGTTAACTAGGCATATTAGAAACAGCTGTTTAAACCCTCTTCCCTTATTTTAATTTCTTTCATAACTTCTCCTTTTAAGTACAGGTCCAGGAAAAATGGCTTCCTTCAAATAAGGGTCCAATGCAGAATGAGAATGAATGTTGTCATATGAAGTGCATTTCAAATGTAATAAAGCAGAAAGGAGTTCCTGGCCCCTGTGTCAGTTGTAAGAGGGTGCATAGTGCGATCACTATAGCTCAGTGGCTGCAAAGCAGAAAATGAAGATTGTAAAAACGTCACATAAAGAAAAAATGCACAGTGGATTCATTTTGCGATGCTCATAATTCAGTAATGCCTTTAAGTAGCTAGAAGAAATATAATAAATGTTTTTCCACAACATTGATCATACTGTATCAGAGGAAATATTAGTGTGCAGGGAGCCATGATTATGCTGGTAGTAATTCTCAGTGCAGAAAACTCCTAGAAGATGGGACCCTTTATAGGCTGAACTTTTATTTGCTGCAGTTATTTACCTTTAAGAATACGCCTAATACACTGTCCTATAACTAAATATTTTTGTGAAAACTCAAACCAGCAACTGTCAGTAAATCAGAAACCCTGCTACCACCTTGTACAATTTATGTTTTCCTATGGCCATGCTGATAAGTTCTGAGGTACAAAAAGTGACCAATTGACCATGTAAAACAAATTTTCCTGCTCTATTCTAGAATCTGGATTTGGTCTGACAGGTTTATTGTGCATGATCCCATCAAACCATTGTCTGTAAGTATAAAGTATCCTTAAGAAATTGAATGCAATGTTAGATTAAGCAATAGCATAAAGTACACGGTTACCTGAAGGTTATAAGCGAATGTACACAGACCACCATGGGCTTCTTTACCATACTGAAAACCTCACTCACCGTAAGTCACCAAAACGTGCCTGGCCTTCCGGATGTCAGGAGGACAGTACTGACTCCTAGCGCCGGTCTCTTGCTCCTCAAGGTGGCAGGACCTGGTAGTGCTGGTGGGAGGCGAGGATGAGCCCTGTGGGAGAGGGACAACCGGCTCTGGGATCGGAGGGGACTGGTGAGTCAGCCACGCCGTGCTCTGGTCCAGGGACAGCACATGGGCCCTGGGCCCAAGGAAGGAATGTGGAGGGTACCAAAAGGTTCTTCCATGGATGCTGAGGTGGGCCTTACCCTGTGCTGAAAGAGAAGGGCAGGCTGGTCATGATGTGTGGAGGGCTTGTGTGCCAATGCACCTGTTAGTGGCTTCTGGTCTTTGATATATTGTGCTCTCTAGACAAGGCACTAAAATATTCATGTTCATTTATCATTAGGCTCCTTTTCAGAAGAGTGGTTGAATATGGTTAAAACTTTAGGCAAGGAACTATGCCTATATACTTCCAAAGTATGGCTCACAAGCCAAAAGTAGCACTCCTGCAACATGATTTGCTGGGCCAGGGCCTAAATGAGCAAGTTTTCTGTGCTGATCATTGGCTCAAGCCCGGCAGAGCACCTGCTCTCTGAAGATAGGGGTTGGGTTTGTTTCCTTGGTAGGCGGTTTAGGCAAGAGTAATGTGATTGTTCCCCTGAGAAGGTATTCCCTCAGCCTTGAAACTCTTTTGTTTGTTTGCTTTTTCCGGACACACACACACTGTGATTTTTCTTATGTTTAAAATAACAGATTTTTTTTTCTTGCTTTGAATAAAAATTCTCCCTCTATCTCTCATGGGCTAGCAGCTTGGGTTAGAGACTAAAGGGTCAGTCCTGCATGAGCTGTCCTTGGCTGTATCAGTGCTTTGCGATATGATCCCAGGCAAGTAACTTGAACTTTCTGTGTTTTAGTCTATCTATTCTTATAAGTGATTAAAATCGTAATCACATCTGCCAGCAGTTATCACATGGGACTTAAATAGTAAAAGGCCTTTGCCAGGTTGTGTCAAAACATGGAAACTGTGCAAGACTGAGAAGTATCAAATCATATACTTTTTTAAAAGCAACAGGGGATATTTAATGCTGTTTGTGAAAGAATTACTATGGCACTATTTTATTCTGTATAGTTCTATATATAATGCATACATGCATATTGCCATGGGGGGGTGTTTACTTGTATATGAATCTTAGATAGAGTTTTATATGCGGCAATAAAGAGTGTTACCTTAGTACAAAGTACAGCTGGTGCTATCACTTGAAAGAAACTCAGTACCATGCAGGACAAGGAAGGGTAGGATTTTACGGTCCTAAACCAGCAGCCTTAAATGGCAACTGATGCCAAGATTAGTCACAGAGTCTTGCTTCAGAGGTGAACTCACACTTTGGGTAAGGCATAATCTCATGCCAGCCCTGTGCAGTTCTGCACACTTTGAAAGCCTCTAAACCTGGGACTCAGTGCTGCCCTCCACACGGGGGACTGCCCAAACCCTGCACAGCCCCCTACCAAACGCTGCTCAAAAAAGCACTCTGGTTTGTACTCTCGTTAAAACCTGCCATGGACGCAATGAGAGGATTTTATAGCAACTCAGGATGTATTGCTCTGGTGGTCTGCAGTTAACATCTGATCTGAACGCAGCTTGCTACCTTTCAGAAAAAAAAAGATGTGTTTATTTATTTTGTTTTAAATTAGTAATTTTGTTGGATTTGTCGGGATTATACAAATGTGAGTAGGCTGAGGTGCCACTGGATGGCACTGTTGCATACAGCTGGCAGGGAAAAAGTGCCTCTCAAAGCCCAGAGTTCAAAAATGAGGTTTGGGGCAGTTATTCATTTCTGCGGGTATGCGATTACTGGCCAAGCACACTGTACCAACGCTGCAGTCACACAGCAAGACAGGAGATGTCAAAACCTGTATATTAAAAAATAGCTGTAATATTGTAATACCCCCTTGTAGCTGTCCTAGCACTTCTATGTTTCCTCGGCACGCAAAAGATTGCATTTTTATAATAGATTGTTGGGTTTTTTCCTCAATTTTTAAAGGAATATGAGGTAGATATTACCAGTCCTAGTTCAGTTCAGTTCTTAACCTCTGAATACTTATGCTTCTATGAGAATGAGCATTTGATATGGGGAAAAAAGAATTTTCTTTTAATTGCATTGAGAAATTGCACATTGGTATGAGTTCAACTGGACTTCTGTGTTCCTTATCCCCCTTCTTTTTTATTTTCTTAAATGTTAGAGTACATAAATTGTAGATCAGTTACAATCCTAGATTCTAGCTATGGGATTTCTTTCTGTTCATGTACATTATCGCAAAATTACGTTGCCTGCCATCTATGGGATGCTTTGATCCAAAATTTCAGTCATTGTTTCCACATTTAGGGGCTGGAATGAACATCAAAGAAAAGGGTGTACTGAATTTGCAGAATGCCAAAGCAGTACAATAACATGCAAAGGATATAAGCAAATCCCAAAGGTAAAACGTGCTGCCAAATCTTGCACATAATAGAAGCTCTAAAGTGACAGTCTATCTTTGACAAATGCATAATGCTATCAATGCCAAGGGAAGGAACTAGCATGCTGAAAGGTGAATAAAAGAGTTGGGAACAATTCACTGCATTTACACGTTTCCTCAGTGTGTTTTCACACAACAAGGAAAGCAGATGAGACAAATGTATTAGGTAATCATTGGAGAAACCCATAAACCTGCTAAGATTTTTTACTAACCTGTATATTTCCTTGGCTTGTAATGAGTATTTAAAAACAAAACATGTTTAGAAACAATTCATATTCTGAAAGAAAAAAAAAATGCAGGCTAAGAGGAATGTAAAAAATGGTTTATTCTTTCTTCCTTTGACAAGTTCACATTTAATGCCCATATGGTACTTGCAATATGCTGCTCTCTTTGCTGGTTGATGGATTCCTAAATACTTCAAATAGTTGCAAAGGCAAGTTAAGGGTTCCATATGTATTCACCGTGTTTTCCACCACTGTGGACTAACAGAGTAATTTAAATGGGTGCTATAATGTAAAAACATGAAAATCACGGCACAAAAACATCAATTTATCTTGTAAAAAT
This sequence comes from Pezoporus flaviventris, assembly GCF_033815535.1. Classification (NCBI taxonomy): domain Eukaryota; kingdom Metazoa; phylum Chordata; class Aves; order Psittaciformes; family Psittacidae; genus Pezoporus; species Pezoporus flaviventris. Next base: position 41,813,471 of record NW_026892549.1, on the reverse strand, counting down.
CTGGAACCTACTTGTTAAATTCATTTTATTTTCCTTTCTTTGAAAACAAAACAAAACCCAAAGCAAATAATAGCTGTAAAACCTGTAACAAAAGGCTTCCTTTCCCAGTATGTTCAGCACTCAGCAGAGGCGAGGTTCGGGTGATTTAGCAAAACCTAGTGTGTTCTGGAGTGTAGGGGCTTTTCCCAAGACTACATGTTAATAATGTTCATCAGAGGGAGTTTGACAGAGGCCTGCTGAAGTGCAGCACTCCTGCTGCAGCCAGTCGAATATTCAGAAGGAAGTTCTGCTGTAATAAAACTTCAAAGAGAGAGCAATTGAGGACCTGATCTTCCCCTGTTAGTTTTCTGCCCTATCTCTGGCAGCTGAATAGTCCTCTCCAGTTTTCATATAGCAAGAAAACTGCCTCTGGTTAGGTGACTGAAAGCATGGCTGCCACATGCTGCTCAGGTGGTAGGTACACACAGGATTTTGGCTGGGTGATAGCCATATTCTAGTCATATGATAAACAAGACTATTCCGTCTTTGACAGAGTGTCAGCCTTCTGCAGGAAAAAGTGACATATTACTACCTGGGCTGTGGTTCCCGTACACCAGCTACTGCAGAGGTCTAAGGAGCAGTTTAATAGATCTAGACAGAGTAACATTCCTTCTGCTCAGTAAGTGAGGAAAAAGGTTCTGACTGGCATGAGGCAACATTGAGACTAGAGAGAGTGTTTCCATTGCCTAATTATATGGATTTTCAGTTGCTGTTGGCTTTGGGGGAGCCCATTAACACCTCAGGGTGCACCATAACTTAGTTGCTTGGGCTCTTGAAGCATCCCTCAGAGGCACATATATGGTTTAAAGCTGCCTCTGTCTTGCTGTTCCTCCCCCTTTTCCCTTCCACCCTGAAACTACAGGTTTTCTACTATGCTTTGGTAAAGTTCAGAAAATAACGTAATTCTTTATACATATAACATCCTGGTTTGTGCAAGCAATTAGGAAACTGAATGCCATGCCCAGATGGGGACCTGATCCTGTATGCCTTGGCTCCAGTCCTGCATTAGATTTGTAGGGAGTGTGACCTACATTCTCTTCCAAAGAAGGCTGCGTAGGGAAGGACATCTGGTTTGGATTGTGGCTGCTAGTAAAACCTCTTATGAAGCAGGGAAAAGAGCTGCAAGCGGTCGGGCAGAGATGCATCTGTTATCATTAAACAGGATGCATACAATCACCGCTGAAGAAAATAAATACATAATGTGAACTAGATTAGGTGATGTCCAATAAAGAAGGAGGGAATGCGTACTCTTCCATTTTGTAGGCAAAGTATCTGACCCCATGCCAGCTACCTGCTAACATTGAGAACAGACCTGTTCGGACCACAATAAGATTGTGCCTCTGTGATAAAGAGGGAAAAGCAAAAACCATCAAAAACTTTAAGGTTCATAGACAGGCAGCCACTTTCACAAAAGGGGAAAAAAGTTAGGGCAAATAAGTCCCGTCACCTTCAGGACAGTGTTAGCATCTCCTGATTGTCCTTAAAGGCATACTGCTTCCCAGAATTCTGGGTCGAAGTGTCACTATGTCTGCAACTCAGCTGCCTCATTGATCTCTATTGCATCCTCCTTTCCTATCACAGAGATACTGCTGGAACCAATGCTAGACAGATCAAAAGATCAAAAAGTTGCTGGGCAACTGTAAAAGAAGAAAACCATCTTTGAGCAGTCATTTGCTAACCTGGAAAGGGTTAAGGGCTTTAATAATCTAAGAGTTAAGAGGAGAGCTGGCGAAACCCCATGTAATAAACAGCACCAACTTGCACAAGGGTCAAAAAGCTACAAGTAATAGATGTTTATTCATGATAAAATCACAAGGACAAGAAACAGAACAGCAGGTCATTCATGAGTGTCTTTAACAACCATACTAATGGAAAAATATAAAGAATAAACAAGCAAACCTGAAAATCTCAAAAATTAGTTGTGGTTACAGCTGAATTGGCATAAGAGAGACTTGGTGGGAGAATTCATGCATCTGTAGTATTAATATAAAGGATATAGGCTGTTCAGGGAGGAGAAGCAGGTTAAAAGCAAGGGAGGATATCGTGCTCTGATGTCTAAAATGGAGCTCAAGCATATGCATGATGATGAAGTGGCATAGGCAATCTCACAGTTAGGGTTTACTGCAAAGCATTAAATCTGGAACACAAGATGAAGGACATTTTTCATAATTAAGTAGGAGAATCTTCTAAGGACCTATACTCTATATGCTTTAAGTATCAAACTCTTGGTAAAGGCATGCTGTGGAACACATTGGTCAGCAAATTCTTTGTTGTTGCTGCTTAAAAAGGAAGAACTGAAGATAAATCAAGAGAATTGAGGGTTTGTTTTTTTTTCCTAGAGGCATTTTTTCAATTTTTAAGGCACTTCTTCAGATATTCCCTTTCTGGCTTTCCCTTGGCAAAAGGTAAACTTCAGGATATTTTGGACTTGATGAATACGTCCCAGACATCCTCTCAGGTCTAATGATATGTGCATTTTGCTTAAAGCAAGGAATCAGGGAATTCTCCTTCCCTATTACACTGTATAGTGAAAACATAGGGACCATGTTTAAAGCTCAGTGAATCATAGAATCATGGAACAGTTAGGATTGGAAATGATCTTAAGATCGTCTAGTTCCAACCCCCCTGCCATGGACAGGGAGGCCTCATACTTGACCATGTCGCCCAACACTTTGTCCAGCCTGGCCTTGAACACTCCCAGGGACGGGGCATTTACCACTTCTTTGGGCAACCTGTTCCATTGTTGAAGCTCACTGAATGAAGCTCATTATAATCTGGATTCAGCTGAGCTGCAGAGTCCTTCTGTTTGGGCTTTAAATTCAGAGCCAGACTTCTTTTAGGTTTTACTAGTGCTTGTAAGTTCCTGTCTCACTCAGTCAAGTAGTGTTTGTTTCTGATTTTCATGGACACTGAAAGGACCTAAGTAGATGTTCTATACTTCCCTCTGTGTGAATGGTAAGAAACTGGCATCTGAGGAATCTACAGAAAATATAGCACTATTCCATTGCAGAACATCGGGAGCAGCATCACTTGGGTGATGTGACTATGATAGACAGAACTCACAAGTGCGTAGGAAAAGAAGGTAAAGCAGAAAAAGTAGAACAGTTCAGGAAGATAAATTCTTCTGAAGTTCTACAATTAGGAAGTAAGCTCAGGAGAAAAAGCGATATGGTGCTGTGACAGCTGAAATATTTTGTACTTTTTACTGGATCATACTCTACTACATGCATTGACAGTAGCAGCTGGCTAGTGTAATTAACAGCAGCTACAAAGGGTAAAACCTCTGCCTAGAATAAATTAAGGGCAGGACAAATGTTTTTAGGTTTTTGACACATTTCTTAATTATCCCAGAATGAAGTTCATCATGTCCACCTCAGATTTGATAGCAATCGTTTAGAGGACATGGGGAAGACCAGTGAGAAGAAGTGTAAAAGTCAAATGTAATACCAGTTCTTTCAGAAAGGGAGAGGAAGAGCAAAGGAATTCTGGCTAGCCATATGCATTTTCATCCAAAGATTTTTTGCCATAATTCATAATGAATTTTTAAGCCTCAAAAGATGAGAATGAAGTAAGCAGCAGCCAATATGAATTTGTGAAATTCATCCACTTGATGAGTAGGAATTTGCCAGTAACTAATCATGTGAAATCAGTTTCACTTTCTGTTTTAAGACAGGGTAGCTGGCCACAAGTAAAGTGGAAATATGGTAGGTCACTGTGTTGGACGATATTGTCTTGACCAACCATCTCAGCACTGGCTTGAGGCCTGTATTACACCAGATTTTGGGGCACCAAACTCCTAGAAAAACACAAAGTAGTTAGAGTCCAAGGGAGAATAACCAGGTCACAACAATATGACATACATGAAAAATTGGAAGAAGTGTATTGTATTTCTTCCTCTAGAATAAAGAAGACTGATGGGCCATGAGAACAGCCTCTGATTTTATTTACGACAGCCTTTTACAGGAATTATTTGTTCTTTCTGGTAGATAGAACAAATTTGCTCTGGCAAATTCAAATTAGGCTTGAGAAAAAAGCTTTCTAACTCTGAAGATGGCAAAATGGATTTGTTTGAGATGACTGTGGAGTCCTCATCAGTGAAAATGTTTAAGAATGGGTTTAAGAGGAACATCTCTCATAAATTAAACCTGCCTAGAGAGAGGGCAGAGATCTCCCAGGGGAGTCTTATTTTCCAGTGATTCCCAGACACAAAGTCAAATGTCTCTAAGCTGCGGTTTCTGTGCCATCCAAGGTAGGAGATATTTTTACAGTGAAAGACAGTGTCCATGCTTTAGCTACCATGGATAGCAGCAGCAACTAAGGTAATATGCCATTGAGTTAGAAGCTGAAGCACCTAGCCAGGATCCCTGGTAGGCTTGGGTTTTGCTCACACTAACTATCATTAGTCTTTGTCACCTGTACTGCAGTCAGCCTTCTCCCATGGGCATGCAGACTGGTGTTAAACTTTTTTTTTTACCGAGTCTTTTACTATCCTTGTGTTTTCTCCATTCCTATGCATCTTTTTACAGTTGATAATGAGTAATGATGAAATTTAGCTTAGCAGAAAGTTTTGACTGAATATATAATCTTTTGGAATTGTGATCAGAATTTCCAGAGTCCCAGGTAAATCAGAGCGTTTGGCTTTTCTGTTGTTTCAGAATTTATTAGGGAAGTATCTAAAGGTTCAAGAACATTAAAATATACAAATGGGTGTTAGTTGAATGGATGTAGTAAGATTTTTCTGGCATGCAAAGTACAGTATTTATGACTTAATTTAATCGGAGAAGAAAAATACTGAGTAGGTGACGAGGTAAAAATGATGACTGTGTATTATGTTTTTGCCGTGCAGCTGAACAAACACATTCAATGACAGACTTTGGCAGGAGCTGCAAAGATGTTCTTGACAATGGCATGAATAAATATTAGGTGCTGTACACAATTCGCTGCATTCCAGGCCTTGAGCAAAACCAGGTGAGCTTTGCCTGGAAAATGTGGAAGAAACAATGTAAGCATGTTAGGGAAATGTAAACAACTACAGTATTCTCCCCAGCTGCTTTGCTGTAACATTTTCATTTGCATCAGCAGCAACTCTTGTCATTTTTTATCTGCTCCACTTTCATTGCACTTCTAGGAATCAATTACACTCCCAGTTGCTTTAGAGTTCATGGTAGGCACTTCAATAATATTACCTAAATGAAGGACTTTATACCTGCTAAACATAATGTACTGGTCAGACAATTTCTATTAGTGCAATTACTTTACACAAATATAAAGGAAAATAAATACTTCAAGATTCTTGGTGGTTAATACAGAAGCAGAGAGGATGTCACCTAATAATTTAAGACGGAAAATAAAGGAAATTAAGAGATACGCTGTACAACATGGATGTGGGCTATGATAAATAACTAGTAGTAAGACAAAGCCCTGCCAATGTACCTATTAAAAGAATGAATATGACAATTTGGAGGAAAATTTCTTTTTGCAGATATTTTTCTCAAAGCTGGTTTACAGTTGTAGTCTCTTGCTAGAACCTACAGCAGCATGGGTAGCTCAAGCCCAGCTGACTGCTGAGGAGAAAAGAGAGATGGGAACATTCTGCAGCAGTTCTCTACTCTTTATTCTGAGTGCACCGAGTAAAATTTAATTCAGGGTTCATCTTCACATCTTCACTGTTCAGAGGGGTAGTGACAACAGTACTGCTTTTTCACCTTGGTTTTGGTAATTTGAGAAATTCTTATTTGGTGTTGCAACAGTGGTTTCCAATAAAATTTTATGTTGGTTTTTCATTGAGAACAGTTTGCACCCCTGAAATCAGTTCTAGTTTCTACTGGTCTTATTTCAAGTGTCCAGTGCTCATTTCAGAAGTAGTAGTCTTAAGTGTATTCCTTCTGTGTCACTCCAGAAAGCAATGGGGACAGTCTGCCTGGAATCCTAAAGACAAAGCTGATGTGGTCTGATGCTTCTACAAGGGATAAAAATGCCTCTCCTTTTTTATAACATGACGTGTTTGTGTGCCTGGGATCCTTCAGGGAGTCCCAGTAAGAATAAGCCTGCAACAAAGAAATCATTGGCATAGCTGGGAAGGAGAGAGACAGTTTATAACAGTTCTGCAGTTCCTTTTCTGGAACAAGTCCCAGGCATAATTCAGAGCAGCTTCAGACTCCTTGACCATCTATAGCCTCACGGGGATGTTTTAGGATCTAAGGACAGATGTGGTATTAGGCTGCCCAGCCCATAGATCCCCATATTCACTTGTTTACCTGTTTTGTGAGGGATGTGAGAGTTCGTGAGGATGTATGCCAGCTTCCTGTAAGAACTTCAAAGGGACTGGGCCTGGCACATTTATTAGTGCCTTTTTTTTTTTTTTTTACTGGAAAAAAAAATACAGAACAAAGTGAAAATTCATCTTGTAGGTTTGGCTTTCTCTCCTCTGTTCCTTTCAGGAGTGAAACCAATGGACTCAGACCCTTAAAACACATACTGTATAAAGCGTAGCAGACAGCCTATAGTGACATAATGGTAAAAAAAGGCTAAAGACTGTGTTTTTATATATAGTCTTTGGATGTCAAGATGATAGATACTAAAGGAGTAAAAATAGGTCTCCAGTTTAGAACAGTTTGGGTACCTGAGGATTTATGCTGTATTGCTATCTGCGATTATAATTTCATGTCTGAATATGTGCCTTTTGGCTTTCTCCTCTGAGTTTGTAGAGATGGTTGTTTTGCTCAAAATGACCAATACACCTTTTGTATGATACCTGTTCCTTAGCTGTTGTCTGCTATTATTAAACAAGTTGAACAGTAATTTCCTGGCTCAAAAGGCTCCCAGAAAGGCAGATCAGGAGACATCCTGATCTGTTTGCAATTGCATATTGCATGAGGAAAGTGAAGATTTTAGCCTGAGCCTCAGTTGAGGGCTGACTTCATCAGGGCACTATTGTACCTGTTAGAACCATTTGGCAATGCATGTTGCTAGGGGAAGTTTTTCTGGAGCAATTATGGCTCAGCTATGGACATACATGGATATATATTCTAAGGTATGCTTGGCAAGCTAAGAACTTGGGGGTTGGTTTGTTTGTTTGTATTTTTAAAGGCATACACTTTGGGAATTCTAGTATTAATTACAGTATTTTTGTGAAAAACTTGACAACTTGGGCCCCAGACTCTTAATCAAATAATATAATGTTTGCTTCATTTGTCATGTTAGCTCTGTCTAGAGATCCATCGCTTGTGTTGTATCTCACTAGGTTCTTGACAACAGAGAAAGCAGTCTGGGAACATTAGCAGCATCCACATGGCATCTATGATTGTCACACATGTGTGTTGGATGCACAGTACAAGTGTTGCTTTGAGCTACCTCGTCTAAATTGTTTTACATGCTTCACCTGTCTGTTGCTATGCAGGAGGTTTAAGCATACCCAGTCCAAAAGAATTGAGGGGACTCCTGTGTTTCTGTGTAGAATCACTATCGCAATTAGCTACAGGTAAAACACTGAAATGTTCCCATATATGAATGTTGGGGCAGAGGCTGCTATCATGTTTCACAAATGATAAATATACTAAATGAATTATTTTTAAAAAGTATAGCAAGAGATCACTAGGCAGTCAGCCAGTTTCAAATCTTGAATATTGACTTTGTAGATCTTCACCTTTATCCTGTAGTCCTTAACAGCAGAATCTAACAGCATTCAGAGGCAGAATTTTGGTTGAATAAAGCTATGGTTCAGTATAAGAATGTTTTCAGGGTTGCAAACTGTTCTCAATGTAAAACCAATAGCAACTTTTATTGGTGTTAATGAAAGCTGTGTTGGTAAGTGAAAAGGTAAGAGACTGAGCGAATAGGAGCAACTCTGAATTAAGAGCCAGAATAAGTGAGCACTTTGATTAGAGGAGATATGAATACCCTCAGGACTGAAGGGGGCAAGGGAAAATTTCTGTCGTTTTGCTAAACTTACATCTACCCATGCAATCCAATTGCTCCTAGAGATATTGCTTAGGCATTGATATTTATCTTGTTTTGTTTCTTGTACATCATCCATGATAACACTTAAATAAAGTTGGTAGAAGAATAGATGCTTTTTCTAATATTTTCTAATCTTGGTTATACCTGTAACCTCAACTTGATAATGGAGAAATAATTTTTAATTATTTTTGTTTTCATAACTATCACAGAAGGCCCTTAAATGGAATTACTTAAATAGTTTAAGCTATTGCACCTGCAGGTACATAACAGTTTCCAGTGGCATAGGCATGTTTCAAAAGATAGTGACAATTCACTCTTGATTTCATTGCAGGGTGTTTAAGACTGCAGTTAATACTTGTAATGAAGCTGGCTCCTTTGATTAACTTTGGTACTGACTGGGATTTAAGTGTGATTACATTACAAGAAAGAAGAATTCTGCATGCTTCCATTTTATTTCTACAGAGTTAAAAGAAATGGTTCAGTTCCTGAAAATACCAGGGCAACTGTTGACCTATAGTCACATCTTTGTTCTTCTAGCCTGCAATTTTTTTGTGCTGAAGGATTTTGTTCAGTCAATTATTGCATTAAATTCAATAAACTGATTACACCTTATAGTTAATTTGGACTCATATTTACAAAACTCCTATAGAAACAATTATTTTGTAGATACTGCTCAGCAATATTATATACATAAATATCAGTAATTACTTTAATTTGTGGTTAGTTAATGATACATGTCTGATCACAGTACTGGAAGGGCTATCTCTTGGTCTATCTCTTGTACTCTTTGAGAGGTATGCAAGCAAATAAGAACTCATAGTTGTATTAATGGAAAAGGAACGATAGAGATGCAAAAATTGTTTCTGGTTGCATTAATACATTAAAGCCTCTTTAAGGATTTTATTCTGAAAAATATTATGTGATACCTTTAGTATTAAATAAATGAAAACCAAATTTTTATTGCTAAGACAAAAATTTTACAAAACCTGTGGATTCCCATTTTCATGAGTTCCACAATGGTCCAGATGTCCAAGCCATAGAAAAAAAACATCCCATTTCTCTAAGCTGCTGTAGTTTCTTGGCAACTGATGATAAACAGATATTGCTTGTTAGGAAATCTGTCCTTTTTCTTATTCTAAATGTAGGTGAAATGAAAACCAACGCTGTCATCATACAGGCTCCAAAAATAACAAATAAAATAATATTTATAATATAACTTGGGATGCAATATTACAGGAAGCTTTGGGCTTAACCTTATTGTAGCAAAAAGTTGTAACAAGTTTTTGAACTCCAAGCAACAATGGCAAAAAAAAATAATTCAGACTCTAGTCATTGCCATAATGCCTGATGTGGCATTAATTCTTCAAAAACATGGCAGTCTGGAACAATACATTCTGAATATTATAAATTCCTACCTTTGACAGAAATGACCCTTCAGGTTCCTAAATGAAATTTTAGCCACTGCTTTAGTCTTTGGGAGAATTTCAAAGAGTTGAGTGTCTGAACATCATTAATTTAAAAATTTCACTAGAATTTTATGTTAGTGACTTTGTGTTGCAATTAAAAGAAGTTGATACGGGAACAGGTAAAATTGTGTTTTCCATGTTCTGGAAAAGTTTTTTTTCTTCATTCTGAAGTACTGAAAATACTCACCAAACCCATAAGCCACCTCTTTGCTGCTGCCTTGGATTCTAACATTCCTATGAAGTTTCCTAGGAGGACATTAGATATTTTAAAATGTGGCAAAACATAGATTTAAAGTTTGAAAAATAAGGCCTAAACAGCCAAGTAATTATTGATTAATAGTACAGTGTAAAAATCCTAAGTATGCTGTTCTAGATGGAGCCAAACTCTTGAGAATTTGAGTAAATCCTGAACTAACTGTGAAATAAAGTGTGTCAGCATTTGAACTGTATTTTCTTATGGATAAGTGACCTCGAAGAATTATGGAAAACTGAGGAAGTAGCAAAAGATCTCAGTAGACCAGGACTTCATCGAAAAACTTTTGTTCTCTGTCAAAAGTTTCCCATGTGACTATTTTCATTCTATTCTAAAGGGTAGATTGTGTTCTCATCTTGAAATACAATTTATTGCAAATTTTCCCCAAGAAAAATGACTTAGTTACAGGTGGGTAATTCTATCATGCAACAATAATTTTTTATTGGAGGGAAAAGCCTTCAAACCAAAAAGGCAAAAATATTGCACTGTAGGAAGAACATACAATTAATAGAACTGGTCACCTGCAGCCCTTAAACTAAATTCACCATAAACATGAAAAATTCTGCAGGAAAGTAACATTAAATATAGTAATTGTTTCAAAAGCACTCACTATTCCTGCAGTTCTTTTGTTCAATGAATACATTTCAAACATAAGTGGCACACTCGAGATTGACTTTACTCTCTCTTTGAATTGCCTTGTAGTTAATGGCAAAGAGGACTTTTACCTCCCAAGCTCTATATTGCTTCTTCTTTAACTAGCTAAATAAATACCTGGTACAGTCTCACATTCTTCTTTTTCAGCAGCGATGTTTAAAGAGTTTCTGACTTCAGCTGGTTTTTCCCAACCCACACCTGCCTCTCTGGTTGTTTTGATACAACTGTTTTTAAAGAGGTGTGGGAAACTAGGCGAGGGAGCAGGTTTTGATTGAAATATTCCTCTGTGTTTGTCTACTTTTTCAGTGGTATTTTAAATTGAAACCCTGTTCCTTGAACCAGTTCCTGTGTGTCCCTACAGCAGTCATGGCAGCACAACTGAAAGGATCGGGCAGGGCAGGAATTAGGGTTGTCAGCAGCAGGAGAGGGAGTTCCTTACACTGGAATTGCTAGCAAAATCATTAGAGATTATAGCTGTATAGCCATCTAAATCAGAAAAAAGACTTGGCACCAGAAACTTAGTTTAAAAAGAAGACAGCAATGATTAATTCACACAGTAAGATACAAACAGGTCTCATCAATGCACCTGTTCCCCACTTTTTGGCACAGTATATAAGAGATTAAATGTTTCTCTCTATACATATATTATCTGGTGGTGCGTGTGTGTGAGAGCACACGTAGGCAGGCAGGCACATGTGCAAGTCTCTTTTTGCCTCCTGATTACAGTGCTTGGCATGGGAACTGAGCAGAGAGGCCTGGAAGCAGGAAGTGGAGGTGGCTACTAACATGCAAGATGCTGCTGGATCTGGTCCTGTCAACAGCCATCAGAGACGACTGCTAGAAACACAGGCTTGGGTGTGGGTTTGATTTGAAACATGTATCTGGGTAATTAAACTGACAAAAATATATTTACTTTGGGGAATGGAACTGTGACAAGTTCTGTGAACTTTGATTCTATCTGTAAAATACTTTGAGATAGAGTTTTTAAACTTGTAAAGCACCCTAACCCCCTTTCCTTCTGCAATATGTGTAATGCAAGAAGCTGCTCAGAAACACAAAGATCTCACACTAGATCTCCCGAATTGGAATGGAAATATTTAGATTGTAACTCTTTTTTTTTTTTTGGGGGGGGGGTATATATATGATTTTTACATGAAGTTTTAATTATATGTCATTTATTCAAGGTTATATTAATTTCTTTCTAAGTCTTAATAGTAAAAGGTTGATTTAATTGCTTTTCAAGGAGCTGTTCAGTTCATTTGCTATTGTTATGCAGCCTGTATCATGTTCTAGTTAATTATTTTTGTTTCGGCACAAAAAATATTGTCTGTTTTCTCTGATAGCTCTCTTGTAGCTGCATGTGTCCAGTGGACACTTTTTTAGTGTCAGTAGATTTGTCTTTACATTTCTGTGTGAGCTTATGTGAATACAGCAGGGAACAGAAATCCAACCTGTACTTTTTTTAAAATAGTAATATTTATTATGAAAATAATTTATTTGACAAGTCATACACTTGCCTAGATACTACAGGAATGCTCATGTGAGAAACACCTCCTCTCAGCCTGGCTCACAGCATCCCAGGCATCCTTTGGAAGATGTGTTCCGTGCTGGCCCAAGCAACTGCCCTGCCTGGTGGAGACATGCAAGCAAGCAGGTCTTCCGTAGCCACTCTCTTTGCAAAACAGTCAGGTGCCCAGAGTGATTCCAAAGTTTGCTCAGGTTTTTTCTACCCATTACTTACCCCTTTGAATCTTCCAGCTCTGCCCTCTCTGTTCTGTACTTTGCCAACGTGCGCCAGGAGTAATGGACATCTGCAACAACCCAGTTCCTTTTGGTACTGGCTGAGCAAGGGACTATTCTCATGGGCTGGTAGTAACTGTGAAAGGGTGGTTAGCCAAAAGAGCTGAGGGGCAGTAAGCAGCTTTGATGGGTTTGCTGGTGAGCAACAGCTGCTCAGCTGCTTGAGGACACATGAACCAGCCCTGGGTGTGCTGTGTAGGATGGAGCTGCAGATTTATTTGTTCCTTTCCATGTGGGCCAAAGAGGCAGGCAGCCTCATACAGATGTTGTGAAACTTACTGGGGAATTCACAAAACAAGCTTTTCTCACAGGTGCTTTCCATAGTGCATCTGCATTCTATCTGCTGCTCACTGGCCTTTGTGAGGAATTTTCTAATTGCTTTTCATCCTTGAGCAGAGCCAGCCCTGTACTGCTCTAGAAATTTCCTAAACACTTTTGATGGATGCTGGAACCATGTTTACACTACCTATGCAGTCTCAGTACCACTGTACTATCTTATGTGAAGTCTATTAGCTCTAACTCAATTCTATGTTTGCTGTCATCTTAATTATTTTTTTCCAGAACTATACATGTCTTCAATAATACAGTGGATTTTCCATGTGTCAGCTCTGTCAACAAAGAATCCCATTTGATTTGCTCTTAGCCTTTATTCATCAGCTACTCTTTTTTTCCAATTTCCAAACTGGCAAAAAATAAATTAGTTCAGAAATATTACATTGAAGTCCATCAGTGTTGGACTCAGAGCTGAACCAGGGAAGACAGACTTTATAATTCCTAGATAGACAGACAAGGTAGAAAGTAGCTGAAAAATGGCTGTTATTGTGTTCTTTTTAGTCACAGAAGACAGAAATAATTTTCTCTAAATGTACTGCTATTATTATTAAGCTATTTAAAAAGCAGAATCGTTTCTCCCAAGTTTGAGTTGATACTTCTGTTGGGTTATCATTTTATGTGCTTGTGTATGTATGAACTGCAGGTGACTGTTCAATAAATCCATTTTTCTTGTCATTAATATTAGAAGATTTCTAACTTCCACTTGAATACTTTATTTATGATCAAGTTCTTGCAATCAGAAATGTGATCTTTAATAAAATGAAATGTATGTGTCTAATGGAAAGAAGCATTAATCATGCAGAAAGCAACCAATACACATTTATTTCTTCTTGCCATATTGTCACATTGTATTTCTATAGGTTAATCATGATTTGTAAGTAATATGTAAACATATTTTCAAGGAAGTGCATTCCTTTAATGCACTCTGAGTCCAAATAAACAAGAGTATGTTCAGTTCCTTCTCCTGTTCAGTGAGTAGGGCAATCCAATGTCCATTTACCTCTGCTTTGTTTCTAGGTATTTCTATTATATTGCATGTTGGGCATACCAAACTGATAGACCTGCAGTTCCTTAGAGAATGCATTTTAAACATCCATACCACAGTGAAGTGATTCCAATTTTCCATAACCTTACTGAAAGTTAGCTCATTCTTTGTAATAATCACTAGTGCTCTCATAAATGCATATAAATTACTGGTATTGATATTGCATTTATTTACACTGTTCCATCATTATTAAAACCCACCTCCTGCAAAACAACTAATCTGTGAGTTTGTTAGTATTCTGTTTACAGGAACTTGGGGTGTTTTTTTCTCAGTAAACTCATTTTAGAGCTTATTCTTTTGGCAAAGAACATTTTCAGAACACCAGCCTTTCCACTGAGTGAACTGTTCCGTATTTAAACCATACAAATATGAATCACACAAATGAAAAAGGTGCATTCGTGGCAGAGCTGTAACAGCCAAGAAGATGTGAATGAAAAATGACTGAAAAAATTCTTTGAATAGTTGCATTAATTTCTACAAGAATTAATTGCAGTTATCATTATATCCCTTTTGCGCTCGCTGTCTTCAGCAGCCACTAATCTGTTGAATATCACAGAACCACGCATAAATGTAAAATGCCCTGCACAGATTTCTTTCTGTCTTGGGCTCAATGTGGCATCGCTATACACAGCTGACTAGGGCTGGCCGTTCAGGATAGGGTCAGTTACACTGAGGCAGTGCAGCTCAGCTCTCAAATGCTGAACAGTTTTTGTTACCTAAACAGATGAAAAAAATTAGAATTAGACAAAGAAGTGCTCTGTGCACTGATGGAGCACTGTCAGGCAAACACAAAGGCTTTCAGTGCCAGGCGTGTACGGCAGCCACTGAGTGGGTAAAACAGAGATAATCCCATTGCTTGTTCCTCCTGCTTGTGTAGTGTCTGCCACATCCACCATAACATCACCTGGATGTTGGATAAAGCTGTGGAAGCATGAGGTAATCCTGGTGCAGGAGACTGTGTAGGCTTTGGCACAGGAATGGTTTTAATCTGCTGAGCACACTCAACTCTAAAGTCTTTTGAGTATGGCCAGAACTTTAGGCAGAGGTGAAGCCTGAAAACTTAGGCACCCTGAGGTTTTGATGGCTGGGAAACTGGGTGTGAGTGTGGGCAACTGAGGATCTAAATTTTGAACTTGGATGCCTACAATGGCAACTGGATTCTATATCCACCTGAATCCCATCCTTAGCCCTTACAGGAAAAGCCCTGAGAACAAAATCCTTTATAGTTGTAAATTGACATAGTACCACTGAGTGTACTGAAGTTCACATAATTTACGCTGCATGCACAAGAGGATTTGGCCCTCTGTCTTTAGTTGGAGTCTTCTGTAGTCAAATCAGCACATAGCCGGTATTAGAGGCAGCTCATTATGGAGGAGCCATATTCACCCATGTTCTCTCTCTGGGAGGTCTTAGTCTTGTCCTTTCATGATTTCTGTAGCTGTACCAATGAAGAGCAGAAATTGCTGCCACTTAGAAAATAAGTTGGTTTTGTCCAAAGCTACAGAACAGAAATTCTGGCTGATGAAGCTGTTCTCTGGGCTGGGGACTGTGTGTCTGTGTGAGGAGAGATTTGCAAAGCTATGCAGCTGCCCAGGGAGAATATCTCTGCAAACTGAGGATCTTTCTCCTCCCTTCTTTTTATTTCTTCCTTCCCCACATTTATTTTCTTCGTCTTTCCCTTTCTTATTGAAGGAACTGTTCCTGTTCAGCAGCCTATTCAAGATCCATTCAGGACTGTCACTTAGTGAAATACAGAGCTGCAGACATTGCAGGACAAACAGAGCTTTTGAATAACTGATAGTTAAAAGGCACTGTTTGGCAGTGCTAATTGTACACAGAGTATTGCCCAGCTGTACTGCTCTATTTAATGACTTGTCATTGTATATATTTGTCCTGGGTTCAGCAGTAGCAGTCATGTTTCTCCTTTGTGGTAGCTGGTGCAGTGCTGTGTTTTGACTTCCAGCCTGGGAACAGTGCTGGTGATACCGATGTTTTCAGTTGTTGCTAAGTGATGTTTACCCTGACCAAGGACTCTGTGAGGCTCATGCTCTGCCAGGGAGGAGGGGAAGCCGTGAGGAAGCAGAGACGGGGCGCCTGACCCGGGCTAGCCAAAGAGGTATTCCATACCACAGCACGTCATGCCCGGGGTGGGGGGTAACTGGGAGTTACCCGGAAGGGCACGGGCTTCCCAGTGGGACTCGTTTCTTGGCCGGTGGTATTGTATTCTCTTCCCTTGTTATTTTCTCTTATCATTGTTGTCGTTGGTGGTAGCAGTGGTGATTTGTGTTGTACATTGGTTGCTGGACTGTTCTTGTCTCAACCCATGGGAGTTGCACCCTTTCGATCCTCCTCCCCATTCCTCTGGGAGCGGGGAAGGGAAGAGCCCCGGGGGGGGGTCATCAATTGCTCTCAGCCCGGCACCACTCACTGGGAGTGAGTGAACAAGCTGTCTGGCTAGGGTTTAAACCATGACAATATTTTATAAACCTTTGTTAGCCTTGAAAATTTGCTTAGGCTGGTACCCAAAATTCAAAGTTGGTGCCACAATTTTAGTTGAAATATGAGAATATTCCAGACTCCGGCTTCATTTCAGTATTGACTGTGGTAAATTCCCTGCAAGTACTCATACTCTCAAGTGGTCTTCTCAAAATGCTGCTTCATATTGCTTCAAATTATAGACCAGAAGTTTTGCATGATTTTATGCAATAGACAAACTGTCAGGGGAAGGGCTCCGGTGAAGTAACTAGTTTACTTCAGAGAAAAGCCCACAAAACTTTTCTATCATTTTCCTGTCTTTTGATACTAATTTACAATAATAATAGCAAAAAAAATTCCAAAGCATTGAGGAGCGGCTCAGAAGCTGACCTTTTTTGAGACTGTTTAGACATAAGCAAAAAACTCAGAGAGTGAGTTTGTCCATGCCTTGAACACAAGATAGTTTTGCTTGCACTTTGCAAGTGAGGCTACTGTTGTAGTTTGAAGTGACACTTTATTTTTGCCATCGATATCAATCTCCTATGACACATACAGCTGATAGTAAACCAGTAGGAATTTGCTATGTCATGCCTGCATTTATGCATTTTTCCTTCAACTAGAACTTAATATTTGCAAAATTCCCAGCTTCTCAGAAGCTGTGAAGGTGAGTTTAGTGTAGAAAATTTACCCATGGTTTTTAGAAGTGCTGTACAATAACCCAAATAAGGCACGGATTAGCGAGGTACCACCAAGATGTATTGGTTATGCTGATGCAACTACAGTGGTATAATTATACCAGTATAGTAATACGAGTAAATTTTCTTGTTTAAACAAGCCTCAAGTCAAACCCTTACCATTATTAAATTGTAGTTTTGCATTGTAAACAGTAATATTATACAGTTTCAGGTATTAGAAATATTTAGTCTGTCCAGAGGGGACCAGAACAGGGTTATACCCTCAGAGTGTATTAGTGCTTTGTTTCTTCTAATTTCTAAAAAGCCTCAAGGGAACAGAGCTTTTGCCATTTCCATAGAGACACTATTTAACAGCTCATAGATCTTTCTGTCAGGAATACTCACCTTACTGTCTCTCAAATTTTTCCTTTTATGCAAGTTTGGTAGTATTTTTAACTCCCTTGGATAACTTTATGTGAGAGAGGTGAAAGGGAAGGAATTAGAGAGAGAGAGATACCAAAAACAGTGAAGTCTAAGGAAAGCTCTAAATGATTTCTTCATAAAAAAAAGTCATAGCACTGCAGATTGAATGTTGCTGTCCTCAGCGCCTCTAACAGTTTGAATGGTGTTATGATAAATGTAAACTTAAAAAGATCTTAATGTCAAATGGAGCAGGAATTTTACAGAAACAAGTGCAATTTCTTCTAGAGATAAGAGTAAAATATTGCTTTGATTCACTCTAGTAAATTTCCTCACATAATCTAATATATCTGCTTTAAACCTCAAGAAATTTGTGCTGGTTTATAGACAGTGAGACCTTGCAATGAAATGGAGAAGTGGGAGTTAACTTTAAAAACAGACTGGCTTTCTCCCAAGCAGTGAGTGCTGACAAGTATAACCATATTACTAAAATCACATCAGCAACGTAATATATTAAATAAAAACGTGATCGTCTACAGCCAAAGTAGTTTGTATTTTATCCATGAAAAAGCATTGTGTTACATCAATCTGTCCAAAAAATGGGGCACATCAGAAAACAATGTTAAGAAGGCTTTTAAAACACATCATTGAGATTACAGCACCTTTAAAAATAAACAGCACTGAATACCAACACAGGTAAAATGTCATTATGAAACCCAGATCTGAAATTCAACGGCATGCTTTATAGCTTTCCAGTGTGTGATAAAATCTGTTCACCAGATGTACTATCTGTCTCCTGTGTAGCATACTTGAGCATCATCTAGGCCTGAGGCCCATTTATTTCATGTAAATGCCTTCCCTGTGCACACCTTAGGGCACCCTAATTCTCCATTTTATTTCAGGCACTGTACAGGGTACCATCTGGTAGCGTTAAGCTCATCTCTTTTTATTGCACTATTGCAGTGGCTATATCCAGCCCTATAGCTTTCTTTCAATGAAGAGAGAGTTCGGTTACTGCCAGCTATTTATTTTTGCCAGAAATAAAGTAGTTTTTAACTATACACATGCAGACTTTACGTGTATATCAGTCTCACCTGAAGCATGGGTCACTGCTTTTTATCCCACATGGTTAAAAATAAATAAATGGTGACTTGCTGATATTCAGGTACACCAGAGTGCTGGTATGGTGTTCTTTCTGTTAGGACTAAGAGATCTAAATTCTTTTTACTTCTGCAAGTAATGATGTCTTTTTAGTATGTCATTTTTATTGTTTCTATTAAAATGAGCAAAAGATATTGTATCACACCTTAAAAAGGCACCTTGCAGGAATAGCTAAATATTTAAAGGTAGCAATATACCTCTCAACTGTACTTCATTACAAATTTCATTTGCTATTTTAGGCCTGAATTTACTTCTATTCATCACATTCCTGCTGTTACCCTCTTGTTTGCTCTTGTAAATTATTGCCATAAAAAAAAAAAAAATTGTGGAAGCTTCATCCATTTCTCAGTTCTTCATTGTCTGCCATTTTCAATCATCTCCCTCCTTTTGAGGTTTTGTCACATATCTTAATGGCCTGATTTTTTAAAAAACTCCCTTTTGTGCCAGCAATTTTGTGCTCTTCGTTACTGCTACTCAGATGTCTAACTACCTGCTTGTGCCTACAGACAAGGGAGTTGGAAGCCTAAGTGCCATTAATTGCTCCCACAGTTTTCATGGGCAAAAAAGGAGCCTGGGTTTTCAGTCTCTGAATTTTGCTGGCAATAGGTTTGAAGCACATCAGGTTTGAAGTGCAGTACTGTTTTCTGTGGTAGAGCCGACTTCTACTTTCCTGTAAATTCTTCTGACTTCAGAATGGCTGCATGCTGGTAAGGCAGAGAAAAATTATCCTCTACCACTCTAAGCTCTACCACGGCTAGAGAGGGAAAAGAAACCCAACTTTTGTTAAATCATGGTGGAAGCATCATGTGAATCACATTTGGCAGCAAGTCAGATGTCCTACAAGAAAATACACAAGTTTCTGTGTTTCTTAGATGTATGAAATAGATCCAATTCCCAATGTCAATGGCAGCATGAATGAAAAAAAAAAAAAAACAAAACCAACCAACTTGCTTTTCTCTCCCAGGCTTTTTAAAAGCTATTTAAATCACATTTTCATTGCATCCTCTTTCCCTAGGGCTTTTTGCCTAGGCAACATCAGGACCAGATTAAGGTTATCTGAGTGCAGCATATCAACCTCCCTCCTTCTTCCGCCTCTATAACTGTCTCTGGAGTAGTCACTGGGCAGGATATCAGCCTTTTAAGAGTATGTGTGTCACTTGTGAGCAATTGTTATGTTGGGCAGTGTAGATTCTCCCAGTCATCACAGCAAGCAGTGACATGGCGTCTGTCCTTTCTCACCCTAGGCAAAAGCCAAGGTTCCCTTCTATTGAAAGACAGAAATGTCCCACTTCTTTCAAGCATGGTTCCAGGCTTTCTGCAGAATGGCTGATGCCATTTTGCTGGTACAATTCAGTTCATGTGTCACTCTTCTCAGCTGTGAAAATCTGGATGAAACGTTGATGGGACTGAATGCTCCCAGGAGCTGGGAAGTGTCTATCTTGATCTTGTCCCCAAACAAGGCAACTGATGAAAGATACTTGAAGGGGGTTAGAAAGTGCTGATTTTAGATAAGTATTTAAGTTACTCACCTGCCATTTCAAGTGTTGGAAATTACTGTCTTTCCATAATCTGCTGCATATGAGAGCAGATGACAGTGGACCTCCTCAAAACTAGTTTTGGCACAGTTCTGGTGAGCAGCACAAACAAACTCATCATAAAAAAACAATCACGGCTAACATGCATTCTCCCCTTTCTCCTGACTTTTATATTCATAGAATCATAGAAGCACAGAATAGTTAGGGTTGGAAAGGACCTTAAGATCATCAAGTTCCAGCCCCCCTGCCATTGATAACTAATGGCGACAGGATGGCATTAATAGCCGTGTCTGAAAATGCCACCTTCCAGATAAATAAATTATAACACAATGAAACTCAAAGAAAGCGGAGTTGTGTTCCTTTGCGTGAATTCTGTATGTTTTGTGTTCATTGTCAGTGACAAATGTGGGTAGATTCACTTGGATTAGCTGTCTGCATTGATATAAAGGAAGGGTGAATGAAAAGAATAACTATAATCGTGTGTTGTAGGAATATTTTACTGGTTTCTGTCTCATCTGATATTGGGAGTACTGGACTGTGACTAAATAAGCTGTGATTCTTAGCAGCCATACAAAGTACATTTTTCTGATGGTCTGTAAATCAGTAGAAGTCTCCAGCGAGAAGGTAAGCTCATATTTATTTTCCTGGAAAGTTCCATCTCCTTTGGTTTTCAAGCCACCTTACTCTGCAGAAATGTTAGTGATAATCTCACATGTAGACTCATTTCTCCCTTTTACCCCATCAAACAGAACATCCCAATAATTCAAAATATATTCATATGCAAAGAGCTAAGTGTTTGAACAAGCCACCATAGGCCTTAGAGGAGTCTGAGCTTAGAAATTCTGGTAGATAACCGAGTCCTGAGGTTTTCCATATACCAGGAAACTGTGCTTTAAAGAAAGGAAGAGAACTTCAGAGCTGGCAAGGTGCAATAGACAGGTGTGAGTGCAGCAGGGTACCAGATGTTATCTGTTGAAGGACTGTAGACTTAAATATAATGAAGACTGTTCATTTGGCGTAGCAAAAAGAAAACTTACGGATTTTTATTGATAAAAATGCAAATGTGATAATTTGAGCTAAAAGGGGAAATGTTATGGCACACACTCATTCCTATTGAATTTATTTTCCATTAGCAAAATGCTAATTAACCATTAATCATTTGATAATGTATATGTAGTAAAAGCAGCTCAAAAGTCAGATTGTCTAAATAAACAGCACAGTAGCCAGTCAAGGTGAAAGATACATTGCTTCTTTATAGAGAAAAGTAGAAATCATTGTTTCCCCTTGGAGAAATTGTAGCTGTGGCATACATACAGCCTTAGTTACGACACCTGAGAGTTACATCTAGCTAGTCAAGATTTTCCTGCAAGTGGCTGCAGTTAAATGGAAGCAGCAATAAAACAGACTTATCCGTCTCTGCAATCAGACTGGGAAAAAACTGTCGTGGGATTCATTGGACAGTGGAACTTGAAAGCAAAGGTTTCCTCTGGACCAAAGGATGGCTTCCTAGTGCTAGTGACTTCTACTCTGAGCTAATTTCTGCTCCACTCCCATTGCACATTTTTGCATGGATAGGCCCCTGGAGTGCTGTGCAGCCAGACCTGCCGGCATTTCCTGTTTATTTCAGTCTCTGGTATGATATTGGATGTAACATCTCAGCCTGGAAGTATATTAAATGAAGTGTGCATGCAAATTACCAGCAAACCATTTTTCCATTTTACAGAAGGTTTGTGTTCAATTGGTTCATTTTGCAAGACTTAGTTCTGTAGGATGGGTTCGGCTTTTTTCCCATTATAACAAGATCCCTAATAACCAGTCCCACACCTGAGACAGTGAAGATTAAAATCAACCATTGTGTAGTATATGAGAAGCAACTATTTTTCATAGGCTTTTTACTGCACATTGGGGATTACAATTTCATATTATGCAAATGCATTTTATGAAACCATAACACAGAAATGTGTACTATTGTTAAGATGCATTTGCAGCCTAGTATGCGAAGTCTCCAAAAGAGCCATTCTGCTGTCTTCTCTCATTGTGTATTATGAATAATAAACAAAACATAGTTAGACAGATTCTGTATTACAGAACAATAATAATAAAAATTGCATCCTGTCATTAATATACATCAACAATGTGTATCCTGGTAGCTCAGAAAGACATCTCAATGTGACTGCATGTTAAACAAAAAGTTGTCTAAATCATAGCAGAAACAGGGACTGTTTGAGACCGCTCTGTTGTATTTGGAGGGAGGGACAGTAATCAAAATCCTGCTTGTTCTTCTTTCAGCCTCACAATGGCATTATCTTTGTCACTGGAGTCATTGGCTGCATGCTAGTTCCTGTGTATTACCATCATACTCTACAAAATACTGTAAGAGTCCTCAAAAATAACTGTTCTTGTATTTGTTTTCTAAAGAACTCCAAGAAGCCTGGCTGCTACTGCAATACCAATGCCTTGTCTAAATGCTAACTTATTGACAGTACCACATTCAACGATTAGGTTGATTAGGCCATTCTGATGCAGAATCACAATTATATATTACTTCTTCTTAAATTAGTAATGTGAAAGGAGGTAACTTAGCAGCTTTCCCACTTCTGCCTGATTTTTGCACTTTAGGTGCAAATAAAATCTCTATCACTGTTCCTGAAAAAATCTGTATCAAGGCTGGGTTGTAACTTACAGGTGTGCTACATTTACGCTTATTTCACAGATCTCAGAACTGTGCAGAGTGTCCATTTTCCCTTATGCACCACACAGTCACAGTGGCTAAGGGGAAGAATAGAGATGTCCTGTTGTTCCCCAGGTGAAGTCTTTAATAAAGGCACCTTTACAGGTATTCCGGTACTGAATTAGGTTTAGTCTTTCTGATAGAGCTGTTTCCAATGTAATCTTGCCCATACAACCTGAAATATTAGAAAGGCTTTAAAAAAAAAAAAAAAAAAAAAGTCTTGTAGGTTGAGGTGACCACAAGTCCTGGGTATTGCTACTTGAATATAGTTATGTGACATTTAATTAGAACTGCCTTATAACTCTTTATCATAGCAATCTCTCCGCTTGCAAAGCTGGAAAAAGATTAACTTAATAGCACAGTTCAGTAGAAAATGCCAAGAGGAATGAGCTCTTGAAAAATATTACTTAAATTCAAACATCTCTATTTTGAATATTCCTACAGGTATCAACTAAAGAAAATTTCATGTCTAGATTGTGATAAAATCATGATATATAAACCTGAGGAGGCAAACACTTGAAATGATGTGTTCTGTATAATGAAAACTGCCTATCTATAGAGTTCGTTTTCTTTTTTTTTTTTCCCCCAACTGAAAAAAAAATTTGAAAAGGTAATTTCAACAGACATTTGGAGACTTTGAAGTGCTTTTCTGTCCCTTTGATTCTTTATGAGTAGGTCATTTTTACCTATGCTCTACTCAACTGAATGTTTATAAGACTGTCTGGTCTCAAAGATGCCGGCTAAAAAAAAAAAAAAATTGCCTTAAAATGACTAACATAAGATTTATTCATTTACCCTTTAAGTACCTTGCAACTTATTTCCATTTTTCTCCCTCTAATTTTGCCTCCAGTAAAATCCTAAATTTTCCTCATTTGCTGTGCTATTTTAATTAGTCAATTTTCCCTTATTTGTACAAGTAAGCAGTCTTATAAGTTTGAAGCTGTAAATCATTCATCCATTAAAAACTCTATTTCCTCATATTGCAAGTTCGATTCATTTAGTAAAGAAAAAACCTTGGCATGGAACAGAATTATGCAATGTCATGGACACATTAACATTTGGATCAAAATTTTACATTGTGTCAGCCAGTAAACAGTATAAATGGTTCAGATTTGCAATAAATAATTGTCTATTAATGCCTTGGCGTGGTGTAGCAAATTAAAGTCTCACTTCAGTAAGCACAGATGTAGGTAAGAGCTGGGGCCTAAAGAAAGCAACTGCTATGCAGCATTAGAGTAGAAAGAGAGCATCATGAAGCTCTACTGTATCTTTCCAGGAATGAGAATAATGCATACAGATTTAAACAGTAATAGACGAACATAGGAAGCGGTAGGTTGTAGACGCATTTAAGTCTAATCAGGCAGGATTTAGAACCATTTGTTTTAGATGGTCTGGCAGACGCTTCCCCTGCAGAAGATTAAGAGAAGCATTTTGAAATACAGCATTGTGTGCTGTTGCATACAGAGCAAAGCTCATAATTCAGGATGATCAGGACATAAGATAGGAACCTCCTGGGTCATTATGGTGGATCCAATCCTGTGGTACTTTAACACCCCCAGAAATCTTATCTATACACTTCTTCTGTTAAGCTGTCATTATTTTGCAGCTTGCAGGTTGTTGCCAATTGGCTCAAGATTTTAACAAATTTAATTGCCAACTGAAATTTTGTCAAATTACTTCAGTAACTTCCTGCCCCACAGACTGTGAGCAGATGGTCCTGAATGCTCAGTATCTGAAACACGGATTTCTTCAGGTCAGTTTCTTAATGTGGGTTATCCTGTGACTGTTTCAACAAGTAGACATGATGTTACTTCAGCATGAAAAATCAACACAGATAGAAGGATGAAAAGTGATTAATTTACAAAATAGAATATATATGAGCAGTTAGGTATTAATAATTATTTAGAGAGCTCCAGTTCATAATATTTTTTCTCAGCTGTCTCTAGTGGTGTCATCCATTTGATTGTTACTCCAGTTTTGAGCATGTTTTTTCTTTTGCATTACCAACTCAGCCCATAATCCTGTAAGACAGTCTAGCTTGTCCATACACTAATGGGAAGGCATTAATCAAAACATTGTTCTCTGTTACATTAACTATAGAGCAATATCTCCTTATTTTGTATTTCTTAGCGGTTTCTTTGTCTAAGTCTGTTTAAAAATGAAGCTTCAGTGTGCGGTACTACAAGTCTTCCACTGTGTATGCTTGATTGGCTGAGTAATCTCTCTCATTTTCTTTGTCACTCTGTTCATGTCCTTGGTGTCTGGAGCACAAAACGGTGGGGTTTTAAGCAGAGTACAAGGACTGTATTTTGTAGGCAAGATGGCTTATTTAAAGTAGATCTGAAGCTGGTCCTGCTAGCTGCACAAGGCAAGGGCTTAAAAATCTTCATGAGTGTCTGGCTGTTTACAGGCCAAACAAAATGTAATGCATGTTCTGAGGGAACACAAGAAGGATCTGCTTTCTGCATTGTCTTCTGCAGTGCGACAAGTTAAAAGGGATATAAATGTACCCATGAGACCTGACACCTCTGTGCTTGGGAGCTCCTTGAATAGACTTGAAAGCTTCTTCCCTGGTTCCTTCAGCAGTGTTGTGGCTCTGCCTCAAACCTCTGAGGCTATTAATAAAAACTTGAAAATCATCTATTTAATAAAACTCATGTCACTCCTTGAAACAGACCTCTTTAGCTAACTAATGATTTGCTCTGTTTGTGCAGCATACTCTGTTGACTTCAGTCCTTGCATAGTTACTGTGAAATAATGCATGCTATTACATGGTTAACCACACTGTAACTTCACTGGAAGAAATGGTAATTACAGAGTAAGTTGTGCTAATCCTCCTGTGCTATTGTTTGGTAACTGTATGATTAGCTTGGGTCACCTGTGCAAATCAAAGTTGCTTGGTAATGTTTTTCTTCTCCCTTCTTGTAACAATCGGAAATAAGTTAGAACATTGATGGTATCTCAGCAGGGTACGTGGATCCAAATCTGCCAGAGCAATGCATTGTTTTCTATAGGCAACACCTATGTTTACTGCTATCAGCAAAAAACTGATTTCAGGGACAGAGGTTAAATGCCTCTATGAGCAGCTGTACTTCCATTTTTAACACCCTCATTGAAATCGGGCTTAATATTACACTGAGTAGAATTCATTCCCACCCAGTTGCTGTTTAGAGACTTGTGAAATTAATCAGGTCTTATAAGTTATGAATTTTGAGCAAGAAAGACATGAGTCTGGTGAAACAGTGAAATATCTAGAGCAGGATATGAAGTAGGCAATGACTGAGACATCCGATAGCACTCAAAAGACAGCCAAAAGCCACGGTCAAGTTAATGTTTGTTTCTGTGCAATCACTGCTCAGAGGATGCAAGTCACAAGAGATGACAAGGTGTGACTTTTTTGCATAAGCAGTAAAGTCTACCCACCCAGAGTGTAACACAGAGATAAAAAATGCTAGGGACATGACCTGACATGATTTTCTTTTATACCGACCTGAGTTGCATGTTAGAATATAAAGAATTAATAACACGATACATAACCAATTCCCATCAGTGTTCCAGCAATCTGTGAAGCACTATTTAGACATGCCTTCCCTGTGACACATTTTCTGTCTCCAATATATCACACAACAAACCCAACATAACAGAAGCACACATATCAATGTGAACAATATCATCCTGGTGCAGAAATTTTCACAGTTAATTAAAAAAAATCAAATATAAGCAGTCCAGCTCCTCACTAAACTAATTAAAAATATAAATATAATAAGCCCTGACTGAGCTTTTGACAGGTCATTAAAAACACAAAATTGGCTCAAGTACAAGGACTAGTTTCAATATGTAATAGAGTGAAATAAAATGGTGAGGCTGAAGTTAAATTAGTACTGGTTTTGTTTCCACTGTTCCTCACCTGGTGTCAGTGGCTGAATTTACACAGTGCAGTTCACCAAAGGAAAAGGCCTGAGCAGTTTACTTTGTAAAGTCAAAGATGCCATTTACTGCTTCCTTTTGGCTTTTAAACCTGCTTCTCTAACAACATTACCAAGATGCGTGTGTTCCATGTAGTGACTTTTTGACTACAAGTTTTGATGTAATTTTCAGATCTCTGAAATTATTTCAGCACTCACGTGTATCCTTTAGAAATAACTGGTTAGAAGTGGAACAGTCCTTTTGGTGCATCAGCTTAGGGTTTCCAAGCAGGACTAAAATCTAGCAAGCATTTTCCTTGTGGGAGCTTTAATACTGTGTGATAAAGCTGCACTAGGCTGTCATACTGGCATTCCCTGTTTAATATGGGACTCCCAGTCCTGAAGATACCAATGCTGTATACAGCTAAGTTCATGCACAGGCTCTTTCCTAGGGTAAATGAATACTTCACTTGCTAAATTACAACAGATCTAACTTCATAAGGTTAGTTTTGTGCTTGTCTGTGAAATACCATTTGTGTAGAATTCTCCAATGTAACTACAAAACCCAAACAAAACCAAAAAAAGTATGTGTGTAGCTACTGTGAATATTTTTCCTGTTGGCCTTGATTTATCAGCAGCATAATTTCCTTTGAAGCCCATTTTGAGGGGAGCGTCATTAATATTCCCTATATTGTCTGGAGAAAAGTGGGGAGGATGCCATGTACACGAACATGTTGCTTTCTAGCATGTTCCAGCTTTCATTTACCGACATCCCACATATATTCACTAGTATACAATGTCCAAGCATGGTGTGTAATATAATTTCAGCTGAATTGATTTCCAACACAATTTTGCCTGTCTGTAAATTGACACAAGCTATGATCTGGACTTGAGGGAGCTTGTTTCCTGGTGTTAGGAAAGGAGATGGGGAATCACAGCTATAAGTGTAGCAAGAGCCCCTGTGCTGAGCCAGAAGGATGAGGGAGTATCCCAACAAGAAGTTCCCCAAAGGATATAGGAGTTTCTACCTGAAGGCTTCTCTGCTTCAGGAACACCCCTGCAGCAAGCAAGAATGTGAACTTAGCACAGAGCACTGTAACACCCCTTGGACAGGCCACCCAAGGAACTGCTGGGAAGCGGATAAAATGCTGTAGAGTTACATTCTTACTCATTCTGATTCCTGCTGTGCAAATCAGGAATCTGCCTCCCCAGTACTGAGCCTCCCAGCCCAAAGGAGTCAGGACTCTTGGCATTTGTCGTTGTTGCCGTAGCCCTTAGGGTTTGCCTGTGCTTGTGTGCATACATGTTTCAGAAAGCCAGAGTCCTGCACCAAGCTGTGCCTCAAAAGGAGGGATTAATACCTAGAAAATATCTTAGTCAAAGAGTTTAGACATGGTTTTATAACTTAGTTGATGGTCTAGTACTGAGAGGCTTGAGAAAACATGGCAAATTAGTATTAATGCTGGGTCTTCCTCATTCTCTCTTCTTTTCTACTGCCCTATATCAGATGAGTCTCCTTTTTATCCCTAGCATTAAGTTTTTATCACTTTACTAAAATACTATAAATCAATAAAATAGGGCAGAAAATTGCTTTCTTACATCACTGCACCAACATGCCGCTTGTATGGTCTGGAATGACAATGAGACATCCATCTTTCTGTGGACAAAAATGCCAGTTCCCAGTACAAAATGCCAAGTTTTATATGACTAAAAAAATTCCAGACCAAACATTAGCTTCTGCTGAGATGAGAAATGCCTCCTTCACTTTGCTCATTTTTTGAAGATCAAGAGAAAATTCTAATTCTCTAAACACAGAATATTATTAATTACTATTTATAATCTGTCCTAACCCTCTTTTCCTACTCATTCTTCTTCCTGAGAACATTTGCTTGAATCTTATGCCAAGATCTGTGAAGACCTTTCCTGATTGTTTTGAATTTTTTTTTTTGAATTTTTAAATATACTCATTAGGGGGTTGCTCGTAAAATTCAGCCTCAGCCACAATCTGGACTATGGTCTGCCAAGCTCCACATAAATAAATCATCAAGTCATTTTGGCATCTTCTGGGCCAGGAGGAATATCTTCAGGGTAGATTTAGAGACATTGTCCTATAAGTATGTCCTTTGTGGAGAAAACTAAGCAGTAGCTGCTTTAAATCTCAGATATTTGAATTTTTGCAGGTAGCCAGGGCCACAAAATACAGTGTAAGATGTTTTAATTCCAAAATAACAACTGTATTAATTAGTCTTCTCTTCTGCTATCCTAGCAGTAATGAAACAAAATCCCTGAAACCTCAGGGTAGCGTGAGCGGGTGATGCTGGAGGTGACGATTTTGTGCTAAAAAGCCTGCAGAACACACAGCGAGTAGCCATTTGAGACTTTCTCTTAGCAATCTGAATGCTGAAACAGGGCTAAAGCAGCCAAACGTTATTCAGCTTTGCACTCTCTAAAGCCAATCTAAACACTGAGACACAAGGACTGCTCCAGCTCCGGACGAGCATGCTGGGGTTGGCCTGACAGCGTGTTGGCCTGTCAGCTGGTGGCACCTCATCCCTCTCTGCCTCCCTTACACCCTGGGGAAATGGAACCTAGGGTAAGTGGAAAAGAGCAACTGCCTCCTTCCTACAAAGGCCCTGGGGGTGGCCAGTTGGGCAGGAGCACCACTAAGGACATGTGCCCTGTAGCCCAGGCTCAGAGCCGAGTCCTGGTCTTGGGACCTCCATGCTGGCCAGGAATGATGTCTGCCACTGGCTCTGAAATGAAACTTTGTTCACCTACCCCTTGTGGAGACATCTAAAACAAGGACAGGTAAATCAGATAATAATCAAGGGAAAGCAAGCTCTAGCTGGTTTGTCAAGAGGAGACCTTGGGCCACAGTTCTGTCTGCCATTCACAGGTCACTGAAATCAATGGAGTTTTGCCTGCAATTACACCCCAGGGAATCTGGATCATTTTATTTGGAGTGTGGGAAGTTACTGAACAATAACATGGAGGCAAATTTCCTTATTTTAGGTTTTGCTACAATCCCCAACTTGGACCAGGTTCATCCACAAGTTCTAAACCATCGGTGGTGCCTGAAACTACTGAAGGGGTTTGAGTAGGCAGCAGGGAGGTCAGCCAAAATTAGTATCTTCAGCTGAGATTATCTGAGTGTTCCTTCTTTAGTAAGAACTGCAAACAGACAGGAGGAGTTTGAACTTCCTCAGATCATTTGGAGAGTGAAACAAACATTCTTGAGTTCCCAGTTCTTGCCTATGATGGAACCAGAAACAGAGTGACAAATCCAGGATGGCATCCATCCTCAGGAAAAGAGGGAGTTGCAGCTGGACCACTGACTGCTTGAAGGAACTTCCCTGTCTAAATTAATTTCTGAAATATGGAGGAGAGTCTTAGCTGCAAAAAATATGAATTTTGGGAATGATCAAATCTTAGGAGCTGTGATTTGGTCCATTGTAAAGTGGCAATGACCTCCTGAAAACACTAAAGCTGAAAATCAAATTAAAAAGCCAGGGAGTTTCAGCTCATGTCTTCTCACAAAAATATTTTACTAAAATATGCTTCGTGCTGATGATACTGACCAGAGGTGTTTTAGGTGGTCTTTTGAAGTTCACTTACCTATTTTGAGTGGTCTGATGTGTTTGAAAATTCAACAGTGGAAAGAAGCACCCGATACTCTTTCTGGGTTAGACTGAAATTAAATTTTTGGGGTTTGGAACAGTGACACAGGGTAATTAACATACATGCTGTTGGCACCATAGTCTTTGTATGTATTTCTGAGTTGAAAAGAGGAACTCAGAAATACATACCAGGCAGTTACAGGTTAAGGATCATTTACATAAATTAGCAAATTTGCAAATGAATTCATCTAGTGAAAAGTAAGACACGGGACACTGCATTTTAATAATTGACATTCCACATGAAATGCAATGTTCTTGAGGAGTAAATTGAGCTCCAGGTTGCTATTAGAACCAGCGGAGCAGCAAGAGCTGGAAAGAAATGCCATCTCATATTACATGAGTTACTGCTTCTGCATAACAACTATCTTCTATTCTGATAGACTTTGTTTTAATAAAACTAGTACTAGGATTTTTACAGAAGAAAAATCCAGTCATCAACAACATCGGTCAGGAAACAAAAACGTGAGGAATCTTTGTGATCTGGTTCTAACAGTCAGCTAGTAATTCATTATGCTCTAAAGTAATCTTTCTTCTCGTGTTTTATTTGGCAGCCAAATCACCTTACCAGTTATACCAGGTACTTACAAGCTTACCCCAAAGTATGCAACACTGACAAAAAATTATAAATTATCTAATTTTTTTGTTCCCTGTCACAACATAGGTTAAATTACAAAATAAAGATAAGTGATCCACTTAGCTGCTTCCTGCTGTCCTGATCAGTTTAAGAACACATTATGTTACAAATATTGTTCTTGATATGAAAGTAATGACTTTCATAAGGTGCTAGTCAGTCATTCAAAGTCACAATACTTCCATTGTATGCCATAAATACAAATTATATGCTCACAGAGAGCTGAAAGCAAATCTGTCCCTAGTAATGTTTCTTAGTATAATTTAAAGATTAAGTTAAAGTGAACCAAATTATTCTCTCAGTGATACACTTTTTCTGAGATTACATAGAGTAAGCATGTCATTTCAGTGAATGCCAGTGAAATTTCTCCTCCTGTATATTCGTAAATAATGATGAGTGTTTGTCCTTAATCTGACTACAACCCTGACATCATCCATAGGGAGTACTGTGTTAAACTTCCTGAACTGAAAAGATGAAGCAATTGCTGCCTGCGTACAATGTTTGGCATTTGGTTGTCCTAATGTCCTTTTTACTTCTGTTTTTATGCAAGCTATTGCAGCAACATGGACAAGATAAATTCTCTTCCCTTTTGTTTCTCCCCCTTGCTTTAGGAACCTGAGACATTTTCATTCTTGAATAGCTTGAGAAGTCCCTGCAAATGAGTCAGCTGCATTAATAATATTTATTTTTTCAAATGATTCAGCTCTTTGAAATATGGAGAACAAGATCCTTAACTATAACGAGCTCAGATTCAATAAATGAATAGGCTGACATCCTTTCTGCTCAGTATTTTGACACACACATACAGGTAGAGCAAGTGCACATAGAGCAAGTGCGTTTACAGATTACAGTGATGCCCTGATAAGCAAAACTTACTGCCCTCACAGGCACAGGAGCAAATTTCTGTAACTCTCCTGACCTTTGGTATAAGGTCTTACTGAGAAGTATTCTCCTGTACTGATTAACAGACTGAATGAAGGAAGCTTGCATTTTTAACTTCATTCTTCATGACACAAAAATACCTACCACATATTAATGGGAACGATCATATGGTAGAATTATTTTACAATAAAGAAGAAAGAGGGCAGCTCTTGGACATTTTTCTCAACTCAGAATATGCTTTTCCCACCATTGTAACCAAGGTCAGATAGTCCCCTGCACTGTAACCCATGTGGAGTAGTCCATGGGCTCTGGAGAAGTCCATTGCTTCACCAAATAAGACTTCACCTTTAAGAGTGCAGTAACAGTGCGAATGCCTTTTCGCCAGGGTGTCACTGATGGATATGAGCAGCTTTTCATGTATGCATGCTGCAAACTCTTTATATTTTTACATTCTAATAACAGTGAACAGCATAAATTATCTCTAATTCTTGATTCTGCGAGGAAGCAGCCATCTGGTCTAATACCACTGTGACAGTGATGTAAGACTGAACACTCTGTGCTTGGTCTGCTGCACAGAAAAGGACAATAGGACATATTTTAAAATGTCAGGATACATCAGAACCATATTCAGGAAAGTTTGCATTTATGAAAATTGATAGTATTGGAGATATATCATGATGCAGATCTAATCATGGCTGCTGGTATGGTGAATTAAATTAAGAGCTGATTTGAATTTTTCTAATTAAAGATGTATTATTCCTTCTTTCCTCATGTTTTCTCTTTTGGTAAAAGAAGCTTATTAAAGAATTTTCAGGAAAGCTGTATGATTGAAAGTGTTAAAACTTTAGCAAAAAAATCCTAGTGTCAGTGGGATTTCGACTGTTTCAGTGCAGTATTCAATGGGCATTTGTTTGTATAAGAAAATAATTGGTGATGTTTGCATAATTGTTATTGTTTGAACTAGACAGACTTGGTAATAAGCGTACCCAGGTACTACAGGGTAGGATGGCATTTAAGCACAGCAGCTTAGCAGAGCTGAGAGAGTGCCCTAGAGAGCTCTCTCATCTACCTGCTTTCAACGCCTAAAATACATGCACTAAAAAATAAAGCAAGGGCAAAACAAAAAGAATTTGACTTATGCGGTAGTCAGCATACTTTAAAAGTAAGCTAACATGTATTGGATCAAAACCTATCAACTCATGCTTTGCCCCAGCAAATTAACTTCAGCTTTGCTTTAATGCTTAGTTCTGTGAGAAGCTTGTTTATGTAACATATCTTGTTTAAAGTTTTCTTAATAACACCAAGTATTTTTCAAGTCTTCAAGACATCAGGAACATAAGAGTATCGTTTATAGGCATCACATAGAACGTATCCCCATCGTTAGCCTTGATGGCTTTAAAAATCTTACTGTATTATTTTAAAAATAAACATGAAATAGTTCTTTTCACAGCATGAATAGTAGTTAACCTACAGAGGTCAAAGAGTTAAATACTGTAAAGGGATTTTTAAAGGACTTCTTAATTTTATGACCAATAATATAATTTGTAATTTTACATACTAGGAGGGGGCCATCAAATTCATACTCCAGGGTGTCAGTGGATCACAGGGATAAGAAACAGTCCTCTCATCCCTTTTTGCCATGTAGGACATTGCATAATTAGCCAGCTGTTTTCTTTGAAGCACCTAACATAGGCCACTGGTGAAGGCAGAATTCTAAGCTTGAAGGATAATTGATCCAATCTGGCTTGGTAACTCTATGTTCACTTGTCTGCTCTTAAAATAGATTTTCTCCAGATCAAAGGTGGGGCAATTTTGAGTTTTTCATTTGGTTCTTGCTTACAAGCACGCCAGAGGTATACATGATTTTTTTTCAGAAAGCAGTCCTTCTGGAGCTTGTGTCAGCATATTTACTAGTTAGAATTGTCCAGTGCTGTGACTGCTTCTAAGGGTGTATAGTATAAAGAAATAATTACTTGCAGGACATTACTCTTAAGGATGCTATATGCCAGTTTTGCAAACTCAGGTTCTCAAATGTTAAGGGATGTATGTATTGTTCAATCCTTCTTGCCAGTTCACCTTCTGACTACCATAACATCCCTTAAGTGCTGGAATTCTGCTTTCAGAGACACTTTCTTAGAAGCAAATGCAAACATAGCATGATTCATGAAGGGGAAAGGAAGATAAACAAAAGCAAAAGACAGTGATCTTAGACCAGGTCCTGCCATTGCGGGGACAATCTCCTATGATACTTCTGCTTCACAGCACCAGAAATGGTGTAAGCTTTATGCTGTAAGCAAAGAAAGCACATCTTCAGTATGGAAAAGTGTGTGAAGACAGATCTGGCATTATTTTACACACCAAATTCCTGAGAAAAAAGTGCAGGCTTTTGCTAGAATCTTGCATTTGTGTGAAGGAAGAGGGAAACTGTGTGCCAGTGATGGAAATGGCCAGCACCTGCATAGGTAGTTAGAGGTTTTCCAAAGATGGATGGGAATTGAATTATCTTTGCCTAAAGCTTTATATCAGAGCATGAGTGAAGAAAAAAGTAATATTGGCTTACAGTGATGTAAAGTTTCTGCAGATATTTAATTTTCCCTCTGAACTTTCAGATCATGTGAAAGGCAAAATTTATAAAGATTATTTCCTTATGGATTACAATCCTGACTGGTTAGAATATTCTAAATTCACACAGACAGTAAGAAAATTTATAAATTCAGTTAATTTTTTGTTCTATGCCATAAACATGTGTAAAGAAACCAACTAACACACTAGTCTTCACTCTTGTTGCTTTGCTGTTTCAGAACCAAGGTAAAATCTAATCAAACCAGTTAGGACCTGTGAAATCCTAAGCTTGAGCCACTTCCCATTTCTGGCAGAAAAAGCAGAAGCAATACTAGTTCCCCAAATCCCTATGAAATGGTTGCAATATAGAAAGTTTTAAAGTGCTATCTTGGAAGCTAGGACTAGACAGAAAATGGATAAGAACTTGTATTCATCTCTCCTCTCTATATATTCTTTGACACTTCCATCAGTTTACTGTGTGTATATGTTGAAATCAGTTTTCAAAGATCTAAGTTTTGAATTTCTTTTCTCCTCCCACATTTTACACAAGGATCCCCTTGACCAGTCAGTGCACCCAAAGGTACGCCCAAGCTTTTCTAGGCCAGCTTTGCGGCAGAGAGACATAGGGGAAGCCATAGATACCTTCTAGTGCTTCTTCTGCTGGTTCCTGACCACCCTGTGAGCCCATTCAAAACACTGAACTAGCAGAAAACTAACTTGGCAAGAAAAAAATGGATCATTTTTATCCAGTTTGTGAACTGAATAATGTTACAGAACAAAGAGGGGTGGGGGGTAGAACTGGGGGAAATTAGTGGGGTGTTTAACAGTCTCTTCTGTTGACAGTAAGTTTCATCGTTCCAGCCATGGTGTTTAGCATGACCCAAGATATCTGGAAATAGAGAAGAGCAGTTACTGTTAAATGGCATTACTTTTAAGATTTTGTGCTTTCATCTCATCAAGATTAAGACAATGAAAGTCATGGCTGATCTGATCCCCCACTTCCCTTTCCTCTTTTCCCTTGAGAAGCCAAAGCTAGTACGCTAACTTGTACCTGCACCCTGTGCTGAGCTTCCATTCAGTCAGAGAGGCAATGAATGTGCAACAGTGAACCTTTTGGATGAGATATCAAGCCAGGGTCTTGACTCTTTAAATAGAATCAAACTATGTCTGGACCAAGACTCTCCAACATCTGTTATTCAGACTCAGGAAATGCTAATGAGATGAGAGTTTTCAGCAGAGGTACTGTTAGCAGGTCTCTGTGTAACCAGGAGAGGTCTGCATTATTATTGGTCATCTCTGAGCTCTTCTACATATGGATGGAAGTTGCATGTGTTCATTAGCACAAGTGCATGGATAATAATGAACTAAAAACTGGCAGTCTTTTCTCTATCTGGGCAGTGCAAAATAGTTTGTATGTGCTGTTAGTTAGAATTTCCAAAGGTTTTGTTACAGAAAAACAAAGCATGGCCTATATAAAATAATGTCATTGAGTAATTTGTGCAATCTGTTTATTGTAGAGGGAATTTGAACTTTCTTTTTGAAAAGTCATCACTGTGGTAGTTGGATTATTAATTGTCATGTGTTATTTCTTTCTTAGAAACATGACACAATAAGAAAGAAAAAGACAAGAAAGGAAGAAAATAAAGGAAAAGGAAGGAATGAATGAATGAACAAACAAAAGAAGGAACGAAGGAAAGAAGGAAGGATCAAGAACTAAAGGAAAAGAGAAAGAAAGAGAAAAAAAGAGAGAAAGAGCAAGAGGAAGAGAGAAAGAGAGAGAGAAAGAAAGGAAGAGAGACAAAGAGAGGAAGAGAGGAAGAGAGAAGGAAAGAAAAGAAAGAAGAGAAAGAAAAGAAAAAGAAAAAAGAAAAAGAAAGAAAGGAGAAAAAAGAAAGAAAGAAAGAAAGAAAGAAAGAAAGAAAGAAAGAAAGAAAGAAAGAAAGAAAAGAAAGAAAGAAAGAAAGAAAGAAAGAAAGAAAGAAAGAAAGAAAGAAAGAAAGAAAGAAAGAAAGAAAGAAAGAAAGAAAGAAAGAAAGAAAGAAAGAAAGAAAGAAAGAAAGAAAGAAAGAAAGAAAGAAAGAAAGAAAGAAAGAAAGAAAGAAAGAAAGAAAGAAAGAAAGAAAGAAAGAAAGAAAGAAAGAAAGAAAGAAAAAGAAAGAAAGAAAGAAAGAGAAAAAAGAAAAGGAAAGAGAGAAAGAGAAGGAAAGAGAGAAAGAGAAGGAAGGATGGAAGAAAGAAAGAGAAGGAAGGAAGAAAGAGAAAGAGAAGGAAAGGAAGGAAGGGAGGGAGGGAGGGAGGGAGGGAGAGAGGAAAGGGAGGAAAGGGAGGGAGGGAGGGAGGGAGGGAGGGAGGGAGGGAGGGAAACAGAACAGAAAGAAACAGAATGAGAGAGAGAATAAGAGAGGAAAAGGCAATTCCAGTATACTTTCTGGTAGAGTTTTCAGTAAATGACTCATTTGAGTACCAGAGGAAGCATGTGGAGGATAATTACTTAAGAACAAGCCAAATGCTGCAACATTACTGTAAGCCAGAGGAAGAAGGCTATGAAATGCTGTGGGCATCTAAACACATCAGGACAACTAAGAAGAAAAGTAGATGACCATTGATACCTATTTCGCTTTAAAAGACTGAAAATGGTGAGGGTTTTGAATCAGAAATACAAATGACACATTTTTCTATGATACCCTGATGTGTTGCTAGCAAGTGTTTTCTGGTCAATCAGTCACTCACTCAAGTAGTCAAAATCTTTAACCACATAAAAATCTACTGGGAACAAGTTTTATTTACAGTGGTGACCTGGCCAAGAAAGCTCACAAACAGCAATACGTAACATCACTTACAGACATACAATCACTGTTGTATATTACTAGAAAGCTCCCAAACATATCACAAAGCATAAATCAATTATATAAAATATCACAAACATCAAATAAACCAATAAAAGAGGGAAGGTCATAACATGACCAGACATGTCATGAATAACTGCCACAAACATCAGCCAGTGATTCATCCACAGTATGAATAAAAAACCAAAAGATGTACAAGCAATTCCTTGTTAGATCCTTTTGTGTTCTGCTAGAAATGTGTTAATGTCTTTTGATGTTGTCTGTTTTACAATATTAATTCTATTCATATTTCACTAAGGGTATAAATTATTTTTAAAGTCTATGTTAATTAAAATTGGATAGTTTTGATTGTTATATAAATGTGAATTTTAGCCTGTATGTTTTGCTTAATAATTCATTGCATGTATTTCCATGCTTGCTTATGATCAGTAATACTTTGCATTTGGCAATATAGTTCACAGTATTATTATAGTTTGGTCTACTAAAAGAAATTAGGCATAGAACACAATGGGAGGCATAGTTTGATATCACTGTCATTGTCATGTGTGTATGTCCCCTCCACCACTGCCCTAGATTATGAACATAATTCGAAAGTCACTAAGATTTGAAGAACACTATCTGCAGGTAATCGATAGCTCTTAGAATCTGCACCAGTATTTGTATATTAGCAACAAAGAACTTGTATAAAGCCATCATTAGGCTTGGTCTTTAGAGAGCTTGAGAGCTTATACATAGAACAGCATATCTGTTATTAAATGTTATGATCACAATCAATCCATTTTTTTTAACTGCTAGATTGTGGCTTTCTTAGTGTGTATGTCTGTATGTCATATTGCCAGAAGTCCATGTTAAATACCTACCAGTCTGGAGGGTCCTATTCCTCTGTACTTGCAACTGGAATATACATTTACATTTCTGCAAGAGACACAAAAGTTTAACCTTCACAAATTCTGGTTCATTTGTGAGTGTTTGACACATAGTTTTCAGGTTGCATTCAAAGCAGCAGAATCATCTGTTTGAATGAAATTTTAGGAAATAAATAGTATAGAATATGCTAAGTTCCACCCTCTTAGTACTCCTAATTAGTCAACATTAATGTAATGTAAGTAGGCATTGCCTTCAATCAAACTTGACAGAAAATAAGATAGGATGTCTCATCAGATCCTCTTCCCAAAATGGACATTTATGAGCAACTCACTGTTTTCAAGGTGGTGATGATATTGTCCACCATTTACACTCTAGTAAGGTTCAGCTGCTGAGACATCAGCAGGACAAACCTGCCTGTCAACTCAGAAACAAAAGCATTTTATTTCTGAAAATGAGATTTGCATTAAAAACTCATTTATAGCTGAATTGAACGTAACTGAAATGAGAAAGCAGGTAGAAACATTTGGTTTATTTATATACATCATGTTTCAGATATGAAGCTTATTCTGAAATCCAGAATAAATAGATCATTGATACTCCAGCCCAGATCCCCTGCTTTTAAACTGATGATATTGGCTAAAAATCAGGCCACCATCATTTCAGATGAGTCATTTTTACTTCATTTATAACATATGCACTTAGAAGCAAGTTCTGCACATTAAAAAAAAAAAAAAAAAGAAAATCCAACCCTTTCAAGCATGCATTTCTCAGATATAGACCCAGTGTATGCTAACGTCAAGCAATTTGTTTTTCAGCATGTCACATAATTCTCTTTTTTTTTTACACCCAATATCTATGATTAAGAAATGTAATACATACTAGGAAAGTCTTAGATAATTTACACGGTGCATTAAAGTGTTTTGCATGAGAATATAGTATGATGCAGACAGCAGAAGAATTATGTCTTTCATTAAAAGGTTTGCAACTCAGTGTGCTATGATATAACTATAGCAGTTTTTCTGTCTCAGTGAAGGTTTTTTATTTTAAACACTGCCTTGAAAACCAAGGGATGCATATGCAGTAGCACCAGTTTAGCTATATGTTTTAACTTAATATCACCTCTTAGTAATTACACACTGTCAGTTTACCTGCTGTCCCAGGGTTATGGGTGAACAGCCATGCTGTCACTGTTCTTCATCTCTCTGAATCTTGATGTAAGCAGTAAAATAAGATGGCATTTTTTCATTATTTAACGTTTTAAAAAAATCCTAGTTCAAAGCCTATTTGAAGCAGTTCATCAAGGATGATATACATTAAGGTCAGGATTAAAAGAAAACCAATTACATGGAAGAAATATGATTTTTGACACAGCTCCTTTATGTGCAAATTAGGATGTGTATTTGCTGCTTAATTTAGAAAACACCAAAGGACAACTTACAGGGATGTAGGGTAGCCTTTGGAGGAGTTCAGCATTTGTGCTTCCTGGGGAATGTAAGCAGGGAAGAGCTTGTAAGAGAATGTAAGCCCAGAAGGCTTGTGTTCAGGGTAAAAGCTGGTCATTGCTCAGCATGGTGTGCACTATCTGGAAAAACACTTCAGGTGTAGACTAGCAGCTTGGAAGCTTCTCTGGCTTGGAGTAATCTCCAGATCTGGCAGTTCCACATCTTATTTATACCTTCACTGTGCTGCTGACAGAACTAAAGGCAAAGCTTTAAGCTGAGGCGGCATTTTGATGGTTTCTGACTTTAAGAATGATTTGCAGGGTAGAAAGGTTTCATCTCTTTGTTCCTTGGGGTCTATTTCAGAGACAGTACAAACCATGCTCAGAACTTCACAGATGTCTTCTCTGTCTGCCATCCACTGAAGTTAAGAACAACCTGCTGTGATAGTTTCTAGCTGTTTTCTCTTTCTTACATTGTCTTTTCATCACTTGTCTGCATCATTTTGTGTTCACTGGTTCTTCATATTTTGACACTAAATATTTGCTTGGAATATGTAGCTATAAGGTTGTTCTTTCTTTCCATGTCAAAAATCTGCTGCTATATTTTCAGGATAAAATAATGGATTGTACTTCTTTGTAATATCCAGGTATCGTAACTGTCATTTTATTGAGCCTTTATCTCTGCATGTAGATCAGTGTGATAGGTAATTGTTTCATACCCTCCCCAGCTCCACCTAGGTCTAAGTATTTACAACATCAGGGGGTAAGTGAGGATATTTTGTTCCCTGTTCAGTGCACTATTATTACTATTTAGCTGTGGTGCTTTAAACATAAAATATATTTGAGCTTCTGGTGCAGATAAGAATGGTAACCCCTATCTAAGGTAATTAAAATTAAACTATAAAATGCAGGAGATTGATTTTCACTATATAATAATTAATATTAGGTCTTCTAGTAACTAATACCATTTTAGCTAAGTGGTAAAAAAACACTGCAATGTCTAGCACTCAAACATAGCTCCTCTGTTTTGCTGTTTGTGACTAATATAACTCACAGACTTAATAAATCCAAGGCATTAAAAGGATTTTTCCATAAGATATTCTGTTAGTGTGTGGGCTTCGGTGAAATTTGTCAAGCTGTATTTAAAAATAAATTAAAGAAGCAGTAAATCTATTGTTGTTTGGCCAAAGCTTACTTATACTTTGGTGCTGAAGAATAATAATGTTCTACTGCCAGCACTGAGAATCTGTATATCCTCCCAAGACCTTGTTCATAAACACAAGAAAACTCAGCATGACTTGTCCTGCACTGACACATGACCTTAAATGGGTTTTATTTATTCCATATCCACCTCCCCACAGACTGTGGCAGGTTGGAGTCACAGCCCATAGGACTTGGGCAGCAATGTGTTCCCAGAGAGCAGGAGAAGACCTCAAGGGACTTAGAGCTGTAACTACCCCCATGCAACACAGTGTGCTCAGATTAATTATAGCAATATGCGAATTCTTGACTACTGTAATGGCTTTTAAGGTGTGGGTATCTGGATGCCATTTAATCCTACAAAGTGCTCAATTCAATGATACCATGCATCAAGACACCAATGGTATAGTGCTATTTTTGTCACATTCTTCCTGCTGTTCTGAATTCCAGACCCCTGTAATGGGGTCCATGGCCTTCACTTGCTGTCTAGTTAATAATTTGCTGCATGAATTACAAACCATCTCCCAGATGCTCTGAAAAAAGTGGGAGTGACACTGACTCACCTTTTGAAAATGTGGTATATTGAGCTATGAGTGAAAACTCATATTATGGCAGGAGAACTCACAGTGGGCTGTTGCTACTATTCAAAGAATGGCCTTATGGAAATTTATTAATTTCATATCCAGTTAGCTCAGATGAATAGTAAATCTTCTATCTAGTCAGTTGTCCTTCAGCTCAGATGTTCGGGGCAAGTGAGCCATAGCTGATACTTTACCTGGCATAACTGTCCCAAGAGCAGGGCTCCAGACCAGGGCTATCTCTTGAAATCACTGATAAGAAATTAGGAATTAAACTTCAGGTCAACAAAAGGAAAACTCTCCATGGATCTTCCTGGGTTCATCTCTGACACGCAGTGTCATAGTAATGCCATGTATCTTGCTCTGCAGCACATTTGTATGTCATCAATAAACCCTTATATGCTGTGACTTTCAGCACTGAAGATTGCTCACAGCAAAAGTCACTGGCAGTTGAATTTATATACGAAGTCATACATATTACTAATCACTCCTCCTCTCTCATGCCAAATTTATTGAAACTTCTAATTTTAATATCAATCTACATTAAGTCAACAGCTGTGAAAGAGAGGTCATAGTGTCTGTTTACCTCAAATTAATAGTAGGAGAATAGGTGCTTCACAGAAAGTACTGTATTGGTAAGGACCATAGGCATAGACCTCATAAAATGAGGACCTCTGTCTTCAGAACATGCTTTGAATAGTGCATAGGAAATCATTCATAGGACCAAACACTAGCAATAAGGGAAAACCCGATGATTCAAAAGTTTCTTATTTAGTGGTCACTGCTCATCCTGTATATTAAGTATTGCTGCATCCAGGAACTTCAGAAAAGTGTGGAACTTGTGTCAAAAGTAGCTTGCAGTCATGTAATTAAACGTTTGGTTAGGAGCATACATGCAAGTGATTTGAATTAGGTTGGTACAGACTTCCCTTATTTTAGCATCTCTTTGGCCTGCTTGGCTTTGTAACCTTACTAATGTTCTCTCAGAATAGCTGTGGTGCAAAATCATAGGAATCATTAAGCTGAGAGGACAAGATGCTTTAAGGTGTATAATCTATCAAATTTTTCAGGCCAAATTTATATGTCGGTATTTGCCATCTGAGGCAACATGTACATAGGTTTAAATAAAAACAGTTGTTACTTGTTGCAGATATCTAAATGGACATGAAAAAAAATCTGTACTTTTTCTCAGGATCAGAGAATCTTGTGTATGTAATTGGGAATTATTTTATATTTTTGTTTGTTTATACTGACACATACAACTTCTGATGGTCTGACTTCTTTACTCTGACATGACAAAAATTCAGAAGTGAGATGAGCAACCCAAAGGATATCTCAGGTTTACTAAGCCTGCATCCTAAGGGCATAAATCATGACATTTTTCTCTCTAGATTAACTATTCTTTTCATGGATAAAGACTTGCATCATTAAGAGATACTGTTTATCCACAAACAGCCATCTTCCATAAGAAGCTGTATGTGTTCTTATAATACAATATAAATATACCCTGAATGACATTCAATGACATTCTGTTTACATCCTCAGGTAAGCATTCCCCACAATTAAAATATGAAGCATTAGAGGTTTTCTTTCTTATGCCAGTTAATAGAAGGCACATATAAGACAAAGTACACAAATATCACTGAGTGGAGAGGTCTGTTACCTGCCTAGTGCCCGCAACAGCCACACAGTTCAATTGATATTGCAAGTGGTTTTCTCCTTAAAGCTGCAGGCCAGTATGAAATGACAGGCTTCCTGCTGGTGCTCTAAGATGGGAACCAGTTGTAGAGACCGGAACAAGTAATAAAGCTAGCCTTGCTTGCAGCAGCCCTACCTGAAGTGCTTGGGGTTTTTTACCAATCATTAGTCACTAAGGTTATCTAAACCCAGTTTCTGTCACCAGTGAAATGCTGAAACAGGTTGAAGATAAGCTTCTTTTTTCACTTGAAAAGATTTCCAAGTTAGTATGTTACTTAATTATAATGTGTCCAATGCTTTTCTAATTTAAAATAATCTAACCCAAAGTGACTCAAGTTTCTAGTGTTGCATATTCTCCTTCAGGTGGTGCAGAGATGGCATGGTCATTGTGTGACAAGTAGGTGCTCAGTAATAGTTTTACTCTGTACTTCATTGCTATCAAGCTTCTACACGTGAAGAACTCTAGAATAGATCTTTGTGTCTAGAATTTACATATTAATTCGAGCTGTAAATTATAGAAACATGCAAATTGTACAGTATAACACCTTTAGATATACTGAGTTCCACAGCTTCCAGTTATCTCAGTTTATATAAATAGAAGAACTGTTTTTAAATGTCAGAGAAAATTATATACTGTCTCAAAAACTTTGTCTTCAAGGAATAGTCAGTGAGAGCACTAAAGGACACAGGAAGCTCTGTTCTTTCATTATATGAACAGCTTCTGAAAATTATTTGCAGTACCTCCTGACGTCATGACAAGAAAGAAATGGGTCTGTTTCTGACAGTTAATGATGTCTCTTGGATCCTGAACTCTCTACTCTGAGGTCCTGAAGGTTCTTAGGGTACCTTAATGTACTTGGCTAGTTTGAAAACTGGAACAAAAAAGATTGATAACGTAATAGTTCTACCCCTCAGCTTCATACCTTGCACATGAATTTGTATGCCCACGAAGACTCTCCTAATAGCTGCCTTACATCCCCAATTAACTCAAAATATACTGTTAGAATTTGGTCTTCTATTTACAGGTAGGACATTTTCATAATCTCAAGAATGAATAAGCTGCTCTCTACAAATATAAATAAATAAATAGATAATGAATAATGCTTATTGTTAAGATTTGCATTCACATAAACAAGGGCAAAGACTATTTATGTTAGCGTCTTTTTCCAATGATATTACAGGATAGTGATTGTAGCTATGTGATCATGCATAAACATGACTCATTTAAAGCCAGTGGGAGTATTTGACATCAATAACCTGATAATGTTAATTTCTTTAGCAGTAATTAACTTCTTTGTTAGACTTGTTTGCAGAAATTAATCCTTACCTTTGTAACATTTTGTTGGTATTTCCAAACTATCCATTGTACCATGTGAACTGAGAAGGTATTGCAGCAACCCAAAATATCTGGGTTCTACAACAGGGGCTTAATCTTAGAACTGCCAGCCCAAGTTAACAGCTTCTGGAAAACTAATGGAAGTAGGGTTCTAGTAACTACCCTGTTAGTTCCACAGTAAATATACCTGCCTGTTCATGTGATCATGCCCTTAGACTATTTGATTTACGTATTAATTTGAGCTGTCGAATGAGGTTGTTATGAGGTTGAATGTACATTTTCTATTACTGCAGAAATAAAGGTCCAGAACACTAATACGCTAATTCCAATACACTAAGGTGGGTAGCAGAATTCCCATTAAGTTCAACAGAGTTAAGGATTTATCCATATCCTTAATCTCCAAATGAGCGTGTAACTGTAATTGCTGACACCACCTACAGAGATGAAAAGTACCTCAGTGCAATCTAGACTTTTTTGCCATATACTTAAAACTTTTATGCAAAATATACTGATTATAATTGAAATATGTTCTTTCATAAATCGATTTTACCTCACTCCCATTTATGCGTCTGTTTCAACAGCAATGTACAGGCCCATTACCAAATGAACAA
Organism: Pezoporus flaviventris; assembly: GCF_033815535.1. Classification (NCBI taxonomy): domain Eukaryota; kingdom Metazoa; phylum Chordata; class Aves; order Psittaciformes; family Psittacidae; genus Pezoporus; species Pezoporus flaviventris. Next base: position 41,768,692 of record NW_026892549.1, on the reverse strand, counting down.
TCTCTAGGCACCCTGTAATAAATTTTACACATTTCTAATCTTTTAACATTTCTGGCACTGCTGTCTTTAATTTTGAGAAACACGAGTTTTACCCATATTTTAAAGTAACGTGGCTAATTTACTAAAAGTGTAGAATGAACACAATTTATATAAAGAAGGGCAGAGAAAGAATATATTTTATGTTAGCATCTTTTTTTCCAATGATATTACAAGGTACTGAATGAAGCTGTGTGATCATGCATAAACATGACCCTTCCAAAAGAGGCTTTTCTTCTTCCAAAAGAAGCAGTCCCTACCAGTGAAATTACAGGAGCTTGGATGGCCAACAGTATCAAGAAATAACTGCAACTTTATCAGGCTGTTCTCAAGGAAGTTCTGTCAGTGCCTGAATCTGGTGATAAATTGCATTGATCATGTAGGTTACAGAACCCCTATCAGTATCAAAGGAAAGACATTATAGTTTGACAGTGGTGTCTCCATTGTCAACTTCTGGAAGTATTGTACTGCACTACATTGAATGGCTCATTTAGTAACTATTTATAAATTAAACAAGCAGAAAAATTATTCCTGGCAACTTAAAATGCTTGAGAGAATTTTTAGAACACTTAAAGAGACACATCAAATTAGGCAAAAGTTTGAACTCTGGATATTGCAACAGTGTTGGCCATTGTTATTCCAAATAAACTGCTGAACGCGCATTTTAGAAAGCAATAGCAGGCTCATATTTTTTGGAAAACCATTTGTATGGGAGGGTAACATGCTGCATATGTCATAGTCAGTTAATAGGAGTTACAGAGGAGTTTCCACAAGCTGTGTGGAAACCTTGGCTGCAAAACTGTCAGGAGTTTTTCATATTATAGCAAGATCCTCTATTCAGTTCTTACCTGCGAGTGTTTTAGGATTGCTGTAAATCTTTGAGATTGAGCCCACAGTTCTAATATTGAATTTGAATGGTATATCAGCAGACTGTCACACTGGATGCTGCTATATACAGGTAAAATATTATGGGAGGGTACTTTATTAACTTTAAACAAGAGATGGAATTCACAGTAAAGTCAAAGCCACCCCATGGGCTAGACAGGTAATGTCCTTAAGCCTTAAGGAAATCTTTTGTCACCTCTTCATTTGAGCAGCTAGCTAAAATTTTGATTTTTTTTTAAAGTTATTCTTAGGAGGAAAACTAATGCTCAAGTCAGAAATTTTAATTTAGAAACTTCTACTTTCTTAATACAACAATATAATTTATAAGAACATGATGGAAAAAGAGTTTTAGTTTAAAAGTAGAATGAAGTGAAAGTAGGTATTGCCATTAGTCTAGGAACATTTTTTCCTTCCGCACTCAATATCAACATGTACAGAATATACTGTTATGCACCCAAATCTGTGACTAGAAATTTACTCTTTATATGGAAAAATCCAATATCCATATCTTTACCCTTCTTGTGCCTAATAAACAGGAAAAGTTTTGTGTATTTTGATACAGCTTCACTCCACCCCCTTTTTTAATTGATTCTGCTCTGAGTCTAAAGAAATGTGTGGCTTGGTCCTCAGCCCCATCTTAGCCAGCTTCAGTGAGGAAAGCTAGGAATTCAAAATAAAGTGTCTCATAGGTTATGTCTGCTAACAAATTTCCACTAATTGACATCAAACTGGTTAATTTCCATATAATAAGTGTTGATTGATTCAAGGACTTGACTTAGCTGGCCAAGACTGTCCTTACAATGATCAGTTATGGGCTACCTTTTTGGAACACGGTGGAATATTTAAGTTCTTGCCAGATTTCAAGGATGCTGGGAGTTGGAACAATGTTTTTAATCTTGGCTACTAATTACGTGGCAAAGGTATAAACTGGGCTTTGCAAATCATTATTTCCATTAGAAAGGTGTTGGAAGCAATTCCACTGAGGACTTCCCTCCTATTTATGCAGCTGTTATTCCCATGGGAGGAGGCCATTGCAGTCGTGGCTGAAACATGGGCTTCTGTTCTGTTTCCACAGCACTTGGAAGAAAAACAAAACAGGACTAATGAAAAACACACACGGGAAATGCTTTATTATTTCATCATCCTCACCTACTGAGATCTGGCACCACTCTGTGTTTAGGAAGAACTTCTCCCACCCTCTCTCTCTCGCGCGCAGTGTGGTTGTATAAGGCTGACACTCTGTCATTTCCTGTCAGATCATTTCAGAGGAATTTGCTCTTATTTCCTCCCAGCCTCATCCCCTCCTCCCGGCCTCAGCCTTGGCTGCATGCCCCAGCAGCCATGCTGTGTTTACTTAACCGCATGGGGCGTTGGGCTGCCTCAGCTAGAAATGCTGGGGCAACGCGCACACACGCACATCGTGAGTTCTCTCGTAGGATTTCACGTTCACACTCAGGAAACAGAGAACAATTCTTTTGTGAAGAAAACATGCAAGGTCCAAAGCTAAACCTTATGCAGGGTCTCTGTACACTGTAGGTAGGTGAGCGCTACAATTTTTCACTAGATGTGAACAAAAAGAACGCTTTTTGGCCCACTAGTGTCTCAGTAAATTCTCTTGGAAAATGCATTTTTGATTATTTCACATGTTCAGGTTAAGGTATATTCTGAACATATCTGCGTAGCATGACATTCATAGTACATGACTACCAGTTAATTCGAAATTCAAGTAATCTGTTAGGATTAGCCAAAAATGTCTTGCTCCAATATATGTACCCACAGCACTACTACTAGTTTTTCTGCTTTGGCATACCTGCAACAGACTGGATAGATTAGCGAAAATGGCCATGCTTTATAAATGGTATAAAACTATTTTAGCACCCAACAATGGTGTGAAAGTCAACCATGCAGAAACAGGACATTTATACTTGAATGATGTGTGAGCTTTTCAGTGGGTAAAGTGGTCACAGTTCATTGTTTAAAAAAAGTAGTCTTAAGTCACTAATAATCTCCACACCAAGATTTATGGCAATGAAAAAAAAAAAAAAAAAAGAGAACTAAGTAAACTATCTGACTGAGAAGTCCTTTCTTCCTTCCCTGGCAGCATAGCATTTGTTTAAATGCTGTTTGGAGAAGGCCAATTAAAATAATTTTGCCAGAAGTCTGGGAGATTGCTAAATCCAACACCAGCTCAGTGCTCTTGATCTGGAATGACAACTCGCTTCCTAATATAAACTGGGAGTTTCTTACTGATACAGAAAATCAGAAGTTAGAGAAATATCTCCCTCTGACCTAGTTATAACAATAACCATTATTTTGAGTAGCAGTCATAAAATAAATTATAGATGACATTTTATGACAACATTTAATTTTTATTTAATATTATTGCTGATATTTATTTAATTTAAAGCTAATGGGCTACCTGCCAGGCCAAAGCAAGAATGAATAGTTTCCATTCCACTTATGATAGACTTTTCTTGTCCAGAATACTGTCAAAGTTTAGAACAAAATAATGCAATCACAATCTGTATAAAACATTCCTTATTCTCATTAGCTGGAGTTTATGTTTAATCCATGACCTTTCATAATCCAACACAATATCAGGCAAACAGTTGCAGTTTTTCATTTTATGATCCATATCCTTTTTGCTTTCTCAGTTCCATTGTACACTTAATAAAGAGAAATAATTGATACAAACAAGAAAATAGCAGATTTTATTTCTATTTTCTGAATAGCCTCAGTATTGAGCCTTAAAATCTAATATTAATGCAACTTTTAAAATTTGCCAGCTTCCTAACTTATGAAATGGGACTTAGGTAAATCCTCAATTCTCAAGCTAATACTAACTCACAGCATTAGAAAGTTTGCCTACATGTCTGCAGGTATGCTACTCATTTTGCAAAGTAGCTATGTCAGGTAGGCACAGGTCTTTCTTCAGTAAACCAATCTACTAAATAAAATGCTTTAATTTTCCTGAGTAATCATGGCAGAATTATAAGCACATTTTCTATCTTTTTTCCAATTTGAATTATGTTTTTCTTAATTCAGAGTTGCTCTCATGGACAGCTGTTAGTTTGTTATGGGGACCATCACTATATCCTTTTAGCTTTCTTGAGTTTCTTTGTATTCCTATATTTCTAGGTCCTTCGTAGTGATGACTGTCCAAAACAAGTAAGCTCAGTGGAAATATTTCAAACCAAAAAGAGTAGCTTGCTATTCATAGCAAAATAGTATGGAAAATTTATCACAAATGTTAACATCTCATCTGAACATGGTCCTGCTCACAACCACCAACATTTTTTTAACACCAAAGATTTTCTTAAATTTTACTCATTACTTAAATGTATTCAGGAATTCTTTCTAACTCTGGTGAGTTTACTCGGTAGTATTCCTTTAAGAATTCATTACATGGTGCTCAAAGTCTGAGTTACGTTTCTTAGAGGTGATAGGGCAGGGCGTAATACTAGCATCGACATTTTATGAATTCTGTCATGAACTGTATGGTCTCACTGTCTGCTCGTGAAATACTGAGTTTCTTTCTTGCTGGAGCAATCTGTGAGAAGGAAGAAAACTGGTTATTGGTATCGCTGGTCAAAGCGATTACAACATAGAATATTAGGATGTTTGAGTCCACTGTCCTACTGCAAAGCAAGAGTACCCGTGCCATTTTTAACATTTTAAGATTAACACATTTAAGATTTTAAGATTAGCTTGTCTAATCTGTTCTTGGAGGCTTGAAGGAATGGAAACTCCGTATATGCTGCCGATTTAATGGCTACAAGATACAACATTTATTTAATAGCTATAAGATAAAATAATCTTTTAAATATCAGGTTTTGGAAAAAGAAAAGAATTGATATTTCCCAGATAGAGATAGATCACTTGAGAATTTGCTGAAGTTGCCAGAAAAGGACTCAGTAACCACCAGTGACTAGGCCCTCAGAGACTATCAGGAAGTGGACCAAAAGGAAGGTGGGATAGAAACCTAGCGTTGAAGATCAGTAACAAAGTAGTTTCTAGTAAGGGTACTCAGAAAGAAAAATAATACATCCAATGCAATAAGCCTAGAAAAAGAGATCTAGCCTAGGACTCTAATGATTCTTATTCCTCTGAAGCCTCTGAAGAGCTGAAAGATGCAGGAGGATCTGCTGCAACTTCGTATAGTAACTTCTCACATGGTAGTTTTTTCTATTTCGGGAACTATAACTCAAGCTTTTTTGGCAGAAAAGACATATACACATATCATTACAGGCTTTATGACAGGCTTTATGACTTACTAACCAGAAGTAGCAGAATGACTGAGACAGCATCTACAGCAGGAGAAAAAAATGGAATATTGCTCTACTGGGAATACTTTCTGTGATCTAGTGTTTTCCAAGGGAATGTTATGAGACAGAGGGATGAATTTCATATTTATTTTGATGCATTTTATTTTGATCTGTAGATGAAAACTGGGATTGTAGTGCTATGTTACATGTATTTTACTATGATTCTAAAACCTTAGTCAGTATATATCTCCATGTCTAGGGCACAAAGTAACTCAGCTGTTCACCTAAGGGTGACCTGTGAGTCCAAAATATTTCTCTTCTGAATTCACGTACATAAATAAGAGGGACTGTTACACCTGACAGTAAACACAAGTAGAATTATTTTTAAAACACACACCTTGACAAAGATTTAAAGGAAGTGAAAATGCATATTCAGGCAGCAATGTTGAAGTTATATCATATGCATGGGAAGAAAATAGGAAAGCGGTTCTCTCCTGTGTAAATAATCCTAAACCTGGACAGCAAAGCGATGTAATGATTTTAATACTATAGTCTGAGTCCAGTCATCGAGTTGAGCTCTGCCCCGTATATGTGCTGGGGTCCTCCTGCAAGCGTAATAGTGGCCAGCTGGAGGAGGGATGGAGTGTTCACTTCCTGAGTAGTGCCAGTGGGAATGAGGTGTGACTGGAGATGGAGATAACTGTTGGGGTGGTCAGGAGCAGCATACCTATGTGGATGAGGTCCCACATACTCTTAGAACAATTTTGTCTGAATAAACTAGATTTACATACTTCAGTACTCCTAAGGAAGATACTTAAAAACACATTTCTTTAAGCCTCAAGGAGATATAAGCAAAGTAATACAGAATATGGAGTACAAAAATCAGAATTATGAGATCACTAAGTCCACAGAAAGCAATGCCACCTATACTGCTACCAAAGCACTTGCAGAGACAATGTTCTGTCTAGAGAACCCAAACACACCTCACACATTCTTTCTAGCACTTATAAAGAATTATAGGAAATATAATAGCTCAATGTGAGTTTAATCAAGGTATGACATTTTTGCAAGTTGAAGTTCTGGATGGGCACAAAGCAGTATTTAGCTTTGAGGATTCTGCAAATGCCACCTCACACTTTGGAGAGAGGGTCTCTGGAGCAAAGAGGCTCAGGGAAGACAATGTGTTACCAAAACCTGGAGGCAGCGGTGGTCGAGACTCTAAGTCAGGAGAGATGCAGCTGTCTAATTAATCCTCTTCAGATAAGTATTCACAACATTTTGCCAAAGCTGAGTATCAGAATTTGAATTATTTATTTTTATTTGTAAGTGCTGACTGTATGTTAAGTACCACAAAAGAGAAAGCCCCTGTTTTGAGAGGATTCCAAAATAAATAGAATCATTTCTTTTTTCTGGAGTTTGGCCCAAAGCCCATTAGTGGCCAAACTGTGATACAGTCCTAGACACAATGACATGATGTGCTCATTTTCCTCTGAGAAAGATGACTGATGATAATGCTTATAAAGAATTTCTCTATTACATTGGGACACATGCATGCACAGATTGCAGGGCAATGTGTCATTTGCGTGCATTCGGTATTTTTCAGTGTTGAGGTACTCACATTAATGACCTGACTTTCGCGGGTAATATTCACATGTGTAAAACTCACCAGGAAATAATTAGGAACACAAGATAAAATCTTGATCCCATTGGATCCAAGAGGAATTTTTATTTTGAATTAGAAGTTTACAATACCTACATCTTGTTAAGCAAGGAGTGGTCGCTCTATGTTTTTCTGCCTATTTGTGCTACCTGTTTCCAAACCCTGCCGCTGTAGCATATAACTCTCTTTTGCCAGCTCATTAAAAATAAGCTTTCAAAGAAACTTCATCATAACTGCTATATAACCTAAAATTTCACGTTATTTCTTGATCTGATTTTTTGACTTTGAACTCTTCTTTTTAGCTAAAAAATTAAATCAGAATTTTGCTGAGCAAAAAATATGAAAGGTCCTTCTTGTTCTTTCTCATAAATTGGTGGTTTAATCTAATTCCACAGAAATGTAAGTAATAGAGAATGAGTATTTACAGGAAATTCAGTTACATACTTATCTTTACGTGACATAGTAAACTGCTATTGCCTTCCTAGTAAAATTTTTAGCGCACATACATTAGCAGGTATGTCTCATCCATGCCTTTAACTGGGAAAAGTGGTGGATATTTTTAATGTGTTTTACTTCATTGGATTTGAATAGGGCCTTGTTTTTGTGAAATCTGGCTTGAATTCAAGTTAAAACATTGTTTGCTTTCTTTTTTTGTCTTCCTGCCCTTAACTATTCCTTTGCAGTGTGAAAATGCCACAGCCTATGGTTGATGTCTTCATCACAGTGGAATGCTTTCAAACTTAATGAAGAGTTGCAATAAATCAGTATGCTTCATTCTGCTTTCTATCATCAACACATACATACTTTCTTAGGTATTAATCCCCTCAGAGATTATTAGGAGTCAATAAGATGTGTTAAAAATAATTACTGTTAAATTTGAAAAGGATTGGACCTGGTATCATAGCTGGTAGCTATCTTGTCTCCAGTGAAACAATATTTTTACATGATCCATTTCTGAATTATTCATTTAAAAAAATAAATAAATAAAATCCATAGAATATGGCATTTAGCCTCAGCCTTGCTTTAGGATACTAAAGTTAAGCATGTGCCTTTTGTGCAGAACTGGGGCCTTAACTGAATGACCTATTCAAGTAAGCACTTTATGTTATTCTGTGTTTGCCTGGCACCTCTTGCAAAGCACCCAGATGCTCCAGGACTCTGTAACGATCACAAAAATATCATGCTGATTTTTATTATTATTATGCTTCTTAGCTCTAGATGATGTAAAATACTCCAAGGGTGGGGCTTTTCACCCCTTTGGGTGATGGTTTGAAACTTTCTACCTAAAACCCACAATCTATCAGGGCCATAAGGGCACTGATGGCCTGTCTGTCCCTTCCCAGCCTGCAGCCCAGGAGCCCATGTCAGCCCCCCAGGGCCAGCCCCTACCGCAGAAATGCCACAGAAGCGCCAGTCTCCAGCTCTCCATGCACCCCACGGTGCCGGGCTCTCACACAGGCCCACATCACAGCCAGCTCCACTCATTTTGTGCACCACCCGCACAGCTGTGCACACCTGGTCTGTTTGCAAGTAAGTGTGTCTTAGTGTGACTGTGTATCACTGCTCAGGGCTCTCCAAGTCAGTCTGAGAAACTGCTTCAGAGAGGGATGCTAGACATCTCCTCTCATCAGCTACAAAAAATAGGAACAAATAGTTTAAGCCCGAAGCCTGGTGTTTACCTCCCTGAACTTGGAGAACTTTTGATTCAAATCTTAATTTTTCATTCCTGTCTCTATGGTTGTGCAAAATCAAATCAAGTGGCTCAGTCTCTTATTAGCTGCAGCCTTTGCAGAAATGAAAAGCTGGATCTGCTAGGAGCAAGGAAGTGTGCAAGTGATTCTGCAGCTATGTTAACTTCTAAATTTGCAGTTATAATAATCTTGAAAAGGCTTTGGTCATTTTCAGGTCAAACATGCAAGTTAATTCCTTTACTATTTGAGTTTGGGTCTCCTTTTTTTTTTTTCTGCCAACATAGTTAAATCCCAATTAAGTGCACTGTATCTGAAACATGGCTTTTTAACACTGAGAATGATGGGCAGGGCAGGTTGTTAATATTTTGCTTCAGGTTTCGCTGTTTAAAGATACCAAGGAAACTAATAAAGGTGCAAGATATTAGTGAAAACAGTACAAAAAGCCAAACAATGAGAGTGTATTCATTATGACTGAGAAATTTTCCCGTATATTTGCTTATAGGATTGTCCCTAACCAAGGTTACTGGCTTATTAAGGAGGTTACTATGGAAACAGTGAAACGGGGTTTCACAGATTTTTTGATTGCTTTTCTCAGTTAGGCGTTATTGTATTCCTTGTTGGAAAATAAACTACACAACCTCTCCAAATAAACAAGTCTTTCTTTGTGTGCAATAGGTATTTAAGATTGTAAATAACTTTTTGATATCTTACAGCATGTCAGAAGTCCATTTAATGGTTTATGTTCCATGAGGATACAACCTATTTTATGAGATTTTTTTTGTCTAGAAATGTCACCTTTATTGGCAGCGAATTGTTAGTATTCAGTTTTTCTGTATTTGGGCCCTGAGTAATAAACCTTTAGTAGAAGGACACCTGACTGATAGACAGCATAAGATAGAAAATATTTGAATAAAGCTTGAATTAAAAGCATTTTTTAAAAGGATAATAAAATCTTAAAATAGCTGTTTATAAAAAATTTTTCATGTGGTCATGGTTTAACCCCAGCCAGCAGCCAAGCCCCACACTGCATTGTTCCACCCATGAAATGGGGTTATCCTCAGCAGATTCTGCAGGAGTTCAGCTAATGTCCTTATAATGTCCCATAGTGCTATGCTTTCTTCACTTGAGGCAGGTGCTTTTGAAATCAGATCAAAAGGCCCAAGTCAGTGCTTTGTGGTTTGGCTCTCAAGCCATGGCCTTAGTTGGCCACTTAATTGGAAGCAACTTTTTGTAGCTGTCCTGGTTAAGAAGGAATGCTCGAAATATGGTTTTACAGTGACATACACATTTTGCTGAAGTGCTGAGACAGCAACAGTTCACTGTTGTATTCCCAGTCTGAGCAGACTTTTCCCCTTCTTTCACAGAAATACATCCATCCATAAAGGTTTCAAAACCAGACCAAATATAGCCCTGAGTAGCTTGCCCTGACCTCAGAATAGATCCTGCTTTGAACAGAAGGTTACAATAGAAACCTCCTGAGGTCTCTTTCAGCCCTTCATTATCTTATGATTCTACATTTCTGGAGGAAGCCCTCCCAAACTGGACATAAGCAGGGTATCAGGCTACAGTTTCAGATGTCCGGTCCACTCACTTTTCCCTACTTGGATTTCAAAAGTCTTCTAGAAGATGGGTAGACCTTTGAGCAGGTCGCTCCTGTCAGGACTTTTGAGTACTGCTCCAGAAAAGAAGTGCTGCTTGAAGTCCTTTGAGATATGAAAATCTGCAACGTTACAGGGTTAGAGTAGACCCACGATGTTTCAGGCTTTTCCCTCAGCCATGGGTGTTTCTTATAGTTTTAAAAGGAAGCTGAGAAAGCTTGCTGCATTTCAAAGAGATTGGATCTGTACTGCAGAAGATTTGGAACTTCTCAGTGGGTTAATATTACTTTGATGATGACTGGGAGTCACGTCATCTGCCCGGTACAGCAGACTGGAATTGAAAGCACCTTTTCATGTGAGGAAATACTCAGCAAAAACGTTGCCCTAATAGTCTTAGCTTTGAAATGCCAACTCATGATATTTTCTTTTGCAGATGTACAAAGTAATACACAGGCTAAAAGATTTACGATTGTCGCTGCTATAAATATATGGCATCTATTTGTTATGTTTTGCCTTCAACTTCACCATTTTTCTCTAAAATACATCCAAATCAACATCTAAGTTCATTTTGGGGTTAGAAGATTCACACTTTGTATATGTTAACATAGAGATACACTGGTAACCTGAAAGTTTTACAATTAGAGCTTGACTCTCTTTCTGTGGGCACTGAACCAGAGCAGCTGCATTGGTCCACTGCCTAGTAATTTTCACACTGAAGTACATAAGTGGCATGTTCATTAAAGAGAGGAGAGAACAATCTGCTGGCTTTGTGTAAATTCACCATCAATTTACATCGAAACATGGGACTTTGCCACTAGCTTGCTATTTGTTTTTATACAGAGATAGTTGTGTATGTAAGTGCTGACTATACCAAACAATCACATCATTGTAATGCTTAAATTGCTCCTAGAGGCCTATTTTAGCCTGATAAAAATTATAAATGAATAAATTAAATTGTGTTTCAATATTCAGCATTTTACTACTTCTAATAATTTAGGAGTTGATTTCCTTTGTCTCTTTTATTAATGTATTTATAGTGCACAAAGAATATGCAGAGGCTTAATTACTTTTTCTTTCCAGTGCTTACAGAAATTAAAATTCTGCATTGGACCAAATTCACTCTCAAAACAGGAGATAACTTAAGATTTACCTTTGCTGGTGTCTGCAGAGAAAGGGCTTGAACCTACTGCAATCGCCCTGTTTTCTTACTCTGTTTAAGTCTTTTAAGAAGCTGAACTGAAAATTTTGAAGCATTAAGTAATCCTTCCCAGTGTCTAACAGAATCTAATCAGTTTTTTGAGGAATACAAATAAGAAAATTTACTAGGTGTAGATTGCTGTCTTAGGCGCAAAAAGGACAGAACTAAAAAAGAAAACAGTTTGTCAAAACCAGCCTTGTCTGAAATATATGCAGCACAAGCTACAGAAACTTCTTGTGCTACAGAGCAGAATAAGTGCTGAAAGAAAGGTTACCCCTTATCACAGACATCATTTAAACCCATCTTTTATAGTGCCATAGGTACACACGTTGCACACTTTACGGGGTTATAAAAAGTCAAGGTACTTACCTAGTGGGTTTACGGCCCACAGCCATGGGCTTAAGTACTTTGACACATCAGGCCCTTAACAAGAACAAGCTCACAGTGAGATGAGGTAAGAATCGTACTGAGGGGGGACTGACATGAGGCCATTAAATGGGAAACAGTGACATTGTTTAAATAACCTGGGTGAGAAGGTCTCTGCCTCAGAGGCCCACATCTAGGGGACAGTCTTGCAGCACTCCAGGCACTCCAGACACATCTTTTTCTTCCAAGTACCTTTTGCTGTTGAAAAGTGCAAGGCTTCTTGGAAGAAGCATGCGTCAAAATGTGAAGGAAAAAGAAGTCTGTTGGGTGAATGGGGAAATACCTAGCTCGAGAAGGTTAAACACTGCAGACATAGGAAAACCAGAGAGCTGAAAAGGGAAAAGGCCATTAAAATGACATAGTTAGTGATTTTTCAGATATTACTGGGCAGAACTAATGCAGACCCAGTATAGTTTTTCATTAAGCAGACTGCAGAATTGAAAGTACTGGTTCTGCCCTGATTGCAAAGGGAAAAAACCTGGGCATCTTTTACCTGTGCTTCCAAACACAGTAATACACTTTCCAACAATGGTCTTTGTCATACAATCAGGTTTTAAGCCAAATAAAATAAAAATAAGACAAATACAAGAGTGAAGGGGAAAGTTAACAATCACTGAGAAAGACATTTTCCCTGTGTGCCAGGACAGCCACAGCATGAATTGTGTGCTGACCAGCCCTTCTCCACGCTGGGAAGAAATAACAGCCTAGACAGCAAATGGGCTTTCTACAAATGTGCTCTCAAACTAGACCTGTGTCTCTCCAACTTCATCCTTCTGAAACCAATATACCAAGATCAGCTGTATCTGTTTCTTGATAAAATTTATGCCTTAGCATTGAACAGTAAAGACACTAACATTTGTGTGAAATTATTCTGCAACTGTTTTCTCCAGCTGGCAATTAATCTCCTGGAATTTCTCAGGTAAGGCGCTGAAAATAATAGGAATGTCACTTTTTATGATACAGGTATTTAATACAATGGGGCTGATCTGTGATGGAGATTTCCACATGTACCTAAATAAATCAAAGTGAAGAATCAATGACTACAAGCTTCACTATACAGCCCATCAGGCATCCAAAACCCACATGTAACCAGTCCCTTATGCTGTCACCACATGAGAGTTGGGGACCCAGAATTGTTGGAACAGCCTCTACAAGTAAATTATAGAAAAGAAAGTAGGAAAACCAGCATAATCAAATCATGTGCACTGCATTTCATACCACCAGAACAAAAAGTGCTTTCAATCATACAGCAAGTGAATGATGGATATGTGTATTGGAATTTGTCAGAGTTCTATGCCTGCTTACAGAGCCATTAACCAATTTGCTAGTTGAAACCATAGCTGCTGAAGTAAAGCCAAAATTCAAAGCAAATCAATTCCCAAATCTTCTGGCTGTAAGTCCCAGGGGGGTAACTATCTCTTAATAACAGAAGAGATCTGGAGTATAGATTTTTTAAGGTAATACATTGAGGAAACACGAGAGTGAAATAGCTAGCTGTCCAGTGTAACTCTTCCTCCTGAACACTCCTGCCTTTGTAGGTACCTTATCTTCTATAAAATAGGGAACTAGTCACTGTTTTGAAAGCGTATTACTTAACACAAATGCAATTCAGAGATTGTAATGGCCCTAGCACAAGTAATAAAGATCATTTACTCATGACTGGAGCATTTTCAGATCTCCAAGCCTGGCAGCTTACCAAAAGAGGCTTCCCAGTTACATGGAAACCAAGAGCAGAGCTAAATCTTAATATGCTATCTGATTGGCAGCCCAGTGTATGACTGAACCCCTTGGAGCACATCAAATTGCGTCAGGAGATCAGGGGGCAAAAATATATCCTATTCCTAACCATAGTCTTGCAACATGTGTGGACTCTTTAGACCTCAGGGCAGGCCTAAAAGATACGTCTGCAAAACTGAAACCATTGCCCTTCAGAAGTTAAGATGTGTTGGCACAGTGTTTCAGTAAGATTCTTCCCATTCAATTGAGGTATGTATCTCATACAGGTGATAATGAACTATCCTTTGATAGCCATAGTCAGAGAGAAATGGTGTAAATCCAGCTTTTCTGCATCATTGTGAAGGTTTGCATGGGCATACACCACAGAGGCTCTCAGGCCAGCTTAAGTGACCTTGATAACACTCACCTGGGCAATGCACAAGATGAACACAGCTTTAAACCCGTGGCAAACTTTCAGGTGTTTGAAACACTACAGTCAGTTACACAAGGGAAGAAAGAGGTAGTAGTGGCCAGGAAAACAGCACTGTCAGAAGAGCACACAATAAAGCAAAGCATCCCTAAATGGTTGAGCATCATCTGTGGGACCAAATTCAGCACTGGCAGCTTGTGGCGCTCGGTCTGCATTCATCATATATATTGATTATCAGACCTGTAACTCTCAGTTTCCAGATGAGCTGCATGACAGATTGATGTTAATTGCTGGTTATTTTGTTTACTGTAATCTCAATCAATATTAGATTTTTATTTTTTTTCCTGAAGCTAAATTTAATCCCCCTGCATCATTGAGGGAAAAGGCCACAAAGCTTCCTGCTAGGGAGGGTTATTCCTTGCCATGCCGTTGCAAGAGACATTAATGAAAAGCCATTGGCTCTGGAGCTGCTGCTCTCTCAATGCCTCTTAGCACTTGTGTCCTTTCTTAGCTACATCTCTGCAGCAGACCATTTGTACTGTTAGCCAGTTTTCATATAGCTGGTTCCCAGGATTTGTATACCTCCCCATCCCCATTTGCTGCATGTCCAAGGGGCCTAATACTTCCAGAAAATTCATCAAATGGTACAGAAAGATTTTCAGGCAGTTTTTATTCAAAAGAAAGGTGCAGAATTTCACAGAAGCAGCAGGCAATTTAGATAAATTAAAATAAAAGATCGTTTGTGAATAATATCCAATAGAGAAAATACACATAGTGAATGGAAAGCAGAAAGAGAACAGATTTAATATCTCTTTGCCAGCAAAGGACTGTAACTTCAAACCTTAATTAAACTAAATGCATGACTGAATTAAATATATTGTTCTGAATGATCCTCCAGGTCAATGAAATTATTAACTGATTGATCTGCAAAGTAGGACAGGTGATGAATCAACACAAATTTACTCAGTTTTCACTCCACCCCCCCTAGTGTAATTGTTCCCGACAAACTGGGTAAGTAGATAAAAATGGATAAGTCATTCTGCTGATAGCCTGTGAAAGTGCTCCTTCTATTTGTGCTAATAGCACCTAGATGTTTCTCAGATTAATGCCAGCACCTTTTTTTTTCCATTTATATTTTGGGGATGTTAAAGAGGGACAGAGTGTAAATGACTGCAAGAAAATAAGTAGATCCCAGATGTTTTATTCAGGTAACCTAACCTGTAAACTGCAAAGAAGGGGATGGTTACGGGGCAAGCATCCTGTTTTTCAGCATACCGTAGATCCAGCCCATTCAGTTAGTTACTATTTAGAGGTTCAGAAGCTCCTCCAGAGAATCAAATATTGTATTACTGTACTTTTAATAGTTGATCAAGCCAAAAAGAAACCCCAGCAAGCCCCCAAACCAAATATTCCTACACACCCTGAAAAAGATAAGAGACACAAAGGAGAGCTAAATCTATATTTGCAATATTTCCATTGCTTTTCTGCTAGCCACAATTGCGTTTCTGTAATCAAATAGAAGGTGAAAGAAAACATATAGCAATGCCTGATGCCGTAAATAATGCATGAGTGGCTGTCTGAAACAGTGAAAAACAGGCCAGTTTTGTGAAATGTAGTCCTGTAATGCTGCCAAAGACAACGTCTGCCTAGATTATCTGTGTTGTAAGGGTTGGCTGTGTAAACTAAAGTCACCTGGGGACACGTTAAATTGTACTCTTGAAGGTCTTAAAAGTGTTCACATGCTTTAGATCATAAATCAGCATCTTTTGATCACTTATTCCCCTACTTTCTTGGTCTCTAAGCCTGTCAAATTTCAAAAGGTAAGTAGGGATTGGAAAAGAAAATAACTTTTAAGTAAGGCATATGCCAGAAATGATGACATTTGTGAGTTTTGTTCTTCCTTGTGAATTGACACAAACTGACAATTAATTAGGGAGAACTGTAAAATGCAACCAGTGGTGTCATTCTCTAGATTGAGGTTTAAGGCCACTGGGGTCACTTATGATCTCAGATTTATTTTCAAAATGACAGAATGATTTAAGAATGTTGTGTTTTATTTTCCAAAGCAAGCCTTTCCTGTAACAAGGTTTAGGTTGCAAGATCTCTTTTGAAAATACACTTAAAGCACCTTACCACATTTTAGGGTACATAAACGTGGGTCTCATATCTTTAAAGCAAAGTGAATTTAGGTGCCAAAATGCCTTCAATTTTTTTATTCTACCAAGCTCCTGAGGCCAAAAATTTAAGCTTAAAAGCCGCTTCTTTTTTAAGGATTTTCCCTCACTTCACGTGCTTGTGATAATATTAATTTCCAGTGGAATTCTTTGGATGCATTAACACAACTAAACAAGTGCATTTTCAAGTTTTACATTCTACAGATTCTACTTTGCAGAAAAATGCAACAAAGAAACATTCCTTATGTTTTCTTTGCAGAATAATCAGTCATATTTATTTGCATTGGAAAACTTATTTAATAATACTGCCTGTCTGCTAAGACAGGGGATGGCACATCTATTTAGCACACTGAACATGAGTTCATACTGTTAGGTGAAAGCCAGTGCTCAGTCACTGGCATCTTACAATAAATGTGGGACAGCAAAGGGGAAAACTGTAGTTCTCACCACTTCCTGCTGGTATCCAAAGCCCGTTTTTTCTTACAGAGGAAACAAGACAACTTTGGCCACAAACCTGCCTGCATGGACAGAGCCCTCCATCCCATATCTGCAGTGTGTCATTTGAGAAATGTTTAGCAATTAAATAATCTGTGTTTCTCAGTAACAGAAGAGGACATGAGTGGCTAGAGTGTGTGGATTCAAGGCAGCTGAGCAGATAGGAGTCGTGGGGCAAGGACATGGGAAAGTGCTGCTCTCCAGGCCCTGCATCTGTACAGCCAGGAGACACTACAGACTGCTGATGTGAGAACTGTGTAGGAACACCATATGGATTGACCATAAGAGCCCATAGACTGTTGGAAAATGCATGAAATATATGATGGGAAAATTAGCTGTATACCAAAACTGAAAACTGTGCTTGACTCCTGAAAGGCTGCAATTTACTCACTGGGAAAACAAATAAAGTCTTGAAAGTCAATTCAGTCCTACTTTTTGTTTTGCTTAAAACTCAGGTTGAGTACGGTAAGTACAGGGTTTTTTTCTTTGTTTGTTTTTTTTTTTTATAATTCCCTGTTTCTCTGCTGTTAGACCATAGCCTTTTCAGCATTTCTTGAAGGCTGTGTTTTCAGCAGTTAAGCTACAAACAGAATAGAAGTGCACTGCTTTTTCTGGGCAACTCATCAAAACTGATCTCACACTAGTAAGGGTTTCAGAAATTGGTCCTGCTCCTTGGTGTGTGTACATAAACTGCCTCTTGGTGAAAAGGGCTGTGTGACATTTAGTTAAATGAGATTGATTGCATTAGATTATACAGCTTCAATTAAATCATCTGTTATTCTGAAAGCAATGAATTCACACTGTTCATTAGCAATGTGAAAAACGGATGTTGTATCTGCCTTCCTTTATAACTTCCTCTGTTATAGTCTACCAGGACATGCTGAGCTGTACATTGATTTGGATAACATCAAATAATAAAATTCATCTTTATCTCTTCTGTTCTTCTATGGAGATTTAAGCCCTTCCACAGAAACCAGAATGCTGAGGCAGATCTATTTTGATGGTTTTCCTTAACTACCATCCTTTGCATCTGCAAGCAAAAATTTCAAAGGAAAACTATTGTTCCAACAGCCGCTAGAAGCAACATATCAGAAAAGACCCATGGAATTGCTCTCCCATTCAGTTCCAAACTGCTTTGATAAATCCCCCCAAGCACCAGTATGGGGACCAAACGGAGCAAGCAATTGTCAGTCAGCAGTACATTATCCTCAGTGGTACTGGTGATATCAAAGCAAACCAAAGCCTACAAAGGCACACAAGGGTAGAATAGGGATGAGACTTTGACTTTACTCCTGCAGCAAACTGACCAGTACCAGAAACTACTCCCCACGGTGGGTCTTGGAGTCTTTCACAACCGTGCAAGCTTTCCAGAGATACCCATTATTACAAAGAAAACATGATTCTTTTGTCTGATACAGAATCATCTTCCATATCCAGTAAACGAGTCTTTCCTGAATGGATTCAATGGGCTAAAATCCTCTATAGTGATATTTTATGAGTCATTTAAAGGAAAAATACCTCTTCTGTTTGCCCTGCAGAGTCATGTAAGTGATCCTTCTGGGGGTATTGTATCTAATATGCTTCTGTCTATATTATGTGATTGTGGAATACATAGGGTCCAACCAGTGTCTCCTCAGAGGCATAACCTGAATCTTAGAAGTGTTTCTTCATACTGTAGATAAAGTAATTGCAAGTGCCTTGATAAGGAAGGTGATCGTAGCTGTGACTGAGCATACTGCCGGTAGCTCTTTATTAAGCAATAAGACAGCACTCTAATCCTCCTTAATCTTGGATAAACTGAACACTTACTTTCCTGGTGATGGTAACAATCATTTGGAGCTCTTGCGGCATTTCAGTGTCATACTGCAAATAGAAAACCAATTAACTCTTTGCTTTGATGGTAGTATATAAGTCTATATTATTAATTTAAACCTTACTGAGTATGGATTGCCACACACAGTTAGCTTTAAAACGCATGCTGAATCAGGCTCCAGCAAGTACACGGGCTAAGTTCTCTTAATATTTGCAGCCTTAATGCAGTCAATTAAAATGTGATCAAACAATAAATCACATTCATGCATTTTGTTTACTTTTCCATGAAAAAAACTGCAACAGCTTGAGTTCATGAATTCTTCTGGGGATTAGGTAACTCAGAGTCTTGAAAGCAAATCTTGATCATATTTTTAGAGCAATGAGTATAAATTATTAATCTATCTTTTCTTCCTTTTTTATTTTTTTTTTTCAACACAGTTCCTTAGAATAAATGCTCAGTATAGTAAAATGGAGCTCTGATGTTTAGAGCCCTGGTGTATATCAACTCTTACTACCTTTTTATATAACATGAAATGCAGCAATCATCCTGTGGTGTCAAAAACTGTTTGGGCTGTAAGACAGATGGGACATTCAAAATGAAATGTACCTATGACTGTTTGCTACTATATATATAAAACGTCTCATTTAGCCTCATCTGTGATTTTCCAAGAGGAAAATGTTGCCACAGGTAATTTATCTCAGTCCTACAAGTTCGGATCACTGAATGACCACCTCCAAACAGGTCTAGCAATTGTGTTTCTTTTTTTTAAAAAAAAAAAAAAAAACTGGCTTTTTTGTCTCATTTATCATGACCATTTTCATGCTCATTTAAAAACAAGAAAACACAATTAAGAGAACTATCCCATAACACAGAAACAAACAAATATTTCCTTTTTATTCCAGGTTTTGTTGGTTGGTGGGAAGTTTTTTCAGACCTTAGTTTATCAAGGGATATGTGTAACTGGAGTTAAATTGATCAATGTAGTACAGGGCATATATAAAAGTGCAAGAATATATATTTCAATATATAAAAACTTAAGAAGGTCTTTGGCCAATAGGACAGATGCTTGACTACCCCAACAGCTGCCTGATTGAAGCTCAGAGAAGGAAGGAAAGGAAGACAAGGGTTATTGTATCTGAGATCAGTCTAAAAGGAGACTTTTTCAGAGTTATTCATCTAAGGAGTGAATCTTCTATATTCCTTGATATAGCAGCTTCAGCAAGTAACTTTGTTGTTAACTCTCTTTGTATTGGAGATAAGCAAGGGAGTTTTAAATCTACAGCATACACAAGAGACATTTACTCCTTTTAGAAGAAAATGGACTTTGCCATTCATGTAACAAAGTCAAATAATAAGGACTAGATTAAAGGAAGATATATTAAAGCCTTTTTTTTTTCTTTTTTCATTTAAGCAGTGGCTATTTTATGACAAAGTGAAATTCTTCTTCTGTGTACTAATTCATTTAAAAGCTATTCACTTACTGACTTTTTGTGGAGTATAAGGCTGGTTTGCTAGAGCACATGGCTGCAATGTCCGATTGTTAGTCATGTGGAACACAGGAGTCTTAAAAAACAAACAGAATACTGGAAGCAAATAAATAGTACAAGGGCTTGCAATGCATCCCCTGTATTGTAGTTTGCATGAGAATTTGCATGAGTTTGCAGTGCTCTTTTACCCATGGTAGATTTTGTGGTGTTTTTAAATATTTTAATGAATATGGTAATAATAATGGTCCTCCTGTGAAATAGCTATTCTGGTTTTTTAAATTATCTTGTATCTACTGTGTTCTCTGCATCCTTCTTCCCGGAGTTGCCATTGTGGTTTGTATTTCAGGTTGTCATTTGTTCTGTATGTTTGTATTTAAACAGAAATTTCAATACGTTTTCCCACATACTTTTTTAATTATTGTGTGAAGCCTTCCTCCTATGTTGATGCTTTCTCTTAGAATTTTAAATGCAATAAGCCAACAAATGGTGCATAATCCTAACTAAACTGCCTTTTTATCACTGTGAGGGCAGAAAAGGCTCTGACTACAAAAGCATCTTTGCTCTTACTGGGATGAAAAAAAACACTGCTGGAAAATACCTATGAGGAAAAGAACAGCATTCCCAAGAGCTAATGAAGAAAAATGTCCTACTCTCTACCTCCAGCCACCAGCCCCAGCCACTTGTGCTCATGGAAAGCCGCACTCTGATTTCAGCAGGAACACCAGTGTGGCAGCAGTGCTAGCACCACATGAACAGGGTGAGGCAGCGCTCTGAGAGCAGGGTATGAAGGGTAGGGTATTGAGAGTTCTGTTCCCAGGTCTGACAGTACGAAGCTAACGCTGGGGCCAGTTGTAGAGGACTGGAGCTGAAACAGCAAGCTAAGCATCAGGAGGAAAAATCAACTTACAAACGACAGTTGCCAGTGGTAGAAGATTCTGAAATAGTGATTAAAAGCTGTAAATAGTGTTTCAGAGCCCAAGTAACAAGAACAACAGTGCTGTATTTACTTCTTTGTGGTACAAAGAAGTACCATTTTGGAAAGGGGTATTTTACAATGGTTAAACCACAATCAAAAATCAAAACAATTGCAGGCCCAATTAGTGAATTTCTGGCTTGAGGAGGAGTGGCCTTACAGAAACACGGGGTACTTCATGTCATCCCCTTCCCTTATGCTGGTTTTCTCTGGTTCCCAAACTGTTCTTCTTTCTCTCTCCCTTTGAGCCCGCGCCCCTTGCACTGTGTGCAAGCCCCACCACGAAGCACACTTTGTTGCAGGCCAAGGTCACGCTTCTGCAAAGGCCGCAGGGTCACCAGAATTCACATTTCTTTATAGCCACATGTCATTTCTCTCCTGGCATGGAAAAAGTAATTAGCTTTCCCCATACACCCCCATACTGAGAACAGAGTTCTTCATTTCCTTTGAGAGGAAGGGTGCCGCTTCCTTTCTTTACTGGGGGAACATCAGCAAATGAAAATCATTACTGGGTTCACTCAATATATTTGTCAGGAGATATTTTAGGTGCTGTGTTTTTTTTAAGTGAAGGGAAATTCTTTTCACAGGGCATTGCCTCACAAATGCTCGATCTGATATTCAGAGGGAAAATGAAGCTGAAAATGATGGTTTTCACCTCAGTTGAGGTGGGAACTTTTTTAAGGCCACATTCCGTAAGAAGCAGGGCAATTTCCATTACGTGACTAGTTCCATTTATTTTTGCACAAGAGTCTGGGAACATACAGACCAAGGCTAAAGCCTTTACCACTCTTTTCAACCAAAACCGTTATCCAGACTTCTTTCCCTTTCTCTAGGACCCTCTATTCCTACCAAACCAGTCATCTTCCATTGCCACCTCAACCTCCTATGGACCAGATGAATTTGGAAGCAAAAATCCTGATTCTTCCCAACTCTAGCCATTATTCTATGTCTTACCAAGTGTTCAGCTCTATGTAAATGGCAGTGGGGATGTTCTTACCGTGGGGCTCAAATACAAGCTGTTCATTAATCATAATAATCTACGTTTGGTATTCTTATGATGTGAAAGTTTGACTACGTCCACTCCATTGTATTGACAGATTATCAGCAGATAGGTAGAGTTTCTCTGACTTGGGCATTTCCTCCTTCCTTACTGGAACAATGTGAGTCTCTAAATGTATGCATGTATAGATGAACATTAGAAGTCATTAGCAGTATGTCCTTGGCATAATTTTCAGAAGGATGAGGAAATCACCCTATGTCTCTTTCTTATTTTCTTTGACTAGTTGTATTTTTATTTCCTGTGAGGTGGTCTTCTAGACTAGTATTACATATAATAAGGACAAATTTACATCATGGAAGATCCTTTTAATTACACATTTAGGATGTTAAGAGTGGAATCCATATTGTTATATTATGCTAACAATCCTGAATGTCTTCTAGCACTGTTGTACAATACCTTCTGTCATTTGAACTGTGCACAGTCTTTCACAGATAGCTGGGATGTTTTCTTCCATTGATTGAAAAGCCATAACTTCCCATCTCACCTACGATTTGCCATTTGAGATATGGCTATTTTCACCTTTCAGGAATGGCCTTTTTAGCCATAATAAGACAGGGTACTGTTCATCCAAGAAATTAATGTCAGTGTCATTGACCAAAATTCTTAGCTTAGTTACTCCACAAAATTTACTTCATTTCTTTAAGCAGAACTAGTCTAATTTACACACAGAGTAGAACTGATCATGTTTCCTGTTGATGCTATTAACTGAGGGCTATTAAAAGCCCTAGTCAGAACCCTGTTGTGCTTGGTGCTTCTTACCACGCTGATGCATAACACCTGATTCACAGCAGCTTAGTATTAAAGTCTCTGATGAAGCAGACATGTACACCTGCAATACATTTATCACTTCCCTATGTAAAAATCATTGTGTGACTATACGCACAGGCAAAGTTGAGCAAGCACTCATTTGCCTCAAGCTGGTCGTGGGTTAGTGGCCGTGCAGAGAAGAAGAGGGTGATCAGCACATCAGTGCAGAAATGATGCACCTGTTTGACATACTGAGATGGTTCAGTAAGCATCAGTAGTGACTTCCAAGTATAAGCATGTCACTGACATTCTTAGAGGTCAGGATAAAATACCTTCATCTTGGACTTTAAGAACTGAATTCAGTTTTCATATTTGGTGCAATAGCTTTCCAAAGGGAGGATTAATTTTTTAATTGTGTGTTTTCCTGTAGTGATGGAGCATTTAACACTACAAGTGCATTATAGCTAGAGAGATTTCCCTTCTCTCTGGCTATAAGGACAAGAACTGTTGAGACTTCTTACCTTCTCAAAGAAATGGGTATTTTCAGCTAGATTACCAGTCTTACTCCTCTCCTTCCCACCACTCCTGCACAGATATAAAGATCTGAACTTTGCAGGACCTTAGCCTGCCCCATGTTTTTGGCCTCTGCCTGATCAATACTTGCATT
The DNA here is from genome assembly GCF_033815535.1 of Pezoporus flaviventris. NCBI lineage: Eukaryota > Metazoa > Chordata > Aves > Psittaciformes > Psittacidae > Pezoporus > Pezoporus flaviventris. The sequence goes on along the minus strand of NW_026892549.1, from coordinate 41,745,371 downwards.
TGTGGGGTGTTTGAGGGATTGCACATCAAAAATGCAGATATGCTGGAACAAACATGCTAATCACCTATTAGGAACTGCAGTAAGAAATGGACTGAAAGCTGCTGATTTAATTCATTATTTCCCAAAATTCCCTGATCTCACTATGTTACTGTCCTCCATGATTTTGTTTCTATGAAACAGGTTCAGGTAGCAGAATGGAGAATCTGAGTTTTCCTAACTTATGTAATAAGTCAGGAATAAATTAAATAAAATCAGTAGTTCCATGGTCTGGAAGCACAAGCAGACTAGAACTACTAACAGTTTGGGCTTTTAGGTGTGCAAATGCAGACTCTAAGAACATAGAAAAAAGTGAATGCAGTGTAAAATCAGCTTTGAACTGTTGAAGATCTACATGAGAAATGAAACTCAAGCAGCACCATACTGAGAATTACTAACTTTAAGAATCTCAGAGCTATTATTTCAGATCCAGATAAGACCAGTTTTCCAAGAGCTGAAAGCAATTAAGTTTCTATAGCCTAACATGAAGTAGAATTGTGTACAAAAATGCTCCCTTCTGCTAGCTTAAACTTGGTATTTTGCTTATAATCATACTGAGAAAATATATTCAGTCTTTTGCTTTGCAGAGGAAGTGGGGATGAGAAGGGAAAAACAGGATTCCTTATTTCTTCTATTGAAGCCAAAGCTTCCCATGGTATAATTTTAAGAAGCAAAAGAACTGCTCAAAATAAATGGGTCCGCAGTAACCAGTGAGCCCACTGCTCAGCGCTGTGCAGGATTATCTTATCTTTCCTATTCGGAACAAGGACACAGAACAAGAGGCGTTTGCTGGATCCTAGGTTGTAAGGGCAGCTTCACCACCAAGAACAGAACAGTTATGTCCAGATTTAGTCATGTTTCTTCATACTGTTATCTCCTCCTTCCCAAGTTAATTTTGTTGATTTCAGTAAGGAGGAATAATAGAGTGAAATGCTGCTTGGCATTAACAAGTACCGTGCAACCTGAATTCTAGATCCTCTGCTTTTAGTAGAGCTACTTAATTTTGCCTTACACAACAGCTTTAAAAATTCTGGCAGCTGTGCTTTGCCTTCTGTGTCTTTCAAAAGGCAGAGTGCTAAGCTAGCTGGAGAAAATGCTTCACAAATCTGACATGTTCAAACTATCCGCATCAAGAGATAACTTTTTTATCTTCAATTTATTCTTCAAAAGGACTCTGGGGGGCTTGTTTCAAAAAATGAAAAATGGGCCAGCAGAAACAGTGGTGTACAGCTCCTATTTATCTGGTCTACAGCTATCAGTTTGATTGCTAGTGCAGCACCAGAGAAACTAGATGCTTTCTTGAGCACGGTATAACAAACATTCTATTAATACAAAGTGAAAATAAGTTAAAAGCAGAAAGATAAGCCTGATGCCAGATATTTTCTTTTATGGACAGTAAAAGATTTGACTCCTGAGATCTCTTGAATTTAGCTGCAGAGGATACTGTTCCTGTGACAAGGAAAGCAGAGTGGGCTTTCAGTCACTGTAGCTCACACCTAGATATATTAATGTAGCCTCTAGTTGACGGTGGTGTGTGTGCATGCAGCTGGCTCTGCACTGTAGGGCCAGAGGAGTGAGCGTGCCGCCTGCTCTGCTGCCCAGGCAGGGGCAGGGGTGAGGACAGCCTCTGCTCACACAGCAGTGCTCTCTTTTCCCAAGATTCCTTTGGCTAAATCAAATACATTTCTAATGGACTGTTACCTGAATTATCTCATAAAAAATTGAACGTGTTCTAGGCACCAGAAGCACAATTAAAAAGTCTTCCCTAATAGAAAATCAGGTATTTTTAACAGCCCATTTCTTTGATCACAGCAGTTAATTTAACCACTGCTGTCTGCTTCACATGGGCTCTGATCATTGAAGCTGTTCTATTTTCTGAGCAAAATGGGAAGTGCACGTAGGTACTTCTGCTTCTGTTACAGACACGTTGGAACAGCTTGGGCAGAACTCAAATCTGTCTGATGATCAAATTACGAACCAGCAATAACAGGATAAAGAAAAATGTTTGGTGCGTTATTGCAGTTAAGTGAGAGCAAGGGCAGTCATTAGAAGTCGTGTGTATCCTGTCCTGCTACAGCTTTTAGAAAATCAGAGATCACTGAAAGTTTGTAAGACAACTAATGCTTCTATGGCTTTTTTTCTTTTTTCTCAACACCAGTTGTGTTTAAGGGATTGCTATCAGAAACAATCAGTGGAGACTTAAACAAACTCCAAAAGCAGCAAGTAAAAGAGGAATTTTATGATATTTGAAAATTTCTCCTTTGTGGTAGAAACTCTAGACTGCACACATGGTGCCTTCAGGACACCAACTGAGAATAAAGCTGCTTTCAGAGGCAGTAAGTGATTTCATTCTATTAATGTCCAGGTGATTTGTGGTGCCCATTACCGCATCACTAATGTGATGGCAAACATTTCCTGGGCATGCCATGTTTTCAGTGTTCTGCAGCACATAGTCAGCTCAAGTGCTTTTACAGTGCCTGATTGGAAAAGACAGCCCCTGGGGTTCATTCTTTTCATCAGTCAAATACTAATTCTGAAACAAAAGGGGTTCTTTTCATTTCCAAAGATGCTGAAATAAACCTAGTGTAAGGCAGCAGAAGGACAGAGTAAAAGAACCTACAAAGCAGGTGTATAAGTCAATAGAACAGTCACAGAAATATTCTATATACCATTCATTTCATATAACTTTTGTCATATGTTTCTTCCTCATTCTTCTTAGTTGAAAAAGCAAGTCAATATTTAAAGTTGTGTATATGTATATTTGTGTGTCACTATTTAATTATGTTAGAAAAGGCAAGGGCAAAACAAAGAGGCTTATACTTTGAGTGGAAAATGGAGATCCTGGCAAATATAAACAAATATGCCCTCTGCAGACAGCACCTTCAAGGATGTCACTTGCCCTCCTCCAGGGAAAGTGAGTCAAACTTCATCTGTCTAAAGCTGAATAAACCATGGGGCTAACTATTCAAAGGTCACCTCTTCCTCATTGTTTCCTCAATGGAGAGAACCAGAAAGTTATGCTGAAAAGAGGCAGCTGGCTGCCTGAATCACAGCCTTCTCCACAGCTCCCAACTCCAGCAAGCACTGGGACACCTTGCATGACAGCATCTCATCGCTGTCCGTCACCAGGATAAGCGCAGGCAGGGACAGCAGACCTGAAGAGCAGGAACTCTGCGTCTCAGACTCTGCACACGCAGTGGTGTTAGTGCTAAGGGTGTTAGTGCTAAGGAAAGTGGCATGGTCTGCAGAAGATGATAACTAGGTGTGTGTTGGCTTGAAAAGTCACAGTCAAAGGAGTCACAGCTCCTGAGAACTGAACAGCTGGAAAAGCCTGGTTGTGCAGCGGGGCGGGCAGTAGAGATAGGTACCTTGCATCTGCCTGTAATGCACGGAGCTGATTCAGAAGGCTCTGTTTCCTTGGAGTGTATAGTGAAAGCTCCATCTAGGCCAATGTGTTGTGTTTCCTGAGGTTTCTACAGGAGTGTAGGCTGCAACTGCAGGTAAGACGCAGACTCTATGAATGAAGTTCTGAAGCACAATGACAGCATGCAAAGGAATAAACACAGCTGCAGGTCATGGAACACTCCTGCTAAATTGCTATATTTCTCCTAGTGCCTTACACTACACTTGCTTCCTACTAACAAAGAAACTAAGATTTGGTTTGTGGATTTAGTGATAGAGCAGAAGTAGCTATTGAAGAGCTAGAATAATTATCTAAACCAACATGATTTGAGAATGAAAATATTACCACTTTATAAACTCAGTCAAGATTTGGATTCGTGTAAACTTTAAAGAGGATGATAGGGTAAAATCAATATTGATTATTAGGAGTAAAAGTGCTATAATTGAGGCCATAAAACCTTTTAAGATCCAGCTAAAATTTTCCAGTAAAGCTACAATAAATTATTCCTAAAGAAGTAGAATATTTGCATGGAATTCAATGTCATTATATCAGAGCCTATTTAATGAAAAAAGAAGGAGTAAAAAGAGTATTGCTAATTCTGCCATGAAGCTATTATGAGAGGAAGATTAGCACAGTTATTTCGGCAAGTTACCTTTTTCTACTAATATTTCATTGCATTCCACAAGAATCTACTTTTAAAATTTCTACATGCTTTTAAGATCTCACTTTTCATTACTGCTTGTTTTTCTGCTTCTTAGACCTTTCAAATCTGACATATTAGCTCCCTTATTATAGCCCAGCAAGAGCAAGCCCTTTTAATTTATGGTGCACCCTAATTTTTATAATCTGATATCAGTACAGGCTGTAAATCTTTTTAATGATAAAATAAATGGAAATCTAACATGCCATTTTTGTCATCACTTCTTTAATAGTTTTTATCTAGTTTTTTTTAGAGTTGTGGTAAGTAGAATTATGCAAAGGAATAAAACCAAATAATACTGTGAATCTACATTTACAGTCTTTGAGAGGCAACTCACTCATGCATTAGTACAGTTTTGCCCCCAGAATAACTTGAAGGTCATGGATTTAACTGTATTTGTTCTTTGCTGTTCAGTGGAAGTATATCCCAGAACTTTTAACTGCTAGCAAATGAGGAAGCCGCTATAACTAAAACAGCTTATATTTTTCACTTACATACAGTCAGAAGTTTGCGATTGCTTCCACAAACACAAACTTTTTGATTATGCTTGCTTCAAAATCAGATAATGCAAAATCAGATCTTTTACACATGGAGGGGGAAGTACCCAGAAATTAAAGCTGAAGGTGACCATAGTATTTTGATGGTTCAGGGATGCTTCCTCCTGCAGACTGACTGCTCAACTATAAGGGGTATCTGTAGGTTTCTATGTGAACATGAAGGCTTTAGTTTAACCTAGAAAGCCTTGTGCAGTCTGATATCCAGATGTTTGAAAGACTGCTTCTCCTATCTTTGTGCTGTAAGATCAGTGAAAGCTCCTCTGTACAAAGGAGAAGAGGCCCCAGGCTGAGCTGAGCATGACTTCTGAACCTTCTAAGTTTCATTTGAAATAGCTTGGTTCTGATGGGCTTCATAGGATAGGGCAAAGCTTTTTTCTTCAGTATGAGCTGTTGATGATGTTAGATGGACTGTTAGTTTAGCTGTCAGGAATTGTCCTAGTTTGGTGAGCTGTGCTTAGAAATAGTATTTGATGCAGGCTTTTTCTTATATGAGTATGTAGATTATATGATTAATATTTACATTCACTTCAGAGAATTCCACCGTGCAAAGGCAGTTATCACAGTGGTGGTTTTATATTGCATTAAACTTCAGAGGTGTAAGAGTCCTCTGAAGGAGCATTTTAATGCAATTTGTGTGTATCCAGCCCTAGATGGGAGGAATTCTCTTTAGGCTCAGCCAAAGACCTGGGCTGCTTTATGGTGGTATTAGGTCTCTGCATCTCATGAGTGCCTCTGCTTGCGTAGAAGGGTGAACCAGCCACGCCATGATGTGCCATGTAAGCTGGTGTGGCCTCACCCCAGAGAAAGATATTGTACATGAACTACCTCCCAGTGCACCCACAAAAGCTTTTCCTTGTATGCTGCTCTCTGCTTGAAGAGCAGCAGCTATTCTATTGCATGAGATTTCTCACTCTGTGATGAGCAGCGACTTCTGAAATGTGTGATCTGGGGATGGAGGTGCTCATCACTATGCAGGCAAGGGTTCCTGTAGGATCATCTGTTGGACTTAAAAGTGACATTTGTGGGAGCAAAGCCTTTGTCTGAATGCAGAGCCTTGCTGCAGACAGATCTGCACATGGGAATTTCTCATCACAGCATGCCAAGAGCATGGAATTTTTCACATCAGGTTCTTGTGGTTTCGCACCACAAGATTTGAGCCTAACATGGTTCGGGAAAAAAGTCAGGATGGGAAACTGGTGGGTGGGTTTCATTAAATTAATTGGTGGTAAGACAGCCTTCTGCTCTGCAACTCCTGCCATCTGGAACAGACTTTCTTTATCTCTCTACCTCATTGACTCTCAATCTGATTTCAAATCTCAGCTGAAAACATCTCTCTTCTCCTGTGCATTATACCCTGTAATTTTTCTTTCCTGTTATTATTTCTTATTTATCTCTAACGTATTTTCAGATGGAGCGTAAGAGTTATCACACAACATTAAGTGAGGCAGCACTGTTAGTCTGATCTGCATCAGGCCAAGTAGCTGCAGTGAGCATTTTTCCCACTAGGATATTAATAGATATAAATTACCCAAATGCATGTCAATTGTGTCACTTAATATGTACATTTCAATTGTTGTTTTAATGCATGATATTGTGGGAGGCTTTATTACTTTTAGTTGCAGCATCATCTCTCTCTTCAAGCAGTTGTCTTGAGCAAATTAGAAACTATTGAGTGTTAAGCACTTCAAACACTACTGTATTCTTTATGTCTGTTGTTTATAATGGTCTATCTTTATTACACTTTAGGTCATGCACATATCCTAAAATAGCATCAATCTGCCAAATTTAGGTTGCTCAGACTGTAATGCTTGCAGGCTTCATCACTCAGTGCAAAGATACCCTTACAAAGAGGGTTGGTGGTGTGTGTGTTGATGATGGCACTTACATGCTGCAGAACTTTTCAACCAGAACACATAGGAATTGGAGGTTGAGACAGGAAGGAGGTGAAAACAAGTATTCACGTTGTGCCACATTATAAATCAACTGTCTCACATTAAATCAGGGTATCTGTAAGAAGGCAACTTCCTAATGGGCACTAAAACTGCAATAAATGTTATTCAAGTATTAAAAAAAACAAGGACCCAGATTACAGAACAGTTTCTTGCTCTCCAGATAGGCTAGACCCTGAATGGTGGTCATCTGAGTGCCTAACAGGCATCACTCTGATGGGGATTTGGTGTTATGAGTACATGAAGGAGTCAAAGCAGCAAGTTTACAGGGAGAAGTGACATTTTGTTAGAGTGACTGCCATCACTGAGGGAAAAAAAAGACTCTCAGAGTGCATAAACCGTCCTCCTGGTCTGAAATAGAAACAGTAAATGTCAAAGAGCAATAGCTCATACCATCCCCACATTGCTTCTTTCTTGGGAGACTCATGGTCTCTGAGGAGACTACCCTGTAGATACGACAGCATAGAGATGGCCCCATGGGTTTCTCTTGCCCTTGATCATGGCTCTTCCTTCCCCACGTGACAGGATATGATGATTTTCTGTAACTTCATGGTAGGCAGTGAATGTTCACCTCCTGCCCTTACTTAATTCAGATCTACCACAAAACTGAGCCTTTCAACTTGAGCTAAGGTCTTCCACCTTGGAAACAAGGGCAGAATTGAACGGCTTCTCTAATAATATCAGTGATAAGATTTAGTTTAAAAGAAAGTGTGTGTGCAAACCCCACCTGTATCCCTTGTCTCTCAGAGATAATGGTAACTTCTAGGAAGACCTTCCTTGAAAGTGTCAAGTTATATGAGCTTATTACTAAATGGGCTGTGAACAGATGTTAGGACATTTTGTTATTTCTATATAAAGTAGTCTTCCTGTGAGACCTATGAATGTGTTTCCTAATCTGGGATTGTCCTGAGCAGTTCAAGACATGTGGTAAGGTAATGTGGAGTGGACTGAAATCACTGATCATAAGCCATCTTGAAAAGAAAAATAAGTGTGTTTACTGCCAGAGATTACTGAGAGTAAAAACTTGTTTTAAATCAAGAACTGGAGCCATTTCAATTCCTTAAACTAGCTTTGTTTTAGCCTGGAAGTTAGCACTGCATCTAAATCTAAAGCATCAGATTTAGCCCTCTGTAAAAGCAAAGTAACATAATAATTGAAGTATAACCTTGTTTATGTACTTTTAAAACATGGCCATCGACACTGTAGGATTATACCTTTTATGTCATACACTTATTTGCTAAGTTCTTATAATATGCTAATAGCAATTGGAGGCCCAGTCCTACCAGATTTTACACACCCCCTGCTCTATATTTGAGTTGACTCAAATCAGAATGGAGGGCTCTACCTTGCTAAGATTTAGAGTCCATTTGCTGCAATTTTCTTCTCTATTGTGCTTTTGAACCTTTTATCTGCAGAAGATACAAAAAAAGGCCTTAACAGACAGATGTCACCTTTAGAGTGCAGTCATCTTGGAAGATAGCTATCCTTTTAAAAGTTTGCTGCCTGAGCTCTTTCATTATTTCTAAGCCCTTCATTTAGATCTCCTTATAGAAGCCAATGGATTTCTGAGAATACTACAGACAAATCTGTTAATTAGCCTCCTGATCATCCCCAATCAAGGCAACATTGCAAGTTGTATTTTACAGAGCATTATTTTAGTAATGTTTTGTCATTGCCATTTCCTAATACTTAGAAGTGCTTCAGTCAATAACTGTGGGGATATGTCTGCTGTGAAGAGACACTGTTTACTCAATAGATCTTTTTATTTAATTTTTAATAGAGCTTTTCTAATTTTGCTTGACCATTTGTTGTTAATGTATTTATAATGATTACAGTAGCTGTAATTCTTACCTAATGATTTTTCAGAATCTATAAATATTATTTATTAAAAGATAAAAAGTCAATATTTCTTGTAGCAGCCATTACAAAAAAAAATCAGCTGTTGCAAAATGGAATAAATATATTTCACACCTGTACTACGACAGATCAAAAAGATAAACCAAAAGAAGCACCTTCGACACCAATATATTTATTTTAACTATCTACTCAAATAACAGAGTAGAATTTGGCCCTTACTGTACTCTGCTGCAGCACGGTAGAATTTCTGCACCGCATATTAAAAAAACACTAGATTTCATAGTTTGGGGGTTTTTACATCTATAAAAGTGAAGTTGATTATGTCAGTTTTATAAAACATCCTTGAGATACAAGGAGGCAGATTCTGCTGTCTGCTAGCCTGCTGTAGTTCAGTGGTTGTTTAGTGGTCTGTAAGAAGGTATAGGACAAATTCTGCTGCCAATTACACATTTGTGCAGTCGGAGTAAGTCTAAAGAAGGCAGTGCGATTTAAAACTGCAAATAAATATAGGCTCAAAATCAATTTCTTCACTTACCTGCCAAAATTGAGTTCTGAGTTTGACATGCACAGCACTTTTTCCACCTGAAGAATTCACAGCACTTTACAAAGGTGAATTAATATTACCCCCAGTTAAAAAGCTGAGAGACTAAGATAGACAAGTGTGTTGGGCAGAATCCACAGCAGACTGGGCTAGAGATTGAAGATGTTGTTTTTTCAGATCCAGGGGATAGATTTGTTTCTTTGCTCCTGTACCTGAATTCTGAAGGAATGCTGAGAAGATTAGGAAGACATACCTATAATATGCGAGTGTTACCCTTTCTTTCTTAGCATGCTACTTTTTTATCCAAGAGGAGAATAAGTGTGTGCCTTATATTCACCCAAGTAAGTGTTCGATTTTATAGATAATGTGTCCAGATAGTTATTCCCCAGGTGCTGAGCTCGCAGCTTTTAGTTGGTCAGTGATGAACTACAGCCTAGTTTGGTAGAAGACTTAATTACTAGGCATTATGCAGGTAAATTTAATTTTGCCCTGAGTGAACTTGTACTCCTGGGCCCTATTCTGTCAGCAGAACCAGCTGGGAAGCAGGAGTCTCATGGACTTGTTGTGAACTAATGGAAAGTCCAACAGGGGCTGCTATGTCTTGCTATGCAAATCCCATAATTTCTACCCAGGATGTGGCCAGTCCCCTCTGAAAGCTGTCAGAAAAGGGCAACGTCATAGTGATTTTACCTTGGAGAGTGCATTTACTTGCATCAGGCTGTTCTTAGGTGATTTCTCCATCCTATTTGACATTTTGGTTAGGAGACCTGAGACATTCCTCTTCTTTTTTAAAGTTCCCAGACTGCTACCTGTGACTGAGGCCTCTTTACCTGGCCTCTTTAAAACACCAGTCTACTTGGTTGTCCTGAGTCCACCTATTGAGAGGTCAAACACTGGTAAGGTATAAAGCACAGCTTTACAAGACAAGTTCTTGTAGATTAGCATTACGGTTTCATATATGAACACCAATCCATGTGTCTGATCGCCGTATGTTTTATTTTTGGTAATTTCACTTCCTATTTTTCTGTACTAGTCAAGCTTTTCCAGTTGGATGCTGATTTGTTTATTCCCATATTAAAAAGGAATTTAGATTTATATTCAACAAAGCTGTAATGAAAAATGTTTTTTCTGGCCATGGGTAGTTATGCTGTAGAACAACATCAGGATCTCCATAACAACATAAGATAGATAGCCATCACTGCACTTGGTTAAGCCATTCTTGCTTAACGTGTGCTAGCAAATTCTAAAACACAGTAAGAAAAACACACTGAATTTGTCTGAGGACTGCTTTAGGCTGGTGGAGAAGCACTGAGTAGCGACTAGCAGGTGACCCAGGAACAGATCTAGCTAAAGGTGAAGCCGAAGAGCAAGCAGGGAAGTAAAAGTGGAGACGCTTGATAGGGCCAGGCGAAGTAAGAGCAGAACCTGTGGCAGTGCAAGTTCACAGCTCTGCAGGAAGGGCTGAAAGAGGAACATCCATTGCACATTTTTATGAATTCATCCATGCTCACATCCTGTCGCATTTTTCTCTGTGATCCTTTTTTGCATTTGATTTGCCCTGACAAGAAGGCAGCTGTATGTACAGACCTTCACAGTAACTTTATGATTCCCTCAAACTAGGAGTCAAGGAAAGGATTAGAATTATAAGTCATTCTGTTACTAAAGCCAAGTACAGCTCACCTATTTAATCTCTTGCCAATATTAATCCAACAATTGAATCATTCTTGGAAAATTGCTAAGTCATTACAAGAGACAGATACGACTGTCTGGAATCTAATCAGCCTGTGGAAGAACTACAAGCAGAGAAAAAGATTTTGTTTGGGTTTGCTCAGCTGAAACAGGGAAGCAGAACATAACACATTGAAGGCAAGACACCAACCATATTTCCTGGGGTGGAAACAGTTGGTCAAAATGGTGAGAAAGAGAAATAATTTCAGAAGAACTAAAACTACTCAACAGATTCAATATTGACATATGACGAGGTGCTATTTTGAAGAATGCAAAACCACACTAAAATAAAACAAAATAAAATTAAATTAAAATAAAATAAAATAAAATCAATTGCAAAGCCACAGATGTGAAGGGCAAGATAAATTCTGAGACACTTTTCATGATAATGATTTTTATCATTAAGTTAGACGTAGACCAAAAAAACAATGGAAAATGGAGCATAGGCTTTTGGTAATTTGCTGAGGAAGTTATCTGATGTTATCTTTAGTAATCCTAAGAAAATCAAAGATGATTTCAGTTAGCTATTGTTTGTTGCAAGGTTTATGAAATATAATTAATCCCTAGACAATAACTAATTATTACTGATTACTGAGAAATAAGTCAACAAAGATATTTTCCTGTTTACATTCTTATCAGACTGTATCAAGACCATCTGTATTTTCAAGTCCTTTATCCCAAGGGATAAATAATTTGTGTTGTTCATCAAGTGTATGCATGCAAACATGTCATTTGGATTTGATGCCTGTTTACAAAGTGAGAGCTAGACAACTTAAATGGAAAGCAAGCCTTAATATGCAGGAAGAAAAGCTTAAACATGCAGTTACAGCAGATAGAAAAGTAAATACTTCAGTGAAATGATTCTGCAAAACTATTGTACTGATTGTACTGCATTGGTATTTGAAACTGGGTTTATTTTGGATTCTAGGTGTTATCATTTCTATTTGCTGCTGATATTTTTGCAGATGTCCACCCCGAGAGTGCGGGGGGTGTTTGTGCACGCTTGTGTGTGTGTGTGCGCGTTCATGTGAGAGAACTGTTTTGCTCACAGCAGTCACAAATTGCCAAAGCTGCAGAATTCAGCTCTGGATCTGGGAAGGGAATGAACAGCTATATAAATTGACATTGAAAATTTCAGAGCATGGTTATGCTTAAAGACTCAAAGGTGATGAATGGCAATAGGCTTGCTTTCTGCGGCCCCCAAGTGCCGTCAGCAAACAGACTGGTCTCATTTCCACTTCCTTGAGTCTCCACTCCTTCAGACACTATTCTTTGCTGAGCCTTTTGCCACAACTGGAATGATTTTGCCCTTCGCAGCAGGCTGGGATTCTCAAACTCCGAGCTCATTTCCTCTCTGCTGCTGTTTTCACATCCCACCCTTGTGCCTTTGCTCTGACATATTGCTGGAATGATGGTGGTAGCGATGTGAATACTTGCTAGTGCAGCTCTGGGCTGTTGGGTTGGTTTTTTTCCTTCCTTTCCTATCCCTGATTTTCCTGGCTTCAGAAACAGATAGTTCAGGAAAAAGCAGGGCGTGCTGGGGGACAGATGCGCGGGAAGAGAGGTTTCCTAGTAAAGGCAGGCAGAGCTGCCAGGGGACAAGCCTTGCCCCACCTCACGCCAAACAGGAGCTGCACCTTCCCTGAGCACACAGGACTCCCCCACTTCCCTTTAACCTTTGGAAATGACATCCTCATCCTGCAAGTCAGCACAGTGCCTAGGCTTCACTTTACAAAAGACACTGCAAAATCATTTTCAAGCACTGCGCTGTTCCCCTTGCAAGAGTAAGAACTGTGAGAGGCCTCTGAAGGTTACTAAGCTTTCATTTATTTTTGCTCTGTCTGTGGCTTTACTGCGATGTTTTTTTTATGGCTACATTTCAGATTTTTCAAAGTCTACTAGCATAACAGGGTCTGCCATCTTTTGCCACCACCCAGTACAAAATAGTAGTTAATAAACTGTTCTGACCGGACTGGAGACTGCCTCTACACATCTTTGTGTATAACAGACCCCCGTGCCCATGGGGATGCAATCATGGCTCTCTAGGAGCCAGCAGAAATTACTTGTTTGTATCTGCTGATCTTTGATTTGATGACAGTGTTCCTCTGTTTAATGAAATCACAGTGTCTGTGAAGCCTAGATACAAAATGGCTAAGTAAGTCTTTTCACCTTCATAGTGCCTAAAATATAAGAACTATTACCAAGTTGTGCCTTATATGTGCTACATTCTGTTGAAAACACAGCTAATTCAAACAGAGTGAAATACCCTTTTTAGCTGGTGGAGCAATATGGCTCAGTTGAGTAAAAACCCTTGGAGGGCTAGTGGGAGATTATGTGTCCTGAAGAAGTAACAGGCTTCCTTGTGGCAGTGAGAGCTAGTGTGCTGATCACTGCAAAGGCTTGATTAATGGAGTGATTAAAGCAGCAGAGGGTTAGTGCTCTGGCAGCTGGGGCATAGGAAATGGGCATGGAAACTACTGGGAGAGGGGAAATACACAGCTCCAGAATCACAGGGCTGACTTGCCCTAGTGAACACTTTGATGTTGGAGGTGGGGAAGGATGAAACACATCAGGCAAGAAGAAAAAAAAGACCCTCCCACACCCCCCATTCCCATTCCCCCCTTCCCAGCCTTACTCTTACAAGGGAAAGCCCCTGACTTTTGGCTCACTTAGCAGAAGGCAATAAAGCCTCCTATTACGAGGCTTTCTCTGATGTATCGTAACTGGTCTCAGGCTCCAGAAATCTGATCCCTTGGAACAAAACTTACAGTAGATGCTAACAGAGTCTCTAGCCCAGCAATGCTACGCACAACACCCTGCATGGGCCCAGAAAAACTTCTAATCCAGTCACATCCTTTATTTTTCATCTTTCCAGATCCCTGGCCTGTTTCTTTTTCCTAAGTTACTCCACTTCTAAACAGAGGTGAGCCAAACTCAGACTGCTTGTGCTCAAGGAATGAATTTCCCCAAAGCTACAGGCTGAGAGCCAGCTTCTTTCTTTGGGTCTTTTGCAACGGCAACAGATCTGTGAGCTTGATTGAGTTGGTCCCATTAAAGATAAGAATCATCTGCAGAGCTGGAACCTGCATCTGGAGTCAAAATTCCCAGGGCTCAAAGGGTTTAGATCAGATGTCTGGGAATGGAGGCCTCCTTCTTCGCCTAGACATCTGATCTAAAAAAACTTCAAACTTGTAACTCCTTTCAGATTAACCTCAGCTGTGAGAGGCCTGGGGACCCACATTCTTGGCTTACTAGCATGATTTCTCCATGCCACAGTTGATTAGAAATACTTTTTTATTAACTTTCGGCTCCTGCCTCATGCATGAAGGTTAATAGCCAAGAATATCCTCAGAGAAGGTACCTTGTATTTAATAAACGAAGACCAGGATGAGGTATGAAAAGGGGAATAAAATTCACCATCAGTCCACTAGAGGGTAGCTCCCCTCAGATGACAGCTGAAAGCCTTCAGCCCAGCCCCAGACTCAGCGTGCTGAGCTCGCCTGTGCTCCGCTTGGCGTGACAAAGCAGCATTAATGGCCTTTCTCTCCTCCTGTTACCCTCGGTGAGCTCCAGTTTCTGATTTAATAACCACAACAAAAACATCAAAATTCTGTGATGGCTTTCCTAGAGAAAGATAGGAAAATTAACACCCAAGAACGGCATGCCTCTGAGACGTTAGACCTTTAAACAATAGCACATGGCCACTAAACAATGGCATTTTAATATATAACCTGAATTAACAAGTTTAAGTCCCCCAATTTTATATCCCTGGTATATTATTTATGGTATTCGTGGGCTACAAACATTGATATGAAGCGGATAGTTTGTGTACATTATGGGGGTAGCATTTACATTATATATAACGCATAAAGAAATCCACACAGGCTTCAGCATGCCAGCTGTTTCTGTTTATGACACTGAGTTACTCATGAAATCCAGGAAGACATTTTGTGGTAAGATACGCTACCTGCTTGCTTTTAAACTGCTGGAGCTGTCTGTCCAGCTAGCTAAGTAATTAAGGGAGCAATACGAAATTAAGTATCACATTTCAGTCCACCTTTTCCCTTTCTTGTAAGAGGAGCCAGGAGCTAGAGAAAAATATGACTCACGGGGGCTGTTTAGGTGTTTCCATCGTATGTACAGAAGGTAAAGAGAATGATAATATGCCTTTCCTGTCTGTAATCGTGTTTACTGTAGCAAACCTTCCTGCTTGTTACAGTAGACTGAATGGGGTGTTTAATTTGGGATTCAGTGTAGTCTGGAGCCAAGATGCAGCAGTTTTATTTCAGAATACAATTTTATTGGAGGCTGAAGATTTAAATTCCACTATACATACATATATGCATGGAAGCTCTGCTTTGCAAATACAAGCTAATACACGCACAGAGAGTTCCTGTATGTTAAACACCCTGTCTGATTTCTCAGTTTGAAGGAACCTAGGAGTTATGACATACTTCAGCATTTTCCAACGCACTGAAAAACCTTGTAAGAAATGGAGTCTCCTCCAGCCATCGAGAAAAGAAAACACACATATTCGAAAGGAGCAAGTGCTATTTTTCATTTCCTCTTTAGATTTTTGACAGTACCCACAATGTCTACAGTTCGTGACCCCCAGAAAGAAGCTTTTGGGGTTGGAAAATGTTTTCTTTGTTTAGTTTTTCTCCAGCAAACAGCAGCGTAGCCCACCCCCTTCCCTCAGAAAGGTGTTCAGATCGTGTGATCTTTTCTCCTTTATTTAG
The DNA here is from genome assembly GCF_033815535.1 of Pezoporus flaviventris. Taxonomy (NCBI): domain Eukaryota; kingdom Metazoa; phylum Chordata; class Aves; order Psittaciformes; family Psittacidae; genus Pezoporus; species Pezoporus flaviventris. Next base: position 41,729,861 of record NW_026892549.1, on the reverse strand, counting down.
TGTACATCTTAAGATAGAAGTCTTTCAACAGAATGATTTTCTGGCAAGGCCACGATATGATGTATATATTTGGAAATCAAATTATTTAGAATTATGACCATGTCATCAAAGTAAGCCGTTCTGAAATGCGCTGCTAGCTCTCCAAACAGATTGTGTGGGGAAAATTGGATAACACCTGGCTCTGGCGCTTAAAAGTCGGTAAAATCAAAGCACTAGGGACCGGTTCATTTCATTTTCGTCAAACAGCGGCGCACCCCGACCCACGCGGGGGGTGCGGGCGGCGGGGACCCGCGGGGATCCCTAGCCCCGGCCCCCCTGCACGCCCGCTTCCTGACCGCGCCGCTGCCGCCAGGGGGCGCCGCCGCTTTGGGACGTCTGTCCGCTCCTCCTCTTCATCCCGAAAGGCTCCGGGAGATAAATAACATCCGAGCGGGAATCCTGGCGCGGACGCGGTGTTTAACAAAAACCGTAACGTTTCTGCATACCCCGCTACAATAAACCCGGTTTAAGACCTTGTTATTCCTAGATTTAATAGCTTAGCCTTTTTTTTTCTCATTTTTGTCTATATACAACCCTTGCAAACCAAAGAGAGAAAAATAATATTGTTGGGTAGACCATAAATACTGTTGCTGTGGATCTGTTTTATCCGGGGGAAGTTACACATAGGCTCTCAACTGCCAGCATATTTCCGTATCATCCGCAGTTACTGGCACACTGTGAAGCTGCCTTCTCCAGCACACCAACAGTAGCTGCGTACCTGAGTGGAAGGAAATTATTTCTTCACAGGCAAAAGAGGATGCTTATCCTGCTGTGGGTAATCGTAGGCAATTTCCATTTCGTTAGCATTTTCTGAACCTTCTTTTGTGGTGCTCTTTGATAGCTAGCTAGGGGTAGCCCAAGGTCACTGTCTGCTTTGGCTGCTATTTTGCCAGCAACAAATTTACACTGAAGTGTGGGATCAACTGTTTGCATCCAATTATTAAAAAATAAATAAATAAATAAATAAATAAAAGAAATAGGCTGAACACATCTCTTATGAAAGAGAGATACTGACAGTCCAAGTGTTAACTCCTTTAATCTCATGTGCACATAGCTTTAGAATGAGCTAACGCCTAGATCTTGCCAATGACCTCAACCTTGATCTGGAGGGACCATTTACTCACGAGTAAAACATTCATTCTCCATACAAACTAGTCCTGGGACTATTGCCTGTGTGACATTTGGTCCTCCATTAATAAACACACAAGACACAAGATTACTGTGATTCTGTCCTCTCGGCATTTGGGGTTGTGTGTCACGCACACAGCTCTGTGGCCACTCCTGAGGAACTTGAAATTAGAAATCAGGATTTAGTGGCTTTGTGGATCTCACAGAGGAATTACGGGCAGTCCCGAGGCAACCGAGGGCAGTGAAAGCATAGAGAGACAGGCACAAAGGCAAGCCCCGGCGAGAGAAGACGGCCTTTTTTTAGTGGGGCTGAGGGCATTCTCCATGACCACACGAGTGCATCGCAGGTCTCCGCTCATCTAAATCATGGGAACCACCATTTTGCAGTCCATATGCAACAGCGGTAAAATGGTGGTTGAGAAGGGCTCGCACACCCGACTCCGCACCAGGGTTCTGCAGCTCACTCAACAGCCCAGCTCTTTCTTAAATCGTTATGAAACGGCAGTAGATTTTAGATTAGGAATGAGACAGGAAATGAGAGGAAAATCCTACGTGCATCTGGAAAACACACAGGGTAAAAATTAACCTTGAGGCTCAAAGAAAACAACATATGCATACATGTGAAAGCAGCCTCTGTATGAATTTTCTAATAACTAAGGTGTATCCTCACCTTAAAAACTGTAACTTTACGAAGGTTTAACATCGTGTGCGCTGTTGTGATGCTGCAGAAGCCAATGAAGTGTTCTAAAAAATAAAACCATCTAGCAGAAATAATTGCTTTCAACTCTGAGCAGGAATTAGCCTGGCACTGCACATGATGGACCTTGCTTTATAAGACAGGGATGTTTTAATATGATGATTTGGCAATTTGGAGGGATGGTTCTTTTCATTTTAACAGGCCTCTGCTTCGTGTATGTCCCCTTGGGGATGTAATGAAGGCTAACAACTTACACGTGGGGAGAAGGGATTTTAGTGATTAGGGAAATTGCAGGCTCCAGTTTATGCAAGAGTGTATGTGACACAGAGGGAGAGAAAGATTCCTCCCCATTTCAGACACTGTGTGCAAATGTGAAACATTTCTGGGGGAACGCCATACGTAATAGAGAGAGCAGTCCACCAGAGGCTGAGCTGAATGGCAAATACTGGCCTCTGGCCTCTTCACTGGTGACAGATCAGGTGTCAGAACAGAAAGGGAGAGTTCACTTCCAACAGTGCATCAGCAGGGTCTGATGATCTTGCCAAAAATCTTGCTTTGACTAAACAATGTAGATCACGTACTGGGCTCGAGCAGTCACAACTGGCAACTCAGAGAGGCAGAACATAACCTCGTTCTTGTCTCTAATCCAGTAATGTTTTTCCATCAAACTTCCTACATACTCCATGCAAACTGAATTCAGAGCTCAGAGAAGCTCCAGCTGAATTTTTCACTGTAATGTTTCACTTTATAAGATTTGTTATTAAATTACTTTATAATTGATTTGGTATTAAGCAGCAAATCAGAAATCTGCTTTCAACCAAAACCAGCTGTCCACTTACATTTCTGTGCATTCTTGACCCAGTGTGACAATTACCAAGGGAAAAACATCCCTTTGCAATACTGAATGCAGTCCTGCGCCTGGGCATTCAGCAATAGTCATTGGCCTATATAACTTAAACAAGAGCAGTTTGTTAGCCTAATAAATCCAAGATTTGGGCTGAGAAATAAAGGTGCTGTCAATAACCCTTTAGCCAGATAATAGGAAGGGGATTATGTAATTATTCTGTCAAAAAATTAGGTTGCATGCTTTTAATTGGCATCATATCCTGTCATGAGTCTGTAGGGTTTAAATCACAGTCCACCATGTTCAAGTGAGAAGGAAACCTAATAGTAAATCCTTTCATCCCAGAGCCTGTAGGTTTTTTATGTGAAGTCCTAATTTCTGCTAAAATACTTCCAAAGAAAGACAACAGGAAACAGTAAACATGGCAACACCACAAATATACTTTTCTGATGCACTATTTCTGTCAGCGTTCAAAGACTAAGTTGTACGGGCTGGAAAGGAAACTGCTGTGTCATTAAAACCCAAGCAGGCTCAAACAGCCACCCTTTTGTAAAATGGCCCCCCTCCCCACCGTCTCTCATAAATCTTGTTTCAAACTGGGCTAAAGCCATGGATTGACTTTGCCTCTTGCAGTAATGGCTTGAAACTGTTGTGCATCACAGTTCTGTGTTCAAAGGGAATCAGGAGTATTTAAAACCAACTTCTGGTGCAGGATGCAATTATAACTGACAGCCAGATGTCTGCCCTGTCTGGTACAGCAAGCCTAGAGGAGATTGCAGATGGTCTTGAGACCTTTGGATCTAAACAGTGCGTCCAAGTGAGTGATACACAGATAAACAACAATACCACAAATCACTGACACCAGCCGAAGGGTTGCTGGTACTGATAAAGATTTGAGATGTCGGGAAGCGGCTGACCCTTCCACCCTCCCCTGTCTTTATTTTTAACTGTGCCAAAAACAAAGTATGTTAGTGGAAAAGGATTCAGCCCACAAAGTCTGTTTATATATCCACTGCCAGAAGTTCATCTTGTGAGGAAAGTCTTGTAACTATTTAGCTTACAAAAGTTAACTGTGACTATAGCGAAAGGTATTTGGTATTTTGATTAAACTACATGTCTGCAGCAAGTTCTATAAAACCGGGTGTTCCCCCAGGTGTATTACCTACTGAAAACATTTTTAGTGGACTAACACTAAATATGGATCCTGTTCCCTACAGTCTGAATTTGTTATTATGCGTAACAGGCACTGCTTTGGTGTCAAAGTATGTTTCTTATACCACTTGCAGGAATTTTTAGAGATCTCTCCCTCCACACAGCATCCTACTTCATGTGTCTTCTGTGAGGCATATACATAGACTACTGACTTAGTGAGCACAGGCTTACACGGGAGTACACTGATGACTGCACAAAGCTATTTTGGGAAATAGCAGAAGCCACTTATCTTCATATCCTTTACTAATATTAACTGTGAAATCAACCAACTCAAAGGCTTTAGAAGTAACTGAAAAGCTTTCATTGATTTTCCATGGGCAGTGGATCAGGCCCTACCTGGCTCTGGTGACATTTTTAAAAGAATGTACTGTTCAAGTAACATACATTCATCATATCACAGTGTTAGCCTATAGGGCAACGGCTGAAGAGTGTTTGGACAGTAACAATTTGAAGCAGTGAAGATACGCCAATAATGTGAACAAAACATAAGCTAATTTTTCAGACATTTAAAAGATAAACATTTTATTTGATTTGCCCTTACAATCACCTTTTTCCTGTGATATTGTTACTGTCTTTTTAAAATATCTGATATCTGATACAAACTTTATCTGCTTTGAATTATCTTGTGTTCTGTAACAGGATTTTGTAAAATTTATTAAAAAATAAAAGAACAGAAGCTGTCCAGGCGACATCTTTTTCTGACATCCCAGTGAGAAAATTCACTGCATCGCTTTATCACAGGTCTTCAGTGTGTCACAAAGACAGGTCTATGCAGTTTCATTAGAATGAAAGATAAGGGACTCCATAATACAAAGATGTCATCAGTGATGGGAAAATTCCAATTTTGAAAGAGGACCCCATTCCAAATATCAGGCTTGAAGGATTTAGTATCTTGAAACATTTTTCAGGTTGGTTCAATGTCGTTGTGATAAAAAGGATGTCACTTAAATCACAGCAACCTGATGTGCAAAGTTGTCCTGCCGGATGAATTCCCAAAACTTTTGTTCACAGAAGACTCGTTTCAATTAGTCTAAAAACCAACCAGACCCTTGCCTGTTCCTTGAGCCAAGCTCACTCTGTGGACTTCATGGAGAAGGATGTCCAAACCCTTTCTCTGTAGCCTCCATTCTCTCACTACTCCTCCTGTTTGATATTCCCACAGCAGGCACTACTTGTTTGGACACCACCATTAGGGCTCTACTGTAGCTGACCTGTTCAATGCATACTGCTTTAAACTTTTCACTTTATGGGAAATAATTTTGCAAAAACACATTGTTCCTACCCCTCAGGCATGTGAGGCTGCGCTAAGGTGTGTGAACAATCTGAGCAGCTTTTCATTGAAGTTTCTACAAAAGGTCTTGGCCACATTCACACAGTGAACGTGGCAACTTGCCCTGCAAAGGAGCTGCAGCAGCAAGGCTGGGCAGTGGAGCACCAGTTCAGTGCACCACTGGCTGTGGTGCAGACATGCCCTAGCACATTTTCCAGCCAAGGGGAAAGGCTCAAGCTTATGCTACTCACCAAGAAACTGCTGTAGAAGTGTTAAAGCATCGCAAAGCACATCTTTTTTTAAGTGTGAATGAAGATAAAGGCTCTAGAGCTCCCCAAGGAAAATAAAGAGTTGCCAAGAGTATGCGTGTGAGAGGAAAGACTGCCAGGTTTGAATCTTCTGTGAAAAGCCAGAGGGAGGGACCTATTGCTTAGTGATGGCCATATTTTGGCCAGCATTGAAGTCTGGGGAATAATTCAGAGAGGCTTAGGAAAGCCTCTAGAGTCTTCCTTAAATCAAACTAGCATATGAACAAGTGCTGAGTTTTAAGCATTCCAACTTCTTCAATTTTGTCATTTTAATAAGCTTTGAATGGTCACATAGCCCAAATCCATTTTGATGTGCTGAATTTTATTTTGTTTGTAATAATTTTTAAAGCCAGTGGTTACTGTGTAATATTATGTGTGGGACCCTTCTTGGAGACAGTCTTTATTTACATGAGAAACTTCTAAAGAGCTACTGCCGATGTAACATATTCATCGTTACAGCACTTCTAAACGGTATTTTAAGATCCTGGTAATTTTCATCGATATGGGAGATATAAATGTCTCCTCACCCTTGCCTCAGAGTGCATCGGGAAAGCAATGCACACAGATCAAGAGGGAGAAAAAAAGCTTGCAAATCGTTTCTGTCCTCCCTCTTCCCTGCAAACCAGCCATCCCAGCAGCGTGGCTGGGACTATGCAAGGAGAGAGGGAGAAGCAACCTGGTCTGAGAGACCAGGGTGGGCTGCAGATAGTGTTCATAATGCTCCCTTAAAGGCAAGCATTAGTTGGGTCAAAAAGATGGTGCTGGAAATGGCCCCTGTCCCCAGGCAGCCAGAGGATAACAGAGCTTCCTCTCCAATCCAGAGCAAAAGGGAGAGGAGAGCCATTCACCCAGGCTTCACCAGCTGCTGTGCAGGCGCTGCTCCCAAAATCCCTGACTCCCTGCCACCTGTACCGTGCTGGGTCACATCTGACACCCAGCTTAATCCTTCAACCATAGCTGCTTCTGGCATCCACTTGCCTGTGAGACCTGTGTGTTATGTATCCTCCCTGCAGAGGCTCATTCTAAACCACACCATGTTTTTTTCACAGGAGGGTACAGGCAGTTTGCTGTATGAGACTTCAGGATGCCTTGCCTACCGTGCTCTAAGGGCTAGGCTGGTAACCTGGGGCTTATGACTTCATCTTCCTCCTTTGCCATTTAAATCTGCAAAACCATGGAGGTATCATTTAAACTCACAAGGATATTTTAGGCAGGTAAGTATGCAGATCCTGCGAGAACAAAACAGTGAGTGGGATTTCCCTAGGGACCTAAATACCTTCAAGCTGAGTGCCTCAGTTTCTTCTCTGAAAAATGGTTATAAAGAGAATTCTGTACTCAGCAAGATGATGCCCTGAGTTAGTAACCACAGCAGCACTTGGGCAGCCAGTGACCTCCTGGTGGCTCTGGAAGCACCCTTGCCATGTTTGTCACTAATGCCAGTACCTCACTCGCAGAAGTCATGGGACAGGTACAGGGGTGTTAGTTGGCAAAACAGCCCCTAATCCCCACATGTTCAGCAGGATGAGCACAGCAGTTTGGTAGGATTTTCCAGCACAAGGTGAGAACTGCTGCTGTTTGGCTTGCTGTTTATAATTCCTCTGGCTAAGAACTGCATCTCAGGTTCCTTGTAGTTATTCTGAGTTGGGTGTTTTGAGGCAGTCATGTTAGATTCTGTTTCAGTATTACCATGGATAAAGTTGCCTCCATAAGTTACCAGGAAACAGGCAGTAAAAAATATTAACATTTTCTTGAGAACTAGTAATGAGAGACAGACATATATATGTAGTGCAAGTAAAGGACAAGAAAAATGGGACTAAGCCAAAATAATAAAGAACATTAAATGATTCCATAACTACCACTCATCTTAAGAACTTAAGCAACGTTGGATTATAAGTGATAACTACGTTCCTAAGCTAGAAAGCAAATCCCAGGCTCTGTCTTGAGCACTGTAAATGCTATTCTTTTCTGACCTCAGCCATAAACCACATAGTCGGGAGCTACCGCTATCTCCCCAGAAAGGGTGTCTGGGCTTTCAAAATTATCACAGTCATCAGAGGAATTTGGGAGCCAGCCTGTACTTCAGATTAGAGTTCAGAAAGTAAATCCAAGGACGTGGGTAGTACTGAGTTAGATAGGAGTTTCATTGATTGAATAATCTATAGCTGCAAAAAGTACAGCTATTTTTCTACCAAGTTTCACTTATCGGACTTCCTTCTGAGGAAAGGTTTTATGGAGTACATCTATCAGTTTGGACACAGAGGCACAGTGCTCATTGGCGTATGTCCATTAAACTATAATAAAACTACAATGCAGGTAGCATTTCAACTGTTTTATTTTTATATACTTTAAGTTGATATCATTATCTTCATGTACTTTCATTGTTTTATACATCTGCAGCATACTAATCCCTGTACCAGATGACCACATGGGAAAGAAAAGGCTGGAGTTTTGATAGAAATGTGTGGTTTTCTCTATTTGACGGCCTAGTCAGGAGCTCCAGCCTTACTCCTAAGCCACAAAACCCACCCCAGACTTCAGGAGTTTTACTAAAAATTCATGAGACAGGTTAAACTTTGCTGTTATTTTCTCCCTTCCCTTGAGCTCCCTGGAGTGCTCTTACTGGAAGACCCCATCAGCTATGTGATAGGCGCTCATCTGGGAAGTGGCAGATGCGGGCTCCAGTCCATGCTTGAATTTGGTTAGATGCTTCATTGGTTAAATAATCTGTAGCATGCTTACATACATATACTTGATTCATTCCTAAGTTTGCTCTTTCTCTCAGAACAACAGCAAGTGCTCCTCTTCCACAGTTTCCAGTCCATCACTTCTTTCACCACATGATTTCATCATGCAGGTCTCCAGTTTGATGACTGTTAAAGGTTTAAGAAGTTTAAATTGACCTTGACCTGCAAACATATGATTTACAGTAGATTATATTGTTCTGGAAAAACGAAACTTCTGTTCTGAAGCTAAACTGCATTTAATGATTTATATTCCTTCTCCTGGGCCGGGTTCTGGTGTATTTACTAACACTGTACGTTATTTTAACTCCTCCAGAAACCCCATTGATTTTGGAGGCACTCTTCCAAGGTGAGGAGGATTCCCAATACGAATAAATATAATAAACATAAGGTCCACAAATATGTTGTCATGATTTCGAAGATAAATTCTTTGATCACTTCTAACCTTGTCTTCAGGTCTGTTTGTAAAGTCCTGGCAAATTATTCAAGTACATTTCAAAAATACAAAGATAGTACCTGCTTTCTTTAAAAGAAATCCCTATTGGCAGCATCACGAGATACCTTGGAATACACTACATGTGTTTGTGCTGGGAGGAAAAAGTCCTTGTTCTACTCTGGTAATTGTGAAATACATCTAGTTGCACTTTTCAGTGGGGCACGTTTTAAATCATACTGAATTAAACAATTGTAGAATGATGAAGGAATCTCTTTCTGGTGTCCCTGTGAAGCTTGAAAGTTCGGAACAATGTGTGTTAAAGAGACAAGACTGGCATTGAAGTGTTCCTGGTAGCATCACTGCCTTTTGTCTTTTTTGGCATGCTATTTAGGAAACAGCAGAATAAAAAAAAAAAATACTGAACTGAACATGGCAAATTTAATTATAAAATAAAGCCACCCACCTTGCTTTCAGGGTCAGGAAGTGGAATCGCCTCTTTTTGACGCAAGAATGAGTTTAGTAATGTATGTTAAACAAACAATTATTTTAAATAAAAGGAAATTGCCTTAAAAAGAGCTGCAGTATCTCGGGCTGTAGCACCAAGAGCAGTGCAGAGAAACAGCCCATTGTGGAGTGCAGGCTCACACACAAACACCAGCACTCCCCAGCCCTACCCTTGCAAAGAGAACAGCAAAAAGCAATCATTTCACAGAATACTGACAAATGTCTCGCTTATATTTGATCTCACCAGCTTGTTCTGCCTCTAAGTTTTTATTTATGTTTGTTTACTTTGTCTTTTTCCTATTTATTTACTTGTTGGCTGCAAGACCAAACCCAGCCGCCCAAAGCCACTGTTTGCTGCACAATGGCACGATGACATTGGGTGTTCTCCAGTAAATTGTATTTTGAAAACTGTCACAAGCAGTGGAAATGCCAGCACAAGCACATTGGCACTAGGTGCACATCTAGGAAGAATAGAGAGAGAAGAGCTTTTTGCCACAGAATAAATCCATTTTCAGTCACATGACCGAGCCTGGGGGCTTCAGGACAGCGCAGAACCAGCCTGCAATGGGAAAGGAATTAAGCGGCTCTGCCTCCTCCTCGCACACACTTTCCAGCCTGTCGACGCGTTGCCTGTCCGTATCCCTCACAGCGCATCTGTAGAGCCATTAAATTGGATAATCCCTCTGGCCTTTGATACATTTCTGGACATGATTATTTCATTACTTGCAGTATATCAGTAGGATCATAATAAAAAGGACTTCTGACAACCTGCCAAGAGTTTTGTGGCCTTGTAAACACAAAAGTGCTCTAATAAAATTTTATTAAGTGTTAAAAAGTCATAAAAAGTGAAATAACATAAACTACAAAATTTACTGTCCTCAGCAAATGCTGAAAATATCGTCCATAGTAAAATTAAATTAGCATGTAATAGACAGTGCGGCGGCGCGGAGTGGGTTTAAAAGAGGATCCAGGAAAGGGGGGGAAAAAACGAAGGGGGGTTAGAAAAGAAAGATTGCACTTGAACTAAATATGGGTCGCGGGGGGGTTAGTTTATGGCTATCCTCGCCTTTCACTGCCGGGCCGGCGGGATGCACGCATGGACGGGGCGGGGGGAGAGAGCGGGGCCGGGACGCCCAGGTGGGCGGCGGGGCCGCCAGGCGGCGCTGTGGGAGCGGGAATGCGGCGGACCCCGCGCCGCGACCCCCGGAGCAGCTCCCCCCCCCCCTCAGAAATGAGCCATTTACCGGGGTTTTGGCGTCTTCTTGCAAATCAAAAAAAAAAGAAAAAAAGGGGGGGGGGGGGGGGAAATGGAGCGAGGAAAACAATGCGGGGAGAGCTGGGCTGCAAGGCGCCGAGCGGGGCAGGCAGCGCCGAGCTGGCTCCCGGCGCCTTCGGCCCCGCCGCCGCTCCGGCTCCGCGCCCCCCGTGCCCGGGACAGAGGCAGGGGCAGGGTGTCCAGCGCAGGGGGCAGAAGAATGCTGGCTCCCCGTGCCGCTAGGGCCCGCCGCAGGAGCCAAGTAAGTTCAACGTTTCCGTTGCCGTCGGGGCTGCACACGGAGAAGGCACGGCAGGGACAGGGACAGCGACTAGGGCAGGGACAGGGACGAGCACCGCCGCACACGGCCGCGGTGGGGCGGGGGGCCACAACGGGACGGGACCAGACGGGCTGCCGCTGATTGCTGATCTCCGCCGTGCCGTGCCGTCTGTCCGTGCTCGTTGGAGAGCGACTCGCCGGTATCAGGGACGGTTTTGGCGGCGGCTGCTGCTCCCGGCTGCTGAGCTGTGGGCGCTGAGGAAGCAGCTGAGGTGGCGGCATCGCCCCCCCCTCGTCCCCTGCCCCGGGATGTCCGTCCTTCGGGGCTGCACCGGGACCTGCCCGCGGCTGGCCGAGAAAGAAGCTTCGCCCGGGCTCTCGTCACATTGAGCCGCTTGGCAAAGCCGCCGAAACTCCGCGGGGGGGGGGGGGGGAGTGGGGAGGATAAAATAGGAACAAACCACGGGAATTGACTTCAGAATGGCGGGTAGACAATATGTGTAAGTTTCATTTTATTCAGGTGGGAAGGATAACTGATTCTCAAGGGGCAAGGCTGGTGTTCAAGGCCAACTACTGTACGAAAAAGTGTGCCTCGTTGCCTGAGTCTGACTCGTCTTTGGTCTGGGGCTGATGCACGCTGTAAGAGTGGACCCGAAGCGCGGCTGGGCCAGGCTCGACGGGGAGCGGGCAGGGACAGAGAGACCTTTAGTCAAAAACTGATTTAACGGTACGCAGTACACGAGCAGGAACAAAGAAAGAGCTTTGTTCTCGCTGAGGGTTAAAAATAACCACACAGTTACTTTTAGTCGAAATTCCAACAACTCGTAAAAAACTGCACGTAGTAACTTTGGGTCTATACGCTTTGTATTCAGGTAGGGTTGCAAATTAAAACGTAAAGAGTATTGTGCTTTATTTTGGATCATCTACACGAATGGCAAAGTTGCAGGCAGAGTGTAAAGTCATGCTTGCTTTAGCTCGACTGTCTTAAATTAAGACTGGTTTCTAAAAATAGGTATTTGTTTGTACATAAAGTTGGCTAGCCCTGTGTGCACATGCAGACCATGCAGCCATAAAATGCATATTTATCCCACTGATTCAGGTTTGTAATGTTTTACATACCCTTATGTTTATCACCTCTGATTTACAGGAATGAGGCTATTACTGTGTAATTCATATATATGCATTTACAACAAATTACAGAAATAAAATACATTTGAGTAAACAGCAAAAAAGCTTTGTTTTTCTTCCATCTGAGATTTATATAAACCTTCGATAATTTTACAGTAATGACTGCATTTAGTGATGCTCACAGGAAGAAGTTGGACTTTTTAAGCAGAAGAAAATGACCACATCACGTTGCCTACTGCATTTGATAAAAATCTGAGCTCTAAACCATCTATGGAAATATACAAGTTTTCAATGAATGCTGAATAATGATTTTCTTTACCCTCTAATGAAATTTTCAGTCTTCTGTCACCAGATATAATGTAAAGACTGCAAAAATGCAAACAAAAAGTGTAGCGGCAGTGTGATCAAAGCTTTGAACTTATATGAATTAAAAAGTCAGTGGAGCATTACAGAATTCCACATCCATGTGGCTAAGGTGTGTGCGTGCCTGCATAACTTTGAAGAGTTTTTAAATGAAGTGAAGGGGTTTGGGAGTTAGTTTCATTACTGAAAGGCTCTTGAGGATCAATCCTAGTATTTGTTGGATTTTGGGAACGCTTCTAGGAACGTTTCCCTCTTTAGGCTATGGTGTGCAGAGCCACACTGGCTTTATTTTTAAATGCGTTCTTTAAAACCCCAACTCTGTCATCTGGTTAATCAGCTGTTTGCTATTTTGTGCTGCTCTCTGCCTTAGCAAGTACGTGTACAATATCATGGTGTGAACAACCCTGTTTGTTCCATGGGGGTTATGGACATGAATTGGGATATGTGCTTATGTGTGGGTGCAGGAGCCAGGATGCAGTGATGAGAGGAAATGGCTTTTTATTTCCCCAGAATTCAGTGTTCTAATTTATGGTGGGTGGCTTTGAGTATGCATCACTATTTCCGCAATGGAATCTTTCTATCAGCCTAATGTGATGTATAATTCACAAAAAAGGATACGATAGGTGACTATATGTTTAAGCGGGCACAATAAAGGCCCAATGGGCAAACATCTGACCCTGCATTGGGCAAAGCCGGAACTCACATTTGCATCTAGCTTCAGCCCCAGTCCTTTCAGTATCCAATGCTGCCTTGAACCTCCAGCAGCGACAAGCAAACACAGGAGCCTGCCTAGGGAAGTCTGCAGTCTGCCTGTCAGAAGCGCCTCAAAGGATGAGGAGGAAAATCACAGATACAGCAGACCACGAAGCTTGCAGCAGGCAGGATGGATATTGTCTGGTCTGGGGGATTGGGGCTGCACATATGTCACTTCTTTTGCAGAGTTTAAGTGCTTGCAGAATTTAAAGGCACGCACCACCCAACAGAGGCCTATCTTGCAATACATTAACCAGATCTTTCTGAGTTGATTAATGACTTCAGGCTTTTGTTGTTGGATTTCTTATCCTTTTTCTTTTTTTTTCTCTTTTTATTACTGTAATACAGCTGGGCCCTATGCTACAGACATAGATAAGGGATGAAAACTTGGCTCTCCTGTAGTCAGTCAGAAAACGCATTGATTTCATTTGAACCACGTTTTCATCGACTGCATCATAATATTTTGTATCAGCCATGTGGAGGAGATTTAAAATTGGCTTTAGAAGAAACAGAAATTAGGTCCCCTACAAATTATTTGCATGGGTTGTTATCTGTTAGAGGTTTTTTTTCGCCAGGTAATATAAATGGCAACACTAAGTGTAAACTGCCAGGAAGACAAATAGCTGTATAGCGTTTTGATTTCCTGTAACTACAGCATAACTCAACTAAAATATCAACTTAAAACCAACGAAGTTGGATTACTGTGTGTAAGACCACCAGGTCTGATCTGGACGATGCAAGGGCATGGGAAAACATTCAAAGCCACAACTGTCTCTTTAGAGTACATGACACTCTTTAGGACTATGGAGATGTGAAACTGTATGTCAGTGATGCTTGAGCACAAGAGGCAGCATGTTAAGGAGAAGAGGCAGTATTCATTCACAGCCCTTGCTGTTGCACATTCAGTGTTATTAAATTGTCCTTCCCCTTGCTATTTTAAACAGATGCATCATAATGGGCTCCTTAAAATCTGATTTAAACCATAACACCAGGAAGTACAATTCTGTTAAAAATGGAGGGGGGAGGAAACTGCTGGGCTCCCAGCCACTCCCACAGTCCCCTTTCACAGAGAGTTTTTCCTGATCCATTAGCCTGCCAGACAAGAATGGCACCTCTCCAGTATAAATATTACATTGTCAACATTTGGATGGCGTTTTGAGCAGTATTTCTCATCCCTTGAGAATCTATACTTGATAAATACAATATTCTCTGCAATTCAGATGTACATTATGGTGGGATGTGACTTTCTAATGCAAAAGATATTTAAAGAACTCTGTATATGGACTCACTTACTGTAGAATAAAACTTCTTCCTTTCAGTTATTTTAATTTACAGTGAAAATGACTTAAGCTCAGCATCAAACACACTTTTTTCCTGGAATAGGAAGAATCCAGACATGATTTTAGAGGAATAACTCCATGTGTAGACAAGATCTGTTGCTACTGTTCAGCGGCATAATCTGCACTGTGCATATATTAAAGTGGAAAGCCGCACTAGCATCTTTGGGACCTAATATCCTCATTGGACTGAACTCTTCACTGTGTGTATTCCAGTAATATCCCACTGACAGTGCCACATACTGCCAGAACTCTGCACTGGAAATAATTATGAAAATGAGTTGATCCACATCCATGGCAAGTAGTCAATCTTCTTAGAGAAAGAGCTTGTTCTGAAATTCCTCTCTCTAAATCTTTGCTGTCAAAGGGAAAATGTCAATATCTGAACTGAGCCCAAATCAATTTCTTTTTACTCATTGTTCTTTAAGTAAAAACAACGTTAGCTGGTTCATATAGTCTTGTGTAGGGAGGAGGAACTGCAACCAAGCATGGCAATTGTATCACAGGTTTAGGCTGGTGTGGATTTAAACCACTGAACTATATACCCTGAAATTTGTATTTACAATGAAAAAGCCTGACCCATCTTTAAATACAGCAGCATTGCTTAGGGCTATTTTAATATATACTAAATACAGCCCATTAAACTGGAACAAATATAATCCTGAAAAAACTAGCTTCACATTTTCCTGATTGTAGGCAATTTTCCATACTCATAATCTGCTGTTTTGAAAAGATGTCCTTATTTCCTGACTTTGAAGTCCAGGGTAGTGTTTTTGTCTCCTGTTTAGCTTCCCCGCCTTCCCTTCAGTTTGTGGCTCATAATACTTTGTGTCTTGGGTTCTGTATTTGCCCACCTTCAATAAAATGCTTTCAGCTGCTGCACGATTTTCATTTGCAAGTCACTGCCTGCAGATATCAAACTTCCAGATCTGGTAATACAGTAAAGCCTGGGTCATGGAGACTAAGTGAAGAGAGAGCCCAGCGCCCAGCTGGCTACAACAATAAATTAGAAAATAAATTGAAGATTTCATAATGAAAGTGGCTAAGGAAATTCATGGCTTTCAAGCTGATAATAGTGCTTTACTGTGGACCCGAAGGAGAGACAGATCTGTGTGACTGGACCCTCCTGGCTTGAACCGGGGCTAGAGAGAGTCAGTGCTATGGTTTCCCCTGTGCCTGCCTGCTGCCCCAGCAGTGCCCCAGTACACAGGCAGACAACAGGGCTGTGCCAGTTCTTTCTGGCAAAGGATACAGCCTTTGTCACTGCAAAAATAACCTTGCAAATATGAGGCCTGGGTAAACTAAGGAGCTGGCAGGAAGCTTGGAATAATGGTTCTGAGAAGTGTGAATTGTGCCCATCAAATGTGATACCTTAGAGGCCTGATAACAATGCAGTCAGTGCAAGACAATATTAACTATTAAATGGCAAGCCCTGTCAACACAAATAACAGGCTAAACTGCTTATGCTGTTGATGAAGTTCATCCCTTGGGATATCCCAATTTGGTACCAGGACATCTCCTTCCTGTCATTCTGCACTCTGCTCCCAAGGTAGCATTGTGTACTTTGCTGAAGCAGCACGTACTTAGTGTGCCCTGTGAGGGAGGGAAATAAGATGGAGGAATACAGGTAGAGGTAGGACTTCTGCCTTTCACTGGAGAATCTGGCTTATGCCCACATCAGAATAAAGTGATAGAGGATGACATGGAATGCTATGGGAAGAAGACTGAAACATTTTTATGACTAGCAAGAGAGATACAAACCAAGATACTGAGTGACAGATACCTGGTTTGGCCTTGTCCTGGTATGAATAACAGTGAGACCAGTAGTCCCATTTTTTTTCCAATGGCAACTCAAATATTTTGCCAGTGAAGAGTTTTGTTTGGGAAGGGAATTTTCTTACACAAACCATACACCCAGTTACATCAGGGTATCTGGCAATGTCAGACTGAAATGAAGATGAATATATGATGTCCTGATCATTCTGGACAGTAAAATCTCCTTGTGTCACTGTTCCTGTAGCAGATGAGTTAAAGAGCTCTTCCTGAAATGCTGCAACTTTTGGACTCTGGGAGCAAGGCTGGACCCCCTCTGCCACCCTGCAGTTCTGCCGCGCTCAGGGCTCTCCCACAGCACCCACTGAAACACACACAAACCCCTGCTTCATGGGTAACATGCTCAATCCATTGGCCAGTGAAGTGTCTTTATCTTCCCAAAGCTCTCATGGTTGTGGTATGAGCAAAACTGGCAGAAATTTGAAATAAAATTGGAAGGCACATCCCTTCTGGTGTGTACTGACACCAGAACTTCATGTGAGTAAATGGTCGTCCATCCTCTGCTCACTCTAGTTTAGAGTATGCCACATGTGAATGCCAGAGCCATCAGAGTAGGAAGAACAGCTGAAATGTCCCTAATGACATGCAGCGCTAGAAAGTGCTTTGAAGTTGTATGGCTTCTATTTCTTCTGTATGATTTCCAAATGCAGAAGAAAAAAGAAAAAAGAAAAAAAAATCAATGTTAAAAACATCAGTCAGCCGATTTAACTGGATGAGTTGTCTCTGTCGTTTCTTTTCTTATGATGCTCTGAAGAGGGGAAAGCAGAGAATTTTCTTGATGGTTACAAAGTATGCATTACTTACTTCTGAGACCAAAATAAAATATCCCTACATAGTATTTGCCACAGGCCAACATATTTAGGTGTTTCAAAAAGTGTATTTTTACCTGGTTATATATGACTCTTGATGGTGCGTCTGACTGTGCTGTGGATCACTGGGGGCCACCACCATTTCTCGTCATCATCCATCAGTTACACTGTCACTTTGAAATCTAAAAGTTTGCTGATTTTTACTTGAACCCATTCCCATCAGATCACCGTTATCCCCATACAAGACAGACCCAGAAAGACTATGGACTCAGGCTTAATGAACTCACTCCTCAGACCTTGCTAGCATACTGGGGACTGCAAGTTGCTGTGGCCCTCTTACAAGGGCCAAGATAGTCCTTGGTGATCTTGGCCAGTTTTGGCACCAGCATAAGAAAATAGAGTTTGGATGAGTTTTAGCTATGTCAGCTTTGAGGTGAGGACTAGGAGCAGGATTGAAGATGGCAGACCATCTTCTGGGCTGATTGCTCTGACCATTGCACACAAGCTCCTCCTGAAGTAATGCCAACAAATGCTAACACAAGATACCCCTACAACTGATGCTGACTGTGAACATGTAATGCTGCAGTTGCTCTCTGCTGTATTGTGTCTGGACCTTGTAACAATCATGACGTTCACTCCGTGACAATTATTTAATGTGTGTTTTATTGTGCATTTTAGATAGTGACTTACTCCATGGGAAATGGTAAAAATATCTACCAAAGGTCAGATTCTGCTTTCTTGTCTTCAATAAGCAGGTTCTTCAGTAGACTGCAGTAGGAAAGTTACTTCTCGGTATGAATAGAGCCAAGAGAAATCCTGGTCCTGCACTTAATTCTGCAAGCTCAAATGAAGACAGTGTGGTTGTGCATGGCCACTGGTTCCCCTCAAAAAGGGCTGATGTAGATACTGGTACATGCCTTGCTATGTGTTGTAGCTGAAATAGTAAGATTTACATGCTATTTCATTATTTTTACTATTTTACTTTTCACAGCACTGAAAGTACTTCGAGGATTTTTTTCTAGTTCTAACCCACATTTCCCATTTCTTGCATATACAAGTGCTAGTTTATAACACTCTGTATCAGCTAATAAATTGGAAATAAAGAGCATAGCCGCAAGAACATTCAGCAGCACGGTAGATAGAAAAGAACTACAAATCTCACCTGTTACTCTGCCCAGTGACCCAGAGAAGAGAAAGAAAATAGAAAACTGTTGACAGTTGTATGGTCACATAAAAATACTAAAATACAAAGCTGTTTAAGAGTGCTTCATGGTAAAATCATGTCCTGATAATAATTTTTGTTTTAATTTTGTGCTTATATGTGACTTCAGTGTATCCAAACCATTTTCATTCATTGTTAAAGACATATTTCCTCTTGTGATTACAACTAGGTACAACAAAATTAAAGATTTCTGAAATATAATTGCCTGGAAAAGGGCACTGTTGGTAGACTTTTAAGTATGGCCCCATGACTGACATCTCCAGCATGTTGAAATAAATACACAAATAAAGTTAATCACTACATGGTTTGAGCAGTGAAAGAATTGCCGTAACTTTCATATATGACTGCATTACAATGTTTAGATAAATTGCCTGATGCAGGTCAGGAAAGTGGGGCCAATTAATTCTTATCTGTCTTAAAAAGGGCTCAGAAAAACATGATTCCTCATCAAACATCCACTGAAAGGACAAATCACTGTAATGCACTTAGGTAAAAAAATGGGTTCAGGAGGGGAACATGCTTCTTTATCTCGTGGGTCCTAGTTGTCCTTGACAGCCAGTGAAGAGTCACACAGAGTTTACATTAATTGATTTTACTGTTAATCTGCTTGAAATCTTGTCAGCCAAAATGAAAAAAAAAAGAAAAAACAAACCTGAAAGACACACAATCACCCACTTTACACAGTCTTTAGCTGTACAAAAATGTTGTTCTTCCAGACAGCTTATCGCCAGCAACCTGCAGAATGCTTGTACAAGATTTACATACACTGCTCTTCCCCCTACAGCCACACAGACTGCCCATATTTTACACTGCTACCTCTAATGTTTATATTTCACCACCATGGTGCTGAGCCCACCCGCCCCTAACACCTCCCTTCATGATGCATTTTCCCCCAACAGCGATGGAGATGGCTTGTAACATCAAAAAGCTTTCTCAGTATGGGAAGATGCTGATACAGGAGGTTTCCATGCAAAACTACACAAAAAAAGTCCTTAGTTTTGGCATGTGTTTATGTATGTTTCATTAGAAAAGAGGGAAAAAGACAATGCAAAGGAAATGTCTACTCAGAGGAGGCTTCTAGTTTCCTTAGCTTCTTTTCTGGATAACGTTAGAAGAGATGGTGTTAGAAGTGATGGGATTACTAGGCTAAATTCTACTTCTACCCAATTACCACTTTAACCTTACTCCTCTCCACATATTCCTGCCAATAATTATCCAAATAGTCATCAGAGTGGGATGTTAGTTGTGTTCTAGAACTAAATATTACCTGCTTATAAAAGATTTCAGTCATAGGGCATTGCTAACAAGTGCTAGTCAAATTTATTTATCAGAATTTTGCATAAACAAAAGGTTTTTTTTTAATTCCACAGATGAAATCAAACTTTTTTGTCTTTAGATGAAAATTCCTGTTTTTGTCTTTAGAGTCAATCCTAAAAGATCAATCAAGACATTTGTGATTGTGCAACTTTTCAGAATACCTAATACCAATTTCAGTGAGTTTGCAGTATATAGTAAATCTGCTTGTGCTAATTGCTGAGAATTGAGGTGGTGTTTATTTCATCAACAGCAAACTGTTTCTGGGTGTTTGATTTGGAGGGAACCTGTGTCACTCCCGCCTGATGATGAAGCTGTTCCACTGTGTTACCCTAGTGTCAAAACGGGTTAATGCCATGTAGCCCATGGCCATCCCTGCTACAAGAGTAATGTTTCTAAATGAAAGGCCCTGACAAAGAGAGGGGGGTGAAATCCAGTCACAGAAAGGAGCTTTTCTTTGCTTACTCCCATTAAGCTCCCCAGCTCATCGAGGACAGACATTCAGTGCATGCACATATCTGGCCCAGCCCCTCTTCGTGTAATATCATTCATCATGACCTGTCATGTTAGCCATGCTGCCCACATTCCCCCAGCACGCTACAGAAAATTTTCCTCTCAGCACCTTACATTTCACTCCCTCATAGGCATCCTTTGTTCATTCTAACAACAAAATGGTGCCATTCAAGAGCTGTGGCAACGTAATTAGTAGTTATATAGCACACTCCCCCGGTCACTGAGAGGTCTGCAAGTGCAAGGTCACGCTAGGATTGCTGCAATGTCATGCTCTGCTCCAAAAAGAAAGTAAAATAATATTTTCATGATGCTTTTTCGTCTCTATGATTTCAAGAATCCTTTCTGAATATATATGCTAGGTGAAGCCATTCCAGAGAATGACTGAAGCCAAGCATGGCCTTGCTTTTATATGGCAATCGGAAGTGAAAATCAAAGTTTCTTCATTTTAATCCATTGCACTTGAGTCTGATAACTTTCAGAAATGCCGATCTCCCCATACAAGTGATTATATATTAAACTGTTTATTTGGCGCATGTTAGTAAGAAATACAGGGAACCTGGAACGAATGAATGAATCTGAAAACTAATGGAATAAGGAAAATGCTGTTTTTTTATCGATTGGTAGGGCAACATGCTGGGAAGCGTTAAGCCTCTGTGGAATAGGAGAGTAGAAAACATAATTATACTTGTTTCATTGCTGCTATATAGTTGCTGTGAACCCTGGTTTTCCAAAACACTGTTTCTGCTCTTTGAACATAATTACAGATTTTTCCACTAGTTCAGCCCTGCCAGTGAAGTAGATCAGTCCATTGCAAGCTTATGACTGCTGAGACCAGAACCATGCAGATGGAGGTGTCCTGCTGCCTGTGAAAAGGGAAGCTACATGGACAATGCTTTCCAGGTACAGCCTCCATGGTAGGAGCAAGGACAGGACCATGAGGCAGCCCATTCCATTTTTAAGTTGGGCCACTCCTCAAAGGCTGATGTTTTAACTTTCATTTTTATTGCGTTTATAACAGGCTTCCATGGCTTATGCTTAGCTCATTAGCCATGATGATGAGAAGCTCCTTATTTGGGTACTTTAATGCACACTTCAATCAGCTCATGAGTAGGTGGTAAGAAAAATGTGAGGTACATGCAGCTTCCTAATCCCTTTCACCCCATTGTAGTTCTTGTTTTTCTGTTTGTTTTCCTCTATTTCCATTCTTCTCTCTTTTCCCAACTTAATCTTCTCCAGCTACCCCTCAGAGTCTGCTTCTTGCCTCTTTATCTTATCCAGCACCCTTGTCCCTGCTGCCTTCTCTGCTGTCTGTCTAGATGACTACATTAGGCTGTCATTCTCCAAAACAAAAGCATGTTATTTTCCTCTTACTTTTCTCCATCATATCCTGTCTGTCTCCTCAGTAATCTCAACTCTTTCATCTTGTCAGATGCTCAAAACCTTGATACCATCATTAGGTATTTGGTTTGGGTTTTTTTGCCAGTATCTATTCTACTACTCAGTATTACAGATAACCTTTCCCTAGTACGTCTGGTTTCATCTCTTTATGTACATCTTCTCCCTGTCCGGATTATGGAGCAACTGAACTCTATGCAGCTGGGCATTGTTTCTGTTTACCTTGCCAGCCCATTTGCAGCCAGCAGTTCTCCAGCAGGAGACAACATTAGAGCAAACACACACATGGAAGTTGTCCCTAATAATTAAGATCCCAAGGCAGCAAGTCCCTTAAACATGCAGTTAACTTTTGCTAGTCAGGTGGCTAGTATAAAGCTTCTCCTGAAAAATCTTCTGCAGTTGTGCAACTTGTTACAATCTCCTCGAGCTGACAAAAAAGTAATCATTTTAGTTTTCCATGCATTTATCATGCCCACATGGCTTCAGAGCGGGTGTTTTTTAGCAGCTGTCATAGAAGTTCTTTCATGTTTTTTATTCCTGCCTCCTGTTGATTCCATGACAGTACTGCCTGCCAAATTCTCAATTTGTTGGTAATTCGTCTTCTCACCCTTTACATCTTCTATTATTGAAAACTGAAAGAAGATTCTTCATGCATGTTAACAAAAACATTTATATATCTTAACTCTGTACCCAAAGATTCTAGGGCTTGTGTGCTTTATGGGAATAAATGTGCTTAATACAGGTGTTGGAACATTATCATCTTGGTCATTCTGAAATGATTATAAAGTAGATGTAGCCAGTCACAGACTAAAACATTTTTCTGAGGAAGAACCCTTGTCAGATCTTTTTTGCTCCTCATGCTTAGAAATTCCCAACTTGGGTCTGCCCAAGTACTTTGGTAAAACAGAACTGCCCCTGTGGAAGAGAGAGGCTTTGGTGGGTTAAGTGGATAAGGCTTCAAGGACACAGAATATAGCCATCAGCTCTCCCCAGAAGGGTGTCATTTGCCAGGGACACCAGAGATTTGATGCACCTGGGCATGGCAAATCCGGCCTGCCTGCTGGAGCTTTCAGATAACACAACCCTGCACTCTGCGTAGTTTGCTTTGATCTAATGCAGAGGAAAGCAGTAGTTTTAGAGGTGGAATTGTCTAAGAGGAAGAGATGTAAAAGTCTGACCAGTCTTAACTGCACAGTCTTCCTGGCCATTACTGCTCTGGCTGGAATTTTATCACAAACCTGAGGTAAAAAAGCAGATACAACCCTTATGTCAACTTTATACAAGTTTCTCCACCAAGTTTAATTCTTACACTGCCTGGTGCAGAATATATACACTGAAAATAATGCTTCTCAGGATCTGAGTACCAAAAACTTCCTCACCACAAAGCTTACCTTAGACAGCTGTATGCGAGCCAAAACCTCCTGCTTGGTCGCTGGCTCCCATGCAGAATTATAGAGAAGAGCTGAGCTGCTCCTTTCTGCTCCTCACAGGTTCCCCAAACTCAACACAGTGGTCTGAGGAAATACCAGAGGGAACATCACAGCACCATATTTGTGTGCCTCCATGGAAAAATAACCCGCCGCCAAAAAAAGGTAAAAGGCTCCACAGTGGTTACTGCCAAATGCCACTGACCTGCTATCAACAGAAATCTACACCATGGCATGACAACACATCAGTGTTTCTGCATATGATGAAGCATAGCTGAGCCATCTGCTCAGTGTGTGGCCTGTGTCTCAGGCTGCAAGAACGTCTGAAAAACTCGTTGTGTATTTCTCAATGTCACGTCTCTACTGCAGATGTTTCCATCTGCCAGGAGGGTGGTGCTCTGCAGCTTACGCACCACAGCATTTGCAGATTCTTGATCTTTTTAATGAGTGGGTTTAATCATGCTGGTTGTCATTTGCAGCCACCATTCTCCCCCTCATGGCTGGATGGCATATATTAATGGTGGTAGTTCATCGCTGCAGCAAGTTTCAGAGGACCTCAGCCTTCTGAGACATTGCTCTCAGGAAAAAGGAAAATGCTGTTCCAAATGCTTTCCCTGAGGGGCTGTAACAGTCTGAGCTTCCCAAAAGACTCAATTTGTGACACCTGTATCTAGTTTGCTTTGCAAATGCAAACTCTGAGCTGGCTGTGGCTTTGAGGAGGAGCAAGGCCTCTCAGTCCCAACTTTCCTTGCCTTAAGACATTTTCACCAGTCTGATTTCCTTTTGTTGATCCACATAATACAATAGATATTTTGGCAATCACCACATCACCTTTAAAAATACATACTATTGCCTGCAAACCAGGGAATATTTTCCTTTGAAGTGATTAAAAAGCACACAAGGAAGTAAAGGCAGATGAGAAAAATAAAACAATTTTGAGTTTTACTGACCTCCCCCTTGAGTGTCTGGTGCAGATCTGTGTGATCACCCACAAAAGGAAGCCTGCTTGTCCCCAGTCCTGTGACCTTGCTCCCTTTCACTCCTGGGCTTATTTAAGGCTTCTTGTTTTTCACAAGAGATGAGACTTCCAAAGTAGGCTGTGAATTGTACTAGGCGTTGTACTAACAACGTGATTTAAATACAATCATCAGGATGGGCGCCTTCGAGCTTTCTGGCACTTGGAGCTTAACTTTGTACTGTGGCACAGGCCAGGTCTAGAGCAAAACTGTACTTAAACTTCATATTTAAATGTTGGCTTCATGTTGCAATGACTGAGTTGAATCCAGCATGTAGTTTTCCTACTTACTGTACTTTATCCTTTTGATGATAAATATTAAACTCTGTCCTGGGGGAGAGAGCAACTGAGGAGGGAGGACTTGCATGGCACCCCATATCCTGCAGAGGTAAGCCCATAGATAACCGTTCTGAAGAACTTTTGGATAGCTCTGTTGTGGGGCCTCACCTGTTCTAGCCATGACATACACTGCGGAAGACTGGGGGATGCAGTCCTGGGACGCACAGGGAAGAGAAGGGGGTACCATAGGAAGGAGCTTTCTTCTCACCCCAAGCAGACCCAAAGAACAGGCAGGGCTCTGCCACAATCTTTGCCTCAGGGCACTGATCCCACTGCATTGAGGAATAGCTAAGAAAAACTGAACCCTGAATTTCAGTGTTTTGGAGGATGATCCCGCACAAAGCCTCATTAAAATCACATTCTAGATATTAGGAACTCTTAGCCAGCACTTTTAGACACTATGGATGCTTATAATAATGTCCACATTGTAGGGTTTCTGATAATCTATGATGTAGCATAGATACAGTCACAGAGACTTTACCTACCTGCATTTATCATTCTGGAAAGATCATGTCTATTAATCACAGATAAGAGCAGAGCCTATTGTGTCCCTGACAATTAGAGCTCTGTGCCAGCAGAGCAGACGCAAATGCCAAGATGAAGAAAGTGTAAGATCTCTTTGCAGGGTTTGGGGGTTTATTTTCAGAAAAGCTTATACATGCAGTAAGTAGGGTCTTGAATTTTTGTGGTGTTCTGCAAGTGGATCTTAAGCAGCTCTAAATAATACCTGTGCCCAGGGCAGGCAAGGGAGGGCAAAAAAAGTATGTGGTGACTTTAAATAGGGTTGGGGTTTGCCTTGCCTTTGCAAGCTGTGCTAGACAGAATGTATAAAATATGGATTTGAATGCACAGGAGCTGACTTGATGCCCCAGGACTAAGCACACACAAGTTCCCTGATTTCAGAAGTGAAGCAAATTACCTGAAGCTAGGCAAGAAACCTTATTCTGGACCCACAAGACTGTTCAACATTTGTAACAGCTGCTCTGTTATATAAAGAAAAAAAAAAAGGCAAAAAGAAAGAAAACCTTTGTAAATTGTGAGGAGTAAAAAAAAAAAAAACAGACCGAGAAATCATAGCAAAAAAAGCAGAGGGAACAAACAAGTGGATAAACAGACCAGGGATTTGACTGGGGGTTCTGCAGGTCATGCCGTAAACAATTTTGAGTGGACTGGGGACAGCAGACACTTCCAGGCAGGTCTTGTCTGTTTTAAGCCTGTGACCCTTCTGCTGGGCTTGGCTGAGTCTGCCTATTCTCTTGTATCCCTGTTTTTAACTAAAAAACGAAGCTAAGAAACCTTTCCTGACAAAGAAGCCATTGAAACTGCCCCTTAAAAATGTTTTATTTTGACAAACAGTTGTGACCAAATTGTCTAATCAGAAAGTTCCCAGCCACTGGACACAACTCACGCATTTATGCCTGAGCAAGATCAAAACTTTCAGCATCTGTTTGTGCATTTTACAATTTAAACTTCACTTTGCCTCAACAAAAAAATAGCACAAAACAGTATTTTAACTATTTTTTGCCAGAACAAAGCATGTTGTCAATCTCTTACTTAAACGGGGTTGTTACCATAGGAAGGTGTCTGATAGATGTTGCAAGCACCAATGTGGCTTTGCTACCTTCCCAAGTACTAAGCTCATTTTAAAGAAAAAACAGTTTTTCTCAAGTACAGTGTATTTCTCCCTTCTGTTGGGTTTTTGTACACTCTTGAGGGCAGATCTCTAGTCTTCATCTGGAAAGCATCCAGCACATAAGACTGTAAAGTGTTGATGCAGGGACTATGAAAGCTGCTCTGGGTTTCTGTGGTTCCCAGTACAAAGGGGTCCAGGTCATAACCGCCTCTTTCAGGGCTGGGGCAGCTTGATGGTACATGCTGGGAGCTGGCAGTCAGGAAACCCTGACAAGTCAGCTTTCAAGTACGCAGGGCTCCCATCAGAGCTGTGCCCTTCCATTTCCCTCTGTGGGAAGATGAGGGTGAAGGAGAAGCTGGGGGAAGGAAACCTGAGCACGTCTGTGTCTTACCTGCAGGAAGCTCAGAGGCCGCTGGAACAGGCAGTCCCACCACTGGTGCACATTCCAGACATATTCCTGGGTCTCCTCTTTCAGATACGGCCTAAGGGGCTGCTTCAGTGCAAATAATAATTTATGACAGCAACACATACATCTATAAGGATAACATGTTCATCATAATTAATATATGCTTTCAGAGTGTTTCGGTGGCCATAAACAGCACTTTAATTTGTTTCTTAATTTCCCCAAAGAAGTTCCCTGCTATATGAGAAATCCAAAGCTGTGCTTTTCAAGCCCTAACAAGATACACAGTTCCACAAACAAGACAAAAAATGCTCCAGAATTTTTTCCTGTGAACTGACTTGTCATTTATTTCTGCCAGTGTTCTGAACTCTGAGCTTGCTTGCTGCTGGAGACCAGGGACAGAGAGCACATTTTGAGACTATTTGCTTTTTAGTGTTTTACAGGTTTGAAGAGAAACAGCATTTACTCTAGGTTGCTATATATTTCCTCTATATTTATTTTCAATTCAGCTGGGTTTTCTGCAGAATACAGAACTCTCCTTTTCTTCCCCTTTTATAGAAAGACATATTTACATTTTTATTCAGGAAGGTTGCCATTTGGAGAGAGTAGAAGTTCTAGGAGCAAGGTTGTAGCATGTGTGATTGGGGCAGCCCTGTATAATCCAGCACCGGGCCGGGAACTAGAACTACGTGCATTGGCCTGTGTCTGAATAGAGGAGCCATTGACATCCTGGGTCCTGATACAAGTTCTTCCAAAAAGCATTATCCTTGCACACACTGCTTTCCCAGTCAAAAATCTCTGCTCCTGAGCCTGCTCTCACTGCAACATACTTTTGGAGTGAACTCACTGGCCATGCCATGGCATTAAGGAGAAATTCAGCTCTCTGGCCCTCAATATTTGTGAGAGGGACAAGTGGTAGCGAGAGAGGCCCCATGCCAGGCAGGGAGAGCTCTCACTGGAGCCAGTGCTGCTGAGGAATGAGTGAGGTGCTATGGCAGGAGGGACAGAGGTGGGAAGAGTGCACCATGAAAGGAAGAGGAGGATGGAGCTGAACTCTCCGGATGATCTGACCTTCCAGGTCAAATTTTGTCCTACTCATTTTAGATAATCCATTTCACACGAACAACTTTGATCTGCATACTCTTTCTCTGCCAGGAAAGATGTGAAGAGGGCTGTCTAATGACCTCCCTGTATGGTGGGCATTTCTCATCAGGAAAGCCTTCTTCCCAGAAAGTATTTCTCAGAAAATAAGTATTCCTGATGCGGAGAGCTTGCTTTCAGAAGGACAGACTCTAATGGAAGGAAACCACAAATCCGTTGGACCAAAATAGTGCTGAAAACTTCATTTTCTAGTCAGTTCTCTGAAAATTAATTAACAAGGAGCCACTACTCTTGTTTGGAGACTGTTAGCATGATTTTTAAGCCAGTTTGTGAAAGTAAGAATTTTGTTCTAAGAGGATGACCAAATTAATCCTGACTATGACATTATAGATGAGATCTGAGAGCAGTACGGATGTTCCTATTTAGTTAAAATGGTAGAAGTGGCATTATTACAGCAATGTAGACTTTTTTTTTATATATATAAGGGTGAACATTTTGCTCTGCTCTGTTACTTTATCCTTGTAGATCAGATTTTATCTGACCAACAAAACCCTCTCATCCCATCAGCCAATGCTGGTCGTAATATCCCATCAGGACTCTTAAGAAGCTTCCTGTATTAAAAGGAGAATCATAAACATTATGAGTGTTATAAGATGATGGTAGTTTTTTCATTGTTAGGTAGCATAAGATCATTTTAAACTGTTGGATTTGGGGTGAAATTTCTCCCTTCTAACTATTCAGAACAAAATAAAGGGCAAATGGACAAGCTGATGTTAACTGAAGGGTAGGGGTCACTTGCAAGCTCTAGTCCTCTTCAATTTACTGATTTTGAGAAATTTACCTTTACATAAATAATACTCACGGTCAGTTGAGCCCTAAATCTTGGAAATGTGTTTGGAAACAGAAGGCTTTCTCTATATCTGAGAAATGTTTCCAGATGGAAAGGTAGTAATGAAATCTGTGTAAAAGACAAAGAAATGAAAATTTGTTGGAAGCCGTCGAATGTGGGTCTACAGGTGCTTCCTGGGACTGGAAGTGCTTGGGAAACAAAACACGTCACTGAGATGAATTGATGTCACTAAGCAGAGGCTGAAACTTACTAGCATCTCACGTCTGTTAGGTGGCCTGTACAAAGTGAGTTGTCAATGTTGATGCAGTTTTTTGTTAATAAGGGGTTATCACTCCATGGCATCCGTCATTGTTTTAACCAGGAATTTAGGAACTGATGTGGCTTAAGCTGAGTCACATTGTGAGGGTGAAAAGGGGGAAGTCAGATGCGGTCTGCGGCTCATGAAAAGGCATTCAAACTCTTTCATAGGTAAAGCATATCTGTGTCCAAAAGAGTGTATTAACATTTTTACTAAAATATTCTTTCACTGGTGTTGTGTTCAGGGACATGTCCACTTGCAAGAACAGGTGTGCAGCTAAAAATGTCTGAAAATTCAGCAGCAAATATCTAGAAACTGCATCAACACTGACAACTTCACACTGGCCATTTAGGAGACATCAGATGCTAACGAACTCCAGCCTTTGCTGAGTTGATGTAATAAAGTAGGTCATTAAATTGAATGAGTAGAATGTACCCAAAAACATTGATGATACATGGCTAGAAAACCTAAGCATTGCTAAAAACATAAAGTTACACATAGGCAACCAACAAATAACTTGCATCCTGATGTATGAAACTCTTATCACCCCATGCACACGCTTTTAAATTACAATGCTGGGCAGAGATGGAACTAGCCATGCTCCAGTGTTGACCCAATACAGTTAGCACCCAAAAATAAAAGCATCACACTAACACAGTGCCTTTGCTTGACTTAGCCCGGAGTGACAACATTTTGGTAAATGACAAGCAGAGCTAAGGCGCTGAGTGTAATGGAGAAGCCTTAAAATGACATATTTACACTGCCATGATGTTCAGAATCAGTAAGTGCCGTGGAGATAAGACAGTGTGCCATGGAAGTCAAGAAAAGACAATCAGTGAGAAATGGCTGATTTGTGCTGCATAATGCAGACACACGAATAAGTTGCTGGGTAGTCAGTGATACCAGATACATTTTTGTTGAATAAATATGCATTTAGAAACCCTCTGGGACTCCACCACGCCGCTCCCTATGAGTTCTACCTTCCACTGAAGCCCTCTTATCCACATCTTCAACTTTTTGCTAATGTTCTTCTTCCTACGTTTCTCTGAGATTTTACTGGCAGAAAAGGTGTCATCTCTTCTCATACAGCTGGAGTTTCTCTCCCTTTCTGAAAAACAGCAGGAAAGAAGCAGCAGAGGATTAGAAAAGCCTCAGTCTTGTTTTGGTATCAGTTATAGTTTCACATAAGTTAAAACAGCAGTTCCAAACGTAGAAAGGATTCTGTATGACACTGTTTTTATAAAGACCATTTGTAAATGTTATGTAAGCTGAACCGATCTACAATACCTAAACTTTTCATTGCTTTTCATGGCAAAGGAAAGAAGATACTATAAATATGTAAAATAAGGCACTAGTACATTAACATAAATAACTAATAAATTGTAAAGCTTTGAAGAATACAGAAAGCTGCTAATGGAATAGTGCACATTTGTTGATTCTTGGAGCAGACAGTGGCCATACATCATACACCAAAGCAAGTGCTAAGAGCATCAGCACATAACAGTATTATTTAAACTGCTTTTATGAATGAGATTAAATAGTCATCAGAGCAGCCCAGACCGAGACTGCTGATTGGTTCTGACAGCCACAGATTCATTTTTCTACTTTTTGTTTGCATGTAAGAGGCTATCATAGGAGCTTCAGTATTTGGTGTTCTCATTAATATTTACATCCTTAAAACAATACCTTCATGGCAGTTAACCACCAGATTATCAATAATGAAAACTGCCCTTCCGAAAGGACCAGCCCAGAGGTCAAAAGCACAAGATTCAGGAAATCTATTCTGTCATCCTGCCTCACTCAAGCTTGCCAGCCAACCTCAAAAAAGGATTATCATGTTGTCTGTCATTCCATTTCTTTGCTGCTTTGACCGTTACATATTATAATGGGTAAAAAGTGGACTCGCAGCCCACAGGAACTGAAACAAACCCATCAACTCATTGCATGGAGATCACTGAATACAGTGACAAGATAAATGACAATTAGTCTAGGTCACTCTAGTCTACTATGGATTTGAAGGAAGGAATAAACATGGGCAAAGGCACATGATGCTCAAGCTGCTGCAGAGGTGATTAATGTCTGTAGTTCGCAAATGTGGATTTGTTCATAAAGACCTTTACTCAAATATCTTTCCCTGTGTGTTCCTGAACCCTGTGGGGTTGCTGATATTATTAAAACTAATCTGAAATGGAAGCCAAAAGGCACAAGCCTGCCTTCATTCAGTGGTAGGAGCACCAGCAGTAAAAGGTAACCCACTCCTCTGAGGGGCAAACCTATTAAATTACATACATCCAGACAGGCATGTGGAAAGTCAAGCACCATAGCTGTACTTTGGTATGTTCTGCCACATTTTAAATTTGTCCCATCCTTTCTTGTTAAGGAATGAAAATACTTTAGAGCCAAGTTAAAGGGATGAATTGCAGATTGAAAGTCCTTGGGTTGTTGATGCTCTTTATGCCAGATAAAACAAATATTAGAGCTTGATGGAATGGAAAGCTCCATATTCTGCCATACATTGAATTTGTTTATGGTTCACTTGGCAGAATTTTTTTTCCCCCCTTTGGTGCTAAATGGACTTTTAAACTGAAAGTGAATTTTGATGTTAAAAAAGCTCTGGCTGTAAAACTGAACAAATTAACAGGAATGAGCACTTTCACACTGGAGAAAATGATTCATTAACTGCTCTTTCACCATTGCAGAAGAACCCATTTTTGGCTTGTCCTCAGAGAGTCCAAGGATGCTTATAACACAAACAACGTTTAGAAAAACTTCATTACACAGAGAAAATTCCAGGCTTCAATTTTCTTCTTGAGAGAGTTCAGTAGTTGCTTTATTCTCCGTGTGTGTGTGTGTTTATACACAAAATTAGGGTCTAGCAAAGGGAAAGTGCATTTATGCAAAAGCAATTCATCAACCACTTCTGTGCTCAGAATTCACTGAGGTAATTTAGATACTTTAATGGCAAGGTAGTTTAGGTAAGGTATGCAATAAATGTTTCCCCCAGCCCCTCCAAACAGTTAGAGTAATGGAAAATGTGTGCTCTAAATGAATCTTTTCACTAAAGTAATTCTTGTTTTAATTATTTATCAGTTAGAAAATATGAAATATAATGACATAGCAAACTTCTCTGGAACCTCTTTTCATGCCGAGGGAGCACTCTCACATTAGCCAGAGTTTTATGCTGGCTGTAACTAAAAGGCTAACATACTGCAGTGTGTGGCATTAATCTGTTTCTCTTAACATTAAACGTGCAGCAATCAACTACCACTATGAGGAGACCCTTTGGATCTATTATTTGCGATATTTTCACCATGGCCTTGACCTTAGTGATGTCAGGCATATATTACATCTCCACTATAATTTACTATTGACATCATGGATTAAATTTGTTGTTTCAGCTAATGCAACAGAGCAAGCAAGGTAGATCGTGAAACAAAGCCAGCTGCTGAAATACGAGGGTTGTCAAGTATAAATTTACAAAAGATATTCAGACTGAGCACAGAAGACAAAAATAAATGGACAGAGAAGCTGGTTTTGACAGACTGCAAAGGGCTAGAGACTTAAACTTGAGCATTGTAAATCCAAATGTCACAAAACACTGCTACAGAATGTGAGACGTGTCTATTTCTCAGGAATATAAATGGTATATGAAACCAAACTTTCAAGATGCTGTGCATTTTTGAAAAGTCTATCACTATCTCCTGATAAGAAATTTAGTGATCTTTTCCTCTTAGCTTTAAAAGCAGAGAAATTCATCATTTAAATACAGTGACCAATATAATAACTGCATTTGGGGCAGGTAGGCTATAAAAATAGAAAAAAAAAAGTAAGCTTTGTATAGCTTTCTGGATTTCTAGAAAAATATATTAAACTGACGGATATGTTCTCAATTTAGCCAATCACATCTAATTAATTCTTACTTGTTTATTTGTATAGATAGATGGTATTTTCCAGCTAAGTTATGTGAAACTGTGAAACAACAGGAGTATATAAAAATAAAATACTTTATTATTCCGTATGTGTTATGTTATTCACCTAACTCAGGGTGGCTTCTCTTGCCAAGGACTTACTGTGGTTTCTAGGGTAATGTAGCACCTCCCCACCTGCACTCAGGGCTCAATAAAGCAAAAAATCCATGGAGCGAGGTGGGCAGCCGGGCTGGTGCGTACCCACTGCTGAGCCCAGGGAGCATCCTGCAGAAGCTTCAGCTTCCACATTCTCAAACAGAGGAGTGAGTAACTGAGGCTGAAAAAGGAGGCAAAGCATGCCGGGAGAGCCTCCACTGTGGAGATTTCCAGCCCCATGTTTGACTCAGCAACAAGCATGCGCTTTGTTATGTCTTTACATCTTGAGGGAATAAATCTAACTTGTGGAAATTAAACTCTGACTCCATGATCTAAATAAGCTGTCAGTACAGATTTAAGTGGACTATATCGTAGTCACAGGACCATCAATGAAGTAACTGTAGGTTCTGCCAAAATATAAACAGAGGGCACTGTCTGGGGATAGATACAGCAACAGGAATGATACCTTTCCGAGTGATATTTGGAATACATCCAAAGCAACTGCATTTTGGAGAATCCTTTCCCCCAGTGCAAATCTAGTTGTGGCCTGAGTGATGGGATGGCTAGCTCCAGCAGTTGAGGACTAGGGGATGTGAAATAATGGCTAGCAAGAGCAGACTTTTTTTTAAAGGGCTCATGTTTTTTGACTGGGGGGAGGGGGTGTTGTTACTCAAAAGTCCTCTTTTTAAATAAAAATTGGCATGGGTTAAACCAAGGTTTTGACACATGACTAAAATCAGTGTTAAGGCGAACGGTCTTTAGCTTTTCCCTACTGTGTCAAAGATGATGTGGGAGATGATCAATGTAGGCCAGACCCACAGGGATTCCACGCACCACTGACTGCAAACACCTCTCTGGAGCAGCTCAGATACACTGCACTGCTAGAGGTAAGAGCAACAGCATGCTGCATGAGCTTAGCATTAATTTTGATTCATTTTTCAGATCAAGCATGAAATGCCTTTTGTAGTGCTCTCTGGTGCTAAATGATTTACACCAGTTTAGAATTTTCCAATCTTAGCATCAATTATTTGTGACAATTTCAGATAGCCATCTAATTCTGGCCATGCAGTATTCATACCTAGGGTTTCATTCAGACTGCATATTGATTTACTCCGAGCTCTGCTTTTTGGGGAAAATCTTTTATGCTGATACACCTGGCCAGCAGATGTGGCTCAGCTATTATATGTGATGCAATTAATCTGGAAGGCTGGCGTCACAGGACTTTCCGTGATGCTCTGGCAGCATTATTGTGATTCATTAGTGTCACTTCCTCAGCAAGTTGTAATTGGCAGTGCTATATTGTTTCTGTAAAACTCTAGTCACTGTGGTGGTAGTAAAAAGAATGGCATATTTTCTTTTCCAAGGAAAACAAAGGTTATCCTTGTTTACACATCTAGTGTAAATGTAAAATGAACAAGCTCCATCCCTAATTTACCTCTTCTACTTCACTGCAAAGCCTAGGTGTTAGAGGATAGATTCACCAGACAAAAAGTGTTTCCTATTATTAATGGCTGGAGGAGCCCTCTGTGTAATCAAAGGGCACAGCTGCGGTGATATACAGCCAGTGACAAACGGAGAGATCTTTCCTTCTCGCTGCTACAAGCTTACCAGCTTGCAGCCAGCAACTTCCAGCACTGTATATCTGCAAGATAAATAGCACGAGATATGAATATACGCAGTGCTTACAGTCTTGAAAAGTATTGTTATATCCCACACGTGCAATCATTCTAAATATGACTCGAGTGCATTTTTCACAATTTCAGAGCTATTCTTGCTGTTTGTGAATAGATACAGTTTCTGAGCAGAAATTTAAAACCCTCTAACAGCGCTGCTTTCTAAAGCGGTGCTGTACAGCTGATGGTGTCAGCACAGCAAGCTTTCATGAGATTCATAGCTCTCTTTTGAAGTGACAAGCAGCGCTGAACTTTTCTGTGAGAGAAATTAGCTCAAGAATACACAAACCATTTTTTGTTTCTCTCATGCACCTATGCCAAAGCAATCTAAGGGAAGAGCTCATTCTCCTTAATACATGCATATTTAAGAAAAAGGCATGTTAGTAATTTCTTCTGTAGTTGTTTCTAGCCGCGTTTTAGTCCTTTCATTTTACAAAGCCAGATATTCTGTGTAGTACCCTTTCCCTAAACTAAGAACATACCTGAGCTGAGACAACACTTTAAAGATAAATAGGGAGCAATTGCCAGTGAAAATTAAGGTGAACAAAGGCGCTTGGTAAATAAAAAATGATGTGCCCTTTTGCCTGGTTTGACTTTGTTGCTGTTGGTGTAAGTGGGACCAGATGTCCATAAACATGAAACTAAAGCGGTCGGTGGGCAAGGCCAGCCCTTTCATTGGCTCAGCAGCAGGAAGGTGTCCCCACGCACATGCAGGCACACGCAGGGATGCAGGCACATGCAGAGGGAGTCAGTGCCGCTCCGTGACCTTTCCATGAACTTTCTATGAGATGCAAAGATCAGTCAAGAAGGCAAAGGTCAGCATTCATGCTGGTCACAAACAAAAATCAGATTTAGCTGGTCACTGGAAGAGTGTTTCTGAGCCCTCATATTGTCTGAGCAAAATACTATTAAATACATTTTGCATAGTGAAAAATTGACTCAGTCAGTGTTTACTGTCTCAGCATGGCTCAGTTTTGCTGCAGTCATTTGACAACTTGTTAGAAGTTACATTCATTCTTCCCCAGTAATATATCTATTCAGGAGAAAGATGGAGTTAAATAATATGAAAGAAGTGGCACAAAGTGAGAACAATCTGGGAATTCAGATGAGCAGTGCCATTGCTAGTGTTGTGAGACACAGCAGTACCAGCTGAAGGAAGGAAATTACATGTTGTTTGCCTGTGAAGAAAAACATTGAGTTAAAAGCAAAGCAACAGTAAAAGAAGTCTGCAATTTCACTTGTAATTGACTTCTCCAGCCTCTCGCACAGTACTTGGTATCAGATCATACCACAGTGGTATCTTTGTTTAAATCAGGAGGAAAAAAAATCAGAATGAAATATACAAGTAATATAATCCTACTTTCAGCAGTTCAGAAGTGAAAACAAATGTGGTGATTTTGCTTCTGCTGTAGCCTGAGGTGGCCATTTGCCCAAGTGACAGCATACAAGATCCAGTTTAGCACAAAACACCCATTGACTTCAATGGGACCCTGATCTAACCCAGACACAGCAAGTGCTGTATCCTAGAAGCTCAAACACCTACCATATGAGCATCTTTACTACAGCAGCTGGAGGATCTTGTTCTAAGAAATAGTTGTTAGGAACATTATGATGTTTCCTTTTGCTTTTGCTTTTCTCATTGGCACAGTCAAAATAAACAGTTAAGTTCAGTTTAGAGAGAATGGTGAGTGAAGCTCAAGAATTATTGCAGAGATGTGAAATTTCAGTTACAAATTGGAAAGGATACCGTTAGTTTGTAATATACTTTAATAAGGCAGATGGCTTATTGGTACACTTTTATCTAACATACCATGAAATTTCTCAATATATTGTTCAATTCAGAAAGATTTCCAAGAAAAACAAAGTAAAAGGAAAAAAACTTAAAAATTTTGCCCATGCATGATTATTGATGGCTTCAACTATTTCTCATGCTAATTTTTTTCTTTAGAGTTGTCTAGATTTTTCTGACCATTTCCCCACGTCTTTTACCTCCTAAAACAAATGCTCTTTCACCAGTAATTGATCACTCTGGGGCTAGTTTTACTGTGCTTTCTTTTGTAGGGGAAAAAGAAGTGTTGGGTTTATTCTTCAGTTTTTGCACTACAATATGAGTGAAAATGTTTCTGCAAGACCCAAACATTGCAGCTTTGGGGCACTTCCTGCCCAGGCATTGAGAACTGAAGTGCTTTTCAAAAGAGTGAGGAGCTGTCAGGAGCACTGAGGCTGCTTTGTGCCGACCCAAGCAGTGGGAAGGCAGCTCCTCGGAGCTGGAGCTGGTGTACATAGACTCCTGTCTGGACCAGAGCTGGGCTGAAGCTTCCAGCTTCGCTGTGAAGCAGTCTAGGGAATATGGCCTGGCCATAATTGCAGATGGGGCTTGGGCTGGGATGGTGAAGCAAGGCATAAATTAGACAAGTTCAAGGCAGGCAGCATGTAATATACATAATACAGGGAGGGCTACAGCCAGGGCTACTCTTCTGTCTCCATTCCAGAGCAGAATAATGGAAAATCCGATCTTTTAATCTTTCTGCAAATATTTTAACTTTTTTTATAGTGCTCCTAATGATAGCATTTATTCATACTCCAACCAGCACTTCTGTGTATGGGAGGGCTCATAGATCCTGAGGTAGCTGTGGAGCCTCCTCTTGTCCCATCAGCCAGCAGATAAATATTACCCAGCAGCAAATAAATGGCATTGGCCAACTGCTACTCAGGGATATAAAAACATCTTGCCAGGGAACACTCTGATCTACAAACACTGACTTTTTAGAAAGCTGGAAGAGTCAGAGAGGACTGTAAAAGAAGCTAAGGTCACACAACTGTTTTAAGATGGCAAACGTGATGACTAACAGACACTCAACCCATTAAGCTGAAAAGAGACATTGTCCTGGTCTTAGAGGCTTCACATTGGAGACAATCAGTAAATAATTAAATGACAACAACAGAACATTTGTCTCAGCACATTTTCAGGGAAGTTTTGTCAGAAAAGTGTGATCTTAGTCTTTTTTACAAAACAGCAAGTTCTACTGGTAAAGTTAGAAACTCCAACAAAGCAACATACATTAAATGGACTAAACCAACCCTACAGATGATATTGAGTGACTGGGAACTGAAACCCATCACCCTCTGTTGAAGCCCCACAGTCACTGACCCTTATTCCACTCCTATTCCGTAGCTGAGGGTGACAACGAGGCAGGGGCAGGGACACACCACCCAGACAAGAGCAGAGTAGGACCAGCAGCAGTAACCACAGTCAGCCAAAAGTCCACTCAGACCAGTCCACAGTGTCAAGGCAGATCTGAGGTTAAATTGAGACATCCGGTCTGCAAAGCTACCTCAGGTTTAGCACAGGACAAAGCTGATAAAGACACACCTAAAATGTAACTTGGGCTAGGATCAAGTGCAAAAGCCTGAGCTTAAATGCCGCTTCCAAGCCAGTGGACAAAAGCCACACATGAGGCTCCCTCCAACTCTTTCTCACAGCTTAGCTGCTTTCATGGGAGCTCAGTCCAGGGTTACACAACTTCGCCATGTTAGAGCAGCTCTGGCACACAGGCAGCCAAAGCCATAAAGCCATGGCAGGTCTGGGGGGGGAGACCCTGCAGAGCAACTCAGGTCCTCAGAATGGATTTGGGAATAATAGTAGCTAAACAATGCAATACAGACTTTCAGTACAATATGCAGAGGAGGATGTGAAGACAAGAAGATACAAAGCATTAACTAGATTTCAGAAGGTGCTCTTATACATGCACATAGCATTAGTGAAAATGCTTGTGGGTATATTGTGTCAGTTCTTGAAGTTCTTTATTTTTTTCATAAAAAACAGAAAAACGTTTGAAAAAAAAATCAAATTAAAAAAGAGTCAGGAAAATGTGCCTTAATCTGTTCAGGTTATCCAAGAAGGAGTTAAAAAGTGACTTAATCAAAGTCTGCAGGTATCTACATAAGGAGGAGATTTCTGATAACAAATAGCTATTTAGTCAAACTGAAAAAGGCACAATAAGATCCAGTGGTTGGAGGCTGCTGTACTTTCTCTAGCATGGGCCATTAATCACTGGAACAACCTACCGCAGGATGTGGTAGATCATTTGAAGTCTTTAAATCAAGACTGCATCTTTACAAAAGAAATTTCCTCTCTCAAACAGAAAATCTGCATCTGATGCAGAAACTGCTTTTTTTGGGTTTTACACCCTTAATTGCTCAAGGATTGAGGTGAAAATCCTTAAAATCTATTAAAGAAAAACAGCTCAGTGGAAAAAAATAGTAAAGTCAAACAAGTGGGATGTTATAGGGCAGCATAACAGATCCATGTGGCTGTTACTAAAACATGCACCTATTTGCAAGAACAAACTTATGGGAAAGAAGCAAAGAGGGAAAGGAAAAAGGTATTAG
Organism: Pezoporus flaviventris; assembly: GCF_033815535.1. Taxonomy (NCBI): domain Eukaryota; kingdom Metazoa; phylum Chordata; class Aves; order Psittaciformes; family Psittacidae; genus Pezoporus; species Pezoporus flaviventris. Next base: position 41,691,286 of record NW_026892549.1, on the reverse strand, counting down.
TTCTAAAATATGTGTCTTCTGTCCTTTAAGCACAGTGTGATAAAGACACGCTTTCTGCTTGAAGTTCATCTGGTGGAGTTCTGACTGCTCATGGTGACGGTCTCTCCAGTTGTTACTGATGAAGCATGGGTTCTTGGGCATGGTTAAAAAATACCAGTTGGCCTTCTTTCAGTTAAATCCCATTCCTTTGAGGCCAATTTAATCATGCCTGAAAGAGATCTGTAAAACAGAAACAGTTTGAGTTTCCTACAGAGAAAAAAGGAAGAAACCAGCCTTATGTCAAAAAGAGCCAATGCATAGGGTGCAATTCCACAGTTGTACTTTTGAGTTCAGACCGCCAAAGTTGATAGCCAGAACTCCCATGGGGAGGGGCAGGGGTATATGAGGATATTTGTTACTTTTTATAGTAATAGCACTAAACATTTGTATAATTCTAGTACTCTGCTTCGATAGAACCTTCTTTGTACTGGGAGCTGCACACAGGAAAAAGACAGTAGGACATGGGAAGAGGACAGTCCATGCTCTGGGAAAGCAGTGTACCCCAAAGCCTCTAGCAGTCTGCACAGAAACTTTAAGCAGGACTTTCACTGCTGCTGCCATGGCAGAAAAGGGACTCTGGTTTCCCATCTGCATTGAGCCTCCGTGGAAAATCTTTCTCTCTGATTTTATTCAGGGTTTTAGCTGCTGATATGCAAAGAGCTGCTGGATGAAAGTGTCTGTTCCAAGTTCACTGGGCTTTTCATGATCAGAGAGTAACAGTAAAGAGCTGGATTCAGAGCTTATGCTGGCTTTGCTCCATCTGTCCCTTGGGATCCAGTAGTTATATCCCTAACCCTTCTGTGACCTAAGCATATGTAATACCTGTAGCATGGCTCGAGATAGTATATGAGGAAATGAAAATGCATAAGGATATACCTGCTATCTGCATGTTATCTGCATGCCAGTGCTGCACAGCTGCACATGCGTGCTCTGTGTGTGTGCATGCTGCATGGGTACACCATCCCCCCCCCTGCTGGATCAAGACAGGAGCTCAAATTGAAGTTGGAAGCCTTGTTGAGTGCTTTATGCATGTACTATTCCTGGAAAACCTGCAAGCAAGAATCAGTGGCAACGGTTCAGTAGAGTTCCTACTGTTGAGTCCTTAAATTCATTAGCCATTTCACATATTTTACCATTTATATTGTTGGATCACTTCTGCTCTTTCCATAAGCTTACGAAAACAAACAATTAGTTAAGAAAATTTCAAGGGCTTTTCTCCCCGCACAGGCTATTTTAGCCTTCCTTTTTCTGAAGCCTGCTGTTGGGCTGAGCAGCATTTTTACCCCCTGGGGTCTATGTTTCACCAGTGATGGTAGCCAGATGAGGCTGTTTCAGGGTGACACAAAACACCATCTCCACGGAGGATGAACATCTCTCTGCATTACCCCACAAATGCTGCTGACTAGAGAAACCAGCGAGAAGGCAATAGGCTCAGCTGCTGTTCCGCATGTCACAGCACTGTTAGCCCAATCTGTCAGTCATCACAGCCCAGATTCCACACTGAAACCTCCATAGGATTTGAATCTAGCCTTAGGCATTATAGTACTTTGGGACTGTGTGTGCATGTGTGTGGTTTCTGGGTGTATGTTTTAATTTTGTTTTGTTCTGGAAATACCAAGTATGTCCTTTGAGACCAATAGAAATGAGGTTTATATAGACATGGTAAAAGACCACTGTAAGCAAGGATAATAAAACACGAAATTATTATGAGAAACATAACAACTGGTTTAAAATAGGAAGTGCTGATTTTTCTCTTTCATTTTCTGAGTGCCTGTCTGTAAGTATATAGAATCCTAATTTGAGAACTGGAACAAATTGGGTATGTTTATGAGCAAGAAATATAAACTCATCTACCAGACTAATCAGAACATGGTCCAAATCATAAATTGCCATCTCACTGTTGGGTTTAAGAGAACAACACCACTTACACCATATGAGGATGTGACTCTTATTTTTGAATCAGGAAAGCCAAGAGCTTTGCTTCTGGCAAGGACAACTCTAAAAGGAATCATTCCTAATGCAATCTGTCCTTGAAATAAAACTCCCTTTCATCTGCATTCCCTGTGCCATCTGATACAGGCTTCAAATATAAAATTTTCATTGTTTTTATATGACATTGTTGGGACAGGAAAAAATATTAGCAACATGATTCCTAACAGAATCTGCACGAAGTCATCACACATTTGACTTCCTGCTAGACATAAATCCATTATCTTCCAAACTGTGTTGCTCAGATGACTCCTACTAAGCAGCTGCAGTTGATAAGAGCTACTTTGCACAATTTGCTTTGAAGTATCTTTAAAATGGGATTAACCAGATGATATGCTCTTTTTTTTTCTCTCCCTCTTTCCTTCTTTCTTTCTCATTGTTCTTGTCATCATCATGTTCCTATTCATACAGAAAAGTTTGTGGACTGCAGTTACCCTTGTGGTATATGTATATCTTGTGAGCAGATTATCTGTATCTTACCTGAGCCATATTACTGTTTGAACTGCTAGAAGTAACACAGAAATCTGAAACTGCTAAAATCAGACATTAAAAAGCCATTGCAATTAGCCACTACAAGTACTTGACAATAGGTCTGATTTACCAACAAATGACTGCTCTATCTATCTTTCCATCAGCTTGCTTTCAAGTCCAAGTATGCATTGTTTTTCAATCATTAGCTTTTGAAACACATTTTAATTAGCAAGACCACTTTGGCATTGTCTGGAAAAGAGAATAGTTTATATTTGTATTGAGTGACAACATCTCTGTCATCTGAGACACTGAATTGCTTTGTAGCTTCTTCCAAGGGACAGTATTGTTGAGTGGAGAACCACATCTTTGCCCACTTGTTTTCTGCCTCACTTGTCATACACAATGCAAAGGAAGTGACTGTGAAATGCAAATGAATATCCTTGTCAAAGCACTGCTAATATGATAGCACGCTGTACATCTGAATACCTCAGAAAACTCATGGGCACCATTCTGAACTGTGGAAACATAAGCTATGGTGAGAAAGTTGGATTTCAGATTTACTGCTTCTTCCTTCTCGTCTCCAATCCCTGAATAAAAGAAAGAAACATTTATAGGATGCAAGTTTAAGTACCTTAAGCTTATCAGCTTGAGCTTGGCTTTTTTGTTCTTCTATGTTGAAATGAAGCACCTCATCAAAATTAGATTAAGATGGTAAATAAAATCAAGGTCAACTTTTTATTAACTTTTGGGTTTTACCTCCCCTCTGGTTGAACACATTGGCTCTGAAATCTCCCAGCTGCAGACGCTGAATGTTTAGAGGTAATACTGCAGACTTTTAGGTTTTATGGATTCTACAAGAACAATATAGCATGATAGTGACAATCATAAACAGATACTAAGTTGTTTCAGTTTGGAAACAATTGCAGCCATATAACCCTTGGTGGGCTCTTTTATATGAACTTTTATTTTTCTCTGTACAATGGCTAACATGGGAGCTTTCCCCATCCAATAGAGCAGCTTGTATTTGCTCAGGAAATGGTTAAGTTACAGCAGGTCACCCCTGTTACTTCATGGAAATGCTTTGATTTGTCTTCCATACTAAAACAGTTAAAGTCATTTGTTTTACTAACAGCTCCCCTCAGAGCAGAACCTCAATACTATCTTAAAACAAAATTAACTTCACGCATGACTTTGTCAAGAAGCTTCTTTCCATCTCAGGAGACTTCAAATTCCATAAAATCTTGACACAGCGTAGTTAGACTTTAGGAATGTTATTTCCTTTCCTTGTGCTGCCCATACTGCCCATTCACCAGGCAACATAAATACAACACTTTCTCAGCATATAAAAATGCCTGTACTTGACCAGGCTACCCAGCTCTGCCATTACCAAGAGGGCAGTGGGCAAAATACTGGTTCCATCTCTGACCCACATTCTGACTTCTTCAAACCCTAACGTTATGGATGTATCCACAGCAGTTACACTTAAAAGGCACTTTTGAGAGCTCCTGGCAATTTGAAAAATATTTGGCATATCTCAAAATAGGGAATAATTCTGGACTGGTTAATCACTTTCAAAATGGGGGAGACATAGTTGCAGCCCCCAGAATCAGTTGACAGGGAAGCTTAAAGATACAAAGAGGAGTAGGTGGAGAGCAAACATGAGGTTTGTATGTATCTTAATCCACCCTACTCTGAGGAGCTGTATGAACATGAGGCTTTTTACTGGTAAATTTGAGTGAGTCCTGTAAGGAAAAAAAGAAAAACAAACTAAACAAAACAGACAAAATCCCTGCTTCTCACGGCTTTACCTCCTGTTGTTTAATGAATGTAGTTTGGTGGTGATAAGTCTGGTTCACCTTGCACATCCAGATCGGTTGAGAACACTTTCTGGACATGAAATAAAGGAAAATAAAAGATTTCTCTTTGTTACAATTTCAAAGCACTTCACATTCACCACAAACCGCCTGCAAACAGTAAAGCTCAGAATACCAGCCTGTATCAAGTCATTAACCTTTTAGGACTCAATCAAAGCAGTGTTGTGTGACACTATTAATGAATTGCTTTAATGTGGTATATAAAAGCTAACAAACATGGAAACTGGCAATGATTCATCAAATTTAATATTCCATCAAACATTTCATTTTGAAGACTGACACTTTTAAAAACTAATCCAATGGAATACAAGTTCAGAGGAGTAACTTTAATGACATTCATTCCCCTCTTTTTAGGACTTTTCCAAATTGTTCTTAAACACCTAACAAAAGCAAGGAAAGTGCATTAAAAACTGAAGCAGTCATGAAACATTTTTAATAATATTTGAACATATTTTATGGAATCTGTTGTGAAGAGTGAAGGAAGTTGTCCTTATAAATACACTTGCAGTTTAGATCACACATTGTCTGCAGTCATTGCTAGGAGGCAAAAGCCCTGTTGTAAAACAGCTGGGCTTCTTGGCTTGGGGCAAAGGCAAATTCCACAGCCAGAAACCTAATTAGACACTTTTGGAACTCACAGCACCCTTTCACGCTATGACCTTCTCCTTTCTGTTTTCCCCTCAATTCTCTCCAGCTCACCCCCATATGTCCTCCTCTCCCCTGCTCCCCATGAGCATTTGATCCTCTCCTTGCTAAATATGTTGCTTTTCTGCATAAATGCTGTCAACTGGCCAAATTCAATCCTGCTGGTAATAAGAGCATTTTGGAAATCAGCAAGTTTATGTCATGGATGAATTTGCCCCTCTGTGATCCATTTAACTTCTAAGCAACTCTAAGCTTATCCAGTCTCCTAAAAATTTCCAAAAACATGGGCTGCAGAGAAGTGATGTCAAAGAAACAGCTTTATCTGTCCTGGAAAATGCCAGAAGTCCCCAGAGAATTCTCTTCTTGCCCTGGAACGAAAAGCAAAATATTCTGAGTTCTTCCAAAACCCACCAGGTCGTGGTCTAACCATGCCCCATTGCCAGGGTACTCATCTGCAAGCAGAAAGCCCAGGTTCAAACTCCTGGAAGGACTTGAACCTGGGTCTTCCACATGTCATAGGTAGATACACCAGTGTACAGACTGAAGCAAAACTCTGAACCTGACTTTTCTCATTGAAACCTTCTGCATATTGGCAGAAAGGCTTTTTTCAATGAACAGAGTACAACCACAAATTGCTGACCTCCTACATCCTCAAACACATTCAGAACTTTTATAAAAGGGTGATACACTTTAATTTAAATATTACTTGTGTCAAAGGGAAATAATATCCAAAACCACCTCGATACAAGAATATAGGCATCTTGTAAAATAAATGAGCAACTGATAGAAATGAAAGGCTCTTAAATGCCACTGAAGATGTTTAATTTACAGCAGGACTATTGTATGTAATTTTTCTTATATTGTTTTTATAGCAATAAATACGTTGTAATTCTTATCCAAATTAATTTCCAGCAAAGAGCGTGTTCCCTCACATGGATTTTTCACTTAACTAAAAATTGCAGAATTCATGTATTAAAAGAAAAAAAGAGGCATGATAAATAGGATATTTTAACTGAATTGGGTAATGGAGAACTGCTGTGCCACTCCTGAGAAATGTCTATAACTCACATATGCCTTCTGGTATTTGTATAGCATGTTGACTCATGAATCACAGAGTAGCTATCATAAAAAAAACAATGTCTCCCTGACAAAAAATACATTTAGCTCAGCTGAGATTTGCAGTAAAGATTCATGCCTGCATTTTTAAAATCACAAATGCTTTTATGTTACACTTGGGGAACTGTTTTCGTAAACCTGTGCACTTCAATAGTACATTTCCTGTTGTGAGTCCCAGAAAGCACTAATGAATTGCTTCTTGCCATGTTCCTGGAAGGATTATTCTCATTTTACAGATGGAAAAACTGAGGCAGAGAAGCACACGAAGGTGACCAGGAGAGAGGTGAAGCTCAAAGCAGAGTGCAGGAGTAAATGCTGCTTTAGGCAACTTGCGCCTGTTGCCAATTCCAGCAACAAGAACGTTGCTTCCACTCTAACTACCCACCAGCAGTACCTTTCCTCTAGATGCCCTTTTTTGGATTAAAAAGGTTTTTTTAGACTTTTTGTTTATTATGGAAGCACATATTTTTCCCTAGCCAAAGACAGTCTGGTATGGTGTGGGTTACCAAGGAAAGAGACAGGAGGTTTTAGGCAGACTTTGGTGAAATAAGTCTGGGGCAGGGGAAGGGAACAGGTACCCACCATGGGGTGTTGTTATGCTTTTGTCATAGCTAGGAATGGTGAGAAATGCTACTTATCACAGTCATTGGCAGTGGGAAAGGGAAGAAAATAGCTACAGGGTGCCCAGGAGGGTATAGCCAGAGCTGTTTTCCTCCAAGAAAGTTAATCTCTTAAGGATTGCAGGGCAGAGGGTAAATACCAGCCAGTACTTGGAGGGTGCCAGAGATGCTGGGTAAGAGGATATCCTGGCAGAGCAAAGTCCCAACATCAACCAAGAAACAAACAAAAACCACAGGACTTTCTGTGACTTCAAACACATACAATATCGCCTCTACCATTGCGATTAGCGAGGTGCAGTCCCAGGCTTCTCCATGTCACAAAAAGCTGCATGTGCTGGCCGTGGATGCCGAGCACCCCAGGCTGACTTCCAGCATACCCAACCCTGTACCTCCAGCCAGGACTGAAGGGGTGCAGCACCTCCTTCACTCAGCCTGGGCCCTAAAAATGTCTCTCATTTTATCTTCCAGAACAAACATGTATTCATTGCCTGAGATTAAATATTTAAATCAGAGAAAAATATTGCTCATTATCATTTGCAAGTGTCATTTTAATGATAGACTAAACCTCAAAGCAACACTAAGTGTGCATGATTGCTAACTGGTCAGCATCATCAAGGTCCCCTGGAAAAACCAATTAGTATGTTACTGTGTACCTACATACCTTGGAGATAAATGTTGTTTGCATCTCCTTCCCTAACGACAGAATGGAGATAGTTCAGTAAAACACTCAACCTTTTAATATGCAGGGTTTGTTGTAGGAGCAGCTCAATTCATATTTCCACCAGTTTGATGGTAAGTGAACAGCAGTAGCAATATTAATCTGCAGTAACCTGTCAGTGAACTCTACAGCTAATATGATGTAGTTATAATTTTACCATCAATCAGAACTGAACAGGCCCTGGACAGTCCTTACAGCACTGCCTCAAAAAATCTAATTGTGCAAAAGCTTCATCGGTTTCCAACATTTCTTTTTTATCTGTCACAGACTTTTGGCCTACTACACAACCTTTTATTATTAGTCTTATTGCATTAGCTTGTTGAACAAAAAAGAAAAGGCTAAATCTAAGAGTTCCCCTGCATTCCATCATTTGTTACCATGTGGGATCCTATTTGACAGTTCCATATTATTTTAGATTTAGATAAATATTATTAGGACATATGGTATTGCATGAACTTTTGAACTACTGATTGCTAATGTATAAAAAAGACTAGTAATATTCTTACCTCTGAATTTACATGTTCAAATGTATACGAAATAGATTTAAAAATATGGGAGAATTAAGCTGTAACACAGGACTGGATTTTAGACGAAATGTAAACCCAGACTTTTTTAGTTAATTTTATTCACAGAGACAAAGAACATTTGAAAAATTATTAACAACATACATGAATTTTCACACAAGTTATATTCTACTACTAATTAGGCTAACTCTTCATTATTCTTTTGGGGCATTTTAACACGACCCATCTATTGTGTAGTTTTGTGGATTAAATTAGACATGTATGTGTAAATATTGTAAAGGAAGCACAGAGAGGCATTCTCAGCAAGAATCTTTCTTTCAAACACTGGCCATAAGAGATTACAACTTGCAGTAAGATACATTACAACCATACTATTTCTGGTGAGTTAACTATGCAGGAAGTTCTGGTGTAACTTTTGTGATTTTAAACATATAAAAACATCAAGGAAGATGAGCTACTAACATTATCAATTTAGTCATTTTAATCTTTTGCATCTTAAATGTAATCAGGCTTTTCAGAACTGAAATTGCTAATCAGCATGTTGGATAAATATTTCCATTTTAAAATGTGCACATTTAGACATAACAGCTGGCTGTAAAGAATATATTTATATTTGTGATTTAATGTATCACAAACTTTATATTTGATTTCATTTAGCTTTACCAAGAAACTTGAGGATATTTTTGCTGGCATGATCTATTTTGACAGCAGTTTTACAGCAGCAGAACAGCATAGAGTAATAAATGAGGTGTGCATACAGTGCATTATGTAGTCTTTAAAGCAAGCATGTCTTCTTAACAAAACAAATTTTTTTACACAGTTTGAATTATTTCATCCCTTTCTAACATTAGCTCAATTCATGCAAAGCAATAAAGACTGTGCAACCACAGAACACAGATGATATGCACTCCTCTGTACTATAGCATGTCCATTAATTCAGCAAACTGTATACAAAATTGAGGAAAAATATTGTCTTAACTGTAACTTCAAAGAAATATTTTTTACTATATGTACATCAAATGAATAGCTGAGTGTTAGCCCTCAATTAATCATAATGTAAAGTAATTGTAATCTAATAAAAATAGCCATACAAAATAAGGAAATGGCTGTTGCATCCTGTTAAAAACATTCAGGAATGTAGCTTTGGAACTACTGAGAGGGCCGAGGTTGTAGAAAGACAAAAACAGGATGTTAAATTCTTACGACAGTTGGAAGCAACTGATTTTTTAAGCACCTACCACCACCCTTGATGATTTGTTCAACTGCCTCTAGGGGTTTGTGTGTGACTGCAGAACCCCACGATTTAAGAGCACCTAAAACCAGGTTATCAGAGATACAGAAAAGGAGTGAGGTGCATTTACACTAATGCTGAAAATATCCAGCTGCATCATCACTGCTGCAAATCTGACTGCTACACTAGTGTTAGTGTTCTCTAAAGCAAAACTAGCAAAAGAAAGTTATTCAGAACTTCAGCCCACTTTAGCATGTGTACTGCCATTATGGCAATAATAGAAAAATTAGTTATAATTAATATAATTACATTTAATGGCATATATTAATTTCTTAGGCAACTGTATTCAAAAGCCAACCACAAAATTATTCACTTAAGATTTATGGTTTTGCCTTGTTTTAGAAGGCTGACAATAGCAAATTCTGGTTTGGCTTCATAATTTCATATTCCTCTTCTTGCAAGAGGTTAGATCTTTATTGCCACATGCTAATTCTCCTCTGTACTTCAAGATACGACTAAGTCAGGTTATATAGGGTTCCTGCTTATTTAGGAAAAAAGAAAAACAAATCACCAAACTGTTAATAACAAAATGATGAAAAAATTTAAAAGTTACTGTGGTACAATGTGTCATGCCTGGCCAGCCACAAATATAGCAATAGAATTATAAACTCAGTTGGTTAGAGAACAGTAAAGCCACATCCATGCAAAACAGTTCAAAGATTAACAGCAGCATAATTAAGAAAAACCTCAAGCCATTCTTTAATGAATATTTTAACATGAGTAACAACGTTTGGGGAATTATTTTTTTTTAACTAACAACTGTTTGTTAATTTGGATTTTTCAAACATGAGAACATGTAGTCAGAAATCCTGATTATCTCCAGAGAGTCAGTGAAGGAAAGGCTGAATATTACCAGACCCTGCTTAATTAGCCTGGTTTGTTATGATACCTGCAAAATAGCTCACACATTGCAGCAAACCAGTCCTCTTAGTAGTGGCTGTCACAAGAGGGGGACTTTTACCCAAATATACTCATAGGGAAATTAATAAAACTGTGGTGTTCAAAGAATTCAGATAACAAGGATTATTTTAACCTTTATTACGCACACATGTAAAAGGAAAATAAATGAAGGTTCTAACTGTCACAACTTTTACTGCAAATTATAAAACATCTCTTGCTCTTCAGTAATTGGGAGGCCCTATTTCAGCACAGCACTTAGAGATAATGTTAATTTTAAAGTCAAACCTACACATTCTACAGAAGAGAGATGGACAAGTCCAGGAATCAATGCCTGGCTAAGCAGTCCTCACAGTTCATAGCTACACAAATGCTTGAGAACATTTATTTTTGGACATGGTCCTTCTTGGAATGAAGCAGCCCATCCAGGCTGGATGTTAGACCAGTGAGAGAGCTACCCTCTGCCCCATGACACCTTTCACCTTTGCTGTTCTCCCTCTTTGGAAATCCAGATTGCAATGAGAGTTGGCCAAAACCAAATGAAATACCCTGCAGTTTAAGCTGACTGAGGGACTCTGGGAAAGTTTTGTCCTGGTCACAAACCACAGTTATAGACAGCTCCCACCGCAAACATGCTGTAACTGGGTCAGGGGTTTGGCAGTTCCTGTTGCATGGGAAAGCTCTCAGGCAACCTCTTGAAAACATGGCCCTGTCTTCCTGTGTATTTATGGCATGGAAATCAAAATGAGATTAGTGTAAACAAAGTGATGGGCTATATAAGGGACTGCAAAATATACAAGGAAATTTCATATTGCCCAGCTCACAAACGTGTTTATACAGAATACCAGTAACCAATTTTATCACTATACCTGTACATATGCTGTTTGAATTGGACTGCAAGATGAACTTGAGCAAAACTGTAACCAGCGAGCAGGGAATCAGAACTTAAAAAATTGGCAGGTTAGACTGTGACAGCACTGACATACAATAGATACTTCTTGGTTTAGTTTTTTTTTTTCTCATTTTAAACACATTTTTGAAGATGTATGTCTGTTTCGAGAGAGTTAAAAAACCTTTTCTTATACTCAGATTACCAACTACCCTATAGACACTGCACCAGCTATTACCTCTTTCATCCCACAAAATAGATATTTATCTAGTGAAAGCAGGTGAGCAGGACATCATCTTCTCAGGTTCTCCTAACCAAGAGACAGTATCACAAGTGCTGGGTGTTCTGAACACCCCAAACTGATCACTTTTAAATTCATTCAGGGATGGGTAACATGCGCTTACAAAACATGGGCTACCTCAGAGCAAAGCAGGAAAAAGGCAGACATGTGAGTAACAAACCATTACCTTGTGGTCAGTCAAAGGAGACCTCACTCAAAAGCACTGTCAGGTTAATAAGATTTTGTATACTTACTCCAAATAAATTTGTCTCATAATCTATATAACCATGAGCGACAAGTCAAGAAAAATACGAAAAATCAAAACTCATTATATTGAAAATAAATATGTGTGACAGTGAATCAAACGTGTCCTTATTGATTTTAAAATATTCATTTTAAAGTATTTCCCTTCTGACCATTTAAGTTTGCATCGAGTTAGCCTGAGTTTCAAAGGAAAAGATGACTTTGAACCATTTTTGTTTTCCAATAAGAAAATGTTGACACAAGTCCTTTAAAAATTAACAAAATTTCCCAGTACTTTCTGAATTAAGCAATTTTGAAACTGACCCTTCCTTTAAATCATTTTGGTTGCAATGACTCACTGGTTTTATGAGAAAACATACCATTGTTTTCTCATGCAAAGCTCCAGACCAGACTTCATGTGACTCCCTATTCCCTTATGAAATCCCAGAGGGTGAGGATTCCCATCTTGTCACACATTCAGTCTGTTGCTTAATATTTTTGGGTACAGTATTTTTAATCTTCTTTTATACATCCAAAAAATAATTCACCGTATCGTGTGCATAATGTAATAAGGAGACTAATGTCAAGCTTAGAAGGAACATTAATAATAAAATAAGATTTGCAATCAGTGCATGAAAGTTCTTGAAACTAGCTGCTCAACTGGATATTTTCTGATACATTGACCTTAAGTACACAGTGAGGGCAGTGAACACAGGCCTGTTCTCCATTCCTGCTAGAGCTCAGGGGAACGCTTATGACCACAGCCCATCATGCAGCCTCTGTGCTTTTATTCTAAGCCAAGAGGTGAATAGTTTCCCCTGTAATTGAGCTGAAGGACATTTAAAAATAATTAATAGGATTTGGTGCAACTGGTATTATTTGTTGCATTGTGTGCATTCTAGTTTTTATTGCCTCCTTCCAGAGCTTAAAGACTTTTCTTCAGAAAGGTTGAATACCAACTGGTCTGAAAGTAGTCCCAGGACAAGGCAAACTGTAAATAGCTCTACAAGCACAACAAGCTTTCCACAGAGGTGAAAGTACATCAAGTAATTAAAAAATACTGAATGATATAAATAGGGAATAGCCCTTTACATTTGCAGACCATATATATTAAAAATACTATCAGGATCTGAGTGGGTTTTAACTATCATACTGATGGGAGTAATGCATAAACAGGAAGGGTACAGACACAAGGGGAACAGCCTGTTCCACATGCACAAACCCCCATGAGGCAGGCCCACCTTCCCCACTTCCCCTCAAGGAAGAAGCTGACTTCTGTTACCCCTCCGAAAAGCACGTAAGCCATGTGTCCCCTTCCTACAGCTGCAGGTCTACGAGCACAACCTGCCTTGGCAGCCTGGCCCCACGCTGCTCTTGTCTTCTGTAGTCTTCAGAGGCGCTGGAGCTGGCAGAGTGATGGGCACAGGCTGGACACATTCACTTATTTACTTATTAGACCATTATCTAGACCCTGACTGCTCTATTTTCAGAGAGTATGGCTTCTCCATACTCTCCACAGTGTCCACAGGTGGTGCAAACCCAAACAAACATGCTAGCCCTCTGCAACAGCCCTTCAATACTTCAAGGTTTTCACCCATAACACAACTAAATTCTTATCAGGAAGCCTTCTTGGATCAAGGTGTTAACTGCTTCTTTTGGCAGCACATTAAAAATACAGATTTGGTTATTTCCCCCAAATCATACCACAAACCTCTCCCTCCTGCACTGTTTAGGGCTAGAGTGACTGCTGTTACTTCATTGAGGGAAGATTACCAGCTGCAGGACTGGGTGTCATGGGACAGAGTAAATGAAGAACTGGTGCAGACAGGCTTGATAAGAAGCAGCTATGTGACTGCACAGTGGAAAGCTGTGAATTTATTTTGCTCTTTTTCTTGGGCCTTGCAAACCGGGATTGACTTTCCTTCTCCATGGGAAGTCCTGACATGCAACCAATGCATGAGGCCTTCTGAAGTCTCATGAGCCCCTGGGGGGTGGGAGCCAAGTAGGGCCCTACCTGATGTTGCAGCACCATCCATCATGTCAGCAACCACCACAGTTCTGGGGAGGTGATTTCTTAGTTAACATAGACTTTGTTTCAAGCTCTCCAGTAGCATAAACTGATAGAAATTACAACTTTCAGAATTGTTCCAACAATAGCAAGAAGGAGCTTAGCAAAAACTCGGCCAGGTCCACACTATACACCAATTTGAATCAATAAAAAATCTGGCCAATCATATTTATTACCCAGATAATGTTCCCTGACATAGAATCTGAAGCAGGTTACCTTTTGGATTAAGATGAGATTAAGGTCTCTAAATCTAGTTTTCGTCTCCTTTTAAACATACATAGGTGGCAAAAGCCCTGAAAAGAAACCTTATGTATGTGGGCTTTGCCCTATTGTTTTTTACCCCTTTATTTATAAATATAAGAGCAAGCATACACACAGCACAAGTATTGTAACTACCATTTTGCAACGTATGCTGTACCAGACGAATAAAGAAGAGGGCTGATGGAACAGAGAGACTAATTTACTGTGCCTCAGCTGCCAGTGATTGCAAAGGGAACTCAGCAGATTTTTTTTGATAAAGGTTGTGTCTTGTTGCAGCAGCAAAACCCATAGCATTATTCTGCAGGACTTTGCACATCATGAATCTGCCATTTCAGTTAGTCTTAACAGCTGGAGGATTTAAAATAAAAAACTAAAAAAAAATGGTTCCACTGCATTGTTTGAAATTTGTCATGTGGATTTAGTCGCATTACTGTTATGAAATTTTAGTCTGGAATGGTCTACATATCAAGAATACATAATGGGTTTCTGTGTGGCCTGGGATTTATTCCTTGAATGAGGAAAGGACTCTACTGTGACAAAGTCATAAAGCCTTATTGACTTGATCCCTTACCATAAACATAGGATTCAGGGAGTTAGACCTAATATTAAATTGACATAATGGCTGTATTTTCATCAGGACAATAACTCCTTCCAAAATAAAACCTCACAGTAAGCCTAGATCTATGGAATTGCTTTAGAAATCTGCTATTCCCAGGCACAAATAGGAAAATATTCTACTAATTAGGCAATAAGGGTGAAGACAACCAACACAAATACGCATACTTAGTGTACTATCCAGCTCCTGAAGCAAAAGAAAATAAGATTAAAAAAGAACAAAAATTAAAAGTCCATAGACATATGGAAAGATTTAAATGTGTGAAGGGTTTTTCTAAACAATGAGATACTGAACACTAAAAGGGCTATCAAAATTGAAGTTGTCTTGAAAGACAAGATGAGCCAAATGAAATCCTATATCCAAACAAATTGAAGTTACAGGCAATACTGCAGTTTGATTTGAATTCAGCTTTTTGATCTCTACCAATGGGACCATTCACAACTCTAAAAAACTTTTGAGTTGGATCTAAATTTTTTCACATTTAAATGTGAATCACTGCCACTTTGTCACATTCCTGGAGGGCAATTTGTGTATATGAGAAAGTTGTTGTGTCATACAATGTAAATTACTCAAGATCACGTGTCACCTCAGAGAGATACACTCTTGCTGATTTGTAAATAAAAGGCAAGCCACAGAAGTTCCTAATTCCTTCACAACATAACTACTCATGAGTTTCTGCTGAAAGACTGCCATCAAAAGGCAATAAATCTTCAGGAAATAATATCACAATACTAGCTCTAAAGCACTCATGACTTTTTCCCAACTTTCTCTAGAACATTTCTTCCAAAAGAAAGCAGATGGCAAAATACTCAGTGGGTCAACTTTTGTGTTCAAATGTTCCCAGGGGTTTCCATTAATTTGAGTTGTCTCCGTACAGACAACAACAGAAATAGCTGCCCATCCACACTTTTCCTTGTTTCTCCTTATGAGAGGGGCTATTTGAAACCAGTGTTGCTATTCAGTGCATTTTGGATGCAGAAGCATGAGAGAAAGCACAATAGAACGCTTCTAGCTGAAGAGGATCCACAGATCCAGGACATGCCTGGATACAACCCAGATCCATCCTTCTCCTGGTGAAGCCCTTGGACAGATGACCCGACCTTGCTGCTCCTCTGCCAGACAAGCAAGACAACTGGGCAAAATCAGGTCTTCTCTGGAAGTCACAGACCCCTGCTGAGTTTAAGTTTCCCAAGAATCTAAATTGTTATAGAGCACCAGATTTATTTATTTACTGGTTTACTAGGGAAAAACAAATTCCTTAGAGGACAGATTTTCAGAAGAATTCAGTGCTGACCTCATTCTGTCTCTATTGATGTCAGCAAAACCCGCTGAAACAAAATGAACCCAGTGATGGACGAGTCTGAAAATCACACATGCTGTAAACCACGAAGAAGTTCATGGCAACTTCATTAGCTGCACTGCTGCTAACGAACAATAACCAGCTGGGGTTAAGGGCTCTGGCTGGCAGCAATCAGGGGAGCGTGCTGGGACACTGCAGCCACCCAGGGTGATGTCCACAGCCTGGTGGGCGCCAGAGACTTGCGCTCATATGCAGGGAACTGCCATCCATCCATCATGTTTGTGCCAAGGTGCGGGTGTTGCCAGGGGTTACTGCGCACACAGCGAGGGACCAAGGCCGCACAACATGGGGAAAAGCATTTCAGCCCAAAAAAGGGAAACACAGGCTTACAGAAATGCAACAGTGGAACAGAAATACAAGAGATAATCAAATGTTAATATAACTGCATTCCTCTCCAGCGTAATGAATAAACATCAGAAAACACAAAGAACAAGATTCAAGTAACAGAATGGTTTTTCTAAGAATAAATTCAGAAAACTCAGTTTTTTACAAAGACCAGCAGGACCTACAAAAGCAGTTTGGAGACGCCTGCATGCAGGAGAGCCATGCTGTTGGGCTGAGGTCAGGCAGAACCCCCTCACTTTCACCCCAGCTGCTCCCAGTGCCCACAGCCCCATCCCAGCACAGAGCAAGGGCTGGCTCTGAAGTACTGCCACTGGCACTGATCAGCCACCAGGCTCAAGCAATCCACAACTGGGAAGCATTAAACCTTTATGCCTCCACCACGATGCACCAACAGCATGTCCTGAGCAGCTGTGCAAGGGAAGAGGGAAGGAGCCCCACACAACACCTATTTTGAGCAAAGGCAGCCGGCAAAACAACCAGCACTTCAGTGTTGACTGCTCCATCTTTAGACCCCACACATTTGCTGTTAGTCACCCAAATGCATGCTACTTTCCAGGTGCTTTCATTTCTTGAGCTTGCACACAGTGCGGAAACCATACTGAGCTAGTCCCAGTTTAAAGAAAAACAAAACCAACTTTAAGTTTTAATAAGCACACAAAGCTGTTGGCTTGGTAGTCCTGTTTTCCATAAAGCTCACATTCATAACAAGCAATAAAGATGGAAGTTTACTGCAATATAACCCATGAGTCTGCCTAAATCTTAGATCTGAAGAGATCTCCATTAAAGGTAAAATGTAGCATAGGCTTCATGCCAGATCAGTCTTTTGTTTCTTTTCAATTCAAGAAATAATGCCAACTATGATAAAGGTTTATAAAGAAGTCATCTATTTTCTAACAACATGACTTAAACTAGCTGTTCATTACATGTAGGCTCTCAACAGCCAATACTATTAATTGACATGTCTTTCCTCCTCATCTCCGAGGAAGCCCAAAATACTTTTATTATTATTATTCTGTTTCTAACTCAACATTGACATTTACTGCATTCCATATAAAATTAGACATTCCTCCATTTAAAGGATAAAATCAAATGAAAGCCAGACACCTGGCCTTCTTAATGTGGTACTTTTCACCATTTTTATCCATTTCTTTCATAAGATCCATGTGTAAGGCCCAAAGCTGTGGCAGAATGTCATTTGACACATGCAGAATAAATACATGTTGCTTTGAGTCCATTCAGCATAAGCATGATGGAATCATAGCACACTGAAATCAATAGCAGACTTTGCATAGGCAGTATGGAACTTTAGCTGCATCCAGCAGTATGGAAAAAGAACAACATACAGTGGGGTGAAACAATGCTTCTGTCAATTAACCCATCTGTAGTGCACTGCTAACATACCTGAGGGAACTACAATCATTATAGCATATTCCAGAGGAACTTCTTTTCTGAAAGTGAGCCTTACCTTTAATCAAATTAAGCACCTTAAAAATATCCCAAATAAAATAAACTTAGATGTTGATAGAACTGGCCAGCATCTCAAAAATTTGCACTATCCTTTAATACAGCTCAACATGGCAAGTATTAGAAATGTGAAAGAATTATTAGATCAGACTTCATGCCTTTTTCCTAACAATTAAACACTTCATAGTGCTTTTCTGTGGTTGTTACTTTTAAACAGAGTAATGAAGAGATTCTTTTTACTGTACTTTGCTATAGGTCTGGTTCGTGCCACATGGTTGATTCTCCTCCCTGTCGCCCCTTTGATTCTTCATCTTTAATGAGAGGATGTAATAGCTCTCTATTCCCCAAGACAGCTGTGCTGATTACTTATCACTTGCCAAAATCTTTCAAACTGAAAGAAGTGTCACAGAGTCAATATGAGACATAATTTGGTCTTTCACTGTGTTTCTTACTTCCTTTTTGTGTTGAGAGCCAAGACTCGTTTCTGATAGCTATCATGTTCTGCTCCTTCTCTCATCAATTATTTGAAGAAGTTACTGTCATCCAAGGTTACGTTTCTAATTATTTTTTTAGTTGTATAATTTAAAGGGTATAAAATCACTCTATTTCATCTTATTCTGGAGATCACTAACCGTAATTGTACAGGGAAATGATGAAATGAAGAAAATCTAGATATACACTTTTGGGGTCTAGCATAAGAAATCCAGGTCAGTTATGCTTATTTCAAACAGTGTAAGTTCACCAGTGCTTCAGGACAGAAAGACTGGAATTGAAATATGGTGCAAAAGTTTGTTCACAATGAAGATTTCATTTTCCTTGCACAGATCATGGAGCTATATGTATAAAAATATACATATATTCTCTTCTGACTATTTGGTCAATCAAGAATTGCAAGTTAAATATAAACACACCTAAAAAACAATCCCCAAACCAAAAGACCCTGGAACCTCCAACCCTCCCAAACCAACTGGAAAAAACATATTGCAAAATTTCATGGTAGCTAAAGAGTTCAGGGAGGTTGACCTTGACTCTTTCAAGAGCTTTTATAAGTATTCTTTGAAGAAAAGAAATGCTAGTGAGAACAGATCCTTTCACACATGAGAAGAATAAATGAAAGACTCAAAAATGGCTCTGACACTGAGTTCCTTTTCAAGTATTTCCTCAGTGGGAAAAAACGGGAAGAAATGCCTGGAGCACAGAGAGGGAGGGTGGGATAAGGATCCTGTGAAAGAAACTGCAACAATTGAGAAAGGACACATAAGGAAACACATTAGGGAAATGTGAACAAATTTAAAAAAGCTGGGCAACGGGCATCCTACAGGTCTTTAAAGAATTACCTAAACTCCTTTATGTCCTCTATGCATAAACCAAATAACAGAAAAATTAGAGCAGAGGGAAAGCTTAACATTACCAACTTTAACAACAGCAAGGGTACTGCAGGCAGCCACTCTCAGGTAAATCCATTTTCTGTTCCTAACAGTCACTTCTGATCGCAGTAAGCCTTAGGTACAGAGCCTTTAGCAAGAACAGAGAACTATTGCAAGCACCGATGAGCTTTAATAGAGGTATGATGTTGTATCTCACAGGATCTTAGCTGAAGAAGTAATTCACATTGGCTTGGCCATTTCCATGTGGCTTTCAAGTTGCTGAAGTAATGGAATTACAGGAAATAAGCTGCAATGTAACAAGGTGGTGGGAATTGTCTCCTGGCTACCAGGTGGATGACTGCTAGGAGCAGTCTTTGTTGAAATTATTAATGGTCTAGAAAAGAAAGTACACAGCACTTTGATGAAACTCAGAGATACAAGTATGTAAGACAGAAAGATCAGTGTACAAAGAAAATAACAGAGAATTTCCTAGAGAAGATAGAAGAAGAAAGAAAAATAGCTAAATGAGATTCACCTTTGGAAAAAAATGCAGGCTGGAAGAGCGTCTGAGAAGGAATAACAGGAAGGAGAAATCTGGGATGCGATAATGATGAAAGAGATCAAAGGGGATAGCTCATGCTAAATGACATGAATTGTCAACATGATCTGATGTGAAAAGGCCAGTACAATACCGGACAGAGTAAGCAGTATCACATCAACAGGAGAAGAAGAAATAGCCACTTTCTATAGGATGCTAGTACAGCTCAATCTGGAATATTATATGCATTTCTGGATATTGACAAGTTAGGGAGTTCAGAGAAGAGCACCAAACATGATCCAAAGACTTGCAGGACTGATTTATGAGAAGAGATTAGAAGAGTTAAATACATAAATTGCTTGGCTAAGAAATGATTAATGGGAGACATGATAACAGCCTACGAATATTTGAAGAGCACCAGTGAAGGAAAGGCGTTTTCCAGAAGGATCCAAAGGGAACAGCGAGGAGCCCAGAGAGTGACTGAGAAGCAAAAACATGTTCTGAGTATCAAGAAGTGCTTCTTGAACGTAAATTATATGTGGAATAATTTCCCTGGTGGAGAGGACAGGGAGCTTTTACTTGTGGCTTTCAAACACAGACTTGAAAAACCCCTTAGGAAACATATGTGTCCACAACTGCAAAAGTCTGGACTCAGTGACCTCTCCAATCCACCCCATCAGGTGCATTAGGTATAGGAGAAATGACTGTACTTGTAAAGATGCTACATTCTTACTTGTGTTTCTCCCTGTGCTGTTTGCTACGTTGTCATTCATCAAGCCAAAATAAACAGTAGCTGCTGTTAGAGAATTAGTTTTATTACTTGAGGGTTGTGGTGAAAATCTCAGCACCTGTCTTACGACTGCATGCAGACAACAAATCAGCGGTCTGACATCCACAGAGCCTTTCAGTGAGTCAGTTGGGTTATGATGAGCTACATTCAAGGTAAATATTAGATGCAAGTGCACCTTCCTTCTTTTTAAGGGGAAAAAAAAATAACTGCATAGCAAAGCCCAACTATTGTGGTTATGTCAGGAAGCTCACGGTTGGCTAACGGCACCAGAGAAGTGGTACAAGCTTAGCAAGGCATGGAGCTGGAAGGAAACCGGAATCCTCCTTCATCCAGCCACAGGGTGTTATCCAGGGAGACACAACACCATAACACGTGTCATGCAGCAGCAACTTAAGTTTTAAATCTTACAGCTCCCTTAGCTAGATATATCTCCCAAAGTTAGATTAATTGTGAGTCTTTCATCTTCAGCCATCTCTGAAAGGCCTTATCTTTATCTCTGCTTTCAGAAGTCCATAAATTTCTGTGTGTTCAAAGGCTCCATCCCATCCCCCAGTCTCTCTCTAGTTCAGATATCCTCAGACTCCAGCACAACTGGCAAGTATCTGCATTAATCTCCTTAAATTATCTCTCCCTTCATACTTCCTTCTATATCTTCCACCAGTTTCCTTCCAACACTTCACCTGCTCAGTTCATCCTTGCTGAATCCTTCTGCTGGCAACTTCCCTTTGACCAAAAACTTTCCATCATGGGAATCAGCATTGCTACTTTCTTTTTTCCTTCTACATTCATTTCTGAACCACCCTGGCCCAAAACACCTAAAAAAAAAAAAAAATAACAGCAAAGTAAGATTTAATACCAGGAAGCTTGTTTGAATTGTTTTACCATTTCTGTGGACATCTTTTCCCCCCTCTCCAGAGGCAAGGTTATCCATAACCGTGGCCAATAGTTATGCTTAAAGCATTCACTGAGAAAGCTACTGTGAAATATTTATATTCAACATTAACACTTGCCAAGGGATTCAAATCACTGAACAAAAACGGATTTAGTTTACAACCAGGCAGCTATGTTTTCAGTGTCATTTTTGCTCATGTTTTTCTACATCAGATATGACTAATTCAGGTGGATCCATCCCTGTACACTAGGTTACCATAATTACACACTATACCCATTTCAAAATTAGTTCCAGCTAGTTAGCTTCACTGCAAGACAATTCACACTGCCAATTGAGAATTCAACCTAGTTTGATGATTTATACATATAAACAGAAAAATCCATTATTTATACACTGTAGGAAAATAAATTCACTTGCTGGCCAGGGATATGAAGCATACGAAGGGTTTTCATTTTAGATGGTTGGAAATTTTAAACTCAAGCAGCTTTTAATCAACATGCCATTGAAAAGAAATTTCAGCAATTGCATTTCTTATTCAGCAGCAGTACACAATGTAACTGAAAATAGAAGCTCCAAAAGCTTGATGGTTTATTACTCAACATGTGCTTATAATAAATTAGATGCAAATAGCAGTTATTGTGTACCAAGAAAAGCAAGACAAGACAACCCATTTCAATAAGCTGGAAGGGCTGAGAAGAGCACCATTTCTGTCCTACTGTTCTGAAATAATTCCTATAATTCAAACACTCAAATGTATCACTGTTTTCTATTGCTATAAGTTACATTAGCATCTAGGCACTCAAGTCCCATAGTACTATAATAGTTTTTTAAAAGCTAATGCCAGTTACCTAGACCTAAACACTTTAACTATTAGTGTCAACACCAAGGCTGAAGCAGACTGAACAGAGTGGGGCTGCAGCAAATGCCACTCAGTGTCAGATCTGAGATCTTCTAATGGCAATGGGTACCTTACTCCCAGTGACACCAAGGTGTGTGAAGGCCATTGTTGTCTGGGCTTGAATAACTCTTGATCACGAGAGTAAAAGGGAATTAAGAAAGTGTTCAGCCTCCCCCACATGCAAATTCACTGACAGAGAATTCTATGTGCAAGTAAAAGGAAGACAAGCTGGTTTTATTTCTTGCTTTGAGTTTTCTATACTCTTAACAGCTTATTTTAACTCTAGCTGAAGACAGATGATTATGAACCACACAGAGAGACTGTGATGACTACACACCCCACCAAGTGACCAAGATACAGGCTACAGTCTTTCAGGCTGACACTATAAGAAGAAAGCGCTAGAAAAAAATAGTCATGGATTCAGCATGTGTAATGATGGCCTCCATAACCTCCCTCCATTAACCCCTATCCTGCATCCTTCTCTGCAGTTCTGGAAGTTTCCTCTTCAGCGCATGTCATGGGTCCTTTTTAGTTCCTCAACTCAGGATTCTGCCTGGAGAGAACGGGGTGCAGCAAAAACCAAACATATGCCAGAGATCTGTCTATATAAGGTCCTATCACTAGCTGGGAGGGCAAACTTGTTCTCTTTGGGTGAAGGGGAATGACAAAAGAGTTTCTTGCAAATGTTTGTGACGATTTGCTATGGAGCCATTTGGGGTGGGCCACTGGTAAGGCTTAGGGGTTGTGAACTGGAACAAAAACCTCAAGGAAACAGTACAAGAGTTAATTCTATTTATTTGGGTTTTTTTAGTAATTATAATTTGTGATGAAGGAGGAAAAAAAAAACCAACCAACCAACACCTTGTCCAAAGGCAATTTTACAGGCATGGTTGTTCTGACACAGGCAGCAGGAAGCAAGGGAGGTGCAAGGGGGAAACATGTGCATGGAGCCATTGTCAGGGCATGCACGGGAAGACAAATCTGGAAGTTCAAGTGAACTCTTCAGCAGAACATTAGACAGTATTGCAGCTGATGGCAATGAAAGTGTTTACCAGACAGAAAGGCAGTATGTGCTTCTTCAGGTTGGACAGTGATGCACAGAGCAAGG
Source organism: Pezoporus flaviventris (assembly GCF_033815535.1). Lineage (NCBI taxonomy): Eukaryota > Metazoa > Chordata > Aves > Psittaciformes > Psittacidae > Pezoporus > Pezoporus flaviventris. The sequence goes on along the minus strand of NW_026892549.1, from coordinate 41,667,983 downwards.
CAGTACAGGAATCTAAATTATTCACAGTAACAGTGAAGCCAAAGGAAGGGGATAAAAGTCTGTTAGTGGGTAAAAGTATGTCAGTTCTGTGACTTCCTCAGGAAAACATTGTGACTGAAGAAAAAAAGAACAAAAAAACAGTTTAAGAAAAATCTCAGGATACTTTCCATAGCATGGTGACGAATTGCACCTTTTCCAGTTTGTTATTTATTACCTATATCTCCAATAAGGAAAGGCTCAGTGGTACATATTTATCTTTCCCCATTTACCCTGAGTGTCAGTGAAAACGTACAACTGGCTCTTAGCACAAGGTGGCTGGTGGTGCATATTCCCAGCACCTGTTGCCAGTATAAAGGAGAAATATATCTGGGATTTTGTTTAAAGGCACCAGAAAGATGTTTTCTGCTGTATTGAGTAAAATTACTGCAAAGAACATGTGAAGATTAGTTAGGCATGGACGAATCTGTAAGAAGGACTGAAGATGTCCTACGCTGCCTGAAAATGAGAAGTGACACTGGGGAAAATCTAAGACTCATCACACGTGCCAAAATCAAACTAAACCAAGCAAAATCACATAAAGCAATGATTCCTAAAAAGCTAAGTAGGCGTAGGCTGGAAAAAAAAACTATATACCCTATGCTATTTTTCCTTCTTCTTGAGTTAGCCCAAAGAGAAGATGTTACAGATGAGTGTATGTGTCAAAAGCACTGAATTAGTTGTGATGCAACTGACACAACTATAACTGACAGCCACATTATTTAAAGTCGTTTGAAGTTAAATATAGACTTAGACATAATCTTGCCAATGGAACAGTTCCCACCCTAATACTTTGGCAGGAAATGGTGCCAGATTAATTAAGCGCTTATTGAAAAGCACCCAGAGTCAGAGTCTGAACCCTATTTAGAACAAGCGAGTTCCGGAGCATGCATGGCGCTGTCACCTGAGGACATTTTTTCCTACAGAAAACTGAAACCAAGGCTAGCTGCATTATTAGACACAGGAGTCTTGTAGAAATGGAGGATGAGATAGCAAAGGAAACTCCTCAGTTACACTCAATGATCTCAAATCCACCTCCTCCCAGAGTAAAGGTGAGGGCTGGTGTTGAACTTCACAGGGATTTTGAGCTTCCTAGCAATTGCAGGAATTGTGTCTAACTGCCATAGAAGTAACCCTTTATTTTCGTCCACACATCCTCTCCATCCCTTCTGCAGACCATCAGCATTTGCTGGCTGTCATCCCTCACCCAATCCAATCTGTCGACTGGTATTACAGCACTGCTGTTTGTTATGCATGCAAAACAATGATTTTCTTGTATATCACGCAAATAGGGTCAGTCACACATGTAACACAAACCTGTAGTGTACCCTGCTTCAGGGCCCTTGCAGGTATTACATTTATGCAAAATGGTGTGTTTGGAATATGAAGCTCATTATGTATATGAATCATTATATATATGAATCTGTATATGTATTTGATTTAAATACAGCAGGTCTTATTATTTTTTCATGTACAATTTCAGTGGAGTTTTTGTTATGAAAATGAGCACCTAATTGGAAGGTTCAACAAATACCATGGTTTTGTCTAGATCATAAGGAGGTTTATTCCTAGAAATATCCAACTGTAAACGTATTTTTGTTTGCAGTGGATGAGACCTTCTGCAGTGCTCAATGACTCAGGGACAAATCTGTTGCTCCTCTTTGGTAAGATTCAGGAATCTGACTCTTGGCAGATGACTACTGCAAGCCGCACTAACTGCTTAAATGCAAAGGGGCTCAAAAGTACAAGCTGTTTTCCCACTCATCACCCCCACTCGTCCACTGCACCCAGGGGCAATCCCCAGTAGCTGTCAGGTAAGTCAGCACTGTCCATCCCCTCCATGCTCCCGTTCAGCTCGGATCTTCTGCTCCCCCGACCCCAAAGCGGGATGTTCCGTAAGCGCGTGAGTGGAAGGCTGGGAGAGACAAACTGCTCGTGGCCTCCGCCACCTGGCACAGGGCAGGAACGGAGGGAACCGGGAACCGGTGCCAGCCCCTGCCGGCCCCACCGGCAAAATTTCCCACGGCGGAATCGCGGGGAAATCCGTGCCAGCCACACGTGCTACGCGGCATCCTCTGACGTCATAGACAGTAACAACCGCCAGGGTGGGCATCCTTCTGACGTCACAGCATCACAACAAGTAGGGGCGGGAGCTCGGCGGCGGGCCCCTCAGCGCGCAAGGCGCCGCTGGGTGTCGCTGTTGCCGGGCGGCGGCGGCGCGGGCCAGGGATGGGGAGAGGGGACAACAACACAAAAGGCGAGGCGGCGCTGTGAGTGAGTGCCCGCCGCCATCTTGTCTCGTGGGGTGGTGTCCCGTCGTGTGTGAGTGGGGACGGGGCGGTACCAAGCGGGGCTCTCGCCCTCAGGAGGGGCCGCCCGCACCGCTCCCCTCTCTGTCGGTTGCCGGAAAGCCCGGCATGGCAGCGCCGTCACGGAGGGGCAGGAGGAGGGCCTCGTTGAGGGAGGAGGCGAGCGGCGGTGGCTGGGTCAGTGCAGACGCCACAAAGGAGCGCAGCCTGCTGCCTGCGCTCGGGGGAGGCTTCGCGAGCAGCTGGGATAATTTGCTGGAAAATTGAATTTTGAGGCAAAGGGAAAATCAAATCAGGGACAGAAAAGTGATAAGAATGCTGAACAAGGGCTTGTCCCTGAAATAGCAGATGAAGACATGTTTTGCTGCTGTGGAAACGCTGGACACGCTGAGCTGTCTGACGTTCAGAAGCGGGAGGACATGGGGAGATGCTGTGAGGTGTAAATGCCCAGCAGGTGCTCTGGGGGTTTGTCTCTCTCACACGCCTGGAGTCGGATTTACAGTGGAGTCAGAGCTGGGGAAATTTACACCCTTTCCTTGTCCCTCCGTGGGAAGATTCCGTTGAGAGCCGTTCTTCATCATGTAACTTACCCCTTCCTCCACTTTAATTTGGTCCCTGGAGGGTAGTTTAGGCTGTGCTGTTCATGAGCACATTTGATGGCGTTGCCTGGTCCCGAGTGGAAGGTGATTTCCCATCCCCAAGGCAGTCCGGAGTGACAGAGTGACATTCCCCTGCCAGTGACCCTCCACTGAAGGGGAGGCAAGGACAGTGCCTGCAGCAATGCAGGGGTAGGTTTGTCACACAACTGTGTGTCATACTTGGCAAGCCCTGGTCAGGAATATCTCAGTAGTATAATGAAAGGGGCCTTTCTGGCTAGGGCCACAGTTCAACAACAGAACACATTTAGATGGATCCCTACGGCGCTGCTGCTTGCAACCACTTGTGTGTGCAGGGGTATTCTGAGCACTCAATAGAAAAAAACAACGTGAAGAAAAATGGAAATGAGGAGATGAGAAGCTTGTAGTATGAATGATTTGTCATGACAGCTGTGTGCAGAGGTGAAAGATGCTCAGTGCCTCAGGCAAGTAAAGGGCCCAATTCTACCCTGACATAAGCCATTGATTTAAAAAGGTAGACTCAGTGCAAACCAGTACAGAATCAAGCTTTTTAACTGTTACAGTAACCCTACTCAGCCTGAATGAGAAGATGTTGAAGAATTAGATGTCTGTTTCTGAATTGCTCAGAATGACAGAACAGCTAAAGCACATAGTTCAGCTCAAGCAGCATTTTAGAGGCAGGCTCTTACCTCTACTGTGTGGGATTTTCTCTCCACATTGCCACAGTTAAGAGAGCAGGAATGGGAGATGTCTGTGGATTTTACACCTTTCCTCCTTCCAAAACTGAGGTGGAGAGGGGCAGAATGCAGCCCTTCATTCATACCCTGGTAGGTCTTTACACAGCCACAGCTGTCACCAGCCAGACACTGCAGGGCTTCTGGTCTATGATGCCTTAGCAAGTTGTAGAAGTTTGTTACAGTGGCAGTGGCAGTTTGTTACTACAATATGAACAAGAATATGTTCTTCTGCCCATCTCCTTCCCTCCTTTGCCCATGAACTTTCTAAGGCCTGACTATGGCTCTTAACCTGGGTTTACAGGGAGAGGTGTTATGTATCTCTCTGATAAAATGACACATTTGGAGAGCGCTGCAAATCCACTTTGAACAGAGGGGAACTTTGGAATTCTTCTCATCACAGCAAACTGCTGTGTAAATTCAGCTTTAACGTTTTGCAGTTCAAATGACAAATCTACATTCATCAACACCAGCAGCACTGATGCCAGAAGCATTGGCAGTCTATGAGAAGACATCTCACAGTAGCAGCAGAGACAGATTGGGAGCCAGTCATGTTTTGTTTGGTTTTTCCTCCTCATACACACACAGAAGCACACACACACTGGTCTATTCTGACAGCAAATAGCTAACAAGTGTGTAACAGCAAGCATTTCTAGACAGGCATAAATCATCCCTCATGGTTTTTACCCATGCATTTCTCATGATCGTTAAAAGAATTAAATTTGCCAGTTCCGGCTAGAGTTTAGCTAGAATGTCCTCAAGTTGAAAATGTCTTTATAAAACAAACCAACCAACCTGTTAAGATGGAGTTGGTGGCCACCAGCCTGCTGACCTTTGGTAAAAGCATTTTGCACCTAGGCTGAGTGTGTCTGCTGCTTCATCCAAATCAGAAAGGACAGATAGCTACAACAAGTCTTGGAGAAAGCGTCAGATGAGTACCAAAAGAATTCATTAATAGAACAGTTTTCTTTCATTTTTATGTTTTGGCTAATCCACCACATTTAACAGGTCTACTAACCGTGTTTTTATGAATGAGCAATTCCATAGTTTATGGGCATTCTAAACCATGCTGTAGGAAAAGTGTCAGGGTCCCAAAACCTGCTGTGCACAGTTCATATCATGGCCTAACATCAATAAAGACATAAAAGAGCATCTTGCAGCTACTGCAAAATTGGACATGTTGAAGCCAATCCCCACCCCCAAGAATGTGTAACTCTTTCTCTACTAGACAGATCAGAATTAAGTTCATTAGGGAGTTCTCTTCCTTACGAGTGTTAATTCCAAGCTCATTTGTGGATTTATCCATAGAATAAATAAAACATGAACAGCAGAGGTAATGTGAGTATTCACCCAAGGTGTGTCTGACCATCCTGAACCAAAACAAAAAAAAACAAAACCAAAAAACCTATGGCAGAAATGCTATCTTCTTCTAATATAGCCAGTAAGACGTACTGGTGACAGCAGTCTTTATCAAAGAGAATCTCCATTAGAGCTGCAAACTTCTTTTATATGGGTGACCATCAGATGATCACACTTACCAGTCCTTTCAGGCTGCTGAACTGAGTTTGAACAGGCAAGCGAGTTTTCTTTGCCTGTCAACCAGCAGTTGTAGTAATTGTCCCAGGCACAGTTGTTCTGAATAAAATCACAGATGTTGAAGTCTTCCTCTGTTTTGCTGCTGGTAGCAGAACACGACTTGCTGCAGCTGATTTTCTGGTGCTTTCAAGCTGGTTTTGAGGGCCATATAAAAATAAGTTGTTTGTTTAGCCCCAAGTAAGCAGAGAAGAAGGAAGTCTTTTGCACAAATGGCGAAGATCCTCAATCCAGTCCCTTTAATGTAGCAGAAAGGAGTCATAAAAGTCTCAGTTCTGCAGCAAAAGGATTCCTTTGATGTAGAGAATGTGGAATAAGCTGTATAGAGAATGTGGAAAAAGTTTTGTAGAGGTCTTCTGAACTCCAGTACACTGTGTGCTGAGGAGAAGGGGTTCTAGATGGAGGTGCTGTGATGTCCAAGCAGCGTCCTGGCCCCTACAATCACTGGGGGGCACCTGTGTAATTCAGATAGTCCTCTGCATGACTACAGTAACTTCACAGTCTTACTAGAGGCTTCAGAATAACTCAGGCTCTGGATGCCAGGAAAGTCTTTTAAAGACACTTTAAACCTAACTTTCTAATCCCCTCGCAATAATTTCATATATATTAAAGATGAAAAGGATCTTCACATCACCCATATTCCTGAAGCAATTCTAACTCATTCATGCAGAAAACCTCTCAGCATCAAGTAGACTTTAAATGAGCTGTGTTGCTTCCTTGGTTTTCCACTTCATTCAGTTTATGTTCAGTGCAGCTACTCTGAGCTATTTATAACTGTTTTCATTCCTGGTTCTCATCTAGTAGCTCTGTTTGAAGTGAGTGGGAATATATTCTATGTGTTGTTTTGAAGATTTTTTTTCCAATATTTAGAGTGTGACGTATCTTTTTCTAATCCCACAGGTAAAATCCAGCCTCTAGGAATGCAGCTGCTCAACCTCCCTTAACCTCAGACCCACCTACCCAAATCTGCATAGAGCCGAGACCACACGGGCAAAGGGGAGATGAACTCATGAACTCATGATGAAGTTCAGAAGTGGCAGGTGGCAAGAGGTCCCAGATGTCCTACTGGTCCATTGTAGTTTAGGGTTCAAATAGGCTGGGCCATTCCCTCCCTCCCATTACTGGGAGTTCAGATTAATCAGTAACTCTGATTAGTCCTGTTTATGTGGCATGAAAACAGCACTCAGGCCAAGAGAGACCTCCGTAGAGGACTCTGGCCATATCTAAGACAGCAGAGGAGTACTAGGATTTTGATATGAATCGTTACCATGTCTAAAATCTGATGAGATGTGTTTGTAGCTCAGTTCTGACCTCACCCATTTACATAAATTTTTTGAAAACTTGTCCTTTCATTAGCAAGTATGTTCAAATTGTAAATTGCTGCTAGCCAGCTGGAACTGACCCACTTCAGCTTCTACAAAGAGGTAGCTGCTAAAGCATGTATTTTCTACTCACACTTCAGCTTCAAACCTGATGTGCACTTCTTTCTTTTCCCCTCTCTCTTCTGTGTCTCCAGCAGTAGAATGATCCACAGAAATTACTTGGTCCATGGGAATTTCCATGACATCGTATTACTTGTGAACCCAAAAACTTTCCCAGAACTAGTTGGCCCTGGACCATAAAAAGGGTATAGAGGGGGTCCCTGAGATAGGAAGAGTTTGGTTTATAAGATAATGAGAAACAACAATTAAATGCCATAGAGAATGCAATGTAAAAATTCATTTACACTCCTGCTGCACAGTAATTGCCTTATTTCCAGCACCTGTAAGACAGCAGAACAATTAGCACAAAACATCAAACCCTTTTTTACATTTTACAAAATATGCTGGTTTGTGTCAGTAATAGGAAGGGCAAGAGGAAAAAAATACCTCCATCAAGCTGTGCTTCCTGGTGTATTTAGTGTACATTCAAGTGCTTCCTGGTATATTTAGAAACAACCAAATGACAGAAAAATATGGTTTGTAGTTAAGGTCCCTTATTAACACTTTGTCTGAGTGCAGAATAAGGAAATATGCACAATTCTGCAATGAATAAATGAATATTTAACAAATCTGAATGAAGATAAATTGAGGAAATCCTGTTACAAAGACAAACAAATACATCTTTATTCTTTATAACATAGGCAATAGCTCCACACTGCACATGACAAGGTATGCTTTATGTAATAGGGTGGATATGTATTGCTAATTATGTGGAATACAGTTGAATTGAGAAAATGTATTCTTAAATTTCCATAATGGAGGAAGGCAGCATATCTGAGGTTACTCACATTTTAGATTATTATTACTGAAGACATTTTTTACATCATTAGTTTTTAATATAGATGTTGTTTGCTTCCACTTTACAATTTACTCTGGTTTGGAGACTGAAGATGCAACATGTAGTTGCGTGGAATGCAGGTTCTGTTAGAACTATGCAGGTTCTGTTAGAACTATGCAGGTATTTTACTGAATTTTATACATATATCTAGTAGGAAAAAAAAACAGTTTTCTACGTTTCATTGAACAGTCCATTTGTTCCAGTGTTTTTCTATGTAAGAAAAGCAACATAACAAATTCAACATACTAATTTTGTTAATATATCTATTTGGGCAACACATTTTTCTTTCTACACTTTTATCAAGAGAAGATAAATATTATTGGAAGTCTGCAACAAAGCTGTAACTGAGTGCATTTCTTCCCCTGTCCTTTACACCCCTATAGAGATTCATAGGGTTTTTTCCAAAAGAGGAGTGTGTCATGCTGCAGATGTAGCTTGTATGAAACTGCCATATAAAGGTTGTCCACTAGGTGGTCCATAAAGACATACTTAAGAACGCTGGTTCAGGTTTTCAGTCTTCATATTTAAGCATATACAAATAAATGCAAATATCTATTTTAATATCATATCATCAGTTAGCAGCTATGGCTAAAATGAGTGTAAACATTTTGCTTCCTCCTCCCATATTCAGTATGTATTCATCAAAGATAAATAATCTGAAGAATATTTCATATGAGATTCTACTATGTATGTAAGCCGCCAGACTTCTTAAAAAGCAAGTCAATCAAGTGATTTCAGTAGGGTTACTCACAGAAGTCAATCCTGTGTATGTGAAGAAAACCTCATTTGCAGCTCACATACTCCATTTCTACTCCAGGGATGCCAAATACTTGGAAGTAATGCATTTCATTGGAACTGTAGTGATGTTGTCAAAAGTAAAAGTAAAAGTAATAATAATAAAAAAAAATCCTAGTAAAAAAATAGCATTGGCATAGCTGTAAATAACAATACATGGCACTGACAGGATTTGGATTGCAAGCACAAGGCTCATTTTGCTTTGAGACAGGTTTAGATTAAATCTGGGAATTTACCATATGCCTGAATCTTCCTATAGAAGGTGGAACACCATCAAAACTCAGTTGGTGTGCAGCTACTGTGAGATGATTACAACAAGTGGCTTCTCTAGACAACTAGTTCATGCAGAACCACTTCTGTTTGTTATTCCCAGACTTGAAAGAAGCATCATCATTACAGATGACATGTGCAACTGAAGAAAACTCCATTCCATGAATGTCATGGAACAGAAGACGTTCTAACAGCATTCCCTATCAACCTGAGATGTATCAACAGCAATAATTTATTGTGGGTTTTTTTTTCACACTGAGCTTTAAGGATGATAAAATGCAAAGAAAAAATACAGCACTATACACCTGCTGAACGGGTAATGATTATAAGAACCAGGTTAAAATGATGATGTCTGTTTTTCACATACGCCAGGTGATCTTTACATTAAAACTTTCTCATTATACAGTAGACATATTTTGCAAGAGTTTAGAAACTAAATGTAAAAAATTAAACTTTTCAAACATTTTTAAAAGTTATATTCTGTGATAAAAAGAGGAACTATGAGTCCATGAAATAGATCTGCAGTCACTATGCACTTTTTTTATGTTGCTGTAATTTTTAGTGCCATCACGGTAAATTTGTAAATGCATCGTACTAATTTCCATATTCATTTTTTACTTAGTTCTCATTTCATGTGTGTGAAGTATGATTCCATTAGTCTTCAGTGACTCATAGAAAATATATCATGGACTGTGTCTTTTTATTAATGAAAGAAAAAACAAGAATGAAGTTATAGAGTGTAATGAGGTTTAGAAATGAATTTGCTTCATCTTATAGCAGTTCTGCAGATTCTGACAAGATTGGCAATTCTAAACAGTGTGTAGCTTGTAATACAAACTATGCCTAATGAAAAAATGATGTAATCAAAAACTGTAGAAAGATGGGAGACTCAGTATTTCTCTCTTTCCGTATGAGAGGAGGCTTCTTCCTATGAACTAGGGAATTTAGTTAGGTATTAACAAAGTTAGCACTGTAACAGAGAAACTGATACATTATTCACAGAGTAGGAGCAGGGGGAGAACAGGTATTTCCTTCTTGTTGCTGCTTCTGTTACTGACTGAGTTTAAAAGTTCAATCTAGCTACAGTATTTTCCAACAATGCTTTACAAACTAAAAGGGACATAGCTGCTTGCTCTAGTGACCTTTTGGATAGTCCAAACCGGCTGTTTGATAGGACATAAAAATTTAATACAAGCATTTTGGACACCAAGCATGCTATGTGATCCTCTGGGTAAAGTTTTGGTTGGAAGAATTATTTAAATTGGCATGGAGTCAAGACTAAAACCTTCATAGAAATTAAAGAAGATAATAATTTTCATAACTTGCAGTTTATGACAAATGACTGTGTAAAGCAAAAACATGTAAAAATCGGAAAGGTAAATCAAAAAAAACAGTTTCAATTTTTGGCATCCTGGTAAAACATACTCAAGGCAAAAGTGTCATAGGAAAGATAAAAAAATACACAAACCACAGGATAAATAAATAAAAATGCTTTCCCTTTTTTTTTTCTGCAGTAGTGGCGATACTTCCTATTTGTTCAAATCTTTCTGGAGTACAAACAAATATGGCCTTTAATACAACAGTCTTTTACACATTAAGCTTCTAACGGGGAATTATCCTCCTACTCCATCTTCTAATTTCCTCTTCCTGTCCCATATATAAAACAGCTGGGTGTGGTTGTCCGATGAGACCAGCTGCTTTGGTCTCCCAGGCTTTTTTACCCCTTCCTGCCTGTTGCAAGAGCTCTGCTCAATTTAGGGGAAAAGGAGGGAGGTGAGTAATTTTGGGTTTGGTTTGTTGGTTGGTTTTTTTGGGTTTTTTTTTTTTTCCTATGGCTGTTTTAGTCTCAATGTTTTAAGCCTCTCAGAAATCAAATTAGTGCTATATTTGTTCCATGGGAAGAATAAGAAGAAAATACAGTAAGGAAGGAGCAGTAACTCAAGAGATACTTAGAGAGAAGTTCCAGAGCTGAAGCTAGCAGGAGGTTCTTTGTGACTTGCTTGGGTTTAGAGTGAGGCAAAGCTACTTCAGCTAGATGACAAAAGGTTTTCAGCCAAGCTGCAAAAGGATGAGAGCTATGGGCAATTCCTCTATGAAAACTAGACCCAGTCTGAATGTGAACACTAGGGAGGTCAAGGCAAAGAGAATCTTCTCAAGTTTATGACCATAGGGGCTAGTATTTATGTGGGGTAGTTCACTATGACTATTGAAATAGATAGTGGCAAGTGCTTAAAATAGAGTAAGAAGGAAGACTGTACTGAAGCTGTGCTGAGTTTTAGCTGGTGGCCACATATCTGTTAGGTTTCAGTGATGCCAATAAAGATTCCTTCCTTGAACATGGGGAGTCAAACAAGTCTTTAGTTTTGAAAAGAGGCTGAGGTATGTTAAAAGATAAGTTAATTCTGATGTGCAGAAATCCCACAGAAAAAAATGGAGGAGAGAGAAGGAGAGTCCTTCTAAAGCATCAGTTCAAGAAATAAGGCAGTTGGGATATGATGATGTCAGTGATATTTGGGGTACAAGGAGGTAAATATTTATTTGAACATATGCACTGGAGAATGTTAAGAATAATGATGCATGAAGGGAATGAAAATGGAATAAGTGGCTGTGAGATTTGTCTAGGAAACCATCACTTGAAACTCTAATGACATTTTTATTGAAATGTGAAGAGAAAACCTGTACTAGAGAGGATCTTAGCAGGAAGCAGGATGAAAACAAGCTCCACCTCTGTGTAACAATATTGACAACACAGGATGATCTTAGAGATGAAAGAAATCAGTTGTGTTTCTGTTGTGTTTTGGAGCCTGAGGGGGAAGTTTGGGCGATGGTCATTGACTGGCTGGAGGAAAAAGCTGAGAAGCCTGTGCATCTGCAGTAGACACTATATGGAAGAGACTTGGGTAGTCACCAAAGGCAAGCTAATAAGAGGAAACCCAAGTCATGCTCTGTCAAACTTCTTTCTGGATACTGTGCAGTGAAAAGGGAAGTAGAAAAAGGCAAAGATGATCTGAATTGAGGTCCCTAGAAACTGCAGTCTAGAGGCTTATTTGTGCTGGAAGAGGTGTTCTGCTGGGGCGAGACCAAATGAGGGAAGAATAGGTTTCTGGTGGGGAAGGTCAATCTGGTCACAGGCTTTTGCCAGAGACATTCTTGAGTGCAAGAGCGGGGTGGAGGAAGCAGATGTTTGAGGGACTTGGCAAAGTGGACAGAAATGTTGAGGCACAGAAGAGTTCGGAGAGGAGGAGGGAGGGAGCGAGCAGCAACAGAGAGAGGTGCTTGAGAGTATATGTGGACTTCTCTGCCTTTTGCTGATCCTAGGCAAGCCTTGTCCTTTAGAAATGTGAATTAGTAAGTAGTAAAAAGAATGCATCCAAAATATAACAAAGCAACCTAGCGACATCTGTCTGGAAAAGTAATTAGAATCAGAAGGGTAATTTTATAACTGTCAGGGCAACAAATTACATTGGCAGTGGAGGTCCATGTTAGGGTATGTGGGGAAAGAAGGAATCCTGGGAACGCTGTTTCATTCCTGTACTTCCCAGCAGACTCCCATTGCCTGAGGCTGCAAATGGGGCAGAGAGAAGGAAGCTCTGGCAGCTGCAGGCAGTGGAGAAGGTAGAACAAAATTGTCACTTAAAAAAAAAAATAATAATTTAAAAGCTTATAGAAGAGCACAGAGTTTTTCTTGGGGAGAGTAGTCATTTATTCTTGCACCTATGAAGCATCCAGCCAAGACAGGGTGTCCTAGGTGTGGGTAAAGCTGAATAAATAGGGTTGCAGCTGATTTGTTTACCTCCACAAAATTAGAGAAATATGGCCTACCTACATCATACAACTGTTCTTCACATTTTTATAGCCTATATTTCACAACATGAACATACTATTTCCTAGCAGCATGTTTTCCATCAAACATAGATTCTCATTTTATGAACTCTCCCTCATTTTAGTAAGAGAAACATGATTTGGAAAGAGTTCTCAGCAGAAAAGCTAGCTCTGTCAAACACATCTGTAAACATTCAGCTCTGCTTCACACAAGGGAGTTTCATCTGTGAATGCTGCATCTAGCAGTCAAATGCAGCCATGAGGCAGGATATTCTCAGCACCTATTTATAGAAGAATGTATAAAATACTATCAACTCTGCCACATGTGACTAAAGCCACATGACCCAAATCCTGAACTATTCACATGAGCCCATGCAAACAGCAGAAGCAAAACAAACAGCTTAAAACCCAACAAAATTGAACATGAAAGCACCATCAGGAAACATGACAGTGAGTCCTGTGTCATTTCACATTTCATGCGACACAAATGCGACACCTTATCCCTTAGTTGCTAGACATTAATCAAACATACTGCCACACTTGAAAGGATAATGCTATCGAAGGAGAGAAGCCTTTTGTATATTCACTTTGTATTCTTTTAAGAACCGCAGACCAAAGTAATAAATGGCATCTTAGACCATTTTTCACACGAGGAGCCAGTGTGTCATACAAGATTTCTTACTCCATACCACACTGTCCTTCCATGTTACGCTGCTTGTTTTTCAGCACCAGGATATCCTTTATTATGTGGCTTTCTTTTAAAGATTACTTTTGAGCAAAAGAATGGCTTTGCTGAGCTGCACTGCTGTTAGCATTTTGTATTACAGAAGCAGTTCTAACAGCTATGTAAGCATTTTAAATCCCCTTTTCCTTTCCTTCTGACTTTGCCCCATGCTTTTCCTAGAAGTGTCACAATTCCTGACAGCTCACAGTAGAGCTGGGAAGAAGTCCTGGTTTTGCTCCTTGAGAACACTTCCAAGGGATTCAACCAAGTGGTTAAGTCAGATTTGAACAGAAAAATGTCTGTTCTATCGATCTGTTCCGGTGGCTGTGATTTGTAAAGAGCATAGATGGGGCAAGAGCAAAATACTTCATTTTTATTCCAGTTCTCAAATGCTTAAGCTGTGATGAATTATGTCTTTGCAAACTCCTTTTCCTTCATCACCACCACTCTCGCCAGTGTCCATGCTGCCCTTCTCCAGTCCCCACCTTCCTGTTAAAGACAACCAGGTTTAAGGCTGGAAACTTACCAATGCATGATGACAGCTCTGCAATCAAAGTTTTCAGTAGAGGACGATACGGTCCATGATCTGGGTAAGAATTGCTGAAGCTTGTCTCTTGTTTTAGCCTGGTGATCTAAAGCACAGTCTTGTCCAATCAGTTTGTATGCTAGGCAAGTTAGGATGACAGCATGGGTTCAGACTTTAAATACAGCCAAGACTGGGATGCCTCTGGGTCCTTCTTACTTACATGTTTTTTGGATGGTATGGCTTCTTCAGAGGGGAACTGCCCCAAAAGAGATATATGGCCTGGCATTTAGCAGAGTGGCAGGCAAGCCTGCAGAGTCTGCTGAAACATTTGTGGGAGTCTGGAAGCACTTTAGAGGCTGATAGATAAGAAGCTAGAAACATCTGAAGTTTTGAGGAAGAAAACAAGATTTATGGTGACTATGAAGAGCAGGAAATCAAAACTGTTAAGAAATCAGCTTCAGGTCATCATGAAGTTCTGATCCCTAGTTTCACATTAAGGAACAGAGTACTACTAGAAAATCCTGCCTGTGGTAATAAATAAAGTTAATAATTAGCTACCATATACTGCTTTTCATCTATAGATTGCAGTGATAAGAAGAACACAGTGAGAGTCTAATTTATTGCAGCTAAATAGTTGACTGTTAAACATTTCTTTTTGCAGGACTGTAAATTCTACCTGTTGACATAAGAGCTCAATCTTAGCTGCTTTCTGGACTGGACTGCTTTATCGTTTAGAATGAACTCCATGCAGACATTTTGAAGAGTTATTGTTTCTTGCAAGTGTATTATGAAAAGGAGAAATCCCGAAGGAGCAAAAGAGAAATAAATTGGCAAAAGACTTTGGCACTAATTGTAACCATGACCACATTTATTGTTATACAAATCAATTAGGACCATATTTTGTGAGTCTTAATTGAGGAAAACAGAATTTTTTTACTGCAAAACTTGGTCCTAGAATATGTAATCTTTTAACCACATCATCTGTCTAGCACTATAGGAAACACCGTCTTTAGTACAATCTAAAAATGTAAGATGACATTGCAATGTGTAACTGCTGTACATCTTTTTAATATAAGTAACAATTCTGAAGTGCTTGTTGAAATAAAATGTGAGATTTTTCTTTTATTACTTCAAGGGTTTGGAATTTGCCCTATATTTAACCACAGATTTTGGCCTTGATTCTGAAAAATTATTGATCCTTTGTTCTTGTTGTTCCAACTGAAAACCTTCCAACTGAGCCTGGGGTTCATGCAATGAAGAGCAAATTTGAAAATCAAGTTCTTTACAGTTGCCCAAATTACTGCTCAGTGCTGCAACAAATAAATATATATTGTAACAACGCATGTGCTCAAGTTACTACAAAGAATTACTGCAAGCATGAAGGCATGTAAGACTAGGGCAATGTATTATATTTTGAGAGAAATCCAAAGGATATCCTTTGGTGTAAGTTTCTTTGTTTGAACAATTAATAAGGATATATGTCCCTAAACACAGATGGAAGCTACACTTGGAAGCAAGCCAAAACCCACATGCTTAGACATATCTGATGTCTCAATGCGATCACAGAAAATAGACTGGTGACTGTTAGCTGTTGAATCTTTTCTTTAGAGAACTGTGGAATAAAAGGAGGCAGACGGAAGCATGGGTTAAAGTCTTTGATTTATCTAAGTCATTGGTATTTTTGCCAGATTTCTTTTTCAAGGCTGATGAGAGTTATATGAAAGTTATATGAAGAAGTGTATGTCCTTTTTAAGTTACATATGACAGGGATACTGACTGATGACAATGCTTATGTTTATTGTGACCTTGAACCAAAGACAGCCAGATGTTTTTGGAAAGTTTGGATACAAATGTAAACTTTGAAGCCCTGAGTCATCATTAGTGTGATGAAGATGTGTTAATGTACTTTGTACGGAAGCACTTCTTCAAAAATTAGATCAAGGGCTTTCCCCTGCCACTCAGTGAGGACATCCTGGCAACCAAAATGTTTGGACTGATAAGGACAGCAACAAACAGGCTCTGTTTTCTTTTTAAAGGAAGAAAAAGGAGAGGGTGAGGGTGACAGGGATCTCATGGGAAGCAGAAGCTGTATTTCTATAGCACAAAAGGAGAAGGACTCCAGGAGGAGGTGCTGTTCTGGTGATCTTTTCTGGGGAGTGCGGAGAAAGGGAACTTCTAAAAATAGTAAAATAAGATCGTCCAGTACTGGCTTTTGTTACTATCACCCGCTTGAGTTCTGCTTTCAGGATTTATTATATCACTCTTAAATCTCTTGGAGTCATTACAATCTTGCCTTTCATCTAGTCTGTATATAAATAATTGATCATCATAAGGATTGAAAACTGTGGAAATGAAGACAGCTTAACACAGATATTCTTTATGACATCAATTACAGAGGGAATCATTTGATGGTAACAGAGAATATTTCAAATGGTACAATAATGCTAGCTCCTAAAATTACTTTGTATTTGAAATGAAACGTGTACACTGATTGGTTCTGTTGCCAGTTTATGGAGAAAGTATATTATGGTTCAATGAAAAAGATAGTTAATTATCTGCACGCAGGGCTTGCTTCACCCCTCCCCTACTTCTCTTTTACACTAGTGTAACTCTATTGAAGGCAGCTGTGTACAGTGCATTGGTGTAATGTGGCGGTGAGTCAGGCCTATATTTTGCAAGTAATTTATTGCAAGCATTTGCAGTACTGAGAAGGGAAACATTCAGGCGTGTTCGCTGCTGAGATTTAAGCTCCCTGAGCGTGCGTTCTGTTGGCAGCAGTCACGTGTGCTGGGCCAGGGGTGTTGCAGGGTTAAACACTGAGTACTACAACAGTAGCTGAGAACATTTATTGTATTAAAATCTGGTCACATGCTAAAATACTGTAAACAGCATCAAGTGCGTTGAAAGGAAGTCGAAGTTCAAGTGGGTTTTTTTCTTTTTAGGTATTTAATGTAGTGTTGACTGATGAATTCATAAATTTGGCTTGACTGGAGAGGACACTTCCTCTCACTTTTGTTAGCTCTCGTGTTAATACTTTGTGTCATTCCACTGTTCCTGTGTGCAGGCAGTGGGTGGTTTGGACCAATATTCAAACTGAAGGGAAATGCAGCAGTGTTTGTGCCATTCTAGGAAGTGCACAACGGTGTCTGGAGGGTTTGTCTTCTGTGCCTTTAGCTTCTAGGAGCATGCTAAACATGTGCAGAGCAACAATGCCATCTTATTTTATCTGTCTGTGAAAAGAATGTTATGCCAAAACCCCACAATACTTCAATCTGGGTGGACAAGTAATAGCGACTTTGTGGTAATGAGTACTGGAAAAAAAATTATCTTAGGTGTAATGTGTTAAGAGTTCGTTTTTTATATGAGCCACTTCTAGAATTAGACAACATCAAACAGAAATACTTCATGTAATTGTTTTATGGTGGACAGTCCCAGGAAATGGTAGGAATTGAGTTGCGAAAGCAGAGTTAAATAGTGAGCTTGAGTTCCTGTGCATTTGCAGGCACTGAAGAAGGACCCAATTAACATGAGTGAGAAAAGCATTGCTGAGCTGTGGGTGTGTTTCATGTATTTTTCAGGACAAGTGTCTCTAGTTTGATTTAAGGTGTTATATCTGTTCCATTGCTATTGAATGTGAACTCTTTTGCGACAGGGCTGATGTGGTTATATGTTGTAACTACAAAGTCTTGGGAACTGGAATGAGGGTTTCCAAAAACACTTCTGTTCCTGGTGAGAGCTAAATATCTGCATTTATTTTGCTGAGGATCCAATTCAGCAAAATACTGAAGTGTGTGTTTTGAAATCACATCTTCAAACTGAAATATTTCAGTACTGATTTTCCACAGATACTGTGTGAATAATTCGCATAGAAATTTTGATGGCTGTTCTTTCTTTGCTTTGACTCTTGACCGCATTATCACAATAGGCCCTAATAGGTCTTTTTCTTACTGTTACTTACCCTTTATAGGGCATACCCCAATCACCTGCATTACTTACACTGTCCATGTACTAGTATCAGTAGGTACAAAACAGTTGGTTTGCAGGCAGAGCTGTGCAAGGATATGCAAAAAGCACTTAGATGCCTTTGAATGTGTTAGTTTGTGTTATAAAAGGAGTTTGAAGGAGATGCTTGATTTTCAGTGTGAAACATTTTGGTTTGATGTGATACTTTATGACGTTGTCTTAGGCAAAGTATTCGAATTGTCTCTTTCACAAGTGCAGTGGCACAGGATTTCATCAGACATCTGCTTCCAAATAGGGTTTTGAAAGGCCATGAAAGATCATTGCCTCTCCCAATTTAGTGATGCTTGTAGGGCCAGAGAAGAATGCATTCATGTCACTGAGGGGTAGGAACAATGACCTACCACTAAATGTGGATAGGTTCAGCATGGAAGACTAGTGCTTGCTATGCATTTATTTTCTATATGAAATATTTTTTATTCTGGGTTGTTTTTTAGAATTATTCTTCCTCTCCTCCTTTCTTTCGTATCTTAGTGGTGATCACATCTAGCAACAGCTGGAAGAACATATATATTGCATATTGACCTGTTGATTATGCTTGTGTGAAATCATACATGCTAATGAATGTCATTAGACTGTTTTTGCAGAAGCTTTTGTGACCTTATTATTACAGACAGCATATCATTGTAGGAAAAAAGGAAAAGGAAAATAAAAAAGGTAATAACAGTGAAATCTGCATGCAGCCAGGCATAGCAAATGAGCTGACATGTATTTTCAAGATGCTAAATTAGCAGTGCTGGCTATCTAGGGGATCAAAAAGACAGAAAGAAAAGGGAATTTGGTAGGATAAAGAGAAGTTCAGAGACAGACTGGGCAGCAGAATAGGTTGCTTTAGCTGGAAAGAAAAGTGCTACTACCATATGGTAGCAGCCATTTTGAATATCACTTACTTTTGTGTTTTGCAGGCCAGGCTTGCACAAATCAGAATCTGAATAAATTTCCAGGTTTTGATACCAATCAGTTGTGTCTAGGTGGTTCTTAATTGTAATTTTAAATGCACATGATTAATGGTGTGGTTTTCTTTCCAAGACTTTGTGATGGCTTTAAGTTAATGGGAACCACAAAGTGTAATACAATATCTTGTTGATTTAGACAGTAGTTTATTTTCTGTATTTCTGCATTTGAGATACACTCAGGTATGAAGAACAGATGTGCAGATGTTAGCCTGGTGTGTAGTGTGCCCAGAGGGAGAAGTGTAGGTCAGTGATGATTTTTAAATCAGTTTTCTTTTTGAGGTGTGATTACAGTACCTTTAAGGGTTATCTTCCTGAAGCTTCTAGATGACATTTCTAAATTGCTGCTGAGAAAATAAGCCCTTCAATCTCCATAATATCAAAAGGAAGCTGTACCTAAGAAGTAAATGTAGGATCTGTTCCAGCTGCTGACAGATGTAATTTTTTTTTGCTATTTTGGAAAATGTTCAAAGTAATTTTTCCATTGCAAATTGTAGCAGTTTCCTCTTTGAAAATAAGTATAACACTTAAAGTTGTCATCTCAGTTACTGACTTCTGCAACTAAAGGAGTAAAGTTAAAGGTGAGGAAGCAATTGTTCAATTGATTATGAATAGTGGTGGACATTCATATTATAAGGACATATACAAGAAGAAATTTGAAGAGAGGAAGCAGGGTTTGTCTATGCAAATTCAAGGACAAGTTATATCTGGTGATGCTATTCACTGAAGCAGCTAAATCTGATTGTAATAATGCAAGCTTTTTATGTCCTTTAGTAATTTCCAACCTTGGATCTGTGTGCAGTTTATGAAACACAGCATTGTTTTATCAAATGCTATGGTGTATGTGAGCACAAATCACAAACTGGGGCACTAGCTAGACATCTACTGCATTAGGTTCTGTGCAGATGGGATGAAACCAGTTAATTGTTAATTAGTTAATATAGCCAGGGCTGCATGTTTGCCCAATGCAGTTGCAGGCTGTACAGCTTTCTGCTGCCTGGGACCACATGCAGTCCTGAGTAGCTGAAGATCTATTACTCATTGAAAATTTGCCCCATCTTAAAATAATTGTTAGCTGACACTCCCAAGGTGGGTTTCATGTCATCAGCTTCAGCTGCCTGCAGCTTATTGTGCTGGAACTCGTTCTGAAGTGGAGGGATGAACCCCAGCAGTGCTTGATCTCTCCATTAATGCTAAAGGGAGGATGGACAGTCAGCTCAGGTGGGACTTCTGTAACTGTTAGACAGCTGAAATTAGGTGAACCTCACCCTGTCCTGGTAAAAGGGGACCAGACTCACAGTATTTTTCATGCTCACCTTTTTTTTTTTTCCAAGTGTCCAGCTTGTTTTAGACCCTTCCTGCCTTCAAGGACTGATTGCTTTCCCCTTTCCATTCAATACTTTAATGATTACTTGGCTGTCTTATTGTGCAACTTCCAGCCTCCTGGAGCCCATGGGCCTTCAGGCAGGAAGTTATCTTTTAGCAGCTAACTGTGCTGGTCAATATTTTCCCCATCAGCAATTCTCCTTTTCTGTGCATAAGAATGGCCTGAAGCCGCAAATTTCCACGTAGGTTCTTCTCTGCTACAGCCTCTATATTTTATCTTCCTCATCTGTACTAAAAAAGAGGAGGTGGGCAATCATGGGTATAGTCCACTTCACAAGGATGTTTTAGGCTAAGATTATCAGTGCTTTTAAGACAGTTGGAAAACCTGTGAAAGTATAAACTTTGGCACCTATTGTAGTGTTCACTGAGAGCTTCTGAAGTTGGACAATGTAGTTCTGCCAACAGCTTTCACATTTAGAAAGATGTGACCCATCAGTAAATTCTTGTATGAAGTTAATTCAACAAAACATTTAACAGTTTGATTGAACTCCTAGACCGATTGCGCTAATAAGAACTTTATCTCTTCAGCCAGCTCTTGCAGCCCAGGTTGCCTACATAGCTACATAAGAATGTAACTAATACTGCTCTAAAGAGGAAAACTGAAGTACTGCATGGAAGAAATCTTGGAATTGCTCTGTTTGCTTCGGTTCCTTTCCCGTTAAAATCCTCGGAAAAACCTGTTCTTGACTTTAAGGGGAGCAAAGTTAAACTAGCAAAGAATGTTTTGAAAATTCTGAACTAGAAATTTAATCTTTGGATTTAACTATAATGGCCCTTGCAAATTCTTTTCCAAAGCTGCACTCAAAATAAACGATGTGTTAGTTCCGAATAAATGGTCCTTGGAAAAAGCATGTATTACACTTCCTTTGAAAAGTGACTTATTTCTTATGGTGGGTTTCTGATTCAGCTGTCTCCCCAGCATGCTGGTTTAACGTTTTCTTCCTTCTAGGAGTTTGTATAAACCATGTAATTTGCTGTGTTTCTGTACAGCAAGACATGTGCATCTGTGTGTAACAACATGAAGAACATAACCTCAGACTTACTAGCATGGTTGTCTTCAGATTGAAAAATACTTTCTGTAGGTTCATTTCTTAGAATCAGCTTCCTGATCTCTTGCTTATTAAATCATGTAGTGTTTATGAAATAAAAGACTCCCAGGCTGTCAGTCAGAACTGTAAAGCCTTTCACAGACCATAAATTCACATTCCAATAGTTATAAATAGAAAACACTATTGCAATGGTTGTAAAACTCTCTCTGTGATGATTGTGTGTTGTACTGCACCAACAAATCAGAAAAAGAGATGGTTGGGATACTGTTGTCAACATCTTTTTGCTCAGAATTTCCATCGAGCCAATGAGTGAGCTTGTGCTGATGATTTGTAGTATCTGTTATCACCTTTCGTCAAACTCTGAGGAGAAAGAAAATACAGGATATTCCAGATGGGAGTCTGGTACATGTGCGCTGAGGAATCTGTTCGTGTTTCCTCTGATTGTTAGTGAAGGACAGTGGGGGTGCTGCTCCTTATTTCATTATTTTTTGTACTAATGACCATATCCAAATGGCTTCTGTTAATGTGCTGTAATTTACAATTCTTTTGGGATAGACTATTCATGTTTTCACTAACTGTTACTGCTGTGGTATGCTTTGCAACACTGTAGATTAAAAGCTGCAGAAATTACTCAGCAGAAGAGTGTATTTCCTCCTTTTAACTGGGATCTGATGTTCCCCAACTTTTCCTTTACTTTTTTTACTTATTACTCTTAGAATAGGTCTCACTAGGATACTAACTTCTGCAATGTACTGGTTAATAAATGCTAATACAATTTTCTGAACATGTTTCCCAATTCAGTTTCTTGCTCTTTTATAAAAAAAAAAAAAAAAGTATTTGATATTGAGAATTAAATCTGCAACATGCTAAGAGTTAGGTTTTTTTATTTCTCTATAACTGCTGCTGTGGAATGGTGTCCCCTTGGCTTTGGGTATTCAACTCATGGATGATTCAGATTTCTTTCATACATCAGCCCCAGAAGAACATCTGTATCTGAGTTGTAGGACTAATGGCAATCTATCAGAAATGGTAAAAGAATGACACAGACTGTTATGGGATGGGCTGTCCAGCTGGGAGATGAAAAAGGCAACATAACACAAGCTGAGATAAAGAAGCTGTCAAAAGTTCATTAGAAGATGCCTGACTACATGAGACCAATGATCGGTGTAGCCTGCTTCTGTCTCCAGCAGAGGCAGTAGGAGAGACTGTTTAAGTCTTAAGCATGCAAATTTGGCCACTTCCAGGGTACATTCTCATGCTCTCAGCATAACAGTTTGTGCATTAGGGATGTTAGAGGCCATGTATATTATTTCTAGTGTTCAAGGGTCCTTTTCCTATAAATTTGTCACGTTTCTTACTTGAAACTGTTGATACTCTGCTTCTAGCAGCAATTTCCAGAGATTCACTATTCACTGGTGGAAAGTACTTTGATCTGAATTAAATCAGTCTCCTGTTTCAGACACAGTTTCACAGTGTCCCCTACTACTTTTCCTAGCATTCCAGGACTTCATTCTGTTTGATCCTGCTTGCATTCCGCTATCCACTTTTTTTTCTGATACTATAAACTGTGTTCATACCTCCTTTTTAGCTTTCCCCTCTCAGTGGAATGCTCCTAGACTGTGTAGTGTAGGAGACACTACATAGATGAGATAGCTGTTCCTTCCCTTTCCTTTTTATGCCTTTGTCATCAACTGGTCCCACTAATCGCAGGATAGCTGCCTGCTTTTGATGTTCAAAGAATGCTTTACTATCAGTTTAGGCATCATTTACAAGTCGCTCTTAAAATTCTGGTTTAACTCTCTTTATGTCCTGTTTACATTTGAGCTGCTTTATTTTATGGGATTTTTCTGTCCTTACTTCAGAAAGCTTTCTGCTTTGTTTTGATGTTTCTTGACTTCTTTTGTTTGGGTTTTTTTCATTCTGATAGTGAATGTTGAAAGTTTCCTTTGCTTTCCTATTAAGCCATCCATGCAGAGGTGGTTTGGATTGCTTTGTTTTTTTCATGGTTTGTGTCACACATTACCTCGTCTTCTAGTACAGTGTATTTCATCCCTATCAGGCTTTCATATACTTACTGGCCTTTGAACTAAGCCTTTCAGAGTTTTTGGAGGGGAGAGGTGGTGTTGGGGTTTACTTTTTTATAATAACTAATTTTTTCAGCATATGGTTTTTTTTCTTGAAATTGAATAGCCACGGACTAGATTTATTTGGCCTTCTCTCTTTTCCTAGTTTTAAGCAATATTGTATGATGATCACCAATACAGAACACCTCTCCCATTACTAGCTGCTGTCCTGTGCATCAGCTGAGACCAACTCCAATACATTTTTTAAGTAGCAGGCATTTGTGTGTCAAAAAAAGTAGATTTCTGTATCTTAATAAAGCATTAACTCGGTCTGGTGAGGTTAATTGCAGTCTCTTTGAATTTGTACCTCACCTACATTTGCAGCTTCTCTAATTTCTTGAAGCTTTTCCTGAGCCAGTGATTCTGGCATGGCCCTCTTCAGAGGGTTGATGGTACAGCTATGCTATTATTAATGTCCATGCTTTTCACCCACAAGGATTCCACTGCATTTCTTTTCCTCCCCTAATATTTTTCTGCTGTCCCACTGTATAATATCCTTTACATACAGTGCCTCTCCCTGACCTGTGTGTCCTATTCCGTCTTTCCTATCAAATAGGTAGTACCACATCTCATTAGTTATCCTCTTTCCCTCACACTTCAAGAAACCTCTTCTAGCAGGTTGTTTTTTTGTGCCAAGCCTTTTAGCTCCCTCTCTTAACTTTTTAGGCTTCTTGAATTAATGTAGAAATACTTCCAGGTATTGTTTTTACACCACTGCTTACTGTTGCCCATGCAATTCAGTAAGCATGGTGGCAGTCTAATTTACCCTTCCTTATTCACACAGAATCTGCTCCTTGTTTTTCTCCTGATTCTCAGAAATGCATTGCACTTTAGTTAGGACCACCTCATAGGTTGCATCAGTCTGAATTGAGTATTCCTGCCTCTATTGGCTTGTCTGCTGTTTTAGTTCTTCATAGTGATGTGCTGGTTTTCACGATGAACAGGCAGCCCATGCAACCTACACAGGTTTCCTCTGTTTTATATGGGTCCCTGGTTCCCAGCATAGCTAAATTCCTGCTGTCTACATCATCATCTCTTCCATGCCCTGGCACTCTGGATCTTTTGTCCTTTGGGCCTCGTACACGGCTTTTTTAGAGGCTATTACTGTGGAAGTCCTGCCCAGCTCCTTTTCAGTAGTCTGATTTTAACCTTCACAACCACCCTTTTGTGTCACAGTACCAAAGTGGCCAGTGACTATAGGCTTTTCCCCTGCAACCTGGGTACTTTGTGAAAATTCCTACCTTTTCACCTGATAGACATTGGCATAGAATCTTCTCAGACATCAGAAACCCACATATCTGGGGTTGAAAATAATCTCCTACTTTGAACTAGCTTTGACAATTTCCTTCTGGTACAGAAACATCTTGAGCATGAGAGGACAGTGGCAAAGACTTACACTGTGGATTGAGAAGACAACACTGAATCCTTGTATCAGTTTCATGAAGGTAAAATGAAGGTCAATTCTACAATCATTAATTTCGGAAGCATCCTGTATAAGCTGCTCAGTTCAGCTAATACTGCGACACCACCAATAATAGTAGTTTATGTTTGCACTTCCAAAAAAGCCTCATACCCAGATTGCCAGGCATTAGCCTTGAGCAGTGCCTTCCAATAAACCCAGGCTCTGGGCTTGACAGTTGCAAAGGACTCGCTGACTGGGGCACATGAAGTTAGTTACTATCCAGCCTGTCCTGGCTGGTACAAGCAGCAGCAATACCAGGCTTGAAGGAAAGACATATTCAAGGGATCTCTGCAGGAAAGCAGAGATTCACCACTGCCAAAGGATACTGAGGAGGAAAGAGTTTAAAAAAAAATGCTTCAAAGAACAAGGAAAAAGGGAAAATGTCTTCATTTTCAGTATGGAAAGGAGTATTTTTGGTAAAATTATGGCATATCTGTGCAAGACAGATGAAGAAAACAAAAGTCGTGGGATGAAGCTGGACATTTGTTATTGAGAGAAAAAAGATAGAAACGTACTTGGAATTAGGATGTATTTTCATTGCTAACAAAGGAAATTTTAGCTCCTATGAACCTACGTCATTAGCCATACCGGAAGCAGAGAACACAAAACCTGAAGAAATTTAAAGATGATGCAAATGTTTCAGATTTTCATTAGAGAAGAGAGTCTCTGCAGACATTAGGGCTTTCAGAACATAAACACCTTTGGTGCTTCAGTAAACCAACCCAAGCTTTGCCTGACAGGTGAAAGATATTCCCTGTGGGTCATTTGTGCTCCTGTCTGCAGAGTTGATTGAGTAAATATGCACCAACAAGGAACATTCTTATACTCCGTGTCTGGCATTTGCTGGCTGATATTTTTAGCTTAAGTCAGATACAGTTCGATAATGTAACTTGCACGGCTTGGCAGTATTCATCAAATACGGAAATGACTTTGATAAATACACCTTGCTGCATGTTCAGTTTTTAGCAGCAGTCATGTTACATTTTAAGTTTGAAGAACTCAAGTGTAGGCTTCTGGGAGGGTGTTAAATCACCACTGGAGCTCTGGATAAGATGTCTGTTGCTGGAGACAGTTAAAACAGTTTTAACTGTAAAGTCTGCCTGAAGTGCCTGTAAGGTTTCTTTAGGTAAGGTGCAGGAGATGAGAATTCAGAGATTTTCTGCTCTGAAAAGTGTAACGCTTTTTTAGCATAAACAGGTATTTTTCATGAGTACTAGATCTATGACAAGCCACGCAAGGTTTCCTGTCTGAGGGCCATCATGCTGGTGGGCAGCTTGGTGGGTGATGGGCAGAGTGTCCAAGCTCTAGGGACAGACCAAACAGGACCTTTCATTTCTCCCCTCTGCCGACTGTTTGATCATGTTTTGAATGTAACATCATAGAGATTTCTCTGACAAAAGTGAGTCTCTAAGTTGTCTCCTGCTTTCTCTAACCAAGTGAAACTCAGTGCAGATATTTGTATCAGCGTTCGAGATCTGCCTCTTGACACATCCGCATTTTGGCCCCAGCTATTTTTAGCTGTTACATTAGTGACGTTATCAGATCCATGAACACAGTGATTGTACTTTTTTTAAAGTAAAGATTCAAACTAGCCAATGATGTGTGAATGTTTGGGGGGTTTTAATGATAATTTTCACATAACTGGATTTGTATTTGGATCACAAAACAGAGATGTTTTGTGATCATATTTGGGTGAAGAAATGGACAATGATGCCAGAAACTGAAGGGAAAACTGGCTGTAATATCACAAGCTATAAAGAATTTAGGTTTGGTACAGCCCTGTAGTAATGCATTACACATTTCCTGTGTGGGTTGATGTTTGCTAAAACCTTTCACTTTTTGTTAATGTTTTCATGGATTTACAGCAATTACTCAGCTATTTAAAGGGAACAAAATGTGACCCCCATTAATCATAACTACTCAAATTCAGCATGTTCAGTCATAAAGTTTTCAGTCACTGTTTTCACTTTCATCTTTATTCATGTTTTTCAAGTTAGCCATGATTCGTAAATTAACATTTACAGCTATCATGTGGTGGTATCCAGGAGCTTTTCCTTTTTTTCATGGACATCTAATTTAACTGGCATGGAGAGGTGACCCACTCTATGCTAGAATTGCTATCTTTCAGGGAAATTAATGTTTGTGCAAATTGCAGGACTGACAGCTCCTGCAGATCACAGTCCTTGATCTACAGAATAGGGAAGAAAAGTAGGGCAGAGGGAGCTTGTGTTGTGTCTTGTATCTCATCTGTGCTTTGCAGGGTTGAGGGGAATGCACAGCCTTCAGGTTACTTGAACTTAGTCACTTCAAACTGCTGTCATGTAGCAGGTAGAATGGTGCAGTGTTTTAACTTTCTGAAGTCATTTGGTAGAGGACAACCGAGTACTCATTTCTGATCTTTTCTCTATAGCAATTCATAATATACAGTAGGAATTTTAAATGCAACTAGTGAATTTGTCATTACTCGCTGACGGCTGGCTCCACTGGTGGTTTGAGACCTGTACGGCACTTAACAACAGAGACATGCTGTGCTCTGGTGTGTACTTGAAGAAAGGCCATTAAGAGCTGAGATGTCAACAGTGACCCCATGCACCTGCAATAAATGTAAGCTTTGTAATTAGTAGCAAGCTGTCTCAGAGGGCTACAGGTATACTAAGATTAATTTTCACTGTGGTGTGCAGAAAGTTCTTGTGTAATATAAGGCAACCAGTTAATGTTGTCAGTAGAGACTATCAAGTTATGGCTTGTCTGGCCTGATGACAGAGCTAGACTTGGATCCTTGGGGCAGCAACTGTCTTTCCATACATTTTTTCTGGAGCTTACCACACCCTGTTAGTGCAAAACAGAATACCTGTAGAGGCACACCTCCATTATGAGTGTCTCTTTGTTTCTCTGCTTCATTATGCACATAACTTACTATAGTAACAAATATTTACAGGGTAAAATAATGCCAAATTACATGTGTGCGTATATATATGTATTTTACTCTTAAGTGCATATATATATTATACTCAGTAGGTGCCTATATAATATATATAGTGTGAGTATATATAATATAGGTGAGTATAATATATATACTCAGAAAGGCAGTCTGTGAACACCAGCCTGCAAAAAAAAACAACACCATGCACTGAGGGACTCTTCTGCCTATCTGTTTCAGGCTTTCCTACTGCCTGAAAGGCAGGTGGCTCTGGCTTCACATAAAGAAGCCTCAGACAAGGGTAACTGACACTGGAGCACACTTTAGGCAAAAAGGCATTTCAAAAGGTATCAGAAAGCACGTCTAGACTAGATTTTGTAGCTGAAAGGAAAAACTATTATCCTTTAGGTTGAAAAGTGACCCATGGCTTTAGGCATTAGTGATTTTTGATAAATGACCTGGTCTTCCCTCTCCCCAGCGTGGGAGGCAATTGGTTTCCACTGTAAACCTGGGCTGCAGACAATTTGCTTCATCATATTTGTAGCAAAGGTAGTACAGCCTAATGGAACAGAGGGAAGAGGGAGCTTGTGAAAATGTCTTCCTTGTGTTTATTTGCAGAGATAATATGATATGACAGTATAGCACTTCCAGCTTGAAACTTCTAATATATTAATGAACAAGATCTTTTTTATGTTTTATGAAGTAGTTGTGTTTTCATGGGATACGTATTAGCATGATTCTTGGCATGTTATAAATGTGACATTGCTATCGTATATGAACTGGTTTGGTCAAGAACCATGTTAACTGCCCCATCAATTACACTTCTAAATGCCTGTCAAATTAAAAAAATGCAGCTCTGGGCCCCTCAGGGTTTTTCCTTCTTTTAGGCAAAGACTTTTTTTGTTTTCACTCACTACTTTTATCTCCTTATCATTTGGGAAATTTTCTTGCTTGGGTTTCATTAGTGGGGGGTGGGTTTCTTTTTGTAATGAGAGCAATATCTTTGTGTGGGAAGCAAAAGGAGCATTGTGAAATCCCAAACTCCTTGGGATACTGAAAGAGTCAGGGCATTTAGAATTTCTTACGGATGGTTACTATTGTGAAGGCAGCATTTAATATGTTAGGTAGACTAGCAAAGACGCAAAGGTAATTGCTGTTATATCTTATTCTGTATGTTTAAAACATGCTTACCAGACTGTGTGGTGTATCTGATAGCAAATGTTGCCATTTCAGCCACGGCCAGCTATATATTTGCATATAATTGCTCCTTAGTATATTTTTGTGGAGAACTTTTTCCGAGAGCCTAAAGACAAAATATCCATGCCACTTCAGAACACACAGGTACTTAATTCTGTGTGTTCAGTAGACCAAATATTATTGAAATGAATGTGGTGGAACACAGCTGGAGTTAAATGAACTATTGTTCTCGCAGTGTAGGCTAGATTAAAAAACAGGAAAAAGAAAGAATCTTAAAATCCTGGGTTTTTTTTTAATGGCTCCAGCTACAAGCCTATCTCCAGATAAGCAGCTGGCAAACAAACATATGACATTCCCCACCTCCACCCCCCCCACCCCCCCACCCCAAGATCTTACAAAAATGAATTTCACATTCATCCAGCCATGTCCTTCTATGGGTGCCTGCTGGCTCATCATTCCTGAAGGAAGCTGTCCATCTGGGAAGGTTGTGAAGGGACTGGCAGTCTCTCTCTAGTGCAGAGACAGTGCACAGTGACTAGGAGCCAGGCATCCTCAGGGGAAGCTCAGAGCTTGTCCCAGCCTCTAATGGTCAAGTGTGTGAATAAGAATCTGGTGGGGTTTCTCTGCACCATTGCTAAATGTTCTTTCCCTCCCAGATAAACTACGGGTAGATGGGAAGAGTTCAGTGCATCCTTTTCTGCTTGCACTGCAGTACTCTGTAACTGTGATGCTGCGGGACTGTATGGGAACCTCATGTAGTCCCGAGAGCCTCTATGTAACATTACTTGGCTTATACATGTTTTATTATGTTTGGCTGTTGGTGAGAGTCAAATGAAAATTATTTCCAGATTACAGTAAAGGAACTTCAAACATGGTAAGTGTTGCTAGATCACTGACCATATTAAAACTGAATTTTAGATGGCTGTACATCAATGTTCAGCGGAAACTGCTAAAGAAGTGTAGCATTATTGGCCTAAAGACACTGGTGAACCTTGGGAAAAGATTTGTGCCACGTTTCTTATGACACTAACCTCATGGAGGATATAAACCAGTCTTTGGCGCACTCTCAAGAAACACATACTGTAATTCATTATAACAATACCACTGTGATATTTGTTCATAATATTTATGAAAGCGAGGCTATGAAAACAGTATGCACTGCCTGTCAGTGGTGATGTATCATTCTTTAAAAGAGAATATACATGACAAAATGTTTTAAATGAACTCCAAAAATACACTGGCAAGTTAAAACAATTTGGCTGGTCGTGCACTTCATGCCAGGGGGGGCTTCCCAGGATATGCTTCTGGATGACCTTTTTGAGGACATATATCAAATAGTTATGTATTTATTATGGTCCAAGTCAGTCTTCAATAGCAATGATGAATGTCGTATAGCGTACACAGTCATTGCAGCTCTGTGTAATACTCTGTTCAGGTTTCAGTTGCTGTCTTTGCTATGGAAAACAGAGCTGCCTGTGTCACATCAACCCAAATAACCCAACATTTACCCACAAAATGTTCCCAGTGGCATAAAGCTTTATCTGACCTGGCAGGGGCACACAGATGCCAGGAGCCCTGGAAGGAGGCTTCTGCTCTGCTTCCCCAGTTGTGTCTGTGCCCAGCAGAGTCTGGGGAAGCAGTCTGGCTCTTGTGAGTCTGGTGGCTTTATAAGCCCTCACAGCTTCCAGGAGCGTGCTGGGATTCACTGCAGTTCTGACGTCAGTGTAAATCTGGATTTCTGGGCACTGAATAAAGCAACACACTTCTTCTGCGGCTGAACGGCCCTGATGACATGCAGTTTTTCTGTTTCCCGTCAGCATTGTGGGGAACATAAGCAGCATGAATGTCCTGACATTTGCTGCAACCAGACATGGTCTCAGTCCAGTTCCTGGTGAAAGGAGTTCACCAACCCTCGATAAGCTCGAAAACAAGAGTAAGCTGCATCTCAAAGGTGTTGAGGCTGGGCTGAGGCTAGCACTAGCGTCAGGCAGAGTACAGGGCAGTTTCTCACTTCACAAAGAGGTGAGAGATTTCACAGTGGTTTTAGAATGTAGTTTACTAGCAAGGGAAGCAGAAATCCCAACCTCTTTTCCCTGTCTCTTCAGGAAACCCTCCTGCTTTGACCACTCTTGTTCATTTCTACCCAATTGCTTGGTTATTTGCTGTGCTTGGGTGAGGAGGGAGAGATGAAAAGCAAAAGGGAAGGCAGTTGCCTCTTACCACCATGCACAAATGCTCCAAACAGAATTCAAGTTTGTGTCTGGCAAACAAGTCGACAAATCTAAAATGACATTTTAAGCTCAGTTTCCTGGATTCACTACCCTTTGCATGAATGCCTAGATTTGAGAACAACAAGTACCATCACTGTGGGAAGCCCCAGATGTGAATTGTGTGCATGCACGGCTATCTATGAATCATCTATTTTTACTTATCCACTTACCATCTAAGGTAGTTGGCTTCATTTAATAATGAAATAATAGCTCTCCAGAAGTCTTCTGCCAGATCAGCTCATTGTTCTAAAAGGGATCTCAGTGCTAGTTTTCTGAAAGACTTTTTTTAAACAGAAAGAATTTAGAAAAGAGGAGATAGACACCACAGTAGACAATGTGGGCTACAGGTTAAAAACATAAGAAAGGAAATGGGGAGAAAAAATGGCAAACTGAGATGAAAAAAAGAAATACAATAGGAAAAGTAAGTGACTATGAATAATAAGAGCAGAGATGCTTATGTAGTGTTTTGTGCAAAGCTGTATTGTCTACCTTGTACTTTTAGCTGCTTCTCTATCACTCTCCCTCTCTACATCTCTCTTTATACCTATAATTATATAGTATTTATTTGTTATCCATTTCATCTCATGGGCTTTGGGGATCTGAAAGTGTAATAATCTTTTGCCACTTTTTTTCAATTAAATTAAATTTCATATGTATGCAATTCCTTAAACTGACATAGCTCATTGGTGTGGAAATTTCCTTTTCTCTCGCACTGCATTGTTTATTTGGAAACAATATGAGGAATTAAGAATCAGTGTTCAGGTATGTACATTTTAATCATGCTAAGGTTGACTGATTCATGCTGGGATTGCACCTCTGCCAAAGGTTGCATCAGTGATTCTGCCTGATAATTTAGACATGTAATTTCAAGCACAAATAACTGTTCACATATATAATGAAGTTTCACCTGCAACACTAGAGTCAAGACCTAGGTGAAGCTGGCCAAGAGCCAAGGCTGCGCCCTATATATTTTGTTGGTCTGGACAAAATAAACAGTATTGCTCCAGATCAGGGAAGTAAGATACCGAAGACTCGTATTAGCAGTAAGGAACTGTTTGTTAGTGAATCTTTCTGGTTGAAATTGTCAGCATCCTTGAAACAAAAATTAAAAATGGAAACCAGTACACATTTGGTAGCAATTTGGTTGCCATTTGAGCTTTAATCAAGATGACTTAGTGTATCAACATTAGTGATGACCTCAGTCAGAATAATTAACAGAAAATATGGTGTTCAGATTTAAGTATAAAAAGTCAAAGAATAATTTAAAAGCAGGATGTAGATTAAAAAGGAAAGAATTAATATCCTCATCTAACCTAAATAATGGTTGCTCAATATTTGCATACAAGTCAGATGAAAATTCACATATTGGATGGTTTGTAGTTAAAGAACATGTAAAGTAACAAATAAGATGTAAAAACCTGAATGTATTTGTCAAGCACACTATGAACACCCTCCAGATAACCTTATGAGATCATCCATGCTCTTGAAAAAAATTCAAAAGACCAGCCAGCAAGATCTCAGTCTCATCCAGTCTGAATTTTAACTCCAGTCTCCATTTTAAGACCAACCCTAATCTATTCCTAGGCATTGTTTTCTCAGCCCATTTCTAATACTGATCTCTGTTATACAGGCATTTTATTTGTTGTAAAGCAGAGGGACAAGGGTATTTCTTACACAAATATTGTATAAATAGCTGAGGCTGTGAAAAGTGCCTACATGTCAGCTGTGTTCAGTGGAGAAAAAATGTGAATGTTGCTGTTTATTTTGAGTATCAACAAGCATTTGGAATAACAAATATTGCGAAAAGAAAAAAAAAGGCGGGGGGGACACCTTCTGCAGGATTTTACTGTCAAATGGCATACATAGCTGTGATGCGCTAAAACATCTAGTTGTGCAGAAATAACGTGTTTCTTAGGGAGTGTGTTGTAAGCCATATAATTTTAGAAATCTTACCACCTGCAAAAATTGATGACCTCATTTTCCATTTCCAAGTTGAGGGAATTTTACTTTGTGAATGGGGAGAATCGGGAGCTTCGTGTTTTCAGATTGATTCTCTTCCAATGACTTTGACCAGCCGTGAACTCTGTAGATGAACAAAAAGCAAGTTATGTATGGTTCTTCAACTTGGTCCATGCTCTTTATGAAGGCTATTTTCTTTTTTTCTAATCTCTACAATAATTTATAACATTTCTCTTTAAACAGTCTACTTTCTTAAGTGGCAAATTATATTTCCATGACCTCTTCTGTCTTAAGTGCAAAGTGCAGAAAGAAATGTTTTCCAGCCAAATGAGAGGGCTCTGTCTCAAACTGAATTCTTACAAATGCGTACAGTTTGTAACTGATACTTCCAAGATATTCTCAAGGAATTTAAAACAATCTAGAATTTAATAGCAATCAACAGAATCGAGACAAAGTGAAACTATTACACTGAACTTATCGAAAAGCAGGGTTTAAATTGATGCTGCATATTATTCATTTTGACAGCTGCAAATTCACATTAAAGATAGCAGAGACCAAAAGACAGCAACTAGAAGAGGAAATGCTAATTTATTACTCACAGAGAAACAACTCTGAAGCTAAGCTTTTCA
Source organism: Pezoporus flaviventris (assembly GCF_033815535.1). NCBI lineage: Eukaryota > Metazoa > Chordata > Aves > Psittaciformes > Psittacidae > Pezoporus > Pezoporus flaviventris. Next base: position 41,634,270 of record NW_026892549.1, on the reverse strand, counting down.
GTTAAATTTATGAAATACTTTGATTTTCTGAGGTACCTTTGCTCCACAGAAGCCCCAAAGCACTTTGCAAATTATAAGTACAATCTTAATTTCCTGTCGTGCCAGGTGATAGGCAAGTATCTCTGGAGTGGAAATGCAGTATTCGTTATTCAATAGCAGCCCTATGCAAAGACAAAATGAACAATTTTTTTAAGTAAAATAGCATGGATGGAAAGGTTACATTGCTAAAGCATGTGTCCTCATCATACTACACTGCTTGTGTTAGAAAAACAAGGAATGAAGAAATCCAAAATCCATTCCTAACTGCACTGCTACTTGGTGTACGGTTTGAGACAAGTCACTTAATTTTTTTTGCTTCACTATGGAAGGGAATAATGTTGTCTAACTTCAGTGATGGCATGCTGGTAGCAAAAGAACGACGTAGTGACTTGTTTCTTAGAGGAATTGTATCTTGGCATTTGGGAAGGCTGAAGTAATATATCTCTAAGTGTGATCTGTAAAATTACTTGAAATCATTCAGGTGGAAAAACATGTAAACTGTGTAAATACAAAGTACTATAGGATTTAGGAATTTGTAAGCAGGGAGATGTGATTGATGTTTTGTTACGCAATAATTTTAGTTTCTTATACAAGAATAGAGTTATTTCCAGCAATTGTCACTTTAGGAGGGCTCATATGAACGGGAAGACTAACCAGGGGTGTTATGCTCATTAATTGATCAAAGTAACAAGTATTTTTAAACCACTAAATCTCTAGTGATATCACCCTTTAATGAAAAACTATTCGATGCAAGCCCAGTGCCCTGTAACAATTGAAGAGTTATCAACTTTCTAAAACCCTTGAACAAGTCATAGCTTAAAGGCTTGATGAGGCAGGGAAGGATCATTCTGATGATATCATGGTTCTAATGTTTTGTTTCAGGAGTATGTCATTTGTTTCCTAAGGTACAGTGTGGATGAAAAGTCCTAAAATTCTGTAGTGCTTAGAACAATTTCTTAACTGCTATCTTAATTGATTAACATTGTTTGTCCAGACTCAATCTGATATCTGTTCCACTCAGCAGGTGTCAAAATGTTATCTAAAGAGCAGTGAGGAGGGAGATGAACACCTTGGAAACCTATGGGGTTCATCCTTTCCCTTGGGAATGGTTATAGGTACCATTACTGTCACTGGTGTCCATGTTTGCAAGTGCTAAAGACAGGCTTTTGAGTTGGTGCCTTTGGTTAATGGCAGAAGTTACAGAAGTAGTGTATGTAAATATTCAACTACTGCATCTGCTGAGAAAGTGTCCTAGGGCACCCCTAAGACATTCAGTCAGGACAGTGATGCTCCTGTATGGCTATAAAGCTGAGACTAAGTTCCTCAGACTAGCACCTTCTTGTGGGATCAGGAAATTGGATCAGGAGATATAACTGCCAGAGTTGGCTCAAGTATATACCAGAGTAGGCCAAACCACTGCAAAAATTAATGAGCTGTATGAGTTTGGGTCTACCAAGATTTATAGGCTAATGGATAATCATCAGAAGGAGAAAATACTGTATGAAAACAAACACTGAGGAAATTTAGAGCCCTTATGTCTCTGCTGGCTTATGCTGATGTAAATCAGGATTAGTTGCACTGAAGTCTCTTGACTTACAATAATATAAGTAGGAAGAGAATGGGTAATTTATGTTCACTTTATAGTACCACACAGATAGAATTAAGTGGTCTTTCTGGAAATGAGAAATGGGTCTTTTCTGAGCCATTTTGCAGGGAATTAAGAATGGCAACCAGATGCTTCATTCAATGCAGATTTTAGATGGGGAAGAAACAAACCTTGGGAGACTTTTACAGTATTTCTTAAGAGCCTGTGCTATGTATTTGCCACCTATAAGTCTGTGAAATTTATATACGCTGTGAGCTATATTAATTTCCAAGTAAATATAAAATATATACAACAAGGAATTCTGACAGCTTCCTATAAACACTCTAAAACAGGGTGTTTTCTATAGCCAGCCAAAATTACAATAACTACAGCACAGCACAAGAACTTTGCTTATCCCTGGTCATTCGCTAACTTGTCTATTTAGGAAACTATTGCTGAGTGAATCTCAAAAGGAGACCAACTGTTCACACTGGTTGAAGCCATCATGTCTGGATCTTGTCCTGAGTGGAAGAGTTAATGCCCTCTCCAGCCCCCATTTAAAAAACAAACAAAGCAAAGCAGAAAACAATAATAATAATTAAAGAAAAATAACATGAACCACCAGACAACAAAAACCACTTCAATAAAGGAAAATCAACTACCTGGGATCGTACCTGGTGCAGTTGGGAAAAGGGATGCTTCAACATAGACAGAGGCCTTTTGTTGAAATGTATTTTGCCAAACTGCTTTTCTACACATCAAAAACTAGATTTTGCTTTTCTCTCCCAGAGATGGTCGGTTACTGTTGCAAGTAAGTGCAGTGGTTTGAGCGAAGCTGCTCTCACAAATAAAATCCCACAAATAATGTGTCTGCTGGCTGATGGATTATGCAACACAGAGCCAAGTTAACAAGAAGCTGGAGCGGCCTAAGTTCCTATTTAACTTGGACTTAACATTGGCATTCAAATTATAGTTTTATTTTTCATCTGATTTCTAGGCCATGAAACCAAAAATGCTCTGTCCCTTGGAATGCATGTGAAACGGTCAATTCTCAGTAAATCCCAGGATGTATCTGAATTCAGGGAATTTCTCTTGGAAATAAGTATTTTCTTACAGCTTGAAAAAGTGTGTCCTGTTACGTGATTAATGTCTTTTATTCAGACAACTGGGACTCTAATGCTGAGCATGCGTGATTCTTCTTCCTTAATATAGCCGTGCATTTAGGAAAACCATCATTCTTTTGAGTTCGCGAACATGCCGAAGATGATTGTCAGGATCTGTTCATTCACACGACACAGTTATCACAGACTTAGGGCACAGATGCATGATGAACTTCGGCTCTTAGCGACAGGATAAATGCCTTGGGCATCTTTTGTGCTTTTTCTGCTCTGAGCTGTATATTATCGTTTGCTCTAGCACAGCAATTTGGGTTAGCCTCTTCCCTGTAGCAACTTGCATTTTCACCTTTCAGGTGAGAGTATCCAAGCATCACTCAGCATGATCAGGCATTTTGTGGTCATTGCAGTTCAGTTTTTAAAAGTTCCTTGTGATCCAGTCTCACGGCCATCACTACACAGAGAACAAAACTATGCAAACACATAGCTAGAGTGCAACTTAGGGTGCAGGGAGCTTACAGTGTATGTGTGCAGAGAGAAGTTAAGGAGATGGTAAGGACCAGGCAAGGAGAGACAGCGTGATGCCTGCTTTACATCATGTCTTGTTGTGTTTGCTCAGTGAAAGTGGAGAAGGCAGGAAGAGATTTCGTTATGCAGAGGTACAGTTCTGCACTGGACTTCTCGTCACCTCTTGGCAGTTGGAGGCTAAAGCTTTCCCTCCTTTTAGCTGGGGGCTAAAGCTTTTTTCCCTTTACTCCCTGACCTTGCAAGTCTGTCTCCACCCTGGTTGATGTGGTGAAAGACATCTCAGAGTTTCTCTGCTGTGGAGGAGTGAAAGGCAGAGCTGTGCGCAAAGCACAGCCTCAACAGGCTGTTTTTTATGCCTTCAAATCTCTGCTGTGAAGATATATGGCTTTCCTGGGTGGGGAGGCAAGCAATCACCTCTGATATAGATGCTGGTAGAATGGAGGTTTAGAGAGCAGCTCTATCCACCTGACCATCCTGTGATAGCACACTGGTTGCTCTGGGTAGCCTGCCTGTCCCAAACACACACAGCTTTTGCTGGTTCATCAAATGGTGGAAAGGCTTCAGTGCTGCCAGGAAAAGATAAATAGGAGAAAACCAATATGCACCTTTGACTCTGCTTAGAGCAAACTTCTCTTTGGAGCAGAATTGGGGGAAGGGGCATCTAACCTAAAATTCATCAGTTCTCAAAATTCTGTCTGTTATTCAAGCCTAGTTAAACTTCTTAGGTGTCAAAGTAGGTAACTTACATCTAAAAGTAGGGGGGTTGGTGGGTTGGTTGGTTGGTTGGTTGGTTGGTTGTTTTAAAAAAGCTGTTCAGGACATAAATATGCTTCAAACAATGTTAAGAAGCTGACATTGAGTCAGGAAATCCTAAGCACCAATTAATTTATGTCATTTTGCTTGTATGGGGGGAGGAGGTGGTGTTAAATTTGGGACCAAAGAAGCAGCCTTAATCCAGACTTTTCTTGTTACTTGTTCTGACATGGCTTAAATATTTTTTTTAAATTAAGTATGTGACAAACTATTAATCCCATAGTGAAGGTACTGATATTCTCAAAGATGTTCCCTAATCTCCTTCAAATATTTATTTAATATTATTATAGCAGGGCCAAATACTATATTACACTTTATCTAAATTAATGTTTTTTCAAGATATATTTAGGAAGGAAATGTGTGTTTATTGATTCTATGAATGAAATTACTTTAATTAAGGAAACAGGCCCCTTGCCAAAAATGGCATGCATGACTATTAGCACAGGCTACTTCCTACAACAGCCCAGAAAGGCACCATCAAAAGCAGATGCCTAAATTAGCTGCAACATACAACCTGGCCAGACAGACACTTCAGATGCTTAGCCATTTGTAGGATAGATTCTCTTTCCTTTGAAAGGAAGCCAGAGCACAGTAACACTTTATGGTTTTCTACCAACCATCATATAAGATTTTTCAGCTTTAAATTAAAAGTTACTTCATTGGAGCTTGATTCTCTTGTCAGGAGGTTCCTGTGTCAGCTTTCAGCACTCCTGTATAGATTGGTGCTTGGAGCAGAGGATACGGGATACTTAAGAAACGTTAGAAGTTTAATCTTTTTGCCTGAGAACACAGGCAAAAAAGTGATGACAGTAATGACTACGGAAAAGGAAGCATCAGGCTGTTGTGCTTTGTTTTATTTCATAGCAGCATTCCAGTGTTCTGACTTGCTTTCACAGCTTTTAGGCTCAGAGTTCATTGGAAATCCAGTGTAGATTTCCAGTGCTGTTGCTATCACATACAATGAAGAGGAAATCCTCAGAAATGAGTGGGAATCTATAGTTTAGTAACTTCCCCTAAGAATGTGACTTTGGGATGTTGTGTAACTGAGAAGTTCATGTATTTTTCTGAATTCCAGCTTGGTAGTTAATGGGGTACTATACTCACCGAGTCTGCCTCTAGTGCACGAGAATAAAAGCTATTCCAACCTCAGACATTGTGGAATGTCTTTTTTCCATTAAGACTGGAAATGGTTAAAAAAATACAGCCTCTGAACCCAACCCCCACAGCTGAACGTCTTAAAAACCTGAAGGTGGGACTTAAAAGGAAGAAACCCACCACAGCAAGGGGTATTACAAAATGAGCCATGGAAGCAGTGGTTATTGGTCAGGGATGTCCTGGCAGCAGGGGTTTCCTGGATCGGTCTGCCTTTGCCTGATGTGACAGTCGAGTCCCAGGAAGCCTTGTGGCCTCACTGGGGCTGTGGCATGGGATGCAATTAGGATTGGAACAGTCATTCACTGCTTAGCCAGAATCAAGCTTAGCTGTGATGCTGGTGATTTGGGTTTTAGCATGCTCATTGCTGCTATACTTTTTCACTTTTCTTTACTGTATGGGGAGCTTTTTGTCTTGGGAAGGTGTTGGCAGTTGACTTGAGCTTGAATTGAGGCATGTACCTGTGTGTGAGTTGAATGCAGGGGATAGTGAAGGCTATGGGATTTTTTGTTTGATTTTTGCAGTCCAGCAATCCAGCCACAGGAGAGCTCCGGTAAGGGAAGGAGCCTTCTCTGCCAAGTCAGCTTTCTGACAGCCCATCTGCCTGTAGCAGGGAATAAGTATAGGGGCATATGCAAAAAATATATGTGACAGGAAGAGTGGGAAAGGCTGCAGCTCTGTCCTTCAGTGCTGATGGATGTTGAACATACTTCATCTTATGCTGCAGTGCAGCCCCCAGCTCTGTCAGAGCTGATCCTAACTGTGTAACAGTAAGAACCACCCAGCAGAGGAGCCTGGCTAGCTTAGGCACCTGAAATGTTTCCTAAGCCCCTGACCTGGCTGCAGCAGCCATTTAAAACAGCCTTCCAAATTAAGGTTAGTTCTTTATGTTAAGTGTGAGGAAGTACAACTACAGACCTTCTCACCTTGTGTTCTTTGTATGCTATAGATGTGTGTATACCAGCAGAAGAAATTTCAGTGTGAAGTGCCTAGTTGCATCCATGGGAAATGAAAAAACATTTCTTCCAATGTTCCAAATGAAAAGCAGAGGAGTAGATAGATACCCTTGGGGGATGAGCTGTACAGCTTCATCTCCTGAGCTCTCTCCCATGGGGTTCTTTGTGTGATGGTGTGAAAATGCACTGCTGAAGTGTTGCCCTCCTCTGTACTTGCAAGCCCCCTCTCTCTGAAGCCATGAGGTTTCTGTATTCTCTCTGTACACTAGCAGGGGAAAACGGTTTCAGCAGTACTTACAGGATGACTTACATGATTGTCACTGTCTCATCTTGGTAGCTGCCAGTAACATCTTCCAACCATCCTATATAATTATCATGTCTACGTAATATAGCTGTAAATAATGTGATTGGTATCTTAGCACATAATGTTTGGCTACTCACATGCACAGATACGTCCCTCGTTTTGAAAAGTATCCAAACATCATCAGAACACTTGCAAATCCAGTAACTAGTAGCCAGTTTTTAGAATCATAGAATCAACTAGGTTGGAAAAGACACTGAAGATGATTTGGCATGTGTTTGCAAAACATATGCATAAGCCTTGAAGAAAGACTGCGTGAGGGGTTCTCAAATCAAGATGTAAAACCCTCAGCTGCTTCGGGTTAAATCATCCTAGAGGTTTAAACCGTACTGGGGAGTCGAGTGCTGTAGTACTCGGAGTCACCAGTAAGGGGAACCCTTCTTGCAGTAAACCATCAAGATTTTACAGCTTTGATGGAGAGCGTGGTCATAAAGATAATGTGACATTTTGGTTCCAAAAAAAATTATGTTTAATCAGAAGGTGAACAGAGATAAGCAGTTTAAAATGAAATCTGAATTACAGTTTCAAATCTGCTTTTTTTTTTTAACTTCTCAATGAGATTGAATAGGAAATGTGAATGAATCGACATCATGCAGGCATTAACCCTTACAGCAATCCTAAAGAGAAGAATCAAAGTTGATTTTGACGACTGGCCTTGAAACAATATAAAACAAACCACTCCATAAAAGTGGCTGTCAGCAGGCACTGTTTTAACAAAAACAACAAGAGATTGATTTATTGCTTGAAATTATGAAATCATAAGTAAAATTTCATCTGTGGTTCAGTCTTCTCAATCCAAAAATGCAGTTTTGAAACTTAGGCACTACTGTTCTAAATAGTCTTGAAAGTTATAGATTTTAATAAGTATGAAGTTGAATCTCAGTACCATAAATGCTGCAGAAAACCTCCTGAAACAATTTTAATTAATCTATATTGTTGTTCAATAGATGTTATGTCAGGAGAAAATTGGTATACATGTGCATCCCTGTTCACATAATATCCAAAATCACTGTAGTCTTTAACTGTCATAGTAGCTGTATTTTTATATTTCCCTGACAGAGAAATATGTTTTATTGGGGTGAATAGAAATTCAATATTCACTTGGCTAAATAACTGAAGTATGGATTTTCTTATATCAAATGAGTAATTCTGGAACTGGTGTGATGGATTGGTCTGCGGGAACTCCTCTCCCTGTCCAGTGTATGCATTTCCATTACATTTAATTTGGAAAAAACATATTATATCTAGTCAGATTTACTTTTCCACTATGAAGTACCTAGTAAGTAACTTTATGAAACCACTGGATGCACAGATTCAATGCCGCCCATGAAATCTGTAGATAAATACCACTGCAAATCTAAGCCGAAGTTTCTGCCATGCTTTCTCAAATGGCCTTCCCTCTAGACTGCTAATCAGCCTCTCTCTAATTTTGAATACTCCATAAATGCACTACACTGATTGATAGTGCATCAATATTAATTAATAATTTACCACACTGTTGGAATTTTCCTCTATATGTAATCACAGCTGCAGCTCCTTCTAAGCCTTTCTTTCTCTAGGAAAAAGAGGAGGAACATCATTTTACTACTCTCACCCCATGTTGTTTAGTCTCCCCTTTGGTTTGTCTGCAAATATTTGGAAAAGTCTTTCTTAGATGCTTCTGAAAATTCCTGCGGTTTGTATGGTAATGCAGTTCCATTTCACACAAGTGTGCTGCTGCTCCTAATTGGAGCTAGCATAGCATGCTTCATGTTTTATTTATATGCACAGTACACACGTGAAGTGCTTCAAATAACCTGTACTCTGTTAAGAACTCGAGTCCAGCTTTCAGATAGGGCCCCCATGGGCTATCGCACTCTGACCCATGGATCAGCTGGATGTGCTGCAGGGGACTGGTTCTGCAGCTCTGCCCAGGTGGCCAGGGGCTCAGCAGAAGCACAGTCCTGCCACAAGGCAAATTTTTCAGAGCGTAGTTATTGCCTGAAGCAGTCCATGATTTCTATCACAACTGGAAATAATGTAGCTCACAGCAGAATTAACAAATTCTTCTATGTCACTCTAATGAAGCAACAGGTGTTCCGTAGGTGGGACACAGTAGCCCAAAGGTTTTAACTGTATTCTCACACTGAGCACAAGTCACTTCCTAAAAAGATCTTTCTTTCATAGGAGTCTCTAACACCATATAAATACTTCTGTAAATAAATGATTTCCTGAAAGCTTACATTCAGACCAATACCTGCTTTGTAATGATGAGGTCTCAACACAGAGGAAAAACCAGACCTCTGAAGAACTTTGCAGGTAATTTACATTAGAGAGGGGGGATAAAAGCAAAAGTATATTCCAGCTGCATTTGGATATAGTTCACAGTGCTTGTCATTCAACTCATCTCACCTGTGTAGTCACCCTTTTATGGAGAAGAGCTGAGGATTTGCAATTCATTCTCGTTGCAATTCATTCCTGTTGCAATTCGTACTGCTCAAAGCTTGTACCATCATTCCGTTTTCCAAGTGGCTGTCAGCACCTGTGATGCTGCTGAAATGTCCCCAACAGAAACTGCCTGTGCAGACAACATGAATCTGCAGGTATTTGGTGACAAGCTTGCATTGATTTTGTTTGTGCCACTTCTCTGTTTCAGGAATGAGAAACCAGTATATAGTACCAGGCATGCCAAATACCCAGCACCAAGGAAACCTTCCTTCAGGTATGCTTTCCAATTCTTAATTATTTAAATACATTAAATGAAAGTGTACACTCTTAAGCAGTGTTCAAAGTGCATACATATATTTAATTTACATTAATATTTTATCTGCAAGGACAATCTCTTCAAAGCACAAGAATATACTCTGATTTGCAGGAAGTCTGACCAGCCTGATAGGATGACTGCCTATATGAACATGGGGACAGTAGTGGATTTTGTTTACTTTGACTTTAGTAAGGCCTGTGTCAAAGTCTTCCATACTATCCTTGTAGGTAAACTGGTAGATTTGTCTTGGATAAGTGGATGTTAAGGCAAGAAGAAAGCTGGCTGGCCTATCAGGCTCAAAGGATTGTGTTCAGAGGTACAAAGTCCAGCTAGCAGGCGGTTCCGTGTTACATCGACACTGTGGCCAGAGCATTCAACCTCTTTATTAACAGCCCAGACAATGGGACGAAGAGCATAATCTGCAAGTTTGTGCACAACACGAAGTTATGGGGAGCAGTCAATATGCTGGAAGGAAGGGATGCTATTCTGAGAGACCCTGACAGATTGAAGCAATGGGCTGACAGGGACTTCATGAGTCTCTGGGAAGGCAAGTGCAGTCTCTTCCAACTTGGACAAAATAATCCTGTGCAACCATACAGACTGGACAATGGAAGCAGTGTTGCAGAAAAAGACATAAAGGTCCCAGTGGACAAGAAGCTGAAAAGAGACAGCAGTGTGGTTTTGTGGCAAATAAGGACAACAGCATACTGTACCATAATAGCATGATAGTAGCCATGTAGACAGGGGCAGCAATTATTCCCACCACATCTGGGATATTGTCTAATGCTTTCTGTCACCAAAGGAATGTTGGTGCACTGGAAAAAATCCAGCAATGGCCACCAAGATGGCCTCTGAGCACCTGACATACAAACAGAGGCTGAGGGAACTGGTCTTATTCAGCCTTATGAAAAGAAGGTGAGAGGGGATCTTATTGATGTCTGCAATGATCAGAGGCTGTAGAGAAGACAGACTCTTCTCGAAGGCACTGCGATATGGCAAAAGGCAACAACTGCAAGTTGTGACACAGGATATTTTTATTAGATGTAAGAAAAAAGAATTCACCGCGAGGATGGTTAAATGCTGGAGCAGGGGCCCAGAAAGGTGAAGCCTCCATCCCTGGAGACAGTCGGAACATGACTGGACAAGGCTCTGAGCAGCCCCATCTAGTTGGAGTTGTTTTAAGGATGAGGCTGGAGCAGATAACATCCCAGAGGTCCCCTCCAACCTAAACTGTTCTATGATTCTGTGATATTGCAACAAATGCCTTGCTAAGTATTGACAGAATCAGTCAATATTACTCTGTTAGAGCCATTTACAAGGTATTTTGTCAAATATCTATCTGTCTCCATACTATAGATTAATGATGCATTCATTATCAGACTGTGTCTTAGAGGAAGTAGCTATGTCTAAAATACAGTATATTATTTAAAATGAGGATGGAAAAAATATAGGCCAAGAACAGGCTCTAGCTGTTACTTTAATTTTGCTAGAGACAGTGAGGATGAATTGGGCCTAAAATATTTCTCCGGTCAAAGCAGAACAAGACTGCTCTGCAGTGAGAACAACCCATCAACACCATGAGCATTAATCAGAATTCCAGACTTCTTCTTAAAATATCTATTTGATAAAGCCCGGGTATTGTGGGTTGACAAGTTATTTTGTATGAGCTTTAAATTGTGGCAGAGTCCCTTCCTTTGTGATTTTGTACTGAGTCCCTGCAGAGATGTTACAGTGTTGGTACATCTCTATGCCTTCACATTTGCATGTTGCAAAAGCTGCTGTTTACCAGAGGCTACGTACTTTCAACTAGTGCAGTGCTCCTTTTTGCCTGCAGAAAGTGAATTACTTCCCCAGGACTGTAGGTTTCAATGAAGAAAGAGAAGGAAATCTATTGCAAACGTGGGTTAGCTTAGGATGGAGAGAACGCAAGACCTGTGTCAAGTCTCCCTGGCCACACAGACTTTTCAGGTAGTAGGGAATGTTTCCTATTTGGAAATGCATGGAAACATCTAAAGGCGTCTGCAGTTTTTCCTTTCCATACTGATCCAGAAGCACCATAACAGGTTGCCTTGCTCATTCCAGGGTTCAGTTCTGAAGGACTACTCATGTAAAGTAGGACTGATATTGTCCATAACAGTTGAGTGCTGGTCTTCAGAAAGCCTGGCCAAGCAACCTTGAAGCTCGAAACTGGTTTAAGAGGAGTTTAGGTTGTTTGCTGGGATTGGCCTATATGAATAATCAATTCTGATATTTTTACTGCCTAGATTCCCTGCAGAAAACACAAGGACAGAGAATTCTATGGAAAATAATATGTAAACTAAATATATATCATAATTCATTGAATGCAAATTCTGCAGCACCTATTCAGAATTATCACAGAATACACTGTGTGACTTCTGTGACAGCAAGAGCTACAGATTAATTTGGTATTGGCCAGAAGTCATTTCCTCTTCTCTTTATTGAGGCTGCTGTGTTTCAGTTTTGTGCACATCTAGCGGAGCAAAGATATAAATGAAAGCATTTGGTTACCTCCTCTAACTCATTTTTGTTTTCAGGATCTTTTTCCTGATATGTCTTTGCTCTAGGGGTCCAGTAGGCAGGATACTTGAATGGGGTGATGGGAAGAATGTGTGTAGCTGTGAATGGCAGCTCAGCATCATACTGAATGGGGTTGAAACAACACAGGGGTTGCTGTAGATGAGTCAGTGCACAAACAACAGACTGTGGGATGTATGGGGTGTATGGCCTTCGATATGGTAAATTACAGTATGGGGTTTTCATGCCAGTGAAATATCAAGTCAGTATTCCCCACAGCAGGATACGAGATATTCATGCTCAGGAGTGTGTATTTTTGCTGCTGCATACCAAGGCTGTTCAGCATAATGTGATCTCTTTACCAAAGAAAGAGGAAGTTTTGGAAATACACCCAGTGCCAGGGCGAACAGACCCTACAAGAAGAACCCCAGAACACAGGAGGGTAACAGCGAGCTCCACCACCACAGCACATGGGAAGTTAAAAGTTGTTTTCTTTGGATTACTGGGTCAGTAACAATTTCTCTGGTGCCAACTGCTAATAATAAGACTGTAGATGTAGTGTACATTGCTCCTTCCATCTTCAGGATATCCCAACATTGGCAAGGTAGCAAGTTCGATGCTATGTTCACAGAAAAAGGAATTGGCCACTCTGCGCTCCCCAGACCTGGGAGCAATCTGTGTTGTGTCAATCTGAAATGTCAGTCAAGCCTTGAAACACTCACACGTTTCAGTTCCTTCCAGAAGTCCCCTACGGGGGAAATCCTGAAGTCATTCCTAGCTCTCGATGAGAATTCACGGAGACCTGCCTGTGCAGCCTCCGCAGGCACGTAGGCATTTCAGCTGCAGGTATCCCCTCACTGCCGTTTGCTCACAGCCTTTGCAAGAGGGGAGATGAAGCATGGTGATCGATGGATGGAGCCGCATGTCTCCATGTCGGAGCCATGTTCCTGCTCGCCATGCAGCCTCGCTCTGCCTGCCTCCTCGCTGTGCCCTTTGTGCTGCCTCCCTGCTCCCTCCCCTTTGGCGGAGGCTGCGTTCCACCTCTCCCTTGCCTCCGCTAGCAGCACACAAAATTGATCTGGCTCCTGAGCTCTGAAATACCAACAAGGGACTGGGATGCTCGTCAGTTTGATTTCTGCTGCTGCACTGACAGGGAAACAAAATGGAGGGGTGCGATGGGAGAGGGAGAGCGCAGAAGGTGTAGAGGAGGGCTAACGTCAGGAGTGAGGGGATGGAGAAAAATCAGCAGAAGAAAAGGAAAGAGCTGGGAGAGATGGGGAGAGAGCAGAACAGTGGAAAGAAATCTGAGCACAAATAAGAACTCCTTTGCTAATTGTGCAGGAGGTGGAGGATGAAATCCAACAGGAAATGGTATAAGTGGCTTTGTGGCAAGAGTAAGAAGAATAATTAATGGAGATTTCTTGTGAAATAGGAAACAAAGCAGGGAAAATTGGGAGGTACAGCAATTTCAGAGAGTTCCAGTTTTCCATATAGGTCTGCCAGCAACGGCTATTTCATCCTTGGCAACGTTAGCAGTATCAAACCTGAGAGTTCAAAAATCACAACTGTAGCCCTCCCCAGACAATGACACTTTCTTTAAAGTAATACATTTTTGGTTTTCTTTATGGTTTTGGTGCCTTATATATTTGAATTCATGGGGCTAAAAAGTAATGTAAAAAGTTATGTTTCTCAAAAAATCACCGGTTTGAGAACTGAAGCTTTATAAATTCACCACAGTTGATAACAAAATCATATGAGCTGGTATTTCACTGCACTAACACTGGCCACATTAGGTTAGATGAGAACTCTTTGTGGTCCAGGAGCATTTTATCATGTACGTATTTGATGGCACGCTGAAGTGAGTCTGTTTCCTGTTTAATCTGCTGCTGTATCTTACTACAAGGGTAAATGACGGTGCCAGAGGACTTGGCAGCTCCTCTCCCTGAGGAGGAGTGACAGTGAGCCAAGACTGAGGAGCACCACAGAAGTGAGACCATGAATGAGGTGAAGCAATACAATCACAGGATCGTCATGTCCTGGATGGGTAGCAATACCGCTCTCCTAATCCATCGTTAAAGTGTGGTAAAGGAGTGATACCTATACAATGTTTTGATGTCAGCATGGTAACACTGTCAAGTATATTTTGATTTCGTGGCATCTCTTAATAAAAGAGTGACTGTCCGTCTCTCCAAGGTTAAGTACCCTCTCAGTAGAATACTCTAGTATCATCAATATTAGGATCCCCTTATCCTGGAGATGTTCCTAGAATATGAAGCTGAATGAGTAAAAGAACAAGTAAACCATAATGTTAAGTATGGACTTTAATAGCAATCATCAGCTTTACTCCGTGGCAAAACTCCAACTGAATGTCTTTTTATTGGTAGCTATGTATGTAAAGAGTAACGGTTGTAGCTGCCAGTGTTACTGCTCACTTGGGAGACCATATTAAAAAAAAAACTCTTAGTTTGGAAACCTCTATTATAGATGCAAAACACTTTATTGGTATAAAATGCTCTAATAAAGGATCCCTTTTTTTAACACTTGGACTAGATCGTTTGTCACGATAAATCTCATTTCTGGACAAGATAGAGACTGACTGAAGGCACGAGTGTAAAAAATGGCAGGAGAGAAAGACTTTTAGAACCTTCTCTGCAGCCTCAGCTCCATGTGAGGGGAGGAATTTTCTGAGCTACACACCTAGCAGCATGGACATTTACAAATAAAACACAGTGAAAACACCACCCAAACCATATGCTCTCCTACATACACACTTCCTCAAGAGAGGATAACAAAGGAAAGATGATGGATGTTAGTCTTGCCAGTTAATGTGCTATTCAATGGAGTTTAGATGCTATGGGGATGAAGGCAGCTTAAGAGCTTCTATAGACTATGAAAGAATAATTCTATCACTGCCAAAGCATGTAACACCTGCTCACACAGGGGTTCTGACATCAAAAAGAAATCTTTGTCAAGGTCATGAAAAAGATTCACAGTAGGGGAGCCGAGATATGATGATTAAAAAAAAATCATGGTAAAAGCACATTAAATAGAAAATCACAGTAAAAATATACTATCATGATGAAAGTTAAGTAGAAAACAGCCCAATTAATCTTTCTCAGATGAAGAAAGAAGCAGCCTAGCTGATGCCAAACACCATATTAGAATAAACCTTCTTTAATTACTTAATGGAAGCCAATTTAAAATGTGTTTGTTGGTCCATCACTTGTTTACTAATATTTATAGACTTGTGCCTACAAGCTGATTTCTTATGACGGTAATGCCTGGTACCAGTACGTGCAGTGGAAGAAAAAGACCAGCCATTCCCATGAGCTGTAGTAGCCAGTGAGGATGCCTCAGTGTTGTTAGGATGAAGTCCTTATCTAATGCTCTTTGGAGAGACTCTATTGGAAATGGAGCAGATAGATTTGAATCAGTCGGATCACAAAGGGATAGAGGCAACTGAGTCTAAACTTTCCACATTCCAGAAAAATCTTCTGACCCATGAACTGTGATATATGTGGGGAGTGTTAAAAACAAAGGGATGCGCAAAATAGGAGCACCTACGTTTATGCCTGCTTTCCTCCGTGTTTCCAAGCAATTGGAGGTAGGTGGCCCCTGCTCAGCATACTGATGCTGAAAATCCCATGTTGGGGTAGCTGACTCTTACTTGCTTTTCCAGACATCAAAGTCCTGTATAGGGGTATGAGGTACCAGGTCAGAGCCCATGAAATCCCCCCACTCCTCAGTGTCATACGCTCCTGTGGTTCTTGCCCTAGTCCTCTGGAAGTTTAAACATCCTCATTGCAAAACTCTTACATCTGTTTCAAATTACACAGGAAGATGACCATTTCATTAAATGCTTCAGCAAGATTTATAGAGAGCCCAAATGCACTTTGTGACTGATACTGGACACTAATTCCTCTAGGTTTTGTTTTTAGAGAAGTTTACACTGTTATTACTTCTCTGGTCAAAGGTTACGCTTCCTGCTCTCCATCAATGCGACCAGCATGTAAGTGTTTTCAGATATTAGTCAGATCACCTCTTTGCAAGAACCATACTAGTGACAATCTGCCTGTAACAGTTAGCAAAACCACAGCTGTATCAAGATGTGTCCAAGTCTCCCTAGTAGTCAGGACTAACGATACACTTAAGTAGTCTGAGAAACTGTGGGGGTCTTTTTGATGTACCTATGCCTACTCACACAGTTGCCATCATCAACCATCACACAGGTAGCCTGTATCATCAGTTTTAGAAAATTGTGTATCAATAGCCCCTGTTAAAAAAACCTACAAAATAAGCAGAAATGCATGTTTGTCCCAAAAGTGTCCATATGGTGTGGCACTGAATCCCTTCTGGCAAGGGGATAAGACCGTAAGTCTGCAGAAACAGGTGAATGCTCCATATTTAATGTTTTAAAGTGGCCACACAATCACTTGTCTTTTCTACTCGTTCCAGTTCTTTTATTATTAGATGTTCAGCTGTATGAGTTCATTGCAACTGAAACCCAATGTGTTGAAATACCAGAGGGAAGATACCCTAGAGCTGAGTTACAATTCTTAGACATCTACGTCATCTCAGTTGATGTGTCTGGAGTGGTTTGAATAATATCCACTCTGAAAACCACTTGTGTTAGCTGAGTAACACTCTCACTGTACCTCAACTTGGACTACTGAAAAAAATAGCATCTTTCTGTAGTGTCTTCTCTTTCGGTTCCCTGTCTGAGCTGGTGCAGCACACTTTGTGCTCAGTTGTGAAATATACTTCTTTCTCCACTCTACACACATTCTCGTGAAGGTAAATAAGTCCCTTTGAGTAAGTAAGTCGCAGAAAAATGTACCTTTATGCAGAGGTGGTGGCAGTTCCCCCTATCAATGAACTTTTTCTAAGGTAACTAAACAAACCTTTCCAGGACCATCCACTCCACTGGCCACCTCACATTCTTCATCCCCATTTCCATCTTTATTTCTTCAGATAAACCCTCCAATCTTCTGTGGTTCCCCTGGGGCAAACTTTGAAGGTCAACTAATTTAGCAGAGTGAAGTTTAATTTGCTGAAGGAGGGGATTATTAATTTTGTTCTGGTTCCTTTTGTTGATTTTCAAGGTTTTCCATAAACAAATCACAGATGCATATGTGAAAGGCCAGGGAATATTAGTTTGAAGTATCTGAAACATACATGTTGAAATGTGAATACTGAAATGTAGCACTCGGTTTGGGGGATTTTTTGCTTTTTTTGAGTGCTGTCTGTTGGTGTCAGTTTCCTGATCCCAGACACCACTGCTGGCATGAGCAGATCACGATCATCTCTGATGTTCATTCCTGATAAATCAGACAGCACTTTTTAAAAACAGAGGAAGTTATACAAAATTAACTCCAAAAAAGCATGATATTTTATGGAAAATATTTAGGGGGTTTTAGTGCTGTGAACTTAAGTCCTGACAGGACTTCAGCTGTCAAGTAGCCAGTAAAGACTTGCAGTACCTTATGAAGCTACATTTGATATAATCATTATACTTCCAAATGTGTGATGCTTACCAAAGTTATAGACAAAAGAGTATCCCAAAAAGCTGTTTCAGCTTTGCCTCACGTGTGTCTGTGGGGTCATTGTAGCAGAGCCCATTGCTAGAACAGGGCCTTCGGTAGATTACGATGAATTTGGGTTAGAAGGCAGGGCTGATGTGTGGAGATAAATTGCAACCCAGTGTGTTGTGTAGGTTTTGTATTTTGCTTGATCTCCAGGTCTGTGAGACTGTTTTCCCAGATTAGCTCTTCAAAGCAGAGATACAGTGTTTGCAGGTACTCACTTGGGGCTCCATATTGCATGGCACCCTAGCTACTAGTATTTATTTCAAAACAGGCAGTATATGACAAATTAGCTGCTTGATTATCCTTTACTATGTCCCCATAGAAAGTAATATGGAGCTCTGTGAAGGCCGCAAGGGGGAGCGGCGTGAAGGGTGACAGCACTGGCTGTGACCATCATGAGCCTTGTGTGATTTCAGCAGCAGTAAGTCACCATTCAGTGTGTGGCTGCTGTGGAGTAAGTCAGGTGGTTTTGAGTTTTTCTAGTAGTGATGCTGCCAGTTTAACACACTTACGATGCCTACCCAGTAGCAAATTCCTCCTCTGAACCCAAGCCAGGCATCTCACCTATACCACTCATATTTGGTTTTACCCCCAGTTTTCCAGTCCTGGTCCAGAGGCAACCAGCACAGACCTGAACAGTACCTCAACCTCAGGGTAGCAGTGACAGAAAACAGACTGTGGATTTGTCCTTCAGCCACTGCCACTGCTCTTATGATAATCCCTGAGGATCCTAGGACCTTAACCACAGGAGAGCTGGAGGTACAGTACAGTATCACCCTTCACGGCAGTTGATGGCAGAGTATCACAGGTGCTGTCTCTGCCATGAATTTGGCCAGTACCTATGGAAAAATGCTCGATGCTGGTGATGTTAAAAAGCACAGTGGCAGTATTAAAGATTTAGTGTTAATGATCTATAAGCACACCTTAGAGACAAATAAGAATTTAATTTAAAAACTCATTACAATTTTTTTGTGACTAAAATCAATGAAAATGCTGTACTGGTTGAAGGGAAGACTCGACATTGTTTTGTTTCATCAACATGAGAAAGGATGAGAAACCTGCAAAGAATAACAGCTGAAAGAAGAACCAACAAGTCTGTTTTCAAGGAGAGGTTGGACTTCCTGACGTATAAGTTCAGATGTGAACTTGTGTGCATCTGATACTGAAGAATTCAAAAAAGAAAACCTTGAGTAAGGGAAGAAATAAAATACAATATAGCTGGACCTGATTCCAGCTCAGAAATTCCGTAGGAAGAAGACAACTAATGTTCTGTTGCAAGAGGAATATTTGGGGCTTACCACAAATACTAAATGACATCAGTGTTTTCAGTGCTGTGTTGACAGAAGTGCCAGTTGCTCTGAGTTGTATTTGCACGCCTCATGCTCATCGTGGTTTATCACTACACAGATGTTTTGTACAAAAAGAAAAAAAAGGAATTTCTTTAAAGTCATCTTTTTGAACTGTGTTTTCAGAATCAGACTTGCAATAAAACAGAAATGGGTTTGAAGTGAAAGTGAATATGGCTAAGAATTTTTTGACTCAATACTCCGCCTACTTGAGTCATATTTAATTCTGCCTTTTGCAGCAAAAAAAGGTCAAGAAATTTTCTGGACTGAGTTTTACAGTTGGCAAATCTGCCAGCACTGAAATACAGCTAACTGTAGCAATTCACTATTCACAGATCCTTTTCTGCCAATCATGTATCCAGTGAAATAGTTTGAGATCACCATACTTTATGGCAACTTAGGTGACTTTTATCGCTGATGGTTTCATAAAGTTGCCCACATCAGCTTGTAAGCAAGCATTAAGATGAAGTTCATTTGTTTGTTGGGTTTTTTTTCCATGATTTCTCTTGTATTGTCCTTACCACAGTATTCGCGAACCACACGAAAGTGCGTCAAACAAATAACTAACATTTCACATGTGGGTTTCGTTCTTTCTTCAGTCCTCTCCTTGGGGAGAAAATTGCGTGCACAATGGAATATTTTGCTTTGGCGGAGTCTTATTGTTTAATTGTTGCCTTTTATAAGAAGTGTGTGGCATGTGTTTATTTGCAAATTGAAGAATTATGTTTTGTACTTAGAGCAGAAGTTGGTGATATTTGTGCTGATGTTTGCTACTACAAAAGCTCATTCTTGGCTGACTCTTGGAGTTTTGGGTTTTTGAAACCCAAACTGTCAACTTAAAAACAGCCTGGTGTCTGAAACTTCACTGGCTATCCTCTAGGAGTCAGGAGAGGCAATAGAGGATTGGTTTGATGTGTTTATACTAGCACAACCTTGGGTTACTACAAATCTTTCCATGCCATCCTTGCTGATAAATGCAAAAGTATTGTGGGATCTTCCTTTGGTTCTTCACATTGTATCTGCTTGGTATGTCAGGCTTATACTCCATATTCTGCAACCACCTTGTGAGCCTTTTTTGAAGAAATATATTGATTTTAAAATTGCTCTCTTGACTTCTTCATCATTGTCCATTTTTATTTAATTGATTTTCTTTCTACATAAGCTTCTGGAGGCTCTGTGAAGTAACAGGGGAAAAAAGGCAAACAACAACCAACAGCTCGTTTCTTGTGTGTAGTTAAAGATCCCATGGCATTTCTCAATGATAAGCTGATAGTGCTAATTTTCTAGTCAAATTCTGTTTGTTTGTTTGGTAATGTTTTTATCCCCTGTCTCTAAGCTACGACAGGATCTGTGGCATCAATATTCTCTTGTGTTCTGTCCTTATGCCATATTGTATGATGCAAAACATTTTATTGCTGTCCTCTTAGAGATTGTTTATGCCAGGCAGAGCGGCTAACATGCGCATGTTTGTGTGTAAAGCACCCACACACATTCTCACTCATACATAGTCAGTAGTCAGTAATAAAAGCATTTTGCTGCTAAATAAATTGAAAATAGTATTAATGCAATAAATGTCCAAGCAGGATTGATTCTGTGTATTTTATAGCATCTGCTATTGCTCTCTGTTTTCAAGCTACTAATATGTTCAAGTCTGCATAATATTGTTATTTCCAGATGCAATACTGGAGAGTGCCAATATTGGCTTGTTTTATTTAGTATAACGTTTAGGCAGAGATTAACCACTCAGTGTGCAAACAATATCTTGTAGTCTGTGTTTCCAATGCATGTGTTAATTATTTTCAGTCACTGGTATCTATTTTCTGTCAATGGCAGGACAGGTCTATCTTTTATGCCTCAAATTCAGTAAAAACTACTGAAAGTCAGCATTAAAGATCAAATGTGTTACAAGGACAGTGATGACTTTAAAATTATGAAAACTTACTAGACTAACTCTGTAGTACGAGAAACACTTTCTCGGCCACCTCTTTGATTTCTGTTACACATTAAGGGAGCATAACATGCCATTATTCTGTATTTACTCTTTCTATCTAGTTCATTTGCAAACATAAGGCACAAGAAAGCAGTAATTAGCATATATAGGTATGGTAAGACATGTTACTAGTTAACGTAATGAAGCAGCATAATTCATTCTTCGCTGTCTACATTATGTAGAGGGAATCAAATGTGCATTAATCATGGAGAAAGCAGGAAATTGAGATGTATGGAAGGGAAGAGTGATACGATACATGAGCCCATCCCCCAGCCCCACAGAGCTGGCAACAGGTCCGTTTCTGAATAATGTGTATTTTGACAGACATGTCATTTGGCAGGCAGGGCTGACCAGAAAGGGTGTAAGGAAGTAGTTACTTATTAGCAAGAAGAAGGAGGGAACAAAGTGCTATTACATCTAACACAAAGTAATACTGACCCAGTTAGCATCTACTAATGTGAAGGTGCTGGCTGACAGGTGTCAGAGAGCAGCCATCCGTGGGGAGTCACCGAGCACCAATGTTTCTGGCCAGTGTACATCCTGGAAGTTGCTACCAAGGCTAGTGCTGCTCAACATAGTTTGATCCCAGCTTCCACACAGCCCTGCTCTGCATGATTCCGGCATGGAGAGATGCAGATAGGGAAAGGTGGAGGGGATCATCTGGCCTTTGAGAGAAGTGTTGGTCCCAGGTTAGTAGCCTGTTTATTGTCTCAGGAGAAGTTGTCTACAGTTTGTCCTAGGGCAGAAGCAAAGGTCAGGCTGCAAGATGCTGCCTATGCAAAGAGCAAGGGTGTGGGCTTGCCATCCTGCTAGGGCAAGAGCAGCTACTGGGCAAAACTCATGCTAACAGTAGAGAAGCACAGAGAGCTCCCAGCTCCTCCTCTCGTTGTGCATGATGTGTACCCATGCTGCTCCATGGCTCAAAGAGGAAGACAAGCTCATTTGAAACCCACTGTGCTAATCAGGGCAGCACTTGTGCATTTCTCCCTAAAACTCTTGACTCCTGAAGTGCAGGACCAGTCACAGTGCCAAGGCAAGCAAGACAAAAACCCAGAGTCTGCTCAGCTGGTCACCATCCAAGCTCTATCTTGATATCTTTTTGCCACCCTTTCCTCAAGGCACAGCAATATAGCAAGGCAAGAGAGGCAGTATCTGGAGCGCCACTTCCCTGCTGCACTCCAGGCTTCCCCAGGAAGGGGTGGCACATCCCAGAGAGCATTAGTGCTGCTTTGATGGACCTGAACTCTCAATTCCTGAGATCTTTTGCAGGGCTGCAGTCCCTTCACCACACACTGCTTTGCAGTAGAAAAACAGGAGCTGAATGGGAGCTGGCCCCCACCCTTGTATAGCTTCATTTTGACCCCTCATGTCTTGCCAGTAGCAGAGGTGGTATATGGTAATGAAAATCATGACCTTTGCAATCACAGCACTGGTCTGGGGGCTTTGTTATTCTGCACTGCGTAAGGTAGATATTGCTGAAGTGCCCCACCATATGCTTCTATTTGATTAAATTTCAATTCACAAAAATGCTATATATGGCATTTCTATATACTTCTATATAAGTATATACATTTATAGATACTTCGAATTGAATAAGGTCATAAAAATGATGATTACACATAAAATGAAAGTGACAGAAAAGGCAACTCCAGCTGATGTTCACTAGCCAAGCACTCTCAATGTTGCTTTTTAGCTGCTTCTTATTTTTCCACTAGTTGTCACTTAAAGAACGTTGAAATAATTTTTCTTTATTGAGTCTCAGAGAAAATGATCACTGTTTATTTCATTGCTATTTATTTCCTTTTCTTCTCTCAGCTCTGTTTTTTCATACCTGTCTTGATGTTATATTTAGTTTGTGGGAATTTATTTTGCATTTCTATGTCCCCAAATTCCAAACTGTTTTATTCTGAAAAGAAAACAGTTAGATCTTTCCAAGGTAAAAGATATTTATCTTGCCTAGGTAGTCTCATGCTCAGGCAAACAATATGCAATAAAAATAAATCCATTATGCTCATGAAAACGTAGGCATAAGCATTGGGTAACTCTGATCCAGCTTTCCTTGATTATGATTGTTCTGCTCTCCTTTCTCTTTTCCCCTTCTCCCCACTGGTTCTCTCACACCAGGACAAAATCCGCAGGTCTGTACTGTTCTGCTATGGAAAAAATTCTCTTTTAAGAGCCCCTGGACGATATTTCCAGTCGCTTTTTTGCCACATCATTTTGTCTCCAGCTGCCAGAAGGAACATGAAATGCGTCATAGTCACTGCTCAAACTGATAACACGTGAGAGGTCCAGAAGAAATTGTTTATAAAAGTTCTGACACAGTGCCTTGTAATGCTGCTCTGTGTCATGTTCCATAGCTTTATGTCCTAATCTGACATTATGAGATTACATAATTCATTCGATCTTTAAACAAGTATTCCTTTGAAATGTTTGACAGAGTTATGGCACTTCAGATGTTATTTCTTATTATGGACAGATAGGTCAAATCTGCAAACAATTTAATGGCCATACATCGCTACCCTTGTCAAATCAATCCTCCTAGCAAATGTGCTATCAGCAGTAGGAACATTTAGAAGCTTAATCCTTCAAGGTGCTAAACGTACCAGTCCTCTCAACTCCAAGTGGAGCTGAAGGGCTCTAATTAGCCAGCTTTTATAGTAATTCCGAATGCGTGGACTTCCTGCACATATATGAGGATTCAAACTGCCCTTCAGGTTTACAGTCTTTCAATCTCAGATTGAAACCTGAGAAGAAGCTATGCAACTGTGGACTAAAATGGCTCCATATGCCTCTTGTGCTGAGGATTTCTTTTTCTCTTGGCTGAGAATGCTGCTCTCAGTTCTGCTGAGCTTCAGAGAAATGTGGTGTTCTCATTAACACTTTAACCCTGATCCCAAATAAATTACCTCATGCCACCATTTAGCTCAGCAGCAGCAGGCAAATTGAAAGGATTTGAGGTGTCAAAAGGGGACCAAACTTGACCCCTGTATCCTAGAAAGGAAGTGTTTCCTTGTTTAAAGAGTTGGAGGAGAGAACAGTGCCTGAATGCACACAACCTCATGGAGCAAGCATTGATATGATTAATCCTCAAACAGGTTGTCCAAAGAAGGGCTGGGAGATCTGCTAGCTTCCTTTGTTGGAGCACTGACCTTGTGCATGTGTACATTAGCTAAAGTGCTACCCGTTCCGGGAGACCATCGGTCTCTCATTTTGTATGGCTTGCTGTGTAACTCAAAGAGACTTCCTCTCTGACTCATTCAGACAGACAAAATTCCTACTGGAGGAAAGAAAGAGCACCGAGGGCCAGATGCTGGACCTGTAAGATTTCCAGGGCACTTCTGCTTTTGTGAAGGCACCATGGAAAGAGCAGCTTCCATTTCAGGGAACTGTAACGACTGCCATATTCCTGCTTCTCCTCAAAGCTTCCTCCCTGAAGACTTACCACAATATCTATCTTCTAATGTGATGTGAAACTCGTAAGACTCCTTCACCCACTCTCTGCACAGTGCCCGGGTCAGAAAAGCACACCAAGGGGACAGCCAGCGCAAACAGCAGCAGATTTCACCAGACTCAGCACACGTGTCCTGGCCCCATCTCCCCACTGCTCAACCAACACCCTTTGGACATGTTTCTCTGTGAAGCATTTCAGATATGCAATGCCGAGCTGAGGGAGAAGGAGACAGGGTCATGACCAAGAATTAGAGGGAATGCATATGCCTGGGAGGCGATGGGTGGTGCAGTATGTTCCCTCAAGCCTCGTGCAGGTGCACTGAATAAATCAGCCCCAGATTGCTTTAAAGTATGCACGAACTTTCTGCAGCCAAGGGAGCATGCAAAGAGGGTGTCTGGGAGTGAAAGGAGGGTCAGCATCAGCTCTCTATCGTTATGAAGTTAACAGTCTAAAACAGGGGGTATACAGTGATTGTAGCGAGCCTCACATGGTCTTAGAGCACTATCTGAAAGAGAAAGATGATCAAAATGCAGCTCTGGAATTGGACATTGTTCTTAAGCCAGAGTTAATAGGAATAAGACCTCTGAATATACTGACTGCAATGGTGATTTGTTTCTGACTCTCGAGAGCCCAGCTGTGAAGAGCCCTGGAGCCATGACATATTAAAAAAGTTTTAAAAGACTTTTAAATTGGTGCAGAGAAAATAAATTCCATGTCCTACTGCTGACAGTTTAAACATGTAATATTCTTTTCCAGAAGCCACTAAAATAAATGCTGTAAATAAACAGCCTTAAACGTTTCATCACTGTAACATAGTGTCCCCACTTGCTAGGAAGGCATTTGTATTCATGGAAAAGCCAAATCAATATGCCCTTACTCCAATATAAATATTTGAATATTCTAATATAAAAGTTCATTTTATAACAGATAACTGTTATTATAAGTGGCATTTAGCTGTAATATCTAAGTAGCATTTAGCTGTAATATCAAGCTATTTTTGCATAGTGATATCAAAGCTGATTTCATCGTTTAATGAGAATGAATCAGCACTAAGTGAATAAAGAAGAAATACATTTTGTAGCATGTTATATTTATGTAATTCCTCCCTATTTACCTCTTTCTTCTAAAGTGTTGTTCATTGTGTTTTCTTCTTGCTATTCCAGCTTATTATAGCAGTATGAGCTCCTCATATACTGACTGAGTCTGTGTACAAGCATGCACATACACACATACTATCCTTAAGCTGATTTGAATAACTTTGGCTCATGAGTAAGTATCTTGGTAGGACTAAGTAAAGGCACACTATGAAAACGGAGGAAGTTTCTTATTAAATATTTCCTAATTTGTTAAACAATTATGGATTCTTTTAGATTTTCATAAGAAGGGACATTTCAGAAATGAGTATAGTGAACTTAGAGCATTTTTATACTGTTTCTAACACACAGCAAGATACGTCATCTTATTCCTGCTTTTCTCATATAGGTGTTGGCCTGGTTAAAATCACTCACATTTTTGATTATGAGACTGTGGTTTGAATTGTTTCTTGTTCTCCAAAATCTTAATCAGAACAGCTGAGATTTGCTATGGCTCAAAATAATTTTTTTAATCAAATAAAAATGTTAAAAATGTTTAACCATCTCCGATAACAAGCTGCGAGAAAAATTGGTTGGTGTGTTCCTGTTAAAAAAATAAGTTTAACAGGTGTTGAAAAGCTTTTCCGTGCATTGTCCCAGGAGAGTTGGCAGGGTTCTGCTCCTATTCTTGTGAGAAAAATATACCACACCCAGCAAAGCCTTTAAAATCAGGGTAAAAAAAGCCCTCTGCAGTAAACCAGGAGGCAAATTCGGTTTGCATCAGCTTAGAGATTCAGTCATGTTTAGTAATTCGGTCTCTGCAGATGCCACTCCACTAGTCACTCACGGTGCCTGACAAAAGCATCACCTCCAGGACACAAGAAAGGATCTCCTGCACAGTGACCATGGGCCCCAGACCCTGTGGTGTTGCTGTGTTTTATACCAGCTCTAAATTGTTTAGAAAAGTGCCTCTTTTAACAGAGAAAAATTTTTGTTAACATAATTTAGGGATTTTTAAACTTCATTCTCAGAACTGAGGAACACAATGTCATACTCCTGATGGTTTACTCCTGCTCAGAATTGTGTATATGTATCATCATCTTGGAGCACAGCACTACAATATGTGCTTAATTTCAAGTGTGTAAGTAGCTTCCATAGAAGTTAAAGGGAATTTTTAAAAGGTTACTTTGAAAGTTTTGCCAACTATTAATATATACCCAAGGAGTACTTCAGGCAAGTTTGCTTGTGTTTCCTTAAATAGAAACAAAGCAATTACTTTCAAGTTATATACACAGGTACCATTCCTGCAATTGCAATGATCCATGACAGCAAGATGTATCCCATGGGCTTGAGAAAATGTTTGGTAGTTGAGATTCTCTGCACATTACACGGTTGGACAGATTATCTAATGGTTTTGGCCATACAAATCACTGAGTCCTAAACCTATGATGACTATAAATGAGAAACAATTTAGTAAGTAAATGTTTTTCCACTCACAAATAACCAGAAATACCACTTCACAGATATATTTAATAGAACTGAGCTACATGATTAAACTTTATCTTTCCTGTTTCTTTGCATGATCTACTGGTTTAAATATTTAGATGGCTACTAACAGTTTAATATAAGTTATCTTGATCCCACAGAAATATGATAAAGTTCTTCAGTGCGCTTCTCTGTATCAGCTCTCACATACCCATTTACAAAGGCTGAATTCCTGAAAACAAGATCTCAGTGAGGGGCTTCTTTTGTTGGCTAAGTGGCCATGTTTCTTCCTGGGGAATCGTAGAAGTGCATGTATACCCTAGGAAGAAGTGCTGAAGAGATGCGTGACCAAAACATTTGCCTTCTGAAGTTCCAAACAGCTGAAGGAAAGAAGGACTAACAGAGCCATAGCATCAGAGCTGCTGGCAGATGGCTACCACTGTGATGTCTAATCCAGCCTCCAGTCCTCAGATCAGAACTATGGCTGTCTCCAGACCAGGCCAGCCATGGCTTTTACATACAAGTTTCAAGACCTCCAAGGATGAAGATCTGACATCCTCCTGGCTGACCTGCTCTGGTGCTGCACCACCTCCAGGGGCCATGTAGCAGTGCTGGTGTTCAGCAATGTGCTCAGCTAGAGCAGAAGGCCCAAGGAGGTCACTGCCAGGTGGTTTTCATGGAGGTTTGTAATTTGTTTATATTCAAATTGTCTACTGGCTCCCAAAGATAAGTGGCAATCAGAAACCAGGACCAGACTCTTGTCATTTCTGATGCCTTAGTTTTTCCTTTTCTGCAGCTTTCACTTACTAGAAGGGGTTTCCTGAAAGCAGAAAAGTTTGCCACAAAAGCAAACCTAGATACTGTACTTGGGGTGGGGTGGGACTCATGAGTCTCACTTGTATTAACGGGTCACACTAAAGTACCTCCACACCTTGATCCAGCATCTCCTGGTGAGAGATGATGCCAGCCATGTAGTGCAGACTCTAGTCTGGAGTTAATTCCATTCAGCCAGAAGTCTGTTGTGATCCTGAAGAGCTTAGAAATGTAAGTATTACATTCAAATGCGATGTTGGAAGCAGGTTGTTGCTTGCAAGTTTGTTCCAGCCTGCAAGCCTGCTACAGCTTGTGTATTTAATTTTAGGTCTGGAAATTGCTCCAGTTTTGTAAGGTTACTGAAATGCTGAGAGAAGGCAGATTGCTTACACACACCAAGAATAACTTGACAGTGCTTTCTTAAGAATTAAGCCCTCCCCCCAAAGAAGTGGCCCCCAATACCAAGGGCTTGAAGAAGGGTTTCCCACCTGTCAAAAGCGTGCTGGACAACTGTGCTGGGTTTGGCTGGCTGGGAGAGAGTTAATATTCTTCATAGCTTGTATGGGGCTGTGTTTTGGGTTTGTGCTGAAAACAGTGTTGATAATTCAGGGATGGTTTAGTCATTGCTGAACAGCGCTTTTACAGCATCAAGGCCTTTTCTGCTTCTCACCCCACCATCAAGCAGGCTGGGCTGCACAAGGAGTTAGGAGGGGACACAGCCGGGATAACTGACCCCAGCTAACCAGAAGGATATTCCATACCATATGATGTCATACTCAGCATATAAAGCAGAGGGGAGAAGAAGGAAGGGGAAATTTTCAGAGCAATGCCATTGTCTTCCCAAGTTTCCGTTACATATGATGAAGCAATGCTTTCCTGGATATAGTGGTGAGTGAATACCTTGTGTTGCTTTGCCTGCACTCACAGCTTTTGCTTTACACATTAAACTGTCTTCATCTCAACCCATGAGCTTTCTTTTACTCTTCTCATTCTCTCACCCATCCCACCAAGGGGGAGTGAGCAAGTGGCTGGGGCAGGCTTAGTTGCTGGCTGAGATTAAACCACAACAGCCATTGCTATTTGATAGCAATTACACCCCACCCCTTTCCTCCCAGCAGCTCCAGATTAGCTACATTGACTTAATTAGTGACTTTTTTTCCCAGCCTCAGAAACCAGGAGACACAAAGAAGACCAGCAGCCAAAGTTGCTTGGAGCTGTGGTTAATGCTGCTTTGCTTTGTCTCTGCTGCCTGCATTGTCAATAAAACAAAAAATCTGTTTTAAAAGTTAGAGCAGCATTGGTTTGACTAACAGCCTGCTGCTTGCAGAGTATTTGTATTTCAGCTTATTGAACATTCATTATGTATCAGACACTCAGCCTTGTAAAATTGATCCAGGAAATGCTCGACACATCAGCTTGGCTCCTGCCTTGCTTAGTAGTGTAGAGGAGCGCGTAGTTTTTGCCTGCACACTTAAGCAGATAGTGCAGCAAGAGCTCTCTGAAGCAGCCTACCAGCAAGGGCACAATAATAGCTCTTTTCCTGGCCATTAATTCAGACATCATGCAGTCAGTCAAATGAATCTGTGCTCTTTTGCAGCTCCTCTGGAGATTGCTGTCCTCTCAGCTCCAATGAAAGAGACCTCTGTGTCTTCCTTTAATTAGAGCCAGTGATAACCCATGGAAGGGCTCATTTTGCCATGGCCATATATCATAGAATCATGGATTCACAGACTGGTTTGGATTGGAAGGGACCTTAAAGCTCATCTAGTTCCAACCCCCTGCCATAGGCAGGGACACCTTCCACCAGACCAGGTTGCTCCATCCAACCTGGCCTTGAGCACTGGCAAGGATAGGGCATCCACAGTTTCTCTGGCACTGTTCCAGTGCCTCACCTCCCTCATATCACACAGCCATCACTGCCTGGCACCAACAGATTGCTGTCTATAAACAGAGCACCTTTGATATGAAGACAGCAAGCATGGGAACACCCACAAGAACACAAAAAATTAGCTCTTATAGCTGTCCTCTCTGAAGCTGGCCCACACAGCCTGGCTGTGGTTTCATGTGATTCCCCAGCTTTAATTTTGATCCCATGTCAGAGCTGAAAGTGGCACAACGGCCTTGAAAGAGCCCTTTGAAAATGCCTGTGTAGGCAGTCTCATCTCAGGACCAAACTCAACTGTTCCAGAGCAATGTGCGCTTTAAGGAGAAACAGTCTATCAGCTTTCCTCTGTTTGTTGCTGTTGCATAATTTATGTCACCACCACATTACAACATGAATACTCGGCATTACAAAATTAAAACAAAACAAAATTAAATATTTCCTCTGCATTTTATGGACTTTATTTGTGCTTTCTTTTCACACAATTGTCTTACTTTTGTCTCTACAGAATTAATAGTATTATTATCCAGGGCAAAGGAGCCTCAAATTAATCTGATTTAATGTTTAATTATTACTTCTTATGTTTTTTAAATTACATACCAGCATTGTAGAATGCTGTTTTACAAGCTAGATCAGAGAGACGAGCAGCAAGATGGGACACTGGGAATACGATGAGACCTCATCAGTGAGGTGCTCAGCAATAGCACCAGCCATTGCATGTGGTGAGGTTTGGTTTAAATTGCCATTGCTCTGATCAAGGGAGCAGGCACAACACTTGGACAGGAAGCTGAAAAACTAATAAAGATTTTAAAGCTGAGCTGAGAGCACCCACCTGGATCATTTCATACTGAGCTCAGGCCTCCCAGCCTTCCTCTTTGGCAGTAGCTGTAGTCCGGAAGGCTACTCTGAGCGACTGCTATGAAAACGAATACAAAAGGAGCTGAAAGAAGATTATGGCACAAGTGTTCAGTATCATCCATGTAAAAGCAATGGAGTATTTCTTTGGCTTCTTTTGAAAGCTGGTAGATTGGGTTTCCCCTTGGGCATGCCTGCTGTGCCCACAGAAATCCTGGAAAATGCAGACGAAAATTTGGCCTCTCTGAAGTTCACGGATAACTGCAGTTGGCATCACTGAGAGGGAGGATGTGAGGCCCCGATTTTCCCCTAGTCCTTACTTTCTGCCTGTCCTAAGAGCAAGGGCATGAGTCTGGCTATGTCAAAAATCCCCTTGGCCACCTGCTGCCTGCCTTGCTCTGGGGTAGTGAATTTAGGAAATGGATGTGCTGAGGAGCTCTGTGTAAGGGAGATGGAGCCAGGGTGGCACACAGCATTGTTGAGGTCTGCTTTGGACATTGAGGGTGACCTGAAGGTGCTCAGTGCAGGCCTGTGAGCTATCCCTTCCTAGGAGGACAGTGGTAGTGCACAAGCAAAATAGGCTTGTCTTCACGGTGTAGGGCTCTGCAGTAGGGGAGTAACCTTTTGAGATCATTTCCAGGCTTCCTAATTTGTGCATGCAGTGAAACCCTGCTGCTCAGCACTGTGTAGGTTTCAAACTCAATAACAGGGCAGCACCACCGCATTGAAGCCAGGCTTGCAGGCGCTGGGGTAGTGCTGTCCCAAGCAAGGTTAAGCTGTCTGCATTATTCCAGAGCGGAGAGGGAGCTGGAACTGCATCCTCAGGTCTATCAAGGTTGAAATATTCAATTTCTACTCCCTTTTCTCTGAAGAAAGAATTACTGTTATATTTCTCTTCTTCTTTTTTTTTAACTTGAAGAGCGATGGTAATAGTGGAGCTAAGGGTTGACTAAACACTGACTGCAAATTGTTTAATTTAAAATAGGGCTTAAAACCTCCCAGCATGTTCCAGGGAAATTGCTCCTAAAAAAGTCCTTGTTAAACACTGCTTATTGTTGTCCATATTTGAAATTTAGTTTACATAAAGATTTGGGGGTAGTGCTAAACAATTACACAGCAGGATAATCTGTTCTTCTTATATATGGTTATAATCACTTAAAAACATCTATCCATGGAGTAGTTCAGGAACAACTGTTCTTCAACAGCTATTTTGGGTCAACTCAATGCATAGTCTCTTAGAGGTATTACTTCTGCTGCAGAGTAATGAATCATATTTGCAGTCAGGAAGCCACTTGTGTAATTGTCACTAAATATAATGAATACAGGGCTATTGAAAGGATTTCAGGATTGTCTGATGTTCTGGAAGACACTGTTTCTCTGGAGAGGGAGGGTAGAAGCCCCTTATTCCAGCTGCTTTCAGTGATTTAATGCAGAAGAAAGGGAGCTATCAGAATTTGTGCAATGGGTACTGTTGCACTTTTTCAATTTCTGCATAAGGTGAACAGGGGGTTTCTTAAATTGGATAACTGACTTGTAAGCTGGGTATAAAGGCATAGAAGAATTCCTCTGCATATTGAAGCCTAGCTTATCAGTTTTTAAACCATTCCCTTTGATTATTCATTCTGTTAACACAGGACTAAACCACATATTGCAAATCAAAGCAGAGGCTCTGAAAATACTCCGATTGCTGCAGACAAATTCCCTGGTGCTTCATTTGACAAAAAGATGGATTAGAACAAACTCCAGAGTGTTATTATTACCACCTACATGAAAGATTGTTTCTTTTATTTGTATTAATTACTGATTAGTGCCTTCTGCATCTTCAGCTCTTTCAGGTGTTTTGAATGAGATGTATGGCTTTCCATAGTTTCTTATCTAAAGGGAACCCTGACAGAAAACTGGTATCTCAGCCACTGTACACAAGGCAGTCACTGATGTGCTCAGATGCTGTGCTTCAGGAAAAACCCTGGGTGAGATTCTTGGAGAGGTAAAAATAAGTTCACAGATAACACTGCACACAGCTGATTGTCCACCTGACAATAATGTTGTGAGTAAATATACTAAAATATCTTAAATTGGAGTGCAGAAGAAGAAAGGAGGTGGGTGTGTGGGACTTCTTGGTTGTGGGGTTGTTGGGGAGCAGGTTAAAGCTTTCAGTGGTCCCAGCTGTGAGGGGAGAGCAGGGCAGACCCTCACTGGCATTACTGCCTTTGGTAGTGCTCAGGGGCTTTTATTTATTGGGAAAGAAATGCACCAGGGTGGCTCCTAGCCCACTGAATTTGCACACTAACTGGGACAGAGAAGGTATGGGAGATGTCCTAGCCAAAGGCTTCATAGGCTGCCCAAGCATTATGGGTCAAACAACCCTTGGGCTTGCACAGCTGCTGCTAAGGCTCAGTTGTTAAAGCCAGATCCTTGAAATTATCTCAGCTGAGTGGGCCCTTCTCATAAAAATCCTCTTGGTCTCACCATTGAGGATGAGCTGAGACCTTTTATCTGCCTGGGAAAATGTACTAGAAGAATAAGTAGTTACACAGGTAGGTGGAAGAGGTTGTGTTTACAAACCTTAAAAAGTTATTGAGCTCAATCTCAAAATGGAGCTAGGTCTGCACTTCAGCATCCTATCTGAGAATAAAAAATAGAGGCTTTCTGAGGTTCAGCAGTCTGGCTTTCATACCATTTGTGCATAAAACATGAGCACAACGTCTTCTATGCGAGGAAGCGAGACAGTTATTTAAGGTCTCAATTAGCAAGAGGCCAATGTTTTGTCAGGTGATGGCATGAAATTCAGTGGTGAGCATTTCATGGTCCGGGTTTTGTTAGAAAGGGTTGTTTTAAAATAGCCTGTTGTACGTCATCAGCTGATCTGTCATTTTCCATAATTCATGAGCACTGGGGCAAGATTAGACAATGGAGTCTTGGGTGAGAATTCATTAATTTCCTCCCTGGTTTTAGAAATGTCAGAGGTGTAAAGCTGAGAATAATAAAAGTCAAACTCCTTAGATATATCTACTGTGCTAGGAAGAATATTACTCTGAGCATCTCTGATAGTATACAGTGTCTTAGTGTGTATGTGTCTTTAATTGGTATGCAAGGAGTTTATCTGCTTTACTGCCTGCACTTATCAGAAAAGATATAAAATGGGATGGTGATAATGGCTGCCTTCAAAGAAAAAGATATGTTCTTTCAAGGGTGTAAGTGCAATAAATCTTTCTAGTTTAAGGGCTCACTGGAAGCAGAAAGATTCTGTTCTGCTGACAACTGAATGTGGGGAACTTTCCCAGGGGAAAACAAATAATGTTTCTGTATTCAAAATACAGTTAAAAGTCTCTGAAAAGTGATTCTCCAGAATGTATATTGCAGTATTTCCTACTGATTCCTTTACCAATTAAATACACTTGCAGACTAATGCATTTCTCAAACAGTTTATGTAAAGTACCTGGCACTGAATACACATACAATGTACTTGTGAATGACTCCCACAGTAACCTGCGATTCAAATTAAAAAAAAAAAAAAAACTAAAAAATAGGCAGTTCAGGCTTTTTTTTTAAGCTATAACACGGGAATTAAATTGCCTGGAATAAAAGAGACAATGCTGAGTTCATTGTTATTCCAGAACCATTCTGTGTGTCTATGGGACAGCAGGGTTAATACTACAGGCACCTATCGGGTCTTGAAGGGATCTTTTGTGAGCTGAAAAGAAAACTGTATATTTACTTTAGAAAACCCCACATTATTCATAAGAATCAAATGTTCTGCCTGACTGTTATAGAGAAACAAAACAGACAAGGGTGTTTTAAATTAATCTGTCAGTATGGTGCTTTCCAGTGCTCACTTTGTTCGTGCAGCCAGCAACTGATGTTAGCATGAATTTAAATAATTCCTCTTGCCTTGAATAATGACCATGAAAGCTGAGTAATGGTATCTAGGAAATATCCTAACTTTTGAGGAGCTGCTTCTTATCTAGGACTGTTTGTTTGCTCCTCATCTCCCTGCGCCCCTAATTGCAGGGAGGTGCTCCACACGGCGTATGACTAAACATAATACGACTTGATTTGTGTTGCAGCGTTCTCCAAAGAACAAATCTGTAAAATTACAACATGTGAAAGCTTAACACAATGATATAAAATGGCAGTGGCACGGTTCATATCTTAAACTGACAGACTGATGGTGATTATTGCAAGGACAATGCCCTGCATATGTCAAACGATTTGCAAATAATTTATGTCACCTTATCCTCCATTATTGTTTTTGCGGAGGACATAAACTGTGTCACTAATATTAAACTGTTGGCAAAAAAAAGCCTACCTCAGCTTTTTCCTAGCTGAGAATGCAAAGACATCTGCGCAGAGACAAACATGCATATGGCCATCATTTGTCCAACATCTTACACATTGTGAAGGTTTTTTACTTGAAATGCCAACCTATGTGGCAGATGATGTATGTGTTTCTTCAATCCTGTGATTACCAGCACAGAGCTGCTCTGCAGTGCTCTTCACCTCATCAGTTCCACAAGCTGCACTCCAAGGTGTGTGAAACATTTGCAGGGAGATGGCATCTGACACACAGCAAGGCAAAAGCATTCTGATGTGAATATTTGACTCCAGATTTTGTTCAAATCAGGGTGAGATTCTGACCTGGAGAAATTAGTGCGGGTAAAGATTTAGCACTACAAAATAGCAATTTGAAAACTGGAAT
The DNA here is from genome assembly GCF_033815535.1 of Pezoporus flaviventris. Lineage (NCBI taxonomy): Eukaryota > Metazoa > Chordata > Aves > Psittaciformes > Psittacidae > Pezoporus > Pezoporus flaviventris. The sequence goes on along the minus strand of NW_026892549.1, from coordinate 41,599,261 downwards.
GAATATATTTTAAAGATGGGGAAGCAGAGGAAAGTGGTGCTGTCTCCTGGGTAACTCCCAAGGGGCTGCAAAGGAGAGGGGAAGGGGAAAGGCTTTACAAATGACCTGGGCTTTATTCTTTTGGAAATAAGCAGAGGACAAGGCAATCTTAATCATTTCTATTTGTTAAATTGCATAATCTCAACTGCTGGGTTCTTTATTTAGGTTTGGATGGTTCATTTATTACTACCAAGAAATGCCTTTGAAAGGGTGATTTTTAGAGGCTGTTGTGGTTAAAAAAGCATCAAAGAATGCAGTGTGGTGGTTGGAGCATGGAGCTGGCGACCCAGCCTCCTGCTCTAGATTTTGTCCTGTTCACATTTGGGACAAATTACTTGCAACTGCTGTAGCTTGACTTGCTCTTCTGTCAGGCAGGTTTTTCTCTCTGACTCACCCACTTGGAGAAGTTTGCCAAGTATTTTGTAATCTTTGGCTAGAAATCACTCGTTCAATTACAGATCAATGACGTTTCAAATGGGATGCATCAAACAATTTCTGTTGGCTTTGGTGCAAGAGATGGCTCCAATTCGCTGCAGTGAGGAGGACGATATACTGAGGAACTCACTGAGCTGATTTAAGGATTGAAAGGCAATGCCATTCTCTTCTCACTATCAGTTTTACCCTCTTTTGGAAGCTTCGTTTAAGCATTTTGCAGTTTTAACCCCCTCGGGAGTGAGGATTCTGTTCCTTGCGCTTCCAAGCTTTTCAGGGCCTGCTTCTCAGTAAATTACAGTTTATGACTACATTGATAATTTCTTAGTATTATAATACCAAAATCCCAAACAAATTGGAGAAAACCGCATTATCCAAATGAGTTTTGATCTTACTTTCCATTTTTCCAATGTTGAATTTTGTCGGACCTTGTTTAAAAAGTAACACAAATTACCTTTCATTGGAATTGTTTGTGATTAGTAACTTAGAAAAGCAGATTTTCAGCATCATCATTCATGGAAACACCATGTGTTTCCTGTGGCAGTAGCATTTGGACTCGCTATAGATACACAGAGCAGAAGGCTTGCAGGATGTTGCTGTCTGCCTAAACAACTCCTAGAAAGCTTGCTGGTTTCTCTGTTCACGCTGGAGTGATTTTACTGGCACAAGGAATCTCTTTCAAATCAGAGGGAGGAATACAGTCCACAGGCATGAAAACCTTTCCTAAGGATGACCCTCCTTTCCCCGGTGCAGGAAAAGCCTGAAGCAGCAGCAAAAGCAGGGGGATCACAAATAGATGTCAGAGAGAAGGGGCAGCAGGACAGGCCCCAGGAAGATGCACTGAACCAAATGAAAGCGCCTCCATAGAAACAGGTCTGCAGGAGCTGTCCGCTGTGTGTCAAAACCATTTCCATCAGATGACAGGTAGCATTTTCCACAGTGGTGTGTTTAGGTTTTGCTACAAGTGTGCTTTGGCATAAAAGCAAGACCTTTGCACTCAACGTTTGTACGCAATACACATGTCAAAGTCAGGTATGTGATGTTTACACACACACGCCCCCCCAGCAGCCTGCCTGCCTTCTACAAAATGTTATAACCTACAAAAAATATGCTGGAGAGAAGTTTATTTAAGTAGATAAAAACGTACCCTTCCCATAATGCCCCAAATTGCTCATCTTCATCAACTGGTTCCTTAAACATGCCACAACACAGACTTAAAACTGCAAATGAAAAAGATCATGCAGATAGTCGGCAATCTCAGCTATACACTTTTTGGCTAGAAGGCATTGTAGATCAAGATGCTACACACTTCTAAGGAAAGGAGCCAATAAAAACTGCAAAGGAATTTGCAGGAATCAGGCTAGAAACAGCAGTGGACCTAAAGGGAAGTTTTTATTGTCTTGACAAGAAAAGAAAGTGGGCAGCTGTTAATGTAACAGCCCAAGAGATAACATCTGAGATAATTTTCACAAGATAATTTTCACAAGATAATCTCGGGCAATAATCCTGTGTATCGGTGACAAAAACTGTTGATCTTAGCAGTGAGAGAATGGCGTGGCCAGCCACTGAAGAGAGCTTTGAAGTCAAGAAAACCTGGTCAAAATTGTACTTTTTTCTTGTGTTTTCAACAAGCAAACAGAATTACCCTTGAAGTTTCACTGTGGCACTTCTTTTGCAGGCTGGGTTCTTCAACCAATTCAAGGCTAACAGTCAGTTTTTACATCTTATTTATGAACACAGAAAATAGCCTTTCTGTGGGTATTGCTATGAGGTCAGGTCCTCAGCTCCCCGCAATGGTCTTGCAGGGAGACGATGTGATATGTCATGGTGACATGGTAGCTTAGGGTTGTAGCAGCACACACAGGCCTTATCTCAATGTAACCACTTCTGTATAGGCCAACCCTTTTTGTATTTACATGTGAAATGTTTCTGATCACGCAGCTGGAATCTGTGGGCTCTTTTAATCCCATAGGTGACTGACAGCCCCAGTATGGATACACTTACCTGGGCGTAAATACAATTCTGTTGGTGTCACTGGTTTTGTTTCCTGCACCATTACTGCCTTCAGACAGTGGTATTTTGCCAGGCTGGCAACTGTTCCTATGGCAAAACTTCCAGCCTGGACAAGCCCTAGAAGGTTAAAGTCATTTCAACAGTTCTTTCGAGGCGATTACACAACAGGCCTTGAGCTCCCTGCCAAATACTACTTTAAGAAGCTGGCATTGGGTGTGTGAGCCAAGTACCGCAACCCTGCAACGCAGATGGGTGCATGTTCGCAGTTAGTGAACGACAGAAGAGAGATCAGCCAGGAAAGTTCCAAACTACACCAGGGTACAGCCTGACTTTGCTAATGCTTCCTACCTCCAACTCCCACTTTTATCCTAAGATCAGATAACGAGTAGCACTTTTTCTTTGTAACAATTCATTAATCAGAGAAATGATCCTTGCTAGTGTTTAGATGTTTTACTTAATTTGGTACTTCTGGCCTGCTGCCCCAGTAGTGCCAAAATTATTATTTCTCACCCAGCAGGTGATAAATAACAACTTCAGTCATGATTAATACCATGAATTTCTCAACCTGACTAATGCAAAAAACTTCAAACCTGCAGAACAAGTGGGTGCTAATTGTTGGGAGAGCCATTGGAGCTGCACTTTGCTTATAAAGAAAGAAAGCCACAGGAAATGAAGTGTTTTCTAGCAGCACAGCTGATCCTAAGAGGCATCATTAAGTGCAGCTCAGCAGCGTTCTCCATGTGCAGGGCTCTGCTAGGCTCCTTTTTTACCACAACACTGAGCTTGAAGTACATCTAAGAGGCAGGAGATTGCCAGGTTTTTTTCTTTCCTTGGGGAGAAGGAGGAGAAACAAAATAAAAGGCAGAGAAAAATAGCAGATTAGAATCTCATTAACACCACTCAGTATTATATGTTTTACTGATACGTGAAGAGTGATAGGTCCTAGCAAAAGCTGCTACCACCAAAGCTCCTTCACATGTCTTGAAATCTCATCATACAATGTAGCATCAGAGACTCCCCAGTCAGAGAGCTTTCTGCAGAGGGACAGAAAACCAGGTGCTCAGGGAGGGCCATCAGCTGGAAACAATGAACTATAAATTAGCCTGTGGCTGAAATCCCGGCCCTTTTCAAATCCAAGCTAGTTTGTTACAGCCTGTGGTGGAGCAAGATGTTGCTCCATTTTCTGTGCTGTATATGCCATGCTGCAGGGTATGCAGGATCTACAGTTTAGCCATGCATACACTGCTGTGCTGGTCAGGACAATGAGACCTCCACATCTGAACAGGCACCATGTGTGTTTCAGCTAGGACCCGGACACCAAAATGCAGCAAGGACACAACCAGGTAACTGTGCTGAGTGGGATCAGTCTCTTCCAGAACCCCAAAGAAGCATTTTAGGAGTGGAGGAGTAGCTCTGTGTTCACCAGGACTTTCCCAATTGTTTTAGTTCCATCAGGCAAGGAAAGTGTCTGCTACTTTCCAACTAACATTTAGCTCAACCCTATGAAACTACTGTTATGTGAAACAAAAGACTGAGAGAAGCAAACCACAAGGGGCAAGTGATTTATACTTTGTTCAGACTCAGTAATGTCCATCCACTTGTAGTTTTGAGCACTTTTAGGACTCTCTGTACTGTTTTGGTTGAGTGACTCCCCTAGTTCCTGGTGGGGCATACTCAGAGGATGTATGTTAAGCCATGGTGCAGCTGCTCCTGCCATTCTTTCTGTTAGAAATCTACTTCTTTTCTTAATTTTGGGAAACTTCAGAAGTTTCAGCTGATTTCTTCACCAGTTTATTCACAGCATTTTGGGGCAATCAGCATCTGTGTCCTTTCAGCACTCGTGTCTTGTGTAGGATTGCAGCTTACTGGAGTTATAGCCTGGAGTACAAGCTTTGGCCCTTGCACTTCCAAGCTCAAGTCTGCTCTGTAGCACTAGTCATGCTAGCAGTGTCATTTAAAAAAAGCATAATGCTTTTTTGTATTTATGAAGTACAAAGTACCTCCTTCAGCTAGGATTTTAATAGCTATTTTCAACACTGGTAGCAAAGCCAAGATTTTCCATGTAGTTTTAAGTTTAGGTATTGCTTAGAATGAGGTGCAGCCTGTGGCAAACACGCCACATAAAGTATGCTCTTCAGCCAAGGAAGTAAGGAATGTTTTTTCCCCATTTAATTTTGTTTTACTAATTAAGTTATCAAAGTCACACACAAGGAACAAGGGGTGGTTAAACTTTCAGAAACTATTCAGTTTAGCTTCCAGAGCTCAGTCTCTGCTTGTCCCAACACTTCAATATTGAAAATGCCAGTAATTTGCCTGTCTCTGTATCCTTAAGTGCAGTCTGAGCAGCTCAGGTGGATTTACACAAAATTTGTTTGTAACAGATGAGTATCTGTCTTTTGCCAAACCACTTCCACAGCATTTGAGTGTATATATTAGATGAGACATTCAAAGTGGGTTAATGCATATGGCTACCTCAGTGGGATTTTTTTATCCTCTGAAGCTACAAAGCTTGCTCTATGTTACCAAACAACATTTGCAATAATGAGCTGTTCAACATTCAAAATGTTGTATTACCAGAGCTCGCTCTGCCTCAAGGAAGCCTTGCCAAAATATAAAAGCATGGTTTAATTCAATGCTGTTCTAAAGCAATTGCTAAAAAAAGGTTACAAGGCAGCTCATGGCCACTACAGCCTGAAAAGAAGAGGAATACATCCCCATCTGCCCTTTTTCAGACTGCATGTAAGTTAATACCTGTGCATAGGTGGGTTTAGAAATCCAGTGAGTAAACTACTCCTGGAGTTCTGCCTACTGGTAAAAGAACAACTGCCAAAACTACAGAATCTAGGTTATAAATGTACTCATGAATGGTCCTCTGGAAACAGCAGGAGGTAAAAGGCAAGTTTAATTGCTCTGGATTAAGATACTTCAGCTTTCACACAGGATTTCCCCACCACCATGGCATTGCTAGCTTTAGAAATTATTAGAGAATGTTCTCTCAAAGTAGTGTATATCATTATATTTTTCCCAAACTAAGAAGAAAAGCCACAACAAATTCTTTTCCAGTTTTTCCAAAAGTTGCATTAGTGTAGAAAAGCAGGTTCAACAGAAATAGCTGGGTTCATAGCTACAGACCACTTTGAGGGCAGAAATTATCAATAAGCAGTCAAAAGTTAATGGGGTTTAGTTTGAAGAGGTATTCAACATACACAAGTGAAATTTTAAGACTGAAATGCAGGACAAGCGCAGTTTTCTTCTCCTGGCAAGAGTGATTTGATAAAAGGCAAAGACCCTCTTACACTTTGATGCTTATGTGAATTTGACTCCAGTAGGAATTCTGCAACAAAAAGCAGTAATTGATTTTATTTTTTTTTTTAATGAAAATTGATGAAAAGAAGTAAGAATTCAGCTCCATTTTCCCGTTGAGCTGACAAGTGGTCCCCTGCAGTAAGGATATGGTAAGCAGTAATGGTTCATGAGGCACAGTCAAGGGAGACTCAGCCAGCCCAAGATACACAGCTGCTTTCTGTTCAGATTTTAGGACAGAAGTAAATGGCCAAAAATCTCATGACCACTGCATAACCAGTTCAAGCTGTTAAGTATTCTGACATAGAGTACTACAGTCAAAAGAATATATTTCATAGTAAGAAAACTCAGCAGTTCCAACTAGCCAAACAGCCTGAGCTGGTTCCCAGTTGTGCCTAGGACTTCACAAGGGCTGTTTTTGCCACCGGCACATTCCTGGGGTGGTTGGTGCTTTGGGAAAAAGCATCAAGGACAACTGACAAAGCAGAACAGAAAATTACCACTTAATGCATTCAAAGAAATACTAGTCAGATCAAGTCCTTGCCTACACACAGGACATCTCTCTTGAAAAGTTCCACATTGCCAGGGGTCTTGGAGCACCACAATTATATTTCTTTGTTTACTGTTCATTATTGTGCCTATATGTACCATAGGATAACATGGAGACAGAGGGACCAAGACATGCCACCCACAGGCTCGTACAAAGTGCTTTTGCTAAGAGAACCACCTCAGCAAGTACTTCAAAGTTCAGAAGCAACATTAACATACTGGAAATCGGAACAGTGAGACAGATCTTACCCAGCAAATTCATTTCTTAGAGCAAGACAAGCTGAGGATTAAAACTGGGAGATCACAGGAAAGAAAGAAAAATGTAAATCCAAAGATGAACAAGAAATAAAAGCAGAAACAGGACACACATAAGAAGTAGTAATTACAGCCAGGAGCTACTTTTGACACAAAGTAAGAACTGACTGAATAAAATCACATCACTTGTGTGCTCCAGAGCTCCAAGACATTTTTTTCACCCAATTTCTGAATGAATTTTGGCTGAGGCAGACAAATTTAAGATCTTTAAGAGTCCTTTCATTCCCATCTTAGTAATTCTAACTAGTTTACTGTAGTCTACTAGGTAACAACAGGATCTTCCTGCCAGTAGGATCCCACTCATTAACTACATAGACATAAAACTTCGTAAGAAAGGTATTTGAAAAGATGAGAGAGAAACTTTTTGAAGTATTTTATTTTTTTTTAATACAGATACAACATTTTCCGAGGTCACTTTAGGGTAAGTGGCAAACAGGTTTCTAAAATGGAAGTGCCCACACAGTTGTTTCAGGTTAAATGTGCACAGCATATTCTACAACACAAAACCCGCATTTAGAGGTTTTTCTTGCTCCAGAATGATTTGGCAGCTTTAAAAAGCTAACACACATTTCCATTCTCAAAATCAATCCATTGAACAACAAACCCCAAAACTGAAATGCAATTCACACAGCTGCCAAACAACATGCTTATTTCAGTAAGGACTTCTTAGCAGATCGGGCTGCAGCAGTTGAGGAGCTCTCTTTATCATTACCCTCAAAGTACTGCTGCTCTATTCGTCGACAGAAGGCTGTGAGGTTACTGTAGTGTTTTACTTTTTCAGAGAGTTCATCAGTGGTTAGTTGAGTAGTAAGGATTGTGAACAGATGTCCGAATACCAGAGCATCTAATTCAGTTGGTCTGTAAAAACAAACACAAAAAAAGAACAGGTATTTTGGAAGGCAAGTCCTCAAGAGAAACCCTGCTGTTCTGAATAACTTTTTGATGGCTACACAATCTAAGAATTGGTAAAGAATCAGGCAACACTGAGCTTACCAAATACATTAAAACTGTGCATACAGCATAAAAGTATACTGCTTGTTCTCACTATGGCATCATTCTTTGCTTTCAAAATGTGGAAATAACACTTTTAAAATTGGACAGAGTTACTGACCCAACTTTAAATCATGCTCCACCTTTCAGTTCTGTAACAAGGGGAAATGATCATTATGTCTATTTTAAGAGGTTTTCTTCTGCAGGTGTATATCCAAAAGCCCCAAATATTATCTCACAAAGGGAAAAAAATATAGAAGGGGGGGAAGCATAAATGCCCAATTCCCTTTTTGTCTTTTTGTGCTTTTACATAGTGAGGAACTGTTCAACCAATAGTAAAAGGAGCTCCAGGATGACAGCAGCTGACAACATCTCTTTTTTGAAGGGGGACTACACAGAAGAAAACAGGTATTTTGGGAAACAGCTGTCTATTGAATGCTTTCAGTCCTACCTTAAGTATAAGCCTTCTGAATAGCCATCTTGGACCTTTGTATATAACTAGCCCATGTGCGCTCTTTTTTTTCAAAATACATTTGTAACTTCAAGTCGTTCAATACCAGTGTTCAAGGTAAGCAGAACAAGGGTTTTCTAACTGACAAATTTTTGCCTTTCTATTTGTGGATCACTAAGAACTTTCCAGTGGAGATATGGACCCTTGTGTAATAACTTAAATACGTCAGCAACAGGCTGCTTTTCTTATTTACCTCCTACAGGCTCCCAGAAGTCACAGACTGAAAAATACTGGACAAAAACCACACAATTTGTTTGTAGTATTTCAGAGTGCTAAAGAACTTAAAGGTTGAAACTGGTTGTAACTGAAACCTGGTTAACAAACAACAAAAACAAAATACCCAAGCTACAATTCTGTAGAAATACAGGAAGAAAATTTAGTATATACTACGTTCAAGAATTATTTGAGAAGATGCAATTCAAACTTGTCTTCTATAATGCATATTTCTGTATCCACTCAATTTATACCACCCACCTAGTTTCAACTTGGAAGAGATTAAGGGGCAAACTCACATGCACAGAAAAGCAACCAAGACAATATACTGCCTTTTGAAGACGTCCACCTATCCAAATACCATTAACTGAAATCCAGACCCAAGCAGTTCTAGTCCAGTCTATGCACAGGAGACAATATGGAACTAATGCAATGATGTCTGAATCCGTAACATTTCAAGAATATTGAATTATCGGGGGGAGGGAAGGGCGGAAAAAAAATGTTTTGCAATTGGCAGAAACTGGTGAAAGCAGAGGACATCCATGAAGACCAAGTTGTTCCTTTTCTCTCCCCTGGGAATGCGAACCTCAGCTTTTGCTTGCAACCAATCCTTTACTGACAGAGGGCTAGCTTCTCCCCCAGAACTTAAAAATCACAGGCACCCTCACATTAATTTAGTTCATTAAGAACTGCCCCGGTGTTAACAGGGACAAGACAAGCTGTCCTGGACAGCACGATGTACATTCATTCCTAGTAGAGATTATCCAAGAAATACAAGTAGGGCTTTAAATGTATAATTTTTAAGTGAGAAACTAACAGTGTACATTTGTAGCCTACATAAGTTGTGGTAAATGGTAAAGAAGACAAGCAGGAGCAAAAGTAACCATAAATACAAAAAAAAGAAAGAAAAATCCCACCACCCACAAAAAAAAAGAAGCACCAGAAACTTGCAGAAACTTTTCTTTTAAGACCTTTAATTACTTATTTCTGGAATGTCACGCGTATATTCCAGTCACACATTCGTATTTCCACAACTAATCATGTAACATTAAAATAAACTAGGAGTTTTCCATGTATACGTGTGTGTGTGAATAGATACATATCTGTATCTCACATTTCTGTATGTAATATTTCAGTAACTTACTGCTTATTGAAGAAATATGGTTGTGTTCCTAGTCGCTGAGAGAGAGCCTGACAACACTGATCTACATCTTCAAGCACCTATCAAAAGACACAAAAGAGAAGAAATCTGTATTGTCAGGAAATACCAACACTGCAAAAAATAACCTCCTTACTCTATTTGCACTGATTGTGGGAACATGGAACATATAATGTTGTAACATCAAAAGCTGTTAAAATCAGTCAGACCTATACAGTAGGCAGGTAGCTAAGTGTTACTTAATCTAACATTTGATATAAGGCAATTCTGATTAAGTGCTTCCCATAACATTTATAACTTAGCTTAATTAAAGATACTAACTTGCACCTCAAAACTGCTTTGTGGAGGGTTTTTTTTCAGACCTCTAACAAGGGAAGCCGCAGTCCTGCAAAGTGTGCCTATTAACATCATACAGGAAGTGGGGGCTGTAACTTAACAACCTATTTTCAGGACTATAGTCTAAAAAACTAACATCTCCATAGATGTACGCTCATAGCAAAACATACTTCTTCCCACCCCATCAGGTTGCACATAATTTAAGATTTATTGCTGCTAATAAAAAAAAAAAAGAAAAAGAAAACATAGTAAAGAAATAAGCTTCACTTTTCATACTGACCTGTTGAAGCGTCTTCCCAGCCCATCCAATGGCTTTCATCTTTCGCCTTACCTCCCATTGCTTCTGATAGGACAAAATGCGGTTAAGAGGCCACGGGTAAGGGGAGCCATACCTTGGGTGAGTAATCTTTGTTTAAAAACAGAGAGGTACTGTGTTATCATACAAGAAAACACAGATATCTCTAAGCACAAAACAGCTAATGTTCAAAAATTTCTATCAGAAAGGGAGCTGTAGAAGATAAAGGGAGTTGTGTCATATGCTGTAATTATTTGCGCAGAATTTAGAGCACAACCATTTAAAACTATTGCTTCAGAAACATATACAAAAGCCCTATCTATTATGCAGTTGGCTACCTTCAGTAATGACACAACTTCCCTAAAATGTATATGCAAGCGAAATTAAAGTGAAAAGACTGTATCATTACTGGTATAAACCTCAATGTTTCATTTATGAGTAGGGACTTGCAATTGTGAGCAAAAGTGTTTTCTCATTAAATTTTAATTATGATAAATGCCACAGAACCACTCACCTCCTCTACTGTAACATCATCACACCACTGGAGATAGAGCTAGGAACAGAAAGAACACTTACCACAACTTCTTAATAAAGGAGAATACAGAGACAATCATTTCTCACAACTAGAATTTTCTTTTCTATATTAGATTAAATGTCCATTTCATTCCTTCTGTTAGACCTCTGAATGTAGAAAAGAATTTAAAACTGGAAGACAAAAGCCCAGTTCCTAGTGCTTACTCTACCAATACCAGATCCAAACCACAACCATAGACCCATTCCCACTGCCCAAGCTTCACTTAGTGCACAGGTTACCAGCCCTCGGCTCACCTGCCACCTGCAGGTTCCCAGCATTTTCAACACTGTTCCCATGCTGGACTTTCATCATGTTAATTGGCCATGGACACAAATCCAGCTTCCCACTAGGCACGTGAGCACATACACTGTGGAAGGTGATAGCAGGGTGCCTGGCCAGCTGTGGGTTGGGTGGGTTCGCAGGAACCACTGGCATTTTCCAGTTGGTTACTACTTTTGCTACGACACACTTCAGTTAGGTGAGGAGATCATACATTTGGCTTGTGTCTACAAGAACATTTCATTCAGCAAGCAACCCATAGCACACAGATAATTTATTCCTGCCTCCTTTCTCCTCAAAAGTTAACAACCTAATCTAAGAACAAGAAGTATTTCTAATATAGGAAAACGTCCTAAAGCTTTCTCGCCTATAGTTACTTATGTAAGCATGTGGAGTTACTATGGTTTGCTGTACCTCTGCTGTCAAGAGCATATTATTGACTAATTCCATGTAGGCTTTCATCTCGGCTTTCTGGACTTCATCCAATCCATCACTGAGAGAATGGCCCTAATGGGGAAAAGAGGAAAAAAAAAAAAAGACACACATGGAAGAAAGGATATTGGTATATTCAGCAATGCCTGACCCAAGGACTTCTTAAGTCAATGAGCTTTGGCTCAGAACCCGATCTCTTACGTAGTTCAGTAACAAATTACATATGCAATTTTTACACACATCCTTAAGAATTAAAAAGAAATCATCATAACATAACATAACATAGCTAATCTGCAAGAAATATAGCCTATCATCAGTTATAGGTGAAAACAGTTTGAGCACACAGCTTCCTCGTTAGTGTGTATCTGTGGCAAGGAGTAAACCCAAACTCATATCCATGATACAGCTTTACCAACTGCTCAGTGAAAATACAGTAGTTTTTAAAATATAGGGGAAGGCAAATCTGGACAGGTATCTGACATTTCAGGATCTAAACCAGTCAGCTCTGGGCTTACGAGCTCCACGACCCAGGGACAGAACAGTCCCAGAGACCAGCACTGGTATACAGCTATGCTGCATAGAATTTACTTCCAGAATTTGAGTAAATGACAAAGAAAAACATTTCCACCTTAACAAACTCCTATTCCAGCACATCTTTCTTTTAAGAAGCATTACAGAAGAGACCACCAAATCAGCACAAAGCTAAACAGGATTAACATGCTATTCACTAATTGATAAAAACAACATACTATTACCTTGGCTTTTACAAACTGGACTATGGGCCCAAGTTCAGATACTACTTGATTTCCCACATGAATAAAGGGTACTTTGCCTGTAAAATGAGAAATGTATTTTAAGTAAGAGCCTTTTATACCTGTAAAACATCATTTACAATTTTCAAAGCAATTAAATATTGTAGGTACCCCTGAACATCAGCAGGGTTTTGTTTCTTTCAGATGAGCACATGCAAAGCTCTAGCATGCATAGCTCACCCAGAGAACATTGTAATAACAAACATCCTCTTCTTTCTGAACCTCTTCTACACATAATACTTGCAATTGTGTATTTCAAAGTTATTGAGTGAGATCTATCTACTTGTATTTTAATAATGGATTTTGCTTTGCTGGAAAGACTTAATTCAATGTTTCTCTGAAGTACAGCTGGGAAATCCCAGGAAAGCAGACAGAGCCTTTGGCTAGCTTTACGACACAACACGTTCCCACCCTCCCTTCTAACCCACTTGAGGGGAAAAGGCTGCTGAAAAGATCACGGGAGATGTGGCACTGTGCCCAGGAATGCAAGCAGGGGGAAGTGCAAGCACACACTCAGCAAGGAAGGGTCTTGACTCTCCCTCCTCCAGTCCTTCAGATTTCCAACAACTGGGCCAGCTGGCTCCTACTCGCTGCCCTAATCTTCACTCTCCAGTTGTGAGCTGGCATTTTCTAGCCCCATGGTCCTGCGGTCAGGAAGAGGTTCTCAGTATGACACCCACAGCTTCACAATCTGGGGAGCTGGGAGGGGTAAGGAGGTGCTTCACCATCATGGAAGTAAAATGGGGTTAAAACTTAACCCTAGTAAGGCTCAACATTCAGACTATGAAGCTTAGCCCACAGGGTCCAGCATGGAGCAGGGCTAAAAATGGCCAGTCCTGAAAAGGAGACTGGGAAATAATTGTATCACTGATGGAACCTGTCAGGGTGTGAAGGGCTCCCAAGTCTGTATGCCTAGTAACCTTCCCTACATGCAGAACTGAGCTAAAGCTTTAAGGCAAGCAGAGATACAAGAGGAAGAGGCCCTGTTACACACAGCAAGCCCAGAAGCATGACAGAAGCTGCCTCATACCCCTTTTCCCAGCTCTCAGGGTGTGAAGCTGAGGGCTCCTGCTCCAATCCACCCTAACCAGGTTATCTGTCCTGCAAATCTTCATCCAAGTGCAATTGATAAACATCAACCTTATATTTAAGACTAAATCCTTTACGATTATTTACATGCCTGAAATAATCCATAAAATGTTGGATGTTTTATATTACTGAAAAAATCCCCAAGCCCAAAAGCAGTAAATAAGTCTGCACAGTGCAGTGGGGCAGAAAACCCTTTTACTTTACTTTGCCCACCTCTCACTGTGGGCAAACTGCCTCAAGAGGCAGCCCAAAGAACAAGATCAGCACCCACCTGACTCCAAATATGTTATTATCAATACATTCACTCTTTTCACTGAAACACAACCTACTGCTCAGCTTAGCTCAAACACTGTTCATGTTAATAGCAGATTCAGTCATGGTCTTAATCACGAGATTCACTTCTCACTGGCTCTATCAGCCTAAGGGCAATAAATGAAGTTCATCACACCAACAAAGGCTTCATCTGCATGCACATGCTGCATGTTGCAGAAGGAAACACAGACCCCTTTGTGCTTCAGAATTCAGTGTTTTAAACCAGACTGTGCTTCACACACCAAGATCATACTCCTAAATCCCTCAGAATGGGTTTTGTCATTACAATGACTATGACATAAATAACCTTCCCCCACAAAACGGTGAGATGCAGATCTCTCTCTGCTGCTGCTGTGAGACAGGGTACTAGGGAGGGAGAAGGGAACAAATTAAAATCATGTCTGAATTATCGTTAAAGGACCAATATAAAGAAAGCAAATGGGGCAAGTGAATAAAAATAGTAATAAAAATAATGACTGCAGGAATAAGGGCAAAAAGAACACATGTATTTCTACCTGCATTTAAACCTGAAGCAGCATCGTTTTCCCTCTTGTGCTCCTTGTTTTCAGCAGAAGAAGGAAGTGTTCAGACCCAAATTACATCAGATACCAGCAAGTGCGGACAAGGGTGCAAGTGGCAGAGAAGTAATAGCATGCAACTGTCACCAGTCCTCCTGCACATGCAAGACACTCCTCTGTGCACATAAGAGGCTCCTCTATGCATGGATTCAGTGTTTCAAAGCTACCTTTATTTACTAACGAACAATTCATGTATCTCCATATTTTGCTGGTTTTTCACTGCTACCAACCAACTTGGGTTTTTTTATAAATCGCATAATTTCACTGCTTTGATCAAAGTATCAGTAGCAGCAACAGAACCCATGCAGCTGGGAGGCATATACTGACAGGCACTTCCATGTGGCAGTCATCAGCCAAAGCCAGGTACCAGGTAAATAAAAACCTCTCTCAGACAACAAAAATCCAGGACAGGGTGCAAGGATTGCCAGACATTTTGCCCTGCATTCAGCAACTCTGATTATCAGGCAACATTCCGAGGCCAGCCTCTGATGTTTTCAGGCAACCAGTCACCTTTCTAATAATTTACTGTTGGTGGGTTTGGATTTTTTCCAGAGTCTCATGGATCAGCGGATGATTTAAAATTGCCTGTCACCCCTAACAATGACAGTGCACCCTTCAGTCTTCTTCTGTATCAACATCCTGGCAATCATCTCCCAGAGAGGGTAGAAAAAGATCATCTTTCTATAACGTTGTCTCACCCCAGCAATGGGAAGACATAACAGCATTTACTGGAATATTCCCTGGATGCAGAATAAAGCCACTTTTGGAAACATATGTTTTTCTGCTTTAGAATTCAACCACCCTCAGGCACTTGAGAGGTTTCCACCAGGCATTTGAACTGTCCAAGCATTCTATATAGGTACTGCATCCACAGGGCAGTTATACATTGTGCCAGCGTTACTTTGCATTTGACTGGTTTAACTGTTTGCAGAGGAGAAACCGCACTGGAGAGGAGGGGGGGAAGGCAACCCACACACAGGAGCACTGACCGACTGTTATCAGCAAGACAAGGCGTAGTTGCCATGGTATCAAAATGGAGGTATAACATAGTAATCTAAATGAAGGCCATACTTACCAGATGGGGACATGTACTCGGCATTTGCCCTGCAAACCACCCGGATTGGCAGATTGCACATTTGTAAAAAGGCCTGGAAACAAAGAGTCGCATTTAAAAAGCACTAATACACCAGTGACAAACAAATGTGTTCTCAATATATTTCTCTTAGTTTTAGCTAGTTCTTAGCACACACTTACAAAGTATAGATCCTTGCATACTACTTTTAGGAAGAAAAAAGGGCAGGTAAAATAAAAACAAGGGGTTTTTTTGACTTTCTTAGACCACTGTTTCTTATCCAGTCATTGACTGGAATTCTTCAAATGAAGTTTCATCTACTGTTACTGTTTTTTTTCAAGATGAGCAAAGAACCGGTATCTGACAGACACAATCAGATGCTGTGGCTGTATAAAATTAAGTGATATTTTAACCCTCCTGAAAAGAATAATAGTTATTTCTCCTGGCTAAAGCTGGCTAACAAAGTTCATGTTCTGTAACAGCAAGCACATACAGCACCATCCAACATTACATGGCAGGGCAAGGGGTAATAGCTTTAAACTAGAAAAGGGCAGATTTAGACATGAGGGAAAAAAAATCTTTACTGTGAGGGAGGTGAGGCACTGGAACAGGTTGCCCAGAGAAGTTGTGAATGCCCCACCCCTGGAAGGCTGGGATGGGACTTTGAGCAACCTGGTCTAGTGGAAGGTGTCCCTGCCCATGGCAGGGGGGTTGGAATCGGGTGACCTTTAAGGTCCCTTCCATCACAAACCATTCTATGATTGTATTTACAGTTGCTAGCAGAGGTTTTGCTCTACATGCTCTACTGTGAGAGCACAAGTCTGCTTTGGGAGGAAGTATTTACTATCTTTAACTTATGTGAATCACAGACAGCATAAGTGATCAATTTACTGTTTCTACCTGTAAACTTAGATTCAAAGCATTCTCAGTAGGATACCAATTTTTGTCAGCACCTGCCACCACCACAAAATCCTTAGTATGTTTCTGTTGAATACCAAAATATCAAGAAAAATATTTGTAATTTGGGCAGAACATGGCAAATAAGGAACCTCTTAATTTCTCGAGTCTCTCACAGGTCATCTCGGCTAAGTCCTAGCAATCATTTTTTCTTTGCGATTAGACAGGTCACAATTCCAGATTCCAAAATTATACCTGTTTATCCACAGTGGCTTGAGGTGAAAAAAGCCGAAACCAAGAAGGCTACCATCATGAAGAAAAATGCTGCTGCAACACAGCACTTTCTACTTGAGCCTCCTCCTACCTCTTCTGATTGCTGGACCTGGCAGTAAATTGCACTCTCTCAGTTTTAGATGCTCAGACCCTAATCAGAGACATCAAAGAAACCTAAACCTTAACCTTGAGACTGCTTACCTCTGCACTAAATGAGACCATAAGGCAAGAACTAACACTGATATCAGCCCTGTTCCTAACTTTGGGGCTTCTGCAGTATCCATCAAACAAACAAAAATAACCCAAACAGCCCTCTCCTCTCTCCTGCTCTCCAAGTCATTTGTACCCAAACCTCAACCCAATCTGGGCAAAAAAGCCAGAAGCTTTGTTCCTTTTCCAAAAAAAATCCAAGAACTGCACTGTGCTTTACAAAATTGGCTCTTGCAGGTTTAGATGACCTAACTCAAATCCAAATCCCAGTTTAAAGCAAGGAACTAGGATGACAAGCTACTACACAAGACACTGATGATGGCTGACAAGAGGCCACCTCAGAACTGTGGAGGCTCTGCAAAATCCCCTGGAAACCTGGATTTATACAGCTTTTGATTTCCTTAGCCTAACTTTAAGAGCCAATTACTTTACATATACATGCAGACAGAGAGACATATAGACAGACACACAAAGAGAGGGTACCAGTCACGGTCAACATAAGCCATATATTGCAGGTCCTGCACTATTTACCAATAAATTGGTCTCTAGTATGCTTCACCCCAACTAGAACCTCTATTACTGCTTAAAGGTGCAACTATCACCTAAAGAAAATACAAGGCACTAGCCAGATTGGACATCACCATGCATTTTAAGTTTGAGAGCCCATGAGAGTCCACCAAAAATTGAGGCTCTTCCTGTCTTAGCATCCCAAAGTCCATGCAAACTGTAGTAGTACCCAAAAGACTAATTCTTTAATGGAATTTAAGGAATTGGTCTGTCAGTCTTATATGTCTTCCTTTGTCTGATGGCCTCCAGACCTAACAATGTCCAGGCTGTTCCATCATGTCTTCTGCCCAAACTGGGGCTTCATACGCAACTTCTTTAGAAATAGATGGACAAAAATGCAGAAACTTGGTTTAGAGTAAATGCTCCCTTGACATTCCTGGACACAATCTAACCCACCAAAAATATACACCCTAATTCAACTAGTACAAAGACTGTTCTTCTGAAGGCTCCACCAGTAGCTAACAGAATCATCTCAACAGTACTGTGCTGTGGAACTGATGGCATCAAACAACAGGTCTTAAGAATCTCACCTTTGGGTAAGAGGAGTACAGCAAAATTCTACCATACTACTTAATATTTAGCTGTTCGATTTCATCTCAAAAATATGTGAAATTCCATTTGGTCTAGACTGAGTGAATTTCTTTCACAGTAAGGCACTAAATTAACTCTGAAATTCTGCATTAAGCTAGAGATGAATTTTTAATTGTCATGTACTATTCTCACTGCAAGTTCAGAAGTCTGAACTGCACTGGAGTTAGGGCAACACACAAATAACTGAAAAGCTTGGAAGTGCAGAGACACAGTTAAGCAAAAGGAGGTGAGTCAGATCACAATTTTTACTTTTTCATATCAACATATCAGAAATAAGACACACTGGCACAGAAAACTGAAGTTACATGAGCTGCTTGAGCAAATTGTTGCCTACTGTACATCACATCATATATTGGCTCCTACACAGTACAAGGTTTCTACCAAAAACAGTCCTCAGCATAGAGACTGAACTATAATCTTTTCAGTGTAAAGAGTTCGGCCAAGTTTCCATCAAAAATCTGAATCTGAACTTTATCTCCCTCCTTCTTCTCAGTAAATATCCACAGACCAATGAATATGAACCTTTATTACACTTGGCAGGAAAATTCCACTTCAGCCTCTGGCCTAGTGCAAAGAGGATTGAGAATACGTTGCCATTTTGGCATCTCAGAAATGCAAACACACTGTGTCCATGTGCCTTTTTTGCACTTTGTAATAAAAAGAGGAGAGAGAAGTCTGAACTAGAATTGAGCTCTAATGTGGGAACAAATATTAACTAAATAAAAATGCTCACTACTCTGTATAATAAAGTGCAGATTCTGGTAAGCTTAGAAATAAGCCATTCTACCTTCAGTGGGGTTAAAAAAAATATTAAAAAAATACAGACCCTGAAGTAAACACCAAACCAAAAACCTGAGGAAACTTCCTTGGAATAGTCATCTTCAGTTCTAATGAAACTGATGACCAGGGCTGAGCTTGAGAAACTGAAGAGTGATTCAAGATTAAAACTGAGCATGTCCATCCAGTTCTGCATTCACACCAGCAGTCCCGCAAGGTTCACAAACACTGACCATTGCAGCTGCCTCTGCAGCAGCCTTATGAGGCCTGTTCCAGGAACTCCCTTCAACATGCGAACACCTATTCCACTTCAGACTTTGTCCATATTTAGGATTGACTTTAAGATGAGTAGTGAAATAGTAATGAAATTCAAAAACAAGAGGAAACTGAATAATGAAAGAGTTGAAGACAAAAATCATGTAATGCTATACAATAAACCTTTTTTCAAAAAAAATACAATCCTGCTATCACATGTTTAAAAAGACAGAAGCCCAGGGAATTAAAAGACCAATACGTCACGCTGTAATTTGTATCCTATTAAATTTTAAGTGCTCCTTACATATCATTCTGCAGAAAAACAAAGGAAAGCTCCACAGTATGAGAGAAGTTCAGCCCTTATTGGATCCACACTGCTGAACTAATCCTTACCTAGAGAAGTAGGCCAGTATCAATTTCTTGATTCAGCTTAAGCTAATAGTCCACTGTATAGCCTTCAAGTTAGCTAAAAATACATGTCAACTGACAAAAGGAGACAGTACTACCTCAAACCACAAGGGCTCAGCCTAAGAAATAAGCCTTACAATTTGCATTGCTATGAGAGAGCTTACATGCTTTCACTGAACTAACAGGCTTTGGCAATTATCAGTATTAACAACACAGGTATTTGAGTTTTAGAGCACAGTGAATGCATTTCACATTTATGGAAATTACGGTTTCTTTTAGGAAAAGAGATAGACAAGAATCATGACCAATGCATTCTTAAAAACATCTAGCACCAGAAAACTTGTATCTTATTTTCTGATACATTCAAACTACATAAATTAGATTTTAGATAACTGATGTTCAACAGAAAGTGGCATGAACTATTACCAAAATAGTTGAAATTGGCACAGATCAAAGCAATATTAGAGATAACAGGCCAAAACAGCAATTTTTGTGAGTCTATCTCATTTAATGCTTTAGTCTAATGATCAAGGGAGGATTTGTTCTCTTTTTGAATTCTCATGTAGAATGTAAGGAACCAGCACATTTGGTGTGCAGATGGTATCAGACCGCAGTGGCTTCCGACTCTGCCAAAAGATGTGGTGGAACACTGATTATTCCAGCTCAGAGCATCTCATTTCCCTTTGGGTACCTCACACACATAATTTCAGCAGACAAGTAAACCCTTGCTTTTCTTGTGAGAGAAACCATAAGCTAAAGGGAGTGAGCTCAGTTCCTCTGAGTGCTTTTGGAGTGCAGGGTGAGAGATTGAAGGCTGAAACCACCCCAGTGCAGTTCTGCTGAAATTTATTAAGATATCAACACCCCTTCAAAGACACAGCATCAAAAGCTGAGCAATCTGAAAGATCTGAAAGAATAAATCCAGGCTTATTCTTGCACATCAGAGATTATTGTTAACATCATAAATCTGGCTGATCAACTTAAAAAGGGACTGAAAGGGGCCAACTGAATTCCAAGTGACACAAAATCAAACCCTTGTGAAAATTCACTTAAAAATGATAAGAAAGACAGTAACAGGAAAATTACAAATAAAACACTTAACTGAGCACAGCCTTTCAAAGGTGCTTTTCATTCCAAAGAACAGTATTAAACTTCCTGCTCTTTCTCCTCTGGAAATAAAAATGTACTACCAGAGAATGAACAGGGTGACTTTAGCCAGCCACAACTTGGATCCATTCCAGCACCTGGGATTCTCACGCAATAATACTACGGCAGTTGCAGTTCTTCAGAATGGGGGTGGAGGGTATTGGCTCTCATGCCTGTAGTAAAACTGGTACACATTACTTTAGATAAAGTTCCTTTGTCCAAGGTAACTGTAAGGATGCTCACTGAAAATGTTTATTGATACTCTGAAAACAACTCTTTCAAATAAACTCGAAGCAGGGAAAGAACTAAATTCCTTCAGGAAAGCATAAACTTGGGGGGGGGTATGCTTACCACCTACCCAAAGAGTTAACTATATGTATCAATTCATAAAGAGAAGGGATTAACATTCTTCTTTCCCCTTGTCCCTGTTACAGAAGATCAAGAGATGACTGCCCAACAGACTTTACACAAATAAAGAAAACTCAGTTCAAGCGTAAATATACAGAATTCACTACAACTGAAGGACATCAAACCAAAACGCTTAGGCTTTTAAATGGAATACGTAATTTCATGGCTTATACTAGTTAATGCAGCATAAAACAAGGTTAATGAAATCTCAGATTGTGAAGAACTGAGTTTATTCCCCTCGCATCAGCAGGAGTGCTTCCTTTATCTATACATTCCACTGATTATTTGCGTTTCTGTCATTTTGAAAACAGGGTCCTAATCTCTTGTGCAGTATCAGCACCAGTCAATGACTGAAGCAGATGCCTGGAAAACTGTCCATTTAGTAACTTCTGTTTAATATCATGTCTGCTACAAATACTTTTCTCTAAGTTATTTCTGGAACAAAGTGTGTCCTTTCTTTGGATGAGGTTAATGTAAGAAACAGATAAAGGCATTAAAAATAAAGATTCTGCTTAGTAGGGTCTGTCAGCTTCTCTCCCACTTATGCTGTCTTGTTTCCCTGCAGGCTGTCTTCCCTCTCACACTCTTCCAGCCTCTCTACCTGTATCATTACCTACACTTCTGGCACTTGTGAAGTGAACTTCTCTTCTTCAAGACTGAAAGCATCAAGTCTAAAAAGTTGCTACTGCCTTTGTACATCTTGTTTTTAATGGAAGACCTTCCTCTAACAGGGAGGTGGAGAGTTGCTGCAAGTCCATGAGGAAAAACAGAACAGAGGGCAAAAAGTATGTGCCACATGAATTATGCCTGCCCTTCCCTGCCCTCCCAATATTTACCATTACAGACTACGACAGAAAGAGCCATGGAGGAAGAAAAACAAACTGAAGAAAAAGCATGGAGACGCTTCTCGGTGCCTTTTCTGTCCGACTGCACATTGATCCACACATGCCTATGTCTTGCACTGCCCTGCCTTCTCCTCCCAGCGAGTAGCATGAGCCACTCTGTTCTCAAAGTCAGTGCAGAACAAACCAGTTCATATGTTTTGCTCTGTGAAAATGAAGTATCAGAAGCTATATGAAAGGGTTGATAGGAAGCTTTGAGGTGACACTAGTTATAAAATTAATCAACAATCATACACCTATCATTCACTTCAATCATTGCAGGTGACACCTGCCAGAGATAGAGAATACATTTACAACAGCATTGCTTAAAGGACAATATCAGCTTAAGGCTTGTTCGTCTTCCTATAGCCTGCCCAATTTCAAATTCAAAATGTAGGTAATAGGTTAGATTCCAATTACCTAAAAAAAAAAAAATAATCACAGCAATCATCTTTGTGCTGCTTTAGCACAGTTCAAAAGCCCAAAGCCCAGAAACCCCAGCCAGGCACAGGACAACTCCCCATCCTCTTCTCAATAAATGGCACCCTCCCCATCCTCTTCTCACGCAACTGACATTCTCATCTCTGCTGCTGCTGCCGCCCTTGAAACAATACAAGAAAAGGATGCCATTGTGTCTTTCTATGATGACAAGGATGGAAAATTACTATGCATGAAATACAATGGAAAGGAGTAAGAAAAGGGAGGGAGGAGTTTTCTATTTTTTCCTACAGTTAATTGTTTTAGATGCCATTTTTACTCTTGCTTTCTCTTCCCCTTTGCCCTCCCCTCCCTGTTTGGACACCATCAATAGGAAACGTAACAGACAGTGGGCAGTGAATCACCCTGTCAGAGTTCCACCACAATGCTCTCCTCTTCCCCTCCAGTTCCCTCTCAGAATAATACATATGAGCAAACACGTATACTTATTAAAAATTAGTTACAACTTAATGCAAATCATATCCACATTGCAGTATCTGAGATCAGAGGCAAGAATGAAATTACTTATGCCAAGACTCAAATAGCTCACAACTTACGTTCCCACATGAGGAACACTATTTTCAGATGGCACACTCCAGGCTTCATTTGAAGCAGATATATTCATGCTTAGTTTTTAATAAAGGGTGAGCCATTCCAAGCCATGTCTGACTCAGCAGCACTTCTAAAAGCACTCACACAATACTGCTGTAAGAATGAGTGAAAGGCATTTTCTGTTTTCATTTTTACATTATTTCATGAGCATACAAAGGAAAATATGTGATGACAACTAAAGAGTTATTCTCTACTTTATTGTAGGAACACATTTTAAAATTAAAAACCATGAACAAATCTACAGAATAATTCAGTTTTCATATCAAACAGCTGCAGACCCTGTAACTGAAATAGTGTGTCTAAGGTTATAAATGAAAACTGTTCAGTATCACTCTTTGAGTGACACATTAAATTCCTAATCCAGTTATGGTAATGGCCACATGTGTAGTTTAACATAAATTAAGAGCTTAATTATATTTGTGACTATTTTAAACAAAATAACAAATTCCTTTGTACCTGTGAACGTAATTTATAGCAAAGCCACATTCATTCTCCAAAACAATCTATTTTACACTGCAGCACAACACTGCTTTAATGGTATAATGTAATTCTTGTAGAATGCAGAAAGAGTAGATTCGCAGGTAGCACAGAGGTTTTGAAGATAAATGAAGATGCTATTCATTCAGGGGTAATTTCATCTTAGAACTATATGAAAGATGTTTCACTCACAAACAGCACCTGTATGGCTTGGGATTTAAGCACGTTTTCAGCTACAACACAATGCTGCTAGATTGATTATGTTGATACTGCATTTCTCATCATGAAGAATTCCAGCTTTTATTCTCTTTAAAAAAGGGACCATCAGATTTTCATTTCAGTACTAAGCCTTTGTTCAAGCCTCAGCAACAAGTTCAAATTTCTGCTAATGTTTTGTCTAGAGAAAAAACAAACCACAGTTCATGTACACACCAAAAAAAAATCATAAATCTGTGGAGGCCAATTAATCACACAAGATTTACATATTTATTTGATTATTTGTTGAAGTAAATAAGCAGTTGGTCTGTGTAACACAATTTTAAATTGTCCAAACACCCTTCTGTCATTCAGGACTAAGACAGACAATTCTAAATGCACTTTTCTGAAATACACTAAGACCATTTACAACAACATGAATTGCATGAGCAATTAATACATATCCTAACACAATGAGCTACAGGCTTTAGAATCTCAGGACAGCGATGACAATTTCACAATCCTGAACATTTTAGACAGCCTTTTAAGCAAGACTCTGAGACTACCTGCATAAGGATTTCAGAAGACCCTGTAATAACAGTCTCAACATCCACATTCCTCCTCCTGACAAGTTGGAACAGTGCACAGAGATGCTCCATTTGCGGCAAAAGGCTTGGCACAGCACAGTTGTATTAACCCACTCCCTCCTACTCAGCCACAGCACTTCCACCTAGGCACTAAACTTACCTGTACCAAGCATTAATAGCCTAGACAGGCTCTCTGCTTCAGACTGAAATACTATTTAAAACTCCATTTTTCCTCTTCTGGAAGTTGTGGAGTTGTTTTCTTATTGGAATACAGTTGTACATTCGTTTCTGGGGTTTGGTGGCTTTTTTACTACGATAAGGCTGATAAGCAAGAATGCTGTATAATGGAAGCTGTACAATAAATAAGCAGACAACGGTTTTAACCATGAGTTGCTTTACCCAGGAGGTGTATGTGTTTTCATTAACTTTAATGGGAAGAGGTCTAAACATCTCACAAGAACAGAGCCTTCATTCTACATAAAATGTTATCTTTCCTGCAGCCGGATCATCGTTACTGATTGGTATTTTATTTTACTTCATTTGCAGTGAAAATAAAACTTCATTCAGTATCAAGATTTTACAGCCTAAGATCAAATGGGCTTCACTTTCAACACAACTGCATAATACACTACTTCCAGTTAACAAACAAGAAGTGCAAACACCAAGAGGTACCAGAGATAATGCACTAACTCATTTGAAGTTATGTTGCATTTTCAACAAATGCAAAGAATCTGAACCCGGTGAAAGATAAAGGAATTGTTAATTTATTCTGTTTCCAATTGTCCTGGGTTCAGCAGTAGCAGTCATTTTTCTCCTTCTTGGTAGCTGGTGCAGTGCTGTGTTTTGACTTTCAGCTCGGGAACAGAGCTGATAACAATGATGTTTTGGTTTGGCCAAGGACTTTGTGAGCCTCATGCTCTGCCAGGGAGGAGGGGAAGCCGGGAGGAAGCAGAGACAGGACACCTGACCCAAACTGACCAAAGATGTATTCCATACCAAAGCACGTCATGCCCAGGATGTAACTGGGAGTTAGCCAGAAGGGCTGGTAGACTGCAGGGTTGGAGGAGGTATGGGTCGGTGCTTGGTCGGGCTGGGGGGGGACGTGTTATCAGTCGGTTGGTGCTGAGGTGATGTATTCTCTTCCCCTGTTATTTCCTTTATCAGTTATTATTGGTGGTAGCAGTAGTGATTTGTGTTATACCTTAGTTACTAAACTCTTCTTATCTCAACCCGTGGGAGTTGCATTCTTTTCGATTCTCCTCTCCGTCCCTCCGAGAGCAGGGGGAGAGGAAAGAAGGGGGGAGGGGGGGTGAGTTAACGAGTTACCTGACTGGGTTTAAACCACGACAGTTCTTTTTGGCTCCCAACGTGGGGCACGAAGGATTGAGATAACGACAGATCTGACCGGATTAATAGTCACTCGTCACAATGCTGATTTATTGGCTCTCAGAGTTGTTCCTCTTGATCTCACAGTTTCAGAATGTAGTACATTACTTAGAGCCGGTATTTGCTGTGTTAGTGTTTATCAAGTGTGGGGCTTGGGCTAAGGTTCTTGTCTCACTGTGCTTTATGGCAATAACTTGTAACACGGGCAGGCTCCAGCAGCAGGGCGGGACGGACGTGGCCGTGGACTTGTACGTGGCCGTGGACTTGTACCTGGCCGTCCGGCTGCTCTTCACCGCCCTGGCCCTCGTCCTCGCCTCCGTCTTCGTGAGGCCGCGGGGAGCCGAGGGGGAATGGCTCCGGGAGCCGGCGGCTGCTGAAGCGGCCCGGGAGAGCGGCCCCGGGGACCAAACGGCAGCGGGAGCGGGGCCGGAGGCCGCGAGGGCACAGCTGCTGGTGGAGGAGGTCGGGGCGGTCAAGGAGCGGAAGGAGACGACTGCTGAGCAGCGGGAGAAGGCGGCGGAGGAGCCGAGGCCCGAGGAGGAACCGACCCCTGCGACGACCGAGAGCATTCCCCGGCAGCCGCCCGCCGAGCCCCAGGAGGATGCAGGAGACCACGCAGCATTTCCCAGCAAGGCCGAGGAGGAAGAGCTGGACTCAGGAAAAGAGAAGCTGGTGGTGGGAGAGCCGGCAAGCACAGCAGCTACACCAGCCCCAGTGACAAGTACAGCAGCATCAACTGAGAGTTCTGAAGGTTTTGAATGGCCTTTGAGTATCCCTGGGACCTGCCTGCTGATTGTGATGGGGATCAGCATGTTGGCACACACACAGACTGTATTTTACCCACGACCATTTTGTCTGATCTCAGAAGTTAAGCAGTCGGGTTTGGGCCTTGTCTGCGGTTAGACAAGGATATAGGAGGACCAGGAGATTTTCCCCAAAGGACAGTCATGAGTGGCAGGGTGTGTGGGACAGTATGGGCAAGTATCTAGTCCACTGGGCCCCTCCAGTGCTTTGGAAGCATCGGAGATGGAAGGCAGCTGTATGGAGTCCCCAGCAACAAGCTGCAGAAACTGCTGAAGGGGACAGTGAATTATTTTGAGCCTGGTGGGCCCATGGCACTTCAGGCCATCAAAGCAGAGATGCAACATAGAGATGGACTCATGATCAAGCGGTCGACTCAGCAATGGATGCTATTGCGCAGATTATTCACGAGTGTGAACACTGCACACAGTCTCTCCTGCTCTGGAAGACTGTTACAAGAGATGGAGCCTGACATCATGGACCAGATGGATTTAGCAGCTTTACAGGGACTGGTCCATGCACTAAGATAAGAGTGATGGTATATTGAAAATGTGGGAACTGAGCATGACGTGAATGGTATGGAATAAGGGGTGGATAATGTCCTGGGTTCAGCAGTAGCAGTCATTTTTCTCCTTGGTAGCTGGTGCAGTGCAGTGTTTTGACTTTTAGCTCCGGAACAAGCTGATAACAATGATGTTTTGGTTTGGCCAAGGACTTTGTGAGCCTCATGCTCTGCCAGGGAGGAGGGGAAGCCGGAAGGAAGCAGAGACAGGACACCTGACCCAAACTAGCCAAAGAGGTATTCCATACCACAGCACGTCATGCCCAGGATGTAACTGGGAGTTAGCCAGAAGGGCTGAGACTGCGGGGTTGGAGGAGGTATGGATCAGAGCTTGGTCGGGCTGGGGGACCGAGTTATCGGTCGGCTGGTGGTGAGGTGATGTATTCTCTTCCCTTGTTATTTCCTTTATCATTATTATTGGTGGTGGTAGCAGTAGTGATTTGTGTTATACCTTAGTTACTACACTGTTCTTATCTCAATCTGTGGGAGTTGCATTCTTTTCGATTCTACTCTCCGTTCCTCCGGGAGTAGGGGGAGGGAAAGAAGGGGGGGGGGGGGGGGTGAGTTAACGAGTTACCTGACCGGGTTTAAACCACGACACCAATAACAATGGGCAGAAGAGGAATTAAAAAACAACAACAAAAGACAACTACCAGAATCAGCAGAGAGGTTCCACAAGATGAAAGGGAATTCCTTTTTTTTTTTTTTTTTTTGCTGTTGGTTTGACCGGTTTTTAACTACTGAACACTACCACAGTTACTTTGCAATCCCCCTCTCTGATCTGACATGTAGCTATAATCGGGAGCCCAGATTTCACTGCGCAATGAGAAGTCATAAGTCAAATCATTATTAAAACAGCAAGACTCAACCAACTTCCTGTGTTGAGTCTGCAGCTCTCACCACTCATTAATTCAAACATAATGCCTAGAACAATCTGTTACACCTACTCTGAGAGTAACTTGCTCTGCTGTCTGCTTGATCTTCTCTGTTGACAAGATGTACATGAAATGTCATCTCTATTGCAGGGTCATCAAGTTTAAAATAGTCAGCTTTTACTCTAATTACTTACTGTGGCATTGGATTTTATTCTTTATTTTATATGTAGATATCTGCATATATGTCCTATGAAATCTATTGCAGCAGTATTATGAAAAGGTGCTCCAAGGAGATTTTGAGAAAGATCAGAAAGACCAGATGCAGCACATTTACAGTCTTTGTTGCGAACTGTGTTTCTTAAAGATTTGATGGTGGCTGACTCCATATGCATCAGGATTTGGAGTCCCAGTCCCAGTTGATCAAAAGAGCGTTTTCACCAGATGGAAGTTCAACAGTGATGAACAAGATATGTATCTGCTATCCCCCAATTTAGTACCAGGGGAAAAAAAATGCAAACAAACAAGCAAAAAAACAGTAAAAAGATAAACAGGCTCACATCAGAATAAAAGATAAATTCTAAAGGAACTCAGCAATTCCCTTATGCGAAACACACTGGTACATTTAAAGCTTTCTGATCACTAAGCTAGTAATACATAACTACAGATCTACAGATCCTAGTATCATTTCAAAATGGACCAAGGACACAAGGGATAGCTATTCTTTCGCAGTCACAACCATGTTATGGAGATTCTTCAAAATAGATATGATTCTCCAATACAAAATTGTTCTATAAAGTTTAAGATCAGATATCTACCAGAGCCATATTTATAGCCATGGCTACTATCAGCTGTCCAGCTAGAGAATATTGAAGAAAAAGAAGCATTTTTAATATATTATAGTTAATTTATCATCTAAGTGACATGTGTAGGATAACAATGGACTGGAAACAGTAAAGCAAAATGATGCATTAGAAAAGGAAATGTTAAAATTATGTTGTTTCTTTTCTGTGTATTTTAAATACAAACCACACCTATATATATTGTTAGCGCAAAAATTCATGAGAACCACAAAAAATATAGGTTTTGGAGTTAAAAGGAGCACAGTGAACAACAAAAACACTTATTTGCACTGCTGTGAGGCACAACATAAAACACACTGCCCAAATAAATAAACACTGGCCGTTTATTTGGTGTATCAAAGATGACTCCCCATTCCAGCAAAGGATAAAGGTGTCTTCTTGCTGTGACAGTTTACTCTTAGAGGTATCTCCCAGATTGCTAGCTTGAAGGAAAAAAGTTTGAGATCCTGAAAGTAGTTACCACGATCAAATGATTCTAACCTTTCTACCAATAATGTCAGTTACAGTCTCCAAGTGTCCCACTTTGGCTAAATGAGATCCAACCTTTCTGGACAGCCACCGAAGACTGCCTGCTCTAGGTGCTCTGAGCCAGACCACGCACAAAAAAGCAAAAAGCAGGGGAACAGTACAACTCCCTACTAAGCACATCAGCAGCAAAGTTGCTTTGAAGAACAGGAACCTTATAGACATCCTGCTCACCACCACTTCTGACAGCCAGGCCCTCTCTACTAATGGGCAAAACATCCCCTCGAGACTTGGGGTTACTGAACCTAACAGGTTAATGTAGTTTATGAGGACTTCACAGCCACAGAGGTGCTTTTATGTCAATTCAAGATGCAACTTTGTCAATTATATGGACTATTTCTAAAAACCACATTGGATCTCAACTCTGTATACATGATGAAATGAAGAAAAACCTATCAGAGACATACAAAGATTTGATGCCCACAGCATGAAGCAAACACGCTTTGAGTCTGGGGCAGTGTGAGGTTTGAGAATTAGTAACTTCTGGCTATTATACTATTATATCATACTATTAATAACCATAAGCTTCATGCAAGATGTTACAAGACAAACTAGCATACCAAGAGACAAAAGACAGAAACCATGCACAGTCCCCAGAATAGGTAGACAAGCAGATACTGTACAAACATAGACCAATATAAATATGAGTACAAGCAGCAGCACTCTACATGGGTCTTTCAAAATCCTCATGTCCTTTAAGCTCTGGCACTTCAATGACAATGTAAAGCACATCAGATGCAAGAAATAAGTAATTGGTTTTGATAGAAATAATGCTTATATTATTCATTTAGCTAAGTACAGTTACTTTAGCTAGGTGATTATTAAAAAAAAATAAAATGGAATTAACATCTTTAGTTTAGAAAAGATGACGTTTTACCTGAACAGCAAGGGAAGATGCATTATCAGAAAGCAAAATTTGTTCCTCTGTTGAAAGAAAAACAAACAAAATTACAAACAACAGTACCTATTTAGCCACTGACCTGTAACCGTAAGCCATTCTGGGTTGCATTTCTTATGCATAAAAAAAGGAGCACTTATATAATTATTATGCAGCTGGACTAGAAAACCTGTGATGTGAATATTAAAAAAAGAAAGAAGAATTAAAAAAAAAAGGAATTCCAGAATACCAGGAATATTTCTCCAGCAAATGCAATCGCACTTATCATACATTACCTCAAAGTACAATTAAAAAAATGTTCACAACTAAAAGCCAAATGCTTGAGTTTTATGCCAATTACTCTTCTTCTAATCAAAGTTAAATAAAACCGCATCTTCATAACTCCTCTGGCTAAAAAGTATAAGTATTCAGAAACCTATAAAAGCAGCTTGCAGTTAATATTGCACACTGTGTCTAGGTCTGTCACACAAAAGAAAGATGACAAGTTCACTGCAATAAAAATTCCATGCTTAGAAGACTAGGGCTGCTACCTATTAGTCTTCATTACTTTGCAGTCTTCTGACAACTGTAGCAGGCTGCTGAGCCCCAAATGGGGGCCATAATGTGATCTGATGATATATGAAGAGCTGCTAAAGGGAGCCTGAACCATCCTAGCCTATACATTTTAACAGTTCCTTTTTACTGAGAGCCCACTTTACCACAAGACTTCAAAAATCTGCTGCCTCAGCTATTGGTGCAGTAAATCTGCCAACTGCGCCTGCAACCACATCATTTTACACTGCCTACAGCAGCCAATATAATGAGTCAATAATAAACCAAGGACCTTATAGGCCATGAATAGCTGGTTTATATCGGCAGATGCAAGCATAGCTAAAACCTCTGACCAGACAAACAATACAAAGGACTCTTTTACAGTTTCTGTGTTTCCTTTCAGTTAATTGTCTTAGTGCATATTTAATGTGTTTTCTAAAAATAAAGTATTTATTAATTGCAAAAGAACAGTGTACCCACCCTTTAGTTGCTGATACAATGCAGCATTTTCAGGCCAAGGCTCTGCAGCTGTGGGAAGAGGAGGAATTAATTAAGCAAGACAAACAACATGTTCACGGATGCTAACTGAACATGAATGCTACCTAGAGCAGGAACTCAAACTGCAAAGATGCTGATGCAAGATTTTACCTGCCCTAAAAATATCCCACTGTCACTCTCTTCTCCCATACTTCTCTCCTGCTCACAGAGGGACAATACAGAGCAGAAAACCAAGTCCCAAAATTTAATGCTGCAAGAAAAGCTAGAATTCAAGCTACATGCTACATTACAGAATGGTCTTGTAGTTCTCAAACACCTAAAGCAGCTCTTTTACCTCCACCATAAAGACATCCTTGTGCACTTTCCCATCATAATTCCAGCCACTTTCAAGAGCAACTATTCATTAAGGTACTAAACAAAGAATTCTGGAAAGAACAGAACAAGGCACAGGAGAGAAGCACAAACCTCTAAACGAAGCGTGAAGAATGCATTTGGGAAATGGAGAAGCTTTCTGCCTTTTAAAGTTGTGTCCTCACTGGTCCTATGTAATACCCACCAAACCAAGTACTTGGGCATGTCAGAAACTTACCCACCACAACGACCGGGACTACCTATTGCTTTAAATGATGGTGAACCCTAAAATGGGAATGTCAATATGCATTTAAAAAAATGCATCATCAGTTGCTCAAAACAGTTGAGCAGTTGTTACAAAAATAGGCAAGGAAATAAAAGACAATAACATCTTCCAGTTGAGAACCACTGCACTATATCAATCATACAGGACTTGAATTTATGGGAAGGCAAAAATATAATCAGTACTGATTTACTGCTAATGGCAGCATTAAGGTAACACCTTATCACACTGTTTTGTCTCCATTACATTCCTTCTTCATGTCTGATTAACAATTTATTTTTAAATAGCAATTCAAACCTTGTGTTCTATGCAAACTAGCTATTTGTAAACAAAATTGATGTGTTAATCACATAAATTATTCTTTTCAAAGAAATGATGTGTATAAATAACTGTAGTTCAAATAGAAATACACCACTGGCTTCAGTAAGGTCATGCTTTTTGTCTTTGTCCTCAGAACTCAAAGAAAAAAAAAGACTACACAATTTCCTAACTATCATTCTTTTTGGATATTCATGAAGTATTGGGTTTTATGTAAGTCACATAGAACTGTAAAGCTTCTAACACTGTACACAGTTTTGCAAAGGTCACTGCTTCTAACATTCAGGCACAGAGCCTATCAAAGCTATACTAGTATGGGCATGAGAAAGCAACTAATCACATTTAAGTGTCATCAAAAAATGTTTTATGT
This sequence comes from Pezoporus flaviventris, assembly GCF_033815535.1. Classification (NCBI taxonomy): domain Eukaryota; kingdom Metazoa; phylum Chordata; class Aves; order Psittaciformes; family Psittacidae; genus Pezoporus; species Pezoporus flaviventris. Next base: position 41,566,939 of record NW_026892549.1, on the reverse strand, counting down.
TTTATTGTAGCAGTTATTGGTTTTAATGGTTTCTCCATTAAAGTTTTGCCCTGGAGTAAAAATTCTTCAGGTGGAAGTACATTTACTTCTTTAAACAGGACTAAAATAGTGCCTGCAGTACTACAGCCTTAACTGTTTAAAGTATTTTATCTAACATACATTTCTTCAGGTCCACTGAAGTCTTGCAAGAACAAACAGAATGAGGAAATTAAGAACGTTATTACTATACTTTAGCAAACTTCCCAGTGTTGGACTCCGAGATACTTACAGAAGTAAATAAGTCATGAATGTACATCAATCTCATAAATACTGCAACCAGCCAGGGAAAACATCCTTTTTACATGCCGAAAAGAGTACAGAGAACTTCAAATCGCATGTGCCCATTTCAACTGATTTTTTTTTGCCTACCCCTCTTCAGACTGAAATGACAGATTTACATCTACTTCTTGAATTCTAGCCCAAACTGGAAGTGGCCTATTTTTACACAAGCATGGGGCTGAAATATTTCAGACACACAAAAGTCAAGTGGACTTTTCTTTTTCCAACAAAAAAGCTAGGTATATTTCAAGAAATTCAAATACTAGTTCCAGTCTGATCTTGGCACTATGCTATATGCAGCTGTGAAGATAGGTATGCATACATAGGTACATATAAAGACTTCTTGGCACACAGAATCCAAAACTACACAACAGATTTCCATGATCCATATCTGCTGACCATAACTTCATTAGTCATTATATGAAGTCTTTATCCCACAGTCTTAGTACACAGCAGCACACACCTAACTTGAGGGAAGGCAAGGAGCTTTAAATCTTTGCATTCACTCATTGACAGTTTAGTTGTGTACTAACATATGTCTTCTGACAAATAATGAAATGAGAACAAACAGCCACATATAAATTTAAGCCTTCATTATTAGCACATCTTAAACTTAAAATTTCATCAGTTCTAAGAAAATGAGTGAATAATACCCCCTTGCCATTGGCACCTGATAGTCTCCAGAGGGAGGTCACAATTCTGACCCTGTCTGGATGAGGTGAGTACATGCTCATAAGCCTTGAAGTGAGGCCTTCAGTTCTTACAGACCAGACAAAAGATAACTGATTTTGCTATCACTCCACAGACTGGATTTTAAAACAATCAGCTTCACATGATGATTCATGTTTTATTACTCATATCTTAGAAAAAAATATTCTGCAGCATGCATTCAGAACTGCATGCAGATCATGTTCAGTGACACTGGAGGCACGACACAAAGATTGTGCTATCCTCTGGAAATCAAATCATTAAATACCTACTAATTATCTGTTCCATATCTTCCAATTTCTACTCACTTTCCCTCTCCAAGATGTCTGGAGTATGAAATACTTTTATTCTGATGGAGCAAGAAGTTTAAATAGGCACTGCTACATGAGAGGTCCAGGTTCGTAAGGTGTACACTAAATTCAAGTATCAGCTCCCAAGCTGCTTCGATTAGTTGAAAGGTCAAAACATGCAGTTAAGGAAGACCAGAACTCTGCTGGGGAAGAGAGGAGGAGGAATCACTGAACGGATGTCACATGCCTCCACAAGAGGAGAAAATGTGTAACATCTTTAATGTACGGCAATGACTCTTGCCTTATGAATGTAGGTGAAGACATAATTTGTAGAATAATAGGCACTAATATTACACGCTGCTTCAGTTCTGTCATATTTCCAATCCATCAAGTTGATTAATGCGATAATAACTCCTCACAAACTTATCATTTGTGCACTAATGAAGTCAAATCCAGTTTATCCTTTGGCAACTATAATCTTCTGGTCTTTAAATGTTCATTTCCCTGCTAACCACGGCTACTGTGACTCTAGGTATATAAAGAGAAAATTAACAAATGTGATGTCAATTCAGTTTCAGAAGTTTTCAACACAGAATCACATTTATGTGTTACACCCTACGCGAGAGACATTTTTATCATTAGCTGTTCACAGGATGAAATAACTGCCTAGAAGTATGCCTTACAGGAACAGCTTCTCTACATATCAGCTTCTCTACATATCTTAAGGAACTACCTGGTTCTTCCTTCTGCCTCGAATTACTATTGTGTGGTTTTCAATGGGTCTGTCTCTCAGGCTTGCAGTCTTTAGTAAAAGCTGTTTTCCCACCCTACTGAAAACTTTTCCCATGCTTAACAAATTCAGATATTTAGTCTTTCATGTGGATTGCCTGCTGCTTGATCAGGACAAGCAAACCTCATACTATCATCTTTCCCTAATTCTCCTCTACCACGCTGCTTGTTTTAATGCCAGTTATAGGAAACAATCATCTACAGGATCAGTCCTCGCTGTTAAATTTGCCTGAAATAAGCCTGAGTTCAAAAGTTACTGGGAAGTGAAAATTAAAGGGAGAAGGACACAGAAATCATCACTGTGTAAGCCCTGTTATCCTAGGTACTGAGAAATTGGCAGATGCAGCATCACAACTGGAGAAGTCAACCAGTAAGCAGACCACCTACATAACATCTCTGGTTTTGTGGATAACTAAAAATGCGTGGAAATTTAACTAAGCTCAATGTGTTTGTTAGTCAAAGTGTTTTAAAGCTTAGCATAGAAAATGCAGATTTCAAATTATAAACAGGGTTCTTAGGTGTCAAATTAAACTTTCAGAAGAAAATTCTGTGAACTGGTGTGCTGCATGTTCCCAGTGGAGTTTTAATTATTCAGGTTTGTAACTATCTATTAAAAGAGATTCCTAGACTACTCACCTGTCATGTCAAAGAATGACTTAGAAAATACATCATTTCTGCTCTCACAAAAACCTTCCAAAATGTAGTGAGTCATGACCACTGTGTCCAATTCTTTGCCACTAAAAATATGCTGCTTAAATACAATTTTCAGATTTTGTGCTGAAACGTTTTACTTGACGTTTACTTGACGTTTTACTTAGCAACACTAAGGCCAGAGACAGATATCCATATAGCATTTTTATTTCAACATTACCAGATGTTTCAGGCTGTCATTTCAATAATAATACTTTATCCACTCAAATCCTTTTGGGACAAGAGAAGAGAATGCACATAGGCTGTAAGAAGAAATACTTAAGACCATTGGACTTCACTATCAGCAAGGGATCAGCAGCTCACCAGAGGCCTACGCACATCTCAGCTCCAACTAATGCTCTCAAAACAGGACATACTATACTTGCACAATGATGAATTTTAATTCAAAGAATGAGAGCCTGCCATAACATTCCCCCAGTGAAATCTATGCAACAGAAAGTACCACATTACCAAGATGCTCTACAGTGCCTCAGCCCCACCAATTCCTTGTCCAGGCTGTTCAGAATCTCTTTATGAGCATACAAAACTCAGTTCCACCTCCTACACTCTGAATTACTAGGAAACTATTCTGTGTCAGTGCTGCCTGGATGGATGGGGGAAACAGACATTTTTATCCACCGTCCCCAAGCAGCTTCACAATGATGAAAAAGATGTAATGAAATAAATGCTTTACAGTTATGCCGTTAATCCTTACTCATTAATCCTTTACTTAAAAAAAATATTACCCTGACTGTGAAAATGAGAAGATGCTAAATCCTTTGCATGTTAAATTGTGGAATATGCTAACCAACAATTACGCCATTTCAGCAGTCTAGTATGAACAGGCAGTTTCAAACAGTAGGGTAGGCCGTGTGGTTTGCCCTGTTTGTCTGACACTCGTTTAGCACACTTGTCAAACTACCCAGACCTCTGGGCCTGGGCATCAAGATGTTCCCTCCTGCACAGAAAATGAAGTTATCAACAGGTTGAAAGCTTTTGTATAAAAACACCCAACTTGCAATTATGTTATTCCCAGCTCTTACCAATACCACAGAAACTCAGTGGGGCAAGAACATTTTTGAAAAGCAGTGCAGAGAGAAATAATTTTCTGCTATAAAATTAGCCTATGCCTGATAAGAAGCTACCAAATTAACACTGAATGTAACTATCCTGTTATTATTTCTCAAGTACTGAAACTATACAGTGAGAAGTAAATCAAGGCAATTTCTGCCCCAAATCTCTTATAAACAAAATTTACTAAATTCTCAGTATGCCAGCAATTTATCCTTTGAAATCTTCTTTCTGCTTCTGTAACCATAGCACTCTGTCAACTAACAACCTCTTCCACGCAGCTCACTATGTACTGTTGTGTAGGTGAGGCTAGGACCTGGTCTGGGAATACTTGATCTTCTCAGAGAGAGCGATTCCCTGAAATCTTAAGAAGTTTAAATTGTATACAAATAAAGACTACTTCTTCTGTAAAGTAATCAAATTTGCATGGCCCAGTTTCTTTTCTGCTATCTTCTTAAACATTTTTATATTAAGCTTGCATAAAAAAGAGGAAAGCTAAAACATCTGTATTTACCGGTTTGGTTCACATGGTATTAAAGGCCTGCTAAAACAGCCAAGAGGCAAGATATCCTCTATTAAAAAACAAAAAAAAAAAAAAAAAGAAGTTGGCATTTGAATCACTGTAATGCAGTATTACACCGAACATATTAACTTACACATTATTTCCACATAGTTTCCTTCAGCATCTCCCTAGGTAAAAATTTCATTAAGTTATAATGAGATACCTCAAAATTGTTTTCTCACAAGAGTAAACACTAAAAAGAAATTTAGTCGTACAACTGGGCAACATCCACATCCAACATTATTACTTACAATCTCCAAATATTATGCAGCAATCAGCAGGAAAATAGTTACCTTTTTTTTTGGTTTCCCAAGACTGGTGCTTTGGGGAAACCTGCTGCTCACTCTGTTCTAGAATGTGGTAATGTCAAGAAAACCACACAGAAAGCTATCCCACAGACTCCAGGAGAAGAAAGGATTATTAGCCACTTGATGTCAAGATGCATCAAAATGGAGCAGATGATCACTTCTTTTCATAATACAAATCAGTGGTATTTTCAAGTACCAATACATTGTTTAAAAAGAAAATGACAGGAATTTATGTGCTTCTATATCCTTATTACATGAAATATGTGGAGGAATATCTTTTGTTTAATCCAGTGAAGCTGCAGCCACTTTGGAACCAAAGCAGTTAAAAATATACATCTTGTACATTAACAGTGATCAATAAAGGAAGTACAAGAAAGTTGTGAATTAGCTTCCATAAGACCCACTGGTTCAACCCACCCGCACCAGTACAAATCAATTTCAAGTAATTTGCCTGATCCTGTAAACTAACAAGGGCCAAGAAAAAATGAAAGCATCAGCAACTCCCAGGCTCTGCTGACAAGGGACCAAAAAGCGTCTCATAGTGCCTTGCCAAATGAAAGCTGACTTTCACATAAGTTAAACAGTATGCATTAAATCATGTATCAAATAATTACATCATTTGCTTAAATCCATCCCAGGCCTCCTCTGTAGAGATATTACAATTCAGATAAATCATGACTGCTCGGTAATTATTGATCAAGCAGACTGTCAATGTAAAGACTTAATCTCAGCAGCAATTCTCAAACTTGAGTTCCCTGTGGCTGCACCACTAAGAGAGTCAGTGTGTGACATTACTGCAACAGCCATTTAACACTACACGATCTGCTTCTTCACCCTCCAAGAAAGCTGTTAATTGCACATATTTAAGCTTTAATCCAATTCTGTTACTGTCTTTGAGTTGACTTTCCAGAGTACACACATCTGTGGATTCAATCCTCCAGGGTGCTCAGCATTCTCACTGCTAAGGGAGGCCACAGGAGGGTGACCACTTGGCAGCTCTGCACTTGCAAAATCATGCCTCCCATCAGGAGAGGAGGCCAAAAACCTCAGCAAAATCAAATCCATAAATAAGACTTGTTCCTAAATCAACATCTGGATTTCTTCAGAAAAATCAGAGAGCGTGCCAGCTAAATGATCTCAAAAGACTTATTTATAAAGTCCTGACAGGCTGGAGCTATTTTACTTATTCCTGTTATTCAGCATAAACGCTCCATCTCAAAGCTCTGTAATTCTTAATTATAGCTTTTTATAGATCTCTAAATCAATCCCTTCCCTTTGTGCTACTTAAGAACCTTGCGCTCTTTGGCCCTTACTCAAGAAGTAAAACTTCAAGCATAGGACCTGTGAAGAATAGGATGGTAGAAGTATGATACTAATGAATGCCTTAAGTGCTTTACTGGACTGGGAGGTTTCTCAGCCATGTTATCGACATCTGTATATTTTAAATCAGTCTTTTGAAAACTCTCTTAGACTGAGATCCCCTCTTCTCTGTGACAGTATGAAATCCTCCCCCCCTCAGGATGTCTGGCAGGCAGTCTTAGCACCATTTCTGCAAAGTGCCTCAAGGAGCTAGCTCCCTGCTTTCTCATCCAAGCCACCCCTACTGTAATCCACAACAGAGATACTACAAATCTGTCCCACCAGTCAGCACCCTAGTATCCCATACCTGCTCTAAAAGCTACTCCCCACATACACAACTCCTGCTCACCCAGCCTTGGCCCCTCTGGCCTTTTGTTAAGGCTCCCCTTCATTATCTCTTTATCTTGCTCACAGCCTGAGCACAGCAGTACCAGGAGACACAAAGTGATGACTACAGAGAGTCTCTGTGCCAGTCTTGCAAAGGGGCAAGAAAAGCCAAGATGTCTAGGCAGGAGAACTCTGCAGGGTAGAAATGCAAACAGCACTGGTGCAGTCAGCCAACCAAGCACTGCCCCTAGCCAGGAGGAAAACGCTGCTTTAAAGCTCAACCTTTAAGACGGCCCAAAACTATGGCACTTGCAATAGCTCTTCCTCACCTCTAGGAAACACTGCAGATTCCCTGCTTCAAAATCTGAAAACATTTATCCTGTTGTCTTCATCATATCCTCACAGCCTTCCTCTTTTCTTTTCCAAGGCTTTCCATGAACACCCTCCAATGCATCCAGAGTTTCTCCAATACGGCATTCAAATGAGAAAAAAAATGTTGGACACTGGAGGTTCTTGCTAAGAATGCAAGCATTACGTTGGCTTCAATTTCATTATAAAACTGCTAGAAGGCAGAACTGTTAAAAATTCCCATCTCAGCATTTTTACCTTCCAATTCAGTATGCATATTCCAATTTTTTGGTTGGATGTTCCCACCTCCCCTACCAAATGAGACTGGTATCAATTTGTCCTGCATTCTCTGTAATAACTGTAATTTTTCCCTTGGATCTTTCCAGTCCTTCCTATGCATTTCACAGGCTTTACTACTACATGTAGCTTCTTCCAGTTTGTATTAAAATATCCATTTTCACGTGAAATCTATGTCACCTTCTCAATAACTGAAGGCCAGAATTTAAAAATAATAATAATAAACATTTCAGAACCTGGTGTGGACTTTCTCTCTGCCCTCCCCATGGCTTGCATGCACCTGCAGTTTGTCACCCACTTTCAAAAAAGACAGCTGAAGATGCCCAGCAGCGCAGCAACATGCAACACCTTCCAACTAGAGCAAAAGACAGCAACCAAGCTCTTCCATTCATTCTTGTTTTGAAAAGGAAGTGGCTCATAGGGTCCAAACCTACAGGAAAAAGCGAGGTTAGTGCCTGGGGACAGTCAGAAAACAGAGCAGTCAAGGACCAGAGAGAAAAAAAAGGAGTGAGAAAGAGAAGAAAAATCTGGTTATTCTCCAAAGTTGTTCTCCAATGACTTCCTGTGAGCTGAACTGTTAGGCTCCTAAACAGCACTCATATCTGAATCATCCTACAACTGATGAAAGCTCACTTGCAAATCAAACTGGACAACATCAAAATACATGGGACTTTTTATTTACTAATTTTGTTACCATTATCTCTACAGCAGTCTCTTTTTGGCATGAGAAAAGAAGACATTACTTTAGCAGAAAATATGTAACAATAAAATGCTGATTAGAGAAACACTGCTTAGTCTTAATGGAGCCAGAAACAACTACAGAAGCATATTCTATTACGAACTGTAATTGTATTGCTTCTTGAAACCAAGAAATAACACTACCTCAAAATGAAATATGTACTGTACTATAATAACTGTGAAAATCATTTTTTTCCTGAGCAAAAAAATAAAAAAAAATTAGATAGGCAATTCACACAAAGGATTGGTTTAAATCAAGTCATAAAATGTATGTGGCCTGAGCACAAATTGGCAAGAGCAGCGTAAGAGACTTGTTTACTGAAACTGAACAAAAGTTAAAGGGATTCCTTTTCATTTGATTACAAAAAAAAAGCCCACATAAAAGAGCACTGAGATAAAATTCTACAGCCTGAAAACTTGGTATTTTCAAACCACTTCTTTGACTACAAGCACCTCTGCAGCAGGCTCAAGCAATCTGTGCTGCAGACAACCTATTATTAAGCAAGAATAGCTTTATTTTTTCACCTTACATGTGCAGGAAATGTTAACATTTACCTATGCACATTTTGATGTACAAAATGCATACTCAGTTTAAATTTTATGTCTTTATGGGCAGGAACAATTTAGGTGGTCAGGTTTCATTCCCTATGTATTTGTTCTTAGCCAAATTGCAGCTTGTCTTAATACATAAAACATGCACGTCAGAGATTTATTTGTGCTCTGGCATGTCACATTGGAGGTAGACTCACTAAGAATGTAAAATATCTAAAGGCAGAAGGCCATCTGTTTTTCAAACTGCATTCATTTTCTTTAGTATTAAAACTAGCCTAAGATCCTTGGACGTAACTCAATGGCAATAAACAGAAGTAATTTTCCAGACATCAAAGGACAAACAAGAATATTATTTTCTCTCTTTTGATCACTAATCTAAAGCTAATGTTTTGGGTTTTTTTGGGGGGGTGGAGGGGAAAGTATAGCATATTGAGTAATTTAGCGATCAATTAAACATCTTTTCAACAATCTTTTATAGATGATTTGAGCAGTCAGCTTCTCAAAACTAGTACAGTTAGAAAGATTAATGTTCTGGACCACTTGAAAGCTGGCACTCTAATTCTTCTTACAGTATAAACACTCATTTCCTATCCTGTTAATATATGATTGATGCTGAGCTACTCTAAACAAATTCTCTACCATATTATCTAATTAATATTTTCTACAGTTCAGAAATAGATTATTTAAAATATGACATTACATGTTTGCAATTCATGAAGCCTAGAAATATTTATTATTCCCTGAGTCACAGCATCAACCTCTTTATACTTCTGAATAAGCAAACAGTTGAGTGGCACTAAAGCAGGTGTTTTACTCCACATAAGTGATTTAGTCATCGTTTTGTATTTAATTGTTAATGCATTACAGCAGCAGGCAATATTCAGCATGTTCAGGTGAATGCATGTTACACAGACAGGGTGCTGAACTACTGCAGCAGCACAAGTGGGCTGAACAACTGATGGCCACAGAAGAGCTGAGTTTGGAAGGCACTTTTGGAGGTCCTGGAAAAGCTGCAGCAGGTTGCCTGGGACCACCTCCAGTTTGGTACTGAGCACCTTCAAGGATGGAGACTCCACAACTACTCTGAGCAACCCATTCCAACATTAACCCACCCTCACAGTAAAACAAAAGTTTTTCTTATATTCAGATGGTATTTTCTGCGTTTCAATTTCTACTAAGACAGTGAATAGGGGATATCAGAAGTGAATGCATAAGGTGGAGGAAAGGTAAAGATAGGTAGTATTTGAAAAAAAAAACCTCTAATATATACACAAGCAAGACTGTGTAAAACAAAGCTGTGATCCTCTTCCCTACTAAAACCTTCCCCTTGGCTTTTAAAACATTTCTAGAAAACAAACTATGCTGGGATGATTGTCTTCAAACACCTGCATGCAAAGACCCATGCTTCATAGCTGTTATGTGTTAGAGCAGCACTAGTTCATTTTACCCGCCATGACAAAGCGGCTGTCTTCATGAACAGGACCCCCAATGACAGGCCTATGAAATTTCATTTTTATGGACACAGAAAAAATTCTCAATCTTACACTTCTGTCCATACATGTCAGAAAGGGAGTATTCACAGCCACAGATAAGACACTATTAAAACAAGTGTCACTCTTAAGTGCTATTTTTTCATTGCAGATACACCATTTTTCTTCCGCACAAACATCCCTACGTTTGTGGGATATTCATATCTTCTTGGTATGAGAATGAAATAATTTCTGTGTCTGTGCAATGTCTCAGGAAAACTAGAAGTGTGGTGGGTATTGGCCAATATCCTGAATAACTTCCTCCCCTTCCAAAAAAAAAATTCTTCCATATGCACAAACTGAATGATTTTGCCATTATTTAGTTTTAGTCTGGGACTGGTACACAGTACAGACAAGCTGGGAAGGACATGACCCACTGGCAAAAGGGTTTTTATTATTTTCAAGGCAGGTAACTGCTTTTGACACTGATTTGCTTCTGAGAAAGCAAAGACAATGCCTTTCAAAACAATAATTTTGTTTTGAAGAATGATTCAGGTCTGCAACAAGGATTTGTATTGCACCTTGAGTCACAGTAATTACCTGCATATCCAGCAGAAGTACATGATTAATAAAATAAGCACCAACCATTTCTGCTCTGCAAAAGGAGTGTTGCCAGTATTTTTCTATTACATGCAAACAAATTACCTATAAAAAGAAAATGAGCATCACTTAACCTGTGACTGACAGGTAAAGTCGAGGTGCTTACTGTTTCAAGCTTATTAAATTGTAGGAGGGTCCAGAAGTACTTGAGTAGCTCTGGTGCCCTCAAAACACCACCTTAATAGTACAACTGTTAACACACGAATGAGACTGTATAAGCAGAGAGCAACGACCCCAAAAGGGAGGCAAGAATCTCCCCAAGAACACTTCAGCAAGGAGGGAAAAGTGCCAGTTGTTGCAGAACTTTGTCTTCTTGTTTCCAGCACTTCAAACACACATATTCTTCACACTGTATTTAATTTGGGTCTGTCATTGCCATATTTTACAATTTGCTTGTTTAGCAGGAAGAAATCAGGAACAGAGAATAACAAGTAAGGAGAAATTGATCAATGCACACACTTTCAGTGTGAAACACTAAATGTATTTTGAACTTCCTAGCCTGGAATTATCAGAGGTGCATGTTGGGATTTTTCCTGTTCAGAGCAGATTAACATCAGTTTTTTTGCTACATAACTCCACAGTGATACTCACTTCTGTTTCATGACAAGGCTCACGTCCAGCTGGACGCGGCCCAGCTTCAGTATATCACAAGAGCAACATGGGAAACGCAAGACTCAGCCATGGGGATCAGGGAGAGGACGGCACCGCACTGCGCTCTCCCATGCTGCGGAACTCAACTCCAGCTGCTTAAATATAAATACGATGCCGGTTTTTGGACCACTAAGGGAAAGTAAATGGTTTTAAAGACAGGGAAGTTATTAAACGAAAGTGAAACTACGCCCTAGGAACCCTATAATGGGGCCCCGAGACGAACCGGCACCGCCGTGCCCTGTGGGGAGTCGGGCCGTGACCTGTCCTTGCCTCAGAGCGCCAGGCAGACGACGTTCTCGGACCGCCGCCAGCCCTCACGGCCGCCCCTCCCCGAGGAAGACAAGGCCGCCTCGCCCCAGCCCCGGGTCATCCCGGGCCGTGGCCACCGAGGCCGCGAAGGTTCGTCTCCTGCCCCGCCGCCTCCCTCCGGCCGCGACCCGGTGCGCAGCGGGGCCCAGCTCGCTCGCGTCCCTCTCTGTGCCATCACCCGCCCGCGCACGTCCCTCACCGGCCAGCTGAGTCACAAAGGCCTCCGCCACCAGCGACATGTCGCGACCGGCGGGCTGCAGCAGGCCGACGACACGCGCATGAACTAGGCGCGCGCCGCCGGGACAGCAACTGCATCCGGGGCCCGCCCCGCCCCTGCTGCGCGGGGCGGGGCCCGCGCCAGCTCCCCCCCCCCCCCCCCCCCCCCCCCCCCGTACCCGCGCCGGTCAGCGGGACGGGGAAGCGGTACGTTGAGCAGGTGTCTGCTGGTTGTGCGTGTTTGAAACAGGCTTTCCGCGGTTAAACGGTGCTTAACGGGTAGAGAGAGGCTTTTGCGGAGTCACTCATGGAATGGTTTGGGTTGGAAGGGACGTTCAAGCTCGTTTAGTTCCATAGGCAGGGACACATCCAGCTATACCAGGTTGCTCCAAGCCCCGTGCAGCCTGATCTTGGAACACTGGCAAGGATGGGGCAGCCCCAACTTTCCTAGACAACCTGTTCCAGCATTTCACCCTTCTCCCAGTAAAGAATTTCTTTCTTGTATCTAACCTAAATCTGTCTCTTCTAGTTTAAAGCCTTTGTCCTAGCACTACAAGCCCATGTAAAGTATCCCCCGTCAGATTTCTTGTACTGCTTTAGGTATTGGAAGGCTGCTATCAGCTCTTCCTGGAGTCTTCATGCTGAACAAGCCCAGCTCTCTCATCCTGTCTTCATAGGAGAGGTGCTCCAGCCATCTGGCCATCTTCATGGCCCTCCTCTGGACTCAGTCCAAAAGGTCCCCATCCTCATGTTACTCCTCTCAGTCAATCCAGTCTGAGGAAAAACCCTTTGAATCCACATCCTGTGGAAACGTTACTGAGGCCAACTGTATATTCAGCCACAGTGTGGTAATTCTCGTAACTTGGAAATACAAGCACAAGACGAGTGAAGACAAAACTCCTGTCTGTTGAATGGTAGGAAGAACCACTGGCCAATATCCAGGGACAAGGTTGCACTGGACCAGTAGAGCAACATCAAAAGAAACATTTACAAATTCCGTGGCTCAAAATCCCCTGTCACAGGGAATCCCTGTTACTGATAGAAAGTCAGCTTAACATGCTCCACATAACATGTAGAGGCAATATCTTAAAGGAGCTGAAGACACAAGTTCACACTATTTTACATTTCCTTTTTATGAAGGAATCTCAACAGGGGGATTTGTGGGTTGGTTTGTTGGGGTTCTTTTGGTTTGGGGTTGGTTTTGTGGTTGAGTGTTTTGTTTGGTTGTTTCTAATTCAATGTAGAAAGAGCTGTTTGGAATGCTGTAACCAGCTCTAGAGTTTCCCAAGAAAGGTGACTCAAGCCATCTTAAGTTCCTCTGCCACTCATCTATGTGGAGCTCTGACACACATGAAGGTTTAATCACATTAGTTCTCTGAAGAGATAGCTAAATCTGGTTTAGAGCCTGAAAGCAGAAAAAGGTCAACCGCTAACTGCCTGAAATTGCAAGTTAATTGCAAGTTAAAATTCTTCCCTGACATAAACATGAATGAAAGTGATTAGTTATGGCTATACAGCTTCGGAATATATTGCTCCCCTGGATTGTTTCAGAACAATGCTGGACCATTTATTTTTTTTTACCTTTAAAACACGAATGATGGAGGAGAGGAGGCAAATCCATCATAAAATGATCCTAATGAAAGGAGGATGTTCTGAGAATCTTAGGTGCTTTCTTTAATGACCATACTGAATATTTTGTTTTCAACATCCTGGTACCTAAATGCTTCCTAAAGTGTCCTGTTATAACTAAAGCTATAACTAAAAGGTCTCAGTAAATGATACAGCTGCCTTTTCTTCACCCCAAGTTAATATTTCAGAAAAACTTCATTTTGAGACATACGTCTTGCCTTTAAACAACCACTAATTCCTTAGTCTTAATTCTAAAAGGGCTATCCAAACTTTGGAAAAATGACATAAAATTATGCATCCAATATGTAGGTTGCAGAGAAGATAGTGGATATGTGAAAGACTTACTCCATTATCCTACAGTGCCTTTTGATCCTCATCTCTTTAGACACTTCAGTAAGAATTAAGACTATCCCATTTTATGAAATAGACTTAATCTACTGCAAAGGATATAACATAACAATATTTCACTCTCACAAGGTAAAAGTCTTAAATCCTGCAAGTACTAGAAGATAGGGAACAAATACAGAAATGCGTTAATGTTTGGAAAGAATATGAAAGTCCTCTGGTGACACTTTCTGTTGAATCAGTAAGCATAATTATTAAATATATTCTTCACTTGGTAGTTTAAGTGTGCTATTAGAGCAGTAGCAAAAGCAGAAGAGACAGTAAATAAACTGGAACAGAGTAAGGACTGAAACAGTGGTGAGGAAGAAGACTGATTGTTTTCAAATGTTGATGAAAGCTACATTTCTACAGTTGCAAGCTGAATAGCACCCAAATTACAGAAACTGAGCAGTCTTAAGAAGTTGAGTGCCTTTGTATTAGGAGATTGCAACAGTCTAAATTAAACTGGTATGTCCTGTTTGAGTTCTTTCTTCACCAACAGTACTTAGAAGGCTAAAAACACAAGACATGATGCAAAAGTTGCCCTGATAAGGCTGAGAGTGAACTAGGTATGAGCCAGGCCAAATCCTCATATTGACACCCAATTAAAGAGAACAGTTCCTCTGTAGAGGTCAGTTTGATACAAAAAGCTCAGCTCCAGAAATTAAGGTGGGTGATGGAAACTGTCAGGGAACAGAAATCAGAAAACAATTCATCAAGTATCAACAAATACATACCAACAGAAACACATTGACAAATCCAAACTGTTTGCCAAACAGGATGAAAACTGAGTGGAGCTGAGCCCATGCCTTGACATGTCACAGATGCTCAGGCTCCCTTCTCTGGGACAGGAGATCAGGACAGCGGTTTTAGTTTCAGCATTCCCAGTCCTCCTCCCTGCTCCCACTGAAAGGACTGTTTTAGCAGAGTGTCTTGTAGGAAAGCCTCCAGGAAGATCTCCAGTAAAACCAATTCCATCACCACCTTCACCTTTATTTTATAGGCTTCTCTCCTCTCCCAGCTTTTCGAGAAAAGGCATCACTCTTGTGCTCAGTGCAGAGAGGAGGCCTTTACCATTTAAGGTGTTAATTAGTACAGTTAAACTGCCCACTGGAGAAACAGGACTAGGCTATATATACATATGCTCCATTGCAAATAAAATGGAATTTGAATAGTATTAATCTCCTGCCTAGAAAAAAAAGAGACTGTTCTTATTAGTTCCCTCAATATTAGACAGCTTAACATGTATTTAATTTGTATTGTTCTTTTGTTCTGTGGTAATATTTAAATAAAATGTATTACTATCAATAGTGGATACCTAAACCTGCAGTACAAGTCCTTTGCAGACAGAATTATTAGGAATATTTTCACAAGAGGAGTTGGAAGTGGCAATGAAAGACTTTCAGTCTGTTGCATTAATTTAAACTGTTTGGTTTTTAACACAGCCACTATTGCTGGCCATTCAAATTACAGTCTAGGTGGCCAAGTGTATGGCAGGACATAAGATTGGGCAAATCGCCAGAAAGCAGAGGCATTTGAATGAGTTTCTCTAAATTTGAGTTCTGCTAGGTGTCACATGCAGTTCTCATTCACTAAGCACATAGCAGGTTAAGTCCAATTTAAGGTGGATACAATGGTTGTGTGTGCCAAATGCTGACAGCAGACATTCCTCTTTGGAGGAGGAAGAGGACACTGCAGAGTTTTCCTGTGTTGTCATATGGTCATGACCTTATTCATCACAAGACAACCAGCTGGGGCCACGTGCTGTTCAACAGACCTCACCAGAGCACTTTCTCAGCACACAACTGGGGACCTCTGTTCTCCATTTCCATGGAGCAGGTCTCTAACAAGTCAGGCCTTTCCAAGACACAGGAGGAGCACTGACAGTCATAGATTCAATTAGGAGTGGCTCTCTCTGTAAGAGAACTGTATGGCAATTTCACCGAGTGAAACCTCTGAAGGCTGCTTGTGTGATATGGCTGGTGTTTGAGAATAGGCCAAGTGGTAGCAAGAGACGGCAAACAAACCAGCACTGAAATGCCTTCTCCTTGCCTGGCCCACAGCCAGGCTACCCCTCTGGTATAACTTAGGGCATCCTGGGAGCTGCTCTGCATTATGCTGCCTGTCAGTGTCTTTAAAAAGCTATTATGGCTTCTGGGAATCTCTGCAATGAAGGAAGACTTGAGTAAATCCTTCCCTGCCAACACATACAGTGCCAGGCAGCCGCAGGAGGGTGTTTTTAGCATGACTTCACACCAGAGGTTCTCTGTACACTAAATAACCTGGCAAAGTACACAGAACAACAGAAACAGATGGATCTGGACTAGTGTGATCAAATGGATCTCACAAGGCATTTGGTGTATCTTTAATTCGAGTGTTTGCCATTTTATGCAATCCACTGCTCTTCAGTGTAAGAAATGATGCTAAAATGGTCCAAGTATGAGCCAAGTTGCAAGTTTCAATTACACACACAGTCCTGTGAGTTTACTAAAGAGGTGCCATTTTATATGAGAACCTGAATTGAAAATTGAGGCCAAACTCACCTCTGCAGCTCCTGTGCACTTCCTTGGGAAGTTGGCATGTATACCCTGTGGTAGCATTCCCAACACAATAAAACATTAAGTTGGCTTCACAGCAGTTCAGATGTATCTTACAATAGTTTCACACTATGATCACTGCATGTTGTTGAGTGTTCCCTTATTTTCATAATCAGGCAGGTACAAGTTTTAATCTAACAGTTGTATAAACAAGATAAGATATAATTTCTAGGAACACGCTTCTATAAAAATGCAATAGAGTATTAACACTAACCACTTTGCACTAATGGAAGATACTGCCTACTAAATTGACAAATCAATTAATGCTGATGCATTTCCAACAAGCCACATGAGGACAGAAAAAAATTTCTTGGAGTTTTAAAAGGCACAAGAATAGCTTTTATGAAAGCAAACAGGATCTCAGACTATGTACAAAAAACATTAGATGAACAATTTTCTCCTTCCTTTCTTACCTCTTTTCTTGCCTTCTTCCATGCAGCAGGGTGAGATTTTTCAGGGGTGCCAAGTCTATTTTAGCACATCTGTCATCCTCACAGCTGCACTGAACAGGCATCAAAGGAGTTGTGCTGAAATCCCAACTTCACTGTCTCACCCACTGGAAGCATTACCAGCCCCCAGGCTCTTGCATATCCCTGTCATTCACAGCAGCTGCTGAGCAGCTTTCCCCATGCTCTGAAATAGCCAAGATATTGAAACCAAACCTTGATCTTCCCAGCTTTACCTAAACTTTCATGGAGAGAACTCTGCATGTTAGCACTGCTCACAGCCCAGGCCATCAGGCACCTCCACGGTGAAAGGAGTGTCAATTCATAGGTCAAAGCCCAGCCAAAGAGGAACCATAACTGAGCAAATAGAGCAATTGCCTTAGGCTGAGCTTTAAATAGATCTCCTGGACCACTGGCAGGTTGTGATGTGGGTGCCAGGTGGGGCTGATCAGGCCTATCAATGCCCCCAGCATCCTGGTAGTGTCTCAGATGCAGGTGGAGCATGTTTCTAGAGCAGTGGGTTTCGCATAGCTTAAGCTATATGGGACCAGGATTTGCCTTTTAAACGATCTCAGATCAGAGGGGACTGCAAGCAGGAGCTCTCAGAAGGGAGACAATAGCTTCAACAGGACTTTGCCCTGGTTTCCATGCCAAACTGACTCTATCTTTGGCTCCCTTGGATCCAACCTACATGACCAGACTACTCCCATATTTGTCTATCTTTTTGTAATTCATGATTGACCAGACACAAATAAGTCTGTTTTCTTAAAGCATGGATCACCACTGCATTGTCAAACTGGCACAAATGTCAAAGCCACAGTCATGACTCCAACAAGCAGTCGCAAGAGCTGTGAGGGTTCATCCTGATATTTGTGTAACTCATAGTGCAGCAAAATCCAGACCCATCTTGTTAATAAAAGTAGGAATAATAGTTCACAGTTTGACTGTAGGCACTGGTTAGGCAAATCTTCTCAAACTCTAAAGATGTTATCTGGAAAATTAAAGAGCTGCAATTGAAATCAGTTTCTGGACAAGTGTGGTAAATAATGAGGAGGTTTATTAATTTATCAAAGCTTCTTGTGAGCGGGTCTAAATCCTTCTCTGGAGGCAGGCATAGAAAGAATTAACTTTCTTCTTCTTCCTGTAGAAATTATCACAACTGCCTTGCCTGAATGGAGAGAAGAAGCAGCTGTAATGAATTATTTATCTGTAGCACACTGTAAGAAGGATGTGCTGTGATTAATTGTAGAGCCGGGCAGGAAATGGTTTCCTTGTCCCAAAAGATTTTTGAGATTAAAAATGTGTTCCTGTTGCACACTGGGATAAAACCAAAACCCCTTTAGAAGATTTTAGAAAGAGAGAGAAAGCAAGAGACCTACAAAAATACTCATTTGTCCTATGTGTGGCACTCTCTTGAAACATGAAAGCCCAACACAAAATCTTAATGACTAAGAAGAAAGTTTGGTAGAGAATTCATGGGGTCAAACCATCCCATTCAACCTCCATATCCTTGGGGAGACCAACACACTGGAGCAGGGACTTGAACATTGTTGACCTCACATTAATGCTGTCTCTGCTGAGCCGGAATGGGGCTTGTCTCTTGGCTTTTTGTGCTATCCCTCTCACTTCAGCATAAGAGTCATACTGGTTCTACCTGATTGCTTAGTCCTTAGGGAAGCAATCTGTTATTTATACTGACTTTTTTTGGTTTTACAGCTAAATGCTGCAGAGCTGAATGACCTTTTATAAACTTTTTGCCTCCAGATGGGAAACCTCCTTTTGTAAAAAGCTTACGTGGAATTGACTTTTTATTTTCTGAATCATTTCCCCCATGTGTCTCATAAATAAGGCATAATTTTCCCTATTGTTATTTTATTTTTGCCAACACTTCCAATCTAAACACGTAGCCTGACTATACAGGAGTACCCTGCTATATTTTTAACTGAGGCTGAGTTGATTCACTAAATATGACATAGCAGAAACTTCAGAAGTTGAATCTATTCCATCTAAAATCATTGTCTTGCTCCATAAAAGGAGCAAGAAAGCTTTGCCGTATCTTCATTACAGCTGTAGAAGTTCATACTTCACATAGTTTCTCCCCAGGGTACAACTGTGGTAAGGAAAAAAATCACACTGACTGAAAGAACTTGAATGTATATAGATTAAAAGCATATGGTCTTTTTAGTAGCGGGCATGAGCTGGTGAGGCTGAGTAACTCCTGAGATTTGTGAGGAGATGTGGCAGATCAGATTGATCCTTTTTCTGGAACCAGTAGAAGGGTGTGAGAAAAGCACCAGGTGTCTCCTTTAGTCTTTTTTGAGACCAAGCAACCAGAAATAAAAAGTAGTGCAGCAATGATTTTACAACATTTTTCAAAGAATATGCACTTTGAAGCCCTTTGAACACTGGGAGATGGAAAAAGAATGCCTGATTGAGAAATGTTTTGAGCCACATGAGCCAGATTCAGTTTCTATGCGTGCGCAGAGAGCACAGGCTATCTGAATTCCAGCTCAGTCCGGCTAGCAGCCGTGTGTAAATGTAACTTCCCCAATCCATCACCGCCTCTCAATTCCCTGAAAGCTGGCAAGAGTTTCAGGAGTTTCATGGTTTAAGCCCAGCCTGTAACTCAGATCCATGCAGCCACTCTGTCACACACGCACTCCGGGCAGGAGAGGGAGGAGAATTGAAAGAATGTAAACCCCACGTGTTAAGATAAGAACAGTCAAATAACTAAGGTATAATACAAAACTACTACTACTAATCATAATAATAATAATAAAGATAAGGAAGTAACAAGGAGAGAGAATATAAAACTAAAAGAGGAAAGGAAAAAATCAATAAACACAAGTGGTGCACAATACAATTGCTCACCACCCGCCAACTGACACCCAGCCTGACCTGAGCAGTGATCTGTGCCTTCCAGGTGACTCCCCCCAGCTTACATACTGGAATGGTGTGCTGTGATATGAAATACCCCTTTGGCAAGTTTGGGTCAGGTGTCCTGTCTCTGATTCCTCCTGGCTTCTTGTGCCCCTCCTCACTGGCAGAGGAGACTGAGACTGAGAAGTTCTTGGTCAGGGTAAGTATTACTTAACAGCAACTAAAACACTGGTGTGTTATCAGCATTGTTCTCAGACTAAAGCTGAAACACAGCACTGCAGCAGCTGTGAGGAAGGAGAAAAATAACTATTACCACTGAAACCAGGACAAGGAGTAATGTTTTTAAGATCTGAATTAAATGTGTTTAATAAAATGAATACATGGACTTGCCAGTATATTTCAGCTCTGGTACAGAAGACGTACACTAATGAGTCAGATGGCCAGTCAACCTGGACTATCAACATGGTTGAATGCAGGCAGAACCAATGCAAAACAAGCCCTGAGACTGACTAACCCAGCAAACGTGAGCAATCGGTTGCACTGCTTGGATATTATGCAGCCACCAGTGATGCTCAGGCTGATGATGGCTTTACGAAACAAATTGCAGGCTGGCAGTGTCTGGTGTCCCTGTCTGGATGTGACTGTTGCTGACAACTTCCAGGTATGCCATCACCTTTTTATTAAATACAATGGATTTTAAATTTAGGAAAAAGTCTTCAGAAGAACAGGTCAGAGCCATGCTCTCCCAGTTCTTGAAAGCAAGGCCATCTGCCTCTGGGGAGGATGAGCTCTGTTGCGGGACTTAGATCACAGGTGGCAGACACAACAACATCATAAATGACACTGACAACATGCAGACAGGACATAATTCTTTTTTTCCTTTTTTTTCCTTTTTTCTTTCACAGTTATTATTAGCTCTAGAGTTGTGATAATCCTTTCCTCATGTGGCTTTTGCGGTAACAATTCACACTTGTGATGTCCCAAATCAGATTACCAAATCTATTTCATTTGGTACCACATTTGAAAAGCAACCAGATGCACCAGGTGGACCATTTCTTAAGTGAGACGTGATATTAAGACTGTTCAACAGTCCTGTCCCATTTTTTTGCGCTGTCTGCCTGGTCACATTAAAATGAAAGTCACAGTGCTCACAGTGCTGGTTACAATCACAGCATTTTACAGAATCTTGGACCTGTTATAAGACATCTCCCTGTTGTGTGAGCTATGTTTTAGGGGCTAGTCTCTCCAGTAGGAGAAAACGGCTTTGATAACCCACTGGTGTCAGGTACCTATGATGTTTCTACCCAGCTGAATTTCTAAAGAGAAAGATAGATGTTGTTTATTGATAGGGCTTTATCACTGTTTCATAATTATCATTAGATTTGATACACTCTGATGTTGAAGAAAATGTTATCCCACATAAATGGTATAATTTATAAATCTATAAATGTGTGTGCTTTAAAAATAATTATTCCAATATCTGTGCTTAACATATGCATCTGATACTAGAGACCGCCAGGATTAGAAATTGTTTCCATTATCTGAACAGTAACTGGGCAAAATCTGATCTGAGTAGTCATTAAAAAATTTAGTGAGATTTTTATCTATTTTCAAATACCACTATCAACTTTATTGTGTTTAATCTAGCTTACTTGTTAAAGGAACATAAAAAGGGGCATTAGAACTGTAGATTTAGTGTAGCACAACCATTAAGATGAAGAGTAATGGCTGGAAAGCCTTAGCTCTCAAGGTTCTCCTGCTGTATTAATGTCACCAAAATCATATTACGGGGATGCGGGTATTTTTTTCTCAGGCTGTATGGGCAGAAGGAATAGTTTCTTTGCCCAGCAGAAGCAACTCTCCTGATCCACCTGAATTCACATATGGGTGTAATTCTATGCACACCCACATCAGCATGGATCGATGCATTGCCAAGTTCTTTGTTCTCTGTGTAAGGGAACAAGCACCCAGGTTAGGTATGTCCCCCATGGTGGTAGGTGTTGGAGTCTCACTCTTAAGGCCAGGGCCAGACCGCTGGAGTTGGACCTGTTACACGTTTTCACAAGGCATGATATGCTATCCTGGTTAAAGGTGCCTCGGTTTCCAGAATAAACTCAAAATTGTGGTCTATTATCTGTAACACTATGCTTTTTGATGAAGTGTAGTAAAAAATATCTATTTTCCAGGTGTTGGGAAGTCTGATGGGCTGGTAGAGAATGAACTGACTGTATTTGTTCATGTATTTGTTTGTTTACTTAAACTGCTTGGTTTTCAATCTGCTAATCACCAGGATCTGTTGCTTTTTAAGGAAACAAAAACACAAGAAAAACAAAACTGTTTATGAAAAGGTCTTTTGTGGGCATGTGGTCTAAATGTTTTCAGTATAAAGGAAGCCTTGTTCTGCTTACAAATAGTTGTAAGGACTGTATCTTCATCTGAGATTTTAACACTCTGTGCAGACATAAGTTTAAGACAAGGAAGGTTCACATGTTGCACAGCTGAGGGTTAGTTACTTTGTTCACTTGGCTGGCGTTCAAGAATAGCAAATAATTTCTGGATAAATGTAAAATACAATAAGACACTGGCTCCGGGAAATATCTTTTCCTATACATTGCCCATAATTATTTGGGGGGCATTTTGGAGATATGGCTGGGGGAAGAATGAATACCAGACTTTGTTACTTCAGGGAGCAGAGTTATTTGTCATTTGGTTCACCTTCCTTTCTTTCAACAGGGTGCTTTTCCCTGGACAAAGACTCTTCTAGTTCACTGACATTAAGAAAAGTCATAGAAAATAACGCTTGAGATTGAGTCATGTATGTAGCCATATATCACTAATAGAAAAGAATGTGTTTCCCCTAAACTTCAGTCACCTCTTAGTGATAAACTGGTAACAACCATGTCTTATTTGGGGTTTCTCTCCATACCTCTTTCTCCTTGGCCATCGGGGATTTGCAAGTGTTCTCGGGATTTCCTTGGAATTTAGGCTGAGTAGTGCAGGACACATCATAAGTATGATTTATTAGGTGTTAGAGACAAGTGCTTGGAACTACAAGGAGGTCTTTCCATTTTGTAACTTTGCCTGCAAAGGTTTTTCTTAAAAGAAGTAATAGTCTGTTCTCCT
Source organism: Pezoporus flaviventris (assembly GCF_033815535.1). Lineage (NCBI taxonomy): Eukaryota > Metazoa > Chordata > Aves > Psittaciformes > Psittacidae > Pezoporus > Pezoporus flaviventris. The sequence continues at coordinate 41,544,218 of NW_026892549.1, read as the reverse complement.
CTACTAATAATCTGTACTGGTTTATGCGTAAGCCACCATTCCAGGTTTTACCAATAAATAGAGGAAATGGCACACTTTTAAAAGGAGATTAAAATGTGGGGATTGGGTTGCATATTTTTGTTTTCTGGTTTACTGCTGTGTTCTGTCATGCTCGAAATAAACCTGTATCTGCAGTTTATACCATATCCTGGAGTCGTTGGTTTGACCCTCGGCAAAGCATTCCCTGTGCTGTATTTGCAAGCAGTAACATTCAGTTCTGCATGGAAAGCTAGATACCAAAGCAAGCGTGGGTTCTTGCCCAAGCTTGGTTTTCAAAGAGGTGTGATTTTCTGTTATCAGTTACCTATCCAAAGGATATGAATTCTCTACATTCACATATACCGCTTAGGAACAGTAATTTTACAAGTTTTTTCTCCTTGGAAGCCTTCCAAATCAATATTTTTGTTCTGTTTCAGGCAAAATGGGAACACATGAAAAATATTATTTTGTTCATATCCCTTTGTAGCCTGTGGCCCTTTGAGCAACAGTCAGTAGGCAAAAATTAATATATGACTGAAAGAGAATGGTCTGTGTTTTCTAATGATGTTTGAGAGAAAATAAGGCCAGGAAATAGTATTTTCATAACTTGTGATAAATTATATGGTGGTGGGTATTTTGTTCAGATTGCAGTGAGAACTGCAGGTTGTGCTCTTACTTCCATGTGCCTAATCCAAAACCTGTTTCCAACTGCTAGGCTTCAAACTGAATGTGTGTGAGACACAATTAATAGGATTAATGTTAAATGAGGGAATCTTAGACCTTATCTATCATTTATTTAGCATTTAATTATTCAGGAATTAGCACATGACCTGCATTAGCTCCTTCCTCTGGGTATCTTGCTGACAGAACAGTGCAAAGGAGCAATATCTAATCCTCATACAGCTAAAACTGCTGGTGAAGAAGAAAGATCCTATTAAACTGGCCCTGTCATGTGAGCAGAAACTGCACTTAATACTAAGTACTGGCTCTTAAGGCAGAGTACAGTTGTGTTCATAACAGCAAATTGATTCAGACTGCCATAAAAGTGTTGTAAAGTTTCATCTTAATTTGCAAGTAAATATGTATTCAGGCTGTGTCATTTTGATGGATACAGAACTGTGCACTGCTACAAGGCCTGCACATGTATTTATTTATTCGGGAAAATATACCGCATGAAAACATTCATTACAAAAGACTTAGTGTGCTGTAATGGCTTGATCCAGCACCACTGAAATCAATGAGAATCTTTCTTTCCATGTTGGTAGCGCAGGAACATGCCAGCAGGATGGAAAACATTCCTCTGGCCTGAAGTGCCCAGCACAAATGTCAAAATCATTAGGAAAATAAAAGGCTGACAAACCGGCAGTCCCATAGACATGTGACAAATTTGGAGGTAACTGAAAACACAGCTGTTTTATAAAGTTTGCGTGTGAACCATATGCTCTTAGAAAGATGGGCTATTCCCACTACTTGTCCATGCTTATTGCTGTTTAAAAACCAAAAACTATCAGGAGACTTGGTAGATATGTACCTTAAGAACACCTGAAAAGGGTTGATTAGTAGTTGACTTGACTTTAATATTCAGCTTGTAAATCAAATTTTATTTCCTTGAGTTTTTATTAATTTTACCAGATTTTGTTTTATTCTGCTTTAAATAGCATCTTCTCAAAAACAGGTGACAGAAATAATTTTTCCTATTTCTTAATGAATGATCAGCCTGCAGTGTAACACTTGTTTGGTGTCATTACTTTAATAAGGAATTGAAAACTGTATATTTTGGTTGCAACTAGTTCCACACGAGTACTTCAGTCCTGAGAATTTTTCAGTGATAACCTGTGAAGTGAATCAGTGGGACATGAACCGTAACACCATATACAGAACAAAAAGGTCCCTGTGTGCATGCACAACCGCGAGCCTTTAGCCTTATTGTACTTTCCAGGTACAGTTGCGATATGATGCTTAACCAAATCCTTCTGTCTTAGAAGGTCCTCTCCTGCAGATGCTCACTGCAGGGGCACCCACCTCCTTGCCAAGGAGGCTGCTTGCTCATGCTCAGCCATGGCATCATCCCAACATGCCTGCCTGGCTTTCGGAGCACACTGTTTCCCAGGACTCCTGCCAACCTCTACTGAAGCTGCCATCAGCGATGGCTTCCCAGTCCAAGGGAGAAATCTTCATGGGAAAGCTTATAAGCAGAGGGGTACATTGGAGAATGGAAGGTATTACAGAGAATAAGTATCCCCAACATTATGGACTTTCTGACCTGAGACATCCATCTTCATCTTCTGTCTTGGTTTGCCCAACAAGCACTCAACAAAAATCAACAGCTGTTTGTGTCTGGGGCTGGCTTCCAAACAGGAACTTGGTGCTCACAGGTCCCCTGAGATACATCTCCCCTCCTGCTACAAGTTGTTCTTCACCCAGCAGAAATCCAGAGCAACAAATGTGCTGTCCAAAATCATTTTGTCTCACAAATAAATAAAATCACCTTCCCATAAATCCAGATGTCATTCTTCTCCACATTCTTGTTATGCTTTCCAGTTCACAGGTAGGAAAAGAATCTAAACTTGACTCTTCTATGCACTTCAGTACAGTTATTTTACCTCTGGGAAAGATGAAATGGGGACAAGTGAAGAACACTGGTGAATTTTGCACTCGTATGCGGTAATCAGTTGTTCTTTTTGAATGGTAAAAGACCCAGGAATCCTCTTGGTCTTTCGCTGCCAGAGTTCTGTGGTCAAACCCAAGCATTATTCTGTACTTTAACAGGTCTTGAGGTTTCGCATGTAATAAGACTTGTTGCAAACAGATTTCACATGGTGCATTTCTTTAACTGTAAGATATAATCAAGCCTGCAGAGCTGGATGATCTTACATCTAGATGCTGTAAGAGGTTTTACATTGTCTTGTCCTTGCCTAGGCACATGCAAGAGGTGCTGGAAGCCAGTGGAGTGGCTGCTGTCTGGTCCTGTGCAGCCTCTGTAAGGAAAATCCCAGCACCTCTGCAGTTTGAATGAGGTGCTCCTCCTTAGACTGACTTTCTTTTAAAATCTTCCCTCACGGTTACTAAGCAGATTTTGGACTAAACTAGCCGCATAAGGAATAGGAACGAACGAGGAATAAATACAAGCAGAAACAGCATAATTTTTTGCAGCAATTTTGCGAAGGGTAGGGCACAAGACAAGGGCACTTTTTCCAGAGGGGATCCTGGACTCATACTCCTGTGAGAAGTTTTCCCTGCTCTATTCTGCTCTGCCTTCTCGGGCTTTCCCCCCTTCTTCTGCATGAACTCTGCCCTAGCCTGCGTATCTCTCCTTAAATGGAAAACGGGGAAGGGGCCGGCTGCTTGGGCAGCCGCCGAACCCAGGGCAGCCGGTGCAGCGGCAGTCCCCGTTATCTCCAGGCTGTGCCAGCCCGCTCCCACGGGCAGAATTTGAGCAGCAGCGTTCCGGGCTGGCACTTTTCCCTGAATCCTCATAAATAAAACTGTAAATAAGTTGCAATAGAGAAAGAAAGAAAATACCAACAACCACAGGGGAGCTGCCTCGCCGCGGTCCCGCGCCAAAGGGCACCGCGAGTCTCCCGCCGGCTGCAGCATCCCTCCCTGCCCCGACGTCCCCGGCGGACCCCTCCGTCGGGGGCCGTGGGGCTTCACGCCGGGCCGCCCAGGGCATCGGCGGGCGCGGCGGTGGGGGCGGCCAGCGCTTCCCGCTCCCGCTTCTTCTGCTTCATGCGGCGGTTCTGGAACCAGACCTTCACCTGGGCGTCGCGGAGGCGCAGCGAGCGGGCCACCTCGAGACGGCGAGCCCGCGACAGGTACCGGCTGAAGTGAAACTCCTTCTCCAGCTCCGTGAGCTGCCTGGTGCTGAAGCTGGTGCGTGCGGGGCAGGCGGGAGGGTCCCCCCTGCACGGCGCCGCACCGCCTGCAACGCCGAAAAACACCGCGCTTCAGCGGGGGGAAGGGGAACGGAGCTGGGCGGGGGTCGGGGCAGGAGGGGATCAGAGGGGAGCTGGGATGGGAGCAGCCCCCGCCCGCCCCCCGCCGCCCCACTCACTTCTCCCGGGCGGGCTCCGCTTCGCTCGCATCCACTCGAAGGTGCGGGGCGCCGCCGGGGCCGCCGAGGGGGCCAGGGAGCCGGGCGGGGGGACACCGCCGGGGCAGGAGGGGCCGGCCTCCGGAGGCGTCGGCGGGCGGCCGCTCCCGGGGAAGATGGATGTGGAGCAGTCCGACGGCCCGGCTCCGCGGGACGGTCGGTAGCTGGAGCCCGGCGCCGCGGGGGCGGCCGCCGTGTACCCCGCTGCCCCTGCGCAAGCAGCCGGCGGCGGGGCTGACGCGGCGCTGGCTGCGGTGCCCAGCGCCAGGAAGGTGCCGTCCGCCAGCCGGGAAAAGGGTGACTCCGGGGTTCCGCGGCACAGCCCCGGCGGGAAGGCGAGGGGAAAGTACCCCAGGTCCATGGCCTGCGGGGCAGCACCGCTCCCCACACCCCGCTGGGGCAATATTTCCCTAATATAGGGCTGGGAGTGGGGCGGCACGTCCCGCCCCGCGGCCAATGGGAACCCTGCGCGGGAAGCCCGCACCGGGGGTCCCGGGCGCCGAGGGCTTCACGGCCCACGGCCACCCGCCCAGGGCCGGTGCGGGGCTGCGGGTGGGCAGCACCCCGAGCCCTCCCCAGACCCCGTCGGGACAGACCGCTTCCCCTGGACTGGCAGGGCTCCCGTCCCAGGGCAGCTCTGCCCCCTCCCCTTGCCCTGCTGTCGGCCAAGCCCCCGGGAGCTTCCACGGGAACCCGCGCGGCCCGGGGGAGCAGCCGGGGGAGAGGAGGACTGCGCAAGCACCCCCAGGCTGTCCGCACCCGGCTGGGGGATGCTGCACCTCGCGGCACTTAATGGTCTCGCTCCATCAGATAAGTGCTCTGCAGCCTCTCAAAAGTGAATCCCCGGGCTCACCCCGTTAATGGGCTTTCATTTTTCCCTAGGCGATTCAGTACTGTTTACAGAGCGCTTTCACCTGGCAGAGACTGCAGCAAGCTGCACTGCCCAGGCAACCACTCCAACTCCCTCTCTTGGTTTCATCCCCTCAGAATGGCAGGCAACAAGAACAAGTGCGAAGGATATGAAGCCTGGACTCCAAGAAGGATGGTCTTTCCCTACATGGCTCCAAGTCACACTTGACCATTCAGTCTGAGCTACACATGCTTGATTTGGATAATGATGAGTTTTATCTAACTTGTCAATTGATAATCATAGAAACATAGAATAGTTTGGGTTGGAAGGGACCTTCAGAAGCCATCTAATCCAACCCCCCTGCAATGAGCAGGGAATCTTCAACTATATCAGGTTGCCCAGAACCACATTCAGCCTGCCCTTGAATGTCTTCAGGGATGGGGCATCTATATACCTCTTGCACTCAGGCAAGTGAAGCCAAGACCTATTTCCTTGTGGATGCAGCAGGAAATTCAACCACTAGAATTAAAAAATTGCTTGCAAGTTGCACAAAACTCTCCTTCTAAATATAGCAAGAGGTTGGCCTTGCTCCCACATGGTGCCTATCAGGATAATTCCTGTAATGATCAGCTGCAAAATTAAAATTAGGTCTGTTCCATTAAACGGATTTATCTTGATAAAAATATGTCAGGAACTCACAGGATGAGGGAAATAAAATAGAAAAAAAAGAGGTATCAAGATACTTTCAATTGCGATTTGAAAGTGTATCACTACAAAATGTGGGAAAGTTGTCCCAGATTATAGAAGTCAATCATTAAGATGCCAATACTTAAAGATCACTGTATTGAAACATAACTGGAAATCTGATGTGGAGGGAAATAAAAACATTCATCTCCATAAGATCCCTAAGCAGTCCTATTATAAATTATGCTTGCAGAATTAGGAAAAAAATAAGTCTTTGTTACAGGTAAACATGTGTGGGCCCCAGTAGCTCTTACTTGAAGTCTTTTAGACCATGTATGGTGTGGACTGCCATGCACACGCAGGAAAACTGTTAGTATTCCCACCTTAGTATAGCTGCATTACGTACTTTGGAATCAATATGACTGCTGAATCCCTCTTAGAAAGAGTGATTTGCACATCCTCATCTTTTACTATTTCACCCTATTTACTTGATTAATAAATGAAAGCCCCAAAACTATTCTATCTTTATATCTGAGAACTGCTTTAAGACTTAATTTTCTTATCTTCCCCACAAGGAACCTACTTTTAATGAAACAAATTTTAGTTTATGGATTTTGAAGAGCATCAAAATGGAAAGGATTTTTTTTTTTCCCCTCTCCATAAAACCTGTATTCACACTGAATACAAAATGTTGTGTTTAGTACCTCACCAGGAATGGAGGACTCATACTAAATTTAACATTTTACAGAGGACTGTTCACTCTGTACAAAACTTTGAGTTCAAACAAGATTATACTTTCCTGACATTACCCATACTGCTGAGATGTACCTGAAGCATTTTTAAGTGACTGATAATCATGTGTCAATGCAGTTCAGAACAGCAAAAGGGTGCTCTGGGCAGAGCACACTTGGGCTTCAGTGACTTGGGAGTGGACAGACAAAGAACACGAGCAATAGCTGCATCATGCTGCTTCAAATTGCACATGTAACCTTCTAAGTCTTAGGAAGTGGATGTGAAATCAGTTGGGAAATGCAAGGTGGTACCTTATAAAAAAAATATATTTCTGAATAAAACCACAAACTTTAAATGCCTTTATTCAGTGCCTTAGACTCAACAGCCCAAATAGCTCAATAAACTCTTGGCCAAAGCTCTGCTTGTTGTGGTCAAGAAGAGGCCACAGATTTTGTGAGGACCTGACATGGTGACAACCAACCAAGGGCAACCAGGATCTCCAGAGAAGGAAAAGTTACACAAGGTCTTCCACAGATTTCAGAGGGCTGGTAGCAGAGAAGGGACACCATTGGGAGACACAATCAGACCATTGGGAGACACAATCAGACCGTTTCACTGACTCAACCTCAACTCTTTCCCACAAAGAAGTGCTCTGCAGCTCAGCCCCAGCTGCCCCACTATTACACCCAATTGAGGGTTCACAGCAGGCCTGTTCTATTTCTTTCCTGCAGAGGCCCTGACATGACACATCCCTGGGACAGGCAGATGCAAGCCCACAAGGACAGAGGTGTGCTTCACTGCGTATGGGCTCTGATCAGTGATGTCAACTTCCGTTAGCCCTGCTTTCTTCCCAGCTCATCCAACCCACCTGCTATAAAGCAGCTATTCCAGAGCAAAGGCTGGCTTTGCAGCATTAATGTGCTTGGGACTTGGGATCTACAGAGCAGTCACTGGTAAGCACAGAGACACAAAGTTAGGTGTTCTCCAGACACAGTCTCATCTATGCTACCCTGCTGCACTAGTAATGGGATATCACCTATATTTCTATTTGGTTGTATACATTAGAAGAAGAGTTCAAATTAAATATACCTTGTCAGGAAACCTACATTTTGACGGAGGGGTTAAATTATGGATGATACAAACTTGCTCAGCACACCCACGGCAATCAGAGCAGTTGGGAAAATGTCATCTTCTGGCAAAACAGAAGCCTGGGAACACCAAGCTCTTTAGCAGAGAAAGGCTGGCCATGTAGGAGAGCATCTGTGCTTTTCAGTCTCCCCTGCTGTAAAAACTCTTGCCTGCAATGAAGCAAATAGCACTGGCTCTGGAGGAGGGTTGCTGCTCTACTTGAGTCTTCTGTTTGCAGAACACAACTGGTTTAATTACACCTAAAGCTCTGTTTTAAACGCTAGAAGAGCTGTCCATGTTCACACCAACATACGATCTTTCCATTCACACAGCTGGATTCTGTTACTGAGTTTCTTGTTCACTACCTGTTTGTTTTTGCAGGACTGTTCAAGGGTGAGGAAAGCAGGAATCAGTAGCTAAACACAGGCAGAGCATCTCTTGTTGCTGTTTTGGCTTTTGACAGGGATCTGATTTTCTATGCTTCTGAATTTCACAGTGTTCATACTTATATGGCTAAGTCCCAGTGATAGGAAATTGAGAGACTGCAGCTGGTTTTGCTGTTTTTTTGCAAGAGGTCTAATAGGAAAGAGTCCCTGGAAGTCAAAAGGAGGAAGAAGAAAACTGAGTTAAAAAGAAGGGTGGGAGGAATGTGATGCTGTCAAAGGCAATTTGAGAATGGCGGGGAGGTTTGGGGATGTCTGTCAAGTAGTGCAGTGATGGCACGAACCAGAGGAGCTGCTGGTCCAGAAACCCCTGTGAGAACAATGGACCAAACCAACCCCTGTGCCACCACACTTCTGGGAGCACATGGGCCACTGCAAAGCCTGACACAGCCACTGGGAAATTAAGATGTGATGTAGAAACAAGCCCAGTGAAAAAGCCCAAAGCCCTGTTGAATGCAGATGCTTACCAGCAGTGCACTGAGGAGGCTGCTTGAGCAGCACATGCATGAAGGCAATGGCAGCCCTGAGCCACAAGGACTACTTTGAGGTTGGTGCACATTGCCTTTCCTCTCTGGAGTAAGCCTCCACCATCTGTGCTTGTCTCAATAACATACAGGAGATTCAACAGACCCCTGCTCAACCCCGTTCTCAGGAAAATGATACAGAAGGTCTGATTAAAGCATGGCCTTGTCCTTGCCCCTCTGCTGCCACAACATAACAGCAAGAGAGAGCTGGTTCTCAGCGGTATGTGGGGATGCACTCCATCGTGTGGAGACAGCCAGGGCATGGGTGGGCATCCCAAAGAGAAGGAAGCAAACACTGCGGATTTAAGCATTGTCCCTGTTAACACAGGCAAACCATAAAAGGCCCCTGGAAGGAAGGCTAGCAGAGAAAAAGGAGAAGCTCTGGGGAGTTTATTTTGTACAGTGTGAATAAAACCAGGGATGTGCAGAGACCCCAGGGCAAAGAAGGGAAATCATTCTGCCGCTCTGGGGTGGGGCAGGCTCAGCTCCAGCACAAGCACAGCCCTTCCAAACAGGCAACGCATTTTGCGCTCTTCCTGAGGAAAGCGTGTTTCCCTCTGCCATCAGTATTTCCCTGCCACAAGCTCTGCTTTCCTGGCTGACCCCTGGGGCAGTTTCACCAGGCCTGGGACAGAGACCTCTGCTCTCACAGTCTGTGGGATTAACTATAAAGATCCTCCACATGAACACAGAGAAAAGGAGTCTCTCCCTCATTCTGTAAAGATTTGCCAAGAAGAGTAATTCCACTCGAGCCCCTGCGCCATGTAATGCCATTTTCTGTCCCATGGCTATGAATTTTATAGGAAAATATACATGTATGGATAACCCAGAGGTATTAAGGTAAGCCATGCTGCTCTGTGCAAAACAGAGATGTTAAAGGGTTTGCAGCCAGGATTTCTGCTTTGCCTAGCCCTTCTTACTCCCAAAGGTCCTAAAAAGTGGCCCAAGTTCCTTGGAGGAAAGATCGTTACTACAAAGGGGCTGGAGGTTGTCTGCCCTCTTCAAAACTTCTGCTGTTGCCAGAAAAACTGCACATCAACAAACTAAAAAGAAAGAAAGAAGTGCTCAACTTGTACATTCAAGAGTATTTTTACCCAGAAGACTCCATCCTACTAATAGTACAGATCCCATGCTGATTACGTTCAGCTTTGTGCTTATGATCATTGCAGCTGAGCCTTTCTGGGTTCAAGGAGCTCCAGGATCCTAGGCTCTGAAGGTGAACACAAAGGCCAAAGTCTGCTCCCAAGAAGTTTCTGCAGAGGTCTGTGGATGTGCTGCTACAGACGACACCTTGCTGTGTTCCCTTTTGCATCTCAGCCTTTCTGACCAAAGGGGCTCCGTCCCATCCTGCCATATTACTCCATGGCTCTGGGGCTCTGGGACTGGGCTATTCCTCTGCTGCTGGAGTTTCTGATCGAGTCCCAGCTGGCTCAGGCTAGAAGAGAAGTCAGAGGAACACTGTCGAGTGAAAAGTGTTCATCATGTGATTGATGACCCTTAATAGAGCCAGCCTCTTCCCTCCCCCACCAGCTCCACTGCCAGCCAGGACCAAGTTGCCACTGCTGCTGCTCACATGGGAATGGAGAGCCTGTTCAGGGATTAACCTGCCACTCAGTCCCTGGAAAGTGGCTGCGGCCAACAGAGCTGTGGTCCAGCACATCTAATGCCTTTTAAAAGCAGAGGTAGTCAGTTCGTCTATGTATAACATCACATGGTGCCCAGCCAACCACCGCAGCCCTAATTGCCCTAGCAGCACCAGCCCCTTTGTGCTGCCCGTCTGGCTCCAGCTTTTGTTCCCAGGCAGGTCTGCTGGATGCCTGGGCCTCTCCACCACACAGCATGCTGTGCCTTCACTGGGCTGCCATTGTGTGTGGCTGCTGGGCACACACAGCAGGCTGGCACGTAGAAGGACGGTGTTGTGAGCTGCAGCTCCTTCCCTGCCTCCCTGGCTGACGGCTGTCAGTGAGGCACCCTCCCAGCAGGACCCCAGCACCCCCAACCGCTTTACCTTCTTTGTTCCTCAGCAGAGTAATCCCTTCTGTGCCTAGACCTTTCTGCAGGCTGTTTCAGCGGTGCAGAGACCCCAGTGGAGGGTCCTGCCTTCAGACTTCTTGCCAACGGAGCATCAACGATCCAGTGGGTCCCTAAGAAAGTCAGGGGGCTTCTAGCTGATGCTGGTGGGCTCCCTCTTTCTTAGCTAGCCTCCGCTGCCGCCTGTCCTTGCCTGCTTTGCCTGCAGCCAGCTGCCTCCTCTTTACCCATGGATAGGTTGGTGCAGCCCAGACGACCCAGGCATGGTCCCACGGTGGCAGCCATATGGGGTGCCCTGGAATCCCTCCCTGGACCACCTAGGGACCAGGGCTGTAAACCCTACTTTGCTCAGGGACCACTTGCTAATGAAGCAGGATGCATTTGGTTTTGCTTCCCCAGCCTCACACAAGTGTCACCTGCAAGAGAGTGGCATCCCTGGGAGCTCCTGGCTGTGCCTGACTGGGGTCCCCTGCCCTGGTGCTGCTCACCAGGCCCTAGACAGAGGGACATGGATGGGACACCCCTCAAAAGAAGCAGGGTACAAAGGTGCAGCTCAGTCCTGTACTGACTGCACAGAGATGACACAAAGCTTCATCTCCTTTTGCAGCAGGGAAACTGCTGGGCCCCCATTAAATAGTGAGTTACCATAAGAGCCAAAACAGCAACCGGAGACCCAAAACCCACTGAACAGGGGAACCTTCACAGACTCACTGAAGCGCAGTACACCCCTGACGCCCCTCAACCAGTGCTGTCAGCAGCTTTCTATTCCAAACACTGCAGCAGTGCTGCCGACATTGAGAGGCCTTGGCTCAGTGACCCTGCTACGGGTCTGGAGCAGATGGAGGGAGCAGGGAAGGAGGGGAAGGGATGATGTGACTCCTACATGCAAAGAAAAGCAAGGCTAGGATCAGCCCCAGGCCTGGTCTTGGCTGACTAGTTGTGTTTTAAATAGGTGACTGGAGTTCATCACATCAGATGCTGTTGCAAAAGATCTGAGTTCCTATTGAGTGTGAAAGGGGGCTGTTTATAATTTATGGGTTTTAAATGATGGGCCAAGAAAAAGTCTGGCTTGTGCCAAAGTGTCTCTCTCCTCTAGATTGCTGATGCTTGTACAAACATTGTAAAAATGCCAGTGATCTCACTAAAGTAACATTGCTTCCAATAATTAAGTTATCATCATGGACTTCTCCTATGTCACAAACAAGACGCCTCTGCCGGAGTCACGGAGAAGAAAAGTGAATTTATTTACAAGATTTCCCCTCGCACATGCTCCTCCTCCCCCCCACTGGAAACTAAGTCTGCAAACCCCATCCTTCTGCAATACGAAAATATCTCAGAGCAGTGTGCCTCAGTAACTCTGTGTTTGTGGTCAGGGTTCCTCTCAAACCCCCTTCTTCCTCAGATCATGGGAAGGGCTACCTATAAACGGCCTTTTCTTTCCTAACAGATTTAATGAAGGACTAATCATGTAAGTCAGAGCGGACACTGTTTGAAGAGCAACCTACAGAGCATGGAGGTGGGAAACTCTTGAGGAAAGCACATAGGGTTACACCAGGAATGGCCCTGCAGAAATAGGGGTGCCTTGCCATTTCACATATAGAAGCAGGTGGTACAAAATACATGGTGTTTTCAAGAACACACAAAAAAACCCACATGTACAATCTCAGTCCTGGGTACATTGATTACAGAAAATTCTGGAGATACAAACATATATATATTTCTGGAATATTATAAAGTGTAATTCACAAGTGGTGTTTAGCCTTACTTTTTGCATTACTTGTATGTGGTTTTTACTCCCAAATGGAGCTTCTATGAAACAATTTGTGTGGAAAATTCCAGATAAAACAATTTTAGGGCTCAAAATGGTTAAAATATGTATCTGAACAAAGTAGTTTATTCTGTTCTGTATTGTTTACAGATCTACAACACATATATCCAAATTTGCTAGGGTAAAAGTGAAATTTAACAGAAGTTACACTTCTCAACATAGCACAACATTGTTAAAATTGCATGGAGGGGAAAATAAAACCTTAAGTAGGATTTTGAATTGTTACTGTCCAGCCAAACATAAATACCAGGAGGTGAGGAAGAAAGGAAGGTGAGGAAGGAAGGTAAGGAAGGTGAGGAAGGAAGGTAAGGAAGGTGAGGAAGGTGATGAAAGAAAGAAGGGGAGGAAGGGAGAAGGGAAAGAGGGAAGGAAGGAGGGAAAGGGGGTGGAAGGAAGGAAGGAAGGAAGGAAGGAAGGAAGGAAGGAAGGAAGGAAGAGAGAGAGAGAAAGAAAGAAGAGAGAAAGAAAGAAAAGAGAAAGAGAAAAAGAGTGAAAGAGAGACAGAGGGAGAGAGAGAGAAAGAGAGAGAGGGAGAGAGAGAGAAAGAGAGAGAGAGAGAAAGAAAGAAAAGAAGGAAGGAAAAGAAAGAGAGAGAAAGAGAGAAAAAACTTGTCTGTGTTGACCAGAATTGGAGGAGTTAAAATATTTCCCACAATAGGAATGCCATGTCCTTTCATTAGAGGATGGAGTAGGAGCTGCAGTGTTTGTCAGACTGGGAAGTGGCACGTCAGACGGGTTGGTGGGGAATAGGGAAGTTCGGATTTATCTTGAACTCGACACTTTTAGAAAGGTAAGAACAGTCTTCTCGGAGAGACGTGTACCGTCAGGAAGAGACTTTAATGACAACGTTTACAAAAGAAGTATCTGTAAATCCAGCGAGGGATTCAACACAGCCGTGTAACTAAAGAGGAGGAAACACGAGGGTTCAGAGCATCGTTTTGTGGTTTGGTTGGGGTTGTTTGTTTTTTTTTTCTATTTCTTTTTTTTTTGTATTAATTTTTATTTATTCCTCCTCGTGTTAGCGGTCCCGTTGGTGACGGAAGGAGGCGGCGATGCCCCGCAGCCGCGGTCCTGGGGGACGAAACCGTCCTCGTCGGGCGCCCCTGCCCGCACCCCGCCTCTGCGGCTGCCCTTCGGCTGCATCTACCTGATTGTCAATTTTCTTTCAAAGTTTATTTTTATGAAAAACAAGAGGAAAAGCTCGGGCTTTCAAAGATGTCTAAAAAATTGATTTATGGTTAGTATAAAGACAACAGTATAAATAACAAAGGAGGCAGCAGCTGCTGCGCAGATTGCTATGGAGACCCTAATGAAATTAGCACTATCAGAGGGTTTCTAATTTTTTTTTTTTTTTTTTGCTTTCTAAGCTTCTAATCTTTCCTATTTCAGATAGCCAGAGTGTAATTTAAAACAATAAAAAAGAAAAAAGAAAATAAAATAGCCCACCCAAATAATAATATGTGTGATAGATACCCAGTCAATAAATAAATGTTAACCTCACCGAGGCTTTTGTACGCAGGATTTGATCTGAAACAAGATGGCCAAGCGTCCCTGCTTTGTAGATCACCTCCTCCAAGCGGCTGTGATTCCAGCCAAGGGTGGCTTCACCCGGCCAAGCCAGCTGCCCCCAAGCCACCCCGGCGCTCGGGGCCAGCCAGAAATAAATACTTTTAAAATAATTCCGATACTATTAATTTTTTTTTAAAGTGTAACGGCTCTTTTGTGTGATGCCACAGTTTGTTTTACTCTATTCATGACTTACGACTTGCTGTCTTAATTAATCCTTACATAAACTACGAACACCAGCCACTGTTACAACTGTTCAAGACTACTCTCTCAACTAGCTCAGACCGAATATACTAAATAGGTGGAAATGTCAGTCACCACGGACCTGAATCGCTCTCCCGAAGTATTGGTGAAGGAACTCTACAAATACCCACATAAATACATTAAGACGAGGATAAATAATCAGTGATACAAAAATGTCTCGCTTAAAATAATAAATACATATCGTTTAGTCCAATGCGATCCTTACGTTACGGAAGAATTCATAAATTAACTTCTCTGGAATAAGTTTACGCGCGGGCGAGTTCCCACCGCTCACCCCTGCTCTAAAACACCTCAGCATGACGAGCTGCTAACACTACGGCATGTCTAAAACTTACCTTCAAGTACATCATTACCAGCTTACCAGTCCCTCGGTTTGCAGTATATTGCACTGTCATGCTTAAACACAGCTCTAAGAGAAAGGCTCCTGCTCGCGGACCTACCCGGGGCTGCGGAAGAAGGGAGCTGCTAGGGGAGACAAATCCACTAACACTGTTGGCACTCGAGAGCAAAGTAACACTGTCCCGTCAGAAAAGTGAGGTAATGGAGAGGGGAGCGGGCCCCGCCGCCCGCCGCCCCGCTACAGATGCGTGAGCTTGGGTGCCTCCTGCATCCGTCCCTGAGAGCTGTGGTGGGAGGAGAGGTCCGTGTAGGTGGGGTGGGGGTCGCAAGGTCCGTGGTGATGGCCGCCGGGGATCTGGGCGGCGCAGCTGTAGTCCACGCTGGCGGAGGAGGGGTGCTGCAGGTGCCCCAGGTTGAACATGGGGCCCGAGGCCGGCATCGAGTCCACGAAGTTGCCCCCCACGTAGACGGGGCTGCCCTGCAGGCTGGGGTTGGCGAAACCGCCGCCGCCGCTCTGCATGGGGTGGGGGTCGTACTCCGCGCCCGCGTAGCGCTTCTGCTGCGGCAGGCAGCTGCTCAGCGGCGCCGTGTAGGCGGCCAGCCCATACATGCTCTGCTGGGACTTGGCGAAAGAGGTGGGCGAGGGCGCATCGTAGCTGAGGCTGTTGACGCTGGGGAGCTGGCTGGAGTAGCCGACGTGGTTTGGGCCGCTCAGGGGGGGGCTGCGGTCCGGGGACTGTCCGACGGGAGAGTGCATGATGCCTTTGGCTTTCTGGTCTTTTTTGTACTTCATCCGGCGGTTCTGGAACCAGATCTTGATCTGCCGCTCGGTCAGGTTGAGAAGATTGGCCATCTCCACCCGGCGCGGCCGGCACAGATAGCGGTTGAAGTGAAACTCCTTCTCCAGCTCCACCAGCTGCGCGCTGGTGTAGGCTGTGCGCACCCGCTTGGAGGCCGGCCCGGGGGGGCTCTTGTCCTCGCAGCTTTCTCCTGCAGGAAAGAGGCACAAGTTGGTCCCCCCCCGAAAGCCACCCCGGGGTCTCCCGAAGCCCCCCTCGTTCTTCCGGCCCCCGGAGAGGGGGAGCAGGGAGTTCGGGGGAGGCCTTCCACCCCTTCCTGCCCTGCACGCACCGACCCCCGCAGCTGCCTCCCCCAGGGACCCTAGCTGCCCTATCCAGGCCAGTCGTGGCCGCGCCTTCCGCCACTGGGCTGGCGGGGGGAACAGGGCAGGAGCCTCCAGCCTTCCCCGCCTGCGGCGCCCGGTGAGGCTGAGACCCCCGAGCCATCTCTGGGGGCCATTGCCCCTGGAGGAGGAGGGGACATGGTGCAGGGCCAGGGGCTCAGTCCGAGAGGCTCTGCCCCGCTCCCAGGGCGGGCAGTGGGGCGGGTCGGGGGTGTCGGGCTACCTGAAGGGGCGCAGGTGCTTTTCTGCTTGGAGTTCTGCCGGGACTCCTTCATCCAGGGGAATATCTGCTTGCTGAGGGTGGCGGTGGTTGAGCCCGAGGAGTTGGGGCCTCCCTTGTTTTTTTTCGGAGGGGGCGCGCTGGGAGGGGGGTTGGGCGGGGAGGAGGGCGGCAGCGCCGGGGGCTGCTGTTCGCCGATGCCCGAGGGCTGGCTGGCCCCTGCGCCGCCCCCCGCCGTCCGCATGCAGCTGCCGCTCAGCTCGCTGCCCTTGTGGGCCGGGGCACGGCCGGGAGCCGAGCCCTGGACGGAGCAGGCCGAGCCGGGGTACTCGCCGTCCAGGCCAGCCTGGCCGTAGGACTGGTGGGTCGCGCCGTAGGGGTAGGCGTCGGCCTTGCTGTAGCTGTAGCCCCCGAAGAGCCCCGCGTTGTCGTAGTAAGCGGCTTTCTGCATCCTCCGCTCTGCTATCTCCGAGGCCCGCGGCCCCCGCTCAAATAACATTGACCGCCGCCCCGCGCCTCACGTCGTCGGCCCGGGCCACTCGTATCCACCTGGGAAGGGGGACAGTGGGAACACAAAAGAGACTTTCAGTGGGGGGCGACGGCTGGGAGCCTCCGGGCTGTCCCTGGAATGCCCCGCACCCCAGCACCAACGGCCTCGGCAGGGCCGGTAGGCCTTGGAGACGGCAGGGCGGGAGCAGGGGCAGAAGGGAAGGAGCGGGTGACATCCAGGAAGGAGCAAGGGACTCCAGATTAGGAGCATGGGGCATAAAGCAAGGAGCAGGAGACACCAGAAAAGGAGCAAGGGACACCAGAGAAGGAGCAGGGGGGATTAGGAAAGAGCAGGAGACACCTGAGAGAGGATCAGGGGACCCCAGAGAAGGACCAGAGTCACGAGGGAGTGAGCAGAAGACACCCAGAAAGGAGCAGGATCACCAGGTAGGAGCCAGGCCAAATTGGAGCACACCAGGTAGAAGAGCAGGGCACACGAGGAAAGAACAGGGGGACAGCAGGGAAGGAGCCACCGAGAGCAGGTGTGCTGAGGGGAACGGGAACAGATTGGCGGGACTTCCCAGGGTCCACTTTTTGAGTCATTTTGGGGAATTTTCTTGCTTTGTTCTGCCTGTGGACCCCAGGAGTTCGGACGAATCGCTCTCCGTGGTTGCAAGGGAAGGGCTCCCACTGAGCAAGGCGAGGCCGCGCTGGGTGGTGTTCCCAGCCCCCCCCCCCCCCCCCCCCGCCCGGTTCATTTCAGCCCAGAGCCCTCCGCGCCCCTCTCCCGCCCGGCACGCGTGCGCAGGGCCGCGCAGAGCTGACATGATGGATTGAGCCCGGGCTGCGGCCGGGCAGAGGCAGAAAAATCCCGTCCTCTTTGTAAACCCGCCCTCCTTCTTCCCCCGGATTCCTCCGGAGTTAAAGTGTAACCGGCGCCATTCACTCCCTTCACTTTGCACTATAAAGGAAGTCTCAGGTCAGCTCCCCTGTTTTATTTCTGTGATGAATTAAATTCCCTCACCCGGCGTTTCTCGTCGCTTTTATTTGTCCCCATTAGAAAGAACCTGAGAGATGGGAGATAATTTTTAGGGGGTTCTCTTCTTTTTCCAGCTTGCGAATTTGTGGCGCTCCCCTCCCCGCCTACCGGCCTCCCGATCAGACTGTTTAAGCCGAAAACGCACTGTCCCCTCGGGGCAGATGTTTTGGTCCAGAGTGCTGCTCCCTTTTCCCTTGCAACTTCCCTGCACTTTTTGCAAGATAGAAACTGTTCTGTGATTTTGTTGCGGCTTTTTTAATATTCACTGCCATTATTTTTTCTTGTGGGATAGGTTTAGTTTTAGTAATTTTGTAAAATGCCATATGCTTCACCTGCCAATGTAAGCCTGTAACTCAACGTATCTGCAGAGTTCGTTTTATTTCTTCAGGGTTTAAGCCTATTACCATACGAGAGAAGAATAGCTAGATATTTTTGACCAGTGTCCGATAATTACCGTTCTCCGGCCTATACTTGAGCAATACTACCAGGATACTGCTCTTTGTCCCGCAGCCTTTGGTACCGCCAAGTACCGCTCATCTGTTCCCTAAAATTCACCGGGATTATACACGTCTGTGTAATTCAGAATAACCTTAGCGATCTGAGATCCGCGGCCGCTCTCGGCGGTTTATCCCCTGTCACAAACCACCGGGGTCCTTTTCTTCCCTGAACAAAAGCTTGGGATGATCTGCGAAGCTGATGGAAATGGGAAAAGAGCTATTTTCCTCTCCTGGAAAATTTAGTTTAAAAAAGTTGTCTATGGAAATGGGCGGTGGCGATTCAGATGCTTTTTAATATGCTGTGATAATCTTGAAGAGTCCTGAAAGTATTTTTTGTACAAAATAATTCTGTCGCTCGTTTTCCACTTCCATCATCTACATTTTCGGGAGCGGTCTGGACTGAGGACTTTTGTTAGCACAACACCGCCTTAAGCGTGGGCTTTTATGTGCCTTGTGAAATATAGTTCCCAAAAGAATACGCAGAATCTTAAGAAAGAATATTGCTGTTAAGCTGTTAAAAGCCTTATTTCTTTTCTGAAATACCAACTGCTTGTGAACTCTGCTTGAACCTAAAAAGGAGGCTATGGGCCATAAATCACATAGACAATGCTCAACTGTTTGGTGGCTCATCTTTAGATCTTAAAAAGAGAGTGAGGGAGAGAAAGAGGGGAGACCTCTCCAGGGTTTGATTTTCCACGAGTGCAAGGCCCGGGGTGATGTTTTTATAGGTAACACCAAAGCAGGGGCTCAACACTTGGTGGTTTGGCCAGAAACAGCCTCTAGGGAAAAACAAAAAAAAAAAAAAAAAGGTGACATCCAAATGGTGGGCCCGAGCTGTGGGAGGTGGGCTCAGAGTCTCCAAGGGTAGGAAACCACGTATACATGCCTGTGTTTCAAATTTCCCTTCCTGCACTCCAGAAAGGTTAACCTTATCTGAACTGTTGGCGTTGGACACGATAATGGGGCTTTTTGTCCGTCCTGCCGCTGGCTCCAACGCTTTTGGAGGTTACCGACCCTCTCACGGCAATACCTGGGGAGAAGCCGGGAGCCTGAGCGTCCACAAGGCGCTTTCCTCTCGACACCTCCATATTAAGCAGCTCTCTAGTGAAACTTCCACTACACTTAATTCTGCTGAGGATCAATATCTAATATGATACCGAATAAATAAGAGGCGGTGAGCGCGGCCAGCGGAGCGGTTATTAAAGCAGCTGGAGTTCTCAGGGTGCATATCAATGCACCTGTCATTGCGGTTTGTAACAAAATTTATGACTGCTAGTGCCGTGGCAGTAAACGCTCCGGCCAGGAATGAAAAGGAAAACACTTCCCAAGCCACGGCACTTTCAGAAGTGCAAAGCAGCCGGCGCGTAGGAGGGAGCCCGGCAAAAGAATCCCCTGCTCGGCACGTTTCCCGGCAGCCGGCCCGGGGCAGCTCTGTATATAAGGAACACGCTGGACCCACTGCCGGACCCAGCCGCCGCTCCGGGCCGCGGGCAGGAGAGCCAGGCGATGGTAATCCTCTGCCCTGGGCTGGCTGCCGTGGGCAGTCGGGCACCCACCGCTGGGGCTGGACCTGGACCTAAGCCGGGAGGTCTTGCTCAGAGTTGAGAGCACTGAGAAGCGCGGAAGGGCCCGCGGACAGAGGAGCAGCGGGGGCGCTCCGGTACGGAGCAGTGACCGCCGTGAGGCCTCTTAAATCAGCTTCGGAGCACCCCCACTGGTAGACGTCCGCTCCCCGCGGCCGGGTGCTGGGCAAGGTTGCTCCCCAGCCGGGCTCGGCTCCCTCTGACCCCGCTTTCAGCGGGGCTTCCTACGGGCTGGTATTTACTGGTATAATCTGGCGTCGAAGGCTGTGGCGCGCCCGGCCGAGCAGCGCTTCCCGCTCGGCGGTCCGGCTGCCGGGCCCGGGCTTTGGTCCCTGCGGAGGGCCTGCAGCACTGGGGGAAGCGGGAGGTGGATGGAAAAGGAAACTTAGAGAACTCACCACACTTATGTTTTTTCTTGATTTTTGACTTTAACTGTCTGGGTAGGATCTTCAGGTTCCTTTGGATAATCCGTGGGCACGGACCTGCAACAAAAAATGAGAACTGTCAGCGGAAACTGCTTTGTTTTGGACTTTCTTCCTTAGGACTTTGTTAATAAATGCACATCTCGTTCTCAGCCCCTCACCGTGTCTCTCCGTCCGCGTCAGATCTATTGCCAGACAAAGGGCAGATGTTTCTCTCCATTTGTTAATAGTGCTTTGAGAGATGCGGGGAGCGAAAAAACGCGCAAAATTCCGCGGCTGCGGGTCGTACCCAGGCAGGGCTGCATGTGGCAGCCGCTCCGCCGGGCCCCGAGTACCGACCGCGGAGGGGAGCCGCCTGTGCCTCCCCGATCTCTGAGCCCGGGCCGAGGAGCGAAGGAGAGCAGAGATTCAGCGCACGGAGGAGAGGGACCGCCATTGCATGGGAGCTGAGGGGTCCTCCCCGCTCCCCGTCGGTCCTCCACAGCTCCTGCCTCCCGCAACTCACAGCCCGCGGAGGGCCTTGGGGAAACAGAGCTAGCGCAGGTCTTTCTCCCTTCCTATCCCCCGGACCCCTGTTAAGACAGAGAGAGAGAAAAGCGGAGAACCCCCAGCGCTGAAAATGCCCCGCAAGTATTTGCATCTCGAAATGAGCATTTTGCATTTGGCTGTGTTATGTGTCGACTCAGGACTTTAAGAACTTAAGAGTGTCAGAAAATCCCCCACAAAGAAGCCCAGGTCATTATAAAGACGATATCTAGCCACCATAAGCCTTTGAAATGACCTTTGCCTCGTACAGCAATAACTCACCACTTAATGAACAACCAACGGAAGCGCCTCCAATAGCTCACAACACAACAGACCTTACAACTTTCCACCAAGTCTTCTCTCTCCCTACCCAAACCAAGTAGGATGCAACATTCCCTCTTCTTATCACCTTAATTTATGCTGGCAAACTGGAGTTGGGGAAGTGGAGCTTCATGATTACACATGATGCTCACTCGGATTCTTGGCCTGGGCCTGTCCCGGCAACGTCTTATATAATATATTCACGTGGGTGTACGTCAATTTTAAGTGCTTTATTTTTTTTAAAGACGGGTCATTAGAAATAGCACTTTACAGAGTGTTTGAAGGCAGTGTAAGTGGCGTTGCACCTTAGCCCCTGAGCGGAGAGATCATAATATTGCAAACCGAGTCATTGTTAGCCGCTCTTGATTAATACGGTAAGTTTTCATTTTGTGCCTAATTAATTATCGACTTCTTATTCCTTCCTGAAGCAGCTCCTGAGCCTCACAAGCGGAAGCCTTCTTGGTCTAAACATGTTGTACTTGGTGAGAGCTTGGCCAAATCTCGGGATTTCCACGGCCACAGGAATAGCCCCCAAAATTTGTTCTGTGGCGAGGGGATCCCGGGCACGCTGGGGCTGTGTTCTGCTCCCGGCGCTGCTCCCGCAGAGCCCACCTCGGAGAAGAAGTCGCCAGCGCTAAACGCAGGGAAATCTTTAGAATTATTCAGGCGTGGGCCCAATATAGGTATTATTGAAATTTTAGGTGAAGTTATAAGTGAGTGCTTCCATCGAGCCAAATGAAATGCTGCTTGCAGTAATTGGATTCAGCTGACTAACTTGGCAGGCCAGCAGCTTGGAGGCATAGAGCTAAGAAAAATGTTCACTGCTTTTAACTTCTGATCGAGCAGAGCAACACGCAACAGAAAGGAAAACAAACAAACAAACAAAAAATCACGCCAAACACCCCAACTTCCTCCTTTCTTCCCTTTCCCTCTCCTTCCTGCCCTGCATCCCACTGGCACCTCGGCCCCACTGAGGAGTTGCCGGGGTGGCCGGGGCGACCAAGGTCCGGCTCTGCCCTACACCCACTCCTGCCAGCCTGCACAAAGCTGGGATTTAAGCAGGGGCTGTCTAACAAACATAACCGAGAGTTCACCCCGGCTGCAGGCAGACCACAGACCGGTGGGACAGGCGCTTCTGAGAAAGCCGGGCTAGTTGCAACAGCCCAAGAGGGGGCTGAGCTGCAGATGTGTGCGGGGAGGCTGCACGGCCCCTGTCAGCTCCCCCGTCCACCCGAAGGGACACAGGCCGATCCCCTTGGGCACCTTCCCACCGCCGGATTCATCAGACTGCAAGAATGGAGGGCAATAAACTCTTCGGTACGTAAATATCAAGTCGTGTTTCAGACAGCGTATGTAACTAGGAAGCATGAGCATACCGGTAGTATCAACACCAAAACTACTGGGTGATGAAAACAACAGCCACTGAGGAACAGGAATGCACGGAGAGGGGAAAAGATTTTGGAAGACATTTGGCAGGAATATTTAAGATACCCTATGCAGGGGCTACAATACCGATGACCCTGGTTTAAATCGTCCTTTACAAATCAACACGGTACCCCCTGCCCGGCTACCCACGGCAATGCATTAACGCGATGCTCAATCTTACTTTGGCAATGGGAGCATCTAGCAAAGTTGTCTGCCCCTTGTTCCTTTGATTGTTTGCAATTCCCTTCCTGCAACCAGCAAAAATTGGGAAGAGGATAGGGTTAAACGTCTTCCCCCTAGCCTTTGGGAAGGAGTCTACATTTTCTTTAAGGAGCATAATTAAAAGAAGATACAGCTTAAAGCGTTCATAGAGGGGGAGACCAGTCCATGCATTTGCAGCCTTTATGGGTAGAGATTGCAAACAAATTCCAGATAGTCTCTGAGCAAAGGCAATAATTCAGCCCCTGTGGTTAAAGGTCCCATTTTGTCATGCAGTTGCTTACCTGTGCATCAATTTATCATAAACCTGGACTCCTCACTTTTCAGGATCTGCTCTTGCAGTTCTTAGAATATATCCTTCACCCTTTGTCTGCAGACAATACTCTCCTAAACCTGATCTTGCGGTTTTACAGACATTTCCATACACCAGAATTCCCGATAGAGCGAAAACAAGCTCAGGCTCAACTACCAATAAAAGAGAGCGAGTGGAAATCGGAATTTGTTGGGCTTACAAAAAAAAAAAAAAAAAAAAGAGAGAGAGAGGAAAAAAAAAAAAGTCAACACACAACCCCTCAGCCATCAGCCTCCTGCAACCACAGGCGGCAATTGGCCGGCTCGTGTTTTGTTTTGGTTTTAAATCGTGCGGCCATTGATGAATTTTGGGGGCCAGCAGGAGAAACCCCTTTATAATCAGAAATATAGGCACTGCCTTAAAATACAGGAACAGGGCCCACGTGATCACGGGAGCAGCTCGGCGGCCCGAGCCTGGCGCGCACCCCGCCGCCTCCCGCACCCCTGCTCACCGGGGCCGCCGCCCCGGGCCCCGCGGGACGGGCCGCTCAGCGCACCCCGTATTCCGCGCACTGGCCCGCTCTCCTCCCGGCGGAGCTCCGCGCTGCACCGCGGAGGCCGGCGGCTGCGGCGCTCGCACTTACGCTCCCCGCGAGGCCGGCGGAGCCTGGGGAAAAGGTGAATTCCGCGGGATGATCCCAGGGCGCAGAAATTCCCGGAGGAGAAAGATGAGGTATTTGGGACCGGCCGCAGAAGAGAGCCTGCGCAGGGGGCAGCTCCACAGCAGCGCTGCTCTGGTGGAAAGGCGCTGGGACTCGCTGGCGTGAGCGAATTTTTGCTTTCTCCTTCTCCGTACCGTGAAGATGTGGGGTAGCAGGGACTACCCCTGTCTGGAGGCTAAACAAGCGTTGGGGAAGAAAAAAGCCAAGCCAGCAACCTCATGACATTTGTGCGTGTGTGTGTCTGCCCTGAGCCTGCCTTCCCTCCCTGTGTGCATGAAGCCACATAGAGCAAACCCGAAGTATATTCGTCATGTGTACCCACAAAGCTACCCAACAGTTCCAGTTCAGAAAAAAAAACAAATAAAAAACCAAAAAACACCTATATTAGCTCCTCTGTTTGATTTTTCTAACATATCTGTGGCTATAAATACACTACACCTAATCTAACATCTGCTATGATTTCATTACCATCCAAAGCATGGGGATGTGACAGTAACGTATTACCTTACAATACTAACCGTAAGTGCATTGTAACATTTATCTAAATTAACATTGCTTTTCCTGACTTTGCAAACCAGTTATAAAAAGATTGGAGTCCAGTGATGGAAACATAAGTTCAATGTAAATTATTGTGTACGGCTTCGGATTTATAACCCTATATTTCTTCGAAATGATGCACTTAAATCTCGCCTCAAGTAAGAGGTAATGGTTCTTTATATCCTTTTCCGTCAGCCATATATTTCGGTGTCTGGGTAGTTTTGCAGAGCCCCCCGCGCTCGCGTGTCTGTGTGTACATACAGCAACTCCTACACTCACAGCGTGTTCTGCATATTTGTGTACATACACACAAAGCCGAACATAATTCTGGCCGCTGTTTAGACATTTTGGATGACGGAGAGGTCTTTCTTTTCCTACACAAAAGTGGAGGGAAAAGCTGGGCACCGCTAGAGCAAAAAGCACAAAGAGGATTCAGAAGAAAATGACTTTTTGGAGGGCAGTTTCGACGCACCTGGAAAAAGCCCCACAGCCCTCGGGTGTCTTGTCAAAGTCTAGGGCTTAAAAATAAAAATAAATTACAAAATCTAAAAAAGCGAAATATAATGTGAAAATGGAGGACTGGTGAAAGAAAGAAAGGAAGGAAGGAGCACCTTCACCACCGCCGCCAGAATTAAGACATCGTAAAGGGGACTGAAAAAAAAGCCTATTAAGGAAATGTTAATCCTCTGGCTGGTGGGACTCCAGCTTTCCACGAATTTGTCTCTGGTAAAGGATCTAAGACTTCTTCAATCGGAGCATATGTTCATAGAGCAATAAAACAGAAAGATTTACAGTCTCCGCCCGCCCCCCAGCAGCCTCGCACCCTTTCAGGAATTACTTATGATGATTTATAACAACAACTCCGGCAATTGTCAAACTGATAAAATAGCCCGGGCTATATGCGGGAATAAACGCTCTTATGAAAGGGCTGCGATTTATGTTCGGGTCCGTTTTACTGCGTGTCTTGGTGGAGTTTGGTTTCTTTCCCGGACCAACAGGATAGTATAAAACTTCATTGATAAAAACGTAGGAGTTCTCGTGAAGTAGCAAATCTGTTCCTTAGTCACTACCAAAGCACATAAACATTTGTCATCTTTGAATAATTGAATTAATGTGTTATTGTTTGAATGTATAATTCATAACATAGGAAACTTTGTCTCTGTCCTGCCACCGAAACGGAAGTAATAAAAAGCTACACTCTAGGTTTTTTTTAGAAATTACTCCAGCAAGGAATAATAAAGAATATCCTGTTTGCAGAAAGTATTTCCAGCTGACTCTGGGATTTCACAGAGAAATCTCAGCCTCGTTGTCCATATTCTGTGGAGTTCATAGACGGTGGCTTCATATAAAAACACAAATACCATTTCCCCCTAGTCCGAGCTATCGATCGGAGACTTGCAAGGCGGCGAGCCCGTTTCGGGGGCTGGATGCTCCCGGACTCCTCCGCCTGGGCGGCGAGGCTAGGGATGACACGAACGGCGGTCGGGGCTGGAGCGGGGCCGGGGCTGGGGGAGCGGGGCTGCGGGAGCGGGGCCGTGGCCGGCCTTTGTGTGGGCGGTGGGGGAAGGCGCGCCCTGTGCTGGCTCTGGCCCCGCTGCAGCCCCGCTGTCAAAGACGCGCGGCAAAATTTACGACCCTGCTTGCAAAGGAGTTGAGGGCCCTTCCCTGCCGGTAGCACCGGGCAGCGGCTGTCCTGACAGCCGCATTGTTCCTTCCGCGCCTCCCCGCGCAGGCGGCCGCGGCCACCGCCGCCGCCCATGGAGGCGGTCAGCATGCCTCCTCCGCGGCACTCCGCGCTGCTCCTCGCTCGCCCTCTTTCCCCTGCTCCCTGGGAAGCAAAGGTCACCGCTTGCGCCCGGTCCGGTCCCCGGCCGCTGCCGAGCTGGAAATCAGGAAGCAACGTGCCCTATTTGTCAAGCGTTTGACAGCTGAGTTCATTAAGGCTTAAATAAGAAGGAATAAAAGTAAAAAATATTTACGTACCGGGCGTCTCTTTTTCGGCAGCTAGCAAAGAGCTAGGTGTGCAGAGAGAGGGACTGCACCCTTTGTATATTATATTCTTGGGATCTCTTCAGTTTTCAAGTCTGATAGAGTCCTTTGCTTGGCAGATTAATGACGACTCCGTGTTTCTTAAGGGACGTGCTGAATTAATTATTTCGCAAATCACGTGGTCAGGACTTGTAGAAATCTATTCTTATCATCTTCCTTGCACTTTGAAATTCTGCCTGTTATGACTGTTCCTACCGAGGTTATTTTGGTCTCTAGGCTTGGGGGGAAGGAAAAAAAAAAAAGGAAAAAAGAATCAGGGGAAAGGGCTAACAAACATGGCCGTTGGAAACGGTGTGGCTCTGCACAGAGAGGTCCCTATTTACTGTACTGTACAGTGAGTGGGGTTTGCTATTGACTCTGCCTTTCCTCTTCATTCTTACCTTAACGACTAGTGGTGATATAATATACAGAACCGTATTGATGTATCGGGAGTAACAGGAGGAGCCATTAAACAGGAGAGAGAAAGTATAATCACAAAATGTGCCTCGACATTTCAACTTGTGCTCAGAACCGCACCCGCACCCACCTCGGCACACCCCGGTGGGAAGGGCCCTCGCCTCACCCGGGCACCCCTCTCCTGCCCTGTCCGAATGGGGTGCTCTCCCTTTGGACCCTACCTTGACCACGCTCCAGGGGAGGATAAGTCTTCAGTGGCAAATACTTGTAACAAATAACACAATCGACTTCTGCTGACCAGAGGTGCATGTTGTTGTCTGAGGTGCTTAGTCAGCGGGATTAAAAATAAATGAATAAATGTTTGCTTTAGGTGCACAGGAAAGTTTAAACTCCCCAAGTTTGTGTTTTCTCGTGGTCTTTGGTTTGTATCGGCTGGAAAAAAAAATAAATAAAAAAAGGAAAGCTTACTGCTCAGGAAGAGCTACTTCCAGCATTTCCATTTCAAATTTCTTTTTTGAATGGATTCCGTCCAGGACTCACCTAAAAGGCACCCATCTGTGTGGGGATCGAGGTGACTTCAGGTGTGGCTCCTCGTCTCCTACCGCACATGCATAAATCCGGGAGTCATTCTAGGAGGGCTTGTTAAATGCAAAGCAGTAGCAAATGGATGACAGGCACTTTTAACTGCAGCCTAAATGTAAATATAGACTCCAGCTTGGCCTAAAGTCACACCATTATAGCTGGGGCGATCATCAGACCTGTTCAAAGGGACATTTGGAAAGATGCTATGCAGTCACTCATCTTTTAACACTGTAATGATGGGAGGGACCAGCATTTTCACAGCAGAAAGACCCACCTTGTAAGGACTGTTTGTTCAAGGTACAAACCAGAATCTATTTCTCTACACCTTTTATTATTTCAAATGTATACGGAGGGCTTACATCAAAACTACAGGCGACATTTAGTATAAATAACGCTTTAATCAATGGCAGCAAAACATTGGCAAAGTCTATAAAAAGCATCACACTTCAACAGAGATGAGAGTATTGCTGGACAATGCAACCGTTTAACAAAGGCTCCAACGCACAACGTTTCACTCATGATATACAAAAATAACCATCTTCCCTTTCGACACAAAGTAACTCTGAAGGAGGGTTAAAAACCAATAAGAAATAAATGTCAGGTTCGTTTTGCAGGAGAGATAGTGACCAGTGGGTGCTCCTGGTCGTTATTACAGAGCACTGGCATCTGGAAACTATTTCTTTTGGTACTTTTTGCCTCCAGTTCACGTATTATCCAAGCTCACAGCGCAATTACAACTGTGTAAACTGACAGTGCCCCCAGCCTCGCTCAAAGAGGGCTTGCAACAGGGGCTGTAAGAGCTGTGTTGAACTCAACACTCATCCTGGAGATATTAACATTTCAAAAGACAATGAGAAAAATTCTGCTCGCAGATACATCCCTGTTTGACTTCAGTGGGTGGGGGAAGTAAATCTGGAGCAGAATTTGGTCCTTTAACTTTGGGAGCCATCTCGGTTGATAAGAAGCCCAAAGTAAGGATTTGCTTATCCTAGGCCATTATTTTCCAGAACTGTACCACAGAAACCAAAGTTGGTGGCTCTCTCTGACAACCCTTTTGCCCTGCTCCCAACCAACTTATCACAGACTTTGAGTGAACAGCGGGGGTCCAGGAGGGGCATTTTCAAGAACAGCCAGAGAAGGTTCCCCCCAACCCCCTTTTTTTGGGGGTGGGTTTTCTTTTCTTTTTTTTTTTTTTGCCTTTCCCTGGATTCATCTGAAGAGCAAAGGGAGGGCTATGGACAGCTCTGGAGACGAAAGGCCGCTACCACAGGATCCGGGTATAACAAAACTTGAAAACTTGTCTCAGGAATTCCCTCCTCAAGCGCTGCTGCTAGCTGCTCTCCATGCCAGAGAAAGGGAAGGGTAGTTTGGGTCCAAAAGGTTAAGGGTTTAGAGGTCACTCTTCCCGGCTGAAATACAACTAATCGAATAGAAAATTTGTCCTCTGGGTGAACCTGCTCCTGCAATTTAGCCGAACTTCAGTAAAATACCTTTTCAGCTTCTCAACGTGAAGGCGTCAGAAAAAAGACGTCTTTACTATGTATGAACTCGGTGCTTTTTGTCATAGAAACAATGACGCGAATAATGCGGGAATATCCATCTTTAATATCACGACGTGGAGATATTCAAGTATTGCCATGTGCAAGTCTGAGAACTGGGCTAACCCTAACGAAGAACAAAGAGTTTTCTCCAGGCTCTAAAACAAAAGACCAGGTCTTAAAGAGACTTTACGGACTTCTAGGGATGAGAAAGGGGCAGAAATTAACCGCTGGCCACAGCTAATGCTGCCGAATACACTTCTGATGAAAAGCTAGCCTTTCATTTTCGAATGCATTCAAACCCGTTTTGGCCACGTTTTTCCGAGCGAGCCCAAAAAGCAGTGGGTCTTGGGTATGAAGCACCCAGCCTGGAGATGGGCACGTTAACTCACCCCCTGTTCCTGCCACCTCCCTTCCGCCTTTGCTCCGAGTTTCCTTCTTTGCCCCTTTTCTCTTTTAATAAAGGGATCACCTCGTTACAATTTCGCTGATATTGGTTCCTCTCCCAGGCTGCCCTGAGGGTGCAGGAGATAAGGGTTGAGCTTTCAAATCGCTTGAGAGGAGGTTTAAGTGGCTGAGAGAGCTGGTTTGGTTGGGTTTGGGAGTTACAGCGCACCAAAACTTTGGCATGATGCACCCAACAACCAGGGACAAATAGGTGGGTATTAGACCAGCTCTGCTCCCGTCCAAGCCTTTCCTCTTTCCCTGAAAGCGACTCTCTCAGAGATTTTCAGCCATGGCAGTCATGTGGTTTGCTTAAAAACAATCACTGTTCTTAAAAAAAAAAAAAAAAGACCAA
Source organism: Pezoporus flaviventris (assembly GCF_033815535.1). Taxonomy (NCBI): domain Eukaryota; kingdom Metazoa; phylum Chordata; class Aves; order Psittaciformes; family Psittacidae; genus Pezoporus; species Pezoporus flaviventris. The sequence goes on along the minus strand of NW_026892549.1, from coordinate 41,514,881 downwards.
AATAACACCCAAACAAAGCAAAGCACAACCCACATCTCCCGTCTGTGTCTCAGAAAGAAAAGATATTAAAAATCTGGTTGAAAGAATGCATTCAGCTTTGAGTGGCTCAGGTTAGATCAGAAATCTCACACATTTTTCACTCTGGGGTTTTCTTTTTTTTTGGGGGGGGGCTGGGGAGTTATTTTGTTGTGGTCTCTTTTTTTTTTTTTCTTGTTTCCACCACCCCACCCCCATCCATTTTTAAATGAGGTATCGATGATTTAAAGCACAACACTGAGCAGAGCAGACTTTGGAAACAGATTTCAAGCCTTCTAGCCCTGGATGGCACACAGTAAGGAGCAGGGATACTTTTTCTATTCACAAAGAAGGAAATGAAAAAAAAAAACACAAACCCGGACAAGAAAGTTGTGTACATTCAAGACAAGTAAACATTATACATGTGTTCATGAGACTGAAAAGGAGAAATGTTGTATTTCAGCTCCCCTTTCCTGGTTTTGGCTTGACTATTTTTCTTTTTATCTTCACTCTTCTACTTAACAAATAAATAAATACACTAACACTATCAGTACATAGAATAACCCGTTTTCACTTAAGTCCTATGAACACCTTCTGAGACGTTATGGAAATGAGCAAGTATTTTCATTACACCAAGAAAGGTAAAGCAGCACAAAAAGTTCACAATTAGTAGTCTTCATGTTCAAATAAAAGACTACGCTATAAATTTCCTGTCTTTAACTTGCCCAAATGCATCCTCCCGAAATTGCATGGGATAAAAAGACAATTAAAAGTAAAAACTCCAGTATAAAGCATCAAACCTTCACTTTAGAATTCAAAACTGAAACACAGGACAGTTTCATTTTCAATGATTTATTACTTTTTATGGACAGAAGGTCTCTTTTAATATTTTCTTAATTCCCACTGCCTGCATGATGTTTCTTTTCTCTCTTTTTTTTTCCTCCTTTTCTTTCTCCTCCCCCCCCCCCCTTTTTTTTTTTTTAGGTTGTGCTAGCAGAGGCAAATAAAATAAAGTCCAAAGTAGCGTCATTTTGTCTCCTTTGTACAACAGTACCTTAAAGAAAGATGACAGTTTCTCGAGTCCTTAGCTGCTATATGCAGGTTCTGCTTGGACAGTGTCAGTTATGTACAGTACTGGTCAGAAGCGAAGGATGAAATGGAAAATTTCACCTCTTCTACAAAGTTGTCAAGTCAGTCTGATGGTCCTTGGAACCAGTCTGTAAATGGGAGTTTGAACCAGAGGAAGAAGACCTGCCCTTCGTGTTGGGCAGTTTGTGATCTTTTTTCCACTTCATTCTTCTGTTCTGAAACCAGATCTTGATCTGGCGCTCAGAGAGACACAAAGTGTGGGCTATCTCGATACGGCGGCGCCTGGTCAGGTACCTGTTAAAATGAAATTCTTTTTCCAGTTCTAGGACTTGCTGTCTGGTGTAAGCTGTGCGAGAGCGTTTAGGTTCCCCTCCGTTGTAATTGGGATTCACTGGGAAAAAAATACGGAGAACTTTACAAAGCTAATCTTGACTTGCCGGTTCGACTTTACAAAAGAAAACCCTTACGAGCTGCGAGCATGTGGCCGGGCTGGGCTCGTCCCGGTGCCTTACAATGGACGGGCTGCTCTCCCCCCACTAAGGCAGGCAGCTAGGTAGGCTGGGAGCCCCTAGCAGGCTCCTGAAATAGAGTTTTCCCCTTGCACGGTAAAGCCCCGCATGGCCAACGGCCTATTTCCTCGGCAATAAAAATTTATGATGAGTGTAATTGGCTACCTCGGCTTAAAAAGCTCGCCCAGAAACCTGGCAGGGACTCGAGCGAGCGCCGCTGAGGGCGGCCGGAGGCAGGGTAGAAGAGCAAAGTAAGAAGAGGATCCTTACCCGAGTTAACATGGACTTTCTTCATCCAGGGGTAAACTACTGCTGGCTGCTTAAGTGCCGACCCGTGGGGGGGTTTGAGGGCCGGCTGCTGGCTGCAGGCTCGCGAGTTGGGCATTGGAGGCGGTGGACAATGCTCTGCTTGGCCGGGGAAGTGGCTCGCCGGGCCGGATTGCTCCTGTCCGTGACCCCGCGGCTGCACGGCAGAGCCTTGGGCATTGCTACAGCTAAAGGGCTGCTCGCTGTAGTTTGACCGTGGGTAGAGTCCCTGGTGCTGGAAATCAGAGCCCTGCGAGGCACTGTAGTACTCGGCCCCTTGCTCGCCTAGGTAGTTGTTCTGCAAATATTCCTCGCAAGGAGGAAATTTAGGATCCACATACTTGGAGTTCACCATGTACGAACTCATGGCCATTAATTTCTGAAGGTAGAAAATACTAATTTTTCTCGTGTTGTCTTTTTTCCCCCTGCCATAGAGCCCTCCTACTTGCTGTCAACTGAATAAAGTTAGGCGGGCATGTGACCGGCCCGGCCAATGGGGAGCCGGGAGCCCATCACCGGATTTCGCCGCAGCTCAGTGTTTCCACCGATTTCACCCCAGAATATCCCCGTAACCGAGTGACCCCCCTCCCCGGCGGGTCGCACCCCCCGAGCAGGTGCCGAGGTGCGGGGCACCCCTGGGGAAGCGGTGCTCCTCCTGGCCCGCAGGTAGGGCCAGCCTTTTGTCTGAGCTGGCGGCCCTCCGCCCCGGTTGACTGTGCTGTGCCGTCAGATTTCCCATCTGCGGCCGCCACCGGGGTTTGTTACCTCGCTTTAAGTAAAACACCGAAAGAAATATTCGGAGTGAGGAGCTGAAGCGGGGTTAAAAGGGAGGAAACCGATAAGGAGGCGAGAGAAAGCGAAGCCATCCAAGAAGAGGGTAATATGTTGTACAATAGATCTGTTCTGCCTTTGTCTCGCAGAGGTCATTCAAAAGTTACCAGAATTTAGTTCTGCTGAATAAAATTAGGCAATCAGTAACTTCTCATTCACTTTCAAGGCTCAATATGTATCTCCATGCATACGTATGCGCGCACAGACGCCAACGCACGCCTATATATGTAAAGCTATACACGTATGCATGTAAAACCATACAGATGGCAAGAAATCGCTCACTAACCACTAAAGTTCAATCAATTGAACTAGAGACGGCATTTATTTAAGTTAAAAATATCACGGCTTTAATGAGATAAATTCGGTCTTCATTCATCAGTATCATTCCAGGAGCACAAGTAAATCTATTCCAGTGAGGCGAGTGCTGCTCTTTTGCTGTTGCTGTAAATATTTGGATGCGATCTGAGCCCTTGATGGGAAAATTTTGCTAAGGTCTGGCATATCTGGCTAATTTATGAGTATCTTTAAAAAGATTCAGTCACCGATTAGTGGATTTTTTTTGTTGCTATTTTTTTAAATAAAATGTATAACTTCTGTTGAGATTTAACTGTTTGGATTCACAGTCTGTCAGTGAAAGTTACGACTGAACGACAACTGAAATTTGAAGAGACGTCCTAAAACCTGGCAAATAGGAGAGAGGCAGAAAAACTTTTGTAATTTCTGGGTGTTCATCACGGACATGCTTTTTGATTCCGCCCGTATTTAAACTTCTAACCATTTGCAGAACGGTGAAGTTTTTGCATCGACCATATATTCCCCTAGAATCGAATCTGTGACTATATGAATATCACACAAATTCGGTTCTACAGGGTATATATAGACAACGTAATAACATTCTGTTTTCATCTATAATATAGCAGGGCTTTGCAATTCTCTTAGTCCTTACTGTCTTCTGAGGAATGCAAACTATTCTGCTGGGACTCAATTCTGAGATACGGATTTGCAGGAAGGTGGGATTTCAGAAAAGATTCACGCTTCTTATTATTGCTGCAATACAGCCATACGACTCTCCACCAATTTATAGCGACGAATTTCGCCTACAAAATTCTCAGAAAGACCTGCTGCTCACTTTAAATGCTCTGCCGTTTACGTCCTTTTTAAGAAAACAGACGTTACCAGTCAAATCCCGCCACTTGGAATAATAATGGTTAAAATAATTTAGAAAGAGTCTTTATATATTTAGACTAACACGAATCTGAAGATATTCTCCATGGTCAGAATTTCCCCTCCCCCTAAAATATAAAATAATAATAATAATAATAATAATAATAATAATAGAGATATTGAAACAGAAGAAAAACAGCCGACAACAGAAACAGCGATTGGTGAAAAAGAGAAGAGAAAAGGCTGGAGTTAGTCGCTTTCGGGAAGAAGAGAGTTTCCAAATTTTCCAAATTTACCTTCATCCTATTATGCTGGTCTAGCTATTATCTCTGCGAGCTGCCTGCGAGCCGCAGCCTCTCACCCTCCCAGGTTCTCCCCGCCGTAGCGTTTATGGTGAAGGGCAGGGCGAGAGGTCAGCCGAAATCATTTACAAACATATCACAAAGTTTCATTATTTTTACTTTGTCGACAGCGGCACACAGGAGTACAAAAGTTCATGAATTGTGTCTGACCCAGCTCCTCACTGCTGTCCTGCGGTCAACCTCTTCTCCTTCCACTATTTAAAACAGGCACCATAAGGACAAATAATGGTGCAGGGGTAATACATCCAGCCACTGCGGAGGGCAGATTTGGGGGTGTTGCGTTTATCCGAGCGATGTGTACCGGTTTGTTTCCCTGGCTCCAATTCCCAGCTGCCTGGTCTGGGGATGCTATTTTTAAACATCTGCTTTCTTACCACTGCCCTGGTGTCTTCTTCACAGCAAGTGCAACTCGAAACGACTTTGTGTCCCTAATCTCCTTCCCCCTCTCTGTCGCCGTTGTGCCCCCCTCTTCCCCCTCCCGGATTATTTTAATCTCCACCCAACTATTTTCAGCGTCTCTCTCTGCTTTCTCCTCCTTTCTCCGGGGGAAAGGAGGATACCTCCCCCCCGGGTGGGTGTGTTAACCACCCAGCTGAACTGTCAGGGTGAAACACACACACCCAAAGCGAGGTGGGGTTTGGGGCAGCCCCCGGGAGCGGACGAGCTCTCAGAGGGCTGCCCAGGGAGAAGCAATGGGGCCGGGGAAGCAGCAGCTCCCCGCACTGCTTAATACTACACATTTTCATATTTGTTAGACGCCGTGACCTGCGTTTCACCTTATTGCACGACTTGCTCAGACAGGTCAAAGCCAAAGAGTTATTGATGAACAAAAGCGTTATATATTCACCTCCTGTTCAACTGCCCATACAAAATACTTTTGATCTATCAGGCTTTTTGTATTCTGGTTCATAATCAGTATGCTAAATTTACTTGGGCAGAAAACAAGTAATCCATACATTTAGGGCCGGCCCTGGAATAAAATGCCAAGGGCATCTGTATAGCACAGAACTGATCTACGAGTGGAGGAAAGTTATCTATGGAACAAAATTAAAACTTAAACGCTGGAGGCGATCTTTTAATTCGTATTTAAAGGGCTCGAAAACCAATATCACAACGTAAGGCAAAAAAAAGAAGCAGCCTGGCACAAGCAGTGAAAGAGGTTATTTATCAGCAAGCAGAGAGGGGAAATAGGGAGAAAAGCAAATAAACACAGCTCTGCTCCTCTACATGCTCCTCCTGGCCAGAACAGGGCTGGCAGAAGAGGGGAGGGCAATGTGTACCTAACTAATCTCCAAATAGCCCAGGCTTTCTTTTCCTGTTTGAGATACAAGCCACTCTCAGCCTGAAGCACCAGGACTAATACACTTGGCTCCATCCTGCAGCCAGAGAGGTTCAACAGCGTTTCCTGCCACACTCGGACCTGCTGCCCTCCCGTCGGTTCTCCCGGCCAAATCCCGCGGGAGCATCGGGGATGCAAAAACCCCTAGAGTAAAAGGTAGCTCTCCTAAGCTCAGACACCCGTTCCCTTCCGTTGTCTTCCCAACATTTCAGTCCACGTTTGAGTGTCCCTTGCCTGAAGAAAACTCAGCTGAGGCGGATCGGAGCGACCCGGCTGCAGGGGTGGCTGACCCAGGTGGCTCTGGCGCTGGCAGCCTCCAGAGCCCGCCTCCTCTTTCGCCCGTTCACTAGGCTGTGCCAAGCGAGGCTAACATTAGATAGCAGGCACGTCTCTGCTTCAAATCCAGGCTAGAGAGGAGTGGGAGTAGCCAAGGCTGTGAGGCGCTGGGATACAAAGTGATCCATCCAAGATCTGCGCGGGGAGGCGCTGTACAGACCAGCCGAGCCGAAATGGAATCGCTGCTAATTGCTTCAGAGTGTCTTAAAAGCAGGAGGACACCTGTACAGCCATAATAATCCCACAGGATGCTGCACCTCTACTTTTAACGCTAGCCAGGATTACAACATGGTACCACAAACTGACACCACAAGAGCCTTCCCATGCTGACATAGCCTTTTGCCTCTTCTTTTTTTTTGGGTGGTTAGCAATATTCCTCAGAGATACATCATTCTTAATTCTTCCAATTTGAAGGGAAGAAACAGGATTTTCAAGCAACACAAGATCTACAAGAAATAAAAGGTTACTCACAGTGGATGTTCTTCCATACTGGCGAACCTGTTGCAATAAAAACGTTTGTTACTGTTGTATTCCACATACGGGTGATATTTCTGGAGATCAGTTACAGACCACATCTGATAGATGAAGGCAGAGAGGAGCTGGTGGTAAATCCTGCGAGCAGCAGAGTGGTGGGGTGGAAGCCCCTTCTGAATGAGGGCCACGTTTCATTCAGGCAGTTTTTTATGAACACACGCTTTCCCTGTGCCTGGGGTGTGATTTTTTCACTTTTAATATTCATAGTCCAGATTTTTATACCACTTAATTTCTAAAAGGATGGAAAACCAGACCTCCCTCTTTCATTGGTGGAAAAAGGAATAACAAAGGCCTTTTTTTGTTCTGTGGCAACCCAGTCATAAATGAAATATTCAGATCACCTTTGCTAAACCATCACCCATAAAACATCACAATATGACACGCAGCATCATAACCATGCTGAACACAGAAAGAGCCAGAATTTGATAAGAATAAAGCTCGGATTACTCTAAGATAGGTCCCCTTTAAAATGACCCAATTAACCTAACAGTAACCACGAGACGTGTGTCTTTGTTTGCCTTATAGAAGGATAGATTTGACTTGAACTTTCCTTCAAATCTTCTTATAAATGCATTCAAAGATCACAATAAGCAAAATAAAACCACCGTCCAGCCTAACGCTCCTGAAACGCATCGTATGTTCAAAAGTAAATAATATTGGGGGATTCTTTTCTGTGAGCGATTTTTCAACCTCCTCTATTGCCTTTCTACGATATCTTGAAGAGTTATTGTATTACACACAGCGCAATTGCCCAGGTATCAGTAGCTCATTAGGTAGAGCTTCCCAAGACTGTTTTTTTATTAAAAAAAAATATATATATATATATGTATATTTAGTTCTGCCCACTCTGGTTAGCATTCAGAGCTTGCCAGGACGGCGGAGTCATATCAGCATTTCAGCACTAAACATTCCCTTACCCTCACTTTCCCTTTTATCTTTCTTGGGTAATAAATAAAGGTTAGCTCCAGATAAGATGTCCCGCTAAATTCCGAAACCTCCGTCGGGAGCACCCCACTCATCCCGGAGCTACCCTAGCCACCTGGGCTCTACCTGTCTGTTTTCCCCGCAAAGCCGTTCCGTAGGGCCATGCGGAGCAGCGCCTGTGCCCCGCTTCCGCAGCGCTGCTCCGGGCCCAGCGGCATCCCGAGCTTGGTGGCGGGGAGGCCGGTAGCGGACTTACTGCGCGCTTCCCCCGCGGCCGGGGAGACCCGGGAGCAGAGGTGCCTGCACGGCCGCATTCCCGCAGACGGTTCCCTGCTAACATTTTCCCGATTACTGCTTCCAGGAACGAAAGCATCTGCACTTGTATGCTCTTAAACTAATTTATGGTGGGAATTATATTTTGGCTTGTCAACTCTCAAGCCATAAAACAAAGTTTATTGGAATCACGTGCTCCTAAATAGCCACTCAGGACCTATCTCCGCGGAACCATAAATAACCTTCGGCTTTAAACTTTTATTCGCTAAATAAAGGTTCTCTGAATCTGTCCTATAAAACGGGAATGGGTCGGAGTAGCGGGGATGGGCAGAAGGTCAGCTCAGCTGCCTTTTTGAGCAGCGTGTTGTAGGGAAAGCTGCCAAGAAGAGAGTTACCACTGCTAAATTGCTCTTGCGAAAGGAGCCGGGTTAATTTAGCTGTGGGTACCCATTCAAGTCCTTCTTTGCACCTCTTAGGAGACAGGGAAGCCCATTGCCAGGAAGGCAAAAAAAAAAAGGAGAGGTAGTTCAGAGAGAGGGGCTTCTGCCTCTCCCTTCCCTGGATGTTTCTGAGATTTTGGTCAGGCGCCCTGGAAAACTGTGTTGACTTATTCATCTCCTGAGCTGTATCTCGGGAAAGCTGTACCAGGGACTGCGGACTCTCCGGGCACCAATGGACCCTTGTGAGGGACCAAACCGCTGGAAACAGAGAGGGCTCCGGGCTTTGGAAAGGGAGAAAGTGTGAAGCCTGCCACAATGAAATCTTTGAGGACTGGAAGTTTGAGGGCGGTTATAAAACAATAAAACAGCCCTGGTGTGAAGGGAGCAGGGTGTGAGTTAGCAAATGAGAATTTCAAGGAGCCCGAGCACAGGAAGTCAAATGTCCCTGGCAGCCACATAGCATAAAGGAACCCGGGCATCAGCTCCTAATCTATCATGGCTGAAATGAGGAAGTCGGAGCTGCCAGCAGCTCCCAGCTCTTTCAAGGAGTGGCTTGTGCCTTCCCCAGAGGGCGAGGAGTCGCGTCAGCCCCGTCGAGGACCAGCCGCAGATCACGGGGACCGGCTGCTGCCCCGGCCCGCGAGTGCGGATACGGTCTCACTCCTGCTCTGGGTCTCAGCTCTGAAAAGCGGGACAGCTTCAGCTCCCTGTTGGTGTTGGCACTAGCTGGGTGGTGCTTGGTTAAGTCCCTCCTGATCTCTGAATCGGCCATGTCCTGCCCAATCTGCCTGTTACACGAATTCTAAGTTGCCCCAAAGGGGCAGCTCACCTATCGCTGTGCTCTTTAGGTGGCTCACATCACAGCTGATCAATTCATTTTCCCTCATAGCACAAGAGGTGTCCTGAGCACCTTCCCTGCTCGCTCCTTAAGATGCAGAGTTACTCTGCATTCCGCTGTTTCTTTTGCTGTGACAATGCTTTAATCATTTGGCATCACCTGTGTGCTTTTATAATGGCCTAAGTCGGGGAATGACTTTTTCCCCTGCGCCCTTCCCTGCCAAGAATAGCTGGCAGGGGCACTGTGCAAGGTGACCTTTCAGACGGAATCTGAGAAGTTTTTTTTGACTGCCGATTAAAGTTCGGGGGGCCCGGCCATTCACCCCCAGGCAGGAGTGGATTGCCCTGTGTGGGACCAGGCTCTGTGGCAGCCTTCAGGCACCCCCTCGCTCCAAAACAAGCAGTTCTCTCTGGCATCTGGGGAACAGCCTCAGCGGCAGGCAGGTGCAAGATGCCAGGATGCTGGTCCCCTGAGAAGGTGGGGAAAAAAGATAAGGATCAGGATTTGAGGGGTAGGGATGCAATGGGGAAGTACAACAAAATGTAGGGAAAAGAGGCTGGGACGACAAGAACCGTGATGCAGAGGCATTTGCCCCAGGCCTGGCAGCTGGTGCTGGATACAGTGGAGGTCCGGTCCTGGGCAAACGGGACCACGAGTGAGCTCCAGCCCTTGTGATCGGCTCCCCTTACCTTCCCTGGTATCCGCGACAGCTTCTGCTCTCTTGGCCTACCCAGTGGGCAATAAAAGACTCTGGTTTGGACGGGGTCGCATCCCACACGTGCGGGAGAAGAGCCACGGAGAGGCAGTCGGCGTGGCAGCGCTGCTGGCGCCCGGCCGGAGAGTCAGCCCCTGCAAAGCCGGGCCGGGCATGTGCCTCTGGCAAATGTGGCCTTGAGGCTGGGGCTGGGAACTGTGAGGCTGTGGGGTAGTGAGGAGGTGATGAATGAGATACAGCTCCCTGTGATCATGGGCAAGATGAAGAATGTTTCAGCAACTGAGTAATTCCAGCCCTGACATTTTGAAGAGGGAATTAGGAGGATTTTCCCATTTTTTATTCTAAAATGCAGATGTGAAAGTTGACTTTGAAGCTCTGGCCAGTTCATTTAGGTTTTTATGCCAGCTCTCATATTCAGGACTGACGATCTGGAGGTGGATAAGGTGTGGAATTAAGTTACCCACTAACAATTGGTTTCCCTCTGGTAACTTGAGTTAAAAGGATTGGGGAAATTGAATCACATGTGTAAACCACTGTCGCTCTCGATGGCACTTGATAGACATGATTGCCAGCATCCACACCACCAGAAAATGACAGGCTCCATCTCTGACTTTGAAGACCTACAGAGCGCCTTGATAGCGTCCAAAACAGCCCTCACTTTTCTCATAACCCTGACCTTTCAGCAGTCACCTCACCACCTATGCCCTCGCCGAGCAGGATGTGGGCATGCAAAGGCCCCTGCCCGCAGCTCCCCGTGCCCGCGGGCAGATCCGGCGGCAGCAGAGACCCGGGGCAGGCAGGGCTGTTAGCGAGCCGCACCCCGACATCAAACGGGGGCAGCGGCGGCGGCACCCCGGGTCCGCGGGGGAAGAGGGCGAGGAGCGCGGAGCAGGGAGGGGAGGCCGGGGGCCGTGGGAGCGTCGAGGTGGAGCAGGCACGGCCCGGGGGGGTTGTGGATCACCAGGGTCATGTCCGGGCAAGGCTGGGTCAGATGAAACCTGGAGGTAACAGGTGAGGTGGAGGCAGTGAAAGCTGCCGGGCCCCTCTTGCAGAGGGTAGGGAGGCTCTGCCCGGTGGAAGGGAGCCAGCAGTGCTGGCCGCCATGGTGCTCTGGCACCCACATCAAAGGGGCAGAGAAGGAAAAAGTGTCTGCCCGACATCAAAGGGCGGGCCGGTGACCTGGAGGGCGGCGGGGCACTCGAGGTGAGCCGCGCCGGCACCGTGGGGAAAGGCAGGGAGTGCGCCGGGGCGGGCACGGGTGCGTGCAAAAGCCCGGGGACCCGGGGCGGAAGGAGGCCGCAGGGCTGGAAGCAGTGGGACAACTGAGCCACGGCTGGGGAGGGCTCCTCCTGTGGACCTCTCCCGTGGGCAGGCGGGAGGCCGGGTCGGGGCCCGGGGCAAGCGGTGGGGGGCGGCGGGTAGGCAGACCCCTCTCCGAGGCTGGGAGAGCGGCCAGGCTTGTCCTACAGCGCCTTCTCCTGGAAGAGGCCGTGGAGACAAAATGGCTGGTGGAGGCAGCCAGGGCCTACCGCGCCCCCGGCGGCCGCTCCGCTCTGCACGCCGGCCTGGCCTGGCCCTACCACCCGAGGGGGGAAGCAGCGGGCAGGTGACCCCGGCGCTAGCCGTCGGGGCGGCACCACCCGCGGGCAGATGTGTCGGAGCCAGGCCTCGACGGCGGCGCCGGGCGGGAAGCTGGGCTGAGCCCTCAGCCTCGGCACTTTGGCGGGGTCCAGTTCGGGTCGGCTCCAGCGTGGGGCGCTGGGTGGGCGATGTGGACTACCCCCCCCTTCTTCCTCCTCCCCCGCATTGGTGGGAGGCGAGTACCGGGTTCGGACAGAGCCTGCTGCCGCTGAATGCAGTTTTATTGCCTCTTGTTTCTGGCAGGACCCTTCCTCCGCGCCCCGCCCGGCCCCTGCGACCTGCTGCAATGTTTATTGTGCCTCATCTTTTCCTTTCGCTTCCTGTTTTTATCTCTCCCGCTTCAGCAGCATTGAGTGCCGCACTGCAGTAGAGCCGTAAATACCTTTAACAGCTGCCTGCCAACTGAGGGGTGAAATACTGTCTTTGTTCGGACTTTTTTTCTGCCCTAAGCACTCATAAAACACCCCATGAGAATTATATTTGTTTGGGGAAAGAGAAACATTATTGGGAAATAAAAGAATCGGCGGGTTTTGGGGTTCTTAAGAGCGCAAACCCAACGTGTGTTTCTTTGCTCGGGCTTCCCGGATCCAAGGTTCACATCGCCTCCCTTACTTGCCCCAAAACCCCTCCAGGGTCGGGGAGCAGAGGCTGCTCTTCTCGCTCAGGCAACTTGGAGCAGCTAAGAGGGAGCCCAGCCTGACCCCAAATGGCAGCTGGCGCCAGGGATACCTGGGCACTGCCGGGGAATGCAGCCTGCGCTGTCCTGAGGGTTATTTTGTGCTGCTGTTCTTTCACTGCCCTTGAGTCAGTAACGTGTAGGCTAGGGCTCGGCTATTTCCTTTCAACAAAAAAATGAGATGACTCAAATTCTGCCAAACACGTCGGAAAACGGAGCAGGTGTGAGAAATGTAAATGTGGATTCTGTGTTCCAGAAATTACAGCACACCAACACATCTACACTCACACAGGCGCCCACGTTTGTGTATAAATGTATATAAAAATAGTTCTCGTATGTGCCATAAATATATATATACACATCCATACAGTGTTATGAACACTCGCACACAGGTATATTTAAGAGCATACACATATTTATGCTTCAATGTTAATGAAAGAAATGAAAGGGGGAGTAAAAAAGATAAAAACGAACAAAAGCAAGCAAGGAAGGAAGCCGTTTAGAAAGGAAAAAAAAAACGAACTCCCACATAAACCAGTGGGACCATAAATGCATATGTGTATCCGCATGTGTCAGCATATGGACCCGCAGACGTACATGCACATAAGAATTCGTTAGAACATCCTGCTTTTGTTTCCTTCTTTTTCCCCAGGCTACGAATAATTTCAAAACAGCTCAAGGACGAGATTTTTTTTAAGTTTTTGGAGAGATTTATAGCCAAGCAGCTACAATTACTGTGTCACCTAGGAGAGATTTTGAGAGTGAAACCTAACTCAATACATACTTTCCAAGTTACTCCTAAAGACTGTTGCTATGTTGAAAACGATTTCCCCCAAATAATTCCCAAGTCCTTCAGCAGCGGAGGGCGGCCGGCTACTGCAGAGCCAAAGCGGGAGGAAAAAGCGTCCTACCGCTTCCTGAGCTGGGCTCGGGCTCAGCAAGCTGGGAACATGTTCAGGGATGGATTAAATAATTTCTCCTGCTGCTTCAAAATATGTACCTGGGACACGACCCACCCCTTTGCATTCTCACTAGGGATGGTTTATTCAGGCGGTTTGCTTTACCGTTAAATAAGCGGCTGCTTTTGAGGTAAATTGCCGATTCACTAAATTTCTGCAGTGCAATGGCATAGTGCATTTCCATCGCTGACCAACGATGTAACAATGCCAGGCAGCGGATTTTCTACTGCGCATTCACATCTTGAAAATTAAGAGGAAATGTGTAAAATACATGTGCATTCAAAATAATATAATTCCAAAGGACCAATGTTCTACAGAGAACATACATATGTAAGTATGTTCTTACCTAAGGGTAGATAAGGGTAGATACACATGTATGGGTATCGCAGATATAGTTTATATGACTGCTCTACCTCCTCTACATATTTCAAAATAAACCTGGGTTGGGTGGAGGATTTTTTTTTTCCGGCAAACTCGTCCCCTATTGAGTCCCCCACGATTTCCACGCGGGTCAGCAGCCGCGCTGCGAAGTGTCCCCCTGCCGTGGCTCCGCGCAGCCCTCCCCGCTCTGTGCGGCTGCGGAGCCCGGCCCTTGTGCCTCCCACAGGGCCGGTCGGAACCTCACCCTTGGCTCATGCACAGTGAAGAGAGAAGGATATGCTAAACCGCCCCGGCGGGGCCCCGGGCACAACCACCGGCGCGACCGGCTCGGCGGGACCGCCCCGCGCCCTCCGCCTCTGCGGGAGCTCTGACCCCGGTTCTCCTGAGAAAACACCTGTTAAGCTTTAAAGTTACGCGACCGCCCTTCCGCCATGAGGAAATCAAACCGCAGCATCACCACACCGCGCTTCAGACGGGAAGGGAAAATAGTTCCCAAAGAAAAAAAAAGCCTTTTTTACTGGAAGAAACCCCGCTCATGAGAAATGCTGCCTGCGAGCGCTACGCCCCAGCCTTCCGCCCCTCGGGGCGGAGGGGCTCGGATCGCAGCTCCAGCTCGGGCCCCAACGCCTTTTCCGTTCCAGTCAACGCAGCAGCCTTATACACCCCGCGGCGTACCCACAACCGTTATTAATAACAATAACAATGCCAATAAATTACAGTAGCAATAACAGCAACAGTAATAATAACAATAATAGTAACAATAATACAAATGGCATTAGAGAAAATAAGGGACTGTGAGGGACAGGTGACCAGCGGGGCTGAAGGACAGGGCAGCCGTCGCCGTGCTGCAGTGCGGGACGGTACGCGGGTGCGGAACCAGCGGCAATCCCGAGGGGAGCCGAGTGCTTACCGGTTCGCGGCACTGCCCGCCGGCGGAGGAGCCCGGGACGGTCGCTGTAATCCATTTTGCACCCGCGTAGCAATCCGTGTGCCGGAGGATGTGTCGGCAACAAGCGGCGGGAGAGGAGCGGGGGGCTGGAGCCAGCGCGGCGGCGGGCGCGGAGCTCAGCGCATTCCCCCCCTGTCGCGGGAGAGGAAGCGCAGCGGGTCTGGGGACGTGTCAGCACGGCAACGGCGGGACCGGCCGCGGGCTTTAGGGTGCAGGGCACAAACATGAGGGCGACTGCCATACACCTCAGCCTAGACAAAGGTTAGAAAAAGAGGGGCTGAGGCTCTCTGAAGGCAGAATGCAGGGGGAAATTCGCCAGGGAAATCAGGAAAAGGCCATGAAAGCGCTCGCTGCCTGCACATGACCAGCCGCAGCCAATGACGAGCCCAAATAGGTCATAAAAAGGTCTATTACCAAGTTGTAAATTTTCTTCAAACAAAAAGGAATTTACTGCAATTCCTTGCGGATTTTGCACATACTGCTTCCCAGCGCCATGTTTCTTTCGCCTGCGCGCTGCGCTTTTACTGAGTCCCCGATCCCGCCTGCCCGCGGCCTGCGCGCCCCGGGCGCGGTTGCGGAGGCCCTCGAGCACGGCCATTCGCAGAAGATCCGCGCAGGGAGAAGGGTGAGCTTCCTCGGAGCCGCACAAAGAGGGGGACCGCGCGGCGCCGGGGGCTCCATGTCGGCCCCCAACGAAAGAGGGCTCTACCCTCATCCCCCCACCTCACCCCCCTCTCCGCTCCGGCTTGCCCTAAAAGCATCCACACTTGTTTGAGCGCCCACTACTGAAGCCGAAGCCGTTCCTGACCTAAAAATAGTCCTAGCTGCTTCCCCACCCGGTGTGCCCGTTGCCCAAGGGTGGTGGCGGGCGCTGACATCGCGCCCAGGCTGCCCACGGCCCCGCCGGTGGGGATGCCCCTGTCCCCAAGAAAACCTTACCGCGGCTACTAGGATGTGGGGCAAAATTCGCAGAAAGTACTAGAAAAAGCTAAAACCTGCCCCGTGTCCACAGTGAATGCTCTGCTCGGAGATGGAGTATTCTTGCTCAATTTTTGTTCTAGACAATAAACAGATCCCTCCATCAGTGACCGCCGTGTTGATTGTACCTGCTTCGAAAATAGAGCTAACAAAAGTAAACACTTCCAAAGATGGAAGATCCTTTTAGCACGCTGCTTCTGGCAGTTGCACACCCGTGAATATCACAGGCGTGTGTCATGTCCCTCGGCGGAGGTACCGGCACCGGCACCGTTCGCGGCCGCTCTGCGGAACCCACGGCAGAGCTGCCCAGGGTGGAAATGGAGAAATACCGCGGAAACCAAAGGTGTGGTATATCCGCACTGCGGCCGCCACAGGCGGCCTCTTTCCTCCATTGCCTCCGCTACTCGCACAGCTACGGCTTTTCTCTGCCAAAATACCACTGCCTGCTCCGGATCTCGAGGAGTCCTGTTAATCTGGGGCTTACTGACAGCCCGGGACAATTTCTGGATCAGTTTTCTTTTTGTTAGCAAGACTCTACGAACGATTCAGCTGCCAGGCTGTAAGGGGGAGCTACCTTAACAACTACATTAATTTTTATTGTTTTTCTTAATAAGACAGGGACTATTCCAGTTACAGCTAGGCCTTTGCCGTTGTGCGTGCAAGGAAGTCAGCTTTTGTCTACGTGGCTGCGTTCCCAGTCGGCCCAGGGTGAGCGATGCTTAACGGAAACTTCCCCAAGAATATTCCAATTTTATTCTCTTTGTCTGGAAATTAAAAACAACCACAGCATCAGAACTTTCCCGGATAAATATTAGTGCTCGCCCAGGTGTGCAGGTCTCCGACACGCGCTTCCCTTGTTGCCGTCCCGGTCTGCGGCACTGATATCTCTGTGGCAGCGCCTGCAGGGACCTGCTGCATCAGGGCTTGGCCACAACCGCAGCGCAGGGCAGAGGCTTTTACCCTGACCTGAGACCCAACACGCCGGTGTCAGTGGCAACTGGTATTTTGAAAACCAAGGTGGAGACTGGGTTTCCTAAACTGCGCCGCCACCAGCTCCACATCCTTCCTGGACATTAGGGGTACCCGTGTATTTATGCAAATCCATGCAGCAAAATGTTTACTTCACCTCTTTGCTGCAGTTTCCCCTCTTTTACAACCTTTAACCAACTACGTGATTAAAATAAACCTAGAACAATAGCTCCGCTTGCTTGTGACTCCCTCTAGAGCTACTGTTTTGCAGGAATGGAAATGTGCCTGGCTCGGTGGCGGGAACGGGGTAAAGGGAAGGGAAACGAAATGAACCAAGCCCACCATACAATTCCCGACACCGGGCATGGCGATTCCCGCCGTGCCGGATCTGTTCCCTGGAGCGAAGCGGTGGGCGCCGGAGAAGGGCCGTAGCACTGGGCGCGGACGGCGGAGGCAGGCACCCCTCCAGGCTCCTCGATGTGTTTTCGAGTGGGGCCTGGCTCGGCCCTTAATAGTTTCCCGGGCAGATAATGTAAATTTCTCGTGTTCGTGGCAGTGGCTGGCGCGTCCCTCAGGTCCCCTTCAGGTAGCCATCACTCACGGGGACGTGAGGCCGTGGAGAAAAAATGACACAAATATCTTAGTAGGGTTTTATACCTCATACCCCAGCGCTCTGGCTACTGTTCCTAAAAAGGACTGCTGTCGGCCATCCTCTCGGATATTGCAGGCTGCGGGACCTCGCCGAGGAGCGGGAGAAAGGGGAGGGAGGGGAAAAGGGGAGATAAACCGTTTTACTGATCAGAGCGGGCTCCTCTCCCCTTGGCTGCGGGGAATCTTGCGGGGAATCTGCTCTCTCCGGCTGTGGCCTTCGCGGGGAACGCACTCAAGACATGCGATAATAGGGGGAAAAACGCCCTTCTCTCCGTTTACGTGTGGTTTGGGAGCACTAACCATTACAGCTCCCGAGAAAACTCCACTTAAGGCCACAGAAGCTTTTAATCTCTCCACTCGTCAACCATCCGCAGGGTCGTTTACGCCGGGTTTGGCTGCGGATGGAAGCCCAGCACCGATCAGGAGCAACGCTCATCTCGGCAAGGCAAAGCCCCTGTCTGGTGGCAGCAGCCCCCGGGCCCGCCGTCCCGCAGCTCAGGGAGGGTGGGAAAGCTGAAAGCAAGGCCCGGGCGCACACACCGAGGGGGCTCCCGGGACCGGGCCGCAGCGTGGCTCAGCCAGAGAGTGGGCCCTTGGTCCCTGCTGTCCGCTGCTTCCACCACGATCCCGCAGAGCCATGTCTGGAGACTCTGGCGGGGTGTGCAGGCAACAGGGAGAGAAACCCAGGATTTGCAGCCAATGTGACCTTCCCAGACCCCACCGAAACACCCAGCACAGGGAGAAGTACAGAAAAAGGCGCAGGGGGGGTTATTCCAGACGTGGAGGGGCAGTGAGGTTTACTGGAGGAGTGAATTACGAAAAAGATACGAAGATGCCGATACAGTTTATATTTGAATAAATTTGGTTTATTTTCATCAAATATCATAGCAGAAGGTTAAATATACTTCTAAGTTCTTCAAATTTATTAAATTTATTTAATTTAGTCAACATAAGAACAAGAATTAAAATAGTACAAGTGCACTTGATTAATAAACCGTCGTTAAATGTCTTGCTTATTGGAATTCATTATTAGGAAGTTTATGTTGTTTCTCGCAATCACCGTCTTTTAAGATTGGGAAAAAAAAAATAGAAATGTATTGCTACAAAATCTGTATCAAATTTGCAAAAAGTAGATGAACTGTTAAATCTAGAGATTGTTCCGGATATGGTTAAAAACAAAACCATAAACTGAAGCACCCGAAGCAGAGAAACGTCAAGCAGAGGTACACTCGTCCCACGGCAGGACCTCGTACAGGGGGAGACAGGCTGACATGTCGGGCTGTGGCGCTGGTTGTTTCTGATGGTCTTTGCAAAGGCTTTTCGGGCAAAATTTAATTCGTCTGGCCCTCAGCTCTGTCTTCTTCCAGATCATGTGCTTTCTTTTTGGTCTCCCCTTCCTTTCCCTCCTGTCTGGAAGCGGGGAATTTGTCCTTGTTGTTCTCTTTTTTCCATTTCATCCTCCTGTTCTGAAACCAGATCTTTACTTGCCTTTCGGTGAGTCCTAATGCATGGGACACTTCTATTCTCCTCTTCCTGGTCAGATAGGGGTTAAAGAGGAATTCCTTTTCCAGCTCTAGTGTCTGGAATCGACTGTATGTTTGTCTTCCTCTCCTCCTACCCGGCGCTGCTGTTTAAAACAAAAACACAAGGTTTTGGAAGTTGGTGTGGTCGTTCAAAACCAGGCACAAGCAGGGAGCGAGGGCTCGGGCCCCTCTGGAATCCCTCGAGAGAAGCCCCACAGAAACGCAGGGAGAAAAAGCAAAGAGCTCGGCAGAGCCGAGTTCTACACACGAGTGCGGGACAAACAGCAGTAGCAGATGCACGAAGTGCCTCGGCTCCCCATCCCTCCACTGGGCTTTGCGGGACCGAGTCACTTTATTATCTGATGACCGGTCCCCCGGCCCTGCTCCCTCCCTTTCGGACGGCTGCGGCAGGAGCCGGGCGAGAGCGGCAGATACACCTCGGTGTCCAAATGGACTTTAAAGCTATTCTTGGGGTGACAGCCGCCTTCTGCTGAGCTTTCTGTTTGCTTACTGTATCGCTTTATTATCGCAAGCCACCGCGGCGATAGGAATTGCGGGGAGAGACGCAGGGAGCGAGGGCGGCAGAGGCAGGGAGCGAGATGCAGCAAGAAAGAAGCGGGAGGAGGAAAAGAAAGTTTCGAACTCAGACGTGAGATGGAAGCACAAATTTTTGACTGCGTCCAACCTTGTGGTCTCATCCAGGGAAACATTTGAGCAGGAGACGAGCTCTGATTTAAGTGGTCTGGTTCCTCGCCAATATTAGCACTGGACGATTTACAGTCAGGATATTGTACCAGCTCGGCCTCTTGCTGTGTCGTAAAAATCTGCTGTCTCTGTAAGTTATCGTATCCATAAAATTTAGCGGGCTCCCCGTGACAGGTAACCCCGCTGCAGGGGGCAGGAGGCGGAGGCGCGGCGGGGGGAGGAGGAGGCGGCTGGTAGGCGGCCGTGGGGCTCCCCCCGGCCGGGTGGTAAAAGTCCGCTGCTGCGCCGCCGCCGCCCCCCGCCCCTCCGGGCGCGGGGTGCGGGAAGCCGGCGGCGGCCGCGCCGTTCCCGTAGAGCAGGGCGGCGGCAGCGGCGGCGGCGGCGTGGCGGCCGCTCACCTCGGGCGCGAAGTGACAGTCGTAGTACGGGGGATTGATGGGCTCCCTCGCCGCCGCCGCCGCCGCCTTGTACTTGGAGTACAGCGGGTTGACAAAGTAGGAGCTCATCTGGGAGGGGGCAGCGGCGGGTGGGGGCGCGGGCGTGGGGTGCTGCTCCCGCCGCCGCCGCCGCTGGTGCCTCTACGCTGCGCTCATGCCGTCGCCGCTCGCCAGTGCGCTCACCGCTCCCGCTCTCCGTGTATGTGGTGACCAGGACTGGATTATAATCGCTCCCAAAATGACCTGCCTCACTGCTTTTACTATTTCCTATTAGGCACACAGCAGTCCGCGCACACACACACACATACACACACGCTCATGAGCTCAGGGGGGACTTTTGGCTTCAGTTTACATGTGCCGCTCCTCAGGCAAGAAAAAAACCCGGCCCAGTCCTGCCCGGATCCACCCCAGCCGCTGCGCCTCCGCTCCCCCCGCCGGTGCGCGCTCGCCAGGAGCCAACGAAACCCCCGCCGCGCACAGGCGAGGCAGCCGCGCAGATCCCGCGCGATAACCGCGGGCGCGCTGCCCGGGGCGAGGCCACTAGGGGCCCAGGGCCGCGGCTGAGCTCTGAACCGCGGCCTGCACCGCCGTTCGGCTAGGGAGGCCAGCCGAGGGAGCCGGTGCTCGGCGCACTGAGCCGGGGGTGTCGGCGAGGGCAGCCGGGGAGACCCCGAGGGCGGAGGGGTGCTGCGGACCCTCCAGTCATTCCCTTGCAGGCGAGCAGAGCGCTGGGAAATGAGATGCACATTTACCCTTGACGCCGTGCACGCATGGCTGAGGCTCCAGGTTAATTGACAATGGAAATCATGCCTATGAATATACTTTCCATCATTTCACCCTTGGTGGACGTCATTACCGAGGCAGAGAGAGGGAGGGAAAAATAAAAAAAAAAATAGGAAAATATGTGGATGAGGGGTTTGCATCGCTCGGGGACGCGGTCCCAAATAAGCGAGCCCTGTTATACGAGAGGAAGGAAGGAAAGCGCTGCGCGGTAGGCTCGGTTCTGCCCCTGCTCCTCGGGCTGGCAGCCATCGCGGGGCCCCGAGCCTCGAGAAGTGCTGTCTCCAGCCCTCTCTTCGCTGCTTTGTCCTGCGGTGGGAATCGGCTTTTTGGACAGATACCCCCAGGAGGTCGAGTCTGCCCTATTTTGAAGAGAAACGAAAAATCTAGGTGAAATACAATACGGGCCCCGCTAGAGCCACGTGTGACCATCTGGTGTGAATTGACAAAAAAATATTTGTGGTTACATAAAAGGCATCGCAGGCTCCTTCCCCATCACACTCTGCTCCCCCACCCCTCCGACCTCCCGGTCCCCATCACAATTAACTTGCTTTGTCTAGGTGACCAGCCCTGCTAACCACCACATGAGTGCCCGAACGGGCGCTAGGCCCGCAGCGACACCCGCGCCCAAGCAAGGGCCCGGCGGCCTGGGACACACGCCTTTTGGAGCCTGGAAAAGGCTCAGGGACAGCCGGGGAGCAGGCGGGTGGGGGGTGTTGGAGTGAGAGAGGCCCGGAGGTGGCACACGGACTTTTAATGCTACAAGGATAGATAGAAGCAGAAGCAAAAGGCCATAGCAAGAGAGCAGCAAGAAGGCAGGAGACCAGGCCAAGCTGTGTGTTGGCAGAATGGCGGCAGCAGGGAAACTGCTTCACTCCGCACAGAGGCGCGGAGGGTCAGCGTGGATGCTTTCCACATCCACTCCAGACCACCCGCCCCCGATGTGTCAGCACTGCCACTCGCATGGGGCTGCAGTCCCAGCAGCGGTTCTCCGCGGCAGGGGAGAGCGCAGAGCAGTACGCGGGGCGCGGAGCACGAGGCGCGGCGGCGGCACTAAAGTGGAGCGCGGGCGCCCTCTGGCGGTGTGTGATGGCAGGCAACGTCCTCCCGCCCCGCGCTGCCCGCAGCTTCCCGGCCCCGTGGCCGTTCCGCGGCTCCGCCAGAACCCCGAAGGGACACTGAGGGACGCCGGCCGGCTCTGCACTGTCCCGGCGGGGCCTCAGCGCTGAGCGGTCCTTCCTGTGCTAGCTGGTTCCGGAATGGTTTTCATTCTTTTTATTTTTCCTTTTTTTTTTTTTCCTTTTCCCTCTTTTCCTTCCCCCATTTTTTCACCCCCTTTTTTTTTTTTTTTGTCTGCCGGACTTCAGAATGCCATTTTCTTAGCACATTTCGGTGACCGTCTTTTATTTTTTTCTCAGTGCTATAATTAACTACATACAAAGAATGCGCCTCGTTTACACATGGCAGCCAGCAAAGACGCCTGAGCTTTGAAGACCGCTGCTATCGCGTTTTCGATCGTGTTTCCCCACGTATTACACCACGAATTCTCCATGTGTGGCAGTTTCAGAGTTACACGGTTTTGTCTTGAACATGTTATTTCGTTTGCCCATGCATTTCTGTATTTATGGATTGACTTATGTAAACGAAAGTAAAGATGGATCTTTGTTCATCCTCCCCCCCCCCTTCACCACACATGCCTGTGAATTATTCGGTATGATGCGTGTGCACGCGACTGCGCATATGTGCAAACATATATTAACACAACCAACGGGTAACAATTAAATTATTGTTCAGTTTGACACAAAAAGTCATTTCCCTGGAAAAACCGCGTTTCGGCTTTCAAGACGTTTGGTTTTCTTTCTGCCATTTTGAAACAACGCACACCATATTAGAAATAGGTAAACAAAGGCGGGGGGGGGAGGGGGGAATAGACAAGGTAGAAACTGTCAATCTGCCAGAAATAAAATATTTAAAAGAGATGGTGTGGACTTGACAATTTCTTACCAGAGCCTTTGCTGGAATCAACTGTTGTGTGGCAAGAATATTGTTTACTTGTTGTTAGTTATAGATCACCCCCCTCCATAGTTATTTCCGCAAACACAGAGGCTAACGTCGCAGTGGAAGATCCAATAAAATACATTTCAACAAATCAGGGGACTTTGTAAAATCTCTCAGTTCAGTGACCTTCGGGTCTTTTTTGAGTCTGTTGCCTTGGCCCAAAGCTGACATATTGAAATTTATAGTCCAAGATTTTAAGACCTAGTTTGTCTGGATTTTTTGGCCTTTCCTCCCCCCTTTTAACAAACACAAACATCAAAATAAGGTGGTTTCAAAGAAAAGAGCCATAGCATATCGTAAACTCATTAGGTCCAGACGTCTAGCCATCTCAATGGTTTTATTATACCACGGTTCTTCCTGTTTTAAAAGAATTATAGGTATCTTCTCCACAATGGATGGGAAGCAATGCAACACCTTTTCCTGGAACTGCAGGCTTTTGCTCTTTTTTTTTTTTTACAGAGGTAAAAAACATTAAACACCAGGTCTCTCAGCTCTCCCCTTATTCTTGATTTAACCGAACTGCTCGTAAATATTTACGGGTCCTTCATTTTAATGGTTACTCTTTAAACAAAGCATTTTTTACAATGAACTTCATCTCAATTATCTTGATAAAGTCATGTGAGCTTATAAATGCAGAAGGCAGGAGACACGTTGCTAAATGAACTCTCTCCAACAAAGCCGAACGTTTGGAAGCAGCCGGGTCCCCCCAGAGCCCTCCAACCTCCAGATTAAAGTGTAGAGATTTGAAGCGGCCCCCAACAATAAAATAAGTTTAAGCGAATAGGCGTCATTTTTCTCCATTGGTTCTGGAGGACCGGTGTGGGAACATTTCCTAAGGTGTCCCAAGAGGTGGCTGGTGTTTCAGAGAGCGCTGGTAACCCAGGCGCTCAGGAGGGGTACGCGGCCCATGCACCTACATGGAGAGGCCAGAGCCGGCCTCGCCACCGCTGCCCTCCGAGAGCAAACTTCGATTAGGCGAGAACGGCGGGGGAGTGATTTTCCTCCGGCCTTTTTGGCTGCCAGAGGTGCTGCTGGCCCGGCAGCGAGGCCGAGCTTTCCCGCGGCCCCAGCCCGGCAGTGCTCGGCCCGCTGAGGCCCCGCGGGACCTGCGCGGTAGGGTCGGCTGCGCGAAGAGCATCGCGAGGGGCGCACAGATTTGTCCTCTCACGGCAGCGCTGTCGTTCGGTCACGGCAGACTTTATTGTGTAATAACTGACAACAATTACAACAGGTCTGTAGTTCGAGACACTGGGCAGTTAATACAACAGTCACCGGGGGCTGGGTCGCGAGCTAGCCGGGGACCGGGAGGCGTTAGGCCTATTGCGAACGGATTCAGGGATGAGACAACCTCCTACCAGTGCACTAAAGGTGTGTGTGGGGGACAGCTCGTGGCCTCTCTGTGACATCTATTGCGAAGGAGCGAAATTCAGACCTAGAAAGCAGAGGTTTTGGGAGAGGTTTCCTCTTAGTAAATCGTGGACAACACAGCACCCCGTTGATTTAAGTCACTGTAATTTAATATATATTTTATTACCGTAATTATAATTAATTCCCTTACCTTTATTTTGGCAAAGTAACTATCTAGACTACATCACTTTTAAGGAACATGTCAAACATTTAGCATCAGATAGAGTTCCCAAAGCTAACGTGCACTCACAATATCAACCAAACGGTCTGGGAAGGAGGAAGGGGGGATGAAGCGATTCTGCAAAACACGTTGGCGAGCAAGACAATATTTCCGAAAATACCTGACATAGACCACGTTTCACTTCTAGCTAAGGAAAAAAAAAAAAAAAAAGGACCAGATTGATTTAAAGTTCCTGGGAGAGATGGGGGGGGGACCCGGAGGAGGAGGAGAAACGTATGTGGGGCTGAGAGTACAGGGGCAGAATGAATAAAACCAAACCAACAAAAAAAGAAAACAAAGAGAAAAAAAGAAAAGAAAAAGAAAGAAAGAAAGAAAAAGACCCCTCCCCTCCCCAAAAAGGCAACTCGACAACCAAAAAACCCAAATCCAAAATAAAACCCAAACCTTCCAAACTCAAATCTAAAGCAGCATTCCCCAACTGCGTTTCTACCCCAGCGTTAGTCTCCTTTATTGCCCTTCTCCTTGTTCATCTTTTTCATTTTCATTCTTCTGTTTTGAAACCAGATTTTGACCTGTCTCTCTGTGAGATTTAAAATCCTAGCTACTTCGTAACGGCGGTCTCGGGTGAGGTACATGTTAAAGAGAAACTCTTTTTCCAGTTCCAGAGTTTGATACTTTGTGTAGGGACAACGCTTTTTCCTCGTTGAACGAGCGTGGATCCAGTTTGCTGCAGGATTATCTGGAAGAAGGGATGTATATAGGGAAAGGGGGCCGGGGGCGGGGGGGTGGGGAGGAGAGAGAAAGGTCGTTAAATTAATTTAACGAAGGATGGACTGTTTTCACAACTTTGGAGGAATTATCATAAAAGCCTTAATGCCCCAGTCTGTTTACTGTACAAATGATGTCTTGATGGTAGGTGGTTATGTGGAGTCTTTTATGGGTGCTTGTTGCTGCTTGCGCTGGGGTAGGCGTCTAGACGTTTTTATAGGTTAGTAAAACTATCAGTTTTGCACATTCGAGCCTTACAGGTTTCGGCAATAAATCAAAGGGGCAATTTCTTTCTTTCTTTCCTTCTTTCTTTCTCTCTCTCTCTGCCCCTCTCTCCCTCTCTCTCCCCCCTATTTTTTTTTTTTTTTTTACTTACTTGGGTCAAGTTGCTGCTGTTTCTCCTCCTTCAGATCGCTGCTCGGGCTAGGGTTGTGGCTGCAAGCGGCGGGGTCCTTGGAGCTGCCGGCAGCCGCCTTCTCTCGGGGCTCCTGGAGGAAGGAGCTGCACGTGTACTCGGGCACACCGATCCCCTGGGACTCCCGGGACGAGGAGCACTCAGTCCTTTTGGAAGAGGAGGAGGAGGAGGAGGAAGACGAGGAGGCGGCTGCTCCCGTCTCCGGCTTTATCCCGTAGTGGCGCCCGTTTGAGGAGCCGGAGCTGGAAGCGGAGCCGCTGCCGCCTCCGCCGCCGCCCGGGAAGCCCGGGAAGGGCTCGATCCAGGAGCGCACGTAGCGGCCGGCGTCGGCTGCCCCTAAGTGGGGCTGGTGCATGTAGGGGTGGTAGATCCCGGTCATTGCCGCAGACGGCTGAGGGTGAACCGTGGACCAGGAGGTGGAGAACACGGTGGATTTTGGTGCAAAGCTACAGGAAGAAAAATCTGAACTCTCTGCAACACCTGATGGCCTGGAGGTCGCACTGTGACCTCCCTGGACGAATCTACTCCCGTAAACTTCTTCGCTTTCATGGCCTATGAGAGAATCGACATAATAGTTACTTATGGTGCCACTAGACGACATTTTAGGCTCCCCTCGTAGTCATATAAAAGGTTACACTGTTAACTGTATATGATACCCTCCCGGAGAACAATCGTAGTATTTTGCAGACTGCAACCCTCAACCATTGGTTGCGCAGCCCACGTGATCATATTTACCAATACTGAGAGTAAATCAATCCGCTAAACTGGGGCTGCTGTGATTTAAAAAAAAAATCATCATCAACAACAGCCCCGCACAGCGCTCCCGGACCTCGCAGGGGCCGCCCGCTCTACCCGCCCTGCCCGCCTGCCCTGCCCTCCTTGCCCGTCCTCTCTGCCAGCTTGCCCACCCGCCCTGCCTTGCTTGCCCTGCCCGTCCTCGGTGCCCAGCCCTGCCTGCCCGGGCGCGCCTGGCGTGGCCGCTCTGGCAGCCCACGGCCGCGGCGGGCGCGCACTATTTCTTCACCTCCTTTGAGTGATTTCTGCCACTCATTTCTTAATCAATGAGAGGCAGGGTGTTTAAATAAATCCAACAGCCTTGGCTTGCTAATCACACTCCAAGCTGCTGAGGAAACCCGCTGGGAAAGGGGGATTCTTGCCTGTAAAAACAAACCATCGCAAGCTGGGACTGTAACGACTTCTCATAAAACAGGAAAATGTTACAGTAAAAGCACATTGCGGTACTTCCATATTTCAGAGCATGTGCGGGTATTATTATCTGCTCCCCCACCTACTCTTTGACAGAAAGTTTCCATGGAAAGGGTACACTTTTAAAAAGAGATGCCCATTGTGTTGTTTTAAAACAGGTGGAAGACCTCTGTAATGATTTTATGCCTTTCAATAAAAATTTTATGAGGTGTATTTGATTATAGATTAATGTGTCCCTAATAAAACGGACGGATGGAAACAGCAAAACCTGTGTCTCCAAGCACAACTGACGTGTGGCTGAACACAGGCTCCGGTATCTGCGAAACTTTGGGGCTACGCAGCCCCAGCGCAGCCCCCCCCGGCTATGCCCAGCGCTGCCCAGCCAGGCCCGGCTACAGGCAGCTCCGCGGCCGCGGGGCAGGGGCAGCCCCCCTCCCCGGCAGAACTGACTCCTCCGCCCCTAGCTAGTGGGGGAGCTGGGCCGGGCCGCGCTGGCCACGTTCAATGCCTACGTGAGATTTTTGCCCGCTTTGCTGTCTTTTCCTTCCTTTCCCTTCCCTTCCTCCCCTCCCCCCCCTCCCTGCCCGGTTAGCCTTCCCCGAGTGACACGGTGCCCGGTTAGTACGGAAAACCAGATTACCCATGGTCTTCTCCCCACGCCTGCTCTGCCGAGCGAGGGACGGCGGCTGTGCCGGGATCTGGAGGAAAGCACACGGTTAGTGGGGAGCCCGCCGAGAGCACCAGCGACAGCAGCGCTGCGAAAACACTTCCTACTCCCAGGCCGTTATGAGGAAGGGACTGAAATTCCTGTTTATTTAATGATTTATTACTCTCTGGGGTTGTTTTCTTCTTTTTTTTCTTCTCTTTTAAACCTTTTTTTAAAAAAAAAAATCCTTTTTTTTTTTTCCCCTTGTGGTTGTTTGTTTGTTTCTCTCCTCACACTTCAGTATTTTCCTTTACTTCTCATACTTCTATATTTTTTTCTCTAGAAGCTGGGTTTCTGATATGGCGAAAAGTTGTCCCTCGCTTTACACAGATAAGAATTTATAAAGCGGGCAGATTAAAGTGAGCCTCCTTTTTTCTATATACGTTAAACACTTGGTATGGAGCCAGCTAATTACTTCCCACTGCTGAAACTTCGTTGGTGATGTAGCCAGTATCTTTAAAGGAAAATAAAAGACGGTTCAAATGTATGCAATATTTAAAGATATGGGGGGGGGAGGGGGGGGCGGGGGCTGTTGAGCACCGGTTTTCTTGTTTGTTTTCGAAAGGAGAGCAAGCACAAAATACCTACGGGCTTACGGCTCCCGCAGCATCAAAATTATGATGCTTTGGTTTGAGGAATATATACCTCTGCCCTACGAGTGAACGTGCACATGAGGAAGTATTGGCCTAAATTTAAGTACTTAATTGATATAAATTTAAATCTCAGCAACAAAAGAGTAAAATGCAACACCACCAGCTGCAACGTGACCAGTACTAGTGCCACCAAGTCAGACAATGTTGGCACTATCTTGCTTTTAATTTCTTGATTTAGAAACTGCTTAGGGGAGGAATGGGCGCTGATGGTGAGTGAGCTGGTTTCTCAGCGCGAACAGTAGCCGCGCTATTTTTCCAGTACTGTTTGAAGGTGAAAGTATGCCCAAGTATTTGCACTTCAATTTGGAGTCATGTTCATTTGCAAGCCATTTGCAGTTCTGCTGAGTATTTCTCCTCACACAGGCACTCACCCGCTCCCTGTCTCACGCACACCCTTCCTCAGCAGAGCCCTGCGAATAACATTTCTCAGCTATGTACAGAAAGGGTTAAGAGTCTTGAAAGTCATTATCTGGATGTGTTCTACTAAAATGGAATTGCGCTAAATAAAACGATCTCTGAGTAAACAGAAACGGTGCAGGGTGACAAAAGTAGGTTTGAAGAGGCCGGTGTATTTTTGTAAGCACGCTTGGAGCGTTTCTGCTCAAAAAAGCCAACCTTGCCAGACGTTTGAGGAAACATTTTTACATCCACCATCTTCCGTAAGCTCTTGAGCTGATCAAGAACCGAACTCCTTAACATTTATCTTATGCCCAGCTTTGCATGTGGCATGATGGGGTTCTTTTAAGAGAGTACAGACACGAAATCAAAGTCTACACATTGTAAGCATGCGGTGACTGATATTTTTTAAATCAACATGCGAACGTCAAATAAAATGACATACATATTGCTGACAGCTTGTAGTAGAAAGAATTTTTATCACTTACCATTTATGAGTTGATTGGATGAGGATGTCCAGTTGAGGTCATAGTATTTTACTACGTTTTTTATTTTTTGTTTCCTTCCTCCCTCTCTCTTTTTTTTTTTTTTTTTTTACATTCAATTTGTCAGACTGGGAACATCACACAACATTTTATCAATTAATCATTTGTTTACAGGCACAATTATAAATGAATCAGATTTACATCGTTTCCCGCCCCAGTCTCCACCCCACCCCTAAAAAAGGAAAGGGGAAGAAAAAAAAACAAAAAAGAAAATAAAGGAAAGGGGGGAGAAAGAAAGAAAGAAACTCAGGCAGATACACACAAAGACCAGAAAATGTCAAAGAAGGTACATCAGTCCAAAGAGCTGCTCACAGAGAAAGACCAGGAGACCAACCTGCATCTGTACTTTCAGTATTTGTAGAAAACCAAAGGAACCGCAGTAGTTTACAGAGTTTATTGCATTATACATGCGAACAGAACATGCACAAGTAGGACATATTGCTGCTGAACGACTACTATTCCACATATGCACCACAAGGAAATGTCTACAATGGAGAAGAAGGGAATATTCCATTTTACGAAGGACAATCTCGAAGTTCATTTGCGAGGATAGTTACCTTATAATGTGCTTCTCTTTCCCCCCGCCCCCAAAGTTTCCCTCCCCCCCCTCTTTTTCTTAAAGTATTGAATGTACTCCAAACGTTATGGCCCGTGTAACAGCCCCACATAAATACCATTTTGTTAGTAAAAACATGAAAAAGTCACATTGCTTGGATGTTCGACAGTTCCAATAAGTTAAGACCAAATGATAATATTCAATAATAGTTACCCTGCATTACGATGAGAACAAAAATAAATTACACGTGCTAGGTTTTATATATACTCGTCATAGTAATACATATTCACTTGCAGCGCTAAAAGAAGGACGAAAAGTCACATTCTACCAGAAACAAAACAAAACAAAACATAACTGGGAAATGCCGGGTTTTGCCACAGTCTCTCCTGCCTTTAACAAGTGGCGGTGCTGTGCCCACTCCTCACTGGTGCCCCCCCCGGGGTTAGGGTTTAAGAGAAGGTCAGATTAGCGGTCAGTTCCCGGATTCGGTTCTCCCTGCTCATCTTCTTGAGCTTCATTCTGCGGTTTTGAAACCAAATCTTGACCTGCCTGTCAGTGAGGTTTACGCTCTTACTGATCTCTAGACGGCGCTCTCGAGTGAGATACATATTGAATAAGAACTCTTTCTCTAATTCCAGTGTTTGGTGCTTAGTGTAAGGACACCTCTTCTTTCTGCCACTCTTTGCAGTTAGCCAATTGCTTGTTGGAGTATCAGACTTGATTTCCTCTATCAAAATCAAAGAAGGAGAAGAAGAAGAAAAAAAAATCAAAAATACCTCAGGCTGTTAGATTGTACCCTTGGCCATGACCCCTCCTCTGCAGTGTCTGGCAGATATGGTGGATGCGGGCACTACACAGGGCTCGGGTGCGGGGTGGGCACTGGGAGGGGACCCGCTGCCAGGCTGGGCTTGCCTGGCCCCGCCACCCGGCCCCTGCCTGCGACCGCCCTGCACTCCTCCTGCCCCGGCCCGCAACTGACTCTCCACTTCTCAGCTGGCGTTCAGCATTTCAACAATATTTAACCTGCCATCAGCCCCGTGGCCGGATTTTAACGGGCCTATCCCCGCCATGGCCGCTTCGGGTTCCCACGACAGTTGCTAGGAAAATATCCCAATCACAAAATCCCCTCTCTCTGTATTTGGAAGCAGCATCTCCCCAGCCATCAGCTGAATTACGCAAGCACACCTAGGAACAGACATGGCCGTTTTGCCAGCCAAAATGACATAAAGACGTTCAAGAAACTAACACCCACAGCTCTTTTTTTTTTCTTTCTCTTTTTCCATTTTCTTTTTAGATTTTCTTCCCGCCAGAAAGAAATTTGCCCCACATCAACCTAGACCTGGGATGCTAAATATAATTCAGATAAAGAGAATCTCCATGCACACGTAAGGTAAAAATCGACCTAGAGGTTGCAAAGTACATTTTTATATGGAAAAAAAAATTCCCGTTTTAGGATTCTTCGAAACACGCCGTTCAAAAGGAAAGCTTTAGTGCACTTTTAAAGGGAAAATAAAATCAGATTACACCACCTTTAGCTTTCAAGCGCATTTCAAAAATACTGTAGCACTTCTGGAGACAAACCCAAGGTTATCTAAAGCATCACACTGAAACATTCCATCTTTGGACCAGGCAGATAGCGGACTGCTGCTTTCATTGTGCTTTTATTTCCAACTTTAACCAGCCTGGTAGCACCTATTCCTCACCTATTTTAATAGGATCGTAATTAACTTTAAATGCAATCAAACCGCAGTAAGGCTCAGTAAAAAAATATAAACAACAACAAACAAAAAAAAAAAATCAGCGAAATCTTACGAGAGAAAACTTGAGCTGGTCGTATTTTACAACCTCCAGACCTGCTTTTTTTTTTAGAGGTATGGAGCTGCTTTTGGCTGCTGCAGCGCACTAAGGAGCAGACGGCTATATTCCCCGCACCACGGAGGCTGTCTGCAGGTCTGCATGCACAGGAGAGGCAGACCCCTACAGAAAATCCCTGGACCCTTTAGTGTGGCATTTTTTTTTTCCTGCCAAAATCTTCAGCGATACAGCACCTGCAGCCCAATACTCCTTTGCATTAAATGTGATGGCTGTGATGCTCGTTAGTATATTCGAGCCTGCTTTATGGTGCTGGCGTGTTGGAGTTACACCACGGCACGGTTTAAACTCGGTAATACAGACCTTTACTCTCCTTCTCCTGGACTTCTGGGCTGGACACGGAGCCTTCGGGCAGGCAGCTCCGCTCTTCTTGCAACGTGGACTTGGGCTCGGGACTTTCCACTTGAGAGACTTTAGCGGTGCTGTCTTGGCTGTTCGGGTTTTCATTCATTTTCTTTTCCAGCTGAAGTTGAGCAGATATCTGCGGTTTGGAGCTGCCGCGAGGGTTTAACTGTAACATTACAGTTGAACTCGTTTCAGGGCTATTATTGTACTCTTGGGTTTTCCCAGTGGCGTAGGTCTGGCTCAGTCTAAAATATCCTGGGACGGGAACCTCGGGGTTCTCAATGGGGCATGATTCAGACACCAGCCTCTGGTAGGAAGGGACGTCTGCAGAAATGAGTTTGGATCTCTTATCGGAATACATGCAGCAATTGCTTTCTTCTTTAATATTTGTAGTGAAGGAACAAGTGGGGACCTGCTGTGTAACAGGTTGCTCTATTCGACAAGATCTGTTCGGGTCTGTCCAAGTGTCTACTTGAGGTATATAAGGATGTACATTCATACCCATATTTTGGTGATTAACTTCTCTTTTAGCCAGAGACGGAAGGAGTCCACAGGTTTGCATCCCATACGTCCCAATGTCTGTGCTAGGTGGCATATACATGCTGGCGCTGTTGGAGTAGAAACTGTCACTCCTGCACGCACTGATGAGAGAATCTACTAAAAAAGTATTAGCGGCAGGAGAGCTGTTGGGAAAGGACATTTTGGGGCGGAATTTGAGGAAGAGAGATTGTGTCCTTTGTAGGCTGACATCTCTAGGAAAACATTCCCGTGTAATTGCGGATGCCTCCGCGCGACCACATGACAGCCGGGCCAATGGCAGCGCCCGCCGCCCCGCGCCCCGCCGCCCCGTCGCTGACGCGCCCCGCCGCGCCGCCCCGCCGCGCCCCGCCGCGGTCAACAGCGACCCCTAGGCCGCCGCGCCGGCACCGCACCGCCCCGCCGCGCCGCGCCCGCGCTGCGGCAGCCGGGCCGGGCCCCCCCCACAGCCGCGGAGCCTCCGCGAGTGCGGAGCACACACAGCTCCCCCCCCCCCCCCCCCCCCCCCAAACCACCTCCCCGGGTGGCACGGCGGGCTGAAAACCAAACCGCCGCTTGTCCGCCATGGCTCCCGTAAAAGCCCCGCGCCTGACAAGTGCGGGGACAAAAGGTTGCGGGATTTATTAATGCGTATTAAGGAGAATCAGGGGCGATCAATAAAACCCTCATCTACATTCTTGGGCTACTTGGTAATTTTCTTGCTTCTGAAGCTTTTTCCAGAGTTATACCCTCTGTTGCCGCGCACGGGAAGATATTTTATTAACAAATCAATCCAGACTTTGTAAAGGATAAGATTAATAGTTAAGATTTAGCATAATGGCGTTCGCGTTATGAATTATTGAAAATTATACTATTGATTTTTTGCCTTGCTGCTAACCGAGAAGGTCAATTTTTGTTTTAACACAAATTGTCAAATATTAAAAGCTAGACTTTTGTCATAACTCGAGTTTTATAGGGAAGCCACATTCCTAAAATTATTTTACTATGCTCTCGCCCGACCGTCTGGGAAAAGGGAAAACAAAAAAAAAAAAAAAAAAAGAGGAAAAAATAAAAAAGAAATTAAAGACATTTAAAAAAAAGAAAGTGTTTTTTTTTCACTTGCCCTGGAAACCGAAAGCATCATAAAGATAATTTCTCCTTCTGTGGTGTTGCTCATTAAAAAACATACAGAAACTCATAGCCTCATTGCAACTCTTTCAGCAACTTTTTCTTTCCTTGTCTTGTTTTTGAAGAAGAATGACAAATGCATCTGTATGATAAAAAAGAAAAGAAATACCGAAGGCAACAGCAACTGTTTACATGACAAACCAGAGTTTTCAGCCCCAACATTTTAAATCTGTTTTACTGTTTCCCCCCCACACCTCCTTCCCCTATCTACACCCGCATCTATTACAGTTTAAATAGTGACGGCGCAAACTGTTTATTACTCTTTCTCCCTTGCTTTTCTTTTTTTTAATTCCCCCTCCCCTTGTTTTCTTGGTGGGTTTTAGGTGCTTTTGGTGTGTTCTCTTTTGGTTTGTTTTTTGTGTCTCTGTGTGTGTGTTGTTTTGGTTTGTAGGCTTTTTTTGTTTTCTTTTTTCTTTTTCTTTTTCTTTTTTATTTTTCTTTTTCTTTTTTTTTTACTGTACTCAAAGTGGGGTGTTTCCTATCTGTGGCTGATGCTGTCAAGGACTCTTATCCAGACAAACTGAACTTGTTGATAATTTTTGTTTCTGATTCCCCCGCCTGTTTATTTTGGGCCTTTCTTGCATTAAAACGCCCTTTCAGGTCCCCAGAAGCAGGCAGCACGTGAAAGGATTTTAAAAAATTTAAACGCGCCTTTCACACGGCGGAAAACCCACCAGCGTAGTTTTACATTTTCCCCCTTTCTTTGGCATTTGGATGTTTTGCACTTTTACCGTACACTTTGCACTGCTGGAAACAATAACCCTATTTAAAATTTCGCTGTGGCAATGAGACAGACCCTTTAAAACCTTATCGCAGCTGTTCAAATACAACATCATTGTCAGGTTAAGAGCCAGAGTCTTTTATAGCTGCAGTCTCCGGCTCCTGGCTCGCCTAAGAGTTTAAATATTACCTTCGGCATAGTCGCTGCTCTCAAGATCTTCCCGCAGCAGCATCCCCTGCGCCTGGCGCGGCCCCTCCGCGGGCGCGCTCCGCCGGCGCCGAGGGTCGAGCTCCGCCGGGATGGCAAGTTAAGATCATTATCAGAGCCATGGCTAAGATTTCCCTGCGCTGGAGGAGGAGGAGAAGCTGCGGCGGAGCCCACGACGCTCCCTCGGAGCCCCGCATCCCCCCCTCGCTTTCCAGCAATTTCCTCTTCTGCAACAACAGCCCGGACAACCCACAGAGTTTAAAGAAACAAAATACTATTTTCCTTGACACAGTTTAAGACTCGACTGTTAAATCTAATCAGGAATTTTATGCCCATCAAATGGCTCTTTCATAATCTTTATTTACACTTGCAGAAAAGGGGGTCCCAGAAATATCCCAGCTGAAGTGTGAGCCCAGAGCTCTACAGCGGGTTTCGCCCGGCAGCGAAGTTAAAACAATAAGCAAAGGCTGCGCTTGCCTTCCACGCCAGCCTGGCCGGTGCTGAGGGAGCTGACTGCTCGGCTCCTGATTAGACATGAGGGTTCTTTGATTTTTTCAACTGAAAATATGCATTTCTCGCATGTCACTACACGGGATCTCAGCTGATGGTTGCGATGATAATGACTTAAATATCGTATTCAGGACTGGTAAACGGCTCCGTAAGACACTTCGCTCATGATAAATCATTACGGAGTTTAAAAGCTGGCAGCATTTTTTTATTATTGAAAATGAACAGTAGGAAAGTTTAAGTTTGATGTAAATAGAAGTTGAATAAACATGTGAGAGCCACTGGGGAACTGGGGACTTAGGCTCTGGGCATTCAATGTCATTCTTGTTCTAAATCATATTAAAATGGAATCAAGTAATTAACATTAATAAATAAATCAATATTGTGCAATAAATGAGATATACAATCTACATTAATATAAAGGTTTGGCTCTCAGAGCCCCATATTTTTCCCAACGAGGGAGAAAAAAAAAAAAAACAAAAAAAAACCCAACAACCAATGGGTCCATGCAGATGTAAATCACTGTTTGTAATAAAGCATAGGTGGACATTACAGTTTTCTCCTCTAGCAAATGTCAGGGCTAAAACTTGAGGTTACCAGACGTGGCAGCAGGGCTTAATTTTCACTGCCTTATCTTCCTAAACCTTATTACTGGTGATATGATTATTATTTCTTGTCTCGGCTGTGCTGAGGATTTTCATAGTTGCAATTTGCTCTGTTTGTGTCTCATTATGTGAGGGGGATGGGAGCGAGGTACGAAACAGGCTAGATATTTTGCAGATGCCTTCAGTAACAAAGGTGTTGAGGGAAATATCTTATTTAAAAACCAGGCTGGAACCCAGGAAGCTTTTAGGAAGTTTCCTTTCATTTACTCGATTTCAGCATTTCATTTAAGGTGTCTTTAAAGGCGAGGATAGTATATTTTATGCCATGATGTTATATTGCAGGGAGATTGAAGAATAGTTTTTATTTCAGGGACGAAAAAAAAAATTGGCTACGATATCGCGTCCTTTCTTCTTTTAATAATACAACTGTCACGTTGCCCAGATTTCTATGTGCCATATTTTCACAGACAGTCGGCGTCTGGGCTGAGGGTTCAGATTCCCTGGTTTTTTTGACCGAGGGGGTCGGGGCAGACCGGACGCGGGGGGGTACGGGATGACATACTGATGACATTATGCCTCTTCCTAAATATGAAAGCTTATAAAATAAATAAAATAGTATGATGGCCTTTTCTTCAAAGGTGTTTTTGAGCGTGAGGATCGCACAGGAGCCCAGACTGTCCTCTCACCATCACCCGAAGCCTCAACCCTTCCTCTATTGTATTTCTATATTTCTGCGGACACAGAAGCGAGTATCTGCTATGATGAGATTTTAGCCTGTAAGTTGGCCGCAGATGCAGACCTCAGCCTCGGTATTTGGGCTGCGTATTTATCTTTCGGCAGATTCCTGCCGCATGTGTAGTTTAATCAGAAAAGAAGCAAATATCCATTTCGTTCTCCTTAAAGGACAAGCCCATAGACACTTGGAAATAGCTCACAGCTTCTTCTGTCTAAAGGAATAAAACAGAGAGGGGGGGGGGGGAATAATAGAAGAGGTTATAGGATCGTGGAAATCATCACATTTACACGAGGATTCAAAAAAGAAGCTGCATTTCCATATTCTGGTATATAGTTGTTTGTTTTTTTTTAATAACACATCCTGGCTCCCATCACTCTTCACATTCGCTGCGATCAGCCTCACTGTAACTGCGAGTTGTTAAAGCGCCTCGCATGAAGCCTGATGGGTTTGGGGTTGGTGTGGATGCTTACAAGGAACACTCCCAAGCCAAGAAAAACAAACACAAAAACTTCGCTAAACGTTTCCCTCTCGAAATGGGTATCTCCACCGAGAGACCAGGGGATTTTCCTTCGGGATCCGGCTGCGCCTCTAAGGACTACCTTTGGCGTCAGGGATCCCAAGGATTTCAGATTGTACAATGCCATTTTATTACCGACGGAAAGGCTATTTCTAGGAAAGTGTTAACAATGAACTTCTAAAAACAAACCAACCCCAAGCCCCCACAACCCAGCAGACAAAGTGCCAGCAAATGTTTTCACGAGAGAAGGGCCTTTAAAAAATGCAGAATATGGCTGAAAGAACGTGAAATAGATTTCGATTTATTCTGGGAAAAAAAGCAGAAAGCAGCGAAGCCCTTTCTTTCCTCACATTCTGACCAAAAGTGCGCACTGGAGGGAAAATGTAAAGAAGAAAATCAACAAAAACCGGAACATGCTCGATCACTGGAGAGCATCCAGGAAATTCATAAGCTTCACTTTAATTTTCTAATCTCTACTTTCATTTTAATAGATCTCCATAGTACTTTTAAAGAGAGGGATTTCATTCAGGAATGCCTTGGCAAAGTGATGTTCGAATATTAAAAAAGATTGCCTTTTTGCTTTAGTCTCTCGCTCTTTCTAAAAAAAATAAGCCCTCTCTAGGATCTAACAGTAATCTCCCCTTAAGTACAGTGTGGCTTTAAAATTATGCTTTCTGTGCCTAAAGGTTTATTTTAAGAAAAGCCTGGATTAAGAGCCGAAGATGAACTGTGGAAACGCATGGGGTTTGTATTACTTTTGTTTCACTGGCGTTAAGGCTGCTCTTAAAGGAATGAACATAGTTTCGTTCTAGGGAACGAATTCGGGATATAACTGGAGTTTTGGTGGCCTTTTTTCTTGCTTAAAATTATGGTGGGTTTTTTTTTAAAGCTCGGATGCATTATAAAAGATTACGACCAAATTTTTTTTTTCTTCTCCTTTAAAGTGGCGTATTTCTCCATCCCGTCACGGTTATGGGTTATTTGTTTAATAAATCTTTTTGATGCTTTATTTTCTCATTTGGAAGGCCCTGAAATCTTATCGTTACTTATATATTAGCTATTTTACTAGCAGTGAGGTTATTCTCAGGGAGCCGGGCGGCCGTGGGCGTTGCAGCGCCTCGGGGCGCCTCCCTGTGGTCGCGGAGCTCACTGCCGCGGCCGCCCGCCTGCCTCTCCCGGGGTTCTCTCTTCGCGGCTCCGTCTGCTCCCGATCACGGGTTTCTCTTGTTCTTTCTAAATAGAAACGTAACCGTGCTATCCTTGAGCGTTTATGCAAGATTAATGCTGAGTTGTTTCTATTTCAGCGGCTCTTTTTTTGCGGTGTCTTAGCATTTTAAAGGCGTATTAATCCGCTGAGGTAGACTGTTAAAGCGCTGCAGGGAGCAGAAAAATCAAACGCCTCGTTCTTGTCCTGCGGATTAAGGCTCGGGAGAGACGCGAGAATTTTGCTATAAGGTCAGGCGAAACGCTGTGAGAAATTCCCCGCCGCTTCGCGCATTTCTAATTAATGGGCTTTGTGGAGAAACGCATAGAGAGACCATCTTTCTCCTTACATTACGAAGCATTTCCTACAGCTAACCTATTATCATTTTGAGAAAAAAAACTCAACAAAACAAAAAAACAAAACTCAAACCTCATCCCCAAACCCTTTTTGTTTTATTTTTAGAGCTAAAAAAAAGGAGATCTGGGGCGAATTTCTGTGAGCGGAAGGGAAGGGCAGGGGACGCGGGAGTCGGCGGGCCAAGGCGGGCGCGGAGCAGAGCGGGGCACGCTCCCGCCCACCGCCGAGAGCTCACCTCGACCCGGCCGGGGCTTTCTCTGCGTTATGATGCATTTGCTAATCCGGCCAGCTATGCGGTAATAACTGTGTGTGTGGTTGTGCGGGTGTGTGAGAGAGGGAGGGAGGGAGACACAGAAAGAGTGAGAGAGTGGGTGGTGGTTGAAAATAACAGAGGAACCTTAAGGCGCCTAATTATTCAGAAAGGTTAAAGGTGATGACCTTGACATTTTGGAAGTTCAAAGGCATACACTTATGTTTTTCTTGCTAAAGCGTTTAAAAATATTTTTTTTTAAAGTCATGCCTCCCTCCGCTTCTATTTCTCCATTTTTTGAATTCTCGGGCTTTTCCTGACTTATTTGTGCACTTTTGCCTTCCCTGCGTGCAAGCGTAGTGAGAGCCGCCGCTTCGTCCTATTCAAAACAGGCAAATTCTTTCCTCACTCCTCGCCTTTATTGCACATTGCGGAAATCTCTTTTTCACCCACCAGAAGGTGTATAATATAACCCAATTAAGCTGTTTAGAACCTCGGTTTTTATGGTGTTGTCTAGACAGTTCAAGGTTTTGTAAACAGCCCAGCCAGGTCACGCAAGATAAAGCGGCGCGGAGCAGAGCCCTGCCGGATGCCGGCCCCCGCGCAGGGCCCGCCGCAGCCGCGGATGGGGCCGCGGGCTGCGCTCCCGGCTCTCCGCTCGCCCTCCCCAGGAACGGCATCCAAGAGATCCACCCGCCTGCCTCCAAAAGGGTCTCTTCTTTTTTTTTTCTTTCCTTCCCCTCCCCAACTAGTGCCAATTGTTTATAGCTCCCTCTTGTCTGCCTCGCTCCGAGCCCTCCGTCTTTCTGCCTCTCTCTTCACTAACAAGTAAACAGCCACTGGCGTTGGGGATTTTGGCCTTCCTGTGAGACTGACAATTATTGTTATTTTAATTAAAAATAAAAGCCTTTTTCGATGTTTACAGCAGTTGCAGTCCCATCAGAAGTGATGGGCTGCAGCCAGCCATACTGGCTCTGCCTCACGGCGAAAAGAGAAGGTTACGCATACCTACAAAGAGAGAGTTACACATCTAAACTAATCTTGATTTAAACGCGTTCAAAACAACCCGACTAGGCAGCTTCCTATTATTATTCAATTGAACTTGGCTCTAACCCGGGAAGAGCTAGAATCCTTTGGAGATGGAAATCCATAGAGTGCACGGAAGTTATAACCTTAACTTTACTAGAAACCATTTATTCACATGAAAAAGACAGTGGCCCATGCTTTTGGATGACAATAGAAACATATATATATATATATTTTATATATAGCGAACGTACATTTACCATCTCTTAAATAAACCGCATTCACTTAAAGGGAGGAAAGTGTTACCCTAGCTCAAAAGCAACAACAGAGGCCCCCCCCCCCCCCCCCCCCCTAGAACTCAATGAATTGTAAGCAAAAACTACCAGACACACTGCAGGTCCATTGCTGGCACTGTGAGAGAGGAAAAAAAGCACCTTTGGCGAGAAACACTGGAGAGTGGACAGTTGGATTTGTCCTAGTTTCCCCTTATCAGGAATCTGCTCCGCCAAGCCCCGAAATCTCCAGTGGCCATTCAGTGTGTGGAGTTGCATATGAAAATGAAACTTTGAGTTCCGCAGGGTGGATGTGTCATGTAAACCAATTTACTTTTGCATTCAGATGGCAGGTCAAAGAGACCGAGATATTCTTTTTCTTCTTTCTTCCTTTTCTCTTGCTCTCTATTTTTTTTTTTTTATTTTTTATTCCTTTCAAAACAAGGGATTCCCAGTGAAATATTGGAGTCGATCTCTGTTCAGTTTCTTTTCTTTCATCCTTCGGTTCTGGAACCAGATTTTAACTTGCCGGTCAGTGAGGTTGAGCATTCTGGACAACTGCAGTCTTTTCTCTTTGTTTATGTACACGTTGAAGAAAAACTCCCGTTCCAGTTCCCTTATCTGATATTTGGTATAGGGACACCTCTTTTTCCTTGATCTCTGGGGAATTGCTGAAATTCAAGAAAGAAGAAACTGATTTGTGCTGCTGCGAACACGCTTAGCTAGGAAGAGGTCAGACTTTGACAATATCACATTGCCTGGATAACAGCCCTCTAACAGTTAAAAGAAAAAATATTCCCTGGGCTTTTGCTCTCTGGATGAGTTAATAAAAAAGCGAATATTTTCCAACTTCTCCTTAAAAGAGAGCACTTCGAGCAACACAGAGAGATATTTAAATGGGCTGGAAAAATTCCAAGTTTCTCAAACTCCTCTCACCCACCCCCCGCCCCAAACAAACGAAGATCTTAAGCTCTAAACCGAAGGCAGCTCTGAGCAGTACCTGTGAAATTTCCCCGTCTGCCCCCGCCAAATCAACAATTTAATAACAATTAATATCCTCTTCCAAGAATACCTTAAGCCCACCTAAATTGGTTTCCTATCGTAAACACGCTTTACAACGGTAAAGGAAATCTTATAGGATATATAAAATCCTTTGGATGCTTATAAAATTGCACATAAAATGAGGCTTGACAAAGTGTTGGCCTTGTACTCTTGCCCCCAATTTACTACTGATACCTACCTGAACTGTTGCTCTTCTCTGCAACAGCCTCACCAGAAGGGGAATCGGCGCTGTTTGCTGGTGTCACTTTCTTCTCTTGGCTGGAAGGTGTTTTACTGCAAGTGCTGTTCTGGGCTTTCAAGTCGCCCTTGTCCGCGTCCCCCTCGCCCTCGGAGTGCTGCTGGTACGGGGGTCCGGGGGCTGCCTCGTAAAACTGGTCGAAGCCTTGCGGCAGGATGCCGTTCCTCCCCACCGAGCTGTAGAAGTTGGAGGCGGCGGGAGACGGTCCGTGGTGGCCGCAGACAGGGTCCGTTTTGAATAACATTTCCGTCCTCCTGTTCGCAGGCTGCAGAAAGTCTCTGTGCATCACCTCTTCAGCTGAGTAATAAGGAGCATAACTGCCCCTATACTGCCATTTGCTGCGCTCTAATCCGTATTCCCTGAATGCCACTTCGCGCACAGGTTGGACATGAGGTAAATTGGAAGAATAAGGAAAAGTCATTTGACAGGACGACGACTGCGACAAAAAAGAGGGTTTCGTCGAGAAATCTGAGGGTGAGACGTAATAAGTGCACCCTGGCAGATACATATTGGAAGTGCCGTGACTGCAATCGTCAAACTCAGTCATGTCTTCCTTTTTGCGATTGCAAGCAACCAGGAGGCTTCAATGCATTGAACAAGATCCATCTATTGCACAAGAGGGTTTGGACAGGATCAACTAAGAAAAAATCCCCACCGTGTGCTGACGTGCAATTCATCTTGATTGATTCTAGTGGTAATTATGTCACGTGACGCGATGCAGAAATGTCCTTATATCTATATCAGCCCCTCGGAAAGGCTCCTAACACCGCTCCAAAGAGCCTTCCCAGCACGGAGAGGCGAGAGCAGCCTTTGTACAAATACAGCCGGTTTTCACCCTCAGCCTTTCCCCCGGCGGTGAGGTATACGTCGGTGGTACCGGTGATCACCTGGGGCCACTCCGCCGGGGCGGGTGCTTGCCCACCACTGTTGCAGACCGGAGCGGAACTCCGCTGTTAGCAGCCCCCGCCTGCATCGCTGCCCGGCCCGCCCGTCGGGGAAGGGAGCCCCCGGGGAGCGGGAGCCCGCCGGGCACCCCCGGCTCTGGAGCTCGGTGGCTCCTCGTTAGCGGGAGCGATGCTCGCCGGCCATCGCCGCTCACACAGATGGTGAGCGAGCGGATGATGATTCACTCAGGAAAGGCAAGTGCCACTCGCACGTGTGGATCAGCCCGCCCGGGTCCAGCAATCCACAGTTGGCATCAGAACCGGTCACAAAATCCAGAGCCCGAGTCCCGATCACCTCATTTTCCCCAGCTTACAAGCCCAAACAGTGCGCGCTTGTGCCAAGGCGCCAGAGACAAACTGAGATCAGAGATACGCAAACAGAACATCTCTCAGAAACCGCTTTTATGAAAGGGAGACACTTTCGGGCTCTTCTGGAAAGCAGAGGGCTAGGGAGGCAAGAGAGGTCCACCCCGCACGGTTTCCTTGGGAAGCAAAGCAGCACACAAAGTGACCTCTGTTCCCGTGCCTCCAACTCCCACCAAAATGTCCATTTTCATTGGAAGGGAAAAGCAGAGTTGGGAGCGGGCGACACGCACAACAGCCGCCAGCCCCGCGGCCGCCCTGCCTTCGAGGGCTCATTTTTGCCAGTTTTCTTTTTCGCCTTGAAACATTATTTTACATACACGAGCACAACCCAGGTCACAAAGGCTGAAAAAAGAAGAGAATAAATAATACGCTCCAGCAATAGCCCTATGCTCGAGCAATCCCTCATTCCAGATACGTTTGCCAGCTCTCTATGGGAATGCCTTTTTTCCACCACTGTACAGCATAGCCAGAGCAGCCTCGCCACATGCCGCTCTCCAAATACACCCAAAATCTGAGCGAGCTCCTCACGCCGAGGGGGCCACCAGCTGGACCCAGGCGATCTCCGGGAGCTCCGGCCAGGCGGCAGGCCCCAGATCACCTCCAGAAAGGCAGACGCCTAGTCCCACAGCATGCAGAGAGCCCGGCAGGTAGAGAACTGTCCCCAGATCACGGGCAAACCGGGGGAAGGCCCGAGGGCTCCCTGGCTCTGCAAGGCGGCCGTGCCCACCGAGGGCTCGGCCCCGCTGCGACAGGGGTCTCAGCGCGACCTCTGCTCCACGCCGCTGAGGGTCTCGATGCGGGGAGCCCCGCAGCACGGGCTGCCCCCAGGGCCCTGCTCCTTGCCTCCTGCACCCTGCTCCCTTCGCCCTGCTCCCCGCACCCTGCCCTCCGCCCCACCACCACCGGCGCTGACCCTCCTGCATCCTCCGGCCCCCCAGAGCATGCGAGGGCTGCCCAAGGGGCTTCCTCACCCCAGCCCAGCTTGCCCTTTCTAAAAAGCAAAAGACCAAAGCCAAGCAGATAAGATGAAACTCATTCCCCCTTTTCCTCCCTTTATCTTTTTTCTGTTCTTTGTACAATATGGTGGGTTTTGTCTTGGTGCCTCGCCTGCAAGCCATCTCAGACGCCACACGTTGGTTGCAGCAGATAGACCCTCGCGAGCTATCACCAGAAATCAAGGCACAAACCCACCACTCCCTTCTTTTGTAGATAACTTTCGAGCCCCTTCGATTCTGATGCAACACATGAACAACCTCCTAAAAACGATGCCTGCGCAGTTAAAATGGCTCCTGTGTCACTTACCACCCCGAGCTTGCAGCAGAGCAGGGCAGGGACCCGTTTGGATTGTGCCCCCAGGTTTCTCATCGCCTATCTCCTCAGGAAAGATGGCTCTGGGAACCTATGGAGCTTCATTTTCTTTCCCGTTCAAACACTAATAACGCCTTAGCCAGAACCCTTCACCTTCCTTTCAATGCAGCAAGCCTAGCACCAGTTAAATTTTGGCGCAGGAGCCAACCGGTTTCAACTAATTCAAGTTCAAAGACATGGCGACGATTTGTTAATACTAAGCCCTTTTAGGAAACAGTCCCTTAAAGAGCAATCTAATTTGGAGAATGTGAGACCAATACCATAGCAGAGACCCCGCTGGAATAAG
Source organism: Pezoporus flaviventris (assembly GCF_033815535.1). Lineage (NCBI taxonomy): Eukaryota > Metazoa > Chordata > Aves > Psittaciformes > Psittacidae > Pezoporus > Pezoporus flaviventris. The sequence goes on along the minus strand of NW_026892549.1, from coordinate 41,471,079 downwards.
GCAGAGCTGAGGGTCCCTGTCTGCCACAGCATTTTCATCCTGGGGTCGGTTCCCAGCCCAGCTCTGAGCATTACATATATGCCCCCCTTTTTCTTTCCCCTTCAAGCAGATTAGACAGCATAGAAACATAAATGCACATCATGTCCACAGTCAGGCGAATACTTTACCGTTAGGCGTCTTGAAACATCTGCAGCCGTTGCCTGGAATTACCAAGGATTCAGGTCCAAGTGACATTTCCAAAAGCCTTCCTTGAAAATCAAGGCGACTCGCATAACATTCGGGTTTGAAAAATCCACCCAGTCCGGCTGGAGAAGATGCGGTGTTTTGTGCCACCCAAGATAAGACACTAACTTGACCTTAACTTTGTTATGGCGCCCCTAGTATCTGGAGAACGTGAACAGACACTGTCTGGCAGCTCTCGTAAAAACCGACTGGAGAAGAGATTCTGAGTCATTTCATTTATTGCCACTACAGTTCTGCAAGAAAGCTTTTCCTCCCTGCCAAACTTTAATTATTTATGCTCTTTTAGGAAGCACAAAGGCATCCAGAGCCATTCCCAACAAGCCGAGTTGCGTTTGCAGCCTTATCAAAAGAGGAGGAATGGAGAGTCCCCTCGGAAGGGCTTTATCACGTTAGGGCTGCGGTCGGAATGCAAAGATGTTTATGTTGGAATAAATAAAGGGATGGATGGCCGCCTGCATGCTGGGGGGGGACGACGCGGCCGTGGGTCCCGCAAGCGGGGGCCCGCTGCTCCCCCCCTTCCCGCACCGCACCCCATGTACCCGCAAAGCAGGGACGGGGGGAAAGGACACCCGAAATAATCCAGCCGGAGGGCGGGGGGTACATCCACCTCACTTGGGCGCATCTCCTGCAAGCCCTCCCAGCCAGCGCGCCGCACACGCGTGTGCGCACACATGTGCCCACAGGGCGGGTGAGGCGGGTGCGCGCAGGCAGAGCCGCACAGGCAGCGCGCATTCTGTGTTTGCAGCTCTGCCACGCGTGTGCGTGTGTGTGTGTGTGCAGTTGTGTGTCGTCGCCTGCTGTTCCAGAGGAACGGCTGAAACCTGGGGCATGGGCACGCGTGAAATCATGCACGATTTTCTACCGCCTGTGTGTCTGTGAACAGTTTTAGCCCACAGATATGCACGTCTGCGTGTGTGTGTATGTGCACACACGGTTGCACACAACGGGCGCTGCTGAAATATGTGCCTCTCTATATACAGGCACATACAGAGATACATAACACACGTACTTTAGCATCACATCACAATTTAGTTCCTACCTCTTCTGATTTTGGTCCTTCCGTAGGCGATTTTAGGCTGGAAGCTCTACAATCAGCCATCATCGTAGGTCAAATACGTTTGATAAACAGTACATCGCCTTTCACATCTTTTCGCCCGAGGACCTTCTTCGGATTTCACATCACCCATGTAATAAAGGGACTGGTTGTACTGGGGCTGGTTAGGATAGGGAATGACGGCATAAAGGGTCCATTTCTCATGGACTGTAGCCGAATGAATGTATTTCAAGGAGAGAGTAAGAAAAGAGGCTTTATCTGTAGATCTGTGGTTTGGTTGTGGGTTTTTTTTGTTTGTTTGTTTGTTGTTTTTTTTTTTTTTTGCTTTTCTCCTGGCTTGCACCATTGAGCTTGCTTCTAGTTTTTTAATTAGGGAAACACTACAGAATGAAGAGACTTCCATTGTCCGCAATGCACCATCTCCCATTACGGGGCTGGACGTCTCGACGACTTGGAGGGACCCAGGGGTGGTGCCTCAGGTTGTGGATGCCCAGGTGCTCACCTCGGCCCTCAGGGAGCTCCCACCCTGCGCTGCCGCACCCCTGCTTTCCCCTGGCAGCAACCCCGTCAAGGCTAGGCAAGGTTTTGTCTGAAATGGGCAATGCGGCAAGGGTAGCCGTTCTGGACGGCGAGAAATGCCGCCTCCGAGATGGGCTGGGTTTCATTTTCCCTCCCAAAACACCACCCGAACATTACCTTTGGGGATCCCTGAAAGCTTTTGGGAAGATGGCTGTATCTCTGCCCGCTTAGGGATCCAAAATCATGTGTCCCTCAGTGCCCTTGCGAGCAGACATCGCAAGAAAATGAGTGGGTAGGAACGAAGTTCAAATATACCCTTTTATGAAATAATGAGTTTATTGCCTTCAGGAAGGCAATCGCCCAGTGTAAATAGGTAGCTGCATTGTGCCATTCCTTCTGGTTATTTAGCCTTGTGTACGCCCAGCACAGCCATATCTGAGCTTACATTATAGACCAGAAAATAACGCAGGCTCTGCCAGCGTTATTATCATTAGTGTTGCGGGAGACAACCCAAGATTTTGCGTGTGGAAACGCCTCTTCATTAGAAACAGATTTATGTGGAAATTGAGGCCAAAAGGAGTTTTAATCCGGCCCTAAAAATCCGTGATTTTTTAAATTATTATTATTTTTATTTATTTTCTGAAGTACCAGACCAAGGCAATAACAACCGCATTTCCCCCAGCTCTGCAGCTCCTGCCAGCCTGGCTCCTCTGGTGCTGCAGAACCTGGTGGCTCCCGGCAGAGAAAGTCTGTCAGCAAGATGCGGGAAAAAAAATCGATTACCTTCTCGTCCTAAACCAATAATCAAACGGCTTGGGCAATGCTCCCAGCCCCTTCTGGTTGGGTTATCCTCTGAGGTTTATATCTGGGGGAAAAAAATGAAAGCGGTCTCCCCTTTCCCTCATAAAAGACTCTGCTGAAACGGCCATGGGGACCGTCCCTCAAGATAATCAAACGCACCAAACCCTCCTGGCTCTCCTCTCTCCTGCGCCGGCAGCACCTCGGGGTGAGAGGCTGTCGCCGGCTCTTCGCAGCACTGCCTCAGCCCAGTCCCCGACCCCAGCCCTCCACGGCCTCAACACCACCCGCTCTCCCTCCTCCTGTTTGTGGCAGCGCTTGGGCAAGGCCAAAGTCAGCGGCGCTGAAAGGGCAGGGCCCGGCCTGGCCCGGCCACCTGGGGCGACACCGGCGACGACGCCTCGGAGGCTGCCTGCTCCGGGCCCTGCTGCCCCTCCTCCTCCGCGGTACGTCGCGCTCCCCCGGTGTCCGTCTGGCGCACGACGGGGGCAGCGGAGAGCATCTTCCCAAGGGGGAGCCGGTCCTCTGTACCCGGGAAATGGAGCAGCAGCAACTCCCCCCATCCCCAGCCCGCACGCAGGCTCCCCTCCACCCATTACCCAGGCCCGTGCCCTTGCCGTCGGGCAAGCGTGAGCGGATGCCACCGCGGAGCCGGCGCGCAGGTTACGCTCTGGCCTTGCGTGGGTGTCACGTGCCCTCTCTGCCAGGCTGCTGCCGGATCTGGAGCTCCGAGCAGAGGGTGGAAGGAAAAAAAGGAAAAAGGAAACAAGAAAAAGGTTTATTTGCCAACCACTTTCCCCATCGCTGCTCGAGCAGGTTACTCCAAACCACAAAACAAGACGGCGCCGCAGGCTTGCCCTGGCGTGCAGAGCAGCAGATGAAAGGAGCGGCCAGGATTCACAGAGCTGACGTCTTTACTAGGCGTTATTCCTTTATTTTTGCTGCAAAATGGTGTTTACATACAGACAGAAGAAATCGATTTTAGTTTAGCACCACTCGTTCTCCGAGGAAAGAGAGGGTAAGAAGCATGAGGAACTATATATAAATGGAGAAAGAAAGGTTAAAAGCTGATAATACAGGTTTCCATGCTGGTCCGGCTTGTCTTCTTTGTTTTGGCTAAGAACTCAGCGCCTGCCAATTTACGAAGGGATCCTACGCATTTCGAGAACTTGGTTTAAACGGTAAAAACAAAAGCAACCCACAAACCGCAGTCCCCGCGTTTGACTCACGAATACGCTCTATTCTAGGGGTGAACACTCCGGGCACAAGTTCATGCAGAAACGGGCAGACTCTGCTCTAGTACATAGAAAGCGCCTGCTCTCGCATTACTACTCTTTTCTTTTTCATCCGCCGGTTCTGAAACCAAATTTTAACTTGCTGATCGCTTAAATTCAGTCTGTTTGATAGTTCTTTCCTCTTCTGTCGGTTAATAAACTCATTGAGGAGAAACTCGTTTTCCAATTCAGCAATTTGTTGTTTTGTGTAAGGTTTCCGTTTCTTTCTTGATCTCCCCTGGGTGGGGCACCAAGGCAAACCTACAACAAACACGTCGATAATTTAGTGGATCAGGTCTGGGCATTAGAAAGAATATGCAAAAAAAAAAAAACAAAAAACAAACAAAAAACAAACAAAAAACAACCAAAACCAAACCACCCGCAAGATAACAGGGCTAAACTAGGTCGGCAAATCTGGCAAAGCCCATCTGACAGCGCAATTGCTATCTACATCCGAGTCGGATTAAGCGATTATCGCTCCGAATGGGTTACGGGGGGGTTACAGAGCAATTACAGGCATCTCCTAGAAAGCAAGTATCGCTAGCTCTCTTCTAGCTAAAGAGAGATATTTAAGGCATACCATCCTGCACTGAAGGTCTGAGGCATGACTGGACTGCTGCGGGCTGAACTGTCAGGTTCAAGTTGACGGAATTCTTGATGTCCTCCTTTAAGCTGGAAGTGCAGGAATTCACTTCAAAAAGAGCAGCCGAGCCATGCAAACCCCTCTGCAGGCTCGAGTGGTCATACTTTACGGGCTTTAAGTTGGCTGCGTGAGTAACAGTTGGGTCATTTGCAAAAGATTGCCTTTGCCTGCATCTCTCCTCTTGTTTGGAGCTCGCATCATGGGCGTAATATTTATTGTTGTCTTCCAGGCACTCTTTGTTGCCGTTGGAGCTGATGTTGATTGGAACGGAGCCGGGGAGGTAAGGCTGCGCCGCGCCGCCGAACGCGTGGCTCTGCGGCTGGGCTGCGCACGAACTTGAGCAAGTCCAGGGGATCGAGCTCCGGGGGTAGGAAATGGTGGGCAGAGCCGCCAATTGACTGCCATTAGCCCGCAAATTGGGAAAATAAAAGGAATCTGGAGATTGCAAATTCAAGAGAGAACCAACGTAGCCAGATCTGTAGAGACTGCGATCACACATTTCCAACAAAGGACTTCAGCTGTTCTTACAGCAGTATTTAGTTACAACAGGGAATAAGCGGAAAGCCTGAAACGATTGGACGAAACTTTGCAGACAGGTTCTTCAAAGCCGGTAATTTCAGCACCGCCTCCAGCCACCGAGCCACAGAGTCCCCCCTTTTTTTTTCCCCGTCTCTTTTTTTTTCTCCCCCTTTTAAGAAGTCTTATGATAACACTTGAAATATGAAAATACCGAGCTCGCAAGGGGGAGGGGAGAACATGGTCTCCGCTTCTATAAAAGTGGCCGGGGCTGGCTGACAAAGCTGCGGAGCTAGCGAGATAAGGGGAAACTAAACATTTACAGAGTTGCCGAGGGGACAGGGCAGTCCCCGGCGCAGCCCTTGCCTGGCGGAGCCCCTCCAGATCAGGCAGACCCCCTCCAGGGCCTGGCAGCACCCCCCGGTCTGGAGTTCCCGAAGGCCTGGGCAGCTGCTGGGGCGAAAACTATCACCGCGATAGAAGTGTGCTCAGCGGGCTCGGAATAACTTACGTTTGTCTCCTTTCCAGTATATGCGAGTGCTTAGGACACACGAATGTGTTTCTGTTTCTGTGCAGATGAGCACACCTTGTGCCTCTGTGTGTGTGTGTCTGTGCTCAGAATACGCATTATGTCCGCTTTATATACGCGTTTGTTTTAATTGCAAGCAACATGATATGCATCTGCATATGCTTGCAATTAAATTAATTGTTCGGACATTGCCATGATCGTCATTCTGGTACACTAATGACTAGTATTTTCTTAGGTACGCAAGTCTGCCCTTTTTACCCTTTTTACCTTTCATCTTCACTCTAAAGAGAAGGCAAGACTTTAAACTACACCTCTAAATCCCGAAGTTTATTCTGTCTTTAAAACACAAACAAAAAAACACCAACAGACTGAGAATAACATCAGCAGCAACACGGAATTACGTGAGGGAGCCGCCGAGATAAACAGACAAACGAACATTCAAACAGAATGGAAAGACTGCAAAAAAGAAACTGGCCGGTTCTGCTCTGCAAGCAGAGGATGGGAGCGTAGCGGTGGGCAGAGCAGAGTCAGATCGGCTGGGTACCCCGCTGCTATCTCCCAAGCTGCGTATGAGGAATTTTTCTCCCCTGAAGAGAAAATTATATCCCTTACGGTGTTATTACGGTGCTGTTTTGGGGAGCTTATACATATTTTTACATTTTGAAGAGATCAAACAACAGCCCAGTTATTCCGCTATTTCTCCCATTTTCCCCTTTACACCGGAGTAAGTACAAATAAAATCATATTTGAGAGTATCCTCCCAGGATGTTGTTCGTGTCCTTTCCCAGACCATGAGGATCGGCAGGCGGTGTTCTCCCCACAGAGATAAGCCGAGGCTCAGTGTGCTTCACCCAAAGGCCCCCGAAGGAGACAAGCCACTGGGCTACTCGGGGAGCAGCACCCTGCCGGAGCCCAACAGAGACCCGCGTTCCTGAACACCTTTCGGTGCCGCCGCCCCAGGGCGCCTTTGGAGGCCCATTCGTCACCCGGACCGGGCCTTTCTGTCCCCGGCCTCTTTTCCAATAGGATTTCCCCTAGTTTGAGCGAGCCCATCTTCAACAGTCTTAATGCCCGGATTTAGCCACTTTCATTACCTCCGTTAAAAACCTGAACCTAGTTAACAGGTAGGGTTAATTTTCCGTGTTATTGTCCTCTTAATCATAGTTTTAATATTGGTTTTATTTCTACTCCGAGATCAGAGACGCTTGCCCCTCTTGACATTCTCCTAATCAAATTCATCTTTCTATTTAATGGGAAATTGGGGTAAATTCTGCAGTAATTTCATTGCCCTGGAAGAAAGCTTTAAATGATTGCTCCCTCCTAGACCACACAGGACCACACAAGCACCGCTGGAAGATATTACTGACCACTGCCTTTAATTTTTATTGTTTGAGTTATGTCTACCAATTGAATCTCCCTCTTATTAGCTTAGTTGTTTTCTGCTTTTTTTTTTTTCCTCCCCATGAGAATGGGCAATAGTTTATTTTCATAATCGCCTTTTACGAAAAAAGCTGACTCTGATTTTCGCTTCTCAGAAAACAGAAGGAACTTTTTGTGCTCAAAGACTATATTTTTTTTCAGCCCTCAATAAACACAGGGAATGGATGTGAGTTCCCAGTTACCGGAAAGAAAGGTGACACTTCAAACTAACTTTTATGGGGTTAGAGAAAACAGAGCTTTCAATTAATGCTCAACTCATCTGTAATTGCTAATTAATACCGCGAAAAAAAATATGAAAAGAAAAATCGGGAGTAGCTGGAGACACTCACAGCTGCGGAAAGTGATGTTTATGTTTAAATCTGCAGGGAAAAGCACTGACAGAAACATCTCGTTGCAGGGGCGGCTGGCCACTCCGCGGGGCGGAGAGCCTCGAACGGACTGGTGCTGTTTTTTCCAGCCCCAGCCGGCTTCTGGTTTGGGGGGCGGCGATAGAATGCCGCGGGTGTCCCCCTGCCTGTGTCTGTACAGGAAATATCACCGCTGAGGAACAGAGCGACCCGGAGGGCTGCTTTCACACGCTCCTTTCCGCTCTTTAGTTTTTTTTTTTAAGTAGGCAACCGGATCGCCTAAACATCAGAGCTGACCACACGCTATGATTTCACTGGCATACATGTTCTTCAAGCTTACAGATGAAGGTTGCTCTGCGTGTGACCGAGTAGTCTCCCTCGCTCGTTTATCACTCGAAAACGCAGCTCCTGAAGAGAGGCTAAGGCTTCCACTGTCTATGCCCGGGGTTGTCCAGGAGATGGCAGGATTGCCTCAGACATGGCTGGGAAATAGCGCTGCCTGGCAGGAGCCAAGCAAGCTCCATGGTGGCTGCGGTGCAGGCGAGGCGGCCGGCCTGCAATGCATCATCGTGCCACTGCGCATTTGCAAGCCACTTTGTCGAGGTTCATATCAATTATCTGTACTAATGCGCGCTACATTTCCGGCGAAGCATTATGCCCTTCTGTCTAAACACGGCCGGCTGTGCCCGGCTGCAGCTGCGGCTGCGCGGAGGTTCCGCGTCCGCGTTGGGTGAAGCGCCGAGCACCACGGCCCTGCCGGGTCCGTGAGCGCTTGGAAGAGCCCAGGTTGCCGGCACAGGAGCTTTGAATAATTCTTGTCAATGGCCCCGCTCCAGGCTTGAAAAAGTCTTTCAATCTGCACTGTTAGGTGGACGGCTGCTGTGTCCAGTGCCGCAGCCCTGGCCTCCCCTTCCTCCCGGCTGTGGCTGCTGGTTTCTTAACGTTTCTGCACGTTGTTACAAGACTAAAGGTCCTCTCCATCTGGTACCCATTTGCCAGCCAGTTCGTGTTTCCTCTTGCCCTGGAAAGGGAGCTTTGGCCTTGGCAAAGCTGCGTCGTCTGAAAGCCCGGAGTCCAGCAAAGCCAAAGGTTAAGCCTGGAAGGAGGAAGGGAACAGCCCATGAAGGCTCCGCTGCCGGGAAATACAACAGCTCTGGCAGTGCCCGGCCAGAGGGAGACTCCTCGGAAGGAAAAATTACTCCGGAATTAATAGGACTGAAGTAGGGAGGATGGGGAGGTGTCAAGGAAAGGGAGAAAGAAGAATTTAAAATATTCAAGGAAAACAAATCTGCACCAGCAGAGAAGGCCGTTCCAGATACCTAAATGATGTGTCCCACAAGTATCCTCTGTTCCCAGAATCAAACAAAAATGCATATTGCGATAAAATCTGAAATGCTCCGTGATGGATTTTTTCCCCATCCGTTCGGGGAAAATAAACGTTTCAAAACCCGTGAATGTGCAAGCGGAAGGGAAAGGGGAAGGAAGAGGTTGGAGGAGGCAGAAGATAACCCCCACTGGAGCCATTCGGTTGCGGAGCCAACGGAGGGGTACCGAATTGGGCCGGCCGCTCCTGCCGCTGAGGAGCCCCGCCGGAGCACCGGCAAAGGGCAGCTTGGAAGGGGAAACTGAGGGGCGCTAGGCCGCTCTAGGCACCGGGCAGGCAGAGCCGGACTCGGAGGAGAGGGAAAGACAGACACCCCGTTGCCTCCCACCTCGGATATTTTCCACCGGCAAGTACTTCTTTCTTCCCAATACCATTCCCCGGTGGAAAGGCGAGCCCGGACACGCCTTTCCCTACTTCAGCGTGCTTTGCACCGTATCTAACTCTCCTTTCCCAAGAACCGCGGTCTTTAAGTGGTCCTGGAAAGATCCCAGGCAAACTTGGAAGCCGATAAACGCCGTGCTGCAAGAAGAAGGCGAATTTTGTACTCTCGTTTATATATATATCGAAAAGAAATAATTTTATTAAAGACGGTTCAGAAACAGTTTGGCAACATTGTTAACAGCTTGGAACGGCCAATAATCCTAACACAAAGTAAAAGCAGACTTGAAGACAAGAAAAGATATGGTTTATGGAGAAAGAGTCTTACCGTAGGTCTTACACACATACACTGGTAATCAAAGTGTTTAGAGCAATAGCATATTAAAATAAATAATACTAGTTCGGAACACACACATTTTAATAATTAGACGAGGCACATTAGCAGAGAGATACTGCTTCTCTCTCTTAGTAGTTGACTAGCATGTCTGATCACCCTGTGTATATCTTAACATGCACACTAGGTTTAAAATAATAAAAACCCGACGAAATACTGGCCTTTCGGCCTATATAAATTACGGCATCTTTTGAAATCCCTTATTTATTGCTTCTGTCATTAACACCCGTTTAGTTTTGTAAATTAAAAGTTAGCGGTGCACTTCACTTCTCCGACCAGGAGTTTGTTTTGTTTTTTTTTTTGTTTGTTTGTTTTGTTATTTTAATTTTTAAGAGCCATGGCAGAAGAAAGGGGAAGAATCTTGCGCTGGTCCGGTCAAATAAGCTAGAGCGGGCACTTTACACAGAGGCTGCGCAGGTTTATACACTGCAGGACAAACCGGCCCGTCAGTCCCGGGAAAAGAAAGCGCTTTCCTGAGGTGCTCCCACCAGCTCTTCCGAGGAGCGCCTGGACACGAATAGCTGGGAACAGCCTGCTCCTTTGGAAGCCGGGGAATATGAACTATATGAAACACTTCTATTGAAAACGGAACGGCAGGGAACCACACACACACAAAAAAATCAAAACAAAACAAAAACCCCCAACCCAAAAAACACCCCCCAAAAAAGCTCAAACAAACCAAAACCCTAAACCACAAACAACCCCCCTCCAAAAAAAAACAACAAACCCACACCCCCCCAAAAAAAAACAAACCCCAAACACACAAAAAGGCCACACTCTAAGAAAACCCAAAACAAACAAAACCCGGCCTCAACCAAACCCAAACCTACGGAAGCAGGAAGCGCGGTGGGAGATGCCCGGCACTGTGCTTTTCGCCCCACACCAGCTCGGAGATACTCTCCTTCCCTCGAAAAAGACAAAACCTAGCTCCAGGCGTTACCCCTCCATGCAATTTGGAATTCTCTCTGGGTTCCGGGGCGCTCGGCGGGTTTTGGCAGCAGCCGGGTGCAGCCACGGGTCCGGACTTCGGATTCCTTGCGTTTTCCAATTGATTTTTTTCGGTGTGTTTTGAAGTTTACGATACCGAATCAAAACTGACACTTTTTGGCACTAACTGTTGCTCAGAAAAAAAAATAATACAGAACCCCCCAAAGAGTTAAGCATTTAAGAAATTTATAACTGCAACTGTTCAACGTATTTAAATTCCTTTATACTGGCCTAGAGGGAAGAACAGAAAATATAATTAATATTATTGTTTTCAAAAGGAAGAAACAGAACTATAATTCAAGACTTGTCAGCACTCCCTTCCACTGAGAGAAAAACGCTGACTTTCATGGAAAACAATTCCCGAAATTTCACCACCGCTGGAAGGAGAAAAAAAAAATTAAATATATTTTCAAGTCTTTCCAAAAGTCTTTAGCTGGTCGTAAATTGAGTTTATATATCCACCACTGTCCGCAACTAATAGATCAAGATACATTGTCTTTGAGTTTGGAGACTATTTTCTTATCCTTCACCCTTCTGTTCTGAAACCAAATGGTAACTTGTCTCTCAGACAGGTTTGTGGCTGCTGATATCCTTCGCCTCTTGTCCTTGTTAATGAACTTGTTAATGGCATATTCATTCTCGAGTTCTTTAAGCTGCAGTTTTGTGTATGGCACTCGCTTCTTTCTCCCACGCCGGTAGACACACATATCGGGCTGGTTTAGTGCAACGTCCCCTATGGTAAAAGACATTATGTGAAAAATTAGAATTTTATTACAGGCTTTTAAACCTTAACCAGTACTTGTTGGGCACTGGTTTCACGGGCAAATAAATAATGCGGAGTTGTTTACAGTTTATTATTATTTACACTGCCACATTATTTGCGCGTTAGTAAAGCACTACGACCTTGATGGACTGTCATCACTTTGCAGGCATGCATCGCTAGGGAACGTGCAGAACGTCGGGGGCTTTCTTTGGCCGGGGGGCCGAGGACAGGTCGTAGCTGGCAGCGCGCACACAACTCTCTTTGGTGTGTGTTTCCCGGGTTTGTTTGCATGTGGTTTGTGCCTCTGTGCACTCATTACTTCCAGCCTCTTAAGTGCTCTGGGGCCGTGTCAGTGGCCGGCCGGAGAGGCAGAGGACTGCAAGCCTTCGCGCACCGTCCTGCAAGCTGCTAACGCGAAAACAAAAGCAGCCGCCGAGGGAAGAGGCAGCAGGAGAAGGAGCCCGCGGCCGCCCTGGTGCCCCCGGGACGGGGACCGGGACCCTGGCGCTGGGCGGCGGGGGGGCTCCAGGGTCTGTCCCGCGGGGCGGAAAGCAGAGGGTGAGGTTTCCTCGGGGGTGGGGGAAGGAAAAAGGAAAATCCACCGTCCCCCCCGTCTCTCCTCTCTGTGCCTGTGCGGCGTGTCCACCTCGGCAGTCCGCCCCTGCGGCCCGAGGGGCGGGGGAGGGGACTGGCAGGCGGAGGAGGCGTGGGGGGGGGGTGCAGGTCAGACCATTTCTCTCCCTCTCGTACCTGGAAAGGACGATTTCCAAAAGTGTGAGCTCTGTGTCTGATCTTTGGCACAGTAAACCTGACTATTCCAGCCATTAGCCAGAGTCCAAGACTGATAGCCCTCCATTGAAATGTATGTTTCGTGTCTCGGTTCCCCAGAGCCAAACGTTGAGACCATGTCTATGTACCCAGGAACGTGCTGGTAGGGGGTTGTATAGCCCTGGTAGAAGGACACTTCCTTCGCCCTGGAGGAGACTTCATTGGCTGGGACACTCGTGCTGGTCAGACTGGAGACGTCCATGTACTTTTCCACAGGAAAGCCGCCAATGGAGGCATGGGGGGGAGACTTCAGGGCGTTTTGCTGGATCCCAACCCCGTGGGACATCCTGCAGCTATAGTATCCATTGCCAAAGTGATACCCATAGCCGAGCGCAGGGGCGGTGGCCGGCGCGGCGGAGCCTGGGCAGTCCTTGGCCGGGGGGTCGGGCCTCGCCGCCGCCCCCGAGCGCTCCCCTCCGCCGGCGTAGGCGAACCCCGAGGCGGCGGCGGCGGCAGCGGCGGCGGCGGCCGCTCGACCCGTGTGCGCAGCCCCGAAAACGGGCGAGGAGAGAAAATTACGGCACTGCCCTGGGGCTCCGCTGCCGCCGCCGCCGCCGCCGCTGCTGCTGTCGGCGCGCAGTCCGTCCATCTCCCAGCTCGCTGCTTTGCTCATGGCCTTGCACATCGCGGACGGCGGCGGCTCGGTCCCCGGCCGGGCATGATGCAAATGGTTATTTGCCTCCAACAGGTTGGATCCTGGCGGTACGTTTATAAAAACGAAGTCCAGGTTGGGAGGGGGGACGGGGGTGGGGGCGGCCGGCTCCAGATTAGTTTGCCGCAGGCCGGGGGGCTGCTCATAGGCTGCTGTCGAAACATGTGACCCTCCCGCTGCCCGTACTGCCCCTTTCGCCTAGCAGCCCCCCGGTTCGCACCGGCGGAGCCCCCCCCCCCCCTTCCCACCCCCGCCCCGCCGCCGAGCTCCCGCCCCGCCGCGGCCCCGGCGCTGGGGAGGGGTTGGGCGGACGGGCGGCGGAGATGCCCCTGCGGGCCAGCCTCGCCCCCGCCGCTTTCATCCCCTCTTTCCTCCTGCCTGCAGCTTCAAAAGGGCCAGGGAAGGACCATGAACCTCCGCTGGCACTTTTGAAGCCGCAGGCATGGGCTCTGGTCGAAGGCGAGGGCAGAGATCTGACCGGATCCCCGGGGAAGCCTTCCCCAGCTCATTGCTGTGTTTGCGGCAGGGTGAAGAAAACCCCAGCGCGGTTTTTGTATCCCATCCTCCACACCTCCCTCCTTCCCGGACATGTATGGAGTAGGAGGGCTTTGTTGTGGGGAGAAGGTATCCCCGGCTCCACTGAGCTCTCGGTCCATAGGAGATCCCTCCTTTAGCCCCCCCCCCCCCCCCCCCCCCGATGTCGCTACCAGCCAGGAAAAGGCACCAGGGCTGTGTGCAGCACAAGATGCTAAACCTGGCATTCATTAGATGTGGCTTTTATACCCTTGCAGTGTCAGTCCGTGTCGTGGTAAGGCAGACTAGTTAAATCGCAGCATTTGCTTGTGCTGACGGCTGTTCTGGTGGTGACTACCCAATGCTGTGGCAAATCCTTCTGTCGTCTCTCTAGACTCTCCAGCTGGGTCGAGATGGAAGTTGCAGCAGTGCGAAGAGCTCGAAATAGAGAAAGCAGAGAAGACGAGTCCCTGCCCCTCTGGGCCGGCCTGTCGCTCCGCGGTTGTGTATTACAGACATTTAGACCTGTCTGCGGCGGGGAGGGCAACAAGTTACGGCAGCTCCGCTGGGAAAGTCAGGGAAACTTTTCGCTCTCTGAAAAAAGTAGAGCTGGGGCCGTGTTTGCTGTCTCGAAGGAGGCTCAGGCGCAGGAGAGAAGAAGCAACTGCCGTAGAGGTGAAACACAGTGCTGACAAGATCTGGGGTCTGTGAGTGACTTCTCAGGGCAGGCGGTGGGCATCCCCCTGACTTCTGGGCTGCCGCGGGCGCGGAGGGGACTATCAGTCTAGTAGCCGTCGGCAGTTTCTGGAAGCCGGGTGGAATGACAAAGGGTGCACATCAACAACCGGATGGCAAACACGTTCTAGAGTTCTAACCACTTAACTGCTATTAATCTTTCATAATCAGCTGAGTGAGCCAGACGTGATTAGGTGTTTCCCTCGGTTATAAATGGAGTCAGTATTTACTCTCAGAACATGAAACCATATATAATTAGGACACTTTGTAGAGGCACAAGTTTCTCATCCTTTTATTTCCCTGTATGCAGCTTCCTAGTGAAAGCATTGCTAACGCACTGAAGTCTTGAGAAAAGAGAGACTATTTCTCCGGACATCTTTCCATTTGAATTTCCATCTCCCGTTGTGCTTCCCATTGCCATAAATGCAATGAAATTTTCTTTCTCGTCACGACATTTTAAATAAGGCCGACGAAAGAAATGAGCACCTAAAGCTCAGGGATTCGGAGCTTGAGCTCCGAAACATCAAAACAAACCACGGTGCAACTCTATCCAACGACAGCCCCTCGGTGTCCTAGAAAACAGTTTCTTTGAGAGGGTTTACGACAAACAACAATTCTATAATGAGCCGTTTTGTGGAGGGTGTAGAAAACAGCACTGACTTGCACGGCAGGATATTATGCACACGAATAAAAATAATGAGCTCATAAGGCAAAGTCGGATCTCTGGGAGCATCCGCCCATTTTACAAGTGACAGGACACATCCTGCACCCCCGGCCCCAGGGGTAGTGCAGGGCTCCGTGCTGCCGCCCCAACCCCAGTCCGGAGCCACCCGCTGTCCCCATTGCCAGGGCGGGACAGTCCTCACCGAGTTAGCTCAGCTACAGGCAGGTCGATGTGCCGGTGTGGCCGGGCCTCCTCTGCGGACACTACTTGCCTTCCCGCGGAGCCGCTCCGCATTACCTATTGACACATTGCACGGGAATCTGGGTAGCACACGAAGAAGATAGCATCGCTGGCTGCGTTCTGCTCCCGAATAATAATAAGTGGGTTTTGGTTATTTTTGTTTCCCACTCCCTGAAATAATCTCATTTCCTCAGATACATTTGCTATGATTTAATGGAGTTAGGACTCCACTCAAGTTTTAGGACAGTCTTTTATTATTTGCTCTCTGTCTTCCGCCTGGTCTCTCCCAGGAAAAAGTTTTTTTTCAGCTGTTTCAGGAAGTAGCTTCTCTTGTTAGTGTTTATTGCAGGGAGAAAAAAAAAATAGTAAAAGAAAAAGAAGGGGAAAAGGTCTTCCAGGACAAACGGAGAAGGTAAACTAAGAGAAAAAAAATCGGCTTATACTTCCCTCAAACCTTGCCCCGTGCACACTGCGTTCTGTTACCTTTTGACTTGCGTGGACTTTTAATAGCTAAACAGAACAGAAAAACTTTTATTTTCCTCTGCCCGAATTACGATAATGAAAAGCTTTAGCAGCAACGTGTGGAAAAATAAACTACTTTTCCCCTCCAGATCCGTGCCACAGTTTCTCATATCTGTATTTATTTCAGCCTTTAAATTTTCCATTTCGAGCCGGACGGAGAAAATTTTCTCAGGACTCTCTGCGCCCTGGCCCAGACGGAGAGCTGACGGGCGATGGAACATTGCGGGCGTTGAACTTGAGCTCTAAGGTCACGGGCGGTGCTGGCCGCTGCCTGACTCCCACCTCCCCTCTGAGGCCACACGGGGACCTCGGGTACTCAGACCCTGACGCCGACGCGACCTAGGACGAAGAATCGGCTGGGTCGCATTGCGTCGGGAGTAAGGCTTTATCGTTTAAATTGAAACCTGTTTGTGTGCAAAGGCAGCCCCAGAAGACATCATGTAATCATTAAGCCCGCAAAAGGGGATGTCCGCATGGGAAGCAAGGGGATGGACGGTGCTGCCGGACCCGCGTGACTCGGGACACACCGGGTTCGTGCCCTGTACCGCTGCAGGGGTGACATTTCAAGGAGAACCAGGACTGAACAGGAGGCAGACTCCCCGCGGGTGG
This sequence comes from Pezoporus flaviventris, assembly GCF_033815535.1. Lineage (NCBI taxonomy): Eukaryota > Metazoa > Chordata > Aves > Psittaciformes > Psittacidae > Pezoporus > Pezoporus flaviventris. The sequence goes on along the minus strand of NW_026892549.1, from coordinate 41,455,047 downwards.
CCCTGCACCACAATCTGAACCGGAGGGGAGAGTCGGAGCTGAGGGACAGCGGGGTGCGTGCCGAGGCACGTGGAAGCCGGGGAGCTGCACTGCCAGGCGGCCTGCGGCGGGCAGGGCAGGCAGAGCCCGCGGCCCCGCTGCGCAGTGCCACCGCAGCGCCGCCAGGTGGCGCCGCAGAGCCTGCCGCCGGCGACACCGTGGGCTCCGTGTTCCCCCCCGCCCGCTCCGCAGGGTCCGCCGTAGCAGCCCCGCTCCTGCGGCACCCCCCGGTAACCAATGCCCCCAGCCCCGCAGCTCCGGAACCCTGCAGCGCCGCCTGCTCCCCTCCGCGGACACTGTCCCAGAGACCTTGCGCTGCCACGAGTAGCTGCTGGTGCCCCGGGCCCCTGTTGGCAGCCTGCCCCGCCGGGGAGGAGGAATCAGATATTCGTGTCCGTTTTCCCAAGCACGCTCGGAGTCGTGAAAAGCTGACCGAGGTGTTGTTTGGCTGATTTCATACGAACTTCATTTCAATTAGGTTGCGTGACCTCTTTTTCCCAGCTCAGATTTAATAAACGAGCACTGAAATGTTCTTTGATGCCTTGAGTCATAGCTTCCAAGGTAAAAGCGCTAAGACTTTTGGCCATAGGCCTAAGCAGCCATTTAAACTTACAAGAACAACTGAGTAAACAGCGTCTGACAAAACCTCGCATATTTTGGCGGTCTCTGAAACTTCCTCCCCCATTGCTCACTAATATCTCTCTGATGCTGAAGGTTCTTTAAGCCGAGCTGTTGGTTTTGAAGTTCTATAAACATATGTTGAAAGATTTTTAGGCAGTGCTATTGTTGTGGGGGAGAAAAAAAAAAGCACGATAAACATCAGTGCGGTAAATGCCTCTAGTTTGCTGGGAATATAAATATCAGATGACTTGTTTATTAGTGAGCTGACAGTTTGGGGTGAACTGATTAACTGCATGGCAGGGAACAGTTTTGTTACCTCACATCTACTTAGTGGATTATTAACGTCTTTTATAACGTCATTTCCCTTGCATATGAGTGTAACTATATTTTAAGATACACTGTATATAACCTAAGATCAGTATTATTAAAAGGTGCAAAATATAACATAACACTAATAAAGATCATTCACAGCCACACTTGTGTGTAACTTATTTTTCTCACATTGGGGCTTTTCCTTTAGTCTCTACCATCCGCACCGAATAACATAAAATGCGTTCCCTCCTCTTTAGTGGTGCAGTAACATTTCTGGAGTGTAATGTTGGGCCGACTCTGGTTGTGCACATACAAGCACACGAGTGCCTCCGAGATGTGGCATCTCGTCTGCGGTTTCCGAAAGAGCAGGGGGAAAGATGCTCGCCCTGTTACAGCCCTTAAGAAAACAGACGAGGGCGCCAAACGACAGCAATAAACCTGGCCGCAGGCTTCCGCTCCTCCTCCCGCGGGCGCGGCGGGGTAACGGGGGCTCAGAGACCCCGGCCGGCCTGCGAGACACCCGGCTGCCCGCTCAGCCACGCTCGGTGGATGTAGCAGAGGGGACACCCTGCCCTCCGTCCCGCCGGGGGGGCAGCTCAAAGCCGGGAGACGGGGAGCGGCGGGTAGCCTGGGGGTCTACCCTCAGCTTGCGCCTAGCTCCGTTCCCTTCCGCGACGTTGGCGGGGAAGGAAAAGTTATTTACTTTTATCTGGGTTTGGGCCTGTAAAATGCAGGACACCACACTGCAGTCTAAATTTACGTTTCAAAGGGCTGACATAAAACGATCCTTAATAAAAGGCTGGATTTTGCAAACAACGCCTAGAATGTTTCCCAAATATTTGGTGGAATGTTTAGGGAGACTTTAACACATTATTAAAAAAAAATCTGACAAGTATCCCATTTTAGATCTATGAATCATGCGCAAGAGTACAATAACTTAGGAGATGTATGTGACTAACATTAGCAGGAACAGCTCTCGCAAAAAAATCAAACCCGCATTTAATCACAGGAAACATTGGGGTGTTTCTCCGGGAGATGAAACTCAGCTTCTTAGGGTCTAAATACTAGATGATGTGGGTGAAAAAAAATCACTGCGAGAATAAAGATTGGGCAGCTACCGAAGCGCACTCCAGAGATGCTAACGACAAAGGATTTATCTTCGTTTAAATGGTTGCCATCAGCGTCATTATTACTAGCAAAGTTATCACTGAAGGGAGACTTTCCGACTGTCACGCCTGCCGAGCGCGGCAGCCCGTGTTCCCTGCAGAGCGGCACCCTGGAAAGAGCGGAGGGATGAGCTGGCTGAGCCACAGGTAACTTTGGAGAGAGGGTGCTAGAGGTGGTGTCTCTGCTAGCTCGAAGCCTGCGGGCACTAAACCCCCATCACTTATTTCTATTGTTATTTTTAAATTCTTTCAATGCGTAGACATTCCTGCCGGTGGGGAGGGAAGGAGGCGAGGGCTGGAGAGAAACCCTCCGGGAGGATGGAATGGCACGGCAGCGGAGTGTTTGAAAATCACGAATGCATTTAGTGTCCTTCTGTTATTTCCCCCCATCACACTGTACAACAGCCAGTGTTGTTCCAGAGGGGAGAACAAATCGAAGGCTAGCTTCATTGATAAGCAGGATTTTAAAAAGTAAAAGAGAGATCGTATTTAAAGATGCAACGAAGAAAAATACTTTCGAATTATAATATATTAGATTAAAAACAAATATTTTAATTTCCAGGATCGATGCGCGCCGGAAGCAGCGGTCTTACAAAGTCTGGGTATAAGGTTCGCGCGTATGAGGGTTGCGTGGGGGTGTCAGGGTAAATTCCTAAATAAAAGTACTAATGTGGTCTGGAAATGGGAGAGAAGAGCAAAGAGATAACAGCGGCAGGAGGTTCTCAGTCCTCTCGTCCTCTTCCAGCATTTCCTCACTTTGCGATCTAAAATCCGCCTCAGAAATAATAATAAAGAAAAGCATTATCTAATATTTAACATGTAGTTCTGTCCGAGGACAAATGAGAGAGAAGCTGCATCATTAGGACCTAAAAGGCAACAAAACAAAAATCAGAGCATAATGATGCACCTAAATGAAGGGGGAAATGTTGCACAGCTCATTTTATTAATCAGACTGTCAATTCCACCCCAGAGGCCAAACCCCAGAGCAATTCAAGCAAGATCTGATCAAGCTAAGGACAAGAGCTTTACTCCTCACTTCTTGTCTTTCTTTCTTTCCACCTGGATATATTTGTCTGCTCTGAAGCCGCCTTCATTATCCACTGACAGGAGCTTGTATTTATTTGCTTATAAACCTGTTACAATAAATGATTATTCGAACAGCGTCATTCGTACCTTAATGACGAGCACCACTTTTTGATGAATGACATTTCGGGCTAGAAAGGATGTATGGGTCATTTTGACCAGTCATTCCCTCGCTTTGGCATCCCACAATTTTTACACCTCCCTCAAAAAGAGATAATAATATTTAGAGACACTTGCCGGGCTGAATGTGAATTAGCCCCTGCTGCAGCTCATCATTAGTACAGGACCAGCCCTGCAACTTTGACATTTTTTATAAAGCTGAGATGATGGAAAGAATAAGAAAAGAGATGATCCTGATGGAGAGAGGGCTGCACAGCCCTACAGCTGGCAAAAGGCTCTCGAATTTGTCAGACTCAGCTGGAAATGCGGTGCTGGAGGCCCTTGAAAATTCTCCGCACAGTGGTCGCCTCAGCCCGAGACTGACTGCCGCTTCCCTGCACAGCGCTATAGGGGACATCTCTGCCAAAGGCAAATTTGAAATAGACACTTTATTCAATCTTCAGCATCCCAGCAGTGAAAGCACCGTCTCCTCCGAAATCCCGCCTTCGGAAAGCAGGAAGAAAATCAACCTTTATTCCGAAGTTGCTCAAGAGGCAGATATGAACAGTGATGTGGAGGTGGGCTGCTCTGCGCTCCGCTCCCCAGCCAGCCTCACTTCCTCCCAGCTGAAGGAAAACAGTAACAAAGGTAACTCTCCCTTTATCATCTCCATCTAAGCCCCGCACTTTGCCAGCCGGCTTTAAAAAACTAAGCAAACCTACCACCACCGCCAAAGTTGCTCGCCTCTGCACGGGCGCTCTCTCTTCTGCGAAGACAGAGCTTCAGGCTGTAAAATATTATTGCAATTACAGCGCTATCCCGATAGCCGAGACACACTGCCCGGGTACGTGCGTGTGTGTGTGCATGCTATATAGATATATAACCGGAATATATGTGGGCATAAATATCCACCCATCAACATTTAGGGAAAGCTTTTTCCTCATTTTCCCTTGCCCTTTTGGAGCTCTCCGCGCCTCTCGAGCTGTATATGTATGTATATACAGACATAGATTAAATTAGAGAGAGGGTGGAATGCGAGGAAAGTGCTAGTATTTGTCTGTGTGTGTTCTGCTCTGTGTATATGCAACGTGCCGTCTGTGTCCACCTCGGGTAATTGGGCATTGTTCACTTTTCCTTTGCTTGTAACAGGGGGTTTGAAACAGCCTTGTCTCCTTCCCTGCACTTTGCGGGGCATGGTGACGGACGGTGGTTGTTATTATTGCTGTAATTGGGGAGGGGGAGCCAGGTGAGCAGTGGATTTCCTACGGGCCACAGTGCATGCCTTTTTTGTCAAATGTGCCAGGGAAAGGAAGGGGTCCTGGACGTAACTATGGAGGAAAAAAAAAGGCTCTTATGGCTGCTTTTATTTCTTAAGTCTCAAACGAAAATAAGAACTGCAGTGGAAGGAGAGAAAGACAGCTCCGAGCCCTGTCTCCTCGCAGCCCGGAAGAGCTGCACCAGCCCAGGCCAGCACCCTCGCCCGCTCTCCCCAGGGCTCGGCCAGCCTGCAGTCACCAGCCCCTACCCCTTCTGCTGAGAACCACGGGGTTATAAAGTGACTCAAAAAGAAAATAACCAAATCTTTCCCAAACAACCCCCCAGACTATACCCTCATCCCCTCCCCAATCCATCTTTATCGATTCTATCAGGAGCAGTGATTTGTAAGGAGGGTGGTTGGCCTGAAGGACGGGCGCCCAGGGCCGGGTCCTGCTCGGCCCGGCCGGGCTGTTGGGGGCCGCCTCGTTGTCCGCTCTCACCCATACGCTCGCCCCGCAGGCTACGCGGAGAGCAGCTCGGCACCTAGCACGCCCGCCGCCACCGTCCCTTCCACCGCCGGCGGCATCGGCAGCCTACACAGCGGCGGGACGCTGGGCGGCTCGGCGGCGGGGGCCGACCAGGTGCGGCGGTACCGGACCGCCTTCACCCGCGAGCAGATCGCCCGCCTCGAGAAGGAGTTTTACCGGGAGAACTACGTGTCGCGGCCGCGGCGCTGCGAGCTGGCCGCCGCCCTCAACCTCCCCGAGACCACCATCAAGGTACGCAGCGCCCCGCGCAGCCCCGCGGAACCCCGCGCACCCCGGCTCCCTCGGGCCGGCGGCCGGCTTCTCTCCGGGGTTGAGGGCCCGCCGGGCCCTTAGGTGCACTCATCCCTTGTGCTCGTTTGCTGCTCCACACCTAACACTTTTCGTTTGCGTTTTAAGAAGTTATTTTCCTCATCTTTTTTTATCGCGTTAGCACATTTTGTAAAGAGAAGAGGGGAGGAAAAATAAACGCAGCTATTAAACACGGGGGGATGAGCGCGTCAATATCTTAAAGACACAGCCCTGCTTGGAGGGAGGGGGCGACTGAAGGGGAAATGTTTATTCAGACCGAAGGGTCCCCCCCGGACCCAGGGGACTGACTGTGCCCACCGGTCCGCTCGGGCAGGGTCACAGGACACAGGCAGGAGAGAGGTCTTCTACAAGCGGTATGGCCACAGGCCGCACCGCCTTGGCGCTGGGTACCGGTGAGTGCCCGGCAACGGGTGCGGTGGGGTGAGGAGTGGAAAGGCGCTGAGGCCGGACTGTGCTTGTCTCCCCGCGCAGGTGTGGTTCCAGAACCGGCGGATGAAGGACAAGAGGCAACGCCTGGCCATGTCTTGGCCTCACCCGGCCGACCCCAGCTTCTACACCTACATGATGACCCACGCCGCTGCCACAGGCAGTCTGCCCTATCCCTTTCACTCCCACGTCCCACTCCACTACTACCCGCACGTCGGGGTCACCGCCGCAGCAGCTGCCGCCGCCGCCTCAGGGGCAGCCGCCGCGCCCTTCGCCACCTCCATCCGCCCGCTGGACACCTTCCGGGCCCTCTCGCACCCCTACTCCCGCCCGGAGCTGCTCTGCAGCTTCCGACACCCCGGCCTCTATCAGACACCGGCCACCGCCGGCCTCAATAGCAGCGCGGCCGCCTCGGCGGCGGCGGCGGCGGCGGCAGCAGCAGCTGCGGCGGCGGGGTCGGGGCCGCCGGGGAGCTCGGCTCCCTGCTCCTGCCTCAGCTGCCACAGCAGCCAGACGGCAGCAGCGGCGGCGGCGGCGGCCTCGGCGCTGGGCTCAAGGGGCGCCGCCGCCGCCGACTTCCCCTGCACGGCGGCGGGGCAGCGCTCCGAAAGCGGCTTCCTGCCTTACTCGGCCGCCGTGCTCAGCAAGGCCGCAGTCGCCTCGCCGGATCAGCGGGAGGAGGCGCCGCTCACCAGATAACTACCGCGCCCGGGCCCGGCGGCGGGGGGTGTTTTTTACAGGGGTCAGGGTTGGGGGGGCGGGCCGGGGAGACCTCGGCCTCGGCCAGAAAGTTCCGTCTATTTTTTTATTGCTGACCGGCGGGGAGTGCGCTCCGCGGATCTTGCGCCCCCGCGGAGGAGGCCCCGCGGTGCGCGCTGCCGTGCAGTGCCCGGTGCCCGGCTCAGGGCTCCGCGGGGCTGCGGGCGGCAGGGCCAGCGGGCGCAGGGAGGGTGATGCTGCGGAAGGGAATGTGTTTCTTGGTTTTGGTTTTGTTTTTTTTCTTCCTTTTGGTTATTATTTCGGTTTGAGTTCGACAAAACGGACAATGTCTCGTGCGACGAGCGGTAGCTAATGAGGTTGCCGCAGCCGGGCCAGTAACGGGAAGGGAAGTGTGAGATTGACAGGATGGGGAGAGGCATTTTTTAAACTCACGCTTTCTAACTACCATAATCCACACTATCTGGGAAATACTTGAATCTCTCTAGGTGTAGGCTGTTGTCCTGAAGCATTTACTTTCCAGACACTTTTCTAAATCTATTTTTTCTTCGCGTCTTTCTCTCCTCCCGATAAAACGGCTCTTGGATTTATTTCTCACGCATCTCTATCGCGTCTTTGCCTCTGAAAAGCCACCACTGGGTAACTGAGACCTGCTATACCAAACCACTGCTACTGGAGGGACTTCCTTGAACTTGAAGAAAGGCACATCAAAAACCACCAGTGTTACTGCCATGTCAATTTTGATGCTAATAATGTGCAGATTATGACGAAAATTGCCAATCATGTTCTCTGATGGACCTCCTTTGAATGTGGAATTGGAAAAAAGTTCCCCGCACAGAGACCTGCTGTCAAGTACTAACAACCCGCTAAGGGAAGTCATTAGAAGAGACAGATAAGAGACTTGGTACATAAAACATTGTTCTTGGTGCATAGAATGTATGTTATTTAATGTTATCTCTGTTACCTGAAG